>NW_026535812.1:12975000-15888750 GCF_028551555.1 Melozone crissalis
TCACAACATTTGGTTGTTTGTTCCTAACTCAGTAACAATTGAGTTGCCCTGTCTAGCTGTTTTATGCTATTTTTACATTTCATCTGCCATTCCTCCTAAAAAGAAAACCTAATCAAAGAGTGTATATACATACCACACGGGTAACATCTTATCTCCCTTTTATTTTTGCAGATCAACTATTTATTACACATGTATTTTTAGCAACTATAACCTGGCTTGAAATGTGTTTCAGATGGAGTGCATTACAAAAACTTTGCAGGAATTGGTGGATGATATTTTAGCTACGAGATATTTGAGGGGGAGGAAAACCACTCTGCTCAGACCTTCAGCAGATGTTCAGATTCAGGGGTACGAGCTTGTACCCAGGAACTCCACTGGATGTTTGTCACTGCCACAAGCATAAACTGCCCTTGGAAAACATGAAGTCATTAAAAATATAGCTAATAATCCCAAAATAAACAGCACAGGAAGGGATGAATGCAAGTGTTCTTGTTGTTCTGGTTCATTTTGCTGATGATGGGTGCACCTAAGTCAGAGTGGGGGGAGGTGGAGAGTTTACTAGTAGAAAAAAAAAATGCAACTATTGAAGCACTACTGCTGCATTTAGATGCTTCTAAATAGCCACGTTTTAGGCTTCAAATTTGATTGTTTCTTTTGCAGAGAAGTGAATCAATTTCCAAAGCATTTTATAGACAAGAATTTTATCTTGTAGTTTAGTGATCACAGCCACTTTATATATCTATATCTATATCTATATCTGCAGATGATTCATTGCTCATTTTCCTCCACCAGATTTTATTTTGCATCCAGAACTTAAGCTGCAGTTGCCCTCTTTTCTTATTTTTAGAAAAGTCAAATATGTTTTGTATCCAAATAGTACCTTAGCAGAAACAAATGGTTTTTTCTAACATTAGGAACTTCATCATACAAGAAAATTAATCTGGTTGCCTACTTTTGCCAGTAAAAGCACAAATATGAGTCCCCTACACAACCAGGATTACCTGCTTTGATATTTGCATGGCTCATCCACCAAACTGGGAAACAGACCAAATATCTAAATGCTGATGTCAGTAGAATCCCCGGGTTAAATATTGTAAATTTATTTCTATTATGTATTGCAAAAGACACCCTTCCTCATTAATTTTACTGAAGTCTCCAGATGGGAAACAAAATATTAATTTTGTTCAGCCTTAGGCATTGTTGACTGTTAAGGTACTCACTAAATCACTGATCTTATACACATTAATATTAGATTTCTGCTATAAAAATTTAAGACCCATGGGTATAAGGTTCAGTTTGTCATAAGTATAATTAATTGGTTTCAGAAATGATTAATTTGTCAAAATGGCAAACATATATATTGGGTAGGCAAGACTCCTGAGCAAGCTAACCTACCTTAAAGTCATGGTAATACTCATGGAATTATGCAAATTAATTGAGTCTTTCAATGTTGCATAAAATGCTACTACTAGTACAATGCATGGAACATTAGGCTGTTCATCCAACAAAAAAGTTGCATTTTAAAGGCAGGCATCTTTACAAGAGAGTCCTTCTGGCAGAAGGCCCTTAGAAGCACAGTTTTTTCCCTGCAAAGCGACAGACTTTCAACCGTTACACAGAAGTTGTATTTTTTATTACAATTTTTAAAGCAACCCTCAAGAGGAAAAAAAAAAAAAACAGTAAAATTCTGGTGACTTGAGACAAAGGAACCTATGAGATTTGCACTCTGTGCTGATGCTAGGGGGAAATGGTATATGTCCTAGTAATAAGAGTTTCACTAGTAAAACCTCATTTACAAGCCTAGGAACTCGTGATACACTACATTAAAATCTAAAAAGATTAACTTAATTATGCAAATTAAATTTACTGTTTATCTTCTAGATAGTAAAAGTCCTTGTCAACATTGGAATAGCCATATTAATCTAAATGCATTTCTTTCCCTCCAAAGTGAACCACATGTATATTTGAAACTCCAGTGTAGTGAATTATTATCCATAAAGTCCCTTCAAACATAGATTTATCCTCCTCACTGGGCAAAACATTTATTTTTATGCCCACTAGTAGTGCCTGGTTATCAATGAACTCAATATGTTAGCGCAGCAAATAAAAATACTCATGTTAAATAAAAATATCCATGTTAAATACCATTATTTTTATTATCCTTAGACATTAAAGACAAAGTATTCCTAATGAAATATTCCCTAACAAATCACTTGGAATTTCCTGGAGATTCACCCTGCTACCTCTTCTTCTTCACTCCCAAAATGAGTATTTCTGAAACAAGTAATATTAAGAATATTCTATGAGGTATTTCAGGGCTAAAGAAAAGATTCTGTCATGGCTAAAAGTCTCTCCTCTAAATCCCATGGAGCCCCACAGAGCTGATTCTGATTTTCACCCATTTTATTCAAATGCCACCAAGTGACTTTGTGGTTTCTCCTATTTTACACTGCTGTAAATACAATCAGGATTACAGTGTACACCCAAACACAGGTAGGCTGTGAGTGCTCCTTCCATTCTGGCACACTACAGAATAATGCAGGCCATTAGACAAATGCACTTCTGAATCAATTATTCTGGTTTGAGGCAACAACTTCTGGCCTTGGACTAACAGACAAATATTAATTTCAATCTGTCCAGGGTCAACAGTCCTGCTATTAACATATATATCAAAGACACTGTTATTATGACAAACCTAATAGCCTTCCTTTTCCACATCTAATCACATTTTAAAGAGTTTTCTTTTAACTTCAAACTGGACTTTGATAATTTATTATATTAAATGCAGATATTCTTTGCTATTTTTTTACTGATAGCCTTTAGAACAATTATAAATACGTGACATTCAAAGGAGCTATGCAACCTTACCCTAATAGTTTTCATTTTTTACATATTCAGTTAAGAATTAATAGTCAGGAACATCATGTTTTGTTCTATAAATTCAGACTAAGTATTTTTCTTTTTTCTCAAAAAACCAAACAAACTAAAAAACTCTTAACAAAAAAAGCTCCAACTCTGTTAGATTCCCTTCATGAATAGTCTTAGAGCATGTAAATTTTAGAAATTTCAATCCAGAAAGAAATCTAGCTCTTAAACCCACCACATACACAGCTGTCATGTCAGGCTATAATGGTGAGATCCAAATGCTCTCCTGTCACAGCAGTACCTCCAGCAGCACTGGCTGTGCATGGGGAGAGCACAGAATATTTCAGCTCCCAGCCAGGTTTGAGCATGGACTGTGTGGGGGTTCAGGGCACCGTGATGCCAGAGCTGCTGCAGGTCTGGCACTGGAGGTGCCAAACTGGCACTCTGGGAGGGAGAAAATGGAGCAGAGGGGTTGGGGAGAACCTGCAGCAGAAATGCAGAGAGTAACAGGTCCAGCCCTGGCATAAAGGTCAGTGTGGTACCCAAGTGAAGCCATTTGGAGACTTCTCCATTTACACCATGCCTGGGTGTTAGAGCTCACCAGCACACGCCAACAAACACGCAGCAGGAACACGGGGCAGCAGCCACCTACCCCAGCACCTTGATTTGAAAAATTAACTGGGGCAGAGCTAAGACAGTGTAGCCCAGAGCAAACATTTGCTCAGCTGGTAATGGTCACTGCCCAACCCTGAAAAAGTTAGGGCAGCCTTGTAGCTGGGACATAACCGAAGGAACACATGAATCCCTCTATCCTCTGAGCACACTGACTCCATGCTGAGCTGTCCAGGCACACATGTGCATTACACCCTCCAGATGCACTCCCCACCACACCTGGTGCAGGAGACCAATAAGCCTCCATGACAGCAAAATTTCTAAAATTTACTCTAAGATAGTGCCTCCCTATTTCCAAGAGTTGTCCACAAGCAATCCCAGGGTTCCAAAAAAACTGTGATTTCCATAGGAATTAGCAGTGCTATGCCCTAACCACCTCCCTTGAGATGAGACACACTTGGCCCTACTGAGGCCAGGGTGGGGTCATTGGTTGTTTGAGGTGCCCATCCAGCAAGGAGTGACCTCACAGCTAAACTAATATGGTACTTGCTGTACCCTCTGATGCCATGTTAATTGAATGGCTGACTTGGGAAATACTTATTTGCCAATGACCTTGGCACAACGTCTCTCTGAGTCATTTTCCATGTTATTATTACAGTCAGTTTGGTGGGAATTTCTTTCAGCTGTGACCACAGAGCTGTAGAACATCCAGAGATAGACAGCAATCCTGCCCTGTTTCCATGCAGGGTCCTGCAGGAACAGAAGTCATGTCCCACTGTGCAATGGGATGTGGATGGGGTCACACATGGAGGGCAGGCCCAGTGTGATTTCAAAAGTTTCTGTTGGCATCCTGAACAAATGAGAGACATTGGGAAAGGGCAAGAGGCTGGACATTATATTCATGTCAGCTGACCTGACTGTAGGATAAGCCTACATTTTCTTTCCACCTCAGAAGACAGGTATTCTCTCCCTTTAAGGGTCTTTCTACCTTACCCATGCAATGGGACTGGGTTCTAGCCTAGCATCTTAAGGTCCAAGGCTTGCTGTCATTTACATGAAAGGAAGAAGGAACTGGTTTTCTAGGCAGCATGTGTTTCTAATAAAATGTATATTATTATTTCTTTAATTGACCACAGTGTCTTAGAAGAGGTCCCATATCTGTATACGAATTAAGTATTTAGATATTCTGTTTGAAATCCCTTTTCTCAGTGACCCATCATGCAACCATTGTGTGCATTTTGGCAGGCTACCATGTTGCACATGTGCAGCAAATACAGCCAGTAACAAATCATTATGATGTCCCAAAAAGCATATGTTAAACTTGCCCCATAGTCAGCTCTCCAAATACAACATTTTGCTCATTTTACATGTCTTTTTTTGGTCTGAATACAAAAAGCAATCAGATCTCATTGGGGAGTTAATCACTTGTGAACATAGAGCAATGAAATTATCTAACACAAAGGGCCCTTTTTTTCAACCTTAAAATCACTGGTGAACCTTTACACATTTATTCACTGTTGAAAATGATTTTGTAATTATTTTGAAAGAGTCATTTTGGGGGGTATGTGAAATTACTTCAACAGAAATACTCATATGAGAAGGCACTCAATGTAAAGATGATGTAATTGGACTCACAGTGTTTTTTACATTCAGTTTCTGTGAAGCCAGTCACTACCAATGACTTTGTTGCTATTACTTACAAGTTATATCCTGCATTTCATAACAGACATTTTTCACAGCTAAGTCTATAGGGTGAGCTATTGCAAACAACAAAAATACTCAATGGTCAGGAGCATTTTCAGTAATAAAGATGTGCTGTGGTCAGAGTTTATGTCCTCACTCGTCCAAAATTAATTTACAACACAAATCCCAAGTCTGCATCCAAGTAAGGGCTTGTGCCAATCAACCATTCCAGTTTATATCTGCAATTCATTTTTACAGGCTCCAAGAAATACAGACACACATATTTCAGCCACATATTTTTCTTACATCTGAAAAGGGGGATGGGCACATGTAAAATCAGCTTTTACAAAAAGATATCCATAAACATGTATTCCAGAGATGACATTTTCTTGTTATTGCAGGGCTATAAATCATTGTCTTTTCCTATGCGATATGAGTGTAAAATATTTAGTTCATATTAGTATACATCCATACATTTACTGCAGGTTGACTGCAACCTGAAATTCAAAGGATACTAAAGAGTTTACAGGGTATCCTAATATTAATAAAATTTATCAATATTTGAAGACCTCAGTGTTCTATGTCTTCAGTTTATGGATGATCAGCATGGGCAAGCATCAGAAAATAAAGATAATAAAGACAATGCAGGATTAGAGGTATGCTGCAGAAAGAGAACCTTTCTGGTGCCACATGCTGAGATGAGGCTAACATTATGGTAAGAAAGCATTCTCTTTGATTGCTCTAACACCACTATATTTCTGAAATGGTTGCTTTTGTTACCATCAAAATCAGAAGAGGTAACTTAAGACTTCATTTGTTCCGTAACCTACAATAAGGACTTCTCAACATCATAAACACTGCAAGTTTTTTTTTTATTATTCTATTGCGAATCTGACAAAATTTTACTGTTTTCTGAGAATTTGAGTTTGGATTGATTTAATGCACTAATGTAGATAATTTTTATACCACCAAATTAAAAAGACTAAATAAAAAGGTATCCTGCATATATCACCACCTTATATGTTTTATTCCTTTTGAAATTTGTTTTTTTTGTGTGTGTGATTTTGACATAAATTTGCAATTAACATCAAATGAAAATGTTTCGCTTGATTTAGATAGTTTAAATGTAAACTATTAAGTATGTTACGAATGAAAATTGAAGTCAAAGTGTTTTATCTTAAATGTATCTACCCTAAGGATCATTGCCCAAAGTTATCTCAACCTCTCAAAAAAACACTCACTGCTTGACCTTCAAACTTTCTCATGCATTAGGTTTAAAAAAAAAGTTTGTCAAGTAAATTATATTGCTTTTTTGAGGGGAGAAAAATAATTACACAAAACCAGTTCTTACTACATAGAGAACAAGACCAAATCCTTAAATGATCTGGGTAATGGAAGCATTATTCTTTAACATTTAAAACACTAACAGGCTACCCAGAATTAAAAATTAAAGATCCAGAAACAGACATTTTACTCTATGAATAAAATCTGTTGGAAACTGGGGTGTCAATTCCATTCTGCAAGGGTTGTCATTTCTTTTGTTTGGCCAAAATTTCTGTCTGCCATAAGAATGCATCAGATGCCAAGGGAAGCACTTTGTTTCTCTCTTTTCAAGTAGCCATCAGCAATCTTCAAACACATATAAAATTTACAAAATATGATTTGACTACACATTGTTGAGTTTTACCAGACATGTTAGGGAAAGAAAGGGTTTGTGCTATTTTCCCTTCACCACCAGCACCAGCGTCATTATGGCTATTTTAAAAAGTTGCTGTGCTGCACTTACTGTGGCACATGGGACTGAAATTTCCATTACAATGCTCCAAGCCTGCCTCAGGTCCTGGAGACTGTGGGTATTATTTTTTTAAATGTTAATTTTTATTTTATTTTTACTTTATATGTAGAAATCTGACAGCACTTAAATTTTAATCATTCAGGAGCTTAATCCAGGATTTCTTTCAAAGCTTAAAATTCCCTGTAAAGCCAAATTCCTTGATGTGCAAGAAATGCAGAATCAAACCCTAGGTAGCTGGATCCAAGCTTTGTTTTATCAGCCAAGAAACAAAGTTCCCCTGATTTAAAGTACTGCACATAACACTGCTAAGATAAGGATTTAGTTTCCTAAGCCAGGCCCTGATGCTTTAATGAGCTGTGGGGAGGCTCACACAGCCACACTGACTCCACTTGCAGGGAACTCCAGTTCTGGCCAGGTTTCCCCATTTCCCCTTGACTCCAACAGGAGAGAAAACCATCCTTCACACTGTCATTTCATTATATTTTAAGACCCCCTAAAAAGCATTTATTCCACACCCTCTGAATTCAGCAGGAACAGGACATTTCTAGAAGTGGGTTATTTTTGTTATTTTGATTGATATTATTAATTTAACAGTAAGAATAACTAAAGAGCACCAAATGAAAGACTTTTTAATTTGTTTTTCTTTTCTAACAGAGACATCAACATAGCTCCAAAATGGCTCATCATCGTTTATAAAAATTATAACTAGTACAAAACCTTGTGGTTGATGTCTCTATATGAAGTAACAAGTAAAATGACTTTTTTTTCTATTTGAAATACATTAATTATGAGTAAAGGCACATTATCAGAGCTGAAAAAATTGACATATTTGTCCAATATATGAGTATTTTGCCCAACACGTGCATCAAAAGGCAGAGTAGGGGTTTTTTTCCATTACTCATCTCCCTTAGTCATGTTCTGAATCGCTGGGACTCTTAGGACAGTGCAAAGGTTCACACAGACAGAGAAAGTCATAGATGAATTTATAATAGTTACTCCTGAGATATCTGCATGCCTTTCACTACCAGTGTTCATTAGGGAGTGCTAATTGATCCAAATACAAGCAGTGGATCACATAGAAAGGCAAGCAGGTGAACATGAGAATGTAGAAACACACTGCAAGTAGAGCAAGATAAACTGGACCTGATTTCATGCAGTATCCAGATTTCTGGGGGCAAACTTCACCTCACCTGACTCTTCAAGTCCTTGGTGTCACCATGCTCCTGTAGCTGATATTGGCATGAAGAAATGAAGAATTAGGAGCAGCCAGGTGCCAACGTGGGGCTGTTTTTTTCCCTGCCCAAGCAGGGCTCTGGCAGGTGCCCAGGGCAGGGGATGCCAGGGCAGGAGTGAGTGAGGCTCGAGGCTCTCCTGCTGCACAGCCTGGCCCTGCAGCCAGCACTGCCTGCATTGCTGCTGCAGCACATGCCAGCCCTGCCTGCACGGCTCCTGCCCCAGCCCGGGGAGCTGTGCAGGAGCCCTCTGGGTGACACTCACTCACACTCTTGCACACCACTCACACTCACTCACACTCTTGCACACTGTTGCACACTACTCACACTCTTGCAGCGGCTCGGAGCCGGGAGGCAGTACCAAAGCTGCGGACAAAGCGGTGCGGGGGCGGGGGGGTGCTGGCCGGGCCGCGGAGAGTTAACTGCGGCTGCGGCTGATCCCGGAAGCAGTGTTCTGGTTGGAGGAGGCGATGCGGCGTCATATCGCTGGTGCGGGGGTTGCAGCAATTGCGCATGCGTCACTTGCGTCAGTAGCGACTGTTTTACGACAGTGCTGCTTTATGGCAGCTTTTGCGACAGTCGCACTTTACGGCACCTTTTATGACAGTCGCACTTTACGGCTGACTTTACCACAGTCGCACTTTACGGTAGTTTTACGACAGCACTGCTTTACGGCACCTTTTGTGACAGTCGCACTTTACGGTAGTTTTACGACAGCACTGCTTTACGGCACCTTTTGTGACAGTCACACTTTACGGCAGTTTTACGACAGTTGCACACTACGGCACCTTTTACGATAGTCGCACTTTACGGCAGTTTTGCGACAGTGCTGCTTTACGGCCGCTTTTGCAACAGTCGCGCTTTACAGCAGTTTTACAACCGTGCTGCTTTACGGCACCTTTTGCGACAGTCGCACTTTACGGCAGTTTTACGACAGTCACACTTTACGGCACCTTTTACGACAGTTGCACTTTATGGCCGACTTTACGACAGTCGCACTTTACGGCAGTTTTGCAACAGTGCTGCTTTACGGCACCTTTTGCGACAGTCGCACTTTACGGGCGGTTTTACGACAGTCGCACTTTACGGCCGACTTTACAGACAGTCGTCCTTTAGGGCACCTTTTGCGACAGTCGCACTTTACAGTGGTTTTACGACAGTGCTGCTTTACGGCACCTTTTGCGACACTCTTGCACCCTACTCACACTCGCACAAGCTCTTGCACACTACTCACACTCACTCACTCTCACACACCACTCACACTCTCGCACACTACTCACACTCGCACAAGCCCTTGCACACTACTCACAGTCACTCACACTTATGCTCACATCTGAAGAACCAACGCCAGCCAGAGGACACCAAGCCACAGCACTGGGTTGGGGTCAAAGCCATGGAAGATCCCTCATGAGCCAGTCAGAAACATCTTTGCCATTTCAACAGGAGCTGCCTGGGATATGGTCCTCTCTAGGGAGCGCAGGGACACGTTTGCATTAATATGAGATAACTCTGTACGTGGGATGGGCTCCTGAACCCAACGGCTTCCCCTTCTCCCCCATACCAGACACATCCAGACAGAATCAAACTGTCTGACAGCCTACAACAGCACCTGAGCTCACCCCACTCATATCACTTTGGGGAGTGGAGGGGATAGCTGCGTTACACATGTAGTAATAATTGGCAAATATTGAGCCTTTGGAATGACCTCGGCCGGACTAAGTTTTGCTCGCAGCCAGTTTGTGTCACCAGCCTATTTTCAAGGTATTTCATTACCCCTGCTAGCTCTGCGTCTAGTGATACTGAGGTATATGTCACTAGCCTGAGTGCTACCCAAATCTGCTGTACAGAGGGCTGAGCAGATAAATACCAGGGATCAATTTAGAAGGTCAGATTGCGAAAGGAGGAAGGCCTACACACTTTTCTTAGTCTGACTGTATTTGCTCTGGGGATGCATGGCTTATTAACACTCTGGTTAATAAAGCACATTTATACCTTTGAAGAGATCAAAACCTGTTTGCCGAGATTTGGGTAGAAGTTTGTCACATGCTTTATAAATGCAGGCCAGTACACTTTAAGCAGGTCACACCATGTCCCCTTGAAGAGCTGCAGGTCTGAGCGTCACATGAAACACCTCATCAACATTTCCAGTCCAAATCAAACTCACCCCAATGTCAGCAGAGCAGTGTTCTGTATCCCGAGGCACAGGAATGACACACGGCCACTGCACACAGAACAAACAGCAAAGCCTCAGGTAGCTGGATCCTGACCCGCTCTCAGGGATTTTTTCCCTGACTGATGCCGGAAAATTGCACGCCAATTGAGAAGGATGAGAGGAGCCTGGCAAGGCTGGACACCTGCACTGCAGTGTTTGGGCATGTGCCCACAGCCCCAGCAGGGTGCCAGGCTGCAGCAGGGGCTGGGAGAGCAAGGGGAGCTGACCCTCCCTCAGCCCAGTCACGAATGCACGGCGAGAAAGGGAGGCCTGCTCTGTCCTTGCTCCTTCCATCGCACCAGAGGGTGTGCCAGGCCAGGTACTCACAGCTGACCTGTCTGAAGGGACAAGGAAACACATCCTCATTTTTGTTTTGGCTTTAGAAGGGAAAAAGTGTGGAGTAGCTCTAAAACAGCATGGCAAAAGAACAACATCCAGCACGATCATCTGCACAGCTCTGGGCAGGCACACTTAGCACCTTGTACAAACACAACACAGCTTCATTAATCGCTCCCAATTCACCTAGTTGTGGGGACAGACAACACACAGCTCTTCATAAATGCATATGGTATGAACCAGCACTTGCTTTTTCTCTCAGTTAGAGCCTTATTGCACAGGTTTGGCAACCCAAATGGTCACTCCAAGATTCTTTGGAGCCTTTGTGCACTCGGCAGGCAGAGGAGGGGCAGCAGCAGCAGCCAGCTGGCCAGCAAGGCTGGACACCTGCCAGGGTGGCTCGCCTCCAGCTCTGCAGCCCGTGGAAGCTTTGTAGCAGGAAGTAGCTGACAGACCATCAGGGAGGATGCATTTTGTCCATTAGGTAACTGAAGCATAATTTGATGGAAGTTAACACACACAAAAAACCCCAAAAGAAATAAATAAAAAGACAATCCTTGCTAAAGTTCACAAGGAGACAGTCACATGGAAACTTGTTCTATGGTTTGAAGTGAGAATTGTAGCACTGTGAGATATATGACATGTTGGTGACATTTTCCCTACATCACACACCAGTTTTGCTTTGTGCAGCCTGCCATTTAATTTTCAGAGCTAACATTCTTTGGAATTTTCCCACTTCCTGCACCGCATACAAGAATATTTTCAATATCCCAAAAACATTTCTACTTGTAATAGTAAATAGTTAGTTATGCAATGGGTTTTCTCCTTTCTTTCAGCTTTGAGAGACTTCTAATTCAGAGACTGGACTGTTACCAGCAGTAAAAGAACAGTATGTTTTAACAGGTGTTAAACAGGTCTAGGGGTCTATTGATTTGGTCCTAGAAACACAAGGGATGCAAAGGAGACCTTTGCCTTTCATCAACTAACCCTTCAGAGATCTTAAGTATGGAAAGGCTTGTTATGATCTTTTAACTGACCTCCAAAATATTGGAATAAATTTTCATTTAGCAATTACTACATGAAGGCTGCATCACTAAAGGTAAAAAAATCTACTCTTTGGAAATTCTTCCAGACTCAGTGTAGAAATGCCAAGTGGTAAAGCATTCACTGCAACTCTGAACACTCTGTTTAAGCAGTGGATAATTTCACTGTCAAACAGAAGCACCTGATTTCTAATCTAAAACTGTCAGATTTCAGTGTCCAACCACTCCATCTCACAGAGCACACAGTGCTTCTATGCCCTACTTGCTGCTCAGTTTCAGCATTGGTTGTAAACTCCTCGTGGCTCTTTATGAAGTATCTGGCATAAAGAGATCAACTTGCTACTACTACTACCACCATCTACTGGCACATTAATCTTTCTAACCAGCACATCCCTTCAGAGCTCACATTCAGGTATTTATCAACAACCCTGAAATTCTCTTCATAGTAATTGTATTCAAATAAATTTTTCCTTCCAGTAACTGTGACTTTTATGTGTTTGCAGATACCACAGCTGTGAAAAAAACCTCTTACAAATCTATTACAGACTAACTTGTTAGATTGTCACTGAGCTCAAACAGCACCTTTCTGCTCAAGTGTTACAGAGATTGAGGCACTCTCCACTCCTCTGCATATAGATCTGACTTATTGTTCAGCTCCATCTTGATCTAGACTCACATTTTGATGGGCTTAAAAGTGAACATGCATATGTCTGACAAGATGTGAAATTAACTTCTCACATTTTCTTAAGCAGCAATGGAAAAATCCATTTCTTCCTGCTATAAAGGCCTCTCTCATTCTCATTTCTCACTGACCACGAATATACATGATTATGTTCCTTAAAATACCATGAAGAAAGGTAGAGAGTGTATCCCAGTGCTATTATGGCCAGACCTTGAGATTAGTTTTCCCTGTGCTTCATACTCTTGAGGGTATTTAACAGAGGGCTAGCAAAGGGTAGACTGGAGGGGAGAAAAATCTTCAATCCATCTCTGTACCTATATCTATCTCTGCCAGAAGAGTTAGTGGCTTATATTTAGGAAACACCACTCAGTTGGCAATTCAGAGAAAAAAGTGCATATGGAGTTAGAACATCACTGTGCCCACCAGAAACACTGGCTGTGAACAAAGAGAGGACTCCAGAGACTGTGATGGTTTGAATTCTGCAGCAGCTGTCCTCTGACTTGTGGTGGTATTCCTTCTCACAGCCAAGATAAGAGCAGCTGAAGTCGTCTTTCCCGTGCTCAGTAAGCCCCAGAGTGCTACAGGTGGTTTTTTTCATTACAAATACCCTACTGCTAATATGGAAAAGAAGCAAAACCACATATAATTAAAAAAAAAAAAAAATCCAGGAAAACACTTTCACACTTGCTGCAATATTGAATGCACTGAAAATCCATGGGTATTACTATGGTTACTACTCCAGAGATAACTAAGGTTTCCTTCCTTCTCTTACTTTGCAGGTTTCTCTGTTGTGCTTCATTCACAAGAAGAGTTCAATAAGAAATTATCCTTAATTTACAGCTACTAACAATGTAGGCAATTTTTGGTCTCAAGTCTGCTGCCTTAATACAGGCAAAACAGTCAGTGAGGCAGACAGATTCCTTGCCTGAGTTAAGAAGGCAGGATTAGGCCCACCTTATTATACAGTTATTTATTACACAATGATAATTAACATGAGGCAGACAAGCTCATTTATTTGGCAACAGCAATGCTGGCTGAAACACACTGTTAAAAAATGCTGAGCATAAATAATATGAAGAAATGCTTATGCAACAATAAGAAAATGTATGATTGTGTATTCTATCACACAGCTTAAAAACTGCAGGTTAAGCAAATTACCACTGGCACCGCATATCCATAATTCTGCTGATCACCTAAATGAATGATCAGGTATGATCCTTTCAATTCTAGCAGCGTTTCTTTCTAAATACCTCACTATTTAGCAGCCTAAAGGGAGCCAACACATCAGTAGTGCCTTCTATGCACTGTCGAGTCCCAGCTTGAGCACACCAAACTCTGAGGCCTTTTGAAATCTTTAAAGACAATCACACATGAGACAGTTTCTATATTGCAGGGCTGGGTAGCGCTACTGCAGCACAAAACAATATTTCAAGCTTTCTGATATACATGTGTCACCTCTATGTGACAAATAGCTTGTATTAATTAGGCACTAGACTTGGTGAGATTGCTGTTATTAACTGAGAGAAGATGGGTTGAATTTAATTGTGTGTGACATCAAAGCCAAGTGACTGATATTTCAAGCATCATTTAAAATGTTTGATATTGGAGTCATTGTATTCACATAAAGACTGTCTAAAAATATAAAGGAGAATGATGAGAGAGGAACTAAAACGCATTCATACAATCCATCTTATGAAGTGAATTTGATGTAATTTTGCTTGTATTTTTGACTCAGTGTTGACAATATTTATTTATTTAGTTATATAAAATTATTACTTTGAAGAACAGTTTATTTTTCTCAGTACTAATTTTGTAGACAGCTGGGATGGTTTGTATTGGTTCCAGCATCAATATTCTCAGAAATGTGGACATAAGGGAGGGGGAACATAAAAGATCAGCTTGCACTGAAATTTGCTTTATAGCCATTAATGAACACTATTTAGAAAATGTTTACTTAAGAAAAGCAGACTGCACATTATTTAGGCAAACGTCCATCAAAGCTTGAAAAAAAAGAAAGGGGGAAAGGAAACTATGTTTAAAATTGCACATGAAAGAATATATTTAAGGACTAAGAGCTTGCTATTTTGCTATGCACTGTACAAATAGTGACTATCTTACACTCATCAGTATGTGAGGAATGCTGTTTTAGGGTCAAATGTTTCTCTCATTTAAGATGCTGGCAAAAACCCCCTTCAGTTTGACAGGGCAGAATCATACTTGTGATGTAGCATGATAATGTATATGGTGTTTTGCTAAAAAGTGGGTCAATAAACAATTCCCCCAGAGGATACTTGTCTATAATGCTTCTGCATTGTACCATTTCCTTTTAGTTCTTTCTTTAAAAATAAATAAAATAAACCACTTGCTTATTCCACGCTTGCCATGAAGCACACAAAACAATCCAACTGAAATCAGCTTAATTAAACCACAATGCGTTGCAAGCAAACATGTATCCCCCAGGTCTTCCCAGGCAGGCAAATCTGAAATGCACGACAGCCAAAAGTAAATATTAACAATTTCACAAACCAGAAAGACAATGTTCCAGTCAGAAAAACCTCCCCAAAAAATTGCTAGTGATACCCTAGACTCACACCCTATAGAGCAAGGAGAGACCATCAGGCTCACCAGAGGTGCCTTCCCCTTCCTGCAGCCCAAGGAGGTCAAAATATAAAATCCAATATGTATAATATACATAAATTAAATACATATGTAATGTGCATATATATACGTGTGGATTTTCATGTGCATAAAAATGTGTATGTTATTTTATATTAGAATTAGTACTGCCATAGTCACACAACCAAGTACATACAAGTGATATAACCTCATCCCAGTGGGATTCGGTTCTCAGAGAGACTTTATCTTCCCAGGAATGTACTCTGAAATGATCAGACAAAATGCTTAATCACGTGCTTAATTGTAAGAACTGATTTTGATGGGGAAACTGATGTCCATAAAGCCAAAAGACACATAAATACCTCAGCAGCTGTATAGGTAGAAAACCCAATAGCTGATAGAGAATTAATGGATAAACTCCAGTTTATGTGAGAGCAATTCTCCCCTGTTTCTTCACAGCAATGGATCAAAATCTTTTTTGAAATTTTCCAAATTCTCTTGTCCTTAATTATAATACAAAGGTGCACCTTTTCCTCACTTTGTACAGGATTGACATTAGCCTCAGGTTTTAACTAGCCTTCTGCTAAGAAAAGATTTAAATTATTTCATTGAAAAGCAAGGAAAAAAACTTAGTATGTCTGGCAGGATTCTTTGGCAGTTGCAGTATCAGTTTTAGCATAATTGATAAAGCAATTTATATAACAAAGCAGGTTTTTTCTATCTATGAATAGATAACAGAAGTAGCTCTGGATTCCCTGCAATTCATTTGTTATTAGGAACTATTTAGGGAATAATTACAACAAGTTCTCACTGCTCTGTCCCTCATCTGACAGGCAATCACTGATATTTTTTTTTAAATCCATCAAACATGTTCCTACTTTTTGATAAAATTTGAAAAGCTCTCTGAACCAGGTTGCAGTTCCATACTTGCAAATTAGAAATTATTCCCCATACATATATATCTAAAGGTGATTAAAATGCCCTGTTTCCATAACTGTTCCTCCCAGAAAGCTCATCCACCTAAAAGAATATTCAAGGGAAGCAAATATTTAGGAGTGTGAATACAATCAAAGCAAAAATGCAAACAGATATCTGAGGGAGTTGTGTTGTTCCTTCTACCCAGCTTGCATTGAAAGCTTTATATTTTGAAATTAAATAATTTAAGAAGAAAGAGCTCTTCCTTTGATTTGCCGCAGAATGTGCTTTAAACTAAACTCATGCTTAAATTCTGTTGCCTCTGAAATCAGTTATTCTTCCTGACTAATGCTTTCTGGTGAGTTGGTTATGGGATAAAAATGTCAAAGGGAAAAAGTAACAATCATAACCCTGTGCCCAAATACATACATGTATTTAAATGTAGCTCAGAGATATTATTTGGGTTTGTAATCAGGAATTTTCATAACACCCACAGAAAAGTAGGCATCAATCTATTAATAGCCTTCATTTGTCTTCAGAAAAATGGTGAAAACATTAAGGCAAGGTTTTAAAAGGGGGTAGAGCTACTTCTCCTTTGAAGTATAAAAACTATTTAAAGTATCAAATATGCCTGTGACAAAAAAGTTTCTTTTGTTTAACATAAGCCAAATTTGTTTGGTCTTTAAATCTAAGCAGTATGTTCTTGTCTGGGACATGACCTTTTTGGAACTGCTTTTTGAGCATCATTGCAGTGACTGAAATACCAGTAAGTGTGTTTTGGATGGCTTCCAGTCAGCTCATCCACCTGTGTGTTGTCAGAGCCTGAGCCTGCTGCACTGCTGCTACACAACAATGCCCCAGGCATTCTTTTTCTCTCCTCACAAACACACGTGACTTTCAATTTTTGCAACCATTTGGAGTTCACTGGCAGATTTATTGACCAGGAAAGTTCATGCCTCCTCTGTGCTGCCCAAATAGGCTGTGTTTTGTTTTGTTTTGTTTTGTTTTGTGCTGGACTTCTACCTGACCTCCAATGCTGTAGGAATCATTTTACACCAGCAATTAAATGCTGGACTAGTTATTTGTAGCTTGCAATTGTCCCCATTTAGAAGACTAACTGCCCAATTGCAAAGCTTCTAAATGGGTGCAATTGCAAGTTCAAACAGTTGGGCCCACGTGTAATTACGGTCACAAAATTGGGCTCACTTATGTCGGAGGTTGCTGCAGAAGACACAGGCCACCAACTAAAAGTAATGGTTCTCTGCCTGGTTGCTGCTATGTGCTGTTCATTGCAGCAGGAGGAATGAAAGGGAAAGCCTCTTGGTGGGAATGCAGAAAACAGAAATACATTAAGACAATTTGAGACTATAAAGTGATCAACGTGGCGCCTAGGACAAATGATCATAACTGTCTCATGCCTAATCACCCATTTCAGACACAGCTTTATGAACAAGTTTTGTTCTCTTTCATGGCTTTTCTCTTATTAAGGCAGAACAGTGTCAGTGGTCAGAGGACTCAATTCCAGATACCAGAGGCACAGGCTGTGGAATGCCACTGGCCATTTTAAACCATCTGCTGAACCTACAGCCTTTTTCCTTCTCTCCACTTGAAAGAAGTTGATCAAGAAAACACCAGCTGGAGGTTTTTTCTCCTCTCACATAGTCAGACAGTAGGTAGTGTACTACTGCTGTCAGGGAAATTGTGTCTAACTCATCCTAATCATAATTAGAAGAAATTTCCCACCTGTTTCTCCCCAGTTCAAAAGTATTTTCAATAGTTGAAGGGCATACCTCCACAGGTAAAGGCTCCTTTCTCCTGACAGCGTGATACCCTGCACATATATGGGGTTCTCCCCAAAGCATATTCCAGCCTTGACAATGGGAGTGCAGCCCTACAGACCCAGGCACTCCCAAAAGCATCCTGTTCACCAGCCCTTCATTACCACTGCTTAACACCACGGCACAAGTGAGAAACAGCTCTGCTGCATCCACACGAATTCCTACATCACAGCCTCCTCCAACCGGTGTGCCTAATCAGCCGCCGAGCATGTCAAACCACTGCTGTTCAGCTCATCTGCTGATGACATGAGACACATCTGGGCAATGGAACAAAGAGAATATTCTAAAATGATTATGCTAAGATGAGAATTAATATTCATCCCCAAAAGGTGCAACTGCCAGCCCAGAACAGTAAATAAAATTGACTACGCTACAGTGCCAGTCTTGGGGACCAGGTTCTCCTAAATCCATTGAAAGCAAATTTCATTTACTGAGTATGAGGCCATTGAGACAGATACTCAGGTAAAACAAATAAATTTAAATATAATTGCATTTTTTTCAGTATCACGTGCATTGCAGAGTGGATACATTTTGTGGGGATCCAACAAATGATATTTTAATGTACATACATAATTTATTGAGCAAGCAGTAGACTTGGCTGAATGAATGTCAGCCATTGAAGATCCAACATGGTGTATTTTCATGCTTATTACTTGGTACAATAGCAAAGAAGGAAGCATTTAACATATTTATGAACTTGAAACATCTCTCAAGTTCCACGGTGCAGGACTATCACAAATGTTATCACATTCTTCTTCTACGGTCACAATAAGAAGTAAGTTAAGCACTTGCTATGTATTTTCAACCTAAAAATGGTTGAAATAGTTACAGACTGCCACCTATATTACTCTTTTACAATTCTTGCAGTACTGTGAAATACAGCTAGAGAACATAATCTACCTTTATATCTTGCCCAGAATTCCCATTTATCTTACAAAAAGTGAATGAGATTCAGTATGTAACTAATTGCTGCAGATTTTGTTTAAAATTATAACTACTGGATTTTGAAAAATCTAGTGGTTCCAGCTCCAAAAAAAAGACAGCTTTAATAATATGTCTATCATAAAGCAAAATTACCAGCTGTCTGTTTAAAAGTAGCCATTTTTTAGGTATCTTCACTCAAAACTTTACATTGCAGATGTGCCTGATGAGTGTAAGGTAATGGGAGTTCGGATTCCATGATCCTGTCCTTGGCCCTGCCATTCTGATGAGATATTTCACTGGATGCATTAATTAGCTTCAAAAGTTTCCTTTTACTGTAGTTGCTCCCCATAAGCAAGTCCTTGATTTTAGACAGCAGGAGCAGAATTCATTTCATATCAGCTTAATTGCCTCCAATTACCTACAGCCTACCTAGAATTACCTGGTGACCAGAATTAGCTGTGCTTATTTCTTTCCCCCCAGCCCTAAATGCAGCTAAGACACAGTGTTTCAAGTTCAGAGGTAGAATCTCTGTGACCGCTCTGCAAAGTTAGACTTCAGAGATGAATCACATTCCTACTTCCAGTGCTGAGAGGCCTTTGCCTCCCATTGATTTCAGGAGGAGCTGCATGTGCTTAATGTCCAAAGTGTAGTGGCCACATTTTGAGGCCAGCTCTGCACTTAGTGCCTCCCATCGCTCTCATTAGGCACCTGGAACCTGACCCGGATCACGGAGCAATCACGGCCGCTGCGCCTCGCCACGGCACCCCCTCCACCCTGCTGGGATAAAGCACCTATTTGGACCTCTTTGGCTCTGAAGATTCACTGGAGAGGGGAGCACAAGTGTTTCTGGAGAGTGAGGAAGAAGAAAATTAGTCTTTCAACAGGCTATCATTACATAAGTAGGCTAATATAATTTTTTTTTTTTTTTCTCTGACAACTGATTTGTGGAAGGTAGGGGTAGCACAGTCTACAGCAGCTTAATACGTCCTCAGTCCCCACAGGTCTGCTCAAGGCAGAAGAGAAACACAGGAGAAGCAATGCCAGAAGACACCTGGGGAATTGGTGTCCCCTTCCTCCTGTGGGCTCATGGGGAAAACCCTTAGAAAATTTTCAAACTGATTTGCTTTCTGTTTTCCTCATTGTTCAATGATAATAAAAAAAAAGAATGGCAAAGACAAAAAGCCTTTAAAGGATAAGGCTTGGAGATTTATTTCCATTTCCTGGACTAGTGAAACCACCCAGTAGCTTACATAGCCCTTAGGCATCCTCTTCCCTGAATTTATCCTCACAGGACACCATTGCTTACAGTGTTTCTATTCTATATAGGTTCTTATACTGCCCTCGTCACCGTAGTAGCTGAGTGCCTTCAGGTGGTGCATTATGCAATGTGACTAACATCTGTGACAGCCAAAGCAGGAGGCAAAAAGAGTTAAGGCCCCAGTAGCTTTCCCCCTACATGGCATTTCACTTTCCAACACTAATAACTTTCTCTCTGTGAATACACAGCTAAATTGTTGTGGTCACATTTGTAGCAGATCAGCAACGTTTTGTTCCCTCTGAAGCCAAATTTCTCACTTTAGTATGGCAGTGTGGGGATTGTTCTCCTTTACTACATTCACTGAAATGCCAAAGGCTGGATATTATTCTTCAATTATATTTATTTTAAGAATATCAGCAACCACAGAAAGAAATAATAATAATAATAAGAAATAATAATAATAAGAAGAAAGACAGAAATAAAGAATATCAGTGACCACAAAACCATGGTAGGCATGGTAGCCTGGACTGGAGATGCAAGACACAGGCTTCAAAAAGCTCTGTGTAAGACACAGCATTTGGCACTACCTGCAGTGTGACAGGAAATTTTTCAGCACCAGACTCAGCCTTACAAGCCTTGGGGTGGAGGTTAAAGGGGCACCATGTTCCCCAGGAGTGACAACTGAATATCTCATTGCTGCAGAACTCGCATCTGGGAACAATATGCCTGCAAATCTTTTAAACGCATGCAATTGCTTTGCCAGAGCAATTGATATGTTGTGGGAGGAACATTGCAGGGCAGGTGGTTGCTGTGAGATGGCCCCACACTCGGGACCAAGAGTGAGACGTGAGGTCAGATGTCAAGTGTGACTTTGTTAGAAGCAGAAAACACAGTCACCTCTGCACTGCTGCCCACCCTGCAGCACACAGTGCTGCTGAATGCCACACAGGTTGCAGGACCCCTGTTTACTGGCACAAAACAAAGCAACAACATTTACTATTATTTTTCTGATTGCATGAAATGCAATGTGGAGATGCATTAAATTCTATATGCAAATATAGAACAATATTCTTCTTTGCTGTCTTAGGAGTGCTAGTTCACTGGAACAACGAGAAGGGTAAAATAAAAACAAACAGAAAATTATATTAAATAAATAATTACAAAATTAAAAATCTCTTGGATCATTCTAGACGGGTATTGTCCCAGAGATTATTCACCTACCACTTCAAAGTTCTCCTTGACTTTAAGAAACCCTAAGGGAAAGTTAAGAATTTGAGGTGAGGGGAGAGAGCAGAGGATGGTTTTCTTGGATTTTGTGGGTTCCCTCCCAGGTGCCACACACCACACAGTTAGAAACTGCCTACATAATAATTGACCTGAAATGATAGATAATGTAGGGAACGCTGTAGAGAAAACTGAAAAGGTATATTACTGATTCAAAAATTCCTTTCCTTTCTAGTACATTTTTTTTTTTTGCTATCATTCCAGAGGATCCGAGAGTATTTCACAAATTTTATATACTCATTCCAGGAAGGATTGCAAAAGCTGATTAAGAGCATATGCAGCAACAACACAATACCACAATTAGGATGGGAAATGCAGAACACTAGACTTGATCTTGCCTCAAGCAGAATGTCCAATAGCAGTGAACACTACACAGAAAGAGGGACAGAGCACAGATGTTCAGACCAGAAGACAAGCCAAGAAAGGCTTAAAAGATCACTGGCTGCAAGACATTTCATAGAAAGCACGCTGCCTTATTGCTCTGTGAGCATTATCACACGAGACAATGCAGACTCTAATTTAAATAGTCAGAGGGACAGATCCTTAAGCTGGATGCCAGTTGGCTACAACAACAAATATGTATCGCTGTTCTGACAACATTCACTGCGGTAAACTGCGCTGGGAAGTGATTATCACAGAGACCTTGGCACCCCAGCACAAACTGCAACTCACAGAATCCATCAATATCCTTCTGGGGTGACAAAGCCAGAAGGGGAGGGTAGGAAAACCGTCACAGCCTGGCCAAGGGGACATGAGGGCAAACAGTGCCTTCCTGTGGAGATTGCCCTGCCGTGGCTGCGCTCCAAGGGCACTGCTGCAGCACTTGACCGCGTCTGCAGAGCTCTGCGTGTCACTGCTGTGATGCCACTGAGTACCAGCCTGCAAATACCAACTGCGTTGCCTTGTAGGAGACACTGAAGATGTACATTCACGTGGAGGGCCAAAATAGTTGTATTGATGTAGGGAAGTATTTGCAAACTGTCAAATTTGTAATTTCTGAAACGAAAAATTATTTACACTAGGCTTGCCTGATGCAGTTCTGCAGGCCTCTGGACCCCAGCCTACAGGGAGGAATGAGGAGGGAAATTAATCTGGTTGCTATCACTTTTACTTCTAGTGTAACACAAGAAAAAGAGGGTCAGATGTGCAGTCACACATGCAGTTTATTTCTTTAATTGCTATCTCCATTACAGAGATAAAGTAGGATAGAGTAAGTCCTCCATTACATAGGATGAAGTAATTGAGCAAGATTGTACCTATGACATGAAAGAAGTCACTGACTATGTGACCCATACTTTAATGGTGTGATACAAAGGTCAGGAGAATCATTGGAAAATCTCCCATGATTTTAATGGCTGATACAATAATGTAAACTCAATATAATCAAGTGGTTAGAGCAGTGGCCATGAACCTAGGAAGACTGGCCCACCTCCCTGCTCCACACATGTTCAATCTCATGTTTAATTGCACAGTAATACTCATGATAACAAGATTTCTATTTGCTCAGTGAACACTGAAGTTGCTGCTCTCACACCAGTGTTTTAATGGTCTTTGTGGCACTTCTCTCTACAGTGCAGTCCAGGAGGATGTGATGTCTCTCTTAAACTTTTGGTGTGCAGCTCCACCAAAAGTGAACATTTAGGGAATGGTGCCAGATGCAAGTGTTTCTGCCAATCAACTGCTTGATGGTTTTGCTGGATGGTTGTTGCAGAAATAGAACCTCCTTTGGTGTCTCAAAGGCAGCAGGACCTAATGCTTCACTCCAGCTACCCCATACCTACCATACTATCAAAGCTGCTCCAGTGAATGAGCATGACACTCATCCCAGGAAAACTTTGTCCAAGTACATTCTTTGGTCATGAGTGCTATCTGAGCTAGTTTCTACATCCATCTGTAGTGTTAACAATTGCATGTACTGTCCAAGGCTGTTTGGACAAACAAGTGGGAGATGCAGCCATGTTTTGCAATTATGCCCTTATTGGAAAAAATAATTTTTATTATTTTATTCTTTGTCTTTGCCTTGTGCCATGATATTCATCTCTAAGTGAAGATGTCCTGACACCAACTGGATAAATGTGGGTGCAAATACAATTTCGTGCCATATTGTGTCACTCTCCTGCTTTTAGTCTTTCTGTACATGAGTCACTGTGATGTACTGTGCAGAAGCTGTGATGCATGGCAGGTATCAAGGCTGGCATATCAGCCCACATGTGCCAGATGATGGTGTACTTCTCCCACCTATGCTTTTGTTCCAGGATTTCTGGGTTAAGGAAGCAGGCAGGATAAACACTGAGCAGTCAGTCAGAATGCATTTGAAGGCATGCAGGACAAGCCCTGGGATTTATTTTATGTGCTTCAGATGCCATTTTAAACTGGCTTCTTTCCCTACTCAGTGTCTCTGTAACTTGTAGATAATTCTCCCCTCCAGACCCTTACACCTTTTTGGTTCGCTCAGAGAGCAGTGTTGATCTTTCCCACCTGGATTGCAGCTATCACGCAGTGCCTGTCATTCTCATACAGATCAAAAAGGATTTTGCAGGCTGCTGCCCTTGATCTGTGCCTTGAATGTCAGTGTTAAATGCTTCAGCTGAGAGATGCCTGCTTAAAATACATCCTCGCCATCAAACCAAAAGGTCCTGAGGCATGTGGAGCACTGCTTAGTAATGCCTCTGAGAGGAAGTCCTGGCCACCATGGCATCAGCAAGGCTTCCTGCAGCACCTGGCATTTTTGATAGAGATCATCCATCCAAGTAGTGACCTAATGCAACCCTGTATAACTTTTGAGCCCATGAGATAGCAGTGGATGTGCACATGTTAGGGTTTCCTTTTCGAAGGCAATTCGATGTAGTTAACAAATTCTGCACTCCAGGTACTCTTCATCCTACAGCTGCAACTGCTAGCACTTTTACAAAGCTGTCTTAATTACCAGTGACCCTGTGCTCTTCAAATGCATCAGCAGTACAAGGGATGATTCAGGATGACAGGGTCACAAGCAATGGGAAAGAGTGTCTGATCCATGCCCCACTTACATACATCTCTAGCTCATAGACTATCTGCCCTAGATTAAAAAAAGTCTTCATGCCAAGAACTCTGTTTCAGTAGAATTTAAAAGGACTTGGGTTCCAGCCCTCTTTTATTAAAGTGTGGTAGGATCAAATCTGTATAAGATACAAGGACTAAGACAGAACTTGTTAAATAAATGATTTGTAGATGTGAGAGCTAGTAAATTTGAGTCTTCTGGAGAACAAGGATTTTCACCCTCAGCCTAAAGTTAACCACTGCCTCTAAATTAATTTTTAACATTTGATTGAATGTTGAATTGTAAAAACGTTTATGATTTTACATCAAAAGATGATACAGAAGCTGAAAAGAATTGAGAGTTGATATGATAAGAACCCAATGCCCATATTTGCTGTTGCTAGAAATCATGCTGAGGAAGTCAACAAGCTCTAGAAAATTCTTCCCATCACTGAGGATTTTTCCACAATGACAATGCTTTTGGGGAGTCAAGGGTATAGCTGCCTATGAAAATGTTTGTCTCTCCTCATCCCCTCCACCACCAGCACTGCCCTGATCAGCAAACAGAAGGAGGAGTTATTACATGCCACTTTCATTGCAGTGAAATAATTTAAATTATTTAAATCATTTAGAAATGAGAAATTACAAAGTAGCCTCAAGTGCATGCTTAGGTGCTTTGATGAATAAAAGCTCTCATACAACATGTAAAACAATCAAAATACTCCACTCCAAAACCAAGATGTTTATAAAAAGACATCTATCATGTTGCTCCAAGAGCTAATTTCACATCCTCCTCTGTCCTTACAACTGTGTCCTAATATTATGTTACGGTAAAATATTCTTTTTAAATAAATTATGGGAAAATAATTCAGTCTTGAATGTTCTATTATTTGTAAATCTAAATGCTTACATCTTTTGCTTAAAAACACAAATAATCCTCAGCATGCCTCTCTTTAGTGTGGCATAATATAAAGTTAAAAAGAGACATAGCTCTCCTCCTCTAACTGAAGGAAACTCATACTGGAAGATCTTACTGGTGTGATTGTTGTGATTCTGCAGCCAATCACACAAATTCATCAACATGGAAACACCAAAGACCTCAGTCCTGCCAAAGCTTTAGGAAATGTCTGTTCAGCTAAGCTGCCATAGGCACTTATATAAATCAGTTGAAATAAACACATCCAGAAAAACTTGGAGAATTTTTGAGAAATTATGTTCTTTGTCAGGATTTTGTTTTCCCCCAGTTTCTCTGGATCAATCAAACTAAGACAAAGGAAGAATTAAAAACTAGCTGTAAAACCACCAAAACATAAAAACAGAGGGGAACACCAGGTATGTGTAGTACCTTACGTAATTAGTTCATTTTTGTACTCAGAAGCACCTACATTTCAAATACAGTTTGTTCCTGTAGTTTCTTATACCTCAGTTGATGTTTATATTTAAAGTTATTTAGTGTTCTCTCCAAGCACTGAGGGTTTCTGGTGACATCACCAAGTACAATAATAACACCAGAACCAACTATTTGTTGTGATAAGAACATGGTTTTCTCCTATGCTCTCTGCCATCTCTTATTTCCTCACCCAGTGTGACAATCCAATGGTTTTTACTTGTATCCCTTACTTGTATCTGGGTGTTATTTTGCCCATGATAACTATGTGTCTCCTCTCTATTTGCCCATATTGCTCCTAGGTCAGCCAAACCTATGTATTAAAAATGCAGATAGATAAAACATAAGTGTTCATAAAGGAAAAAACCTGTTTTGTTAATAGACCAATGTGTTCTCTTTTGTGTAATTAATCCTCTAAACAATGGAAAGATAGGGCAGATAAAGCACTAGAGAATTGTTTCTGATGGTAATATTAAACTAGTAACTCTATTATGTTCTAATTTAAAATAGAAGTAGTGCATGACCAACACATTCTTTTCTCTTGAGAAAGTCTGAATACATACCAGTGGAAGAGACATGGTGGCCAAACTCTGAGACATCAAAGGATGTTCCTCAGAGCCCTGCCACCTTTGCCACAGTCCCAAGGCACCCACAAGCAAGACAAGGGAAACACAACAGAAACAGGCAAACTCTGTGTGTGTTCATCTAGAGAAGATCAAATCCCATCTGTTTCCTGCAACACTATCCAAACAATGATAGTGGAGAGCCGTCTAGAATGATGACTGCTTGAAAAGCTCTGAAATGTGCTAATCAGACTCGCCTACCTGCCTGTGGTTCACTTAAATCTACTTTGAAAAACAGCACGAGCATGGCAACTTTATAAACTTTTATTCTGTTCTAGGAACAGGCCCAGAAACAGCCAAACTTTCTGCAATGCGAATCACCCATGGGGGAGGTTCCACCGCTTTCACACGCCGCTCACCCACCCCCAGGGGAGGCGCAGGAATGCGGGAGCGGCGCGCAGGCAGAGCGCAGGGAGGACAGGAGGGCACCGCTCTGCTCCGCTTTCCTCCGGCACCCCTGAGCCATTCTGGGCTTCTCGCAGCGCCGGGAGCCGCCCCTGCCCGGCCAAACCCTTCTCCATGGGGAGCTGGAGCCGCATCCCGGCCGGTCCCGCTCCGCTCCCGCATGCGGCGCCTCCTGCGCGCTGCCAGCGCCACCGCCGGGCTCGCACAGCGAGGCAACGGGGATTTGTTCTCTCTGCCCTATGCTTAATAACCTCAAACTTTCTGGCCATCCCCCAGCCGCATCTTCCCCGCAAAGGCAGGCACATGGAGCAGAGGGATCCGTCCCCAGGGAAGGAGATGCGTCGCTGTGAAATGTTCAGCGTTAGCGCCTTGGTCAAAAACGCCGTTTGAGTCCTTCTGCTTCATTCCCCCCTCCCCTCCAAAGTCTGGTTTGATTTTGCTCTCCCCTCGCTCTAGCTTCTCACCCATTAAAAAAATAGAAAAGCGTTACTTTTCCAGCTCTGCATTCTGCAGACAGATTTGGCTCGCTCCAAAGTCTCCGTGATTAAACACGCAGTAAATAGTAGTCAGACCAGAATTCTCTAAGCCTGTGCCTTTTTTTGGTGCCAATAAATCCCAGTGCACCTTCTCTTCAGCTGCCCTCAATTTCCTTGACTCTCTTAAGGCTGTCATGTACATCTGGACCTGGCTCCCACTTCCATTGCAATATTTTCATTCTCTGTCAGATTCCTCTCTGAAAAGCTGCAGACCGTTAAATCTACATGTTTTCTGAAATCTTTAGAGCAATTTAAGGATTTGATAACTTTTGTTTTTCCCCTTTGGAAATCCACAGCCTGAAAAAAATCACCTTTAAAATGTCAAAAATATTGAATTTTAATTTCTTTTCAAAAGGAAAAGCTAAAAAAATAAGAATGTTGTAATATAGTTTTAACTTTGAGGGGGGTGGGAATACTTTTTCTTGAGACATATAAGCCAATGTGACCCTAAAACACTGAGGGCTGTCACTACTATTCTGCAACACAGAAGTGAAAAAACCTTATCTGATGATATGGAAACAGCAAATCTCCAGCCTGTGTAATGTAATTTGGGGTTTTTTTGGTATCTTTTTGTTCGAGCAGAAGATCTCTGCCACAATGTGTCCAGTACATCTGTGTTTTCTCTCATTTGAGCCAGAAGCACCATGGGGCAGACACAGTCTTTCTTGACATATTTTTCTAAGCAAGCAAGCATTTGATTTTTTTTTTTCCTGTGGTTCAGAATACAAAGAAGAGTGACATGGCAGAATCTGGTGATTTATCACAGAGGAATTTAGAGGTAGCAAGTAATAAAATTTTATTAAATGGAGACAACCAGGGGAGCATACGTGTGCAGTTAGAAGTCACTCTTTTTTCCTGCTCACCAGATCATCACTCTACACAGCCGCTGGGAGAATGAAAGCTTTTGAAATAAACAAAGTGCTGCTGTCAGAAGCAGAATAGTCTAAAGTGCAGAAATTAGAAGAGTAAATGGATCTGGAATTCCCATGGGGATAGGAAGGAGACAAAATGCATATCTAGCAGCATTTGGGGTCTAGCCAGACGTGCAGTCAGCAGCAGCTTTGCCAGGGACAGGGATTGCCGTCCACTGTTCTTTGCTGCCCCTACCGATCTGCTGGCAGAGCGCGTTACCCAAGATTACTCCACTTCCAAGGAGGCCAGGTTAGCTCAAACAAACGGTAAGATTTGCTAATCTAGTGCATTTTGAAAAAATAGGTTATAGAGGATCTTGTATGAGCAGCGCTAGTAGCAGAGCCGAAGGGATTTGGGATTCCTGATAACCACCCAGAGACAGGCTGCGGTCACTAATGCTTTCCACCAGCACAGCTGAAGCTGGAAGGACACATCTGTTCACCTCCTGAAGAGGACTAGATTTCTGGTCTGCTAATCTCATTTTCCACTACATATTCAGTCAAAATAGCCCCTCAATGGCTGGGGATTCCTCTGTTCCTTCAGCAGTATTAATTTGGCAAAAGTAAATGAAGAGAAAAATGAATGTTAGTGTTTGGAGCCTGATCCAAACAGGGTGTATAAACACCATAAAAGCACATAGCCCTGCTATATCTCATCCTTTGCTGCTCTTAATACTCTGAGTTCTTAAATCAGGCAGCTCCATGCAGCTTTAATTTAGTGAAGGGCCAAGCAGCTATGAATTAAGGAGCCATAGGGCTGAGCTTCCAGCAATCTGTTCTCTCCCAAATGTCCAATTAGAAGACATAACACATTCAGAGATAAATTCCTGGCAAGAGCTGAGGATGGGATTTTGCTTGTATCAACAATGTGGTCAACACTTTGAGAATGATATATGAAAATAATGTAAGACAAAGATCTGAAATGTTTAAACAAGAGATCAGTTATGGGCCTCTCAGAGGTGGTAAAGGTAAATTATTAAAGAATTTATAATTACATTCATGCCTAATTATTAATAAACAAGGATAGCTAACAGATGCTGCAGCAGATTTACATTTCCTAAGGAAACAAGAAGAATTATGTAAGAAAATCAGGATCAGCAAAACCATTAGGTCAGGAAGCCGAAATGCCTGTACATGACAAAAAAGCTTCTGTCAAAACTATTCAGAGGGAAGGAGGAAGCAGTAAAAAAAAAAAAAAAAAAAAAGAGAGAGAGAGAGAGAGATTCCTTTTCAAACCTTGACTTTTCAAACCTCGGAGGCACTTATAGATTGAGGAAAGCTGATACAACACCTATGGTGAGACTGTTTCAACAAATTGAAAATGGGGATCAGATCCAAACCAGAATGTTTAATTCTTACTGATGCCATTCAAGTGACTTCACCACATGTTGAACATGAAAACAAATTGATATCTGTTTTCTTAAACTTATGAATGAATACTCCAGATCACTATGGTGAAAACTTCAGCAGAGAAATATAAAATGTATTGCTAAGAAGAATTAATGCCAAAGCACAGAATAGAAATCATGATGAGTAAACTGGACAGAAAGCTTGGAAGAAGTAGCAGTGGGTCAGCAGGAGAAATTCCACCCCAGCTGACTTAAGATCTGTGGAGATACCAATACAATGTTCAGCACTAGACTGCATGATTTGCAAATAGTGTGCCAGAAACTACTGAAGAGAGAAACAATTTGCTTTGATTGTTAAGGAAATAGATATTTGAAAATGGAGGGAGCAATCATGAAAATCTGTTTTGAAAGATTATTTCTTGTTTATTCATGACCTGGAAAAAAACCCTGAAGAAATTACTGAAGTTTTCACAGAAACAGCTAATGAGTTTGACAGGTAAAGATGTAAAGTGATAAAATAAACTTGTATGAAATGGAAAATAAAACCTAGCAATTAATTGCTGGGAAACAGAGCATTTTGGCAACATTAAATAGAAACACTTATTTAACATGAAACTATCAAACTTAAAAAAAAAATAAATTAAATACAACTGAACTTCAGGTTCAGAGTTTTTATTCTAATGAAGAAAAACATAAAACACTCAAATACTCTTCAGCAGAGCCAGGGTAGCCTGACAAAAATGGCACATTAATGTTACTGTGCAGTGTTTAGGAAGACAAGCCCAGCAGCTGTACCTGCCCTTGCTTAAACAAATGTATTACAAGGCCACATTTACATGGAGACAATTTGGAATTGGAATTTCATCAATAAGATCACTGAAGCCACTTTTTTTTTCCTTGGCACAGACTGGCCAGGGCAGAAACAATGAAAGGCACTGGGTATTGCCAGATTTTAATCATGGTTCTGCCACACTCGGATGGTATCAGGTCCTTCATATTCTCCGAGTACAGTGTAATGATTTTTCACAAGACCACATTTAAAACTTATCCCAGAAGTCTTTGAAGATAATTCCTATTAAGTTTTCATCTGATTTAAATACCTCCATTGACCAGATACTGTTTGCTACTCAAAGGTTCAAAAAATTTCCTACTAAGGTATTTTCTCCATTTAAGTAAGGAAGAAAACATAATAGGCTCACAGATGCTTGTAGGAAAGATTTTCCTCTCAGTATAGAAACAAGTCTGTACATTTAAAATCGATGAAAACTGTTCATCTCAATAGGAACAGTTTGATTTAGGGCACAGAATACTTTCCACCCCCTGGAATCCATTCAGACCACTTCTTCTGCCATTGCGTGCCAATCACGTATGTCCAACCACAAGATAAAAATCATCCAGTCTCCCATTTGCAAATCTGGAGTCCCATTTCTTCATTTACACCCAAAAATATCCTGCCTGCTGTTTCCTCCCCATCCTTTTGGCAATCGCCATGATTACATGCATGGAAAAACATTATTAGGAAAGTCTAACGGATTTTAATTGTTTGCATTGCAAATGTTTCTCCCTGGTGGAAAAAAAGCTCTAATCATATTGTCTCATTGCTCATTCTTTACTCTTCTTCCTGTTGTCTCTATTGCTCTCTCTCCTTCTGTTCATTCTTCTCTCCAACCTGCTCCCCCAAATACACTGCCACGACATTCTCTTTACTCTTCCTTGCCCTGCAGGGAAGCTCATTTCTCCCCACTTTCTATCTCTTGGTGATGCCACTTCTTCTCTAACAGAATCTGCAGCAGAATCCATCTCCTCCTCCTTGCTCCCCACCAGCCATATGCAGAAGCAGTAGCAGAAACTGGGGACAGCAAATGAGCCCTGCAGAGATCAGGTCTCTGCACATGGTAGGCAAGCACTCTGAAAGCCATTTTGTGTTGATAGATCCTTTTTCTAGCAATAAAGCAGAAACTGCCTAGATTGAAATACTGCTTGGTGCATCAACAGCCTGGTGGTGCCTCGGGGCCTTGCAGAAAACCAAAATCTCACAACTGTTTGGGTGCTCCACAAACACAGTGAAACCAGTTCTCTCTTCAGACACCTCACAGTCCAAACAGATCAAACATGCAAAGAGAGGGACAACAGGAATATTGAGAGGTCAAAAGATTTGCCCGAGGAAACAGAGTAGATCTTGTCTGTGAATACTTCTTGATGGCTTGTATATTTATTTTCATTACTTATCCTATGGCCCAGTAGTAATGGGGAAAAAATTCTTTTTAAATGCTTTCAGACCATTATCTGTAACATCTTTGTCTCCAAATACACAAAATATGTTTTGCACATTTAATCGGTTAATAATGGCAATCTCATAGTAAACTAGAAAAATCCATTCTATTTTGACATTGGCAGATACCACACTCTTTCTCTAAATCTCTCCAAAGGCAAAAGTTGTGAGTTTTGATAGGTTTTTCTTTGAGGGCAATCACCTAAACAAGTTTTGTGTTTTTGGTGTGGATTCTCACTTTTGGGACACTGTTAAGAGTGCTCCCTCCCTGCATGTCTGATTCAGGTGTATAGAGGGAAAAAAAGGTGAATTTTCTTTCCCAGAAAGTCTCCCAGGTAATGCAAGGGTCAGAGATAATGGTTTAACAGTTCTCAGGAGCAGAGACTATCTACATATGGTTTGTGATTTAACAACATTTAATGATTTCAAATATATAGGGGGAAAAATGCCTTTAGAATGTCTTAGGGATTTTAATTTTAAAAATAAAACAGATATTTAGAAACATCTGGTAACAGCAAAGAAACCTGTTTGATAACTAGTTCCCAATGCAGTTGTAAATCAGAGATGTCAGCAACTATGAAAATGTCTCTTTTTCCACTATACTTTTAGAGTCTAAAAAACTACTATAGGCTTGTTTAGGATTGTGGCCTGGTGTGCCATTTTAAACAATAGGCAGTGCCAGTAAATAATGCTGTAATTTAGCCTAAAGATGGGCTCACTTTGTTTTCAGACTATGAGCTGGAAATCCTGAACCAAATTGATTGGTCTCTTCTCAGCTATAAAGTTTTGAGAGATATTAACAGTTCTATTGTTCTAAAAGCAGAGGATGTTTTGAGGGAAAACATAACTCAAAAAGAAGTTATCTGTCAAGAACTGAGGGCTTTCCACACATTTCTTTTGTTATGACAAAAAGCTTATGATACTTGAACTGCAAATACGTTCAAGCAGCTGAAGAAATTTAACCTGTAATTTGGTCATTTCTAGGGGGCAAGATGTAACACCAGCACTTTCTTTCCAAAAACCACAAATTCATTCCCTAGGCACAGAGAAACACACTGAAAGTCAGCTGCTATGTTATCATAACCCTGGGACAGATTTCCAAGGGAATTTGCAGGTACTTGGGTACTTAGAGAAACTCACCAAGAGGCCAAAATATTCACTGCCACAGGCTGAAAATAGGAGCTGTGTCTTGTGTGCTTGGACACTTTTATAAACCTCACCAGTCATCTTTCTGTAGTTCTGAATATCCAAGTGTCTCCAGCCATCCAACCTTACCCAGCTAAATCCACTTTTGTAACCACGTGGAGTGCCTGATGTTGGTGTCTGACCACAGCCATTCCAGCTACTCAGCTTCCCTTGCCTTCTGCACTTCAGATAAAACACACCAATTCCACCAAAGCCCATTCTGCCACCACCATTTGACAGAATTTTGTGCAGAATCCATCTCCTATCCATTATCATTTGCAACACATTTATTAACATAAACATAACATAAATTTCTTGAGGCGTGGAAACAAATATAACCAATATTGACTAGATTATTTTGCTTAATTAAATTAATCTTTGCTAATAAAATAGGGGGAAAGTATGCATGGCTAATACTGCAATTTTTAAGTTTTAAGAAGAAAGGATTCTTTTCCTCTGACTAGCTGTAAGATACCAGGGAAAATTTATCTTGTGTATTATCTAATAGGCCTTCCAGAACTAAAGACCACAGGAGGTAAGGCTAACAAAATTAATATGCAAAGAAGTTCAGCACTAGGGACCCATAATTTTCTTGCAAATGGTTTCACTTTAAGGATGAAACAACACAAGACAATACCAATTTCTTTCTTTTTTTTGCAAATAGATGATGCTTTAAAAAAATTAACACATGACAGCAGGTGGGAAGAAACTAGAGAAGTGGATATTCAAAGTGGAGAGTGACTACAAATTTGATTTGCTTAACATTTTACTAACTGATTTGAATTCACTGATATGTTAACACAATGTCAGGAGGTATATTTAATTAAAACAAGATTGGTTGTCATTCAGCCATGAAGTAAACATTTTGTATACCTAGTGAATTATTAAAGAGAATGAAAAATAATCTGACCTTCAGAAAGCAGAATCATAAATAACAAGGACCGAGGAGATTGTACTTGGCCGCATTTGAAAATCATGTTCAGGTTTTGTTTGTATTAAATAGTAACTGTTATAGTAATCATTACCAAATTCATTATTAATTAGAGGGTTTTAATAGCAAAGAAGTGCTTTCGTTGCAGTCATAGATTTATATCACATCTGTATATACAACACTACCATGAAATATGATAAGAGAGAGTTAAACCATTCTCTCTTTTATGTTTGGAATTAACTTGGGCATTTAATGTTCTGTTCTTTCTATCTGCTTTGTAAGATGTCAGCAATATCCAGGTATTGTTTCTTGTGGTAAAGAGCTCATTGTGATTAGATTTCAAAAATATATGACTGCACCCCAGGAAATGGTTCAATCTAATAGTACTCCCATCAATTCAAAATAGGTGAGTGTCAGACAAGCTTCAAAGGTAACAAATCAGCACAAGCATAATTCAGAATTTTAAAATCAAGACTTTGAAAACAGAGAAAGGTTACATATCTTGGCCTAAGCATATCAAAATTTGATGTTTATGTATGTCAAATGTAGTATATTATGGCAATAAAACATACTGACAAAAATGCTCTCTTTGAAATGAATCTTCCTTTAGAACTGAGTGATATTCCATCAAGGAATATCTTGTTTTAACCAGAACATTGTAAGGCATAATGCAAGACATTAGCTTAAAATGTATTTTCTATATTTTGTCATCCTTTATCGCCTTTCAAAGTCCAATTCACCTTTGAAAGATATGAGGAAGTAACTCCTGATAAGGGTTGAAGAATTTCTTTGCCTTTAGCCTTTGTAAGTCAAAAATTTTCCCTAACATATCACAGAAAAAAATTTATAAACACAGTGTCCATATTCTTAATAACAATTCAACCTATTATTAAGTGGGTGTAATTATGTGGGGAAGTCAGAAAATCACCAATAGCAAAATCTAAAACAATCCCGTACAAAGCTTTAGTTTGCACACGTAATTTTTTGTATTTCTGCAAAACTTTCTAAGACTTAAGAAGATCCTAACATGTTTTTGCTAAAACCAATGGGAAAGTGATGAAGATACAATCCAGTACAAGGATAAAAAAGACACACTATTTTATAAGAGAAAAATTAGATGAGCAGATCCCTCTGCTTCAAAACCATACACAAAGAGATCCCTGCCTGCAGACACGTGAACTTCCATTGATTTTACTGGGAACATATCATTTAGTAAGAAATGTGACCAGTTTCATACCATTTTATTTATAAGACCATTATTATACCATCTTTATGAATTTCCTGAAATCATTGTGGGTGACACAAGGATCCCCACTGAAGGGAAGAGAGGCACACAGTGAAGAAGATACGTGTGTGGTAGGGTGCAAGGGTTTCCAGGACTGTCCTGTGGTTTGATGTGTCCCATCCCTAAACTTTTTTCCTTCATTTTAAATATTTTTAGAAATCAATTCAGTTATTTAAATCTGAAAAGTTATATAAATAGGATTTGGTGTGGTGATGATCAGTTCTTAGGGATCGTTATATTTAATTCAGATACCTAATTTAAGGCTTTGATCCTCAGGCCATAATAACAATAGCAACAAAAGTAAAATGCCTTATTTATAAATTTATACTATTGTAAATTCAGATACTTCTAAAAGACTAAAAATCAAGCTCCATTTGTTCAATATAAAAAGGCTTTGAAATGTAATCTCCATGGGTTGATTGATGTATTACATAATGTCTTTTTTTTTTTGCTTTCTCTGTACAAACATGTTAAACATGCTTGATAGTTTTCTGAGTACACATAATTTCCTCCATTTCCCTTTGTGCTCAATCTATTATCTTTTACAGGGTTTAATAAATTAATGTAGGCAATCTAAAATTGAATTACTTTATCCATAATCAAATTAATTATACGTCAACATTTTCCAAGGCCATAAAATATGAATATCTAATAATACCAATGTTTGCATTATGCTGTAATAGTTATAAAAGCTTTTTCTTTAAGGGACAGTAAGCAGATGATAAAGACTGTCAAAATTAAATACAATATCAGAACTATTCATTTTTTATTAGGCTTCATTAATCTCTATAAATCATACATTTATGTTCAGCTATGGGAATAAAGTTGGGTGGGTTAGAGGAGGTTTTGTTAGCCAAATAAAATATTTTTTCTTCTCAAATTGTTCTTGTAACATGAAAAAAGAGGTGTTCCTTAAGCTTACCCTCTTGGTTTATTTCGTTTAAAGGATTATTGATCCCTCACATACATAAAATCAGAGACTTTCAGGTGTTTCTGTGACCCCTCAGTGCAGACTGACAATGCACTTCAGGTCACTACAGCTGTACATAACATTCCTGCATGGAATTCCCTCTGTCCCAACACAACAGGATCAGTCAAATTTTCTTTTGCTCAGTAACACAGCAGAGTTTATTGGCTTGATTATACAGCGTGCCAGTCACCTTTGACACCTAATCCATACTTGTCCTGCAGAGGCTGACTGCTGAGCATCCAAGGAAAGGATCTCTGTATTTCAGCATCCCACAGCATCCCCTGAAAGCTGGATGCCCATGACTGGGCAGCACATTTACACCAGTTCTTCTTTCCCAGGCAGCTCCTGAGCCACAAACTTTCCACAAAGGTGAGTAACAAGAATAATTTTGCTGCTTTATCCAGAATCTGGACAGTTTTTTAAATGATATCCCAGCTCCCCAATGAACCTGCAGCAGCAGCCTGAGCATCCTTGCTCTCTCCTAGTCTGGTTAAAATCTAGCACCTCATGGATCAGCCCTCTCAAGAGGTCTGGAGAGTGTTTTCTCAGACTCCTCTGCAAGAACAGATGGCCCAAATAAATCACAGGCCTGAACCTCAGAACAGCTAAACCCCAGAAGCCCTGGTCCTCTTAACTTACAGCCAAATGCTGTCTAGAACCCAGTCCTGGGAGCCAAGAGAAGCATTTCCTTGTCCTCTGACTCCATCAGCAATGTGACAGTTTTTCTGTAAAATTAGAGTGCAAGTAGATGGAGAAAACCTCTGGGTCACAGCAACAAGACCTTCCCAACAAGACTCCTGCAGCCACAGAGCAGCAAGGGATTGAGTAGTGATGCTGCTCCATCCTTCCAGCTCTTCCCAGCACTCACACTGCACCCAACCAGTCCTGCCAGCAGCTTTCTTGATCAAACATTTCTGCTCTTGCAGTGGGTTTCCCCAAGAGAGGAAGAATAAATCTTTTCCCCCTCTGTTTAAACACAGTAGACCCATCTTGATATGGCACCTCTGGTGCTCCAATGCAGAACATATAAATTTAAAACATTAAAGGACCAACTGCATGCTCATGTGGCTCTGTCTCAGTATTGTCATCTTGGGCAAATATTTGATATTCCACCCTGCTTCATGGTGGTCTCTGTTCTTTAAGCATCCTTGAAATTAAAAGACCATAAATCATGCTGCAAGGTTTTTTACATCACTGTTCAGAAATGAAAGCATTAAGCCATGTTACCTACAGTCCAAGCAAAACAAGCACTTACATTGCCTCCAAATTCTGGAAACATACATAGGAGTCAAAAATCAACTGTGACTACACATTTAAGATGCAAAATAGATTTGAGGCAAATTGAATTTCATTGAACATAAGGTATCTGGGTTTTTTATGAGAAAGCAAACTCAGAGCTCCCTGTGTTCTGCAGTATTTGTGGAACACAGTTTCAAATTGATTTTTACATTTAACAAATGTGGTGTGTATCACCTAAATTAATAACAATCTGAAGCTAAATCTGCTTTACAGTTATTATAGTGCAATTTTCCCTACCAAGAAATGCTGTGGACTTACTGTTTACCTTTCAGTTGATTTTATTTGCCAGATTATATACAAAATGGTCCCATGGGCTTGCTGAATATATGGGTGCTAACAATGAAAAATGTGCATAGTTTTAATACCAACTTTGTAAATTGCCTTAATAATAGCTTGTGTAATGTAATAGTATTTTCAACCAGTACTTTTAATTTCTAGCTCATAAAGTCTTTTCATTGAACCCCAAGGGTGTAGCTATAAAAGTAAGATTTAATTTTGTATATAATGTGGCCTAAATTAGTTTTAAAGCAATAGGAGAAACATGCAGCTCAAAGAGATAAGACTGAAATTATTATAACTCGGTGAAATTTCCTATAGCAAAATTAATCATTATTTCCATTTTTACATAATTTGACATAAAAAATATAAGACTAATGTAGATCTAATCAAGGTATATATTTTAAATCACTTTACCATAAATTACAGAGGCCATAAAAGCATTGCAAACCATATGAGAGCAAATGATTTGAAGACACTTGCAAAGTTGACAATTTCTTTGGTGAAATGAGTAAATAAATACATGCTACTCCAAAGTAACAAATGGTATATTTATGTTCATAACTTTGGCTAAAACTGGAAGTTCACACCCAGAAACTGACAGCATCCTCTCATGGCTTGTCATGCTTGTCAACTGTCTGTGACATTTGGTCATTTTCCCTAAAAGTGCATTTCCTGGAGTCATGTGATTATGCAAAACCTCAGTTTCTCATTTTCTAACCCTCCCAACTGCAGAGAAAATCTAGCAAGCATGAATGATAAAGTAGATGAAAGGAGACAGCACATAACAGATCCAACATTATTTTCTCAGATTTTCTTTTTTTATTTATTCTGCTCATCTTTGTTCAGGGGTTTGACGCATTCATGACTGCTTGGGCTTGGCAGATGTACTCTTTTGACCATATAAACACATTTTAAAAATCTTAAAGGCCATCAGACTTATGAATATAGAATTCTTATAGAATCATTTATTCTGTAAGAAAATAATTGTGTTTAACCAAGATTTATTTTAAGTACCTTACATAAAGCAGGGAACAAAATTTTTCCTGACATGTTGGCTATGCCTGCTTTTCTGTAGGAATGCATCTTCCAATCCTAGACGCTTTCTACTCTGAATTGTTCCTTTGGCTTTAAAAATATGGATTACAGCTGTCTTTGCACTTAAATCTGATATGATATCAAATCACACAGAGTATAGAAGAATGAGAAAGGAGAGACTATTTATGATGGTATCAGAAGATTTATGTTATTCCACTATTTAGAATGCTTTCCATGTATATTAAAATTTATACCACTAACATATTATATGAAGGTGTCTCACGTCGGTGCTATCAATATCTGCACAACTTGATTTTACTTGCAAGTTTATGTGGGTTTTTAATACTCTGAAAGGTTCTGAAAAAGAAAACAAACAAACAAACAAACAAAACTGGTGTCTGCTTCACCAAAAAAACAGCAGGAAGGAATGATGGTGAGACACACTGCCTCAGTATGCTCTACAAGCAAGTACTGCAGTATCCAGGCACCTTTTGGATCCATCAGGAGTATGGACTTTGGAAACCTTTGCCCAAAGAACCCTGCAAGTTCCTGATGTTGCCTGAAGGCTCTTAGAGTAAAGAGTAAAACTTCTCCAGGTTTCAGTATGAACAGGCTCAGCCTCATCAAGAGTGGCTTTGTGGAATATTCTCTGTCAATGCTCCTTTTTTTAAGTTTATTTCATCCTTGAAAGCCTTATTGATTTTTACAGCTGCTGGTGGTCTGACCCCAGGAACTGAATAAAAGGCTGCAGCTCCTGCTACACCTCCTACTCCCAAAGTTTCAGATCCTCCATCTTTTGAATAGCTAAATAGGCTCATTAACTGTGTTTCTGAAGCCTTCCAACATATAACATATTTACTACAAACAAAAATAAGTATCTGTATCAAGCAATCTAAGTAATTATGTGCATTAATTATCCACACACACATATATATATATTTATATACACATGCAGGGGAAGATGGCACATCAGCTGTGTATTCCAGTGGTGCTCCTGCCTCCCAGCCCATCATTTGCCCTCTGATGGGGGCATGGGGAGCAGACACAGTGGCAGTGCCTGCCTTGCACAGGACATCACATCCCTGTCCCCAAACATGTCACAGCACTCATCTGCAGAGCCCAGGAGGGTGTTCTGAGCACAGAAAATGGTAAAGATCAGAGAGCCAGGTAAAGAGTAAAGGAAATGCTGATAATAATCATTCAAAATCAGGAGAATCATGGATTGGAAAAGCCCTCTAAGTTCAAGCAGCCACTAAACTAACACTGCCAATTCCACCCCTGAGACATGTGCCAAAAAACCACCACATCTACAGGGTGCTTTGAACACTTTCAGGTATGGTGATCCCACCACTTCCCCGGGCAGCCTGTTCCAATACAACACCATCCATTCAGTGAATACATTTTTTCTTAATATCCAATCTTGTTTTACAAAGTGTCACCTAACTGAAAGTTACATTTATATGAGTCTTAATTAATTATTTCAATGGGATTGAGTGACTGGCAGAGGACAAAACAAATTACAGACCTTAAAAATTACTGCGCATTTTTAACACTAGCATGAAAAATATTCTATATTAAAACATTACCCAACTTCATTCTGATCTCTTTCTCTAACATATTTTTAGTAAAATCACAACCAAAACCAAGCTAAGGTATGATCAGATGGAAATCCAGGAGCTGATTTGCTACCAAGGGTCTGGTGTCCATGCCTGAGTGCAATATCCCAGGAGTGCAGCAGGATGCCAAGTGAAAATCTGCTGTCCCCACAGCAGCACTGCACAGGACTGACTTGGAGCAACCAACAAAAAGACTCGGCACTGCATTCCTTTGCATCTCAATACACATTTTGTGGTACATTTGAACTTTTTACAGGAAAGGTACTTTGCACAGTCATTGGATTGATTTTTTGTTTTGTTTTATTGAATGTGGTTGAGGAAATAACAGTTATGGCTGAATCACCAGTAGAAGGCAACTCAGGAGGAAAACCACAAATCCAAAGACTGAGGATTTCTCACCTGCTTGGGGTGGCACTGCTGGCAGCAATCAAATACCCGGGGAAGGAACACTCCCTGTGCTGCTCTGTTAGAGAGGTGGGTTAGCCCGGGCATTTTCCAAGTGGCAGAGATGAGCTGGCACTCAGAAAAGGATTTATAAACATTCCCAAAAAGCTTTTGAAATGCTACAGATGTGCATTGAAATTAGTAAGAGATTTTTTATTATTTGTTTTCTACTTCAGTAAAGATATTGTTGAAATCAACAGAAAACAATCTTGTGGAGTTCCTTGGAAACTTTTTCAGTTTTCCTTTTCTCATCTGTAAAACTTTCAGTTATACAATCTGGAGATGGAGAGAGTATCTTATTATGAATGGTGATCAATTACAAATGATACACAGCAAGTAGCAAAGTGCTGAAAACACAGGCATTATGATCAGCCTGCAAACATCCCTTGTGCTCAGCATTTCACTAAAGTGCTCATTGAGCAATCATGAATAATGAACATAATAGTAAAGAAAAAAAAAAAACAACACAACTTAGTTCAGTTAAAAATTGGAAGGGAAAAAGTCAAATAAATTATTCCATATGATCAGTTTTCCCCTCCAGTTACTGCTTTATCCTCCTCTACACAGCGAGAACTGCCAGGACCTGCCTGCTTTTTTCCTGAAGTTTTTTTTTTTTTGCAATCTATTACAGGAGCCTCTCCCTCTCTGGCTGCACCCTCAGTCTGCCTCATGGAAAATATTTGGTGGACTGCAACCAAGCCCCTCTTTACATGCAAGTGCTCTAATCCTACCAAACAAGACTGTTTTTCAAAATAGAGAATTAATCCCCCTATTTCATCCAAACTAGATTTATATCAATGCCCAGATTTAAGGCAGAGATTCCTAGCTGTTCCCTCATGGGGAATAAGATGAAAGAGTTAAAAATGCAGTGCTTTGGACAAAATACATGCATTTGTTCAAGGAAAAAAGTTATAACAAGAAGATATGCACGCCTGATGATGAATGAAAGCCTGTTTGTACCTAATGTATCGAAGAAATTGTTCAAGAGCAGTTAATTTTGCCATTTCAATGTCTTTATGAGTTATCTGCCACAGAAGTACTTGTTTTAAAAGATGAGTTGCCTGGCAACCACTTTAACATAGACCAGCTGACTTTTCTGAACTTTGGGAAATGTTTTATTCATCAGCTGGTATTCTTTGCTCCCTTCCCTTCATTTTCAAATTCCCTTTTCTGATTGTTTACATGCTTTTTACATTCTGCAGAGCAGCTTCATGGTCTATCCACTACCATGCAATAATGGACACCAGTTTTTTGCATAATTTACGCCAGTTTTTGCATAAAATCACTTTTAAAAGCAACAGGCATTTAAATCACATTTTTTATTGCATATCTACTTAACTCATTGTGCAACTTGACCCAAGCAAAACATATAGTGACAGAATATTTGGAGTTGTATTCATTTTCTCTATTCATTAGTTAAAAATCAATACCAGAGACATTACTTTCCTTCCTGAATTGCCCACAGATCTACTGATATCAGTTTATGGATAGGGAATTAAGATGCTGGTAGATAAAGAGAGAGAAAGACAAGAACTGTTTTGGATTACACCACTTGGAAAAATCACAAGAAATCGGGAGGGGGGAAAAGGAAACGTACAGAAGAGAAGTTCTTGCCAATAATGAAATAGTTCCCAAGGGAAATAACAGGCATCTCTCAATTCTGAGACTTTTCCTCTATAATTTGTATGGCAATACGGAACCTGAACAGACCAAAAGAAAGACACTGGCATTTTGACCCACCTAGCTTTTTGAAGCCTTCATTATCAAACACAGTTTGATAAAGGCACCCTCATGTGCTGGTTTAATTCTCTGTGTGCAGAAAATGTTGTTTGATCTCCAGCTAAGGGACTGCAGCTCTTGAAGTGCTCACATGGAGTGGCACACCTTAAGGCCCCGACCCCAGGAGCCAGTGCAGGGGGTGTTGTTTTGGATAACAGTTTAGAATATGATAATGATGGTCTGAAAGGGGTTTGCAGTACTCGCTCCCTCCAAACCTGAGGTAAGACAGTTTTCCTGTTTTGAAGCAGCAGCAGACTCACACAAGGTTCATTTTTAATGAACTCTCTTGTTTAGGAAGTTGGTCTTGTTTACACATCCATGTACTTTGTGTTAAAGGTGCGACAAAAAAAGCAGTTGCAAAAAGTTAAGTAAATGAAAACCAGGCAAATAAAAGCACATGTGTTCTGGCGGTTTAACTTCATATTCTTCCTCTGGTTCTGACTTACTGCTTTCAAAGCAAGTTAACAGAAATTGCTTGCTGTTTAAGAAGAAAACAATTCCAAGCCAATAGAACTGCCCAAAGGTTCTCTTTCTAAGGCCATCAAGCAATGAGCAGTGGCCTCTGAGGAGGATTGGAGGGGGGCATAGTGTGCACATGCCCTGAGCATGTTTTTGGAGGCTTTTTCCTACTGCACCTTCCTCAGGGCGGCTGCACTGAGTGAGGATTTCACCTTGTTTGTTCTCTCTTTTAGGAGACCTTTAAACTATTCACAGTCTCTCTGTAGAGCTGCAATAATAACATTTTCTCAAAAATAGGAGTGAAAACATTATCTTAAAGAAGTATGACTGATTTATTCAGGTCATTAGCAAAATTCTCACTGAATTTAGTAGAATCTGCACTTCTCTCTAGGACTTCATCAGAAGGAGGTTGTTTGGCTCAGAAATAAAAGGCCAACTGAAGGCCCAAATTTGTTTTGTTGCTGCTTTATAGCTGTGCTGTTCAAAGAAGAAGCTCATCTAAGATCTACTAAGTCTTGAAGAATTTTACAACTATACCAGCACATGGAAATTGTGTAAGTATTGAACTACAGGCCCAGACTGGAGGATTACCAGAACACCAGAGAGATTTGTGCTCATATATTTCATAAACTCAAAGCAGTGCACCCTCACTGTGGTCTTGCAAAAGGAGTCTGGGCTTCAGTCCTCTGGTACAGGCTCAGGGAAACATTATTCTCATTCACTCAAGTGTTTTCCTAAACAAGAACCCATTCCCAGGCAAGGTCATTATTCACATCTCGTGCAGCTTTGGCTGGAGTCGGTGATTAAGTCAAAGCATGCCCAAGGGCAACCATGGAAGTGTAATTATAGGCAGAGGCCACAAATGGGGAAAATTGTACAGGTACACAGAAATTAAATTCTTCCTCCAACATCATTTCCAGTTGATGCACATATGCAATTGTAAATATATTCATAATAATTTGTAGTAACTTTAGATTAAAGTGTTCACTAATTAGTAGATCACTGTATCACTCCAGGTTTGGATGCTACTCCCTTCTCAGTGAATATCTCAGCTTCTCTGGATGTGTCTTCCTTAACCATGCTAGGAAATACTTGTATTTCAGTGAATCTTTAGATCCCGTTCCTGTCCATACACTGACACATATGCACCCCACCACATTTGTTTTAAATTACCTTCAGTCTCTGTCTAGGATGACTGGAAATCACCTCCAACCTGCCCAGGAAATGGTTAAGAGAAGCTGTTAATATCCAACCTTTCCTTCAAGGAAATGTTTTCCTAAAGGAAATCCTTGTTGTTTAATGGCCTTCCTATGCCCAGGCTTGGCCTGCCACAGCTTGGTCTTTACCCCCCTCACACATAAAAGGCTTCCCTGAACAAAGCACAGAGGTTTGAGGCTCAGGTGAAGCAGGCATGTTTGAGCAAGCCCAAATCCTGCATCCCTCTTTCCATTACCACCTGGTCAGTGTAACTGCTGACACAGGGCTCCACAAAGGAAAAAATCCTCCTAGTTCTATCGCAGTCCTCTGGTTATTTATTAAATAACCTGTGAGGTTTGGTCTCTTACCCTCTAGAGAAAGAGCCAGATTTGCACCATGTTAGTTACATAATGTTTCCCAACAACAGTAAACTTTGCTCAGCTACCAAAAAGTCAAGGGAAGCTTTTTGCTTCCCTTCAAATAGTTTTAATTTTCTTGAGAAAAACACAATAGCTAAAATTTAAGAAGGCTTTGTTTTGGAGCCAAACCAATATAAACAGAAAAAAGTCAAAATTCTTCCCAAATCTTCAGCAACTTTTAAAGTTTTCAAACATACCCATGGTACTACTAAGTGTTTTGGGGGATCTCAAAACCTGAGTGTTTTGAAAGAATAATGTTTATAAGGATAGAAAGCAAGAATGAAAACATTTTTTCTTCTATCACTGTGATTTTTTTATGGAGAAGTGTAGGATGGTGACTAAGAGGAGGATTTCAAGGTCCTTATAAATGCCCTATAGGTCTTTTGCAAGGGAATCTGCTGCTGTCATGGTTGGGCAGACATACAAATTCCCCTTTCCCTGCCCACCACTTTCTCCTCCTCCTCTGCCCCATATCATCCCCTGGCCACAGGGCCAGGCTGGAGATACCAGGCAAGCAGAGACACACGCTGCTCAAAAGAAACAATGTTCAACAAGTAAAAAGAAAAAGAACATTTTGCTTGGATATGATTAAAATGCATTGGTTTTTTTAAAATGTTTTTGTTGGCCAACAAGTTGCACAATACTTTCCTGGCAAGCTTTATTGATGTATCTATTATTTTATTATTATTATTATTACTACAATGACTGCCTATTATCTGTTATTAATATAGCTGTTATAGATCTATTATATATCCACCACATGCCCTTACATCTTTCTATTCTAGAACTGTCTCTGTGTCCACGGGGGAAGAAGCTGCCTCAAGACCATCTGATCCCAAGTGATTGGATTAGAGGTAACTAAGACAGACGGTACCAGTTGGTGGACTCCTCACACCGCCTGTGCTGTCTGCTCTCCAACCCCAAATACATTTTTAGCAACCTTAAGGAGACAACAATTAGGTGAGGTAATGGTTATTCTTAGCCTATTATCTCTCACGCAAAAGCTGTTCCATAAATAAAACCTGAAGGGTCTGTCAACACATGGAACTTACTCCAACATATCCCGGTGGCTTGAAAATGAAATGGGATCTTCGGATTTGTTTTCAGCTGAGTAAACATGGTGATTTTTAGGGCAGACCTTCTGAGATATCCTGGGTCAATAAATACATGCAGATGGTAAAACAAATTGACATAATATTAATTGAGGCACTCGCTATCCCCTAAGAGTTATTGTTTTGAACTAAAACTGAACTAGTTTTCTAAGGGAAAGGAATTTGTTGTACTGTAACTTGATATTATTACTACAAACTAAATAATTTTTTTTCATCATAAAGGCTCCTGGTTTTCTTAAATCTAATAGTAATTGATTCCACATTTTCCAAGCTATGTAACAAACAGCTTTTTATGCACAACTTGTGTTCATCTTGGAACATGATATATTTTCAAAGGCATTATGAAATGAAGTGCATAAGCAGTCAGATTTGAATAGAACATATTATACCTTTCAATCAGCTTACTACAGGCCATAGCCTTAAAAATAAAATTATACCAGTAGTGCTGGCATTTGTGCTCCAGAGGGAGATGGTTAATTCTTCAATAAAAAATAGAAGGATTTGCATCTGCCCTGGCTGACAACATAAAAGATCAACGTTTTCCTTATACTTAGGGCAAAACGCTCTCTCTAAAAACCAAGTTAATGCAATATTAAAGCTGCAGAGTTAAGCATATAAAAATGAGGATAGGCACCGTTAACGGTGAACATTCAACCTTAATTCTATCCTTTGGTGTGTTTGCATTAAAGCCTGGTTTTCCACAGTATGATTACTTCATGAGCAATATAATTAACAATATTAAGCAGCAGAAACTGTGGGACAACCATACCAAATCTGATGTTTGAAAAGAAAATTTAAACCATTCTGTTGTGTACATGGTATATTCCAAGCTTTCACCTTATTACAGCTCGGGCAGGATTTTGTCTATATAATAAAAAATGCAATGTTTTTTATTCTTCGCTTGCAAAGTTACTCCCAGTCTCTTCTGATATGATAAACAGAATGTAATCAGGGAACAGAAGCATAAAAGGGAAAGATGCATTATATTCTACAGATATGACACAAGTTCTCAATCTTCAGGAAACAAATGAGTCAGTTCAAATACCAGCATTTTATATAAAACAATTTATATTAGCAGACCTAGTTCCCAAAAGCTGGAAAGATATTTTATTTCCAACATAAACCTCTGAATAAACACAATAAGCTAATTCTTAAAGAGCTACTTGGAAAAGCCATCCTGTAATCTTTTTATGGTGAAAAGATTTTCGTGTATTTTCATACCACAAATTTGAAGCATAGAAACATTACTAAACCCAAAACACTACTTAATGTTACCAGTTTAAAAAAAAAAAAGGTAACAAATTTTCTCATCCTAAAAGGTAAATATCTCCCTTGTTAAGATCCTTCCCAATTCTTTCAGAATCAACCTAGCATGACAGGCAGGATACATCCTCCTACACCTTTTTTGTTCTTCCCCCCACCCCAGGCAGGCCTTGCCTCAATACAGTTTCTACACCAAAGTAATCAAGGCAATTGGAAAAAATGTTTTGCCTAAAATCGGTGCCGCCTCATATCATAAACAGAATATTATTGGTACAGAGTTTATTTATACCACTGCTGCTTGCTTTCGTTAAAGCTATACTGTAATAAATATCTTTATAGCTAACACACTTGTGTCCACACCAGGCTGTTACATTGATTTAAACACTGTCTGTTTTCCCAGCAATTTGGCTAAATTATTAAAACAATGACATAAAAAGCAGAGCATAGAGAGCTAGATGATAGAAAACAAAAAAGACTTTCACCTCTCGTTTTCATCACCTTTTGTTTGAATTTAAATCTTGCAGATCATGTCTAAGTCTATAATCACAAAAAGCAGCCACATTAAAAAAGAAGGGGATTTGGAGGGCTCTGCAGCATCCCCATTTTTCTGTAAGAGCTGCAAACAGTGGAAATATAAAGTAAAATATCATTAGTTCCGTAGTGTATGAAAATGTCCTTTTTCAAGAAAATGCTCCATTTTTAGTTTCTTCTCTGTTTGTTAAAAAACCTTTGTGAAACTTTTTCTCATTATCTGTGATTTATTTCCTTATTCCTGGACCTGGAGTGTAATAATGGCCCAAATGTAATAGCCTTGACCTTTGCAGCTCTTCTCAGGGAGGTCACGGAGAATTTTGTTTAAGCAAGGATTTCAACCAGAAATAACATGATGCACTTAGATTATACAGGGCTTTATCTACTGGAATGTACATTTGAGCTGTCCCCTGTGCCCAGCCACACAATCAGCACTGCTTTACGAGCAGGGAAACTGAGGCACGCTGAGTGAATTACCACTGACTGAAACTGCCAAAGGTGGAATTAGAGGTCAAGTTTTCTGCATCCAATACTCACTTTAACCACAGTCATATCCTTCCTCCCAGCACTGTCCATGTCCTTCCATAACAAGACACAGTTATTATTTTAAAATTGAAGCGTGGGAAGGTTTGTGCAGATGAACACTGATATTACTGCTCTTCTGTGGTGCTTATTTGAAAATCCCAAGGAATTTTCATCTCATTAGGCAATGCCCAGTAATAAATTTCTTGTCTCCACTCTCCTGCCTGCTTTATCCCATTGTCTCCTTTCCTAATGCACTGCAGATCAGGACTGCCATTTTTGGTACAGCTCTGAATTCAGTTCTCTCTCTCTAATTACAGAAGTTTCAGGCTGTTAAAGGGAAAATAAATACCCCACATAAAAGGAGTAAACAAAGTGGCACAAAGGGAGTATTAAGAGCATCCTTATCAGCAAGAAATCCCTTATGTCTTTCCTCCCACCATCTTGTCAAAATCATAAAAAAAGAAACAAAATGGCAAACACTAATATTCAGATTAATAAAGACCCATATTATTCCCAGCTGTTGACTATAAGTGGCAATCCGTGTGCAGTCTTTGTACCCAGTGTGGTTTTCACAATACCCATATTTGTTTCTGCTTCTCAGTCAAGCTCCAAATAGTAACTGGTATGCAGTAGGATCTGTACAAATAATTTATTGTCTGTCTCACATTTAAGGAGCTGCAAAAAGAATGCGAAAAAACAAGGAAGGAGGTTTTTGTCCATTAATCAGGACCTTAGAGAGCAAAAGAATAGGGTTTTACTTGTTAATAGTGAACAGAGGTTCATGCTTTTAGATTTCATGACTTTCCATAAGGCACAGGCATTCATATGGTTCTCACATTTTCTCCAAAGTGAAGCCCAAGTTAAGTTTAAGCATTTACCAAAAGCTGTGAGAAATATCGTTTTCTTTGAAAACATTCGCATTTTCCTCTCTGTGCCATCTCTTTTAAAACCCATTCTACGTTTACACAGCCAAACGTGTATTAAATATTAATATAACACTTTTATTTTGGTTCCTGCTTATTTTCCAGGGGAGCATAACAGTAAGTATTGCGCATTTGACGGCGCTGGCTACACTATCTCCAACTACTTCTAAGCGCCGTCCCTCAGCTCCGTAGGGACCCGGCTCACCGGGACGCCAAAGCAGCGAGCGCTCCTCTCCTCTCTCCCTCCCGTGCGCTCCCAGGGCAGCGGACCCCGGCCCCGGAGGTTTCTGCAGCGGGACGATGCCGGGGAGGGACGGGTGCCCCCCTCGGTGCCGCTGTCGCTGTGTCCCCTCGCCACGGGCACCGGGGAGGCTCCGAGCGGCCGTGGGAGCGCGGCCGGGAGCTGCGGGCACGGCAATCCTGCGCTCCGGGGCTGCGGAACCGAGAGCGGCACCAGCGGCACCACTCCGGGCCGGGCAGCGGCGTGCACAGCCCCGGGAACCCTGCACAGCCCCTGGGAGCCCGAACCCTGATGTGCACAGCCCCGGGAACCCTGCACAGCCCCTGGGAGCCCGAACCCTGATGTGCACAGCCCCGGGAACCCTGCACAGCCCCTGGGAACCCGAACCTGCGGCGTGCACAACCTGGGAACCTTGCACAGCCCCTGGGAACCCGAACCCTGCTGTGCACAGCCCCTCGGAACCCGAACCATCAGTGCACAGCCCCTCTGAACCCGAACCTGCGGTGTGCACAGCCCCTCGGAACCCTGCACAGCCCCTGGGAACCCGAACCCTGCACAGCCCTTCGGAACCCGAGCCCTGCTGTGCACAGCCCCTGGGAACCCGAAGCTGCGAGTGCACATGCCCTCGGAACCCTGCACAGCCCCTCTGAACCCGAACCTGCGGTGTGCACAGCCCCTCGGAACCCTGCACAGCCCCTGGGAACCCGAAGCTGCGAGTGCACATGCCCTCGGAACCCTGCATAGCCCCTCTGAACCCGAACCCTGTGCTGTGCACAGCCCCTCTGAACCCAGACCCTGTTGTTCACAGCCCCTCTGAACCCAGACCCTGTTGTTCACAGCCCCTCTGAACCCCAAACCCTGCACAGCCCCTCTGAGCCCGAGCCCGAGCCCGGCCGCACACAGGGCTGGGGCTGGTGGAGGAGCAGCGCAGCTCAGGGGCCGCGGCTCCTGAAACAATCAAAGTGGCTCGAGTATAGCAACTTCAGCTGAGTAGCACTGTTTTGCGAGAGAAAGGTAAGGCTTCTTGGGGAACAGCTCACAGGAATGGAAAAAAAAAATTATTATTTCCTGCAAATCGGGAACACGTGTTTGCTGATCCTTAAAATGGACTTGTGTTTTAACTCTTTGAAGTCACAGCATTATCATCTTAGGAGAGAAAAAGGACGGTGATGATGATCAGTGTTGATCACACATTTTCTACACAAAAGAGACGGATAATAAAACTTATTGCAGAATACAGATACATTGCTAAAGAGGTGTGGTTTCACAATATTCTTCCCTTGCAAACTATTCTTCCATTGCATAATTTTACAAATTATCTGAAAATGTTCCTATTGAAAGCCAATATGATTTATATTAATCTCTCAGAGGCAGCTGGAATACAAAGAAAAGCTGATGCACTTACTGTTTGAAAAACAACACTATATTTAGGGACACAAACAGAAATCAAGACAGCAGCTCTTGGGAAAAGAGATGCAAAAATTTTCGATCAGGGATCACATTCTCTTCTTCACTAACTACATCATTAAAACTGCAGTATGAGACAAAGCATGCCTTGCTGTTTGTTTGCTTATTTGGTTTGTTTTACTTAAGTGTGTTCAGCTGCAGTCACCGATACTCAAAATCTTATGATACACCATTACTTTTGTGTTCAAACACCAGAGCGTGTCACCAACAACTGTGATCCATTCCACGTGCATTTTTTTTAATTATATACTCTGATTCAATCAAAAACTTCAAGGCAAAACTGTGGGAGAGATTTATGGCCTGTATTATCAAGCAACTCCTGCCTAATTGTAGACTCACTGAATACTACAGGAGCAAGCAGACATTTGTATCTCTAATGTAATTTATGCACATGTATCATGGTACAGTGCTATCAGCCATATTCCAAAATAAATTTCTTTAGTAGGATCTATAAATAAGCCAACATTTATAAAATGGCAATAAATGCAGTTCAATTTAGCTTCTCCCTTATGTATATTGCTGCACCTACACTAGATTAATGCATCAGACACTTGCTACAGGGTCTCCAAGCCATATAACTCATGGTCCAAATCTGCAAGCCCTCTCAGGACATGCTCTGTCCTCCTTACCAGGCTGGCAGATGCCAGTCAGACACATCCATACTGCAGCTGCTGCAAACTCAAAGAATTTCTGCCATGCAAACCCAGTCCTAAAAGACACATTACATAAATGCCCCAGAGTTCCCCTCAGCATGGCTGGGTTGAAGAAAATACCTAGCCTGATGTAGCCTCCTCTCTTTACTCTGGGTGTACAGACTCAGGGGGATCTGAGAGCTCCTGGATTAGCCCGAATTCCCTTGGATCAGCCCCAGTCCCCACTAGCCAGACGGGGTCCCTCCCACAGGTCAGTCCTGTGCTCTGCTGCACACCTGGACAACGTGATGACCTGCATGACCATCCAGTGCTCACTTTTCTGTCTCCAGCAGCTAAAGACCATTTCAACATCCAGGCTGTCTAATTGCCAAGGCTAACTGTGACTCACAAGCAATCTGCTGGGTTGTGGTTTTATATTTGGGAATTGTGCCATTTCATTGAGCTTGCGCAGCTCCTGTCCATCTCTGGTTTTTCCAGCCAGCCCACAAACACAGTGGTGCCACCACAGTGTGGGGACTTCCTCTGTTGGCATCTCAGTGCTCAGGAGGATTGTTCTCGAGCACCCCTGCCCCATTTTAATCTCTAAAATTCAGTAACCAGATACTGAAAAACAAGCAGCACTCAGCATCTCTTCTGCAAATACAGAACACCAAAAACCCCATCAGGAGTGTTAAGCACCTGGGAAATTGAATAGCTGAGAAGGCTGAATAGAGCTCAGCCAAGAGACATCCTAAGGTGATGGAGTGCACATTATTGCTCATACCTGCCCATTGGGGTGGGCAAGACACTTCAGAGCTGACAAGGATGTGGGGTAACACATGGGTTAAAACCTGAATGAACTGACTGCTTGAAATAAAACAGGTTTTTTTCTCTGAAAGGTCAGAATCTTTCATGAATATAAAATGTGAGAATTCTAGAAAGAAGTGACAGATAAAAACATATCTTTGGGGCAATTTTTTGTTAAATTGTTAACCAAAGTAATATTCAAAACAAATGTTTCCCAAAACAGTAAAGCAAAGAACTAAAGATTATAGAATCACCATTGCCTTTCCCAGGAAAGCACCGTGATACAGTCCCAGCTTAACCAACTCATGTCTAAACAACTGTTTGCCATAGACCAAAAAAAAATTAAGTAAAAATGTTGATTTCATTATATCAGCCTGTTATGGTGGTATGAAACCTTCTATGAATACACAGAACAATGCATGAGTGGGGAGTCTGTCCTTTGTAAGTACTGAAGTCAAAATGTTCTGTTGGCTCCCAGTTCTGGAGAGATGGTGACTTTTAACTCCAAGCACATGCTCAGCTGGCTTGTGTTGGAGGGAGGGGGTTCCCCATCAGCTGAATGTTAATTCTGGATAACAAAGAGCAGGTACAAAAGTGGAAGTGATGACTGTGGCTGTGGGGGCTTCACCACGACAACCACGCTGGCCTGCACTTTGGGGTGCTGCAAAGGCAGGTGAACGTTCACTAAACGTGGTCATAACATATACACATTGCTCTAAATATTGAAAATGAGTCATCTCCTCCCACTGATTTCACTGAGGTTTACTCTGGTGCTGGTCCATAAAACACCAACAGCGTGGAATTCACCACTGTCTTTGACATGGAAGTTCTAGGCTCAGTTAAAATACAGACATCCTAAGACAATAAATACCTGGATAAGCATTTGGTACGCTATTGAAGAGGCATACTCACAACATGAGCTACATAAACTCATTCTCTAAATGGGAATATTTTAAGAGATATCAAGTACAGATGTTTCAAAGTAGAATTTAAGGTCTCCATGGGTGTCCTCAACTGGTGATCACTCTATTATAAGCTTAACTCTTCACAGACAGAGTTCAGATTCCGAATTACTTACCCAACTTTGCATCAAAGAATAATAACTGTTTCATTTCAACAGTTCTTTGCACCCACTACCTAAAACAAACCATGAACATCTGTAATTTCACTGCCCAATCCTTTCTTATACCCTTACAACATTTGTTCTGCTAATGTAGGTTAATTCTGCAAATAACACTTCTGTAAATTGTTCTTGCAAACTGCTACATCATTTATGTAAGGACTTCTGTGAACTTTGAAAAATTAATGCCTTTAATTTTGGTTGATGGCAACATCAGCAGAGCTCTGTAAATTGCACTTTAATGAGATTTTGCTACAGGGGATAATCTGCTACTGACAGAGTAACATCTTGAAAACATCTGTAGACCTATAATTTTTCTATGACGATTAGATCCCACCACAAGAGTCCAAATACAGTGCAGAAATAAAGGAAAAAAATGTAAAGTCCTAAATGAATATCAAACCTGTTCTTTAAAAAGAAGAGAGACCCAGTGAAAAGTTTCATGCACTGAAAATAAATCAATTTTTCTGACTAATTAACATTTAGCTTTATTTAATTAAGAAAGACTATTACTGTCTTCACTGCTGTGCATCTGTATATAATGAAGCAAACAGCAGTAGGTATAAGATACCACAGAGGGATATGCCCAAGTAACCAGGCACTATAGGTGCAAAGGAACGTCTATTATTGTTAAGTAACTGACATCAGAGCCTCTCTTTAATGTTGTCATAAATGAAAGAAAGATTTTCACAGATGCTTTCACATATGGTTTCTTATTTGTCTCTGATGGAGACTGGGAGTTAGATTAGATGCCAAAATTAAATGATTTAAATAGACAGCTGCATAATGCGAACTACTAAATAACACCTTTTGAACACTTTCTATTTATAGTGAGTTCTATCTCACAGAATGATGACAAGTCTCATTTTTCTTATATCACTGGAGGTTGTTGCTATAAAACCATTGCTTTCACAATCCTGAAACATCAAGCTACGCTGCTGTAAATGTGGAAGTGCAAAGAGCATGGGATTATCATGGCAAAGAGGAGTGGAGAGCTCAGAATCCAAGATTAACTTTAATAGATTAACTTAATCGTTGAAATATGCAGTTAGTGATTATCTGTAACAGAGCTTTCCAGGATGAGCTGAAAAGGCAGGTAGAGAGAGGCCTTCAATGCCAGTTGCTGGAGAATACCCAGTCTGTCATCATTCTAGTGAAGTGATGGACATCAGAGCAGGCACCAAATACCCAAACAATAATCTACCATTTACCAGCACTGATGTATTATATCTTAGGGATACAACTTTGCATTAAGAACACGGTATTTGGTGCTAGGAAAAACATTGCAGCTTTTCAGGAGACATATTCTTTGTTACTATAGCCATTCCTTAAATTGTTTTTCAGTGCCCTAGAAAACCATAAAACCCTTCACAAAATATGGAGCCTACATGAAGTTATTCTGGAAAATAATACAAACTGTCAAATGCTGCTGGGATCTAAAGTCTACTAAAAGCAGTTACCACTGGTTGCTTGCAGCAATATGGAGGGCTCTAGCTCATGGATAACTCTGAAATGCTCTACCAAATCAGAGGACTCTTCCTACCACCTGTATTTTCAGTAGAGGCATTCTGAGCAGAAACACAAAAATGAATAGACTTGAAAGACGCATGAACAGGTTTCTACACAGTCTGTTTACCCACTGTGAAAGTCAGAAAAGCAGTATGCAATGCCTGTGGCAGGAGCTGGGAGTCACACTAGGGGATGCTCCCATCTCTGTCCCCCACCACACCTGGCCCAGCAGCCTCCAGCACAGCCACCACAGTGCAGCTCCTCAATGCTCTGCACTGCCCAGCTTCTGCCATTGCACACACCTAGGCTTCTCCTTTTGTCCTGAAATGTCAGTATATTTGTTTTATCTCATATTGCCCATTCCTTGGAATTTGTGATTCAGAGGCTAGATCATTTTTCCACCGAGTTCAGCTCTCTGAGTTTTGAGTACAGCTACATGGGCACACTCTACCCTCACTTCTTCCTTCACACAGCACAGCCTCAAATTCCCATCCCTCTTTGTGCCTGGCATAATCAGCTCTTGGGGGTTGAGGATGTTATCATCCCTTCTCCACCATTTTAGTCTTGCTATGGCTCCACATCTGTGTCACCCAACACTCAGGGGACAACCAGGAATCAGACAGTTTCCAAACATACGTACCTTCTTCTCACAATGATAAAGAGAGTAAGACATGAAAAACAACCTTCAGCCAATTTTACAAGCAGAGAAAATGAAGCAGGATATTTTGTTACAGAGAGTAAGGATGCTACCACTCCCAGCCCCAAAAACAGTTAGTAGGATTGTTCAGCCTCTTTATAACTTGGTGTCAATCTGCACATTATATTTGTCAATATGGTGTGGTATTCATCCACTTTCCTTTTCCTAAGCCATCCTTTTACTAACCTTTTACATCATGCAGTTGATACCATTAAGCAAGGAGCATCCAGCTTTTATCCCTACCATGGTACTGTATAAATAGAGGTAATGAGAACTTTACTGCAATGTTTAGGTACCCAAAGTGTGTTTCATACAGTCAAATAAGTATGTCAATACAATGTAATCCCCAGTCTTCAGACAAGATACAGGGCTGAGTTTCCATTTAGACTTTCCCTTTGCTTCATTTCCAGCAGTTAAATTTGCTGTAAGTAGCTGCAGTGAAAAACTTCCAAGTGATATGTGTTTCATAAACCTAATTTTGTAGGAATTAACATAATTAAAGAGGTATTTTATATAAATGGCAGCTGGATCACAAAATATACAATTGGCAAACTTTTGAGCCTAAAGAAAATTTGTTTCCAGCAATCTCAGTTCTTCTATAGTCTCTGATTAACTAAAGCACTGAAAAGGGACTCAATATGTGCACAGTTGAAATGCAGATGTGCTTAACACTGTTAAACATTAGAAAAACACTAATTAAAGTTTGAAATATGGAGCACTGGGACATGAGAATTGTCTTTAAAGTAGCCACTCAGAGGTTCCCTGATTTACATTTCCCCTGACTGGGAGAAGCCTCCTTGTCCCTCTCCACTGAAATGCCAGTCCAACAGCAGCACCAGCTCTCCAGCAAATCCTACTGTGCTGTACCATCAAGATTAAGCTGCAGAGGGAAGTGAAGCTTTGGCTGACACCCTTGATAGCAAAGCCAGAAAAACCCATATATTCCTCTTTACCCAACAAAAACCTGGGAGAGTTCCCAACAAGCAGTCAGGTGAGTTTAAGGGAAATGAGGATGGTGTTGTTTTACATGCCTGGCGTGAGGAGCACAGTCAGCACAAGGAAAGCCAGCAAGCAAGCTGAAGTGTAGAGTCAGATAGGACTGAGCACGTGTGGGGCTCCAGCAGGACTTTCTGTGCTGTGGTTATTGGGCACCAAGCCCTGTGGAGGAGGAGAGCTCTGCAGGGCCCTGCCTTGAGGGGCCAGGCAGCCCAGCACTGACACTGGGCTTTCCCCAGCCTCACTGCAGCTCTCACAGCTAAAGTCCTCAAAGAATCTGTTTGGGTTTATGCTGCCCAAGGGTTGATCCACTCTAGGCAAAAAACCAGCTCTGCGCAAAGCAGGGGAGGCTTGTCAGTAGTGTGCAGTTCACTTTGTTTTGCTTCATGTCTCATTAACCTTAAGCAGAATAATGAATGGCAGGTCTCATTTTTGTGCAAAAAATATTTTTATGAATGTATGCACTTTTTACCATCAAAAGCACTCTTTATTAAGCCTCTGTCACTTCTGATATTGGAATTATATTCTGTGAGTGCTTTGTTATTATGTGCTACAGTTCAGTAGGTTTCAAACCCATCAAGTTCAAAGTCAGTAGAACAGGAACTACACAGCAAAGGCCAGGTATTGACCCATGAGTGTTTACCTGACTTCTGAAGTGATTTTCAGATTAAAAATCCAAAGAATCCACTGCTGGGAAGAATAGATATCATAAATATCAAACCCAACCTTTTGTAGGAATGAGTTCTCAATAAAATGTAGTAAGTAAATGTAGCATGAAACGCAACTAAAATTTTTGAATAGCTGGAAATAAAGCAGCTTGGGTAAGCTGAGCAGAAATAGCAATTAATAATAATTCTAATTATATTTTCCAGTATATCAAGTAACTAAGGAATTTAATACGCCCTAAATTACAATAAGAATGCAGCATTACAGTAAGAAAATGTAAACATGTTCATATTAACACAAAAAAAAAAAAGGTCTCTACTGAAAGGGAGCAGAGGCGATTCTATCTGCAGTGCCTAAACATCTAAATCTTAAAAACCTTGCATTTTTAGGAATATTTCTAGAGAAGAAACTAATTGAAAATAAATTGCCTTGGAACTGGGAAAGAGATTCCCAATAATAGTCAATAAGATATATCTATATATATTATATATGAAGGTCAAAGAAATACCAGCTAACTCTCCTAAGCCAGAGATTGTGAACTTCAACCACTGAACAAGCTTATTTTCAAGGACAAAGATCAGTATAAAATTGATTGCCATATTATCCACAACTGAGGGAATTTGGTTGTCTTTGCTAGCCAGGAAGAAAAAGCTTATGCTTCGCATAAGGTAAAAAACCCCTAGAAATAATAACTTCTATCTGATCTTGAAGAAACTGCTTAAATTAGGCAAGGTAAAATAATTCTCACATTGAAATTTAGTTGAAAATTCTCAAACGGAAAAAAAGGTCCCTTTGTATTTCTGACAACTAGACCATATGCAAATGAAAATCAAATACTTTTTCCTGCCCTATGAATGCCTGTCAAGTGGCTGGGTAAAATCTAGGTTGCTCAGGCTTACCAGGAAAACAGATGTTGCCTCATCTGGTTTGATGTTCATATGGATGTTGAAGTCTCTAAGGCTAATAGTACAGTTCCAACAGTAGCTCTGACAGAGTTTCAATGAATACATTTGTGATATATTTCATACACCCTGATAGTCTATGCACTCTTGTAACTACAAACTTTGATCCTTCCCTGGAAGTACAGGAAACACCTGGACAGTCTAATAAACTCCACTGCACAGTTAGCCACTTCTTGCATTGCAACCAAATTGTAACCAGGTCCCAGAAATATGAGCTGTGGATCTCCACTTCCTCTGTGTCCAGCCCTCAGTGCAATGCTTTCCATGCAAAGTGAGTCCTTGGGGATGACAGTGGTGGGAGAAGAGGCTCAAAACAGATGAAAGAGAGCCAGTAAACCTAAATGCATTTCTTTATAATGTGTTTCTCTTCAAGAAGAGGATGTTGTCCTTTCCCCCTGTGCCTCCTTTGCTAAGTGCAGATGTATCACTCGAGCTTTTTCTGCTCTCTGTGCTCCTTTACTCCTCTCTTATTCCCAGGCATAAAAATCACACTTTCCACATTTTTTCAGCTTGCCAATCTCAGTCCAGAAATTGTGAGCATAGGATATTTTCACCAGTGGTGACTGTGACCAATAGAGAACAGCTGGCCTGCCTTACCTCTGACACATCATTCTTTTTTCAGCAACTTTGGTTCTTGGTGAAAACCAGCACTTTAATACTTACAGCGTAGTTCAAAGAGAGCTACTTACATTTTGGGAAGACCATTTCTTGACAGCAGCCCTTGATCCCCAGTAATGTTAAGACACAACTTTACTATGCTGTTTATCATGACAGATTTCTGTGGGGTTAATAGTTTTATACCAATATGATGATTGGTATGCCAGCTTCCTGAAACACCAGCTTGCTGTGTTTATGATTATTGGTTATTGCAGCCATCTTTTCATTCTTTCCTCTTTATCTCTTTGCTTTTCCTCTGTTTACTGGGTTAAGCACATCAAGCAGTGTTGCAAACTTCTCTCTTAGTTCCTATAATATTTCTCAATCCTAAACATAACAGACAAGCCAAGTAAGGAAGTCTCACCTCTGTTCTTTCTCTTGGTTTTGCATTTAAAAGAACACATTGCCTAGTTGAGACTCTGTGAGTAGTTAGAATATGACCCTGTGTTGGTATTTCCTATCAATGATTTTCTACCCTGCTAGAGAAAAACTAAATAGAGAGGGTTAGAAGAGCACACAGCACTAAAGCTGTGGAAAAACATGAAGAACCAAGTTTTATCCTTTACACTCCTGCCATCCCATTTTCCTCCCTTGTAGAAAGTTTCCACTCTGACAGACAGTTACAGCAACCTTATTGAGAGCATGCTTTGGGTTTTTCCTCCTGTCATTCTGACTTCCCTGCGTTCCTTCTCAGCCTCACGTGCCCTGACATGTCAGCTGTTTGCTAAGTGCCACACATGAGTGACATGCTGCAGATGTAATAGCAGATAATGGTCCCTAATAGGGTAAGCTGAGCTTAACCACACCTAAGCTGCTCGTCATGGCACTGCATCTGTCAGAGGCTTTGCAGTGCCTTGCCTGAAAGTGATGTTAGTGCTAATGGATGCTCCTTGTATGATTATTCCTCCTTCATTTAAGACTGAGCCCTACATTTGCTTTTATCCAGACTCTCAGCATCACCCAAGGTCCTTTTGGCTTTTCTGCTGAGTGGTGGTTGTGTGGGAGGTTGTTAGAGGGATCTCAGCCTAGGAAATGCACTGAGGCACATTTCCAATCCTCCCTCCTCAAGAACAGATTTGCTTTGTTCCATCAGCACATCTCCTGCCTATCTTACAGCCTGCCTAAACTGGATTGGCAGATGGGCACAGATTAAAATTTGACAAGAATTTCACTGCATATTCTATACCTCCAGGTATTTTGATTAGCTTTCCTTTCTCTTGCTTGCACAGGCTTAAATCCCTTTTGTTGGTGAGTTCATTTAAAGCATTTTTTATTAAGTTTTTATCTCTCCCTTATCTGAGTTATCTTTCTCCTGCTCACTCATTATTTGTATACTCAATAGGGCAGACCAAATAAATTAATAAAGCGAGTTCTTGTTTCCAAGAAACAACTTCAGTATCTACAAAAAGATGCAATTACTGTAGAGTAGCTCTTCACTTCCCATAAACATCACTAAAAATAGTTTTTTTAAAACTCAATAACAAACTGCTTTTTCAAGAAGTTTTCCAGCAAATTAAAAAGATTTTAAGTACCTAAAAATTCTAATCAAAGTAGCAATTAAAATTCCATTTCTTAAAACTCAATAAAAAATGCAGCTTTGTTCTGGAGTAAGTAGACATAAGTTTGCTTGACAAGAGGTTATGGATTGCTTATTTTATTTTAAATGCAAATCATTATGAATGTTCTTTATGTTCTTATCATTGTTTTAACATCAGTAATATTTTACATTGAAGTTGGATCGTGCCCACAAAACTTCAATTTGTCTTTTTTTAGCTTGGAACAATTTTTCACAGTTCTATGTGAAATATCGTTTCCTTGAAATATTTATAGAAATAAAAAATACCAGGGTTCAAGATATGTGTAACAGAAATAGATGACAACACTACTTCATAGCGAGTAGAAAAACATTACTTAAACCTCTTAATTGGAAATAATTTAATAAAGAAATGTTCCTGTATTCCCCTTTTAACTGAGACCTAGGAGAAGATATTCGAGTGAACAATGAAGTCCTCACAGTTAAATCTGACAAAGCTTCTGCTTTAACAATTATGCCATTTGATTTAAGGCAGTTTATCAGAACAAGCTGCAAGTTGTAATTGAACTTGCCATTTCAATGCAAGAGTTTGCATCCTCTGGTTTATTTGCAGCATGCTCTCAAGACTCATACAAAAAAAGAGAGCTAAGCTTACTTTACCATTAATGAAAAAATGTTTCTAAATGCACATGACATCCTCCCTCACCTGATAACAAGCTACAAATTAAAGGCACTGGTTTGTGTGTTTCTACTCAGTGCTGATTGAATTATGTTTGAAATATATTTTTTAAAATATATTTAGAAACATGGTATTTTTTTCTGATCAAAGTAAGGTGTCTCTTCTCTATTCTTACTACTGCCAAGCGTTTGATTTACACACAGTTTAATTATTCAGATGTTTATTATGTTCTACATAATGAAATTTGGACCCTCATATTTTCTTCCTACATGCTCAGTGCAGGCTGCAATTATAGCCACAGATATCTGTTTATTTGATGAATTTTGCTTCTTCTGCATAGTTTGATAAATATGGAAATAAGTCAAAACCTACTTTATATACAGTAATTAAAGTGAAAAATCTAGTCATGATGCAAATCCTTAATTGGACTCCAGGAGAGATATGCAGAATTTCTCTTTAATAATATGGGATGACTGGGGACAGAAAAACAAAGCACACTAAAATATGGTTTAGAAGCACAATTAATCACAAAATAGAAAACAACCAATTTAGCATAGCTCATTCAGTGACTCTCAAGGCTCAGGTAATGTTCTTTTAATCATCTGGCTCTAATATTAAGGTTGTGTCATGTGCAGCTGAAATAAAACACAATATATGTGCTGATCTTCAGTGTGAAACATGTCCTCTGGACTAATTTGTAAACACAGCCTTTCCACACTAAAATGTTTAGTCTACTTAATGACGTGTAAGTGAATGATCAAAGCAATATAAAATGGTTTTTAACTATTATTGTTTAATGTATTAATTCATTAGCAGAAAGAAACCCTCTTGCAGTTGGTTGCAGGGAATATGTTTTTGTTGGCTATATATAATTCATTTTGTTTTTTCATTTTATTAAGACAAAGTCATTATTTTGCCTGATGATGTTCCAAAGAAGAATATACTTGTTAAGTGGTATTAAATTGACAAATTATAGCACAGAGCAAGTGGGGCTGAGATACAAGTCTCCAGGAAAAAGATGTCTGTACTAGCTAAAGAAATAAATGTTTTTGTTCCAAGCTCTGAACAGATATTGCTCTAATAAGCTAAAATTAACCATCACTGTCACTTAATTTGATTGTTAAAATATTATTCTCCATATAGCTTCCTGTAATATCCCATTAGGGGCATATGATCACGTTCTAATCAGAAGGTGTTGGATTTATTGTGCTAGTTTGTTTAAACTCCAAATATAATTAATCTCCTTTTGTACTTCTCCCAAATAAGTAACACCAGAATGACGTTTTTGTCTCCAAATGGATTACAGACATTGAGCGGGAGCCAGAGGTCATCCCCCTGCACTGCCATAATTATTGAAGCAAATATCTGCCTGCAGCCCCGGGTGTTTGGTGGGAGCTGAGGCTCCTGACCCAGCGCTCTGTGCCTGCTCAGACCAGGAGGACACTCTTCTGTTCCCCAGATGTGCCCATTGGGAGAGACCACGGTTGCGAGCTTCCATGCTGAGAGCAGCTGAAATTAGAGAGGCTTGATGTCCAGTGTTCAAAATCACTGCTAAAACTCTTTCCAAGTCAGGGTCCCAACTGTCTCTGACAGATAAAAGGGGTCCCATGCAATCTAGTTTCAATGTAGTCTTCTTTTGACCACCCTGAGATGACCTGGCACCTCTTCATGCACCTGCCGTAAAACTTAAAGGCTTCAGAAATTCTTTTCTTTGAAGTGTCCTAATAATAACAGTCTAACCTTTGATGTTTCTTCCTGTACCACATGCTTGAACTTCTTATAATCTAAAGTGTATAACCTTCAATTGCTACACACAAATGGGTTGCACATCTTGAGAACACAACGCCATAAAACCTAATGCAAGCTGCAGTAATGATGGGTTTATTTCATTTGTATTTAGCACTTTACTTATATGGCATCATAAACCTAAACGCTTAACACACCAATCAGGCATTAACCAGCCAGCCTGATTAACATGGAGCAGAATTCACCCTCTGCAGCCTGGAGACAGAAGAAATAAACAAACTCATGTAAAATAAACTTTGGGTGCAAATATGATATTTTAGAAGATCCTTTTCACACTAAAAATCGGAGAGAAAGTCTGCTTCTGATGGCTTTCAGAGAAGGCCAGAGAATGAGATCCCATTCAGAGAATATTTTTTCAGTACATAAAATTTAACAGACCCCAAAAAAGCTGGGGAAAGTTATTTTTAAAAAAACATTCCTAGCCTGATCGTTACCTCAGGTTTCTGTAAGTTTTTACAGAGCTCTCTGAGAATGTCTGTCCAGCTCTGTTTTATGTTACTTCACAGATTTTTAATATTCAATAGTCCTTATCCCTTGCAAATGTTTAGCTCTAAAAAGAATTGTTTCTAATCTCTATTTTTAACTTGTACATCGGGGATGAATTTCATCCAAGATGTATCATTTGTATAGCTCTGGGGAGAGAGAAAACACATCCTCCATGTAGCCCCAGTCCTGCACGAGCTCATGAGCATGCTGAACTTCCCTTGCTTTAAGCCATTCCACTGAAAATTCTGAGTATCTGCAGGGTGCTCTTCCAGCATTGTTTAAATTTCTGCCTTTCCCGTTAATCACTCTTTTGGGTGACTATTTTCAGCTGATTATTTTTCATCTTGTGGTTTTCCAAAACTTCAGGACATTAGATGTAATCTTTCCCATTGGCTGGAATTTTAAGATTTTTTTTTACGAAAGTGAGCCTTGCAGGGTTATTTAACTAAAAATTACTATTCACATTTTAGAGTAATGTCCTTTGTCCAGTTGCTCAGAAGAATAAAAAGGGGATTTGTCTTCCTAACTAACATTTTCAAGCAAATAATCACCACTGAAGAGCAAAATCCCTCTGAGCAAAGCAGGGAGAAGGGTTCAGCCCCACTGCTCACACACACCAGGAAGGAGAACATGTGGTTCTGTCCTCTCTGGAGTCCCAGTCTCCTCATCACATGTTTGCAGGGGATCCCAACTGAGCTCAGTTCAGCTGACCAAGATTCAACCCCTTTGGCTCTCACTGCAAGACCAGAAGCCAAATTTGTAAATTATCAAAAGGAGAGCAATTCCAGTTACACCAATGTAGCTGCTCAAATGGCCACAATAGAATGGGAAAACGGCTGGAGAGGGTGACAAGTATGAACAGCACAGCTAAGGCCTCCAGGCATGGGCAGGTTAAACACCCCAAGCCTCTTGGAACTGGAAAAAAACACTGAAATGGCTAACAGAGACATAGTAAAGCTCCATAATACCAGGAATGATGTGGACAGGATGTATGAGGAAGGAGCAATCACTCTCCAGGAGAGCTGAAAGGCCATCAGATGAAACTTGTAAATGTCAAGTTCAGAAGGAAAATAGGGCATTCTTGATATACAAAACATAGTTAGGGTAAGGAAGTCTTCACTGGAAGACACCTGGACTGCCAAAAAATCGATATGGATTTGAAAAACATCTGGAGATATTAACAGAAAAGGAACTCAACAACACCACTAAACAGAAACATGGCATCTGTAGAGGAGAAAAACCCACAAGAGGCTTCAATGCAATTCTAAGTATCACTGCACAGTTGTAAATGCAATTCTAAGTACCACTGCACTGCAATAGTAAAGTTCAGGATATTGGTCTAGGTTGACCTTTAGCCTGACCCAGTGCAGACACTTCTGCAGTTTGAAGAAAACTATAGAGATGTCTGACTCATTTCAACATCTTCAACAACAAGGCCAGAGGTGCAGACCACTCTGAGAATGAGACAAACTCAAGAAAAGGCATACTGAGGTACACAGAGATATTTGGCCCTAGGTTTCTCAAAGGCAATAATAATATATAATGATGGAACCAGACGTTTAACTTAAAGATCAAGTTCAAAGTCTTCTACCTGAAGGCAAAAAAAAGCTGGTAAATGCTGGTTATTCACATTGTTTTGTAACATTTGTCTGACTTTCAAGTCACTAAGGAGACTGTAAAATTAGCAATTCTAAAGCAGAGTGAAAGGATCAGCATTTGGCTGTACAGTACTTACTTCTGCCCCAGCCTCCAAAGCACGCTTCAGGTTTGCTGCATTTTGTTTTCTCTGGTGATGTTTTTCCACTGTCAGAGGCTCAGGGACCTCAGTGTGGTGTTACAAGCACCATTTCACATAATAAAGGCATTAGCACCTCCTTGGTTTCTGAAAAGATATCTCTCCAGCCTAAAATTACTTTTGCCACTGTATCACTTTACAAGCTCTTTTCTAATTTGCCACCCTCTATAATTCTAGGTATTTTTCAGTCTGACTGCTTTGTAAGTATCTCCTTCCATTATGTAAAGTGGTTTCTTTTCAGATTCTAGATTGTAGAGCTACTCAAAATGAACAAAATTTTTTCACTCTCATTTTTCATTATCACGTTGCACTTAAACCATTTCTTATGGGAACTTAATAATGTTCTGTAGTTGATTAGACTTAAAAAGGTCTACATTCTTCTTTCAAACATGTACAAAGAGCTCCTATTGACTGACTTCAATTAACTGAATTTATTTCAATTCAACAGTCTAAATTAATTCTTCATCTAACTACTGAAGTCTAGTGAGCCAAATATTGTATGACAGCTGAATTTCACATCCAGACCCAAAGCAATATTTCAATGTTGTCTATTACATGGATGAACAAAAGAAAAATATTCAACACTGAAAACTGAGTGAAACACATACCATGACCTACACAGAAGTTTAGATTTGATTAGGTTGGTCCTGATATTGTAACTATAAAAATTCCACTCCTAGACCCAGAGATTATCACTGTGAAGTCCTGAGTGGAGTCATATCAACAACAGGTAGGTCTCCCTTAGGCTTCAGCCAAGGTCAGGGTTCCCCTACACATCTGCAGAAAAACAGCATTGAGTTTATTTAAAGGAACTCAAAAATCAAAATAGAGCAATTAGGAAGCCTTCATAGGACAAACAAGCAGAGCAGGAAAAGAAAAAAGAGAAATCAAAGAAAACAGGAAGAAAGGCAAAACTGTGAGCATTTACATCTTCTACATATGGAGTTTGGAAATCCAGGTGTTTTCTGTTTTGCTCCTATTTGCTTCAGATATTGAAATATCCAGATGTCAGTACAAAAATATACTTGAAAACTATAAGGTTTTAAAAGAAATTGAAAGTCATGGTCTGTCCATTCTACTCTTTAACCAACACTTTTTCTGAAGCATAATCAGCTAGTGCAATGGTAGAAAAAAATGTTCTGGCTTTACACTTCTGCTGTTACTATTTCCAGTTTTCAAACTAACTTATAATGGAAGTCAGCTTTTGGAGTTAATGACTTCAGAGGGGTTTGGGTTAGTTCCAAGTTAGGATGCTTTTTTTTTTTTTAATAAAACAGCAAGTATATCTACATAAACAAATATGTACTTTATCCCTCAGCTGATTGCCTGATTAACCAACTTTGGGACAAGAATAGCATTGTAGATAAAAGCAAGGTTTATCTGTTGGAGTATCCTCTTCCAACAGTGGCTGGATGTGGGTGCCTGTAGAGGGAGGCCAAACACTCAGGGAGGCAAATGGCAATAGTCTCAAGTCCAGCCATTTGTTGCACAGAGACTTCCTGAATGCTGAAACCAGTGTTTCTAGCTCTCAGTGGTGTTTTCATCTATTAAGTTGTCCAACCAGCTCTTCAACTCTTATGACATCCTAGTATGCTGTGGCAAAATGTTAAGTTCTTAACTGCATACTGTGTAGAAAAGAATTTACTTTGGGTGCTTTTGCTGAGTGACATCACTGGAGCTCTGCCATTCCTGGATGTCATTATAAGACAGTGAATAAATGTTAAGGTATTTTGATATGTGATGCTTTGCGATTTCATATGCATTTGTCTTCTACAAAAGTGCCATTTTATGAAAATTAGTTTTTAAAAGAAGCTTCCAGACATACATATAATATACAGCTGATAGTGCTGAGCTGGTTAAATAAGCTGAATAAGACCATGAACAAAGTATCAGCCGACCAAAAAGTTGAAAGGATCTGACAAATGTTTAAAAAAAAACAGATTATCCCGAAATCATTAAGCATTCCTTTCAACAGAGCGCTGCAATATCATTTCCTGCGCAGGTGCCTGATGAGCACAGAGACTCCTCATCTGCTCATAGCAACCAGTCCTGCTCAGAAAATGAATCACCTGCCTGAATGCCTCAATGGCTTGAAGTTGTTCCACCATGCAAAATGCTTAGTTCCACAATGGCAAAGCACTAAGTGCATAAATGTAAGGCAAGGAGTTGTTATGGCTGTAAAAGCAAAAATAAGTTGACATCTTTCCTCTGCCAAGAAGAAATGAAAAAACAGTCTCAGCTACTACAGCACGAATTTCTTATGTGGGGAGGGGGGAAATCTATTACCTAACAAGTGCCTCCTGCCAAGAAACAAAACCAGCAATGCTCATTTCTGCAAAGGCTTTTTTCATTGGGAAGGTTTTTCTGCAATTCTGATGAGTTCTATGCCTTTATATTTGTGTTATAGACTACTCCTGATTCAGAGGAGATGCAGCTTCAAGTCACTACAAGATTCAGTGGCAACTTCTGCTATCTCCAAGCACAATGTTTGGGGAACACAAGGGGACAAACTGCATAACTGAGAGGTTTGCCTGAGATTTTCTCTCCCACATCATCGCATTTTCCCTACCCTGGTCTCATCATTTCAATCCTTTTCAGGTACCTAAGTGCCAAGCCAAATGAGTTTAAAAAAAATCTTCTCATTATTATTAGAAATTAAGACACTGGAAAAGAACTTTAATGGGCTGCTTTTGTATACCAGTGTTATCTGAAATACAGATTTCAGAATGCAATGATTTTGATTAAAGGTTTGTTGAGTTGCTCAGCAAAGATGGGAAACTCAGACCATTAATGTCTCATTAAAACTCCAGACAAAACAGTTTGTATCAAGCTCTCAGTGCCTTAGACTCAAAAAAAAGGAGAGTTGAAATAGAGAAAAATTTCCAGTTCACAAAGACTTTCTAGAGGAGCACATCTGGGTGTCCTGCATACCTGGAGTTCTTCAGAACTCCATTATTCAGAATTTATGGGAAAACAGTTCTTTTTAGAAATGAAAATATTTTTTCTATTGAAGAGGATCACCACCAATACTTCTTTGAAGAAAAGGAAGTAATGTTATTTGGCAGAAACTGGCTTTCCTGCAAGAGTAGTCTTGATTACTTTCCTGAATAACAGCAACTCCCTTCTGAGACTTTGCTTTAGCTCTCTCCTGCTCCTTTTGAATGCTTTTCCAGTTCTGTACCATGAAAGCCACCCACACAGTGACACCAAAACCATTTGCAAAAGAAAACAAAAGCATGTTATGCATACAAGGAAGTCTCAAATGAAGACTTCTCTTGGTCTGCCTTCATATCCTCTAAAATCTGTTCTCCATCTCCTTGAAGAGAAAGGGATCCCATCCATGTCTGCCTAGAGAATGGGTACAGATCCGCATTTATCCTGCTTCCCACACACAGAGCTCATGAAGCTCTGCTCGTGCAGCTCCTGAGGGGAGAAGCCATTCTTTGTCTAGCAGCTCATCACCCAAGGTGACACCAAACATTACATTCTACCTGCTGAGCTGTAAAGGGGGTTGAAAGTCCCAATCAAGATAAGTGGCCTTCACCAGGCCATGACTAAAATTATTTAAATTTGAAGCTATGGCAAAGTGGTCTTAAAATGAAGCAGAGCAAAAGAACACTGTGTGAAGTCACAGAAAGTCATAACACAGAGACTTTCTGTCACCAGCACTGCTGAGCAGCAAGCACAACAACACGAGAAGGGTGTTCTTCAAAACTCAGATGGGTGAAGCTGAGGAACAGTGGTGCTCTGAGAGATTTCATTTACAACTGGTATTGTGTTGGGGCTCCTGAGAGCATGCTTCCTTAGGCACAGAAATAGACATTAAAGTGTCATTTTAACCTGCAGCTTTTATACCCTGATCACTCTCCCTTCATGGATCCTAAACTAGGAAATCAATTGATGCTATTTATTTTCCAGACTTCTTTCCCCATTCCCAAGCTGTCTCAAATATACATTTCAACCCCAAAATATGGGTTTAGCAGTAGTTGGGAAAGGAGGATTGACTGGTTCACCTCTTGAGGTCTTCTCCAGTCCTATAACTTTATGATCCAGTGTCTCAAGTGCAGAATACCCCTGGTTTTCTATAAAAGCTAACGTTCTGGTAGAAATTTAAGTCTCCAGAGAGCTGTGGGTCACTGCAAAATTATAAGCCTCTTACGGATACCTTGGGCCTAGATCCAAACAGAACATAAATCACCTAAAATGAGTCTTAAACAAAATGTAAAAACCCACAACTCAAGAGTCCAAAAACTCTCTGCAGAGCTGCTATAAAATATTATTGCACTTGCACTTTTTTTCCCTTACCTTTAAAAAAAAAGTAATAAATGACTTAGAAAATTTCTGTGTGAACAGGTACACAATACTTTGTGTTTTCATCTGCTGACAAGCAGCTTGGCACCACTCCCATTCTTAATTCCAGTGGAGATACTGAAAGCAGTCACTCCTGTCCCTGTGAAGAGATTGGCCTTTGCAAAGCATAGACTTGAGCCCTGCTCAACATCCAGGGGCTGCAGCAGGTTGATTTCAACACACAGCTAAAGAAAGGATCTATTTGGGGTTCCCAGGAGGCAGCATCCTGAAAGGCACCCTAGGAGCATCCTAGTCAGACTGAAAGCCAAAAAGAGCAGGTTCAAATCCAACCCACCAAGGGATGTTGAGTTGGAAGCCTGGTAAGCAAAGCACACACAGCCAACCTCGCTACAGACCCTTCAGAGCTGTGCGCTCCATCCTTTTACAAAGATGTGCCCCCAGTTAAAAAACAACATGAACACTGCTAGGAAATAAAAAAGAGCCCCAAGGGGAGCCCAAGTCAGGCAGCAGCTGGTGAGTGTGGCAGACAGGGCACTTCCTTAGGAAGGGAATGGTGAGAACACTTTGATGTTAAGAGCACCTTTCGAAGAAAATGAAGGAACAAACCTGTTTGTAAGAAGGACCAGGCAGAACTGACCACCTGCAGCATGTGCCAAGCTGGCTTCTGTTGACTAAAAAAGGACTATCCTGCTCTGGATCCAGTTGGATTTTTATCACTGAAATGCAAATGCTATTAATTTTATCACTGATGGTAAGCTAACATTATTAAAGGCTGATTTTCCTCTCTTCATCATATTTTCCTTGCAGTTTAAGTGCACATATCCCATTTAATGAAACAAAGGTGGGTTTGAAAATAAAAAAAAGCATTAATGGGGGCTGAGGTTAGGTTTCTAATTGAAATTTAGACAATTCAGGAGAGGCTTAGGGCTAAGGGGCATTCTGTACATGAAAATATCTTCCTCCTATTTTGTACATGAAAACATCTTCCTCCTTTGGCCAGCTAGTCGGAGGGGTGAGCTTGTGTGATGGGCTGGCAGGGCATCCTCCCCAGAACACAGCCTGGGGTTGAGGGGTCCCTGTCTCTCTGCCTTCCCTGCCAAAGAGCCAGCACACATCCACTGCTGAGACGTGAGATTTTCCTTTTAGAATAATTCAACAGGAATTAAGGGGGATCTTTAATCTTCACCAACACGGAATTCATAATCAGTCCTTATCTTCCACAATGTTCTTTAAGTCACCAGCACACAACAGCAGAGTAAGTCATAATGTATTTCATAAGGAAATCATATTTCTGCAGTGGAAATTTCCTTTCTTTTTGATAACCTCTTCTTGAGCTTCCATTCAAATGTACACAAAAAACTTCTTTGTGAATCTGCAGGTATGTAATAAAACGCATTTTAACATCCACAGGAATGTTTCTATATTTCATACCTTGTTTTTTTTTTTAATTTAAGCAACATATATTTCAATGGAAATCAAAATAATGAGACTAAGAGGCTATGCCATATTCTCTAGAAACTATATTTCCCTTTCTCATTTTCTTTTCCATTTCTACTTTTGCCACCATGGCCACTACCAGAAGACAGGAGAGGGAATTTCTGGCTGCAGAGCTCTGAGAGATGCACTGATCATGCCAAGGCTAGTGATGTGAGACACTGAACTACAAGCACTCTGAGGCACCACAGTGGTATTTTACATTAAAACATTTAGGATTGAGGAAGGTGGTGCCAAAGCCATGCTAGATTTTTGGTTTGTTTAAGAAAAGTAAGATAAACATGGTAGTGTAAATTCATAATACAAAGTTCTGTTAGAAGTAGCTTCAGCAGAAGATGGATTAGCTCTGTAGAGCAGGACAGACAGACACCATTCTCCACCCATGTCTTAACTCCCAGCCAGAAATGCGCCTTGCACGCTGAGGGTCAGATACACTCCTGCTGTGTCACAGAAAGGTCTCTTCGCTGTGTTTTCCCAGCCTTGCCCTAGGACAGAGCCACAGAGCAGAGAGATGAGAGCAGAGCACCAGCCCAGAGCTGGATGGACCTGACTCCAAACAGCAGAGATCTGACTTGGTTTCTCAAGTTTCCATCAAGGAGATTTCTACTCACACCCAGACAATCTGTTCCATGTTTCACCAGCCCAGCAGCCAGAAATTCTGCCCTAATATCCAGCCTAATCTTACCTTCCTCTAAATATCAGCCAATTGTGAACAACAGCTACAGAGAATTAAACAGTGGATGGCCTGTTCTTTGTTATTACCTCTTCTTCCCAAAACAAAAATTAGGCCACTCATTCTCCTCCTTTTAATTCTAAAGAAAGCAAATTATTGCATCCTTTCATTGAAGGCGACATTTGCAAACTTCCTGCTTTTGTTTGCTGCTGGATTCCCAGCAGTTTGGTTCCCCCTCAGCATGGCCAGGAGGGCTGGATGTGCGCAGCAGCAGCCTCCCCTCGCTCACAAACACGGTGCCACCATCACTGCACAGCTCTACCCTGTCACTGAGACGTGCAGAGCCTTTTCTGCCATCCAGGCAATGAGACATTGCAGTTGTGTGCATGCCTTGGCTCCTTCTGAAGGGCAGCACCATGTGCTTGCAAAGAAACACTTGTAAACAAACACAAATACAAATTGTGGATGGCTAGTTTTTCATGATCTTTCTAGAATTTCTGCTTTCTTCTGTGTCATGGCATGAATAAAAGGAGCAAGTATAAAATTGCACCTATTCAACAATGCTCAATAACAAGGCACTGAGTATTGTACAAATGAGCATATTTGATTTAATCAAAATAAGTGTTGTAGGAAAATCACGTAGGTTTAATTTTTGAAAAGCTATTAAGTTTCAAATTAAATGGAAGATTAAAATAAAAATGAGCTTTAGCTGTAAGTGGAGGCTAAATTTGGTCAATTTTTGTTGTTTATCTGTGCATAAAGTCCTTGCATTTACCATTTGACAAATCCTCTAATAAAATACTTGCTGCAATCAGGTGAAGTAGGTTATTAATGGTTCTAAAAAAGATATACAGGATTGCCTCATCCTGAGGCAATTAAGTCTGTGAAGTAAGTGTGTTTAATATCTCTGGGGGCCTGACTGAAATGAAACAGGTGATCTTTCTACAATTCCCATTGTTTCATTTAGAACGCCTTGAATTTTGTTTGTTTTTAGCTGAAGGATGACTCCCTGCTTTATCTCTCTTTTGTTAAGACTCCAGTTTGGGAACTTTCAAGGGCTGCACGTGCCGCATCAGAAGCTGAGTGGAAAATTTCAAGCACCACTAAAAAGCAGCAGCAATGATCCATGTGAAGCCCTCCCAACCCACATTGACTCTCAGTCTCTTGACTCAGCTGTGCTGCTGCTCACATCTCCCACCCTGGGCAGGGCTGCTGCCATCATTCCCACCCTGGGCAGGGCTGCTCACATCTCCCACCCTGGGCAGGGCTGCTGCCATCATTCCCACCCTGGGCAGGGCTGCTGCCGTCTCCCAGCCTGGTCACAGCAGCCCAGAGCTCACCTTGGCAGCTCCTCCCCAAGGCAGTTTGCCCATAGCATCCCCCATCTGGGGGTACCCTGGTGCCCCCTCTCTGGGCTCCCCAAGGGGCTCAGGGCCCATGGGGAAGGGCAGGGGGCTGAGGTGTCACAGCCTCCCTGCTCAGCCCCAGCAGCTCGAGGGAAGAGCTCCAGATCCCCAGCTTCAGGCACCTCTGTGTGGAAAACAAATGCTTTACCCCATGTTTTCTGAGGGATGGGTTGTGTATCCATCAGGGTGCTGTTTGGCCCTTTGCTATAAAAACTTATCTTTTTTAATTTCTCCTTTTTTCCTCTGCTGTGTTCTTTTTTTTCCACCCTGGATTTATTAGCAGGGATGGTTTGTGGAGGTATGGTTAATTACTAGAGCTTATGGCCTGCTGTGATTGAAAGCTGATCTCACCAGTTTGGGGTCTATGTTATATTTATTCTGTATGTAATTAAATCAGAATACCATAACTATGCATAATGTTGGAAAATGAGAAATTGTTTTTTTCAGGGGAAGCACATCTGAAAGGTATTTTCTTCCTGCAGTACTGAATTTCTATAAAACTCTGCACTTTGCACACAGACACACAAACAAGCAAACAGCCAAAAGGCTGTTGAGGTCTATGATCTAGATGAAAACAAACATTAGCTTATCAGATCGGTGTGACCCATTAAAAATAAAGAAGGAATTCAAGCAAACCATGGTAAAGGCTGTCCATACATCTCGGGGTGCTCATAGCACTACAGACACACTAAAGACTTGCAGAGGAGTGCCAGCACAGCAGGCAGAACACAAACAGCACATCCTGGAAGCAGCAGCATCCAATGGAACGCAGGAGATTTGGCTGAGGAGGCCTCACATAAAATAAGTTGTGGGAGGCCAGGCCACTGCTCTATGGGGATCAAAACTTCTCCTGACTTCCCTGCTTGGGGAGGGGGGGACCAGACCAATCTGGGAGAGGAGATCAAACACTGTTTACACTGAGGTAAATCAAGCAGAACACTGCACAGCTCACTGAACCATGCCAGAATTAGGCCAGACATATCATATCTAGAGGCTCCAATTTTTTTTCTCTGCTACACATAAAACTGAACTCTGCCAAGGTCCTTGTTGTTCACCAGTGTGACAATGGTCTGAAATTAGAGGCCCCTAGAATATCAGAAATCTTTGGTCTGGAAATTTATCCTCTCCTTGCCTCTATATATAGCTGATGTTCAGGAGAAAGAGTTTGCCATCTGATGTAATGGGATGAATGATACAGCCAATAACACTTAAGAAAGCCTGTGCAAGCCAAAGCAAAAATAACTAAATCAAGCCCCCAGTCTTTCACCATAGCAAATCAAGCCTATCTCAGGGCACACCAAGTAAGACAAGAGTGACATTGTAACCAGGAAATTCCCTTCAAAGTTTAAGAAAAGCAACAGTGGGGAAGCAGGAAATTTAAATCTAAAAATAAAGAGATAAAAAATAAATTTAAAAATAAATAAATAAAGCCTTTTCCTAGAGAACAAATGTGTTTTCCCCTCTGCCTAAAAGTGGTGAATGTAGGACAAGAATAAGTCAAGTAGAAATTCAATGAACAGCCAACATGCATGAAGTAAAGGAATTCCCAATGAAATCTTTTTAGGACCTTACTGTCTAGAAAAGACCTTTTGCTTTGTGACTGCCCCAGAAAGTAAAGAGCAGGCCTGCCAGTCTGGGCTGTAGAGAACACCACAAAACTGTGAAATGCCCAGGCATTACATTACTAAAAAATTCACTTATTGGGAATTAAGCCATGGTACCCAGAGCCACAACTGCTGCAGGAAAGCATTTCAAGGAAGCCATCACAAAGACCTGTGTTTCTACAACACAGCTGCCATCTCCCTCCTCACCCAGGAGCTCTCCCCTCTGTCAAGATGAGCTCCAGAGAGCCAAGTGCAGCAGCCCTTGCAGGACAAGGTGGGCAGTGCAGTGCCAGCAGGGCTGCTGGCAGCAGCCACCGCCAGATGTGGCACCCCTGGGTGTCCCCAGGCACCTCAGCCTCACAGCACAGCAGCCAGGGCAGCTCAGAAACCTCAGCACCCACACAAATGCACCTCACCACAAGATCCTGCAGGAACTGGGGGATTTGCAAGGGTTCCATCTCAGGTGTACAGAGCCCTGAGATGATTTTTATAAAAATAAAAAGCGCATTGCTGAATTCCCGCATCTCCTGACTCTTTTAAATTGGCTAAAAGTGGGTGATCCAGGAACTCTGCTGAGTTTTTTTGTTTTGTTTGTTTGTTTTTATTTCAGCAGTGAGCAGGTTCAGATAATCTCATTAAATAACTTAGCATCAGTGGTAGCAAAGATGTTAAGAAATCCTATTCCCAGCCACATGAAGTACCAGTCTATACCACATTTTAATCTGCCATGTTTTTTCACAAGTGATAGCACACCAGATTGTCCTCTTTATTGTCATATAAGGCTATTTGTCCACCAAACCAAATTTTAAAAAAACCCTCCACCGTGGGTATCTGTAGAGACAAAATCCCAACTGCAAGGCTGCTTCCCACACAGAAAGCTATGATATTTCATAAGAACAACAACAGAACAAGGTTCTGGTATATGAAAGTAAAAATGTCACTATCCATCATCCATAGCAATAGTAATTTCATTAATTGCAAGGCTTTGATATGAGCTATACAGACAATTAATGGATTTCTGAAAAATTTTAGTCAGGGGAAGTAAAAGAGTTTAGATAAAATCATAAATGTGCTGAAAGTCCCTCAACACCACCAGTACCTTGCATGCAATAATTATGTTGTCATTTGTGCTCAGGGAGAACAAACAAGAAAAAGACACAGATCCCTGGCTCCTCCAAAGAAAATGTTTGCTCAAGAAACACCAAGTAGAAAACACTTTCACAAATCTTATTGTGCCCAAGAGGAGCTGTAAGCAGCACAGCAGACATTTACACTTGCCAGAACTCCTTTCTAAATGACCTGTTCAATACAAACGACTGCCTGGCATTGTAATTGCTGCACTGCTCTTCTGCTTGTGATTATTGTCCTAAAGCAGATGCACGGCAAACTTTGCAAAATTAAATTATCACGTGTAAAGTTTGTTCTTCCTGTAATGTAGCTGGTGTCCTGGATACTTTGATGAAGCAATTGAGACTGAAATCCCTAAATTTTACTGCATTTTGTTTAAAAAAAGGTGTTTCTTTGCATCTTAAGGTAAACAATAGACTTTGAAGTCTAGGTATAATTAAATATGAAAAGGAACAACATGCTGATGAGCCATGCATATGGTATTTATTTAATACAGCATTCTTCCCAATTTAGCTTTTGCTTCTGAATTAGCAATCTGTTAAAATAGATGGGGTTGTTCACAGCAACACCAACAGTTTATTTCGGCTTCCCTCAAATAATGTGTTATTTTGGTCTGGAAGTTATTTTTGTATCAAAATCTCTGTGACTAAGGCTGCTACACTCAACTTTAGCTATTTCTTTTAGATGAAAAGTGAAAAGTTAATGCACAATTGTTCAACAAGCAGGAGGTGAAACGCTGCAGCACAGTCCCTACCCACCAACCCATGAAATACATGAAGCTTTCTTCACATCCCCTGTTTAAGCAGGACCCCCACAATGCCTTCACTTAGGAGTCTGCATAAGAACAAATGGCATAATATCTCAAACTTAAGAGATACAATATGTTTGCAAATTATTTCCATAAGTATGTTAGTAAATGAAAAGAGAAATTTTATATCAAAGCAGAGGAAAGAGTGGGAGTTCTTCACCAAGCAGCTTGTCTCCCAGTAGAAAGTATGTTTTCAGGTTCATATATGCTAAAAAAAAAAAACATTTAAAACTCTAAAGCTGTGCCCATTGCTACCAGGTGGATATATCTGGAATGTTATTGTTCATGGGAAACACTTGGATGACAACTAAATTCCAGGGAAGAGCACTATAAAACTGTGTTCTGTTTTCCATTAGAAATTGCTCCCTCCATATTTTTCACCACTCTTTGCACACTTCCTTCAATACATTGAGACCTCAGACTTCAGGATAACATATTTTTTCTTCAGCTCTCAGTTAAGAAAAAGTTGTTTGATTTCAGAGACATACAGGTACAAAATCAGCCACATTTTCAGCATTTGGACATGTGCTAAACCTTATTCCTAGTGATCTGGTAGGTATAAGAATTAGAGGCCTGGAAAATTAAAATTAAATACTTACATTGGCACTCAGGGCTGTTGGCACTCATGATGATTTTAAAAGTCAGATCCTTGCTTCTTTTGGAAAAGTGGTCACCTGCACAGTAAAAGGTTTTCTTAGGAATGCCCTTGCAACCTCAGTACATGGTGCAAAACAACCTCAGTGATGCACACGTTAGTTGGGAACCTCACAAGTCCAGCTCCCAGTCCCCCCACTTTGCAAAGTTCACATTTTCACTTGGATTGCCCTTTGTCTCTTAATATGATAATTACATAATGAAATACCTAAAACACCACACTAATTCTACAAAATACCAGTCCTTTACTACCCAAGCCTGCCTTAGCATCCTCAAAGCTTGTCGCATTTGCTGGGAACAATGTCAGAGGATCTGTATGCAGTCTAAACCTTTTCCCCTTTAGCATAGTGGTGCTACAAGACTGAGTTTATATTATTTTATTTTTTCAGTACCAAATCTGTGATTTCTCTTATCTAAAAGATATCAGGTATAACTAGAGAGAGTGAAGAGAATTAGTCATCTGCCTCAAAGGCAGGATCATCACACTCATGTCATTCCCTAGCAGAGCCTTGTCTGGCTTCTCCACCGTGGAGAATACCCCAAAAACTCCTTAGGTCAGTTCCAACATTCAGCTCTTCTTACACAGAGACCTCAGCCCACCTCTACCCCAAACCTCCTTGGTACAATTTCAGCCCACTCTCTTCTGCTGCCTGCTGTGGGGAGAGCAAGTGCTCAGCCCTTGCTCAGGCCTTTCCCTCAACAATGACTTTTTCTATATTCAGTTCTTCTAAGCCTTGCCCTCTCTCCATTATTTTTTCTCTGCCATATCTTCTCACAAATCATACCTAGGCCTACAATTTCTTAGTTTTCCTCTACACACAAAACCCAGGCATTATTACCTACCAGTAACCTACTTAGGTCTCCTTCTCTCCCTTAGCAGGAGCATTCAAACAAGGAAAAGAGGAAAAAAAAAAAAAAAAAAAGGCAGTAGTGCTTTCTCATATATATAGCCATGGGCCAGGGCCACAGGTGATATAAATTGACACAGCTGTACCTTGTTAAAGGGCTATGTAAATTCAGAGTTGAGTAGGGTAGCTTGTTTTGCTGGTGCTTTAGGAGACAGATGGGAGAAAGAAAGATTAGATCTTCCTTTTTTATTTGTATGAGAAATTCAGAGAGTTGTGGGGGATACATTAGTCACTGTTACAGAGGTTTTTGTGTTGCTGAGCTACAGGATCCCTCAGATGCACCCACGGGTGCGCAGAGGCAAATTTAATTTTCTCTTCCTGCTCTGAGTTTGTTAAAGTGAAACAGCAGCATGTTACATCCCCCTAGTGAAGAGCAGCTTTCCCACGAGGAGAATGACTTTTTACTGGAAGCCCGAGGTGGGGAGGGGGCTATCCCCGGTCACCCACGGCCTCCAGTGCCCTGTGACGCCCAGGAGGCAGAGGGGCACTCTGCACAGAGGGGCACTCCGGGAAGGAGCAATTGCAACCGGAGCTGCCCAGCGCGCTCCGAACGCCACATAAAGTCACAAATCAAACTTTGTCTGACTGATGCTGCTCAGTCCCACAGAAAGGGGTCCCTGAGGGGGCCGGGGGGTATCGGTGGGGTGGGGGACGCGCCGAAGGACCGTGATGGGCTCCGTCCATCTTCCAGGGAAGCGCGTCTCTCCTCGCTTACAAAAAGTTGACATAACTGAGTTGAAAAGTAGGTTAATGAGTAGTGTGTGCCACAGCTCCCCGGCAGTGACTGACTTCAGGTGCCGCACATGACTGCTGCTCTGCCGCAAAAAGCTTTGTTTGCACCTCGCTTTGTAGCCCCGAGTGTCTGAATACTAAGCAACGCTGGCTATTTGATTTCTTTGAAATGCACTCGCGTTATGCCAATAAACTCTATCCTTTAATCGAGTTGGTTTTTTAGTGTAATGAAAATATTTACAGCGCTTTGTGACTATATTTGTGACTCTTGGCAATGAAGCCATTTTTCCTTTATCATCGGAGCTCACCGATGTCTCCGAGAGGGGGGATGTGGTGGCAGGGAGGGACTGGATGGGGTCAGCAAACTCCTGTGAGGGGACTGACCCCGGCCAGGGTTGTTTGGGGTTCTGATTTTGGGTTTTTTTAATTAGACTGAAATATTTACACTCCTGAGAAGGTCTTGGTGAGCTCGGCCGAGCCCAAGCCCCTGCTCTGGCCGTGGGAAGCCAGAAACATTTCCACCTTTCCACTGCGCTGGACCGGAGCTGTCCCCGCCACCCAGCCTGGACCCGCAGGAGAGTGCGGCGCTGGCGGGGAGCGATTCATGTCGCGACACACACAATGTCGGGATAGCGGTGACAGGCGGAGGGCAAGGCCGGCCCCGGGCGAGCAGCGCAGCGCGGAGCTGAGCCTGACCCAGCCCCGGGATGCGCTCAGCTTTTCAAAGGCCTCTGGCACAATTATCTTCTCTTTTTCTTTTTTCCTGAAATTACCTGAATGAGAACGCGCGAGGGAAGGCACGCGGGGTTAACGTGGGATTAAACACGGGGGAAATACAGAGTAAATTGCTGCTGCTCGAACGAGGCTGCACGCAGCTGCTGTGTACTGAGGAGTCCTACACAGCAAGCTCCTTCCTCCCTACCGCGGTGGTTTCCCTGCGAGCCTGCTGAGAACGGCCCCCGCTCCTTGTGACCCCCAGGAGCAGAGAAACCCCGGCCGTGCCTCCCGCCCGTCCATTGACCCGCCCGTGTGTCCCCTACAGGGCTCTGGCAGCTCCCTGCCTTGCTCTCCCCTGGCTGTGCCGCTGTGCAGGGCGCAGCTCCTCGAGGAGGAGGAGGAGATCTCTCGGCCACGTCCCCTGTGCCAGCTGGGATTGCTGTTTCAGCGTGAGCAAGTGGCCAGGGATGGCCGAAACCGGGCACAAGGACAACCCTTGGAGCTGAGCAGTAGAGGGGTCGGGACACGGGGTCCACTCGTGGCTCCAGGGAGCCGGGGCTGCTGAGAGCGCCTCTTTCAGCAAAGAGATCCGCAGCCCGTTCAGAGACCTCCTGTTCCTCCTCCTCGGGTGCTACCATGAGCTGCAAGAGCCCGGAGCAGGCTCATCTGTACCTGCCTGCTCTGCCCAGCCCCGCTCCGGAGAGCAGAGCTGATCAGCTGCTCCCTTCCGAAACCCCGGGCCCCACTTTGGTGCCGTTTTCTCTTTCCCGTGCTCCCTGTAAAGCCAAGCAAAATCAAACCCAGTTGTCTTGATCTGATCCAAAGGATGTACCAGACCAAGTCCGTTCTTAGCAGAAATGTCCTTGTTTCAATTTCCGCCGAAGTCTATTGCTTTTTCTTCTCAGGCAGGCAGCCGTGCAGCCACCGTTTTAATGTGCGGGGTGAACTGTAAGGTCATCGAGGTTTTCGAGTTTTCCTGTGCTCTAGGAAACTTTTTAATTTTTATTTACAGGGGGATGAACGAGAGAGGTATCCAGTCCTCTCCCATTAAAACACTTGTAATTTAGACCCTTAGACCCTGCCTATTGACTTTACCTAGCTGTGATGGGGAGGGGTTACGGGAAAGAGCCTCTAAAAAAAAAAAATCCACACCTCCTTCAAATGGCCACTTTGGGAGACCCAGGGTCTGCTCTGCTGCAAATACACTCTAGTCTGGCTATTTATACTGTGCTCTCCAAAGCTTGCAGGCTTCACGGAGGAGAAGCGAAGTGTTCTGGAATCGGTTCAGAACGTGTTTATCTGACGTACAGACAGACTTCTGGAAAGTATCTGATCATTGTGCCCGAGCGCGCTGACCCGCCTCCTGTCTATGGGAATAAAGCGAAAGCATTCGACCTAAAGAAAGCCGCAGAACTTAATTAATTCGATGCTTTAATGGTTATAGAATCTGCAAAACACTAGTATTAATTTAGACCCTGGCATCTGGTTTCACTGAGGTTCATGTTGGTGTGCGCGCTGCCCACCCCGGAGCCGCGGTACCGCGGGCGGGCAGGGCAGCGGGGAAGGAGCTCGGGAGGGCTGGGCACGGGTGGGAGCTGGGTATGGGTGAGAGCTGGGCATGAGTGAGAGCTGGGCACTGGGGAGCTGGGCATGGGTGAGAGCTGGGCACGGGGGAGCTGAGTACGAGTGGGAACTGGGCATGGATGGGAGCGGAGCCTGCTGGGCACGGGGGAGATGGGCACGGATGGGAGCTGGGCATGAGTGAGAGCAGGGCATGAGTGAGAGCAGGGCATGAGTGGGAGCTGGGCACGGGTGGGAGCTGGGCACGGGTGGGACTGGAGCCCACTGGGCACGGGTGGAAGCAGGGCTCGAGTGGGAGCAGGGCATGGGTGAGAGCGGAGCTCGCTGGTGTCGGATGGGAGCAGGGCACGGGAGAGCTGAGCACGGGTAGGAGCAAGGCTCAGGTGGGAGCTGGGCTCGAATGGGAGCAGGGCACGGGTGGGAGCTGGGCTCGGCTGGGAGCCGCCCGACGCCGCGGCCGCGCAGAGCCCGCGGAGCAGCCGCCCCCGGCTCGCCCCCGGTCCCACGCCCGTCCCGTCCCGTCCTGTCCCGTCCCGTCCCACAGCCGCTGGGTCTGGGCCCTGCGTGTTCCTTCAAAGGGATTTCAGCGTGGAACACACTCCGGCGGGGCTGTTTGTCCGCGCTTCCGAAATCACGCAGCGGTGTGAGCCGAGTCGGCTTTTTCCGATTGTGAAATGTTTAAGACAAAGAGACTCCTTAAATCATGAGACTGACAGACTTGAAAGAGAAAACTGATAATGGTAATAAGTGGAGTTTGCTGGGAAGATGACATTTAGAAAAGGGTGAGTTGCCTCAAATTGAATTTTCGCTGGTGAAACAAGGCGATTCTAAAAGGCCACAGATGAGATGATTTTTATTAAACATTTGCACTATTTTAGAAGCTAAACCATAATTCATCTGCACTAAAATTTAACGACTTCGATTCATCAGAAAAGTTTACCCTTGGATTCTGCTTCAAAGACAGAACAACAACCCAAATGACAGGCTATAATGATTTTGCCTCTCTGATTTGCAGTGGGCTGGTGTGTTCTTGTGCCCAGACCGAAGATTCATATTCAAATCCCAAAGTCATAAAATTCAGACTTTCGCATTTGTCTTTTTCAAACCAAAACTTGACTAAACCAGAGTCCAAGATCAAAAGCGCACAAGAGCTATCACTTTCTCAGGGGACTGCAGAAGACACTCTCCGCTGATACTCCGGCTGTTTTGAGGACAATTTGGGAAACATTGGGCAACGCGTGTTGTCCCTGAGAACCAAGTCGCGCTGCCTCTCCTGAGGTTTCCCTGTCAGCTCTGGTTTAACAAAAATTGTCTCCGAGAAAGTTTCTCGGGAAAGGCGAGCCAGGCTCCATGTTGGACATGGAGGAAGAGCCGGGTCAGGGAGGTGTGTATGTTCTTGGGACTTTGTTGCTGATCCCGGCTTGGCACCGTTTCCCCCCTAAACCCCGGGTCCTTTTTAACTAATTTCCCCCCTTCCGGTGACATTAAATCAAGAAAGACAAATGCAGAACTAAAGATGAGTAGAAGCCGGTGACGCCGAGGCTTTAGCTAAGTGAAACATCATTTTCTAAAAGTGCTTCCTTTCCTGGGGAAGCAGTGGCAGAAGAAAGTTATGTGTTCTCACATGATAATATCTGATCACCAAAGGGAGAAGAAAATCACCTGGATGACAGCCCCGGGACAGAGCCCGGCTCCCCAGGCGGGGACAGCCCAGCCCTGGCACCTCAGCTGCCCTGCCAGGAGCAGTGAGCTCTGTCCCTGCTCCCAGCACCACCCCGACGCGGTCACCTCAGTCCCTGTGCGAGCAGGGCTCGACACAAAACGACCTGGCCTGTGTTTATTCTCCAGACTTGGGATAAAAAGAAACCTGCTCCTTGCTTCTTGATCTTTTCATTTCCTTTCTCTGGCCCGGGCGGAATCCCCTGCCCGCCCCGCACATTTAAAGCCATGTCCGCGGGACTCCAACTAACCCCAGATCTGTTTTTTTCAAAAGTATTTAAGCTGCAGAATTTGCTGACACATAAATAAGCCATCAAAGCTCTCGGAAGCTCATGAATCTTTGACTGAAGTATGTGTGAGGACTTACACACTTGTTCCACGTCGTGATACTTTAAAAACTTTCACAAAGACGATTCTAGACAGGGGAAAAAAAAAAAAAAAAAAAAAAAAAAAAAAAAAAAAAAAAAAAGCAGCACCTCTGTTTAACAAGATAATTCTTGCTTTCAGTTTTATTTCTATTTTCAACTTCCTATTCTTTTGTCCCGTGACATGGCGCTTTTTTCCCCCTCGGGGACTCCTTTCTCTTCTTTCTCCCCTTCTATTCTGAACTGTTTTGCAACCCCGCTTTGTTACTGTCAGGAAAAAATGTCTGGAGAGCCCTGTCTCCTAAAGAAGGAACAGAAAAGGGAGGACTGGAGCTGCAATGTTGCCTATGCATGCAGAACATCCCAATCTGTTTTTGTGCATTGAGTTGGGGAGAGGGCAGCAGGGAGCGTGCACCCAGCCTCCTCCCGGACAAAGGGAGGCCGGACAGCTGCGCACCCGCCACAAAAGATTCACTCTTCTGTCAACTCTGTTTACTTAGTGTTGTTTCTGACCTCTGTGCTACACTTGTTGCTAATACATATGCTTATCAAACCATTTTAATTGGCTTTCTTCATAACACTAGTCCCGGCGCTTTTTTTTTCCTGCGTGTGTTTCCAAACAACTTAATTGACTTCTCTAATATTCATCTTCTCGGGCTCTAAACAGCGCGTTTCTCCCGCCACGCTTCCCGGCCTCCGGGAAAAAGGGCCAGGGGCGTCTGCATGGAAAAGCTTCCCCTTCCAGAGGGCATGGCTGTGCAGGGAGATGGGGACCCGCGCCCCAAGGGCACAGCCCTGTCGCCGGCGTGGCTCGGCTGGCACAGGGGATCCCGTGATGAAGTGTCTGCTGGTAGATGGGCGAGCTCTCTGTCCCCGTCACGTTGTCAATGTGTTTTTGCTTTCTTTGTGGCACTCGGTGGAGCGGTGCCAGCCTGAGGAGACGCGGAGCCCCCCTGGGAGCTGCCCATGGATCGGGAGCGCGCACTCGCTCCGCGGGCACGGCCGCACCCGCGCAGGCAGAGCCGAGGGCTCGGGGCTGCCCCAGCCCGCACCGCAGCCCCGCGGCCAGGACAGAGCCGGGATCCACCGGCCTGGGATATACCGGGATCCACCGGCCTGGGATGTATCGGGATCCACCGGCCTGGGATATACCGGGATGCATCGGCCTGGGATATACAGGGATACAGGGAGTGGCGGAGAGCGGCCAACCTGCCCCCAAACCACAGAGCCCCGTCCCTGCTGCCCTCTCCCCGCAGCCTTTGCTATCTATATTAATCACTTCGCTTGAGCCTCGCCCTTTTTTATTTTCCTTTTTTTTTTTTTTTTTTTCTCCTCAATTTCGTAATTAATTGTTGCGCTCGGGTTTGTAATGGAAACAATCCTGCCAGGCCGGATGGTTGTTATGATTTGCTTTCTTTAGCCTTTCTCCCCCTTCGCGAGCATTGTTCGCCGTGACTGTCTGGGCTCAGATATGATGTTGGGACAGCGCCTCCCTTGAAATGGAAACAGAGGCCTGAATAAAGAAGGGTGGAAAAAAAGTACTTTGTAGTCTGCATCGTCCATCTTTAATTCAGAGACGCATCTATACTCCTGGGAGCGCCGCCTTTGATCTCTTTGATTTTTACACCAGATCTGTTATGGACTAAAATTCCTAGGTTTTCCATAGAAACATCTCCATTCCTTCGGGATATTGATGTTTTCTTCTTCCTAGGGGTTATGATATGGTAAATCAGATTCAGAAAAGCATGGACAATGCCAGCATTCATGGGTCGGGGGGCGGGGGTGGGGGGGCGGGAGCCTCTCTCTCTTCTCCCAATGAATCAAAATATTGTTTATTCTGTTGCTCTTTAAGCCCAGTCACTTCAGCTGCCTTTCAGTGCCTTCAACTCTGGAAGAGGGGCAGCAGCAGCAGCAGCAGGTTGCGTTGCCATGGGGACCCTACTGTATGGCAGCAGCGCCAGCCCCAAAGACAATGCCTCGCAAAGGGGCTTGAAAAGTGAGGTTTCTCCCTTTGCCACGCAGCCACTTCCGATGGAGCAAGCATTCTCCTTTCGGGACCCTCATCTTGTCACTAGAACAATGTCTATCTTCGCCTGCCAATTTTTTTTCTCTATCCTGCCTTTGATCTATAAAAAATCAAAAGAACAAAGTCAGGGGAGAATAGGGGGCTTTTTTTTGTTATTGTTGTTGTTGTTGCTGATGCACAGAACGGGCTTTTATAATTTGGGGCTACTTTTGTGCCTGAGAATTTCAGGGCCAGGGAAGGAGGGTAGCTCATTGGTGTGTTGGGCTCTCTCCAGCCCTGACGCCCCTGGGCATGGCGTGTGCCAAGGGCCCCCCTCCCTGTCCCCTCCTCCTCCTCCTCCTCCTCCCCAAAGCAGCCAGGAGCAAGCACGGGTGCTGCCCAACCTGAGCTGGGCCTGACACTCTCCTGCAGCCTGGGCCTTCCCACCTGCTGGGCCCAGGACACCACTGGGGTGACAATGACCCTTGCTTAGGGCCCAGAGATCATCACCCAAGTCTACCGATCAATGCTGATGTTAATAACAGATGTGTGCAGTGAAAACCATGCCCACCACACTGTAGCTCAACAAATGACGCAAAATGATGCTGTTTCCCAAGTAATGGTTTTGTGTTAGAGGCATGAATGTGAGACTAACACCCTTTTCTAAAAAATCAGAGAGTTCTGGGCTGTGTGAGGCCATGAGATGTTGAAATGTTGGAAAAAGAGCAGGAGTGTCCATGCAAATACACCAGTGTGCATTTGACTTCTTTGTAAGCAACAGCAGTCATTGTCACATGTGTAGGACAGGCTATAAATAATCCCAGATGAAAAACTGGGGCTAGTTTTGGTTCTTTCCAGGAGAACAAGTGTCTCAGTTCACGTGTGACTCCATGCATGTAACCCTCCTGGCATTAACCCTCATGATTTGAACTCCTTGCCTTGCTCCAAACAGCGGGAAGTGTTGATTTCTCCAAAAGGATTGCATTACAGCTACTTCCTTTTCATTAAAATGCCAGCAGAGGAAATAGCAGAAGTGACTGGTCTGTGCTGTATCGGTTTCAGTGGCTTTGGTGCCCTGGCTGAAACGTGTTCCTGCACGATTCGCTGATTAACTCCACCACAGGCTGGTTTCCTACTCTGAGTGAGTCAGTTTCTGGGCAAGAGGATATGGGAGATTGGGAAGAGAGTGACTTAGGGGAAGGTTTATTGTGAAACTCAGACATCCTTGGTCAGAGCTTGTTCTCTCTCTGGCTACCTTTCCTTAGTTATTCTTGAAAGTAAATCCCCACCTTCCAAATGCTTACTTGAAGTCAATTAATTTAGACAAGGGCATCAGGCCCCTTGTCTGGGTTTATTCTGCTGTGGACTGCAAATGCAGGCAGATACACCCCTCACTGGAGGGCTGAAAGCAGGCACTGGGACTTGGGTGGCTTCCCAGGGCTCAGGGGCCTCACTTCAGCATTTTTGTCAGACAGACATGAAACAGGGTGACACAGCCTTTTTCCAGCAGGGCCGAGTCATGGGTGGGCTCATGGGTGTCAGAGCATTGGATGTCCCAGCAATGTGCTGTGGCAATTTCAAGTCTGGCTGTAGATCACAGCTGGAATGTTCTGGGTGCACTATCCAATACATGGAGAGCCAAGTCTCCACTGCTGCATCTCCCTGGCATCACCTAACCTTTACCAGTGCCTCCCAGCTATTGCCACAACCTGCATTGGACATTTGAAGCCAGATCCCATGCCGTGCCAACCAAAGTGCTCCCCTCAGTGCCCAAGAGCTGTCTGGAGCATCCCCATTTCCTCCCAGTCCATGCCCAGAACCACAGAAGTGAATCTGTCCTAAAGATGATCCCTGAGCTGGTGGGTTTGGGCGGCCCTGGGGGTACTGGGGACGCACCCACACCCTCCACTTGCAGGCAGTACCTGTCACATCTTCTTCCAGCACCTGGAGGAAGATGTGGCAGTCTTGGGGCTCAAGATCAGTTCCCCTTCCCTCCTCCTCCTGTCCCGCACACCCACCCCGGGGAATCGACTTCCCACCCTATCTGGTCACATTCTCTTCCCAAGATTAATTGTTGGGTCAGGGCGGATTCACCATTGTGTCAGCCTGCAAGTGCCTTTCTCCTTTATCTTCTTTTTTTTTTTTTTTTTTTATGAGTGCTTTAGTCAAACTTCAGCCCCCTTCTTTTCTCTCCTCCCCCATCTTTCAGGGCAGGGGGCTGCTACCCTGATCCGACCTTCTGAGCTGAGATGCATCAGCCATGCCTTTTAACCGTACAATTATGCACACTCCCTAAATGTTGCTTTAATAACTGAATTTTTTTAAAAAAGCCGCAGCGGGTCGGCGTTTAGGAAAGCAGCCAGATGCCTGGAGCAGCTCTCTCAAACACACGGACACGTTTGGGACGGTTTGCGGGGGGCTGGTGAAGGCGCACCCAGCCCGAGATGGGTGGCACCATCTCCGCGGCAAGCCCCGGCTCCCTCCGGGCTGCAGCGGCCCTGGAAGGCGCGGGAGGGGGGGATACACGGAGGTGGCTTGGGGGAAGCAGCAGCCGGACCGTGGGGCTGGGATCCACGCACGGCCCCGAGGCGACTCGAGGGCGCGGGGAGGCGGCGTCTCCGCGCTGCCTTCAGCTCTGTGGATGGGAGCGGGGAGCTCGGCTGGGGCCGGAGGCATCGCCCTCAGCACTCGCAGAGCCGCAGGGCACGGCGGGGAGCGGGACAGCGCTGCCGTGCCAGCGCCAGCGCCCCCGGCCCCGCACCGGCCCCTCCGCCCCGCACCGGCACACGCGGCGGGGCGGGGAGAGCCCCGGAGCCCCCCGGAGCCCCCCGGAGCCCCCCGAGCCCCGCCGCCCTTGGGGCTCTCCCCGGCCCCGCCGCCCTTGGGGCTCTCCCCGGCCCCGCCGCTCCCGGGGGTCCATCCCGCGGGACATTCCCATCCAGCCCTCGCTGCCGTGTGAAACTGCAGAGCCTGCCACTCATCTTCCTCCCAAAGCCGCCCCGTAAGGGGTGCTGGGAAGGAGACCCAGACACCTTCATATCTCAATTTTTCTTCTTTGGACAGGAAATGTGTGTGGAGGGGGAGGTCGAGATCGTAAATTTCATTGATTACTTGCAGACTGTACAGAGTATATTCAAGCTTTCATGACAGCTTCTGGAGACATAACGACTGGACAATATTGCCCGAGCGCTACAAACTCTCTTTAACAATTACAAAGAAATCAGCAGGTAATTATAGGCTCGATTGTATACATAATAGGCATCGGAAATCGGAGAATAACTGTAGGCAGCGATTCTGAACCAGAAGCAGAACTGTCGCGCTTCAAACTCTCACACAATAGCTGCTCATTGTGCTGGGTGTCTTATTCTAATTACAGATACCTGCGCAGCATAGCAAATATAGAAGAGAGACACTTCCTTGATCTTTCTGCCAGCAAAACTCATCCTTTAGAAATTAAAGATATAAAGGCAAAGCAAGCCATGTGGGCATTCCTGTAACAGGCGATGGTACTGAGTTGTGCCCTTTGCTCTGGAAGAGCGCGTTACTGTGCAAAAGGAGCAGAATTTCTGACCGGAATTGGACTGCTGGCAAAAGAAAAAAAAAAAAAAAAAAGTGAAAAAAACCCACAAAAAAATAAAAAGCCCTCAAACTTTTCTCGAGGCGGCTAGAGAATTACCTTTTCCACAGAAAAAGGTATATAGGTATGTACCTTTTCCACAGAAAAATAGATATAAAAAGCGCCCTACCAAAATTAGCCGAAAACAACAATCATTTCGGGAACACATCAAGCCCTTATTTAAAATGGAGATCATAACATTCGAAATTATTTTTTCTTGACACTAGGAAAAAATTAGACACGCTTGCTTTTCTATACCTAAATGAATAAAAATATTTAATTCTGATACATAAATTATGTATAAAGGTTGTTCACTTTTTCAAAGGTGGTTTTGTTTTGAAACCATTATTGACAGTGCCCGCGCAGAATAATCTGTCTCTCCTTTAACAGACGGTTTCTCCTTCCTAAGGACTCTAAATGCCAGCAAAATCGAGGAGAACACCCCTAAACACTCTGTAAACTCCCCCGGTGTGGATGGCCATTTCATTGGGGTGTTTCCCCAGTTCCCGTTTCCCTCGGGTGAAGTTTCCCAACGAGTTCCGTGGCTGCGCGCCGGGGCGGTGCGCGGGGTGCGCGGCCGCGCGTGGGTGAATCCGCGCACCGCCCGCGCCCGCGGCTCTCACCCCGCTCTGCCCGGCACAAACGAGCCCCGGCGCCCCCCGCGCAACTTCGCTTTGAAAATCATCTGGCCTGAAAGTTCACTTCGGTTGTTTTGCCTCTAGGGGTACGCGCTGTGCTGTTCTAGGTCACTCGTGGCTTAGAAGCTTAAGGAAACGTGTGTCCACATCAAACCCAGCCGCGCAGAGGCAAACCGTGCGAGGCATCGTTTCAGCCTGTGCGGAAGGCTGTTCCCACCGGGTCCGGCTGGGCTCTGTCAGGAGGCAGAGCGGGGCGAGCCGAGGGGGGCTGAGCGCCCCGGAGCGCGGGGGGCTCGGCGGGCTCTGACCTTTCCGTCCGTGGGGCTGCGGGGGGCGCGGGGGGCGCGGGGCCGGGCACGCCCCCCACGCGTGTCCGTGCGGTGGGAAACGCGCTCATCGGGGAGCAACCAGCCTCCAATGACATTAGATTTGGATTCCTTTCAATTGCAAATATCTTATTTGTGAAGTCCGATCGCTGTTTTTCCTAAACGTCATTTCCCGCATAGTTGTAAACGAGATAATGTAATTGTCGATTTAAAAATTTTCAATGATTTATAGAAATAAGTTCTCTGTCTAACTGGGAACGAGTAATAGCTAAATTTCTCAATCGGTGCCATTCAATCCCGCTTCTGCAACAACTGTTTCGGCTAAGCTAGCTCGCTAGTTTCAGCCTATCTGCATGGCTTTAACGCCAAGTTAACGTTAGATCTGAAGAAAGATGTTCGTATAAACATGAATCAGTTTTTCAAAAATGCTCCTGACTTAATAGTGACGTGAAAATAAAACACAGAGAGAGAGAAAGGGGGGGAAGTTCTGTTTCCCAAAATTGATAGATAGTAAAAATTTGGCCATCAAAAAAAAAGTCTCCAGATGAAGACAGTAAAGGTAAATCAAAGCAGAGCAACTGTTTGCAATATCATTTTTACTTTTCCTGTTGAGCTGCACAATATTTTACTGACTGGAAGTACTATCAAGATGTGCAGGTATTCGCTTACATCAGAAACTGCATTTGGTATAAATATTCTCTTCCAGAGAACCGCTTTATCACGTTTCCAAATAATAAAGTATCCTTTGAAACAAAAGCCGCACATCAGGTGTCATTCTACTCATGAATGATGCGCTGCCTCATAAATATGACGGGTGACTGTATTTATGACAGGGGACTGTATTTATGAGAGGTGACTGATTTCTGCTCCGTGCCCCTCTCCACCTCCCGTCCCGTCCCGTTCTGTGCCGCCTCTGTGGCGGAGCGCGGAGCCCCGGCCGCCGCCCTGCCCGCACCCGGCTCCCCCGTGCCTTCCTGCGGACTGCGGGGCGATGCCTTGCACTCAGCCATCAAATTCACGCACCAAACACCTCCGCCAAAGAGCAACTTTTGTTTGTTCCCCTGAAGTTTCGTGATGTTTGCCCAATTTCAGCCAGAGAGGCTTGTGAAAAGAGGGCTAGGTCAGATTTACAACAGGGTAACTCGCCTGCCTCCATCCTGCGTCACCTGTGAATTTCTCAGGTGCGCGGTCGCACCTCTGCCCTCACATCTGTGCCATCGGCGGTGTCGGGACGGTGCCTGGGCTGAGGGGATGTGATGTGTGCCATGGTACGTTTGCCATAGCCGTCCCAAACCCCAGCTGCTAGAGCAGCTCGACAAAGCCACCCTGTGAATTGGGCAGATTAAGAATCTGTTGATCGCCTTGGCCACAAGTTCGCTTTTCTGACCTTATATCCCTGTACAGCCGATCCTTTGGTTTGGTCTGGTTTGGGCTTTTTTAAGCCGACTCTTATTTTACGTGTTAAATAGTCGGCTCTTTAACCAGCAACTAGCAATCATCAGACATTAATTTATACGGCTTTTACAAATACCTAAGCTATTTAAAATGCTGAACTGGGTTGTGTGTGGCAGGGAACATCTATCTATTGAATAGGCAGTGTCACACGGTAGCATGCTCTCTTGTCAAGGGTGATTGTGTTTTAGGCAAACATTTGAGCAAACATAAAGGCAAAGGTCAAGTACTGTTCAGTTGCAGTGTGTGCTAATTCACCTAGCTAACCAATGGGGCAAAAGTTGCATTTTCTGCGAGCACCGCAGACCAAACCTCTGCGAAGGGCATTATTAGCTGTGAGCCGGCTGTGATCGTTTCCAGACAGCTCCCGGGTGGAAGGGCTGGAAGCTCGGAGGGTGCCCGGGGTGCAGCTACTGCACCATCACCTCCCGTTGCTAACAAGTGCCTTCCAATAAGCTGGTGGTTTTTGTACTCTTCTGACCTCATCCTTTTTTTTTTTTTTTTCCTTTTTTTTTTCTTTCCTCTTTTCCTTGCTATTTATTTCTTTCCTGGTATTTGCTTCCTGTCCCTCCCCATGCCCCGGACAAACGAAGACGGGCTGTCCATGGCACTGAGCGGCTCCGGAGGAACTGGGCGAGCACAGACCGGGGACAGGGAAATGCAGCTCGGCTCCTCATTGAAAGTGCGTGGGGACGAGGGGGAGGAGGCACCGAGTTACTTTATTACCCTCATTCCTCCCCACGTCGTCACAATTTTTTAAAAAGCCATGTGTTGAATAGGAAAGGCTGGAATTTGTTTCTGAGGGTGATCTACCTGCCGATTTTTCCAAGCAAACCTTATTATTTCTCATAGGAATTATTTTTCCTGCTATCTATGAAAAAAAAAAAAAATCAAAGGACTGGGTGGTGGTTGTCACACTCACAGCTTAGAAGTGTCTCTCTCTCCCTCTGTCTCTCTCTCTCTTTTAAGGGAAAAAAAAAAGAAAAAAGAAAAAAAAATGATGACCCATTCCTTCCTTCTCGGTTCAGCCTGGAGGGCTCGCACTTTGAATCAATAGTCATTTTATTTGAACCAATGGCTGTGCTTCCACCCAGGCTGTACGTACAGTACTTTTCATAATAAACAGGGAGTTCACAGTTGTAGTCTTAAGGCGCTCAGGTCTGGGAGGATGCACGTGCAAAATAAATAAATACATCAATAAATAAATAAATAAATAACATGACAGTGGGATGAAAAAGAAAACAACCAAAAAAGAAAACCCTAACAAAATACCAAATAAAAATTACTATTTTGGACCCAGGCGAACGCTCATGAAATTGTTACTTGTTGCCCTGTGGCACAGAGGCACTCGCCTCCCAGCCCCGCACCGTGGGGTCTGGCTCTGCCTTGCTCTGCTGCTGGGAGAAGCAGGAGGATTTTTTTCTTTTTTGACAAAACTCCAGGAAGAACATCAACAGCATTAGAGACGTGATTCTGAGCGCAAAACTGGTTTATGGCTAAAATGACATTAAAATCACGAGGGCATATTTTCTTTGCGACGCAAACTTTAAACACAAGCATACACTCATGAGAAAACACGTCAAAAATAATAATAAACTTACCCCCGCCTGCCAAACCATCACAATTTGTGGGACTCTTCTTTAGTGCTGCAGACAACTTGACCCTTCAAGCCCTGCATTAAACACGGTGGATACAGTGAAACAGGAATCAAATTGAGAAAAAAAAATTGTTTTGTCATGTAATTCTAAATAGTTTAATCTTCAACTGTCTCGGATTTCTTTACAACTCTCTGGCTACGGTCCTATAAACACCACCTGGGCAGTTTCACAAGCTTTAAAGTTTTGTGCGAGTGTGTGTGTGTGTGTGTGTGCGTGTGTGTGTGTGTGTGTGGGTGCGTGTGTGCAGTAACTTGTTTAAAAGGCATCGTTACCATTCAGAGGTATAAAAGTATTGCCCTGATCTTTGGCGTGATGGGATTTGGGTTTTGGATTTGGAAGGGGTTTTTTTACATGGACCTCTCATTTTACTTAACTTTTTAAAGATGGGAAAAGCTGGAAGCTTTAGTTTTCGAGAGACTTTTCTCGTTATTCATCTGTTTGGTCGCCTTAGCTGCACAAAAGCGTATCAGCTGCGTTATGAAAAATGGCCTAAGCCCAGAGAATGTCACAGTGGTCGACTTATTATTTTAGCCCTTCTTAAAAAAAAAAAAAAAAAAAAAAAAAAAAAAAAAAAAAAAAAACCTCAGGGAAAGTTTGCTTTTGATGAATTCAATAAAAGCGGCACTGCAACGGAAGAGATTTTAAGCTAAAATCATACAGCATGGGGGCAAAAGCTTAAATCAGCCAGATGGCCAAAGGTAGACAGAGTCTGCCCGCTTTAAACCAATCCACCCAAGTTACAGTCCTCCAGACTTTTAGCTTCTTATTGTGTTTATCGTGCTTTGTCCCACTTCCCCCGCCCCCCTTAAAAGTGTCTCAACAAATAAATAAACAAAACTAAACTTTTGCAATTCATATGTCACGAACAATTTTTCTTTCTTCCTCAACTCAGAATTTTTCTCTTTTTTTTTCTTTTTTAACCTTTTAAAATTTTTATTAGTTTTAAAAAAGACGCGGCATTCATAGTCCCTGGGCAAGGTGTTACTTTTTAATTTACCAGCACCTCATGTCTCGTCTCCAGGGAGGGCTCCCTGGCTGTAGCCAGAAAAGACAAGCCTAAGGGACTGCAGGGATTGCAGCTGAAGGTTGTGCTGTGAATCAGCTCCTGTCCCTCTTCTGAGGAATAAATAGATCTAAATAATAACTGCTATTAATGATTATAACAAAAATAAATACCACAAGCTAGCAACTGTGTGGGGCAGGGGGTTGAATTCGGTGTGGACTTTGTTTGTTGTTAGGAAACACTCTTAAACAGCCCTAAAACCACTAGTAAACTCCAATGTCCTCTGTCGTAAGAAGCTTTGCAATTCTTGTGGTCCCAGTGGCACTCGGAGACTGCCATTGGCTTCCAGAAGCTGTCCTGGCTGCAAGCGAGGGCAGAGATGTGGCGCCTCACCCTGAGTCCGAGGCTGTGCCCACCTGCTTTAGTGACAGGACAGAGTTTCTGCTGCCGCTGGACCGAAGGAGACAGTTCTGGCTGTTCAGGGGTGACAATAATCTGCAGGACGGGCAGTGCGGACTGAAAGCTCCCTGCCAGCCCTGCCCGTCCTGCCCGGGCTCCTCTCGCCTCTTGCCCCTTCTTCCACAATCCTCCCATCCTGCAGAACAAGTGAGGGGTGGGGGCTGCAGCCGCCCGCGAGTGCCCAGCGCCGAGCTGTCCCCGTGTCCCACCTCTGTCCCTGGCAGCGGCATCGGGACCCGGCCGGGCAGGCGGCGGGCGGAGAGGCCGGGTCGGTGCATCCCGGTGCCCGCAGCCCGGTGCCCGCAGCCCGGTGCCCGCAGCCCCCGGTGCCCGCAGCCCCCGGTGCCCCCCGCCGCCGCTCGCACAGGTAGCGCGGCCACCGGAGCGCGGGGCCCGGGGGCGGCTGCAGCCTCTGCCGCGGGGGAGCCGCCGAGCCCACGCGTGGAGGCGGCCGCGGGGGCTGCCAGGCACCAAGGGAGACAGAAGGTCCTGCATGTGGCAGGGACTGCCAGGCACCAAGGGAGACAGAAGGTCCTGCATGTGGCAGGGGCTGCCAGCCACCAAGGGGACAGAAGGTCCTGCCCGTGGTCCAGTCTGCGGGCATCACCCGGGAGCCGAGGGATGTCCCCGAGAGCCGCCTGTTTCCCCAGGACAGTGGGGATTTGAGCTCTTGATATTTGGCTTAATTTGCTAACGACTAAACGAAATAGGAGGAGAATAACCCTCTACTCTGCTAAAGCCTTCCTCTGTGGAGGAAAGAGCGTGTTTTTGCGTGTCTGAGTGGGCGAGTAGCGCACTGGACACTGTCCCCGTTCAAAGAGCCAATTTACTGCGAAGTTTCCCAACCACCTGCGGGAATGGCTCCCCGACAGGCGCTGCCGGGGTGAAGGAGGCACCAGTCACGACAGTGGGCAGGAGCAGAAACCAGTTTGCCGTCGTTTCCCCCCCGGCGCAGCGGCTTACGAGAAGCGCTGAGATGCTGGCAGGAAAAACTTTGGGAGAAGCAGCTCCCCACTCGTGTGTGTGGCAGCTGAGGAGCCCCGGGCACCGCGGCGTGGGGGAACACTGTGTCCCGCTCAGCAAACCTGCCCTTGGCAGCCCCGCCGCTGCCCAGCCCGCGGGTCTGACTGGTGTTCCTGCCTCCACCTGCGGCTGCGCTTAGCGGGTCACCTCGACGTGGGCAAGAGACACGTCTGGGGGAATCCTGATGGTTTTCTAGACGGCTTTTTCCCGAAACGCTTGAGAAATCCGTTAAATCAAAGACCTCGAGAGGCTGGAAATCGCCCCTTGCGTCCCCAAAGAATGCAAGCTGGGGAAATTTGAAGAGGCTTCATCCCACTGGGAATGACAGCGCACCATAGAAGGGCGTTTAGAAAATTGGGAGTGAGCGGTTAAATCGGTCGACCAAAGAAGTTTTGGTTTTGATTTAGGAATATTTTGTTGCCCATAAAATAATATCGATTCTGAGCGGTTTTACAGGAAAGGGGGTAAATCTGTGGATAAAGAGACACCACCCAGTAGCGTGCTGCCAGAAGCGTACCTGCCCCTGCTTACACCAATGATCTGGACAAAGAAACCCGCTGCCCCTCGGAGCTGCCCCCTTGGCCCTTCCTTCCCAGCGCTTCCCTCTGCGTGGGACAGGTCCCACCGCCTCCCCCAGCTGTGAAGGCTGCGCAGAGCGCTTGCAGAACCCCCGGGGACGGGTGATGCTGTGAGCGCTCCTGGCGCTGCCCGCACCCCCGGCTCCCTCGAGGGACGATGCGGGGGTGCCCCGCAGTTTGGAGCGGGTGAGGGGCCAGTCTGTCCCGGGCGGGGGTCTGAGCGCTGCCGGCTGGGCTGGCCGTCCCCCCTTTGGTCACCAGCTGAACTTCCCCGCCCTGGCCTCTGACTGACCGGGCACTACCGACACGCTGTGACCCGGTTCCAGCGGGATCCGGGCCCACCGGGCCGGCTCTGCCGCGCTCCGGGCACGCTGGGCCGGGAGCCAGCCCAGGGTCGCGTCCCGGGACGCAGCCTCGCCTCTTCCCCGTAGGAATAGGTACATGTGGTCATGTTTATGGTGTGCAGGATGTTAGACGGGCTGGTGTGTCCTCCCGGCTGTAGGCTGCCCGTGAAACGCGGGTGTTCAATCCCCGCCCCGCTGCGTTTCAGCTCCTCTGCTCTGCGAGGAAACTCGCTCTGGCTCTGAGGCCCCTTGCCCTGGACTTCACACCTTCTGAGGACCGATCCTGGAGCTCCCAGCCAACCCAAACTTCCCTGAAGTAAAGAAGAATAAGGGCTTCTTCCTTATTCTTTTGGTTTTGGTCCTCCGAGCGTTTTCTCAAGTCAGGATCAGCCAAGGAACGGAGAATGTGGAGATTGTTCCCTCCGGCTGCCCACCGCCTGCTAAGGACGGGCTGGGGGCAGAGGCGTCCCCGCAGCCCTCGCAGCTCTCGAAGGCTGTGCCTTGTTTCAATGTTTACTTGCCGTACTGCAAATGTCACCAGAATGCAACTTTAGTGCTTTGTGGTTAATATTTTTCGCCCGAGGTCTATCACTGGCATTAATTGTCCCAATAAATTGAGATATAGTGTGCATAATGCAATGTAACAATATGGTTATATTCCACGTGTATGACTTAATTAAGCTATTTGCAGCCTGATGCTGCAAGTCAACGGGTGTGCAAGTGGATTAACAATGTACTGTTCTCGTATCCTCAGGATGGTGCATAATTACTTTACTGGTGGTACATATCAATTTTTGATGATTGCAGAACACATGCTCACTTTACCAACAAGCGCTTTAATAACTCTCCGTTGTGTTTTTAAAAAGCGTTGTTTGGAAATATTTGGAAGCCTCGACAAATAATGTTCGAGGTTCGTGGCGCGAGGTTCAGGGCCGGCCTCTGATGGAGCTCGGGGGTTGTGAGGCCGTGCCCAGCCCCGCTGCCGCTCCCGGGGCCGGGAGCAGCGCGGGGCCGGGGCCGTCGAGGCGCTCGACAGATCCCCGGGGACCGGGCCGTGCGGAGAGGCGGGGGCAGCGTGCCCCAACACATGCTCCTGACATTTGCCAGCGGAGTAATGAAATTAGGAAACTCGATTACCGGGCGGCGGCGAGGCTGGGGAGCCCCGGGTCTTTGTTCCCGTGAAGATGGCGCCAGGCTCTGGCCGGCGGGAGTTAGCGTGTGCCTCTCCGCGCAAAGGTGCAGGAGGACGAGTGCCGACCTTTCTGGGCACAATTTAATTTCTGCAGCCCAACCACGTTAGGTGGGCAGGTGCCACCCTTAGAGCGTGTTCCCGAGCGGCCGCCGGGCCAGCCCAGGCACTGCCCTCGGAGCACAGGGAGAGAACAAACAGCGTGCTGGGAGCGCCGCATGGCACTGGCGCGATCGGGAGCCCGACAGGGCTGGGTGGCCTCGAGGGGCCGGGCTGGGTGCGCCTGTCTGCGGGCTGGGCTCGGGTTCCGCCGTAACCAAAGGCAGATGGGCTCCTTGGCTTGGGAGGGCGTTCAGCAGCTCCCGCCCGGGGATGGGATGGCCGCAGAGCGGGATGCCAGCCCGGCCGGGTGGCGACAGCCCGAGGGGCCGGCCAGGACAGCAGCGAGCGAGCGGCCTGTGCGGCCCCGGCCCCGCTCCGCGCCCAGGCGCGGTGTCGCTGCTGCTCCAGAGGAAGGAGGCGATTTGTTCTTGTACCTGAAGCAGGTGATGTTTATGCAGAGACATCTGAATGACAGCAGGAGTGAAGGACAAATCTAATAAAGCCTAATAAACCGTGAGAGTCTAAATGTCATTAAACTTACAAAGATGAGAATCCAAATCACCAAAAAGGTAAATGTCTTCATTAGCCTGATCTCTGAAGACTGTCGAACATTTCATTAATTTATAATTTATGATTGTTTGACAAATATTGAAAAGTATGTAAATATGAGGGGGATAATGTCTTTTCTGCGGGAGATAAGGAAATGACCCAAACTGTACGTGCCTGCTAGATTACACACGAGGTTCCATCTATCTGTTATCAAACTGTGCTTTCCCTTTATACAACATATTGTGCGACTGACAAGTGAAATAGTGCAGATAAACCAATGGTTTAAAACGTAATAAAGACAACAGCCATTTGCATTTTTTACATTTTATTACAAAGGTAATTTACTATGACACATTTCTGAATGTAATTTATGAAAACATTTTAAGGCAATTATATAATGTATACAGCACTCGGAGACAGAGAAAGTCAGATAAATAATAATCTTATGGATCTTCAGAGACTTTCTATAACGCTGAAAATATAGACTTCTGCAGGAACAGCAGTAAAACATAAAATCATAGAAATAAAATGCAGAATGATGTAATAAAGAGGAAATGGGTGTACTTCGAACTGGAATTGCAGCATTAGATATTCAAGGAAACAATTTCATCTATTCAAAAAGAACTAGATCATCTCAGACTATTATTTTTTTTCCCTTCCTCTGCATTGTGAGATGGGTTTCTAAAAGAAAAGAGGATTTCTGAGCGAAACGTGTCGCCCGCCAGTCCTCTTTGGCGGACCAAGAAGTGGACGTTCCAGTGAGGACCCCGGGGAGGCAGGGACCGGCCTCCCTTTGCTCTCCTGTGACAAAGAGAATTGGAGTTTATTATCACTCGTCTTCTCGGGGAGAGAGAGAGGGAGAGAGAGGGAGAGAGAGGGAGAGAGAGGGAGAGAGAGGGAGAGAGAGGGAGAGAGAGGGAGAGAGAGGGAGAGAGAGGGAGAGAGAGGGAGAGAGAGGGCAGCAGGCGCAGTTCGGCGTGGGCAGAGGAGGTTGCGAGGGCCGGGGGTGCCTCAGGCCTGGGCAGTGCCTCTGCCTGCCCCCTCCGCATCCCACCGGCGGCTCCCAGGGAAGGTTTCCGCGGTCCTCCTGCTTCTCTGCACAGCGCACACTTTGCTCATGCCCCTGTGAAGTCCACGGCGAGGTGGCCGCTGTTTTGGTGGGCGAGGGGCAGAGGGCGGCCGCCCGAATGGGGTCCTGTGCCACCCATGTCCCCGGCTCTCCGAGGCTGGCACGGGAGCGCTTCGGTTCTTACCGTGACCAGGGAGATGCCCACAAGATGAGAGAGGACAGCATCCCCCGATAAATGTCTCCATGTGCCTCCAAGGTATTTGCACTCGGAGGGGTCAGCAGCCCATCGCGTGCAAGTGCCTTGAGTTTGGGGTTTGTGTTTGAGGGAGTTTTTTTTCCCAAAACCACCCAGTAGACAATAAGCCACGGAGCAGAGTTTTCTAAAAGCCCCGCATTTCCCAGAATGGGCTCTGTGTCTTTGTCTTTACATAAAACAGTGCCCGTTGGCCAAATGTGCCTGTAACGAGCTTGTAAAACAAACCAGAAATCTCAGCTCGTCCTCGAGACTAAAACCAAGTCGCTTTATTCCCAAATCTTGCAAATATGTTAGGAGTCTTAGAAGTGGGACTAAAAAGCCTCCTGGCAGAGCTGCTTACCTGCTGTAAGCCTCACTGCCACAGACCCTTTCACCAGACATATTAAATCTCTTACCCTAAGAAAACAGGCACTTGTCACAACTGAAACCCGACGTATCGGGGCAGCGGGATGTGAGAGTTTAGGGAACTCCGTGCTTTCCCCGGAGGCCCTCCCGAGCGGATGTCCTAACACACCTCTGCTAGAGGCCTGCAGGCTCTGCCTGACGTTTCCGAGGGCCATGGCCAGAGAGAGTTCCAGAGGGGTGGCCCTCGACGTCCTCCCTGTGCACAGCCAGCAGCTCGCACCTGGGCTGGCGCTTAGCTGTTTATGGGGTGAAAGAGGTTTCGAGGAGATGGCAGGGGACTTCCCCGCCAGACCCTCGTTGGTTAGGCTCCCCCTCTCCATGGGATGTCCCGGCTGTCTCCCCGATGGCAGATCCCGCTGCCTGCCCCAGGCTGGGCCGCGCCGCCCGGCCCTGGGAGCCGCTCCCACTGCCAGCAGCAGCCGGGCAGGGGGGCCGCCAGCTCTCCTTCCTCTCCTCTCCCCGCCCTTCGGCAGCACGCTGTCATTCTTTCCCATCTCTGAAGTGTGTGTTTTATTACAAATTGTTTCATTTGATGAACAACATTCCCACCGCCCTGAGCGGAGTCTAAGTGGAAAAAGGTTTGCTTGGCATTGCGAAAGAGTTTCAATGATAATCGTTTAAAAAAATAAAGTCAACTACGCACACACACGAATATCTAGATATCGCCCGACGTGCTGAGATGGCTTCTACGGACCTGGGCTGCAAGGTTTTGCACCCAAACTAACCCTCATATCTTTTTTTTTTTTTTTTTTTTTCTGATGGAGACAAGAAGCAAGAGGTCTCCTGTCCCAGCATCTCACGTCTAGGGCAGGTCCTCCCCGTCCAGTTCTCACACGGCTCTTTCTGACCATCTTGGATAAAGACTGGCAATTGTTCAAAACTGGCAAAATATCTCAGGTAGTTTAAGTTCAATACGTGCCAGGCGACAGAAAGACACTGGCAACCGCTTTTTAATTTGGTTTTGGCTTTTTAAAAATTTTTTTATTTTTTTTAGGCGTAAATGATTTCTTACAACACTCCCGGGCTTGTAACTTACAACGAAAGGAGGAAAAAAGGCAGTGACGGCCGGAGGCTGGGCTGGGAGAAGCCCACCGATCCCTGAGTCATAAAAGCGTACAATGAAAGGGCTTTATTGTCTCTCGTTAAGCAGTTCATAAGTGACCCCGTTTATTTCTGAATAGCCATGTTTTGATGACTTATAGTATATGCAAAAACAAACTTTCCCGCGGTGTTTTTTTTCTCCGTCATGCTTTTCTTTTCAAACAGCCAGATGATTTTAAAAAGAAAAACACCCAGAAATGATAAATCGCGTCGCATAGCTAATGGCTGGAGGGCGCGTTTACCAATTCATAATCATTTATTCTTGGTGATGTATGACCCTTACTCTTAAATCTCAAAAGCTTCTATTTGAAGGTGTAAATAGCTTTTTCCCCCCTTGCAGTAAACCTTACTGCATTAGCAGTGATTGATCTCCTGTACAATTCGTCCCAGAGTGCTATTTTAGAGGGGGAACACTGGCTTTTGGAGATTAACTGGGGAGTCTGTTACATATTAATGAACCTAGGAGATATACTAACGTTTTGGTAATTTAGTTATTTGTGTCTATAGCTTTCGCCGTTATTTTCTCTTAGACCCCCGCGGTTGTTATACATCGAATTAAAAAGTGGTCCTTCAGCATCATTTTTTCAGTGGCAACTAAATGCCATTTAATGTGAAAAACAAATGTTGACTTGTCTCTTGAAGGAAGTGTGTTTCTTGGCAAGACATCAAAGTGTTTTAAACTGTATTAGAAGGGTTTGTTAGTTTTCTTAGCCGGAGCCTACGGTAATGTAAGGAGAGAGCCTGTCGGTGGAAGCGCCCGTCGGAGGGGGGAGCGGGCGCTGCGCATAGGTGCGCGCTCGAGAGGCGGCTTTGGCTGCAGCAGGAATGCACAGGCACCTCTTCGCCGGGATTACAGCCTTGATTAACGTGCTAATGAATAGCGATGTTAAAGAGTCGTCCGGAAACCCGTCTGTGAGAAGGAGGAGTGAGAAACTCCTAGGTTGGGCTTAGCCTGCAGAGAGAACAACTTCACTAAAATGCCATTAACCTACTGCTCCTGTGCAGACACTCGGGCAAAGCACCTCGGAGATGTCTGAGAAAGGGCTGAGGTGGAAGCAGGGGGTGGAATCCCCGCTGGGCTCTCGCCCCTGCCCCCGCAGCTGGTGCGGGGCTGCGGAGCGGCCGGGGCAGCCGAGAGCCACCGGGCCGGGCACGGCGCGCTGGGCGCTGGGGCAGACGCTGCCCCGTTCCTCGGCCGAGAAATAGTGCCGGGGAGATGGCGGGGTGGGGGAGAAAGGAGCCCAGCGGATCCGCTCCCTGTTAACTTTGACACCTTTCTCGGATTTATAAATTAGAGTTCATTATCCTCCAAGGTCGTCAAAGTAGGCAGCTCAGCTAAGAATCAATGCGTGCAAACAGGCTCGCTACAGCCCTGAGCTGTCTGGTGGGCTCAGGAAGTTGGCGGAGGCTTCAGTCACTCCAGTGGTCAAAGAGAGATAGCGGTCCCTCCTGCCCTCCTCCTTGCCATTTATCGCCGGTAGAAGGTTGAAACGCAGCTGCCCACCATCCTGGAGCGAGCAGCAAGCAGATCGCCAAGGCAAATGGACCTGCCCTTGTTTTTGAAGGAAACAAACATGTTTCTCCCCCCGCGTCCTGTCCCAAAGTTAAACGTTTGTTTCGGACAAACTCGAGAAGCAACAGTCTTTGCGAGAACTTTGTTTTCCCCTTCTCGTTGTGAATAACAAAGTGGTCATAGGCTACTCGGCCAGTTGGCGAGGAGAGAACTTTTGTTTTCTGGGGCGATTTATGTTCTTTATAAATATGTGGTTTGGAAAATAAAAAGAGACTTGAAAACGTTGTTACAATGAAAAAGGACAAATTAGAAGACATTTTCTGTGATCAAAGGAGGAAGAGAAAGCGAGTAGGGGTATTCAAAAAGCTTGACTTATTCACACAACTCCTTTGGAGCCCAGGGGCAACAAGCGTGTCTTACATTGAAAAGGCGGCTCTATTCAGAGTGCAGGTGCGAAGTGGTGTGGCACATTCTGCCACATTATGTAAAGGTTGTTGGAGATTAGTGTTCAGACTTAATAACTAAAGCGCTTGATTTACATTGGAAAAAAGCCCCCTCATCCGTGAAAGCAAAATAATTTAACGCGTGATCATTTCGAGTGCTGCTGATATCCTAATACTTGCATTGTTCTCGGCCAAGTACTAGAGGAGCGCGGATTGATGCTTTTGGGAACCTATCATTTACAGCCACTGAACTCTGCTCAGAACTGGAGGTCTGGAGGGGAGATAAAAGAGGGGCACAAGAGGGAAAAAAAAAAGGTGGGGGGGGGGGGGGAGGAGAAAAAAAAAATAGAGAGAGAACAATATAAACGTGACAGTTCTCCTCCTCCCCGCAGAGGACTCCATGCCTCCTGTCCAGTGCCAGGGCGAAGCAGCGTCCAGGTCTACGGAGACGAAAATTGGGCTCAGGCTCTTCCCTACTCCGCCTTCCCCCGTCGGAGCAGAATTACTTACCTTACTAATTATTCATATTTATGTAAATGTCATTAGTTAATGTAACTTTCTATAAAAAGATAATCAGGCGAGATCGGAGCATAGGTATTACCTTAAGTGCATTGGCTCTGGTTGTTTCATTCATATGTTAATACACGTGATGCAGTCGTGCCAGGCGTAGGGAGGGTGGAGAGGAGGGGAGAGCAGGAAGGCAAGGGAAAGAAATTAAATAATAATAACAAAGCCCCACAAAGGCTTTAAGTTTGCATCGCGGGACCAGGGAACACGATGCCTTCTGATGCGCTGAACAAAGGGGGACCCCGCGCCGTCCCAGCCGCGGCGGCTGTCCGGGCATCCCGGCAACTTTGGGTGGCTTTTTTGCTTGTTTGTGTCCCCTCCGCTCCCGAAGGAGAATTTTATGCTTCAAACCGTTTCGATCTACCCAAATCCTCGTGCCAAGCCGAGTGCCTCAATTCCCGCATGACCCGAATTAAAGTATCTTTGTACGGGACACGCACCAATTAAAATTGCAATACCTTTTTGCATCTCCCTCTTTAGTGTAAGCATTTTAGGGCCATTTCCATAAATTCTCTGCGAGAATAAAGGCTATAATGGGAACAAGGTGAGAAAGCTGTTAACCATTGTTTCAGCAAGAAAAGGTCGTAAGTCAGGCAATTGGTGTCTGACCTGTCAGGATAAGGTATAAAGGCTTTATTCATGCAGTCGCTCACGATTTTCTCAGCTCTCACAAAAGTGTTTTTATGATTCTGTTTTCTTACCTCGTTCCTTAATTAAAAAGCTGAATGATTAGAATAGCACCTGCATAATGTCTGAACGACGCCTGCATACTAATTCGCGAGTCTTTACATCTAGTAATTATAACATAAAATCAGAGATTGAATAAAACAGAAGGATTTTGCCCCTAAAGCCCTGCTAATCCTCTTTTAAAAGAGTCTGCTGAAATAATTCAGAACAGTTTCCGGAAGTTGGATTACCGACTCTTTTTTGACTATTTACAATGAAATGATATTTCACACTTAAAGGACTCTCTGTATTTCTACAACAGGTTTTTTAAGGTGGCCTGTTTTCTAGACAATAACAATCCAGTGATTCCTTTCTTTTCCTACCCGTTTTTTCCCCCTCTTCCTCCCAGCAAGATCTTCATCTTTATCAAGTATATGCGGGGATTAATCTGTCCTCAGGTAGGGATAACAAAACCTCCCCCCTTGAAACCTCCCTGTGACTCCCCACTCCGGGACTCCCCGTGACGAGGGAGGAGGGAGGGCAGCCCGCCTGTGCCCAAGTTCAGGCGCACCCTGATTCCCGGCCGCCCGCGGCAGCGGGGGATGGAGCAGGGAGCTCGCATTGCTTCACCGATGCCCCCACCCAGGGCAGAGAATAATTTAAGCCAGCAGACACTAGTCAAAAGTTGAAGACTAATTTTTTTTTGTGTGTGTCTTCCCGAAACAGCTGGGGGGATGAGGGGGAGTCCACGCTTTTGTCTGATGTTCAGGGCGTGCTGTAGCAGGTACCCCCAGGGCCAGCAGCGAGGCAGGGGAGGCAGGAGGGAGCTGCGGGCGGCGCTGTCCCGGGGCCGCCCCAGCCCCGCAGGGCTCAGCCCGGCTCCCGCTGCCGGGGGCTCAGCCCGGACCCCCGGAGTGGCTCTCCCGGCCCAGGCAACCCGCAATGACCCGGAGAAGGGTTTTGCGGCAGCAGAGAGCCGATCCTCTGGGTAACATTGACTGGGGGGTAAGAAAAAAATCTGCCGATCTGTTAGAGCGTCTAATTATTTTAGGAAAAAGGTTTCCTTGTAGACCGGCGAGCTCCAGCCCGGCCATGAGGTTGGCTGCCTCATGACGAAGAAAACGAAGTTGGTGCACGGATTTTAAACTCGGGAGCTGCTGCCCGCACCCTCTGCAGCTCCGCGGGGTCTCGGCGCCTGATCCAAAGGAGCCAGAGTGGTCCTGGCGTCTGAGCGGGGTGGATCCATATGCAGAAGAAGTTGAGACTGAAGTCAGCCTCACGGGAAGTTGCAGAGGTTTCTCTGAGATGTTACCATCATTAAGAGCACCTTAGTCTGTTGTGCCATTTCTTTTTAACTGTTAAAGAGTAGCTTTTGCGGTGACTTTTGTCCTTCCCCCTCCTTCTCCTCCCTTAGTGTAATCCTGCAAAAAACTAAGTCATCTGTCAGAAAGTGGAGTCAACGTGACATTCAGCATTAAAAATCTAAGAGCTTTAACTAAAAGCTTCAATTGCTATCCTGGCCCCATTATAACCAAGGGGACGACATACTCTGTTGGAAACTCAGAAATGTTACACATCGCTTTAGCGGGCGCTGCCCTTGTTTGTTTATTGTAGCTTACTTTCATTTATATCCCAGGAATATTATTTCACCAGGCGACACACGAAAAGACAAAGGGTGTAAATAAACTAACATATGGCCCAGAGGTTTTAGAGGAGCTGGAGCCGCTTAGTAAGTCATGTGGGTGATACTGGGAATCCGTCTTCTGTCCTTCCCCCGCTCCCTCATAACCTCCTTCTCCCTGCGTTTTCCTTCTACCTTCTCACGATAAGTCACGTTTGTATCACGACCGGCTTTGGGGCACCAGATGGTTTTTCCTTTGGACTGCAAAAATCTGGGCAGCGCAGGATGGGGAGGGATGGACGCAGGTCCTGCGCCTGTGCCTCTACACGCAGCCGGAGCAAACCCGTTGACATAACAAATGTGCGAGGGGATGTGTGTGCACACGCACACAGCCCCGGACGCGGTCGGGCCCGGCTGGGGCGCCGGACAGAGCCGGGCCGTGCCGGGCTGCGCGGCCCCTTGGAGCGGGCGGCTGGCGAGACGCCGAGCGGGGTCGAGCGATCTGGCGCCCACGGAGACACTTGACAACCTTTTTCTGTTGTTGTTGTTGTTTCCAATTGTAATCGGTTTCAGGATTTCTCTCCCCAAAAGCCTAAGCGGAGTTGAGCCCCGCTCGGTCCGGGTGGTGCAGGGTGTTTAACCGCACGCTGCACCTCCTTCCCCTCCGCTTCTCCCGGTAAGGTGGCGGAAACGGGTCTCGGTTACTGATTCATATTTCTAATCTTCCTTTCCTGAACATACAATGTGCTATTGTTAAATGAATGGTCTTTAATTAATGCACTTGCACAATGCAGGGCCTTGCATGGGGATCGATGATAGGAAGCAACAGGGGATGGTTCCCTCCAAAATGGTTTGTCAGCATTGAGAAAGAAAAGGCAATGTCTATAAAAGGGCCACTAATAATGCCCACACGTCTCTCACCATGTTGTCTGAGGGGACATTCCTTCCCTTGTTGACAGTCAAGTGTAATAAGTACATGTCTTCGCTCAATCATTATAGACCATAGAATTGTATTCTTTAATTAGCATGTACTGTTAGCCCTCCTTTCCTTTATGGGCCAGTTTTTGTCTTTTACAGACCAGCAAACATGTTTTCCTTCATTTCTTTTTCTTGAATTCTATTATTTCTTAAATTATTTTCTTTCTTTCTCTCTCCCCCTTCATGTAGTCAAATGTATTCTCTATTGACAATATTCCTGGCAGCTAAAGCCAACTTTTTGTCATCTCTGTGTGTTAGGCAACTTCTTTCAAGTTTTCCTTTTCTAAAAGCAATCAGGGCAGCGCATGCGCGAGGCGCCGGCCGGTTCGGGCCGCGGTGTGCCCGAGGCTGCTGCAAACAGCAAAGTCCCCGCAAACAGCAAAGTCCCCGCAAACAGCAAAGCTGGGGTTTGTCCTGCCAAGGGAGCTCCGAGCAGGTCCGGGAGCTGCGGAACCCCGGAACGCGTTAACATCCATCAGGGCAATGCGCAAGGCAAAGAAGGCTTACTTTCAGATTACTGTAGCTGGCGAAAGAATTCCCTTCACTTAAAAAAGAAATAAAATGCCCTAAATCCGCCTGGGAACCTAATAAAAAGGTTTTATTTCGCTGTGACTAGGACCCATTCTGGAGGGGGTGTGTGGAAATTGTTCAAAAGAGCAGTTGCATCGAAACAACAAGCCTTAGGGCGGAGGGGAGCAGCAGCCTCTCGGGGTGGCCTCTGCTGAAAACTCACGGCAATCCCCCGAGTGCTGGTGCCCAGCATCCCAGCGTTAGTGTCCCCAGTGTCGCACTGAGGAGCCAGAGTGCCACTGCGGAGGTAACCGGGACACGCATCCACCCCCAGAGGGACAGGGCTGCCCCTGGGTGACGCCGGCTCTGTTCTCGCACCCTGCACCTTGGCCAGTGCTTAAAGTACGGTCGGTTTGAAGGCTGCGATCTGAAAAATGCTGTCGCAGAAATGAAGCCAAAGCAGGGGTTTGTTTTGTTCTGTTCTTTTAATGTAAATGCCAACCTAAAACGATTAACATTAAAAAAGGTTAAAGACCAACAAAAAACCACTCATTAATACTTGATTGTACACCACATTAATAGTACACAGTTTTGGGCAATTTTTTTCAAGTAATACAAAAATCAAAAGAAAGAGAAGGTTGATTACACCGGGTTTTAGGAATGGCTCGGTATCATCAGTACAAACACATAATTTAAAAGTGCACATTTGTAAAAATAACCATAGAAATGAAATGCATATAAATATTTATTGTAAAAAAAATCCAAATATTAAAAATAAATAGTATGTTCAAGAACACAACAAAGCATTCCTTCATTGCCAAACATGTGATAAAGAAAAATAAGGTCTATAAGAAGTCTGGAAAAAGATACAGTATACCAACATTGTAAATGTTTTTCTGCAAGCTACATTTTTCAGCGGCTTCTTCTCTGTACAGTTCACAAAGAATGTGCTATATTTTCTCATAAATATGACAAGACAAAAAAATAATAACAAGAATAATAGTAATACCCACTCCACTCTAATTTGACTCTGTCTTTACTCAGAAAAGGTCCCATTAAATGAATGGTTTGGCTTAGAATGGCAGGATTGGGCTCAGATAATTCTTTAACAACTAAAACAGAAGTACACTGATGAGTTACAGCTTCAAGGAATTCATATTCCGAGCAGGGCACTGCATGATATCCAATGAGAAACTACTAAATAAAACTTGATCAGGGAATCATTTCAGTACAACACCACGATGTTTATAAAATGAAGATACAAAAGGGATGCAGTTTGACTATCCTTACACGTACAGACAATAAAACATGAGAGCATATGGAAGCCATCACTTTGAATGCGTTAACAACTTCGATACATTGCAGTATATACATGCGTGATAGGTATTCGGACTGTTAAATGATCAAAGAATTCACTCTGTGTCTACGCTCTTGCTCTCACTCTACTGGAGAGAAAACATTTGTTGGTCACAAAGTGGTGTTAATGAAACCCAACGTTTCTGCCTTCGCCCAAGAATCGCATTCCGTGCAGAGTGTGTGTAGGAATAATTTATTAGACGGAAAAGTTTGGAGGATGAAATGCAAAAACAATGGACATAATTTCAACTTTCGAACTGTAAGGTCATACAGACATCCATGGACATCTGTACACAGTCAGAGTTTCACGCAGACACGGCCACATATATCCAGATGTATGTCTATACACAGGATTCGATAGTTTGGTATTTTCTGCACCCTCTGGGCCCCTAAAGTTATCTTTAAAAGTTTGATTTTATCTCTTTAGAAACGGTTTAAAGCTAACGGGCAGGGTGAGTTTGACAGAGAGGAGAACAAATCGCTGACAAAGAACCTTTTACGTTTCATCAGCGTTGTTAGGACGACGAGCAGGAATTTCTCAGATAATAACTCCCACTTCAAAGATTTCTCAGCTCAATAGAAATTGGACCATCCTTTTTATTCAACCACAAGGGCTGGCACTAAAGACGACTCAACTGTTTGAATTTTTTTTCCCCGTGTTTATTTTTCCCCTATTCACTAGGGTACTTGGATAAAATAAACAACAAGACAATTACTGGAACATGGACTTCTAACTTTCCCGGGCCCATGGCCCAGCGCCCATGGCCCCGGCCATGCGGGTGTCAAGTTCCCCGCACCACGGAGCCTGCTCTCGCTGGGACAGCGGGACCGGGCAGGGTGAGAAGGGGGTACGGCCGTCTCCCCTCGGAGCTCACCCCGCTTCCCAGCTCCTGGGGCACTTCCATCGGGACACCTACTCCCTGAGACAGAGGCAGCCCGAGGAGGGGGATCTGCTAGTCCCCATCCTTTCTTCCTCTGCCACGTTTGATAGAGAGGAAGGGAAGCAATCCTCAGGCTTTGTGGCCAGTTCTTGCTGCTAGAAGCTGGTCAGAAAGGCTGGGGACAGCGGGCGGGAGCTCCCGCCGGGCTTGGGGGACTGGCAGTCCCTTGCTTTGGGATCAAGGAGACCGGGGCTGCAGCGTCGGAACGGAGCTGGCCTCGGGGGGAGGGCGAAGCCCAGCAAAACCCAGCTCCGCCGAAGTGCATTAGGTGGAGGAAGTCTATCTCTAGCGGGGAGCAGATTGAGTGTATTAAGCTAGCATGAAACCAAAGGTCAGTGCAAATGTATCTTAATAGACTGTCTCAAATGGAGTGTGCCTCCTTTGAAGGCCGCTTGCTATTGCTCTCCTCATTACCATAGCGATCCTAACGTGGCATGCTGATGCACCATAAAACTCACACTTTCAACCCCAAAATCAGGCCCTTTGAACAACCCGAGCTTGATTAGACCTTTCTCCTTTTCTTTCCCCCCTTAAAAACCATTTCCTTGCCTTTAGAAACTCGCCCTCAAATCCCAAATGCATTCTCTGATCCTGGCAGAAAGCAGAAACAAAAGTGAGCTGAGGCGACGGTTCAAGCGGGCCTTTTCTTCCTGACAGTCTTATCCATTTTTATTATGGTCTGGAACAAGTGCCCTGTTCGCGTGGGTTTTGTTTACCGGAAATTAAATGAAAATGATTTAGTTCGCGTCAAACAAAAATATATACTTGTATACACAAGAAAAAGGGCCTGTTAGACGTAAATATTATGTCCTTAATGAAAAGACTGGACGGGCTCCAGACTTCGCCTTTCACTATTTAAGTATGACTTGCCTATTGCCATAGAAATCCTAACTTACCATGAAGATTCACCGTTGTGAAGAAATACTTCTTTGTGCGAGCTTGCTTTGATGTCTAAGGCATAAGATTCAGGCTTTCAGCGGCTTCTGTCTAGATTACCTTGAGAGCAACGGGGTAGACATCTGTAACAAGCAAATGAAAAATTAAAGGTGATTAGCCTGCACATCCAAATACTTCTGTAAATAGAGAAATAAAGAAATAAACAGATCTCGGGACATGATGGAAACATCCTCCCTACCCGCATTTGGCTTCTGCACTTCTCGATTTCCATGACACAAGTTTCGGGGGCTGGAAAGGGGCACAACTCTCCCCTGTTTAGATTTCTCTTACACACATTGCTCTCACCTAGCTGATTCCCTAAGTGTATTCCCGTTAGCGACATGCTGTTGTCACTATCCGTGGTGTTTAAACACAAAAGTTGTTGAGTTTGGGCGAATGAAGAAAGCAACGCCGACTTGGTGCCTTGGGGGGGAAAATACGGGTGTATAAGTAAGGAAAGCCCTGGACATTGGGGTGGTTTTAGTCACTGAGCAGCTATTTATTTTCCTGTCGTTTTTATATTTCTCGGTATCAACATGCACGTGTGTGTGTGTGTGCGTGTGTGTACAGTTGTACACTCGTGGTAACCCCAGTCACCTGGGTGCGGAGGTGATCTGTCAGACACCAGAGGATGCGGTTACAGCAGCCTTCTGTCTGCTCTCCGCAAGCCACAGAAACCCTTTCCAGCAGCCTATGCTATTTATTTGCCCATACTATCTGGTATTCTTAAACATAATTAAAGTAATTAAAACGGCACCATTCGGTAGTTTCAAGCTACCCCAGTGGAGAGCTTTGTTTATTTATTTTGGGGGTTGTTTATTTTGTTACCCCCCCTCCCTTCTTTCCTTGAACCGGTGCAGTGAACCCTGCAGGTTTGAGGCTCTGGGGCAGCATGGAGATGCTGAAGGCGCGGTGTGGGAGCGGCTCATTTCTCCTCGGGGCTGTTCGGAGGGCAGAGCCGCGGAGCAGCGGCCCCGGTCCCCGCGCTGCCGGGGGCTGCCCGGCCCCCGCCCTGGTGGTGACGTCGGAGAACGGGCTCCCCCCAAACCCCCCCAGAACCGCCCCCCCGGGAGCTCCAGCGCCCACGGTTCAACAGGAGCCGCGCTCTGGGTGGGGACGGGCATGTTTAGGTATTAGAAGTCATTACCAGTGGGAGCTAAAATGGACAGTCAATCATCGCACCCCCCTGGGCTTTTCTTTATTAGCGACTACTGGGTGGGGGGAGGAAATATATATATATGTATTTATGTACAGAAAGAGGGAAAAGTGAGGAGATTCTTTACAGAAACGTCCATCGAACGGGTTAATTAATCAAAAAATTTAATGGATCCATTTTGTACAAATTGGTAACAAATAATAGTTTATATATATATATATATTTCTTAAAAAACCACACTCTCACAGAAAATCGTGGGCGAACAGAACAGTGCAGCACACAATACTGTTGACAAGAGAAAATCTGTACAGAGAAAATCTGTATGAAACCACTGAAGGGAAGGGGAAAGGAAAACGGGAAGAGGAAGGGGAAGGGAAAGGGAAAGGAAGGAAAGGGAAAAGGACAGGAATAAGGAAAGGGAATGCAAATCAGTTGGCATGTAAACAGACGGGAGCAAGGCGGTCAGAGCGGGGGTGTGTGGCACGGCGGGAGGAGGCGGCAGCGCCGCGGCCGAGGCGAGCGCAGCCCTCCCGTGTGCGCGGTGCCGGGGGCGCGGGCAGGGCCCACCCGCACGCTCCTCAGTCAAGCGCCTCTCGCTGCCGCTCCCGCTCGCCTTCCCCATGCCCGGCGCTCCCCGTGCCGGCCGGGCCGTACCGGGCAGTACCGGGCCGTACCGGGCCGGGCCGCCCGCCGCCGCCCCCGGCGCGCCCTAGCAGCGGGGCCGGGGCTCGGCGGGGAGGCGCGGCGGAGGGGAGGCGCCGGGGGGCCCGGAGGGGCCGCGGGGCCCCGCGCCTTGACACACGTACCATTCGCTCAGGTTGGCGGCGGGCTGCGCGGGCGCGGAGGGCTCAGCGTGGGAGCAGGAGGCGGGGGGCTCCCGGCCGGAGTCCGAGGAGGGGGACACCAAGGAGGGCGTGGAGGACTCGTAGCCGGAGCTGGGAGGAGGGGATTTGCAGTGCACTTTCATGTGTTTTCTCAGGGAGCTGGGGTGGGTGTAGGACTTGTCGCAGCCTCTCACTTTGCAGTTGTAGGGCTTGTCGCTGGTGTGGACATGCGAGTGCTTCTTCCTGTCGCTGCTGTTGGCGAAGCGCCTGTCACAGCCCTCGAATTCACATTTGAACGGCTTCTCCCCTGCAGGAGGCAATGGGCGAGCACAGCCATTAGCGGCGGCGGCGGGGCCGGGAGCAGCGCATCCCTCACCCCCGCAGCCCACAGCCTCCCCGGACCCCTCTCTCCGGCCCTGCCGGCTCCTCTCCCCGCGGAATCTCCTCTCACTAGCTCTGCCCTTCCCCGCGGGCCCCGCCGAGCATCCCCCGGAGCCGCGCTCCATGCCCACCCGCATGCGGCTCCGCAGGCGGAGCGCCCTGCCCAGCCAGCTTCTCCTTCCCTTTCCCCTGGCCTGTGTGGGTGCCATCGTAAGGGTTTGTGCAAAAGACAAAGCTCCGAAACAAGGAAAACTTAGAGGAGAACTGCTCGATCCGAGCAAACTTGTGCTGTCCCCGCAGACCCCGAAGTCCTGCAGAAAGAGCGGTCAGTGATTTATCCCTTTGAAGGCTTTAACGTTAAATACATTTCTCACAGTCCCCCAGGCACGTGGAAATATTTTCCATAACCTGCCTAGATCGTATTTCATCCACTTCATACTTGCACTGATTACAATGCCATGGAAGATCCACATCCCCTTCCTTTCCTTGCTCCCCAGCTTGCTGATACCGTGTGCTAAAGTACGAAATATTTCAGAAAGACAGTGATTGTGCGGGAAAAATTATAAAGATTCAGCAGAAGGATGACTAGGCCAGAGCACGGCACTGTCGCCAGGGTAGGATTCCCTTTCCATTTCAACCTACACAGCCACTGAAGGAATTGCAATCGGGATTAAATTGTCTGATCATATAATAAGTGGTGTTATGCATAATAGTAACACAATCGTGTTGCTGGAGTCGTGTGAAAGTGTAACCTCGAACCGTGTGGACCTGCCATGGTAGACGATATACAGGAGGTTTTCAAGGAAACACGCCACAGCCAGATGCAGGATGAAATGCTGGCGGCATTATTGTCGCTGACAATAGCAAACTGCAAAACTCTGCTTGCCAAGGGGTACCCAGGTCCTGTACCAACCGATTATGAAAATATCTTCCTCATCCCTCAAAAGTCAAAAAGTATCAGGGCGGAGAGGACTCCACAAAAATACGTGGCCTAACTTTAACGTGAAGTACAAACAAAGCAACTGCGTTCCCCATCATGGCGCATGTAGCCGAAAGGACTTCCAATATTTGGTTTTGTGTGTTTTGTTCTGTTTTTTGAATTTCTTGGGTTGTACGTTTGTGGTTGTCGTTTTTATTTTTTTCCCTCCCAATTCGTCATTATTAAATTTAGGAGAGACTCAGTCTACATCGGGCTCGGCTGCGAGCAGAGGAAAATAAAGGAAGGCATTCCAAATATTTCACATGAATGCACTTTATGCAAGGTGGGTGGGAAAGGCTCATGGCTCCGCGTTTAAAGTATGCCCTTTCCGCACTGTAATGGTCAATGAGGAGCACTGACATCCTGCACCGCTAGCATTTGCACGGAGGATGGGTAAATAGCTGGCGTTGGAGGGAAGGGAGGGAAGAGGTTAAAAATAAGGTCTCTCACAAAACGATGCGGATTCTGTAACCAAATACCGTCGACATACAGCGGTGCATATGCATAGACACACGCCCGCCTATAATCTAATTAGAGTTCCACGTAAGGAAATAATTTGACCTTCAGCATCTAAGTTGAGACAACAAATCAAGGATATTAGTGTAGTACAAGCAAGCAGTAAGTTAGGAGACCCCAGGGAAAGCCATCCTCATAAGCACTCTGCTTGTGCAAAGTGAGTTCCATTCAGGTAAAAGCGGGCTGCGCCGCACTGCGCTTTGCCGAGTTGAAAAATGTTCAACTTCGCTTAACCCCCTGAAAGAGCCACTGAAAGGTCCGTCCGTGCAGCCGGGTTTCAAGTGGGAAGAGGGCAGCATTTTCTCAGCTGCCCGGGTTGCATTCCCTGAACGCCTCAATAAAGAGGAGCCATCCGAGCCATTTGCAAGTATTCCTTTCGCGGGAGCAGGTTTTCTTTGGCGGAAATCCCTGCCCGGCGGGGAGAGGACACTGCACGGGTCACGGCTGCCGCAGCCCGGGCACGGAGCCGCAGCCACGCACAAAGTTCCGCGGGCGATGGAGACTCTACCGCCATTTTACCCCCACACTTGTAGCTGGGCAAAAGTGTTCAGTGAAACTCAGCCTGGAATTTGTGGCATAATCCCCCGTCTCCGGGAGTGGATTAAGGTATTTACCAACTTCTCCGGGTGACTGGCGGCGGGGGGAAGCCGGAGCTGGCGGCTCCCGGGCTGCGGGCGAGGCGCGGGGGCGGCGGGGCCGCAGGGAGGGAGCGGGGCTCCGTCCCACGCCTCGCACCATTGTTCCTGGCCCTCAGGGAAGGCGGCGAAGTGATCCCAGCCCGTCCTGCTCGTCCCGCTGCCGCCGCCGCCTGAACGGCCTTATCCTCCAACCTGGGGAACTCGTACATCGCCAGATATCCCTCTGCCTGCTCCCCAGCCTCGGAGAAATCAGAAGTCATTAATATTTAAGGAGGCAATAATTTTCCTGTTGAATCTAGAACTGTCTTCATGAATAATTCGTAGTGAGTTCTATTAGGGTTTCAGAAACATTGCGTTTTTGACAACTTCTGGGTGTTTAATAGAAACGGTGGAACCATAAAGGCCCTGCAGGAGTTTGCACAATACAGCAATTAATCACCGAGAAAGTTAAAGCCAAAAGTACAGACGCGCCGAATGGTGTTTAATAAACGCGAATCTCCGCTCTCGGGTTTGCCCTGAACCTGCATCTCCGATGTAGGTCAGTTTTCCCAAGAATTTAACCATTTTCTGCTTCAGAGACTTCAAACAGTGAGGCCGTTAAAGAGCAGTAAAAGTTTGTTTACTTAAGAAAAACACTGTCATTAAGAGATGAGCTCTCCCGGTTAATGGCTGTACCTGTGCTGATCCAACAAGGAGCTGGCTGGGATACAAGTTCCATGACCCGGGGATACCCCTTTTTCGAGGAAAAAGGGGGCCAAGAAGGCAGCAACGAGGAACACAACTACGCTGCCGTCCACCTCCTCCCCGCCACCCCCCACCCCGCCCCGCACACAGACTTACTCCTCATAGAGCGATGGAAAAATAATGAGGTGACGAGTGACGGTCGCTGTAAAATCTCAGTGCTATGTTTAGATGATAGCGATACGAAATTAGTGTATGTTCTGCATATTATATCACGTCGCGCTCTATCATAAAAAATGCAACTCCTGGAAGGTCAAGCCCTGCACCGAGCATGGGGGAAGGGGAGTTTTATGAACTGGAAGGCGAAAAAAATCGTTTGGCTGTAAGCAGATCTTACAATAGGATTATGTAGTTTCCCTCGCAGTGCATAAGGCTGTACAGAAGGGGGTGGGAGGAAAACCCTACACTGGAACAGATTAAATTTTCCAAAAAGGGCTTATTTCTTATCTTCTTCTTTAGAGAAGGAAAAAAAAAAAGAAAAAAAAAAAAAAAGAAAAGCCAGCGCTATGGACTACAAACACCGGCTGCTAAACTAATTAATACAACTTCACAAGCTGCTCCTGGAAGTGTGAAAACTTTCTACGTGCAATTTCATTAATTATAAATGCTTTCCTGGCCGGAAGAGTTCAAACGTAGTTCTGCAAGATCGTCCATCGTGTTACTTTATTTTCTGTTAACTAGAACTAACAGATGTTTCTGACACATGTCCCAATTTCACTTAACAGATCTGCAAATGACATTTCAGAATGTACAGGCCGAAACAACACAAGGGTTTCCTTTCTTTCTTTCCTTTTTCTTTCTTTCTTTTTTTTTTTCCCTCACGAGAATCAGAAATCGCAGCTCCTCATATTTGCGAATGCAGAAAGTCGTTGGAAGGCAATGCTCATTAAAAATGTCAGTGTTATTCAGATCAAACATTTGAAACTCCCTCTGCCCAAAACAGAACTGTTGAACGAAAAGGTCGCAGCTGTGTTATTCTCACAATGTTCGAGCAGCAGCATCTCAGCGACATCAGTCAAAACTGACTAGACAAGTTGTAACTTCCATTGTTCACTTTTAATTTGTGAGCTTGCACAATGATTTCATTTTTCCCCCCCCGACAACTTTAAATCGAAAAAAAAATCCTCGCCTGTGTGAATTAGCAGAATTAGAAGCTATATCGCTCGATATTTACACAGATTTAACCATATAAACATTACAGCAACCTCTCTGCACAACCAGAAAAAAATATGGACGAGAATTCTGAGATTTGCTTTCACTCTCCCCTTCCCCCCCCTTTCCTCCCCCTTCTCCAAACGGTAAAGAAGCAAACAAATCTGAGAATTTATTTTCCAGAAGTACTTGGCGTGCATTCAATAACAACTGAAAGGATACATTAAAAAAAAAAAAAAAAAAAAAAAAAAGGAGAAGGAAAAAAAGCAAATCAGTACGCGGAATAACAGAGAGAAAGAGAGTAAAGAGAGCTTTACATACTGACCTGTATGAGTTCTTTTGTGTATTTTGAGATTCTCTGATCTGGCAAACACTTTGCCACAGCCTGGGAAAGGGCAGGGGAAAGGTTTTTCACCTGTGTGGACTCTGATGTGATTTACAAGTTTATATTTGGCCTTGAAAGGTTTCCCTTCTCTTGGACACTCTTCCCAGAAACATATGTGATTGGACTGCTCGGGTCCTCCAACGTGCTCCACCGTGACATGAGTCACCAGCTCGTGCATCGTGCTGAAAGTTTTCGAGCATAATTTTTTAGGAGTCTGGTCCAACTCAATCCACTTACAGATGAGTTCCTGTTTGATGGGCTGCCTCATGTAACGAAAGAAGGCACCCGGGCCGTGGTGTGGAGCCAGGTTCACGTTCAGATTCATACCACCGTAGTTATGAAGCGAAGAAGCAGCAAAATGATCTGTCCTGGAGGCTGGTACTTGAGTGAAATGTTCAGACCTGGCGTACATTTCTCCAGGTAACCCCAGTCTGAGCTGTCCGTTTAGATGGCCACCTGGAGCTGCATGGGGAGGCTGCTCATGGAGTCCAGTGAACAGAGAGGGATTCCCAGCTTCTGAGTGGTGGTGCTGGTGACCATGGTGTCCGGGGTAGCTACCTGTTGTTGAGACAAACAGTCCGTGGTGAGAACTTGCAGCGGGGTGCTGCTCGGTCAGCCCTGGCATGAGTGGGGCCGGCAGGTCTCTGCGGAGGAAGAAGTCCCTACCTGCTGCCAGAGCCTGGGCTGGGTGAGACACGGGGTAAGGGGCTGCTGGTGACTGCGCCGGGCCAAACGCTGCCGTGTGACTAGAGACCACCTCGGCTTGGCCTGCCATATGATGATGATGATGATGATGGTGGTGGTGGTGGAGGAGCTGGTGGTGGGGATGAGGGGCAGGGCTGATCTTAAGGGCCGCGGGGTGATGCTGAGGAGGAGGATGAAGAGGAGGATGGTGGCGGTGCCCCATGTGTTCTGGCCGGAGCTGCTGCGGCCCGAGGCGGGACTCGGCGGCGTGTTCCCCCGGCGGCCTGGGCGCCGTGGTGTGGGGGTGCCCGGCGACGCCCGGGAAGCCTGTCATGCTCTGAGGGGGGTGCTGCTGGTGGCAAGGAGCCCCCGCCAAGTCTACTAATCTGAGCGCCGTGTTCCGCCTGGAGAGAGCAGCAGGGTCCATCACCGGGATCCCCAGAGCATCCACGCTCATTAGCTTCTAACGCTAAAAAGTCACCTGACAGCGGGAGGAGAGATACACAGGGCAGCGGGGGGGAAGGGGGGGAGCGGGGGAAACAACTTTCTAGTTTTTTTCTTTTTTTTTTTTTTTCTCTCCTTTCTCCCAAAATAAAAAAGTTTCCCGCTCCCGCCGCCCCGGCGCGGGACGCACTGGCGGCCGTGCCAGCGGGTGGGCTCGGGGGGCCGGCGGGAGGCTTTGGCGGCGGCCGGGGAGGTCCCGCGGCGCGGCCCGTCCTGCCCGGGGCCGGGGCGGCCCTCACGGCGCGGCGGGACCGGCCGGGCCGCGCTCTGGCCGCGCCGCTGCCCCGCCGGCCACACAATCGCCGCGCCCGCCCATTGGCTGCCGCCGCGGTGACGTCACCGTGACAGGTCCCGCCGCCGCCGGAGAGGGAGATCGCCGGTGCCGCGGGGGGCGCGCGCGGGGACGGGCTGCGCATGCGCCGCCGCGCCAGCCCTTCCCCCGGCGCCCCCATCCGCAGCCCGGCCCGGGGGGCTCTGCCCAGGTCTCGGCCCGGGGTCTCGGCCCGGGGCCGGGCATTGCCGGCCTTCCGCCTGCGGCCGGGGAAAAAGCCTCGGCGGGAGTGGAGGGCATCGCCCCGGCCTCCCCCTCGCCTCTGTCCGTTCCCGCTGCCCTGCCCTGAGACAAGGGGCGGCCGCGGGGTTCGCCCCCGGCAGAGCACGGGCAGCCCCGCCGGTCCCCGGCCAGAGCAGCGGCAGCCGGAGCGGTCCCGGGGCCCGTCCTGCCGGCGGGTGCTTGGCACTTGTTGCCAGCGCGGGGAGAGCGTCCTTGCCCGGCAGAAGCTGCGGCCGAGCCGCACCGGCCGCTCGCTGGCCAGGCGGCCTCGGCCCGGGACTCATCGGGCTATCGGCCCGGGACTCGGGCTACTGCCCCGGTGCCTGAGCCCGGACAAAGGATCCCTGAGAGATCCCATCCCCTTTCCCCTCCTCCGACAAGTTTTAGCAGTTATCTGGTTACTGGCCGCCGGAGCAATCGTGATGTTCAGGCTGAATCTGAATGTTTAACCCAGAAGAGGGAGTCTCTCCCTTTCCCTCTCTCACTTTCTCTCACGCACACTTACAGGGCAGTTCCACGTAAAATCCCCGTCCTTGGCTTGAAGGAAAAGTATTGCCAAACATTCATAGCGGACTCGGTCCTGTTGTTTCTCACCTGAAGGAAATAGCATGGTCTGCAGGGTTTGCGTGCTAGTGGTGGAAGTGTAGGTTTGGGTTTTAGCTGGACACACTGAGGCCTTACAGGTTTAGAAAAGCTTAGGGCTTCAGCACAGGAGGAAGCATCTGCTTAAGTTTTTAAGAAGGGGATTGTGAACTTAAAAAAGTTAATGAAACATGGAAAAAGATTCTTCTGCTCCAAGAAGGAAAAACACATCTTTAAATATCTACCCACTGTATTACCACAGTACTTGGATCCTGACACAAAAACGGCTCCAACATAACCTCACAGTCTTATGAAATATAGCAATGATTAATTCTCTACCCATCCCTTCAAACTCTCATCATCTTAATTTATTGACTTGCTGTTAACTTGCCAGTGGATTCTTTACCAGATGCACGTCAGGTAAAGCTCCCAGCATAGAATTTTGCATTTCCGTAAGAATTTAAGTGATGGTGATCGATAGGCTTTATGTGAAGCAGTAAAACAAGAAACTACTTGGCAATGTCAACCCAGCTACCTTCATAACTGAAGCTGCAAGGCAAAGACTGGAAACCATGAGATTAAAGTTTAGTACATACATAACCACATAGGAGACATCTTTGACACAGCTTCACACATTCTGTGTTGGCTGCAATTGCATTTTGTCTCTGCTTGCGTTTACCATACTTGCACAGTAAAACTAGGCTGATATTCAGGTAGCTAGCTATAGATACATCCTTGCACACATCTTTCTGAGTGGAGATGATGAAAAGTGACAAATGATGCAATTAGCTCCCCAACCTTACATAACATGTTTACGCAGGCATTTTAAACCACACACCATCCTCACAATATCTCAACTTTCAAGTCTACTTGCTCTACGAAATGGATTTGACAGTCCTATTCATGACCATCTCAATAGGAGTGCACAGAAGAGACAAACGTTAGGAAGTATGAATCTGTTACTTACAAATGTACTGAGACTGTGAATCCCAAATAAAGCTGCTTTTCTCATACCTCCTTAAAACACTGCATCTCTACATACTTGTTATCCATCAATTCTGACACTTCTCAGTCAAGAGAGAAAACATCTGGAAGAGTTTGCCAATTAAAAAAAAAGTCATAACCATTTTGCCCTAAGTTCATTTCAAATGTTGTGATGATGATTTCTTGCCAGACACTCATGGCCCTCAGTTGCCCCCCACTCAGGGCTGTCTCTCACACCCTTTTCCAGGCAGCGGAGGAGAACCTGGCCCTCGGTGTCCCTCACTGTTAGGTGAGGCTGATGTGAGCCCGGTTGTGTGCGGGGGGAGGCGGGCGGGGGCCGCCACATGACTGCGGGGAGGCGGAGAAACGGGCAAGAGGAGGGAAGCGGGCCCAGGCCCGGACGGGCTCCGCTCGGCTCCCACAATGTTTTGAAAAGTCGAACGCCTGTCTGTGCAGCCCTTTGGCAGCTCCAGCTCAAACTACTGCCACTCGAGAGCTGACCGAGGTCTCCTGCTTCTTGGCAGTGCCTGAGCCACGATTGACCAGACACGCCGGGCTCTCGGCAAACTCTCAAATGTGTCAACACCAGCTTCTGCAGGGCCAGCAAACTGGCTGTTTGATCCTGAGCTCGAATTTCCCTATGGCTGCTGTGTGTCCGCCACCCCGTCCTCAGCCCCTGGCCCCAAAGCTGGCCCGAGCTGGAGGGTTGTTCTAAAGAGGTGACACGTTGTAAAGACGAGTCACCAGCACTTCTCTGGGCCCCGACCTGGCTCTCGTGGCAGAACGTCGGGGCTGTCCCCTGGGTGAGGGTGAGCTGTGCCCTGGCTGAGGGCTGAGCTGTGCCCGGGGTGAGGGCTGAGCTGTGCCCTGGCTGAGGGGCTGAGCTGTGCCCTGGGTGAGGGTGAGCTGTTCCCTGGCTGAGGGTGAGCTGTGCCCTGGCTGAGGGCTGAGCTGTGCCCTGGCTGAGGGCTGAGCTGTGCCCGGGGTGAGGGTGAGCTGTGCCCTGGCTGAGGGTGAGCTGTGCCCTGGCTGAGGGCTGAGCTGTGCCCTGGGTGAGGGTGAGCTGTGCCCTGGCTGAGGGCTGAGCTGTGCCCTGGCTGAGAGTGAGCTGTGCCCTGGGTGAGGGTGAGCTGTGCCCTGGCTGAGGGGCTGAGCTGTGCCCTGGCTGAGGGTGAGCTGTGCCCTGGCTGAGGGTGAGCTGTGCCCTGGCTGAGGGGCTGAGCTGTGCCCTGGCTGAGGGCTGAGCTGTGCCCGGGGTGAGGGTGAGCTGTGCCCTGGCTGAGGGTGAGCTGTGCCCTGGGTGAGGGTGAGCTGTGCCCTGGCTGAGGGCTGAGCTGTGCCCTGGCTGAGGGCTGAGCTGTGCCCGGGGTGAGGGTGAGCTGTGCCCTGGCTGAGGGTGAGCTGTGCCCTGGCTGAGGGCTGAGCTGTGCCCTGGCTGAGAGTGAGCTGTGCCCTGGGTGAGGGTGAGCTGTGCCCTGGCTGAGGGGCTGAGCTGTGCCCTGGCTGAGGGTGAGCTGTGCCCTGGCTGAGGGTGAGCTGTGCCCTGGCTGAGGGGCTGAGCTGTGCCCTGGCTGAGGGCTGAGCTGTGCCCGGGGTGAGGGTGAGCTGTGCCCTGGCTGAGGGTGAGCTGTGCCCTGGGTGAGGGTGAGCTGTGCCCTGGCTGAGGGCTGAGCTGTGCCCTGGCTGAGGGTGAGCTGTCCCCCCGCTTTCCGCTCCGCCTGCCACGGTTCGGGGGTGCGGCCCGCGGGGCAGCACCGACCGTCCGGCCCTGCCCGCGCCCCCGCCCCGCCGCGCCGCCGAGGCCTGCGGCATGGAACCGGCTGCACATCCCTTTGCGGGGCGGGAACGGCCCCAGCTGCTCATCGGCTTTACCTTAGCCTTGTTTTTTCGGCAGTAATCTACCTAAACATAAAGATGCTTGTCGCTATCTCTAGCATTGCTTCGAAGAGGCAGCCCCCTTTATAACCTCAGGTCAAGGCACAGCTCCTGCCCTCGGGGAGCACAAGAAAGCCAAATTTGACCTCCATCCATTCCATGTTCTCCCACTTCCACCTCTGTGGAAACTTCCCGACCAGCCAGCTACAAAATATCCGGCCGGTGCCAGAGGCCTGGGCCGGGCCGGGATGCTCTGAACCCTTCAGACAGGCTGCGGGGGTTGCGTTTTTGGGCTTCAAATCCCAAACGAGAGGAGGGGAACAGATCAGTCTGAAAACTCCTTATCTTTACAGTGAGAAAGAGAAAAAACGCGAGGAGTAGAAGCAGAGAGGACCAAGAAAGTCACCCTGCGCTGTTCCTTATCCCTTAAACTCGCTTTGGCAGAGAGGGATGCGGGAAGCAGACTCAGGACCTGAGCCCGAGTCCCTGGCTGCCCCGGCAGAAGGCACTGCTGGTTAGGAAGAGGTGGTTCAAGAAAGACTTTCAGCAATCCCAGTTTCACCTCGGGGAGGAGAGGGTACCGAGTAGCTCGAGAGCACACTCTGCCTTTGTTTTTATTCCCTCACCCCATATCCACTTATGGGGACTTCTTTATTTCAGGGCTCCCGAACAATGGGAAGTCAGCCACCAGACAAGCAACGGTTTGTGCCTAGGTTTGCCTCTCACATTTTGTGACCTAGAGCTACCCTAGGACAAGCAAATCATATGCTTATTTTAAATAGAATATTTCATTCAGGACCTCAAGATTAAGGTATTCCTGTCAGATAAGCTGTCAGTCACTGACTACTTAGACACCACATTGTGGAAGCCTGGTATCCCTGGTAAAGATGATACATATCATGTAAACCCCATCAACAAGATCAAAGTCTTCTTCTTTAATAGGATCCAATACATGTCAAACCTCATTCCAATCAAATCGTCCGTAAATGAATTCAAGATGAATATGTCATAGAATAATGTGACAGTGCAATCACATGGGGTCAGGGGTTGTTGTTTCAATGAGAGAGTCGTCAAATATTAATTCTAGAACCTCCAAATGAATAGGCATTGAGCAGGATTAGGCAGCTGCTGGTGGGGTGTTCTGTCGCTGATTTGTGTTTATGCAAGTACGTTAAACACTAAGCTGAAAAAAATACAGTCTCCTTTGAACTGTAAAAAGGACATATTTTAACTTACTTGACTTTTCCAGGATGTTTCTGTAAAGTCGTTTTCTTTTCCTCATTACAAGGGGAGTCTTGTGCCTCATTTCCTGATTTTGTTCCTGTTTGGGGAGAGAGGTAGAAAGTTAAGAGCAAAACCATTTGTGTGTGATGTGAAATGAGTAAGGCACTCTGTATGTTGGTCATCATGGATTCAAAAAGAAAAGGAAAAGAACCCCAAAAACCCTCCAAAACCAACCCATAAAACCAAACCAATACGCAAGTTAGGCAATGAGAAGGGAAGAGAAGCTTTCTCCGAGGGAAAACTGGAGGCTGCCTCCCCAGCAAAGCAGCACATGTTTTATGGAGTCATGAAGTTTCCATGGCTGATTTAGGGGAAAAAAAAATATGAAAGGACATCTTTTCAGTTCTCCTTTGATCTGACATTCACCTTCTGGCAGGCTATTGTAAGGCAAGTTTTTACCCACTCGGCTATATTGTTTACAGATCCTTCCGTCCCGAAATTAAATTCCGGACTCTCTGCGAGCCTCCAACACAAGTTGTTGTCTCAGCAAGGATTAGTATAGTACCACCCTGGCACTTCTCCCTGCCTATAATTTTCAGCTTGCTCTTTGCTCTCTGCAAGGCAGAGCACTGCCACTGCTACAGGCAGAACTTTGCACAGCTTGCTTTGAGCGGCAGCAATAGCTTTGAGAGCAGATCTGGGGCTGGATGCAGTGTCTGAGTCTGAATTTTTGCAGATATCTTCGAAATGCTCAGGATTTTGTTTGTTTGGCTTTTAATACAGAAAAGCACACGAGAATCTGGAATCAGTTACTTAAATGACATTATTATTATTATTATTATTATTATTATTATTATTATTATGTTACTTTGGCTATATTATTATTATTACTCTCACTACTATTATTATAGGCACTCCAGAGCTAGTAAACAAAAATCTGTGCTAAGACAAACACTTGATTATATTAATTATGAAACTTCATCATCCTATCACAGTCATAATCTTTCATAAATAATTTGTTGTCCTCCATATTTTCACTGCTGTGATGAAAATTACTGCCAAAACTTTAGTAATCCCTTAGGAATTTAAATTTCTAGTCGACTTCCATTCATTCTCGCACTTTTCCCAAGTCAGAGCGGCCAACATTGCCCCGCTAGTGAGAGGTTTGCAGGAGTTGTGCTTTATGGTTAGGGTGGGAGGCTGGAGGAGTGCTCAGTTCCCGAGTGTTCGCCAAAACTTGTTGAAACTGGACAAAAAAAAAACCTCGCTGCATTTAATATTTCAAATGGTTACCAGATGACAAAAAGGAAGGCAAAACAGTTCTGCGTTTCAGAGTAAATATTGGCTATAACTCTGGCACGCTTTTCTCATCTGCACTGCGCCGTCGGCGGAGCAGGAGGGTGAGGATGTCCCCTTGCCCAGAGCGTTGGGATGTCGGGCGCTGGCGTGGGGCACCAGTTCCCCCGCGGTGTCGCTGGGGCTGCCCTGGGACCCTCCCCGCCCGTTCCCTTCCCCGAGCGCTCGCTCCCGCCCCGGGCCGGAGGTGCGGCCGAGCGGGGCCGGAGCCGCCGCCGAGCGGGTCCCGGGCGGGGCTGGGGCCGGAGCGAGCGGGCGGCGGCAGCCCCGGCGTGTGCCCCGCTTGTCACGCAACCTGTGCCGTCCGCGGCCGCGCAGGGCGGAGGGAGCGTCCCCGGGAAAGGCTCGGTGCAGAAATAAAGTTTCTCGTCTCCGGGTGGAGAGAGCCCCGAGAGAAGCCCGGCCAACGGGCTGGACTCCGCGGGGCTGAGGGATCGTGCGTGACAAAGGAGTGGCAGGAAAGGGGTCGGCGAGAAGCCCTCGCCAGTCCCCGTTGGTCGGCGCTGTGCCGGTGCCCGGGGCTGGCACACTGAGTTGGGCTCGGGTCAGAGGTCACCAGGGCGTATCGCCCTGGGCAGGGATCTGGGAGCTCTCCCCCTTCCCCGGCCCGTTCCAGAGGCGGTTCGGTCCCTGGGGGCCGGGAGCAGGGTGGCAGCCGCTCCCCGGGCCGTGCCGCAGCAGCACCCAGGGCTCCCCGGGCAGCCCCCCCGGCCGTGCCTGCGGGGGGCGGGGAGAGCCGGAGGGGGCCGGCCGAGCTCGGGGCTCCGTCCCTCCCGCAGCCGCCTATAAAGCCGGGCTTGAGGTGCCGGGGCGCCGGCTCCCCCGAGGGCCCCGCGGCACCGGGCGCGGCCGTGGGCGAGGCTCTGGGCGGGGAGCGCGTCCCCCGGGACGCCTCCCCACGGGGCTCGCCATTGTCAGCGCTCGGCCCCCTCCGCACGCCGCCCTGGGTTCCCGGCCCTGCCTGGCGGCCGCAGGACCCTCCCGGTCCCGGTGCGAGCCCGGCCGAAGCGAGCCCGGCCGCAGTCGGGGCGGGGAGCGCCCCAGCCCCGCTCTGCGCACCCCGCTGCCCTGTTCCGCGGGGCTCCGCCGCTGTGCGCTGCGCGGATCTCCAGGCCGAGCCTCCCTTTGCTTTTAGGGGGGCGGGCGCGGCTCCCGACGCCCGACAGAAGGTGCCGGACCCCCCTTCGGTGCTTCCCGGGCTCTCGGCCCTCCGCCCGCCCCCGCCCGCCGCGCTGCCGCCGGGACCCTGCCCCACGTGGGCGAGGGGCAGCCGAGGGTCTGCCCCCCCCCGCACCGCACGGTTCCAGCCCTTCCTCCCGGGGGGGCCAAGCCTCCTCCCGACGATCCCCCCCGACGACAGGGAGCTCTCCTCCACCCCTTGGGGCAGGCGGTGGGGGCTAGCCAGCAGCCTGGGCTGCACAGGCACCCCCTACACCCAGGCACTTACCCCTGCGACCTGTTGAAGGTTTCCCCTCATTTCTGAACTGGCGAAAATAAAAGTGGGGGTGGAGGGGAAGGGAAAAGAAAGAAAGAATGAAAGAAGAAAACAATAACCCCCCCCTAAGAACCCACCACCTCTTTGGCGCTTGCATCGAGGCGGTCATCCTTCATTTCTTCTTTTCTTGCTTTCTGGAAGCAGTTAGGGAATGTATGATGAAGCAGAAATGAGCCGTCAGGATGATATTTTAATGGCTTATATGTCACGTTGGTGCATGTGGCTTTGAACTGGAGCAGCTTTCGTTTCCTGCAGAGAGCGCACCGCAAATCCCACTTGATAACTTCTACAACCCACAACATTTTTTTTTTTTTACAATCACTCTTACACTGTATATTTAGATACGCTTCCTAAAAATACCTTCTCGTCTGCCTTCTCGTACATTTTGCACCGACCTGGAATGATCACTGGTTTCCCCTTGCACTGGGAGGCAGGCTAGCACTGAACTACCCAACTTTGTGGCTCTCCGAATGCCATCGCCCAGCGCACTTCACAATAAGGCTGAGAACTATGTCCTTCGCTTAATTTTAGCACCAAATACAGAAAGTAGAGCAACACCCGCCTTAAGACTGTGTCCACACCCAGGCGCTCCCTAGAGCGGGTATACCTGTTGCTCTCAGCTATTGCAATTCCATCAAATAGAATGGAATAAATGCAAACGTGTAGATTCAGCTCACCATTATTCTAAAATAAAAAACCCCAAAACCCACCAAACCCTGTAAAGCCTCCCGAGATCCAAGGAAAATTACATAATAGATCTGCTTTGAAAGCTATCTCCTGCACCGAGCACAGGCACACGGCGTCTGCAGATAAACTGCGGCGAAACATTCCGTCAAGGCGTATCAAAGTTTATTTATTGTCGTTGATGTTTGTTTGTTTGTTTTCTAGCCGCAATGGCCATTTTATACCTCTCAAAAGGAGGCAGTTCTCGCCCGAGAAGGGTTCTCGCAGCAGCGCTGCCGGTCCGACTCCCCAGTACCTGCGCTGCGGATTGCTTACCAGCGGCTATAATTAGAGAGGATGAGTTTAAAGTTTCTTTGTTTGGAACTACGAATTGGAGGGGCTCGGATTGAGCTGCGAAGGAGGCAAGTGAAGGGCTGAACAAAGGCGAAATGTATGGAGTCTGACTCTTAGCGAGCTTTTGGTGTTTTCGTTACTAGAAAATAATTAGAGCTAATGAATATGCAGGCGAGCGAGTAAATAAATAATTTGCCAGTTTTATATCTGTAGGCACACGGGCACATACGTAAGTGTATCTATACATACACACACAAAGACGTCTATATTTTAAAGTTTCTGGAGATATTTTTTTAAAGAGCCGAAGCATCGTTTAAAATATGGTACAAATGTTGCCTAGCTTAATTGATGAAGCCACTAAGGTTTTCTGCTTTTAAATACCATACTTATACATTTCAACAATCATTTTAATATATAGTCAATGGCTCTTTGTAGCGGGAACAAAAAAGAACTATCCACAGTTTTTCAATAGACTTTGAGCTGGGGAAAGACAGGTTAATCGAGGGTTGCATCTAGAAAACAACCAAGTGTTGTATGTTTGCACTGAATCCAAATGTCTGCATTTTTCTAACTAAATCAAAGGGAGTGTTATTTCTTTTTCTGCTCACTCATCTGAAGGTAAGTAAATTTTCTCTGGCGATCAAAAGCCTGGTCAGCAACAAAGACACCGCCTGCTTTTTCCACCGTCCTGGTGTGGCAAGTTGAGGAATTTCAATAACTGTGACAAGGGTGACTGATTTGTGAACTAGAAAAGGTTTGAATGTCAGAAAATTTACATTGCTCCTATCGAGGACTTAAAATAAATTTCCTCCCCCCTCCCCCGAAAAAAAAAAAAAAAAGAAAGAGAGAGAAAGAAAAGTAACCGTGAGTTACATGCAGTAGGAGGAGAAATAATGTAGGTTTGGAAAATTTACAGTTTTACCTGAATGAGAGAGACTCCGTAAAAGAGAGAGCAAGCGACAGCGAGAGAAAATGAAAGCGAGAGAGAAAAGGGAAGGAAAATAACAAAAAAAAGGAGGCTAAACAGCAACAACAAAATTAGAAAGTTAAGAGTGCTCACCCACCTGCGTTTTGATGGGTGCAGAAAACAAGATTTATTTCAGAAACCTGATGGAGGGATAGAGTCAGCTACACAGAGAAATCACGCCTGGTGTTTAAAAATTAGATCAAGAACACCCAGCACCTACTCTCGGAGAGCTTCAGTTTTAAATAAGAAGAAAGCACCTTCAAAAGACGCGAATCCCTATAGGGCTTCTCTTTCCAAAGCCTAAAAAGTTGCTCAGTGATCTTAAAAATTCAGGATCACCACGAAATCATCATAACCATCATTATCAGAGTGCTGGAGACAGAGGGACAGAGAGAGGGAGAGCGGGGGACAAAATAACCCTAATAATAGATTTTTTTTTTTTCCCTTAGCGTACACATACACACAAAAAGATGCGCTGGAAATATTTTCATGGGGGAAAAAAAAAAAAAAAAGAAGAAGCAAAAGCAAAAAAAAAAAAAAAAAAAAGAGGTTTATATATATTAAAAAAAAAAAAAAAAGTTGGGGCTGCCGCAGCCCCGTTTGTCAGAGCGGTGTCAGGGCGCCACAATACCTGCGATGGATGGGGCGGCGCGGCCAATCAGCGGGCGCGGGCGGCGGGGCCGGGGGCAGCGACGCGGGGAAGGGGGAGCCGGGCCCGGCCAATGCGCGCCCACGTCCGCCCGCACGGCGCTCCGCCCCCGGCTCCCATTCATCAAGGGGGGGGACGGTGTCGTCTTTTCAATTCATTTATCTGCAGGAATGATTGCCGCTATCAGTCTCGCGTTCACCGCCCGGCTGAGGAGGTGAAAGTTTCTCCCCAGGAAGATAAACCGCAAAAGACAATATTGTGCATGATTTGCGCCTTTTTTTTGCGGAGCGAAAAAAAAAAAAAAAAAAAAGGCCCCCCGAAAAAAAAAAATCGGGTGAGTGTGGGGAAGCTCGAAGAGGAGAGAGAAACAATCTCTCGGCCACTTTGCAACATTCCTATAGCCAAAAAAATCACTGAAGGAAGTTTCTTTTTTGTTTTGGTTTTTTTTTAAATTTTTTTTTTTTTTTTTGCTGCCTGTGTTGAACTCTCGCCGTTATTGTTATTTGCAGCCAGTTTATTTTTGAGCTCACCCAACCCCCCCCTCCCCACTTAAACCTCCCTGAAAAGTCAAAGCAGAGAGACAGTGAATATTTTTGGGGCACGTTTTTATTATTATTATTATTTGCAACTGCGAAGATCTCTTCCCCCCTTCCGCACCAGCCTTTTTTTTTTTTTTTCCTTTTTTTTTTTTTCCTTCCCCCTGCGCTGATGCCGAAGGGGGTGTTTTTGATGTGGTTGCTTTGGTGGTGATCGTCGCTGACTTTCCAAAGAGGGTGTTTTCGCCGCCGCTGCTGCTGCTGCTGCTGCTGCTGCTTCTCTCCGCGTTGTGTGTGTGCGCGCGTGCTTTTTTTTTGGTTGCTGCATCGACGCTGGGAAGATGCTTCTGGATGCTGGACCGCAGTATCCCGCCATAGGAGTCACTACCTTCGGATCCTCTCGCCACCACTCCACGGCCGATGTCACGGACAGAGAAGTGGGGCTGGGGATCAACCCCTTCGCCGACGGCATGGGCGCCTTCAAAATCAACCCCAGCACCCACGAGCTGGCCTCGGCCGGCCAGACCGCCTTCACCTCGCAGGCGCCCGGCTACGCGGCGGCGGCCCTGGGGCACCACCACCACCCGACCCATGTCAGCTCCTATTCCAGCGCCGCCTTCAACTCCACCCGGGACTTTCTGTTCCGCAACCGCGGCTTCGGGGAGGCGGCGGCCGCCAGCGCCCAGCACAGCCTCTTCGCCTCCGCCGCCGGCAGCTTCGCCGGACCCCACGGACACACAGATGCCGCGGGACATATACTTTTCCCGGGGCTGCACGAACAAGCCACCAGCCACGCTTCGCCCAACGTGGTGAACGGGCAGATGCGCCTGGGCTTCTCCGGAGACATGTACGGCAGACCCGACCAGTACGGCCAGGTCACCAGCCCCCGCTCCGAGCACTACGCCTCGACCCAGCTGCACGGCTACGGCCACATGAACATGAACATGGCAGCCCACCACGGGGCAGGGGCCTTCTTTCGTTACATGAGGCAGCCCATCAAACAGGAACTCATCTGTAAGTGGATTGAGCCCGAGCAATTGTCAAACCCCAAAAAGTCCTGCAACAAAACTTTCAGCACGATGCACGAGCTGGTGACTCATGTCACAGTGGAGCACGTTGGAGGACCCGAGCAGTCCAATCACATATGTTTCTGGGAAGAGTGTCCGAGAGAAGGGAAACCTTTCAAGGCCAAATATAAACTTGTAAATCACATCAGAGTCCACACAGGTGAAAAACCTTTCCCCTGCCCTTTCCCAGGCTGTGGCAAAGTGTTTGCCAGATCAGAGAATCTCAAAATACACAAAAGAACTCATACAGGTACGGTAACCTTCTCTGTCGCTTTTCTCTGTGCGAGTGGAAGCGCCGAGCGCCGGGGCCGGAGCGGGACGCGGGGCCGTGCCGGAGGGGTTGGGGGCCGGCTCGGCCGAGCCTCGCACGGGAAAGAGGGGGTTCGGTCCAGGGACCGCCGCTTTTTATCTGGGAGAGGTCGGCTCGGAGCTCCGCTGCAAAACGAGCTCGGTCACAGCCACGCCAGCAGCAGCAACAAAAAGAAAATGATCCCTGCCGAGGCAGAGGGGGAGGACGGCAGGGTTTGCTGCTGGGATTGTTAGGGCGGAGGGGGTGGGGTGGGGGAATCGCAGCAACCTGTCCTGTTTAAATTTATAGGTTTTAATTAATTATTGTTCGGCAGTTTTGGCTGTGGCACGATGAGAAATTGTGCTAAATGTTGTAGGCAGCTCATTCGTCTCCTCTCTGCAATTCAGGGCTTGGTAAATATTTAATTCCGTTGAGCGATATTAAACAAACCGAGCCCGGCGCGTTACTGTGTTATTGTTGTGAGGAGGGGAGGCGCCGGTATTCCTGAGAACTTTTTCCTTCGTGGGAGGTGGGAATGCAGCAGCCTCTGGTCGGGAGAGCGATCTCCCCTCGCTCCCACCCCCGAACGCTGAAAGGCAGAGCCGCTTTCCCTAGCGCTTTTGCCGAGGGTTTGTGGAGCTGCCCTCTCGCTGATTTCCCGGACAGGATAAATTTCAATAATGCAAGAAAATATGGGGGAGGGGGCTGGGGGGAGTGAGAGAGTAAAATATTACGAGAACGAGCTGTAAAATCGGAAACCAGCCGCTGAGGATCGTGTGTAATATCCCACCACGCCTGCTCTCTCGCTCGGAGCGTTGTGAAGAGGGAGAGGTGCCCGGGACTGGGGTTGAAAGGAAATTCGCCCCTCCAAAGGAAAAGGGCGAAAAAACCCCAGTTATTTAGCTGCCCTGCTCTCCGAAACGGGCGCTTTGCGGGAGCCGGAGGTCCGGAAAGGATAGAGACTAGAAGCAAGGTTTTGGGATTCGAGCCGCGCTGAAGTTAGAAAGTTGCGAGTGTTTGAAATGGAGCCCTGGGCTCCGTCCGGCGGTGCGGTGACAATGAGCGATCCAGCCGGCCCTGCTTAATCAGATCCCTTTCCCCCCCCCCCCCCCCCTTCCCTCTGCAATAGGTGAAAAACCATTTAAGTGTGAGTTCGAGGGCTGTGACAGGCGCTTTGCAAACAGCAGCGACCGCAAAAAGCACATGCATGTGCACACTTCCGACAAGCCCTATCTCTGCAAAATGTGCGACAAGTCCTACACGCACCCCAGCTCCCTCCGAAAGCACATGAAGGTAAATGGAGGCGCCTGGCCTGCCCGGGCGGAGGGTGGCGGGGCCGTGCCTGCGGGCGGAGCGCGGCCCGGGGCCGGCCGGCAGCGGGGCCCCGGCTCGGGCCCGCGGGCCGCGCTCAGCGCCGGGCCCGGCCCTGCCGCGGGGCCTGCGCTCGGGGCCGGGAGGGCAGGGAGGCGGCGGCAGGAGCGGCCGGGGGGCCTGGCCCGGCGGGCAGGGCCGGGGCTGGGGCCGGGGAGCCCCGCAGGAGAGCCCGAGCCCGGGGCCCGCCGCTGCTCCCCGGGGCCGGCGCGTCCCCAGGCCGAGGCCTCCGTCCGCCGCCGCTTCTATCTCTGCCCGGGTTTTCTCTTGCAGGTCCATGAATCATCCTCGCAGGGGTCCCAGCCTTCTCCCGCCGCCAGCTCAGGCTACGAGTCCTCCACCCCTCCAACCATCGTGTCTCCATCCACAGAAAACCAGACTGCCAGCTCCTTATCCCCTTCCTCCTCCGCAGTCCATCACACGTCCAGCCACAGCACGCTTACATCAAATTTTAACGAATGGTACGTCTAAAACGCTAAAACAAAAAAACAACAACAACAAAACACAAACCGAAACAAAAAAAAAGCCCCAAGCGAGCAAACAAATACCCTATTTAAAGACTCCAAAATAATGGACACTCTGAAATCAAAATTTAAATGAGCAAACAAAAATAAAATGCTGCCAGTAGACCCAGGACTGAGTAAAATGAAGACTTAATTTTTAAAAATATTTTTCTTTTTTTTTTTGTCCTCCATTACTTCTCTCTCTGTCTCTTTTTTTTTTTTAATTTTTCCTTTATTTTTTTTTCTTTAATTTTTTTTTTACTGACTGTTCTGCTCTGTTCCAAGGCTTGGTAGGCGAAGGGGTTAGTAGAATGCATAAGAAGACAAGGTTACCAGGGCAAATGCCAACTGTGTAGGGCTTCACTGGAAACCACTGATTAGAGATCGCCAACTGCATGTCTGCTCGGGCAGCGGCCTTCCCCCCCGTCCCCTCTTGTAAATACAGAATTATTAGCATCAAAAACAAAACGACAAAAAAAGTGTACTGTTTGATTTTGTAAATAGTTATATCGCAAGTTGAATAAGGGGATATGTGGATTTGTGGTCTCTGCATATATGTGGGGGGAGGGGCGGGCGGGCGGGAGCGGCGGCGGGGGGGCGGAGGTGGTGGGGGGGCAGAGGGAAGAGGTAGAAATTCAACTATTTGTACTGAATGGCAAGAATGTTCTAGTAAATGTGTATCAAAATGTGAATTACTTTGTATTATTACAGTCTAAACGTCGATCTAACAGAATATTATTGGTATTAATGTGCTTTTTTGTATAAAGTGCAACATTTCGTCCCAAAGTCCAGTCTAAGTAGTGCAGTAAAATGTTGTTACACGTCCTGTCAAGAAATTCGTATAGTGAAAGCCTGGATCTGCGTGTCAAACTGTTACATTTGTTTATGTAAAGTGATATTAAAAAAAAAAAAGATATAAACTATATCTGTCCGTTGCTTTTGGCAAATACAAGAACATAATGTATATAAATCCTAATTTCCATATTTATCCGCATGTAAAGGTCCGGTTATACCTGTTACAAGATATTCAATATTTATGGCTAGAAGAATTGGTATGTAAAATTTAGTTTACAGAACTGTTTGGTAACATTTCGTACCTTATTAAAGATTCTTAAATCCCAAGAATTGTGGTAGGAATTCTTATTCACTAAGTCAACCTGCTGCAACTCCTACTAGCTTTAGGATATTAGAATAAAACTGTCCCAGTTTTTCACTGCTTTCCATTATGTCATCACTAAAGCAGCGAAGGTGATATAAATGTGATAAATGAAAGGATCCCTGCTGGCATTACTATAGTGTGTAATTAGTATTTATATCAAAATTTATGAAACAAATTTTCGGCCGCAGTATAATTTAAATGACCTTTGCAGACATAGAATAACAACCATAAAAATAACAGAAATAGATTGCATATGCTACATAAATATTAATGTGGGGAATTGTTACACGAGAAGTGCTGCATTCCAGCCCAACACTGTCCATGAATCTGCATAGACTGGGTCCCTAAATTAAATTAATTCCGATAACATATATTAGGAGATTTAAAACAGAGGAGATTTCGGTTGCTATTTTAATTTAAGGCATTTATGACCATAACTAATTCTTAGGCAGTGGATTCATGACTTTCCTTGGGCCTTTTACTCCAAGAAGTACAGGACTGTTTCACGAAGGCCGTTGTTGTTGTTGTGTGTATTTCTATTTGATTTTCTTCTTTTTTTTTTCCTTTGCTGATATTCCTTAAAACGTGATGTTAATTTAAATCAATTACTTCTTATGCTATGTTATTATTATTACTATAATTTTGCTAGTGTTAATAGCTTTCTAAAAAAATAAATGTAGGGCATAAGAATTATTTTATGTAATTTGATTATCTTTCTATCTCTTTTATTTATTTCTCATTTACTTAAGAAATTCGTTCCATTGGCTGGCGTTGATACAGTAAATTTGTAAATGAGAAGACAATATAAAAAATCTAAATTACTTGTGCTTAATGACTGTAGCAGAACGCCTTTTCTCTAAATCAGATTGTCTTCCTTGCAGTTTAGTTTGATAGATTTGCAAGCTGTACTGCTTCCACTAACTTAGCTACGGTTGTTGGAACTGTTGGGCTTTGTTCCTGGTTGTAGCTTGCATGATCGCCCCATTAAGCAGACAACATATCAACAGACAACACAAATCATGAGGTTGGCTAAAGCTGCGAGGGCTTGCGATATGTCATAGAGTGAATTGCACAAACTGACCTTCCAGTAGACCAAGATGACACTTTAACAGCTTCTTTAAAGAAATATTATGTGTACGGCGAGTCAATGGCCATATTAACCGCTCGGGGGGCGGGGGTGCGGGGGAAGCCGCGCTCCCCTCCATCAGTGCGGGCACTCCGCAGCCCCGGCGCTAACCCGCCCAGAGCACAGCCCTGCCTCTCAGCAGCCCTCCGCCAGGATATTCCTTTGTCCCCGACATTCGGGGATCTCCCTCGGAGAGACTTTCCCCTGCCCGAGAGCGTACGCCTCACCCCTCACCCCTCCAGAAAAAAAAAAAAAAAAAAAAAAGAGAGTTTGTCTTGCTCATCCCAATCCCTGCTCCTGCCAGTTCGGCATCGCCGCCTGCTCCCTGCAGCACCCGTGGGAAGGCTTCGCTTTAACTTTACTTTCTACAAAATGTTATTATTGTAAGGCTAATACCAGTTTTCAATGAAAAGAGCGCCACCTTGCAGGGTTTGACGAGATAGGGAAAGTTGGAGCCCGGTGGGACCGGGGCAGAAAGTGTTGGGACTTTAGGAAATGTAGCCCACCGGGCAAAAGAGCCGGGGGGAAAAGTGTTTCATGCGCCGAAAATGTTGCTTTGTTGCGAATCTTTCAGGCTAACTGTCTCGGCGATTTTACCGGGCATCGTTTATAAAAAATGTAACCTGGGCGTATCTAAGAAAAAAGAAATCGTTGAGCTCGCCTGAGCCACCCATCTGTATAAAGTAAACCCGGAGAAACGTGGTGAGGGTGAGATATTTTAAAGATGCGTATTGCAACTGTCTTTGAACTTGTGTAAAGTCCCTAGTGGTCGCTTAACACAGATCTGTTACTTGTGCGTGTTGGAACACTTGGCTAATGAGTATTCTTTTAAACTTTCAGTCTGAGGTTTGTTTGAGCGTCCTACAGCAGAAAGGATGATTCTAATGTTGTTGTTGCTGCTGCTGTAGGTTTTTTATCTGGGCTGAGGGGGAACTGTGCGATACTGGTTGATCTCCATCCCGTGTATGTTCTGAATTAGCGACGATCACTGGGGCTGGAATTGTTAATGCTGAATTCAAGTCCACGCCATGCTGGTGCTTGTGCTGTTCGCTTGGCTCTGGAGAGGGGAGCAGTGCTTTGAAATCCTCGGCAGAGAGAGAGATGTTTTTCAGGCAGAGAGGTTGCGAGGTTTCTCTCGGGGGTTTCTGCACTGTTTTAGTCCCTAAAGTCAACTTTCCTCTTGCAAGACTCCCTTTGCGGATTTATTCACGAAGGCTTGCGAGCAGAAGCACCGACCCCAGCTCTCCAGCCTCAACGCGGGCCATCACTCTCTTTCCGATGTCTGGCTCTGGAGATGGTGTCGCGGTACTTTTCCTGCGTGGGAAAAGTAGATTTCGCAGCCCCCGGCAGGCCGTGCCGACAGCCCCGCGCCACTCCGCGCTGCCTGCTCCGGGCTAGGCAGAACGCTTAGGTCCCCTGCCTGCCGTCCGCAGCCTCCCGCGCCCGCGGAGCCTCCCGCCGCTGTAGGGGAGTGTTTGGAGATACCCAAAGCAGGACGGCAGTGCCGGCGGGGAGAGCCCGGCTGGGTGGGTGTGTGGAGGGCTGTGTGCGCTGGCCCCTCTCGGGTGGCAACCCCCGGCCGTGCTTGTGCCGTTTGCGCGCAGAAAGTTAAATGCAAAACAATAATCAGGCGCTTCCACTTCCCCCGCGAAAGACTCGCCTTTCAGGTCGCTTTAATGGTTTGTGAGTGATCGCTTGAATTTATTAAGAGGCAAGTCCGGCATTCATAAGGCAAAGTTAGCTTCTTTAGTCCAGACACTGTTTGGAATGGGGACACCCTCTCCGATCTGGCCTCGTCAAGTTATCGCCCTTCTTTTAGCCGTGAGGAAGCAGCAGTCCCCGGACTGATGCGGGGAGCATCGACGCTTTTATTTACTGCTTTTCTGGCCACGCTAGTAAACGGCTCTGACTTTATAAGTTTTCCTGTGTCCAGAAGCCTCGCTCCTCTCGCAGCAACTTTCAAAGGGAGCGAGCAGCGAGCCGGGCCGCGGGCCGGGCCGGGGCGCGCAGGAGCCGCGCTGCACTCGCGGGGCCGCTGGAGCCCCGGCGCGGCCGGCGCGGAGCCAGAGCCCGCAGCAAAGCCGCTTCCAGCAGGCAGGACGGGCCAGGAGAAGGGGAAAGGGCAGAGTGTGTCAAGTGACCTGTCGCTAAAAGAACCCGCGTGCGTTTTGCCGCTGCGGCTCAGAGGGAGAGGAATTCGTGAGTGGTACGCCCACGAAGGAGGCCGTGCAGGTACCAGGCACACCGTGCATCACCATCGCAAAGTTTCCATCTGCGTTTGCACACGCAGCACGCCCGCCAAGCCGCCCTGGCTGTGCCCGCCCGTGGCAGTGCCCGCTCTGGCTGTGCCCGCCCTGGCTGTGCCCGTCCGTGGCTGTGCCCGTCCGTGACTGTGCCCGCTGGGGGCTGTGCCCGCCGTGGCTGTGCCCACCGTGGCTGTGCCCACCATGGCTGTGCCCGCCCCTGGCTGTGCCCGCTCTGGCTGTGCCAGCTCTGACTGTGCCCTGCGCCCACCCGTGGCTGTGCCCGCCGTGGCTGTGCCCTGTGCCCGCTATGGCTGTGCCCGCCCGGGGCTGTGCCCGCCGTGGCTGTGCCCACTCTGGCTGTGCCCGCCCGTAGCTTTGCCCTGTGCCCGCTCTGGCTGTGCCCGCTCTGGTTGTGCCAGCCGTGGCTGTGCCCGCCCGTGGCCGCCCCACGCACACGTGCGCGCCGGGCACCTCGAGAGGAGGGCTCGGTGCCGCGGTCAGCGCCGCGTTCCCGCGGGAATCAGCACATTTCCCTCAAAAGGTGCCCGGCCATTCCCTGCTGAGCGGGGCTGTGCTGCCGGGAGAGGCCGGGAAGGCGGAGAGGCCCGGCCGGGCCCAGCGCGGCCGCGCAGCCCGGCTGCGGAGCGGCTCTGCGGGCGCGGGGGTCCCGTGGCGGGCACGGACACGGCCTGTGCTGGGGCTGCAGCTCACGGGACACACGGTCACCGCCGCGGATGCACACAAGCTCACCGAAATCACCGTTCGCCCTGCTGATTGTGTTACAAATATGTCCGTATCTGTGCATTACCTCTCTCTCTATCTACATTCGTACGTAAAGGAAGAACGGTGTTTCTAGAAGGACACCCGTTCATGTGTTTACACGGAAGTACATTTTCGAAGGCTCACAGAACCCCAGCGCAAATGTTCTGTACAGTGGGTGGCATTTGTAACAGAATGGGTGTAATTTCCAAATTCACCCGGAAAGATTAATAATTGTGAGATTTCTATTTTGAATGAGGGGCAGGTCTGATTTCCTGAACCTGCTGAACGTATGAAGGTGGGTTCCATTTCCCCGCAAAGGCACTGCGTTTTAGGGAGCATTGTTTATTAAAAATGGCCAAGGTTTTTATTTTGTATCATTTTTTTCCCCTGCTGCGGACGTCTATGGGTCAGATTTGGTTCATCTTCGATAACATGAAACACGATCCTGTGAAGAGAAGGGGCTATTTTTATCATGCAGCTGGAAGCTGTCATCAATTCGTAACATTTATTTCGGCTTTAGAACGATAGCATAAAATAGCATGAAGTTTCCAGATGACGCCCGTACTGCAGACAGGATTTTTCAAGTATAATAAATCAAATTAATTACCTTTTAGATATATACAATCATACTACCTCTCTATGAAACTGCTATTAAAAAAAATGCTCGATGTGTGCATCTGTGATTGTGCATGTGTTTACATCTGGGGACCCAAACACAGAATTAGCTGTCTGGGGTAGCTGCTGCGAGGGTGCAGGATCAATGGGGCACACTCAAGTCCGAGTCCTCACATTCTGCTTGTCGAGACCTGGGCACGGCTTTGCTTAGCAAAAAAAAGAAAGTTGTGTTTTGGCACGGGGCAGAACTGTAAGATCCTTTAGCACCCTTTCCACTTCCAAAAATCCCGTGAGGAAATATGACCAAAGAGTGAAGATACAATAAGCCCGGGAAAATATCCCCACATGAGCAAGCTTCCCCCCGCCAGGCCATGTGTTTTGTGCTTGATGCTGCCTCTTTGGGGGCCGGGGGGCAGCCGGGACGTTCAGGACTGACCACCTGGGGACGGTTCCTGGAAACCGCGGCTGTGCGTGGGGGCGGTGCGTGTCACAGGGGTGTGTGTGTGTTTGTGTGAGCGCTGTGTGAGTGTGAGTGCTCTGTGTCTGTCACAGGGGAGTGTGTGTGTTTGTGGGGTGTGTGTGTGTTTGTGTGAGCGCTCTGTGAGTGTGAGTGCTCTGTGCGTGTCACTGGGGTGTGTGTGTTTGTGTGAGCACTCTGTGTGTGAGTGCCGTGTGTGTGAGTGCGAGTGCTCTCTGCGTGTCACTGGTGTGTGTGTGTTTGTGTGAGCGCTCTGTGTGTGAGTGCCGTGCGTGTGAGTGCTCTGTCAGTGAGTGTGAGCGCTCTGTGAGTGTGAGCGCTCTGCGCCTATCAGTGGGGTGTGTGTGTCACTGGGGTGTGGGTGTGTTTGTGTGAGTGCTCTGTGTGTGAGTGCTCTGTGCACGTCACTGGTGTGTGTCTGTGTGTGTGTGTTTGTGCGAGCACTCTGTGTGTGTGTGAGCTCTGTGTGAGTGATGTTGGATGCGTGTGTGCATCTGCACGCGTGTGATGCGTGTGTGAGCGCTGCGCGAGCGTGTGAGCGCTCCGTACGAGTCCCGTGCGAGCGGTGCGAGTGTCTGTCTGTGTCTGTCTGTCTGTCTGTGTGTCTGTGTGTCTGTCTGCGTGCGAGCGCCCGCCGAGCGCCCCGGCGGCAGCCCCGGCGGCGCATGCGCGCCCGCGGCGCGGCTGCACGTGCTGTTGAATATTTATGACGCGGCCCCGCCGCCCGCGGAAGGTGCCCGCTCCCGCCCCGCGCCCGCCCCGCGCCCGCCCCGCGCCCGCGCACCGCAGCGCCGCCGCCGCCGCACGTGCTGCCCGCCCGCCCCGCACCGCCCGGCACCGCCCGGCACCGCCCGGCCCGGCTGCCCCCGCAGCACCGAGCCCTGCCCCGCAGCCCGGGCGGGCGCTCTCAGCCTCCCCTGCACGCCGGGCAAACGCGACCTCCCTCCTTTACCGGGCTCTCCAGCCACCCCCGGCCCCCTCCCCACAGCCGCTCTCAGCGCCGGGGGTCGCCGGCCGAGTGGCTTTTCGTGGGCTGATGTGTCAAAACGCGACGGGTACAGTCACCAGAAGAGAACTGTCTCTGGGGAACGGAGAAAGGTTCTTGTAATGGATTCCTTTCTGTCTCGCTCCTCTTAAGAAAACCTCATCATACTGTATGGCCCATCATATTTTATTGCTGATATATCGACATTGCGTGATACACACAAGGAAGAAACACAGGCTCTAGGCATTTATTCCTTTGTAGGCTGTAGGTTTTTAATTTTTAAAATTTTTTTTTTAAACAAATAGTAGCAATTCCCAGTACTCATTGTTCGGCGGCAGAAAGTGATTTTAAAGCCTTTTGTATGGTGGCAAAATAACATCCCATAGTATCAGAAATGTGCTTCTGTATCTTGGTAATAAGGTGGATTTTTCTTTCCCCGGAGCCCGGTGGGAGCGGGCAGGATGGAGGCAGGAGCCCTCGGGACCCGCGCAGGCTCCCGGGCACACCTGGGCACTTGCCCTGGCCCGGGCACGGCCGCGTCCGCACGGCCCGGCCCGGCACCCACGAAGAAGTTCCCAGAAAGGCCCTTCCGGGTGGAGCCGGACTGGAAATCGCCCAGCGACAATTCCCTCTCCATATCCTCTGTCTCCCTCTTCCCCCTCCGCCATAGCCCACCTCTCTCCATCGCCCCTCTCCCCTCCCTGCCCGGCGCTGCCGACGAACGCGCCCATGGGTGTGTGCTCCTGGGCTGGGCTGCGGAACCCTCTCCGGCCAACACCTGAGTGCCCGTGTTCCCCTGCCCGCAGGGCTGAGCTTCCCTGCACGCCCCAGCCGACTACAAGGGGCAACAATAAAGCCGATGTCCATCATGCCGCCTTTTCATTTCGGAAAGGGCAGATCCTGACCTCGGTTCCCCAAGTGGAAGCTTGTCTTGGACACTCACTGTTGTCACCATTTGCTCCAACATTTAAACAGATGCATATTCATACATATTTCCCCTCTATTTTCCATCCAGGCTTTTTTTCTTTCTTCCATTTTCCCCCTCAGCCGAAGCTCCCCGGTAATTGCAGGGGCAGGAGAGCGGCGTTCAGGGGGACAGTGGCACCCGGGCACACACCTGAGCCACACGCCCACGCCTTCGCGTGGGGACCCGCTCCCACCATTCAGCTCCCAAGAAAACTGTTGATCCCTAAGTGTGAGCGCGAACCTTTGCATTTGGTGCTCATGGCTGCTTCGTTTCCTCCCTCCCACAGCCCTTTCCCCCGGCTCCGTGCCCGTGTTGTGCTTCCAGGGGTGTCCAGGTCCCCCCGGTGGGCCGGGGCAGGCGCGGGGCGCGGGCGGCTGCGCCAGGACGGGATCGCTGCGGGGGCGCAGGAGGGGGACGCGCCCTCGCTTCTCAGCCAGCTGGACAAGAACGGGCTCTGTTATTATTGTTATTGTTGTTGTTGCTTTTTCTGTTAGTAATATTGTTGTTGTTGTTATTGTTGTTATTACTATTATATTAATTTGAAAACTATCCCTTTGCAACTTGCAAAGAGCCTCTAAATTTACCTTAAACCTGCTTTTTTTTTCCTAGCCAATGGTGTCAGGGGCCGGCTAGCCTGTCCCTCCGGAGCATTAACCCTTGTCGCTAGCTGGAGTGAGTGAGAAGCTGAGGTTTGGCCCTGAGGAGCCGTGTGTGTAGATCTGGCACAGCTTTGCTCCCTTAACTCCTGGATCTTTGTTTTGGTGGCGACCAGGGAGAGCAGGGAGCGCTGTGCTCGCATTTCCCTCTGGCTTTTACACACGCACACACACAAATCCCCTTTTCCAACTTTCTGCTTTTTGCGCTTCCCTTCCAGTTTTTTCACTTCTCAGACCTACTGGCAGCATTTGCCGAGATCTAGATCCCCGTCGTGGTAAGTGATGCTTTTCTCCATTGCAAAACTCGCTCAGCTCTCGGCTAGCTGTCCCAGGGATGGGTGTAGAAGTTGTATTTGTTTGGACCAGAATTGCCCAACCCCAGAGGTTTCACGTCAAGCAGCACAGAGTAAAACTATTGTCGTGTATTAACTCTGAATGGGAGCAAACAGACCAAATAATCACTGCTGGCTCCGACAGTAGCACGGCACTAATGTAATTCTTTTTAAGTTTGAAAAGCAACTTTTCTTTTTCTTTTCCTTTTTTTTTTTTTTTTTTGGTTGTTATGGGGAAAACGAGCCTGTGTTTTCGGTCAGAACTTACATATTTACATTACACACCAGATCATAACAAACTATACAAAGAATGCAGCTGCCATATGTGCTTTGTGAACATACAATTATGATTGGGGGGTTCAAGCATTCAACTTAAGTATTGCAGACACACTGATACCACTCTGCAAGGTTCGTGCAGTACCTGAAAACTCACTCCATCTTTGGGAGAAGGGCTAGACAGAAGTTGCATTTTTAAAACCTCTCTCTCTCTCTTTTTTTTTCTTTCTTTCTTTTTTTTTTTTTTTAATAAATCAACTTCAGTAAATGCCTCCTGGACGTTTATTTTTAATGTACAGTCTGCAGCTCTGACTGGATCAAATTCACGATTATTCAGATGAGGTTGAATTTGAATAACTTGCTGGTTTGTCTCCCCCGCCCTCCCCCATCACACACCCCCCTCCTCTTTTTTCCCCTCTCTCTTTTTTTTTTTTTTGTTTGTTTGTTTTAAAAATTAAGAAAATGAAGAGAACCGCTGAGTCCAGCTGACCTTTTGCTGACATAATGTAGCAGGAGACCGGTCGCAAATGAGGCCTGGATAAATTAGACGCTCTAATTCTCCGGGTAAAGCGATACCCAGCGCCCGGCTCGGGGCGCAGGGAGCCGGGCTGGGCTGTCCCGGGCTCGGGGCGCAGGGAGCCGGGCTGGGCTGTCCCGGGCTCGGGGCGCAGGGAGCCGGGCTGGGCTGTCCCGGGCTCGGGAGCCCCGGGCCGGCGGCGGGAGCGCGGTGCCGGCGGAGAGGCGCGGGGAGCCGCGGGCACCGCCAAGTTCAGGGCTCGTCCCCTGCGCGCCGCCGAGCCCGGAGCCGGTGCCGCCCGCTACGGCTCCCTAAGCGGCTCCGCCATCCGCAGCCGCGCAGAGGCCGCGGGTGCGCACGAGTGGAAGGATCGCGGCCGGGCCCGGGGCTCGGCGCTGCCGCCCCGCTCCGCGCCCACGGGGGGCTCCGCCGCTGCCCTCGGGGCCGGCCCGGTGCGGCCGCTCCGCCGGCGCGGGCAGCGATGCGCGGCGGGATCGAGGGGCGCGCAGGCGGCCGCGGGGGCGCGGAGCGGGGCCAGCCCCCGCCAGGGCCGATCAGCTCGTCAGGGTTTATCTCTTTAAGTTGCGCAGGACGGTACTGACGTGACAAGGCAAACTCTGGAGAGGGATTAATCTCCAGAAGTTGCTGTCACAAAAAGGAAAAAAAAAAAAAAAAGGCGGAAAGAAGAGAAGGAATCAGGGTTTCGTATTTTAGGCGATCATTTGTTGAGCATCTGCCGGCTCTGCTGCTCCGCTCGGGCCGGCTGGGCAGGGGATCGCTGTTTTAGAGGCAGCGGAGCGTTCTGGTGGCGCAGACTGATGTCCTTTCCCCGCGGGAAGAGGTGAGCGCCGCTCTGCAGCGGGCGGCACGGGCAGGGGCACGGCGAGGGGCCGGTCCTGAGCTCCTCGGGCAAAACTTCCAGCCCAAGCGGGACCGAGCTCTTCCCTCCTCTCTAATGAGTCGTCTCTGCTAATAAATGGTGACTTTACTCAGGTTCCTCAGCGGGTTGCAGCTGAGTCCGAGACAATTTTATCCTATATTCCAAGACGTGTTTTAATAAAACCATTATAAGGTTGGCATTTTATTAGGAGCCTATTGTTTCCAAATTAATCCTTGATCTATGAAAACGTCTATCCTACAAAACTGGATTCACCACTGTGCACCCCTTTCTTCATCTACATGCATTTTACTACTAAGAACCTAGCTCTACATTTCCCTGAATCATCAGACCATTAATTTGCTGGGGAGCTAGCTGTTCCACACAGATGGATATGATTCGGAATAAACTCAGAAGAAATGCAAAAACATGTACTTTTCTGTCATATTACTCCTCCCCCCCTCCTTTCTATTTTTTTTTTCCCTTTCCTCTTTAGTCGGTTTGTGTTGAGCAACGCCTTCAGAAACTTCATTATCTGAAAGGCAGACCTAGAGGGCAGGGACTTTGGGAATAGTTCCCTTCTATTCTGAAACTGTCCAAACTCAGAGCAGGGTTGAACATGTCCTCAAATCTGCACCTTCCAGGAAGAAATGAATGATGTGCCAGACACTTCACTTCTAGTCAAAAAAATATAAACCAAATGCTGTGAGGTTCAGAATTCTTTCTCAGGCCTATTTTCTGTGCGTATTTTACAGTCTGAATGTAAAATGGTCCCTTCAGAAGTTGATAAAAAACTCATGTAGATGTTATAGTATATCTTTTGCTCTGTTTTATTGCAAGTAGATTTTTCTAACAATTCATATGAAAAGAAAATGGACAGCCAACCTGAGAGGATACCTTTGCAGGCTGCAGGCCAAGCAAGCTCAAAAAACTCACGTTAGACTTTAAGTTGGACTAGGTGTAATATTCTGAAAAAAAAATCCCCCTTCCCCCTTCTTCCCCTCCTTTCTTCCCCCCCTGTCCCCCATGCAAAGAGATATATTTTTGCACTTAAAATTTCACCCTCCTTTGACTTTCTTGAATGGTGAAAGTTTACACCCAGGTCAGCATGAAGCACTCTAACAGACTGTGGTTTGCAGCGGAATTTTAGGTTTTAAGGTATTGCACATTAAAAAAAAAAATCCCAACAGAGCAAGAGTAGTTTGTGCCTGACACCTAAAAGATCTGTAATCCAGGAAACACCCTGAAAACGTTCATCTGATAGATAACACAGAGTACTGAATAGAAACGTATTTCCACTAGCTCTGCGATACAAATCAAGAAACATTGTTAATATGTAGGATTGAAAAATCAAGAATTTGTAAATACAGTGCCAGCATACAGCACTTGAGGGATTTTTTTCCTATTTATAAAAAGTAAGTGTTTAATTATTCAGGTTCAGATTTTCCTTGTTGTATCTTTATGCTTTATTGGCATGTTAGGTTTAGGAAGTGGGGTTATAATACAGGCAGTTACAAGTTTAATGTGTGTCTATGTTTGAATCAAAATCATTGTCTTTCACATAGGTAAGTGAAGCAGGTTATACATGCTTACAGCAATTTTTGTGTCAGTCACATTTTTTGATCCATTTATATTTTGTTATTTATTTTTATTTACCATTTCTGCTTGCTGCAGGACTTTCCCTGAGATGAATATCCCTAATATGTGCATTTCTAATTGTCTTGTTAGTTTGTTTGAAATACTCAGGATATTTTTTAAAAACTAAAATTAAAATACTTTTAATGCTCTATTAGTTTTCTGTTGTGACATTTGTTGGAGTTGTCTAGCCTCTAGGTATGTTTGGTCAATATACATTGTGGTTCATGCTTCCACAGACATTTTTAATCACACACAGCAAATTGTTGAATGTTCTCATAAGGAGCAGTGGACAAAGACTACCAGGAAGGGTGACTACATTAAATAGGCAAAACATGAGGGCTGACATAAGGGACTGAAGCAAACCACACTGAAATCAATGGGAGACTCCACTGAGTTGGAACAGGCTCAGTGTAAATCACTGTACAGGTACGGCGCTTCTCGTCTCTTTCCAGCTCTGGTTTGGTTTATAGTGTGTTGTTCACAGGTAACATTCTCGGTTAAAATTATTTACAGGTAACATTCTGGATTGAAATTTATTGATTTGTGTCGGGCATAAAAAGGTCTGTGTTCGGATGCAAGTGCAGATAAGAAACCTGGATTGGTATTGCAGAGCCGATGGAAATGACATGCAAATCACCTTATCCAAGCAAAAGTTGATTTTAGGATATTTCTTAAAATATTGTTCTTTTAGACAACGTGTTTTTGTAGGAATGCAGTAACTATAGAAAAGATTTGGTCAGGTCCTTTCCAGTAATTTTTTTTTCCAACCACATGACTGAAAGTTGAAGATTGCCCAGATTACCATAGCTGTATTCTGCCTTGCCAACGAGGGACCCCCCCTCTCTCCCGCTGCTCTCTCAGCCTTAGCATGGTCCTGCAAATATAACATAATAATTAATTCACTGCTAATATTGGAACTTGACTGTGAAAAAGCTGTTTTCTGCTAGGAGAATTGAATGCAGTAAACACTGCTACAGCAAATGGAGTGTTTCTGTTGGGATATGCTATAAATGGTGTTTAGTTGGTTCCCACTGGAGCCATAAGTTTAGGATCAGATCCTGCTTAATATCATATTTCTCCTTCGCATGATACTTATTGACTGTAGCAAAAAGCACAGCTATTTAAAAAACCCTGCCCCTTAAAAAATATATGGACTTTCTTATCTAGAAAATCTTGGTAATCTTGGTATCAAAGAATTTTTAATTTTCTGCACACATTTGCAAAGGACTTAGAGACCCTTTTACAAACTTAGTCTCATACTTAGATACTCTCTCCTTTTTAGTTCTATTGTGTACTGAAGAATAGCTCATTTAATTAAAAAATCCTAACAGCATGAAATTGTGGAGTGTTGTCAGTAGTTGCAGAGAAAGGGCCAAATTCTTGTTTTCTTATTCTGGCAAAATTTCCGATTGGTGCTATGTTCTTTATGAAGTTTGGATATATACTTCAAGACCCCACTAGTAATAAAGAAAATTGTTTTACTCTTGCTTGAGCATTTTCCTGCTGGCTGATGGTAGCAATCAGAAAACTGCATGCTCCTAGGTTTTTTTTGTCATAAACGAGGAAGTGTTAAAATGAAATCCTAAATGTTTCAAAAAGCTGTAAACAACTCACTTCTGATATGAATCTGTGCAGAAACAATCTGTCCATCCTCTTCCAAGAAGGACTTTGAGTTAAACTATGGGATAAGTTCTGCAGCCTTTTAACTTTTGTCCAGCCAAAGCTAATATATTATTTCTACCTGTAAAAGTAAAATGAAAGGGCTTTACAGTCCAGATCTGTTTATACTCTGTAGGTCGAGTAAAAAAACCCAAGTTTCCCCTCTGCCATGCCCAAATAAACAATGACCCTATTTTCAAGTTCTGCTCAATAAGTGTGTTAAATGCAGAAAGTATTTTGAGTAAATGTCATGCAGCTGTTTGGTCACTTGCAATTCCTGTGGTGTCGTGTCTGCCTGTGTTCTGTGTACTGCTATGCATACTGCAAGTGGACCCTGCTATTTCTGATACGTCTTGTCAGATTTTCTATAAGTCTACAAGTTTTGCTTCAAATAGATGAAAATAACGAAACATTATAAATATTAGATGGTCTTGCTCCAGTGTGCGATGCTGTAAACCTCTGGAGATTTACAAAGAGACAGTGACAACACGAATGCAATTACACACGGTACCACTTTATGAGCTAATTCTATAAAGCAGCATCTCAGCTGTGCACTGACAATAATTTTTCACGGCGACTTTTGGAATGTCCCATGGAACCTTTTAAAAGATTAATTATATGCTCATCCCAAAATAAATTTGCACGTGGCTACAATTAAACAAAAGGCCTGCCACTGCTTGAGGAGTTTTTCCTGAGAAGGAGCTCGGGACAGAAGCAGTTGTTTCAGGGCTCAAATGTAGAAGCTGCAATGCTGTGATAATCTGCCAGGACGCTCTGCTCTGGCTGTGCACCACCACTGTATGTGCCCCTGAGAGGCCTCTGCACCATCCCCTGCTCTCTAAAGATTCCAGGCTGGTGAAGGAGAAATATTTCTTCTCTTTTGCTTCAACAGGTGACTTTGAAATGACCTATGAATTCTTCCACTTTTGTCAAGCTGAGATCAATAGCTAGCGTCGTTCTAGGAAAATACATGTAGGCATTTTCTCAAGGCATGCTAATTTAAAAAATAAGATCTGGAAAAACACTTGTAGTGTCAGAGGATTCAAAGACTAGTCAGAAAAAAAACAACTTTGGAATTGTTGTAGCAGCTGCTATAATCTATTATGTAAATCATCTGGGAATTAAACCAAAATATTTTGTGAGATAGTTTTTGTCAAATAATAAATATGCTATCATTTAGACCTAATGTTTTTCTAGAGGTGTTATTGTTATGTGATGAAAGTGAAACCTCAGAGTACTCCTTATTTTGACTGATGAGGATTTAATATTTATTTATAGCTGTGCCAATGATAACACCCATATATCTGTTCAAGAGAACATATGTTTCTCAAAATTGGGTGTTGGAATTAACACTGTTGATCCATACCAAGTTATATTTGTCTTCTAGGTGTCACCCACATATGCTCACCAAATTTAATCAGAGACACTAAAAGATAAAATATGTGAAAAGAAACCCCAAAAGGCATAAGTGCCTTTGGCCACATTATTACTTATTTTAATGTTCATTTATACCACCATAAGCATCCCTGTAGAACCTCGATGGTTCCTTTTCATTGCCTGGGTGTTGTAAACTGGCTTTTATAAGAACAAGAATCAGAGTCTTTAATTTATTTTACCCTTCTGTAAAGGGGTGCTGTTGGGACATGTCAGATCATCAGCCTGTTGACTAAAGTACAGTATGATTTCACTAATGACTTGGATGCATACTGCAGATTACCACATTTTGCAAATTAGTGAGTAATCAAACACCATAAAAATCAAGGATACTGCATAATGAAATATACTTTATTCATTTAGTTATACAACCATATATTAGTTTTAATTATTTGCGTTAGCAATTCACTGGATGCTGGAACATGGAGCTATAGATATGTTTCCTCTAAAAATTGTATGTGAACATCCAAAGCCCCTGTTGTAGCACTCTGATATACAATATTTTGTGAGAAGATGGGTGAGCACCTTTCCCTTGAGTGAGGAACCTTTTTTCAGGGATGATCCCTAAGAGGGCCCTGAGTTCTCAGGGCCAGCCTGATCCATCCTGGTGGAGATTCTGGGCAGGACTGGCTGTCACCTTGGGAAGGTCACTGCAGCTGGGCTTGTTGCTGTCCTGTTCTGGCTTTCAAAGAGCTGAGGAAGAGAGAGAAACTCACATTGGGCAGGGTAGAGCAGAAGCCTGACTTGAGTGTCCTTGGCCACTCACTGGAGGAAATCTCTCTCTCCTGCTCCTTTATTCCACTCCTTCCTCATTTCCTGCTCCACACATCAGGCCCAGACCATGAGGAACACCAAGTTGTATGTTTCACCCCTTGTTTATGGTGCAATATCTAGTGATGGATCAGGGTGTGGAAACTTCTCTGTTAGGAGCCTGTAGCCTTCAAGGAGGATTTATTCCTGGGTTCCCCCTCGAGATGTTCACCTCCAGCACCAGCAGCTGCCTGCTGCCCACCTGGGCAGAAACCACTCCTGCCATATCTCAGGATGAACTTCTGTTTCTCCTGAGCTACTTTGGGCCTCTGCCATGGAGAAAAACATCCCCTCAGGGTCTTAATTTCTTGCCATTCCTTTAGGAAAAGTACTGATTTTTAAAAGTGTCAAAGTAAATATTTTGTGCATGTATAAAACCTATCTGCAATGTGTGTGGCTGGTTTTGCTTTTTTTCCTCTGTACATTTAATTTTCTCTTCCATATACTAGCTTGTCATCTGGCAGTTCCATAAACTCTCTGTTGTTAAAACAATTTCTCTTTTTTCCCTTATATTTTAAGTTTGATCCATGAATGGCCTGTCAAGAGTTTTGTATTATTGTAAGCTGAAGTTTGGATGGTAGCAGCGACAGGCCACTAACCATAATTGTGTTGCTGTTACCACTGTAACAAATTTGTGTCATTTAGCTATTTTGAAGCTTGGGAAGTACATAAAGACAAATGTAGAACTGATGAATATTTATTATACTGCTGTGGGATCTTAGGTTTAACCATCTTTCCCTCAATTCTGCAAAAATTCAGCGGAGTGGATTATATCAGAAAAAGGGAGGAGAAGTGTGAAAAACCTTGCTGCAAAAATTATTTATGACTGTGGAAAATAGTTAATTATATAATTTTAGTTAAGAACAATGTTAGGGATAGTCTTCTTGCAAAGGCTGGGGTAGGAGACATGCACTTGGCCTGACCTGAAGTCAGTACAGCAGCGTTGGACAGGCACTGTGTGAAGTGCACAGATTTTTCTCATTTGACAGTATTCAACTGAATGCAGCTTTATGCCCCAAATATCTGTGTTTCTTGGTGACCTTATTAGAGAAAGGAAAGTTTCAGCCCCCTCATAGTCTCAGCAGGAGCAAGCCTTTTCCTGTATCACAGTCAGGGCAAAGGAAGGTTGTGTTCTCCACTGCTTCTGAGGTGGTGGGGTATTATTAACCGACTTGACGCATGATTTTAATGTGTATAAAACATGCTAAAAATTTCAACTTATTGGCAGGACATTGAATTTTTTCTTTTTTCTTTTTTTTTTCAGATAAAAAATGAATATAGGCAATAGAAAATTGATAGGCATGAGTCATAATATTTCCCTTCTTTACTTCAAGGAATAACCTTTTTGAAATAGTCACGATCTAGAAATAATTTTTTTTACTCCTGTTGATAATATAGTGTGCATTGGAGACTTGACATAATGAATTATATTTTAGCTAATTATAGTCTTCTCAGAAGCATAGCAGCCAGTATTTATCACATATGGAGGACCTCTGTGAGAACGGATCTCGATTTTTTTATTTTCAGTTTAGAGAGAACTGCAGTAATCTAACAACCAGTGAGTCACTGCCAATGGTTGAATAAGAACCTTAAAGAAATTGTAAAGCATTGCAACAAAAAGAGCACTCTTTCCATGTGCTGAGTCTGACTGCCCATCAGTGTAGCTGGGACAAACCAGACTGGTCAGCATCAATACCCTCAAGGCAAGAACGACTAAAGCTGAACAATTTTGGAGGCTTAAATAGAGGCTAAAGAGACCATATATGGTTTTATGACTCCTGCAAACAGACACCTGAATTTCATCCATTCCAACGTAGCTCATGGTTTTATGCTCTTTCCCTTGGCCAGTGAGTGTGTGTGAAATATGACCATCTCGGAATAAGAAAACCTCAGACATTTACATGAGAACATCTCTCAAGGTCATAAACTATGTGTGCTAAAGACAAAAGGATATTAATTTGACCATAATTTGTGTGAGGGCTTTCAACAAGGCAGTGGAATGCATATTTTTAAGAGTTTTTTTCTTTAGTAATTTAATTTCTCAGGAAATGCTGCCATTAATATTTTATTTTGAGCACTGGGGTGCTAATGGTATTATCCATGTTTCTCTTTACTCCTGACAGTACACTCAACGCCAAACACTTGTTCCAGTAACATATTTATCCCCTGGTACATATAAAGTCTTCTTTTTCTTTCTATCTCTTTTTTTTCCTCCCCAGTGACCCTCACTTATAAACAGCACCAATGTTTAGAAAGGCTGGAAAAATAACGAGATGGGGTTCATATGAAAAACTGTGATTTTTCCAAGTGAAATTAGAAACAGGGTCTCTTTAACATGGAAATTTGATTTCTGTACAATTTGAGGACTCATTTCTGTGACTGTCACATATGTAAAATTTCCAGTGAAGTCAAAGAGGCCTTTGAATACAAAGAAACAGCACAATCAAGCTCTGAATATATATATATATATTCCATATGCTTTTCTCTCTCCCCCAGTGATGTACATGTTATAATAATTTCATCCAGATAAAACTGTCATCATTTTAATTTTTACAGTCCTTAAGCTGTTTAAAAAATAAAATTAATAAAAACAATTTCTGAGAAGAAGAACTCCTCTTTGTGAGAGCATTTAATTAGCATCTCTATTTTTTATTTTAATTTGAAAGGGGAAATATTGCATTGTCAGGACATCCCTGAATGATATCCTAGATATTTTGTTTGTTTTGAATGGCTTGAAATCACACAACTTTACTGAATTATAACCAGATAAATATATCTATGCCTGAGGGCAGGAAGTCCTGGCAGTTGAGATGTGGGGAACATGCAGTTTGTCCATACCAGATTCTTCTGTTCCCTTTTACCAATAAATCTAGTAGAAAGCTTTGTTTTCACTCTCTGCATGATAAATAAAGTCCCTGGCTATGGTGCCATACTAGTGTTTGGTACTTGTGCTTGTAATTCCACTTATTCTCATGGAGAGATGAGATCTCTATGAACCAAACCTCATCAGGTCAGGTTTTGTTTGGGTTACTGCCTATTCCGAAGCAGGGAAAATATCACATATTGCAAATCTTCTGGGATTGATGAATCACACCTTGGCTTCACAAGGTCATGTGCAACAGTTATTCGAGCTGCCAGACCACCCACCTCGGCTTTTGATTTTCCACATTGTCCACTTTTATCTTTTATTTACCCATTTTTTAATTCCCCTCCCCCTCTCACTGATCTCACTTGTAAAAATCAGTTGAGAGAAGACTCTAAAAAGTCCTTTGCATCTTCATACAACTCTGTTTGGGCGAACCCTTTTGTAAACAATTTTTCTTGCATGACAGAGCATGTGCTGTGTGGCAGACATTTTTATGAGGTAGCCCAGGACAGGGCTAATCACATCACCCTGTCTCAGGTTTTGACCTTATCACTGTTGTGCACTGAGCCTAAAAATTGGACACTGGCAACCACATTGGGGGAAAATAAATGGGAAATGACATTTTAGTTAAAAAGAATAAGTAGATTTTATTTTATTGAAACAAAAGGTCATAGGACTTTTATTTATTGTTCTTGCATGAGTGTAATTAAATAGCTGCCATGTTGCCACGTCAAATGATTAAAAAAAAAAGGGACGATTTCACTTACCAGGACCCAATTCATGGTTCTGCAGCTGTTTTACATTCAGGCCTTTAATGAAGCCAGTGGAAACTCTACCTGGAAAGCAATAAGAGAATAATATTCTTATGTGAAACATCATTTCTAACATCTGTAATAAAGCAGGCTAAATCATACCTCTGCCATTTGAAATCATAAATAGTATGTTAGCTTTTAAAAGCAGCCTTTGTCCTTTTGAAATCTTTTGATGTCAGGCTGCTTTAAGAAAAGCCTAAGTAGATCTCTTCTGTACAGTGGTTTGATTAAGAAAAAAATCATTACAGCATCTTCAGTACATCTCTAATGAAAAGTAGTGTATAAATGTGAGCCTGGTAATTCATTATCAGAATCAGAAACAGAAGAATTTGTTGATACAACCATTATTGTTTCCACAAGAAATAATAAAATAAGCTATTTTAAATTGATTACTGGCAGATTTTTTTAATATACGGATATGTATGTGCATGCATGCAGATTGGTGACATAATCTTTAATAACCTGTGTTTAAGAATGTAATTTTTCACCGATGCACTAAACCTCTTATTCACAGATATATTGGCACCTTTTACAGCGATAGCCTGACTGCACAAAATCAGAGACAAACTCTGGCAGTACTATCAAGAATATTTCTTAAAACAAAGTAGAAATAGGTCCTTCAAATTCAGAAAAAACAGCATGCATTTCCGCAAATTGGAAAATAACAGTTACTTGCAACATGCCAGGCTGCAGAGAGGGATGTGGTTTGGAGGGCAAATGTGCTGCAGCTTCCAGTATAAAACCATGTAAGCCCAATGTAATGCCAGAAAGCCAGATCTGAGGCACATGTGTGTGACCTGCACTGCCCTGGGCACCCTGCACACCATGGCCAGTGCTCGGGCAGCTCTGCTGAGGGGCTGAGGCAGCACCTGGGAGAGAAACTCGGCTTGAGAAGAAATGGTGCTTTAGGGTGTTTCCTGGGTAAACTGACTCCATGAAAAATTCTCATCCTTTTCACCCTTGAGTTTTTTTCATAGCTCTGATCTCTGCACAGAGCTTGGGCACAGAGCTCCCCACACCTGCTCACACCGAGCCCTCCCTGTGTCCCTGCCAGCCCCGGGGCAGGGGGGTCCCCAGGGTCACCCCCTGCCCACCCCTGCTCCTGCAGAGGCCCTGCTGGGCAGGGGCTGCCGTGGGAGAGCTCTGATGGAGGCAGAGGCTGCTCCTGGTGGGCAGAAAGGAGCAGCCAAAGCTCGTCCCAGCAGCTGCCAATCAATCAAAGTGAGCTCGGAGCAGCGGCCGGCCCGGAACCCTCGGCCATCGCTTACACTAACAGAGTTATCTCTCCCTGATGTTGCCTCAGAGAAGCAGGTCCCAGATGTTACCTGCTTAATAATGTTCCCGTTTCCCAAGGACAAAGCTCCCTGCAGCTCCTGCACCGAGGGCTGGCTGGACACCTGTGGTGGGTCCTCAGAGCTTCGCTTGCCCCGACAGCTGACGGAGCACATTGACATGGCTCCTCCAAGAAGGACAATTGCATTAAGCCTTGATCTTATTTTTGTTTTTTCAATTCTTTATTCGGTGAAATAAAATAGGAGAAGCACAGTGCTCTAAAGCAAGTATAAATGTAATTTTGCTGCCCTTCTTTTTGTTGTGTGGATGCCAGTTGCCAAAAGGCAGAGATAAATCGTTTGGCCAGAATTTGTATCCCATGAGACATGAAGATTTCAGAAGTTTGAGACAGAGCCTGCTCTTGTCTGCTGTGTGCATGTACTATGCACAGGGCAGGGTGATTAGCTGCAGTGATACCAGGATGAACATCCCCTATAACTTTGGGACAATGCTAATGTTTTCTCTTTGCTTTCAGTTTACTGTGCCCAAAGGACTGATGACCTCTAGAGCCTAATTTTCATATCATACTTTTAGCACAGATATTAAACACACTGTAATTGACCTCTTCTGATTTATAACAGAGTAAGTGGACTCAGATTCATTCTGAAGTGGACAAGCTTATCCACAACTTCCAGATGCTGACAATGCAATTAGTCCCTATGTGGAAAGAAAGAGAGGTGTTTCTCTAAGCCAATATTCAATTTCCACTCTCCAATCTCTCCTTGTTTTAACTTGGCCCACATGCTGGCATCTAATGGTGATAGTTGGATATTTTGTTTCTTGAATAATATGGAGAATCTGCACCCAACTCACTGATACAGAGATGGATAAGGCGCTGGAAAAAGAGGGTAAATACCCCCATTAAAAGCATAGTAAATAATTGGTCTTAAACAAGAATATATGGAGAAAACAAAAATACTGCTATTAAATACACTTTTCCTGTCTGCAGTAGAACACAAAACAAATTTGCAACGTTAATTATTTCCATCAGCTTTGAGCCTGAAATACAAATATGTCAGGTATTTAAATACTAATTTACTTAAAAGAAATCTCTACTTTATTAAAACATCATTATGCATATTGGAAAGTTAAAAGTCAAAGCTATGTAGCTGCTGAGGTAAAATTCACATTTATTGTCCACTGAATGTGATGGAAATTGAATTTGTCAGGAGGCTGATTGATATCTAGAAGTGTTTTGTTTTCAGTGACTGGCACTGCCGAGTTACAACCATCTATCATCTAACAGGTAATTAGTCAGATTTCTCATCATGAGCCTTCAATCCTGCTGTTTTATTATTGAAATACCACAAACCAGTGGGCTTCTGAATGCAGATAAAGTTCTCTGTCATGGTCTTAAGGACAAAGATTACATTTTGCAACTCAACTGTAGTAAGTTTGAATAAAAGTCACTGATATGTGAGGCACGATATTAATATACATGGGAAAATGAGATTCTGGAAAACATCATCAGTGTTGACTTATATTTTTTTTCTGCAAAAGAATATTTAAGATTAAAAGCTTCAGTATTATAATGTAGAAAAATATGTCCCTGTACAGAAGGAGGTTGGCTGAGACAGAAAACTTTTTGGAGCTTGAGAGGATAAGGTGGAAATCAAGGTCTGTCTCTGTGAAGCACCATGTCCCTGTCCTTCCCCACAGTGCAGGTATCAGCTCCTTCCATGCAGCACCCCCAGGTCTTCCCTGGGCTGTCCCAGAGAAGCCAGTCCTGCTCCTGCAGTGTCTGGGGTGGCTCTCATTTGTCTCCAGGGAAAGCAAAGCACAGCTCACTGAGCTGGGCCCCATTCCACAGTGGGCAAGAATGGAGTTTGGGACTCAGGTCCCAGGTTTTTGTATGAACATAAACCCCAAAAGTTTATGTTCACACAAAACCAACTTTGTTGGGAGGTGCTTATCAACACTTCACTTATGGCTGAGTGCACGTCTGAACCATTTGCAAGCTCCAATAAAAAAGGATAAAATAAATAATATTTGATAACAGTTGTTACCTACATGACTGTGATATAACTGCTTTTTTCTGTGCACTCCTGTTCTTCTCCCCTCATCTCTTTGAATTGTTCACTGTAGATGATAAAACAGCAGTTGAAAAAACATTATTAGATAAGGATATAAAAAAGTAAAAATAAACTGTTACTAGAGCTTCAGGAACGTAAGAACAATGAACTGATTACGCTACTAAATGCATTGCACTACGGGTTCTGACTGTCTTCATGTCTACAAGGAAATTGAAAATGTGTTGCTGTTCATCCTTAAAATATTGCTTTTGTAACAGAATGCAACTGTATGAACTAATATTAGTAAAAGCTTAATTAATGTTCACTTTTGGGACTAATTGATGTAATCCAGATGCACAATTCACTCATAGCACTGCCTTGTTGGCAACCTCGGTGGCTTCAGCCAAATTGAAATTTTTTTAAGCTTAATTCTAATGTAATTTTTTTTTGGTGGAAATCTGTGTTCATAATATCCCAGCCCTTCATAATGTCAAGACCCAACACCTTTAAATTCTTAATGAATCATAAATGTTGTTATTTTCTAGAGAAATTCTACAGAATTGTTGAATATGCAAATTTCACATACTTCTGTAATTCTGAGTTAGAAAGGATAATTTGCCATAGCTGATAAAGTGTTCTTAGTTTATGCTACACACAAGAAAATAATTTATAAGAAAGTTAGCTAATTGTACTAAAGAAAATATTTTGATCCAATATGTCAAAACATGTCTAGAATGAATAAAATGTCCAATGAATATCACGTGTTTAATGACTCAAAGAATTTGACAGTAGTAGAATTTAAACCACAGTGCACATTATCAGATAACATATACGTGAATATTATATTACAGTATTTATTTGCAGTTTTCTTAAGATTAGCTTGCGCTGTAGAGCCAAGTAATTTTGAATTATGAGTTCATTGCACATTCTTGAGCTGACATTGTCACATGTGAGCAAGAGGCTGAGACAAGATCAACAGTGAAAGAGCAGAGTGTGTGTTAAAGCTGAAGTTTGGAGGAAGGTAGCTCTGGTTCCACTAAGTTTGGCACAGAGGAGGACCAAAACTTGGACGTTCTGAATAACATCAGACTTTTAGGGAGAGTGAAATGGAATTTACACTTTGTGGCTGAGACCCATCTTTCAAGTAAATGCTCCCTGCAGAGGGGATCAAATAACCCCTTGATGGAAAATGCAAATATAAACCTGATCATGAGACTCAGCTTTTCTTTAGTCTCCTTCAGTACAAGAGGTCTCTTTTACGTGGAATTTGGATAGCTTGTGTGTTTGGGTAAACTAACCCTGCCGAGCTGTTTGTAAACAAATCCCTTATTTCTTGTGCACTTATTCTACAGTCCAGCCCTTACAATTCATGTGGAAAACAAGGACAAGTTCTTGTCTGGAGAGGATGAAGTGAGAAGTATTTGCAGATAAAGGTCAGAGGCATACATGAAATCAGGGTAATTCACAAAAAACCCCAAACTGGCAGAACATAAGGTGACTGTCAAAGCATGGAGGAACATATTAGCAGTAATAAATAACCCAGAAATCTCCCTTCATGGAAATAAACCAATGCAAACACTGAAGACAGCAAAGGCTAAACACTAATTAGATATAACTGCATTTTCAAAATGATTTAATGGGTCAGAGAGCCATTCCCTGGCACTGCCCTAGTGGACACCTGGGCAGAGGCAGTCAGCTCCCCCTTCAAGGTCCCCAGGTTTTGCAAAACAACAGTGGGGAACTAGGGGCCAGATCAGGGGAACAAGAAGAAACAAAACATCTTATGCATGGCAGACCTTGGAGAATCTGGGCTGTAGAGCAACACAGAAGTTGGGATTTCTCTAGGTTATTACAGATTAACAAGGTTTTTACAGGAACACTTCTAAGCAACAGGTCACAGGCTATGTTAGGTTTGCTGAATATTTGCCAGTATGAGTTATAGTCCTTGTCAATGCACTGAGCTAGTCATGTGGGATGGGAGCCTTTTGCTTCAAGCTGCACTTTGAAGCAGCTTGTACAAGTGGCTGATGTGATTGCTGACTCTGGCATTGTATGGTATAATTTAAAATAATTGATACTGGTTCTGGCTCTGTCTTTCCTTTCATGAGCAGTGAGCAGTTTAAATTTTAAGAGCTCCAGTGTACCAGCATTTTGTTTCTTGCCTTACTTTTCTGCCTCCCATCAAGCAAGTACCTAGATGAGAGCAGGAATCCAGGGATGATTATTCTTAGACAATCACCTTTGCACAGTTGTCACATGAGCACGTGGTCTCTCCTAAATGGCTGTTCACCATCATTTGCATCAACAGCAGCTCCACTGGTCTCTAAATGGAGGAGCCTTAGGCAGCCCAGACCCTCTGCTCTGTCCTCCCATCTCCTCTGTGCCTGTGGTCTGTCTCCAGGCACTCACAGTGTTCACCATTCCACAGGGCCGGCTTCTGCCTGGCACTTGACCGCCAAGAGATGAGCTCAGAGGACTTTGGCCAGGTCACTGCCCAGTGTCCTACACAGGCAGCCTGGTGTCACTGGCACAGCGTGGGCCATAGGGAAATATAAAAAGGGCTACCCTGACCTCCTGCCCTCTCTTCATGGTTTGCTGCCACCTCCTGCCACCACAGTGGCCTCACAACCACTCCCTGTACAGCCACAATCTGACAGAGCAGCCTGTGACAGCCCAAACTCTTCAACCCCCTCAGCTTTGGTGCTTTGTGGCCATATTTGGACGAAAGTACAGAATAAATAGCAGTGATAGCAGTGATCAAATGGGCACCTGGCAGAGGTCTGGTGGAACAAAAGTGGCAGTGGTGGAGGGCCACAGGAAGGGGATCTTCTCGTCTCTGGGTTTTACACTCATTTTGACAGAGGCGAGATCGATTTTGAAATGAAGGTTCAAAGCACCAAGCCTTTAGAAGGACTGCTTGGAACAGATTATTTTCCTTTTGATGTTAGTAGATTAATTAAGCTGCTGAAATCTAAAGTGAAGGGTACAGTCAAGCCTACCCTCAGCAGTGAGCATGGGCTGGCAAGTGTGTAATGGGTACTTTTCTCTCACCTTTCAATTGCAATTTGGGCTTCCTGTTTATAGTGAGGATGATGAGCAGGCTGTTCCTTCAGGAGACCCAGCAGGCAGGTGCTGGTGCCAGAGCAGGGCACATCTCCCAGTGCTTTGCAGGTAAAAGCGCGTGGGTTCATCCTGCACCGTCAGAGGTGTGTGGGCATGGCATCACCTGCTGGTGCAGCTCTCACTCCCCTCCCATGGAGGAAAGTGGAGGGACAGCCCATGGTGGAGGGACACAGGGGACACAGGGGGATGAGAAGTGCTGGTTTTCTCTCCTGTGGGTTCAAAAAGCCCCGACTTCCACCCACACATCCTCCCACCTCCAGGCACCTGAAGCAAATCCTGTAAGAATGGCAAGGTTGCAAGGGGCTGAATGCGTGGGGCTTAGCTAAAACCCTCAGGGATAATGATAACTGACGCATTCACAGAAAGAAATTCTTTAAAGTTCAGTGGTTGTAAAAATGGATAATATATTAATGTTTCGGTATGTTTATTAAATACTTAACAATGTAATTTTTTTGAAGACTATCCTAGCCTTGCTATCTTTTTGCATGTGCTTAGTTACCATTTTAAACAACTACAAAACAGTGACATGTGGTAGTGAAGATTTCCTAAGCATCCCAAAGCAATATATGTGTGTGATATATGACATCCTTCCATAAATCCTAAATTTACACAGTATGCTAATGCTTGATTCCATAATTTCTTTTAAAAATGATTATACCCTGCTGCTAAGAGCAAAGGCATACTAAAATCAGTTTTCTATGCTTTTCCAACAATGAAATGCAAGCCAGCACACCACATAACCAATACTTACCATATGTTAGAAGATAATCCAGTAGGCTTCAGACACTGACATGATTTGCTTAAATAAAAATCCCATTTTTTAAGGCAGTAACAACAGCCTACCATTTTTATTATTCCTTTAGTGACCTACTACAGAAACACTAATATTGAATATAAATATTTTTGTTGTAAATCAGCCTAGTCTATTTTCATTGCCTTTAATGTGGGATGGCACTGGCTTAGATGCTAGGCTAGAGGAAAAAGAGCTGCCATTAAATCATTGGGTTGTTCGAAGAAATTCTCAAAACCAGAAAATATTAATCAGATCAAAAGAAGCCTAAAGAGCAGCTTCAAGATTTCTCTGGTATATTGGAGAGGAGATGAAACAGTTCAATTTGGTATTAAAATAATCAAATATACTCTAGAAAAACAGCTATAAAATATTTTTGTAGAGCACTGGTGTCTCTTAAGTGCAGTTCATTGCTTTCCTGTTCTGTACCAAATGAGACTTAATATTAAGCACATGCTTAAGTGTTTGCAAATTTGGGGTCTAAGGAAAGAAAATGTGAAATGCAATTTTATAGTGAAAGGAATGAATGCATCTGACAGGTTAAGATTAAGGCTCTATGCACTAATGTGGCATCTTTCATTGTTACAGAATGATAAGAAAATAGAAAAATTGCATGTAGAAAGTGGAAGGTAGCAAATACATTCCCTTTCTTTCAGACTCACCAGGGAAAACATACTTGATCTCAAGTACTGCTTAAAGGTAGAAAATAAAAAAAATTTAAAGCTGAGATACTTCCAATTTTTCCCAAATCATTAGGACATCAGAGCTGAACTCTTGGCCCCACTGAAGTGATAGATGAAAATACAGATCTAAAAGAAATTTATAACTATTATCACTAGACCATTTCTCTCACATCATACTTTTAAATACTATTATAATTTCAAGTTATGTAATGACATGATCCTCAGTAAAGGATTTTTTTTTGCACTAGTAAAACGTATTTGCACCTGTGAGGCAGTGCTTTATATTTCCTTTTAATGAAAATATTGTGTAACAAATCTCAGCTTGCTGGATCTATTAACAGCCCAGTTTCTCCAGCTAGATGAGTTTGAATTTCTGGTGCCCTTTTTCTCAGACCAGACTATTCCAGCTGGAGCAGGGGCTAGTTTTATTGAGTAATGGACTGAGCAAAACCAGTAGTTATGGGGATACAAGGAGTATTCCCAATGGGAGCATTTGGCAGTATGTAGAAATATTTGTAATAGGAGGATCTGGCATGTTTCCAGCATCTGCAAAAAATGTAGACGCCTCCTTTACTCCCCAAATATGCAAAGGGTTTACAGCCGAGAACAGAGAAATGTGGGAACTCCACAACTTGACACATTGATCCTCTCCCAAATTGCCCACAACTGTGTACGTGCTTTGGAACACCCTCTGCAAAGCCAGCACTTTGGAGTAAGTGTTCGTTAGCTCTTGTTCTAATTAATAGCAGAGTGAATTACTTTGCGCATTATGTAGTTAGCTATTTATTGGGCCAGATCCTCAGCTGGGGTTAATCAGCATAACTATTGATCTTGACAGAACTTCCCCAATTATATCAGTCATGGTTCTGGATATTTGACTTTATGTCATTTTTCAATAATACAGTAGAAATTGAAAATGGAAGTATATGTTTGAATATTTATAGGTAAATTGAATTCAGAATTTTGATAAGTACAGCAAATTATGCACAGAATTTAATTTTGGACAAAGGTTTTGTAGGGACAAAATAGGATTCATTCTTTTTGCTGCCAGGATCATTTTGTGAAAACATATTCAAAATTGCTGAGGGGATTCTATTGTGGCATAATCCCACTGAAACTAAAAGCTCCACTATACAGCACTTACTGGCCAACAATTTCTTTTTGACATTTGGAAAATATCACAGGTTATCCCAACCTTCTGTTCAGTCAAAGCTCACATGTTCATTTTGTTGTAACCTACTTTAGAGACAAATCAAGCATATCCTTTTCCTTAGTATTGAAAATTAGATTGTACTAATTGTTTACAACCTTGGGTTATAAATGTACACCTTGGGAAAAAGGGCCAACAGAGGACACAGAAAATGATATGGCTGTCCAATGGTAGGAATATTACTTTTGAGAAAATATAAAGGTACAGTAATCTTAACAAAACTTATGACATGAAAACCTGGATGCTACTTTCAGAATATTCAAACATGTAATCCCTGTTGTAGTAAATCCCAAATCCTGCCCTGTAGAAATGCAGGCTGTGAGCACATTTCAAGTTAATGAATGAACCCACACATGGTGATGTACTAGAATATAAGGAGGATTTTAAAGCATACTTAGATTCCTAACTCACTTATTAAATCAAATAATCCAAATACCTTTAAAATATGGCTACTTGCACTGTTTACTGAAGGACTCAGGCTAAACCTCACTTAGTAATGCAAAGACGGATGTTCTTTGGAAAGTTTTAGGGAATTTTGGCTTGAGTAATATCTTACAATAATTGCCATTTTTTTGTAATTGCCAATAATTACAATAATTCTCTGAGTGTAGGAAGAGCCTTGGGATGGACAGGGTTATCTGTGAGGGTTATCTCCACACACACTGAGCAGAATAGTAGGGCTGCTTGGAGGCCTCTAAAGTTGCACCATTTTATACCAATGTGACAGCGTCACTTTCCAAAAAGGTGACTGATTTACACCTTAATGAGAATGTCTCCCCCATAGTTACCTGTATTGTGCTGTCCCAGATGAGGCTGATTAGTCACAAAGACTGAGGCACATAGCTAGCAAACTCCTATCCCCGAATTTTAGTCACATGAGGACTTATTGTCCCAGCTGCTTTTAATGCGAGTTGCATGGCTAAAGCCTTGTCTGCTCTTGAAGATCTTTGTGCAGAACCAGAATTAATTAAGAGAATTGGCTCAGAACATTGCCAGTTGGAGTTGGTTAGGTAAATATTGTGTCTTTCTCAGTCCATAAGCAAGATGCAGCACTCTAATATGAAAGCTATAAAATTGATTTTAAAGTATGGTGTACAGCCAGTGGTCAAGAATGCATAACTATACCAATAAGATAAACTCAAATTGAAGGAGGTCGGAATAATCTTGCAACGTGATGTATATCAAATGTATCATATAACACTTGCCCCTTATTTTCCTGTCTGAACCATGATATTTATAGCTGTTTCACAAACAGGTAAACTGAATTACCTAGTAGTAGCTATAAAACACATTGTATAAATATAGATTTCTCCTGGTATTTGTGGGCTGTGGTTCTGCAGTTCATTGCATGGTCAATTGCTGGAAAAGCTGTTCGTGGAGAATTTCAGTGGGCCTTTCTCTGTACAAAAATGGCAGCTTCTGAGGCTTACCAGACATGTTGAATAGACTGTGCTTTGTACTAACCCAGATACATGGTACTTTATTATCAATATGGAAACACCTTGCAATCACCTATGTATATGAGGCTTCTTTTCTGCCTCTTGAGCCCTGACTGCTCTAGAGAAAAGTTCTCTCAGAAGATCTTTAGTCACCAGTCCAACTGCAGAGTTCACTTATACTCACTGTAATCCCTGGGAGAGAAGTTGTACCTAGAGCAACTCCTGAGAGCAACAGGAGCATCTACAAGCAAAATAAACTCCTTTTTACAAAGACAGAAATTTCTTGAGAGTTAGCTCAAGGAAATTGTCTACCTGTACAGTGTTTTGTTGGCAGACCTTCTTCAAGTAGATTTTTTGTATATTGGCAAAAGTGTATTTTGTCAGCACATCTTTTGCTGGTTCCCCAAGAAGGAAAACTATGCTGACAAAAGGACATTAATTAACAAAAGGAATGTTTGACCTTGTAATCTCATCAAAATTACACCTCCTGTCTGACAGAGATAGAGAAACTAAAAAGTCAACTTTGAGCTTCTACTGGAAGTAAGAAACATATCAAAACTTATCTTCCAAGAACAAACCACATCTCTTGTGCAGTCTTTGCTAGTGTTTGCACTTGGCACTGCATATTTGCCATTTTAGACACAGAGAAAAGCAAAAACCTGAAACCCCAAAGCCCACCCTGCAGAGAGCTCCTTCCTTGTGAAGGAAATTCACGGAGCTGCCATGAATCATCTTCCAGTCTGCACCACGCAAAGCTCCATGAATGGTGCAAGATGGGTACAGCAAGATTTGTATAGAGGACCTAAGATAATGCCATAGACACCCAAAAAAGAATAACTTTTCTCTTTGAGGCATCTGTGGTGAAACTGATACAGATGTGTGCACATCTTAAGCACAAAGTAATTTAATTTTTTCAACTTATATTGTGTTAATACATCCATGAAAAGGTGTCTGACCCTTCAAGGCTGGGGCTGACACATGGCAACCCTGGATCAGCTTAGTTTAACCAGTCCTTGTTCAACAACAAACTTTCTCATAAAAGCAAACAGCTTGCTCTCTTTCCTCCAGAAAACCTTGTCCTCTCAGGTTTCTCTGCTTACCTGTCACTACATGAAAGATCCATCCTCTCTGTAAGCTCTGACACAGCCTTCTCATTAAGCACCACAGATGACTGTGCAGCCACAGAAAGGCTCCGTGCTGTATTTCATACTTCTGTCACATGAGAAACTAAACTGCTAAGTATGGTAGCCACACTTGAGTTGGCATGCTTTGAACATGTGATTGCCATCATTTCGCATAAAGCCAGGCAATCAGCAGGAGTTCTAATCATTACTAGATAGTTTATTTTCACACTATTTTTCATATAGTACATTATTTTGGAATTCATATCGCTGAATGGGTTAGTAAAGATTAAATTAGACAATGTAATGATAATCAGGACATTGTGCTGACTGTAGAAGTAATTTGATTCTCTGAGAATTTGACAAGGGGGAGGGAACAAGAACTTGAAGTTTTAAGTATGTCCAAGATTTGAGGAGGATGGCATTAAACAGTTAGAGAAGAAGACTTCACAAGGTATAACTAGCTGTGATGTAATTAATTGAAAAATAAAAGAAAGGTTTAAAAATTCAAATTGAAAACAGTGATACTGTTTTTTTTAATTAAAAAAGTAAATGTTACATTAGACACTTTTAATTACATATGAAAACAGAGACAGGCTAGGCTGATTTAAAAGTTTGCATAGAGGATAAAACTGAAAGTAGCAAAAAGTAAAAATACCCCAAAAACCCAAACAAATAGAATTAATAAAATAGAAGGGGAAAAAGCCCTAGAGAAGGAATTAATACACCTCTGTTTTGGCATTAGCACTTTCAAGAAAGCTCTGGCTGCCTGTCAGAGCCCCACTGGAATCAATGGGTTACTGTATGGGTGTGGATATCAACCAGTTCTGTGCAGTTTGCAGGCTCTTGGCTAAGATGTGAAGCTATCATCACCTTAACCACTGTGCTTGTATGCTATATCACATTTCCCCATCTGGATTCTGTTTTTTTGTCTCTTAAACTAGCAGCCTCCTTGGAGCAGGGACTGTCTCTTCTGAATATTTAGCACTTAGCACAATGAAACCTTGATCCCAACTGCAATTTAGAAGAGTAGCAATTATTTTTAATGATATAGAGTGTAAAGATTTTCAAAACAAAGCTGAATTTGATCACCAAAATTGCTGAACTGGCCTAAAAAAATTTGGGAATTATTTTAGTAATTCTGTCTTGATATTTACAGGTTCAGTAAATGTCTGTAAGACTTATGTCAAATCCAAAAGTTTCAAAAATGGTTTTGGTGGTGTTTGAAAAAACATATGAAAATTTTAATATCGTTACTCACTATGATCAACTGATCATAGTGGAGATCAACCGATCTCCTGTCCTTCAGAAAGGTTTTAGCCAGTCAGTTGTGGGGTAGAGATGCTGCTGTTGGAATTAGAACTCTCCTCACAGAAAGCTGACAGTGCAGATGACCACTGTAAGCCCTCAGTGTGGGCTCCACATCCCAGTGCAAACCCTCAGTGTGGGCTCTAATCCCACTGCAAACCCTCAGTGTGGGCTCCACATCCACTGCAAACCCTCAGTGTGGGCTCCACATCCCAGTGCAAACCCTCAGTGTGGGCTCTAATCCCACTGCAAACCCTCAGTGTGGGCTCCACATCCCACTGCAAACCCTCAGTGTGGGCTCCACATCCCAGTGCAAACCCACTGTGTGGGCTCTAATCCCACTGCAAACCCTCAGTGTGGGCTGCACATCCCTCGTGCCCCACCTCCTATCACTGCTGTTTATGGTACCATGAGTGAATGTCTCAAAAATCCAGAGATGCAACCATGCCACTTCTCCCAAAACTGCAAAGAAGGGGTCAGTTTTGGGATCTTGAAGATCTGAGGTGACCAAGTTAATATTGAGTGAATGAATTTAGGAACAGGCACCTTTTGAGCCCTCTCTGTTGGTACAAAACCACTCATAAGCATTAGTCATTTTTGAAAATTTTGGCCTAAGCTTACCACAGATACTGACAGAATGGGAATACATACAGCTCTTTGTATGAATTTAGATGCCTCTGTAGAAATGCTGTGTTGGCAATAGTGACATTTACAGCACCTTTATACCCTGGACAAGGCCACTCTTCTTTGACAATGAACATTCCTTATCAATGTACATCACAGAACTGAGGTCCTTTTGGAAACTATGGAGATATTTAGTTCACAGCCATAATGGGTGAAAGAGAGCACCCCTGACTTTGAAATATGGAGCAGTGAGCTTACATGAGTCCTGAAATTCACATTAATTTCACATTTATGACTACATATTATTCATTTGGAAATCAACAACTGAATTAACAGGAAAAAAATTATCACAAAACTATCTCTGCTGGTTTTATTGTTTTACTGAATCCATAAATTTAAGAACCAGCAGTTGCTAAGAAAACAGGCATGGAATGTCCATTCTGAATGATCAGAGACCCAGTGTTCTCAGAGTGACCAGGCAGTAGCTGTGTCTAGGAGGTACAATTGTGACTTTCTCTGCCCAGCAGCCTCGCTGTTTTGACATACAGCTGTACTAATACTGCCATCACCCTTCAGATTCCTGCAGCTGGAGAAAGGCACAAGCTAGATCTGCTTTTATTTAATACATAAATATCAGTTTTTAAGGTGCTTCATTCACATGGGCACAATACATAATGACTCAACAATGTAAAAATTATGAGATTATGATTTGTGTCATTCAAGACACAGCACACAGGTAATCCTAGAAAGCTGGAGACTGACAAAAAACATATGGGTAACTCTAAAAACTGTTCACTATTAACAAGAGAAACATGGTAAGCCACTGGGGAAACTTGGCTAAATTTACATTTTTGTAGAGCTGTTAAAGATTTGTATCTGGGCATATTGAAGCAAAATCTTACACATACAGCTAGTGTATTCACATGCATTGGCTAAAATTTTCAAATACCTAGGATTAAAATTTAGTCCTAAACTGATATTAAGTTTCCTAATTATGCATGGCTGTGGACCCTGCACTCATAATTCTCTGCTGAAGTCAGAGTTTCCAGTTGGGCACTGCCTGTGAATAGTCAAGCAATTTTATTTAGAAGCCTAAATTTGGATTTCATAGTTTAATGCTGTAGATAACTATCATGATGTTTGTTTTATTTGCATGTTTCTCTGTTTGAAATGTTAAGTATTCTAATGTATGCTGTGATAATATGGTTTTTACTTTTAAAATTTTGTTTTATTTGGAGAGATGAGTGGAAACAATGGGTGTAAAAAAGGTGATCTAAATGCTCTGACCAAGCTGGGGTTTACTTACAGGGAGCTGTATTTTTTTTCCTGACTCAAATATAAGTACAAGTGGTGATCTACAGTACATCCTGTGCTTCAATTAGTCAAAGGCTGATTTGTCTAATGGTAAACAACAGGAGCAAAATCTTAATGAGTCCACTTACAATTTTGCATATTGACTTCACAAGGGATTTTCATGGTTAAGGCTCAGGAGCCCTGGGCCACACAGGTCAAACCATATCTTGCTGCATATGGGAATCCAAAGCTCTTCTCTTTTTTGTTTTGCTGGAGTTGATTCAAATTCATTGTGGTCCACACATGAAGAGCAGGACTTGCTAATATCTGAGCTGTGACAGGAAGCACAGTGAGCCCTGTGAGTGCCAGCAGGCACAGGGCAGTGGGGCAGGCAGTGCATCCGTGCACCAGCTCTGGGACAAGGCTGGCCCTGCTGAAAGTGCTGCCTGCACAGCCCCCAGACCACTGTCACCATTGCTGAGGGATCCTTCTGTGGGGGGGATAATGGAAAATGAAGCTGTTTATAGATTGAAAAAATAAATTCTTGAGCCCAGGTTTACAGAAGGAAAATTTGTATTATTGCTCTATGAGACTGAACAAGAGTCAGGAAAAACGTGGATGGTTCAGTCCTTCTGTAACAACTGTAGAAGCCTTGTGTGCCTGGGGCTGGGCTGCCTTAATCAGCTGCTGTGCTGGGATGACAGAAAGGGAATTTTGGCCCTTATTATTTCTTGTTAATATTCCTTCGTCCCCATGCAAACCCAGAGTGCTGCTGTGGGCACTGTGGAGCAGACAGAGTGGGTCAGAGCTGTGCGGGTGGCAGGAGAGGGGCATCCCCACAGCTCCTGTTTGCATTTCTGGGGTCAGGGATACCAGTCCCTGCCCAGAACAAGCTCTGCCTTCTCTGAGGCTTACAGAGATGCACAGGGATTTAAAAGGGTGCAAAGCAGGCACCCTTGGTGATGATCTGCTACCCATAGTGCCAACTTGGCGATGGCTCCAAGTGTATCACAGAGGCACAAGCCAAGGTTTGTCCAAATGTTGGAGAAGCCCTGTGCTCCCATCATCCTCCCTCTCCTCTGAGGTGTTTCAGCCAGGGTGAATATCTTTTAGAGTACCAAGGACACTAATGTGAGTACTTTTTGTGTGAGAAAGCTGATGGTACTGTGTTATTTCTGAAATTACTGAATTCATGATGATAAATTAAAATCCCCCATGTCTTGCAAAACCAAATCAAGCCCACATACTTTATCACATTGGATACTGGCAAAATTTTGTAAAGTTTAGCTCTCCATTTAATTGTCTAAGTCTCCATAATAACACATCTTTTTTCCTATTATGCAAACATTCAGGTAGATTTATATTAGGTGCATTATAAAAAGTGCAGATAGGTAGTAAAGATTATATTGATGTACATAAGACAGAAGACAACAACACATGGAGAAAAAAGATATATGACTGGCTGGAAGCATTGCAAGTTAACACTTTGCTAACTTGCCACATGTGTACATCACATAAGCAGCTGAAAATATTTAATAGTGAAGGCTCACACATCTACAGTGCATTCGGTTTGGGAGAAGTGTGTGCAGCTGTTACAGATTTCAGTAGTATTTTCTTTTCCCCTTGGTGACACTGAAGCAAAAAAGCACCTATAAGTGAAAGATTATATGTTAAAGACAGGCTATAATGAGGCATGACGTGGAAGTAAAAATAAGTATTAGGAAGAGGAAAACTGCTGCATTCTCTGAAAGGGCAGACATGGACTTTAAATACAGATAAGCCTCTCCTTTCTCTCTTTCTGGGACTTCCTTTGTTAAAGGACTTGCTTTGAATCACTTTCCAAAATGGGCTACTAGCACAAAATTTAATTTACATTATTGTGAGGACACAAATGATATTTCATGTACCAAAACTTTCAAATGTGCTATGTCTGTGCTATTTATTTTAAAAATAATGATGGTTAAAGAACAAATGTTGTTACTTATAATGCTTCCAGTATCCTCAGAGCTTGCTTACTATAGTTTTTTCATTTCCTATACAATCAGAATCTAGTTTAATTATATAAAAGCATCTTCCATAAAAAGTAGTGCAAAATGCTTTACAGAGAGAGATAAAGAAAAGAAGGAATGTTTTACACAGATTGCCACAGTGACTCTCAATGAGAAGAAAAACAATCTCTGAGGATAGACTACCATGAACATTAGAAAACCAGAAATAAAGAAGAAATAGCAGCAGAATTAGTTTTGAAACCTAGATCGAGTTTAGGAGCCACAGAAGAAGGAAAAAGGGAAGGGAAAAGAATGGAAAGGAAGTGAGTTGTGTAACAACAAAAAAAGGAAAGGAAATTGGAAAGTTTTCAGATGAGATTTAAGAACAAAGACATTTCCGGGAGAGGGAGAAAAGGCAGCAGCACAAAGAAAGGGAAGAACATCCATGCAGTGTAGGAAATCACAAAAGAAAGAAGAGTGGCTTAGCTTAGAGTCAACCAAGCAAGGATTTGGAAAACCTGGATACTGCTGTCTGGGTGCCTTTTGTCTCTCTGGACTTTCCTACCTACAAAATGGAGAACAGGTTAGGTGATGAGGCATGAGAGTCTCAAGAGACTTCAGGGAGAAAAGCCTTGAAGGGGCTATGGAGAAGTGGCATAAAAGTAAGATATGGCCTGTTGATCTTCCCTGGTGAGATACAAATGTTCAAGTGTTCTTTAGAGTTGATAGGCAAATTATTTTGTAGCAAATTACAAGGAGTAGGAAGGAGCAGTGACTAAGCCAACACAGAACAGAGGGGAGAACAAGCAGAGCTGTGATATTCAGAGTAGATAAAGTGATAAAAAAGATAGAATTAAGAATAAGAAGGCCTGGGGGGAGAATAGGGAACAATTGATTTTAATGAAGATGAAAACCTCCTCCAAGGGAGCTGGATAGATAACTTTTGTTGTAACTGGAGGAAAAGCATAGCAGAAACACTGAGCCAAATATAGCCTTGTGTTATGCCAGCTTTTACCATCTTTCTCCACAATATGTATTCCAAAAAGAAATGAAATCCTCCCACAGAGAAGCCTTGAGAATGAGGTGCCCTGCAGGCTGGCCAGGGTTGGCTGAGCCCAGGAGGATGAGGATGGGAAGGGACCCATCTGACACAGGCAGAGGTTTTGTTCCTCCTGTCATGAGGAGCAACTGATGAGGAGCAAATGTGGAGCAATGATTTGCTCTTTTGCAATTTCCCCTAGAGGTGACTTTCTCCTCCTCCTCTCTGGAGTGCTCAGGAAGGCTTTCCTGCCCCACCTGCCAGAGCCTGCCTTGGCTATACTGACATGTGATTTATGTTTGTGATGCACTAAATAGTGATGCAACCCGTGCCATGCATTTAGTAAGAGGAACCAAAGGAAATGGCTTTCTGCCACAAGATCCTAGAATGTGCTGAGGAGATACTGAAACTTCCAAGCAGAGCAGCTAGAGCAGAAGAGCTCAAGCAGGGCTGTTTGACTCAAGAAATGAACATCACCAAGCTTCACAGAAGTCAAGACTCTCTTAAAGCCACTCTTTAAGCTATACTTCTGCTGTACCCATTTGGAATCAGTTTTAGTTTGTTGCCCAAAGCTACATAGTACCATAAAGCCTGCAGTACTCAATAACACAATTCACAAGCATGGTGGATCTTTCTGGGGACTTTCCAAGCTACTCAGTACTTTGTGAATTTTTACACACACCTTACTTCTCTTAAAATGATTCTTTTATCTTCTACTTTACATCTTACTCTACCTATAAACTTGCAGGGGACCACGTTTAATAGTGGAGTCCATCAGATGTGGAGATTAGAGAAGGAGAAATGGGGCAGTTATCTCTGTGCCACTGCTCCACCCACACTCTTTGAATAAGTCTGCACAATGACACTTGAATGAAAGCCTAAGTAAATTCTGGTTGATAACTGCATGGAACAAATGTGGAACAAAGAAGCTATGCTCTACTCTTTATATGTTGGAAGAATGAACTTGTTGCTGCTTGATCAGTTCCTTGTCCTTCACTAGTACTTGAGTTCCTCTTTTTGCTGAGAGAGCATGCAACTTTGCAGTGCAGGGTTGTGTTATATTTCCTGACCTTTGACACTTTTTCCCCCCCAGAGATTTAAAGGAGTTAATATGGGAAGCAGTTTTTGTCTCACTTTGGCTTTTAAACAGCAGTCTATTTATTTCTCATTCAGCAAGCCTCAATTATTTGTTTGTAAAAAATCATTTGGTTTAATTCATCCTTCATGTAACTACACTGGAAAACAATAACGTTACACAAGAGATGAGTTTAACAAATATATAACTCTTGTAGGGACAAAAAGAATTCTTTCTAGAGCTATGTGAAAGGTTTATTATACATGCCTGATTTAGTGCATTTCTACAAATCTGAACGTTAAAGACCATTTGTCTTTCTTCAAAAGTACTTAATCTGAAGTTACGTCCAAATGTTAAACCATCACTTTTCTTTTTTTAAGAAAAAGCGATTTGATTGTGCTTGTGCTGGAGTTGTATAATGCTTGCTTGCTCCTGGCAAGTGCTCCATTCAGTATTTGCAGTGTAACACAAAGTTGGGAAAATCCACACAACAAGAGAAGAACTCATACGAAGCTGCCTAACTCCAGGTTCCCCAGGGCTGGGTGAAGTGGTGGTGCTGGTGGGGAGATGGAGACCAGGCAGGGCTGTGTGGCCTCTGTGCCTGTTCTGATATGATGCTCTTTACCATAGTGTCTGCCAAGACAATCCATTGATGTGTTAAACAATGTCAGTCGCATCTCTAGCAGGCTGTTCTTTCTCTCCTCTTCCCCAGGGCTGGACTTTTGGAATAGTTTCTGATTTTTTCAACTGTATGCACCCACAGACCTCTATGATACTTTGTACATGTAGTGTCCTCCTAAATTCATGTTGTGTCTGTAACCAGGCTTTGCAGTGACTGTGGTGTGTTTGATTTGTGTTCTGAGGAGGCAATGCCATGCCCTGGAGAGAGCAATAACCCATGACTCAGGACCCAGGATTCCTAATCCTGGCTCTGCTGCCAACCTGCTGCATGGACCTGGGCAAATCACTTGACCCAGATTCCCAAAGACAGATAAGCACCTAAGATCTTTAAATAGTGACGTCCAGGACAGATTTATCTGGAGTGCTGGGTGCAACTTGTGAGCAGTCCTACAATGGGGCTGCAACTGGGTGACTGGGCAGCTTTCTCTCCTACTTTTAAATCTGTGTCTGTTTTTCATCTACATTCACTATTTCAGCTCCATCCAAATGCTGAAATAATGCATTTTGCAAGGAGCACAAACATTCTATGGTATATATGGAAAACCATGGAAAAAACTCATCTATGGTTGGTGGCCTGTAAGCCCTGCAGTGAGAGTTTTAAATTAGGTGCCCCACTGCCATGAGAACCTGGGGTTTGAAAGTGTGCCTGCATGCAGAGTATGTGTAAGTCACAGATTTAGGGAACATGGAGGCAGAGAAGTGGCAATTACCTGGCTCAGCCTGGGGTGGTGAAAATGTAAGTTCAAGACTCTAATCCAAGCCAGGTATGCTAGGGATGATTTGGCCACAAATCCCAAAAAGTGTCTGAAGCAGTAAACTACTAGAAACACTGTGAAATATCTTTTAATTTTTTTGGGAAGTGCAAGGTAGAAGGAAAATCAAGCATGTTAACTGAGTAATGGATGAGGGTTTTTTTGCCTAGATTCCAAGGAGGCACCAGGACGGAGTGAACATACCCAAACCCCATCCTTTAGCCTGGGCATCTCAGGCTGGTGTTCCAGCAGGAAAAACAAAAAGTGTCAGTGAGGAGAAGAAAGGCAGCATACAGTTAAAAGCTTTGATGTCTATTGTGTCTCTGAAGAAGCACCTGTGTGTCTTTCTAGGGGTGTTTTTTTGTCTCACAAAGGCAAGGGACACTCTCCAGGGCATTATTTGCATGTGTGGAGGTGACCCTGCACACAGCAGAGCACAACCTTGAGCCTTGCTGCCACAACAGCAGGCAACACTTCTAGCATTTGTATGGGAAGCTTCAGGAGAGGCAGGGCCACGAGGATGCCGGGCTCCTTGGAAAACCACAGTAAGAAAGATGCACAAAATAAGGATTCATACCCTTCAGCTCTGCCCATGTCCTGAGCAATGTGACAGAATTGTGAGGGGCCTCTACTTCTCATGATCAAAGGGGTGAAAACATTCAGAACTGCTCGATGGCCTGGAGAAGCCTGGTACTGTGCAAGATGGAGTCCAGGTTAAAAAAAACCAAAGTGTTTTATGATAGATCTGGAAGCAAAACAGCTGAGTGCCTCTTTCAGCCAGGCTTTTATACGCGGTCGTAGGGTATCTGGGAATCCATGAATCCACGCTGACATCTGCACACTGAGAATCATGATGCTGCAGGCCCTAAGTATATATTTAGACTGCATCTACAAACCTTGCGGAAAAACATTAAATCAGCAAAATGAAAAAAAAAAAAAACCCAAACAAAAATGAGACATAAAAATGAGCTGGCTACTCTAAAACACAGATACAGTAATTATTTCAGTCTTTTGCTTAGGGGTGTACCAACTGTTTACAATTTACTGTTTGGCAAGCTGGGTGTTCTCATTTCCCTCATGGTTCAGGAGTCAAAAACATATGCTACCTTTAGTAATGAACTCTTCCAAGATTTGAAACTATCCATATTCATGTCACAAGAAATGTTTACACAAGAGCAAAATGCTCCAACATCAAAATAAATCAGTAACATCTCAGAGTTTATATTTCCATATGCTTCTTTGGCATAATAAAGCAGTCGAAGGGCTGCTGCTGTAAAATGAAGTTTAATTAAAAACAAAAGAAAAAAAAACTTTATCAGAAATCACGGGCATCCAAAAATTGTGCAGAATAATGCATAGAATGAACATATTCTAAAGATTTATCATCTATCAATAGAAAAAAGAAAATGCAATATAATCATATCCTCTACACACCTTGCATATTTTTCATATTATGTGCATAAATTATACATTCATTTTCATAATTATGGTAACATTCTAGTTTTCACATAAACTGCTATTACTCCTGGGTATCAGTAAGTTTACATCTACCAAGGCTACATGCTAATTACATTTTCTTTTTATAATGTTATCTATTTATCAAGTTTAGTTTCCTAATGGAAATTAATAGACTAGGTCTCTGCAGTAAAAAAAAAATAATCAGAGGTAACACTGTGTTTTGGGTATTTTTCAGTTTTCATGTTATTCAAGCTTAGAGGGCTTTGAGTGCTTGATTGGTGATTATGGTGTATGAAATAAGTTATAAATCCAGTGTCCAGGACGTGGTGGGGAAGGAGTTAATGATTTCCCTTTTGCTAGAGGAGGTCCACAGCTGCCTGAACTGAGTGCAGGGATTTTCAGGGTAGCCAGCTGTGGGGATTTAATTGATTCACCCACCAGCCTGTAAAGGGGGGTACCACAGGGTGACTCTAAATCCTGCTGTGATTAAGGGAGGAGGAGGTAATTTAGGGTGGGTATTGTAGCCGTGAGAAGACCCAAGCACGAATGACTAGATGGGTAAATACTTACTGTTATTTTCTTCTGAATGTTAAGGGAAGAAATGAGGATTTTTTTTGTTTTTGTTTTTGGTTGGATTTTATTTTTTTTACATGTGCTTGAGAAAAAGAGTGCTCTTTCTATTTTTCTAACTTTTAACGGAGCTCTGTAGTACTCTTGCTAGGATCTAAAGTTAGGGCAGCAAGAAAGCCTGAACTGCAGGGACATGAGTGGATGGAAGATGAGCCCCAGCCAATTGCAGCAGATGAGGATGAGCGGATGGGTGTGGGCAGGAGTGAGGAATAATCCCACAGTGTGTGGGATGCTGGAGGAAATCTCCTTGGCTATATATACAGGAGGGTGAGATCTTAAGCGGTCTTGGCTTTCAGGTCACACTGTACCTGTTTGCTGTTCAGCTGAGTGCAGTGGAAGGATTGCCTCCTTTCCCCAGACACCTGACTGCTTTTAACAACAGGGTTTAGCAAGGCCTGGCTTATCCCCTGGGTGGGTTTCCCTCCTTTTTCTCTCTCTGAATCAGAGTATTGTCAGAAATCTGCAACTTGTTCTACAGGGACAGCAGTGGTATTGCACCCCTTGCAAGAAGCACCTTTGGCTCTATTTTGATTTGATCCTCAGCACATTCTTTTTCTTCCTCACCTGTAGTGAGAGAAGAAGTTTCTTTCCTCACCTCCACCTGCCTTGAGGTTTCCCAGGTTTAAGCATGGTAATTTGCCTGAGGAAATAGGCTTTATTCAGGGTTAGAAATTCTGCATAAATGTAGACTCTAATACCTAGAAGCAACCTATTTTGAATATTACAATATGTTTAGTTGTAACATATTCTATTTCTAACCTACTTTAGGAAGAGTTTATATATTTCAAGCACAATTTACATCCATTTGCTCCTTCTCTTGCAGTAACTCTGCTGTAGTTGAAATGTGAATCCAGAGAGAAGATATCACAGGCTTCATTCAGCAACGTTGATCTAAATAGCATGTTGTATCTGAAGAATAAAAATTAACATTTATGTCTAGCACCTCATTCTAGCAATTATGCACTGCTTATATAGAAAACCAGGGTCTCTGGGATGCTTTGAACAAGTCTAGAAAAGAGCCATGAGCCTCACATAAGGCATTTGGAGGTGCCTGTAATGTGCCACACTTCATGGCTTCCAGTTAGCACATCCTTTAACGTGGCAGGCGTGCTCCCAAATCTCACTGGAGTGAAGGCCTGGGTGTGTGTGCATCTTCCCTGTGCAACACACACACTCCAAGACTTTCCTAAGTGTTGGTGTATAAAAGTTGGCTTTCATTGGTATTTTGAAACCTTTCACAAGGGATTTTTGTGAAGTCCTGCTTCTATAGACACAATGTGTTGACTCAGGATATTGTCATGGTTGAAGTGTTCTCAGACCATTTTCCCCCCAAGATTTGAAAAGCTCACTTATCTTTTGCCCTCATTAAGGTCAGCTACTGCCTATGAAATACCTTATGTATTCAGAATGCTCAGTGAAGTGTTCATCATTGACACAGGAGATGTTCCAAGTGTTGTGAGTGCTGTATGTTAGCCAAAGCCTCATCAGCCCATGAAATCTGCTCCAGATCCTCTGGCTATAATTTATTGCTGGATTATTCTTTATTAATCCCTGATAGGGTGCTCTGCTGTTGTATGCAGCAAGAAAGGAGATGGTACTTGTTCACTTAAGCTGCAAACAGAACACTGAGAAGTCATGTGGCTGTTGATGGCAGCCTATGTTTTTTTTTATTGGGTAAGATTTTCAAAAGGTCACTGGCAGTGCCTTATTGCACTGCAGCCTCCCAGGAATGTTTGAGGACAGAGGGTAAGCAGAGACTCTGAACCTCCCTCACAGCTCTTCAGCTTTCCCTCAAAGCCAAGGGATTGTTCACCTACATTCAGTGTGTTTCTGAATGATCCCAGGAATAACTTATTATAAAATTGACTGAGCACCAGTCAGCCTTAAACTGCGTAAAACCCAAATTGGATCTAACATACAGGAATGGTTTAGATGAGCAGTCTTGTACATGTGAGATTATCTCTAAAACGACTTACATTCAGTTTGCCTCCTGCTATTAAAATCTCAATCACCCTTGGATCACAGCAGAGCCCAGTGAAACATCACCCTCTTTCTCTCTCCCTTTGTGCTAATGATTTTTCAAGACATAGCTTTGCTCAGAAACATGAAGTGTGTCCTGAGTATTTTTTCCATAATGTTCAGAAATAATTTCATAAGAACAACTGCAGTAGTTCAGACAAGGGCTTGTCTAAAATTACTGTTTTTGTTACAGTGGCCAAAATTGGTTGTCAAGGGAAGATTATACAACATGCTTAAGGCAAATGTGTAAAATTTGTCCACTGAGCATTTTTCTGGCTTCTAACTATTCTGGCTCAGGGACTTTTAGACCAATGTGGCTTGTCTGTTTACTAACCCTCTCCAGCTCTCTTTTCAAGTACTTATTAAGCCTGCCCTTGAACCCAGGAAAGTTTTGTTTCTGCCACATCATTTGGCAAGGATTTACATAATTTTGCTACATATGAATGAAGAACTGCTTGTTTGTTTTGAATTAGGATCAACTGGCTTCCTTTGGGCACCATGTCCTGTACTGAAAAAAGGAAAGAGCAATTAATCTCTATCTCATGGCTGTTGTGGACCTTCATAATTTTCTCCCTAAGCCATCTCTTTTCCAGGATGAAGAGTCTTAGCTGACTGAGTCATCCCTTGTATAGACCCCATTCACCTTTACTGCTCTTCTTTGCATATTTTTTGGTTCTAAGACATTTTTCCAGGTGGAGGTCTTATAATTAACTCCAGTTTACAAAATGTAGGAGAAACATGGATTTGTACAATGAAAGAATAGATTATTTTTGTTTTCTGTTCCTTATGTGTGAATGACCTTAGTGTTACCAAGTACCTGAGTGATACTTTCATGGTACTATCATAACCCCAAGACTTCCTCTCTGAGTGGTGTTGACTACCTCAAAACCAATGCTTTTTTAGACACAGAACAAGCACTGTTTTCCCCAACAAATATTATTTTACCTTAATCTGCATATTAGTAATGCAACACCCTCAGTTATTGGATTCTTTTTTCTGAAGTATTATCTTGATAATCATTCTCAGACTTTCATTTTCAGTATATTTTGTGAGTTCTGTAGTTTCCATGATTGTCTTAAACTGTATATCAAACCCAGTTTTCACAAACATTCAAAACCCCCAAATATCTGTCTGCAGTATGCATTTAAACCTCTTTATAAGTTTTGAAAAGAAGTATTGTATGGAAATAATTCAGCGGAAAAGACTAGTTGGTGCTCAGGAGCTGGAACAGATTTTCGGTGTAAAAGTGGCAGCATTTAAGAAAAATCATGAGAGAAGGTTATGAAGAAGCATTAGGAAGAGAGGTGTGAGAAGAGCACAGCCAGCAGGAGGTTTACTATAGGAAAGCAGAGCTGACACACAGGAAGGACTGGTAGAGTGTGGTGCCTTGATGTAAAGATGAAATACTAGAATATGATACAAAAGGTGAAGGGGAAGCCATTGAAGGAACTTGAAAGGGAATTTGTATGCTAAGAAATGGGGAAAGATGATGTAATACCTCTTGATTTCACCAGGAAGGAAACAGAGTCAGGATAATTTTTCAGGTATTTTCCTGGTGCTCCAGAGCACAGACCAGAGTGTAAAAGTGCAGCACACTAAAGCAGTGCCTCATTGTGTGGGGCCCTTAAGAGCTCCTGTGACAATAACTGCTGCTGAAAGGTTTGATGCTTGGCTGGGAAAATCTGATGAGACCTGCAAAATGTCATCTGCTAGAAAACACAGAGATTTTAGAATGTCATTACAATAAGCTGGCCACTATTGGAGAGGGCAGAACACATCTGACTGTTTTTGAGGGAGTAGAAGCGAGCTGTCATCTGTACTCCTCATGCTGAGGGTAGATCAGAACCAGGGCTCATCTTCATCACTCACAAAAAGAGCCCCATGGAAGATGCTCTCTCTTCCTGCCTTTGCATTCCCCAGGACAGGCTTCCCTGACTTCAATCATCTCCTCTGTGATCCTTGGCTCAAATCCTGTATACGTGGACATTGTCTTAGCACTCATCCTCATTTGATGGTTCCTACTTATGCTTTTAGTTAGGAAATTTAAAGAGTATTTGAGATTCTCAGCTAGTGTACATTGATGTAGACCTGTAAGCTTGTCATCTTTATCATATCCGCTCCTTGGCTCCCCTATTAGAGGAAGTGGGAATGATGAAACCACCTGTAAAATGCTTTGATGAAAAATGCTTGCAAGAAGTGAGTATTTTATTATTTTGACAACTTTTTCCAGCTGATAATATCCATGAGCATTTCAGTATGTTTCACTTCACCTATTCAAAATGGGGAGAGATCTGGGGTATAAGGAAGGAAGCAGCAATTTATTACTAAATCTGGTCATTCCTCCTTAATAATGATATACAAAGGACTGGACTTTTTGACAGAGTATAACTGGAGAAAAGACATGTTTTCACCAGATGCATAGAACATAAACCAAGGTATTGCTGAGGTATTTGTCAAGAGATAATTTGGGATACTAAGTGTGCATTTAAGGTGCTTGCTTTTTGTTTGAGGAATTTTTTTCTCCCTGAGAGGAGAATAAAATACCTTTAGGGCCACCTTACTATTTTAAAAAGGATTTCAGACTATTAAGACTGCATTTGAATTATCAAGGTCATACTGCCCCAGGCCTAAATGTTATACCAGGTGGTGCGGCAGGAATCTCTAGGAATATAACATTTTCTATTCACATTTTGATTAAATTTTGGTAGAAAAAATTTTTATTAGGGAATTTTTTAAATTTTTTTGAAAAGTACAAAAGCATTTTTTTTTACAGACAGTGTTGGGTTAGAGCTCTATATCTGAAATAGATTTATTTTATTGGCTATTCAGTACTCTAAAAATCAAAACACTTTATTCTGATCTTCTGTAATCTTACTTCTAGGAATGGAACAGAGAAATTACTACAGCTTTACATTTAAAATAAAACATCAACAGATAAAGTGCATGAATAATTGTGAGTGTGGCAAAAAGGGAATCAAGCTGAGGGCTGAGAATATTTCATAAAATATTGAAAGCCTGCAACTCATGCATGCTGCATAACAGTGTATGTAGTTAAGTTTCTGTACTGACTGGCACCTCAGACCAAAGTGTTTATATATCTGGCTGCCTTTAGAAAGCATATGAGGCATTAGGTCTTAACCTTATCACAGCTATTTTAATGATGATGTTTTTTATGTTTAATTTAACTGTAAATCATGTTAGTGGAGTTTTGACTGCTATGTCAGAGAGCTTAAAAACTGAGCTCAAGTTATTTCAAAAGCTCTGAATTTGTCTAGCTGTGATGTTTAGTCAACGTGATCCACTCAAGTGTGGAGCTGTCAGAGAGGACACCAGAGGATGCTGCTTAATCTGCTCAGTTTGGAAGGGAAGTCGGACTCTGAGCATGAAGTTTTTGATCTATCTTGGTTACTGTTAAATAGCCAATTTATGGATTTGTTAAGGGCATTAAGGGAGTCACAATGGCCTACAAAACACTGTGCTGTGCCATAGTGCATTTTCTGCTCAGATATCCATGGAGTGTTTACTTTTGCTGTATGGGAAATTATTGTTTCAGTTTAGTTTATTCACTCTGGTGTCTCATACAGTGCTGGGTAAATACTTCAAAAACCACATTGGCAAATGATGGTTCAGATGAATCCTGCACACCCATGTAAGCAATCATGAGGCTTTCTGTTTGCTTTCTTTTCCACAGGCATTCACACATTCAGTTTATGTGTAGTCCAAGAAATATAAATTTAGAATGACTCTGTAGTTTTTGCTGGAGCATTCTTGTAGATGCAAAGTCACCTGCCGCCTTCCTGCCTCTGCTGATGGGCTCTTGATCCCCTGCCTGTCCAATTCCCCACACAAATTAAAAATGAAAATCTTCCTGGGGAACCCTGAAGAGTTTATGGTCAAGGCAATGACCAGACCGAGGTGATCCTCTGGTAATGTTGTTTTCTCTCAGCCCTTTCTCACCATGCAAATCACACACTGTCAACTGGCAGATTTTTGGGTTTTTTTTTTTTGCCTCATTGATCATGAATATGCAAGTCTGTGTACCAGGTTAGGAAATAAGATAATGTGTAGGACATTGGTGGCATTGCTTGAGCAGAAAGCAATGGGAATGTGTTTTATGTGGGAAAGGTTCAGATTTAAATCAGTTTTCCTGATGTGCTATTCATAAAATGTTCCAGGAGAAACTGAAGCACAACCATCATGGTATCTTCAAGGAAAACAAGAAAAATATGTTCCCTATTTTTTGGTAAAAATTGCCTAAAAGGTCTTGCATTTGAGAATGAATGAGTCAAGAAATGTAATGAGTGTAGGTTTGACTTTTTTTGCTTGATTAGTTGGTTTGCTTCCTTCACCCAACTTGCTCTGACTGAGCTGACTGACAACTGCCAGCTCTGAGCAGATTCAAATGGCGTTTTCATCAAATCTCAGTGCTTGTTGAAAGTTTGGTCTTGAAAATAGTTTTTCTGAGTTTGGGCAAGCAGTATTTTCACCAGTGAAAGCCATTGGTTTATGGAGCCTAAAAGGACCTCTCCCTACGGCAAACCTTTTGCAAAGGCAAACAAGGTTTATTAACCATCCAACCCACTATCAATGGTGCACTCAATGGTGGTGGACTGTGCATAAATACAGTGTCTGAAAAATTCTTGCTTCTACCACGCATAAAAGGATTTTTGACATAAAAGGATTTGTACCTGAAAGTAAATGAAATACTTGTTTTCATTTTTCATAAAAGTAATCACAAGATTTAAAAATGACACTTGAAATTGTTGGAAGTTGTCCTCTTTCCTGGCCTTGTAACAGTCTTTATTTTTTGTTCTTATAAGTTACATGATATTGTCTAGGAAAAAATTACACTTGATCTTAATCTCCAGGCGTGTTTTTTCCAGGGAGAAACCAGTAGAACATTTACAGTAATTAACATATTTCTGTCTTCTCATTTTGTTAATGATATCTCTTTGAAGGCTGTGCAGTAATTACTGCCCACAGAGGTATGTACTCTGAAATAAATTAATGACCAGTGACCAATAATGATTATAGATGTAATCATCCATTGTGGAATACAGGTTAAAATAAATACTGGGAACAGTGTTGTAAGCAAAAGTAAACTGCCCTGTTAAGCACTGCTAAAATTATTTTAGCAGTTGGTCAGAAAAATTTAGAGTAACTTATTTTCTAATCATATGTTAATTTTACTAATTTTTTTCAGTTTTTATTTCTAAAACATTTCCTCAACAGACTGATACTGTAGTAAGTAAAAAGCTAATCTTACACCAGCTTGTATTTTTGGTGAAACCTATTTTAGAGATATGAGTTTATAGTTAAATGTTCTTATTTGATGGATGAATTTTCAAACCAGAATTAGAACTTAAATGTCATATAAGCATGAGTTTGAAAATCTCAACCCCTAACTCCTTTTTCGGCAATTTCACTTATTAAAAAATACTGCAAATTAAAAATATCTCCTGTCTGTGCCGGTTCAATTTTGAACTGATATTTACATACAGAATTTAAAGGTTTAAAGTGGAGAGTCTCCAAAGAAAGGCTGCCATTCAAAGAAAGCATAAAACATACACCCGAAATTTCTTAAAAATTAAAATTTAATAAAGCAAGCTCTTGCCTTTTGTTCAAAGCAGCAATTTATTTTTAAAATAGAGTTTTAAAAAATCCAGTGGCAATTCTTTAAAAACCTCATTGACTGGGAGCGTGATTCTTTCTCAAACAGCGTAGTTTAGAAGCCTTGTTGAAATCCAATATTTTGGTTGTTCACCAGTAGGAAGTAGACATCTTAAACATCTTAAATATTTGACCCTTTGGCCTTGCAAAGCACATTTTCACATTAGCAAACTTTAATGTACCCAGGTTGGTTTGGATTAACATCTGTAGTGTCCTTACCTGTCTTTAGGCATCTTGGGTTAAAGAAATACAGCTTTAGAAAATAAGCTCACCTGGAAGAGTTCTGTACTTTGTACCATACAGCAACAGGCGGTGTAAAAATGGCCCTTTTCTTAATTCTTCATTGTTCTCATCTTTGAAACCATGAATTTTGGAGGAATGTGTGAAAGAAGAGGTGAATACCCATTGAATTTTGACCTGAGACCTTTATGTTCTTAAATTTACCCAAATCAATGGATTTAGCTGCATTCGAGCACTAGTTAAGTTACATTATCTCACAGTATATTAGATTCTGTTTTTTCTTTCTAAGTTAATGCCAGCATAAATAGAAAACATGCACTGCAAGTGAACAATATGGGAGAGGGGGACTCTATAAAATCCAAATGTGCGTACGAGCAGCCACAAGTCCATTATCTGAAGTGGTTATGTCATCTTACACCAGCAGAAAACTCAGCCCCTCTATGTTTGAATCCTAAATCTCACCTTACATCAGATGTTCAAAGGTTCAGATGAATAGGATATGTCTCTGTACAGTGTGTTTTAAATTAAAAGCTAGTGAAAAGCATGTCTCTCCATTTCTGGATGACAGTCTTGGAAAATGTGTTTCAACTGGCAGCTGCCCTCTTCCTATTTGCCTCCTCCCTCACGTAGGAACCAGCATCCAGCAATGTCAGAGCTGATGCACTCCACAAAACCAGTAACCTCGCCTTGCTGCTTCTTCCCTGGCTTGTTCTGGATGCTGAGAGTGGCTCTGAAAGGGCAGCATGTACAGGGCAGGAATATTTCTGGAGGGTATGGGAGGTTGTTCTCTCGTTTGAAGGAAACCGAGACTTCCAACTGATTTTAATTTTATTTTTAATGTTCATGGGAACCAGTCTTACATGCCTGACTGAATTCAGAGTTTGGATTTTTGGCAGGTTTTTATTTGAGCCCAGCTTGGCTGTTTTTCAAAATGTCCAGATTGCTCACATTAAATCTGAATAAGCACTACCCACTAGTTTAATCAGAGTCATCTGGTATACCTCTAATTAGCGTTAGTTAAAGTTGAAATTCTTAATAACACAAAATGCAGCATTCTTGGGATGTGTTTTGTAAACTAAGTGTAAAAACTGTAGGAGAGAAAATATCTTTTGCAGTATTACTCAAAAATTGGAATACATGAATAAAGATGACAATAAAAAATGGTAACAAAATAAGGCTAAATTCCCAAAAAAGACCATCTTTATCCATTTAGGCATGCATACACATACATAGTATTTTTGATACAAATGCATTTATGGACTTCAGTTGTTGTTCCTGCTAATACAATAATTGACTGTAACTGTATATTGTGCACAAAACACTAAAACATGTACACATCTGGGAGTATTTCAGCAATTAAATAAGCATGTGACACTGTGGGTTTAGATGTAAATTGTTTCCTGGTCTTAACCCCTTGCAATAAATGATATGTAAACAAAGTGCTATAAAAGTATCTTTCCATTTGAGTTCAATCTATGTTTTGCCTGAGCCAGGAACAGACCATTACTGTGTTACTGGAGGTTGTCAAAAATGAAGCTTGAAAATTATTATACTTGTGCAGCTATTGGCTCCTAAAGGATCAAGACCCCGTACAAATCTAATTTTTTTTGTATTATGATCTATACCTATGTGGGGCTTGTTAATGTAGAATTCTTCCCTGAATTCTTGCCTTGGAAGATGTTTTAACTTTTATTATGTCAAGACATAATAAAATTTAAATTAAAACAGCAAGCCCTGCAGTTTGATTGTTTTATTAAAGTGTTCCCCAAATCAATAATGCTAGATCTGACTTTGATTTTTCAGGTGTCTCTTCTAAATCCTAAAGAACTGGTGAACCAAACTCTTATATTTTGTAGATGAGCTATTGTTTTTTACGTTTGTAACGTAACAATAGTGCAAAAAGCATCTGTTTTCTCAGATTCATGTCTTCAGATGCTCTTGTTTCTCAATCATGCTTCAATTGATACTCTGGACATAGAAATATAATTTGTATTTTTTTTTGGACACATTTCAGTTTCACTGTTCAAAGATTCAATGGATTGTGATTACAGAGGGTTTTTTTTGTTTTTTTTTTTCCAAGGGCATCTGTTCTTAGCCACAGCTGAGGATGGGGCCCACTGAGCTGACTGGAAGGATCCACCTAGAATTTGTTGAATTAAGTCCTTGCACCTGGATATAATTGTCATGCTGCTGTGCTGGGGTTTTCTTAAGCTACTGGTAAAACAAATTAGCTCAATTTAAAGTGGCATCCAGTAGGGAAGCAACAACTCACCTCATATGATGTTTTTCAAATAATTATTTTTCTATTGCCAGTTTTGCTTCATGAGTATTTTCCTAAAGGCAGGATGAATTGTTAGATATTTTTTCAAAAAAAAAAGTTAAATGCAAGAAGCAAAAAAAGCATTCTATTCTGTGTATCTGCTGAGTTACAAGTACCAGAGTGCTATGTGATTATTCATTTTTTGTGACTGTCTCTTAGATAAATATGTGTATAAATAATACACATTAAAAGGAAGGCAACAGCAGATATAATGCATTTAAAAATGCTGTATCACAACACCACCTTTGCCCTTCCAAAACCTCCGAAGCAGTCTCTGCACATGCACTTCATGCACTTTTTGCCAGATTTAGCACTACAATGGTAGAACTGCTTCTACATTTGGGAAAGATTCATGCGAGTTTGTTTTTTTGTTGAACAGTAGACAAAGGTAGCCGTTTATGTCTGACATGGGAATTTGTATAAATACCAAGGGATCTCATTTCCTTATGTATTTTAGAGCTGTTTGAACTTGGCAGCAGAATCCACAAGCTTCCTGGAAGGTCCACAAAGGTTCATCGCCTCGGTTGGACACGCAGTGGCAGGAGTTCACATGAATCCCTGGAATGTCTGCATCTGCTCTAGCTGCAGCTTTCTGTAATATCCCCCAAATGTACACTCTGGGGAAAAACAATGAAAAATCACCTCTGCAGCTGAGCATTTCAGGATGACTTCTGAAATGGAAGAAATTGTATTTTTACTGGTGCTCTAAATATTGCTGTTATTTTATTGATGGGTGATGTGCCAATTTGGAGAAGAGAGGGGTATGTTCACTATGCATGGAGGGTGATTTTGGATGTGCCTCTGGAATAACCCCAGCTCCAGCTGTGCCCAAAGGTGCTGCTTTTTTGACTTGGTCATGTCACTGTGGATAAATTGCTAAGATGCTTCCCAGTTGGCTAAAAAATAACATGGACTAAAGCTACTTCTTGTTTTTCAAATTTTAAAGTAAATTTAAGAATATAAAAGGAGTCTTGGTCATCCTCTTGGATACTGTGGCAGAAATACAAATGTACACAGTGTTATAAACCATCCTCTAAGCTACACTCTCTTTTAATATTGGGAAGACTCAAATGCACCAGGAATGTGAATTAGGAAAGCAGTTCTTTTCTAAAGAATGGCAAAATGTCCAGAGATCAAAAGTTAAATGTAGAAGCTGCTGCCAGTCCTTCAGCTGTGCTGTGAATCTCAAATTTTGGAGAGTGTACATCTACAGAGGCAGGGAAGCAGGGACATTTCTGTGGCTCTCCAGGGCAGTTTAACTCATGAAGCATCAGCTTAGGGAGATCTGTGTGTGTCACCAGCTCTGTCACCTGCAGAGCTGCTGTGTGCCCCCAGGGCCAGTGGGGAAGTGCTAAATGCACACTGTCCTGCATGAAGGCAACTTTCAAACAGCAGCAGATTCTGAACTTGACACAGTTTATGGGTGTAGCGCAGCTGGCTGTTTTTAAATAACCTCTTTTATTAAAAAATAATTTGTTTGTTAACTGCCGAGTCCGGTTCTTGCTTGCAGTGCAGCGTGTTTTGTCCAGCCCAGCAGTGTAACAGGCACGGATTTGCCACTGGTGCTCCAGCTGAAGGCTCTGCACAGACCTGGGGTGCAGAAAATTCACAGAGCACAAGGGGCCAGCACACAAAATAACACTGAGTTATTGCCCCTCTCCTGAGGAAGGGCAGGTCAAGGGAGAGAGCTGCCATACCCTAACCCATTGTGCTGGTGCACACACAGAGCAAAGTTTTTCTTCCAACTCACACAGCCCTGAATCAATGCGTGTGAGCAGGAAAGCAAGTTGCTTTCATATAATATTCCTTTTCATAAGTTCATTTTTCATGAGCTTCAGGGGAAAGAAAAAACCTTCAGTCTTCCCTGAGAGAAGAGGCTGTAACAGCTGTGGCTGGTGTAAAGGTTGCCTCGAATTCTTTCTGTGCTCCCTCTCCTGTCCTGGCTTCCAGGGAGGAGAGAGTAAGAAAAAATCAGTAGCACACTGAGTCTAGTATTTTTTTTTTTTTCATGTGATGATAATCCTAGGACTACACTTAGAGAGAAACTTCCAGTGGGAAATTAAGCTAAACTGAAAAGCATAACAAAACCTAAATGATCTAGACTGCAAGAATTCCTCCAGTGTTTTGTTCTTTAACGCTTATTAATAGAGACAATACCAAACCCTTTTTGTTATAGCATGGATTTTTGCCTAGCAAACTCCATGTCATATCTTCTAATTTAATTATTGAACTCACAATGTGGATAAATACACAGACATGACTAATAGCATTCTCTTACAATTTCATTATAGAGTAATAGATGTGGTTTTTAAAAACGGATTTTTTTTCTTCTGTTACAGAATGTTTGTAATATAAATGAACTCTCACATCCTGTCTTCTTTTTATATTTACCCTCTTTTCATTTCTTTTTAGATTTGATTCATAGAAAACTGTGAGTGCTGGGTGCTACTGATTTGGGTCATCTGCATGCAATTCAAAAGAAAAAGGTGATATTTTTTTTTTAAATTGCCTGTCAAGTAATTGGGAGAGGTGTAGGAATAAGAAGTGGATTTATGCATAAACCAGAAAACTTCAGGTGAAAGAATAGACCTTTTTTATCATCATAGAAAGAATCCATCTTCAGTAATTAACAGTCAGACTATCCCCACACTGTTTCCTCATGACATCTGAGAACTGCTGCACTTCTTGAACCAATAGCTGCTATACAGCAACCAGCACCAATCCTGAATGAAAAAATTGTCCCAACTGCTGGTGAATGGCACTCAGTGGGTTTCCCATTGAACTGTGCTGCGAAACAATGATGCACATTGGTAAATCACTGTGTGTGCCTTTCAGTTCTTATGCATATCCCATACTGGACAGCTTCCATTCACTCTGGCACCCACTGCAAACAAATGTAAGTATGCATCAGAGATGAAAGTGAAAATGCATACGTTAAATCCCAAATGGAAGCAGAAGAGTGTAATATATACATAGTTGCTTAGCAACAAACATGTTTTGGCCACAGGAATGGTGACATCAGTCGGAGGAGCGAGAGGGAAGCTGCTCTGCCCTCCTTGTCTCTCTCCCCAGAAGCTTCAGAAAGGTCTTTTCTTATTTCTTTCAGAGCAGAAGGGCGAGGGCTATTGTAGCCATTTGTGGATGCTGTTAATGCTCCAGCCCCAGGACAATCAGGCTGGAGCAGGGCACTGTTTCCCCTGGATGTCTGCAGCAGTGGTGCAGGCCCTCCTGAGCAGGCAGGTGCTTCCACCCGCCCTGCACAGCTCCTGCACAGCCCCTCTCCACCAAAACACTTCACGAGGAGACATGAGATCTGAAAATACTAACTGCTGCAAATAAAACACATTTTTGATGTTACTCACTCTGCCTTTGACCCTGTCATGTCTTCCATGCTCCCATCACGGGTCTCTATTGTGACCCTTTCAAGCTCCTAGAAGCTTTTATTTTACTGATGTTTCACATTCATTGGGCTCTGAGTTTTTCCAGGAAAGCAAGAAATGTTGATTTCAGTAAATCACACACTGTCTATGGCTAGTGGACAGGTATTAATTCCTTTAATTTCAGATGGTTTGAATATCTTTTGTCTCTTTTCCCCCTTCCTGCACTGTCCTGCTCTCTGCAATGGGAGGCAAAGGAGGCAGCTGGTGAATCCTGGTTCCAGCAATGTGGAACCCTCCATGGAAGTGGCTCCTACAGACACACACACACTGTGCCTCATGTTTTCAGCAGCCTGGGTGCTCCCCTGGCCCACCTTGCATGTACAGAGAAATTGCATCTCAGGGATCAGGTCCATCTGCCACTTTGGGTTGCTGCAGACACATCCCTGCATACACTATTATTGAGTGTTTCCTCTTAATTTAAGGTAATTCATATTTGGATCCCCAATGGGGGAAAGAGCACATCAGGCATGCACTTCTCTTTGCAAAGAAGGCTTTCTTGACCCCGTGAGAGATGTGTAGGAATGCAAGATATACTGAAGAACTCAAGTAAAATTAAAATAATAGATGAAAGCAGGCTTAAAGAACCATTATGGTAGAACAATGTATGTAAATAGTTTTGTTTGCTCTCATTTTCTGTGAATCCATAGAGCTCCTTTTTCACACACTAGTACATATCAAACTGACAAGGTATAACCAATAATATACCACTTACTAGCAGATAAGTTTTGGGATAATTGTTCATCATTCTGAAAATATGGCAGAATTTGAGACAAGGTGTGGTGGTGCCTCTGACCAGAAAGGCAAACGAGGTCATTCTGGCAGGGTGGATCAAAACAGAGGGGAAAGACAAAAGACTGGAAAACAGGAAAAAGATTAATTCTGTCATTGATTCTTTCTGGAGAGCTAGAATATTTTCTTCTCTTGAAATGCCAAGAAAAAGAACCAGGAAGTAGATAGTTGATGTCCTCAGCAAACAGTTGATGTGAATTCTTGTCTTCATTTTCAGCCTGTGAGTTTAAGCAGTTCTCCCAGTATGGTTTTCAGCCTCAGGGGCAGTCCTGAGTGATCCTACAGCAATTAAGTTAACATATGGATCAGAAGTTCATGGCTGGCTCCTCAGTTTCACCAAAGGTGAAAGTGGGCTCCCACATCTAAATTTTGTGAAGTTGGCAGCTTCAGCAATGAACTAAAATTGGTTGCCTGAAGTTCCCCCCAAGAAATTCTCCTACCATGCTATGGCGCTTTTCCCCCGTATGTGAACTCTTCTTTTTTAATTTGTGAAATAAATGACTATATAGCTGAAAGATAATTAAACTAGAAACCAAAATAGATGTTTTAGAGGCCTGTTAGATTGCTGGTGCTTTAAATGTGAATAATAAAAAAATTTAATGGTAATTGTTGTCATTGAGTAACACAAGATTTTACAATTCACATTAAATACTGAACTTTAATTTATTTTCCAATGTGTACATTTTAGTTTATATCTCTGTGACCCTACTCTTTAAATGTAGGCTCAATCAGTTGTCAAGAGTTGGCTTTCTTAGAACTATAATTTATAATTTTCCTAATGGAAAAATAGGACGTTTTTCCTATTCCTATTTTCTTACAGTTAACCACATAGATGGGCAGGTAGTTTTCTTTTCAGAAAGATACATCTCCTTGTTAAGGAAAGATTATGACTCTATCCATGCTTTTAGTAGTTGTGTTGTGAAGCTCCAATCAAATGTCTGCAAAACGGATTGGAAGTTCTTAACAAGTTCATATCTCTAAGAGTAAAGTTTGAGTTTTAAGAGTAATAGTGAGAGAAAAGATGGGATGGAACCATGCAAGTTCAGAGTATGGGTCAGTTTTCATGAGTTAATGACATTTCATGTCACTTGGAGTCATGGGGACGTCCCTAGCAGCTCTGCTGGTCCAGTGACATGATTGGGGAACTTGGCTTTAAGCAAGACTTCTGAGACTGTTTCACTATGCACACAGGTTTCATCAAGAATTATTAAATGTTTTATAGGAAAAATTGCAAATACCGCAAACCCTGTTTAACCTCTCCCTCTCTTGGCAACCCTTAACAAATTCATAAAAAAAGCTAAGAAAACACAGTTTTGATGAAACCTTCCAAAAGATGTGTATTTTCCCAGTTGGAAAAATATATTTGGAGATCAGTTATCAACGAGGCACTGTTCAAATGGAAATCTGTAGCAAGCAGGATCCTGTGCTGTGATCTGTGCTCACTGATTGGTGTCAATAGTGCCCCGGGTGCAAGAACCAATTGCAATCACTACAACCACAAGGAACAGAAAAACTGCAGGTATGTTGGATAGTGGAACTGGAAATCAGATTGGGGAAGTGATTAGAAAAAATGTTATTCATCGTGGAGAGAAAATAAAAGGTACTTGCTGTATATACAGAGGAAAAGTTGGCTGCAGAATGGAGGGCAAAGTAGGTGATTCTAAAGAAAACAATAGAGAAGTTGTGAGGGGTTCAACCTGCATTTAAGTCTTCAATAATAGAATGTTGTGAAAAAGAAAAATGTACTACTGAGAACTTTTTTAAAATGAAGGTAACCTGGAAGGTTAAATTAATTTAAAAAAAAGTTACATTCCTTCATAAAAAGGTTACATTCCTTCATACACCTGTAACAGGGGTATAGGTCCTTCTGCCTTCCTCAGCACAAGCAAGCTTTGGGCATTGCTTTCCTAAAAGGACATGAAGGAAAAGAGAGAATCCTGAGCCAAGTGGTCAGGACCAGAGAAATTGGAAAGATGGGGGCTGTTTACAGCATACAGAAGGGAGCTTAAAAATATTCAAATACATAAAAAAAGGTGCTGAAGAGAGGAACGAAATGAATTAACATTTCACCCCCCCCCCCCCGAATTGATAAGAAAATATAAACTTAGTTAACTCAAAGAACAATTTAGGCTAGGTGTTATAAAAGTCATAATTAAAGAACAGGTCGGATGGCATTGGGAAAATACGTGCATTTCCACTGCTGAAGGACTTTACAAAGTGGTTAAATAAACAGCTGTCAAAAATAGCATAGGTACAGCTGATTTTTGACCTCTTAAAATCTGTTTCCACTCCACTTTCTATTATTTTCTCCAAGTGGATTCTGCCTCTTGGATGTTAGTTGGTAAAGTCAGCAATCAAAATAATAATGTAGAAGCAAAGGCCTGTAAACACAGAGGATCTGGTATGGTTTCCAGTCATGTCATTCAGCCTCTGGTGGGAAGTGCCAAGATATGTGCTTTGGAAGGCTCCTAGGGCACATAGCTGCGTGTCAGCCCATTTCAATTAGCGTGTTGAAATGGCGGATTACACATCTCTATAAAAATTAAATTGGTCTCATCCCTGAAATTATAAAAAGCCCGAGGATCCAATGGAAGAATGAAATCTTGAGCACCTCGATTTCAGGGGCCACTGGAAGGCGTGGTGCCACTGTTTCTGTGGCACCCCACTGCTGCTGCTTGTCCTCTCTGATGTCCCCTCTCCCACAGCGTGGGTCACAGGGACAGGGCAGCAGGGATGGAGAGCAGTCCCTAACAGATGGCATTCTGCTGGGGGTGGCTTGGCTGCTGAGATGTCAGGGAGCCCTGGGAGCCTCAGCTCTGCAGCTTTCTGAAGACAGGCTTGCTCTCTCAAGTGCCCGTATTCAGACTATTTAAATGCACAGTTTAGATGATTTTGAGTGTTTAATTGTACAACTGTCCTCCCTGCAGTACTGAGCGTGTGGCACACTGTAAGTCACCATGCATTCACCATCATCCAGGGCCCCAGCTGGGAGCTCAGGTGAGCTGCTGGTTTCCCTTGTGTGCTCAGTCACTTCCCTCTTTTGAGTCTTCTCCTTCCACCCCACCTCTGTCTCACACCACCAGCCAACACATTTGCCTCCCCAGGCTCTCAGGGGATCTATCATAAGATCTATATGAGGCTGAAAAATTTCTCAGATTTTCTTTTCTTCATGTCATTTAAGGGGGCTGTCAGTGTCCCTGAAACTTTTGGTCACCACTGGTCCCTTCTACCTGTGCTGTAGGTGGGTAGCAGCCCTGGGCAGAGACTCAGCCTTTTGTGCATCCATTCCTGAGGCAGCCAAGCCTTTCCTGGTGGCCTCTCTGTCAATGCTGGGTGTGCAGTGGTGGGTGAGTGGGTCGTGGACAGGCTCTGAGAGCCACAGAACTGTGGCTGTCCAGAGGGAGAATGACCCCTGACAGACCCTTCCACCCTGTGTTGGGTGGTGACTAATCCTGTGGGGAGAGCAAGGGCAGGGAAAAGATTGGGCAGAGGTCACACAGCTTCCCTGGGGAGGGAGCTTAGCCTTCCATGTGTGGATCCATGCTCTGCACATGAATACAGTGACATTTCTATCTCTCTAATGTCTCCTCCTAAATCTGCTCCAGGATGTCTTGCTTGTCGGATGTGGGTGGATCTGGCATTGCACTTCTTGTGCACCAAGGCACAGAGTTCTTGGGAAATGGTCTCAGGAGTTGTTATTTCCATAACTCTCATTCTCCAGGGACTGGGGGAAGTGGGGACAGGAAGAATTGTGAGAGTAGCTATTATAAAAAGAAAAAAAAAAAACCAACCCAAAAGATTTTCTCTGGTGCTGCATGCTTGAGCTCTAAAAGTACTGTCTTCTCATCTTTATAAAAGTCACTGAATTTGTTGGCTCAGCTTTTAATTCTTTTCGTGATGAGAAAGGCACTGAAAGGTGGGGGGACAACTGCAACAAGGCACTGAAAGGTGGGGACACAATTCCAACACCTTCCCCCAGCAGTCCCAGGCCTGGCTCACCCTCCCTCCCCGCCAGCCCCCGTGCCCCAGCAGCCAGCACGGGCACTGCAGAGGGGCTCTGCACGGCGCCAGGCTGGCAGCAGGGCCAGGGAGGGCTCCCACACCTCAGAGCTCCCAGATGCAGCTCTGGGTGACAGGAGGGAAGCAGAAAAGCTGAACATGCATGTTGGATTCTCTCTGCTCACCCCTCTGCTGGGTTTTGATTGACAGAAGAAACAAAAAGCAAACATATTTTCAGAGGTGCAGAGGAAGTAGTGGCAGCAGACCTAAGGTTCAGGGGTTTTTCTGGACTGCAGTTTTCAAGAGAGGAACAATGGTGGGATGGCAACAGATTGAATTGCCCCCCTGCCTGATATTTTTCTTTGCTTTTCTTTGCTTCTTTTTCACCAGGGAGAAACATTTGGTGTGGGTGCTTCTGAAAGGAAAGGCTTGGAGGCCTGTCTTCTGGCCTCCAACAAAATAATTTGTATTTTTAAAATTTCTGGATAAATGAAACTTCTGCATTACTAAAGACGATATCAATGTGCATGAAAAAAATTAATTTTAAATGCAACTGTTTTGGTTTTGAAATGAAAATGTTCTTTTTAGATAAATTCAGAATAAAATGCTTTGAAACTTTTCTGCTTGGTTTGGTTTAGGAAGTGCAGTACAACTGAAATGGACCTATTCCTCCAGGAATTTTTTATTTTGAAAAAGCAGATTTTTCTACCTGAAAAGCATTGCCCCCCTCCAGTTAGAAGCTTAACAGCGCTGGTGGTTTGTGGTGGGAATTTTCTGAGGTGCATAAATAACTTGGGTAGTTATGAACACTTTACCCAGAACCAGATTTATCATATTTAATGTCTTAAATATTGGTGGAACAACTCATATTAAATCCTATGTACTATAATTTTTTCCTGATCAATTCCATATTTATAGCATTAATCATTTCTCTGCAGTTAATTAAGAGAATTGATGGCTCTCAGGCTTCCTTAAGCTGATTCTTTGAATAAATATATCAAACAAGATCTCCATTACCCAAATCAGACCCCGTCACAATAGCTGTACAGGGGCCAAAGGGACAGGAGCACAGATCCAGAGAGCATCCACAGGGACCTGACAAACAAAAAAGTGATATTTCAGGCTTGTGTCTCAGTGGAATAGGGAAATAATAGCAAAATAATCAAGGGAGTGTTTTTGTAGCCCTTATGGTTTAAAAACCTTTTGCCTCAGCCGCGCTAATACTGTGAAACAAGGATGCTGATTATATGACCAATTGTTTGGCATGTGTTCCTAAACTGGTTTATAATTACCAAATTAATCTCTCTGAGGTATTAAAAGCCTATTTGCACAATCTTTGTAAAACTAAAAGGGAAGCGAAGCACTTTACCTGTGTTGATACAGAGCCCTGCAAACAGCAACTATTTGTTTTTGTAGCTGTTGTGGCTCTGGGAACAAGTAAATATAAACAGCAGGAAACACAAATACAGAGGCAGTGCAATTGGAGGCTGTCAGGAAGCAGTATGGTGGCTTCAGGAGCTGAATTCGGCTTGAAATAAGCTTTGTCTCAGTATGCGTAAGAGGCTTTGGCACTGTATCAGACCTCTGGGGAAGCCACTCAGCAGGGTGGGGATTACTATAGTTTGTGCTTCCCAATTCACAGCAAACTTGCTTCTCTGTCATAGCCGTGCATTAACTCTCTCTGCCCCACCTCGGAGCGCTTTTGGCGGGGGTTTGTTTGCTCTGGAGCCGGCATCTGCTCGGGCAAGGAGCGGCACTCGGGGCTGGCGGCTCGCAGCGCACACACCGGGAGGGAGGGAGGCAGGGAAGGAGGGAAGGAAAGGAAGGAGGAAAGGAAAGGAGACACAAAGATGGCCAATTTTGCCAGGCTGCATGGTTCTCCTCCGCAATGCGTGTGCTCTGGCTGCTCTGACAATACCATCTAAAATGCAAATGAATTGTGCCTGCGTGGAGGGGCCGTGCAGACCTGCTGCTGGCATAAACTTCCTCCCGATGGGGATTTGTTTCCTTTCTCCGTGCGAACACATGGAGTCCGCTCTCTCTTTTGAGGTCTCACAAGGGTTAATTCTCTCTTAGCTGTGGGAATATTTTTCGTTAGGAGCAAGTCGATGGTTATTCCTAACACATGACTATCAAAGAGTCAGATTAGCCGAGGGGGAGGGGAAGGACTCCTGAGTTTGCACTTCCTGTCTCTTAATAAAGCTGAGATTCCAGAAGTGTTTAATATCATTGTGGTTTACATAGGAAATTGTCTGAACACTCTTAGTAAGTAACTGAATATATGGCTGCTATATTGAGTAGCGTTTGTCCACAGTCCTTTTTCTGTCAGTTACGTCAGATATCTAGAAAATGTTGTAAAATATCTTGTTACGGTGCACAGCTAAGTGAGGAACTATAAAATACAGTTTTAAAAATTTAAATATTTAAAATGTATTGAGAAATGTGAGGTGCACCAGTACTAAAGAAACAACAGCAATTGTTTTATATGCACTGCTAAGGCAATAAAATGTGGATTCCTTATGTAGGTCCAAATGTAGCAGCTGGATTTGGCTTTATGAACCATGAAAAATAGTTCCCATCTGGAAGTTGATGTTGAATAAAGATGCAACAGTAAGGCTGCATCTTACATGTAACATTTATACGTTTCCAACTCAATACAGCACTAGTATTGGAGTGGAAAGAGTGAGGGAGAGAGAGATGGGAATATACAAATCAGAAGCCTCTGGCCAACATTTTAATGTGCATTCTCTAGTTTAGGAGCCTCAGGTTTTGGCTGCTGGGTTGTTTTTATTTTTTTCCCCTCAGAATAACCGTACCAATAGTCAACACTGTACAAGTAAAAAAGGCTAAAAAAGGCTTCTGAACGTCTCACACCACATTCACTGCTCCAAGATCATTGTCTCCATTTCTCTGTCAAATAAATAAGAAAGTGATAATGTTACTATTCTCTGATATTCATCCCCCCAAGCGTCCCTACAGCCTTCCCACCTATCAAATTGGCATTTAAAAGTACATTCATGGGGCCTGCAAATCAGGAATTCTGTTTCAACGTGGCTGGCCCCTTGCCCTTTACCTGCACCCTGCCATGAGCAATGTTTGCAACATGCAAATCCCTCCTTTTCGTATCCCAAACCCCCAGTCATAAGATGCCCAGGAGATCCTACTTCCTCTCACACAGAAATATAAAGGTTGAGTTTAGAGACCTTTTTACAAAATCTGGCCCCAGACAAAACTCTATTAATTCTTAAAAGATTTTGTCAGATTTGTGATGCCCCAAAGTTTTCAAAAATTCAAATTACACACAAGCATAGTCCATGATAAAACCTTACACTGCAAATTAGGTTGTAAATTCTTATTAATAACATAAGGCAACAAAAAGTCAATAAAGGAATGAAGTTGGAACATTTTATTGGCTCTTTTTTGCTTCCTCGAGCAAGAATTATTTCTAATGCAAGATGAAGTGTTAGGAGACGTGATGATCCCCTTTTTGCCTAGAAGATGTTGTGAGGTTTCTTTAACTGCAAGACTTTCATGGTGGCCCCAGTGCTGCAGTGCATCTGGCTGAAAAGATTTCCTGTATTTTTCTAAAAGGGTGCTGTTATTGTTCCTGCTGCTCTGGTTGTTTCCATGAGCCTTTAAAATGAAACCAGGTCCCACGCCAGTTTGTGAGGCGGACATCTTAAATGTTGGGAAAACTTTAAAATCAAAGTTGGATTTTGCAGGTATTCATTGTCATCAGACCATGGGAATCTTGAAATACCTTTAATCCACATTTACCTTTCATTTGAAATAACAACACCCCCCCAGTGCTTGCAAACTGTATTCCTTTAACATAGGAAATAAGAACCACATATGTTTAATATACTGACATGTGCAGCACTCACTTGGTACATGTGGCCCACTGATGTGATTGTAGGCTTTCTTCAAGTTAGCTCTTCAAATCAGAAGGTAGTGTCACCCTTTCACCTCTGGATATCCTGAGATCCCACACTTAACACTACTCCTGCCTATTCTGAGCCCCTGCTCAGTGCAGCACTAGAGCACTGGCACTGGAGAGGAGAGAGAGAAAGAAGCTGGGGGTGATGGAAATATATCAGAAGCCCCATAGCAACACTTTTATGCGTATTCTCTAATTTTGGAGTCTTGGGATTTGATTGCTTGTTTTGTTTTTGTTTTAGTTTTTTCTTGTTGTAGGATAACCCTACTACCAACAAGTGAGAGGCCTTTGAATGTTTTCCACCACATACCTTTCTCCAAAGCCCATTGCTTTCCTCTCCTTGTCAGTTAAATAAAAAGTCGTGCCCCTATTTTGTGATATTAAACCCCTCAAGCACTCCTACAGCCTCTCCTCTGTAGCCTCTCTCCTCTCTCTGGAGGATTGTCCCAGGAAGGTGTGGGGCTGTGCAGGCACAAGGGAGGCCACAACCCCTTTGACAGAACTTTTGCCACAGGCTGAATGTCTTCCATAGCCTTTTTTGAAGAAGTTTCTGAAGCTGAACTGAATGATGTGTTTGTGTGCTAGTGTTTGACTCTAGCAGTCTATTTTCCGTGCAGGGACCTTGGAGTTTCTGGCAGATATTCCTCAGGCTGGAATCCAGACAGCTTGTCTGAGCACGGAGAAAATACTCGCCTTCAGTCCTCAAAATATTAGGAAAAGACACTGTATTTGCTGCTCCTTGGATAAAAGCATCCCTAATGGTGAGTGTGGTCTGCAAATAGCTTGATGGACCTGCTTCAGAGGAGATTCACACCTGTGGGTTTGATGCATCCACGGCAGCCCAGCCCCTGCAGGGAAGGGGTCCTGGGCTGTGTCTGTCCCCCATGAGGGTGGCACTGGGCTGGGGCAGAGGGCAGCAGGGGCAAAGGGAGAGTGAAGGAATGCAGAGTGGGAACAGGGAGGTGAGAGGAGCCAGTGAGGCTTGAGGAGGGTGGAGAGACCTCACAGCCTCCCTCACTCCATTCCCTCCATGGTGGGGCTGTCCCAGCTCTGCGCTGCAGCCCCTGCACGTGCTCTGTGCACCTTGGGCAGGGAGGATGAGGGCAGCCAGGCTGTGGCATTCAGGGGACATTTCTGCTCTGTCTGCCCTCAGTGGGCTGCAAGTCTCCCCCTTCCCTTGGCCTGGCAGGAGCAGGAAGAGCACAGGGCTGCATCCACAGGAATGGGCTTGCCAGGGCCAAGGATCCAGTTCCTCTCTCCTCTGCCCAAAGCAGAGCAGATTGTAACCATTACCTACTTTGTCTATGCCTTGAGCATGCTCTGGATTCAGTGCAAAGACCATAAGCATTCATTAACTTCCCTGTCCACCCTCCATGAAAAGATTCCCAGCACCTGGAGTAAGCCTATGATGTTGGCTATGGCATACAGAGAGGTTGCTGTCTCTCCTCTGAATATATACATTTATTGTTCAAGTCAGTTTTTGTAATTAAAATTACATTAAAGAAATTAAATATCTAGGTTTTCAAGTCACAGATCCATTTTTATCCTTAAAAGTGCAGGAAAAAAAAATTGAATGGAGGAGATTTCTATTCTCATTTGCAGAATCTCCAGCCTTTTCATTGTTTAATTCACGTGCATGCAAATGTAGGGATTATGCAAGCCTTGGCAGGGTGTGCTCTGGAAGTTGCATCCACTGCTGAACAATTTAAGGAGCTAGGTTCCATGGAGTTTGGCAATCCCTTCCAGAAGTGCTGAATCTAGGCCAGGATTTGGGCTAGACTTGCATGGAGCTATTAGAAAGCATAGGTTGTGTGCAGTTAGCCTGGGAGCTGCAGAGCAGAGCTACAGTCCTGCTTCTGTCCAGTGGCCTTAATAAAGATTCCCATTTATATTCATTACTGCAACCAAGTCCTGCCTCTAATCTATCGCAGGGGACGCTACAGATATATTATTTCTTTGTAGTCTCAAAATACTCAGATGGTTTTTAACCTTATTAAATCTGAACCCCTTAAATGTGCTTCTGAAGCAAAAGTTTTAGCAATAAGCCTTCCAAAAAGTGCAAGATTTACAAAGCAGATTTATGGCTGTGTGGTGAGTTAAGTAACGTTTCTCTCAGCATATCATTTGCCAAAATTAGAGGAAATTCCCTACTTCAGCTGAACAGGGAGCATTAGGAATGTGTATTGTGCTGGTAGATCAGGCTGTTAGTGCTCTAAGAAGCAGGACAACAACATGTTAATCTACCTAGATGATGTTCTGATAGTTGTTGCATTTCAGGAAATAATAAAACTTTGTTTGAATTACGGAATGCTTCAAAATCCTCAGGATTTCACATTTACTATATGGGAATAAAATTGGTCATAACATCCCAGAGTCTCTGTTTTTTAATAGAACCAAGAAAACAATTATTTCAGAAGGTTAAACCACAATCACATGTACTGTGGCTCCATGCAATTATGTGATTGTTTCTAAGTGTGCAGGTGCTATCTTGGTGTTTACAAGTAAAGGATCAGGCAGAGCTTTCAGAGCCTCTGTGGTACATGGTACCAGCAGCAGCATCATGGCAGCTTACTTCACACCAAAAAAAGGCACACAGGTGCAGAAGTTGTAGGTATTGATGAGTCTGAAACTAAAAGACAGATCCTCCTAGTCAGCTTAGGATTGTTTTTTCTGGTCAGAAATGATGTAAATAATGGTTAGCTGAATGAGAACACTCAGTGGTACTAAAATAACATGCTATCAGGTTTTTGCTATATTGTGTAATAACTAAGCAGACTTTTTGGCTACAGAAAGAGGAAACAGTGCATAGACTGCACTTTGATTTCAGCATTTGGTAAACAGTATGATAATGCAGATGTTTGTTCATTTTTCATCTACATTTTGGGGCCACATGTTTTCAGTCAAGATTTGGAGACATTTTCTGAGTTGTTTTCTTCTAACTATATTCTTTAGATTATGATTTTAGAGCCAGCTGGAAACTGAGGGGGACCTGCCTAAGACCATCTCTACCCTCACAGTAGTTAATTTTATTGTACGAGTAAAAGCAAAATTCTATGAGCATATAGGATTAAAAGCCAATCAATGGAGAAGAAAAATGGCCTCAGAAACACCAGTGTCAGCATCTCAGGGGCAGAAATTCCCCTTTTTGTATTCTAGGCAAAAAGAGTTCCAGAGTGGAGCCTTGTCCCAGCACCTGGCCTGGGATAGGATGTGTATTCTGGCAATTTGGCTAAATAAGCAAGCTGGAAAATGAGCAAATCTACACTGTAAAATCCTTTGGCCAGATGCAACGGGAAAGCAAATTTTTCTGTCTCTAGGCAGATTGTTACAAAATGCAGTTGAGGGATATCTTTTCCCTAGACAGAGAAAGCAAAATTTGGACGAGGGTTTACTCCATCTGCCTGTTTTGGACAATGGTGTTCAAGGTGACCAGGAAACTCTTCAAAATAACATACAAGTGTTCCTCTGGAGGAATTTCTGTAAGCTTTAAGTGCATTAAGTTCCTATATGGGTGGATACTGATTTTTTATCAAGGAATGTGTCTCCTAACAACGTGGTGCTACTGACAACAGGTCTCATCAGTATCTTCCATACACCAGTCACTGACAATTCCAGGGAGAAGGAATTTCCTTGAGTAACAGTGATTTATAGTATGAATCCATTCAAAGTACATCATTTCTGTGGATTTTATATTAAGTGGAAATGTGTTAAATGCAGTATGAACCAATTGATCAAGTGAATTTATAATATGCATTAATATAAATGTGAAGTGTTCCCAAAAATTAATTAACAGAAAGTTTAAGGTTAGTTTTGTATTTATTTGAGGCTCTTTTATGTATCTTTAAAGTACCAGGAGTTAAAATTTCCACTTTTGAAATTGAATTCTGGGCTATAAGACTAACTTGGAAGTAGATCTATCTGGAGTGAAATCTATATCACTTGAGGAGAACCTTGTTCTAAATATGTATTGCCTTCAAAGCAAAGATATCATCCTTTGTTTGTTTGTTGATAACTTCTCAAATACTTTGAAGAAAGAAGTATCGGGGTGCATTTGCAAACTTGGCACTTGGCAGAAGAGGAATTGTGAAAACACAAAATATTGTAGTGTCATGTTCTTGGTCTCTTTCAGGTGATATCCAAAATGCATGAGGTCTAAAACTGCAGACTGCCAGAGCGATTAATCAGTGGAAGCCAAGGACACAGATTCCTGTGTGACTTGCAGAAAATCCATGGATGTATCCAGCTGCCTTCAAGCAGAAGTAACCCCTGGGGGGAGAGGCAGGGTGCATGTCTCCAGTGGTCATCCCTAGAGACAGCTTTACGGTGGTCCCAGCTCCCCTCTGTTGGGGTCTGTGCTTCCCTGGTTGCACCTCAGGCAGGAAAATGCCCAAAGGCACAGGCTTGGCTGTGGGGATTCCCTGCTGTGGGAGCCCTTCAGACACCAATATCTGTCTTCTTTCCTATGTGGAAACTTAGGAAAGGGTTGAAATATATCTGAGGGAATTCTGCCAGCTATTCATGTATCTACATTTTCTACTCACTCAAGGGGAGCAGTGGTAACCAATGTACTAAAAGTCTTCAAATGCTGACAAATACAATTTAGCTTTGAAGGCTGCCAGCAATTCTATGGTAGTAAATCCCATTTGCAATCAAAGGGTGAGTCATTAGCCTTGACATTTGAGAAATGGAGATTACTATGAATTTATGAAAAAGGTTCCCTAAAATGTTTCCTTAGCAACTGCTGCTGAGGAGCCTGGGGCATCTCTCAGGTCCCCAGGCTCAGAAAAGCCAGCAGCAGTGGAGCAGATGGTTTCCTATCCACTTGCTGTATGTAGTGCTAAGGGATCACTATCCCTACCCACTCAAGTCTTGTCTAAGTGAGGAAAAAATGGTGTTTTCTTGTGTTCATTTATCTTTACTGAGCTGACTTAATGCTGCTGGAACTGTTGCAATGGGCACAGCTTATTATACAACCCAGAGGCTTGAGCATCCTACACAGGGCTATGAGCAACTTGGTCAGTTCCAAACATGACCACAAGTGAAGTGATATGACACCATAAAAAGCACACCATTTTATTTTAAAGTGGTTTTGTTAAAAAAAAAGAATTAGAGAAAGCTTATAATTTTCCATTTGTCCTCTGTTTCTGAAATGCTCTTAAGTCCTCTACTCAGTCTTTAACTTATAGCCATGAGTTTTTCTTCTTGGTCAAGAAGACAGAGTAATGAAGACCTTCCATCTGTAGAGAAACAACAATATTTATTGACCTGCTGTAAAATCACAACCATTGACAATATTAAGTATTTTGTAACTTAGCCAGTAAATTTAATCTCAACACATTTACTTTGGTTAAGCCAGAGAAAAGTACTTTTCTCTTAATTTAGTAGGATCCTTAACTGACTGCCGCATCAACAAAAAAGGTGAGAGACCTCAAGGTGAGCAGTGGGAAGGTGAGAATGGGGAAGAAGGGAACACGGTGTGCAGACAGACCTGTGTGCTCCTTGGAAAGGCAAAGGGGATGGGGGTAGAAGGCATTGGGGTTGTACAGAAGGAGGAATCTCTCGGGTGTACTACAGCAACATCTGTGCCTTGCCTCAGTCAGGTAGGCTGTGAAACCAGAGATAAGTCCCAAGAAAAGCTGGATGATTGCAAAGCCATGGAGGAATACCCTTATGGCATCTGCATGGACCAGTGCAGAAAGTTTCTTCTGGACGTAGAGAACAGGTTTGAGTGAAGAAATGCGCAGCAACTCACCAGCACATACTGTATTTTTTTTCTGTTGTATTAAATTAATTCCTTTAGTAAATTAAATTCTAATTTTCTGTTTCCAGTAGTCAATATTCTATTTGCATGACTTCCCATGGTGGTAACATCTCATCAATTTCATGTGTATGTGATTTTTTTTTTCTTCAGGATATTTCAGCTCCAATAAAAAACCTAACAGCTTCTAAGGAAAAGATACTACTGCTGGTGTAACCCACAATCCAAATATGAGCTTAGTTCTTAGCAATTCTGCTGCAGAATATTTTCAGGGGAGTGGCTGCACTTCATGGCATTCTTACAAAAATATGAAGAATAATAATTTTTTCCAATGGAAATCAATCCTTTCTTTTCTCCTCTGTGAAACAAGACACTCCCCGTGTTTCTATTGCTCCCGTGCTGTACATCCACTGAGAATGGCCTGTCATTCTGCAAACTCTCATGTATTTTACAGAGTCAACATTGCTATTCATCTCATGCGACTGCAGCCAATCTTGGCTGCCAGGTGAGACGCGATGTTGAAACAGAGAAACCGTCTCAAGGAAATACAAGCTCTCAAAGCGTGAATGGCTCTGCGGATCAGAGAAGGCATTTTGAATTACACCTGGAAATGAAGCGGGGAGCAGCCGAGTCCCCAGAGCACGGGTGCAGGGATGGGGAGGAGGAGCGGTGGCAGGGCCGGCGGTGCCACCCTCGCCACTGAGGCTCTCGCAGGTCGGCTATGCGCACGTCGGGGATGATTGGGAGCAGCTGCAAGCTGAGCCCAGTGCAGCGCTCCCAATCCATTCCAGATGATGAATATGATGCAGGCTTACTGGAAGAAAAATATATTTCTGAAGAGAAAAACAATTACTTCTCAAGGCAAGACAATGAAGCTGAACCGACGCTACGTGGGCATAAAATAGAACAGAACTTTTGGGCAATGGCTTTGGCTTCTAATAAATCACCCACCTGGAGATACTTTTGCAGAGTGAGCTTGGATGTATCAGACCCCAAATATTTTCAGAGGTATATAAAGTTGAAAAATTAGGCATTTAAACTTTTATTTTTCCCCAAAGGGACGGACACTTTGTCGTGTCATAGCCTCCGATTTTCATGTTAGCAGAAAGGTGCCCTTGCCAGTCCAAACAACACGTGGGCTGTCTCATGGAAGTTATGAAAAAAGGCTTGGAAACACCACTTGATACAGTGGGTTTCACTGGCTGAATCTTCAGAGGGAACTTGAACGAAATTTGCAAAAACATGTCAAAAGTTAAGTGGCGAAAATCAGCTTAAATGCCTAATTTTAATTTTGTTTGTGCTCTTTGTTGTTTCATTGTGGAGGGAGGGAAGAAGCTGTCTTTTTTCTCCCTGTCCTTTCATTTTGTTTGGGAGAAAATGGATGTTGGTGAAAAGAAGAGAGCTCTGGCAGGGACTGGAAAGAGGTTGTTTATTCTGTTTTGTTTTCTTTAGAAAGGGGCAACTCTCCTAAAACTGGTGATGATCCAGTTAAAGGGGGACTCCGGGTGGGGAAGAGAAAAGAAAACTAATAATCAGCCTCTAAATGACAAGTTTTCTCTTGAACAAAAGAGCAACAGGAGGCAGCGCAGGCAGGGGGTCAGTGCCCAGGGGTAACGTGACCAAAACAATGGCTGGAGAATGTGTGCAGCTTTTGCCACTCCAGAAGCTGCTGCCCCAGTGCCTTCACTGAGGGACTGCAAGGATCAACCCTGATGCAGTGCTGGGCAAGTGTGGTGCCACTTCTGGAGTCCTCCAAAGAGGAGGCAATGACTGGCTGTGGGTAATGCAAGCAGGAATTGAAGAATTCCCAGGGAATCCCCCCAGTTGTGAATGACAGTGTGATTGAGCAGCCCCAGCCAATAAGGCAGAGCCCCTACCAGCGATGGGGCTGAAGGTGGGGTTTAAAGTGATTTCTATTAAAGATGGAGACAGCTTGGCAGCATCTGTGCTTCCCTTGCACTTGGTTAATTGCCTGTTGGGGAAAGCCACTGGTGCTGGATAAACTGAAGCGAGATGATTTCAAACTATTATGAGCGTTCACGCAGAAGTTCATTCTGGTTTAGACTAAATTGGTTTTAATTTCAATTCATGTAACTTCTGTGTGGACGAGGCCTATGGCTTGCCATTTTGCAGCAATGGTGAATTTACAGCATATGTGCTGCAAATGGTCTATCATGCAAATTCTCCTGGTATTTGCTCCAAGTCCAGTTCCAGCTGTCGGTGGAGATGGAGGAGCAGAATAGACCACTCACACGGCCTCCCATGTAATGCAGATTGGATCCATTGTCAGTCAGATGGACTGGTGGTGTGGGAGCAGTGTGAAGCCAGTTCTTTCACTACATGGTGTGTAAAGCAATGAGGCAGACAAAAGCTGGATTTAAATTAGGGAATATTTCTGCCAAATTTTGTTCTCTGAAGCAGAAAAATAAAACACTTAATGTGTCTGGCAATGTTTATTCTGTGCACAGGGTTTTAGCTGATCATAAAAGAAGAGCTACGAGCTACTACATTATCTGGCAATTTCATCATATTCTGAGGAGATGAGAGAGTATGATTCCACCATGGTCCGAAAAAGTATTAGACTGAGAAAGTGGAAACAATTTGGCAGGAAAACAAGATGGCAAGAGAAAAAGAAAAAAAATAGTTTCTTTTCGATTAGGTAGGAATTACCAGTTATAATCACAGCAAAATTGTATCTGCCACAAAAGCTCCATTTTGAAAGTCCTTGATGTCCTCAGTGTCCTGCTCAATGGCCAGAGGCTTCCCACTTTGCCTTCTTGCTGCTTATTCAAAGAAAGGCAAGATCTGAATGGTTGGAAAATATATGTGCTGCTCATGCAGTAACTGCCTGTGCATGAAAATAAAAGAATTCCTTGCCTGTGCACCATGGGTATCTGTGCTGATAAGGAGGCAGAAACCCTCATTGCATGCATATTTGAAGACTTGGCCCTGAATTCTACTGGTGAAATGTTTTCCATGACTTTTCCACTGTATCTTCTTAGAGGTTTGTGCTCCAATCATCCAATACCTTGACAGAAATAGAAGACTGTGTTAAAAATAATCCAAAGAAATAATACAAGACCACTTTTAATTCCAAATGATTGGAAGAACAAGTATCAGCTAATGTGAATGAAAACATAGTTGTGTAATCCAAGTAAGAAGAATGTCAAGAATAACAACTTTGTAACTGGGTTTGGAAAAACAAACAATTCTTTCCTTTCTTTGCATAATAAATATGATGTGAGTAGCAAAAAATAACATTTTATGAATGCTGTGACGTGTTTTTATTTCTACTGGTTCAAAACAGCATTTACTTCTTGAAATTAAATGGAATCTGATTGAGGTTTGTCCTTTCAGAGCCTTGTCTGGTACAAGGTAATGCATTGACTACCCTATTGATATTGTAATTTTTCTATTATACATAGAAATTCTCATATTGCAAGTTGCTGGGGCCCTTGATATTTCACAAATTTGGGATCATTAAGAATGTTTTCCATGTCAGAGCTATACTAATTGTGACTGTGTTGATGACATCCATCATTCTACTTAAATTGAAAATTGCTGCTTACTAAAGAAGTTGGACCCTGAGCTTAAGTCCTTGGTGACTGATTTGATTAGTCCATTTGAGTGAGAATAGGGCAACACAGGGGCTATGTTAATGGAACTTAAACAATAGGCCATCACTAATCAGAGACCTCAAGGTTGAAGTGAGGTTAATTGTTATGCGGGTGGTATTTGAAAAGAAGTGTTGACTGGTGTAATGCACTATGGGACTGTAGCATTTGAACATGCAGCCCTAAGGCCAGAGGTTTTGTTTAGTTTCCCAATGAAATTTAAAGCTACATTATGTACATCTCTAAACAACAGCCTATATGCTACTGCCTTTTGATACATCACAAGAGCAACAGCTAATTGATAACAGAAATGAGCCCCCAGGCACAAAATTCAGATCCAAATCTGGTACTGGATTTAATCCCTTTCTAAACTTGGTGAGGTGGGAATTGATTGAGTTTTGATTAAGCCCTTTGCGAAATGCACATACAAGATTCAAATGGCTGCCCCGCCCTCAAAAGTTTAGAATATTCTAAATTCAGTTTCAGTTTAGTCCTAGAGTGCACATTTGGTGGAAACATATGAGCTGACAGCTACAATGTTAATGCAAAAACATTTTGGCATAATTGGGAAGAACTGTTATTGGTATTGCTGTGCAGACAGGGATTTTATATCTCAACATGAATGGCATGAGTTCTAGCTAGATTTCTGAAGGGATGCAGCTTGTATGAAAATATTGGTATTTCATCCTCCAGAAACTGTGAACCTGTAGAGATGAAGTCCCAGTCTTTGTGAAAATAATCTTAAAGGGAACAGAGATTCTTAGTGATCCCACTGAAAGGGAGGCTGCAGACTTGGCAGACATTACGTGTACTATAGACATTAAATTAGCCTGCAATTTACTGCAATAGAAACAGATCTTGTAAACTGGATTGATACGTGCTTAGGCTCCTTACAACTCCATTTCATGTGGCTCACAGGACTTATTTTTAATTAAATGGAGTTTGGACCTCTGGCTTGAATGCCTCCACTGCACATGTGATGTAAAATGTTCTGTAAGGAATGTATTAGCTGTGCACTGGAAGACTGGCTGGTGGTGCAGCCCTCCTGGTTGTGACTCCAGTACCACTTTGGTGCTGGCATATGGCTTTAGGCTGAGTTTCCTCCAAAGGAATCTGGTTTGCAACCACAGACTAGTGGATGAAGCTGCTCTGGTGTGAATGCTTTCAAGGAAATTAATGAGATGAAAAAGAAAAAGAAAACCAAACTGGGGCAGGGTATAGTGAGGGAAGGGGAACAGCTCCAACATAATCAGCAATAAAGACGACTATTGTTTCTTACAAAATGTGGAAAATAATGACAAAGACAAGAGGTGGTATAGGTGGAAAAAAGAGACTTCTTCCTTCTTTTGCTGTAAATCAGCCAACCATTTTTTTTTCAGAATGCAATTTTTTTAGGAAAAAAAATTTCCCATTTTTGTGCATGTAAAGTGGCTGTGGAGGAGGGGCAGGGAGAATGTGCCAGCACACATAAAACTCTAGTATGAGCATGGGAAATTAAGGACATTTTAACACAATCACATAAGGAATTTACAAGGTCCTAAGTCATGAATAAGTGCCTTATTCACAGGAAGCCAATATTTTGATGTATTCCCATGGCAGAAACAAAATGATGGGCAAGAAATGGACAGACACATAATACACACTCCAGTTGTCCTTTGCAGTCAGTGCCTTTCCCTAAAAAGAATCCTTTCTCTATTTTCATTTCTTCTATCTAAATAATCACTCCTCCCAAGCATACCCAACATTAGCAAAGTCTTTCCAATGTGATCAGAAGAGTTACTGGGTGCTGTAGACAGAGCAGCTGGGGGCCTTACAAAAACCACTGATTCAAAGTATTTTAGCACAGTATCCCACACACCAAATAACTACTTAAATGAAAGTTTAATTGCAGCCCCTAGGGAAGGATGGAGGAAGGGTCAAACTGTTAGACACATGTGCTTTGTTCTTTGTAACAAAAGCCTTTGAGCGTAAGTAAATGAACTCTGAAAAATAAAACGAAATTGTGTTTTGATGTTTTGGATATCGACTATATGGGAGGAGAACACACAAAAGGAAATGAGGAGCAAGTTTAAAAAAAAGCAGTTTGTTATCTACTGCACCATTTGCATTTGCTTTAAAAATCCCAGTAGTGTTCAAACTACCTGCTTATATTGTACTCTGGGCAAATTCAGGGCTCAGGGTTAATCTGGCTGGGATTTCTTCCCTTGCCTGTGTATTACTGCATCTATTGCAATGTTTAAAAAAAAATAATCTCTTTTGGGTGGTGTCTGAAGTTCCACACTTCCACAAGGACAGAATGTGCTGGGAGCTGTACAGATGCAGAGATAGGGTCCTATTCTCAAAGAGCTGAATGTTCACAAAAGGACCCAGCAGCCGACAGGTGGCTGCAGACTGGTTTTCTCAACAAGCATCCAGTCCAGCCAAGCGTGCCCTACTGAAGATTTGTCCCATTGAAGTCAGATGAGAGTATTTTCAAGTTCAAATGAGCTTGAAAATTGCAAGGGACATTTCTCACTGTGGAGGCACTTTTTTGCTGAAAAAAAAGAGAGCAGAACTGTGCCTCCTGAAGACATGAAATCCTTCTCCCCTGCATAAGGCAGGTGGTATGAAGAATGGCGAGGAAATGCATTTAGCAGAACAGGTGGCTTGTTCTCATTGGGATTAAATCTTTCAGGTCTGCCTTTTGCTTTGGAAACTACCATTGCTTTCCATTCACATGGCCTCAGGGTGAGTCTGTCTTCTGTTTCTCTGTGATGCTGCGAATTATCATTCTAAATATCAATAATGTTTTAATTTCTTCCACACCTTTTTTCTCTGCCCACCAGTCACTGAGCTGACTTTCACAGGGACATTCAGGAGAACTTAGACTGCCTTGGTTATCTGATCAAGTGCCACTAATTCAACAACTATGGAGATGCCAATTATATCTCTTTGGAATGTATTCTGAATTCAGCTCCCTCTATTTATGCAATTCCACTCCTTTGGCTTTAAAGATATATACAAACAAGTGTTATCCATGGCAACTGATGGAATAAATAGACTTTATTTTGGAGCTTGGAGCTTTCTCAACTTCATAACATACAACAGCCCTAATGCCAGAGCCTGAATTCAGAAAGCTCCCTGAGCATAAGATATTTTTATGGCTGCCCTCTGTTGGGCTCTCTTATTTTAAGGGCAAAATTTGGGTTCTAAGTTTGTGTTCCAGCGGTTTTACCACTGTTCCCCTGGCAATGAGTGAGGTACAAACCATCTGCCATTGTTATGTACTGTGGGTGCTCTCACTCCAGCCGTGTCACTCCAGCCTTTAACCCCACTCAGCTTTCAGATGTGGGGATACCACAGGAAAGGTTCTTGCCGGGAAAGGGTCTTGGAGCTGTCATTCACTATCTAGATCCATCTCATTACACTGGGAACTCCAGCCTCAGCCAGGACTCCCACGGGATTCAGGGGGAGATCTGATAGTGCTGAATAACTGCATGGCTTGGCCCACGTGCTCATGCTGAAAGGGTGACAAGAAAGGCATTACATTCAACATCTGCACATGAAAGAAGAATTCTGTAGTGAATATGAGCCATTCTGAAAGTTGTGGTCCCCTTTCTACCTTACTTTCTTTTGCAAAAAGCTTCAAAATAGAATAATTTAAATGTAACAGACATCAGAAGTTTATTTAAGGATTTATTTTAATATGGGGATAATAAAAAATTCAGTAGTGTTACATCTTTTAAAAAAACAACAGTAACTTAAGAGAGATCCTTCTGATTCACAGCTGAACTCTGTTTCCTCAGTGCACACTCACCAGATCTTTGATTCATTGTCCAATGTGAGTAAAAGCTTTCAGATGTTTTAACTAACTAAATATAAAAATTCTTCTTTCAGATCTAGATACCTTTTTTGAGGCTGGCTTTGGCTGAATCCTCTTATTTTTATACCACAATCAACACGAGCCCAGAAATGAAATAATTTTTAGCTGCTGTACTGTACTTCTTGTTACTTCTGTCTCAGATGTCTGTGTTCCCAGGTAGTACAAAACCCCTCACTAAGCAAGCCAAGTTTAAAATTCCCCCAAGGTTTTCAAATCAGCCTTCAAAGATACCATTTTTATCCCCAAATTGCAATCTAAAAGTTAAACAAACTTTTCCCTGAGGTGAAGTAAGCTCACAGTGGACAGCAGACATTGCTAAACACGCCAGTGTGCCTGCTATATGGCCAAAGTGTTTATTCAACAGAAGCTTGGACGACAGCCACCACATCAATGTCACAGCCTCTCAGCACATGCGAAGGAAATACATGTGATACATAGCAAATTAGGTGTCCTGCTCTAGAAGGAGTGGAATGGGATTGATTTGCCACTTTTAGCAATGCTCTTTTACTGTCAGCCTGGCTTTGAGAAAAGCATTAAAGATTCTTGTCACAGATGTTTCTTTCATAAACTGTTGTGGGAGAATGACATTCTGCAAAAATGGTTTACTACTCTGCTTTCTTCTCCTGGGAAAACAAAGTGCGCTAGTCAGCCCAGCCAAATGGGCTCAAGGAACGCTCTTCAGTTATACCACAATAGCATTAAGGATCATGACATTTACAGAGCTGATCTTAGAAGCTCTCTTGGCAAATGTACAGTGTAGAGGTATTTATCCAAAGTGTGTGCCATTGAGTTTTTTTTTTTTTTTCCCGTCTTGCATTAGTTCAGTGGGGTAAAACTGGCCGGTTGGGTGTTCAAAACAGGGCAGATAAAAAGGACTGAGCTTACACACTGTGTATTAAGTGAATGGTTCACACTGCATTTGGGTAATTAATCACCTTTAAACAAAGCAAAAAAAAAAAAAAAGGGAAAGCGAAAAAAGAGGGAAATCTACTACAGTAGTTAACATATGAAGCCTCACTAGAATTTACTCAAAGTTACTGGATTGCATAAAATATAGCTGTGAGATGAAATCACTTTTTAGATCACAGAGTAAGTCTTCGACCAAAGAAGCGTAATTTTAATTGCTTACATCTAGCTGAGAGAGATGGGAGAAGGGAAAGACAATGAATCTATTATTTTTAGGTCATAAAGTTTACTTGAAAACATTTTGAGAATGCAAATTTTCTTGCTAAAAGTCAAAAGGTTTTGTAGGAGTATTTGCTATGCTGTAAAAAAGAGTTACTATAGCAACAGCAACATCATATAGAATCTATGACTTGTAAAGCACCTTCTGGAGGGAACAAGTTATCCACATGTTACATTAATTTTCATACTTTATATAAAGTTAAATAAGCAAAAAAATCTTATAATGTCCAGGTTTGTCTCCTTTTGCAATGTTTACTTAAAGCAATGTTTTTTCTCTATGCAGGCCTAGATTTGCACAATAATTTAAATTCTAAGGTTTTGGTATCTCAAATGCACCCCTTGTTGTTCTCTGTACAGCTCTCTGAGTTACTGAACTAATTCCTGCTAGAATAAAACACACTAGGGGAACATGAAAGAAATTCCAAGTTTGCTGTGATTATAAGAAGCAGGGAGAAGGGAGCATCCCTTTGCAGAAGGGAGCATCCCTTTGTGTTTGCACAGCCTCAGCACAAACCTCAAGATGTGATCCTGGGCTGCCCAGAATTGCTGCTGCTGAGCAGGGGCTGTTGCTGGAGTGAGAGCGGAGGGAGAGGGAGCAGAGGTTTGCAGCTTCTCTCTTTCTTTTTTTCTCCTGGGGCAGTGCTTAAATAACATCATCATTAATGGTGCCAAACTGCATGAGGCTTGATATAGAAAGAAATGTTTACTAAAATAGGAGTGCTTTGGGCAACAGCAAAAGAAGGCTATAGTAACTGCAGGCCTAGCAGCAGCTGAATACTTAGAGGTGGAGTGTTAATTAGGAAGGTGTTGTACAGGTTTATTGCAGTGTTGCACAAGTATGTGATAAGTTGATGAGACTTGGTTTTGCCAGTAATACAGTCTAGCACACATTCATTTAAAAATCAGGGATTAAAAAAAGGTGACTTAAAGTTTTCAGAAGAGAAAAATTATTTTAAGTCATTCCTTCCCTGCCCAATCAAGTGGAAATCCCAAAGGGACCTCACTGTACTCCAACTTCCAGCACTGTACAGGTCTCTATCACCAGCTCTCTAAAAGAGTATCTTTCTTTCTGCAAGCAGATGTGGTTTGCCTTGTTTTTGAATGTGCTGCCTGGTGTCCTAGGAAAAGGACAGTAATAGACAGATTTTATTTAATTTGAAGCTGTGACCATGTGGTCCTGTCATTATGAACACAGTTATACTGAAAATATATGTTTTAGTTTCTTAGCTGGCTTGATTCCCAGATTGCAATGTGGTAAGACTTTTGATTTGAGATATTAATCAAATGACAAGAATTTCATGCAAGATTTGCTTCTATAGAGGGCCTGTGTAATCTATATCTTTCTTTTCTACACCATTAATGTATTCAGGGGAGCCACTTTTTTTCTCCATCTAAATGTCAACAAGTCTGATTAAGTGTAAGCAAGAAATCAGTGTTCCTTCTTCAGTAGTATCTCAGCGCAAAGAGGACTTTCCAGAGGAGACAGTGTCATCACTTTTAGACAGACTCTTCCCCAAAACCAGCACTTCTGGAATTCTGTGACAGATCAAGACTGGCTTTCAGACTGGGGTAAGGATAACTCCCTGGCTGCAGCCCACAAAACCCAGCGTTGGTGAAGAACCCTCAGCCTGAAAATCAGTCTATAAATGCCTATGAAATGGTTTCAGGGCACACTGCCCCAGCTCCTGGGGAGCAGCAGCAAACAATAGCCCCCGTCCTGCCCGCCTGTGCTGGGGGCAGAGAGAGCAAAGGGAACATGTGCATTCCTCCTCCCCAGGCACCCTGGGGTAACAGCTGACAGTATCTGACATCTGCATTGGCTCCTGGGTGACTTTGCCATGGGAGGAAGGGCACCACGGCTCCGGGTGTGTCCTGAGCTGGGTGCGCCTGGTGTCACCCCTGGCAGTGAGCTCCCCCAGCATGGGCACTGGGCCCTTCGCAAAAATACTGCCAAGGAAGTGCTCAGTGCTTAAAATATGTTATGTGTTTTTGTGTGGAGAGAAAAAACCAAAAAAGAGAGAGAAGAGGATAAGAGCAGAGAAGAGTAGAGGCTTGGTTCTGAGCTGACCTGTCTGGTGACATGAAAGCTGTTGAACCTGGATTTCTCCATGAACCAGGCTCCAAAAACCAAGGAAACAAAATGATATCATACTGCTGCTGACAAACCTGGAAGGAACTGGATCACTATTCAGAAGTCATTTTTTCCTGGCCCATATTTTGATATTTCTTATAGTCTTCCCTTATCTATATAGTGACATTTCCTCAAAAAAGAAGTTTGAGTGGGACTGTCTGTCTTAAAAAGTGCTTGAAATGATTTTGTTAAATTAGTGATACAAAGCAGACACTGCTTGTCTGAAATTCCTTTCCTGGTGTGGCTATTTTTTCAGGTAATAGAAAGGGGAGAAGATAGCTATTTGAAGGCTCTTGAATGATATCACCAGTGAAAATAGCACTGGAGCATCTAAAATAATCTTGGTAATAACATCTGTCTGGTTGCTTTTCTTTTATTAGTTTATTCCATATCACCATTTTGTCTTCAGATTTATATTTCGTTAACACTTAACATAACATATGATGTTGATAGAAAATTTTGATCCTTCATTTAGAAGAATGGTGTCTATTTTTAAATAAAGTAAAATGAATTCTGCAAAAACACTGAAAATATCCTCAGATGTTGTAAATTATCTTTAATGAAGTTCATAAACTTGAATTAAAGTCCCAAGTGGCTGTGTAGTTTGTCTACAGTCATCTCTCTTTTTGCCTGTGAATGCTTATTCAGGAGAGATTTTCCTGAAGGTAGTATAACATCAGGAACAAATATTTAGCTGAAGGCCCAAATTCTCACATAGTGGCCTGAAGATCATTCCTCATTACAAATTACTCATTATCAGGCATTAATTATTTATTCATTTTTACAAGTTCCCCTCTTGCAGCCTGTCTGTGCAAACAGCTGAATGTGAATTAAAAAAGCCCATGATGAAACAGATACAAATACCCAGCGGTTGAACTTTGAGAGCTCTGCACTTGTTTACAGATTTACCGCTGACTCAGAGAAGAATAGACTGGGGCAAAAATTGCCTGTGCATAAATTTTCTTTCAAAACAGAAAGAATAAAGGATAAATGCAGCAGATAAATTGTTCCCAATGAATGATGTAAATATACATCTACCTCAACTGTATTATCTTCATTGTTAATGAACCCAGATTTCAGGGTTTTGTGTCACTATGTGTGCCTTTTGCTCTCCATGAAGCACACATTGTTCAGTCTAATGCTAGCTGGAAAACCAGCATAAAGTCATAAATGATAGACATCTATATTGTAATGAAAAGGTCCAACCAATTGATGAGTGGGCATAATGCCATTCAAGCAGATGGGTCTGAACAGCAGCAGCCAAAACATCAAGTAAGTCCATCAAATGGAGATGTTGGGGCTGGGTACATTTCACAGCCAGCAACATTGAATGTTAAGACTGTGTAATTAGCAGAATATGACACTATTAAACCAGCTCTGGGCTGGATTAATTTGCAAAAATCTAATAAATACCTTCCACATTATAGGAGGGAGGGCCTGAAAAGATGCTTGCCTTTACTAGGCTATGACAGATGGGAGTCAGGATTTGCAAGTTGGGAGTTTGAGGTTTCCTTTTCAAGCAGATCCATAGCAGAGTGCTGTATTTAGGTATTTCCAAGGCCATATAAGGGCAAACCCGTGCTTGCCTAAAATGCATGGCAAGATCCTTTTATGGAAGAGGCTTCTTCCTACAGGAAGGACACACCTAACAGGAACAAAGCTCTTGCTCCTGGCTAACATTTGCAGAGTAGCAAAGTGTCCAAACACAGCCTTTAGTGATTAAAGGTTAACTTAATATACATGTTAATTTATTCATCCAGTAAGAGAGTTAAAATAAGAAAATGTGACTTTAGCTAAATGAATTGTGAAAATTATATCTGTTAACCCTACAGGAATTCAAATTATATTTCAATTTCATAAATTTGCTGCCCCGGAAACTGTGAATTACTCTGCTTTTCTAACACAAAACATATTTTCTATGAGATTAATGAGAAATGTGCATTGTTTATAATAACTCAGATTTCATAAATTAGCAGTGATCATATTCTGGTTTCCATTTGCACGCTTAGTTTTTTATGCCTCCCAGGGACACAGGGAAAACTACTGCTCAGATACCAGCCAAAATGGCAAAGACATGCACAGTTACTTTGAAATTGCCACCCTGCCAGGGTTCTTTCTTGGAATGGGAGCTTTGGACTTTGCTGTGATTTTCCTGGAGGAGCAGTTGGAAGAACAATCTTAATGGTATCTCCCTCTGCTGCACTGTCCCACAGAAAGTCCCAAGGCCTTAATGAGTGAGTTACAGTGAAACCCTATGGAAAAATCACAAGTGGTCCCCTGAAGAGTGCTTTTAGGAAGAAATTGAGTGCCCAGAGTGTATTGGTCAAACGGGAGGAACCAGATCACAGAACCCCACTGTTGGTGGAACAGCTGTGGCGTGAGGGGAGGTTTTGCAGGTGGAGTGATGTGATGGATGAACAAAATCTCTCCAGGAGGAGCAGCAGGCCAGGAGTTGCCTTGATGGGGAGCAGTGTGTCAGATGAGAGGATATCCTCTGTGGGATGGGCAGCACACTGGCGGGGAGCTGGAGGGTCAGGGGGAGAAGGGAGTCAGTGACATGTTGTCATGGTGGTACCGCATTGCAAACTGACCAGGCTTGGTAAATGCTCAAGTGCAGATCAGAATCCAACATTTTCCACTAGCCCAGGAGATCTGTGTGGTGCTACATGGAAAGGAAAGAGGACTTGGGCACTCTGAGGCACAGAGCAGACCTCTGTTTCCCCAGTTCCTGACAGAACTTGGTCCTCTGGCCAAAGAGTGTGGCCAGACCGTCAGACAAGGTCTGTTGCACTGGATGCTTGTTCTCACTGCCCTGAGAAGTTGCTGAAGAGTGAGGGACGTGAGCTACACTGAGAACTAAAAAGGCATCGTTACTAAGAACAGCAGCAAAACCCCAAAAAAGCAAAGAAGTTTATTCCTCTTTATGTTTTAATGCTTTCCTCCTCCACCCCCAACGTTTATGTATATCCTTAGTAATTTAATAGGCTTATAATGTCACCATGGGAAAGCAAGATGATACAGCCACAGTGCACATTAATAGACCACTAATCACAAAGCAGCAAGAGTTTGGTTGACCTGAGGATATTCCAGCAAATGGTGAATATTTACATTTTTCATTATTTGTATGGCATTATGTTCACATGTAATTTTCAAAAGCAAAAGCCAAATCCTGCTTTGGCCCTAAAATGACCTGTTGAAAATGAATTAGCAAGGCTGCTCTCAAAGGTGGTTTTACAATTTAAGGTGGGATGTGACAAAAACAAACCTAGCACAGCATGGTGCAGTCTTTATGGATGATGCTATGTTAATATTAGTTTTTGCTAGAAACTGGAAGCTTGAGAAACCAGAGAAAAAATTGTATTTTTTAAAATTTATACTACATTCTTTAATTTGCACTACATTGTTGGTGGAGCTGAGGTGGGGAGAATAAATCTCTCTTTATTTTTTTTCATCCATTAAACCAATCTAAAACAACCTGAAAAAAGCATAATATTGTTACTGTAACCATGCTGAAGGATATTTAACCTTTGGCTTTCTATTTCCTAATCTACTTTAGGTGTAGTGATATTTTCTTAGTGTCATTACCCAAATTTATCTTCATAATAGCTGTAAAGCTTCATCCCATCCGTTGTAGGTTATACTAATCATGGTTCCTTCAAGAGATGTTTCTCCTGAGTTGTGTGAAGGAGACAGAATAAGGCAGAAGGCTAATTTGTAGAAATTTGAAGAAAAGGGAACGCTAATACTCAAATTAAAATTATGTAACATATTCAAGATTACTTTAACAAATATATTTGGAATGATTTGGGGTTTTGTCAGGATGATACCTGTTTTAAACTGAAATGTTGATAAAGTCAGCTTTTATTTTGAATAATCAAGATGCAAGAGTAAAATCCACAATTTCTATCTTCTCAAGACCTGAACCACACTGTTTGCAAAAGGTGGCCTAAGGGCTTCTCTGATTTGCTGCCACATTTCTCTTGAAATCATTAGTGGAGCTTCTATACAGGCTGTTTAATATCTGCCTGGTGAAAAAGCAGCACTGCCCTTCAGTTTTTCATTCGGAAAATACCCAGCTGCAGTGTGTGAGCAGTGTTGTTTGTTGGTCTTTGTGGGTTTGGGAGAATTTCCTTGCCAGCTGTAGTCCTGGCACCTGGCTGCATTCCTGGGAGCCATCCCAGGGTCAAAGCCTCTGTCCTGCTCTGGTTTGCTCAGCCCTGCCTTTGTCTCCCCAAGGCAAACCTGCCTTGCCCAAATGTATTCTTCAGGGTGCAACTCCTTCTAATGCCACAGTAAAATCTCATCGGAGACTGTCTTTCGAAAATGTTTAGCCACAAGCACACATAGCTGCTCCATCAGTTCAATCTTTAACACAAAAAGTGCCTGGTTTGTATTAATGGACCTGTAACAAGTGAGAAGTATTGTGTGAGCAGAGAAACAGTTTTCTGTGTGTCTGCCTTATTATTTCATTTGTGCTAAATAAAATGGGGCTAGCAGATGAGTTATTCATATGAAGGTTGGAAGAAATATCACTTTTAGTTCCAGAACCCCTGCAGATATTCACAAATTTTACCAAAATATTTTTGTAGATTCCTATTGTTTTTTTACTTAAAAATATGGCAGAACTGAACAAAATGGATAGGTCTCTTTCAAGAATAAAAAAAATTCAATTTCATTGCCCAGCATGTAACATTTTTCTCTGTGTTTCAAATATGCTGTAAAACTAGATCTCCATGTCTTTCTAATAGAGAAACTTAGCACTTTGAAAAATCACAATAAAATATGAGAACACTGTTGATGATTCAGCTCTCCATAGCTATACTATTATGATATTTTTCTACTTTGTTTGCACTGTTTTGTTTTCAGCAAGTTTTGGTTTAAATGCAGAGAAAATACAGGCTCTCCAGAATTAACTTGTGCTTTAAATCAATTATGGAATAAAAGCCACATATACAAGGATGTAGATATAAATGGCTGTTTAGCAGATAAATCCCTTCTGCCTTATGTGGTCCAGAGCTGGAGGCCCAGATGACTTTACATTTCCTGTAAAGGTTATTTAGGCTTACTAACACTTTTATCTAAGATCTGATATATCTCCCAACAGGAAACAGCAACAAGCAAGGAGAAAACGTCCTGAAATTACTGATTTCCTTTGTTGGATACTCCACTATAGGAACACCCTGATAAGACCTTGTCTATCAGAATCTGCTGAGAATTCTCCAGTGATCCATGTTAGGAGTTGCATTTGGACTTTATCCTAGGTCAGCTTATTATGGCCTTTCTTTCTAAAGCATGAACTCTGTATAGTACGGTAGTCTGAGGAGTGGGAAAACATGCTGCTCATATCAAGAAGCAGCAGCTATTAAGTTTGAATTACCTGGAATCAGGAATACCTTCAGGTCCATAATCTCGTATCTAGAGAAAATTGAGAGTAATCACATTCTAAAAAGCATTTTAGAAAGTAAAACCAGTTTCTCTATAAACACTATGTTTTTCCAACCACACTTAAACTTGTTTTCCTTAATCCTTGACCTGTTTTATTTAGTGGGAGATACTTATTATCTGCTGCATTTTGATCCAAAATTTAGAAAGTGACCTTAAAAAAAAAGCATCTGCCTTCACACTTTCTTTGAATATGAACTCTGCTTGCAAGGAGTAAAGACGACATTCACTGAATTTTTTATGCAAAGCATTAAAAACTCCCCTCAAAACATATTTAGTGCTTCATGGACCCATGTGCTGTTTAAAAATAAAATAAAATACAAAATCTCTTTTGGGTTTGTGCTTTTAAAAGGGGCAGCTAAAGCAATTGCCTGCATGTTGTAGTCCTGCCTTAACTGAGGCTGAGCAACAGTAAGTACAAATCCCACTTCATTATCCCTGCAGTGTCCTCTGAGCTAACAAAATATTATCCAGCAAAATGTGGGCAACCTCCAGACCCACTCTGTCCTTGTCTGGGCTGTGGCTGCCAAGGAGAAAGGCAGCTCTTGCCAGCAGTGGCATGAGAGGCCCTTTGGGAAATGATCTGAGACCGCTGAACTTGTTTTCTTTTGCCTGTTCCAACCTGTACAGCCATACCAAAGCACAGATTCTTTACTCATCTGGCCTCTGAGTCCAACAGGGATTAAAGGACAAATGAGATGCTCCATTTCTTGCTTTTTTTTTTGAGGTGAATCTTGTGGTGGGTGCTTAGTTAAGAGTTTGTTTTGCCTGAACAGCTGTGGACACTTAGCTGACTTTCTAGTTGTTTTTTTTAGCAGTCTGCCTGAGGGTTTACTGTAGGCTATGTGTTTTCTTTTTGGTGGGCTTTGGGATACCTGCCCATCCCAGCACTGGATGATGCCAGTCTCTCCAGCCCTGGATGCCTGCTCACAGCCCTGGCCCTCTGTGAGCTGCCTGCTTGGCTTTGTGCTGCTTTTCATAGGACTGCCTGGGCTTAGGTTGCTCTGACTGACCATCTGCTCCATCTCCCTCCATCAGCAGCTAATTTATTCAAATCTCCTGTTTTGCTTGTATTTTCTCTTCCATTGTTTCCATCTCCTCTCGTTCCTGCACTGATTATTACCAAGCACTGCACTGGCAATTGAGAAAACTGGAAGATGCTGCTCTTTCAGTGCTCTGTGAGAAGCAGAGGTTGGGTCCCACTGCTTTAAAGAAGGAACACACAGGATATTTCCTAGAAAACATCAGACATTGTCTATTGCCCCAGAATCTCTGCTTGTTAGGGTGTAGTAACTTCAAAAGGCACAGAATTCCTGTACCAGCAGCCAATAGGAAAGGGTCAATGGGACAAAAGAATAACAAAAGGGTCAAACTCCATTTGGTCTTTTTGAGGAGTTTAAAAATCTACTGGTAGTTTCTAAGATATAATGCTCTATGATGCATCTAACTTATTACCCTGCTGGTTTACAGAGAAAGCCACACTGCTGTGTAAACCTGGGAAATGTAAATCCGCTCTTGATTCAAGCCTCCAGTCTGAGCAGAGGTAGTGACTCAGGCAGTGTATGTACATATCAATATTTGACTTGTTCTGGAGAAAATGGCAACTCAACAGCATAAATTTTAGAGTGACTGGATGCCAGTTCTCATAACTAGGACCAAAGATTTCCAGGGTGGCAAAATGTGCCTTGGAAGGCAGTGACAGTGAGAGACCTGAGCCCCAGATAACCATGTCCCCATGACATTCAGTGCCATGTACCTCAGCCATGGCCTGAGCTATATAGGTCAAACTAAATGACTGCAGTTCTTCTCTTTGTCTCAGGTTCTGTAAACTTGCTACTTAGAATGTGAATCTGTTATTGTAATCAGAGGACATTGCATGTTAGCAGCAATGAATAGAGAGAGGGGCCAGAACTCCCTCTGAAATTTTTGTGGGAAAGGAATTGGAACATTTTCCAAATTTTAGTTGAGAGGTCTCTATAATGAAGGACCATATATTTTTTAACGTACAGATCAACTTCCTTCTCTTCTTCCAATGAATTTCCTACATCTTACAGATACAGAAAACTCATACTGTATATGTGTAAGGATTGTCTCCCTGGGGACAGTTTCATTTTATCTACCATTGATCAGGTGGCTCAGATTACATGAAGCTCCACAATGGTAACATAGAGATATGAATGTTGCATCCTAGATCTGAAGTAGACTACAATAGTTTTTTCTTATTCCCTGTTTTCCTCTATTTTTACTTCCCCACAGGAAGTGGTTTTACTTGAAGCAGAGTATTTTTTTATATGGTGGCCGTATTTGAAAATTTGATGACAGTGATAAATAAGGAGACAAAAGGAAGTTTTGAACAAAGGTGCTTAGCATTTTTGTTGATTGTTTGAACTATGCATGAGTGCACAGACCTTCCCCTCATTTTAAATCAGATAATATTCTTGTACTGGGTGCAGCTACCATTTCCATTGCCCTGCAAAAGCGTGTAAGGAAGGATCTGGACATATGTTTATTTCCAGCTCCTAAATGCCGTGCAACCTAAAGAAACAACCATGACAAGGAAGTCTTTTTGTGGACAGACAGTGGCCCCAGACTGCAAACAGAGGAAGCTTTTACAGTATACATTTAGTTTTGTGTGTAAACTTTTCAAGACCATTTCAGCCTAATAGTCTGAGTTGCATTACCTCGGAGGGTATTGTCATTAAGACTTAACGCGTTCAGCTAATAAATTACAGTGATGTAGCAGCTTTTTGTCAAAAGATCCTGAAGTGCTTTACAAACTTTACAGTCCATAGATGCATGAATCACTTCACCCACTATTGAAGTATGGCCAGGCCAGGGATGAATTGTGGCAGCTGTTTAACAGCACACAGCAGTTCACAATGGGTTTAGGAGAGCAAAGACAACATGCTCTCCCAGCGCCAGTCCAAGTAATTCAGAGGGACAGTGGAGAAGACCTTGGGAGAGAAAGGGAAGGATTTCTCCCTCGTGGACTAGTGCTAGGCATTGTTACTTGACTTTAGTGTCTGGGGTTGTGTCTCTCATCTTGTACCAAACCTGTTGTGAGAAAGTTCCCCATCAGAGCTATAAAGTCTGTAAACACACGTGTAAGCACGTAGGGTCTTGAAGCCATCAAGGAAATTTGTGTAGGTAGAGTTTTCCCTGCCAGACTGGAACTAAGCAGGATTTAGTGCTGCCTCAGTATGGAACATACTAAAAATATGCACTCTTGGTTTAGGCTATTTAGGCTGGGAATCTGAAGGAAAAGCATCAGTTGCTCTCTGTACGTATCTGTACATCTACTTGAGCAGAACCCAGATCTTTAAAGAGTTAGATAGGAAATTAATTTAATTCCCACTCCCTTTCTGGTTACCAGCTGTCTTCTAACATAAAGTGATGGTCCCCATAAAGGCCTTCTGAAGAAACAAGCAATTTCCTGAATAAATCAAGTTATCCTTTCCTCCTACCCTTTTTTCTCCCTTTCAGTGAATAGTGTCTTTAGTGACGATCCTGAGCAGTCTTGCTACCAGCTGCTCTAATCTAGGGGGTTATGTCATTTCACCTTGATATTTCTTTCCCCATTGTTTTGCCTAAGTGCACAAAACAAAGCCTATGAGTGCTGCGTGCAGGGCTCAGAGCAGAGGGAGAATTGTTTGCAGTGACACACATCAAACTAAGGCTGGCTTCTTCCATAGGAATAGATTTGTTTTTCCCTTGGAAAAAATAGCTTTGGTTTTTAACTTCTGCAAAAGAGTGTTATTTGAAGAATTTATTGTTTCATTTTCCCTTTTCCATATGGATCCAGGGACACCAGAAAAAGTCAGTGTGAATGTGTGGGGCAAAAATAGTAGTGACTATTGACTTATACAGAGTTGTTTGAATTGGGTTCTCAAAAGGTTGCTATTTCCTCCTGCTTAATAATGTAATATTTACATCACTGGAGACCCTGAGACCCTAAAAGTATAGCATTATGAATTTCTATCCAACAGTTCATTTCAGAAATAGTAAATAAGAGGCCTCTACCTTCACTCTTAGTGCCTAATAGTAAACCTTCCTCTTCCCCTATGTAGGTTTCTAGTGGGACTGCTCAGATGAGTGTGTGCTACTCACAACCACAGAGCTGGACCCTTGCAGCCCTAAACACACTGTTATAGACAGGAAGAAAATACTTGAGAGAAGAAAGTCCACTGATTTCTTTAAGTTACAAATCTCGCCCACAAAGAGTTAAAAATAAATAAGAATCATAGAGTATTATCCTACTTATTTTCTAAAGATTGCCAGAACTAATTCTAAAACTGAATGTCTAACAAGGATTTTACATATAAAATTCTCTAGGTATTGAAACTAATTTTTGTGCGTCAACCCTGTGCTGAATAGAATCTTTTGCTTGTAAACACACTGAGCCTTAAAAGCAATTTCTGTCATATTGCCCTTCATATTCCTATCTCTTTCATCACCATGCAAAAGGAAACACTTTAACTTCAGGCAATAAAGAGCTTTTAATTTAGACATAAGTTTATATGAGCTATCTTCATTACAGTGTACAATGTAAAAAATGAGAAAATTTTAAATCATATTAAAAAATTTAATTAGATAATTTCTGCTGTTTTGCCTGTTTTAAAATATATAATAAAACTTCAATAAATTATATTCTGGGTCATATCAGCTTCTTCTCAAGAAAATGAAGTTAAATCTTTGTAGTAACCAGCAGCTTAATTTTCATTAGGCTAGCTATTTGATAATTAGTCATGCACCATAAATCAAGTCCCCAAGTCTTCTCCAGGTTTCTTAATTGAAAATTATTGTTTCTTGGCTCTGTGGCTAAATGTGCAGCAAGTCTGAGGAGTGATAGATGCTGAATCTAGCACAAACAGTTTGAAACAGTCAGAACTTGATAGATCATTGCCCTGAAGGGGCTTGTAATGGTGGAGAGACTGTGAATTTCAAAATTAAAGGTTTGTTCTTAAAAATCACAAGTGTAAAAGCTAGCTGTAGTTTACCAAATAGCTCCTAACCTTCAGCCACTTTTCCTTTCATTGCTAGCTGGATTTCAGTTGCTTTTGTAGTGACAATTGTCATGGGTTTGTGTGGCTATATTTGAAAAGTTAAAATGTTGGCTTGGTGGCTTGGAAAGATACAGACCAAGAGTATTTGTGTTCTCTTTTGTTGGTGGTGTTCTTTTTCTGGTAAATCTCACGAACAAATATGGAAGTTGTTTCATTTTTGGCATTTTTAATCACTGAATGAAATGGTGGCAGTCCTCTCAGAGCCACTGTGAGAGAACAGATGGGCCTGCTACGCATGCCTCAGGTCATAAAATAATTTCAGATATGATGCAATTATAGCTAAGTAAAATACTTTTGCAAAGTCAGAAATATATTACTTCACTGAAAGAAGGGAACCCTTTGTAATTTTTCTTTGACAGCCCAGCAGACTTTGCACAGAGCTCAGCTTGTGTTTGCCATTCTGTAGATAAGGACAGCCACAGGGTTTTCTGCCATTCATGCCTTGCTTCCTCATGATCCAGTGGCCAAGACCTGATGAGGACCACAGCAGGAAACAGTGTGAAATGGTCCATAAATTTAAAAGCAGGAATCAATTGATACTAAAAAACCCAACAAACCAGCAAGAAAAAAACCCCAAAAAACAGGCCTAAGATTTTTAGGTGAAAATCTCCAAACTGCATTGGTAAATTCATGCTGAAAACCTCCTCACACCTTATTTAACTTGATGAACAAGCACAGACCTGGAGCTGATCAGGGCATTTATTTGTTAGGTACACCAAGACTTGCACTGCAATTGTTCTACCCCGTAGCCCATGACAAAACAAAGCAGCACCTTGGCCTCGTGGGCAGAGGCTGCAGCCTAAACCGAGTGTGTCTGTCCTGCCCAGGCCCTTCTGGGGCTCACAGGGTGCCAGAACGAGCTGCTGAGCTGAGGGTGCAGCCCTCAGCAGCTGCTCCCTGTGGATGTCCTGCGCTGGGCACTGCGGTGCATTACAGATGTATTTCTGCTGTTCTAGGTTCATCTCCTCCCAAGGTCAGCTTTGCACTGCCAGTTCCAGGAATTTGGTGTGTGCATAATGGCTTTCTCCATGTGCTACTCACAGCAAAGTCAGGGGTGAATGGTGAGTAATTAAACTCTGAGGAGGGAGAGATTTGAAAGGCCACGTTGTCAACTGGAAGAGAGCTTATTAAAATATATAATCAAATAATTATTGTATTTGTGGATCATGTTCTTTTTGGGGCCTTGAAATGACTGTGAGTAATCTTATTTTTGTAGAGATTTATTCTTGGAAGGGAAAGTCTAAAGGATATATTGATTTCATTCAGCTGTCACTATCCCTTTGTAAGATGTTACAGAGAGAAAGCCAAATTTAGGCCCAACTTTGTTTCATTTTTGCATTATACCGAATCTAAATATGGTGCTGCTAATACAAATGAGAATTGTTTTCCAATCGGTTGTTCCAGTTTCACACTGGACTAGATTGCATCACCAGCTGTGTGAGGAGCAGTAGAGGATGGGGGACAGCAGAGGACAAAGGAGTGAGAGTGTCAGAGAGCATTTTTGGAGCCTGTCTCCAGGGAGGAGCTCCCTTCTGGTGGGCAGTGTTGGTGGGGGGCTTCACACAGCCCGTGTGGGAGGAATGGAAGGCGGCCAAATCCAGTGTGGAATGAGCCTTCCGTGAGCAGCCCCCTCACCTGCAGGCTGGCTGGGGTGCAGGGAGCAGGCTTTGCGCTGGGCTGTGTTCTGGTACTCAGAGACACGAGCTGCAGCTCCCCACAATGCAGGGACTGTGGTGTTGTAGAGAATAGAGGGAGAATATCCAGTGCAGCTGGATATATGCTGTAGAGAACCAGAAGAGAATATCCAGTGCAGCTGCTGCGTAGTACAGGAACTTGCCTCATTAATGAATGGGAATGGCTGATGTGCAGCCTCCATCATCTCCCAGAGGTGTGGGTGTGCACTGAAGCCATGTGCTCTGGCCTGGCCATGGCTGCTTATTAATCAGGACCATTTTTGGTGGCTTCCTGCTCACAGTGAGGGCTGGAGGCCCTTTGTGCCCCTCTAGTCTGGCAGGAGCAACTAAATATTTTATCTGAGGGGTGACAGATCAGAATTTACTCTGTTGACACCTGGACTGAGCTGAAAGTGTGAAGATCAGTGTATGGATCATCCTGATTCCACTGAGGTTTATGAGAGATCAGCAGATTTTTTTTAAACAGAATCATGGGAGTAGTTTGTGGCTGGATTTGTTGCAAAATAAAATTAAGCAAACTTTAAAAATCAGATTCTGATGCAAAATTGCAGCAACATCAAACTATTAGTTCTTGGCATGTTTTGCATTTGCATTTATGAAAACAGTTTTTCTAGCTAGTCTGATTTTCATCTGTAAAACATTAAAATATTAGTAATTATCAGTTTTGTCCATCTTTTAGACTGGTACAAATAGACCCAAATTCAGAGTTGAAATGCCTCCTACTCTCCCATCCTTATTACAAACCCATGCACAAATAAAATTGAATGACTAGTGTTTAAGATTATATTTTAGTTGATTCTCAATTGCTATGAAATTCATCTCCATGATACTGAAACTACAGGACTACCAATAATATTTTCTTAAAGCACAAAGAACGAACACACTGTGTAATTTTTATTGTGGGGTTTGTTTTCAGGATGCACAGAGTGTATATTCTATTTCACTAACATTTTCCAGAACTATATATAGATACAAATAAGATAAAATCTTTTTCTCCCTCATACTTCAGTCAGAATCAGAGCTGGTGTACACAAGCCAGAGAGGCGTGTGACTGAAATGGTAACCGTACGCCATTAAAATGAAAAAGATCATAAAATAAAAGTCCTGTAGCTATTGTTTCTCACAAGATGTGAGCTCATTGTCAATCTGTACATCTAGGTAGAATTAGTGTAATGTATATGATGCAACAGCAACTAGTGGATAGATGAATTTGAGTGGGGCTGTGTTCTCCATGTAAGGAAGAGGCAGTGCTTACTCAAATGCTGTTAAAACTCCCTCATTTACAGCTCCTGGAGATGAAACATACAGCAGATTGCCTGTAACCATAGCAATTGGCTCTGACATGAAAGATCTCCAGCATAGAGGTAGTGGTAATGGCAGAAGCAGTGTGGAAGATAAAGGTGTACAGATAGAGACAGTACCAGGTGGAAGTGAACTACAAAATAAGAGAAGACGAGGTGCCCTAGATGGATTTGGGCAGATGTGTGAGTTTGATGGGAAGGTTTGGGCTGGTGAGGTGCTGGGGGAGGGCAAGCACAGCTGAAGAGAAAGGTGAGGTTTTGGAGCTAGTGTGGTGTAGAGGACAAAATCAGAATAGGGCTGGCACAAAATATGAGGAAGATTATGCTGCTGGAGGCTGCTGCCTCTCACGTTGTTGCCTTTCAGCAAGGGTAGATGGATTTCAGGGATCCCAGTCAGCTCATGGAAGGACTCCACACAAGTTGTTAGCTCTTGATGATGAGGTGTGGTGTGATTCCTGGTGCTGAGGTGCAGCACTCGGAAAGATGAAGATATTCCACATCCCAAAGCAATACCTGAGTTGTTGTCGACCTGCACCTTGGAGATGTGGAAGGAAAACACCCAGAAGAAAAACTTATTCTAAGAAGTGGGGGAGTTGAATTGCCTTGAGTTATAAGCACTGGTATAAATAAAACATCTGAGGTATTTACTTTAATATTTTGCTTGATGTCCATTTTTGTAGCTTTTGTTTTGGGAAATATATAGAAGTTGTTTCCTCTTATTATTTCTGACAAACTTAAAGGGAACTAGTTCTAAGATCAAAGGCCCTTGTACAGTGATTAATAACAACAATAATAATAATAATAATAATAATAGTAGTAGTAGTAGTAGTAGAATTGGCCTATGAATTCCAGAGAAGAAGAATCCATTTACAAGAAGAAAGCCGTATCAATGAACTAAAGACTGCAAGTCAGGACTCTTTAGCTTCATATATACAATTTACATCTATCCAAAATGAATTTATGGAATCATCACAAAGATTGGGACCAAACCTCTCAAAATCCCTTCAGGTAATTTTTCACAGAGACTTTTCAGTTTTTACTGGGAAGAACAATCTCACTAAAAGGTCTTCAGTGTGATTATGGTTTAAATCTCTCTGATTAGGTATAACTTAATTTGAGCAACTGAAATGACATGTGGGTAAGAGCACAGAATCCATCAGTGAGAGCTGCAGGACTGTTCTCCAGGACTGAGCTGCCTTCCTGAGGAAGAGACCCAGCTCCCACACCACAGCTTGTAAATCTACCACATTGTGCACAACACATAACCCCCTTGGTCTCCCTCACCCTGCCTTTTCACTACTTTTTCTTGGCTTATAAAAGTTATTTTTGGTCAGCCAGGCACATCTTTACAGAAGGCATAGGAAACATAAGATTTATACAGCTATGTGTCATCTTAAATCCACTCAACTCCCCAGGTAAAAAACAGGATCACAGCAGTGAACATTTTAATAAACAAGCAAAGACATTGTACAAAAAAAGGAGAACAGATAGAAAAAAAGATGTTACAGTTCAACACCTCCTATCTAGGCTGGAGAAATGAGGCTGAGGCTTGCATTCACATCCTCATTCTGGAGTATTTACTGCCAGTGTTTGGTCCTGAATTAGAGCTGTAGGTGATCAGCTCTAATTCATTGTTTCACTCTCTGATTTTGAAGCAATCAGGAACTCGTGAAACCAGCTGACTTTGCAGGATTTGAAGGCTAAAATCTGATTAAACAAGGTTGCTGGATATTACCCACGGTCAAATCACTGGTTCATCTTTTCAGTGTATCTTTAGGAACGTATGATTGCCTGAGATATCTGCTGAGAGAGAGATTCTTTTATGTGTAAGAATTAGCTGGCACTGTTATTGCTAGTATCTGGCAGAGTTTCACTCTCTGCAATGATTTGTGCTTCTAAATTAAATTTGGTGTGGTGCTAGCAGCTTGGGATAAGCACCAATTATAAGTTTTGATAAAAAAATCAAACTATAAATCTAAACCTGTCTGGACTACTAGCTAAAGATTTATTCCAAAGTTTATCTATACACACAATGTACCTCAGCCCTAGAAAATTCCTTTTTACATCATCACTTTGCAAAACTAGATACTCTTCAGATGCTTAAATTTTAACATCTGCTAAATAGGGTTAGCATCACTGTCAAATTGGAATGAGTCTTCAGTGACTGGGTCCAAGTCTGCAATCATCAACTGTCTAATTTGGTAATGGCAACTTCAGCAGAAGCAGAATCAAGACAGATAATTTCTTCCCTATCAAATTTATGTACGTTGTAACGTAATGAAAACATTCCCCAAGGGGATTTCCTTTGCTGTGCATAGCACATGATATCAGTTGAACACTTTTCTTACTCCTTTTTGTATCTTACCTACTGACATTAAAGTGTCCTTGAAAAATACCCTGGCTTATATAGGTGCAAGGTGCTTTAAAGGTTTTTTGCTACCTTGTAAAATGTAAATATATATTTAATCTTAATTATTGGAAATACTATAGCAATCTTCCCTCCTCCACAAGGTACTTTGCTATAAAAATGCATTCTACCTGGAAAACACTATAAGCTAAATTAAAAATTTTCATTTAAATACTGTGAATCCAGATATATCTGAAAGGTATTCCAATTCCTTTCAGGTGTTTAGAAAGTCAGTATTTAGAGATTAGGCTTCTGCTGGTAAGTGCAGCTCTCTGGTAGAAGAGGTAAATTCCAATAGGGAAAAAAACCCTAAGCTTTTCTGCAAGATGGGGTTACTTCTGAAATCTGTGGGGGCATCAATTTTCCACTCTCAGGTCAAACTGTAGTCAACACTGATGCCAGCCCACGCAAGCACATCCCAATAATGACAGTGTGGCTCAGCCAGCAGTGCTCTTACCTCTTGGCTAGAAGGTCACGAGTTTAAGTCTCCCACCAGGACTTGGGCTGTTTCTTAACGCTGACATGGCAGCGCAGCACCGGGGAGGTGTTGAACTGTTTGAGGTGCCGTCCTTCGTGAGATGAGATGTTAATCCAAAATCCCTTTCTCCTGCCCCTGCTGCCTGTCTAGGCAATATTGGCGTGGCTCTTTTGTGAAAAGAGGCTGGCTAAGCCTCCTTCCCAGCCAAAACTGGCTGTCACACGCCAGGCTCGGCCGTCCAAGGCAGAGCATAGGCCATTGTGTTGTTGCACCACCATTACTGTATTTAGTTAAGTACAATGGAAACATTGTTAAGCATTTTAGGATGCACAGGATATGAAGGGCCTAATGCAAAAGCCAAAATCTAACGCAGTTTTCTAAATTCTATTGTTTATCATGTCTCTGTACACAGGCACACAAACATGTTATATGTATATTTAGAAAGTGGGGCTCTGTTAAAAATTATATTCAGCTTGCACCCATTCCATTTATATTATGTTGAGCAATTATACTCCTTCCTTCAAACTGATTTTTTACCATTTTGAAATAAGAACTCTGCATTTAATATCACACATTCTTTATTAAAGAGCCATATTGTTTAGCTTGTCATGATATAGAGTTGCTTTTCCATAAGTACATTAAGCATGGGTACTCAGGGGATATTTTCTTCAAAGCAAGTGGAAATTCTGGGAAGAAACATGTTATAACAACTGTCTATGGTTAAGAATGAGAAATAGTAGAAAGCTTGGATGTTCCCTGAGGAATAGGGTGCTATATGTAGCATTGTGGAAATGCCATCTGAGGATGGTTATGAAGTAAAAGACTGCATGCTCCAATTTATTTAATTTCATTTTATCTTATTTTACTTTATTTCCCCTGACACATTGGCTAGAACTAGAGTGTTAAGTGTTCATTTTATTTACAGTACAACACTGTTGATGAATACATGTGTATGTGACCTAAAACCCAGGAACTATGTGTAAAGAATTAACATGGAAAAGATTATTAGGTATGTACAAGTTTGGAAGCATATCATAATAATGTAAGAATTTTCCTCCCCCTCTAATTAGAAGCTTTATGATCTTTTGAAGTGAAAGTACCTATTTTGAAAAAAAAAAAAAATTCAGGGAGTAAAACTTCAAAATAATGGAATCTCCCTTTTTTTAGCTCTCTTTGCATAATGTAAAGTCCTTAAACTCTTTTTGCAGCAGTCCTGCTGGCTTTCTGTTGCTTGATATTCTGACCATTTTTGAACCCTTGAACTCTGACAGAGAGGAGGGACTTGGAGAGGTTGTCATCTGATCTATGTAAGAAGGCAAAAGGAATAGCTTTCTCTTTAATAGCACTCTTTTCTGCTTAACAGTTGGTGGGAGATTAAAATGATCTAGGTGGATAAGGCAGGTTAAAGGTCAAGGGACACCACGACTCCCCCTCTTCCCCACATGTCAAAATATAGACAGGTCATTAGAAGTTAAAATTTTGTGCCCCTTTCCAAAATATTTCAGTTTATATATTATCATTTCTATTATTTATGCACTCATTTTTATTGTAAATTCCAATTCTTGAGGGGGACTGGACCCCTACTAGGCTACTGTCCAGCCTGTATAGTCATCAGGTGCTGACATTCTGAGTTTCAGCCATATTAATTGCTGGATAAAGGCTATAATCCCCTCTCTTTGAAGCCCAAGACTGATTTTTAGGCAGTACTTCAAAAGCAGCACACAACTGAAGAGGCATATTTCCTACTAGCACTGAATCAACATGATTTACTCTGTTTGCATTCGTCTACATACGCCGTGCATATTTGGCTGCACAACAAAAAGGTGTGAGTTGGCTGTAATGTAGTCTAAGGAGAGGTTTTTACTCTCCTGAAGTTGATGCATGACCTCATCTGAGACATACCGTTCCAGATCTTTGCTTTAAGCATCATTAGGAAAGTATAAACTCCTATATCATGCTTTTGTTACCAATGAAAAATCTTGCCTTACGTTGCTAGAATATTTTCCCCCCCGCAACATCATATTAAAACTATAATTTAGAGTGAGGCTGTTTCTTAAGCTGTGAATAAATAAGGCCTGTGTTTTGTAAAAGCAAACCTTTTTCAAAACATGGATTTTAATATCTTAAACACTGCAGCTTCTTAATTAAATGTAGCTGTGATCCAGCAGCAAATATCCATTATTAAGAATAAATAAACATATTGTTTAGCTTGTTTTCGGGAAAAGGAAAATGGGCGAAGAGGCCTTTGAATTGTAAACAAATTTGTAGCAATTGCAGAGCTCATGGCTGAGTGTGGTGTGCTCCTCTCTCGTGGCTGTGCCTCTTTTTGTGGCGGGGTGTGCTTGGCTCCTGGCTGGCTGTCCACAGAGCCGCACTACGGGGACCTTCTCATCCAGGATTTGCCAAGTATACTTAATGTTATGTTTGAGAAAGATTAACAATATTTCAGATCAAAGGAGAATCCTGCTGCACGGTCTTACGAGATTGTCATTCACTTCCATTATGGCTCATTTGCACAAGATTTTCCTGTAATGTGCACCATTGTTTTGATGGCAGTGATTTGACATGAAGACAGGGCCAAAATGCATCTCGGAGCCTCGCTCCACCGGGCTGGGGGGTAGCTGGGGCGCAAAGAACTTGCCAATCATAAAATGCAACTTTGTCTCAGTTATATTAAAGCCTTTATCAGGTGGGAAACTTTTGAATGAGCGTCGATTCAAGGAGAAAAACTGTCAATGGCTGGTTTTTATTAGAATGTAGGGGCTGTTTTAACCAGGTAAAGTTTTGGTTAATGGGGAGCACAAACCTGATGCAAAGAGCAGTTTCAGTCTGCCACATATTCCCATGGGTTTTTGTTTCTTTGAAATGTGGAATTTGTTTCGCATAGAGAGCCCCATGGCAGGAGTGACACATGAAAAATTTATTTCTCCCAAAATTTATTGTTTAAACTAGTAGCTTCATTTTAAAAATCAGATTTCCCAGGTGGATGCTTTCAGACACTTTAAAATGCAGATGCATTAGACTGTACTGCAATACAGGAGTCAATAAAATTTATTAGAGAAGAAAAGTACACTATATCACATAATCTTCTTCAATTCCTTTCTTTCATGTAATAACTTTTTAGATAAGGTCAGAGTTTATGGGTAAATAAATGCTGAACTTAATAAAATTGCTTGAGCAGTTTAGTTTGATTTAAAGTCACAACCTGGAACTGGACAAAGCCTGTTGCTTTGGCTTTAATAAACCCTGTTGGGCTTAGGTAACACAGGAAACTCAGCACAGGAGCTGATTCAGGATGTCTGATGCCTGAATCTGTAATTCCCACTGAGATCAAACTTCCAGTGACTCCAGAAAAGGACTGCAGCATGACCATCCTTTCCTGTTCAGCCAAACACCTTAACTAGAATTATTCAAGTTTAAACCAAAATTTCAGCGGTAACTGTAAGTTTCCTGGCTTTCTGTGGGTCTAAATTGTCATTAAATTTTCTACCTTTTTTTTTTTCTCTCTTTTTTTTAGGCATGGTAGTTTTTTTCCAACAGTGGGGGGAAAAGAGAAAATATGAATGCATGAGATGTAGTATATTTATAGGGATTTAGAAAAAAATTTACTTCAAAGAGCTAAAAATGTTTTTAAAGCTGTTAGTTACATGTGCAGAGGCATAATGCTAAGAAATGCTTATGTAAAACTCAAAAGAAAAGTTATTGTGCAGAAGATTATTTCAAGATAGAAATGGTATATTCTACTGGTTTTTGTGGGTATAGGTAGTTAATAATTTGTCATGGGCAAAACACTTGAAATAACTAGGTATGAACTGCAAAGAATATTTCAGAAAGAAGGAAATGCTGAAGAGTGCCACTAAAGTGATGTGTTTCAAATTGTTTTCACACTTTGCATTGCAAGTTACACTTAAACACATCTGGTGTGCTTTCAAAATGAAAATAACTGAAATATCCTTATATGAAAATGTGATGGAAGGAACCTTGTGGCTGGGTTATGAAATCTTGGTAAATGGACTGCAAAGTGGAAACAGTGAAAAACATTTCGCTTTGGTGACGATAGCTGGCATCTCCCTTCTAGACTGCCACGAAAAGGATTTATTTCAGGAAACTCATCACATACTGTGGAAGGTAGCATCTATATGTCAGCAATTCCACTGACATTTTATGGAAACCTTAAAAATGCAAACATTAAACTGGTGGATCCCTGTTTTTCTCCCTGCTCAGGAAATGCTTGCAGAATACACGAACAACAGCGCCCTCTGCACCTGAAACCCCTCCGGTTATTAAACCCAGACGTTCCTACGTGCTGGAGGAGCCTTTAATTTCAATTACTGCTTTTTTCAGCTGCTGGTAGGTATAGCTGGGCAGCGGGGGAGGGGTGAGAATATTCAGCTATGTTTTTAAGTGCTATGTAACTTTATAATATTACCTGAAAGCTTCAGCACCCTCAAGTACAAAATTTACAGCAATACATAATTTAAAGTTACGTAGGAAAAAAACAAGCGCAAAATAGCAGCAGAGATGTTGCACTTTTGCATTCCCCACAGCATAATTTAGATTCCTAGTGCTGCACTTTTGCATTCCCTACAGCATAATTTAGTTCCCCAGTGTGTCATTAACAGTGAAGTACATCACAGTCTGGAGTTTTATTTTAGTACAGGCAGGCTGTATTGTTTTAATAATTTTTGAGTCTTCAAATATTAGATGGAGAATCAGAATTATCTGTTTCTTGTAGTGCTAAAAGATTTGTTCTGAGGAGTTTCCAGAAACTACCAGTAAAGCCAGAGACTGATATGACAGGATTTCAGGATTTTTTAGCCATGATGATGCATTTAAAATTGGAGAACTAGCTATTTTTGCAAGTCTCAAAATAAAATTATGCAAGGAAATAATCATTACAAAAATGTATTAATTTTAAATAAGTATTTCATTTTCCTACAATAATACATGTAAGAAAAACGTCCTGTGTGAAAAGTTCTTGCATAATGTTTCTTGATGATCAAAAAGAACAAAAATTAATTTCTATGTGCTATTTATATAAGCAATTAGTACAGCTGAGATGCTAATTAAGCCCATAATATACTTTGCTTATTTCTATAAAAGGCATTAGATGAGCTGTCCAAAAAACTCCCAGCAGAAACATTATATTTCTCTTAAATTAAAGGAGCAGTTTTTAGATACTTTCCACCACAATTTATTTCTTTAAACCAGAGGCAGTGAAATATTAGAATTACATATACATTTATTATATATATATCCATGAGGTGTAGGAAAGTATCAGTGTACTTTGAATTTTTTAAAAATAGATTATCTTTTTTTCCAGTTTTTTACTGGGAATATTTTAATTCTTTGCTTTTTCTCATCCCTTCCTTAGTCAATAATTCCTTATCTTTAATATGAAAGAAACTCCTAATCACAAGTATTGTGTCTGAAATATAAGTTCTAGGAATGTTCAGGGTTATTTCTACATGGATTACAGTTAAAAAAAAAATGGATGGATTGTATGGAAACTATTAAAAAGGACTTTTTTATAAAATTAAAGCAGCAAAGTTAACACTGAAGAGTGGTAATCTCTTGCTTAAATAAAGTAGAAGTAGATTTACATCTGCAACAAAATATTAATGTGACAAAATTTGTTTTTAAAATTTAATCAATTAAGAAAAGCAAACTGTCTTTGTCACAGCAATTAGAAGGAGAAAAGTAGAAAGCCTAAAATCATATTGCTTCTGCATATGAAACAAATACTTTCTAAGCAAATTCAAAGACATATCTGAATGCTAATGTAAGCTTAGATTATTGATGTGAAAGGGATTTAACAATCAGAAAACAATAGTTCTTTGTTACATTTATACTTTTAAGTAATTTAAGATGCTGCTTGGAAAGATATGAAGTCCAGGGAAATTTTCAAAGACAAAGCACTAATGGCTCTTAATATCACTGTGTTCATTTTAAGAGCAAATTAAAAAAAAGCGGTGCAAATAATTGTTTCATATGTTCTTTGCTTGTGACTGCTGTAATCATCCAGGCTGATTTACAAATGTAGACTTGAAGGTTTCTCAGCTTCCTGCAGTGTAGAAGACTGTTACTTTGGCACTCACACTCATGCCCTTGTAATCACCACTCAAAACTGTGCCCTGGTACTTCCAATTCCCAGTGTCTTGATTGAACACCTCATTCTGTGCTAACAAGGTGTCCAAGGTATTTGAACAGGGGCTGCAGTCAGAAAATTGTTAATGGTTTCACTCATTAAGAGTTGCTGCACTAGTTTTGGTAATTTGGTAACTGTCTAAATTGCAAGTTGATTTTTTTCCTTCATTTTAAATAATGATGCTAAAATTTGAGACCAGGAACACTAACAGCTAAAAAACCCCAGAAGGGTGCTTAAATCACTGTATTTGTATTAAAGCAAAGGGTTTTCATAGCAGAAAAGCTATGATTTTATTTTTGAGGTTATGTTTTAAAATTATTGAGAAATGCATAAACAAGTACTAAATAGAAATCTAAGGACAGAAAATGCATAAAAAGGTAACAGTAAAGTGTAAAACAGCCTGAAGATCTTGAAGAAATCATTTAGGAAGCAAAGCTAATATTAAAATTACAAACAAAAAAGTAAGAAAGAATTTGCCTTGGGCTTGGATGTACATTTTTGGTAATTAGGATGAAAGTCTTGAAACCAAAAGGATTTATAGCTGCAGGAAACTGTAGTATATGTACCTGAAAAAGGCCTTAGGAGTCTTTAATATTTTTTTGCTGTATTGCAAAGCTAAGCGGAAAGTAAGCCAAGATCAATGGGCCTGATCCTGCAATCCATACTCAAATAAGAACCTTTTTCTTTTTCACTTTTCTATCTTGCCGAGAGCAGCATTTAGAAAGAAATGCATTTTCTGGAAAAAACCTCAGTAAAGTATTATTAAAATTCATTAAACAAATGATGTGAAAGAGATTTTACTGTTTTTATCCTCACTGTCATCTGGGATCAGTAAGTTACTTTCTTGAAGTAGGAATATTAAAGCAGGGAGTAGGTTTCGTTTCAGGAAACATTTTGCACCTGAAGAAAATTTTCCCCATGGAGATTTAATATTTGAAGTGGAAAGAAAACTTTTCTGAAAAAAAGGAATATCACAGTTTGCAGGTTTTTATGTACTAAAAGTTTAAGCCACCCCTAAAAAATTGCAAACTACTCCTTTAAAAACAGGATTAAAATTCAGTGAGTTGGCTTCCGCTGCGTCTTTTGGCCAGGTTTTGTGGTTTTTCAATTACACATATATATATCTTTACAAATAATCTCTCTGTGGCTGTGAAAGTTGCACACACAAACGAAGGGAAACGAAAGGAAACGCTAACACTGGCCACACAGAAAGCTCTGTCAAAAGCACACTATAAACAAACTGACGAGATATTTTTTTCCCCTGTTGTTTTTCTTCCATTAATTTCAAATATTCTTTGTAACTTTAGAAAGCAAACTACTTTCCAGCACAAGTGTGGATAATATCTTTGTGGTAGGTGGTTTGAGCTTGTTCTTTACCGAACAAGTATACACTTTAATAAAAATCGTACCGGAAAATGTAAAAATAATATTGTAAATATTCTGCCAGATTTGAAATATGATATGATTTGGCCTTCACAGGAATATTCTAACCAGCAGGAAATACTCATCTGATTTTGTTTGAGCAGAATCTCTCATACAGCTCTTTTAACCACTGCACTTTCATAAAGTTATGCTACCCACATCATTTGTCTCTCAGCTGGCTGGGATATCTCTCCAAGGTACACAGCTCTTGCTCACGATGGAAAAAAAGATTGCAAGCGAAGGAGCAAAATGAAAGTGGTGTTTACAAGGCTGCCACAGTTTGCTGAGATGTGCTGTGAGCAAACAAGCAAATGTGAGCTGTGAACAGAACATACTGCTCAAACATTAGAGAAGTGCAACACGTCTCTGAGTTTTAGTTTAATTCCTATCTTTATTTAGATTGATGTTTCTAAAAATTTTTGGCATTTCTATTTATTTAATAATGGGAATTATACTGATGTCTAAAAGGCAAATGGTCTATTAATATATCCATGTATCAGTTCTCTTCTCTCTGCCTATTTTACTCTTTGATTGCAGCTGCAGTGGGTGTGTATAAATAAATAGATTTTAGAAGAAAATATTTTTGAGTTTTATTGTGTGATCAATGTATTTTTGAGCTAGACAGTGGAGTGATTTTTCCTTTTAGGAGTTAGGTCATTCCTCTGGAGCTGATTGTGAAGATAAAATCCTATCTGTATAAATTGAAAACTTGTCTTTTTGAGCTGTAAGTTGAATACAGACCATGACTTTTGCATGGAAAAATTACAGAAATAATGGCCCCTGGCTGTGGAGGCATTTTTTGTTTTTCATGAATCAGGCACAAAGTTATTTAAATTAATTCTGGTCTCATCACCCTAATAGAATATCATTACTGATCTTTAGAAAAAAATATTAGAAATCAGCAGTGTGTGGATGCAATAGCAGTAGCTATTTGACCAATTTCCCCAAACAATTTTTTCTTTATTGAAAAGCAAGACTACTGATGACAATACCCACTCATGATGCACATGCTTCATGCATTTCACACATTATCTTTCTATGTCAATTACATGGATCAAAAGTACTAACTACTCTTTTACTTCATGATCAATAAGGGCTAATTTATTTACTAGCTTTTGAAAGCAGTCATTAAAGAAAAATCAGAAGAAGAAACTCTGTTAATATTTCTATGTAATTTAAAAAATATAATAAAAAGTAAAAATTCTACCACTCAGTCTATGGCTATGTACCACCTAAAGTGTTCTGCTCTTCTGATTGGATCCACTGCCACTCATACTCAGGTGTCATTAGATGGACTGCAAGAGAACAGATTTAATTTCTCTGTGGCTGCTGCCTAACAGAATGCAGGATATCAGATACCACAGCTACAGCTATTTAAGTGCTAATACTTCCTTAAATGTGAATATTTAGTTATTTTTTCCCTTCCCCCTTCTGACACTGGTACATCTGTACTAGGACTTCTGTACTTCACCAATTCCTGTTTCAAATGTGTGAAATGTCCCTGAAAGGAGAGACCTTCCCCTGAGTGTTCTTTGGGGTTGGTCCCTTTGCCAAGGCATGAGGAAGCCTGATGTGGTGTGAGGCAGTGGATCCATCCCAGACCTGGCAGGCTCTCCAGTGGCCCATTTCTGCCTAGTAGTTACTGAGCATGGGCTTCCTACAGAGCTCCTCTGCTCCTTGATTAGGTGGGAGTCAGACTTTGCTGATCCTAGGTGTATCCTGCCCTGAGATAAAGGGCATTCTCTGATTCAAAGTAGGGGCAGAATCCACACTTTTAAGACACTCCTGAATGAAAAAGGGTGATGCCTTACCTTAACAATGAATGCAGCATCTGAAAGATAGCCAGTGTGCTATCTTAGCACTGCCAAAAGACAGGTCATTCTTTCTGACAATCATCAATTCTATAGAAATTTGTCACTAACAGAAAGAGAACTGAGGTCTTCTTCAGGGGCTCCACTCATCTGCTTATCCCACAGCTCAGCACCGTGCTCCTCCCATCCAACTCTGCCAGCCATGAGAGTGCTGAGAAGTGCTGAATTTCCCAGGCACAGGCACAATGAAGGAGCAGGGACAATGGGTGGTGATGAGAAAGCTTCTTGACACTAAGAAGAAGCACCTTTCAAAACTTCCTCATGCCTCCTCTGCAGCACAAGACTAAAAGGGCTGAGGAGAATAGTGAGAGGGAGGGTTTCAGTGGTGAGTAGGTGGCTCTAATGTGGCTAAGCCCAATCCTTAGTGAGGAAATACAGCAAGCATTTAAGTTCAGCATTATCCTCACTGGTAGCTTCAGCTCTCTCTTTATTCCAGTATCAGATTTCTCTGCACTTCCTGTCTTACTTACCACTATTTTGGTTCATACACAGCACTCAGCATTGCGCTTTGTAAAAATGGATCACAAAAGATGATGTGGATTTAAATAGGTGCAGTGACTTTTTCAACTGTTGATGGATTCTTCTTGACTGTGTTCAAAACCTCTATTTTCCAGCTGGAATCAATGGTGGCAATGGAATTAATTACTGGGAAAATTCTTACTGGAGTCAGAATGCTGTTCAAATCCATCTGCATTTTCCATGTTGATTGTTTATTTCTTATAGGATTTATTTTCCTCCCCTGTGTAATATCAGAGATGTGGCCATGATATTTCAGCACAGGAATATCTAGTCCATCAAAAGTATCCATAGAAACATTTGCAGCAACTTTTTGAGCCATGGTAATTTCTTTGATCCATACCACAATGACAAATAAGGTCAATATAATAAGTAAACAATAGGTTATCCATCCTGAAAAAAACACCATTTGGATAGATAGGAAATAGTTCAGCACTGTCATGGTCCATCGCTTTTTTCCCTCATGCAATTCTTAAATTATATGCATTTTATACAAGCAACTCCTTCCCAATCCCCAATGAGTCCATCTTCTACTTAGGAAAAAAAAGAGCTGTGTGTCTTGAAGTTTTTGGGAATTCAGGACCACTTAGCTTTAGTGGCAGGTTTCATTTTCTGTCAGGGTGATGAGTATCACTATAATGATTTGCTATAATCAGAGGAAATGAGGTTCTGGGTGATGTGGGCAGTGGTGTCATTCATAAGGTGAATATGTGTATATCTTTGTTTACTAAGTTTTTCATCCATCATTGCCAATTATATCCTGCTTTGCACCACCTTGTGCTCTGTCTCTCCTTAGTGAATACACCCTTCAAGTTCATTCTTCTACTTGCCAGTCCATCTTTGGCCAACATGTACCCAAGATCTTTTTAAAATAAGTTTTCTCACTATTGTGAAATAGAATAGCAGAAAAATTACATGGAATTATTTCTTTCTATCTGAAATCAATGTCAGAGCTCCCAGTTGAAGTTAGTTGAGACCTATTGTTGATTTCCTCTTCTTCTGTTAATATAAGTGATGTGTTTTTTCACCAGCAGATTCTTTTTTTCATGTGGATGGTTTTGTATGTTATATCTGAAAGGAATAAAAAGGAAAGACAGTATCATTTAGAAAAAGTGTGACTATGTGGATATAGAAAATATTTGAATTTTTTCAATCTTGATAATAAACCTGGAATATATTTATTAATGCATCCCAGATAAGCAATTTCTATTGTGATGTGTTCTCTGAGAGAACTGTACTATGGAAAATTGAGAATAATGGGCCGTGTCATGCCTTCAGTCCATGTGCAGAACTCATACTGATGTCAATAGGAGCTCCCTTCACAAACCAAGACCTATATATGACCCATAGAGTCACTAGTAGAAGTTTCCCATACATAACTACAAAATTAATGGAGCATTGTAATCCATTTTGTGATCTAATGAAATACACCATGATTTAAATTGCAATTAAACAGAGAGATGTCAACAGGCATTGATGAGTTTTCACATGAAGACAGTGACATTCCTGCTACAAAACTACAGGTTTTGATGGGTAGTGGCTCACAGACTCCAAAACCACATTTTCTCAGAGCATTATTGATTAAACATCTCAGGAGCCTTAAACATGTGAATTATATATTTTGTTGTAAGACATAATTTGTAAATCTAAGACTTGATCCATTCTAGAAATATTACAGAATCCCATGTAATGGAATTCAGCATTTCTTAATTGCCATACATTTAGAAATTGAAAATCATAACATTAAATTATGCTTTTGTAGCAGGGGGAGGTTGGAAGGTTGTAGAGTTCAGGTGATTCAAAAAGATGTTGTTTAAAGTTCATATACTTGATGGTGTTTCATTTGTCCATGACTTTTTAAATTATTTAATGTGATAAAATATTCTGCGTTTGTGTTTGTGTGAGAAATGTCATGAAATAATTAGGGTGTGTGTATTTCACAGCACAGAGAGACCAAGTTTCATTACAACAGTGTTTAAACTACACCAGAACTTTTGAATCCCACAGTAATATTAATCTTCTAGTGCTCTGAAATATTTCATTCCCTGCTTCCTACCCTCATAAAAATACACAGAGAGCTGTGGCTTATCTTTGAAATTACCCATTGACATAAAATATGAGGAGTATTATTTTCAACTGTGTTTCAAGGAAGTGTTTCTCAGGATGGTTAGTAGGCAGAGCAGTTCTGGTCTTTAGCAGGAGCTCCCGTGATCCTTCCCAGAAATCGACCTCCCTGCTTGCCCTTGCCCCACAGACTGGTGCCTTCTGACAGCACCTGGCTGCTGGGAACTGACTTTCTTATTCCTTCAAACAATAGTTCATCTCCTTTTTTTCATAATTCTGCAAAATAGTAAGGATGCCATTATCTGTTGTAATGTAATTATCTCTCACTTAAATTACACAAGTCTTGGCCAGAATGCTGGAGACTCAAGACTTCAGCAAATCCACAGTGTCCTGAAGACCTGCAATTTTCCAGTGAAGAAAGAGCAGAGTTTGCTGGACTCCAAATGAACTAAATGAGGAATCCATTCCCCTAAGACTATCTGCAAACCCTGTCAAAATTTCATTTGATTTTCAGAATTTTTTTGGGGTTGCAATTATATGGACTAGACATTACATATGTTCCTTTTATAAATAAAGTAGGGTACGTTAGAGTGATATTACTAAGTATGAGGTATGAAATACATTTCTTATTACAAAATCACCAACAGTTATTTTAAAAAATCCAAATCACATAGAAAGGCCCAAGAGAATTTACAATAGAATTTTTGAGGAATTTTGAGACTGACCAAATGATTTTGCATTTGGGATTTTTTGACATCTGCTGGTTGCTTTGTTTAGTTGTTGTTTGGGTTTTTTTATGTGGGTTCTCTACCAGTTATCTTGCCAGAAGGTTCATCTAGAAGAAGGCCGGGCAGCTATTTTGTGATGTTTTCACAAAGCAGCAGGTCCCATTTACTCCATGAAAACACCTCCATTTGATATCCCACCTTAGCAGGGAGATGAATACTTTGCAACTGCATCACTCTGTGTTGAAGTTTATCTCTACACAACATATAAATGCTCCCTGGAAACTATTTAAACCAGGAGTACATATAAAAGCTGTTTTTTCTTATTGTTTCCTGACTTTCTGGACACTAACCAAGACCAGCAAATTCTTAAATCCCATGAATGATTTCAGCCATCTGTAAGTTATAAAAGAACTCTGTTCAACCTCAAATACCTGAGCTGATTTCTGTTCTATTGCAGGTTGTTCCACTGTTGAGCCTGCTTTGGTTTGAAACAGGCTTTCAGTTTTTTTTTTTCTTCCTTCTTCCTTTGTCTGCTTTTTCAGCTTACACCTTCCCTATGAAAATGGTATGAGATGACAAGAAAAGGTTTCTGACCTCACCATCCTCTACTTCCCCCACACTGCATTTTGAAGGGAAATTTATAAAACTCCACCAATGTAGCCTGGACACTGCTATCCCAGGAAGGACTACAGGGAGAAAGAACCGGGATCTTGGGTTTGTTGCTTATATTTTCTTTTTTTAACCCTTTCCCCCTGCAACCTAACAGACAGGTGATCTTTCATCATACCTTTTTCCTTTGATCAAGTGTTGTAGTCATCTGCAAAATAGAACAAAATTTTGGTCTAGTAAAATGTGAAGCTTGACTTTGGAAGAAGTACTGATTTCTATTAAATAAAGCAACACTTCTTTGTCACCACAATCAGTGATTTTTTTCTTTTTTCCATAATCAAGCTTGCTAAGAACATTTTAAATAATATTTTTCTGGACTGAAACTCTCAGTTCCCAGGCTCTTCTCCCTTTTACTCCTGTGAACACAGTGCTGTACTGTGTGTCAATTTGGTCTTGTTTGTGGGTTCATTTTCCCCTCCATTAGAACAGCATTTCTCTCTTTTTTTCCCCTTCTTCTGATATTGTTCAAAGGCTTCTTGTGATGCCTTGAAAAAAGTTATTGATTGTTAGATCATTTCTCTCACTCATTCAGATGTTTTCTGGTCCCCAGATGGAAACATCACAGCTGCTGCTCTGGAATTCACTATCGACTTCTGTCTCTGGATTATCAGAGCCCCTAGCAAAAAAAGCCTGATTCCAGGCACCCTCTTTCCCTCTGTTGAGACTTAAAGCTGTTATCCTTCCAGCTCAAAAGAAGTCCCAGTGCCTGTTTATGGCCAGAGTCTGGAGCAGTAAGGTCCTATGATTACTTTATTTGAGCTATTTTTCTAGTGCACCTTTTTTCCTACATAATTTTTCAGCTCTTCAGTAGGAGCACCAGATCTCAGACACCAGTCTGATTTCCTGCCTCCGTCTGCTGTTGTTTCTATACTGGTCATTTGTTATATGTTTGAGGGCCAGAATCATCCTGACAAATTAATATTTTTCAAATTCAGCCTTTTCTGACCAGCAGCCATCTGCTCAGACAAAGAAGAAAGTGGGAAGGATTGCTGTGTTTTAAATGCTTTTCACCCAATCTCTCAAGGAAAGCCTCTTTTTTAAATTCAAAGAGTTGTTATGATTCAAAGAAAATGCTTATTCTACAGACTGTTTCCTTTCCATTAAAGTTTATTTATACCGCCCTCCTTGTCTGAGGGTATAATTATGAATGATCTAAGCCTGTACTGAAAATCCTAAATTAAAAAATACATCTGTTGCAAGGATTCTCTCACCAGAAACCTTGAAAATGTTATCCTGTCTGTGCATCCATATATCTGTCTGTCTCTCTGTAGGTTATGGCTATCCTTTATATGTTCCAGAAGTAAGTGGGATTAGATCACTTGCTTCATACTTTAACTGCTGTAGACATTCATGAAAAGAATAAAACAATGTGGAAAACTAAATACATTTTATATTTATTTATAGTCTTCAATCACATTTTCACTTGTTAACAACTAAAGGGATTAGACTGTATTGTTCCTTTCCTTCTAGATTTAGAAATAATCATAAGTGTAAGAAAACATTATTTAAATGGAAAAAGTTATGTTTAGAAAAAAAAAGAGAATTATAGCATGAATGATGTGAAGTGCAGCAGTGTTCAGCCACAGCAAGGTGTTTTCCTGACAACAAAGGGCAATTGCTTCAGCCCAACTTTTCAGCATACCTCAGGAAGCATCGGTGAAACACATTTATTTTTAATTAAGGCCAATTCTGTCCCAACATTTGCTTTAAATATGAGGACCAAAGAGCATCAGAAAAGGACATTATTTCTGCAGTCCTTTGAAGCTGCTGCCTTCTGATATGCAGCACCAGGGAGGGCAACACCACACGGACAGGGGATTCATAGCAAAATCTCCACTTGGCAGAAGATATCCAGACAGCACTTTTCTCAGTTGGATTTCACCTGACTAATAATCTTATTTTTCATTTTCTAAACATTACAATGAAATGAGTCCATTAAGATGCCATAATGTTAATTAACATTGTCATAAGTTCTTTCATTTCACTTGCATGCATTTTTCAAAGGTACCTTGTGGAAATTATTCTTTTACCCTGCCATTTGCCTATATATCATCTCATGCTAGTACTGAAAGGTTAAATGTTATAATTTATGCTAATTTTAATTTTCCCTACTGCCATAGGCAGTACAAATCAAGCAGCAGCAATTGATTATACATCACTGACAGTATAAAACAGAGGAAACATACAGTTCTATCAATGAAAGGCCTGTGCCAGGTTAGTCATAGTTAGGTTGTTGTGGCCTCCTGAGAACAGCAGTCAAAGCTGAGCAACAACTATGATATGAATATTTATTTTGTGCATAATTTTGGATCCAAGCCATACCAATAAATAATTTTCCATGGTACTTTTGTGCCTCAAGAATTTTGATGGAAAGGCCGTGTGCCTCTTGAAGAATTTTGTGCAATAAATACCAGATATTCATTTGGGCTTTGGCTTTTCAGAGAAGGGCCTGATGTTGTAGAGGTCAGGCAGAGTTTCACTGAAGTATGTCCATGTATGAGAATATGCAGATTACAATTACAGGAGAAGGAAGAAACCAAGGCCTGGCTTAGGCCGTCAAAAGGCAGAAATTATCACTAGCTTGATATCATCTGGCAGCTAATTTGTTCCTTTGTCACTGCCATAAAGAGTATCTTTGGAGCTGAGGAATGATAGTCAGAGATTTTCAAAGAACCAGGATAAACACCCAAATTGTTCATTTACTTGGATCTTAAACTCTTCCCTCCTCACAGCACAAAGAAAGCTACACACCACCCTGGCTTAGAACCCTTCAGGGCTCATCTTTGCTATTGCTCTGCTGCTCCAAAAGTAACATTTTCTCCACAAATGTAGCTTCTCCCTAGATAGCAGGCACTTATTTTCATGGATAAATGGTGCATTCCTTGCTCTGCAACCTACCTTATAAGACAGTGAAACAGAAGAGAGAAAAGATGTCACAGAAGTAAGAAGTGGTGGACAGCAACTGCTACTTTGACATCATGGGACAGAGGCTTAACTCCCATGAAAGACAGGCTGAGATGACTCAAAGCTCTTGGACACAGAAGAAAATGCCATTTGGAGGAAAACAGAAGTGACCCCTGTGGCTGCTGGCAGTACAGGAGACACAGCCTGGGCTGGGAAATGTGGTCAAGTGTCTCAAGGGCTTTTCTGCTCCTGAACATTCTCCAACCTGGGTAAAAGGCACTGTGGGCACCTTGCTGGAAAGATCCGGAGAAGTGCAGAGAGGGTTGCAGCCTTGCTGGTACATGCAAGAGGACAGTCAATGCCACGTTGCTTATGGTAGAAGGAAATGGAGCATTGACAATGGGATTAGGGAATTATTGCCTGACTTGAGGCCAAGTGGGTAACCCTATGAGACAAAGACAATTACACAGATCACAGAAAATGGGAAGGAGATTCTTGCAACAAGGCAACAACAACTGAAAGGCAAATGTTGCAATACATTTTTTTTCAAAAAATAATTGATAAATTTCAGCATAAAAATCCTGTTGACTTTTAATTGGAAGTCAGTTTGAGTGGTTTCAGCACTTTAAGTACAATAGACATTCTTGCTGATTTTTATGTGTCCAAAACTTATTCAATGTTTGTGTGACAAAGCTTAAAATAGAAATAGGGATTTAGCTTGTCCACACATCAGCTTTGCATTACAACATGATTTCTGTTAGAGACATATTTGTGAATAAAGCTGTTGTACCAAAAGATTAGAATGCTGCTTTTTAAATTCAGTGCTTTAATTTAAAGAAGACACCATTATTTTTTTTATGAAGCTGTTGCTTCTTGATTTAGAATTAGTGAAACACTGGTTACTTTAACCCAGATGGTTTCTTCCCCACCCATAAGGATTGGTTACTTTAGCACAGATGTCTCTTTTTCTTCCATAAGGCATATTAGAGGAAAACAAAGATTCACATTTAAGCAATAAATAATAACAAATACCACCCCTATTGGCTTAGATATGTCCAAATCGAAAACCACAGCTTAAAGTTACTTTAAAGTGTGGTGGGCCACAGCTTAGAGTTCTTTCATTTTGCTTTCTTTTTAAAAGATTTTACTTTGTTGACTTTTTTGCACAGTTTCAATTGATCTTTATTGAAAAAGAATAAGGATGGAGCAGACTGACAATTTTATTTGACAGATGATTAATAACTTTGCTTAGATCTGGCCTGAAGTGTAACCACAAAGTGTTTGATAAGGGATGGATAAAATATGGTTTGCAGGCAGTAGAAAGTTTTAGGGACATAAAATGGCTGAATGGAAATCTTAAAAATGCAAGGTAGAGAGCCGTGGGTTCATGTTAGCAGTGATCTAGTGCCCTTTCATCCCAGGGTTACTCCAACTTTTCTTCTGATTGCTCTTGGCTTGTGGTGGAAGAGTCTCCCTTGGTGCACATGTGGAAACGTCTGTTAATGAACAGATATTGTCTGTTGTCAGTTTATGAGCAGATCTCTTCCTTTGTCCACAGGACAGCGGCTCAACCTCATCTCCCAAAGGCTCCATGTTGGGCTCAAAGCACCTGGGCTGAGTCTGAGATCAGCACAGGCTTTGTGGGGGCTGCCTGGGGCCCTTTGGGCCAGCCTGCTTTCCCCTGCCACAAGGAACTCTTCTCCCCTTCCCTGTCGAGCACCACACCAAAATGTTTTCCTTGAAACTCCCCTAAAGTTTCAGCTTCTTGCTTCTCTCCAAAAGGAGGGTGATCTGGCACAAAGTAAGCTTGAGTAAGCAATTGAAAACAAAATTCTTTTATGATAACAATTTTTCTCAGTCTTTTTAGCCCAGTCCAGATTTTGTTACTGTGGGGAGAATTTGGTTGTAAGGATTTATATTATGTTTATTTAATTAGTAATTTCTGTAAATGAAAAATTAATTCTGTTACTTGTGGTGATATGTCATGCCAGGAATAACATTTTGCATCTATGGCTTAACACAATACGCCATTTTAAAGGACATTTTCCTAAAATTTAATTTTAGATTTGGGACTGTGGAGCATTTAACTTACCTTCAGGAGGATATTTTGAATAAAAATAACAAGAAACTGCTTTACTAGAATATCAACCATGCTTGACTGATATTAACCATATGAAAAAATGTATGGGACATATAAAATTCACATAAGAACTACAGTTAAGCCTACTCATATTTTTCTTTGAAAATGGATGTCCAAACTTTAAAAGTCTGAATGTTATTCTTCTTAAGATCCAAATATATTTTTGGAGACTGAGTTCCTACTGTTTGCAATAATGAACACCTCATGGATGGCAGGGGGAAAAAAAATCAACTCTCCTTAATGCTACTGTTGGCCAAAGGGAGAGAGAGTGAAAAAAAATTATAACAAGATATCCCCTGTAGTAGAACTACACTTTTTCTCCCCATCTCTGGATGGTGAATGAAGAGTTTCAGGGAAGTCTTCTCACCTCCCTCTCCTGTTTTCTTGCCTTGTGCCCTGGAGGTTTGCCCTAGAGCAAACCCCAAGGCACCCCATGGGGTGTTGAGGCTGAGGAAGCTGAAGTAGCTGCTTTCTCCCTGGGTGCCAGAGGGCAAGGACTCAATGACAAGAATCCTTCGTGACTTCACTGAGTGCTGGATGCTGCCCAAGCAGTCAGTCCAGGGCATTCTGCCTGCTGGAGCCTGTGGAAACTGGGGACAGCACACAGAACTGGTCTGATGCTGGTGTGACAGTCTCTCATAGCACAGTGTACCGGCACCCCAGGATATACTCTGCCTTGTTAGCTGTCCTGTATTGTCTTCTGTAAATACAGTGAGTAATGCAAAAAGCATTTACTAATGAGGCTTAAAATTTTCCTTCAAATGATACTCTCTCATATTTACATGCTTGTGGTTTGCTGCCATTATATGCACCAAGTTTTGGCCTATCCCCTTTATTCACGCTCTCTGGGAAACATGCTCCTTTGAGAGTCTTGGATAATTTTGTTCTCCCCATTTTAGCAGGATGCTTCACTAGCTGAGTGCCAGTTGTCTTAGAAATGCTGGTTTAGCTGCCTGAGAGGGTTTTTTGGAGCTGGGGCCTCTACCAGCGGCACACGCACCTCGTGTGCGTCTGAGGGCGAGCATGACGCCTGAAGACAGCCTGTGTCAGGCCTCGGTGAGCGGCACCCTACCCCCAAAAGTCAGAGGTTACATTTCAAGGACCGGCTCCACTCCTTGGGTTGCTGACCCCTGGTGATAAGAAGTCTGCTTGGAGCAAGGTCACAGCAGCACAAACCACCTGCCCATCGCCCGGTGCCAGGGGCTGGGAGCCAGGTGAGCCCGTGCCAAGAGCGCAGGAGCCAGGAGGGGAACGGGAGGGGAGAGGCCTGGGCAGAGGCTGCTGCAGCCCTGCCCCTGGCCAGCCTCCGCTGGCAGCAGTCCTGAGGATCCAGGAGGAGTTTTGCAGAGCTGCCTTTCCCCTTCACTGGGCTCCCTGCACGAGGCTGAGGGCATCAGGGCTGCAGCTGCTTTCACGGATGAACTCGGTGTTTCGAGAAGCCTGGCTGTAGCGAGGTATCTAACATGTCATAAACACAGGCTTAAGTTCTTAAGGATTAAAGCAAAAGTTAGATAATCTGATTCTCCAAACAGCAGTAGAGGATGGAGTGAACAGCTGTCTGAAGCTGCTGTGGCATGGCACAACGGGCTGGGAGGTGCTAAAGATGGAGCTGGAGGGGCTGACTTGCAGCATGCCTCGAGGCGACCATCAATAAACCAAAGGGTACCACATCTCCTCCTCCTCCTCAGTATTTTGAGGACCAAGCTGTGACCTAACACAGGAGCTACAGTTTCTGCAAAGTACACAACTGCTGCTTCTCCTTGTTTTGTTTCTGCTTTGTTCTTGGTCCTCAGAAAAGGACAAGGACTTTACACTCTATGATAAATAATACAGATGGAGTGTAAACATATTGAAAGAATCAGCTTTAACTGTTACAGATATAGCTAAGGGTCAAACATTTAGTTTACCTCAATTTTTATTGATATATAGTTGCCAAATCTAAATTATTTGATCTGAAATGGCAGTGGACATTCAGAATGACACAACTAGGCAAATATCATATAAAGGCAAGTTCCAGATGAAATTGCCAGAGGAGTCATTCTTCAGAAATCCTAGCTGTAAAATATTGCCTCCCTGTTCATGAGACAGCTGCATGAGCTGAAGAAGCATTCATGACTTTAATTTAAGAATAAGTTTCCTCAAGGAACTTTAGCCTTTATTTAAGATCTGGAGATCTGTGTATCTGTAAGAAGCTATATGTAAAATGCATTTTATTCTTTGAAGCAGAAGGCTTTTAAGGGACTTAATTAATTCTGGTTTTAACATGGATGATGATATCCGTACGTTAGTTTCATGTTCTCCAGGTGATGCACTGACTTTATTTAGAAGCCTCTGAGTTTATGTGAGCCAAGACAGTCCCATAGATGTGCTGATATAACTCTGCTGAGATACCACATGCAGATTGCTTTTTTTATGACTTTGAATATTTATTTGAAGTTTTCATTTCAAGAGATTTAGGTGGAGTCATTCTGCTTGATGATTATAGTTGTGGATTTTTTTTTTCATGATGTAAAAGGGTTTGCTTCCCCCATCTGGTCATGTATCCATTGTGTCAATTTCTGCAGTTCTGTTGTTCCAAAAAAAGCACATAGACTCATGTGGTTGAAGTAATCTGACTTCCAGCCATCTATTGACATAGCCTTAGTAACCCAAATACAAACCTACCTCAGACTCTTTCATACTCAGTCCCCAAAACCCAAGTTTGCTGTCTGTCCTTTCCCAGAGCCATTCCCAGTTTAGATCTGTGTCTTTTCCACATTGTTTCGCCTCGTTCTGCCATCCACAGTCTTTCCTGTGGCCCCATGGTTCTTTTGCCTGCCCTTTGCAGAAGCATGTCCCAGAGCTCTTCCTAAGTCCAGGGAAAGCCAAGAAGAACATCTGAGCATCAGTCCTGCCTTCAACACCTTCTCACATTTGTAGCCTTTGAACCTAAATAACCTTTAAACAAAGATTTTCAGAAGAACTATAAAAGACTGTGAGAGGAAAGCAACAAAATAAATACATTTAGAGTTAATATGTCCAAGAGAAACATCTGTTTGTTCCTTTGAGTAACCAAAGGCAAATACATGTGTTCAGAACATGCTACAGACTAATGCCTACAGCTGACACCATGAACTTCCATGAACTTTCTGTTCAGTGCCATTAATAATGGATTCAAAACAATTTTTTTGTAGTGCTAATACAGAGCTTTTAGTTTTATTAAATAAGTAATAGCACCTTTTTTTCTTTTTTTTTTTGTGGTACATATTGTAGCATTTAGACTGCCTGTATCTTCAAATTTTAGAAGCTTCAGCAGATGACTCTATTCAAAATGACTTTTCTCACAGGGAGTTCACTTGTAGGACTTCACTTAATTGGAGCAGACTTCTAATTAGTAACAAAATTAATATTTAAAATAGAATCAGAAAAAATATACACACTGGAGTGTGCAAGAGTATCAAATACCAGCAGCAGAAGACAGCACTGATCAAAACATTACTGGGGTGCCACTTGGGTTACTCTGAGTGCTGCAGCTTGGGAACATGGCCAGGCTGCACCCTGTTTCCCAGAGAGGAGAGAAAGTCCTAAACACTTCTCTTGCCCAGGAGAAGAGAAAATGAAGGGCCAGCAGGGAACCACTTGGACTCCAGTGCAGTGCTCGGTTTGGGCTCCCAGATGAGCCATGGAGGGGGGACTGAAATCCTCAAGTCCTCCCAGAAAGCCTCACTGCACGCGAGGATGATTCCTTCTCACCTTGCTGGATGCTTATGAGAAACCTGGCCCCAGGGCTCAAACTGAATCAGTGGGGACTGGGAGACTGGGGGAGTGTTCAGAATACTTGAAAGAAATATTCTGTTCCTGCAATCAGCTTTTGCATCTTGCACTGTGTGTGGCCACACACATGCAAGCATCTCACCTAGAAGAGATATGTTTGTGCACTTTGTGACTGTAAACACCTTCTCACAGTGAAACACTTGTGCTCCTCACATACTGCCCTTCTGTATGCTTCAGGAATTTTTCACTCATCTAGACAGCAATGCAATTTTGAACTTTCCCAGGGTAGCAGTAACCTCCAGTCTTCACTTTTTGTAATATGTTCCATATGTTTCTTGATGATCACACACATGAAAAATCATAGAGTATGTATCAGAGTATATGTGTATGGATTCATCATCCTTTCCCTTCTGCATGGAGTGGGGAGGTAAGTTCAGTACATTAGCCACTCAGGGAATGCAAACAGCCATTTAATGGGTGTCACAGAAAAACCCAGTGTAGGTGAAATCATCCCACACTTCCCATTATTAAAGACAACGTGAATGGGAAAGGAAATTTCTCCACAGCTTCAGTTTTCTGAGGTGTGGATGAAGCTCCAAACAAGATCTCCCACATCCACAGGCAGTGCTTCAACATGCAGATTAAGTGAGATCTGACATTCCTGCAGTTAATGATTTATTGATTAAATACCACATTAGAATTTATTTATACAATAGGAAACATATTTTGCAATTTTTTTCTCAGATTTAAATTTCTAACCTCTCCTTCTGGCAACAAATCTAGTTTAGATCCATTGAAGTTATCTTTCTGTGATGATACAAATAGAGGCAAGGAATATTGATTTCAGTGGGATGTTGAGATATAGCCATCTGTTTGCCAAGCATGATTACTTTCAGTTAATTTCCAATAAAGCCCAGAAAAGCCACCAAAAATAGTCACTTTTGGATGTTACAGACAGCTTAGACTACTGGAGATACTTTAAAAGAACACAGTTTCAAGTTGTTCTCCACTTGATTTCTGAACAGTTGGCCCTGTGACATTTGGCCAACCAAAAAATGAGCATAATTTTGAATGGCCTCCTTGCACCATCTACAGGATTTGGTAGGACATTTTGGAGGTCATGATTTTAAAAACAGAAGTCCTGACCTCAGAAGTAGTGCCAACAGAGGCAGCAAGCAGAGAAGAAAGGTCCCTGTCCTAGTTGGGAAGTTGAGTGCAGCAAAAAGGAAATTTGTGTATATGAAACAGTAACAAGTCACGAGTGCCCATCTCCTGTAGTCTCTAGCAAGAGGACTCTACTCTACACCCTGAAAATTGGGTAGTTACTAAGAAAAGACATCAAAGATAGCAGAAATTACTCCTACATACCTTAGAAAATGAACTGCAAGACGGCCAGGCAGCTTCTGCAACTTAAATCACTGGGAGTAATCTGGCACTGTGATTTGAAAATAAAATTTGATCAATCACAGAGACATTTAAGAAAAAGTCCTTTGCAATTTTGTTTTACAAATACTTCATATTGCTGTTCATATTTTAAAAAAATTATTTAGATTTCTTTCGCCCCCCGGAAGTTTTGTCACCTTGTATTTTATGTCATCCTCCTGCAGTGAGGGAGGTGCATCTTTTCAATGTATAGCAAAGCAAAACAGCCAATGGAAGATGTAGGGTAATATAAAACTCTACAGCATATGCTGCTTCACCCGGGAAAGGAAGCTTGTCACTCTACTCAATAAAAGACATAGAAACACCATGGGATTTCCCCCCCTCCAATTGGGCCCCAAATGTTCTCATGCTATACTTGTAATGTGCATTACTAGCTGATTAGAAGTGACATCAATTAGTCACATGTCTGTGTTTCTGATGGAAATAAAAATGAGCTTCTGTACACAAAATCTCAAATTCATCTCTACATTGCCTAGGGATTTTTCCTTCTGCAATATCAGTTATCGGTTTAATATAATATTGTTGACTTAACAATGATATATTTCAGGCTGAAGGCAGAAATGCATTTTGCATTAATAAATTGTTTTGAGATGGGCTTAAAGAATATTTCATTATATAAGAGAGGCAGCTATAAAACCTATTTGGTGGTCTTTCAATCACTGCTACCTGTGGCCTATTTATGTGGATGGCATTCATCAGTATGGCAGGAAATATTAAGCAAGTGCTAGACAGTTATTAGCTCTCCTCAAGCAGAAGTCCTCATGCCCTCTATTCATATACCATGGGAAAAATTCACTTGGTATTTTCTTTCTTGCAACTGTTCTGCTGTTCATAATTTGATGGAAAATTGATTAATCACACATTTAACTCAATGCAAGATCTTCTGCACTGTAATAAATTATGGCCATTAATCAATAAGTACAAAGTAATTCCAGGAGTCTGGAGACATGCTGATTTCTAATAGAAAAACTTGTGCTTAGGCCTTCTTGCCAGTGACCACTTCATCTGAGGTATTTTGCACCTGCCTCAATCCAATTAGATGACATAATTAATGAATCTCAGTGCAGTTGATAATTTGTTATACAAAAGAAAGAATGTTTTGGCACATCTATTAAGTCCTGATGTACAAATCTTTGCAAAGGGGGGAATACTAGGAAGCCAAGAGGGGAACCTACAGCCTCTGTTACGGCAGAAGAAATGTCTGTTTATTCCAGGGCACTGAGTATGCAAATTTTACTGAACTTTAAAATCTGCATGTTTCCTTCTGCCATCTTTCAAGGGAGCCTGTGCAGAAGCCTTCCATGCCATCTTGCTTCTTTTGTGACAAATTAAATGGTATGATTCGAGCAAGCATTCAGGAAGTTTTGTTTCCCAGGCAATCTAATCAATGTGTCCCTGGCCACGTATCGGTTACAGTTTTACATATCGCAATCCATTTGCACCTGCTATGTCCAGCTAACATAGAGACACTCAATAGATTTTGGTGAGAGAAAGAGTGTGAAGATAAAAAGAACCAGTCTGCTGCTAATTCTGTCACTAGGAGACGCCATGAGCAGATTTTATTTAGAGACTTTGAAAAACAATTAGCTGAGGATTATAGGACTAAAAGGCCTTTACTAGCTGTACCTGGAAAATACTTTGCCCATTTAATGCCTTCTAAGCTGTCATTGTGCTTGAACTTCAGTCCCAGTGATTAATGAAAAGCTGCAGGGCACAGCTAGAAGCTAAAGTCTCAATTATGGAAAAGCAGTAACTAGTTTAATGTGCTGATGCTTTTATACTTAAACTGACAGCTGTGAAAAATGGCAATATTTCCAATCACGCTTTAATAATTTATCATTAATTTATTGGCATGTCCAACACACTTTAGTCCTACTGTTCTTTTTCTCCTTTTAGGCTCATGGCATTTCAATACTGGAGAGCAAAATCTGTTGCAAATCTCTAAGGACGAACCTTATGGTGCCTGAGTGATTACTGTTTGCAGGCAGTCAGTATTAGCAAGGAGTCCACAGTTTATCAGCACAGATACAGCACGAACATTTTTGTGGGCTATGATATGTGAACGTGTTTCATTAGCGGCTGCTAAATTGCTCCAACTCCATCCACTTCAGTGGAGTTAGAGCAACTGAAGAACATAGATGGCTTTGTGGGACTGGGGGCAGTCAGGCTCACACAGGCAGTTTTCCTTCGTCAGCCCAGCAAGCTCCCTGGATGGAGAACAGGAGCTGTCTAACTGCTCTAAATCAAAAATTAAATTTGGAAAGTGTCCCTTTTGAAGAGCACAGGCAGAGTGTCACCTGCTATGAAATCTGCAGAAACATTATTATATTTAATACTTAACAACTGAATCAGTGCAGCTAAGTCAATTTAAACCAGCTGAAGATCTACAGTCCATTTATTTTTGAAATATTTTGAATTTTTTCTTTGCTGTTTTGGTTCTTCCTGCTTATTCAGTTTCTTCTGACAAGGTGTATGAACAAAGGGAGACGAACAAAGTGAAATAATAAAACCTTGTTTCAGTGCAATTTCCATGCTGCCTTTCCAATTTAGTATGTCATGTTTCATGGCTGTTTCCAGGTCTGCTGTGGACTGGACAAACCCTCACGAAAATTGGCAAATATTATTTTCAGATTTCATTACTGGTTTTTTTGACAGCAGAAGTTGACCCTATTTTATTTTTCATCTTATACTCCTGTCATTTATAAAATATTAGTCATCCAAGCAGGAGTGCCTCTCAATACTTTATTTTTTACACAAAACCTACATTTCTCTTTGTGCGATGGTTGACATAGTCTGGGTGAAACTCACTGCAATTTTGGGGGCAAGCTGATAATTCCTGAGCTTTTTTGCCAGGCTCATGCAGCCCTAAATGGCAGCTGAGCTCTTCCTGACAGTGCGGTTGTGCTGATGGTTGTCAGTTCCAGGACTGAAAAACAGACTGACTGAACAGTAGGGAAAGTTATTCTGGACTGTTTGATGCAAACTACTACAAAATTGTAACTGGCTGTCATTCATGCCCTGGTGAATAGGAGAGACATGGCTATGAGAGAATATTAACACCAATTGATGTAATGGTCTAACAAGTATAACATATTATATTCCTGGACTGTTCACAAAAAGCTGCAGTGTGTCCAATTTGAATTGACGTGATGGAAAAGACCTGTCAAGTGGCTTGTTCCATACGTTGAGAATTTGCTGGTTCCTATTATAAAAAAAAGGAAGATTTTTTGCCTTTGTATTTGCTTTTGAGATTTTTGGTTTGACATTTTGATAATTTTGATCATTCTTTTCCATGCAGACAGAGTTTATACTAATTAGTTAACAGTTCAATTATTATCAAAGGGAGTTTTGAATGAAAAGAACCAAGTTCCCAGTCCTGCTCTAAGTATGTGTTTGAGTACTGAGTGTAGCCCTTCATTAGGAACCCTGGAAATGGGCAAAGGAATGTGAATCATTAGAAATACTTATGTCTACTACTGTTTCTTAGGGGAATTGAGCACCACTTTTGGGAATTTCTGCCTGGAAAAAGGCAGTTTATTCTAATCCATATTATCTGTCATGCTGTAGACCTAATACTGTATTTTAGCAACTTGTGAAAGAGTAGAGAAATGCAACAAAACACATAGAGGTGCCTGGGGTGCCAAAGGCATGTCTGGATTTGTGAGATTCATATCTGGCTGTTGCTGGATGTACAGTCAGTCACCAGCAATCCCTCTATTACCACTCTGCCACCCTCTATTTTTCAGGCTCCTACTTTGAAGCTTGATTACAGCGATTTGGAGGATGTATGCAAACCGATTCCAGCTACTAATTGAAGGAACCCTACTAATTAGAAAAGGCTGTGGAACAAATAACAATCGGTAAGTATGGGGTCTTTTTCTGTATGGAACACCTTTCAAACACTGACTTCTGTCTTGAACAAATTCATCATTACATTTTCTGGATAGGAGACAGACTTTGAAAGACATTGTGCGTGTTGTTACTGTTGCACATCTAAAAATATTTGGTATTTTCCTTAAAGCCCCAACTGCTGAAACTATGTCACTGTGTAAGGGTCTTAGTTTCTATTAAGAAAGCTAAAACTTAAATTTCAGTGCTTCTTGATAGAGGAAAAGTCTTGAAAGTATGTATCCCAAAGGCCCAACTTGAAAAGGCAAATACAAAAAGATTTTTTTTTTTAAATTTAATAATTATCTTTCTCAAAAGTCTCAATATCTACTGGAAATGACAGCAATTTTGGACTTTTTAAAGTTAGCACAGATATGACTATAACTGCTACCATAGATTAGGTTTCTTAGCATGACTAAATGCAAAGTTTGCAAGATCTAGGTCTATATCTACTTCTATTGCAATTTTTAGTTGAGATTCTTTCCCTGAAGAGTGGTTCACATCTTTGCTGAGACAATAATTTAAAACATGTAGAAATCAGTTTTGCAGGACATTTCTTTATGGTACCTTATCAGAAACAGTCAATTCTTTCGTAAATTAATTTTTAAATCATTGGGTAAAAAATGATTATCTAGTAATTCGCTGAACATCTCTTCTCTCTCTCTGAAAGCAAGGCTGGTAGCTGGCTGCTGCAGGACGACATCTCAGGATCTTATCTGGGAGATGCATGGCTGCAATGGGATTTTATCCCATGCTACTTCCAGATGAGGCTGTACCATTTCTGCTAGAGCAATCTTCTGTTTGTGCTAACGTGGGCAGGTTTACAAGAATGCATGTGTGCATTTTTGCAGGAACACATCTAACTTATATACGATATTCCATGCCTTTGCATTAGTCTTCAAGTAATAAAAATAAAAAAGCATTAATTTCATGTTTGTCATCTTAAATGCACTCTCTTAATAAGCTTAAACCTCTTACACTTATACCTGTGCTTTATCTCTTCACAACCAGCACCATGCTTCCTAAAAATAGTTCTTTTCCACTATGAGAGAGTATCTCTTCCTCTGCTGCTGAATTGGATAAGAATATTGTCCATTCTGCAATAGAGGGATTTGTCTCACTTTCCCACTGCCTCAGTGAGGTATTTTTAGCAGCTATTAATGTTAGTTTAATCCAAATGTTATTTACAGTAGAAGCACCAGATATTTTAGTAATGCCATTAAATACACATAAGTCTAGAAAATGCTGAAAATTCAGTCCTATTGACACTTTGATAAGGTCAAATATTTTCTATTGAAATTCTGTGGATCTGGAATTCAGTATCAGGTGATGAGTGTCTCAGGTACAGTGCAGGTATTTATTTGGTGTGATCCTTCACAAAATACGTGTGACAAAATTCAGAAAAAACTAGCACACAGTCAAGGCTTCTCAGCACCTTCCCTGACACAGACTGCTTTAGGACCTGGTTTGATCATGATCTTTATCATAGCCAACACTCAGTGTTTCTGTGGGCATTGTTGCCTGAGTGCAATATTCCCATGAGGAAGCTTTCATGCTACTAAAAGTGTTGTCTTGCTGGACTTTATAGATTGCCCTAAACTATCATGACAAAATACCACTAACTTCTGAATTTGCCTAAGTATCTTAAAACACAAATAATACACTCTGTGTCTTATGCCAAATGCTGCCAGATTTCCTAGCGACCTACTTTCACTGAAGGTCAAAGCCAGTCAGACACTTTTTCAGACTTACATCACAGTGGGGTTAGACAGACACCTCTAATGGTGCTAGGGGATCCTGCTTTGCACTTGCCAGAGAAAGTATTACAGAGTGGAGTTATTCCAATTGATTTCAACAGGTCAAGCTCAACTGTGCTACAGGAGATGTGAGACACATTCAACAACTGAGAGAAAACAATGGGCTCTGTGTCACCTTGGTAGTGAGTAAAGGGTGCTGTGGGTAGGAGTCAGCATGTTGAAAATCTCCAGCCCATAAATGCATGTTACAGTTTAGCCTTGTGTCACACACAGCTTGGTTTGGAACATCACTCACACAGTGGTAAAGCCAGAATACCACTTATAAGGAAAACCAGGTCTCCCATTTTTCTCCAGCTGTGTCATTCCCTATTCATTATTGTTTGCCCAAACTGTCTCTAGACCTCAGGTAGAAGTTGGGCTTTCCTGCCCAGCTAGAAAGCAACACCTAATGTTTTCTAACTCCAGGGGACATTCTTTGGTTTGGACTGTGGTGGTAAAAATAACTGGGTATTTTTCTTCTGACTGCCAGTCCTGGACTTCCCAGCTTCCTCTTTGTAGCCCAAGAGCTTATCCCTCCTGTAGTGATTGCACCACCTGCACATTGCCTTGGTGTAACCAGAACACAACCTTACTCTTTCCAGTGGAGGATGGTGGAGACTGCTTTCTCCTGAGCCCAGGCACACGTATCTTACACAAATACTGTTTTGTGGTAGGAAGTGAAAGAGCAGCCAATTATTCTTCACCTTTTCTTGCCCCCTTGCCCTTCCCTTAAAAGTGGATCTAGCCTGGAGTAGTTCACTAAAAGTCACATTTTATACAACAGTTTTTCAGAGAACCTTTTATTTTTCTTTTGTGCAAGCTGAAGTCACGTTGGCCACGCTGTGACACTGAAGCCCATCCCAGATGAATAGAAATGATTGTGTCCCTGGCCCAACTTGTGGTGTTATGTGCTGGCTCTGCATGGAGGGATGTTGCATGGCTTACATAACCAGGAAACAGATAGAAGAAAGAATTCTTTTTTGTTTTAAAATTAAAAGACGGCATCAAATCTGCACAATAAGTCAAGGGGGGCTCACTGGTAGGCCCTGCAGTGGGGGGATGCTCTATTAATTGAAATATGAGTGGTGGGAAGTGAGAAATTGTCTTCAATGCAGACTACCTAAATACTCAGAAGTCTGGAGATAATATGCTCTGATTGATGTATTGTGAGTGAAGGCACACTCACAGTACCAGGGTAGTGCAATGGGAAAGTTCAATTTCAGATGTCTAGGGCAGGAGCAGATCGTTTGATAGACCCTCTTTAGGAGTATAACAACTTGGAAAGTTATCTCTAAGTTTTGATAATCACTTTGCCTTCTGAGACTGCCAATCTATTTCTTAACTGTTCTTTTTAGTGTGAAAAAGTCTCCCATTTCTATTCTCTGCCCTACATACTTGGGTCAGGAAGCGAACATCCTATTTTTATAGCTTTGAAGCAAAATGGATATATAAGCAGCTGATTTCTTCACAGAATCCTTCTCAGACATTCTTTTATTTTTTTTACAAGAGGAGTCCTCACTCTTTCACCAGTCTTTACCTTAAAAGAAATAGGGCAACACAACTAAAGAAGATTCACAATTTTACCTGCTGAAGGGCACTGTAGTCAATGGTATTCAGCCCTGCAAGGACCTGCTAATGTTATTTAAACTGTGGCCCAATTAGAAAAAAAGGCTCTTTAAAAAAAATATTTTTTAATAGCATACAACAGAATAAAAAGATATTTTAAAGGAATGTTCTGAATTTTCCACTAACTGAATTTAGCATTTTTTTTGTTTGATATATGAATAAAGTTTTGTTTGTTTTGAACACTCCTGCTTCAAGAATTCATGGAAAGCACATTCAAATCTGTATTACTTCAATTTCAGGCTCAGTTTTGGTTTGGGAAGAGTTCTGGAGAAACAAAATTACAGGAACTAATTCCTATCTGGGACAAAGGCTTTTGATGCACATTTTGCTTTTACAAGACCTTATTAGCAGCCATTCTGTTTCTTTGGTAAAATGAGTTACTTATACAGCTTCAAGGTATACCTTTTTATAAATATCAAAACAGATGATTTCTTGCAAGCAATTATTCTGGAGAAAGAACAGTGAGGGATCATTTTAGAAAGGAAATTAGGGGAGACACTTTAATGTACGCAAACACAACATATGACAGTAGCATTGCATTGCTATGTAAAACAAGTCATTCAGATTTATATATTGAAGTCTCTGTTAGTAGTTAATCTGCTGCTGGCCACCTGCAGAGGAGGAATGGAAAAGGTTCCTTTTGATCTCTTTTGTGAAATGACCTTTAAGGGTGAAAAAATATAAAAAGAAAATAAATGTGAATGAACCTTAAAAGGTTTGGTACAAATATTCTGTTTGGAACTGTTTGGTTCTTTAAAAAGATGTCCACATAGGATATAAAACGTATGAAAGAGAGTAACATCTGTGCTTTAGGTCAGGAAGGCTTATCACCCATTAATGTAACTCAGCTAACTTCTTACAGGTCCCTGAGACACAGTGTTAGTCTGCTGGGTTACTTTGTGAGTGTGCTGTGTCTCAGCAGAGAAGAGCAGCTTTGAATATGGAAATGAAGGAGGTAAGGATAGCAATTTAAACTCTGCTATGCATTACACCTCTTCTTGACAAGGGTTCCATTCAGGTGTGGTGTTTTGCTGACCCCTATGTATTTTATGCATCTCTGTGCCTAAACTCCTGGTCTTTGTCTTGTACCTGACTGCAGGCTTGGATTCAATTTTGCTGGTAGGAAAAGAGATTTAAGCATGATTTATACCCATTTGAGTGGAAGGGGCCAAAGCAGAGCTCCTTCAATCTTGCCTACATCAGCAAACACTATAGATTCACCCATGCATGGAAATAAAACTGAGCGCTTGCATCTCGCATTATCTTTGTGTCTAAATGAGGCTAAATGTCTGAAAATCATGCTCATGACCTCTGAGTGGGCAGAGATAATTCTGCCTATTATACCTCTCCACTTTCCTAAGATCCTGGATTTCTCAAACTGTCTGTAAAAGCCCAGGTTCTCCTCTGACCCTTGCACATACCCCGACACCAGGAAGACATATGTCTTAACAGATAATGGCTCCATTGTGTGAATACTGTCAGTATCATATCAATGTGACATAAATACAGCAAATTAGCCGTATGTTACTTACATCAGAACTGCTCCAGCTCTTTGTGTGGAATGGAAAAGGTGCAAGTGAAAGCTCTCTGAAGCAGCATGAGTTTTTTCCTTTTTTTAATAGGGCTTCTGTGAAAACTGCACCAAGTTTTAGATTTGGTACTAATTCAAGGCAATTTCTCCCCCAAAATAAGAAAGAACTAAGGTTAATAATTAAACCTAAGCACTGCAAAATTTGTACTTTAGCAAAATTTTCCTTAAGGAATATTATTGCCAGTCTTCACCATACACATGTGAAAATTACATGTTTCTTGTTCATATCACTGTGGAATTCTCTCCCTGCCACTATCATAAAATAGCTTCTTTCATGACTAAAAGACAGATTAGTTAAGAGAGCTCTTTGCAATTACCTTTAGTTTTGGAGACTCAAATTCATTGAATTCCTTTCTATTGTGTCTTCAGTGATTGCAAAAATTAGATCTATTTAGTCTCTTGAAAAATAAAATTTTAACTGTGACTCTTTTTCTCTTCTAGGCATTTACAAGGTGATACAGCCATTGATAAGGCATAATACTTCTTATGTCACTCAAGAAATATTGCAAAATTATATTCTGAGAAATGATAGAAAAAATCAAATGAAAATGAAACCTTTTTTTTGACCACATGCATTTCTCAGGCACATGGTATGCATTTCTGAGGCACATGCCTTTCTAGAGACATGGTATGATTTTATTAATATACAAACATATTAATAATAAAAAGACATCAAATAACTTTTGGAACTAAATATGCATTTGAGTTTGTAAATTTTTACTGAAGTGTGATGTAACAAGTGTCATGAAAAATGCTTGTAAGTTTTTCTGAACTTACATCCCTTTCTTAAAGAGTAGTTCATGGAAACAAGGAAGGTGCCCATGTCTGGTTGTGTATAATCAAAAATGACACATTACTGGAAATTAAATGTAGGCAACATTTTTTCAGAAAGTATCAAATAATGAATACATGTGCTCTCCATTTTTGCAAACACTTGAATGTTCATTTCATAAGCTTGTGTTCATTCTCCCCCTGCCCTCCTGTCATGGGAACATCTTTAAACAATGGTTTTCAACAAGTCACTTTTTTCAGTTTTTTAGCTGTAAGGTATCAAATTGCACCAGTCTGATTGCATGTGTGTTTTTCTATAACAAGTCAACACTGAATGCATGAACAAATTATTAGGGTGCATTTTAAAATCTAAAGAATAGAAATAAAACTTTGCACTAAAAAAATTCTCCAGTAGTGTTCAGTAGACTTATTGTCTTCTAAAATTGTAAATACACTTCTGTTTTCAGAGAGAGCAGCCCTGTTATGATGATGTAATTTGTGTGAATTTTGCCAGAGGAGAACTTTGAACAAATATGTTGTGGATTAGTCCAGCGACTTTTTCAATGTGTAAGATTATCCATGGAAGTTTTTTCTGGGAAAGGGCAGGACTTCACAGAGACATTCTTCCCTTCCAAAATACTAGAGATGTTATATAAACATTACACTGACAAGAGGCTTTATTCTTACTCTTGTGCTATTATACCATAACACTTCAGTCAGCTCTGACTCAAAGCAGCGGTTACACTGAACTTGGTGGGATGTTGATGTTAATGAATTAAAAGCATATTTGGTGCATATTAGAGCTCTGAATTTCTGTGATATCTTGACTTCAAATTCACTGCATGACACTATGAAGAAATATAAATCTGGTTAGCCAAATGTAATTTTCTAACCTCAGAAATTACAGCAATCAAAATTTGCGTATTTGTGTAAGACCAAAAATATCTGTATCTTCCTACTAACGGGAGCACAAATATATATCCCTTGTATATCCCTTGGTTTTCCACCAGCTTCTCCACAGAACTCAGCAAGAGCCTTCATATCTATTTGTAAATGCATGCACTGCTACAGCAACAATCTGCTTAGAAAAAGACAGGGTTATAGATTTCCATCCCACTTTGTTACCACTTACACTGACTCATTTCATAATGGATATGCCCTACAACTAATGGGTGGCTCCTTGCTTGAGTTCCCTGATGCTGAGGGGCTTTGTGAGTGGTGCAGCTCTAATGAAGAACATGTTTCTTGGTCTTATCTGAGAGAGCATCACCTTCGTCACATCTTTTTCCAAGTGTAATTTCACATGGTTTAATTGTTAGGTATCTCTTAATGACTGGAATGATGCCAGTATTAAGAACCTGTGCTTGCAGGTTATCCTAGAGTGTCAGATGTGCAGCATAGCCTGTAGTCTACCTAACCCTCTATGTTGAAACAATTCTGATTATATTTGAGGTGATAATTGAAATTACACCAGTGTCTCAGGAGCCTCTCTTAGAACACCAAAATAGGTTGGATAATTTTAAAAAGAAGAAAAAGAAGTATGGATAAACTGACTCTTACACTTTGCAGGACACAGGATTGAATTTAATAAGATTCTTAAGTACTGTATGGATTGACTGGTTGCTCAACAATTGCACAGCTTCTGACCCAAGGGCTTCCTGAGCCATAACAAGAGATGGCCACACTTCAAATGACAATAAAAATGCTAACAATAATCAGGACAATAATAAATTACTGGTACTCAGCACAGAGATAATTTATTGGAATTTTAAGTCTTCTCTTATTTTATAGCTGAGAAAAAGCAAAGGTTAATTTATAGCCCATTTGTATTTTCCATTTTCAAGCCCATACTAAACCAATTGAACAATTTCACTATGGCTCAAGGGAAATTTGGTCACTGCTTTATTGGAAACAGAATTGGTGACCTAGAACCTGTTCCTCTCTGGCAAGACTCTGACTGCATCCATTCTAAATCAGAGGCGTGGATACTGGTGTAAAACTGCAGCAACACCCCGGTGGAGCAGGTCTTTAATCCACCACATCCATGCAAATTGTGCAGACCTCAGAGAACTGAATATTCAGACTTTGTATTTATGCTCAGAGAGGGGAAAACACGCCCATAGTTCATTCGCATAATAAATGTGATGGGAAAATAATTCTGTGGGGACGAACATTGTTTGGTTTGTCATGAGACATACTTGACAGTTACTGCTTTGTCCCTTTTGTGCCATTGCAATGCAGTGGTATGATTGTGCCATAAATCTGAAAGACTGTTTTGCAAAGTTCGTATCTGTGCTTGCTACCTTTAATATTAATAGGAGAATATCTTTAAAGTGAGTAAATTGAGAAAGTGGCTGAAACTATAGTTTATAAAAGAAGATTAGTGGGTTTAATATGCACTGGAGAGTAAAAGAAAAATCTTATTACTGTATGGAGAAATTACCTCATAAAGAAGCTAATACAGCAGGCTAGGGAGTAATTTTTAACAAGGTTTTTATGATGCACAAGTGTAGGCAAGTTAATGAACTTATCTTTCTAGTTATTTTCAGATTGTAACAATGCATTTCTTTTCAGTTCCTGTGCTTTAAAAAGTAAAACACATTTAATCACTTACAATAAAACTAACTCATTAGTTTGATAAATCAAGTAAGATCCTATACTGCTCCTGTTATGGCACTGCTGCTAAGAAACTAGATCAGGTGAAAACATTAAGTATGGAACAGAGCAAACAACCAGGTTTATTCATTATTGGAATTAAAAGGTGTCACACTGACTGGGAATGTTCATTTTTGGAAAGACCTGCTCCGGTCTCAGTAGCAGAACTTAGGAAATAAAAACTAAAATAGGAACCAAGGCCAAGATTTTGCTTAAACAATTCCACTCTGCAAAATAGCCATGTGGTCTTTGACATTCATAAAACAGACATCTGAAGAATGTCACATCCAACAGCAAAGAAACCACAGGGGGGAGTTGGTAAATACAGAATGTCCATCTGTCAGCACCCCAGCATGGCATGCGTAGGTATTGTTTAGGAGGAGCATGTCCACATTTTTCTGCCCAAATGCAGAAGACAGACTGCTGAGTAAAACAGTTCAATCTTTATATTGATTAAAGAGATGTGCTTTCCTACCATACAGCAATCACTGTACTTGAAATTAATTCAGCAGAAATCTGAAGGAAAGACTGAAGACTGTAAGGCACTCACTGCAGGTTTTAATACAGATGTCCTAGAACAGAAATACTGTGGACACACCACAACAATTTGACACTACAGCACAACATTTCATCGAGAGTTTATCAGAACCTCATCTAGACCACAGCCATGTAAGCCACAGTCTTGTTGAATGTTAGTATTATTCACAGCCTCCTTCGTGTCACGGCATGGGACAACCTTCCCAGAAGCACACTGAAAGGGAGAGAGGAGTGCACTGGGAAGATGTTATTGCTGATCTACTCACCGACTGGGAAGGAAGAATTTCCCCTCCACTGATGAGAACATTCTCTCCCATGGATGTGGAAGAACTGTCTGCAAAGAACAGCAGCTGGGAGATTTCTGCTATTACAATAGCATCTGAGTGATGAGAAAGTTGCATAGTGCTCAAGGCATTTGAGTGTCCCCACACCCTTGTTAAAGGCCACAGTCAGCAATCTTTACTGCACTGAAACAATTAATCTAAAAAAGCTTATGGTTGGTGGGAAACTGGAGCTGTAATTAGCACAGTGTATTCACCTTGGGGTGAAGAAGTATTAGTTTTCCCAAGTCCCATTTTATGGTTTGTACGCTGCCGATGAGCCAGTAAATGCAGCTGAAATTACTAATTTACTATCTACGGTGCACTGGTGGGGATTCTTTGTTCAAAGTAAAAACCCGAAATAGTTCTTCTGAGTTAGGTGCATCTACCTACTGTAACAAGCACTGATCTGAATCTGGCTAGAGATATATAGAGAGGTCTATTCATCCATCTGTCTATAAAACCTTTGAAGAGCCTTTTGAAAGAATGTCTGACAGTTATTTTCCTGCTTCTCTGCTTTATGGTAGACTCTGCTTCTCTCTTTTAGGGGTGCAGGATAAGACAAACTTTACTGAGTTTTCCTTCAAATCATATCTCTCTACAAGTAATTTAGGCTTCGAGGGAAAAAAGTTCTCTCTTCCTTTACTTTTTCCTCAAGAAAATTTTCTATGAGAAAATATTGTGAAATGCTAAAATTTGGTGCCTAAATATATTTGCACCAAATATTGTGGGGTGGGGAATACGATTTCCATTTTTCTGATTCCAAGACTCACATTCCTCTGCCCCTATCCAGTCTTAAACATTTTAAATCTACATATTTAATCTTCAGAGCTGGTGATGGGTGTCTAATATAGATTACCCTGAGCTTAAATTAAAAGTCAGATTGCTCCTGAGTTCTGCCAAATTTAAGGCACCTCAGTCATGGAGGTTGGTGTGACCTTGACTCTGGTGTTTGGAGCTGACCTTTCCGTGTGGTTGATACCACAGTTACTGGATGCATCTAAAGTGTAGGCTTATATCAAAATGATGTGATTCAGTTCAATCACTTCTTGAGAAAAAAAAATTAAAGCAGAATTGACTCGAAAATGAAACAATGGGTGCATTATTTATATTTATTTATATATGTATTTAACCTGCTCTCTATAAATGAAAATTATTTGGGCTGCAAAATGGAAATATCTGCAGTGCAAAGGTAACAGATGTTGATCATTGTGATTACAGAAACACTCTCAGTCAGGTGATGAATGACATGTTTGCAAAGCTGGAAATTTACTGGAAGATTTTAGCTGTTTTCTATACTCATTTGGAAACCGATAAAATTACAACACAGAAGTGACAAGATAGAAAAAGTGTGTGAAGAGAATGGGCCAACGTTATGCAAATGTAATTCCAGTGCAGACCAAGAAGTTTCTCTAGATTTATGTCACTCCTTCCTCTTTAAATCAGAACTACTTTTGGGGAAGGTGCAATAGTTCTACGACAGCATTACCCAGGAAAGAATGTTTTGGAGGACAAAAACCTTGCTGTGCCATTTCCTCCCACACTATTAAAGCAATGTATCCTTCTTTAGACTGTACAAATTAATAAGTGAACACACAAATGTGAAAAATCCTTTAACAGCCCAGTACCAAAACCAGCCATCCCCTCCAACAAAGAAAATCTGCATAATAGGATCAAGTAGAAATGGTGAAATATCACAGGAACATGCTCTTACTTTCAAATTTGATGGACTGAACTTGGACAGAAATATTGAAAACCAACATTTTTTTTAGTTTAGCTTAATACTTTTGCTGCAGAAAACAGTGGTGTGCAAATAACTTCCCAATAAAATGAGCATATCATCCAGAAAAACAAGCATAACAGCTTTGCCTTGCTTTTTTGAACATGAAAAAAACCCCCAAAAACAAAAACAGTAAGAGAGGTGGGCAAAGCCTCTTCCGGTCATCATTTTGATCTGCACTTTGGCTGTCCATGCTCAGAAGCAGATACTGTTTTTTCAGGCACAAATTTTCAATTATCATGGGAAAAATAGCAAACATTTTCCACCAAAGTTTGTTCATGTTTTGAGAAGTGATTTCATCTGCTGGGCTTGCCTCATTTTTGCATATGTTTTGCATGAATAGCTCAGCTTCACTGGCTGAAACCTTCTCAGGAAATGAAATTCAAAGAGCTGTGTTAAAAGCTGTCATCAAAAATGTCAGGTCTCAGTTTGCAACAGGGGTGTATTTACTTGCCTGTGTTCCCAGTGCACATGCTGAGGCTGGGGGAGTGGTTTGTGCACAAATGGGGGGTACAAGGGTTTACCTGGCACAAGGAGAGGATGGTGCCAGGCAGCTTCATTTACCACTCAGCTCTGAATGGTGCTGAGGGAAACATTGGTGACTGAGACACAGCAAAGAACACCATGAAATGCTGGGATTTAATATATTATGTACCCCCTCTAAACTTGCACTCACTCCCACCTTGGGGATCCAATCTTTCTTGATGTTGGAGGGGGTTACTAACAAGACTCTTCCAGGGAACAGTTGGGGGCACCACTTGCACTTACCAATTAGCCATCTGTCACTCTGACCGATCACTTTGCAATAATGATATAGTAGTGATCAATTTAGTGATATTTCTGGTAGAGGAACTTGCTTGGGCTTTACATTGTAAGCCAAAGAGAAAACCAGCAGCACATCTTGGGAGAATGCCATGGAAATTGTCTTTTGTATTGCAAAATGTCCTGCTGGAGTGCATGGTGTAGCAGGAAGAGCGGAGCTCACGGTCAGATGGCAAGCTCTAGATCTAATGTTATCTGGAATATGACCGCCAGAGGAAAGAATTTGTTGTGTCAACACAGTGCCCAGAATGAGGCTGCCAGAAACCAAGTGTGTAGCAAGGATAAGAAAACTTTTAACATTGAATGCTATAAAAGAATGGACATAAGGCCAGGGAATAAAAGTAGGTACCCAGAAGAGCAGCACAGAGCAAACTTGAACTCAACCATTGTTAATGTTCATGTAAGAGAACCTTTGGTATAGAATAAATCTAACATGAGAGTCAGAGAAAGAAAAGTGCGAATTGTGGAAAGTCAGAAATGAAATAGTAACAGACAGGTCTGAAATATCACTTCAGGGAAAGCAAAGGGAGACCTGCAAGGACAGGTGGCCAAGAAAAAATAAAACCCTTTCATGGAAACTGTGCATCCATAGTAATGCAACATAAGGCAAGAACCATATTGTTGGGAGCAGGAGTGAGCGTGGCACGGCCCAGCACACCCTCTCCCTCGGAGTCTGAAGCCTCCCAGGGTGGTGGAGCTTTAGCCAGCAGGCCCTGACAGATGCTGCGGGGGGATGGGGGAGCCTTTAGTGAAATCTGATTCTTTATCTTGTTCTCCAGCTTTTCCTGATAAAACCAGTTCGGATGCAAGGGACAGCTGAGTGCTCTTGCCCCTGCCAGTAGGACCATGGCCAGGGCTCATCTCACTGCGGGGCGACCATCTGCTGCCACTTAACAGCACAGGAAACCACCACTGAACAAAAGCATCCACTCGTAGAGCATCCCACCTCCTGCAACAAAATGGAGGCATAAAGGCAATGCCACTTCATCACATACAATTTACAGTGAAGAGAGGACAGCAAACACTGTAAGTAAGCCTATCTGGGAGCTTTTCCCCTAGATGTCACTAACAGGTACAAGGACATTATTATAAGGCTTGATACAGCCCAGGCAGATGAAGTGGAGCAAACAGCAACCACAGCGGTGGAAGGATGGAGGGAGGGAGGGAGTGTGGCCTCCCCCATCTGCAGAGAAACCCCTCTGCTGTCATTGATGTTGAAAGAGGCTAAGCCTGGTGTAGGAACAGACAGGGCGATGCCTTTCAACAGCATCACTCCTCAACAGTGCAGAATTTCCTGGTGATCCTCGCCATGGTATTTTGGTGTTTCTGTCAGTCCATGTACATGTTCATATGCCATATTGGGCTGCTGCCTGAATAGAGGATAGTGAACACATACTGCGAACGTCACTCACTCAGAGATTTGCCGGATTATAAACCTACCCTCCATGAATTTGCTTTCTGCATATTTTCTTACTTTTTTTTTTTTACAAGGAAATTTAAAATCTTTATTTTGCATCAATGCCATGGGAAAAATGTCCTTTCTTGTCATAGAAGATTTGAAATGAATAAAAAGGTCTGACATTGATTTATTAAAACCTCCCCACTTTAGCATAAGTTTTCTTTTTAAAGGAAATGGTAAAAGTTTTAATCAGGTCAAAACTGATCTAGGATGTATGCCAGCAAAGAAACACATAGATATGAAGTTACCAGCAATACAAACGTACCCATTTATTGCATTTTGACTAGACAATCAATCAGAGAGAAAAACAATGGCTTTATTATGGAAAAATTTTAAAGCATATAGAACTTCTAAAGAAGGGGCTAAAAGAATGCAGATGCACATCCCAGCTGCAGAGGAACACTTGGTCACTCTTCCTACCTATAGTGATTGCTGACATCATGTTCATCAAGAAAAACAGATCCTTCTCACAGAACCTGAAACTTCTGGGAAGCAGACTGGCCTGCCAGGGGTGCAGTCAGTGCCTTGTGTAGGCCTTTCTAGAAAAGAGTTCTGAGAGTCAAAACTTAACCAGATGATCAGGGCAAGGAGCTTTTCAGAAGCATCTTTTGTATGTTCTGGACTGCATTTAGGTCAGCTTTGGATTCATGGCTTCCAGCATAATATTCTGTCTGACCTCTAAGATGATGCCAAGACATGATGCGCCCCCAAATGTACACCCAGTTGTTCCTCTGGGCGTATAGAAGAGCTCTTTTGGACAGGGACCTGAAAGGATTGTGCAGAAAAGAGGACACTTAAAGTGACTGGCTTACTTTTGGCTTTCCTGCAGAAAGGGCAGAGTAGTAAGCCAAAGTCTTTGATTACCAGGTCTTCATTGTCCATGAAGCCATTGAGTGAGTTCTGCCTTTTGATTGTGACTTAATTTTATCAAACAGTAAGGGCAGAAGCACCCTATTCAAAAGAAGCAAAAAATGTTCTGGGATAGCAGTGCTGACAGTAAAACCTCAGGAGCATTAAAGATCTCAACCTGGAGTTTATATTTAGATTTTAACATTATATTTAGCTGCTAGTTTTCAACTGCTGCTGAAGACTCTCCTCCCCACCCCATTCACCCCTTTGGAAAAGGATATGAGTTTGAAGTACAAGCTTTGCATTTGTCATTCAGACTAGGGTGGGAACTCCACCTGCTCACGGCCTTGCTCTCTTAAAAGCTACTAATCCTCATAAAAACCAACCTTTCTGCTTCCTCCCCCTGCCCCCCCCATCTCTAATTTCCTGCATTCCTCACACTCTATTCTCTCTTTGTGTAGAAACTCATCTTGTTCTCTTTTGAACATACTGATTCATAAACATATGTTCTAAGTTACCTCTCTTGTCTTTGGTAACGTATTCCACATGTTTACATGCCATTTTATGAAATAGTTTTCTTTAACCTTTTTATTTGCCTCAATTTCCTAATGTTCAAAATATATTCTTTTCTTTCATGTTTTTTCTTCATAAATATATTGTGCAGCTAAACAATGATGATTTTAATCAAAACCAAATCCACGGAAGGCCTAATCCTTCTTTGACACATGAGGCTAAATTCTGTCCTTAGTTACTTTTGTGCAACACCGGAGAGGGAAAAGCTCTTCACTTTCACAGGATTTTAATGTTGGCAAATCACCTTTATGGCTAAATCTTGACTTAAAAAGTATCCAGGGGAAGCTGAGAGGTATACCAAAAGCAATTTAGAAATTTATTGCTAAAATGGCAAATTTAAAAATTATGTTCTGGTATAGTTGACTGGATGTTGTGTCTGTGTGTGCAAGTGTGCATGTGGGTGTGAGCATGTGTTGTTAAATCTAAAGATAACCATGCAAGTTGAATATCCCAAACACAAAGTACCCTGCAGCTGAATTCTTGTCTTTTTTCATTACTAAGTTATTCAACTTTAATAATAAATGCACTTGGAATTGCAATAGGCAGAAAAATGTACAATATAGAATTTCATAAAAGCTTCATTAAAAAATAAATAAAAAGCAGCAGCAGATAACCCAAATGAAATAGATGCAGTTTTTAAAATCCCTGCACAGATATGCTGCAGAGGGAGGGACATGCAAAGGGAAAACAGAAAAAGGCCACTCTGCAGCCCAAGCACTAACAGGAGATGGTAGAATTCTGTAAATGTCACTGAAGATGGCTTCTGGTGTTTTGTATTTTCTCGTAAAACAGGAGTTAAATTGATCTTGCAAAGAGAGACTATCCATAACTCCAAAGGGTAAACATCTTTGACTTAGAAGATTCAAGGACCACCAGAAGATTAAATAAGATTATTAAGGTTCAGTTTTGCTTAGCTTTGTTGAGGGTGGTGGTCCAGTGCCTTTATAGTCTACTGTCTGCATACTCGAGTAACAGGGACATTAATACTCTAAACTGGTCCTGTTGTCAAAAGCAACACTCAAACAGATAAATTGCACAGCAGTAATTGTGTATTAAATGTCAATTGAAGTAACTTACATGAATTCCTGCTAAGGGACACATAGGTTGCAACCTATGCTTCCATTTATCCAAATCCTATGTGAAACCAGTCTGAAATCCAATTAAATGAATTTTTGATAAGAGAATGAAGTTATTAGATGCATAAAAATCTGCCAATGTGCAGTGATTGCCTTACCAGTGAAATAAAATGCACAGAAAGGATAAACTTGTGGTAAACCAGTTCATGACATGTACTGAACATGTTGTGGAACCCTCACAAATGAATATGTGACAAAGGAATAAACATGAAAGAAATACACTGATTGTACACTAAGGCTGTGCATTTCAGAAAGATTCACCGTATTATCTTCCTTATTCATGTGGATAACAGGCTTACTTATGTCTTCAAAAAATAATTCTTTCTATCATGCTGCAACATTCTAAGCATAGTGATAAATAGGAAGTATGAAAATGCTAATGTATAAGAGCTAGTGGAATTTTAAAGGATCAGAACAGAGCCAAATTTTTAGATGAGATTTCTTGACATGGAAAAACCTCACTGAAGAAAAAAAATGAACACAACAATATGTGCATTGCATATTTATAGTGCAATAATTTGACTCTGAGATTTACGTAAATCCATTTCAGAGGTTTTATTCCTGTTGTACAGCTCACATGGTTTTGGCATCATTTACTACTTATGAGTAACAATATCAAGCAGATTTATATTGTACAGTTTGTTTTTTTTTTTAACTTTAATGTAACTTAAATTTAAAACTGAAAGCTGAAACTCCAGCTGGAACAACCTGTGCTTCATCAGTCAAGTGCAATGTATTAAGAAAATAGTACTGTATATCTTTATTTTTAAAAGTGACAATGTTTTTCTTAAAATTAAATGAAAAGTATCAACTGACTAATAATTTCTGGGTAGCACAAAAGAAGACTATGCAAAAACTGTCTGCAGAAATATCTGTATAGCCACTTCCCTCTTCTGGCACTCTCCAGATCATATCTCTAATGCCTCACTCTTCCATGACGCACATGAAATCTGTGGGACAACACAAGACTTAAGGGCTAGATCCTCTGGTTGTGACTGCAAGAAATGGCGAGGAAATCTTGTCTGCTCTCTACATCTCTTCAAAGTTTGCATAAAGAGAAGCAAATAATTTCTTGCACTTTTGGCATCCCCACAATCTTATGAATATCTGGAGTATAAATGACCTTAAATGCCCAGCCTGAGCATAGGGATGAATTTACAGGGGTGCCCAGCAGATGTGTCCACTGCCTGGCCGTGAAGGACCAAGGCCAGAGGGGCAGGAAGCTCTGGGAAATGAGGAGAATCACCAACACTGGGAGGTGCCTGAGGCTGTGAGGCATTTTCACCTGGATGGCAGGGCAAGGCCAAGGGAAGGTGAGGGTCAGTGCAGAGCTTGCCTTTCCCATACCAAGTGGAGTCAGGAGAGTCAGCCATAAGAAACAGGACTTGCAGATGGTGCCAGGGGTTCCAGGGCTTTTGAACAGCCACTGGTGTCCAGAGGGCACAGGAAGGACCTCCCTTTTGACTTCCCCTGCTCAGGAAGCTGTAGAGAGCAATGAGGTCACCTCTCAGCCTCCCCCAAACTAGACCAACTCAGTGGACTCAGCAGCCCCCTACAGGACCTGCCTTCAAGCCCCTTCACCAGTTTTGGTGCCTTTTTCTAGGCCTTGGTCTTCTCTGGAAATTGTGAGACCCAATTTACAGGATTGTATTCCTGTACTCTGTCCCCTTCCAGTATGGGAATTAGTAGCAATTATTACAGCTACAGCATATTATTTCAGGAGGTGCTAATCTGCATGCATTTGTCTTGTGGGGTCCTTGGCAAAGAGGAAAAATGGTCCTAAAATACATTGGCTACCAGTTTGTTTGTAAGCATAACTCAAAACACAGACTTTGGCTTATAAACTCTTCTGAAATCCTCGCTCCTTAAAATTTCTCCCACTCTAGGCCTGAGAGAATTCTGAAGTTCTGAAAAATCATCAAAACCTGAAATTATCCTTATTCATATTCTTACTGTGTGCATTTTATAGCCCAGTCACACACACATAATAAACAATTTTTATTCTTGCCTGTGTTGATGAAAAAAAAATATGCCAAATAATCTTCGTTTTAGTATTTCTAATTACTCTCTTAAATCACAACGCCATCATTCAATTCCTTCTGGCTAGCATTGGTTGCTGAAAAGAGGCACAAAAATGGAGAAAAGTGTGGTAACCCAGAGCTGCTCTGTGAAGGATTGGCAAGGCTGTATGGAGAGGCTTGCAAAGCATCTGCTCTCACACTATGCTTGGCTTCAGTTAATATTCCCACTATTAATCCTTTAGCTTTATGAGAATAAAAAGTAAATATCACTCTAAATAGAAAACAAACAAGCTAAGGCTCTTGGGTTTCTTCCTCCTGTCTGATCAGATAAGAAAATCTGGCTTGATTTTTTTATTCTAACAGCCTGTTCTGCTCCCTCTCAGACCTAGTAAATCTGTCAGCAGTAAGATTAGGTAAGAACCTGCTCCATCTCTTCGATGGAAGTGAGAAGCTTTTTAAATGTGAAAGCTGCAGGCTCTCCTCCTGAAGAGAGCAGAAATTCTTCATGATGCTGACCTGGAAAAAAGGGAAAGGAAAGTAATCAGGCTGAAGAACAGGAAAATGGTGACTCTTTTGAGGTGACATTGTTTTTAATTTTGAGCTTGATATAGTTACAGAAAGGCAAATCCTGGCTAATGCCAGTGCTGTGTTACTGCGATAACTTTATTACTCAAGCTTCTCACCATATGACTTTGCTATGACTGGATAACATCTGCCCAGTTTTGAGCTCATGGCCTGCTAAAGCTGATGTTTCAGTGCAGAGGCAGAGCTGACCCAGGCTACAGCAATGCTTGACTGAACTCACCCAAAAAAGTGATGACTTTGAGAGTTCCAACGGCGTCCAGGAGTCACTGTCTAGGCAGAATGATTCAAAGTAAGTGGCATGCCAAAAGGAATGCTGTTTTAGCAGAAATCACCATTGCTATGTGTGAAGTGAGGCTTCCCTAGCAATAAAATGAGCTAGAAGGGCTTATTTATATTTATGCATATTTGATAGTTCAGGAACAGCATTGACTAGTATTTAAGTTGGTTTGAACAGGTGCTAGTCCCACAGATTGACATTCTCATACTGATATTTACCATGACCTGAATGAAAGATGATATAAAAATTCAGTCTCATGCAGATGCAGAAATATTTGGCTTTTGAATCAAGATCCCTTTCTTAACACAGAAACTGGATGCAATTTGGAAACAAGCGTAGCACATGAGAGACTCAGGATTGCTAAATTATTCTCCTGTTTCTCCCATCCTCTCCCATCCTGTGACTCAGCTCCTGAGCACTGACTTTCATCTCAGAGCTGAAACTCACACTAAGCTCTGTTCAGTCTGGCTGAGCAGTCTGTCAGGCAAGATGAGGGGGACCTGCCTCTGTGTCAGACTGGCACAGAAATACTTGTGCCCATCACCACTGCTGCCGCTCTCCACTGAGGGGCTTCTACAAACCCCTGGCTGGTCAAAACCCACAGCCTTCCCTTGCTGGGGTGGACACAAGGATGGGCTCCCTCTGCTCAGCATCTGCTTCAGTTCTTATGTCTGTGGAGCTGGGGAGACTGTCTCTGGTCCTGCTAAATTCAGCAAACAGGAGACCCTCCTGCAAAACTTGCCTGTTAGCTGTCAGATTTGGCTTCAGGTAGACAATGAGATCCAGTGGAGCACCATGGCAGGGTCATCAGGAGAGGAACTGTACAGATAGCACAAATTAATGGTGATAGTTGTTTTCTCACTGCTGACCCTGACACATACAAATATTTGGCAACAGCTATGGATTACTTCTCAAAATGCACTAAAAGATAAACCTCTACAGGATAAACTACCCCAAAGTGTTGAGGTCTTTGATTGAATTCATCAGACATTCATGTGTAACTGCACAAATCAATGGCCAAGACAGGGAATTTGTCAATCAGGTAAGTGAGGAAATACATTAACAGGTGACAGACAACAATTTGCCAGGACACATAACCCTAGAGCCAGCAAGCTTGTGAAATGGCAGAATTGAACTGTGAAAGACAAATCACTGAAGGTGGAGAGAGTGTCTTCATTATGTCTTGCTCTCACCTGCAACTGCAGAACAAAGTCCAGAGAATTTTTTTTCTCTCATTCTCTGCTGCATTAAAAATGTGAACAACCTGTTAATAGACATTACAAATTCTGTTACTGTCTCACTTTAATAGCGAGATAACAATCGTGTGCCATTTACATATTTTGCATTTTATTGCTCTTGCATAATTCATCATAAGTAACATAACATTCTTGTCAGGAGAAGTTCTGCAAAATTTTAGAAAATGGAAGGAGAGCTGTATTGCAATCAGAAATAGCAATTAGTATTGAAGTGTTTAGGTAAAATAAAAGGAAATTAAGTAAGTAAGAAGCATGAATGGAAGAGAAAAAAATGAGCTGATTACAGTTAGACACAAAATGAAAGTGTGGACTAGAAAGTGACACCTTGCAAAAAATGGGAATGCTTGGCTCACACATTGTAGGCAAGATGTGTTTAATGATGACTAAAATGGATACGCTGCAAAACAGTAATTGTTATGGAAGAACACATGTTTCAGGGAACAATAGCAGTGCTCAATCAGTTAGTAAAGTCTGTAGAAAACTGGAGCTATGACTGAGCAGACTGTAAGTTTTTGAAAAAAAATGGTCATTTTTGAGAGCTCTAAAATTGTTCCATCTCACATTAGTATAGCTGCAAACAATAGTCTGCAGTAGGATAAAAGAGTAGGATTTTATCAAATTTTCTACATTACAATAACTTTCATTTGTATTGTTAATTTTGGCTTGAAAACACCCAGACAATGACATTCAAATGTTCTTCTTTGGATCAAAATTTGATGTCATTTCACATCTGGGCAAACTAAACTAAAAGCACACATACATATAAAATATTTTATTTTATAGTAACCAGGACTGTTAGACAGGGAGCAGAATGTAGTTAGCTGATTTCAATTCTCTTCTGTTTTAAACATGAGCCAGATTTGAGGAGATTACAGTCCTGGTAAGGGAGCCCTGAATGTCCCATAAGGAAAATACAAGTTTGGACTGAATGTGATCTACCTCTGTAGAGTTCAAACGGGTTTATGGTGGTAGCTGAAACAAGTTAAGTCTCAGTAATTTTGGCTCTGAAGAGGATGACATTGATAACTTTGCCATTCCCTTTGATTTCAATTCCTTTACAGCAGTAAACATCGCACTGAACCATGGGGGGGACCTGGTCATGAGCAAATCACAAACAGACTGTCTGGACTGGCAGAAAATCAAGCACCAACACTTCATCAGTGGAGGAACTCTTCTCTCCAGAGATTTGTGACTTGTGGGTCATGTCCTGTGGCATTTGTGGTCACATATGTCCTCCTGGCAGCTCTGTGAATGACATAGCATGTAGCCGTATTAAGAAAGGATTGGTTATAGCTTTCTTCTAATGGCATTTAATGGCTAAAGATGAAGAACTGCATACTGGCACATATGCATGAATCACTGTCTGGAAAGTCCATTTTGATTGGTAGGGGAAAATACAGAGATGTTGGATACCTCTGAATGATGATAACTGATGGCAAATCTGACATCTAAGAGCCATTCACAATACATTGATACATAACCCCATGTTTAGAGACACCCTTCCTCCTGCCCCCACCCCCAAAACAATCTGAATAATGAATCAAATGGTCTCAGGAGTAATTGGATCTTTTTCTGTGTAATTAGCAATTTTTCCCCTTGCATTATAATTTAAAGTACTGTGAATGAATTGAGCAACTCATGTAATGAGTCATTAGACTGAGGCTTTTAAGGAAGTTATTTCTGAAGGTCTGTGGAGGCTAAAATATGTCTAAATTAAAAGAATGACAGGCTGCAATCATGGCTGTAAAATAAAGGTGCTCAGTAAGCAGTCCTATTACAATCAGAAAGAAAAAGAAGCAGATCTCTGTCTTGTGCATGGAAGCAGAGGAAATGATGAATACCTTAGGTAACTCATTCTGTGCAAAATCAATCTTTCACTGTCAATTTTAAATGAACTAATTTGTTCACAAATCTGCTCAGTCAGTTTGGAAGCATACTCAGTTCATCCATATTAGCAAATCCTTTAATCTTGACTAGTCCACTGAGTAAGAAATCTAGAAATGTGTTAATATGACTGGACATATGTAGTAGGATAAGAATTGATTCTTTTAATTAGTGTCTATTCAAGTTATAGTTCCTTTTTTTACTGAACTATTGACCCACTGATATATAAAGAGATTACTGTTATGACTAAAATACCTTCCAAAGTTATATTTAACTCTTTCTTTATTGGTGAATGTGAGATAGAAAAATAATCTTTGAGTTATCCAAAAATAAACAATGTAATCTAATTTGAGGTTTCTTTCCAACATGCTCCCATTAATTCTGGAGATTCAAACTGATACATGAAATTTAAAAAGCATAAGCCCCTAGTTATTGCTAAAGGAATTTTATAATCCTTTCTTCCAATTTAGATAAAACTATTACATGCTATTTGTAATTCTAGCTTGATATCAAGACAGTCAGAATTTCACCCACCACAATTCAACTACTGTGCTTGGTGATAAATCCCCACTGAAATTCATTGATGACAAAAGTATTTTCTTAACAAAAGAAATTAAATTAAAAGGACAGAAAGAGATGGCTCCTGTTCCTCTCATTCCTACTCTGTCCACACAGAATAAACTCTGGAAACAGCTGAGTATAAACTCACTGTATTTTGCAAACAAACAAGATTATGCTTGCTCTTGCTCACCCATGGAGATGGGACAAACACTAAAAACAATCCCAAATAACTGTACACTGATAATGGAAAACAGCATTGCAATGATCCCAGCATGGTCTTTGATACCAAAAAAAAAAAAAGAAAGAAATCTGGCATTTACTTGTTGCTCTTCACCTTACATTGTAAAAGACCCTCTGCAGCAGGAAGGTCCTAGGTAGGCACCTATATTGAACAGTATGGCTGTGAACCATCTTTATTAACCACATGAATAATTTGAGCTACTGCTCTAGAAAAATTCCCTAGCACCCTGCTGGGGTGGACAATCACTTTTAGCAGCTTTGAGATCTTTCCCCAGGACTAGGCTTTTAAGATTTTCAGAGAGTTTTTTAAGTGAAAGTTGACTATGGAAACACAAAGTGAGTAGGTTTCTGGCTAATATGGAAAATGTCATTTACTGAAACCTTCTTACTGCAAACCAGCAAGGCAGATTCCTCTGTTTTGTTCTGAGCCTGGATAATCTGAATCCTTCTGCCTTTGTCAGATCCATTTGTCCACTAAGGTCTTGACTTGGGGTTTTGCACATACCTGTCTCTTGCAACAGCAGTTTTTGTTAGCTACAGTCTTTAATTAAGTAAATATAAATAAACAAAAAAGATTAAATTTTCACTCAAGCCTTCTATTGTTTCTCTCTTTCATCAAATTTTCACTTGAAGGGCATTCCCAGGCAATACATGACATGACAGGAAGAAGATAGCTGTTGTATTTTGAATTCAGCCTGTGTGGAGCTTTCTGAGCATCCATCTGCTTCATTTCAGGCTGTGTCTCTCCTCAGTTTTCAATGTGATGGCTGTTTTGCTCACCTACTTTTTCAGCAGGCTGAGCTTCTAGGGTCTGGCTGGTGGGAACCAGCAGATTCCTGTCACTGAAGGCAGCAAATTAACAGTGGCTTTTCCCAGTCTGCTTTCCTACTGCATTAGGGCTGGCCTTTGCCATCTGAGCTGTTGATTTGTATGAGCTCAGACTTTCTTAACTGGGTCTGTAACCAGTCTGAGAGGGATTAGGACAACAGAACACCATAACCAGCCATCTCACATGCTCTAGCTCCCTCATGTTAGTGTGACAGTGGGTGTTATGGTCTCCCCAGTTATTGTTTAAAATTTTGGCTAAAAGTGTCCCTATAAACATTCAGCATTCATTTACATCTTTATGGTTTGACATTTTTCCTCTTAATTTGCCTCAGCAGCACCCATTTTCTAGACTTTGGCTCACTAATTTGTCTCTGTCTCTTACAGTTATCCTTGCAGTGCTCCCCTGTGTCTTTCTACATCCAATTCTTAAGGTCTTTGAAAAAAAGGATTACAAAAACACACACATCAACAGATGACCCTTGATCTAGCAGACTACCACAAACACATGCAAGGTGAAAATGTTTTCTTTGCCCTGTGCTCCTTGCCCAGCAATCCAATTTCAGCTGTGCTCATAATGAGGGCCTGCCATGTGTGGGAAGCGTGGCAGGAGCAGGGCAGGGTGTGCCCAGCACCCTCCTGGGGGTGGGCAGCTCCTCCCGAGAGTCCCACTGGGTCCAATGGGAGCTGGGGTTGAGTACTGGATTTCTGTTCCCTGCTGAAAGAGAAGTGGAAATTTCTTCATTTACTTTAATGATTATTGCGACTTCACAGAGAAGTAGCTGATTCTGCAAATAGGTCTATGAAATAATTAGCCTTTGCAAATGCCAGGATACTTAAAGATAACTTAAGATATGTTGATGTCATATATCTCTATCTCCCTATATGTAATTCTCTGCATATGTGTATGTGTGTGCTATTTTGCATGATCTTGGTGGAGGACAGGAGAGTCCTGTCGAAACCAAGCTTGGTCTGGCTCATTTAAAATACTAATAATGATGGCCTTAAATGTGAAAATAATAATAATTAAAAAACTAATGACGATTTTAATGTCAAAATTAGTGCAGAATCTGAAAACACTTCTCCTGCTTCCAAGGCACATGTAGGATTGAAAAGAAGATGAATGGCAGGTCTCTATCAGCCAGTGCATTTTGATAATTGATCAAATTTCCATATTAATTAGAAAACATGCACCCAAAGTGGGTGGGATCACAAGATTCTATCAGCTCAGTTTTTCTTAATCCTCTTGCCTGAATGAAAAAGTGAAGTGCCTGGTCTTTCGCTAATTCTGAATTCAAGAGATTGCCTTGACCACTGCTTGCTTCAATTTATTTGGGAATGTCTTTTGTGCTGTATGCTCTCTTATTGTCTGAAAATGCCTTTTAATTTCCTGAATACATATATGTATACAATGAATATTAATCAAGAGCTGATTAGTATCTCTTCTGCCATCATACAAAAACATTTTATCAGAGACAGATTGTATCTGCAATTGCATATATAAAGTCTACACTGGAATGGTTCATGAGTTTGACTGAGTAGGGACTGAAGTCCTTCACTAAAATTTTGGATTTTCTCATCTGGAAATAAATTTTGCTAACCAGGAACATGGAATAAAAAACCCCTCAAAACACTCATGTATTTTTCCTCAGTAACACGGTTATTTACTTGCTTTCAGATATTCTAACCAGCAGAGCCATAGATATTTCTGGTGTTATATTTGGCTAAAATCACACCACCAATCTCAGCTTCTGGCATGGAAGGAAAGAAATCCATTCCCAAGGGGCACAGAAAGGATACAAACCTCAAGGCAAGACCCAACCCTTGCAGCCTTTGTGTGAGGTGAAGAAAATGAAGGAAGTGAATAAACTGCCCACCTGCTAAAATTGATGCTGCAAACTGCCCCCAGGAGAACTGCCAAGGAATCCAGCCTCATTTTGCCTGGGGAATGCAACATCTCCACTGGGGCTCCTCAAACTCTGCTCCCCTCCTTGCCCTTCTGCCCAGGAAACACCATTTGATGCATGTGTCCAGTTACTGCAACAACTTTGAAGAAAGGAAGAGTAAGGTTTGTATTTTAGTTGCTTCATAATAAACTCCTAATTTTAGTCTGCTTACTTCAATATATTTTCTGTTTTGTATCCTCTGGTGGCTGTGGCTCTACCTTGCATGCAGGATGACAGATTGAGTGCTAATTCTACCACCTGTAGACCTTGTTTATTTCAAAATGTCACTTGTTTTTTATATCCAAAGTGCCAAGAGAGATGTTCTCCCAGGACACCAAAAATCAGTCATTATTACAACACAGCTATTAAGCCACCCATGTCTTAAACACATCAGTCAAAGACGTCTGTCCTGCAACTATACAGCAGAAAGGGCAGCACATTATTAGAGAGAAAGAGAGAGAGAGATACAGGGGAGCCAAAATCATTATCTGAATATATCACTGAGGCTGTCTAATGCTGTAGGACCCATGGCAGAGCCCAGGAAGCTTCAGTCCTCTGTGATCATGTAATTGCTCCGCAGTAATTCCTTCTAGAATCTTCAATGGATCTGAATCTGGGCTTTGAACTTCCCACACTTGTAGTTGAGTCATTGCAAGAATTCTATTTTTCCAGAAGGTTAAGGAAGAAAAAGCTCTTCCATAAGCCCAATTCCTTACCTCCAGGCTTTTTGCAAGTTCTAGAAAATGCACCTAGCCCCCATTAAGCACATCCTAACGTTTAGTTCAGGGTCCAACGGTGAACAGCATAGGAGCAAGAAAGGTAAGAAGAGAAAACTTTCTGAGGGCATCTGCTAGGCCCACGTTGGCTGTCTTGGCAAGACATGTCAGGATGCATTGGTAGTGCGCAGTGAGGCTGAAGATTCCCTACTGGCTGGAACTGAGTCATTTGCCAGGCTTTCCTTGTCAGGGAGAGTTAAACCAGTCACTGATCCTAATTCTAACACTGTTGTTGCAGCATTCCAATTTTTAATCGCTACATGACTTGTCAGGTTGAATATGAGCTGCAAGAATAAAATTTAAAAACCTCCTGATAATGAGGGTGTCAAAGATGACTAGCACTTGGTGTTCCTTCCATTACCTTTCCATTCCTTAAAAGTGAAACGAAGGTGTAAGTGCCCTCATTTCCAAATGCCCTCTATCTTTTCATTTCCCTCCCAACAGATCTTTTCCTGAAATCCACCAAGATAGTGTAAGTAGCACATTCCTGCACTCCTTATACAGTATTGGGGGAGCTTACTTTGGGCTTAAGGGCATGATTTGAAAAGGGGTTCCCCTTCTTCCACAGTTGTGGGACAATAAGGTGGACAACCAGGTAAAAAATAAATGCACCAAATGCCTTCATCCTAGGGTGACAGCCTCTTTTCAAAGCTGCTTTTCTCTCTGAGTTTTGAAACCTAAGAGAAGTGAATTTCCTGCCTTCAGTGAGCAAGAATGAGCTCTCTTTGGTATGCCACAGTTTTGCATATCATCAATTTGTCTTTAAATGTTTGAAATTTGAAGTAATTGTAGACAATTGACACAAGCAAAGTGGGAGACACCCAGAAGTGAAGGGCATTTTTCAGGCTAGCAAACTGACACACACATCCCAGTATTCCTTTCCCCATGACAGAAGATGGTGGGGGAAGATGTGCTTCATGCTGTAAGTTCCTGGATGCTGACAAACAAATCAGCTTCCTGTGGGCTCTGAGTTCTCATCTGCAATTGAACTAATTTACCATCTTCATTTGCTGTGGGAATGAAATACAAAAACTGATTTCAAAAGGCACCAGCTAACGAATATGGGCTGCTGAATTGGCATTCAATTTTTGAAAAAGTCTTTTTCAAAAATTAGCTTACCCTTAGCAGAGTTTCAGTTCACTGATTTCTTCTTGTTTGATTATTTTGTTATAGAATGCTTAAATTCACAGTACTTTCCACAAAAGAAAATCTGCACTAAAATCTCTAATCACTGCAAAAAATGCAGGATCAGTTGACTTCATCTTGGATTGACATTAGAAGTAAACTTACAGCACACAGTAAAGGTACATGCAAGAAAAATTAAATGCAGTTATGATTTTAATACTGATACCAACAACTGGAACAATTCAATATTTATTGTGGAAATTTAGTTCAGCATCAGAGCTGAGTCAAAAAAATGGAATAATCCAATTAAAAATTGGTGATATGGTGAATTTGTCAGTGTTTGAGATTCTGTGGTTTATTTAAAAGGCTGCATCTTTTGAATTGAACTCAATGACTGGTGCAAAATGTTATGTTTTCATGAAAAAAAAAGAAGTTTATCTGGGACTACAAAGGCAAGACACAGAAGGAGAAATTGTGGTGTGTTCCTCGCGTCCTAACAAGGCAGCTGCTGTGGTGGAACTGTAAATCCATCAGTGCAACTTCTGAAGCCAACACAACTTCTGAAATCCATCCCCATCTTCTCTGCAGTGAAGCAGGAACAGGGGCTCTAATCCCACGTGCATTTGGTATTTTAGAAAATATCCATGGAGGCTCTCCATCCCTATCAGTCTTTTTCCTGGAAGCACACTGCTGTTCCAAAGAGCTCTTCATGGCTCCAAGAAAAAGCTATGGTGGAAGCTGTCCTTTTGTTAGTAGAACAGAGAAATTTGCACTGAGTAATGCTCCTTGGTGCTTCTTTGGTCCCTCTATTTTACTCAGCTGTTATTAAAATTTCAATTCACCTCAGAAGTTAATCAGTGCTACAAAAAAAAATCTATGCTATCACTTCCTTTGGGAAGCTGAAAGCTACATCATTGAAGAGATAACACAATGAAGGTGTAACTTTACACAAAAGTAAAATTCATGGGCACGTACATTTATTGCTACTTAACTGATGAATTATCTGCTGCAGTGGCTTTTGTGCTGTTCACCATCCCTGTTGCTATCTCTCCTTTCTGTAAATATGAACTGTTCTGGCAGAACTAATAGGACTTTTGAAGCAGAAATAAAATCTTTCACCAAGGAACATTCTTGGTTCTATGTCCCAGTTTCAGAAATACACAAAACTAGGATTCAACAAAACTTTTCTAACCAAAAAAGGACCAGGAGAGGGGTGGAAAAGCCACATTTTCTTTTTTAAAACTCAGAATATGGGTAGTTTGAGCCTTTGTTCGCTTTTATTCTGATCATCAGAGGTTGAGGAAAATCACACTTTTTCTTGAGTTCAGAAAAAGGTTTTATTTTTGTCATTTCTATTATGAGAAAACTGGGATGAATGTGATTTTGAGTTGGGTTTGGAAATAGCTTATAAGTTAAGTTTTGGTTTTGCAGAAAAAAATCTGATATTTTTGTGCATAAAGCATGCTTATTATCGAAATCATGAACTTGTATAGACTTCTATAAAAATAAGATTTAGCCTTTTTAATCTTTCCTGACAACCCAGGGTACCGGAACTGTTTTCCTTCTCTCTGAAGCATAACTTGGTTGAGATTTTCAAAAGAGGGAAACAGGATTAAATTTGATTAAGGGTAGCAGTGGTTCAATGTAGGGTAAATTATTTTTATTCATCCTGATTTGACTTTGTATGAGAAACTAAGCTGAGCTTGTAATTTAGCTACCCATGTTTTAAAACAGTCACTCTCTATAGAAAATTTATTCAGATGACATGAAACTCTCCTTTATCAACTATTCAGTAAATTATCATAAAATATTTCAGGTGTTTATCTTAGACCTCAATTTCTGATTAATATATTGGATTACATATAAATCAAAATTAACCCTACACTTTTCTGTCCTTATATGGCCTAAGGTTGCCCAACAAACCCTCTGTGCATCTCTTAGTTTCCTTCAATTTAGATTGATTATGTCTTTATACTGGGAAGAGGGCTTTCCTGATAAAAGAATGGTTTAATCTTTATTTGCCTAGAGCAGTTAGAAAAATAAGTGAAGCAAGCAGCCTCCTGTGACTGATTTCTGCTCACTTAAGGCAATTCACCCTTGAAATAGAGAATAATTGTTCTCCGTCCTTTTCCAGATATTGTCTTCCCTTTTATACATTATATCCAAATATTCTTTCAGATTTTGAACATTAGAGTAAGACAGGATGAATCAGTACCATGCACCAGGCTAAATTTTGGCTATAGAGGTCTATCCAGAGATTTCACAAAATTCAGAAAATGGAAGCCATGCACACATCTAGGAGAAAAATTTGGTCCATAGCCTCCATAAATTCTGAATTTAAAAAAAAAAGTGAAAGAAAGAGAAAAAAAAAAAGAGATTACTTCTATTTCAAGCAACAAGGTAATAATGTGTGGGCTTTGATCAAACTACTTGATGTCAACAATCTGATAATATTAGAATTGTGCATTATATAGGAATTTACTTCCTAGATGGTACTCTTCTGGACAAGAAACATGGATGTGCCCGCAGAAATTCCCTAACTGAGTACCTTTAGCTTCTGTACCTCAGTTTTGTGCGGATAAAGTAACAACTGTTTTCCTTTCAGCACCACTGGAATGACAAGGTGGGAGGTGGACCACTTGATCTCCTCTTTTATTTAGCTCTATTTTTAAAAACAACATTTCTTTCTTTCCTGCACCTGGTCAAGTGGTTGGCAATAGCCAACAAGTTATATGCTTTGTCTTATTCAGAAGGAATCTAGGAAACTCTTTTTAGCTGGATTAAGTCTAGCCATAATATTATTATCTTGTCAGGCTGAGTTTGAAATGGAAACAACTCATAGAAATCCCAAGTTTAGTAATCCCTAATGTAAACGTTTCTCTGTAATTGGATTTAAATTAAATAATTGTTACTCCAATAACAAAACTGTACTAAAGGTGGGTACAGTAATTCACCCCGAAACTTTCTTTTTTAGTGACTTCTTCCTCAGAGCTGCATCTTACAAATTCTTTTCTATCAGTGGAACTGAGGACACAGTATGATATTGCAAACTTAATCTTAAGAACTGCTTCTGAACTGCAAAAGTTCATAAAGTTCATCAAGCAATTATTCTTAATTTTAGGGTTGAAGAATGATACAAAGCAAAAGTAAACTCTCCTGTAAGAAAATTTTAAAAAGTCTCCCAGTGGCTCCACTGGCAGGGAGACCAGGAAGAGATCTACTTTCATAGATCACATAGCTGGGAACTCACCCAAAGCTGTAAACTGTAAATTCCAAAATGGAGCACAGATAAATTGCTGACTTTATAAAAATCATGGATGTTTTAATAGGATAAGGACTTCAATTGTGCTCTTCCTTTATTTCATCATGCCCACTGTGTTGGACAAATTTGTGCTGGACAAATTTGTGTCAGCTAATACAGTTCTCTGCAGGTGATTTGCAATGTGTGTGTTTGCTATAAATTTTCACTGGAAACTTCTTACAGCTGAATGTTGCTTCATCATGCCAGGCTCTTTCAAATGCTCTTTAGCAGTGAGTTAGGATGGATCAATTCTTTACAAGCTGACCCTGAGGAGGTGTTTGTAAAAGAAATCACTGTTTCATGCACCTAGGTATGATATCAAGGAGACACTGAGTTGTTGTATAAAAACAAGAGAAAGTATGAAGTTAAAGAGCCACCTCTTCATGAGTCTAGACCTGTAAAAGAATGCATTTGTTCATAAAAAACTGAGCAGATTAGAAATAGGTGTTATTAATCTTAGATTATAATATAAATCCAATGTCTGTTTTTCTAAGAGTCCTGAATCAACTGCTTTTGACTTCTTAGTCCCTCTGCAATTAAACCTATGACATTTCTGTAAGGGACAGTTGGTTGAAGGCTTCACCTGCTAAACTCTCAAATTATACCAGTTCTTGCAACTGTACTATTTGTGGTCCTTCCTTTTGCCAGTATTTCCTTGACATAGACTTTCTAAAATACTATGTCCTGTTTTAAAAATAATGATTTAATAAGTAGACATGAATGGGTGTGTAGTTCAAAAATGCAGCTTGCTAGCACCCCATCCTTTCTTGGCCTCTGCAGTTAGAACTGAGATGTAGTTTTACTTTGACACACTGTGAGAATCTGTATCTCATTGTTGCTTAGATCATGGATGGGCAACAATGGCTTTTTTCAGAGTTTCACAGACTAGCAAACTTAAAGTAGCTCCTTTTAATTGAAACCCAGACATACTTTTAGGTAAAAACAAAACTGAGCTGGCTTGAGTTTTTCCCAAGCCAAACAAAAGAGATTGGAACTTTCCATTGTTTTTGTCTGCCAACCATGCATTGTTAAAGGAATCGAAATAAAGAGGGAAAGGGGTCAAGGGTTATGGAGCTCATATTTCCACTCTACATGACCCCATCTCAGCAATAGTGGGACCCTCGTGATCAGTTCCTGTTGGTCTAACGGAACAGCCATTTCTTAAGAAAAGGAATTACTGCGTACAGTACCTTTGTGACTAACAGAAGAATACCCCAGCTCTTCAAAGGTCCTTTCATTACAGCCTCTGAAGAGGACTCTGACATTACTTTCTTGAGATTATAATGAAAACAGCTGTACTTGTACCAATTCCCCTTTTTATTATTTTTTGTAACAAAACAAGATTGATGTTATGCCACTTTCTGTTCTGTCATGAGAATAAGGTATCACAAATGCTAATAACTACCACAGTAGCAATATGCACTACTTTGATCTTTTCACTATTCTTTAATTTGGGCAGCTGGCCACTGAATTCCTTCCTTAAAATCTGTGCTGCCTAAAAACAAAGGGAAAAATGGCCAACAAAATCAAATGTGCATATTTAAAACCATTCATCTGACTAGTCCAATTCAAATCCTACATGAGTAATGCAAATACCATACTTTGATTTTGTGATTCTAGGCACTGAAATCTTACTACACATTCTTCTGACAATAGATTGTGGCAGAACAAGAACACCCCAAACAACCAATTCTCATTAAAACCCAAAGTTTGTAATCCCTTCATTCTTACTGGTTGCTTTGCCAAAGACTTCTTAAGAGATTATTGAGCTTATTAATGAAAATCCAGAAGTAATTTTAAGTGACTTTTTCTCCTTCTAAGACAGTAAAATTAAACATGCTGCGGTTGTTATTTTTTTTCCAGTGTCAAAGGCAATGCAAGAAGGCAGGATCTGGCAACAGCAGCTGTCAAGATTCCAAACCCAAGAAATGAAAAAACACCTACTGTCCAAATTATTGTTGTACTGGTAGAAACAGGATAGTAGCCTTTGGTCTTCCTGAGAATAAACTGGAACAGAACTCTGTACTGCCAGCTGAATTTCTTTTTCAGCAACTCAACTTTCACAGTGAATCAGGAGTACAATTTTTCTACTCTCTGCATTTTAGTTTGGTCTCAGCTCTATCTTCATGATGAGCACCATTAGACTTGTTTGCATGAATGCCAAAATGAAAATTATAAAATGGCTGGTGGTGCTCAGAATTTGCAAGTAAAGATCTCTAAATGAGAATTTTGGATCCCCACTTTCCACCAACAGCAACAATTTAGATACTTAAGTTTTTTCCTGGAGCCACAGTACAATGTTTCCAAAAGCAGAAAGTGCCTCATGGAAAATTCAGAATCAGCTGAAGATGTAATTTTATTGCATAAATGGTTTTTAAAATATGACTGTTCTGTTCCTCAGTAAATGAAATGTAATAATTTTAGAAAATTTAAAATTTAGCAAAATTTGTACAAAATGGAGTGAGAGGAAAAAGCTTGACAAATACAGTCCCCAAAGTGAAAGCATCATGAGAGAACATCTACATGTCCAAGTTAATTCACTGTTAGGAGTGTTTTTATTCTTGGTTTCATTTCAAACAGAAACATTAAAGTTATAAGTAAGGAAGCAACAAAGAAATCTGAATTGTTATGTTTGTGAGTTACTGGGAGACGATATATGCTTAGAGAAAAAGGAGCCTCCTGAAGTGTTCAAAAAGATGAGAAAATTGTATGTGCTATAAAACAAGATTATAAAGTGGAATAAAATTTTAGGATGCAGTAAATGAGAAGTATGAAATGGGGAGATTATCTATCTATCTATCTATCTATCTATCTGATATTTATAGAGAGGAAACCAGTCAGGACAGGGGATGTATTGCAATACACTGCAACTGATTTGATGGCATATATGCTTATGGCTACTCTTATGTTCAGACACACATAACCAAGTGGATCTTGCACGTTTGTGAGCAGGCTGGGGCAATTTTTTTTACATTGATGTAGTAGCAACTGTGGTCATTCTGCATGGGTATTCTGAATGCAGCTTCAGTTTGGAAGGGGAAGGAGAGAATGCAGCAGGGTGAATGGAGCTTTGCAAACAAGCTATTACAGGAATTTATTTGTGTTGTACTACAGGGCTATTCATTACTCCTTTGCATTTTTTTCTGCACTCAACATAGTTTTTGTCTACTAATATAGCTTTGAGTGCGCACACTTATTTTTGTCTGAGCACTAGTTTGTGCTTTAGGCCTGGTTTTGCTGCATAAACAATTCCTGACTGGTTTGGTCATGCAGCAGAGTAGCTGCTTGCCTAGGTATGTTTGACATACAGAGCAGATGGTCCAGAGGCCACACACCACTGGGCATCTATACTGAATTGTGCAGCTGTTTTCCAGGGCTTGAAGTGCAAGAAGACCAGCAAAATGAGGAGGGAACATGATTGTACAGACTGGAAATCACCACAGTCATTCTACAAATTCAACCTAATGAATTAGGTGTGGTGCTCCTTGTCATTCCAGTATCAGTAAATTCAATTCATGGAGCTATTCTCACTCACAAATTTATTGAAACTGTCATCTGGAAACCTCCAACCTCACATTTTGCATCAGTGATTTAAGCTCAGAAGCTTGTCCATGAACTTCAGAGGTTAGTACATCAGTACAGATTTAGTACTGCTAACTCTTTGGAGTCAGCAACCTCTTTTTAGCAGAGAATATAAATGTGTGAGGTATGTCCAAAATATGCTCTTAAATCTGCAACAGGCTATTAATTATACTCTGTAGCTATGCCTTTATCAATTGCACTGGAGCAATGGCAGCTGGCAAAAACTAAGTATAGAAACAGACAAAATAAGGGCTGCAATAGAAGCAAAGAAACATCTTGCATGATGAAGGAATATTGCACAGGGTAGATATGGGGCAATAATTCAAAACTTAAACAGGATAAGAGTGATCCTGTACAGAGTAAGAGCTGCATAGTGTGCCCATGAGTAGAAGAAAGCCAGGGTAAGAGAGCTTCAAATTTGAACTCAGAGGATGTTATAAGATACTAGCCAGTAGGAAAAAGGATGTAATATAGAAAAAGGGCATTAGTGGGACCACTCTTAAAGCCAATGATTGACTGAAAGGGACAGATATAATGACAGCAGAGCATTAAAGACAAGAATGGTAGAGTGTCAGAAAATTCTTAGTTACCTTAGACTGAAAAGTAAAAAGACACATGCAGGACCTGTCTGATCATCCCAGTATTTGAGAACACGTTTCGTACTAACCTCTTTTTTCTTTTTCCTTCTATACTAATGGCTTTTTCTTACAACAGTTTATTTGTTCCTGCTGAGATATGTACACATGCACATGTACACACTGCTTCACGCTCCTCTACAGATAAGCATGACCCAGAGTACAACATTATTTTCTGCATTTGTTCAGATTCCTGGAAAAATACTCAAGGGAGGCAGCGCAAATCTGATATATGGATGCCAATTTGTCCCCCTGTCTTAACAACACAGTCGAGGTCTGACCTTCCCCAGCTTCCAGGGGTTTCTGAGTAGAGGAAGGTAAGAAAAAAAAAAAAATCACCATACTATTATAGATGAAAAGAGCCCTGAAAATGGAAAAATGTTAATTAATATGTCATATACCCGTAACCCATTTGGATTTTTACTTACCTTTGCCAGCTTAAGATATTCAGATGAGGCACTGGGACTATACATGCTTTAAAGAAAGGTGTGTACATAGCTGTAAAGGAAGGTGCAGTATCTTTTTCCTAACAAGAGATTGAAATTATTTTTTAATATCTTTTGTGAATCACTACTAAAGAAAGTGGCAACTTCTCAAGCTTTTGGAAAAAAAAGGAAACAAAAGAAAAGCCTTTGGATGCCCACAGTAGGTGGCATCAGCTACTGACCTACCTACTAATAAGGCAAATGAAAGGAAAACAGCCTGAGAGAGAACTAAATAGCAGAGCCAAAGTCTTGAGGAGAGAACAGGCAAAGGAGGCATACAGTGCTTAATTCACCCTGACTAAAAAGCTCTGTCAAACCACAAGTTGAGGATGCTACCATTACAACAGGAAAAAACCAGTTAATTGCATTATACTCCTTTGACTGGAATACTGCTGGACTACATGGCTGAAAAGAGAAAGTCTAATAAGTCTTTAAGAAAATAATATATAGCCTGGGAGGAAGCACTAGGGCTAGTCAGGCTTCTGCTTGCTGTTACAGGAGCTGTGTCCTAGTGGATGATCTATGGGAAATAGCTCTGAAATCAAATTAACCGAGCTGCTCTGGCTTCACAACCAGCACTTTGTGCAGTAAACAGAAACATGAGACAGAATAAATTAAACAGAAAAGTCAGAATCATAAATGCCTTCCTTGGCTGCTTTGGAAATGTGCAAGGCTTGTTAGAGTTCCTAAACCTGTTCCTGTCCCTTAAAGCCTTCCTGGAATATTAAGAAAACATTTCCTTAGAGCTTGAGTCCTTTTTTTGCACTCCCTTCTAAGCAAATAGAGGCTTTTAACATGTCTTTAATAATTATAAAATTTGCTCTTAAGCAGTTCATTGTTCCATTTTTTACATTTACTGAATATCAACATTAAGGTTTTATGAATTAATTTATTCATATATTTAATACTTGAGTTTACATATTTTTGATAAATCTATATTATTAAATTTATATACATATATTTAATATATATGTAATGTCTGGTGAAAACTCTGTCCTGAAAAGCCTTTTTAGGAACTATCGTTGACATGGGACAGTTCTGCTACAACTGGTATAACTCCATATTATTTTTGGGTATTTATTTTTCACTGTTACTTTGGCATTTGACTCATTTTACATTTATAATATGCATCATTTGGTTTGCTGCTTAACTCTGAAATAATGCTGAAAACACAATGAAAATATTTTTTTAAATGTATATATTTTTGTGTGTTTTATTGGCTTAAGGGACAAGAGGATTGAAGCATTGATGTCTTCTTGCAAGTTTCCCAGTTAAAAAAAAAAAAAGAAAAAAAAAAAGAAAAGACACATCTATATAGAATTCTTGCCTTTTTGTTTGGACAGATTCTTGCAATTTCTTCCCATGGCTTTAGTGACTCGTGGAAATTTCTCATATAGTCCATACCGTCAGCAGGATTCTTTCCCAGATTTCTTACCCTTTTTAATTTGTATCCCCTAGTTACCTGCTCCATCCTTTCTTCCCCCTCCCTTCTCCAACACTAATAGCCTGCTGGAATCCACCTTCTAAATGAAATCAGTCAAGTCACCTCAGCTTTGATTGCCTTATTCCCATGCTGTAGAATGAAAGCACTTTACTGAACCAAAAATGTTCAACATTCAATTGTCATAAATAACAATGCACAGCAAAGAACTTAAGCTATCAACATAAACAATGCAATATGAAACTGTGCTTCAGACCAGATGCTTCTTTATTTCTGCCCAAACAGTTTGAAGAGCCTGTTAAAATGCTTCAAGTTGCTGTTTACAGAGGGTCAAACGAACATTTTTCAATGAAATGTGTCCCTTCTGGTTCCTTAATGATTAAATACAGTGAAACAATAGCCATTTAAAATAGCAAAAGAATATCTGATGATTTTTTTGTTGTTAGGATTGTTAAAATAGGAGGAGTTGAAAAGCTTTGTGTGAGGTGAGAGAAAAATGTTCTGACAGGATCCGAGCCACCCTAAAGATTTTGACAATTTGTCAAAACTCCTTGCACTTGTCAAGCAGCCTTTTTGCAGGACACTCGGGAAAACAAGCAGCATCTTTCCTTCGCTAGGACTGGCAAAGGCTTTTTCCCACAATGCCCCCAAAATGCGGTGTCATGTGTCTGCTCCACCTCCCTTCACCTCCTCCCCCAAATGAGCAATCTCAAGCACAGATCTTCCTTCCTGGAGGAAACAGCCAATCCAAATAAAATCTGTGTGCTTGTGCTGTTGATAAGGGTTCCCTGTAACCCCCTGACTCCAGATTTGCTTCCTGATCCTGCTCCTGCTGTCCTATGCCAGGATTCAGCCCAGTGTAGGTATTTTATTTGGCTGCATATCATTAAATTGCTGTTCTTCTGAGTTTTGTTGGTAGAACTTCAACGTTTAGAATCCACTTTCATCTGGTAAATAGAGCTGAGCTTCACTGAAAAATACTCTGTGTTTATGCAAGGACACCCATGCAATTGGAATGTCAAATGGTGACCTAAATAAGATGGAAGCAGATTTTGTTTGATAAAAAAAAAGGGGGGGGGGGGAAGTAAACAGTGCCTTGATTCTACATGGTCTGGAATAAAATTGTATTTCTTTTCACACTTTATCAAAGCCTTGTCAGGATCTAGAAAAAACAAAGCTATGAGGTCACTGTATTTCTGTTGCAACTCCATGGAGTATTGGTATTTGTGACCTCATTCTTACCAACTATCCCTACTTAAACCTTGCAGAGCAGTGTTTTGCTGTACAATAAAAATGAAGCCAGCAACCTTTCTGTTAAATTCACATTATCATGTTGGAGAGTCTGACTTTTTGTGTAAACATACGCAGCATGCAAACATCAAAACAGTCAAGGAATAGCAATAACAGGTAATAAGTTTTTGCTGTGTGAACTTCCTTACTTAGTTACTCAGCTTTGTCATGTGTTAGGATCTTTATAAGGCACATAAATAATAAATGAGATTCTTATTAAACTGGGTCAATTTATATCAGGTAAATAAGTGTTTTCCTTAAGAAATTGCAAGTTTATGGTGATTAATATGATTGGTTTCACAGTGCTTTTTTCTAAGTTGAATGCTTGTTTCAAGAGATAAATTCTTAAAACTCCTTGCCTCCATAGAGGTAAGTTTATACTCCTGTCTTTCTATATGGGGCAAGAAAATACAGGGAACCTTCTTTCCTACTTTAAAGCCTTCTCAGATAGGACAGAGGCCTGGGAGTCCCTAATTCTGGGGAGAACAAGATCTTTCCTATGCTTGGTGTCCTAAAAGGGCCATGCAGTTACTGGTGGATATCAACTATAAACCAGCCTGCAAAGCTGGCAGGACACAGAGTGGTTGGTGGTGCACTCGTGGGGTTCTTCTCATCTGGATTTGGCTGCAGGAGCTCCTCAGTACCTGTGGGGCTGCTGTGACACAGGGAGAGCGGGAAAGGGTTTTCAGTCTGTGTGCTGTAAGGCAGCATGCAAAGGTCTCTGCTAGCCTGTTAGAAGATTCACAGCAGTTTCTGGGTATTATGGGGAGAAATGAGCGTACAAAGAACTATCTGTACATGTGCATACATTGATGTATAAAAGCTATATGAAAAGCTTTTTTAAAAAAAGCTTTTATAAAAATGTGGGTGCTGGTCAGGTGCATGGGTCTTGCAGCAGCTCCCCTCTGTCCCCAGCCCCAGATTTATTTTGCAGACTCCCCCTGTTCTCCCTTTTTCTCCTCACTAAACCTTCACCAATGGGCTCAGACTGCAAAATTCGAGGTTGGGATGAGCAGTCAGATGATGGCTTTTTTTTTGGATGAAAATTAAGCAAAATAAGTAAGAAAAGGTCACGAGCACATTGAAAATCCCACTGGCCATCACAGACAGGTACAGTAGCCAGGCTGCCTCTCACAGACTCCATTTCCACAGATAACAACTGCTGCCCATTAGGCCCAGCTCAGCTGCAGACATTAAGCTCTTTGCACTGCATGAACCCATGCTAAGTGAAGTGCATCACTGTAACTGACTTTCTATATCTCTACCTTAGCCTGTACCTTAGCTTCCCGCAAGAACTATGGTAAAAATAATGGCATTTGTTCGTTATTGTCCCTGCTTTAGCTCATTTAATTACGTATTTGTCCGTCCCAGCCTTTCTGCCTTCAAGAACAAATTCTGAAAGTACACAGGACAAAAAAATCTGTAGGTTTTACATCACGGCAAAAGATTTTCCTGTACTTAGGTGCTGTATTCCAGCTTTGTTGGAAATGTAGAGTGAAATATTGGCCTTACAAGGGTTTACTCCAAGTTTACACTATTAAAGTGAACAGAAATTTTGGCTGTGATCCTTTGATATATAGGGTACAAGCCATTTAAGTTTAGTTAGGCTGCTTTCCAAGCTCCAGAAAGGATCTAGTGAAAGAATGAAGCATATTAAGACTGTGGCAGACCCCTGATGTTAGTCCTATATGAATTCTAATATGATTATATCATTCAGGTTGCAGAAAGTTTAGCTAAAGACTGAATGGCTTGCTTAGAGGATAGTAACCAGAACTACTAATATTAAAAATCATTTAGTAATTAAACAAATAGAATGACAGGAGACTATCAGAATTTACTTAACTGAAATCAATCCTGCCTTCAGGCAAAATGATGGGCTAGATGATCTCCCTTTCCGATCATTATAGTATGATTCATTCTATGATTTTCTGATCCACTTTCCTCAATTTCTTTTGGGAAATTATGTGTCTATCTGTGAATATGTACAGAGCACTAAAGAAGTTTTCTCACAGCTTTCTGAACCTTCCAGGAAGAAGACAGAAGTTTTAGACCATGTCCTCCTTGCACAGAGGATGTACAGGTAGGGAACAGAGAAAATGCAGTATTAACTTCTTTCATCCATCCTCCTTTTGACCTTTTGCCACGCTGTGCAGACCTGCCAGCCAGCACTAGCTCAAAGAGAGACTTGGCAGAAGAGAAAGGGATGGTATGTTTTGCTTCCTTTTAGGAAGGTTACAGCACAGTCCTTGCATGCACATTCACCTTTCTCCACTGAAGCTGAAAGTCAGTCCTTTATGAGTTCACATCCAGGACATTTCATAAGATCATTTTTCTCCTTGATGTTATTTGGGCTTATGGATGTTTTTTTAAAGATATCTTTAGTTCAGAACTGGTAATTCCCTCTCCCTGGGTAGCTTCACAGAGGGTTGGTACTTTTCTGTGCTGTGTATATCTCTGTAAATTACTTTATTTTCCCCTGTGTTTCATAGAACAGTTGGTAAGATCATAAGTGGTGGATTTTTGCCTCAGAGGTTTGAAAACACTGTCAGCTGAATTTTGGGCTGCATTAGCTTAGTTTGAGAGTCATGAGTTTCTGCTGCCAGCAGACAGTTACTGTCTTCAGGATGTTCACTTAAGAACATCCTAAAGATAGATGAAATTTCAACTCCTCAAACTGCCAGTATTAAGTAATAATTTCACAGCTGACCTTTTGAGATATTTGTGTAAGAATGGTTGGCCCAGCCCACACACTGTACAGAAAAAACAGCACCCATCACTCCTCTGCCTGAATTGGCACAGCTTTTGAAGGAGCTGCAGATTTACATACTTGAAGGACCTTCTGTACATGCAAACTGCTGTCTTTGGCAGCTCCAGAAAAGGCTGGAATATAGGTCTGAACTGAAAAACTTGCATATACAAGGGGAAATCCAGCTACTTTTGGTAACACAGATGTAAATCAGGAATATGCCTTTGACAGCTGGTGGTGCTACACTGCACGGGCAGGGAATGGGGGCCAGAACAGAAATCTGGAATGCTGCCAAGCTGAAGCAATATTAGGTTGATACCTGTTCTGAAATCCTATAGAAACCATCATCTCCCAGTTTATCAAACCACAACTACAGATGCTTAAATAAAAATGAAAAAACTCCTGTGTGTTTGTGAAATCTGGCCTTTATTTTTTATCACTCTCATGACAAAAAGTGTTAGAAAAATGTCTTAAACCACTACTTGGGGATTTCCTCCAAGCACTATGCCAGCTGCTCTCAGCCTCCATTGTGAAATGATGGGCTGCTGGCATAGCCAAAGTACTTTACACTCCAGCAACCACTGGATGCATAGCAGCCCTTTGGGAGTCATTACCAACTGGTGTAATTTAGGGCAGCCCTGAGGCACCTCTAAGTCACAGTCTTCAGGAACTGGAGGCTATAAAGGTGGCATAACACCTCTCCTCTAGGTCTATAATCTGCAATAACATTTACAATACAGACTGCATCATATTATTTCCATGTTTAATTAGAGTACAGAATATCAAACATTTTGCTTTAACACTACCCCGTGTGCTGTTACTGGCTCTGTATGTGATTTAATGGGTGATCAATCATTCACATATCAGTGGTGATGTAAACCTGATGTTCATTTGCTCTTTTTCACTTCATGCATGGATCTCATGTAACAAGAAAAGAAATATCTATGAGGAATGTGGTAGTTCTGCATTGCTGTTAAATCTCAGCAAGCCGTCTTACAATTCAAGGAATAAGGTAGCATCAGTTTACAGACCAGCTTTTCAGTGGCATCATTCCAAGTCTGTGCTATTGGCCAGCATGCCTTATGCTTTGCTTTCATAGACAAATATGTGATGCTTGACATGTCAAGTCAGCTGCTGGTTTTTTTTTTTTGAGTGACAGATTGTTGATACAGCTGTGAAAGAGTCCCTTCTCCTTTCCAAAGAATTATCACTAAATTGCATTAACCAGAGAGAGACCCTCTTCACTGGATCAGCACTTAACAAAAAGTGCCCTGTCATCATTTTCCTTTCACTCTCTTCTCACAACCCTTCTGATCTGGTGCTGCTGTCCACTTATATTTCAAATGGGTATTATCCTGCCATTCATCTTCAGATATCAACACGAAAATCACCTTCAAGAAATTGGAAGGGTTAGGCCTTGTAGGAGAAAAATGGTCAGATTTATGCCACTGTTTCAGGGCAGAGAGCTGAGCCCAGCTGAGCTCAGGAAGAGATAGATAGGGCCATGGAGAGCCCTATCTGGGTTGGTGGGGTCTCCATGGAAGGAGAGATGTAGGAGGTGGATGCCTGGCAGGGTTGTGCTGGGGAAGCAGAGCTGCAGGAGCTGACAGAGTTGGAGTGTCTGTGTGCCCAGGGGATGAGGGAGAGGCTGGGATTTCCCAGGTATGGTAGTCACACAGCACACATGGATGCCATTCCTCTGTGCTGCTCTGCAAGTGCATCCAAATGCTCCTTTCCAGGAGCAAAAGCAGGAAAGCAGCCTGAAACCCACCAGGGAAAAGGGAATAGCTATTTTGCCAAGTGATAGCAACACAACTTTGTGGTAATCATAGTAATAAAACAGAGCTGCCAAGTGATGACTTCTCTGAGGTGCTTTTAACCTTAATAAGAGCTCCATTAGTTTTTCATATTATTGATAAAGCAAATTAATACATATCTCCAAACAAGCAAAACATAAAAAGGCATCAAAAACAAACTGAAATAATTGAATATTATTTGTAGAGAATGCCATTAAAATAATGTAAATCTTCTTTTGTAAATTAACTTCATGCATAACTAGAAATGATTAGCATGCATATATACCAACCTCTGTGTTTGTAATTTTGACACACATCCTAATAGACTTGGGGTGTTTTATTCACTTATACTCTGAAAGTATTATTCTGTATGAATGCACAGTAACCCTGAGAGAGAACTGGAGGGAAGCTGATGGAAGTGCTGTCACTGAGCCTCCAGGGCATAATGGAGCATCTCCCTCCCATGGCAAGGACAAGTGGGAAGACACTGGCCAAATATTAACTCTTCCACATAGCTGGGGGCATCTGGGCACCCCTGAAACCATTGACAGTGCATATTTTAGTACAAACACAAATAGTGCTTTTAGACATCTACAGCATGGGAGCTCATATCCCATGGCAGTGGGAATTTTCCTAAGTTCAGAGAAGGAATAAGGAAACTTTTTAATTGATATTTTGGCAGATGTACAGTCTCCATTACAAAACCCATGATCTTTAGCTTCACCTTGCAAGGGACAGTGTGGAGGAATCATTGCAAACAAATATCAGTAACAAACAAATAAACATTAATTTCTTGGGCCAGTTTTCAAGATTGTTCAAGCAGTTATCTAAAATCTGTGTTTGGATGATTTGTGGTAGGTTGATAAGAAAGTGATGATACTCTAGTTAAATTTTTCAGAATTTTACAGTAGATTGTCAAGGAAATTAAATAAAAATATCCTCAGTTTGTGTAACAGCTCTTACCTGAATCCACAAATATGAGTTACCTTCTTCCTGGAACAAAGCCAAACAAAAGTCTGATGTTCTGTTCCTGTCAGTCCCAACAGCTCCCAAAAGAATTAAACTTTAACAAAATATTTTATATTAATGACTTAATTAAAATAATTGATTTGGTGCTTTCTACTTAAAACATTAGAAATTCATAAATGCATATCTGAATGATGAGTGGCTAGGGAATACTCAAAAAAGTCACAGGAGAAATCAAGATCCCTTTCACTGATATCTTCTACAGCTGTGCAGATTTCAGGTAGTCAGAGCAGATGTGAACCCAGCCCAAGCACAGGCTTGCCATGTGCTGGGAGTTTGGAAAGCTCTCTGTATGTACTTGTTTCAAAACTGGGACTAAAAGGCATTGCTGAAAACCTCTGCCAAGCTCTTGGTGTCTTGAAAGCCTGAAAGAATTAAATCCTCCCTCATGTGTTTGTGACAGACTTTGTTTTAGTTCTTGTTCTTGTACCCTATGTAAACAATAATGTTTGTGAGCTAGCAGTGGGCACTTGGGAATAAAAGGATAAACAAACAGGAATATTAAATACTGTAGTTTTTTAATTTCTGAGCTACAGATATAAAGCCTTATTTTAATTAAACATTTTCTACTTCTGTCTGCATCAGTATTAAAGTTGCAAATTTATCCAAGGAAATTTAGTGTTTGAGCAGAGAGATAATAATCCACATTTAGTGAAATTAGCCAGGAGGGTAGGCTCCTGTCTAGAATTATTTACATTCTTTGACCCTTTAGGCTCAACTCTTTATCCAATCAAATTTATGTAGCAGAACTTGTAGCCTGACTTGCTTGTGTCATACACATTTGGCATTAAGGCTGCAGCAGAATTTTGCAAGTATCTGGCATATCCTTGATAGCACATCTGGTGAGTACGGACACTGTTCATTAGAATAGCTTTGCAAACTGATAACACGCCAAAGCTTTGACAAAAGTACTTATGGTAGATGTCAATCATCTTTCTTTGCCAGTTTAAACATGCACCCTTCTGGGAATAATTTTTATCTATTCTGGCACATAAAACATAATGAACAATATCTTCAGGCTTTGCAAATGAATGCAGGTCCCTGTGTTATGTGTACTGCATGTGGATCACTAAACAATTGTAACAGGAGGAAGGATGGTGTTTATATATGGTATCAATAAAAATCTGTGATAAGCACCAGCCACAGTAAATCTGTGACAAGTAAGGACTGTATGAAGGACAAGAGGACTGTGATGTACAGTGCAGCTACAGCACTCACTAGCACAGCCCTGGTGTGAGTGGCAGAGCCTGGAATGGGCCCTCCAAGAGGGGTGTGACACCATTCTGATCTGGACTTCTGTTGCACTGGGGGATCCCCCTTAATATAGATACTCCTGCCTCCATTGCTGTTATTTACACATAGATTTTAAATTATTGACTTCCTAAAATACATTTCAAGAGTGAAACCATGTTAATAATGAAGTGGGAAAAGCCCAAGAATTTATAAAGAGCTATAAATTTTCAGGAAGCTGCACAAAAAAAGTGCAGACTATTGTTGTCTTTCACATGAACACATTGGGTTTCTTTTAAATATGTGCTGGTAGAATATTTCAGATTTGCTGAATACAGTAGGTATTTATGCTTTTATTTTAAATGGGGATTACAAATTATCCGCCTTTTGTCATGCACAATATGCATATTATGGTGTGGATATTGTGTTACCAATTCACTGTAACTAAGTACTTTGGCACTTTAAAAAAAGCCATTTTTGACCCAAAAGACCATAATAGAGCCTTTCAAACTTGTTTAAGGCAGCTGCCATGAACTGAAAAAGTCATACAAAACAAGCTGTATGTAGAGCAATTTAATATGTAGAAACGTGCATTTTCAGTAAAATACAATGGCTGGCTCAGATTATTTTAAATTAAAAAAGTACTGGACCTCATTATCTTCTGATGGTGAGGAAGGCTTCAGATTAGTCCTGTCAATAGCTACTAACTAGCAGGTGAATTTACCAAATTACTTTGCCTCCTTACTGATGAGGGTGGTACCATGTATGCACAATGTGAGCTTTCATGGATGTATGAAAGCAGCCTCTTAGCACTGAAAAACACTAAAAGAACCAGACAATTCAACCAAAAATGTATTTTAAATTATTTTTAGTGGTTTGAATAAAAACACATTCTTGTTTTTTAATGTGGTTTTCAGTATGTTCCATCTTTTTAAATTTAGCCTATTGCATCAATATTTTATATGTCATCATGAATGCTGTCCTCTTGTTAATGAAATAATGATTCAAGCCACAAAATTAAAACCAGCTGGTTTGTCAAATTCTGAGCTTAAAAACAATTCTGTAAAATGATTATGGAGAAAACATACAGGACCTTGATAATCTGTTGTTGGTAATTAACTGCTGGGGCTAAGGGTTGTCTTCACTTGCCTCAAACCAGGACCCTGATGCCATCTGGCAAACCTGGGGATGCCACCAGCCTCCTAGTGCCAATTCAGAAGGAGACTGCAGACCCTCTGATACATTTGCCAGTGGGTGTTGCAGACCCCCTGGATATCACTGGACTCTCCTGTGTATCACTACCTAGAGGTTTATATCTTGAATTCTTAGTATGATTTGTGTGAATATGGAGGGGGTGTGTGTGTTTGTATGTACCATGGAAGCATTTATGAATCCCCATAAGTGTTCAGAAATGTGTATGTGTTGATGATTAGATGTGTTAAATAGCTAACTTAAATTTGCTATACAAATTATAATTTTCCCCCTAAAATATTTTTTCCTTATTATTTTATTTTTAGCGAGAGTATACTGCAGCACCCAAAGCTCACAGTATTGCCTCTTCCACTAAATAATCATTAGAAGTTCTAAATAAAGAATCAAATGATGGAGCCAAAGCACACTGAAATCAATAGGAGTCTTTTCATTGACTTCAATGGGCTTTGAATTAGCATCCAAATACTAACTGTTGCTGAACATATTTACAACCACAACATTTTGTGTGACACTCTGTGGGCACAATGGTGCAATTTACTTGGGAAAACAGATGGAAACATATTCTTAGATGGCGTGATCGGTACTACTACACACACAAAAACTCGGTCTTGTGAATTTCAGTTGTATCACTAAAAAATAATTGATTCAGCTGTGTATGTGAGGGCATATAGACAGACTCTGTCCAGGCTAGAAAAGGGCTCATGCTGATGTTTCTGAAACCACTGCCAAAGAAGAAGAGTTGTTTGAGTCAGTGTATTCACATATTAAAATTAGAATCAGCATTATTTTAAGAATGTACTCATAAATGGTAACTGCTGCAAAATTTCTAAACAGAACAAGTTGGTGTTTTTTGTTTCTAACACTAATTAATCAGTAGTAGTCACATTAGACTTACTCAGAGCATGCTTGTATTGGCATGTCTGATTTCAATTCTAGAAACTACCATGAATTTATTAGGTAATTTGCTATTTCATACTATAACATGTCTCAGTAATATTGAGAGTGTTTGCAGTGTCTGATGCCTGCTGTAGGTAAGCTGGGGAGGTCTTTCCTCATTCCCTACCTCAGATATGTAATACAATAACAGACATTACACATTACAATGACATTCCATTATGTTGCACAGCATCATATATTCTTAACTCCCGAGGGAAAAAATGACCAGTGCAAATTGAAGCTAGCTCATGGACTTAGCCAATAATTCACTGGATCTCAGCCAGATACATTTTCACTTACATACACCTACATAATAATGAATTTAAGTGATGTTTAGTAGATTAACATCCAATTAAAAATACATTTTGATCCTGTTGCAATAGCGTAACAAAAATATTTATGTAGCGCACATTGCAAAAGAGATTAATTTCAGTGTGCCCTCTTGAAACCTTTGAAGACATTAGCAGCTCTCCAAGCATGTTGACTATCTGGACAAGGAATTATTATATCCTTGTCAAATTTTAAATATCCTGCTGTTAAAAATATTAGTCACAGGAGCTGCTTGACAACAGTGTCGCAGTAAATTTTTTAGTCTGTATGAACATGGAAAACCTGATACATGAAATCATCTCTTAGTGTCTGGCATTCAGTGGTGAAAGCTGAGCACTGAAAGTTTCCTTGGAGCATTGGCAATACCCTGCCAATAGATATACTGTACGTGCCATTTAAACCAGCTGAGTACTGCTTTTCCTCTCCCTCCCTCCAGTTTTTCCATTCCCCAAGGGGCAATCCTTTGGCGCACAACCCATTTAAGTCAAACAGCTATCATGTAAAAGTGGAGATGAGCAACAAAGCACATCCAAGGGAAGCGAGTTAAGATCTAGGCCCTGAGGTTTGAAGGGGGGGCTAAAGAAACCGAGCCAAAGAAATTCTAAAAAGGCACTTTTTTGACTTAAAAAAATAAGATTAGAAACTGGCTTGTATGAGCCCAACTGTGATTAAAAAAATAAACCTTTTATAGTTAAGACAGAATTTTTTTTCTTTTTGTTCTTTGACTTTTCCTTGCAGAGAAAGAGGCTATCTTCACTTAATCAGAGCAAAGAAAGAGTGGCTGAGGCAGAAGCAGCATCATGTGGGTGAAGGTCAGGCCAATTTTCACCCATGTGATGCTGCTTTATCACTCATGGAACAAAGATTAAGGCCTTTCTTTCTTTATCCTTTTGTGCTTTCCCCCATTACTTTAACAGATCTGAACAAATCCCAGGCAGTTCATCCAAAAGTTCCTTTTAGCTACATTTAGTTCAGATCCTCTAAATTCCACATAAGACTTCATGCTATACCAACATGAAGAGGATATAAAATCCACATGTGTAGGGAGAAAAATGTTATAGAAAAACACAGAAATCATTGCAGAATATGATGACATCAAAGGTCTTTTCAGTTGCGAGAAAATAGGCACATCTAGGAATCAGAATTATCACGATTTTTATTCATTTTTTAAAAAGGAATAGGTTTTATTGTTACAGCAAGAGGCTGAATAAATAGTGATGTTTGTTAAAGATTAATTTAACATCATAAAAATCTACTTTAGCCCCAAGGTTCTGAAAAAAATCCCACACTAGAAATGCCAGTAGAAATGCCTGTAACTGTAAAAATGTTATATCACAAAAATTAGCTTACATTGTGTATGTTTACACATCTTGTCAGTAGCCACCTTAATCAAACATACCAGAATTGCATCAACTGCAGAAATAGGTCAGGATGTAATTTTTACGCTGAGTACCAGGGGACTGATTGAAAGGGCAGTTGCTGGATTTGAATGTGCTTTTCAGCCTTTGGTTTTATCCTGGTGGGGGAAGCAGCCCTTCCTAGCTCACTGTTTGCTTCAAACAAGCTTCAGGAATGCCTGTTGCATTTATTTAATTTATCAATCTCTTGATATCTTAAAACAATCTGTACTGTACACTGAGTCAAGTACTAGCAATCAGTTATGTAATCACAATGACCAGAAGGTGTATTTATGTCACTTGTCTCAGCCACCCATAACACCCTTTTACATACACTGACTCCACAACATTTAGCAGATTAAAAGGTATGGAAGATAAAGCAGTTAAACATTTAATAAATGAGACAGGTATCCTAATGTGATTCCTAGCATTGTGCCGGTGATGTTTGTACCCCTGCAGTGATCAGAGTGTGTTTCCAGATTTCAGAGTCCCTGTTTCTATGCAATCAGGGTAAATGCTACTCTTCCCCTAATGTGGTTTTAGGAGAGTGTGGAGAGCCCTGCACAAAGCACCAGCTGAAGCATGGAGCCACTGCAGCTTTTCATGAGAGGCACTAAAAAAATTGGTTTATCCTCCTGTACCATATGTTATAATGTACTGGAGTGTCTCCTGAATTTTTAAAAATTTTATACCCTTCATGTTTACAAGACCAAAGTCTTGGCCTTATACTGAAGTAAAAAGAAATGTTCTTTAACTCCAATGAGTCCTTGTTTCATCCAGTGAGTCCAAGAGAAATATTTCAGTGGTGGGTCCCTTTGAGTAATTTTGAGGCATGAAAACTGCTAATATAGGTGTGAGAAGTCAGTGTCTGAAAACACTGGATGGGATAATATACAAATGTGCTCTTACTGAGGCTGACTGAGGCTAATAAATATCATTATGTATACATTTCTTAAGAGCATTGTATTCATATTACTTATACCTGAAAATATCTTCCTACACATTGTCCAGATTTCTTATGCAACTCAAAGCATTCTTGTTGTCTTATCAAAACAATGATAGCAGCAGGTTTTTGGATTTTTTTAAACAAAAAATGCCAGGAAACATCTGTCATGAGTACTGATTAACAATTTGGGTTAAAAAAAGCTGCAAAAAACCTCTCCTTGTACCAACCCAAATCCCACCTCCTTTCTTCTGAAAAGACCTTTGAAATGTGTTTCCTCTGGCTCTTTTGGTAGGCTTTCATCAGGTGACAATTTAACACTCTTGCTGAGATTCCTTGGCTGGATATTTGCAACAAAGTTTAAATATCTTTCAAAGTGGTTAAATCCAGATGGGAAATACTAGATATTTCTTAAACTCTACAAATGCTGATTTCCAGGCAATGCATTTTGTCTCAATGCAAGTGAAGGGCTGAGAGCAGTGGCCACAACCAGTAAGACACAACAAACTCTGGGACTGAGACTTTGCTGCACTCCATCCACCCTGTGGATTGTACTGTGTGCTTTTCATCCTCTATTGGAGGAATATGAACTTGAGTAAATGCCATGTGACAGTGTGGCTGCTGTGGAATTTATTCATTTTTCTTGAGTAGAAGATCAATTAGTAATTACTTAAGGGCAGTCCTTATAGGCCATCTAGGTTGGCCCTTAATTAACCAACAAGACATGACAGGCAATGCATTTCTGGGCAATTTAGCACATCTCTAAGGGAGTTTTTAAGGCGTGAGGCCGAAGGTCAAGTGACTTTAACCACCTGAGAAGTGCAGAAATCCCTTAGAAATACACTGTCTAGAGTGACTTATTGCTGTTATTAAATGGAATTTGTGAATAAAAATAAGCAAGACTGTCAGCCCCAGGCATGAATAGGGCATTATTAACATGGATATGACATTGTTGACAGCTAATCTAAAGCTCCATTTGTGTCCTGAGCTCCAGACCTATTTCTTTATACTGTATATTAATACAAGGAAGATATGTTACATTCTGCATACATTTTTACTATAGCTGTCCGATGAGACCAAGGGACAGAGGTTGGGTTTTTTTTTTTAATTTGCATTGCACATCTATCTTTCTTTCTTTCTTTCTTTCTTTCTTTCTTTCTTTCTTTGAGTGCTGAAATACAGGAATTAAACCTTGTATTCCTAACATCCCATTTTTGCACTATATAATAGAAGTTTCTTGAAAGAACAAAATATCCTTCCTAGGATGTAAAATCGCTATTCCTGACATACTCTCCCCTGCCATCCTGAGATCTGCCCTGAATTTGTCTCCTCCCTGGCTCAGCTGCTTCCCCTGTCCCCTGCTGCTGGGCTCAATGTGCCTGATTGTCTGTACATGTCAGTGTGTTCAGGTTGAGGAAGTGCACCAGAGCAACAGTCACATGTAGAGATGAATAAACAGAGTCAATTCTAGCACCTTCATCTTATTACCTATGTTTTTCTCTTTATTTTCTTTTTTTCTTTCTCTTTTTAAATTCTTTTTTCCCCACAACATGAATGTAAACTTTTAAAGTGCATACATGCTTTTCTAATACCTTGAATTAAATATATGTGGTAACATTGCTAAAGCAGAGCTTGTCTCCTGAAATTTGGAGTTGCAAAAAATGGACAAGAAACTGAACATCTGTTGTAAATATTATCTTTCACCAGACTGCTTGTGTATAGATGTAGATATTTTGGCTTTGCTTGTTTCCATTGGCTTAAATTGTTCTTGGTTTTCTTGATGTGCCTGTTATGATCCTTATGTCGATACGTGTTCTGGCCTTTGTTGGTTCTGTTTGTTGATCTACAGCAACAGCCAATTCCAAAGGCCAGCATCTTTTCTTGAGAGAAAAAATGGCAGAGTCACATCCTAACCTTGCCCTGACCAGCACAGCTCCATCATTTCTGTGGGAATTGCTGGAAGGCTGCACACTTGTGATCTTGCATTGGCAGGGGCTCCAGCTGCGCAGGGCTCTCCCTGCTCTGCAGCCCAGCAGGGCAGGGCTGGGCAGGGTGGTGGAGGAGATTTCCCTTTCCTGAGCCTGTGGCAGTGTCAGGGTGCTGGGGAGAGCAGGATCCCTGAGCCCTGCCACAGAGCTGCTCCCTTAAGCCTGATGGCTCCAGAAAGTGCCGGACTGTGCTGCCAGGAGGTTCTGACATGCACAGTGTATCTCTGCTTTCCAGAACAGCTACTTAGCATGTGGTGTCCAGTTCTTCTGCACATTCACAACTACGTCTGGAGTGTTGTGAAAGTAATGGATTTATTGTGCATACCTCAAATATTTTAAGGGTATGTGAATGCATATTTTTGTCTGGGAAATTCTGGGCAGAAATATGGAAGTACTGATGTGGATTCATTGCTTAGGCTGACAGGAACTAAAGTAGGGCTCTCCACGCATGCAGATAATTTGGGGGAATTGTTGTAGAGTTAAAATGCAGGAATATTGTGTATATTCCCTGAATTGATTCTAACTACAGGGGCATATATGAGTTTGTCTTGGCAGTCTTAGCGCAAGGAAAGGTAGAGCAGGTTTAAGAAATAAGAGGGCTTTAGAGGTATGCTTTGAAAATCATTGTTTTTAGCAGCAGTGATGCATAAAACTGGATTAAATCAGAATTTTTTAACAGGCTGAGTGCACTGTAGTTTGTGAAAAGTTCCACATACTGCAGTTTGAGCCAAGTAACCTGAAATCTAAAAGTACTCTGTACTAGCCTAGCATAAGTGCACTTAGAGAAAATTTCTTATAATTGCTAATAGCAAAAAATGGTGATATTGCCTAGGCACATGGCTACCCTATTAAGTTTGACCTGAAAAATCCTTTTTTTGGAGCAACTTTGAAAATAAATTTTCCTGAAATTCTGACTGACTGTCCTGAAACTGGTGATTTACTGTAAAACAGGAAGAGACATTGCAGCCTTACAAAGCAGATAATTCTCTGTTATTGAAAAACTGAAATAGCAAGCAACAAAAAATAAAAATGTGCACATGTTCTTGTATCAATGAAGAAGAAACTTTGCTTTTTGTGCACTTGATAAGTAATAAAACAAAAAAAATAAATACAAGGCTTGATTCTAAAGAAACAAAGGAAAGATAATTAGTGACTCATATTTCTGGTTTGGATCATGCTGAAGGTGATATTGAGCCACAAGGAATGACTAATGAATTGTGGTCCACAATACAAGATTTCCTGGAAAAAATGTAAAAAAAAATAGCCCTTATGGCTGCAAAACTACCCCCACAAATGTCTGTACCTAGAGCAACCCTTATCATCTCATATGTTCTAAGACATGCAGGAACTGCTGTCATTTATCTAGATTCAGCATTAACTGGCAGTTCTGAACTATTTTAAAAATGATCAAAAGCATGCAAAAAAAAAAAAAAAAAAAAGGGGGTGAAGAGAAGAACACACACTTCAGAGCTCCTCACATTTTACTGTGCATTGCTTCCCTGCTGTGTGATTTCTCTGTTTTAGCTTCAGTACTGCTGTGGCTGCTATCTGTCTTAATGGAGAGGTTCATAGGTTTGACTGATCCTGTATCCAAACCTGCCTCTGCTCATATTTGATCAACCACACCTGAGACTGAGATGTGTAAGAGCCCTGGACAGGGATAATGGCTGCTTCATCAAGCAGATGTATCCAAATAATTTTTATACCCAAATGGCTCCTTTTACATCTAAATATTTGCTTTAGAGGGGCTCACAGGTTCTGCTGAGCACTTGCCCTGCAGTCTCAGCTGTTGGCTCCTCCTCTTGTGTCTTTTGGCACCTGGTGCAATCAGCACCCAGGCTCTGGTCTGGCAGCTTGGGGACTGCCAACATGGGCAAGGCAGATGACTTTCTGCTATCTTTCACAACACAAAGGAGTGTTAACACAATACAGATGTCCTCATTATAGGGCATTACTCATAGGTGCTTATTTTAAAAAGTGTGTGATTGAAGGATTTTAGATCATTTGTAGGTAAGCTTAGTTCTTTTTTTTTAATATGAAGTCTAACATAAATTCCTTCCCTTCATTTGTACAATCGTCTATTCTTTTAAAAAGTAAATTAAAGAATCATTGTGGGCTGATTTAATGAAAAAGAACAGAAAGAAAAAAAATAGAGGAACCCATTACAACGAGGAAAGATATAATGGTCATGGGTTGAAAGAGATAAATGAATGAAGAAAGGCTACAGAAAACCAAATAATGGAAAGTGTATCAGAAAAACAGTGAGAGGAAGGGAATTATACAGCAATGAAGAGCATGTTAAAAAAATGATAATTCAGATATATTTGAAGAAATGAAAATATGGTGATTATTTTTACCGCATGACAAAAGGAAATCTTTCAATTTGGTCTTGCAAAATTAGACAATCAGTGAAGATATTCAGCATGAATGATCTGCTGTGCATTTCTGTATTGGCACATTTTCTACATCTTATTTGCAGTGCATCCAGTCTAGAATCCAAATAATAGTAGAAGAGGCTTAACACACTTTCTTTATCCTTGTTTATGTTAATTTCCTTAGGAAAAGCTTATTCTTGTCCTTTTCTGAGAACAAAAACAGAACTACTCGCAGTCTTAGAGGTAGGACCTCGTAAATAGGAAATAAACACCAACACCCTATGGAGAAAAGGGCACAAACTCTTGTAGGTAGCTTAATGCAAAGGGTTAATACAGCACTCACACACATATACTCCTTTTATATAGTTTATATATAATACCCAAGGTAGTATTGGCATATTTACTGTAGCAGAGCATATTTTTCTGTGAAAATAATTCAATTTCAAATTGTTTTCTGTGAAAACAATTCAATAAGTAAAATTTTGTGTACTGGTGACTGTAGAAGTTGCTTCTATACTTCCATTACATACCATAACCAGTTCATTGGATACTGGATATACTTGCAGGAAGGCAAGTGTACGTGATAGGAGTATGCATGTGAACACTGTCATGAAGGTTAGGGAAGTTGTACAACTGACATTAAATACCAACTAATTTAGTATTTTCCATATCCATTAATTATTTCAATTAATATTGTGGCCACATGGCTAAGTTTGTTTCCTTGCACTATATTAAGGTGTTAGAGAAAAATGTGTTCCTTACTGTGGGAAGAAAGTAAAAAAAACCAACCCAACAATCAAAGACGGTTGTTGCAATGATTTTTTGCTAAATGATGTGAAAGACATAACTCTTTGAACTTGTATTTAGCTACAGAGGTTTTACACAGCTTTTAAAGAGGGTTTTTTAAAAATAAAACAGCTCATGCTTGCCCAGCTTCAACACACACCAATTATTTGTACCAACTCTATTTCTCCTTTAAATCTGTGCTCAGAAAAGATTTCCTGTGTCTAAAAATGGCTTGTTAAAAAACAACAGAAATTCACTGAAATTAATTATTTGACACTTCTTTTCGTGATATCTTGCAGAGTATAATACCCATATGTGCTCTTAACACATTTCTGAAACATTTTTTCATTAAATGATGTAGTCTTGTACATTAATAACTATGTATTTTGAGGAAACAATTGTTATCAGTAAGGGTGTACATTTTTTACAGAGCATTTGGGTATCTTGGCCTTTATTTCGTTTTGAATTTCCCAAGACTTTCCATTGAAGTAACATTTACTTTTGAGGTGTGTAATTGGGACTCAGCATGCTCTGTGCTGTACCCTTTGATGTTCACCAGTGCTGTTAAAGAAATGAGTTAGAACTGGGAGTCTGGTATCTGCTAGGGCAATTCTTAAACCCACAGGATGACTGCCTATTCATTGCTTCTCTTTCTGTATGTATTTATAGCCCTTTTCTTTAGGCTTCCTGAACTGTCATGATACAAGAAGAGTCCCAATTAGCCAGATAAGCAAGTCAGGTTTTTCATGGGATTAAAAAACATAATAAAGCCAGGCAACTAGTTGGTTAAATTCATACTCAGAGGAACTGTGGTGTTTTTGGTTTGGGGGTTTGGGGTTGGTTTTTGGCTTCCCTTCCCCCCCAAATCCTTTTTGTCTTGTTGCTTAACTAAAAAAAAATGTGTCTGATGAGATATCAATACCTCGGGGAATAATACCACATTATTTTTTTCTGCCTCTAGTATAATCATTTGTCTCTTTAAATTGACATCAGCTGAGGCCACTAAGACCCTCACACCAAAAAACACTTGTGACCCCCTGCACTGCCTTCAAAGCTTATTTTACAATTTCTGGTCTGCTTGTTTTTGATCTGAGGCACAGTACGTATTTTGGGGGCAATTTCACATATTATAGCAAACTAGTCATCTCTGTCCCTTCTACTGGCCTTGTTTGAAGTTCTAGAACAAGCCCTTTTTGGACAATAAATTTGCTTAGACTAAGTCTTTCATTAGCATAGGAGGAGAAAGTGATGCAGTTGACAATGCTTTTCATTCAGGCTTCTTAACTGCTGCTTTCAGTCCGGAAGAGGTTGCTTGTTTCTTAGACTGTTTTTCTGTATTGAGTTCTTCTCTTTTATCTCATCCCAAGACTTTCTACCATATAGCTTGAACTATCCTTCACCAAGGGAATTATCTGATTTTGTCTCACTTAGCTTCTATTCAGGACTACTGTGCATCATAAATTATCCCATAAGATCTACGTTCTTCCTCTGCAAAATACATGCTTTTTGCTTCTGCATCAAAATCACAGGTCTGGGGCCCCTGAGAGGTACATATTTCCAGAATTCTCAGAAACTGCAGATGAAGATCACCTTATCCATCTGTTTTACACAGATGTTCTCACAAGGAATGGAGGCCAAATACAACAGGAATGCAGCAGTGGAGTTGGTGAGAAGTGTCCATAGGAGATTCCTCAGGAAGCAGCTTATCTAGAGAGGGCTGTTTTCCAGAGTAAAGTTGCAATCACACATTAAATGGGAGATGACCATCATTGAGGTGGGGTTCCCATGCTTAAGCAGGAACAGAAAACACAGCTCATCTAATCTTTTTTTCCCATGGTAACTCAGCTAATCTAATTAAGATAGTCTCTCCATCACCATAAACTGTTATTTCAGTTCAAGGAGCAAGGATCCTTTATACCCTTATCCTTTGAAATGGCAATACTTAAACTCGGGCACACGTGAATCTTAACAGTTAAATATGGCAGGGTTTGTGTTCATGAAACAATATAGGAATTTTGGCTTTCAGCAAAGGGACAGAAAGTCTCCCAGGTAAAATCCACAGCCCAGTGCTCCGAAATATCCCCAGGAAAAACTTTATGGGAGACCTGCTTACACAAGGGAACAGATTCAAATTGGTGTATTCTGCTTGGCCTTTTCTGTGCATCAGCATGGTGTCTCTGAACTTGTCTTTGCACTCTTGTTCTATCTAAGCAGTGAACACAAACCACTCCCACAGTTTCAATAAAGGGGGAGCACCTCACTCTTCTCTTGGTCGTCACAAGCATTGTTTTTAATGGACAAAATTATCCAAAAATCTCCCCATCATTTTCAGGAAATGGTTAGACAGAACTGGATCCTGACAGGTAGATCTTCTCTCCCTCGTCCACTGTATTTTGTAATATATTTTGAATTTTGGAAAAATTTATAAATCAATTTATATAGTATTTATCATGATGTTCTGAATAACAGTTAATGTTGTATCAGTTTTGTTATACAAAACATTATATTTTATAATATATACAAAATACTATATTATACATTTTGTCATAACATTTGCCATGGTGCTGTACATTTTAAACAAAATAATCTACTGGAGCATACTGTCTGCAATGTTTGGAGCAATCCCTCTGCAAGGAGTGTCCACTTAAAAAAAGGGTTTTTTACATGACCATAACTTTCTAAAATGTTTTGCATTTTTGGTTGTAGGTCTGGTCTGCCCAGCTGGAGATATTTTTGAAAGTTGAACAAAAATAGCTAAGATGCTAGTAGATGAAAAATAAGTAAAAACATACTTCCTGCTTCTTTAAAATCTGAAGCTTTTGGTAAAAATAGAAATTCAGCTGATGTGACTTGGGTATGAAAGCTGTGTTTGGAAAGGAAATAGTCTTCACCAAGGGGTGTGAACAGTCTCATTCCAAAGGAAATGGTTTTGATTTCTCTGAGGTTTTTAAAAAATTGCTCAGGACCTGATCTGGAGCTCATTGACGTCAAAGGAAAGATTCACAGTGCCTTCAATGGGCTTAGGATCAAGTGTGAGCTGAGCATGGAACACTGTTCAAGGCCTTTAGATCACCACCAACATTTTAACATCTGATTCTTAGAATATATGTTGACCTGGCCTCTGGCTTTGGGATAGTGGGTATAATTGCATCTCCAAAAGTAACTGCAGATATAAATCAGTGTTGAATTCTTTTTGTACCTAGATCTAAAGTTTGATCTCAAAATGAAGCCTTGGTGATGAATTCTGTTATGCAGACAGCAGAGAACGGGATTTAGGGGTTTCAGGCTCATTTTGGTGCCCTGGGTGATTCCACATTCTTAGTTTTCATAGCAACTACTGGTCCATGAGCCACCTCAGATTTCATTTGGGCAAAAACTTTGACAAGACAAGGGATGCTGAACTGGATTTTAAGTTGCTGCATTCTGTATTTGAAGAGTTTGTTTAGATAAGCTGAAGAGAGAACATTCTTACAGGATGAGTGAAGGATGTTGCACTTTGGATGACCATGAATGACATAGTAACTGGGATAAATAGAGATGCTTTCTTCTGATAAAGACAGACAGATATAAACACATACTTTTACTGCCTATTAATGAGCATTTAATCCACAGTCTAAAGTCATGTCAGTGTAAATTAATAAAATTACAGATGTGCTCTGCTGGCCAAATGTGAGTAGAAGGGACTGCAGAAATATCTGTAAATGTTTTTCAGGTGGAGAGTGAAAAAACTCCACCTGGAATCTCCACCTGGGATAAAGCCGTATCTTCATCTGCAGGAACTTTTGAAGAAAAGGGACTATATTAACTGACTGGGAGAGGACAGACAGACAGGGAAAAGACTTTTGACTGAGATCCAGGATGAATTTTTCCATGCAACAATGTGGTCTGGGGATGATAGCCAGCTGCCCTGCTCTACTTGACTTGTGAGGCTGGGTGCTGGAAAGAGAGTGAGCAAGTCAAGAAACCAAGATTTTCTCCACTACAGAAGAATGCAAAACATAAGAAAGACATAGGAAAAAAAATCTTCCCAACATCTCATTGTGATTACTATATTTTTTTCTTTTCAATAGACTATCTAAACTATTTAGCTTCCTTTAAAATCTCTAGAGTGCGTTGGCACCAACAATGATCACACTTAACTGGCAATTGGAAAAAATGGGCTAAATTTCTCTTAAGCAAAATAAATATAATCCAACTGACCAGAAATACAAATAGAAAATTTTCACTTATTTCCAATCAAGATTTGATGCAGTAAAAGAGCAGATAAAATTCTGAATGAATTGCTGGTGATGTTGAAGCATAAAATTTATATAATTAAATAGTAATTCATTCTGAGACTAATAATGATTTAAATTATTTGGATTTCTAGTACTGAAATATGGGACTGAAATGAGGATAAAAAATACATCTGCTGAGTACTACAAATCCAAGCTATGAAAAGTTGCTAAGCATATATTTCTTGTGTTGTTAGACTTGCCAATCTCATTGTTCAAATAAATACTTATTGCAAAGCTTACTTTTATAACATTTTCTTAATCCTGCCTGCTTATTTTGTTTTACTTTATACAAATGAAAAATCTCTACAAAGGACCCTGGTTCTGCACTTCTTCCAGATCAAATATACATAACTAAATATTGTTTCTTCAATAGTAACAGTGAACAGTTTATGAAACAAACACCTGCTGGTAAGAAAAGAACCCTCAAAAATTAAAGAATATTCTTTCTAGTCTTTATATTCATCAGTTCTTAACAACTGGCCTGCTTTCTCTTGGAAGTAATAATGACAATGACTTAACAAAAATTTTCTCCATGGTTTAAAATTTTCCTTTTAGACATTCTTTGGTATCAGTGGATGCAATCTACAGATCTGTGGGCTCAGAGTGATACTGTTCTCACATTGCATATGAGGATAGTCTAAAGCACTCTGTGTAGTCATATAGTGCTGCAAAGCTATGCAGATTTAGGTCACAAGTCCTGCTTAAACTACATCATATAATATACAGTTGTTCCAGATCCAATAACCAATTTAAAATTGAAAGTTAATACATTACATTAATAATATCATACTGCCTGTGGGATCATTTGTCAGTGTTACCATAAAAGACTGATGATTTGATAACTGAAGAGTATTTATTATAGGGGCAATTTGTACTATTAGACTATAAATAAGAATGTCTTGGCATTTCTATAATAAATCCTATTTTCAGTGGTCTATTACTCGATTATAAAAAAAATCACCCTGGGCTGAATTAGATCTATTGGATGTACAATAGCAATAATATATTACCAAAATGTACATTTAATCCAGTGAGTAATACGGCCTTGAAAAACCCTTAAATGTGTATTAAATTGATCACAGATATTATTTACATAGAGATTGGAATAAATCTTTTGGACACTGTCAGTATTCTAAACAAAAGGTCTATAGGTAAGATGCTGATCTTATTTGCATATCTAAAACTACACCAGTGTCAAGAGAGGTGCCCCAGGGAAAAATGATCCCTGATGAAAAATGTGAAGGAGAACAAAATCAGACATGGATATAGAATTATTCAAAATTAGCTATATAGGATGGGCTTAGATAAAACGTAAGAAGCTGTCAAACATCATACATGCTGTCAGACTTTTAAAAGACCTGACACAGTAAAAAGAGAAACTATATCCAAGGAATGACACTTGGCAATTTCTGTTTATCCTTGGCCAGGTTGTATCCTGCCTGAACAGTTATCAGCAGTGTAAAGGATGTCAGCACCACCTTTCCCTTGGCAGGCAGGAACTGGACACAGGTGCCAGGAGTGTCCCTTCCCGTTATCCCCTGGGTGGGAACCCCAGCCAAGTGGATGAGGGGGTGTGGGAAGGAGATGGGCCCACAGAGGTGCTGAGCAGCATCAGCACGGGCACTTTACTGACATGCTGTGCTGCACTGGAGGCATTGTGCCTCTCCAAAGTATAATCCCTTCCAGAGTTCTCCTCAGAGTTGTACCAAGCCACATCACCCTTTAATTAACACTGTGCCTAGGAGGCACAACTGAGCCTTTAGTATGGCCACAGGCTTTACATACACCTTAACTTGCAAATTGCAGATAAAAACACTTAAGTATAAACTGCCTCTTCCTTTTTTTTAAAGAAAAGACCTTGATTTACATATGGAAGAGAAAGTAATTACATTTAACAGATGTCACAGCTCTTAAAGAATATCTGATAATAATTAATCACTAAGAAAAAAACAGAAAGAAGAAAATTCAATTTATTTCAGAGCTGCAGTCAAAACCCCAACCTCTGAAAGGACTCTTTTCTGTTCTACTCAATTATGTCCTATTCTATTCTTTTCCAGATTTTACATTACACATATTATTTTAACATTGAAGCATCTTTCCAGACTACTACATTCAACAACATGATTGCATTCTGTTCCATCAACTATATTCCATGAAGTCAATCAGAGCTGTGACATCTCAGTGACATGCAGGACTGCCAGGCATCTTTCACAATTCTCTAGCCACTGGATATATTTTTTAACTTCATCTGAGTTCATCAGAGTTTATTCTCATCATAACATTGCGAAAGTAAATGCTAAGTGAATCTAATCGTGATCTGCCTGTACTCCTCCCTCCACCATCAGCATGTCAGAGCACTGAGTTTGTGTGTTTATAAATGGCATTTGCCCTCCTATCTATCCATTATGCTTAAGTACTCTCTCAGCAGAGTGCAGAGAAGCAGAATCAGGATGCTCACAAGACCTTTGCTTGAATATCCAGCTCATGATTGTAGACAGACACCAGGGCATAAGTGACATTTTTATGCTATGTTAGTACAATATCACATGAGCCTACACCAAACTGTATGGTATTTCCATGAGTTTGAAGAGATTTGCCAAGCATTTTTATTCTTCTGTATTTTCTTCTCTTTTAACTAACAGCTATTAGCAGCTTCTGGTTTAAATGTGATTGTGGCCTGAAACACAAAATATTTTACTCTGCTATTCAATGCTTTGCATCTTTTTCAGCACATATATCTAAAGAAGAAAATGGTTTATTCTGGAGTCCACATCAAAAGAATGTTAGAAGTCATCAAAGAAAGTAGAGAGTAGAGCATATGCTGTTTTAAGGATAGCTTCATTCCTCTAAAAATTAGAAGCCAGATTCTGCTCTCACTGGTAATAGTGGGAAAATTTCCACTGACTCCAGAATATGAACAATCAGATCCTGTAATATTAAAACACAGAGAGATATTTCTAAGGGAAAGTGTACAGGATATTTTTACTCAAGATAAAAAAATAAATGCATACAACATAAGCCTAAAGGACAAGTTTCACTGATTTTACTAAGAAGAGAATAATGGATGAACCAGAATTTGCAAGGATCATATCATTAGCTCTTTAACCTTTCTGAGCATCAGGGTGTATTTTGCTTGTTTACTTTTATCAGAGAAAGTTTTCTATTGTAAAGTCATTGCTACAGATGCTCAGGTTACCTGGAATTTCTTAACTCCATTCATTTATGGAGTTTTGCCAAGTGCTAGCTGGTTTTGCTGTAATTATAGCTTGTTTATTATAAACTACTGCATAATAGGTGTTTTGATCAAAAGTAGTGAAGAGGTGCTGGGGTTGCTAACTCAGAGCTATCTTGCTCAAATCATGGTGTTGGCAAAGCAAGTGAGCAGCCACTCCTCTCCCTCAGAAGGACCAGGCAATGAACCTCGTTTCTCTCTGACGTTAGCACAAGTTCACCATCACTCTTCACTGTGCAAGGAATCCTCTGTAAGCACAACTTGGGTCAGTACAGGCATCCCAAGCTGGGACAGAGATGGCAGTGATGCAGTCAGGCTGTTGATTTGTTTCTCTGCACAGCACAAAGTTCTTGATTTCTTTTCCACAGCAGCAACAGGCCAACCTGTAAGTTCAGAACGTAGTTCCAGTCTACTTTCCACATAATTTACTTCAATTTGGTTTCTAACACAGAAAGTAATCTAGCTTTGAAGAAGCTCCTTGGAGCAGGTAATGTTAGCATTGGATAGTCAAACCAGGTTTTCCTTCCTATCACAGCCTACCCAGAAGGCCAGTCATGGTATCAGTCCCAACAGCCATCAGCATCCAGGAAAACCTTGCCCTCTGCCCCTCAGGAGGCATCCTCTCTCAGGATGTATCAGAATCAGCAGTCATGCTCTTCCTGCAAGTACCTGTGATGGTCTAAAGTACAGGTTTAGGTAAAGGGAAGATCAAGGTGAATTTGTATCTAATAGGGCTGTAAGTTAATGCACAGGGTAGCCCATGGAGTTGCATTGGTCATTAATAGCTTAGAAACCACAACCAAGCAAACAAAGACTAAATGAGCATAAGAACAAAGAACAGAAAAATGAGCTATTGAAAGCAGGACTTTCTGAAGTTCCTGGGCCACTGATTTGACATGTTTTCCATCTCTGGTTCCAAATGAGTGGGTGAGATTGTTCAGAAACATGAGGGTTGCACATTCATTCAAAACTGGGTGGAAAAACGAAATCAGATTATTTCACTGATGCCCCTGACTAGGGAGACTCCATGTATTTGTTAGGGGAATGTTTTAATCTTCCATCCAAAAGCAAAATGACCTCTCATGGCATGCCTGGTAATTTAGGGTCTTCTCAGGTTTTTGAATTGTGCTACTGTATGTAGCTGAAAATTGTTTGATAAACATCAGTAAGTGGCCTGGCTTTAAACCAAGCCTGTCATCTAGTGGAGTGCTATGCTATTCCAACTTTAATCTAGATAACTGGCACACATAAAATAAGGAAACACAAATGTGACACAGCTGCAGCTAGTTTGCTGGAGCTAAAATGCTTATCAGTGTTTTATGCCTGTAATATGAGACTGCTTGGGAGAATCCTGTGTGCAAAAGAGTAGCAATCAGATTGCTTTGATATAATTGGTTCTAAAAATGTTGGAGATTTAGAATTTATGGTACCTTCAGTTTACAGTAAAATGCTTCTTGTGTTATGACTTCAGTAGACATTAGAAACACTGCAGGACTATGGCCAAACTTCACAAGTTACTACCCAACATGTGCAGCAAGCAAGATTGTTAGCAAATAGGCTAATGATCAACAGTCTAAAAACAAGGCCCTTGACATAACTTAAGAGTGGTTTGCTAAGCAATCCATGTGCCCTTTTTGAATATTGTATCTGAATGTGCCAGGAAAACACAATGTATGAATTAAATTTACTAAATTAGAGTCGGTGTAGTAAATTAAAAAAATAGTGTGTGATCCAAGTTCTTTTGTCAATAGTGCATTGATTATAATGCCATATACAGTACTAAAAATCTAATAAATACAGAAAGTCAGCTGGATAACTAGAGAATAAGTATACCACGTTCTGGCATTTAATATTGTTCTGCAGATATAAGCAACCTTATTTGTGTTCTAAAAGTAAAAATACACTATCAATTACCCTACATTTCAAAACAGGAAACAGGTGCTCAGAAAAGAAATAGATCTTCCCCTTTAACTTTGGACCTAGAGACAATATGGGGGAAAATCAATTCTGGTAGTAGAAGAGGCAGAGGAAATGAAATGTAAACCAGAAATTCTTTGCTCAACCAAGGTGTACTGTACAGCTGTACTGAACCTGTTATTAGGTCCATACTATGTACTTTGTTTCTCTAGAAGTATCTCTACAAAGGTGTAACATGCTGCTGTGATTACAATATTGGTTGAAAAAATCTGAAATAGCTGCCAGATTTACCAGTATGTCACTGGGATGCTGAAAAATGATGGCTTTGGTTCCTTGGTTTGCACAAACTAAAGAATATTGTACAGAGTTGAGTTAACACCCATGCACAGGCTTGCTCTCCTGGGACAGTAGCGTCCTGTCATGCATGAAATGCTTGCAGAAGTTTTCTGAGACTAATGGTCCAACCTGGAGGCTGATGTAACCTCTACAGCTCACACCAGACTGCACAGAACTGCTCAGGCTGGGCAAGCCTGGTACCACCAGCAGATGCCTTTGCAAATCAAAGCTGCATAATTTACTCAAAATACTAATAGCTGTCACAAAGCTGTGAGCTAGCAAAGACAAAACAAAGCAAAAATATTGAGGGTGGCTGCTGGCAATGACAGCAGATTCCAGATCTGGAAGTCATCTAACTGGCTTGTTTTTGAAAAGATTGTAGTTTTACATAGCAATTCTCCCTGATTCCTCTTGGCTGTTAGGCACTGTCACCAGATATATTCAAAGCTGCCATGTTTGGTTTCTTTTTATTGGGTCTCCAAGATAACCTTCAGAAAAACTTGTATGTTTTCAAGTTATATCAGGATTTTAGGGCTCAGTTGATAAGCATTTGTGACTAATCTGATTTAGGGGAGGATGACATGCAATTAGGCTGATAATCAGCTTGCAGTTTTGTGACTGCTAAGACCCTATAAAGATGGTATTCTCATTTTTATGACCTGATCACACCCCTCCCCAAAAAATAGTCCAAGAAGCTCCAGGCACAGTTATTCACAAGAGTTGGATCCAGAAAAGTAAACATTTGAGAAAGTGTGAAATTTTAAGCATTTGGGTAGTTCTACCAGCTTCAACCTACTTATGTTATGCTGGATCAGTCTCAGACTAGAGCGAGATATCTGTGAGAATGTAACTACCCAGTATTCTGCATATACCCCTCCAGTTGGGTTGTGCAATGGTTTCTTTTGCACTGGAATGTAGTGAGTTGAGCATTTGTTTGGAAGCTTGGATGCTAGTGTAGAAGAGTGGCATTTTCCCTCAATTAGATTTATGTAGTAAATAGATGTTGGCTGCTCCTAAAGGTAAACCATTATTCATTCCTCTACAGTATTTATGTTTGCCCAGAAAAGATGCTCTCCCTCTCTCTGTAATGAGAGGCAGGGCACAGAGTTTGGTGAGTGTCTCTTTGCACACACAGACATGAATGTATTTTATGTTTAAACTAAGTACATGTTGTAAAGCACAGACCAAACACTGATTACTAGCAAGGACGGGTAACAGTATGTGGCTAAAGTTTCAGCAAGCACATAATTGTGTAATGAAATCACTTAGATGCATTGGAAAATTCATTTTCCTTTCACCCTTGGAAAAACTGATCCGCATGGGAAGAACTGGAATTTTATACTGAGGTTTTAACTTCTTTTCCCTCAGCCTTCTCGAATACCCTCTCGCCCTTTCTGCTGGGCCTACAGCTTTTACATGTCTCTCCATGACTCTCTTCCTTTTGTCTGCCTCCTCAATGGCTCCAGAGTCCTAAAGAAATGTTCAGCTTTGAAGACTGGCCTAAAAAAATGGTAATTTTCCAGACAAAGGCCAGGTGTTACTTCCAATTCATTCAGTATGCATCCCTATTATCCTGCGGGTCAGCTCCTGCTGAGTGCGCTCCATGGGTGTTCCGACTGCGTAAGGCCTGCGAGATTTGCCCCGTGTGACTGAACTGCAGATGGAACTTTCATAGCTCTTATTTTAGCAGCAGTCAATTTGCCAAACTTTCTTAATAGCAAGCTAGAAGGTGATTTCTGTGTCACAGCCTCAGAGCTTTCTCACGCCAACCAGAGAAGGAGATGAAGCATCCATCGTCAGAAGAGGGCTGGACACGAGAGCTCTGGCCTGCGGGCGGGGCAGCCATCAGCGAGCTCCCCCTGCGCCTGTGCCACTACAGGGGGCACGGATTTTGGCTCATGGCATTTTGGCTTGTGAGATTTTGGCTCGTGGGATTTTGGCTCATCAGAATTTGGCTCATCGTGCCTTTTCCTGCTCCCCCTGGAGAGGCAATATCAGCTCCCCTCAGAGGCAGTTCAGCAGGAGGAGATGCAGGCCAGGCTGTGCAGAGCAGACCTCCCCGGGCACCCCAGGGCTGCATATCTTCTGGGGCAGGGCCGAACGGAGCCTTGGCAGGGCTCGCACAGGCATCCAGTGCCTTGCCAGGATTCCGTCGCTCCTTCTAGAGGCAGCATCCTCTCTGCAGATTCCTCTTCGCAGCAAGGTCAGCCATTTCAAGCAAACAAAGAGTTTGGATCATTGTTTACTCTCAGGACAGATTATTTTTTCTCTATCTCTGCAACCAGGGTTAGATGAAAAAAAGAAACAACCCACCCTTTGTCAATATACTGTATCCAAATCAAACTAACACATTTGGTTTCTGCTAGAAAACAAAGTCAAGTTTCAGTTTCTAAATAAAGCATTTATGGAGTCATCGCTCTGGAATTATGCCTTTCTTTCCTGTGTCTCCTTTCAGATAAAGAGAAGAATCATCTTAGATAAGTAATGCTATCTGCAGCTGCTTATATCCAGTTAAATCCAAATTTCTTTTAAAGAAATGCTAAATGCTGTTGAAAATTCCAGAAGTTAGAAGCTGAGATGTCATTCAAAACCTTCTTTTTGAATTCTTATTGCATCAGATTCAGCCATTCATGATGATTCCCCTTACATTTTACCACTGGAAAACCCTGCATCATATTCAGTGATGACTAGATCAGGCTCAGGATATTTTACTGCATTTTCTTAGTCAATCAAATTTCTTGTTACACAGTGGAATAAATTAAACCACGATGTCATTATGGGACCACTAGAATACTTGACTTACTACTTTCATACTTAACAGAAATTTCTAGAATAAGCTTAAAATTGTGCATTAATAATTTCTTATTTTTGATTGAGTTATCACCTTCCTTATGTATTTTTATTATGCTTTTTTTTTTTGCTCAGACAGAGCGAGATATGTACCATACCATCTAAATGATGAGTACAAAAAGAAGAGAAAAAAAGAGATTTAAATGAGATTGGGACATCATAAATAAATGGCTCATTGCATTAGAAAGGAAAAAAAGAGAAAATAATTTTTTCTGCAAGGCACCCTAAACCAGCCATGCAATGGGGAGGATTTAGGCAAGGCAACAAAGGTGATGGAGAAGTATAATGAGTGGCAGTGAGGACTCTGTGCTTACACAGACTGTGACAGCAACTGTGAGTGGGCTCAGCAATTAAACAGAAGCAAAGTGTTGTGACTAAGCAGAAACCCAACAAACCCATGTTTACACTGGGAGACAGATGACTTGAATGCAGCTACTCACGGTTTTTGCTGAAGAGGATGAGAGGAGATGATCAGCCAAGGCCAGGATGACAAACCACCAACTTCACCTCAATGTTGGTGAAAGACACCATGGAATGTGGATCTTTAAGAGTGTGTTCAGATTTCATTACAGCCATGGCAGCTGGCAGGGGCCTCTGTGTGAAAGTGTTTAGCAGAAGCGGAATGGACTTAATCACGGGCTTGGATGCTCTTCTGTGTTTCAAGTAGACAGTGCTGAAAATGAAGGTGATGTGAGGCCTGTAGTTACAGGGTTTTTGAATATCTAAACACGATTTCACAACTTCTTTTTTCCCTGTCCAGGGTGAGTTTTTATAGTTTAGCCTTTAATCTTGTGAAGCAGAAATTTAACGTGTCAGTGTTGACAGACTGTTAACTATAGCAGCAATGATGAAGCTTCTATAATATTAACCTTTCAAAAAATAAAACTGCAATAATGATGTTGTTTCCATTAGACCTTTCAGATCACTTACAAATTATCTGGAACTCCTACTGTTTATTTGTTTTTACTTTAGATTGTTGCCCCAAGCACTTAAATAATTGTAATAAAATAATAATAGAATTAAGATTAGATAAATTAAGTGTAAATGAAACTGAATACATTTTCCATGACAGCTGGCAAGTCCCGTTCTGTGACTGCTCAGAAACAGAACTGGAATTTTTATGACAGTAGACAATAAGGCGATCGTGTACAGGATGTAACCCAATGCTCAAGAGGAGCAGTGTGCAAGTGACACATCAACAAAAACAAACTTGTTTCATTTACGTACCATTAATTACCATAACTTACATAATCATGGACATCTGTTCTCCCTTTCTCATACATGTACCTATGCACAGATAATTACCACTATCTACTGGTCAGAAGAGCATGTAGCATAATATAAAGATAAATAGATTATAGCATATAATTGTATATTATTATACATATATACATACACATATATATATACATATAAATACAGATAAGACCAGCTCTGTCTTATTTAGTCATGCATCACTTTGCAAGCAATTTTTTAGTCCTTAAACTTCACATTGAAACTGTAATAACTTGTTTGAACTTGCATACTTGGAAGAGCATTATAGAGAAAGAAAGAGCAAATAAATTTTAACTAATCAAAAATTAAGTATGACAATATCAGTTTAGTATCTTTTGTCATGATTGTTCCAAAACACTGTTTCAAAAGATCAAAAGATTTTGTTTTCCGATGAGACTGTAAAGGTTGATTAGCTTTAATATAGTTGTATTCTTCCAAAAGAAATAGCCACTGTTTTATTGCATTATTCAGATAAAAGAGAAAAGCAACTGGTGAACAAATTACAGTCCTTAGGAAATAGGGCTTTTTTCCATATTGAGTCTCGAGTACTTAAGGGTGATATTTGTTCCATGAAATATCTTATGACTGTCCCTGTCCAATAACTGTGCTTTTTGAACCCAGAAAGCTGTTTTCCTTGAATGTCACATCACAGAATGATAGAATGGTTTACATTGGGAGGGACCTTAAAGTTCACCTAGTTCCAAACCCCAACTGTGGAGAGGGGCTGTTTGTTTTTGTGCCTAAAGTTTTACAGCCACATATCTTCTATATACAAACTAAGGGTTTGTCAAGAGCACATCTGTTAAAAGTGACATTTTATAACAAAGAAGTGGAAATATCCACATACATAAGTTTAATAAATGTACTTTAGATTGATTTATATGTACTACTGTGAGATAGGTAAAAGCAAAAACTTGCTTTAACATACATTTTTAAAAGTTATGAGATCTTCAAAGGCTGCTGACATTTTAATGGGTTTTATTAACTTTTATATATAAAATTTTGAAATTTATATGAAATTGTACATATTAATTTAATTTTATATTTCATCTTACCTAGTCAAGGGGCCTGACTTTGCTTGCATTTCAGTAAACTGATGTTGGATGACAAGTCAAAAAATGGTTATGACATTTTTCTGCAAGTCTCCTGGAAAACACATCCTGAGTTAAATAACCCTAAGCAGCAGGTGCTGAATTAGTGCTCCCAGTTTCGAGGAAGATAACTAATCAAATCAATCTAGATGTGCCCCTGGTTAGAGGAATTCCTGCATGTGACAGAGAATTGCTGCTCCATGTTTAGTTATTTCTGAAAGCACTATTAACTGTAGATTTGGATATTTAACTTATTTACTGTCTTTTTTCAGCCTCCACCCTTTTGGTCAGTGCATGGGGATTGTCCCAGCAGCTAGAGGAACTGGGCACACCAAGATGGTGAGGAAAGCTTGCTTTACTGAAAGTAAAAGGAACTGTTTAAGTACTGCCAAATACTCATTGGGGAAAAGAGCAAGACACAGACCATAAAATTCTTGCATCTGTTGACCATTTAATCTTTTGTTCTGTAAACAACATAATGTAGCACTGTATATTACGAAAGAAAAAAGAAATAAACTTCTACCATGCAGCTGTATGAGAACCCACTGGACATTTCTTCCTTATTAGCCAGTAGGGCAGATTAGTCTGCATCCCGAGTCCTGAGGATTTAGATAATCTACACTCTTGTTTTTCCTTTCCTTTTTTTTTTTTCTTTCCCCACTATATATCTGTTTTCAGTCTCTAGTGTAGTAATTCAATAATGTATTCATTTCAATCCTGTGAAACTATTTACATACTGTGCTTCTGTTGTATTTCTTTGGAGAGAAAAAACTCAAAAGACCACCAGGCAGAAAGTCAAGTCATCAGTCCATGGTCCCACTGGGCTTGTGGAATTAAGGGATGAAATCTCTGCTGTTGTACAATGGTCCATGAGGAGGCTGATGACAACAGGGAAGGACAGGAAGATAGGGAAATAATTATTTATTTTATTAGATATTTTTTTATCAGTTTAAAATTGCTCTGCTGTTTTAAACCAGTAAATTTTTCCTCTGCCTTCACACCTTCACATCAAGAGTCTGATATACACTGGAAACCGATGGAAGACAGGATTTGAGGTGATCCTGTGGTTTCTAAAAGCTAATGGGGATGAACAGAGATTGATATATAGATATAGCTATAGATATGGATAAGTCAAGCAAAGGAGACTGCACTTGGTTTGTACTAATCCATGTCCCCATGTTAGGGGGTAGGGGAGGGAGCAGAAGGTTTTATTTTTATGCCTGAATTGTCTTGCCCAGTATACTGCAAAGAAAAAAAATCTGAAGTTAATTTACTGAGCCATGAAGCTTCCCTCCTCCTCCTCTTCCTCCTCCTAACTGTAAGTGTGCTAAAATAAGTTCTGGTAGAACAAGGAAGAAGCTGTGACTGGGTATGACTGGCCTCTTTGACCTGGTTAAAACTTATGTTCTGATATATCTGTGTACTGCCCACTTTACACCCATTAAAATCCAGACTAGATTCCCAGGGAAATCTATGTCATTTTAGGATAACTGAAAGAGATTTTTTTTCCTAATAAAACTTGTGCCAAGTAACACTGGTTTTAATGGTGTAATCTTATTTCTTTAAAAAATGTAGTGCCTCCTCTGAACATTTTTTTCTGAATAAAAATGTTTTATCTTTTCCTTAAAAATTGCTGTATTTTAAAGAACATTTTTCCCCAGCACCTGCTTAATCTTTTGTTCCACAGATAATTTCTCATTACCCAGGTGTCCTCTTACGGACCCACAGAAAGATTGGGCCTAGTTTAAGTGTGAAATAATCCTGTTGCTTCTATCTGGGAATGAATGAGCCCAGGATTAGATCAGATAAAACACACTTGAGATAAAGTGCACAAGGTGGATTATATGAGAAAAGAGGATTTAGTGAAGAACATATCCACAACTTTTTGTTAACATAGAGAATGGCAGCTTTTGTAAGCAACATTTATGGAAACTCAACTGGAGGTTTAAAAGCTATGTCTTTTGTTGTACATTTCTCTGCATACATTTGCTTTGTAGCTGGTAGCTTTAACTTTGGAAGCCATGCTGGGCCTTGACTCATGCTCATTTTGCTTAATGAAAAGCTAAGGATGTACTTTTACTCATAGATTCTTGTTTTGTTTTCTTTGAAGTTTATTAAGCTATCCAGAAAGATGGGAGGTTCATTAGGTTGTTATTATCACGGCCGCAAATTAAGCATCTGTTCCCTGGGGAGTTATAACCTTCAAGTGGATATCAGAGCCATACTTATTACAATATTTACTTAATTACCAAGTTAGTGCTCTTGTCATATAAAATACAAACATGGACTCTGCTGTCCATGTTAGCCATATACTCTCCACCTGCTAAATTTTCAAGATGCACTAATTTCATTGAGGTTCTCTTTTAAAATATGTACAAATTTTTTTGGTAAACAGTTATTGAAAAAGTTAAACCAAGAATGATGGAGCACAGTTATGAATTTAAGGTATCATCAAGAATATTCAAAAATGCTAAGGTATCTGACATTACAAATGACTTTGCTTTCCCATCTGGAGACAAATGTAGTTTCCAGTACCAACAAATGCATCAAAACATTAGCAAATCACGATTTGCCAAAGCATCTCAAAAGTCAGCATCAAGATATGTTTTGTCAAGTAGTTGGTTGGACATCATTGGACTTGATAGTACCATTCAGGTAAATAAAAGGCTGAAGCACAAATCTTTTATGAAAACTCTGGGAATTTCACCTAAGAGGTAAATTACCACCACAAATATCTGAAAGTCATTCTTCATCATAATTTTGTGGGGTTTTTTCCCTCCTCTTCAGTGCTTCAATTAACTAATGTTGTAAATTACAGAATTACCAGGTCTTCCCTCTTTAGTTTTCTGACAGTGTCAAGCTATATAAGCTCAAAAATATTATTCCCCACAAGACATGACTTGTGTGGACAGACAGGACTCTTGGGAGGATGTCAACACCACAAGACAATGTCTCTATGTTTTGAAAATTCATGTCCATTTTTACTTCAAAAATCACATTTGGACTTTATAGGGTTGCTTTGTTTTTACTCTTGACAAGCTCATCATTGTCTTGCAATCTACTACATAATACAAAATATTCACATTATTCATATTTTTCACAAATAACTGACGGTCTGTTAGTAATGCACTGTTTGACACAGTGCATTCTTGCAGCCCTTTTCACTGTAAAGAAGCCCTGTAATTATTTAACTTTGATGAAGCTTCTCCTGGAGATGTTTGTGTCTACCCCAGCTGTAGAGGGAATGAAGGCTTCTAAATCCAGGTCCTTCAGATCACACGGCATGGGAACACCTTCCACTGTTTCTATAAACTCTAGTTAATATAAGTACCCTCCTTAAATGAAGGTTTATAATTTCCAGTTTTAAAGAACTAATGGTTCCATCCAAGTCTGGAGTCTTTCTTGGTTCTCCCATAAGAAAGAAAGGCCAGCTTAACTGAGTAGTCACCTACCAATGAATAAGAATTCTGAAATACAAATCATTCCTGGCTTGCTTTGAATTTTTCAACAAACATGTTAAACATTTCAGCTCAATAAAAAAGGGATTTTCCAGCCTAAGTACTTCAAGAAAACTTGCAATTGTTTATTAGTAGTTCCTTATAAACCGTTTTGAAGTGAAACACTGAGATTCTGAGGTCCAGTGTAAGTGATGAAAAAGTTGTACTGTCTTTAGTAGAAAATATCATAGAAATAAATATTTTCCTATGAAACTCTGTATACTAAATAAAAACTCAAGTGCTTAAGTTCTTGTTGTGCATTTTGTTAAGTTTATACTAATTAACAAAGAATCTTGAAAGCTTTTCCTAAGAAAAATAAAAAGAAATATCAGTGCCTGAAAACAGGATGATATCAACATTTTGGTGATCACTGAATCTCACTTACTATAAATGAGTGTAAAATTCAAGCTATCGTCCAAAAAAATCCCAACCCAGCCTCTACATATCCTAATTTTGGTCTTTTTTTTTTTTAACTTCTTAAAAACTCATAGCTCATACCCTTTGCAAATTTGTTTTTCACTTAGTTGTGTTAAAAAAGATCACAAAACATTAAAAAAATCCAACTTTGCAAAAGCATTAAAAATTTGCTAATAACTTCAGTCTTTTTTGGAAGGATGAAATAATTTGAAAAGTTTAAATAAACTGATTAGTTTCCATCTTGTCATCTAACAATAATTAAAATGAGAAAACCCAAGAATATCACTTATAACTTCATCCATAAGGGACTCCTTTACAATTTTGCAGAGGGCAGACCTCACTGAAGTTATTTAGAGTTATATAAATGTCAACAAAATATGACTCTTACTCTGAAGTGTCTGGAGTTTTTCAAATGTACTAAAATACTGGAAAAATAGAACAACATTTTACATAATGTGTATTAATTATGGAAAAATAATAATGAGAATATTCTCTGGTGAATTTTTTTCTTCTACATTTTTTTAAAAATAGATTTGTGATTAAAAATAATTCTCTGTAGTTATATCCACAGAGCGCTTTAAGCATTTTTATCACTGTTAATGAAAATATTGTTATACCTTCTATGAAAAGTATATTTCTCAATATGATGTGCTGTAAACAACATGTCTTTAGGCTATTTTTGACCTTTAACCAATGGGAAAGGTCTGTCTAGTTGATCTCATCTAACTACACAGCAGGTACAAGGAATTAAAACAATTTAGGTTAAGTCCTGGTACAATATCAAGTATCAGACAATGTTTTCCAAAAGGAAATACTTAACAAGTTTGTAATTCACCATGATATTTATCTTATGAAAGAAGTAAAAGAGAAAAAAAATTTGAGCGTGTTCAACAGTGTGGAATCCCAAGTAAAAATCTATGATATCATTGTTTGTAAAAGTTGGCAAAGAAATTGTTATAAGCAAATTAAAAGTAAACAATCTACTCTGGATCAACACTGTGTCAGACTTTTTGTAAGGTCACACAAAAAAAAGCAAACATTAAATATGGGGCTCTAAAAGCCCTAAGATATTTGCCAGGCTTTCAAACTGAACTGTGTTTTTCAGTGGGAGAGCACAGTACATAAGAGTTTAAGAGTAAAGATTTTTTTTTAATTGAGTTTTTTTACACTAATTAAGTCCTTAACAGCACATGCATAATCTAAGGGGAGATCATTGCTTTTGGTAAATTTACAGGCCCCAATTTAATAATTCTGGCTCTACTTCTTTGCTGAGATGGAGCCTGACCCCTCTTCAAGGACTGGGAACTCAGGATAAACACATTATTTTGTTAGCAAGCTGGAAAACCAGCAAAAGTATTTAGGAAGGTGCCATCATGTGTGGAATGGGTGTTCCAGAGGTTTTGTGAGAATAAGCCAGTTATTTGCTCTGAATTCTTGCAAATCCTATTCTAGAAATTGTCAGAAACAAGAGGACAGTCCAGAAGGAATGGGATCGAGAGGGATCATCAGCTTCCAGCAACCAAATCTAATCTACATACATATTCAGCTGCTATTCATTAAAAAGGTACAAGGCCAAATCCTTTAAAATGTGCAATTAGGATGAAAGTTTTCAGACACCTTAGATCTTCCTTCTGGTGTGATGTGGGAGAACCATGATCCCCATACATATCCAGGTTTCATCAAATGACCAAAACTAAAATAGAGCTTAAATTTTGTACAGTTTTGAACATTTCTGCTCATCAAAAATAACTCCTGGAATTTTTCCTTGTTGCCGCTAACCATTTTCTTCTTCTGATGTTTTTTCTTGGATAAGAATCGCCTTAGGCAGCCAAAATATTTATTTGAAACTTTTTTTTAAAGGCGATACCTTGTAGTGTCATTATTTATTGGTGTATATCCTTAGAGAATATTCAAATGCTTAAAACTGGAAATGGAGCATAATGCAAGGCACTATAGAGCAGATGCTAAGCTTGAAGTGCTTTTAGGAATACATATACCACATTTTAATTTCAACTCCTATTATTATACTAACTAGTCACAAAATGGCTTCCTATTTATGCAATGTGTTATCTGTAATGTCACTTAAATTGAATAGATGAGTGCCTTCTAATAATGTATGTTTACTTCATGAACTTGTGGGCAATTACATTGTAATTATGTCTTTTGTAGGTCCTTTTTTGCTGACACATAGTGCACCAGTGCATTTTAAGTGTAATTGCAGTTCTCCCTACCATTTAGGAAAGCTGAACATTGTTAAAGGTTTGTAAATTACCTACACTTAGACCATAGCAAGCAGGCAAATTAAATGGCAGCGTCAGTAATATTACAATGTAAATTGGTGCCAAGTATAATCCAAGGTAGAAGCATTTTTACAGAATAATGTTTACGTAGCACCTCAAATGCAACAGAAAACACAGATACTCCCAAACTTGTAAAAGTACATAATTTTTATACCTGACAAAAGACATAGAGGATACAATTGACATGGCTATCAACTATCCAAAGAATCAAATACATATTTACACAAGTTTTGTTCTACTGGGCTTCACAGTCATCCTACAGAAGAGAAAGGTATGCCCAAATGCCAATATGTCAGAATGCCATTCTTCCTCCCTTAGGGAATAATGCTTCACCAGAGAAGCAAGAAAATATATTCCCAGCAGCCTGAAAAGCTCTGGAGAGAATCAGGGAAGGAGAAAAGAGGAGAGGAAGACCCTCCTTGCAGTGCAAAGTGGATCTTTCCTACTCCTTTTTCACAAGACCTTGAACTCACCAGAAGGAAGCAACCAACCTCATTGGCCACGCTCGTTCCTCCTTTTTTCCTTAGGGTAAAGGTATATATAGGAACATGGGGCAGTGTGTCCTCATCATGCTTTCAGCTTCTCAGCCAACCCATGGAGTAGATCCCCAGGTGAATTCAAGTTTGGGACCTCACAGTTGATCATGATCCTCGCAGAAGGAGGAAACATTAAAGCCAAGCAAAGAGAGGAATCCTTTATCCCTGTCCCTATTCCTGCTAAGCAGTGAGCTGAATCTCCCAGGCAACTAGAAAAGCAAAGGTAGGAAAAAACCTATGCCTTGTCCATGGCATGAGGCCTTTTCTTCCACAGCTGGGACTCCAGGACTGCTTGATTGGTGCTTGGAATTACAAAATCAGGTTAATATATTTTCAGCCTGATGCTTTAAACCTGTTGTCTGTGTGGTGTATTATTATTCACCTCAACATCTGGATCACAAGATGGCATTTTAGTTTAATTTTTTTACCTACTTTGAGGGTAAAACAGAAATTTCAAATCAGAGAATATTTTTATTTGCCCAAATTTTTCAATGCTTGTGAGGCACAATTACAAATGTACAACTTTTTTTACTATGCATTTGATATATTGGTGCTTTTTTCAAGAACTGAAACTTGGAAGGTTGATGCTGTTTTTGCTATAGGAATTTAAACTATCATTTGCATGGACATGTCACTGCAGAATTTTTTTTAAGTAGATTTATGTCGCCCTATGGGGCTTAAGGGGATAGTGATTATTATACACTGAGAAATGTGCATTTAGCTTACAAAACCAATGTCCCACAGAGGTGACCACTCTAGAAAGACCAGCAACATCACTTAAGTAAATTAAATTTGAAGTACTGTCCTGTCACTTCATGCCTCTAGGCCAATCACTCACTGGTGGAAACATCCTAGTTTTGGATTAAACCAGCTCAACCATGCAAACTGTAGCCACTGCATGGGAATGAGCATCTGGGATTGACAGATCACAGATCATGGCAATAGAGGCCACAAGTCCAATGACATAATTTTTATTTAGAGCAAAATCCTAGTGGCATTTTGGTAGAATTCAATCTTCAGTAAATATTTATCAGAATAAACCCAGGGGGATGTATGCTGATCTCATTTGCCATCCTTGCAACTTGGAAGTAGCAATGGAATTCTACTCATGAAAATCAGAGTAATTTCCTATGGCTGAATGCAAAAATTGGTATGATAAAAGGAAAACTATCACATTGCCAGGCCCAGCATAAGTAGGCATAGTAAACTCTCAAATCTTGTGTATGTGAAGCTCCTGGGGATTTAGAACTCCTCTTTCTATTGGTTTTTCTAACTAAAAGTGAGAAATTAAGCAAACTCATTGAGTGGCTAGTGGTCATTTCTCCCTGACTGGTGAGGAGAGAGGTTTGCAGAACATTGGCACAACATGGATGCAGAGATTTTAATTGTGCCTGGCCTTCCAAGGGTCAGCATGGAAAAGACACAACACTCAGAGTTTAAGTGACTCTGTTCTCTTCTTTTTGGTTTCCTAAAAGCATGAAAATCAGCAGGACACAGTGCTTAAATTGAAGGCTTCTTACTATAGCCTTACTAGGAGCTTTTTTGTGACCAGCTGAGATGGTTCAACCAACTCTAGCCCCATCTTTAGTAACTTTTGTTTGATTGGAATCTACCAATACATGCTATAACTTAAAGAAGTCAATTAGTAGTAGTTTGAAGTCTGACAGTTTGCACAGCCACAATAATAATCTCATGTTCACAGGCCTCCCTGTACTTCTATGCCAGTTTTGTTTTCACCTTTTTACACTAAACACAAAAAGATTTTCAGTAAACATCAGTGGTAAATGCTATTCAGTTTAAATGGTCATAAATTATTCAACTCCCACAATTATTGCAAAAATGTAACTTTTAATTTGGGGAGGAAAAAACCCTTAATTGCTATATTCAGTAACTATTCTTCCATACTCACAATAGACTTAGAAGAGAACAGCAAAGAACCGAAGAATCCTGTTGCCAAACACAGCCCTTAAATTACCAGCTTGTCTATGGAGCTTTTTACTTTAATGCACTTAGGGGGAATAGCTCATCACTAATGATTTGGAAACACAGATCACATAAATCCTCAACTCAAAGTTGAACAGTAACCCGAGTCTTAATACACAAGTTATGTCTCCTTCCTCTAATACATATACAGATTAAAAAAAAAATAATATTAATAACACCAAAATACCATGTCAAGTGCAATGGTTTCCCCACAAACTCTATCACCTGTTTATCTCTCACCCTCAGTACTAACGCTAAATTGGGCCTCATGAATTATTCATGAGGGGCCGTTTAATGGGATCATTTTTCCTGGCTAGCACTGACACTAATGCTAAGAAAAATCTCTTGACATTAATCTTGGGTTGAAGGAAGCCCCAAATACCTAGTTTTCTTCTGAATGTTCCCTTTCCTCCTATTTAACACATTGCAGAAACCAGTCATTCTACATCTCTGTTATGCAGGAGTGTGGGCATGGGAGGGTAGAAGGGACGATACAAGGTCGGAGTGGGAATTTGTCACATTATGATTTTCACATTGAGAGCTCCGAGGTCTGGTCCAGCTCACATTAAATTGAAATGAAAGTTTCCCTCTTTTTTTAATTTTTTTTTTTTTTTGTAGATGCATATTCTCTCTGAAGGAAATGAGAATCTCTGTTGAAAAAGACAAGCAAACCATGGATCTCTAACTGCATTATTTATCTAAACTGCCCAGAATTGATTAAAGCCTTTTTTTTCTGCATTAGTTTATAGCTATTCTGATGATGAAGTGATTTAGGGTGTTTTTCAGGGCTGATTACAAGAGTAAAAGGCTCTGGTCTTGCAATTGCAAATATGACTGTTTTCAAAGCCATAAAAAGTCAGAAGCGTGTTTTGGCACATCCTAAAGACAGAGTTGTTTTTAGTTTATGCACTAAGAAGACTCCTGCAAAATATTATCCAAATTACAATCCCTCCCCTGAAGAAAAATCTCTTTTAATGTCCTAGAGAATAGTGAATTGCAGTCTAAAACATAGCTTGTTGGCAAGTGCTGTATAATAGGAATCCCTCCACACACACTCTTTGGTCATATCATAAAACTACTGACTTGCCTCATATTTCTAAACCAAAATACCTAAAAAGCAATACATTTATTTTTTTTTCAGTTTTAGCTTTCTGACATCTATAATGGTTTTGTGTCTAAATCTGACAACATTTGTAACAAACTGAAGTGACTGTTACTGCTGGAATGTCCTGGAGGCTTTTTCTGTCGGAGGAGATGACAGTAACTTTTCCCATGCAGATTAAGCTGGTGTTTACAGATTTGCCCTGGGTGTGCATTTTTATCCAGCTGTGATCAAGTAACACTGCCTGATGAGTGCCAGACAGATCTCCTGATACGAAGGGCTTACATGCCCATCACTTCTCTGCAGAACATGGTTCTAATCTGGACACCACAGCAAAGTTCAGTTTTTGTTTGATTTTTATTTTCCCTTCATTTGTACACTAAGGCAGAATACTCAAAGGAGAATGCAAAAAAGCTTTGCCATTTGAAAATCTCCTTGCCATTTGACAGAAGCTAGCATTATGTGGATTTAAAGTTATTTTTGTTCAGCCTTTCAGTTCCCCACACTGAGCTCTAACAGGATTTAAAAACAATTAGAAGTGGAGTGGGTGGTTTAACAATTGAGAATTTAGGATTTCATTAATTCTTTTTTCTTTTTTTTCCCCCTCAATTAATATGTTTCTTTTGAATGTTGTAATAATCTGAAATATGGCAAAATATAGGCTCAATAACTTTTTCCCATCAATGGAAGTGTGAGGTCAAGAGGTTGCTTGCCTTTGTGAGACCTGAAGCTATACACATATTATAGTGTGGTACTTTGAAAGTAGCAGTGGTTGCATATTGCTTTCTCAGAATTCCTTGCTATTGAAGATGGAAGAAGTTCTGTTTCCCAATATCGGATTCCCTATTTGGAACTTCTAATACATGAAAGGATAAGAGAAAAGCCTTTGCCATCCTTTGAATTTGAACTTTAAACATATTTCTAAACATTAGCAATATTAACATTGCCTAAAGTACTAGCAACTTATCTCACATCTGTTGTGTGGTTTAAAGCTGTAAAAGCAATACTTAAACTTGTAGGGCAAATTCAGCTTTTTTTAAAATCAGAAGTTCCACTGCTTTCCTAGCCCAATTGATCCATATTCATATCGGTGTATGTGAACAACATTTGCCATTCAGTTTCCTGTTTACTTCAAAATCCCATACAATTTGCAGATCTTTCCTGCTCTAATATTAATTTCAGTACAGGAAAGTACTAAGATCCCTCATCCAACCCATAGCCAGTTCTGTATAAATATATTATCCTCATAAATTGCAAGGCAGCTTTTTCCAGAAGCCAGCATGAGGAGGAACACATTCATATTAAAAAAAAAAAATATCCAAAAAATCAATGGTTTCTACCAAGAGCTGGTGTAGAACATCTTTGTATTTGTTATACAACTTACATTTGTGCTGAGGGCATCAAAGGTGCAGCAAGCACAGTTGAAAAAGTGATTCCAGAATGTGGTGAATAAAATCAGTACAGTCTGAGGACTGTTAATCTTCTCTGACTGTGAAATGGTCAGATACTGGTAGGCCCAGGGGAAGGCTGAGTTGGAAAACCTTTCACCTCTGGGTTACAAGTTCAAATCTGGACAAGTCCTTGGTGACATCACATTGCCATGTGATGGTTTCCTGGTGACTTACATGGAACGTATTGGTGGGCTGCTCCAGAGCCAGTGGGCAGATGTCCTCATCACAAAAGACCCCACTTCAGGTTGCTCTCTTGGCAAGAGGAACCAAGGAATAAATGGGCATAACCTTCCCCTCTCCCAGCCCTTACTTTCATTAAACTGGCTGAGGAACCTGCACTTAGAAGCTGCAAGAATAGAGAATACACAACAATTTTACTCACCACTGAGTTAATAAATTAGAGTATAAGCAGTTTGCCATGCCAGTTCCAAGTTGCTCTTTTGAAGGCACAGTTTGAAGCCAGGCCATCCCAGGGGGGTGAGAAGAGGCATGCAGACCCCCAGATGACTTCTCCGTGCAGAGGAAAAGTGCTCTCAGAAGTGCTGTAAATGCAAGCAGCCAGCTCTGAGGCCACCAGCTAAGGATGGAGCCCATGGCTCTTCTCCCATCACTAAACATCCCTGGGGTCCCTCCTCTGCTTTGCAGAGTGCAGAACAAGCAGGGATGGAGAGGTTTCAGGGCAGTGCATCTGCACCCATGTAACAGCATGGGATCACAGGTACAGCCCCAGAAATCTTTGTCCATAACCAGATAAACTCAGCCTGTGTGAATGCATCACACATGTTCACATACATGCGTTTATATGGAGATATGTGGTATCTCACTGTCTGACAACAATTTGGCTATTTTATAAAACTTGAAACTAAGGTCTATATAAAACTTGAAACTAAGTTCTTGTATTTTTAAAAGTTTATTAATTTTAATGTATCAGCCAACCATTAGCTCATGGAAAGCCTATAGATTTTTGATACTCAGCTTTAACTTGCCAAGTTCTAATAATCATTAAACTTCAAGGAAAAAATAATAATTGTAACCAGATTTTGAAATACACTAAGCTGTTCTTAGGCTACAGTTAGAGAATACAAAAAGCTGGAAGACTCTGCTTTCCTGGGGCTTGTTTTTCAGGGTGTACTGAAATTAAGTATCAGGCAACCACAGTTGTAATTCTTGAAACAGAAAATAACACTTCTAGGCCAGATTTAAATGACCTGTGGCTAGTTACATAAATACATTAAAAGCTGGCTTTAAATCGCATCAGTATCAAATTTTATTCTATCTGACAGTAACAAATTCAAGAAAGTTGCTCAAGCAACCTTAAATTTATTACACAACTTTTTTTTCCTACTGCAATGTTAGCAATTTGGATCCCAATTCATATTAAAATGTAGATGAACATTTTTGTGCTACTTTTTCAGCTAATGTAATACACAAAGCTCAAATAATGGCAGATTTAGCTCTGAAAAATTGTTATATAGTTATATATTGCTATCTGATTTACACAAAATCTGGCTATTGGAGCTAATCAGATGTACCATTCAGCTAAGGATCTGCTTCAGAATCATTATTTTTTTTTAAATGTCAGGAGCATGACAGAAGAGCATATATTTAATTCATTTATTTCTTCATCCATTTCAATGAACATTGGATTTTATCCTTTTGTGCACAAAAATAAATCTCCACAGAGATTTTTATAGCACTTATTGATTCAGAAGTATTTGCTATACAATTTAATTTTTATTTTCTGGGGAAGATGTGTTTTTTAGCAATAACCTGTCTATTATTCACTTAGCTAGGTGCCTGTATGAGCTTTGCACTTTTAAAAATCCCTTTCAGGAGACTTAATTTTCACCTGCACATGCACTAGTTGACAGCTCCCTGTTCTTCTTCACTGTCCTGACAATAAACCAAGAATCCCAGTACTCATTTCATTATAAACATTTTGCAAGCATCCCATAAAGATTACTTCTGAACACAACAGTCAGGGCTAGATATGAGCTTCTTTTCCCTGCAATGAAAGGCTGGTGTCCAATCAAATGAGCCATCCAGGCCCTGAAAAGGCTTTTAAAAAAATAGTTTTAATCTCTTCATTGTCTGACTTCACGGCATGGTAGTGCTGCCCTTAATAAAACTTACATAAAAATGGTTAGTACAGCTGGTCAGAAAATGTGCTTGAAGTTTAGAAGCACATATCATTGTTTATACAGATGACTATTTGGGATAGACTTCAATAGAATCTGACTTTACTAGCAAAGGAGAAGGCTTTGGCAATAGCATAGGGTGATCAGCAACAGCAACTCATATTTTCCAACTGAGATCAATGTGGACTTTAATCCATTAATGCAGACCTAAATATCACCAGACAGATATGAATAGATGACAGTGAAAATGTGAGAAAGAAAAGTCTGGAGTAGTCAGATTTAAGAGAGTTGTTTCATATTCGAATTCATTTTAGTACTCTACAGGAAAGCAGCCTGTTTCTAGATTTTCAATTAACATACCCTAGATATGAACTGAAAACACTTATTTTCTACTAACACAGATGCTTTTTTGTTCACCCATTTTGAGCCCTTGATCACAGAATTGGGTTTTTACAGAATCCTTGGAAACATGTTAGCAATACATTTTTTGAAATTTCAAGGAACGGGTTTGTTTGGAATGGAAAGCTGCCGACAAACACGCCAAGTCGCTCAGATGCCAATTTAGATATTTAGATACTCATGGCAGGCTGGGGAGAGAGGAGAGGAAAACCCCAAAACAACAAAAAAACATCACCCAAATTGAAAAAGCTCGCAGCTCTGTGCTATTAGATTAAACTAAAAATAAAGATGATGGCAGTATCTGCAAGCAATTTGGGTGGTCAAAAAACAAGGGTGCCCTCTGGTTTGAAAACAGTGTTTAGTGTTTGCACTGTTCTTACTTGTCACAATAAATTTGGACAGGGTTCCTATTTCCTGAATTGACTGAAGCTTTTCATTCTTTAAATTTCTAATGTGTTATGTCACATCTTATTGTATTTCATGGTGTCACTTTGCATTATTTTGCGTCGTCTCCAAAGCTGATGAAACACAACACAACAGCACATGACAAAAGGAAATAAGCTGTTGGTTATACAGACTAAGTGTTATAATTCAATATTTGTCAGATGCAGCAGTCATTACAAATAATCCCTAACTTTCAATAGCTGTAACTCCTTAGTCAGTGATAAACCTGTTTAATTTACTAGTTTATCATAAAGGAAGGATCCTTTCCTGGGAATCACAGGATTGTTGGTATTTACCCAGTGTCAGAATGTGCTGCTCCTTGTCAACCCTTGCATTGCTAATTTATAATACTAGAATGAGATTTGAAACATACTAGAGAGAGAATTTCTCAGGATGAAATAAGAGATCCATTTGAGATGGCATTAATGGTGCAATATGACTGTTTTGATTTTATACCACAAGTACAGTACAGAACCTTGGGACAATTTCCACTTGTTATGACTAAGTCATATCACTCAACAGAGAAAGAACTGAGGGCTCCCTCTTCCCCCAGTTATTCTTGTTGATAGCAAGACATCAAACTAGGGAATTATAACCTAACAATTGTGGCCTGGTTGAGATAAGAAAATAATGTTTATTCTGAGAAATTAATCAACTTATTGTTATGAAATATTAGTCTGTAATCCTCACAAGATTCCTATCAATATTGCAAGTATAATTCTTCTCTGAGAAGGAACTACATGAATATAAGAACTTAGTAACCATAATATTAAATCATGTTAAAAATGGTTTGATTTAGTTTTACATTTGAAACATACTTGAGGAACATACAAAAATGTGTACAAATATATTGAATGGGAACAAACAGGCAAAAATTAGAGACTGTCTTTCAGTGAAGTTCTTACTTCTAAATGTATTTTTCTGAGTGGATGGGACTTAAGTGCTTACTTTCTGTATGGCTATATTTTTATTTTACATTTTTTGCTTCAATACAACAAATTTTTTGTAGACAAACAGCCATTCGATTTCTGCTTCATTTCATTGTTCTGATTATTGCAAGACATGGGCTGTTATTGCTGTTTTCCTCTCAAGAAAGAAGAGAATGGATAGCTAAAGATATCATCTAATATTCATGTTACATCAAGGAGGTTATGCTATAAAATATATTCCCACAAGTACAACCAAGAATGTCACAGAAAATACAGCCAGCCAAGGAAAGGACTGTGAGCAAGGCTGCTGACAAATAGGACACAGGGCTGACCAGGAGTCATCAGGTTCAAGGCTGTGCCGGGACACGAATCACATCACATAAGCCCAGCAAATAAATCTGTCTCGCTCTGTGTTTATTCCTTTCCTCCATTTCTTGTCCAAATGTGTTCACAGCCACTTTAAGGCCATTTGTTCTCATGTCAAAATTATTGTGTGAATTCAAGACCTTTTTCTTCTCCCTGGTGTTTACCTGTTTGTATACTTAGAGATAGCAATTTTTAGCTCTCCAACCTCTGTTTTGCTGGGCACAGCTTCTTTTCAGACAGACCATCCTTTCCTCTGATCATCATACTAGTCAGCATACCTTTGCAGCTGTTAAAAAAGCCAGAACATTTGCACCTTAACCATAGGGATTTGGAATTAAGGCAATGTCTAACAAGCACCTTGGTCACTGACATAAATACTCTCCTTGCTTCATTAAAAATATTTTACTCAATATATCTCCAAATTGTGTTTTCCTTTTCTGTGCACTGGTAGTTCATAGTAATTCTGTGATTGACTGTTACAACTAGGTGGTTTTTCTTTCTGTCACTTCCCACTGATGAGCCTACAGTTCATAGCTGGTTCTTTTCATTAGTCCTTAAGTGCATGACCTGGCAGCGCACGACCTTAAATTCCATCCCATTTCTACTACCCCAGTCTTCAAGGTCATTTAATTCTTCCTGTATAATATTCCAATCCTCCTCTGTATTCATGACATCTCCCAGTTTTGTATCATCAGCAAATTAATTAGTACACTCCTACTTTTTCTGCCTAGGCCATTAAGGAAAATATTAAATAAAATTAATCCCCAGACCAATCCTAAAGGAACTCTACAAGCAACTTTCCTCCAGGGAGAGAGAGAAATCCTTTCAACATAACTCACTCTCGTCTCTTGTTCAGTCACTTTTTTACTTATCTTACAGTCCTGATACTTGCTCTTATCTTTTTCAATTTAACTAATAATTCCCCATGTAGTAATGTATCAAATGCTTTACTGAAGAGCAGAAAGGTTGAATCTATTGCATTTGCTTTATCTCAACAATTGAGTTGTCATCAAAATAAAAGGCGTGAGATAACAAGTTTATCTGAATGACTTCTAAAAAAATAAATTCATGTTTTACTTAATCTCATTTTACCATTTTGATCTTTTTTTTTGTTATTGAAATCTTAATTTAGATTTTGGGTCACACCTAGATTACATTTAATTTCTATTCAGTCCTCAGTGCACAACGATTCTCTTGGTTATTTTCTCCTCATATGACTGAGAAAGCTTTTGCCATCTATTTAATTTGATTTGCAAGGCCTGATTCTGCTAAGAAGCACCTTTCTTTGCTAAACTGTTCTTACCTTGCCTTCATTTTTCATCAGGTTTCTATTATTTCTCATACACTGTCGGAAGTTGTAATTTATCTGCTAAGGCGTATGGTCGGTCTCATGTGTTAGCCCTCCTGGTTTGAGGCACATTCCTCTTTTCTTATCCAGATTCCAGAAATGAATGTCCTAGAACACTGCCATATCAAATATTAGGAGCCTGCTTTATCCCATTACTTGCCTGTGGCTCACATTCGGATTTTGGCTGTGACCACTATATTACCTTAAGCTGTTACAGTTCCTAGGTTGAACACTCCTCATCTGTATTCTGTGACTATAGAAGAGCTTTCTCTAAAGGCTGTCAGGTGATGTCACTTGTCCTTGCAAAGAGAAACACATCTACCTGGACAGGCAAAAGCTCAGAACAATCCCAGATGGCAGGAAACATCTAGCAGGCATGTCAGGGAAAGATGACTTCTCATAAAGCCTTCCTAGTGGCATTTGATTTGACATAAACCCTGTAGAGCTCACTCAGTGAGCCACATTGCAAAAATGCTTCCTTCCGCACATCCTGGAATGTACCAGAATTTGGCATAACTATTTTATACAAGTATGAATAAGCTCTAGGTGCCTTTTCTTGGGTGGAAAAGGCTGTGAGGGATCTATAAGAGGGGCAAGACAAGTATTTCAGGGCAGTGTGGAAATGTGTTTGCATGGGGGTTGCTAACCAGAAATAGGAGTATGAGAATCAACCACTAGTAGCTCTGGTCATTAAAATCCGTGAAGATTTTGACCTTTGGAATAGTTTGTTCTGTGTTTCTGTTTCTCCCCATAGTGGTATTATCCCTACTCTCTTAACTAACTCATACAACTCTGAATTCAGCATGTGCATCTACCATTATCTTGAATTTCCCTTAAACAGCTGCTACCCTGACTGGTTATGTAAAGTTTCTGTGACTCCTCAAAGGCTGTTCTCTTCCAGCAGTTTCTCTAACTTGGTGATGATTTCAGGCTGTTTCTGTAGTCAGAACTGTCAGCATAAGGAGTATTATGAATATTCCATGATTCAGAGTTAATACAGCCAAATATGAGACAATGAAATTTTTTTTGAACGAATATCCTGAAGGGTTCTTCTGTTTCTCTTAGCATATTATGATTTTAAAAAAAAATTATTCTTGGCTTTCAATGTTGAAGAAGAGACTCTGCCTATTTACTCCACTTCTTATGCTACAGAAAAGCCAGTGCACTACAGGTCAAAGGGAAGGATCTCAGATCTCATAATAAAAATGCAGAATCAGTCTGGTTATGCAGGTTAGACCAAATTTTCCATAGTTGCTCCTTGGCTCCAGCATTGGTCATTGGCTAGAAAGAAGCAGAGACAGGGGCATGCATAAAGCCATTTTTCCTCCTGCATTCCAGAAAACCAGGACTTATAAAGTAACTCAGCTTAGTGTTGCCTCCAGGTCATCTTGTTTAAGAACCACTGATGGACCAAAACTACATTACTTTCCCTTATTGTTTTATTCAGTCCATCTATACTTTCAACCTCTATAGTTTTCTATAGAAATGAAGTCCACAACTGGCAGCATTTTCTCAATTTTAAACCTTAAAAGCTCATTTGCTGTGGGAGCCTTGCATCTCATACTGTGAGAAATAGTGAATGATGATTCCCTGTTCACATTCTGACATAATTCATGTTTTTTCATAGTTTTCTGTCATATCTCTTTTCTGACATGGCTTTTGCAAGATGAAGACTCCTAATGTACTTGAGCTTATGTGAAAGCAGTTACATCTTCCCATCTCCCTTGTAATCCTTTCCCAGCTCTCTTATATCTTTTTAGAAGTTTGAAGATCAGTATTGAACACAGTTTTATGCAGAAGCATACCCCTTTTTTTTCTTTTTCTAATAATGCTTAACAATCAATTTTGACTATTACTGATGTTTTCAGAGAACCATACACATTGATTCCAAAACCTCTTACCTGAATATTTTGCAAGCCACTTTTACATATGCCTAAGACTATTTTTCTCCATAAGTTAGAATATTTCAGTTTCCCAAACATAGACATGTAATGTCACATCCAAGGACTGGCTATGTGCGTGGCTTCTGCCTTCATCATGTGGACATGTCCCCCTTCAGATGACTCTAGTGCTTATTTCTAGCCACTGAAACACATGCTGAATGTCCTATACTATTTTGTTCCCCATTTGGCTAGAAAATACTATTCCAAACCTTCACAGTCAGCTGTAGATCTGTCAACCTTAAATAATTTTGTATCATCTGTAGACACTGGAAGCTTCTGAATCATCCCCCTTCCTAGATAAATGTTATTTATGAATATAAGAAGTGCATAAATCCTCTGTGCTTTATGAGCAATCATTCATTGCTGTGAAAACATTTATTTTATTTCTACCTGCTGTCTCCTGTTTTTTTATTTGGTTATTAATCTAAGCTGGTTTCTCTTATTTCTTAAAAAGATAGATCTTTTGGGTTAGGATCCTTTATAAGGCCTTTAAAAAAGACAGATATAGTACCTTGATCACACAATGTTATCTGACATTGTTCATTGAGCTCCTACAAAATTATATCTGTCCTCACAGAACCTGAATTCATACTTACTTATCTTACCTGGTATCAGAGTTAAAATTCAGCAATTTCCCTGCTGAATTCTGTCTGGAGACACATAATCTGATACTTATAATTAGATCCTGCTTATTTTCTCTAATTTGTTGCAAAATCTCTTCCATTGACTCTCCAATCCAAAATAGTGTCTTATATTCATGTCCTGTGAGGGTGAACCTGGAGGAGCCTCCTGATAGCCTAGTGCTGAAGGCTGCTTCTAAAGTTTAATTTTTATTTCCTGCTGTGACCTGACATTACTTAAGTGCTCCATTTATACTTTCAACACTGAGCTCCAGGAACTCCTTTCAGGACTTTCAGCAGATTCTGCTGCACCCATTGTATTGATTCTGAAGATGAACAGATAAAAAACCACATTTAATGCATCTACCCAAAAATACAATCAGGTCACAACCCATTAGAGCTTTCTTCTTTGCAAACCACTCCCAGCACACACATATTATCAGTACTAAATTTGTTTCAAGAATATGCTAACAAGGGAACATAATTTAATGGATAGAGAAGCCTACTCAGTCTTAATATGAAACGTAATCTCGAGTATATCACCAACCCTACTGTCTTTGCTCTAACTCTGTAAAAGATCTTTTTCCTTACATGTGTAGCACTATGATTTTGATAGATACTCACTGCCTGTATCACAAATTTAAAAAACCCAAAAGACTACTGTACATATCTCTTCAGAAGGATGCAAAATGCTTATTAATTATATATCAACCGTGCGTATGCAACCACAGATATGGAGTTAGAAAGCAGTTTTATGATAGACATACCACTTACTGAACTGAATGGATATTTAAATCCCAGTTATCTGAAGAAGGGGGAATTGAATGTCTAGTCTCTGTCTGTAATATCTTATTGAAATGAACAATACCATGCACTTACAGAAGGAAAAAGAAAATTGCTTGGACAGGTAATACAAATTCCAGACATGTCAGTGATTGCTTTTCTTTGCCATTCCTGAAGTGTCAAGTTTTCAAATCAGTATTATTCACCTCTAATTAATATCAATACCCTGAATCCAAATCTTTCTGTAATTGCTTTTTCATGTGTATTTTCCATATGTTCTCACCCTAAGACAGTATGTAGGCTTGAGAGGCCTAAACCATTTATAGATCAGCAAAGACCTTAAGCTGTGCTTTTCAAGTTTTATTAACAACAAGTTCCAGTTCCATACTGATTTTCCTGCTGTGCATACAAAAATGCCACGAGCATTTTTGGTGGATATTAACAAATGTCAACAGTACAAAACCAATCCTACATTTCGCAGATAATTAGACCATCTGAAATAATTTTGAAAAGGTGGTTTAATTTGTGATCTGTGAGTAATTCACTTTCATGGACACATATTCTTTCTTAGAACTGGCTAGGGTAATTTACACATTACAAGGCTTCTAGACATAGTTGGCCACTTATCCAGTACTAATAAATTGAAAATGTGTGTGCATGATTTAACAGAAAAAGGAAGATGTGAATGTAATGCAGGTAATTGCTGAACTACAGTTCTACTTCTGACAGCTAAAGAATACATGAATAGACCTGTCTGGAGAACACAGGTATCATCTTTCAAAATGTTGATTTTTCTTCTAAATATTTGAAAACAATTATATGACTATTTTTGAGAAAATTCTTAGTGTCAAACTGCTGGATTTCAGGCAAAGTGATCCTGGAGGTTAAAATGTGAGTTTGCATGTGGGGAGGGATTGCAGGACCACATCCTTCTTCCTTCAGCATCCAAATTGGACATAAGAGGAAAAGAAAGCTTCCTGTTAAACAAAAAGCAACAAATCCCAAACCAAAAAAACAAAACAAAACCCACCCCAAACATTTATCTTTCAACAAAATACTGATTTATTTTAAAATAATTTCTGCTATAGCTCATTTCTGCCAGACTTTTCATGACATCTGCCACTATATTGCTGTATCCCTTCCAGTGTCTGATGACCAAATTAACCTTCCATATCTGGGTTCTAGTTACTGGGAATGGACCTCTGCAGATCCATAAAGATCTTCAGTTTTGAAGAGCTCTCTACTTCCAAGGATAACCCTTTTCTGTATCTAGATCTTTTTCTGCCTCTGCTAGCACCAGGCATTTTGCAAGGTTTGTTACAAAGTCTATGGGGAATACAAGAAGCCTGAGCGCTCTTAAAACAGGTAGAATTTTGTGAGGCAAAAAATATGGGAAAGTCCCAAGCAGGAAAACAGAAAGAAATTGAGCTGTGAAGGGCAAATGTGACAATTAAAGTAGCAGAATCTGTAGCAGTGAAATCCACTTGCAATTGTGCCACAGCACAGAAATTAAGTTGTAATTACTGAAAGGCTCAGCAAATACAAGCATTGCAACCCTTATTAAAACAAGAAATGTTAGCCACAGTAAAGAGAAATAGGTAAAAAAAAAATAGCCACAGTGCACAGACATTCTTATCTCTACAGGGTTGTTTAGATAAGATATGTCTTTCAGTATGAGCTCAGGATTCAGTGTCTTCTCAAATTATGGACATCAGGAGAAACATCCATGAGGCTGGGTCATGTTACAAAGGCATAAAACAGCTGTAAAGAGAGTTCACTCAGTAGATTATATATCCCCATTGAAAGGAAAATACTTATCAGAAGGAACACTTTTTATGGTTTTGTTTGCTGGCTAAACCCACTCTTGCCAAGACTTGTAAAACTAAAATTTTGTTTTAGTAGTACATTCTCATTTTTGAGGCACGAGTATCTACACTATCTACAATTACTTGTAACTGAGCTGACAAAGTATTTCAAACACAGCTCAGCCTCTCCTGCCTTCCTTCTTAATTCAGCTATTCTGGAAATGGTGTCACTCTTACCACTCCTCCTATTATTCCTGCTCCACATCTCTGGTGGCTTCAGATCTTCCTGCCACCCATCCAACATGATCTTTTAATATCCCTCAACGACTCACACCAGCCACTGGCATCAGAATCAGCCCTCAGCAGCCCAGCACTACCTTGCAAAGGGAATGTCATTATTGCCATTGATCGCCAGTGGAGCAGGGGATCTGTGTCAGCTGAAAAAGCCCTCAACTCTTCAGTATTGCCTCAGTTCACGGCTGTTCCTTTTCTGTCTCCTGATATTTTATTACAGCAGAATCATTTTAATTGGCACATGCTGGTGGAAACAAAACTGCATCTGTTGAGGGCCAGATTCTAGCACTCCTGCTCAGGTGGTACAAGTCCCTTGTTCTGGAGTGTGTCCATTGAAATCAAGAAACCTGCCCAATTGTTAGAGGTTCAGAGGAACACATTGTTCTCATAGGTATTCACTTTTATTCCATAATATGCTTTAAAAATACACACTGTACAAACCATTAAAAAAAACTCCTATTAAAGTAAGTTTTGCCATAATAGAGCAGGGAAGCAGCAGGAGGGGAACAAAGGGCTACCCAGCACGACACTTATGCTAGCAAACACCAATTCACACCTGTTAACTACTGTGAATAAAATCTTTGGAATCAGTTCCTCAAAAAAGTCAAAGAAAGAAAAGAAAGAAAAACTGTTCACCATGAAAGAAAACGGGAACCTCAGGTGTGCTGCTGAAAGCTTACAGAGTCACATCAGCATTTATAATCAGTGACTTCTGAGACTACCTGAAGGAATGGAAGGCGAGGACTTGGCAGGTACACAAAGTATACACAAGCACAGAAGAATCCATCCTCGTAATTTTGAAGTGAAATGGAGGATAACCCCACGAGGTCCCAGGAAAGACACAATGTTCTGAACTAAAAGTTCAGCCAGAGCTTTGGTCCTGGGAGATAATTACAAGGCTGCCTGACCTAACTGACCCAACTTAATGAAACGAGTATGTCTGAACTGAGGAGAAAAGAAAAATATGCAGTGAGCATCAAAATGGGGTTCCTGATCTGTCACTGCTATTCAGATTCTCACGAAAAGAGATGTGTTATTGTCAAAGGCTTTTCCATTAATAGATGTCAGCCTTGGCAGCTACACACAACCAAGCAGAGTACAGGAATTCTGATCTCATTCCTATCTCCTCAAATATGGTGATGGTTACCTGAAAACTGTTGCTAAAGACTGAAGTGATTGAATTCAGGAAATCTGCTTAAGATTGGGCATTTAATCATTAGTGTTGCTTGTCAATCTAAAATCCAATTTCACATCCTTACCTTTGTGAGGACTTGGGCAATACTACATCAACATGTACAAGCAGGAAAAATCTGTCTTCTCATTATTAATATTATCTCATTATTTGGAATAGAATGCTCTTGCAGAGAGACCTAAGATTACTGAAGAACCAATAGGCTTATATATTACACATTTTAAATCAGCTTTACATTAGTCCTGGTTCCAAAGTAAGTTAAAACTAGAAAAGCCCAGCTGTGGAAGTCTGGCTTGGTGAATTTTCTATTGGTATGGCTGTCTTCCACTGCATACCACTGAGAATGGATGATGTGGCTTCTGTATCCTCCACCCAGCAATTCTTGGCTCACCATGCAACCCAAACAGCCTCTTCATAGATGACACAGCATAAATCCTGAGGCTGTCTCCCAATTTCCTTTATTTACACACGCATGTAATCTTAAGGGATGTTTCAGCAGGAAAGAGCAAGGTACAGTACTTAATGTGCAAGTTCAGTTCAGCAGAACTCCAACTAAAGCATGTCAGCCTCAAGGGCTTTTCTCTCAAACAGTGAGCCTAAGTTCTCCACAGACGGAAACTTGCTGAACTACATTTTTCTGAACTTTAAAGAAAAAAGTCCTGATTCTAAACTGAATGAGGGAGTAAATGAATGAGCAACTTCACTGAAAGCAGGAGTGGCCCTGGTCTATTCTAGGAGAGCTATAGAAAATCCAGGTAACGAAGCCATGACAAGAAAATGTTCCCACTTTTTTTTTTAAACTCCTTTGTTGTAAGAACATTATCCATCTCAGTAGCTTTATTCTCAGCAGCAAACCTTAGACTGGTCTTTGAGGACTCTTAAATAACCTCCAGTATGGATGTAAAAAGGAAGCAAACCAGAACAATCAAACCTAAGGTTTACTTTTTACCATATTTCTAAGATACCTTTTTGATTCTCAGGCTCCTGCCTTCAGCCTTTCCCAAGTCAGTTCCATTCCCATCTTTTTCTCCCTGGATGATTCCCTCACAGCAGGCAGAGAGGCACCACTTCCAGGCAACCCCTGCTGTGCATCAGTTGTTCCACTGTAGTCTTTTTCTTGAGGCTCCTTTACATGGATCAGTCTCCCCAGCGACTTTGGCCTCAATTTCCACGCTTCTGTGTCATTTAGTGGTTGGCTACAGTGAAATCTTATTTGGTAGGAAGCTGACCTGCTGCCTATTCTGAATAATTTTAGATTTAGTCCTGGGATCTGAGTGGGATTTGTGTTTTAAGAGTCGCTCTTTTCTTTCCTGGGGTTTAATGAACCTTTTCAAATTGTCTTATTTGGTATAACATCACAAAGTGCCTTTGTTTTGCCAAAAAATATCCAAAATAATTAGTATTTAGCTCTTAAACATCTCCTGTTTTCCTTGTTCTTTGAAAGTATGACCACCTGGAAAATTATGATGTTCCCATTCTGGCATAGCAGAACCCTGATGGACAGACTCATGTAACCTTAAAGACTTTGATCCAGACTTACCTTCAAACTGGAAACTTGTGGCTCTGACAAATAAGTAAAAAATGCTGTAGAAAACTCCTGGTCTTTTTAGAACTTCTCTGTCATTACACATATCTGTAGATAACTTGGAGAACTGCAAATGAGTAAAGAAATGAAGTTCAGAGGAGAGTTTCTGGGCTCAAGGATGTCTTTTACTGGATATTCTAGACTAGAAGATTAGTCATGGATTCATTCTAAGTCTTTAAGACTACATAAATTATTATTACATAAAGTACATGCTTTTCACTTGTTCAGACTTTTGCTGGGGGAGAAATAAAGTCTGAAGGTTTGTGGAAGAAAATCTGGGATAATGTGAGACATTAGAGGAGTAGAGGTCTCAATCTGAATGGGGTCAAAAGGATGACTTTTGGTCATCCATGGTCACTCATTTGTGACTTGACCAAACAGCAAAGTGTATCCAGTCCTGATGGTGTGAACTGGATGGAGTTTTCCTAGGTTCTACTTGGATGTAATGCACATATTATTTTCCTAAGACAAGGGCCCATCAACAGCTCATCATTTTCTTGGTGTTACTTCGAGACAGAACTGCGTGGTGTCTTTGACCTTGAGGTAATCAGGATTTTGTCTTTGAGGTAAGAGCTATCAACATCACTTTCTTTCATTTACCAGGCCCACATTCCTCCTAATATCTATAGAGAACATTTCTGTCTTACCCAGCTCCGTTTAGGTGAGTGTGCTTAAACTTCTAAGGGCAGAATCATACAATGTTTCTAGGCAGGCTGTTTTTTCTTTGGTCTTCACAACACTTTTGTGGGCATTAACTTTTTTCCTCCCAATGAAATATTAAAAAAAAAACAAACAGTTACTGAATTGTATATAAAAAATTAATTGGAAAAACTAAGATAAAGCACTTTAAGAAAGACTATAAAAAATTATCTTCAAGAAGATTTTCAAAAGTATTTCTTTCCTGACTAAATGTCTGAGAAAAACACCAGTACTTCCTTTTAGTACTGGGAGATTCAAAAGGCAAATATGACCAAAGTAAACTTCGACAGTATAAACAACAAAGCTGAATATCTTGCTCCGTTGTCTCTATTAATGGTATCTTGTGATATTAATTTAAAAAAGAAAGAAAATTAACATTACATATTTATTAGCAGATTACTCAAATGATTTATCATCACAGAGGTTCCTGTAAGTACTGCTGAAAATGTTACCATTCATTTCACTGGACATAACAACACAAAATGACACAAAGTGCTTCTCTTGTTTACTTATACTCCTCATCAGGTTATATTATCTCTTCATTCTGCCACCAGATGTATCTTCTTTCTTTTGCCCTCAGGAGTCTTCTAAACAATTTCAATATGCTTATCTGAGGGAGAAAAAGGGAAAAAAATATTCAATTCAAATTTTGAAAATATCTTATGCTTACAATTCTTTCACATAAAAAATACAGTTTTGGCAATTTTTTTTGGTAAAGCTCTCAAAAAGAAGACCTTCCAGGCTCAAGGACTAAAGACAAGACACCCTCACAGTGCAGAGATTCAGCTGAAAATTTTAATCAGGACTGGAAGTGGAGTTGGCAGATTGATTTAAATTAGGCAGGCCTGGCTCTATATTGGGAAGTCTATGCTTGCATATCCATTTTTTTTTACTCCAGTTCTTCTTTTGGATTCTCAGATAAAAGAGAATAAAGTGGGCATTCTCCACTTGATGCAATTTCACTATACAGTGATTCCCATCAATGTATAATTAAAAGTGGATTTCCTTTTCCCTGAGATGGGGGAGGGTCTGCATAAACCTGGTTGATGTGAAGTGAACAAAGAGAACTTTCATGAGTTCTCCTGCAAACAGTCTATCAGTTACAATTCCTAGTGTTCACACTGCTGCACTGTTCAAAAGGAGCTCTAAAAAAAAAGTCAAGCAGGGGGTCCAAGAAAAATTCAACCCGCATGCCAACTAAGGGAAAGAAAGAGAAGGCAGGAAAAAAAACCTAGCTTTTGTTGTAAAAAGAACTAATGAAGCTGCTCTTAGAACTGTCCACGGTGACACAACAAGCCTGTGCACCCACACACATTGTGAGAGTGCCAGTCACCCACGGTAATGAGAAAAGGAAACACTGTAGGCAAAGGAAATATATGAATACATTGCTTTTATGGTTTAACTGTAGGAAATCACAACGCTGGCCCACAATATCTTGTGCCAACTGCCAAAAGTGGTAAAGTAATACATAAGGTTGTCTACTTAAATTTTTCTTACAGACAAGATGGACTGGTGGGGGGTAAAATCCCATTATCATTATAAATTGCTAATTAAATAATTATCAATTAGATGGGCAGACAGAACTCATTCCAATGAATTCCTTAGAGGGCTTTCAGTAAAGAAAAACAGTAATTTTGATTATTTTTTTTTATCCATACTTCCTGCCTAGGGGCTCTAAATAGAGATGATATATGGTGTATCCCATGTTAGGCTTTCACACAGTATATCTTGTGTTAGAGCTCAGGGACAAACACTGAACTTTGGTGCATATATAGATCTTTTTTTCAGTTTTTCAGATAAATGGCCTTAATTTCATGATATTAATTAGATACCCAGGGTTATTTCCTAAGGAATAAAAAGAATACTTTCCAGACTTTTACATGGCTTTGAGAAATCACTTTTTCCCAAGTAACTGATAATATTTTCTAATATGTCATTGCGTTTTCTTTTCCCTTTTTTGCATAATCCAGAATTTATTTTGAGATAAAATATTAAAATATGTAACACAGATATGTATACAGATGATAGGTAGGATTGAACACAGTGCAAGGAGAATTTTTAATGAACTTTGTTCTGTCCATTAACACCAAAACCAATGCAAAATTAAACCCTTTGCTTTCAGGTTTTGCTGTCAGATCAGACCCCTGGGCAAAGCTGTAACAGTACTGAGAGACAGAAATTATCCTGTCCCATCCTGTACCCCTGACTCATATAAGTAATTTTTCTGAGGAGAAGGGTCCCTCTGGCCCCTTAAACAACTTACTCAGCTACAATCAGCCATTACTCACGTGTGCACAGAGTGGTTGCACCCACATTTTTCTTATCCTAGATCAGTTTTTCAAGACAATTATAAACTACAATGATTTGCAAGTGCTGTTTAAGAAACCTTCAGCTGCCTGTGACAAGGAATATTTTCTAAGAACAGAAGTTGTGCAGACTGAATTGAAGAGTCACATTAATGTTTGGGACAGAGTTTTCATTGCCAGCAAACACCAACAAAAAGTGAGGAACGGAAATGGTAACATGAAAGATGGACTTTTAATTCCAAAGCCAGGAACATTTAAATATGAATGGGGCTTGCTGCCGCCCTCTATCTTTTGTCAGGAAATATGAAGCTCTGGAAGTCCTTTTGTTGCCTTCTTTGTTAACTGTATGAGGCTGAAAGGAGTTGGCTTGTTTCATTTTCAAACCCCGTCACAATGAGGGTCTCAAAAATGAATGCTTATAAATACATGAAAATGCTGAAAGGTCCATAAAGGATAGAAAACTTTCTTTTTCATAATCATCTGTCATTGCATGACTTACCAGGGACAATCATAATGAAAAACAAACATCAAAGAAAAACTTTTAATGTTTAGAAAGGGGAACAGAGTTGTAGAATAAAATTAAAATATCATGACATAAACATAGAAATTTGAGAACAAGATCAAGAGATATAAAGTATATTCAGCAATGTGCAATCTCTTGCCTTCCTATTTTTCTATTTTCCCTGTTGGTTTCTGGGAGATCACAGAATTCCAAGGTAAGTTCCTCACAGTGATGTTCTCTAATGTGATTTACTTTGAGGAATACTTAATGGAGAAAGGTGCCTACTACATTTAGTTATTGAGTTTTTGTTCATGGTTCAGGATTGATCCACTTGAGTCTTTCAGCAGGGAGTAGTTTTCCAGTGTGGCACAGCATGACTCCAAATCAATAAGGTTAATAGATGTGGTGGCCACACAGTCAGAGGTGATGTGCCTGGCATTTTCCATGCCAATGAAGAAAATTTCTGATGACGAGATGTCATTTTTGTGCCGGCAGTAATGTCACCCTGATTACCTAGAGCACACAGCCAGTTAGTAAGTTAGCAAGACTGTAAATGGCCCATTAATCTGAATTATCTTTACAGGAACTGTTTCAAAAATTTTGCTTGCACCCAAATTACTGGTACCTCTGTGATTCTTGAAATGCCAACAGCAGACTTGCTATATAAAAACAATATTGCTGTGTAAAAGCAACTAAATGGGAATCACTAGCCTGGGACTTCACTCTACATTTTTAAACTCTCAACAGCACACTATAAAACATGCAATTCTAGCCCTTAAGAAAAGAAAAAAAAAAGTTGCATGTTGTTTTAAAAATAAACACATGAGCAAAGAGGAAAAAATGCAATGCAAGATATCACTGGAAAAAAGTAATAATGTAGATGACAGATCTACTTATGTAATGCGAATGTGATATGTTGGTGTTCCTGCAGTTCTAATTTTCTCTGACTTTTTAAAATATGCAAACTCTTAACAGTGCCTCCCAGATCATTAATGGGTACACATTCCCAGATGGCCTGCATTGTGAACAAAGTGTTGGACCGGACTGGAAAGAGAAATCTGTTTAATATTCCAATATCTAAATGTCAGGAAGGTGTAATTCAGAGTGCCACTGAAAGATGAGCTGAACAGAATACAATTTATGGTGACTTTAGTTAACAAATGGCATTAAGGGAAGAATTTCCATAATTAAATCATTAACTAATATGAAATATTGATTTCCTCTCTGATGTTACTGGATTATCACTTGTCAGACTTGCAGATAAGCGAAGAGCACTCAGTGCAGTCCCTACTAGGAACAACAATAATTTGCATTATGATAACACTGTCGAGCACTATCAAGCACAGAAAACAGAGCAAGGTGCCATGTGTGCCAAGCCATCCTTACCCCAAAGAGCTTGCAGATAACATTTTGATGAAAAATAATAGGATGGTTGCAAGGGATGTCTGTGCAAACAGACTGGATGAAATCATGACTTGCACTGGGAGGCTGTTCCTACACTGGCTTCTTCACACTCTCTGTTGCGTGGTGACTTACTCAGAGCTTCTCCTGCCCATCTCTATCTCTACAAGGCTTCTAGACAGCTGCTTGTCTGAAGAGATAAATTTTGTTGCAGTCAATATCAAGAACTTCCATTTTCTAACTGTGAATTTTTGGGGTTTTTTTGGCTGCTCTTTATATACTCCTGTTGCCCAAGGGAAGTTGAGTACATACCGTGGAAGCAATACAGCAATACACATTAAATAACGATTTTACTTATATTCCAGTATGCTCATTAAACATGTTAAATAGTGGAACATATTAGGTTAACTTGAAAATGCAGAAGGACTAGAAGAAGCAAGATTAAAAAAAATTTACACTGAGAGGATCCTCCTTAATTGAGTTGTAATCAGTTAGTATTGATCATTAGTCCTTTTATCAGCATGATGAAGATAATGATGATAATGATGACGACGATGCAATGTGCAGCACTTGGATCATAAAGAGAGGATGGAAAATTGTTTAAATATTTGATAATAATTCTTCCTTGTAGGTGAGACAGACTGCAAAACATTGTATATTACTCTCAAATTCATGACAAGCTTGAAAAAAAAGTTGAATAAGCAATTTTTTCATATACGTTCCTTGACCTGCTTTTAAAGAAATGTCCACTCTTTGCTAAAATGGAAAGAGACTATATTTTTGAGAAATGCTTTAAAAGAAAATTGTTATTTTCTACCTCAGTCTTTCATCAGGAAAGCAGTTCTTTTGCCAGTCAAACATTCAAAAATCATGTCTCATTTGAATAAATTAACATATTTTGTGGCAAAAATTAATTCCAAGGAAGGAACAATAAATACGAAAGCAATTTAAATTGTGTATTTTACAGGGGAGGGGGAAAAAAAAAGAAAACCCAACATTGTCATGCGTATGACAGCTCAGCTAATTTGATGGGCTTTGATGTTAATTTAGGGTTTACTTTAATTTCAAAACATATTTTTTCACTTAATAAGGGAAACAAAAGAAACTTTCAACCAGTTTGTTATCTGGGAATGTTTTGGCTTCTCAAATGTGAGAACATGATTGTTTTTATTTCCAGGAGGAGATAATAACACTGAAGCAATAAAAAAGAGTCAAGGCAGCTTGCACAGCACAGGAAGTTCACAGCCAGAGACTTAATTTCCCACACAATGTACTGTGCAATGGGCCCATTAACATAGATGAATAGGCTCTTTAAAGGTTTTTTTTTCCAGATATGCAGCTGCCGCTGAATGGTGCTATGTTAATAAGGTACTCACTTGCCTATTCTTCAGGTACTCTGGCATTCTCTACCTAGGTAATCTCCATATAGGAAAAGCTATTAGGGGTTGTATCTCCTACCACACCTTCAATTATTTTAACACCTGCACTGATAATCCTGGCAAGGTAAACTGGTAGGGGGCCGAGGGTCTAAGTCCATCCTCTTCTTCCCTCAGAAGTCAGATCTCAGGGGGAGGGGCTGAAGGAGAGCAGGGAAGGAAAAAAAGTAAAGTCACTTTTATTACACATCAGTGGGAACATTCTGAAAAAGCTTTCATGCCTAGGAAATTGTTATTTCTTCAAACAACTGACAGCCTGCAGAGGAAACTCTAATGGAAATCCAGCTCATGCATTGTTATGCATGGCCCTCATGTAGATACATGGGGGTGGATTAAGTTAGCTTCCAAAGGGTCTATTGTGTGCAGCATTAATTTGCAGTGCTCTTGATATTTGGGTTTGAAGGTTTTACAACCTTTGTGTTTACTTAGATGCACTATATCCTACATTTGTTTATTTCCTTCCACAATCTCTTATTACCCAGTAAATGTTAAATTTATCTTTATTAACTTTCAATATGTTGCTGTAACTTACAGAGAAGGAAATAATTACGACCTCCTTCAGATGTAGTAGTTTTAAAGAAGAGTTTTGGCTTTTTTTTTTCTTCCTGGTCAGTTCTGACTTTTCCATCTGTTAAAACAGTGGCCTTCTTTATTGAGACAGTGGAGTAATAGCATAAAAATGGTGTATTTTATTATTATATGAATACTAGCCTATAACAAAATGTATTTCCCTTGTCATATATGACAAATAATTAAATAAATCAACCAATAATCTGCGAAGAGAATCTGACACTGCTGTGATTGCCTCTTACTACACAGAGATATAAGAAGAAAAAATGCACATACCACTCTCCATCATCACAACCTCTCCACTGTTTTCTCAGAACCCATCACAAATTTGTTGTTATAACCTACAGGTCTTCTTCTCCCAATATTAAGATGCAAAACACAAACAAGACTTTTCCCCTGCTACCTTAGCTTGTTTCCCTATTTTCCTGTAAAGATTCATATACAATGCAGACAGGCACTTTTGTAAGTTCAGCTTTTCAGTGAGGTTTATATTCAGAAGTTCCTAAGTGTTAGTTTTTCAACACTGAACTAAGAACTCAAAGTAACTTGTACATTCAAAGGAAGCTATGATCCTAATCTGAACTAAAGGGCTCAATTGAATAAAAATAGCTTATGCTCGAGTAACTCAAGTTATGAGTGGCTCCTTCCCCTCCCCCTTTATATGGAAGTCAGTCAGTGAGGCATTTTTGTATTTTAATAATACAAAAGGGTTTCTCCTGGAAAGAAATAAAGGCCTGACTTACAGTAATTAGGCTCTGAGTAGTATCAGGTGCACAGTTTACTAAGGAAAACCCCCTGACACTGAAGGAAGACTTCTTAAAACTGCAGAAAGTTTTGAATTCAGAAAAGAAATCTCCTTCTTTAGGGCTCAGTCATTCTCTCATTATGGCACAACACCAAAAACAGCTGCCTCTGGACCTGCCTGCTTGTTAGAACAGGGAAGACTCTTTGTAATCTCTCCCAGACTGACCAAGAACTGCAAACCCAAGGACAGAAGACAGCAAACTCAGCTGTTGGAGAAGTGGAGATCTTAATCCAAATTTTTGGGCTTAGGATATTTTCTAATATCCTGGAAAATTATAACAGCAGGCATAGAAGGAACTGCATTTCACAGACCTGTTTGAAGTGCTGTGGTACCACTGGCATTGTATAAAACAATAGCACAGCTTCTTCTAGAACGTGATAAAAAAGTGTGTGAAAGTGTGCACAGTATTTTGACTTGGTCCCACCTTGACAAGGCAGGGAAGGAAATCTGCTCCAGTGCTCACAGTAACTCAGATGTTAACTGCCCTCAGTGCATCATGGAGAGGTGCAGAAAGGCCAGAGCAATCCTCTCTCATTACTGAAACCTTCCAAGTAGGCTTGGAACTGTCTGTATCTCCATTTCCCCATCTCCTTGGAGCCAATCAGGAGTAAGCAAAATGAAATGCTTTTACCATTTTGTGCACCTTTTAAACACAAGAAGCAGTCTATCTCATAATCTCCTTCTGATTACAATACTGAATATTGAATAAATACCTGCAGTTATCGGTGGTAGTGAGGAGATGAAAATCTTCAGTTTCCCATCAGGAAAGGAGCAGGCACCATGAGTCTTCAGGGCAGCATACCCTTCCATAACCTCTGAACGTGAACAGTTGACCTGAGGAAACCAGGAAGAGTGATTAAAGGCACTGTACTGTATGGTGGAAGAAGATAGAGATGAAGACAAATTAAGCTACACAATTTGTACATCTGAGACAGTGAAAGATACTCACCAAAACTGAGGAGTGGTCAATCAGAAGCTTGGTACTAGCCCAGGGAAATTATAGATCTATGCTCTCTAGAGAGTGAAAAATATATATACGTGCTTTCTAGAGAGTGAAAACAATTGGAAAGGAGTTTGTCAAGTGGAAGAAAAAATTTAATGAGAAGCATTGTAAGGAAAAAGTAAATATAAAGAGAAGGAAACAGATAAAATCAGATCTCAAAGCAGTGAAAACAATTTGAGAATATTAAATACCTGTGGAAACTAAAACACAGATTGTGGGAACAGGGTGCATGGGTGGCAATGAAAAGTGAATGGAGGGCAATAAAAGGATGCCTGCCTCATTTGGATAATGATATTACACTGTCAAAAAGAAAAAAAAAAAGAAAGAAAAGAAAAAGCCCTAATTTCTTTAGGCTTATATGAACTATAAAACCCATGTAATTTTCTCTCTGATTACTCCCTTCTGTGTTCATATACCCATTGCTCAGGGTCCTGAGCACTTTGTTAACCAGGAGACATCACCACAGAAGGCGATCAGACACTGACCTGCTGAGCACAAGCCTCTGCTGGATGCATCTGCTGCACCCACACCATCCTAGAGGCTGGGACTCCTTGAGATTCCACCAAAAAAACCCAAGGATAAAATGACAGCAATAACAGCCAAGCAAGGGGAATGCTAGAAAGGACTGTCTGCAAGGATGCTGAGGCTGTCTCAGTTCTGCTTTGGAGTCTGTATATCACAACACACCCACGGAAAGGACCAGACTCTTTTTCCCTTTCTTTTCCCTGTGTGCCTGGTGTGTACACCTCCAGGCTTAACTTTGGTCCTGCCTTCCCCAATCTTTAGAACAGCATGCTCAGAAGCACAACTTGTTATTAGTCAGATGGGAAAGAGAAGGGACCAGATTCCCTAATTATTTTTAATGGCCTTTCCTAGTACACTGCAGAGCCCAGCACTCCTCAAAGAGGGGTGGGCTGTCATGTGGCTCATGTTGTATAGCATGGCACTGATAAACCACCCCTATTTTAGATTATTTATTGCTTGGTTAATGGAAAGCTGTCAAACTGTCTTTGTATATAATGTTGAAGCTAATTGATTATCAGACTCTATGTTTTAAAATTTTTTTAACAAAAAGTGTTTTCTGGGGTTTTACAGGGCAAAAAATGCATCTCAGACTTGAAGTACTGGCAGTCTTTGGGATGTATTCTGATAGGAAAACTCAATAAATCATTGCTAATTTTGCACCCCAAAAATTTGGTGTCTGTAAGTGCAAAAGAGGCCTCAGTTTCTTTCCAGTCGGGACTGCCTGCACAGACACACCAGAACCAGTTACCTTCAAATGAAAGCTCATTTCCCAATCACTTTTCTTCATATAATGGAATATTGACCCCAATTAGCCTCGGTTTCTAATTGTACCTGACACAGCAAAGGCCCCTGGTGAGGGACATCCCAGAACCATGCACTTTAAAATGCAATATGGGCAAAAATCGTACAAAATCCTTGCATAGGAAGAGGCAATGAGATAACTCATTTTCATCCCTTCCAAAGAATACTTAAATAATTTCATTTGTTGGGGACTAATGCAAATTACAAGACCATGGGTGGGTGTTTCTTTTACTTTGTTCCTCTGTAAATACAGACTGAGTCATTAACAGGAGAAGGAAGAGAGTGATCCCCACAGTCTGCCTCTTTAACACTGGAGTCTGCATCTCTCTCTCTGCTGCTCCTGGAGGCAGCTCTTACCAGCCACCTCCAGGATGGCTCACAGACAACCAGCCCCGTTGCTGAGCACTGTGATTTTTTTCAGCAACCAGGCAGCTTGTTTAAACCACCACAGAGCGGGGGCAGAGCCTGCGAGGAGCTGAGGTAATCATTTTTACATTAACTATCTGGCAAAGATGTGGGCTGCAGACAGGGAGAAGGGATACAAGGGGAGGGAGGAGATGTGGAAAATGACAGTGAAAAATGAAGAAATAGTCTTTTAAAAGAAGTCCGGTGTTCCTTGGAAAGGTATGACATTGCAGGAAGACTGAAGGCAGAGAAGGGAAGGTAGAAAGGCTGCACATCTGCATTCTGCACATTTATTTAGTTCTAATGTACCATTTTGCCTTTATCTTTCTTGTTGCTGTTTTTCAGGCCAGCTGCAAAAGTTTTGCTAAAGACTCACTTCCAAAGCAAACCAAAAAGTCAGGGTACAGTGGTGGTGCGTCTTATCTATGGATATTTTTTTTCCATTTTGTTTTTCTGAGATCAGCTGCTGAGGAAATAAAACCCCATGCAATTTCCAGCAATGAAAAGTGGATCAGTTCTTTTGCTTAGGAAAAAACCCAACCTCATTTTCATATTTCCATATTTAATTTTTGCACTTGCATGTACGTTTCTGTTATCTTCCAGCCACATGTTGCTATTTGTCTCTGTAGTGAAAGATTTTTTTCCTTTTTTTTTTTTTTTAGACTGTGGGCTATGTGAAGCCTGACTTGAATGTAAAAGATCCACAGGGAAAAAAATCTTCCAGTCCTTACTGAATTAAAGCTGGCATGCCACAGGTTTTGTAGGAGCACTCCACACTGAGCACCGCCTTGGGTGGCACAAGGAGCACCATGCACCTACAGACCAATATCTCGTGGCCATTGCAAAGCCCCACACCAGATCTACAGGCATGGGTAATGGGAGGTGGAAAAAAATTAGCAGCCACTCACTTTTCCAAAAATCAGCCAGCTTTGGCCAACTAAACACTGTTTAACAATCAGCTGGTAACTCTGCAGCTTCCACAACTACCCAAACTCGGGCAGAAGGAGAACTCTGAGGTTTATCAGACCATCCCAGGCAATTTCGCTGCATTTAGGGCGTTGTTGATGTTAGTCACCCCTCAGCTATCTGCCTTTCAGTGAGATTCAGGCTTGTAAGATATTTGGGTGCTTTTGGAAAGGTTACATGCAGTCAAAAGCAGGCAGCCAAGGCTCCTGCACTCAGCCAGAGCTGGTGAGGCAGCTCAGCCTTATGTCTTAAGCCAGCAGCAGCAGTGCTTGGACAGACATCATTTCTGTTGTGCTTCTTGGCAGACAAGATTTCAGACAGAATCTGGTTATGATTTAGTTTTGGTCTACATGTTCAATGCTCAGTCAAAATTCTTGTGCAGCCAACACAACACAGAAACTGCCTTCAATAGGAGAGAGAGTAAATGCAATGTTTTCAGTTTGAACAATATTTCAGTTGTTTTGTCAGTGGACCACAGCCAGTCATGAACTGCTCCAATTTTGTCCCAGACTGCAGACAGCTCTGGTTTGTCCACATAAAGTGTATTCAATGAACTCACACTGCAAGTTGGCAGAAGGGACACACCTCCAGCTCCTGTGTGTCACTGTTGCTTCTGGTGCCATCATGGGACTGCCAAACCCACCAGTGTTCCTGCTCTCTGACAGGCAAGCTCTGCATCTGCAGCAGAAAAAAGTGTTTAACACAAGGGTTTTCCCAGCCCTGATGACAAAGTTGTAACTCAAAAAACACAACAGCGCAGACTGTGTTGGTATTGACCTCCCTCCCCTCTCATCCTTAGCTTTCTGTATCTCCATATTTACAAGTCTCCCCTCCATGGCACCCAGGTGCCAATTGCAGTTCCCAGTGTTTGGAAGTGACTATTGATAAGGTATGAAGACTGTGATATCTTGTATGGGAATTGACAGGTTTTGAAATTAAAGAAGCCACAAGTAAAATCAACATGTAAGTAAGACACTGGGAAATATTTGAAAATGAAGGACAATGTAATGGGCTTTCATGCAGTTTCTTCCACATGCACCTGCAATAATATTGAATTATCACTACTAAACATTATAAAGACACTAGATTACTATTTCTAATTTGATGGGGGGGAAAAATGTTTTTTTTTTTTTTTTTTCTTCTGGGCAGAAAGTGTTTTTCTGTCATTTGGCAGTTTAAAGTTTTAGCTAGCCTATTCCTATCAAAATCTTGACATTCAGCCAAAGACGTCCTGGTATTACACACTTTTCTCCCAAATCTCTTCATGTTCCATGGCAAATGTAGCATTTTCCTTCTGGAGCAGTTCACATAAAAGGTCTTGGTTAAGAGACGCTTTCCCCTTGGAAAAGATAATCTGCCTTCAAAGTTATAAGTTAAACAACTGAGTGGTCTAATTGATTGAACACTTACAAATTATAATTGAATTTGTGCCAAACTATGTGAAAAAGATTTATGTTCCGCTTCCCATACTGTTTATCCCTCATTTTTGTGTGTGTGTGTGCATGTGTGAACTGAATCTTTGGGAACTCCTTTCACTTGATGCATCACTGAGGTGGTTGAACACATTGCATTATGGCAGTCTGTCACATCAGTGTTTCAAACTGAAATACTGGACTTGACACATCCCTGGAAAAGGAAGTCAGACCATCCAAAATCCAGAGTTATGTTTCTTTTGAAACTTGAGATTCTGAAGACAGAATTTTCACTTAACTCCAACTGCAAGGGAGGAAAAAAAGGAAGAGAAGAATAAGGTTAAAGTAATTATAATGCAGCTTTTTTAAGATTTAAAAAGAATTTTCATAAAAATAATAGTGTGTTGATTGTCCTGCGTGTGAGTGGAGACAGCCAGCTCTCTGTAAATACCCATATTAATTTTGCTGAATCTCTGTGATTATTGAAGAACAATAAAGGGGACAGAATCTGAGTCTCCAGCAAACAAAATGCAACACATTGCCATATTTCTGTGCAATAATTTCTTGAATATGAGGAGTCCAAAAGCACAAGAACTCCTATCTGAGCCCTTGATGATGGTGAAAATGTGCCAATGAACATTCTCAAAAATGTTTCTTTCAACAGGATGTGATCTAAGATGAAGAGCTGTAGTAATTTTGGGGCTGTATATTGTATTTCCAAAGGAAGAATTGCAAGTCCATTGAAATGCAAAACTTAACTTCTGGAGTTGTACAGAATATGCTCCAAAACAATGACATCATCAACAAAGGTAGGATTTTTTAAAATCTTGTTTCCCTATATATAAACCCCAAAATAATTTAAAAATCTTTTACCACATTGTTCAGCTTAACCCATTCCCACCCTGTAACCTGCCACATTGCCCAGACAAATTCACTGATCATACACATGACTGGATGTGATCACCTTCTACTCTTACTAGAGAATATCAAAATTTCTTTTTGGTGATTTCATCAGAAAAAAAATAAAAATTAAAAAATCCTCAAGATTATGAGCAGCCATATTTCAATATTGTAGTGCAAAAGGGTAGAAAGAGGACCAGGAAATTCTTGTGTTCTAACTTCAATCAGGATACAACAATGTGCACGAGTAATTAGTACGGAAACAAGAATGAAAATGAATTATCAGATTTGAAGGAAAATTACTGCCTTCTGGACAAGACTGCAGTTTTAAGATTATATCTAAGTCTCAGTTATTTAGTCTTTTTCTGTTACAATGGAGGATATACAATATATTAAGTCTAACAATAAAAAAGACAAGGTACATAACCCTTAATATCAGAGACTGCTTGAAAATGTGCCACATTATCACAAACATGCATTCCATGTATTGTTTCTAGTATTTTAAATTTCCAGAGCTTTTTTTTGAAATGGAATTCATGACTTTTAAGCACTTTGGGGTTAACAATAACATTTGTTGAAACTCCCCAAATATTCGATTGTTTAGCATTCAGTGCATTATAAAGAATGTATGTTACTTGAATACCCCATGGCATCTAGGATCTAAATTACATTATATTCTCTCCTTCTTTCCATCTCAGAATCATCTGTAAATGACTCTCCCCTTCCATCAACAGTTTCCTTGTGACAATCCTGCCTCCTCCAACGCCCACCTCAGAGCTCCTGAGTTTATAATACGGGTTTGAGGCCTCACGGGATTCTCTAACATTTACACAGCTGTGGCAAACACTTCAAAATTAACCACCTGACCTTCCCCAAAAAGCTCAAAGAGCTCAAATTCCTTATTGCACACAAAAGAATCAAACACATTTGGGGGGCCTAGGGCCATCATTTTTTTTTAGCTATCAGGCATAAAAACACCTCCATCCACTTTTTCAGAGGACTCTGTTTCACCAGTGCCTTTTTTAATCTTCTCTCCACATTCTACCCTATCTTCTACCTCCACAAAGAAGCCCTGTCTACCACAGGGGCAATAAATTACCATTGAAGAAAGAATGCAAAAGAGGTGCTAAATCAACACCAAATTCACAGGTGAGACCTAGTCTTAGCCTTTGCAGAGTGCAGACTACAGCCTTTACTTAGCTCTCACGAAGGGGCTCATACCTCTTGTGTCCTCCTAACTTCAGTCTGATTTCAAACCCACTGCAGGATAAAGCCTTAACTTTTACAATATATTTTTCTATTTTGATTTATAATTAATTATTACCATGAATACCTTCCTTTACTTTCTCTCACATCTCAGGATTCATTTCTCATGAAAGAAATTCCTATTAAAAAAAGCAGTTTCACCATAGAAATGTACTCCCAAGACAGCTGTTGGACTGAAGAGCAGGACAAACACTCTTGGTGCTCACTGAGGAGCAGCTCTGGGTACACTGCTCTCCCTGGAAGAGGAGAGCCTGGTGGGCACCCAGATAGATCCTCGTCACCTTAGACATGTTCTAAGGTTAAAATACAGCAAATTGATACAGTGGGGCTTTGTCCCTTAGCAGGGATGCAGCCATCGTCCAGCTCACAGTGTCTCAGTGACACAGCACTGGCTTCTTTGCCAAATTGCCTGATAAGGCCACAGCAGGCTCTGGATTTACCCATTACCACAGGGTTTAATGACCTTAAGCACAACACTGAATTACACCTCCAATTGCTATTTCCATCTGATTAACACTGAAAAATGCAGAAGGCTGGGTACATACACACAACACTGGTAAATGGACTAGCACATTGAGCCATAACATGCAGCATTTAATCCTCATTCAACACTTAACTCAGGATTATTTACAGAGCCTTTCAGAAAGGGATGTGATACTGCAAAATACAGAACTAAAAACTTGGTCTGCTTAAAAAAAAATAATAAATGTTTGAAGCACTTGGTAATAAACTTTTTAGGAAATCTGTCACTGAAGGTATCTCATATAGCCACTGCTCCCACTACCCATACCAAGGTTAACCAAAGCCATGATTTTGCAAATAACTGCTTAGGAATAGGAGAAATGGGTTCAAAGCTTTGCTCCTGGCCATATTCTAAAGCAAAATAAATGTAAAATTCACAAAGATAATTTTGCAAAATAATTGTCTGTTTTACTATCATGGCACAACTGCCTGCACTTCTTCCAAATGCTCATCAGCCAGTCTAGAAGTTTATCTCAACTGGGCATCACAGTCATTAAGAAACTCGGTGAAAGGTAGGTTATGGATGTAGAACAATACTACCATTTTTAAATTGCTAAAATAGAGCTTTGAGTTATAATAAGAACCAGAGCTAAAAGTTGAATGCCAGCTTTTTTTTTTTTTTGTTTTGTTTTAGGCTTTCATGTTGACCTCTGCTCTACACAAACTTAAATCTGTTTTACATCAGAAGCTGCAGGGACGGAAGAGTACATGGGAAAAGAACATGTCTGGGAGTTTAGAGAGGACCAGCTAAATTTTTTGAGCTCCAGTGGGACTGGTGACATAACTAAAAAGCAACAAACAGCAGGTGAGAGGGAGGATTTAAATATAAATAAGGACACTTTGAAGCCATAAGTTTTTATTGATCACATTCACATTTACAAATCAAAGTCTCTGCTCTTAGGAAAATATTTAGCTAAGAAAGAATCCAAAAGTCGTAAAATACCAAGCAGGGAAAGAAAAAATCTTAGAAAAAAAGTAAAGGCATGGAATCATGTTGATAAATATTCCCCAGACTACAAAAATCAACTAAACACCCTATTTTCTTTAATTAAAAATCACTGAATTATTTAAGGATATCTGCCCAGATTAATTATTGAAGACACATCAAGATCTGCCTAGTGGTGTGATTACTGGTTTAAATGGCTATTTGGATCTGCCTATTTGGACTTGAATTCAACCTCCAATTAAAAAAGTTATTAGAAATTCAATCCCACAAACAACTTAGCACATCCACACTCCATGCTTTAAAATGGTCAAATATTTTAATTCACATCATTCATCCATTAATAAAAAGGCAGAGTTTAGTTTCTTTTTTTCACTTGTCAATGTATACAAAGAAACAATGCTCATTTTATGGCCATGGCTTAGCAGAAAACATTTGCCATCCTACTAAAGGTGATGCTCAGAATCTATCCATGGCATCAGAGTTCAATAGCAGCACATTCAATCTGGAAAAAAGTGGTGGTTACAATAGCATAGTAATAACAGTTGCAGATAACAATCTGAAAAGCTGAGACCACTGAAACACGATGGTTTGCAGTTAGAAAATATTTGTGTGTTTTACCAGAATGTAGCCCAGTACACTGCCAACTAGGAGAAATAAAAATCTGCTGGGAAGACACAAAATTAGATCAGAGCTCCCTCAAATGAAAAGAAATCCAGTCTTGCTGAACTGAAATGTGATCATTGGGATAGCATTTCTATCAGCTCATTCATTTCAAATGCAATTTAATGCTGTATTAGAAACTTCATTTTAACAAAAGCCACTGCATAGGTGCAACTTGGCTGCCAGAGCAGGCCCAGGAGTAGGTCCCCACAGAGACCCCATAACCACACTTTCTGAACTGAGACAGATTCCCTCCACCAAGTGAAGGCAGCTGAGGTACTGAATATTATAAAATAGGTCTTACCAGCTTCTGCAAGATGTGTTCAGCCCTGTTGGCCTTAACAGTGACCACAGGGTTGCCTGGGAATGGATACAAGCAAGGAACAAACATTTAGTGATACTTAGCCACAAAACTTGGCCAGCCTCCAGAAATCTGCAGCTTACAGGCTTCCCACTAGCAGACCTTGGTGGATTTCTCTTCCATGAACTTTTCCAGTTGCCTCCTGCCCTGCCCCATAAAGGATCAATAATCACAGCATGCAGGCTCACACTATGTAGCACCATTCTGAATCCTTCTGGGGCTGTGCATGCTGCCTGCATTTAATCCTCACACTTCTGGTCTCAGAAAATAAATAATGGGCACTTGTTCATCTCTATGGCAGTCATGATCTTCAGACCCTTTCTCTTATCTTCTCAGCATTACCTTTTTGGCACACTGAAGAATATGACATTTATGGATGTTCCTTCTGCAAAGGATGTGAAGTCAGGACTCCATGGAGAGTTTTCACATACCTTCACCTTGTATTTAGTGATCTGCCTAGTGTGAACTGAACTATTTTCCAAATATTTCTGTTTTCCCCTAGAGGAAAGAGTCTTGATGACAGTTCTAATCTAAGACCTAATTTAGGTACCAGGCTGGTGTTTTGAAGGAGACAGAGTTAGATCAAATTACACTAAATTTATCAGGTGGAGATCTAAGTGTTTCTTTTTAGTGAGATGCAGACATTTGTGCCATTAATGTTAACTATTTGACAGCGGTTTCTTTTCATTACATGAAATGAGAAAATGGAGCCAGTTCATTATGAAGATAGTGAAAGTTTTAATAAGGCAAATACAGGCTGAATCCTACAAGTGCATGTGGGAAAAGTAATGTAAAAAATGCAACATCAAAGAAAGATGAGCAGGGAATGGAGAGCAGAGAAACATGTAATGAACCGAGTCAGACTGAAGTCTAAGATAATTGCTTAAAGATTGCAGCACTTGGGAATTGCTATCCTATGGCAGGAGTAGAAAATGGGTTGAAATGAATGGGACCCAGTCAATCTGTAACCACATTGTAAGGGCCAAGATAATTTCCTCCATTTTCGGGTGCAGAAGCTGAGGCTCTGAACAGAGCTGGCAGTGATGGTCTCACCTGGAACAGATCTGCGCAATCTGGGATCAGACTGACCAAACTTGCTCTTTGCCCAAAAACCTCTTGTGAATATTTTTTGTTTTAACTCTGGGGCTAGAGAGAACTTAATAACCTGTCAGTGTGAAATAATTGACTTTCCTTACTGCAAAGAGTGGGGCTGTTCTTGCTGTTTGTACAGTGTTAAATAAGCCAGTTGATCAATGGGGCTCTGATGATTTATTAACATCATGCTGCCAATGAGAACACATGCTGGAAATTAGGATGGCTCAAACTTAATTTTAAAATACTGAAGGAAATCTCAAATAGTTCAAGGACTTACAACACTGGTTGTATATTTGTCACATATTAACACAGAAAGCAAAATATATCTGAATAATAAGGAATGCATCTTCAACCAGTTCAAAGTAGTGCCCACAACAGTAAGTGCAAATTGTGTTTTATCATGTTTTCTTGCAATTCCACAAAAATGACTTGATATCCCAGTGTATTAAGCAACTCCTATGTTGTCTACTAAGTACCTCTGTTTTTTCAAAATGAGGGAAAAAACAACCTAAATCTATTTTCATTTGGATAGGAGTACTTTATTTTTTAATTACAATGAAAGCAATCCAACTGACCTGAAATTCTCACCAAAAAAAATTTAAGCATTATTAAAACAGCTGAAACAAAACACTGCATGTTTTTGTTTTCATGTTTTTGTTTCCTCACTAAACATTCACAGCACCAAACTGGCCTAGTTAAGGTCATAATTCCTAAAATTTGATTCATTATTTATGCTTCATTTGGGCTGACAGTGTACCTACCTAGTAGAGATTTATTTAGCAGTTGTCTGCTACCCCAATAGAGGCTGCTGTTCCCCTTCACCTTTCTAAATACACACATAAACAGCATTTCAGTGGAAACTGATCCATAAACAATTAACCAGGCATAAAAAATCATATGGGAAACCAACATGAGCTTATATTAAGAGGATTTGGTTATGTGCACTGCCATCAACTTGGGTGTATTTTTACAGTTCAGATTAGTAACTGTAAAATATATGTATATAGTACAGAAAATTGTAGGAGGAGATGTAGGTAAAATATTACTACACTTTGGACTTGCTTGGGCATTCATCTGAGATGTGTACAGTTTGATAAAGATGGCTAAGTATTATCTTCCCTATTTCACACTTTAAGAACATGAACCACAGATACACTGAACAATTTCTGAAACCATCAGAAAGATCTTTCTACACTGGGAAAAGAAGCTCAGCTGAGCCTTAAGGCTACATCCACACTGGCAAACAGTGCGGACCAGAGGAAGATTTTTAGAGCAAAACAATTGACAGTGAGGACCAGAAAGCTGCTTTACAAGAAATTTTAGTTTTAATTTTCTTTTTACCTTGGAGGATCTTTTGTTTAACCCCACAGAACACATACCTATCTCTCTCTGGAGTGCATCAGATGTAGTTGGTTTATTTTTTATCCAAAATAAATTCCAGTTCATGCACTGGAGACAGTTCCTTAACACAAGCAAAAGCATAAACAATGGAAATGATCCCAAGACCTACTTTAGAAGTACCCATCTGATCCAAGCTAAAATTCAAAGGTAGATTTAGCCTTTGCAATGCCCACTGGATAAAGCCTGATTCAAAGCAGTGCGGAGCCAGTAGTGAAGGGAGGATAAGGGGTACTTGCAGAAGCTCCAGTGGAACCAGGTTTTGGGGCACCAGGAGGCAATTTTTTTTTACCCCTTAGCCATTTTTGCAAAGATATGCTCTGCAGCTCTTGGGTTTGCACTCTTGCTGAAAACACACAGAACTTGCTTCATACCACACATCATATTGTGCATGAAAGCTATCCACATGACAGGCAGTCCTCCAGAGATAACAGTAATCTGCTGGTGATGCCAACAATTTTTACTGCCTGCCTGTGTGCGGTGCTCTGCTGAGCCCAGCCACTCAACACAGTCTGCTGAGCAACAAGAAAAAGTCTCCAGCTTTGCTATGCTCTGTCAGCTTTCCTTACTGCTTCCAGAAATTAGTTCTGGGGACTTTGCTGATACATTGACATGAAAAGACAATGTACCCCTCAGCTCCCTGATACACATATTAGATTATAGTCACATATCATGTTCCATGAGAGTCCATGCACATCTTGAGTGTCAGGGAGTTTTCCATGCTTCCAGCATACAGAATTCTGTGAATGCAGCAATATGTAGACTTCCCCAGTTGCTTCAGTGGATTTTTTTGCCTGTGTAATGAAAATGAACACTGAGACATTGCTTGTCATCAGAGACCTGCTGCATCTGTGATGCAAATAATAATAATTGTTGGATAATTGCTCCTTTGTTAGTTCTGCTTTGAATAGATAGACAAGGAGAAAAGATATTTAAAGGAAGAGAAAGAGAGGTGGAAACATACCGGCAAAATTCAAGAAAAATTTCTGGAAGAATATAGCTTTTATAGAAAAGATTTGAAGGAGCAATTAGTTTGTTTACACTCATTTAGCTTGAGGAATTGTTCATCATGTGAACACAGCATGCCTCTGTTTAGGATTTTGGAAATTTTCAAGTGTAATGTAGACCATGAGAACTCTGGCCCTGAGCACTGTCCCAATATCCTGGAATTCCCAAAGTCTGGAGAAATTCTGAGGGGTCGACAGAGGTTTGCATGTGGAATCAAGGCTTTTTATATGGAGATCCATTCCAAACCAGGTTAAGGTACACCCTTAGTATGTAGACATAACTGTTAAAGCTGTTTTTTAAAAAAATCAAAGAATACAGATGTATCACTTAAAAGTTGAAGAGGATTTAGCACCAAATCTTTAGTCCCTTATGCAACCAATTGCTACCTTGTACTTCATAAAATATAGTAGAGCAGTTGAACTGCGGGCACCATAACTTGTACTTTGAATCTACCTAAATGTACAAAGTAATAAATTACAGTGAGTGATCCTAGCTTTTTAACTGGCATTCCAAGTCCATTTGCCTTTCTAATGCATTTTGAAAAAGATAAATGCCAAACACTTAAGCTGCATGTAAGCTTCCTGTTCCTTTATATTATTTCCTATAAATAAAAATATAAATGCTTGCAGTCATGCAATTTGATCTTTGAGCACATGGTACTATAAATCTAGTCATGATACATTTCCCCTGAAAATAAATATGATCTTTTCTTTTAAGATGCAGGACAAAAAGGTTCTTTCTTAAGGACATAAACACTTAATAATCCAAGTAGCCACTTAGCCCAGAAAGTAGAAACATTGCTCCTGGGCACGGGTACTCACTGGATACTCACTGGTCTCCATGCCAGGCAAAAAAGCAAGCACCTAGGATTTTTTTGGGACAGAACTGTGCTATTGTCAGCCCTCTTCTCTCATATGAGAAAGATTTTTTATGAACAAGATTAAATAGATGTTATATAAAGAAATGTCTGTATTCTGTGTCAGGTACTTACTTTGAACTTATGTTCTCTGCTTCACAATTGAAACTATTCTTTCCCTTTAACTGAAGTTGCCAAAATACAGTCTTCATCAACATTGATTCAACACATCATCATCTAAAACAAGGTGATAAAGCTGGTATTTATATCTGTCAGGGGACTGATTACAGATGATGGCAACAACCATCTCAAAAGGTGTAATTCTCTGCCACAGTGTATATCAGTATTTTTCTTAATTATTTTTGACATTTTACCTATTACTCCAAGGACTTTCTCAGAGGGCGGAAATAAAGGGGAAAAATGGGTTTTGTGCCACAGATGAAGAAATACATCTTCTGTAAGTAATTCCCAGAAGAAATCTTGGAAATCTTATGGGGTCAGGAAAGAGGCAAGAAAGTAGCATTTGTCACCCTTGCTGAATTGGTCATCTAAACTTACAGTAACACTAAAGCTGAGTGACTTATCTGCCACCCCTGAGGGAGGAAGAAAAGTGAGACTAAAGAAGTAAAGAGTGGGGGGAAGCACACTGTGAAAGTGGCACGTAAAATACTGCCTAAAGATTCTGATTTTTCAGCCACTTAGCTCCTATTTCCCTATAGCAGATGTGGACATCCCTTCTGGTTTTAGAGATCACACATAGCAAAAATGAAGAATTGTACAGCTGAGATTATGGCAAGAATAAAAGTTCACCAAGTTCGGGACAAGCAAATAATGTCTGAAAGTGGCTCAGAGAAAAACATCCAGCAACAGAAATAGACAATGATCACCATCTACAGGGAATATTAAGGCAGGATGAGTGACAGGCAACTCACAAAACTAAAAGAAACCTTGAAAAAAGCATGTGAAGAAGCTTGTTACAAGTCACTGCTTTTGACATGAGCTTGATGCAGGATGGACAATGTGCTACAAAAAGCAACTTGTCATATATCTCTAGAAAAATTTCAAGCACAATTGGCTGCTCAGTTTAATGACACCATTATTAAACTCAAAATAGGTGAAACAGGCTATAACAGACATGAACTTTCTCTTTTTATCATAAAAACCTATGAACACTGCAGCCATTCCAGAGTAATACAACTCATCATTTGGTTTCCCTTGGAGTTAGTTTCTGTACAGCGTCTTGTCTCATCCTCTGAATCTTCCAACATCCCCTGCTGATGACCCACCAGCATGAGCACAGTTAGCAAAACACGAGTTTTACGTAGCTATTGGGCCTACTTTATCTTGCATTACACAAATACAAATAAAACTAACAGCACTCCATGGAAGCTCCTACGTGTGGAAATGGATTGTTATAAGAGGGTTTGTAACATGGGCCACTTAAGACATGCCAGGACCATGTGAATTATTTGCATTTAACAGAATATCTATCTTTCAGATATTTGCTACTATGTTAAGGTGGTTTGTCCTTAATTTACGCTCTATCAGAATTGAAAACCCCTTTTTTCCTCTACAACTAGTGTTGGCTGCATGGTGGCCGGCCTTTAAGAGAGCATTTACTGCCTACCTCTCAGAGACAGTAGAGGAAGGGTGAGTGATTTTCATGCTCTGGCACTCATTGTAGGCTGTTTAATTTGTCAGGACTACTAGGCCATGGTTTTGTGCTTTGACAGGTTTTTGTTATTCCTGCTAATCCCATTTCTGTTGTGTAATGTGCGTGGCAGCATCTGGTGACAACAGAATAGAACACCTAATTGTGAATGAATACAGAGAGCCCTGTTCTGCCACATTGCCTGTTGCACTATTTTTGCATTTTTATGGCTGAGGGTGGGCTTCCAGGAGCTGCAAAGCAGACAGCCCATCGTTGTAATCAAATTTGCCATTTGCATGTGTGTGTTCTCAGCAGCCTTCCTGTTTCCACAGCACTCAGGATTCCCTGGGTTTGTTTTTCTGGCTCCCTCTTCTGAAAGGAGAGGATGATCTTAAGTATGTATTAAAGAAGTTCTCTTTAAGTCACAATGTGAAGCTGATGGTTTTAAGTGCATTTGGGACTCACCAAAAGGAGAAGAGCCAGTGCAGTACCTGCACAGCTGTCACTGCCTCCACCTCTTGTATGGCTTAATTCCCTTGCTGGACACAAGGACCCAGCCTGTCCTGGTGCCTGGGGTTAATATTCTCCAGGTGCAGGACCCTGCATTTGCCTTTGGTCAGTTTGAGATGCTTCCTCTCTGCCCATCCCCTCAGCCTCTCAAGCTCCCTCTGAAGGGCTACACAGCCCTCTGGGGCATTGGCCACTCTTCCAAGCTTTGTGTCACCAGCAAACTTGCTGAGAAGGCATCTGGCCCTTCATCCAAGTCATTGATGGATAAGCTAAACAGTACCGGGTGCAGTATTGAACCCTGGAGGACACCACTATTGCCAGGCATCCAACTAGACCCTGTGGCAGTGATTAAAATCCTCTGGGATCTGCCACTCAGCCAGGTCTTAATCTGCCTCACTGTCCACTCATCCAGTCCACACTTCCACTGAGTTTGCCTACAGTGACATTGTGAGAAACAGTGTCTAAAGTCCTGTCAAGGTAGAAAACATCCTCTACTCTCCCTCATCACCTCTGGAAGTTCTATCATAGAAGGCAATCCAGTTGCACAAGCAGGATTTACCTTCAGTGAACCCATGTTGACTACTCCCAGTCACCTTCTTGTCATCCATGTGGATAGACATGGCCTCCAGAATGAGACATTCCATGAACTTTCCAGGGATTGACGTGAAGGTGACTGGCCAGTAGTTCCCTGGGCCCTCCTTCTTGCCCTTTTGAAGCTCCAGGGTGACATTTGCATTCTTCCAGCCCTCAGGCACCTCTCCTGGTGGCCAAGACCTTTCAAAGATGATCGTGAGTGGCCCTGTTGTGGATGGGTACAGGGTCCATGGGCTTTTGGATCTCAAGTGTGCCTAGATATTCTCTAACTCAATCTTCCTAGACCAAAGAACTCCACATATTTTCAGCTTAGATTCTTCTCAGCCACAAGCATTAGTATTGCAAGACAAGACTGACAAAATTCACTGCCCACATCAATCTTGCAAGAACTTTCAAAAGATTAATTAAAACAAAGCTCTAAAACCCAAGAGATCTGAAGTATATGAATCACAACATCAAAAAGAAAAACTTTAAGAAGAGTGCTCAGAATTTTAAATTAAAGTGCAAGCTTAAATCTTCTCTTGTTACCACTTGGTGCAATTTTCCTCCCAGTAAACAGCTCTTCTGTTTTTACCACAACAATATGGAATCAAAACACAAAATCGGCTGGATGCAGAAACCAAGAAAAGATCTAAAGCTGGTATAAAAATATAACACATTTCTCATAAATTTTTTCTAACTCCTCTGTATTATAGGATGTTGAATTTACGAAGTTTTAAAAAGGTGGTCAAGCAATACTGTAAATATGAAAGCTGTTTCAGGAGTGAAGCATGAGGCAGCATACAATCCACACATAAAAATAAGATCTTGTCTTATGCTTCCTCTTATCAGCTACAGTTCAATTCTAAACCGAGTTCTAAGAAGCGCAAGATAGTGAAAGCAAAAATATTTATGTACACTATGCATACAGAATAGACGACCAAGGGAGAAACGTTCCTCCTTATCAAAGACTTGTATTAGATGTATCCTTCTTCTAAGCATCTGTGGACAAGTTCCCCAGAAAAGATGCCTTTCATCAACTATGGGAGCTGTTATTCGTTATCATCATCTGTTTATAATCAATGAGAACAGTTGGATGCTCAGCAGTCTTGAAAATTGAACCAATTATTTAGGTCAGTAGTTTTTAACCTTTTTCTATTTGTGGACTCTTAAGCATTTTCCAGTGGATGTGAGGCACTGTTAGAAATTTTGCTCATGTAGATAGCTGTCACTTTCTTTGGCACTGTCTAGAATTTATCCCTTCCCTTTCATCTCCTTATGAATATATCCCCAGACTCTGAGCTGAAAAAACCCCAAACCCCATTAGCTAAGTATATACATTTTTTGTTAATTAAAAAAAAAAAAAGACCTGAATCCATGTGTTTTTAAGCACCTTGACAAACTATGCAAACAAAACTTTCCTGGTTTGAATCTGTTATTTTGATTACAACCCAGGGAAGGTGCAGTTCTGCAGACATTATTCTCCACTGGCACAAGCAGTTGCTGCTCAGCTCCAGCCCCATGAAATGCTCCCTTTCCCTGGCTGCCAGGCACTCGCCTCCATCATGTGCCAGCAAGTGGTTTTTTTCTAATCCATGAGCTGTACTTGAGACCAAGAGTGACCACATAGGGACTCAGAACTACTACCAAAAGTCCTTAAGTCACAGAGTAACCCTTTACTTTTGTGCTACAACCCTCAAAAAACTTATGAACATAGTTTTGAACAGGGAGTAACGGAGAAGAGCAGACACAAGCAAGGGATGAGCACCCTAATTCTCCCATAGCAACACAAATTAAAATGTCCCAGATTTGACTTTGCATTCCCAAGCATGCATTGTAGCCAAGCAGAAGGGCCCCCTTCCCAAGGGGCTGCTTTGGGAAGGAGCTCTGACTGAGGTCTAACCACAGGTAGCTTCTGGAGTCCCACCTGAATGTGCTTCCACCACGTCTGGTGAGCAGCCACAGCAGGAACTGCTTCTGGCACTCACACCACTTGTGAATACTCTTCTGCCCACACATATCACTGTCTCAAAGCAGAGTCACTAGAGCCAATCCAACCAAATCTAACAATCAACCACACACTCAGTAGAGATTTCTCTGTAAAATATTTCTGGTGTCATTTTGTTATTTATTTTAATTATTATAGTTACTAGGATACATAGCAATTATATATATTTGATCTGATCTCCATTAGATTACTGTTCTGCAGATAAATGTGTACAGCCAGTAAGGAGAGCACAGAAAGAAGCAAATTAAACAGAACAGGCTCTTAGGGCTCCAAAGCTCAATCTCTACCCTCAGTTTAGGCAATGAAAAAGTGTGCCTAGGTCAGCTCTGAAGAGACTTTGGTAATGCCTGATGCTAACGTTTTGGGAAATGCTCTGAACCAACAACTGACAAAACACTTAAAAAAAGTAACTGCTCAAAAGTTGCCTAAAATAATGAAGCATTTGGGAGGAGGTGAGACCCTCACTGGTTTTAGTGAAAAAAACCTTTAGTCCTGACTACTGTATTTAAATTAAATCTATTTGCTTTTTGCACAGTTCGAATAGATGCTTTTTAATTATTGCTAATTGTTTAAGATATTGTTGTATCCCCCTGAAGATTTAAACTGAATAAATTTAATTCCTTTAAAATATCCTTCAGCTACAGGCAATAAAGTAAGAAGCCCCATAGGTATGGCAGTAAAAATAACCATAAAGGCATAAGCATTTAAATGAGGAGAGCATGGAATACTTCCCACTAGACCAAAAAAAAAAAAAAAAAAAAAAAAAAAAGTGAGAGTAAAGAGAAAGAAAAGAAAGAAAGGGCTGGCGGGGGGGGGGGGGGGGGGGGGAAGCTAAGCTATGTGTTTTGGAGACACAAGAACCAAACCATGAAACACACAGTTGAAACATTTAGGATGACTATGAAAAAGGTCTATGTTCACTTGTTAAGGAATGCGCTAAGGCAGACTAAAGCATATGAATGGCCCTTTCACAGGTCACAGATTCCATTCAGTTCTTGGACATTGTTATTATCCGACAGAAATAGATGGGCCTAATTAATATTCTGGACATACCTGAGAGAACATTCTTAAGGAAATCATCCTATGGTGGTTTGGGTTTGTTGTGTTTTGGGGGTTTTGTTTTTTTGTTGGGTTTTCTTGGGTGCTCCATGCTTTTTGGTTTTGTTTTTAACAAACAGGAAATGTTACAAATAGCATCTGGTTAAAAAACTGTGAGCATAATTTTGGTATTAAAAGTTTAATAAAGAGTCTACTTCTAATATACTTGTTTATGCAAAGACTTGGAAACGTTTTTTTTGTTTTAGTAAACAATTTTGCCATGTAGATTAAAGCTGAACTGCACAGTCATTTTGCAAGCAATTATATTCTTGGCACTTTTCTGAACATAATATAACAATTACCACAGCAACTGCATTTTATCAGAACACTCCAAGCATGCAGCAGGTTAATATCAATTTTCAGCAACTTCAGATAATATTTCTAAGATGCTAATGTTAGGCAGTTTCAAATGACCAAACAGCTTCTGATATGAACTGAGCTCTGGTCTTTTAAGATAATGTGGTTATATAGGCCCCAATTTATGGGGACTACTGTTCCCCCCCTTATAAAATGCTGTTAAATTTGATGGGAGCCTGTGCAAACAAACCCAAATGCAGAGCCAGTTTCATGGCAAAAAAGACAGACTGATTGAAAGGTCAACTTTCCTAAGAAACTTGGATTGGGATCTCGGTGCTCCCACTGCCTGATGTGGGACAAGCTGCCCCCTCATACAGCTTGTCCATTTACCTCATAACCTTTGCAAGAATCAGCTACTCACTGCGTGTCCTGATACTATTCACTTCCCTAAAATTATTTTGTTCTTAGTCTAATCTACACCATATTTTAAAGATATGTGGTTTGATTTCAGCTATTTGACTCCTGCTGAAAAAGCCCCAAAAGAATAACCTCATTTTTTTGTGTCCCAGTTCCCCTCACTGCTGACCCTTGTGACAGAGAGCAGAAGTAGGCCCCAAAAATGTATAATCTTCCAGAGTCATCCAAGCTCTATCACTGCAATTTGAATTCGGGACACCACTTCAATACAGTGACTTGTTGTTCTCAAATGTCTGGATGGCATACAAATATAGATAAAAGTAGATACTAATTATCACATCTATTCTCAAGGCATGCATGGAGGGAGGCAATAAAGAGGAGGGGAAGTTTATGGGTTACTCCCACACATAAATCCTCTATGTGTCAATGGGTGAATAGACACTACTTTAGCCTATTGTGCAAAGCTGTTTTATAACAACAAAAAGCTGAAACAGAGAAGAAACTATATTAGAAAGGCAAATATCAAAATACATCACTACTAAAATGCCTACAGGTAATCAAGTGATTCAGTTCTGTAGTACATCCAGAAACAGGAGTCAAGATTTTTGTACTCAAACCCTAATATGGCATATGTGGAAAAAAAAATCCCATTGAAATAAATAGACCTATTCATTTCAGAGACAGTGAAAAAGAGAAGAACTTTCTTTGTCTCGCCACTTTAGAGCCCCTTGATAGCATTTTCCTTTTTTATTGTCTTTTAGATATAGATGCCCCTCTGCTTAAGTATCACCAAAGCTACTAGTAACAAATACCTAAATATATAACAGATGCATAAGTGCATCTTGGGATAAATACATTATGGACAATTAACTGTCATCATACCCCTCAATTACATTTTCACCCGCTCCTGTAGTGTACACCTGTGGCTTGTTAGTACTGCAATAAGTGTTGGAAAGCAACTCTAAGGTTCAAAGGTAGCGCCGCTAAAATCTGTTTTCCTCTTTTTTCCTAAATGTGTATTATATAAATGTGAAAACAGAGAAACAAACACGAGAAAAAAAGAACAGTGCCTTTTCGTTTACTGGCTGACACTGTTGATCTAGTGAAAATTTTTCACTTTCCTGTTACATCACACAGGAAGGCCATTTGCATGGAATATTGGGCCTGATTCTGAATTCAGAGTAATGCAGAAATCTATTAGTCTCTGTAGTAATCTTTGAATAATGTAGAAATTAACCCAGAAAAACAACAATCAAAATTCATTTTAGCACCATTTGTAACATTATTTTAAATGGCACTTTCTCATCTGTGAGGAAATAATATAAGGACCACAAACACAATTTCAGAATATTTTGTAATGCACATTGTTTTTAGTAAAATGCAAAAGAACTTGTTCAAAGCATAGCTAAAACTAATACATAGCTAGGTTTCATTATAATCAAGTCTGCAAGTTTGAAAAATCTAAGTTTAAGTAGCTATTGGATATCCTTACTATAACCATATTTAGATTCATAATAGCTCCTGGAAATATTATTTATTATTAAACATGAAGTGGCATAATTCTGTAAGCTTTGTATATGACATTGATGGATTGCCCGTAAAGAAAATTATTAAACAAAAATATACTGTGAAAATAATCTTATAACTGTAGCTGAAGGCAAATCAAGCACAGAAGTACCTCTCTCAGTGCATATCCCAATGTCATTAACACACTTCTGTGGCTTCCATATTTGTTTATGTATTAGTCTTAAACAGTCAACATTAGAAACTTTTATTCTGAGCCTGTACTTTTCCAACCTTACTTATCTTCGGACTACTACTTGGTTAGGGAGGGAGCATGGAAAACCAGAGGCTTTCCTGTGCTTCAGGATGAACATGATGGGGTGGTCTTTGAAAAGGTGGCTGCTCCACTGATCCTCACGCATTGCCTGGTCAACTTGCAAGGATCCCCCCCCAAAATCTGACATGCTGGAGTGCAGGTGGCCCACTGCAGGACAAGACTGGCTGAAGCACGCAGCTGGGACAGGCTGGGACACCTGTCCAGATGTTGCAGCCCCCACCTCCCACACACTGCTGCATCCCTTCTGGATGATGCATCCAGCAAGTCCCAGCCATGGTCCCCTGAGCTAAGCTACTCCCACAGAATGACCCATGGACCAGGAGAAGGAAATACTGTAATTCTTTGTGGTTCAAGGCTCTCTGCATAGACAGAACATAACTGGTCATATATGTCATGCTGATCCAGGAAAAAAACCAGGCTGTTAGGACTTGCCAGCACTGTCACTGCTTTTCATCTGCCTATAATACTGACAAGTCAAACAGCTGAGAAAAGCTGATCTTCCCCCATTGACTCCAATACAGTGAGATGTTTACCTACTCACCCATAAATTTCAGCAGAGACTCTTAACAATTTTCTTTTTTCTTTTGGCAATAAAAAGTATTTTTTTCAAGTCTTCACATAACTTTTCCCCAAATAATTTATATATGTAAATGTCAATAACTTTTTCTGTATAATGAACAGTGGTGCCAGATGACACCTCTACAGCTTTTTGGCAGCTTCCTTTTTTTATATTGTTTGTTTCTTTGCCTGTCTTTTAAAAATTCTGTGAAGGTGAGCTGAAAGACAGGACACCCAGGTACTCACAAATCTGGAGCTGCATTTTATTTTACATCCCCTGTGACTTACCTGAGAGACACTGAGGGGCTGGAAGTTGGTCCTCAGAATTAATGAAGAATATTGCAGATGCTAATTTATGGGCAAGAACCAAACATGCCTGGTTTGGCCAACAGTGAGTCAGGGATTATCAAACAGCAACATTTAAACAGCAGCCCTCTGAAGAACTGGGTTCCCTCACTAAATGACAACAGTGACTGGCCAGTCAGCATAAGCTGTGATGAGTTATATCATCTTACCCTGCTAAATCCATGGTCTCAAAAGAGTTTAATCACAGTTGCATGACACAAAGCCAATGCTTTGCAATGACTGTCAGCTAACTTGCCTTTTGCAACTACATATGAACAAAATATCATTAAGTGGACCCTAGAAAGAACAAGAGAAGAGACAGAAATGAAAATATTTGAAAACTGTTAGCATTAGCTATGGGGAAAATACTCAGCAGAAATAGGAAAGGAAATACTTGTTAAATTGAGAAAAACCTTTCTGATACATGCTGTGTGCAAATCCTCTGATGTTTGGGTGCTTCATTACATGTCTGGAAAAATCTAGAGACAATCAAATAGCAGAAAAATGCACTAAAAAGACTAATCCTGTATGATTCACAAACTGGACAGCATGATCTAATAGGACACTCATTTCTAGCAATTTTTTTCTTGGAAATGTTATTACTTTTGCTAAAAAGCTGGCACCATTTAAAACAATAATAAAAGCCTGTCTTTCCCATGTCAAGGGTTTTTTTTTAAGATAATTTTTATAATTAGGAACTTCATCAAAAAGCACCCTTAAGATTTTAACTTCCTAAATGACGATAGGAAACACCCTAATTTCTATTGTCTAAGAATTTTCATTGACTAGCCAGGGAAAAATTAGTATCAGTAGCATTTACACTGTTCTATAAATGGCCTGAGCAAAATCTCATAACAAATCCACAGTGCAGTCGGAACTCATCTGTTCTTTGCACTTCCTACTTTGCAGATGAGACAGTCTCAAAAGACTGGGTAGGCTGAAGACTGGTTGGACAACTCTATAAGTGAAGTCTCAAGACTCTTGTCATTCTAGCTGTCTAAATTACTTAAACAGGACTCAGAGGGATTTAAAGGGGAGAAACGACATGACAAACAATTATATTCTAACACACTATTTATAACAATGCCCTTTCAGATTATTGTTCCACTCAGACTGACACATTACTGTAATCCCAGGGATGAATCAAGGGACTTAGAGTTAGATCGTGCACAGCTTGTAGGCATAAAAAAAATACGAATAAAGAACTGACATTCAGGAAATATAGAGCGACTCAAGAATAAATTCTGCTGGGATGAGCTTAATTTATCAATGTCAATAACAACGGTGAACACATCGCAAGAATACATGCATATTAATTGAAAATAACTCAGATTAAATCACTGCAGTTTGACATTTTGAGATAGGCACTTTATCTTTTCAAGAAAGAGAGCACTATAAAATCTTTAATCTGAAAACACATCTTAATTGCATGTTATCACCTCCTAATTGCTTCTATATTATATTAAACATTTTGCTAATTACTAGCCTGATCATGGTGTAAATAGCTTGAGGCTAGAGCTCATAACCAGCTGAAGACAACTGGGCACAATGAGGGCCACAAAGAAGTTTATCACTTCAGTGTATTATCACGGACTTCCATCATTATCAGTGTCTATCACTCTTTATCTCTGCTTCCCCTGTGAGATAAAGAAGAGAGACAATAATGTAGATCAGAGGTTGGGTTGCATTTCAGTTAATCCATCTATTTCTAGCTCTAGATTTCTAATATTCCCTGGGGACAGAAGTTGTCTGCCTACTGCTGTCACTAATCTACTGCTGGAAGACTGCGGCCAGAATGCTATTTGCTCTGCCCTGAGCCCTGGTAATGGAGGTGCTCCAGGACAGCTGGAAGTGCACACTGCACCCCAAACCAAAGGACATGGATGAAATGCACTGCTGTGAGCAATCTACCCACTTAGCTTCAGCCACTGGGTAACACACAGATGATACATAGGGAGACTCTGAGGCAGCAGCCTGTGAATTCATCAGGAAAGAAAATTATTTGTGTATAGGCAATGAAAATGCTCATACAAAACTGCCAGGTGACCCAGAAATGCAGGCAGCCACTGGGGCAGCAACTCATCATTTAGGTACAGCACTTGTTTAAACAATTACTGCTGTATTAAATGAACTGACCAAAAGAATTGTTGGGAGTTTTTTTGAAAGGAAAAAAACTGTCCAACATCACATTCAAGAATTAAGAGGCTTTTTGGGATTCCAAACTGCAAGGAAATACACATCTTTGTAAAAAATTACTTGCACTTCCCAAAGAAGCCAACCTTATGTAGGAATAAATCACCACAATGGCAAGCAGCTTTTCTCACTGTTCCCTTGGCAGAACATAATTCTAGCCAGTGCAAAGAGAATGTCACGATGTGCAGCCTATGAATTTTGATCTCTGTGTTCAAAATTAGATTTTGACTACATCTACTTTGCCAGGGCCTGCTGTAAGATGTCAGAGGCCCAAGTTAATCTCTGTTAATAAAAGCTTACTTTTTCATCTGTGGCTACAACAAAGAATTTATGCCTTGAGCTGCATTTGCTAGATGGATAAACCCCACAACTTTCACTGAGTAGAAAGGTAACAAGTCAGGCAGGAAGAAAGCAGACTGCAAATGAGGGAATATGAAATATGGATGAATTTAGGCCTGAGTTATGAGGAGCAAAAGAAAAACATTCTCAGCTCCAAACTGTTCTTTATTGGAGGACCATATTTAATTAAATTGTACATAATGAGTTAATCAGAAAGTAGTGCCTAAATCTGTGGAAATCTTCTACCCTCCCCACAGAAAGGGAAACTTCATTGATGGGTAAGTGACAATTTCTCCAGTGAGACAAGAGGTGCTGTCTCTACTTTACCCTTTACCTTCAAGATTCCCTCACTCACACCTCCTGGACTCAGCTGTGGGGTTGTTTTTTCCCCACTCCAAGGATGATATCACTCTCTCTTTACCTAGGTTTCTATTCTTCAGAAGCAACATAAAACATGAGAAGTGGGTGGTGTCCCTGTCCCTGGCTAAGGGGTTGGAACTAGATGGTGTTTAAGATTCTTTCTAACTAAACCATGTCATGATTCTATAAAATAGGAAGTGCTAACAGCAGCACTACCTGTGTCCCCCTCACAGGTGCTGCCCACCTCCCAGGGTCTGTCCTTCTCCTCCCCTGTGCCTCCTGCATCCCCCTGGCTGTCCCAGCTCTGCACCACTCTCCTGTGGCAGCACGATCGATTGCTTCAGTCACTTGAGCTTCAGCATGACATTGACAGGGATCCAGGGCTCTGAAAGACTTTATGTCAAAGCTTGAGAAACTGGGCTCCTTGTTAAAAAAAAAAAAGAATGAAATACAGCACAGCTATCCTGAAGGAAGCAATGATGCACAGCTGTTTTATTGCCTGGTACAGGTAAGACATTTTAGGGAATATATTCTGTCATTTAATGAGCCCACAGCAGAGGGCCCTGGATTTATCTCAGCTGCCAGGATCCTCTGACTCTTTCAGGTTCCCATTATCTTCCTCTATTTCCATCTTTCTTTGTTTCTAGGCTGTGTCTATTTAAAGTGCCTCAGCCTTTCTCTTCAGCTCCTAAGCAGTTTTTATAGGTGCCTGTGCTCTCCCCAATAATTCCTTAATTTGCCATCTCCACTTCATTTTATGGCTACAGGAAAGCCATGCTGGATTCTTGTCTTCCTTGCATCCCAATTGAGGGGAGGGAGACACTTCCCAGTAGGATAAATATTCTGCCATGACAGCTTGGTGCAAGGCTGGGCCCCCTATGTGGTGGTAAGTGGTTCAAAAGTATCTTGTACACAGCTCAAAGAAAAGGCTGTACCACACAACATACAACTCTTCCAAGGGCTCATTTCTGCAGCTGTATTTTAAGACCCCGCTACAGATGAATTTTATGATATTTGCTTGTTTGTGTTTTCTCCTCTGTGTTAGCGTATATTATCTCCACAGACACTAATTCTTGATATAAATGATGCTAAGCAGTAAAGTATGGTCCATTAACTTGATTTTTAAAAGTATCTAAAATTTACGCAGTGATTTAAATAATAATATAAATTATATTAAGTATGTGCAGCAGCAGAGGGTACGGCCTCCTAAACAGAATGAATTTCTCCTTGGAGAGCACTGATTAGTTCATTTTTCCTAATGAATCTTTCGTTATAGTCAGAAGTTCCTTTTTTTCCCCCTCACTGTCTCACTTATGAAGCATGCATATGTATATATGTATGTTCCATTTATATATTTGATAGCTAGATTAAGTAGTATCCTACTTCACCTCCAGAAAGGGCACAGCACTTCTCAAGGAGGCAGCTGCATTTCTTAGGTGAGGGAAACTGAGGCCAAGGCATCTCACCCAAAGGTCCTTGACCTCTTCAATCCGTGGGCCAGCCATAGATTGCTGGCCTTCAGAGCATGAAATTCATGGCTAAAATCCACTCTGCAGAAAAGTGGATGAATACTCCTGCTTGTCTCCACAAAATTTATCGCTGAGGCCAATTAGAAAGTGTTACCTGGTAAGACTGATGGAGTTGTTATGATTGCTTCTGCCCTGTCAAAAAAGTGCAGCAGATGGTTTTGCACTGTCTCCTCCAGCGCCCAGCAATGCCCCCCTGCTCCAGCTCTCCCCTCACTCTGCATATTCACGCTGCTCTTCCCCAGGGCAGGGTGAAGAAGAGAGAAGTCCCCCCCTCCCCTCAGAAGTGCTCTATGTGCTCCTGGAAGACAGGCTGCCATCCGGCCTAATGAGCTTTGGAACAAACTGCTTTTAAGACAACTTTCCTTTACCTGCGGCAACGCTCCTTTGGTGGCTGTTTACCAGCACCCCGGTCATTTAGGCTGTAGTTTAAGATGCATCACAGTTGTTGGATTTTTCCCCTAGAAAGATCAGTGTAGGTAGTGCTTTCCAATAAGTGGACATTAATTCATGCTGAATTACAGTGGGATTCCCAAGAAACTACATATGAATACTGAAAGAAATCATTATGATTAATGATATAATTTATATGTGCATGTTGATGAAAGAATCATAATCTAGAGTAAATTAGTAGAGATTTATGTACTAATAATTTTGTTGTGCTCTAAGGTCCAGATGAAAACCAACTAAGTGATGTTGTATTGACAGAAGTTCATATTAGCATATCTTAAAGGGATAGCATAACAGTATCAAAGAAACAATTTCTAATGCATATTAACTCCATTTCACTTCCCCTCCCCCCTCAATCTGTATTTATGGCATTGACAGGAATAAGGTTTCATCTCTTTCATCTTCACCTATGTGCCAAAGAGTCAATGTGGATGAGATGACTGAAAATATTTAAACAGAAATAATGGACTTATAAGAGAGAAAAGTAAATGAACTGACCTGATCCATCCATGTGCTCTTGCAATGCATGAAGGCCATGTGGCTGCATTCAGGGAAGAGGAATTCCATGCCTTCCAGGACAGCTGGTGCAGCTCTCCCCAGGGCCCCTGGTGCCCCAGGTGAGCAGCACCCCACACACCCCCGGGCGCCCCATGCGCTGCAGACTTGGCACCTCCCCATGCACAGCACAGCCGTCATTATCTCAAGCGCTGCCGTTATTGCTCACTGCACACAATGCAGCCGTGGCACTGGGGAGAACAGAGGCCATGGAGAGAACTCATATTTGGCTTCCATGCAGGAAAACACCGGGGGAAGCATCTGTTTTATTGGCAGTATTTTTTCAAGTGATTATTGCATAAGCTGGAGCACACCTGAAGCTCAGGGTAGTGTGGGCCTTTTCAAAACCCTGTGTGGCAGAGGCCATGCACCAATGTCACAGAGTCACCTTGTGGGGTTTGAAATGCCAGCTGATGGTAAACATGTAAAGTAAAGTGCATTACTTGATAATCTAGGTGGCTGTGAATTGTTGTACATTAATCACTACAGCAAATGTTTATAAAAGGCATCTCTGAATAATTACTAACTGATCTTGCCTCTGAAATTCTTATGGAAAATAAGAAGTAGAATGTGGGTGAAATTTTCTATTCCAATTTATTCTTAAAAACAAAGGATAAATTGCCGATCTAACAAAATCAGCAATTTTTTTCTTCTGGGGTGCTCTTAGTACATAATACTAATTTTCAAAAAAAATTTTTAAAGAACTGGTAAAATCTAGTCAAAATAGTTGTCCTCCCCAAGCAGTTTAGAGCTTAAACTGTTTGCAGTTTCCAAGAAGAAAACATCCCCTGAGCTACATACGGGAGACTGTAGTGATTTGATCTAACAGCAGGACCACTACTGTCCAATAGCAATTTAAACAAGATCAAGAATATTTCCTACTGTACCTTCCCTTTTAAGTTAGATGTTTTAACTTTTTTCTGCTGGGGACATACTTTTTTTGTAGCACAAAACCAAATACCAGAGACAATGTTTAAATTTTATATAATCTTGGATGTATTTGTTTTTAACAAATCCTTTTGGGCGAAGTAATTCTCTTCTACAGGGCACCAATGTCAATTTACAAAGGTGAAACTACTAACAACAATATTTCTAATGAAAACCAGACTGTGTCTTTGCATTTCACCTAGCTATGGAACCTGTAGCCACCACCAGACACTATGCACAATATCTAACTAATTTTCAAAATCCTCATTTAAACCTTAATTCAAGGGAAAGACCTCTTGATCTTACAAAAGGCATTATTGCCGGAGATTAAACTTCTTGATGCTATGTATTGTTCTAGCTGTAGTCAAGAGGGAATATTAATTGAGATGTTCCATGGATTACAGTGTGTATTCCACAGTGGTTCACATGTTTCCTGGTGGTCCTTCCAACAGGAATAGCACAAATGAGGGGAATAAGACAGATCATTTTGAACCTTAGTTGTTAAGCCATTGTTCTGTTGTGCACAAAAGGTAATGCTTGGTTGATTTGCTTTATTTCTGAGCTGTTCTGATTTTTTCCCTGTGCACCTAATCTCTGCCACTTCCTCTGTGAGTCATCAGCAGCTGGACCCAGCAAAACCACAGGAACTAGCTCCTGGTAAAGAGCTCTAATGGTGCTATTACTCAAGTTCAATTCTCTTTAAGCCTGGTAAAGAAGCATCATGAGTCATATGGTACAGACAAGAGTTCTTTTGCATTTGCTTCTTTAGGAAAATCAAAACCCATGCCTTGCTTTTTGAGAGTGATTACAATGGGTGTCTCTTATACCTATGTCACTCTCCCTGTCCTTTGCAGGAAGAATGAAGTGTCATTTTCTTTTCAAGTCCTCATTATTTCTTCTTGCACTTAGCAGTTGCACTGCCTATAATTTAAAATCAAGATCTTAAAAATAAAACAAAACAAAAATTCCCCACCGTTTAGCTCTGTCCTTTCTGCTCATTTTCACTGCACAGAAGTGCAATGTGGTTCACACCTCCAATTCAGCTGATTTGATTAGTTGTTGCTGCCATACACCTGCTGCTGTCACTGCAGTAGTCTGTATTTGTGGCAAACATTCCTGCTGTCTGACAGAACAGGTGGATATTGTATAGGAGATTGAAAAGAATGGATGAATGGTAATTATTCTGCATCCCTGCTTACACAAACTCAGCAAAAGTTGGGTCTATGAAATGAGTCTCATGATTTGCCTTCAGTAAATAGAGTGGTCAGGTATCTCATTTTAAACTAAAGCAAAATTTTTAACGGTTGAATAAAATAACCTCCTCAGATGAACTTTACAGTGACATGGTTGAAAGATTTTTTAACCTTCGTTCATTTCTGATACTCAGGCATTTCTATACAAGACAATTTGAAGACTTCAGAGAGCTCTGGGGGATCTCTTTGACTCTTGGTAGGAGTTCCTTTCCTCTCCTTCAATTAAAACAAGTCATTCTTAACATTTAAAAATGGTCCTTATTAAAAGAATGTCTCAGTTATTATCCTCTCAGACTAGCATTCTGCCCTCTGATGAAGGCTTGCATGCTGGTTGAAGGAGGTTTACTTGAATTGTAATGCAATGCTGCTCAGGGATGGAGGGTCTGTGACTGTCTGTAACACTGGGCAGCAGGAAAAGAAATGGAGTTTATTGTTCCACTTCTTGAATGGACTGAACTATATCTATGGCAGACAACAAAGATCCTCTTGCAAAGTGGACAGGCACCTCTGAGCATACAGGTCCCTGAATTATTCTTAAAACATGAAAAAGGGAAGACCCTAAAATCCCACATGCTTTTCAAGCCAAAATGATTTCAGTGAAAAACCGAGGGACAGAGCAAGTAGCATTTAATAGGTAGGGAGAAATGGAGAAACCAAATACAGAAAATATGAAACCTCCCAAAGAGAGGTAAAATGACACTGTAGTCCCTAAATCGGATTGCTTATTAGCACAGTTGCATTTTAATGGATTAAGAGCTTCAACACAGCACTCCCAAGTTGCAATCCACATACCACAAGTGATATGCAAGGGTCTGCTCCCTGACATGTGAGCCTGTGCAGAGCTGCAGGCTGAGACTGCTGTCACCACGGCTCTGGTGGCAGCACTTGGCATGAACAAGTTTGAAAATCATAGTCCTGGGGACTGAAGAGTATTCCTTTTCATTCAAGATAATTTTTAGGCAAATAGTGTGCCTCATCTAAAGCACACATTATTCCTCCAGTTTGAACTAAGTCAAATATTTTGATGTTTTCATACAATAAATGTAATCTAAATACCAATTTGGCAGCAGTGCCAAGATTTAAAATTGTTTACTTCTGCCTATTTCTCCATCTAGCTATTAAATTTGTAGCAGATTGTAAATCATGGTTCTGTAGAAGAAAAATCCAACAAATATTTGAAGACAATATTATGTACATTTTTAATGTGCCCTTTTTTTCAAATATGCACATCTGAACTGCTGTGTGGTGGAAGAAGGTATTTTTCTAAAGGCAGGGAAAACACACGAGACAAAATTTTAGACAGACTGATTCAACATTTTGAAAGTTTCCACAAAGTTTTATGGCATCTATTTCAGATCAATATTTCATTAAAATACTTTCATGTGCTATCTTTAGAATGATTAATTTGATACTTTACTTCAGGTTATACCTTTTATCTATATAGCCCACATCAGTGTTTTGGAGTCATGCTACTGATGATTTTTCAGCTCTCAGGTACATAAGAGGATAGGATGGAACCAAAGAGCTTTCAATTTTCATCCAGTTCTAGCAGATGTATTTGATTTATAGTAGAAGATGGCTTCACATTCTTAAAAATGTTGTAAACAATTTGCAGCTGCTTGATTTTTTGATGCCATCATAAATATTCATGATCATTTTCAAAGATCTACAAAGATAAGGTGACCTTAGATAAAAAAAATCAGACTTGGGTGGTACAGAGTGTTAAGTCATTGCTTTTTCACCTTTCTAAGAAGTACAGAGACAGCTGCAAAGCCTGCACTCAACATCACAGGCATGGCTTCTGGAAAATGTTTTTCAATGTATTTTAAGCAGAACTGATGAAAAGCCACTGCACTAAAGCTGTGCTAGCAGAGAGTCTGATAACACAGTTTGGCATAAATATAGTAGTCTGGCAAGAAGTCACTGGATAAGTAATCAATAACTTTGAATGTGACTTTTAATCACCTCAGTAAACATTTTTCAGCATGTCATAGCACAGCTCTCTGGCCATAAGGATGGAAGGGAAAGGGAAAGACTGCAGGAAAATGGATGGAGGTATGAAAGAAAATAAGCAAAACTGGAAAGCTGTTAGAAAACCTAATCTGTTTGAAAACCTATTAATTATTCAGCAAATAAAAATGGCACTAAAGAATAGCAAAAACATTATATTGTGTGATATTTTACTAGATTATAGGATACTGTATTATCATAACTGACTAACATTTTCCTCACCCCTCAGCAAAGTTCTGTTTTGTCCCCTGAGATTTTCTTCTTCAGGATTTTCACACACTATCTGAAACAGGTGTGCTTGTGTTTCAGGTGAAATTTTTCTATTTTTTAAGACTAACAGTAGAGTGTATATGGAGACAGTAATTGCATCAGTGCTACAAGCCAGTCAGATAAGACAGGGATGGGAAGGTAGGGGGTCCTGACTAAAATGAGATGTAAAAAAAAAAAAACTTGAGAAGGTAAAATAATTCCACTCAGGAAGATGCAGGACTTTGAGGGAGTTGATCTTCAGTGGCATAAATTGCTTAAAGTGATGCTGAATTACACCAGCTTGCCTTAAACACTTAGGTCATCTGATATGTAATTTAAACATGGCCTATGTGACTCAGATTTCTAATGATACAGCTCAGCAAGAAATGACTAAAAATGACACATCAATGGCAAAACCCCAAGATTTGTCCCAAAATTCATAGCACACATTTCCTACTAACACACTACATCCACAATACACCTTTTTTCTGGAGTATCCACAAGGTTTAAATAAATTGCGGGTAATATTTTCTTAAGTACACATATGATTTAGATCCATGCCCCATTTTTTAAATTGAAGGAAAATGTTTAAAGTGATTTCAAAGGGACTGAGGCGATGAAACACTATAAAAAGAATCCTACCAGGTTCCTCTTACATTCAGTATCTGACCATAAATGCTTAGATGTCCCTTTGAAGGTCAGTGAGATCTAATGTACTAAGCATCCAAGCTGCTTTCAGAACTGTGAATGTGACCCCTAACATAAGTAATTTTGAAAATAGAATCTAGCAAAATTCTGTGGACATGTTTGGTTTAGTAAGAGTTTCTGAAAGACTCACCTGTAAGTCTCAACAGCATTAGGAACCCTTGAAAAAATCCCATATTCTTCATGTATGACCATCAGATGTAAACTGAGTGCAGACCTATAAACAGAAAGAACAATGTATATTATCTGGGTTTTAATGCTTATTCCTAAGTTAGCATGCAGTCTGAAAGAAAAGGTAAGAAAATCCAAATAATTTCAGAATAATTCCCATACTCAGAGATGTCAGTGTCAAATGGCTGGCTCAGAACTGAGCAGCACAGTGAAAACTGCACCACAACCAACTCCACAAACTTTGCCACTGCTGCTTTCAGGTTTCAGAAAACTTGTATTGAGACTAATGCCAAAACTTTCACTCCCAAGAAAGAGATGAAGGATAATCTGTTAAGAAGAACTAAAACAAGGTTATTTTTTGATGTATTTCTATTTTTTTTTCTGATATGAAGACTTTTAAGACAAGACAATGAAATATGTGTTACACATCCAACTGATTAAGCATCTTTATGGGATGCAATGACCCAATGTGAAAAGTCTAAATTTCTTTTTTCTCTCTGTGAGTTTAATACAATTTTTGTTATACCTATAAGGTCTGGAGAATTACTGCAATAAATTAAAGAAACATATTTTCCAAGTAAATTTTTTCACTGTGCATATGGGAATTTTTCATGATAGTGAACAATATCTAGACAACAGAATGATCCAAAGGAAGTATTCATTATTGGTAGAAAATTAAAGGAGCATCTCTGCTTGATTTTTCCATGCAAATATTAGGTCAGCCTTATTCATCTGAGGATGCTCTGGATGGATGGATATATTATTTGTTAATGCTTCCTCTACCAAGCAGCATGGGGCACTTGGGCAGATATGTGGTCACTAGGAAACCATGCCCAGGTACCTGCATAATTTTTCCCCTTAAGAACCTAAACCATACTTCTATGTAAGCTACTTTTGGAGCACAGAGAATGATTTTATTTTAAAATTAAAAAAGAAATTCAAGCCTGATTCACAGCAAGTCACATCCTTTCTACATTTCACAGACATGACATGCCATTAGGAAGTGGTGCTACTCTTGGTTACATTGGCATGTCATGTTACAGTTCATTAGAAAACATGATGTGCTGACATAACCATGCAAGACCCTTATCCAAATGACAAATTAAACCCTGGCAGTTAAGAAAGAGGCACATTTAGATCTTAGCACAAATATTCTGCATATATCATAATCTGCACAAGCGAAGTGTAAAACATTGGAAAAAACCACAAAGGAAATAGTGCAATTATGAAGTTAAATCATGCTTTATTCAGCATTTATCCAAATTCACGTTTCACATTTCCTTATGTACACACATAATAGTGAGCACAGTCCCTAATTGATCATCTCTGCAAAACAAACCTCAAAAATATATAAATAATTATTTTTAAATACTAGAAGAAAACATAATCACTTTTTATTTCCTCCATAGCTGTTACAGTTGATCTTTATATTTCATTCTTTCTCAACTTTTGGTGCGCATTAACATCTGGGACTCATCACGCTGTCCAGCATTTCAACAGAGATGATGTCATTGGTGCCAAATACTTTGACAAACATGGCTACTGCATAAATCTCAAGAACAGAGAAACCAGACAAATTATGTTTATGATTAGAGGCAAAATGAGTTGTTTGTACCATGAGTTTAGTATGTCAAACACAGACTTGCTTCCCAGAAGGAAGACATTGACTGAAAACTGTAAAAGCAAGCAATTCTTTTTTCTTCTCTCTTTGAGAGTCTGGAGGAGCTTTTGATCTTCCAGTGTCCGTTACAACCTTGGGGAAGGTTAAGTTAACCCTTTGAACAAACATTCCTACCAGCATCCAATTCACACAAAGTAACTTAATCACTAGCTAAATTGAATTCAAACCGCTCTAGAGAACATGAACTGACATAACTCAGCTCTGACGACAAGGAAATGAAAAGAGCTGACTTTGCTGCTGAGATGCACTGAGGGGCCCAAACCCTTGGTTCCAGCTTTGGAAACACCAAGCACTGTGATTTTGTTGCACAGAGATGCTGGTGCCATGGCACAAGTTGTGCGCTGTGGTGCAGAGACTCAGACTGAGACCTTCCTTTGCAGTGCTGCTTGGAGGGCCACACAGCATAAGAGACAACTGTGGGCAAGTCTGTCCTTTCCCACCCTGCCAAAGGACCTGAGGTGACAACTGCAGAAAGTGCTTCAGTCACTTCTGCCTTCTTTGGAGGACAAATTTCTTTCTCAGGCTTTTCTTCCCATGCACCTATCTGAAACCCAGCAGACCTTTTCCAGAACTATTGTGTTAAAGACATAATTCAAAAAGAAATTATTCAATTCAGTATTGACCACTCCCACCAAGAATTCATAAAAGCAGCACAACTTTACCAGTCTGACAGGGTAGGGATGCAGGAGACTTCAAGGACACATGTTTATGAAGCAGAATAGCACAAGCTCTGCATTCCTCTGCTGCCAGAGTGTACCTACTGTTACAGGAGTTGTGATCAGTAGCTTCTCCAAAAAGAGTGTAAACAAAAGAGGATGATTAAAGGAGGCACAGAAGCACCAGTTCTTGTTATCAGGCCTAAACCTGGCACTGCAGCATTTCCGAGGGGTGATAATTGCACGGGGAATTTCTGTGACATAGACACTAATTCACATTACAGCCAGCTTAATCATGTAACCTCCAAACAACAGCAAGCAATATGGGATGCACGTAGCAAGGTGTTTTTACTGCCCAAACAGACAGACAATGATTTTGGCTGAGGCTTAGCAGTTTCTAAATAGAAAGTAAGACAGTCAAGAGAAAGATGCATTTCAGCTATCATACAAAAGGAAACATGGGACTCTAGATTATACGGCAAATAACCAAACTACAACAGCAAAGATTTCAGATAAGGATTTGAGTCTTTTAATAACACTGTTAATAGAATTCAAATAAAATTAAGTCACCCATCATTTATTATGCCAGACAGAGTGCAAGTTCAAATATTAAGCCGAAGAATTATTAACTCAGCTTTCAGCTGGCTCCAAAGGCTTTCATCTGCACTTGATATTGGTGAATACTTTCACACCAGCTACTATTACTTTCAGCCCTCGGGTATAACATCTTGCACACAGAAGTAGCAGGAACACATAGATATTTTTTCCCACACACAGGACTATTAGACCTGATACAAGTACAATATCTCTTTATGCTTAACTGTGCCAGTATTTCCCTTTTGCTTTCTACCAAATGCCTTTGTGTAAAATCTCTGTGATAAAATTAAAAGGAAAAGGAGCTTTATAAAATAGAATAATCCTGCTGGACATGCAATCAATTAACTGAAACATGGAGATGGATATTTTCTGAAAGCTCCTTACAGGGTCTAGACAAACACAGTGAGATAACAATGGAAAATTGTTTTGCTTACTAATTGTAACCAAATGTATGCCATTCTATCAAAACATTCTCAGGAGGATGTCAGAGACTTTTTAAAGTAAACATCTTGTGTCATCCTTTTACTGAAGTGGAACAAGGATCTCCAATAAAAATCCTACATATCAAGGACCCTCCAAAAAGTTTATATATATATTACTGATCTTTGAAAATGCAGCTTGAGAGGTACATTAATAATTTCAACCAGCTGGGCAATAAACATTCCTGCCAAAAGAATTATGTAAAATTACATAAACCCTTTTTAAACAGAATAAAGTTTCAAGAAGACAGAAAGTATAGATTTACTTCACTTTTTTTTTTACAGCTGTGTTTTACAGAAAGCATTTTAGCACGTAAAATACTCCAAAGAGAAGTGAAAATTCAAACCTGTATGTAAAGCCGAATTTTAAAATGTTGGAAAAGTTTAGCAGTGAGAAACAAACAAGCCTCAACCAAATAAAAAAGCTTTTCACAGCTGAAGCAATAGATAAAGCAATGAACAGCTAAAGGCAAATACTTTCATCAAGCCTTACTTTAACCTTTAAATACAATACATATCCAAGGGGAACTACCATACAGTTAAATCATTCGATCATTCTTAAAGTGTGGATTACAGTGATGGACTCCTATGCTGAAAAATTAAGAACAATTAAAATCTCATATTTTTCAAAAGAACCCAAAATTTGTTGTGATGGATCTAATCCTGGAACTTACATCAGCAAAACGTTCAAGCATATTTCTATCCAAGCTTCACAGGAGGACATGGTACTTAATCGAGCAAGTAAAAATTAAGAAAACCAAGGGGAAACAGAAGTATTTGAGAGATAATAAATAATTCCATTTTTCAAGTTTGACCAGAATGACTAAAGATAGGTGATTTCACTCAACTAGACAGCAAATTTTGCAGTCACAGAAAGTAAATATGTGACTACAAAAGCATATGCTATCATGGGGTCTTAGCAAGTGATAAACATAGAGCTACAGGGAATTTCAGCTTTGTATAATGCTACAATAATTCTTGGCTGGGATTTCTGAGAATTCCCAGTACAAATACAACTTAAAAAAAAAAAGAGTGCTCCTTTACAACTTCATTTTCAGAATTGGGAAGGAGCTCCCTCAAACAGATTTTTAATGGAAATTCTTCTAATGATCTTGCAAAATATTTTCCATCTAATGTGCTCTAGAGAAACTGTCTTTTATGGGAAAATCACACAGAAGTTTAAAGATCCTGGAATAAATTATGAGAGATTGCTGGTTACCAACTAATCTTCCATGGTCCTCTGGCAGCTCTGACATTGGAGAGCCAAGCCTGCAGAAAATATTCCTAAAGCTACTGAGAAAACTGAGCTATAAGAGGCTGAGACTGCAACTGCCTGGATTACCAGCCTCAGGAAAGCACGGAATATTTGTTCTCCCCTTCATTTTCTTTCCTCCTTCCAGGCAGTGAAGGGACAGTAAAATGAGAAGTAGAATAGTGTGAAAGAAAAACAGGGACTTTCTTCTGGTCCTTTTATCCTCCAGTAATCTATCTATCTGCAAAATAGAGAAGAAAAATCAAAGCATAAAATTCAGGCAAAGAACAACTGGATGAGAGTAAAGGTCTTTCTGGCAGAGTCCTATTTCCTGCAGCAGCCAGTGGCAAAGGCTCAAGGAAGAGGTGAGGAACCAGGCTTGTATGTTGAGATTCCTGTGCTTGGCTCTACTTTTCCAACAACCAGTTGCCAAAGCACTGTAATGCAGCTCAAATCATAAAAACTTTAGTCAGCAGTTTTTTAAAAAATTCACTCCTTTATTATTACTTTTTTGAATCCAAATGCCTAGTGAGTTATTAGTCTTGATGAAGCATAGGCAGATGCAATTTCCATAGAAAACTAAGTAAAATGTAAAATGGGTAGCTTAAAACAAGTCACTAAAGCACAGCAAAGAGAAATTAAACAGTATTTAAGGGCATGACATTGCTAGAAAGTAAGATAACACACATCATTTTTCATCATTTCTTTATCATGTAATAAAAGAAAATTGGTAACAAATACAACTCAGCCCTCGAATTTTTTGAGCTTCCCTGGAGCTGTGGTATTAGTGATACAACTTAAAGAATGGAACAATATGATATGGATAGCTGAAATACCAGAGGGAAGAGAAGTTGGTTGATTTTTAAAGAATTGCTGCTAGCAGTGTCCAGTAATACACTTAATAACTGACTGCCTTTGGTTCCTCAGAGACATTTTTTCAGTATCTCCTGTTCACTGTTACTTCTTACAGGCCTGGCGTTTCCTTTCACACTTTGCATCCACATCAGAGCTCCATAAGACCCATTGGTTCAGAGGGACTGTGCAAACACTGATCTAGGTTCCAGCCTAAGTCATTTTACAAACTGAAGTTCTGAGTGCCTTTCAGGTTTTTAACTGACAACAAAATTCTAGAGAAAATGTCACCAGAACACAAAATTATTGAAGGTTCTGAAACAAAAAAACCTGCCCTCCAACGTTGTGAAATGACAGGTTATGTCTGGTATATTTAAAGAATGAATTTGAAACAGTTTTCCAGTGTTTTCCCGTGGACTTTTATTTTTTACATGAAAAAACTATTTACAAACATAAAATTCATGTACAGTTTTGTAGAAAATCAAAGTCCTTTTCTATAATATACATAACTAGGTAGATTCACTTGAATTGTCTGCAATTCAAGTGAATCTACAAGTGTTTATGGGCACAGAGATGCATAGATGGATGTACACTTGTAAATTTCTATTTCCTACTGGCTCCTAACTTTGTCTGCCACCGTGGAATCACTGCAACAATTAGGACTTGATTACCAAGCAAGGGCAGCATCTACAGCCCCTTGATTTTAAATTCCTCCAGTTTGAGCACGTATGTCAACTTTAGCTTGAAAAAAGAGTTACTGGTTACCAGAACATTGTTGTGTCAGTTGGCTAAACTTTGCAAGACATGGAGTAGTTATATTAAAAAAAATGTATTTCAGTTAGAAAGGGGGATCCTAATAATGAACAACACATAGATTTGTATAAAAATATATCTACTCTATAGATTTAAAAGGAATCCAGAACGTGCAAAAAAAACCCCCAAACTCACATATGAGTACACAGAGATAGTGAGACACAACCATGCTAAAATTAAGATTCACAGATACTGACAACCAATACCTAATTTGATAAACTTTCAAGAGAGACTCAAGATCACTTTCTACAAAATCTGACATAAATATATTTTGTGATGTTGTTCTGGGTTGCTCCATGACAAAGAGAATTCATGGCCAAAATATCACAGAAAGCAATGTTATCTAAGTGGCATGGTGGGAGGGTGGGGAATTCAGAATTATCTTTTACCACAACTTGTTACACAAAACCATTCAAGTCACTGTTTGGAAGTTCAAGCCTTTGGTGCTATACTCAAGCTGCTCTTAGGACAAGCTAAAACTTCACAACTACCATATGATAAAATTAAATATTTTGCAAGGGGAGCTAATAAGTTAAGAAGAAACTGTATTTGCATGACCCACCAGTATAAATGCCAGTAAGAAAAGCTAGTTTTTTTCCATGCTTCCCTGTGACCATCCTGACCATTACAGAATTTCTCAGGCAGATAGCAAGCAATATGAAATTATTCATTAAGACAAATTACTACAATCTTCTGCCTGAATTCATGCAAATTTAACTCCTTACTACATAAATTATTCCACTACTTTCATTGCAATTGATTAGAGTCAGTTATCAGCCAGTGTGAGTGACAGTGGCAGAATAAGGCCCAATGCAGCTGACAGGAGAGAGGTTTTTAATAGTTGCCCTAAACATACTTTTGTCTTTACCAAAGTTTGGCACAACTTTTCAGTGTATTTCATTGAGACATTTTACATGAATGATATACAGAATTTTCTGGCTCAGTCTGCAATCTCCTCCACTAGATTTTGGATGGAATTGACAGAATAATCCATTAAAGTTTTCCAGTTGCAGTTTCTGCCCTTAAAACACCCTGCTGTAATGAAACAATCTAGGGGTTCATTTTTAGTTTTATATGGATGATGAAATATATTCTAACTTCAGCAGTTGAGGCTATACTTTTAAAATTTAAAGCTTAGGATTCAGATACCATAATTTTCTGTCTTTTCTGTCCTCCCTCACTCCTCCATTTCATCCGCTATGTTTTGCTGCCCTTCTCAAAAGAGATTTTCTTTTTCTTGTCACATTTCCTTCATGTGCAACCATTCATTCAGCCTGAAGTTCAGAATAAAGTCCTGTCTTCATACTGAAATAAAAATGCAATTGAATAAATTAAGTAAAATGAAAAGGCCCTAACAATGTTTTCAGATGTTTCTTTCTTTGTTAAGGAGAAAAGATAACGATAAGAATTCTACCCAGAAACTGCACTCTGCTGCTGTTGTGATCATCTCCATCCTCTCTCTGATTTGTCAGGCTGTGTGTACTATGATAGCCTTTTGCTGCCTGTCGTGTTTTGGAACAGGTGAAATATTTCAGCTCCACTGTATGGCCAGACTGGAGTCACCTGCCAAGACATGAAGAAGTGGCACAGCTCAGGGGTGGATTTCTCCAGGAATGTCATGGGGTACCCAGTGCAGTTCTAAGTGGACACCCTCTCCTAATAAACCAGTGGCATGTTACATATGGGATATTCTGGATCTATTTTGCAGAGACTTCAGAAATGGCAAAGAGAAATTGTTTCAGCAGGAGATAATAGGCTTTATGACTTTTCCCAAATTATTCCCTTTTTAGTAGCCATCATCTTATCGGGTGACATCTGGAATGATTACAAGACGATATTTCAGAGTGACAACTGGGCTGTCATTCACACTGTCAGTCAGCAAACACCCAGGTTGCCCAGGGTTACAAAGCTGGTTTATGCCTTTGTCCTGCAGTATTTAGTGCTGCTGATTGTTTACCTTGATTCCAGCTGAAGCGGGTCTGACAGGCAGCGCCAGAGGCAGGCAGAGCGCTCATGTCGAGGGTGGGAGTCCTGTGGTGCCTTTGTGTGAGAGGGCTTTAGAGCTTTGGTGGCAGCCCATCAGGCAGGAGACAACCCCAGAGCATTAGGGTGGGTCTAGCAAGTTCATCTGCTTTCAAAAAAGAGAAGGACAATGTTTGTCTCTGCCCTAGCCCTGTGTACCTGAATGGGAGCTTTCTTACACAACACAGCTGTCTGCAGAATTATTATCCTAAAACAGACCTGCAAACAAACCAGCCCAAAGCAGCCTTGTGCTCCAAGGATGAGCAGCACCTCTGCATTCCTCAGCAGGCAGAGAGCATCCTCACCAAACTGGCATCAAGAATAAATGTGCTCCACAGCAACAACTGCACATGGCTCAGCCACTCCTTGACAGACAGTCCAAATGTCATTTCACTCACTCACTGTCTGTGCACATCTCTGATGAAAACAAAGACTTGAGACTTAAAATTTTTCAGTCTGGGAACCCAACTCTGGGTACCAAAATCCTGGTTTTCAAAGGGAAAAATCACCTGCAGTTGTCAGAAAACTCAAAGCAGTGTTGTGAGCATGTACCAGCTCTGATACTCAAGACCTAGGACAGACTGATAGGGAAGCAGAGCACCAAAGACAGCCTGTCTGCAACTTCTCTCCACTTCCCTTTGCCTCAATGCATTCTTTTAACATAAAACTAACATAAAACTTTTAACATAAAACTAACTAACTATGTCTGTATTTCTTACAGACATAACGAGCAAATGGACTACTCACAAAACCTAATAATTTTAAACTAATAAACTAGCTGACAAATTGAGATAAGGAATGCCCAATATCCAGGGTGTTTTCAGTAAGCAGGTAAGGACTCACTATTGTTGTGGTTTCAGATGTGTAACAGTTAAAGCCATCCTATTGCAGTGTTTCACAGACCAGTTTAAGACTCATAACATGTGTCTGTGACATTTGCCTTCTGCAAATAGGCTTGCAGCCTTGTCAGAAAACACAGGATGAAAGACTGTGCTCCAAGCAAATTTGCTCAAAAAATCAGTAAAAATGCCTTAAAACACTGGGACAAGTTGCATAGCCTGAAGGCAAGGAACTCCTTCACTAATGTTTCTGGCGAATGCTTCTGAAGCATGCAAAAAAGTAATACAATTTTGTTTAAAAGCTGGAAAAAAAAGATGGTTATTTTTGTGTGTTGGATGCATTGGAGATAGTAACATGTCTACTCAGGGCTGCATTCTGCCTCCTGTGTACCTCATTCCTGGTGCTCTACCAGAAGATGATTGCCAATTACAGCAAGAGAGAAGCTGAAACTAGAATTCAAGAAGCCTGTAGAGATGTGTGGACATGGTGTTAAAACAAAAGGAGAAAAAAAGCTGTTTGAAGCAGGCTTAGGTAGCTTTGCCCTAGAGCTCAAGCCAACAATTTTCTATAGAGCAACAGGAAAGCAAATAAATCACTATAATTTATTTATGCTAACTTTTAAAATAGTTCACTCTGATTCTTTTTGAGTACCATCTCACAAACCTGGTTGTTAAATATAAATTAAAAGTATTCGAGAGGTAATATTTGCAAAGCACTTTTGCATCCACAGATGAATGCTGCTGTATAATATGAACATTGACATATTTGACAAGGCAACAGAGTTAAGTGTGATACAGAGTCAGACAAAAGATTTTTTTTCTTGTCTGAAAAGCCCTTGTTTTGTTGCTAATATTAGAGCTACAGCGGCCTATTTGACAAAAAGCACCTCCTAATTTGAGAGCTGTAGCTCTTAAGCTCCATAGTAGCAGCTATTTACCTGGTTGGCTCACTCTTCACAAAATGTGCCCATTAAGCTCAGGGGATAAAGCAAAAAAAAAAAGCCAACCACTCTACAGAGCATGACTGAACAAACAAGTGCTGGTATGTGTTTGATAAGAGACAGCAGAGGAAAAGGAGATAAACCTTGGGGTGCAAGACAGGAGTTACATATTCCATTTAGACCAAAAGGGAAGGCTATTATTGACTTTACTGGGAATAACTCATGGTAGCACAAATTCTGGTTGCAGGTGTTTGGAAGATTTTCCCAGAGGGAAGGTTTATGGTATATATACACACATCCATATACAACACCAGTTTATGTGTAGGGAATTTATGCATGCAATCTCAACCAAGAGTAAATTTTAGCCCTTTTCTTCTTCACTGATGTTTCACAAGCATTTTCCCAGCTTGGCAGGGCTAAATTAAATTGGGCAACGTTCTGTGTGTGTTTGATGTCTGCTAAATGAAGTGAGGGTCCAATTCGTCATATTTACTCAAGCTCACTCAACTCTAGTAAAAATTAAAATGTTCCAGTTAATTTAACGAGATAATTCAGCTCTCTGAAATCTTTCTTGCTCAACATTTGTTGCCATTTAGAAGTTGAGGGTATGTGCTGCCATGTAATTCTTTGGACAGATCTGAGGACTTAGTAATAAACAGTAGGCTTTTAAGACACTGGACTGACATTGTATTTAATCTCAAGCAAGTTCCTGAACTGCCACTGGAGAGGGGAAGTCTAGGATCAGACCCTTTGGGTTCATTATATAGAGAAAAGGGATCGCACAGAAAAAGCCATGGAATGTTTAGGCAAAAATCAGGCTGACTTAGGTAGCTGTTGGAAGATGAAAATTAAAAAACTGTCATGTTGAGTAATTTGGATGAAAAACATAGAGTAGGCAAGGGCTGCAAGAACCAAAATAATCAAGTATCCACTCATGCTTGGTACTTGGAAACAACATCTCTGCCTTGAGGTGAATACGTCCTGATCTTGCATCTCAATTTTATGTCAATACAGACAAGGCAGCCAAAACATCCTGCAATATTTGTGGTACATATGTGATGAAGTCCACTGAAATTATTACTCTGTGAAACAAACCAAGACTGAGAATTTACAACTGCTCATACCCATAGCACTGAGATTTACTCACAGGAACTTGCAATATTGTCTCTCTACAAACTGGTAGCACTTGAGCATTCCTACAGAGGAGGGCAAACCCAGAGAGATCAGCCTCCTGATAATGCTGGGTGTCTAAAGCTAAGCAGAACCATTCCAAGCAGAACCACTCAGATGCCTTCAAACACCCTGCCTTCAGTCCTTCAACTTCCCATGAGACTGTGGAGGAGACAGAGGCACTTTGGTAAGAATCCATTAAGCATCTCAGCAGCGTGGCAATGTTCAGTACAGTTTGAAGAATATGCAGGTAGGTGAAATGTAAAAAGCCAGTACACAAATGCAGAGCAATTTAAGCATATTGGTGCTGGGGATTTGAGCAAAATTACAGCGGTGTGCTACTCTTGCTGCAGAATCAAAAGCAATGCAGAGCACACCTGGTTTCATTAGACAAACCATAAGCAGCCAAAGATGACTATCATTCACCCCTGGAGAGATGTAAGTCAGATGGGTGAAGAGTTACCATGATAAAAAATATATTTTAATGTGCAAATATATGGCGTTTTTCAGGGGTTTTTTTTCTTCTAGTGATTCTTAAAATGTTTTCATTTTCTATTCAGAAAAACAAATGACATAAGCATTATCAGTGATAGTATTGAATTGCAGTGAAAAAAACCAGCAAGTTCATTTGAAAAAATTAAAATATCACTAAATTCCTTTATCAATAACAAAGCTCTTTCAGAAATATATCATTATTTCTAATCCCTTCTGAGCAAAAAGTGTGATGCAAAGGTAAATTGGAACCTGATAAAAAAAATTCTATAATTATGAATAGTCAAGAATTTTAAAAAAACTCAAACCAACTCTCACCTGAAGAAAAGTTAAAAGCACAGGGTTATTTACATTAGAAAGGAGACACATAAGAAGGACATGATCCAAGTATGAAAATGGAATAGCTGGAAAAGGTTAGAAACTTCACCTTAGAACAAGGGATTTACTGAAATGAAAAGATGGCAAATGCAAAAATGATAAAAAGAAACTTATTATCTTCATTCCCTAATTGAACTATGGTAGAGAACTGAATAAAATATTTTTCAGTTTTCTGTTGAATGGCGCACTGTAGTAAAAATAGGAGCATTTGAAATAAAGTATCAATAACAATATTTACAAATGTTATAACAAGCACTTTCCAAAGAAAGTAATATATTACATTTAAACTTGAATGTGTTGATTCAGTGTCTTTCATTGTATCCTATATGAGATAAATGGTAAAAAGAAACAATCAAATGCTATTGAAGCAAATTATCTCAGTGATCAACAATTAATATTTTGCAGCAATAATGGGAATGGGAATTCTTGAGAATTTTTTCTTTCAATTTTTGTTTTTTATATTTGCAAAATGGAAATTCTCATTTCCAAGTACTTTGGCGCCCACCAACACTAGATTTCTTTGAGAGCAATAGTTTACCACAGCTGAACGTTAAAAAAGGAAAGAATATCCACACTGATTGGAGAGAATGGGAAATAATACTTAGTAAAGAGCATTAAATCTCTGAGACTTCCCTTACTTTCAGGCCCTCTAACTTGGTTCCTGGGCTGGTTTACTGTGTTTGCCACTAAAACTGTTTCCTCCATAGCACCTGCTGGAGAAAGGACGTAGGGCTGGAAGGAGCACTGAGTGTAATGGACTCAGGCCCAGCTAGACCAGCTGCCAGTGGAGCAAATGCAGTGCTGATGGGAACCCATGAGTTCAGGATTTCAACCTGTCTTTTATATCAACAGCAGGGAAACAGCTCCCTGGAATGATGCTGGAGCCTTGCAACTCTCCTGGGCATGGAGGAGAGAGCTGACACCAAAGGAATTTGGCCAAATGCTGCCCTTTAGTACCCAAGAACTCAAACCTGGTAACAAAAATGAAAGAATAAAACTGGAGTCAGAAGTGGAGATAGCAGAATAAAATACATTTTCAGTTCTATAGAGATTGAAAAACCTATTGTCTGCCCTCTATGCTGAAGATGGAAAAAGCACACACATGAGCTGAGTTCATAGGCTGAGCGTTACTTGCAGCTCTTTCAGATGATGAAAAATGCAGATGAGGCTGATAAGACGACTCAGGGGTTTCTGCTGGGTGCTGCAGCATGAAGAGGTTGCCTTTCATACCGGACAGAAAGCCAAATTAGGTCCATGTAACTGTTCAAAATTCATTAGAATGACCTTAGTTAAGCTTTGCTTCCATGCACGCTATGGTATATGATAACATAGCCTGAAGCAACAGCAGTAGTGGTGGTAACACTTTCTGAAATATTTCCACTACTTGAAAGCCATTGGATTTGTTAAAATTTCTAAAAGGATTATAACAGGATGAACTGGGTTTTTCCCTTTTACTTTCTCAAAGCCAGTATAATAATATTACACAGAGCTTTTCATCTTCAAAGATCTTTACAAATCTTAGCAATTCACAGTAACTGAGCAGTTATAAAACTATAGTAAAACTCATTTTTGCTGTCTTGCTAATTTTTTCATATTATTTTTAAGAATTAACTTTACATAGAAATAATTTCTTTCATTGCACTTGTTCTGCAAATGTAACATGAAACTCATTACTAAGGGAATTTGAACAGTCACATCCCCCATATAATCATTAGTCATAATACTAATAAAAATAAAATATATTCTGACTCCCTGCTATTCCAACAGAAGGTGACACACTTTCAGTGTAGACAATTCATTTCTCTTTCACTATTTAAACCACATGCAGGAATAACATTGAAACACGCAGTACCAAAAAAATCATCTTACCAAGTATGACCATATACAAAATCTGTGTCAGGTAAGAACAAAAAGTAATTTTATTATTCACCTTTCAATTTCTAAGCAGTTGCTACACTAACATCTAAAATATTCCCACAACAATCAAGTCATTACTGCACAAACAGGCAATTTCACTACTTAACACTAAAGGTCTGAGCTTGCCCACTGTGGGCAAACACCCTCTGCTCCTGCTCACGTCAGCGGATGCTGAAGGCACCCACCAAGCGACAGGACTGACTTGTCTGGGCTTTACTTCACATCAAAGAAGTGCATTACACAACATGGGGTGTTCCTCAGTGCAGGGAAAGAATCTGCATCCAGATCTTGGTGGAGCAGATTTGTGCACCTGAAGAAGCCCAGGCACCTCTGCCCACCTATTCCCAGCAGCACGAGGGGAGCTCAAAGGGCCCCACCTTGCTCCTGGAGACTCCACTGGTGCAAAACACCAACTGAAGCTGGAGCACTTTCTGCTCCCAGCACTGGTATGAGTGTCCCAGTTTGAACATTCTAATAATACTTAGCAGTAACTTCTTTGAAGCCAGAGTAGGGGTTAGGCTTTTGATGGCCCTAAAACATTTCCTGAATGAGGCCCAATTCTGCAGCCTTTTCTCACACGGTGTACCACTTTAGTGTCTCAGCAATGCCAAGGTGACAGCTTACATGGAATTGTCACTGCAGAGGCAGAGAAAGAAAATGTATAAACTAAATTTAAACATAGAATAACTAGGCAAGGATGAAATATCTGAGTCTTATGTGTCACTCATTCCTTTGTCTTAGCTTGCTCCACAATAAGAAGGCATTTCATGTCATCAAGCTGCCCTCTGTACAAGGGTCCAACAAGGTCCCATGAACATTTCACAAACCCTAGAACTGCCCTAGTGAAAAAGAAACTCTTTCAATGTCCTTCATTGCAAATAGAGTAGGGAGGAGAGGGACAGGATCTCCTGACTTCTGGACCAACTCTGGTCTTGTAGCTCAATGCAAAATGTGGAGAGGAGCAGAATGAACAGCAGACTACATACCTAAAATAACAGAAAACAGAAGACTGGCAGGTCATGATCATAAAAAAGTCTGCAAAGGAAAAAACACTCATTTTTTTTTCTCACAACATCCTTGCAATATGTTTTTTTTTCCTGCCAACTGATTCCAATACTGAACACTAAAGCCTGGGTTCTGGCCTCCTGGTAATAAGTAATTTGCAAGAGTCTGGTCACAGAGACGTCAGAAAACCATGTAAATTGCTTGGATGGGAAAGCCTCTTTCACAGGAGAGAGCTGTAGGTGGTAGAGAGGCTCCCTGCCACAATTTTACATTCCCTCGACACAGTGATATAGAAAGAGACAACAGAGCAATGCTGATCTTCTGCCACCGGGCAACCTCTGCCTGCCCTCTGCAGCAGGGATGGTAAATAGTGAGGGTGGCTCCTGTTCTTCATAGCCACAACCTCAACACAGCTTTTAGAGGTTGGGCTGTTTTAAACAGTGTCCAAAGGCTGAAAATATTACACTGAGTTTCACTATATAGCTGCATATATTAAATTTTTACTGTCACTTATCCAGAGCAGGGGATTTACTTCCTGTATATGACAAGGTTTACTCTTAAGGGATTTAATGTGGTGTTTGTATTTAATTTCTCTATGAATGCAGCCGGTGATATGAGGAAAACAGAAGCTAACAGAGCATGCTCTGGGAGCTCATACTTCTTCAGCCAAAGTTATTCTCATCCATATGCAGAACCAAGCTGATGGCTTTATCTGGGGTAACTGTTAGAGGGAAAGACCTAATTCATGGAAAAACAACATTCTGGCATCACTTCTGGCCTACCTAAGAGGACCAGGACCACTTTCCATGGCTTGTCTCTCCTCTCACATGCCACGCTGTTGGCCTTCTCCATTCTCTCTGCAGACCCTCTGGAAACAGAGGAAACATGGCTGGGTCAATAATGGGAAACACTTGAGTAAGGAGTGGATACTGACATGATGCACAAACCCCACTTCCAGGTTATGCAGCTTCCTTCCACGTCAAACAAATGTCTCACACTGAGCATATGGCAAAATGAGCACTCAACTCTGCCAACTCCATTGTTCAGCTGCATCTCAAATCCGGCTTTTTTGGTGTTGGAATTACAGCAACCTTACTAAATGAGACTAAAATATTTTTACCTGTCAAGATACATGTCCTGAATATTGTCTTTTAGATCTCACTAAATACACAACAAGCCACAAAATATCTCAATCAGCATTATACATTGTATTACTACCAAAACACAAATGTCAGAATCAAATGCAGTTGTAGTGCAATAAACACCATTACATCTCCCTTCTAAGGTCATTTTTCAACCAACCTTTCTGCTAAAATCAACATGGCTGGTCTGTGTTATTTAATTATTGTCTAGGCTCAAAGATCACCCTTTTCTTTTCTTTAATTTGAAAAAAGAAAAGCCTTTTTTTTGGATTAACAAAAATATTAAACAGCAAGACTGTGGAACATAAAGGCCATCGGTTGCATTTTGCACAGGATAGGTTCTGGTTGAATGAGATCTGGGATGTGTGCCAAATTAATAGAAAAAATCCTGTTCTTCCTCTCCAATAGCCACAATGTTCATTATTAAGAAAAGCATATGAACCGCAGGATTTGATTTTAATAACACCAATGTCTTCATTAATCTGTACTTTCCATTTAGCCTCATTATTAAGTAAATGCTGAGTTAATGCAGCACCTATTATTGTTGGATTTTCCATGAAAAACCTCCTTTCTCTCTTCTTTTCTAATTCATTCAAGGACTATCAGGTGTGTGTGTCATGTTTTTAAACAGGCCATCCTCTGTCAATGGCTGCTTTCTTCCCTCAGGTCTATGCAGCTACTCCAGTAATGTGCAGTCTACAAAGCTGAAGAGTTACAAACAAAAACCAGCCCAAGAGACAAAACCCTGATAAACCCACTCCTAACTCAAAACTGTATTTGTTTTGGTGGTGTTTTAAATGCTGTCATGTCAAGGAGCCTCTTACTATCACCTGCAACTGAGCTGATCTTTCCTGGATGCTCCACGCAGCCTCCTTCTAAATCACGATTCCTGATGGCCAACACCGCTTTGTATCTGCCGAACAAATAGTGGCCTTTTGTCCAGCACAAGTTCCTAAACAAACTTAATCTCTCTAACACTGTGACAGATGACATTTAGATGTCCTTGTTACCCTTAAAATGAGTTTTATTGACAATCACAGAACAAAAAGAAGGCCCAGATAAAGCCCAATGTTTTATAGGCCTGCTAACAACATCTTAGTTCTTAGTGCAGAGGGTGTAGAGAAAGCCTGGAGTTGCCCCCATTTTCCCCTGCTTTGCTATATCACCATGACAACAGATATAGAAATCACTTAGTGACTCCTAGAAAGAAAACACAGTGACACAGTACCCCTTGTATGGCGAATCAAACTAAAGCTTGCATTCAAACGGCTATTCAGCTTGGGCATTCATGTAGAGGATGGGGTGGATTTTACACAGGTAACAACAACAGAAAGGCCAGCAAGCACTCCAGCCACAGCATATGGTAAAGTCTCTGTTTAATTAATGCATCCTCAATAGAATTTATCCATTTTAAATTTGTTTTCTTTTACTTGAAACATCATTAATGTAAAGGGCAACATTAATCAACATCTTACAACTTAAAAGGGCATTAAAAAGTGATCTTTCCCCCTCCACGCCACAGAATCTTTTCAAGTACTTTTGCTCACTGCGACTGATTCCAGGCAGAGTTCTTAATCATAAGGCAAATCTAGAGAGGCCTCTACTGGCCAGCCTCTCCAGCTGCAATTTTTCCATTTTTGAGTGACTTGGAAAAGCGAGCAGTGGAGTAGCTGCAAGCTTTTATCTTAAAGTTGCACACAGAACGGATTACTGATAAATATATGGCGCAAAACACAGGATAATTGTGCTTTTTTGAAGCTATCATGTAAGGTATAACTTTGCTGTTTTAAAAAAGTAAGAAGACTAGAAAGCTTTATCCTGGCTGTGATGTGTTTGCCTCCATGACATTTTGAAACATTTTAAGATTATAGGTCTAAAAATTAATGGGTAATCATTTTTCTTTGTGGACAGGGCTCTCCTTAAAGTTGGGACTTAAATCCATTTACACTTGAAATTCTCATATGCATGTGGCATTTTATATATGCATTCCTCACAACTGGAGTAAAATATACATCAAAGCTCAGAGAAATGAAATCAAGAGCACAAGAAAAGGAACTTATTGAATGATAGAGGATCCCTGCTTCTGTGGGCTTTCCACAGTGACAGGATAAAGACAAAGAACTTTTAAAAACCCCTTTTGGGTAAAATTTAATGTTTCAGGCAATGGTCAGTGTGCTTTGTGCTAACTTCAGCAATTTTGTTTGGAATATAAAAGAGTTTCTGCTGTATCCTTTAAACAAAAATATGCTGTGTGAGTTTGAAGACACTTAAAACTAAATTGACTTTCTTCCTTTAATTTTTTTTTTAATTCTACTGACCAACCACAAACCATGGGAATAAAAAATACCTACTAGGCAGAGAATGCAACTTACTAGGTTGTAAGTTATTGCTGTGAAGATAGGAAACTTCTAAACATCAAAACACATGGAGAATGGGCAAACTGACAGATCTGGTGAAATGAATCCCAATGTTAAAGAAGACACTGATTATAAAAACAAACTGCAAAATATTGATGGAAAAAACAATTACAAGGGAACCTACTTACCTTGGATTGTGGTAGGCTGCTCCTAGGCTAACTTACTAAGATTATTTTTTTCTATGTAGAATACACACCATGGCATCTCCTAATACTATTATTTTCTTTTTAAGTCTACAGTCTCTAGTAAATGCTTAGGAATTCTTAGGAATTAATACAGGTTATTTATATTATACTTACAGTTAAATTTTCAACCCCTGTGTGATCTGTAAGTACACTTTTTTCCTTAATATAAGACAATTTAATAAATATCAAATATTTTAAGAGTATTATCTAGTAAAATTTACATTTATAATAAACATTTACAAAATGCTTAACATTTACATAAATTCATCAGCCCTTCAACTTGAAAAGTATTAAAATGAAAGAAAAAGTTATAGCAGGACAATTCCTCCCTGACCCAATACAATTTTTACAAACACCTAAAGAAGAGGGAAAAAATAAAAAAATATTTTAACAATCCTGGATTAGTTTGTATTTCTCACAGGACCCAGCACCGAATATCTATCTTTTTGTATAATTTCTATTTGTCCAAAACAGGGTACAAGGCACCAGCTGATTTACCGGCGGTTACCTTTGCCGGGAAGGACAGGGAGGGAGGTGTAGCCCAGGGCAGCTCCCCCCGACGGTCACGGCAGCCGGTCCGGGGCCGGGCTGCTGGAGCTCGCCCGGCCGGTGCCCACAGTGCCCACAGTGACCCCTCCTGGGCCGACAGTGCCCGCAGTGCCCACAGTGACCCTCCTGGGCCGACAGTGCCCGCAGTGCCCACAGTGACCCTCCTCGGCCCACGGCCCCGAGCGCCGCTCGCCCCGGCCCGGCCGCGCCGGCACCGCGCCAGGCCCGGGCCTCGGCCGCGCCGGGGAACCGCAGCGCTGCAGGGAGGAACGCGAGCAAACCCCGTTAGTTACACCCGGTTAGTGAGGAAAGAACTGCAGCCAGCGGCCGTGGGGACGGACAGTGTGAAACACTAATGTTATCCTTCAGGTATTTCCTTAAAAAAAAGGATTCTGTTTGGAAAGTGGTGTTCCAGGAATAGTTCAGGGGTATGTCCAACAACTGTGCCCACAAGGCAGGGCTAACATTAGACTTTGCTGCTTTCAGTGGGTTTTCTTTGTTTGGTTAGGTGGGGTTGTTTGTTTGGGATTTATTTTTGTTTGTTTGTTTCTTTGTGGTTTGTTTGTTTCTTTGCTGTTTGTTTCTTGTTTTGGTTTGTTTTTTTGTAGTGTAAGCTCACCTATGCAGAAAAGCTGGAAACATTTGAAATGACAATTTCCACTGGTCTCGCAGCATTTCATGCTTAACTTTTAGAAACTACAGGACAAATAGCTTACAGTCTGCAAGTGCAGTTCTGCAAACTCTAGGTAACAGGCACAGCAGGAACCCAGCCAGGACTGCTCATCACAAAGATTTTGTCACAAGTCACAGTGTCCTGAAAGCAAATTGATAAAACTGGATTGGAGGAAAAGCATATTGCACATATGCCTAGATTGAGAGTATCCTTTACTTGCATTTGAATTAAAACAGAGAAAAAAATGGCAAATTTAACTCAAGACCACCCCATTGCACGAGGAGCAATTTTTCCTTTAGATACTCACAGAATTAATGTTGGATAAAATTATTACCAATCAGTTCACAATGACCAAGATATCCAGAGTGGTCTTACAAGTCAGTCTAATAAAAATAAATCTTAAGAATCATACATTTTTAGGAATATGGACTGCCAGCATTTCATCAAGGAATCTCTGGCATGTGGTAATTTCCTGGCAGAGATAGAATTACTCCAGACAGATTTGGTGATATCAAAGTGCAAAAGAGCTCACACAAATTGGTTGAGAGGGTTTTTGTTTTCTTATTTCTACTGAGTTCATTATTACTATTTAAAAATCCAAACAAACAGCATATGAAATACCAATTAATAAACATTTTCAGTATATGAATTTCCAGGAAATTCTGTGAAGAAAAGTGGTCTCAAAATGATACACAATTCCAGTCAAATCTAACAAGTGATCTGACAGCTTTTTGGGAACTAGCACAATAGAAAGTGCATAGAAGCACCCAAGGGGAAAAATCTCTACAGATCTGCTTTTGCAGGTGAAGCTGCAGTAGAATGCAATCGAATTTTATGCATTTTTTATTATAATAATTCACAAATATGCAATTTACTAATTATAATAAACAATCCAGAATTAATAAACTGGAAGTTAGAAATCCACAAACAAGAAGTTAATCATCACTCAAGAAATGTATTTTTTTTTCAAATCAGCTAGGCAAAAAAAGGGAAACAATGCAAAAAATATATAATATTATTAGCTGATTGAATATAAAGCCCAAGAGCCTTAATTATGAGTATGTTTTATAAATATAATTATTATAATTTTGTCCAATGAAACATTTTTAAAATAAATATTTTATATTGGCTGTATAGCAACATATGTCTCTAACAGAGGAAATAATGTTTGAAAAGATTTTTAGATAGCTGTGTTCACATGTTCAATACAGAATTATGCAGAATTACTTAAAACTGTATTTTATACACCTTCGTTATATTTTAAAGCACAATTGAATTACAGGGAGAAAAAATCTGCCATTTCTGTGTGAAGTACAGAACTCATCTTTTTTTGATCTTATAGTTATATTTGAGATACTGTGTTGACTTTCTGATGGTGTGATGTTGTTAATATGTCATAAAGAGAGTACAGTCAAAGTGTTTGCACAAACCACAGATAGAGTAGTAGAGATAAAAGAGTTAAAAAAAAAAAAAAGCAGGGGTGGGGGGGAGAGGACTAAGACTAATACCTGGGGCTGTACCTGGCTCTGCCTTTGTGATGAATATTTCAGCTTAGGGAAACCAAAAATTGCAAAATGGCCAAAGTTTCCCCAGGTACCTGAAGCAGTAATTCAGCTAATGTCTACAGCAGCCAGGGAACAGATTCCCTCTCTGCCCTAGAAGATCCCATTTATCTGTTTCACAGGGGATTTGTGCAGTGCAAAGCTGCCCACAGCCCATGGACTGACAGAGGGAAATGGCATCCAGCAGCACAGGGCAGCCCAGGCAGCCCATCAAGAGCAAAGCCACAAAACAGAGCCAGAGGCAGCTCCAAGGCTGCCAACACAACTGCCTACAAAAGCTGCCAACGAGCCAGAAACTGCTTGTGGGAAAATATCACTTACCCTTAGCATCTGGGTCCCATGATTACTGTCCAAAGAAACACAGGCTGGTAAGATAATGGCAGGATAAATAGCACTTCATTGCTCCTTTTTCTCCCCCTTTACTCCCACAATTTTTTGATACATCGCCTCACAAACTGGGAACAATTTTTTAAAAATCAGTTGTTTTAATCTTTGTGTTACTCATGGAGTAAAATGAGTCTTCCTGCCTGATCTCTAAAAATAGCTTTCGCATGCACTTCCCCTGGCTCTCGATGTACGACACATAGTGGGGCCATTTGTTACCATTATTGACATGTTTGTGGTGAACTGCAAACGTGTTTACAGTAGAAATGAAGTCCCTGCTCTCTTGGAGGTAATCCTGGGGTGTCTAAAAGACTCATGGGAGTCCTTGACATGGATTCTCTGAAATGAATTTCTGTTCCCATATAAATAAATTATCTCGGGGCCAAATATTTATATTTTCCTTCTATTTCAGGAAGGCAGCAGATGTGAAGGCTCCTGATGGTTCTAGCAATAGTGCCCTGCACAAGCTGTCTGCTGTTGGATGTAAGGATGAATGGGAGCAAAAGAGGAAGAGGAGGGCTTCGCACTTACCCCTTGCAGTGTAACAGAATGAGAAATGGGGCTTTTGCAGCCAGTAAATAGGGCAAAGTGAGAACTGGCTCCCTGAGGTGATGGGTGTCAAAAATGCTAGGACACCTAAATGCCAGAGATGCCTCATGGCGAGTGAATTGGCCCTAACTTCCCCAAATTATGCCAAAGGTTGGCCAGAAAATTTTACAGTCATTAGCTTTTGATCGGAATGGATAGATTGCCATTTCTGTTCACTGCAGTTTCTATTAAAAATATACAACCTTGTCATCTTACCAGCATAGTAAGAATTTTTTTCCTGCAGAAATTCACTAAAATAAGTAAAATTTAACCAGAACTGCAGTTTGTACATTTGTAGCACACTGAGACACACCCAGGCAATCACTCATTAAAGCTGTCCAGTTATGTGTAACATATATGGGACTGTGCAACATGCCAGGTGTTAAACAAAACATGAAGTGACATCATTCTGCAGAGTGGGCTATAGAAAAAACAATCTCCTGGTGATCTACAGAGAAAAAACTCACTGCTTTTTGGGGAATTTAATAGAAAATGACAGAAGAGTTGTAACTGTCTTTATATTTTGAAATCAGGCAAATCTGTTTCTGCATTCACAAATTCATGTTTATAAGCAGCAAGCCTACACTAAATCTGTTATTAAAAATATTCTTCCTAGTAAGAAATAAGGAGCTTAGGACTAAAATGAACAAAATGTATAGGAATATCTGTGAGCTGCAGATAGATTTAAGAGTACAGCCAGCAAGAAAATATCCAAGGGAGGCTAACCAATAATATAAGAGGAAACTGTAAACTGAAGTTCCTGTGTAATAAACAATATGGAGCAATATGGATTCAATGCCACAATCTGTTTTCCTGTCGTCTTTTAATCCTCAAAGACAGAAAGGTGTTTGGCTACAGCTCCTTTGATTGATAGATTATTTGATCAAATGTTGCTGAGAGGTGATTATTTCTATTCCTGTGCTAACTAATAAATTCCAAAACCCTCTCAGATTTGTAGTGTATTAGTACCTTCATTAAACAAATGGCAAAAGTCATTGCTAAACATAGTTCAGCTCCTCCTGGTCCCTTGGACAAGGACTATATTCAAAACCAAATGTATCTCCACTGTGAGGCCTGAGCTCTGAGAGGAAGTTACTGTGCATATCATTAATATTAGCTAGTCTTGTCCTTGGAAACAAGAGAAGAAATAGATGTGCAAATACATTTGTGTCAGTGGAGCAAAGTACAGAAAACTCACCAAGGTACCATGGTGGCCTATGTGACTCTTGCTTTCAATGCTGTGGAAAGATGAGTACAGAAAATGTTGTTTATTAGCTCTGAGTATGGTCAGGAGAAAACATCTCACACCACATCACATGAATGACAAGAGACAGATGATGGGCTAACTCAGTTTTACATTAAGCAGAGAAGTTGACAGTGGTATAAAACCACTGAAAGGCTGTAGCTAAAGTCAGGCTTTACATGCAGGCTTTTGATGCAATACCATAGTACTGGATTTAGAATAAATCAAGGAAGAAAAGTAGCTTATTTGTTCCTTTTAACAGGAAGCCACTACACAAAGCATTTAGCTTGCTTTTTCTATTCATGCACACTTTGTTTCCTGCTTTTTTTTAATCTTAGTGTCTTGAATATTTAGTGGTGTACAGATCTTGCTCACATTCAACATTTTCATATTTCATTGTATTTTAATTACTACAAAACCCTATGCATAAGCTGCATCGTAATATTATTTGCTTCCACTCCACTGGAAATCTTGTTCAATTTCTTGATCATGGAAATAATTTTTTAATATGGAATTGTCTGAGAAGACAGTTTCAGCAGCAAGACCTAGTGTTGCAAATGAAACACATACCTATGTTTCAGGACAAAAAAAAAAGGCACTGTATCTTAAGTATTTGAAGAGAATGCCAGTGCCACTTCATCCTTCCAATCTTATAGTTCCTACATGACCAACAGAAAAATGTTGAAACTGTCACTAGTATTCATCAATTAAAAAAAGAAGATTTTGTCCTAAAATATGTTTGTGTTTTTTCCTACAGAAAGACACTTATGCTTTTATAAAGGCAGATGTTTCTTTTCTCTTATGACATCAGCTGAAACTGCAGAGAACTAGTTAGCTGCACACACACACTCCATGTTCATCCTGTATTCTTTGGAATAACTGTCCAAATTTTATTAGGATTTTCTTATAATGATGTTATATGATGTCCTTGTGATACCTGCATATGTAGAGATCTTAATATTGATTTACGGTGTCTTTTGCCCATCCTTGAGCAGTGTAGATAGCAATTACAGCTGTTGGTGGTATCTATTTTGTCTTTTCATAATTGTCATTTTTAGTTCTACTTAGGATTAAAATATGAAAATTGCATCACGTGCACATGAGCAGGGCTTTAGCCGAGTTATCAGCAATTTCACAGCAGCATCATCATTTTAAGCATCCTCCTCTTCATCTTGTTTATGAAAACCACATACTGTAACATAAACTTTTAGAAGGAATGTGTCATCATAAGAGCTGCCCTGACAAGAAGCCCTCATTCAGATCATTAATATCTTCCCCCAAAAAATCATCAGGGACAGAGAAACACCTGTACAGCTGTACCAGATGTTTCTGAATAGTTCTGCTTGGGTTGCTGAGATTGATCAGTTCAACACTACTCCTTAGCTGGATCTAAAATCACTTACAAAGTCCTTGTTGTCAGCACTTTGCTCAGCTAAAGTTGCAAAAGTGCAGTGGCACATGCACTTTCTTAACTGCACAATGGATTTTTAAAAAGCAGTAAAAACAAACATTCTTATGAATAATAAACATCTGTTCATTCTTCCCAGTAATCAAAATAAAACATATTTCAAGGATGTAGCTGGAAAAGAGGTAGATAATATATGTAAAGAAACAGCAGAAAATATTTTTTAAGACTGCCCAAATTTCTGTTTTTAGAGCAGTGATTTTCTTTAGGATTAGAAAAAGAAATCCTTGTGCAGGGTTGACTTGGTGCTGGTTTTTGTATATTCTGTTCATGTACAGCACACAGCTGAGATAATGGAGAGCGAACATTACATGCAACATCCTCACAAGCATCAAGTTTGTGTACCAGTCCTCCCAAGCAGAGTATCTCCTCACTTGGCAACTTCTATTAAAAATTAAGTGGAACGAAGAAAAAACAGTCTGAGGTGGTGTTTGGTTTTGTTTTTTGGTTTCGTGCCTTTTTGTTTTTTTTAAATACACTCTGACTCGTATTTTAAAAGAACTTTTGCACACATTTGGATACAGATGAGAACAATTAAATGCCCTCTAATAATTGATGTATATGCAATCTATAGCGTGCATTCTCTTCTTATTAGAGGCTGTGGGTTTTTTGTTGCAATCTAGCTAATAAAGGCTTTCTTTTCCACAAGAGAATTTTGACAGGGTTGACTCCAGACGGCTTTCCAGCTGAGGTCTGGGGCCTTGCTGAACCTTCAAAATTTTCCCATTTGAGCTGCATCAAAGTGAAGGAAATTCAAGGATCACTAACGTCTCAGATGGTAGCACTTGCCCTAACAACCAAGGTTCAGGAATTCTTTGGAGCAGGCTGAGGTCATTTTTCTCCCCTTTTCTCCTAATGCTTTTCTCTATTAATCAGAGCTCACAGCTCAGATTGGTCTTCAACTTCCTCCCAATCCTTGCTAAGCCTGTCATTTCTAGCTATTATTTACTTTAATGGACTTTGGCTGATCCCTTATGAAGCTTTGGATCTGAGAATAATAAGGCTGGAGAGTAACGGGCACAGACATGGGTGTGGGTTTGCCTGCAGATTAACCGTGGCAGATGGGCTTTATTGCGGTTTCCTGTGTGCCGAGTGTTGATTGAGAGGGTATAATGAGAGAGGTGGTGTCTGCACAATGGCTGCAGCCACTTCATTGCACCTCGCGTCTAAACAACCCCATTTTTCTAAATCTTTGGGTTGTGAAATTTTAGGAAGTCAGAGCACAAGAACAAGTACAAAAACAACTGTAAATAACCATGAATGTTAATCCAACCCTAATTGGTCCCTTCTTTCATTATGGGTGCATTTTGCTGAGCTTCCCCCCCGCCCCCCCCCCGCCTTTTTCTTTTAACAAATGAATGATATGGACAGTTATGCATACATTTGACTTTTATAACAGTTTAACACAAATATTACTTCATATCAACTTATATTATTATTAATATTAATGTCCCATTAGCTTTTGCATTATTAACATCAGCAGCAAAAGCTTATCTTGCGATCACCCTGTTATGCTTTAGGTTTTTGTCATGTTGGGAAAATTTGTTTGAATTAAATTATCTATTGTCTAGAGAGTATCAAAAATAACAGCAGGAAAATTGCTTAGTATCTGGCAGAATGAGTCAAAAATATGCTTTTCTAAGTCCAAATGCCATTAACTTTCAACAGCAATCAGATGATAAATTATTTTCAGCTATAGGTACTATCAAAAGATCTTTTACAAATTCCCCATTTTAAGGATTTTACTTAATTCCTCCCTTTCACTGATGGATTAAATCACAACTATTGATTCTTTTCTTCCTTTGGGGCTTTACCCATCTGTCCTAACGCTTTCATCCCAGCACCCCTTGGGCTGAGAGAAGTGTTCTACAAATGAACCAGTGAAAACCTGGAGAAGATTCCAGGTCAAGTTTGTGTACAAGAGTTTAAATTTTTAGTGACAGTCTTCCCTTAGCACAGACGAAAGTTTCCACACAGAGCCGCACAAGCTAGCCCCACCAATTATCCTCCTCCTTTGAAAACCATTATCAAGTTTTTCAAAACTTCTTTCATTTCACTGTTGTCACTGGATGAAAAGGAAACTAACCACCATGTCAAGACAACTCGGCTGCCTGGCAACCAAGGGCCACATTTTAATTCTGACTTGCTTCTGGTCTTGACTAATGGAAAGTGACTATGTTAAGCCAGTCAGAAGAGTTGTTTGTCACTTCTGAAATGCAAACAAAACTATATTGTTTCGAAAGTCCTGGGCGTGATTGATGTAAAGATTTACAGTAACATCATTCATTTGCCCTTGTGTTTTAGTGGGATTGATGTCATATCTTTTCATGCTTTATTAAATGCTTTTGGAGAACTCAAATACATGATGCTTTTTGTCCTAAAGAATCTAAAGAGATTTTTCTTATGCAAGAAAACTGGACTCCAATTTAAGAGATTTAATGATTTGATACAACACGTGACTGTAATTTAATAAGAAACATCACTTGAGAAATGTGAATATACAACCTGATAAAAAGAAAAAGAAACCAAGACAGGGAAAAAAAATAAAATCAACAGTTTGGGGGAGGGGAAGGAAAGATACACTTACTTGCCAGCAGTAAAGCTTGTTTGGACAAACTTTCCCACAGCTGAGTTAATTTTTTTCACTTCTAATACCAGAAGAGAAGTTCAAATTCTGCTCCCCACCTCTTCAATTATAAATATATGCAGTCACAATTATAAAATATGTGTCCATTTTTCTATAAAACATTACTGAAAATATTACAAGTAATATCAACATCAATTATCCTGACTAACTATGACAGATTCAAAGAGGTTTAAACAGCTTGTTTCCAAAGTCATTTTAAAAATCCCCTCCAAAAACAATTGTATTGCAAATTATTTTTGTAAAGGCCAAGCTGACTTTTCTATTCAATTAAGAATCAGGAAAGGATGAATGAACCTACAGACAGTTTTCTTGTCTGCAACAGTGAGACAGACTCATGCATTCTGCATGTATAGATACAATTTTTTTTGTCATTACACATGCAAAATATATATAAATATATATATGTGTGTGTGAAACAGAAAGGAAAAAATAGCTGATATGGCAGTTTCTGTTCTATTTCAAGTACATAAATTACTCTTCAAATGCCTATTATGCTTTAAGGCAATAATTTCATGAATATATAGGGTAGTAAACTTAGGCTTTTGAAAGTATACTTATATTAGCATCAATGTTATGCTAGAGCTATTTTCCAAAATGAGTACGATAGCTTTTTGCTGTTCTGACAATACCTGTTAATAAGCAGACCCTTGCCATTAACTTTTTTTTAAACAGATATTAAAATTTAAGCACAGTAATAACATGCACTGCAATTACTGTTGCCATCTGGGATTCTTAGGGGTAGTCCAAGAGGACTCCAGCATGACAATTCTCTGGGCAGAAATTCAGAAGCTTAGATGAATAGAAGGTGTGTGTGAAGAAAGGAGAAGCAATTCAGCCTTCTTGGTCCATGGTGGAAGGTGTTTTATTCCAAGCCCTCTGACAAATCAAGCTGTTCTTTACTCAGCCCATGCAATACCAAACCTTTGCCTGGAGCCCTGAGCTCATGAGATGTGGGACTTCACCCCCAATGTTATCCAGCCCTGAGAACCAAATGGTCCAAAATACGAGTGGTCAGCTCAGCACCAGCACTGTGTCCTACAGGGGGAGAGGATAATGGGTATTGGTTACAGGTGGCTGTCAGGAGCTACCACATGGCTTCAGTGCCCAGAACATGACAGTGGGGTGAGCAGCTGCCAGAGCTGTGTGAGCAGCTGAGGGCCATGGGGCAAGAGGGCAGAGCACAAGCAGAGGGAGCCCAGCAGCAACAGCACCACTGCTCTGGCTGAGCTGGGGAGGGAGGAGGACTCCCAGCACTGGCACCAAACCTGTTGGTTTGCTGATGCACATCAATATGGATGTGTGCCTCTCTGCTTTCCAGAAAATAATTAAGATCTCTGCGTGGCCTGCTACTTCAGGATCACTCAATGCATGATTAAATTGAAGCATTAGCGACCTCAAGGAAGGAGAAGGAGGAGAAGGAGAAGGAGGAAGGGAAGCAGCTGCTCAGTCTTTCCATTGAGGGGAAGTCAGGACTGGCTCAGGCACAATAACTCCATTGAATCAGGAAAATAAATATGCATTCATTCAGAAGATTATCTAATCAGTCTAGGTGTAGATATTAGGTCAGTGGGTTACCTCAGTCCACCACCAGTCTCAGCAAGCTCTGCATCTCCAAGAAGAAACAATTTAAGAACACGCACATTCCAGGATCACAGCATTTTTACAGTCCTCATCATAGCCAAAATGCAGAAGCTGGGTGTAAAACTGTCTCTCTACAGCCAAATTACATACAAAGCATGTTGTAAATCAGCTTCACCCCAGGGAAGGCAGGCTGTAAACTACCTATCATTTTACACTGCTACGTTGAACCATCATGGCGGAGGAAGCCTGTAAAGGTCAAGAGATTTTTCTAAACTACCTGCACCTCCGGAGTAGCTCAAGAAGCCACATAATCTAAAGTCCTCAGATAGTATTTCTCTGACTTTTTTTTTCCCTTATGGAAACAACTGTGTAACATTCTAACTGCCTTCAGCTTCTGCTGAATTAAACACATTCCAGCGTCTCTAGAGCAGCACTCAGACAGTTGTGCTCCCCTTTGCATTCTCCTGGGTAATCCTTCTGGGGGAGAGAATACATAACGAAGCCCTCAGCTGACAGTTTGGGAGGCCTGCCACTGCTTATTGCCATCAGTTATTTTTCAGCTGATTCAAAGATAGCACAAGGGCTGAAAGCTTGTAGCTATTTCTTTTGAGAAAAGAGTCCAAAGAAGCTCCTCTTAATCTGGGGGGTTACTCAAGAGGTTCCAGTACTCTACCTTAGACCAACTCAAAATTCAAAAAAAAAGGAAAATAAATTCTTTTTTGCAGTATTTGAAGGCCCATGTTCCTTTCCAAAAACAAATATGCAAATAAAATTGCAGTGCAACTGACTGAAACTTTATACAATTGTTCCAGGTTCATAAACATTTCATGAACTCAGATTAAATTTCAATTACAATACAAGTACTTCCATGAGCGGCAGAAGGAAAGATGCTGTTCTCCCCTGGCTTTGTGCTCATAGTTAGATTCCGTGGGACCTCAGGGGGTGCAAGTCTCCAATGGAAAGTGTTGCTCTAGGTGGAACATTCTCTGTTCTTCAAGGACTCCTGTCACCTTTCCCTCATCAGAAATTATGTACATCTTCCCTTGCTACCAATTTCCACAAAACCTATAGCAACTGGTCAGCAGATTCATTTCCCATAGGACAGACTGACACAGACATAAAAAATACACGGAGATATGTGATTGCATAAAGCATATTTACAAACAGGATAAAAACTAGATTTTCTTGAGTTTAGGCAAAACCAACAGTAAGAAAAAGCCAAAGTTACAAGCAAGGACTGACACAAGCAGTGAATCAGTAGTGTCCTTGTCTCTGTCACAGAAAACAACTTTTTCTCTGGCTCCTGGCTAAGCTGCCATTAATCGGACTTGTCTGCCTTTCGATCTGGTTTAGCCAAAGCTCTTTCATCTTTTACCTTGCATACTGCTGCTTTTTCTCTTGGAGCCTGCCTTTCAGTGCTGCTGAGCTCACCTTCCCCCTGCACCGCAGGCACAGCCCCGCTCTGATCGCCTCGCTAACGGCAGCCACGGCTCCCGGCAGGGCGGGCATTCCCTCCCCATTCCCCGCGCTGTGCACAAGCCCTCACCTCGCTTGTGGCAAGGAGGGCCCTTCAGCTGGGCTCACACTGCCCCCTGTCCCAAGACAGGCCCTTCCAGCCTCTGAAATCCCCATCTCTGGGAAGGGGATCGCTACCTCCTGTAACTCCAGATGATGCACCGGTGCCTCACATTGTGCACGTTTGTCAGCTTTCCATTGTAGGTTCCTTTCAGCAATGAATGCAGCTTATTTGTGTTGCACATAGTGCCATGCAAATTTAGGGCACTATTTTAATGCATGATAAATAATTACTATAATTAACAGGAGGGAAAAAAAAAAGCCTCCTGGCAATTTGTCAGGACCAGACACCTCTTTTCATGCCAGATATTTTCATATGTATGACATGTACATATAAGATCCCTCTTGCCTCTGTGTGGGGACATGCATCTCCCATTAGCAGTAATGGGAATTATGTGTGTGCACTGAGGGGAAACTGTAGTCTACTCTGGCTGGTGTGCTATGTTGGTTGTGTTTTATTGGATCATATGGAGCATGCCGTATAAGAAAAGAAAAAACACCTTTCCATCTTCATTGTTGACAGAGAAATATATAGAAAGACCCTGTACACAATCATGCTTTTAATTAAGTGCTATTTGCAGGTGCTGTTTGTCTCCAATTTTTTATAGCCATTTCTGGAAGAGCAATAACACAAATAATCTGCAAAATAATGTGATTAGGGATAAAAATTAGCTTGGGTTACTAGACTGATGAGAAATTTTTCTAAAAATGAATATTTTTAATAAACCACATTTTGAAACTATAAACATCCTTGTATTGGTAGACGCTGCACTGCAAAATACTAAACTTCATTTCACTATCAATTTTCTGATTCATCTGAAGAAGTTCATTATCTGTTAAATTGAAGGCAAGCCTCCCACAGAGGAATGCTATCTAAAGATGGATGTGTTTGTGTGTGAAAGGATAGCCTTTCTTAGCTGTTTATCAAAGAGGACATTCACAGGGTAGGTACTGTACCTCACTACTTGGTAAATATAAAGCACCATACAAGCGTACATACAGTCATGACACTGGTTCATGTTTGTTGTTTGGCTGTAACACATTAACACAAATTTAGCCCAAATATCCAAAGTTATGCTGCTAGGAATGTTACCATCTGGTTTTAATGAATATCTGGGGTCCATTTTTCAGTTAAGCTTTTCATAGTGTGTTTGTATGTTGCTTTTTCCAAGCTATCCGCATAATTGCTTAAAGATTTTACTGCAAAATTAATATCCTCACTGTGAATGAGGGAGAAGGGCAAAAACCAGGATGACAAAAGCTGAAATGAGGTGAAAGGCAAATTCAATTTTTCCTTGCACCATAGAAACCTCGTCAGGACTAGCTTTATCTGGTAATCCACATTTAAACTTTAACCTGTAGGGGGGCTCTTTGTGTTAGTTAATGTAAGCATAAAAAGAGTCTGAACCACTAATCAGATTAATCATATTTTGTGAGACTCAAAAGCTTCATTAAAAGGACCTCGTTTCCAAGCTACACATTTCAGAAAGAGAAAAAAAGTTGGCTATGAAAAGGAAAAAGTAACACTGAAATTCAAAAAGACACAGACTGTGTGTCTCCTGGAATTAAACCAAAGACAGTTAAGAGCTGGAACAATATCCACCTTCATAAAACACACCTTGATGATGCCAAAATAATTAGGACATTTTGCTATTGAAATATTATGCATTCTCTACATTTACAAAGCTTTATCTTATGCACAACAGAGAACTATTTAATAGGTAACTACAATAAATGTCTTTCCTTTCCTCACATTTATGGAAGTCTCCCTCTCTGCTGAAGCAATCATGTTTCCTGAGTACTTCAGGTGACCCCTCAGAGACAGGAGAATGTGAATATCAGAAGAATAAGAATCTGTCATCTCCAGTCAAGTTATTACACTCACACAAGAAACACTCCACTTCTCTAATGAGCATGAAAGTGAGAGAGCAAGCTACTCTCCCAAGCTAGTGCAGCATTGTGCTCTCTTTCAAAAACAGAATATCTTCATTTTCAATAAACAAATAGTTTGCCACAAATGAAGCTTCAGTGAGCTTTTGTTCATGCCTATGACATAAAAACATGGTTTTCTTAAAGTGTTCATGAAGTTTAACAGGAACCATCTGCACTTAGGACAAACATTTTGCACTTAGCGTGAAACTCATTTCTATCTCAGCCTACCCTGCACTGATCTGGATTTAGTGAGCCTTTGAAATCAGATGTTTTGAGGAAACATTAACAAAGTTGAAAGTCTTTGGAAGATTATTCAATACTGGGCAAATGAAACACATCAGAGCAGTTATATTCTCCCTAAATATATATTTAAGTGGTGAGAAGAGAAATCAAGACATGACATCATGGGGAAAATAATTTGAAATACAGAGTCATCCATTTTCCAACCTTGGGACTGCAGAAGTAGAGTTAGCCTCACTTTTGTTTTCCAAGTCAGGAGGAGCAGCCTCCTGCTTACCACAGCCAAACTCTTTGCTAGCTTTTCACCATTATGTGTTTGTTTTTCTTTCCCATAACTTGCCAAGGTAATCTTGCTCCCACCAGCTGCACAACCCTCTGCATGATCTGTATTCAACTGGTCCTTGACTTCTGGAAAAGTCAGGCAACCTAAAAAACATTGTTACGGACACATCTACAGTTCTACACTCGACATAAGGTTATGAGTTTAATTAGTAGCTTTCTAAATGTCTGTTTCCAAGTTTTGTCTGTAATTGCACTGAGCCTGCACTGCTTGGCATGGTCAGTTATACCTAAAGGCACTACTTGTTCCCTGGCTAAGGTGACAGCAGGTGATGAATCTTCTGTAGGAAATTGCCAGTCACCAAGGAATTGTTGCCACATGCAAAGCTCAGAAAGGAAGGTCAGAGCTTGGGTGGGCCAGTTCCCTCTCCCACCTTCACTCTTTCAGCTGATGTTTTCCAGTTGCTGCATATGCTACAGAGGCTTTAAAACAAGCACAATGGCCAAGCTGTCTGCACTTCATAGAGCAGACACTTCACACAAAGTTTTACCACAAGCTGTCATTGTATGGCTACATTTCTGAGCGTGTGCCATTGTGTGCCATCCTGTGCCCTGAGGTCTTCAGTGTTTCTTCATCAAACCAGGCAGCTGTCGAAATGTGCCTCAGCTCCATCCAGGACACAGTCCCCAGCTTTCCTGTCCAAGGAAAAGGAGGGGAGAAAGGACAGCAAGTACCAAGGTCTTGCTCCAGTGAGGAGCTGGGATATGGCCAAGGACAGGCTCCCAGGTTCCTAGTGTAGATGTAGACTATTATACCAGTAAATTCTTCAGAGAATATCACAAATCTAAGTTGTTTACGAGCTGCCTTCAGCACGTTTGCACCAGTGCAAAACTGGAGCAACTGCACCATCTTTGACAGAGTCCTTCTAAATCTAAGCCAATGCAATCTAAAGCAGAATCTGTCCCTTTAGTTTGGATAATGATCTAGAAGTGTTGCCCTAAAAATACCAAAACAAAGAATTTTCCTGAACACAAAGAGAATTGTTCATAGGTCTGACCCAAAGCTATGAATTTAAATGATCCAAATGTAACTCAAAGAGACTCAGTCTTTGTATTAAGAAATATTTAGTAAAGCACCGGGATGCCTTAAGACCACCAGTTTGTATTAGATCAGGTTTTCTCACCCTTCCCGATACTGTCTCACCTTGTTTTATGACAAGTTCAGTGACATGCATATAAATACTCCCAGAGTCTGTTTTCATGCAGTGCAAAGAGTTAGGGGAAAAAATATCCCCTATCAGGTTGTCATCTGAGCTGTGGTTCTTCCCAGACTACAGCAGGGCAGAGTCAGAGGGATTAACTTCCAGCATTGCTGCTAGTCTGCTAAAAATGCTGGAAATGGTTTAAGGCTGTCTGCTTGCCTCTGCCCTGAACTGCACTGGGGCTGTTCCTAAGTTAGGTTCTAGCTGACCTTAAGGACCAGCTGAGAGGAAGCAGCTACTGCAGCTGTCCTGAATATGCTCTCCATATTTCCTATTGTATAGGTTGGGAAAACGAGTCTCAGAGACATAAAAATCACACACTTGTGGCCACAGAGTTTTTTGCTGGTGACCCTGACAGAGGCAGAGTCTTTGACCTCCAGGTGTGCAGTTTTTCCTCCTGCCTGTGCACTGTTTGCATTCTTGGGGTAGTGGCACAGGGTGCAGGACACAGGAACTCAACGGGGCAGGTTCATTTCACCAGAGATGGACCTACAGTGGCACAGCAGTCAATCGAATTCAAAGGCTGCAAGGATTCAAATTAGGCTCACCATCTCACACTAAATATGGTTTGATAATTTTTTTCTCCCTCATTTTGATACTACTAGGTTCAGGTAATGGTATCTCTAGTGAAACCATATGAAAAACTGGCCAAGTCTATACAAGCTTTCAGCCAGAATTATGTGTCTAGTTATGAGATAAGTTTTTCACAAAGAACTTGAGAATCTCAGTGAAAATAAGAAATTAATTTATGAAAGTCTAACCCTGCCTTGCTTTAAATTTTTGGGTCTGTTGAAACCAAAATAACTTTTGAGTTCATTATATAAATTGGATAAGGTCCACGTTCCCTGAACTGCATAACATGACTTGTCTCTACTCATTCCAGAACAGATTTTTCCTTTTCTTTTCTTTCTAGAGACACACACACGCACAAAATACACAAACAAACAAAAAACCCTCCAAACAGAAAAACAGCTTCCCCATTTCTTTGTTTCCATAACTGATAGTTATTTTAAAAGGTAGTACAAATGTTATAAATTCAAAGAAAGGCAACACTGGAATGCCCACCAGTGCTGCCCACAGCAAAGAAAACACATCCAGAGTTTTTATCACTTCAAATAAAAATTTCTGTTCTGCAAGGAGAAAATCCCCTCTCCTCTGTTGTTCCAGGCTCTACAGATCATTGGGTAGGTAAAGCAAACTTCTGATCTTTTGATCATCCACAGCTCTTTAGAAATAAGTTTCCCACAAGGCTCATGATGCTCCAAGTCACTTTTTTTCCTGTTCTGCAGCCTCCCTCTCTCCAAGTTAAAACTCATGCAGAACAAAACAGCACTGCTGAGCTCGGCGGCATCACGAAGGAGGAATCTGTGGCACCCTAAGGCCTGATTGTATAAAAATGTGTAACGTTACCAGAAAGGGGAGTGGGAAAACATTCCCATGACTGCTTGGTAGGGCTTCACCCCTATGAGGCATGTGTGAACAGAGCTTCACACCTATGAATATTGTGGAGTCCAACCCTCATCTCTTCTCTGAGATCTTAAATAATGTTCCAGCTGGGGACCCAACTATAAACATTTTTTGCACTTAGAGAGCAATAAAAAAAGAACACATGGGATTGGAAACACTTGGTTAAATTTGCAGCTTTTCTCTTCATTATAAATAATGAGGATGCATCTTTTCCTTCCTCTTCCTGTCAGCCACCTTCTGTTCCCTTGTTTCTGCTGTACTGCCATCTAAACACTCCTATCTTTAATCTTTTAAGTACCTGGATTAATTTATAGCATCTAGAATACTTTGGGACCTAAAATTGCATATGGCAAACTCCTACAGGAGAAGAGTAAACTTAACTCCCTCTTCTGTCAGAGCTGTCCCAAACACAGAGAGGATCCCAACCTATAAAATTCCTGACATATCTGACTCTGCACAGGGAACTGCAAGATTTTTCCATCTCACTCAGTGAGTTTCTACAGAGAAAGTCTAAACCTAACTTGCCTAGATTGAGTTTGGGTGCATGTAATGACAAAAATACATAAAGATATTGTTCCTTGAGCATCATAAAAGATTTGCATGGAAATAAAGTACAAAAGATCAGACCAGGTCCTTAAATTGTGGGGGCAGTACAAACCAATCTTCAAATGTTTGGATTTTTGTTTGCCATTTCCAATCAGAAGAAGCATTTCACCAGAGAACCTGTTGGTTTGCTGTATTTCAGAATGTTACTTCAGCTGCACAAACAATAAGCATTGTTGCAGCTGCAAACATGTTGAGTATCTTGAGGTTCTAGGGACAAAGTAGCATTGTGTCCTTAAGACATTATATTCCCATAATAGTATATATTCCTATAGTTTTATTCAGATCATCAGAGTAATAAAAGAATAGTTTTCTCTTATTGGAATTCTGTTGAACCAAACAGCTCATTTTTCTACTTCTCAATGAAGAGAAATAAGGTATTCTTTCCTGTTCTTGGCACTGGAATTTTAGGGTATTTTAAGAATGTTTCCAGTTATGGACCCATCTGCATCCTATTTCACCATTACTGCACCAAGGAAAGAGAAGTAGGACTGCGGACTGCATAATAACAGAGGGACAAAGAAATTTCTTCTCCTATGCCCCCCTATCTCTTAACATGAAAACAGATTTCTAAGTATTATCACCTACCATCTCATTTGAGAGGCTGCACTTCACCAGAGATGAATTTACTCTATTGAAATCATAGTATGGGCACATTGCTAAACTCAGGTCTGCAAGCTAGCATCACCTAAATTACAGTTTTATGACACAGTATTGGAAAAAAAGGTTATGAACAGTGAATCTGATTTTAACCAGGAATGTAGTACTCCATTTAGTAGGGAAATTTAGTCATTGAGGGAAGCGTTTTTAAAAGCCATATTGTCTGGAGGAACAGATACATCCCTATCTTTCAAACTATCTACTCATGGGTCTTAATAATAGTACTTTTCAAACGGCTTTTTGTAATGAAATAAGCATTAACCCACATGCATAGATTGAACACAGGTCTCACTTTTTATAGCACAATCCCACTCTGCTTCTCACTCATCTCATATTGCAACTTTCCTGCTTTAAAGGGCTAGACTTCCCCATAACAGATTTGATTGTAAATGTATTAAACCCTTTATAATGCAATGCTTCAGCTGGGGGCTGTATCTTTAGCCCACTGCACATGAGGCCCCAAAAGGCTGAGTGAGCTGCCTGAGTTTATACAGTAAGTTAGCATGAGAATGGAAAGATGAAGTTTATTTTCCTTCCAGTTTTACACTTAGGCTACAGTTTCTACAATAACATAAACAGACCCTATGCAGAGCTTAGAAAAAGTCTGCTGCATTTGCCTGCTAATTCCTTTTTAAATGGACAGAGATTATTTGTCTTTCCTTTTCTACAGGTAGAGTTTGATTTGGTCTTAAAAAGGCTCAAACTAGGTGCTTAAATAGGTGAAATTTTTTAAAACTTTCCCTAAAACTATCTTGATTTTCAGTTTGAAAGTATATACTGGCTTCTCTGTGTGCCTGGTGGATCCCTGATGTCAGTAGGTGAATGCCCTCTCCTCCCTGTCCCACCAAATCATTTCTCTATCCTTTGGTAAGAGAACAAGTGACAGCTGTGCCCTGAGTGTCACATGCCAGTGGAGGAATAACTCTTTCTTCCAGGAAAATATGCACTTCCAAACATACTCATGCAGAGTAAGCCAAAGACACTGTGGCTATGTGACCTGCGTGAAAACATGTTTAGTTCAGAAATTAAGATAATGAAGTGTTGCGTGAATGTTAAGTGTTGTTTTATTATAAGAAGGAAATATAGTTTGGAATCTAAAGGACATTTCTCTTACCCTTCACCAGTGGCTCACTCAGCTCTCCATACAGGTGGATCTTCTGTTTCCTTGAAACAGTAATCACAAGGGTGAATTTTCCAGTGGCTTTTCAAATGATTGCAAAATATTTTACAAAGCAGTCCTGGGGGAAAATGCATAAATGGTCTTTAATGCAGCACAAACTTTTATACCTACCATAAAAACAAATACATTTCAGTGAAAAGCAACAATTTTACCATCAGATATGAGCATGGATTTGCTCAGCAGGCTGGTGGTGGATCACCCACAAAAGAGTTTGAAGGGTCTCTGTTAAGAACTGGGAAGTTAGGATTAGAAATGTGTCTGACTTAAGAGGGAGTTTTAAGCAATTAACTCTGCAAACACACAAAAGTGAAGCACAAAGAAACACTAATGGGAAGAGATCATTAATGCAATCCATCCACATTCTCCATCTATACGCTCATTACCTGCTGACAACACCAATAGGATTTGCCTATATGAGGAAATTGGCCAAAATGGCTATTGCAGAATAAGCCATTCTTCAATAGCTTTCTGTTTGTCCCTGTGTAGACACTGTAGGAATAATTAGTGCACTTATTCTGTTCTAGAATAATTGCTGCACTAATTATTCCAGACTAAAGTATCTTTTATTCCAAAACAATTTGTCCACAAGGGGAGCTATTGTGAAATTGCTTGTGCTCCTCTGCTCAATTTCCATGTGTAAAAAGGCCGTAATCCGTGCACTGGGAATAGCTGTACCCCAGACTCCAGGAGCAAATCAAACCATAGACAACTTCCAACTCTCACATTGCTCAGGATGGTTTTCTTAAAGTAATTGAATACATAGAGTTGTTGTGTAAACAGGATTCAGCTGTATGGCAATGAGTAAGCTCTTCTTTTAAGAGCTTTTCCTTTTTAAAATTATTTTAGGGATATCTGCCTCCAAGCTTATTGGACTGGATTTAAGGGTTGTAGTGAGTAGAGGCTGACATGGTAGATGGGACTTCACCCACTCTTTTGCAAAGTGTGAAATGCTGAAATTGGATAAGCACATAGTGTAATTAGCTAATTTGATGGGCTAGTTTTATCCAGTCTGTGTGTTTAGAAACACCAGTGTTCTCACAGTTTTTTGTGATGAATTGCAATTAAAATAAAGACAGATATGCCTAGACAATGACCCTACAACACTGTTAAAAACCTTTTAAAATGAAGGATGGAAATGGTGATGTCAGATCTTCCTAAACTAGAAGGAGAGTACCAATTCTCTAGTCTACTACTGCCCTCCTTTCTGACAGATTCAGACCTCTATTTCTGTCTGTTTCTGGGGTCCTTTTTGTTTGGTTGTTTTTAAGAAAATCTTTCCATTTTCTCAAGGGAAGTATAACCTTATCAGAAAAACATGTTCCCTCCTTTTAGCTCAGGAAATGGCAGAATAACAGTGAAATAGGTTGCCCCAAATCCTACCCCCCACAGCAGAACTGTATACCTACCTGTAATCCTACCCCATATTCGAGAATTGTAATGGTCAGATAGCAAGGCTGTGTAATATCCTACTTTTTGTGAAACTGCATACAAGGTATTTATATGCAATAAATATAAATTTTCAACTCCCATATTTCTTATGGGTGGCACTGTCCCACCATTCAATCTCTGCCTTTTCTGCTCTGGAGAGAAATCAAAACCAATTTGGGATATGTTTCAAAATAAGTAGCATTATTTTTTAGCATGTATTTTCAATGACATTGGCAATAGTCATGGGGTATGGTTTGCATAGCATTTACCAATCTCTCCTGTCTCTAGCTAGGGTCTAGGAAGTCTTACAATAATTTTCAAAAGATGTTTTGAAGCATCCAGTCCCTGCTCACAGTATTATTTTGCTATAAATCCCTCAGCATTGATCTTGAAGTTTATTTAAGCCAAGATATAATGTTAACCAATAACTGCTCAAAATTTACTACTAAAATTTCTTTCTGCAATATTCTAAGAATGGACTGACGTGCACTGATTTCTATCATAAACAGAATTCAGCATAAGAAAATTCTCATTAAAATGCTCCTTAAGAGAAGAAAATATTGATATGTTCAACATCTGTGGCTACAGAAAGCTCTGCCGATGGATTTATTTTCCCTTTACCAGTCTAATAGCATGAATTTGATTTATTACAAATAACATTTTTCTATCAAAGGCTCATAAGACAGCTTTTTGAGATTCTTGTAATAACTTTTTTGTCAATTAAAGTTTCTGTTCATTTATGAGATGGATGCAATTAGAAATACAAGATGTTCAGTATTTTCAGCTCAAACTCTTTTATTATCTTGTGTTTCTCATGTGCTACTGTAGCTGTTCTACCCTGAACTGAACTAGATTATGATTACTAGTTAAGAACTGAAAACACTACCACTTTTTACTTTTCTCTGTTACTTTGTAAATAAATACTTTCAATTACAAAATTGTTCCCAAAGAAATAGGAATTATGTTGAAAGTACCCCACTGCTGCTGTAACAGTTTCAGATTTATTGAATCCTTCTAACTGTATTACAATAGCTCCTGCTGTTTTACCTGGACTGCAGCAATACCTGACTCCAGCCTTGTATTTTGAAATGTTTCAAACCATCTGGGACAAAAAAACACCCCTCAGCTTTCTTCTATCTTCAAATTTTTTTTTATTATAATCTGAATGGAAATGCTATGAAAAAATAGCAAAGAAGTTTTACAGTTATTGCAGATTTTACATGCAAGAGTCTAATTTTATTTGTGTTTATAAAGGACAACTCTAGCATAGCAGCACAGGCAATACAGCTGAGTGAGGCTGGTGAGAGAAGCAACATGTTTAGCATTAAAATGATGCTGAACTTGGAGAGACATCCTACACCTAGTGCTCTGCTTTTAAAGTCATTCTTGTGAGGGAGTTTCATATCAGGTTTCTTGGTCTGATTGTCATAATGATTAAAGAATGAATACAGGCCCTCGGTATGGGCTCTATCAGTATATGAAGGTATGGCAAAAATTCAGATGTTTGGACAATTTCACCATCCTGTTGCTTTAGTACTGGATCACTCTCATTTCTTTTCCAACACACCAATAATTTCTAAATAAAAACTGTGTGATTATGCTCTTTCTTCCTTATCTATACTGACCTTTGTATTCAAACTCTGGCTCAGTCTTTGAAATTGCTTCTTTAATTTAGGTCATGGAAACTGCAAGTTTTAGCTTGTTTACTGACCACTGCATCCCAAACAGCAAAGACAAAAATCCAAACTAGCAAAGGTTCCAGAATGAAGTACTGACTTGGTTTTACATTATAAATAACTCCACTGGACCCTTCTGGTGCACCAAGAGGAACCATTTTATTTCTATTTAATTTTTGTAGTCCATGTATATATGCATGGAAGAGAGGGAAAACCTAATCCTACCTGCTACTCGTTAGTTCTTACTCATTTGAGCACATAGTAATATAAAGCCAAATATTATTCACCTATCTTAATTGTATCACTGAGTTTAAAGGGATTATTTACTTGCCAAAACTGGTCCTAAGTAAGTAAGATAACTAAATGATACTTAGAGATTGTTCCAAAACAATATAAACAAAACCAGATCAGCTGTCTCGCCAGTTGCTCACATAGATTCCAGAAAAGCTATCCATAACACATCAAATTCTTTCTTTTTATTTTCATTTTTGACAAACTATTCTTTCATGAACACAAGGGCAGGAAAAAAATCAAATGCCAGATGGTGAGCTAGGGTATCAGCTATTGGATCCAACAGCACACTGAAAGCAGCCAACATTCTCAAGGAAAGACATTTAATGGTACCTGAAAGAAAAAGCACCCAATTTCAGGGGAAAAAGGAAAATAGAATCAATGAAATAGAGAACTGCAAAGCAAATCCACAAAGAGAATCACTGTGTAAGCCGAGATCAGAGGAAACTGAAATAGATTCAAGAAAGCTGTTTGGACAGTGACTTTTAAAATAAATTACATACACAGAGCAAGTCCTGCAAATAACCAGCTTTCCATGCCAGGACAACAGGGAGTCTGTATAGAAATTTAGGCTGAATTTGTCAGAAGTACATGACATCTTTGGCTTTTGTGCCATTCCTGTCCCTGTTTTTCACTGGTATTCTCTTTGCTCCCAAAAGCATTACAGAATGCTTCCTCTGTTCCATCCCTTGCCACCTTTGCAGATGCATTCACATTACTGAAACTAGCCCTCCATGAGATCCTGGCAGTTTAGAACAGCCTCAAGCAGAGAAAGAGATAAACACATATTTGTATAACTATGAAATGCCTCAGTTGAAGGTAAGCAAAGAAATTAGACTTGGAGAGTTCATAAGGGGAATGCAGATCATAAAAGCCACAGACTCCCTGAGATAAAAATAATGACCAAGCACTTTAAGGCTTTAAAACACAGAAGATCATACAAAATGAGCTTGGCAAAGCACAATACACAGAACAGTCATTTGCAAACACCATACCATGCTCAAATCAAGGAATCATTCCATATAACCTCACTGATTTGGGTATTTCTTTTATGGTGGGATATACAGTGAATTTCCAAATGCACTGTCAAATCAGACCCTCATCTCTATTTACAAGCTGAACTTGTTTCCTTTTTGAGTTTCTTACCAAATCCCAGCTCCCTGTCTGAGATTTAAAATGGGTTTAGATTTTCTTTTTGCAATTAGGGATTTAAATTTTTTCCCCCACCACTCAAGTGTAAGCAGTGTCTTCAAACATTGTAACTCAAGCAACTACAATGGGGTGACTCCAGACATCCACTAGTTTAACCAAGACAAATATTTGGCCTATAGAGAACTAGTAACCCTCTCACAATCTGTTTTGAAATGTTTGTTGAACTTAACAGATGCAACATGAAGATACCTCTAGACTATGATAATAGGAAGTTTGAGAAAGAAACCAGCTTCATATGAGAATCTCATTTCTGTCCCTTGAATGTCAGAGAAAAAAAATCTCAGAGTTCAGTTTATTGTCTAACTATTGATGATAGAGTAATTTTACTTTCCTCTGAAACACACTCCTCTGGTTCCTTCCAGTCATTGGACTAAGTGTACCACATGTGAAATAAAAATGAAATAACATGGATATTTACACACTTCCATTTTCATTTATGAACCTAGCAAGAAAATGACCTTGTAAAATTACATTCTTCCAATTGATATCTAATGCTTTTTACTATTCTTTGCACAGGCCAAATTGAAGACCAGCTGACATCCAGATTTCCCACAGAGTTACATACATACCATCAAAGAATAGGAAGGGAACAGGATCCATTGTTATGTCCTACTACTGTGGAACATAAATGCAGGACAGAAGGGTGGAAAAGCAGGACCATGGCTGAAATTCACCCAATGTTTTGGCTACCAGAACTGGCTGACAATATAAACAGAAAGATTTTTCATCCCCTGAAGTGGAGCAGCAGAGTGACAACTACTTTGGGCTGCCAGGACACCCAGTAGGGCTTCTGCATTTCGAGACATGAGTCCTTGAGGCAATATGACTGAAGAGATCCAGCTCCCTCCAGTGCAGGGTTCTGCTTAAATGCAACACTGAGCCCTGGAAAAAGATATTAACTCATTCCTCATTTGAGCTGCCAAACATACCAGGAATACCTGGCAGCAGCTCCCTGCCACGCTGCCAACCATTCTAGGTACACAGCTGGCTCTTTCAGTGATTTCAGAAGAACCCAGAGGATTTACAGCACAGCAGCAGCAGCAGTGGAGGAACAAAACCAGCATTTGATTTCTTTGCACAGAGCTCTATCCCAGAGAACTTAAACCGACCCAGGCACTGACCTCCAGAATTAAGCAATGTCCTGCATGGCCCAAGCCCAGATTCAACTCCCTCTCTATAAATCAGATAATTAAACAGCTCATACCAAACAACTGCCTCTCCCATTCTCAGAATGTTTTATGTTCACATCACAAGCAATCCTGCAAAGCCTTGATAGGTATATTCATTATTTATGGTCTGCCATAATTATATTTGGTACTTCTAGCTTAGCCTGCAGGAGGCAGTGTCATCTGTGCAAAGCAGAACTTGTCAATGCTAATGAACTTTTTCAGGGGTTTTAAAAACTATGATTTCTCTTAAAACCAAGAAATTCAAAATGGCAAGAAATTTTGTAAGAACATCTGGTCTAGGGCAAAACTAGGAAGCATGCCATCAGTTTAAAACACGAGGATTTACCCTCATTTTTTTCCCGTCCAAATAAAAATGGCAACCTATCTTCTAGTTTCTAGTTTTATGGTGTCCCTGTTCTCAGTTCTTTGCATAAATTTGCACAGACTGCTCTGGAGTTTCTTAATAGCAAAATATTTAAGCAGAAGCCAGTGCTCACCTTTAGGTTGGAGCTAGCTACCACTCACTGGCAGCATCTAATCTGCCTGCTTTTGAATGTTAAAAACAAAATAAAGTGGTAAATCTGGATGGAGATTTCTCTCTGTGTTTTTCCTAAAGCAATTTCAGTGAGTAAAATTCAAGAAAGTGGCTGGCAGTCATATAAACAGCATTGTTCCTATTGGTATCTATAGGCCCAGTGACACCTCTATAAAATTATAATTATAAAAACTTTATGAAAGATTATATAAAAGATTATAAAAAGTTGAAAAGCATTAAGGTCAGCAGTGTCAAGAAGGAAGAGGGCTTCAGACTACATGGTACCCTATGGCTATGGCAGAAACGGTTCAAATCAAGAAGCTGGCGAGACAGGTAAGGTTTCAAATACAAACACTCATCTTTGAACTGAACCAATGAAGAAAGAGATGATGAAACAGACACTCAGCAAAGGCTCTTCACAGAATGCCAGACAAAATTTCAGATATTCTTTTTTTAAGTCTGCTAATTTGTGTTTATCATTATAATGAAAGGTTGGCATGGAAAGATACTCAGAACTTAAAAGCTAAAACTGGACTGTCTACATTTCATCCTTTTTTTATTAACCATCAGCAAGTGTTCTGCACAGACACAGCCCATGAAAGTAATAATAGAGGGAAATTAATTAGATGACTATATTTCAATCATGGGGTTTTCTTGACATTTTATACCAAAGGAATGCAGCTCAAGCAGTTTGTAACTGACAGCAATGCCATGAAATTGCACTACAGCCTTGATAATTATCCTCTTCATTATTTTTATAATATATAAAGAGATAAAGTACAACATGCCCCTTTCATTTTATAATAGTATGCAGTATAATGGAAACAGCTGAAGGGGGATGTTTGTCTTACAATGCTACAGTTTAAATCTAGTGACAAGAAGTATCACATTAATGATGCACAGAGAAGAGCTCTACAAGCAGCCATCCTTTATATAATTACTGTATGAAAGCTGTAAACATATGGGATAGATAATATATCCCAAACTTTTTTCCTTCCTCTTTCCTTAACATTCAAGAAACATCAATGTCAACTCATTAGAAGGAAAAATACATTATTTCATTTACAAAAATTTCCTTTGTTATTAAAAGTTAGTGTAATCAAAGCTTAACAAAACATTAATGACACAGAAAAGCTGATAATTTCTTTTGTACAGCAGTACCACTACACAAGGCCAGATAATTAATTGAAAGGGGAAGAGTCCTTTTGGATCCAGATGGAGACACTAAAGGAGTAGAGGTCTTATCAAGTATTATGGATAACTTTAATTAGGAAGAGTAGTAGTAAAGCACTAACAATTCCATAAAATGGCAAACTCTTTTGGATAATATTCAGAAAATGTAGTTAGGGAAGTCTCAGCTGGAACATGACAAACATGTACAAAAAGATGAGAAGTTACTCTTTTTCTGTCTACCACAGCATCAGCTCAACTTGGTATATGAACAACAGAAGTCAGCTCAGATGGCAACAAAAGAAGTCTTTTATCTTAGTAAGGCAGAGCTGGAAAACAGCAACTTTGCAGGTAGTTTCAGTAGAGGCTTCTGAATTAATCCTGTAGAGATATGGAGCCCTTAAAGCAGCTGTGGTGAACAGTAACCTCCTGTCTCTGAGTGAAGTTGGGATATTCACTTGGTGCAACCCAAATAAAAAGTAAAATTTATTGAATCTAGGCAACATCAGGTTGTTAGTCTGAATTAATTTATCCTAATAACATGATGATACATGGTTCCTGTTGTAGATTGCCTGTCTCCAGGAGAGGAGCAAGATTTTTATTTTACTAATTAGAGTATCTTTAGAATTTTTTTCTTCAATCATTGTAAAGGAGCATGGCTTGCACATAACTGAAAATCCATTGGTAACTTTATAGTTTTTTCATATCACAAAGGAATGGGAAACCATGGTATCATGACTTCAAATAGGAGCGTTGCAGCCATGGAATACAGACTTGGACCATATTAGCTGCATTATCAGGGCATCAACTTCAGAGTTTCTGACTGAATCTTGTTTTCATTATCCTTATGACATGCTTGTATGTGGGTGCTCTATGCCACTGTCACATCACTCAGTTTCCCTGAGGTTTTTTCCATATTCAAGCTTTAAATGGATCTTTTAAAACTGTGGAAAAAAAGCCAGAAATATTTGGCTCTTTGCCCAGGTATTGTACATGTCATAAAACATATCTTTCTGCATTTTCAAAGCAGTGTGTTCTTTTAAACATACCTGACAGCTCTAAGTGTTTTGGCACCACATTTTTGCAGTGAGTTTTGGGTAAATCTACAACTTTAGTCGTTCAGTCATTGGTTTGTGTGTCACACAGCCAGCTAAGACTGTAGTTTTCTGGAAACACAGGTACAAGTCTAGGGGCAAGGGCGATGTCTGCTCTGCATTTTTACTGCTATAGCACAGAAATACAGCACATGGGGTAGGCAGGATGCTAAACACAAATCACATATGTAACCCACACATCCATGGCACTGCCAGTGTGTTCTCTGCACAGGCAAGACAGAGCTGGTGCTTCCTCACCACAAAGGCTCACAGGGCATGGGATGCAGGGCCACTCCACCAGCGTGTGCTGAGTACAGAACTGTCAGATCTCTCGTGCATGCAGAGATCAGCTCAGTGTGAGCAGCACATATCTGAGACAAAATGAACCACTGCAATCTTGCCCGTGACACAGTGGAAGACAGCTTTTAAACATTTTAGAGCCAACTTTATCACTAGGGGAAAGAAGTTTTCTGTTCTAAAACACACTATGTCTCTTAAGAATGCTCTATTCAGTTGGGTGTATACCCCAGGTATTTATTTTCATCGTTTTTCCATGGGTCAGAATAGATGGTGGCATTTTAGGGCCTACAAGGAGCTACAAGGAATCAGGCAGTACCAGCTTTTGATCCTAAAGAACAAAAGGCCAGCATTACCCTATGTGCAAAGACAGAAGAGCTGACAAAATGGGGGGGCGGGAATGGGGGAGAGAGAGAGAATCTGGCAGATCTTTGAAGTAATCCAAGGTCAAAAGTTTCCCCTTAAGAATATATGGGCAATGTGAACTTACCGTACCCAGGAAGCCACCTCACAAGGTAAACACTTTCAGAAGACAGGTCCTTGAAACTCTTCAGAGTGTCAAAGGTTGAAATGAGCAAAGTGGCAGCTGGTTTAAGGCATTTCTCCTTTGAAATTTCCAAACCTCCTTAATTTTCTGAGACATTTGGCCGATAATGACAACAGTTCCCTAGGTATATTTAAAAAAACCCAAAAACCTACACCCTTGAAATAAATGAAGGGATCCAAGTTAAACCAAAAGGAAAAGAAAAACCAGAAAAACCCTCTGCACCACTCCTACAAAAAAAAGAAAGCCCCAAAAATGTGAGCTATCAAAATTGCCCATTAGAACACAATCAGAGAGTGCTTTAGAAGTAGCTGAAGCATTGAAGACCTTCCCAGCCATCAGATGTTCATGATTCACCTCAGCTGAATTTCCAGAGCAGCTCCCATGAACTTGCCAGTGCCCAGTGCTCTCATTGCTCTCCAAGCAGTTTCTGCTGAGGGTGAGTTTACACAGAGCTGACAGCAGGTGTGCACACAAACCCTTTTAGCATTTTAGCAAAGAGTTAATGAAGCTTACCTGGGAGGAACCAAAATATCCTCCTGTTTTAAATTGTAGAATTCTGTACTTTTATGTATAAACATAAAAATATTCAGACTTATGGGAACAGCAGTGTAACAACACTTCCAAACAGCTGTTGCTTACATAGACATAACATTATTTCCATTTATTAAAACCAAAGTTAGTATTTTCACTTTTTCCATCACTGAATCAGTAGGATATTAAGCACATGAAAAGTCTTTAGCACATGGATAGGACCATTTGATTAGGCCTGTTCACATAGGTACTACAGTTTCCCACTGACTTAAGTACTTAAAAGAGATCTACAATTAGGAGAGAAACAAAGAGAGGAAGTTTCGTAAAATGAAAGCTTGAAGAGACAAAGTATACAGCAGATACACTATCAGATTTCTTCATATGGAGGCACTGCTGCAACTGTGTTGTTTCTTCAAAGTGATAACCCCTCAACAACATAAAAATATACAGATTTTCAAACACAGTGAAATATTTTCTAATATGAACATCCTAAAAAGGGGAAATCAATAAATGGCATGAAAAACTTCAAAGACAGACCTCCTGTCAATGACAGAGGTTCTTCAGCAATGTAAAGTCTTTGAAGAAGGACTCCCAGTGCTGGGAAAGCTTTGAAGTGACAGAAAGCAGACATTTATAATTACAGAAAGGTGCGGTGTCCAGCAGAGATAGTAAAAAGATATAACTGGGGTATGTGGGGGGGAGGTTGAGCGGTGGCTTGGGCCCTCAGTGACCCTGCTCTCTTGAAGCCTAAAAGCCTGCAAGGTCAAGCCTATATCCATATGAAAGAGACAATTTGTGAATTGGAGATGTGGGTAGGGCTTAGAAACCAAATTACTGCAGCTTTCACACTTCTGGCATATGTTTATTAAACAAGGCATCTCTCTTTTCTCACTACCTCAGATTCCAGCACACACATCCCCACACAGTCCCTTCTCACTTTGCAGCCACAGTTCCCTGAGGAGAGAGTGAGGCTTGTTATGTCCATTGGCTCAGAAGCTGACTGAAAGTGAGGCAGTCCAGCTTTACTTATATTTATCTATCTGATTTTCATGAGTATATCACTCCTGAAATTTTCACTTCAGTCTTCTCCCTGGGTATTTCTTGATAAAGTGATATAGAAATCCAGAAAAGTGGAATATTGTATTCTGGAAGAAAACTGAACTGTCTGGATTCTGGAGTTCTTTGAATTCTTGTCAGCTTGAAAGGGAAAATGTGAAAGTTTAATTTACATTATTAGATTTTTGTCTTCCCCTCAGACTACAAGGCAAGTCTCTGCTGTGTCTTTGGAGCAGGGCAGGGTCTGCCCACACTCTGAGAGCAAAGTCATTTCAGCATGGTATTGAGCTCACACTTTTGTGCCCAGCTGAGAGACAGAGGAATTGGCTCACACTTGTCCCTGCCTTTCATATATTCACAGATGCAAGTTCTCCTGAAGCACAGGGTCAGGTCTTTTGCTTATAACCCAAAGATCACACAGCTACATCCCAAATATTCATTTTTAGTTTTTTTCCTGTGACATGCTAAAAACATAGCATTTACAGAAAAAAAAAAATCAGCATCTGATGCCAGCCAAGATTTCCTGGGAAGATGAAATGAAAGACAAGCAAATGAATCAGCAGGTGTTGTTACCTTTTTGAACTCATCTGTTCTTTCTTGTATAAGAGCAGGATCTAGAAGCAGGACTGCTCACAGTGGGCTGAAATGGGACCGCAGTCAGGAGCTCTGTATTCCTCTGCCCTGGTGTGAGGAGGAAACCAGAGAATCCTCTCCTCAGTGACCTAGAGCTCCACCTGTGAGCCTCAAATCCATACAGTCCCTTAGCTAGAGGGAAATGAGCTATCAAAAAAGCAAACAGTAGCTCCCACAGTCTTGCACAGCTAAGAGCTTCCAAGCAAAGGCTGGCAGAAGATGGCACCCTTTAAACCCTGAAATAAACACATGAACAACGATGCTTGATTACTTTTACACACACGTGACATCCACAGATTTTAAATCAGCAAGCAACCCAGCTTATGAGTGGAGAAACTGATGTACTGGAAAGAAATTCAGGCTGTCTTTGTAGAAAATTAAGTCTTAGCATAAACATACCAACATTTATTTATGAAGGAAATTTGGAGTACTCAGCATTGAGTCTATTTTTGTCTTCACATAAATTCCAGTCCCAGGTTAAGGTCAGAACCAGAGAAAATCAAAGTACCAAAGTCCAATGGAGTCTTTAGAGAATTGCTGAAGCTTATTTTGTTGAACTCTTCTTTTGCTGGCCAGACAGCAACCATGTAATTAGGATAATTATGCAATAGTGGTTTTAAGGGAGAGCTACAGAGAAAAACTCAAACTACAGTACATATAAAAGCACTGTATTTGTTTTCTCATGCATCAACAATTCAGTTTTTCTTCTGTTCAGGAGGTTGGCCCGAAGGGAATGGAAATCACAGAGATTATTACCTTTTTATAACTATCTTTCTAAAAGTTATGGCATCGGCTACATGAGGTGTGTAGTAAAAAGGAAAAAAATCCTAAAAGCCAATGGAGAGACCGTATGGAAACTCAGAAGCAATTATCATGCAGACAAAATTTTTAAGAGTAGTGATGAAATTAAACATTATTGCCAGAAGATGTTTACTAAAAATATCTTTCAGGTCTTTCAAAATTTTGCTTGGAGGATTTGGCATGACAAAGAAAGCAGATGTCAGATAACACATAACACATCAAGAAAACAATAATATATTCTGAGCTTAAGAGTCCTGCTGGTGATATGGGACAAAAATATGCCTGGGCAATCTGAAAACGCTTTTAAATAAAACAAAACCAAAACAAATTGAGATGTTTTGAAGAGCCTACATAGCATGTAAATTTTGTGCTAAAAAAGTTAGGCAACAGACAGGATAAACTCAGCAAAAACTAATATTACCCAAATGCAACAGATAAGTGGAAATTTTTTTCTGATCTATAGTATTTGCTATCTGTTTAATATGCATGGTAAGATTCAGATCATTCTGAAGCAAGGTACAGAGTGCTGTTTATAGCACAACTGTTAAATGCCAACACTTTGATATAACAAGCCCCCTAAATCCACAGCTCGACATCATTAAAAGAAGAGGGTGCAAACATAAAAAGCTTTTCCTACTCAAAAATAAGGATATGTTCCTCATGGCTGTGAATGATGAGCCTTTTGCTGCATAGCAGTGCCACGTTCGGAGTGCTCTGGCACAAGACACAACATGGCAGGATCCACACCCTTCCAGACACCTGCCTTTTCCCCTTCTGTCCCTGTTACTGGGCTCCTGCAGGAGTCACAATCAGGATGTTCCTCCCTCTCACACCCTGGATTTTAGGATATTTCTGTGGTCAGTTTAGCAGAGCACAGGTTACTAAGAGCAGCAGCTTTCCCCCTGGGCAATGGGGACACAGTGTCTGCTGATGATTCCAATGTCCAGTATCCAATGTCCCAATAGCCAATGGCAGCAGCAGTGCCCCTTAGGCACCAGCACAGAACCAGAGGTCATTGTACCACCACAGCCACTGGGGCAATGTCTCACTTGCAAATAAGGCCAGAGAAAAACAAAATTATGTTGAATGTACTAATTACACACAGGGACATCCTGTATTTTAAGAAAGGGTGACCATCCACTGAGAAGCCAGTCCTGGGGTCTTAAAAATAGCAACAAAACCAACCTGAATTTAATAACATAAAACAGACTAAAGAGCAGAGATCACTATGATTCAGAACAGGGAGGTTGCAATACCACTAGTCCTATTATTTCTGTCAAATGAAAAAACCTCCAGGCCCATTTCAGGGCAGACAGCTGCTATTATTTGTGTTACAGGTAACAGGAATTTAACAGGCTCAGTGGGAAGACAGGAGGGACTACATTATTCATGTATTTAAAAGGAAAAAAATGCCAAATTTGGCCATAGTCTAAAAATCAAGAGAAAAAATAGCATAGAATGACCTAAAGTTATATGCCTGGTTGATATTCCAGGTTTTTATTGTAGATGATAATAAGTTTGGCGAGTTTGCCAAGATGTCACCTTTGTCATATTCCTTTTTGCTGCTCTTTCCTTATAGTTTCCCTGAGAACACAAGAATCAGATTTATGAAAAATGTATGCTGTTGTCAAGTACATACAAGTAATTTCTGTGAAGTGTTAACTAAGAAGGACTTATCTGCCAAAATTTAAGTATATGCTTGTTTTTAAGCACTTTTTATTTTCATTCTACTGTGGGAATCATCAAAATATGATAATATATTGTTGAAATTCCAAACTTCAAATATAATAAACTAACCTGAGACAGGACTAATGCTGAGAACTCAGTAATTCTTCTTATACCCATTGCATTTCAGGCACCTCTCAAGCTCCAAAATGTACTTCAGATTCTAGAGATGTCTCACAAAAATAACAAGCAATCAAACCCAAAACACAGACTTTTCATTTTTTTTCAAATATCAGTCAGAATACATTGCTTACTTCATAAGATAGTTTTTTCCAAACATACAGGAGCTGCACATAATGAAATATTGAAATGCTGTATTAGCAGCTGACAGTGTAAATCTGTAAGAAGTAGACATTATAAACACAGAGTCATCAAATGTATTTAATTCTATAAATACATAATAATAAGTTCTCATAATAAGTTCTTTTAAAAAATATTGCTAAGAAAGAAGGACATGGGTGAGACATCTACACATGACAAATCACAAACAGGAGAGAATCTGACAAGTGCATTGTGTTTTGGTCTCATCCTGCAAAAGGTGATGCACATGTGAAATCCAAAACCACTAATTGTGAAACTAATTTTATCAATATTAATAAAATCTACTTTTGACTATTAACTGCTTAGCAGGATTTGACTATTAACTGCTTAGCAGGACTTAACACATGAAACAGAACAGCAAGGAGAGGATAAAAGTCACCATGGAACAGAAAATGTTATTCAGTTTAGTTGCAGCTTTCTCAGGACTTTTGCTGTTTCTGGCTCCAATCTGTATGTCCCCCGTGCAAGACAAGCATTTGAAATGAAAAGCAGTGGACAAGAGTGAGACTTCAAAGACTACAGCATCAAGATTTCTATGGCTTTTCAGGCATTAAGTATTAAATGGATATTCAGCTATTTAGCAGTGAAAAGGAAGCAGAAGATGTCAGATACGATATGGGACAGATAGATGTCAGAATGTTCTGGAATAGAAGACAGGTCAGCAGAACATGGCTTCTTAAATGGAACTAACCTGCTGTGTGGAGGCAAGTGAATGCTCCTGCAGCTCATGGCATGTGGGGACCCAGCTCTGAAGTGCCACCCAGAAAATCTCTCCAAGTCCCTGTAAGTGCTGATGTGTTTTGTCTGCAAGTTTCCTGTGAAGACCTTAAGCCTTGTCCCTTCACTCTGGACAGGTGAGTGCATTGATTTACGATCCATAGATTACAGGATATACTGTGGAACAAATTCAACATGCCAATCTCACTAAACATGGCAGCTGCTGGAAGTTCCCTCAAGGACTTGAACAGTAAAGCTCACTGTCACTTTTAGGCCCACTCTGTTTATTCAGGATTTGGAGAATAGTAACATTACTTTCTGTGCTGAAGTCATGCCCATTGAAGCCCCTAGCTACTGGCATTATTTAGGAATTAAGTCATTATCCACTTACATATGTCTAACTATATTTATGTGTTTTTATGGAAAGTGGCTAGGGACAGCAGTCTCCAGGTAATTTAATTGTTGTGCTGCTCCCTGAGTGTCCAGTCCACTGCTCAGTCAGACTCATTTCTCTGCCTGAAGGGTCACCCTTCCCTCCAAAACCAGGATTCAACCTCAGCATGACAAAAGCCTGAACCCCACACCCTGAATGAGTCAGATCACAAACTGGGTGTGCACTGATGCCCCACAGCTCAGGTGGCATGCATGTCACACTGTGTTTCAGTGGTGACAACTGCCCTTCCTCAGGCATGTTGGGGTGGGAACAGACCCAAACAATTAGGGGGCTGTAGCTGCTGGGATGGGGAGGGCTGTCTATGGCACCAGGCAAAATGGATTCAATTCTCACAGCTGCTAAATGACAAAGACTTCAGAGGCACCACTCCTTCACTTTGAAGGATGGCAGGATACTGAACAGGAGGGGAAGAGGTGAGCCTCATCCTACAGGAATGATGGCTACTTAGAATCTCCTCTCTGCTCTTTTATTTCTGAAAAGAGACCACATGGACCAAAAAGCCACAGGACAAAAATAAACTAATGAGGGAGCAGAAGATTATTTTTCTGAATGCTCTAGATTCCTTGAGAATAGCAGAGGTTTGTTGTGTTACAGGTAAACTGGGCATCTAGCTGGAGTCCTCTGGCAAAAGTCAGAACCTGAAGTGTGTAGGTCTTTGACCTTAACTGATTTTCAAGGTCATTTTTCTCAGCTCTTTTGCAAATTGTTATCTCAATTTCTGTGGCAGTATCAGCCTAAATTCCCAAGCACAAAATTTTGATATGTCCTAGACTGTTTGCTTTTTAATTTTATAGTCAATATTATAATACAATATATTCAGACTCTAACCTTTAGAGGGTTTAGAATTAACCTGTTCAAATTATTATTGTTTGAAGAACATGCATTTTTCCAAGAATCACCTACCTCTCATATCCATAAACTATGAATAGTATGGTGAGCTGGATAACATCAAAGGAAGCAGATCTTTTCCAGTAATATATCTTATTCCGTAAATCAGCTTGAAAGGTATTTTTCAGCTCATTTTTATTTTTATGCTTTCTTTTTCCTGCTGCTTGATGTAAAACTGACAAAGTAAAACTGACAATAAGCTGCAGAGAGATGCAAGCTTCCTGGTACAGAGGAGTAAACATTTCTCCTAACAGATGGAGTAATTTTCACTTCTATTATCATTAACAAACTTCAAAACTCTGTGCAAGTGGAGAAGCCAGCAAGCTGGCATTGTACCCCTGGATGCTCCTTTACTGCTGTATTTTTACAGGTACTTGTATCTTGAGAAGATCATGTAAGTTAAGAATTATCAGCTACATTTTGGGCATCCTCTTGGCCTAGAGTCCAATACTTTAAGCAGCAATTGGATTGTGAAGGACAAGACAGACTCTTTGAGTAACTAAACTCTCATCATTCAAAAACCAGTGTTTCCTACCCCACAGCAGCACTGGCCTGCAGTTATTGCCTGCTCTCTGTCACAGAACAGCTGCATTTTCATGTGGAGCAGGGGTGACAGTGAAAATGTGAATGTGTAGGTGGCCAATGGGGCAGGCACACAAACAAAGCCACAGCTGGCGTGGGGTGAGGAAATGCCTGGGGGAGCAAATCCCAGGGGGGACCTGATGCCTGAGCTGGCAAAGTTGTGCAACTGAACTGCATTTGCCCCAAAATGTCCACAAGTTCAAGTTTACTTGGACCCGGTCTTTTTGAATCTTCCCCATGTAAAGCACCCCATTCCTCTCCACAGCAAAGAGAAGGTTCTTCTTCTCAGCTCACAGTCTATTGCTAGCAATGTGTGTGGTACTGAAAGCACCATCATACAGTGATGAAATTCTTTCAATTAGTAAAATTACTATAATTTTTTTTGCTGTTAGCCTTTTTCTGCCTACAGTACATGTATTTTTTCCTAATGTATAAAGGCACCTAGCATCTGGCATTGTTTTACATAAATTATTTTTGAAAGGCATACACATTACGAATCACAGGGGCTTAAAACTTCAACTGCATTTATAGACTCATTGAAATTGCCCCAAAATTTAAATATAACATCTCCTAATACAGTGTTTTCTTTAAAAATTCCATTATTTTATACGTTCAAGCTGGTAGTAAATTGTAAGCATGGATAAAATCTTTTGAGATCTTTTTATAAAGAGTTTAAGAAGCCATTAAGATTTTAAAAATTTAAGATATTATTAATTTATTTCAGCATTTGCAAGATGTAGAACTGTGGCTATAGCACTTTGTTTTCATGTATAGTTGTAGCCTTTACTCATCATAAAAAAGGGGCATTTTTGTATTCACAACAATTTTCCCTCCACATTTCTTTTAGCTACAGACTAATCTGTAAAAGCATTTTGTTTGACTGAAATGGGCAGCAATTTAATTTTCTTTTTGCTTCTTTAATGTATCAGCAGAATCAGCTAGATGCTGCAAATTACTAAGGAACAATAATATTCAGAGAAAATTACCAAAATAAAGAGTAAATAACTCAGTGTTAAAGAAGAATTGATATAATGGGATCACTGAGAAACTATCAGGATCATTAATGAAATTAAAGTATAACCCATACTAATTTAAAAATTCAGTTAAAGGCTACATTTAAAATTACTAAGTGTCAGGGGAATATATTTAAATTATGAAAATTATTATAAAGCTCTGACTGGAAAGTACCCATTTACACAAGCCTTGAGTCACTCATTGAGTTTATCTATATTGATACACTATATTATTGAGCAGAAAATTATTAAGGGAAATGGCTTAGTTCCATTTATTTTTAAATATAGTTATGATACAAATAGAGATACGAACACAATTCTAGTGTATTTCTTGTGCTGGTTCCATCTGACTTTTATGAAAAATACTTTTAAATTAATTTGGTTTTCTGAAATATATACACTTGTTCATGTACTTAGGGGATAGATTTACTAACAACATGTTGGGTAGTAAGGGGGTTGTAGCTTCACATTGGGGATGAGGCTGAATTGCTGCTAGTTCTTTGCATTCCTCTCCCTCATACACCACACATTCACACACCCACCCCCAACCTCCCTTTAAAGCCCATGCAAACACAACCATCTGTGGTGCACTGAACAAGATTTCTGTGGAAATACCAGCAAAATTTTATAACATGATATTTAAAAACTCACAAGATTTTTGGACTGTACTCTACAAGGAGGTTGGCAAATTGTTAAACTCTGAGAAAGGGGCCTGGAACTTCTGCTACAGTGAGACACTAAAACAGCTGAAGAAATGATTAATACCTGCCAGGTTCCCAAGGTGACATCTTAAGCCCATGGATTGTTGACTGATGTTCAGTGGAGAGACCCCTGGATTTTACTCACAGTTTATGGGAGTTTAGGAAGAAAAGCTTATAGACAGAAGTAGCACCAGTTATTTGATAAGAGTCGCTGAACAGTTGAAGCTACAAAAGCTTTCCTTTCTTTACACAACCACTGGAGGATTTTAAGCCACTTGAAGCCTATCAATCAAGTCTGTGTGTCTTCACTCAGCTCCTACAGTTCAGCCAAAGCCAGTGTCAATAATGGAGAATGCAGGCCAAATTCTAGGCTGTGCTTTTGCAGAAAGTCTAATCAATTCTTTTCAATCCTTTCTGTTAGATGTAGAGTCTAATTCTGGTACTTAACTCATATTTTGTTTGACAGACATGGTGCTGCCACATTTTAAATCCTGGAAATGCTACTAGTAGATCTACCTTCTTCCCTAATGGCCCATGTCTTCCCTAATTAACTTTATGTTGTTCCCCATGTATTTCCAATTTGTCCAAAAATAAGTGTGGGAGAACTGAAGGTGGCAGCAAAGGAGTTGAAAAGACCATACCCTTCAGGGGTTTATAAAATCCACTGACAGCAATAGGGTAAATAATGCCTTTGTGCACTGCACAGCAATTACAGTATTTGCTGTCAGTGATAACCTTCTGGCCATCTCCACAGTTACAACAAATTACTAAGACACCAAAAATCAGAAAATAAACATGTCAATAAATATGCAATATTTGACTTAGCTTGCTGACCACAATGGAGGTATTCCAATGTTAGAAAAGCAAAACTACAGCCAGACTCCAGATATACATGACAAATTGTTTTAAATAATATGTTTCAGAAGTCTGGATGTACTCTCTGCAACCTCTTCAAATGTAATCAAATGAGCACTCCTGGTCAATTACAGCACTATTAAAACATACAATCAGAATGATCATGGTCTATCAAATATAATTGATTTTGTCCAGTTTGTGAAAAATGTTTTAGGAGGTAAGTTGAGAGAGGTTTTGTATTGGATTTTTCTGTTGTTGTGTTAAGTGACCTCATGATTTATTTCCAAATCTGGAACAGTTTGTTCTTTTCCTTTGAAAACAAACTGAAAAACAAAACCACTCTAAAAACAAAAACAAATCTACAGAAAGACTTTACTGAGTGTATTTCTCCTTCATTCCATTTGAGATGATCAAACAGCAGTTTTTCTTTGAAAGTGTTCATTGGCTCTTATAGCTGCTATATTTAGTTGTATTTAATGTACTTTAAAGGTACGTTAAAATGTGGAACAGAAGAATGAAAGGAAGGGAAATGTCATTACCCCATTGCAGATGGGTCAAAATTATTTTGCTGTCCAGGGAAGTTTACAAGTTGAATTCTTTGATGGCACTTTAAGAAAAATAAAAGTAGTTATTATCACAAGCATACGTGCCCACGCACACAGAGACATGTATATTTGGGATGAATCATGTGTAGGATATAATATATATGTATCAGATGGAATTTAGTGATACCAATAAATAAATAAATTCTTTATATCAATCACTGAGATATTTTGCTTGCCTTGTTGCCAGTATGTGATTCTATCCATATTCCTATAAAATTTTTACAACTGCAAGTTCCATTAAAAACAGTGGAGGCAAAAAGGAAAAGAGAGAGAAAAGGAAACAATAACATATTTTCTCTGCAATATGCAAACCTAGCTAGAAAAAAAACCCAACACAACACCTCACTTGAAGCCAGGTTTTTTAAATGTAACTGCAAAATACCAAATGCAAAGTCCAGACTGTTCAGTAAATCACCTCCAGCCCCTGACAATCAGAGAGCAAGCAGAGCAGGAAGCAAACAGCAAGAGGCTTCTTTGTTCACAGCTCCAAATGCTTCCTCGCCAGTGCTCATCTCACATCACTCTGCTTTCTCCTTCACTCTCTTTGCTCTCTCCCAGAGCAGCACCAGCAGTGATTCTGCAGAAAACAACCTGGGTTTTCATCCTTGTTTCTCACTGCCCATGGCCCAGCTACTCACAGGCACGGTCCTGTCAAACTGCCCTGCAAAATCCTTCCACACGTATAACTGAGCTTCTCTCTGACCTGCTGTCTGGTTTTGTTTTGCACTCCAAATAAATTCAGGGGTTTTTACTCTAAATATGACTTTTATTATATTATCAAGTCACTCTTCATTGTCAGGTAGCTGTCAGAGGCTTCTTTCTTTAAAATCACTGTTCAAACAGTGGTGCATGAGAAGAATAAAGCTCCTTGCAGGTGTGTTTGGTGACAGACTGAAAGCAGGTCTTAGAACAGAAAAATATGTAAAGGGACAGAATTTATGAAATCTAATTAAAAAAACCCTTGCATTTTAAAATGCTTCAAGTCACATGGGCCTCAGAAAGAACCAATGCTAACATTTTCAAAAGCTCCAGGTTAATTTTTAAAATACTACTGGAAGCATATATGATTTTTGACCTCTAAAGGAATAAAATATGGAAAAGTATAAAATATGCCTTTTAACTTGTTTAAAAGGCAGTTTAAACTTGTTAAAAGGCACTAGTGGTATCATTTCACTGAACTGCTCTTCAGTTGAGAACCAAGAAGAACTGTGCCTTAATTCCTGAGTTTCTCCAGAGCTTCCTGGTTACTTTACTAATTCCTGCCTGAGTTTACTGGTGGGCCACTAAAAGAAGGGAACCATGTGGATTTTTGTTGGACCTCACAAAATTCCTGACTTAAGAGAGCTTCCACTGGCATTGAGTTCAGGGGTCAAGGGAGAATTTTGCCCAAAAGAGTTGGCCTATAAGTAGTTAACAAACAAAAACACCTGATAAAAAGGTCTGTTATTTCAGAATGGTTAGGGGATAAAACAAGTCAGAATAACTGGACTCACTGAAGAGAATTTGGTCAAAAGACCACAGGTGAAGAAGGGTGACCATTTAGTGTGGGTTCACTTTAAACCAAACCAAACAAGTAATCTCAAGCAAAAAATGCCTGTATGTAAAGAAGAAAAGTATAAACTAGCAGCTGCAAAAATCACTACAATGTGGACCCCTTCATGAAAATTATTACTACCATGATGCTAATATATATAAAACACACAGGAACAATTCATGCATTTGCAGTAGAGCAAAACAGATGGGAACTTTCTTTTCCTTGCTTTAGCAACATTAAAATAATTACTTATAATAACCATGTTTACCAACCTTAATGCATGCACAGTATATTAAATGCTGCTCTGCCTCATTGTGAGACTGTCTACCCTTCTTCCTTTGTCTCATCCAGCCCAGACTTTCTTCTCTGCCCCAGCCCACAACTACTGCTGCTTTACTACCAGCAAGGCTCCAGCACATCCTGACCCCAGGATTTTACTATGGAAATTTTTCTCATTCCTATCTGTCTGGCATTTCCTTGTCTCTTTGAGCTCATCTTTATCATAGTCCCACTGTGACAGTCCCCTATCTACAGGAAGTCAAATTTCTACAACTACACCAACTTGTTAGTGATTACTGACCTGAACTCAGACTAGATCTGCCATTTGTGAAGTTTCTCTCAATGTTTTGTTCTGTCAGCAGCCATTTCCTCCACTGATTTCACTGTTCATTTGACTTTCTGTGCCACTGCCCTCATGCACAGAACTCCTTGACAGCTTACAAAGAGAGGCCTTTTTCCACACCACCATAACTTGCAGACTCTCCTACTCCCTCATTCCTCCAGGGGCTTCCAAACATAGCAGGCATCCGACTTCCCTAATTGCCCTGTCATAGAAAAAGCAAAGCCAAATGCCTTTCAAACTGCTGGTAACATTCCCATCCAAGGGAAGTAGTCAAGTTCCTATTGCCTGAATTGTTCAAACCAGACAGTACAAAGCATCACACCACACACTCGGGGAAAACCAAATATTCACAGGGGACTAAACTTGGCAACCTAAAAGGTGTTTTCTGTCTCTGCTTTTTGTGATATCCTGAACTGCTTTGCTGCACTAAGCTAGAAATTGGCACTTGGAGGTGAAGCCTTCTTCCAGTATAAATAATGGCTCTCAGTTCCTTCATGCAACTTTACTTCCTTGCCTTAGGTCTGCATCTGCAAATGCCTGTTCAATTAACCTTAGTGATTTTATTAGCTATTCCTCTAGTACCTGTGAAAGATCTTTTGTTTCCTGCCCAGTGGAGTAATTTAATAGAGTAAAATCCCATCTCTGAGGCCACCTTTAAGAAACTGTCCAAGCTCTGCACTGAATGTCACAGTGCTGGTCACCTCTCAGAGCGTGTTCTGCCTTTGCCAAATGCTGAAAAATTGGCATGCTTCCATGAGTGGAGACAGGACAGCACTGTGGGGAAGGCATGGGGAGCAGGCACATTTGTGTACCACATGGGAATGTGGATGCCTAAGGAAACACAGAGGAGGAGGATGATCGAAGTCAGGATCCGTAACCAAGCCGTACCTTTTTCCCCACAGAGCTGGAGTGCAGGAAGAATGCCTCAGGTCTCTTGGCTCCACAGCTCCTCTCTGACCAGATGGGTGCTTTCTTCACACATGCAAACCTTCAGGCTTTAGCAAAGTATTCACCCTGTGACCAGAAATAGGTTAGACCTGAACTGTAACTCCTACAGTTAGCCCTCATAGCCTTCATTTTATTGTATTAAACCCTAATACGTACATTTGTATTTGGCTCAACCAACAGGGCTCTTCTATTAGCTTGTGCACCAATTTTAGATTTTTATCTGAGGTAGTTAAGGAGTTTCAGCTGCTGGTGGAAAGAAGCAAACCAAAAACCAGTGAACATGCCAAGGGGAGAGCAGGGCTAATATCCTGTAGCCTTTATACATCTACTGAGGCTCTGTGTAAATTGTAAGGCCTCTTGTTTTACTGCACACTGTTGGCTTAGTTGGAGCAGGAGTCTTGTTATGTCAGCCAGGAGGACCCACACACGGACACTGAAGCCCCAGGAAGAAAAGAATTAACAGCCTTCAAAAGTGGAAAAGTTTTAAAAAGAGATATTTAAAAGGTTTGACTTGCAGCCAAGTGTTAAACAGTAAATACAAGTTTTAAGTGTCTTAACGATTGAGATGAAGTATCATAATTCAGCAGCATGGAATGGGACCTCTTACTGGGAGAAGCTAAAGAAGAAAAATGAACCAGCACAAAAAGGAACCCCCTCTAGGGAAGATCTCACACATTTGGGTCTGGAGTCTAGTTAGAGTAGGCCAAAACCTGATACTTTTATCTCCAACCTTTGACCCTGACATCTGGAAACTTAGTTTGAGTCAAACAGAAGGAAGTTTTCTTTTCTATTTCAAATACTTTATAGAAGAAAAACTTCAAGTATCTACAGCCAAGTCTGTTAGTATAAACTACTTCTATTTGTGCACTTGTAGTGAACTCTAAAATATGGAACATTTGTGCAGGAAATGCATGCGTCAGAACTTTTGGGAAAAGAGAGTAACTTGGTGAGACTGGCACATTGTTCGATGCTTGTATGGGATCCAGATAACAGCCCAGATAAACATCTCCAAGGGGGTGCTGAAGAGTATAAAAGGTCCAGTTCCTTTGATGTTCTTAGATGTTCTCATTTAATAGCTATCAGCCCTGGTGCCAGAAATAACAACATGTTTAAACGTTCTGTATCAAAACACAAATTAAATTCATTTAGCGTAACCTGTTTCCAAAGTTAATTTTCATCTTTAGCTGGAACACTAAGTGTGATGTAACTCATGTTCTTCCTGGCAGTTATTTTCATTATTATGTTTATTACTCATTTAAGGGACTTTTTTTTTTTTTTTTGAACAGAGGGATTAATGAATTTAGACTGCACATTATAACATCAAAAGCTTTGGTTTCAAATAAGCCCATCTGAGCTACAGGAGATTTTCTCCCCTTATACGAAGCTAAACAGCAACTTCAAAAACATATCTCAGTTATAGTATTATTTTCTAGTTGAGTGAAGTCATGGGTTTTATGTCAACCTGTTATATTTGCATATAATAAATGACTACTTATTTGTATTGTCCAAGTGACTCCTTTGACTCCTTTAACCTACAATCTGTTCAGGAGTCAGATGCTTTCCACAGATACCAGCTCTCTCCTCAGGAGGATTTCTCATCATGTGAAAGAACAAAAATAATAATAAAGCAACCTCTTTTTCAGGATTCAAACAATTGTTTGAGATCAGATGATCAGAAGGGGGGAAGACACATGCCAGCATTTTAACATCACGTTGTTCAGGCCAATAAAAATAATAAAACAGGAAATAAAGAGCACAATACATAACAGTTGGCAAAAGTATTTCTTCCCTAACATGATGCTTTTTATCACTAAATCTTCTGTTTACAAGTGAAATTTTTTTCACCCAGTATTGATTAACATCAAACTCTCATAGTATGTGCATGCAGAGGTCTCAGAAATCCGCCTGGATTTATAAATGAAGGCAGAAATCTGCAGAATTTCTGTTTAATAGTGCTCTCTAGGATATCTGAAGTCCCTCATCAGTTATTTTACTAGAAATAATAGAATATTGCTTAACATGCTGGCTGAATTACTTTATTTTTACTAATTAATACTAAGTTACTGCATGCAAGATATTTTCCTAATTATTTTCAGTGATTTTTTTTCCCAGTTATTTTCAGGAGGTTTGCAGCACTGCTTTTTATAGAGAGTAATGTTTGAGTTAAAGGTTCTGCCTCTGCTTTTCCCCATATGGACAAAATACCTCTCACATCAGTGGAAGACACAGGCCTCAGCTAAGGAAAAGATTTCTAAAGCATCACTTTTTATTGTGCTGAGAATTTCACAGTGTTTGAAGGGATTCAGGAAGTAGGAAGCAGCAATACACATCTTTAGTGAAAACCAGGGTATTTTCTCTGAGACTGTTTGAAATTCACGGATATATCTGGCAGTCACTGAGGATAAACACCACGAAATACCAAATTTTTTAGACAAGACTAGCAAAGTCCTCTTTGGAAGGAAGTGCATGCATAGCTGTTTCTGATCTAGAAAAGGCATACTTGCAGGGAACATAAGCAAATGAAAATAGCTCTATCATTTTGAACTACAAAATCAGAGTTCTGCTTCATATTGTTTTACTCAAGACTGCATGAAACATTTGCAGTGTCTGAGACTTCCATTGTGCTCTCAAAATCACCTCCCACATTAGAACACCCAATAGCACTATATGAAATGCCCCTCATGATTTCCTTCTTGGTCTCAACCTACCCTCCATGATGTCTCTCTTCACGTGCAGCTGTCCACTGCCCTCCTACAGCTTCATTTTCCATAAATGTGGCCAAACAGAAGAAAGCACACATTCACTGAAATATTCACTCTGGCAACACAACCAGACCACCCCAGTTAATATTTACATTATGGAACAGTAAAATTTATCTTATCTTTGGGCACATCATCCCTGGTAGCAGACTGCTTCTCTCATCTCTTCTGGTTCTCAGAAAAGGCCATCCATGTGAATGAGGGTGCTCTCCAACCAGCAGCCTGTTCCCACAGCTCTGGCTGAAATGGCATTTGGCTCATCACTTGTAGGTGACTCAGGCTCTAGAAGGAAGGCCATGCCGTTCAGATTAAAGGCTTTGGTTTAATAAAACAGCACTCACAGTTTCCTTGTTGAAACCCAGAGCTGTGGCAGATGATCATTTCCAGGTTTACAGGTAGGGCTGCAGCTATTGATGCACCTATTCCTATTACCTAGACCTCTTCCCAATCTTTACAATGAATTCTTTTCAAGTCTTACATCAGCAGGCTCCAATCACACAGTGCACCAGAAGATTTAAGGTCAGGTGGCCTTTTGGTTAGTGGTCCATCCCTCAATCCTCTCACACAAGGAACCTGAGCGGCTCAGTTGGCAAAGTTTTATTTTACCTGTAAGTGTTGGAAGGAAAATGTTAATACAGAAACCAAGGCAACTAAGGGGAAAAACACAGAAATAATTTGATATTTTAGTATGACATTTGATAACTTGATAGAAATTGATAAAGTGATATTAATAAACTGACATTTTAGTATGCAGTCAAACTAGAAAAAAAAATCCCCAAAAATAGAGAGATTTAAGGATCTTGTTTCTTTGTAAATAAATAGCAGGAGTGCCAAGGCAGATGGATTTTTCAGTTTCCTAAATTTTCTTACCTCTTAACTCTGCAGTACAGCAAGGGGCATATTCTCCTTTTGAAGCCCAGACCTAGCATTAACATTTATGGGAGCTATACACACATCAAAAGAAAAACCTACATTAAGCAATTTATAATCTGAACATTTTTTTTTCTGACCAGTGCAATTGCAGGATTTATCTAAAGGAAATTGCAATAATTTCTCATGTTATTTCTGCTGCTGAGTACCTGTATGGGGGAGAAAGAGAGGAGCTAGAGAGCAAGTATGAGAGAGAGAGAGAGAGAGAGAAAGAGAGAGAGAGGGGGGCAGAATGAGAGTAAGAAGGAGGAGAGGCAAATGAAGAAACACAGCCCTGACATTTAAAAACTATTTAGAACAGTTTCTATTCTTCTTGGTATGTTTTCCTTAGGCTTTGAGGAACCCAAAGCATATTTGCATATATTTAGAATTGTGTGTAGGATGTTTCCTTTCCTTACAAGACCTTTTCATTTTTTTTCCCATTTAAGGAATGTGTACATGGCACAAGTTCACAATGTTCAAACCCTTTGTACACAATGCCATGAAGCACTTTTACTCCCTTCCATTTTTTCAGTGTCTTCTGATACAACAAATTGATGAGCATTCGCATCACTATTTTGTGATTAATTCCCCTTGATCTTTACATGCACAGGATTACTTAGTCATACTTTCCTATTCAAGAGGGCTGATTAAAGAAGTCCCTTATTCTGATCCATTCTATGCCTTTCTTAGTGAAATAACCACTTCCTTTACCTTGCTTCTTCCTTTGTTATTTTTAACTGATTTTGCCATATTCTATCAGATTTTAACATATTCTTTTTTATCTGATGTATAAATTTAAATTCAGCAATAAAAGTAAACTTCGGGTCTTCCTTTAGAAGAGTAAGGTGTTTCTGTCACCATTTAACAACTTTTACAATAAATTCATATTAAATTTGTGCTTGGCCATAGGGCCAAAATTCCCTGGTGAGAATCTTTTCAATCTCAGCTTTGGATTAATAGGGTCAGTGAATCAGAGATGCTTCAAGAAAACATTCTGGGATTCACAAATAAACACTTTTCAATGATACCACATTTCTGCTATTAAAGAAAAGACTTGCAAACCTGAAACATGATTATATGTGAGTTTTCAGTACTGCAAGGGACCTTGGTTGTCTGCTCTGTAAACCACATCTCACCACCCACACTCAGACCACCAGCTGGTATTAGGTTTTTATGCATTTACAGTGCTAAACCCCACAATTCTCCATTCCATTTCTCACTATATTGTTTAGTCCCTCAAGAGGGGCTTTATTTCATGAGCTGTAGAGTAAATCAACCCCAAGAAAGCATTGGAATGCTGTGGCTGGGGTGATGTGGTTCCTGATTTAACAACTCTAGGATACCTCCACATTCTCCTGCAACATGGCCAAAGACTCAAGAAAGAGGTCTTTCCTATAAAATATCTTACCTGTTACCACCTATTTTTAGAAAAATGAGACCTGATGCATGGTCATTTGAACATTTTTGCACTGCAGATGTTTTCTATACCTGTTTCTGGCTGTGAAATATTATTTTTCCATCAAGCAGAAAATGAAAGCTGGCCAAAGTATGGCAAATTAGGTGTTTCCTCAAAATGTGACTGATGTTCACATGAGGTTTGCTGCTCTCTTAAGAAATAGTGACAAAATATTAACCAGACTTTCAGACAGACATACAGGGATATGTTTGCATTACAAAATCACTACATAAAAATATGAAGATTTCATTGTCAAAACTTTGCAAAGCCAAGATAAGTTAACATATACAAGCCAATTAATAAAACAAAATTACAAAAGTAGTAGTTGGCATGTTAGTTGCTATTTGGGTGCTAGTGATCAGATTCTATGAAATAAAAAAGAATTTTACATGTAAGTTAAAACATTTATTACAGGTGCTTAATCATGAAATCCGCTTAATCGGGACATTTCCCAGGGAACCAAATTAAGCCTAATGATACTTAATGGCAAGGACTGCTGCTTAATTGGGGTGGTAATTCCAGTTAATTGGGATTCCTGCAGGTGAGTAAATGGTACTCAAATAGAGATACTGTATCTGGCCTTCATGATGTTCCAGTATTGGTGGTGCTTTGTCTTCCCTCAAATAGCCTCTCCAGCCACTGGATCAGCCAAGCAAAATTACTTCTGTGCTTCCATTTTGGTCCTTTCAAACATTGCTTAAAGTTACAATCTCTCTCTCTCGCTGGAAATACAAGAGGACTGCTCTGAAGTCCAGCAAATCTGAATTTGTGTATTTCTTTGAATTTCACCAGGATTTTGTAAAGATCACGCTCAAACTTTTGCCTGACCAAGGAGAAGATTTTTTAAAAGTCTTCAGACATCATGGAGATGTCACAAAGATATTTGAAAACTGTTGGTCACAACTTCCACTGCAGAACAGCACGTCCTAATTAGAAAGGTTTCTGCACTGGCTTATGAGAATAAATATTTTACTATCAAAAAAACCCCTAATATACATCCTTTCTTCAATACTAAGAAAGAGAAAGACATACCCTGTCATGGAACACTGCTCAAGGTTTTAGTTCAGTCCCTCACACACACACACACAGAGTCACATGCTAAAATACTTGAATTTTTTTTTATTTACCCATTATTAAAATATGTTTAAATATTATTCAGGCTTTTACACAGCACCAGAGACTCTGAAAATGAAAACTGCTAATGGCATTCAGCTTATTAGAAAGATCTGTTTTCATCATCACTTCTTGAGGTGCTGTGCTCTCAGGAGGACGCAGCGCTCGGCGCTCTGCGCTGTCGCTGGCTGGGTTGGAGACAGGCAAGCTGCCAGCTCTGGGGAGACAGAGCTGGAGCTGCAGTGCCTGCAGCTACCTGGGGACAGCCACTACTCTCTGTAGGTCTTTACAAGCAGAGCAGAGTGGCCTGACTCCAGAGCTACTGAGTCTCACAAACCCACAATAGGCTCCGCAGCTCCTGCGCTGTTTTGGGAATTCTGGGAAGAGAGGAAATCTTGTTTGCTCTAGTTCCTGCAAAACCCAGGCTGGCACTGAGCCCGTGTTCCCCAGTGTGCAGGTGGGGCTGCCCAGCCCTGCCCAGCCCAGGGCTGCTGGCTGGAAGGAGAAGATCAACCGAGAGAGGTGGTTGCAAGACCCAGGGTGCTGGAAAAGAGCATCCCCAGGTGAGTTCAGGCTTCATTGGAGCCAGGAGATCCCCAGACAACAGACTTTGGTTTTTCACAGTGACACATCCCCCTTTGTGAGCGTGAGGGGGACTGCTGCAGCTCCAGCAGTGCTGACAAGCAGGAAGAACAAGCTATTACCATGAGCAGGGACCCACAGCCCCCATTTCATACAAAAATCAGGATTGCACCTCTGTCAGAATCAGCAGCTCCCGACTCCTGGCTCCTGCTGAGATCAAAACCATACCTGATTTTTCCCCCTTCACTTCAAGCAGTGGTTCATTTTCTCAAAACCTTTCACAACAGAGGTGCTCTGAACAGAAAAGGAAACATTCTGAAAATACTTGGCAGAGCTGGTTTTTCTATTAGCACAGTGTACCCAGCCCCAAGGATTGGTACATTCCACTGCTCCCGTGGGTGAATGCCAGCAGGAGCTCCAGCTTGTACAGCTAGGGAGTAGTACCTCTGCACATATTTCCCTGAGCCTCTGTGAACCTCCTTAGTCCCAAACCAACACACAATACCTGATTTTGATTTATCTTTACAGTGGAGAGCTTCAGAATGAGAAGTCAAGACTCAGAGAGAAATACTATCCAATAAAAGCACCAAAGTCAGGTTTTAGGAGGGCTGTGCTTTGTGTTCTCAGACATCTATTAGCTGCAGATATATTTGAAGTTCTAGCAATCAGCACTTGATAAGAAGAATGATAACTTCAGAACTAAAACAATTTGATCTTTGTTGTGGAGCTGTTTAAATACTGTAGTTAAAACACAGTGAAATTCTCAGGTGAAGTATGACTAAAGATTTCACTTCAGTTTTTTCTCTCACATCTCTTTCATGTCACTACAGATAAACTAAAATGACAGGACAATGAGATGATTGGGCCAAAATTAGGAAGAATGTCTGTTGATCTACTGCTAAAAGGTCTTTCTTCAGTACAACACAAAATCTGTACTGTAACAATTAACCTCGTTCATAATTTATACCTAGTCATGTGTACTGCATCAAATGAGCAGGAGCACAGTTATGAAATAGAGAATACACTCAGGGAAAGCTAAATGGAAGCCATTTTTCATGCTGATCTCATGCTTGAATTTACAGATTCTTCACAAAGCTTATCATAAAATATTCACAGAACTACAAGAATATCAGTGTTAGTGAATTATTCAGTCAAACGTTAACTTGAAGTAGCAGCTTTTTCTCTTCTTCAGAGCATCCAGGCACAGAAAATGAGTCACTGTGTAAAGCAAAGAACCATCTTACACATGGGACTACCTTTGATGCAGGATTTGACCAACAATATTGCCCTACATTTCCTCTGCACTGGCAGAAATCAGAGGATTGCTGCCAAGGTTCCCATCAGAGGCAGAATAGCAGCAGCAGAGATAACATCAATACACAGCTAAAACAGTGGAAACAGAATGATTTTTCTGTTTGAAATTCCTGATCAAACTTTTAAACTGTTTTGTACTGGTTCCTGTATGCTGCCAGTTCCAAGCCAAAGATAATCAGTATTACTTAGCCTCAAAAAATGCTACTCTAGCAACAAGAACTTGCATAGATTGCCAGAACCCATCAGGAATTAGCTGAGGGATTTTAATGGACTCTACAGCAATTTTCACTGTTTCAGGGGAAGAAATGATATCAGTTTAAATAAGTAAAATGTAAATTATTAATCATCATCATGAAAAACATTGAAGTGTCAGAAAAAAAATTCTGTAACTGAAGATTAATGAGAACAACAAAAGAAAAAGGAGGAAAAAGAAAATAAACAATTATTAGGAAAGTCAAGATTGTTAGTATTAGAAATTAGTTATTGCAATGAAATATCAGGGCTCAAAAATGATTGAGTCAGCAGGTGATCAAAACCATAAATGAATATTAAAATAATGAAGGACAATAAGTCAAGGTGAACTAACTGAAAATCAAGCCAGAATGATTTTAAGGCATCAGTAATGAAGAAAAGGGGACAGCTCCTCAGCAGGTAGAAACCCACCAGAGCTATGCTGATTTAGAGCAGCTACAGTGGTGTCTGTGGGCTGCCAGAGAATAGGAAAAACCTCACGTCTACTCCTGGATCTGAAATGGAAGATAGAAAAGGTGGCAGCCACCCAGATGAATTTCTGCCAGGAGTACAGCATGCTAAAACTTTTCAGTTTGTAATTTATTCACTCAGAAAAGCAGTCAGGTCTGCCATACCTATCTGCCAACTTGGACCTCATTCACCAGGCAGCACTGGTCAGAAAAATTAAATCCAGGACCCATGCAATTCTGAACCCATGCAATTTTATTTCTATGTTTCTGAAAGCATTATTGAGTTTTTCATACAAAGTATTTTAAACCGACAAAAATTAATATCAGAAAGATGTTAAAAATCCATTTCAGGTTGAAAAATGTTTCACTAGAGCTAAAATAATTTGAGGGAGTTCATTTTGTTCAGAAAATTGAAAATCCACTCTTTTCACAGCTCTGTAGCTTGGACCATTTATGGAGAGTCGTATTTGCTCTAATCTCAGAAGCATCTAAAATACAATCAAAACCTATATATTTCCAGTGTGTACAAATGATTACCCTTTAAACAATGCAATATGCATAAATGGAAAATCCTACTCCAACAAAGACATTTATTTTAGGAACACGACTTCTTAAATAAATGAAAGATTTTGTGCTGTGAACCATGAATAAACTTAGCATAAGATACCTCTACATATGGAGATACTTAGCAAAGCAGACAAAATTATTGCTGAAAAGTATTTTGCAAATTAGAAAGCACAAAATTTACATGATATCCCTTATGAATTTATTTGAATTTTTGAATTTATTACTCACATCATACCACATAGTAATTCAGTTAAGGAATGTCTTTTCTAATTGGCAACACTACCAGAGTGGCAGACTTAATTTCATTTAAAGGTTTCAAAGATGCAGGGAATTAAAGCTGGGCATGTCTTTCCATAGGTGCTTACCTAAAGATTTTGACAAGCTTCTCCAAAACACAGTAATAAACTAATTATCTAATATTAATACAGGGCAAGCATAAGACTCTAAACTCTTGTTCCCTTAGAGTCCCAAGCAAAAAGCTGAGCAAGAGACCCATCTGGCCACAAAAAGGAGTTTTAGACAGTAAAGAAATGGTGTGAGAATAAAAATAGTGACACTAGCTACCCTGAGAGGAAGAGGGCCAGCAGCACAGAGTGAGACAATCATTCTTTTGTGTTCTACACAGAATTTCTTTCTCTTCTCAAGCTCCCTGGTGAGCGTTGTGAGCAATACCACTGCCACCCAGAGCTGCAGGTCCATTTGAAACCTGGTGTGACTCACTAGAGAACTTTCCTCCACTCCCTGACAGCAAGAATCAAGCTCTTCCATCGCTCACATGACCTAAGTCCTCAGCTACCACCTGACACACTGACTATCAATTTTACCAGCTCCTTGGCAAAGGTGTGCCAGGTTGTTCCACCAGACACTGCGATATCTCAGATCAAACTTTGCCTTGACTCTGTCACAGCCCCAGGGAAAAGTGTCCCAACAGAGAGGCTAAAGCAGGGAATCAACAAACCTAGACTTTCTTCTCACTACTAACTATTTTACTATGTGTTCCTGTACTTTCGATACTGGCATGCTTCGTTTTTCAAAAGAAAATTCATTAAATGCTTATAAAGAATTCTGGGATTCTCTGAGGGAAATCGTTACCAACATTCAATATTATTAGAAATAGCATGTAGAATAAGCTAAAGCAATCTATCTCAATTTAAGTCAATATACACATTTTTGTATCATCTCCCCAGCATAATCTCCCTGCTAACTGCTGGTAAATGACTGCTTTCTGAGACTGGTTTAAAAAATTGTTCACACAATCAGAACTGCATCATGTGCATTTTAAACAAGACTAGAGCCAGAAGCAAACTCCAATTCCACCCTCCCCTGCCTCACCCAGTGAAGTCCACAGTAATGTACATTTTCAATTACTTTCCATTCAAAATTCAACAATTCAACAAACTGTCATATTAGAAACAATTGTAGCTCGTTGGCAAAACCTAACACTATTATTACACAGAAACTGTCAGCACAAAAATAGTGTCATTTCTCATTGAAAGAAATGTTCTTGTAGAGGTCCATCCAGCAGCAATGGATGGTACAATTTAGGCTATATCGTTTCTAAGCAGAGTAGGGTCATTTAAATATCATTTTCAAGCAATCACTATCTCTGCCTCAGAAAATATAGTACTATCCAATATCTAATTATTATTCTGAAACATTCCACACACTGTATCTTGGAACAACATGAAAACTAACTTCTTTTCTATTCAAACATTGCACAGTTTAATGTTATGATAAATCAGACTGAACCGGAATTAATAACTACCAGGTGCAGAATATTATTATCCTAATTCATAAAGCACAATTCACATTTTCCAGTATGATGAATTATCTTGCTAATGAGGGCTGCAATATAATAGAGTAGCTAATAGACAGATTCTTTAAAGTCATGCAATATAAGTTACTTCCCACTCAGTTACTTAGTTTAATCAGGTAAAGTATTATTGTATTAAATTTCCAAGTTCCCTGGGGAGATTGTGTCTCTTTTGATGGAAAGCAAGGTTACTTTGGAATAACAGATCATCTTCATCAACTGAGGACATCATCTAAATTGTCTCATGGCTTCTACAAGTTTGGGAACACAACAAGCAATTACTAACAGCCAGCTGATGTGTGGTAACTTGCAGAAACACTGCCTGCACAGTTACTGCTTCTAACTTCACAGTAAAAAAATGTAATTTGAGATTATTTCTTAAAAAGAAGGGTAAATTGTCTCTGGTATATTCCATCCATAAGCACAGAAGGGCTGATCCACCATTTCTTCTTTACATGGCTGTACTGTGTATTCATTTTATTCAAAATGGGAACAAGACAGGGAGAATCTCAGAAAGATGCATTCCCTGTCTTAGGCCTTGGGAAAGGCCAAATCACCATGCTGGGAATGGGACAAAATACCACACAATTTAGCATAGTATCATATATGATCAAAACAAAAATTCTGCCTCAGGAGTGTGCTCAAAATTTGCAACTGGATGTGATGGCACTACTCAATATGTGATGGACATCATGTGATATCACAAATTTGCACATGGAAGGACTACTAGAATTAATGAAACCAAATTTGATAATAGCCAGAGTGCACTGTTGTACACATCACAGCACCATTCTCTTCCTAAATCAGAGAGACTTGATAGTATTTTTCAATTTCCTTGAGCCCCAAGCTGCAAGCTACACTGCTGTCTGCTGAAAGACACTTACAGAAATGTTTCCAACAACCCTAACAAATGAAAACCACAATACTCTGCACAGCTCTTTTCTGCTAATGCAGTCCCAGTCACATCTGGTGCTCCTTTTATCCTAAAACAAAGATAAATTCATATGTGAGAACAAAGAGATATCCATGTCATTTGGTGTTATTTTACAAAAGAGAAAAAAAAAAAGAAAAAAAACAACAAAACCTTTCTGGTTTTCCCATGTCAGCAGTCAGAGATTTAAATCCATGAAAGGAGATTTGCATTCATTATTTAACCACAAGGCAAGACAATATTTTTAAAAAGCATCCAAGATTGACTAAACTTCTCCTTGGGTCTTCTTTCAGACATATCTTCTGCAACCCCTCACACTACAAACATTGCCCTAGAAAAAGGCACCTGCCAGGTTTTAAGACCTCTGCACTGCACCTTATTAGCATATTATTTTCCTAGCCCACCCCCAATCAATAATACTTACCTTTCTCTTACAGCATTTGATAGTTCTTAATCCATCCTACAGTATCTCACTCAGCCTGCAGCCCTGGATGCGTCCTCATTTCAGAGTTTGTCATCCCTGAACATACCTCAGATAATTGTTTGATTCTCTTCCTAAATCCACCTGCAATTTTGGATACTTGCATTACAAAAAACCCAGAAAAATAGGAATTTCTTTAGCTTCAAAACTGCTGTTATTAATTATTACCATGGAAAATGTTATTTAGTGACTTAGGGCCCAATCCTGGCCCCACTGAAGTCAATTGCAGAACTCCCATCACTTTCAGAGAAAGTAGAATCAGGTTTTAACTTCCAAAGGCTTAAATATTTAAATTAGTAGAGTTGAAATAGACTTTAGAGCATATTTTTGCTTTGCTCAGGAATCCTATAAGAAATCAGTACATTCACATGTTGACCTCCAATGCTGAGACATTTGACATTGGGTGAATGCTGTAGGTTATTTTATTTCTGCACTCTGGTGTGTGTCAGTGCAACTGCTGCAGAGAGTACTGAAAATAAAACTGCTGCAAGTAACTCCTGATGCACAGTTTGATACTGGGCAGAGTCTCATCAACACTGCAAGACAACCTGAGTAATCTAAGAATGAAGGAGGAAATGGGGTGGTGAGGCTGAAATTTCTTGGCATTACATGAGTCTGGAGCAAAACCCTAAACCTCTTCTTAAACTTTTGCTTGTTCTGTAGGAGCCATCACAAGCAAGGCAATACTATAAAAATGTATTTACTCCCTCTCCAAATGAAGAGGGAAATGCTTCATATACAAACATTCAGGGCATATTATAATTGGCCTTTGCACCATGAAAATTTGTGTCCTGTTCTGGAAAATCATTACTCACATGCTTGTTCAACTGTGTGCACCTCTGTGCCCCATTGAATTCAAATGTGAAGTTAGGTATATGTATAATTATGTTTGGGATTATCACTTTGACTTTAGGCTCCCTGGGCCAGGCTGTGTTTACATCATTATCCTTTACAAAGCAGAGTTTGTAGCAGCAAGTAATGCTGTGATAGTTGTGTGCTGAATTATACAGCTCATGATAGGGAAAAATCACAGAATCACAAATTCTGAGTTGGAAGGGACCACAAGGATCATCAAGTCCAGCTCCTGTCCCTGCTCAGCACCATCCCCAAGAGTCACACCATGTCCTGAGAGCATTGCCCAAACTCTTCATGTGCTCTGCCAGGCTGGTGCTGTGACCCCTTCCCTGGGCAGCTTGTTCCAGCCCAACCACCCTCTGGGGACAGAACCTTTTCCTAACATCCAACCTGAACCTCTCCTGACACAGCTTCAGGCCGCTCCCTCAGGTGCTGTCACTGTCAGCACAGGGAGGAGATCAGGGCCTGCCCCTCCTCTTCCCCTCAGGAGGAAGCTGTGGCTGCAGAGGCCTCCCTCGGCCTCCTCCAGGCTGAGCAGTCCCAGTGCCCTCAGCTGCTCCTCACACGGTTTCCCCTCAAGCTCCTTCACCATTCACAGCCCTCCTTTGGATGCTCTCTAATGGTTTTGTGTCTTTCTTACATTGTGGCACCCAAACCTGCCCCAGCACTCGAGGTGAGGCTGCCCCAGAGCAGAGCAGAGCAGAGCAGGACAATCCCCTCCATTGCCCAGCTGGCCATGCTGGGCCTCACACATCCCAATAAAGAACATGGATTCTGTTCACATTTTATCATTGTTGTTGTGTTTATTTTTAAACTATAAGGACTTTCCACACTAAGTTGCTCAAATGCTTAAATTTGTCCCTGGATGAAACATGTGAGACTTGATTTACTTAACAGATCTATTTCATATGGTTTGGATTATATCTGGGGGCTGCACATTTAGATTCCAATTTGGCAATCAGAGTCACATGTGCTGACATGTAAATTTACACAGGCTTAAGCCAGAATCTCCTTTTTTGGCAAAACTCAACATCTGATCCCCTTTCCCACAAACACCAATACTACTAAACCCCCCCTGAGTAGAGTGGAAACTACCTAAGCCTTATCTCACTTAGTGATAGCTATCAGCATTACAAAATGTTGGAGGGTATATCTACCATCAGCATTCTGTTTCAAATCCAGAATTCATTTTTCTACCTTGTCATCCCCATTCACCAGATTGTGCCTCATACTGCAGGGCACTCTCAGGCTGCACAATCCCCTGGATGAAACCAGAGGCATCTCCTTGCTGCTAAAGGGCATTCAGCCCATGGGACCTGGAGAGACAGGCAGTCTAACTGACATCCCCAGCACTTGTGATGAATATTGGGGCCTTACCTGTATCACTCTACAGATCAGATTTTACTTTCAGAGCTTACCAGAACACTCAGGCATTCATTTTTAGTTCCCTAACACAGTTCCCTATATTCCCTATATATATAAATATATATATATATATATATATAAATATATATATATATATATATCACAAGTCCATATCATATTCCTCTATACCAGGACTTGTATTGATGTTTCCTCTAAATATGGGGACTGATCAGAGGGTACACAAAGATGAGCTAAACATTCAGTCTTATAGGTATTATTTCTTTCATACTTCAATTTCAAGTTGCTCTGCAAAGACATAACTAAAAACTGGTGGAAATGTTCATGAGCACTACGTTATTTTGTGCTAAACTGAACACAGCTTTGTCCTAAATTTCTGGGGTTTCTTACTGTTTAGCACCAACTGTTAATACAAGTACCATTGCAGCCTTTCAACTAGCAGTGTAAACATTTGATTGATGATGTCCCTTAAACCAGCAGTTCTCATACCATGATACCTATGAGGAAATTAATGATATCTGAATCAGAACATCCTTTTCACTCACTACCCTCAATCTTTGTGGCAATTTGCAAAGCCCTATTTGTCTTTTTGCTCAGTTTCACTAATCCAAGATGAAGATCTTAAAATCTCCCAAGAGGCCTTTAATTAATGACTGACATGAATACACAAACACTCTCACTCAGACTGACACTGGAAGTTAACAAATATATCTGCAGTCCCTCAGGATTTATTGACTGTCTTTTCGTTAGTTGCAGCTTGCTGAGCTGCTGCTTATTTGCCCTCTAAACATTTTGGTTCAAATGTGGCCAGAATGCCTCCTCCTTCTTCAAACATTGACATAACTTCATGAAAGAAAACAGGTTTTAGTTCACTTGTCTTCTGTTCTACTTTGTAAAGAAGCACATCAAGTACATCCACAGTAAGGACATGCACTCTCCAGTATGTTTACAACTCAAACTTCAGCTCTTAAAATGCTTTCTCAGGAAAACCCTTCTTTCTTTCTATCCCTTTCCCAAGGATATATCATCCCAGACATGGAAAGACAGGCCAATGACTCATACAAAAATGGAAAGATAATTTGTATATTTCCCACTGATTCATAGATGTCAATGCAGTGTGCACAGCCACTCTGCTGCAGCATTACACATGCACATGACGACTTTCTTGACATCTGCATTAGTTGAGTTAACAGAGATGTCAGAGAAATGCATTCTTGTAGAGTGTTGTTGACAGGATCAGAATGTCATTGCTAATGCTTCTCCTTCCTTCCCACAGTTCAGCAAAGCTGTTTGTGTTTATAACAAAAAAAAATCTATTTATAAGAGATCTCTAATCCCTCTTTCTTTACAGAAGCTCACATCAGTAAGCAAGGAAATTAATATTTTAATAGGCTGTAGTTGGTGTTTGGAACATGCTTCTTCTTTGCAGGGATCCCACTCAGGAATGGAAATTACAGCCTTCTCCCCCTGGTAGGCTCACCCCAGAACTGCTCTGTGGACCCAAGGGAACTGGTCTTTACTAAGATGCCAAGAAAGGGACCAAGTCTTGTAATACTCACTCCACTGCTGTCACAATTTAGCACACATCAAATACAAAAGTGGTCTTATAAAGCAGCAGAAAGATCCAACAGAAGAAATCTTTATCACCTTATTCAGCATGACCTGAAGAAGCAAAGGAGGAATATCTAAAGCAGCGTAGGATCTGCCATGAAATATAAGCAAAATACTTTTACAATAAATAACACAGTTACTTAACTGGGCAAGTGAGGTAAAGAAAGGCTCCCAGATACTGAAGAGCTCAGTTTCATCCTGTGCCTCCCATTCAGTGGGGTGTGTAACCCAGCACTTCAGCTTTATGGGTACCACATCAGCCTGGGCTTCTTCAGCTCAGCAGCAGGAAACTAATTTCACAGAAAGAATGTTTAATTTCTCAGAAACTGTTCATGGGGAAATGATTACTTGCAAAAGTTAAAAAAAAAAAAAAAGGTGTGGGTGTTCTTTTAAAATAAAAACCCAAAAAGTGAAAAAAAAAAAAGCCAAAAAAACCCCAACAACAAAACACACACACACAAAAAGAAGTGAAAAACCTGTAATTACTTCATAGCAGCTAGTATAAGTAACAATACTGAACAAATTGCAGTGATTACAAAATCCTCTATAAATATGGGTAGCACTATTCTTGACAATAATTAGTGTACAGCATCTTCTCAATAGTATCATGATTAATATTTATTCTGATGTCGTTTTTGTTCTGGGAGCTAGGAGGGGAGAAAGGGAAGGGAGACAGCATTCTAAGAGAGCTGAGTATGTTTGAGAAGCAGAACCAAAAGAAAAAAATCTGCTTTATTTTTCTGCTTACTGTCATTTCCCCTCCCTTCAAAAAGGCAATGCAAATGGTGCTTTACTGGTTTTAAAAGTAAAGACAGAAATTATGTGGAGTTGGGACTGCTGAATTATTCATGAGTTCTGATTGAATGGGATCATTATCTCTGGCCTTACAAGCTAATAAATACTGTCTAATGCCTGGGTACTGTTTTGATCTAATAGTGTCAGAGAAAAAAAAAAAGACAAAAAAAAAAGACTTCTTTTTTGCAAGCTAGAGCCTAAATTAGGGAGGAGCTCCCTGATGAGCTCATTGCAGGAAAACCATGGGGTTTTTTTCCCTTCCATTGACTACAAGGTTCACTTTGCTGTTCTCAGTCTCATTTGCTGCAAAGGCATTTTAACTTGGGCATGAGGTTAAGATGTTGCTCAGTGGTATCTACACAATTACTCATAAATTTTTTTTCCTTTCTTTTCCTCAAAAGTCTTATCCTTCCTCCCCCCCTCCCCCATCCCAAGGTTTTCCAGTGTCTTGCACCTTGCAGTAGAAAATACCCAAAAACCAGAGTACTTTCAGAGGCAGACAGAGCACAGGAAATGATTATACTATCTAATCATCTGCCTGTCAGCAGTCAAATAATCTTAAATTGCATTGTTCTGTGATTTATTTCAGGACTGATTGTCCTGACTCTATACTCACTTGATTTAATATCATAAACTAAACATTTTGTATGGAACCTGAATTAAGGTTCTGCTCAGAGAGCCATCAAAAAAGAAGAGGAATTTGTTAGAGTACAATACAAAACAATATTTGTTGATAATATTTGAAACAACAATAACAAAAAATAATGGTTCGAAACCCATGTAAATTACAATTAAAGGCAAGGTATTTCATTGGATATTTTTCCATATGCTTTCTTGAGGATTACTTTTAGAACAAGACTTGTTTCAATAAGAGGAAATAATTAGGATATTATTACAAGTTTAAAAACCCCTCATAATTAGATAGGGATTAGTAACTTCGTTTTCATATGATTAACACAATAAAACCCATTTTTCCCCAAAGTAATCTGAGGCCTATTAAGCAACATGAGATCATATATCAAGGGGCCTTTTAGTAATTCAGCAGTTTGTAACATTTACGCAGACTGAGAGTCTTCCACAAAACAGCTGGCATCTTTCTATCAAAAAAAATATGGTTTTGGGCACATTTTTTTCAAGGTCTAACACAGTCCTTGGAATCATAATATTTAATTAAGGATTTTTTTTAACACCAGTTAGAACGGTGTGAACAGCTAGGAGGAAAGTGTGAACAGTTTCTCAAATTGTGTATAAGTAATGGAGCTCTCTGCTCTTCTTAGTCTAGCATGGAAGGACCCACCTGGTACATCTGTATTTTAAGGAATATCTCCTAATAATTGGCACATTTAAGTTTAAAAATGCCTAGGTTTTATGGTATTTTTTTAGTCTAATAATGTTAAATGATTAGCTCCACTATGATAACTAGGCTAAATATGAAGCAAATTATTGACACATTTGCCATTTGCATACACAGCTCATAAACAATAAGTAATAAAGAACAGATGTGGCATAAATTTAGGTTTGTGGGTCTATTCAGTGGAATAATTCTCCAAACATTACCTTTTGAGTCTGTCTTTTTGGTGCTTTTATCATCAGCAAAAATACAGAACTGCTCCTTTTGTTGTTATTAAGTAGGAACATGTTCACCCGTCCTGGCTTTTCCACATTTTCTGCATATGATGCCAGTCCCTGCAGCCAATGAGACCTTCAGACAGTGGCCATTATCTGTCACACTCCTGGACCAAAATAACAAATAATATGCCTGGAGGTGCTGCATTTTGTGACTGCTAGTTTCCCCGCATGGCATATGCCTAGATAGACTCAGATGGGAGGTGATTGCACAAAACTGTGATTGTGAGATGACTTAGCAGAACCCGTGATGATGTCCTAATGGCCTCCTGCAGAGGGGAACAGGGGTAATTGTTTGTCAGAGGAAGGAACACATCTGAAAGGAGGCATCCTCTGCCAGGCAGCCATGTGGAAGAAAGAGAGGAAGAATCACTGTGCGGCAAGGCTGCATTCAAGGCTAATAAAATGAATAACAAAGAGGTGAAAAATGAAACAAAATTACCAGGTTAAAAAAACCCTGTTAATGGTGGGCTCTGGGTTAAAAAATAAACAAGTCACCTCCAGACAACACAGTTCTTTTAAAATTATTAAGTTAAATTTTGTGACTCCCAGCAAGGAAAGTTAGTGCAGCAAACCCAGGGAATGCAAATGCATTTCCCAACATCAAAAATGGGCACAGAGAGACCCCTCCTTCCTGTATGTTCTCACCTGTAACAAGGTGGCTTGATAGTCACCAACCATTTGCTGCATCATTTTCTTCTTCCAGCTCTTTAATCTTCCATTTAAAATATTTGATTTTCCTGTGAACATGGCTTAGAAAACTGATACCATCCCAACATCCTATCTAGAGCAAAGCAATTGGAATTGAGAAATGAGAAACCATCAATGTCAACCCAGGCAATTAGGGCATCAGTGGCATCAGTGGGAACTTGCCTTTAATGTCAGCTGGGGCAGAAACAGGCCCTTAGAGTATATTAAAGACCTTATTTTATACTCTTTCAGCATCTTCTATTTGATCAAAAATAAACTGGAGCAAATAAGCTAATTAATCACACACAGAAAAAATTCCCATGTCTTTCCACCCTACCTCCTAATTATTTATTTTCTAACTATAGAGTAACAAACTTATAAATCTCAACAGAAATAATATTAGCTACAAATCAATCAACTGATTATAGCTTCACTCTCCTTTAGGTAAGAGCCACGATTTTTAAAATTTCATACAATCACATGTGCTCACATTCCACTTGTTACACCTTACCAATGGGCATCTGGTGAAGAGCCACTCAAACCATGACTTAGGTGGGGTAATCCTTGACTGTCCTGTGCTCATTCAGCTACACCAATGTCAAAAAGCTTGGATTTTTGGTTTTCTGAAAATAATACCTTCTGAATTCTCTGTAAAAGAAGCAGAGCATTGAAAAATACCTTCAACTCAGAGCTACCTACAATTGAAATAGCATCCACTGCAAGCAATTAAATGAAATTTGCAAACAGAATTGGACAAATTATACCTCTTTTTTGCTTTGATGGTTCACTTAGGCCTAATAAAACTGTAAAAAGAGTTTAAGAAATAAATATTACAGAAATTTTATAACAATTTATTCTGCATCAAACTAGAGTTTAATGCTTTATTTCATTTTCAAATAACCTATTTTTGAACATTTTTCCCCAGTTGGAGGTTGATTTCTAAACAGGAGAGGAGTCCCACAAAAATTTGTTTGGTTTAAAAACATTCAAATGAAACCTTTTAGCATATTCTAAAAAAAAAAAAAAATCAATAATCTCTTATTTTCTATTAGTTTTTTCCTACCAAAATTGTACACTGCAATTCATCAAAACTTTAACTCTGATTTCTTAAAAATGCTACTTTTTGTAACCTTATTTCCCTAGAACAAATGCTGTCTAGTCGCATTTACAAACATTTTGTATAAAGTTTTGAGTTTAAGAATCTCTCTTCAAAAATAAGCCCAAAATATGCTAAATGCCAAAGTATAAGACAGGCAAGAACCTGGGAGCCTCAGCTGAGCAACGACTGTCGAGTACTGACCTGTTTGAGCACCAGCTGAAATGTGTAAAGGCCCTTCCACTCACATTGGAGTGTTTCTCCTCAGAGAGAAAAAAAAGGAGAACAAAACAACCAGACAACAAAAAAACTTGTTTTAGTAGCTGCAATTATTCCACTGTGTTGATAGAGAAAAATAAAGAAGTCATTAACATGGCAATAGGAGGGCTGGTCACAAATTTGTCACAAAACTGTTTTAGTGGGAAACTGAGTTTTCAATGAAACTAAATTATCTTCTTGGGTTAATCATTTATTTACCTGAAAAAAAAAAAATTGAATTCCGAAGGAAAATACTGATTTTTTTTCTTGCCCTGAAAAATGGCAAGGGATGGGGTTTGTTTGCTCAATGACCTGCCCATTTTTCCCTCAACTTCACCAGAACTGCCAAGATGAGCCTTCAGTCTCAAAGGAGATCATGCAGTAGCATAATTGAGAATAAAGATAGGTTACCTGAACAAAGAGAACTCAAATCTGATTAATAGCTTCCTAAAAAAAATCCCCAAAAAAACCAGGTCTACATACCTCCCAAGATGTAACAAATATAAAAAACATGAAAATACAGAGAGTGTGGTGTGAGGAGAGACACATGCTGTGTTTTAGATTTCTCTTGTTGGTTCTATTCTCTCTTTCAATGTTCAAGTTCTGAGCAATTATCCTTCTGCTAAACTCAGAGTCCATGAAAATCTGTAAATTTTTAATTCTATGCACAATGTGCTACAAATTCTTACACTTATATTCTAATTTTACATAGCTGGGCAAGGTGGTCATTGTAGGTCTCTTCCAACTGAAATATTCTATTCCATACAACTCCTTGAGATAGCAGAAGTCTTTTCTCGTTCTATTACATCGTGAGCTCAATTGAAGCTTGAATCTTTTTATGACACTGGAGAATCATATGAGATTCTTTAAAAAACATTAAAGCGACAGAAAAGATAAAAGTCACCATTTCCATCCTAAAGCTTTTACCACGAGTTTTACCAATAGGATTTTAAAATACTTTCTTACACTACTTAATTAGTTTTTGAAAATTATTGTAACTGTAATTCTGAGTGAGTTTCCATCTGTTGTAACACTGGAGATACAGGTAAATGCCAGAATACCAGCATATGCTTTAAAACAGAAGAACATTCAAAAGTTTTAAGCACTGCTTTTATCCTATTAGTTTTGAAAATTATAAAGGTCAACCAAAAAACTAAACTGGCTGCAAAGCAATGCTTTTATAGTGATTCCCAGGCAGCACACATTGTCGTCCTTTCACATTTAAATGGCATTTAAATACTCCTACAGCTACCCTCATCCTGAAGGTAGAGCCCTGAGACTGCATTTGAGTCTTCACACATGCTGGCATCTGGGGAGCTTTTCTACTCAAAACCACATGAGAAGCAATTGTTGGAGCCTCCTCCACCTTCTTCAGAACAGCTTTTTCAACTGTGTTGAACATTTTCTACTAAATCATTGGAATTTGGTTGGAATAAAATAAAATAAAATATGCCATAGACTAATAATAAGGACAAAAGTCAGGAAACCTTCAGGAAGGGACAAAATGCCCCAATATCTTTGCAAGTGAACACTAAATATTTTACACTTAGTAAAGAAAGGAAAATCTATTGAGAACAATGGAGGAAATTGCTAGGTAATGAAATACTGAGAATTCTTATGTATGATAAATCCAGGCTGAGCGGCTGTCATGGTTTCTTTTCTGTATAAAATAGAAAAAGCAGTAAGACATAATTAGTGCTGAAATGCAAAATCATACAACTGGATTACGGTGTCTTGGAAAAAACCACATCATTATAAAACATGGTGGGAGAGAAAAAGACCCTGTAAAATGTGCTGGAGGTACCAGCCAGGCTGTATGATCACTCATGAGGAAACTTCAGCCTACAGAGAGGTAGGAAGAGTTTTGAGAGGAATCACAGCTCTAGGAATTTAAATAAAGTTTTATTCTTGTGACATTGGACAGGATTTCACTGCTACTTCAAAATATAATTTTTCAACAGGAAATCAAAACGAGTATTTTGAAAAAAAAATGCCGTGCTAAATGAAGTCTAATTTCTCTCCTATGTGCTTTACTTCAGTGAGTATATTGAAATACTCTGTACTTAGGATGTGAATAATTATTTGCTGAATTGTGTCCAAGCTGGTTTCTTACCTGAACTAAGTCAGATAAAGTAGACGTGGGAAGCTCAAACTCAAGAACAGCTAATTTTTTTTCATTTTCCTTCCTTAATTTCAGACATCACACCTTGTTCAGTTTACACCCCTGGCAGTCTGCTAAATCATTCTTCTTCAGAACAAAAATAGCATAACAGCATAAATTCCACTTTACACAGAAGTGAGAACAGAAAGTATTCAGTTTAGCGGGCACTTCAAGTGAAATATTTCCCCTCCTACCAGGCATTACCTCTCTGTTCCAGCTGTATTTTTCTATCTTACTGTATACTCCTCTGGTAGAATCTTGTTGCCTTGCTAGGAAAACATAAAATGAAATTAGCAACTGTCCAACAGTGAATCACAGCTGGTAGTGACTGCAGGCAGCTCTAAAGACGGCACCATTACTTGTCCGTGCAAGAGACAGGACACGAGGAAATGGCCTTAAGCCAGGGGAAGTTTGGATTGGATATAAGGAAAAATGTCTTTGCAGAAGGTTGAAGGTTTGTTCAAGCTTTGGAGGCTGCCCAGGGATAAGTCATTGAGCATCCATCCCTGGAGGTGTGTAAAAACCATGTAAACAGGGCATTTAGAGTCATGGTTTAGAGGTGGATTTGATGGTGTTGGGTTAATTGTACTTGATGACGTTAAGGGCACTTTCCGACCTAAATCATTCTGATTCTATGAAAAATCAATTGTTTTGTGCTATGCATCTATCTTTTTTAAGCTTTCCTAATTTAGTCTTGACCTCAAATAGAATTTTGCATTGTAACACACATTGTATCTTGCTGCTATATTGTATTATCATCTTTAAGTGAATGCTAACCAGCAAACACACATGTATTTAAGAGCAAAGGTGGCACTTGTTCCAGAAGGTTCCTGCTCCTGAGTGTAACTGTGCTGCAATGTTGTCACCAAGTTAGTAAGACTTAACCTTTTTTTCCTGTTCTAACAGCTACTAACAAAATATTGGAGAGTTTTTTTATGGGAAATTAGAGTAAAATTATCAAGATCTGTCTTCTTTAATAGATTACTCTTCTATGCTAGAACTTGTCCATAAAAGTTTCAATTAAAGCTACTCCTTTTCACTTGTAACACTCACTAAGGGGTCAAGAGCACTAAATAATCCCTGGTGTCACTGAGAGTGAAAGAGCTCAGGGACTTCCCAGGGGGTTCAAACAGCACCTTGTGGGGATCCATCACCTTGTGCAGAATCAGCCAGGACTGGCCATGCTGGGTGTTGAGCTGTGTGAGACCCTTCAGGCTCATTCCTGGGGCCAGCAGAACTCCAGAAGAGAACAAGACACAGCCCCAGCCCAGGTTTAAACTGTTCAGGAGGCAGATGTTGGCCATGTGCCTGTCTCTCTGAGCCAATGGATAAGTCATGGCCATACAGAATGGAATTTCATATTGAGGAATCTCTGTGAGGCAGTCAAGCCAACCACCTGAAAGTTCACAGCTTGACTAAGCTAGGGCATGAATTTGAGGTCTCCAGGCAAACATTCTGAATCAAGTGTTTCATAATGTGCAGTTTCACTCTCAGTCTGAAAAAGAATCAACAAAACTGGTATTGAAAGAAACTCCTTCCATAAATGAGAATTTTGTTGGAAAAAAATTAAGCATTTTCCAGTTAATTCCACTGTGAACTAGTCTTACTTTCTCTCTGGCAGATATCCCTAATAAATGGCTTACAAAGGAGAAAAATGTTGATTAGCCATGTTCTACCTCAGTCTGATTTAGCATAACATTGCAGTATTTTCCTGTGTCTTTTATGTGCCCAATCACTTGATTACAGAGTTGCATCATTGCTGAACCCTGGGCCATAAAAAATAAAGGAACACAATGACAGTCAGACAAAACAACACAAACAGCTGCTTGTCTAGACATATTAGTAGTGTCCTGAAACCTTGGCAGCCTGGTGATATAAGCTAAAAAAATTTGCACCACTATTCCTGAAATGTCTTATTGTGATTATGTAAATCCAAAACTCATTTATTTTCACTGGAAAACATAAAAATACAGGGAAAGGAAATCATGAATCATTTCATCCTTGGTTCCTAACAAACAGTATGATTCAAAGGGAGGTATCTGCGAGCTCTACTCTTGTCAAAGTCTCCTGTGACCTGCATATTCTATAACATGAATGGACAAATTAATAACACTGTTACAATATAATTGTTTTCTTTCAGTTTTATGTGCTTACTTTGCTGTGGCGATTATTTGTTTATAAGCCATTAACTTATTTGTAAAATCTATTTGATGTTCCACCTCTGATTTAATTAGTAGAAGACAGTCCCTTTGCAATTAACAATACAGGTTAACTTTTTATAAAATTCCCAGTAGAATTTGACATTTCATTTCTTAGGGTTTTTTTACATCCACTTCTCATTATAAATAGATGGCTTTGTTCAATTAAAACGTGCCCAGAAACTCCACAAAACATCACCACCAATAACAAAAGGTATCAGTAGTTCCCACATAATCACTCTAAGTTCCTGAGTTCCTGGTTCCTGGTTCCTCAAATTCTGAAGGAATTAAAAACCCAGGTAAATGATTAATGGGCTCTGGCTAGTCCTAGCCATAAAAGACATTAACATCTGCAGTTAAAACAAGGACATTCTGGAATAACAGGCCAGAATTTTGGGTGCTTCACTTCCCTCCAAGTTGCTTTTGTGACTTTTCAAAGTTACATGGAGTGGTCAGTGATCCAGCCTGCAATTTTTCTGGATTCAGCTGCATTGCATGTTTGAAAAAACTGAGCACCTTGGAAAAAATGGGCACCCTTTAAAGACAAACCCTCACACCAGATGTCTGAAGTTTCAAGAGCATTTAATGGTTAGAGATATTTCTACTTTTTTGGCTGCTCAGAAGGGGTTGAGAGGTAGGCAAGATGAAGAGGGAGATCAGAATTTGACCCTCTGTTTCTGTCACTTTAATATTTGGCATTTCTGTGGCCTAAAAAGACTGGGGAAATCATTTAAGAACTAATGAAGAGCTATTTACCTCCTAAATCTTCTTCCCTTGAGTAATGAAATAATTACCCTCCCATAATCATGGAAATATTCAACTTGAATCTTAAATTGAGCTGTTGTGAAAAGTGGTAGTGATGTTCCATAGGTGATCACCATGGTAACGTTTGGAAACTGCACTATCGTCAGCCAAGAATATCACTCTGCTTTTCCCATAGCAGCACAAGAGACTGGAAATGAACTCTTCCAAGATCCCATATTGAGAAGGGAAAGTGAACATTTATATGTCTTACCTGCTAGGACACACAAACCCATCAAAACCACAAAACAGCCCAACCCCTCAAAAATCCACTCACCAGCACACTGTCCACACATTGAATTACTTTGCAATGTTATGTTACTGTTTGCTAGTTTTGTTTTGTTTATTCTCTGTACTTTGAGTCAAGACAGACCCCAAAGGAACAACGTGGTAGGACTACAAGGAAAAATCAAAAGATTTTATTTGCATAACTTCAATAATTAGACATCCTACAAACTATTAGAACCTTTTAACTTGGCTCTTTTACAAATAAGCCCTCTACTTCTGCTTGAATCTTTGATTTCTTATGCAATTTGGTTTTCTACACTGGCAATAGTAGTCACAGCGCCTGAAGACTGTTCACTTCAAGCTACCCAGTCCAAGTACCCCAAGAATGAATCTGGCTCCCTACTCAAGGGGCAGCTCAAGGGAAGATCAGTACTAAGAGCATTGCTTTTATGTCACAGAGATACAATGAAGGACCATACTTTGAATATTCACCCCTTATAAGGGTCTGAGTTACAACCTTTCAGATAATGTAAAATGCTCAGGGCAGAAGAGATGGGCAATTTTTGCTACACTTTTGCAAACCAAGGGATGAAGCTAAAGTGCACTACAAATAAGGACTGGAGGCTCTGTATCAAAAAGCCTGTGAAGGAGTTACACATCTCCCAGCTCTAAGATATCATGATTTTCACTTTGATAGTTGTTTTTCTGCCTTAATGTTGAGTGGTATGAAAGCATAACCATTCAAAGAGGAGATTAAGTATCTGGGATACTAATTTTCCATTAAGCAGGATAGGGAAATTGAAGTGTCAATGATGCTCGAGTACACACTGCTGTGGAGATGGTAGATAAGATGCCCAAACTGCATTGGCAGTTTACAGCTAGGAATGATTCTATGAGTTTTTGCTAAAAGGTAAAGTTAATTAAAAACCGAAATCATAAACAAGAACATTTTCAGAAAGAACTTATGTGCCTAGCAAATTATAAGGAAGCAGAGGATTACATTCTTCTGTTAAGGATGGTCTCTCTTCTGAAGAATTAATATACCTGAGGAACATTCACAGTCATTGTTCAGGCAGTGTAAGGAAAGCTGCCTTCCAGGCTGCTGCAATAACACAGCAAGCAGCAGGTGAGGTGAGAACAGTCATAAAGGCAATATATCCAAGCTCTGAAAAGATTCTCAATTTCTCTTGAACTCACAAGTGATCTATGGAATTCCTAGTGGATTTCTAAAGGCCTAACCTTTATCTAGTGGTTACTGAATTAAACTATTCTCTGATAATGATGGGATTCATCTCTCCTTACATTAGCTACCTAAAACCTAGGCAGGCATCTAGTGTAAACTGGCTTTCTTTTAGGCAGCGACAAATGATGCTTGAGCATACAGAAGGTAAGATAGCTTTTCTTAAACACCTCTCACCATTCAGATGGCAGTCGTCATATCTTCACCCTTCTTTTCCATGGAATAGAGTTTTATATCCTAAACTTGCCATCACATCTTCTAAATTCTTAATTACCTAAACAGTTGTTACTGTACATCAATCTCAGTCTTAACCAAAGAGCCTGTTCACACCTGCTCACCAATGATATCAAGCCCAGAATGGTACAAACTGGAGTGCTGCAAACTTCTGCCCCCTTTGAAATGGGAGCAGAGGCCACAAAGGCTTATTCTGTCTGCTTAGCACAGAGGCAGTAGATGCAGATCCTGCAGGAGGAAGTAGAGCTCAAGATCACTTTGACAGATGTGAAGAGGTGCTGAGGCAGAAACAGCATGTGGTATTCAAGTGAAAAAAACCCCACCTGCTTTAGCCAAGTACAGATAAGGACAAATCACAGACTTTTTGACTGCTCCAAAGGCACAGATCAGTGCAGTGTTAGACTTTGAGCAGCACGGGCATCTGGCTCATACAGGAACGCCTACAGCTCACTCTTGGATACTTCAGAAGCTGTAAGGGGCCTCTTATTCCCAGAGAGCCTGGGATAGCCATTTCAACAGATGACACACACATCATAGACTATGGTTGTGTGAAGGAAGCAGCAAATGTCTTCCCTGGAAGAAGTTCTGAGTCAAATGTTCCTTTCACTGACTCCACTGTCCAAGCCATTTTAAATGTGCTTGCCAGTCTGTGGTCAGCCATCCTTCTCAGACGCTTTCCCACTTTCCTAAACACAGCACTTTCCAGTCCCAGTCCCGCTGGTCTTCTTCCTGTCCCTGGGATCAGATGGATTATCCTCTCATGACCCCTTCCCAAAAGTGTCTGTAACAACCCTGGTTCTGGTGAGGAGACCAGCACCCCAAATGGTTTGACCTCCTCAGAGCCTGTCAGTAAAACTGTAGAGACAAGAAACAGATCTTTCAAAAGAAGTGTTTCAGGTCTTTGCCAAAGAATACACAACTTAGGAAAATGGATTCAAAGCACAGAAGAGCATTATCTAAATATATCATTACCTCAGCACAACCACATTATTCCAAGTGAAGAAGGATCCAACTCATTCCTGCTTTCCCTGGAAGTCACAGCTTGTTGTGTATCGTGCCCTCCCTCTCTGCCTGTGCTTGACTGTTCAACTGGCTCACAAAGCCTTATTCTCTTTAATGTAAAGTTAGGATTGAGGGAAAAAAAGCCTAGTTCAAGTCAAGATTTTTTTATTTTTAGGTCAGGTAGATGCAAGCCACAAGCATTCACCAATTGGTATCTTCCCCACTGTGTACACCAAAAGCATGAGTGTTATATTTTAGTGTCTTTCCAGCACTGGGTGTTCTATAAATTCCTCACTTTTCCCACTCTTTCTACATAATCACTAAATTTACATTTTTCTAGTATCTAGGTAACTTGTCTGCCCCTCAGAAGTTCCTGCAGATAACTGTTAGAGTAATCTGCATGATAACTGGAGCTCTGAGAGTTCACCAACCAGCCCATTAAGCACCAAGAGCTAAGTTCACCTGCCCAGCTGGCATGAAAACATTTTATACATGCTATCAAACCTGTGTCTTCCTTATTCTCTCCTGCTGGTGCTGGTGTTAGGCCACCTTATTGCAGCTGACCTTTATCCTGAAATGCAGCAGGAAAGGCCTTTCCACTGTCCCCTCAGCCAGCTCAGCCACTGTCCCCCTCTCACGAGCAGCTCCTCTGATTTATACGCATGCAGTTTGCCGTGGTGAGCTGACCCAGTTTCCCCTTTGTGCAATTCTCCTTCTCATGTCTGAAGTATGGGAAGTGCTCTTGATTTAGCCAGCTCAGGCTCCCACTGTATTTCCTGTCCTTGCCCCTTGATGGCATAATTTGCACTGTACCCTTAGTAAGCAGGTCCCTTCTTACCTTCTCTCTTAGACCAGACTCTGACAATCCTGCCTCTGCTGTGCACACAGTAGATATGTTTAGTCTAAAGTTATTCCGAATAAGGACACCAAGGATCACAAAAACCAGCTCCGTGCTACTATTTTTCATTTCAGACACTTACTGTACTGTTGGATTAACAGATTTTTCACTTCATCCAGGAGTGGCTAAATTTACCTACATTCTTTCACATCTTCTAAAGAGCACTTTTTCTTCCAAAAATTTTAAACTGATTGATAAGGAATTCATTAACAATTCAAATAGTCACCAGTCATGACCTCCAGTAAAAACATGCAGATACTTACAGGCGAAAGCTGTGCATCTTATTTTTCTTGAGATGCTAGTCTAATGATTCCAGTCTCCCTTTTCTTGGGTATTTTTGCTTCCAACTCATTCAGTCTTTTTCCTTGACATCATTGTGGTCAATATTGTAAGCTTTGATAACTGTTGTTTTGGTACACTGTTCCCAAGTCTTCTATGCACCTGTAAAAATTTTTGCATTGGTACACAAATAAAATACAAAGAGCAAGAAATGTGAAATGCTACAAAACTGGAATATAAGTCAGTCTTTCAGACCTGCATCCACTGAGTTGTGGAGTTTAGGGGTTATTATTGTTTTTGACAATTTTATTCAACTGTTTTGATGGATTTGCTAAAGTTTGGACTCCCTTCACTTTGAAGTGATCCCAAGCTCTTAACTTGAAGAAAAAACAATTTCTTTTTACCAATTATGAAAGTGTGGATTTTTCAGTACATAATACAATTTAAGAAAAAAAAAGTCTCAAACTATTAAATAACTAGTGACTTCTTGAGAAAGAGGGATCAAAATATTATAACCCACACACATTATAGTGAAGGAATAAGAAGAGAATGAAACCATCTCAACTTTTCAAAACAATCTAAGCAATTTAGGGAAATCTGTGTCATTGGCCCATGCTCTTGTTCTCTAACCACCTTAGAAAATTCCCTCTCTGTAATTAGTGCTCTCTGTTTCTAACACTACTGAAATAAAAGCATAGCTTGTCTGAAATTGGCCTACTGTTTATAATGCAAATTAGTAAGCAGCTTCCCTCCATTAAAAATCCTTAATTTACAATTTTTAGCCAGTTTACATTCTGGACCAGACAAGATAAATCATTCACACAAAATTATACAGAAATCCAGTCAACATATCTTTAGTAAATATGCTTTGAAGTGTTGGAAATAAGAAAGCTGACAATTTTTAAATTTTTTTCCCCTTTCAAACTCTCAAGAGAATGATACCTGTATATACCAAGTTTTCCTAAAACACCATTTTCAAAGAGTACACAGGGTAAAAATAATGTAGAATACCTTGATCACAAGTGATTGTTGAAAATGAGCTTTATACTAACAAAAATATTCAGTACTTCAACTATTCAGGGTTTAAGCCCTGAAATTAGTTCACCCAATGAAATTTTAACAACAAGACAGAGCTAGACAGGAGAAAAAGCTATAGCTATGAAAGGCATTTCTTTCTATATAGGGAGTGAAAAATGTGGATTACCTTCATAAACCAAGTTTTTCCATAATAGGTGACCTAATAATAATGCAAATTTCTCATAAAACTATACTTATAAAAACCCCTGTTATTCTAATTATCTGTGGTCATATACATGTATTTAACTTAACACCATCTTCAGATGCATCTAATGTCCTCAGCATGCCATGTCATTTTGTAAATGGGTGGTACATGGGTTTGATGGGCCAATTTGTCCCAAATCTCACATTCTGTGCTGAAAGAGCAGCAGACATAACTGCACCTACTCAGACAGCACCCAGGAATCAACTGTATCTCAAAGTAGCAGCTTATGTACCATTTTCTCATTCTTCTGAAGAGATAAGGGAGAGGGAAAATTTAACTCTAACACCGAGACAGTCTGGTGAGCAGAGAGAATGGCACCATCCCTATCCTGGTCATCCTTTGCCCCCACAGAGAAAAACAGCAGTCAGTCTCATATGTTCTCCTTGCAATTATCTGAAAATTCAAGAAGGGCAGGATAAAAAAAAAGACGGGGCTCATTTACCTCCACTTCTAAGTGAGGCAGATGAAGGTGCACGTTACATTGCACAGTCTATAGTCAAATACAATGAACAGCAACATACAAGCAGCTCCTAAAATTTAAAGTTATGTACCTATTAAATGTAATCTGATAATTAGCTTCACATTAAAGATATAAACTATCAAAGGCAATCAATAACCTGAGACGCCAAATATCATCCACAATGCAGTTTGTCCATATTATAATCTAAAAATCTGTGTTCTTTGCTAACAGCAAATGTGACTTTTCTTAGATTTCCTGCTCTGACCAGGACAAGAGGTTTGGAGCTGCTGCTGCTCACTCTTCTGACCTGCACTTGTCCAGGGGCTCAGCAGTGACCCTGTGGGAAATGGCACTAAGGGTGAAAGTTACAACAGCAGCAGTGCCACATTTCCACACTGTAAATCTGGTAGTCCAGCCTTGGCAACTCCTCTATCCTAAATGTATTCTGTATTTCTGGCAAATAAATACTGCAGAGCTATGCAATGCACTGCAGAGAGGAGAAATAGGGCTCCAGGGGAAGGTGTGCTCCTCACAGAAAACAGGAGGTGTTCCTGTGACCAGAGCAGTCCCTTATAGCCTTATTTCCAGGCTTTGTGCAGCACTGGGATAAACTGTTCTAGCTCAGAGGTTTTTAGCATAGGTTGTCAAAGGAAAATTTTGGAAGGTCACCTGGAGACTAGGGAGCAACTCTATTTGGTTACATAATTCATGGCTTTAAAGCAGGATTTTTCTTTCTGATTAATTTCATTGATACAAGAATCTTGTATTATTCCCTCATGAAAGTTAATAAAGAATACCACATGGTACTTGAACTCCTGCCATTGGCAATACCACAAAACATTAACTGGAACAGCAAAAACCCACTTAGCTTCTAGCATAGACTGGCAGACATGCTGGACTCACTAAATTTGGTGAAATAATGTGCCTGGGAATGAAAAGCACAGTAAAAAAGAATAAGGCCTGAAGCAGGGTAGTTCAAACTGCAGTGAGAGAGTTGATGTCTTGCATGGTTCTTGTGCAGAAAATAGTTGGCAATGAGATGCTTGCTTGTTATCCATGCATTACACCATCTCTGGATGGCTCAGCTGTACAGGCCAGAAGAGGCAAAAGCTGAAAGCAAATTCCTGCCAATTTTTTGCCTCTACTCACTCATTTATTATGGAAAAAGCATCCATAGATGCATTGCCTGTTCCAGATCTTCTGGCTCTCATGGCTTTAAAAGATTGGTGGTTATTCAGATCCCTGAGTCTCTCTTCATAAGCAAATCCTGATGTAACTCGTTTGAAGAGACAGATTCTGTAAACTTCATCTAACATCATTCACTCAAGGAACAAGCTTCGAAATGAACAGGAGAAATTCCTAAAGCATTCTACTTTGTGGTTTCAGTGAAATCCAGCCCTGGATTATTAGAGGCAATGCTTCATGTTACACCACTTTCATACAGTTTAACCACCTGCCTTGCAGGGGTCAGGCATCACTATTCCTATGCAGACATAATTAAATCTTTACTGAAAGAGGTAATGCATCATGAATTTGTATGGAAATTCTGAGGAAAAAAATTATAAAATATAAATCAGCCTTTTAAGGTCTAATCATCTTAATTTGTTGTTTTTAAAATATTCTAAATTAAAAAAAAAAAACAAAAAAAGTCTGGAGAATTTCCTTGCATGTCCAATTTTGAGGAAAATAGTATTTAGAAGGTAAATTCTTGTCTACAAAACAATTTTGTTTGGAGATGATTTTTTAAAAATAAGCTTGTAGAGCTTGAATATCATTCTGGTTAATCCATGCCCTGATCATAAGCAGAAAAATCCTTCTTCTTGAGTTTACTTGTCAGTTGAAGTCTTCATGGACTGATGGCTAATATAAAACTAGATAAAGATGACAGATTCTTTAAAGAAAGAATAGCTTTTCAAAATTTTTTCTGATCTTTTTTTGATTTATGGTTGTAAATTTTGATTGACTGCTTGACTGAGAACTGTCCTGGTTAAGACCTATTTGATATTCTCAATCTTTTCTTCCGGAGGTCCCCAGAAAATAAAGCGGTGTCTTCTGCTGTTCTTTTACCAATCCTCACAGCTCTGTGTCTCTCTGTGGCATGAAAGACTCCAGATCTGAAGATAATCAAGACCACATGACTGCAGAGGGAGCCAATTGTGTGCAGCTCCAGGATCCAACACTGTAAGGTTAATGCCTCCTTATTGAGAGCGTATAATAATTTTGAAGTACCTTCTTTGTTTTGTGGTTTTGTTGTGATTTTGTGTTTTGGGGGTTTTTTTTGTTTTGTTTTGTTGGGGTTTTTTTAAAGAATGACAAAAAAAAAAAAAAAAAAAAAACAACAACAACAACAAAAAAAAAAAAAAAAACCCAGAGCCTAATTTTATGTGCCTGGGAGTAGCTATCTGAGCTTCAGGCAATACAAACGCTGCTATTACTGGGGAGTAAAAGCTCTGCATAATTAACAAACATCATCAGCCTTACAGTTCCTGTAGAATGTAGTAAGTTCCTTGCCTGAAGGCTGCTCTCAGCCTAGTAAGTCTGTTTACCCTGTCCAAGATTAGATTAGTTTAATTATTATGAAAAAGACTGCTAAGATCTTACAGCCTAATTATGCAAATGTTTCTAAATGTTCACAAAAGTAATTTATTTATTTGGAGATAAATGAATCTGTTTTGTCATAAACCAGATTGCAGTCCTGGCAATGTACAAGCAGGGTTATGTGCCCTTAGGCATATCCTTCACCAGAAATATCAGTGGGACCCCTGGATTACAACATTTATAAATACATAAATGTTTTTTAGCAGGTTTTTATTGTTTTTATAAATTATAGTAATCCCAGAAAGAACTATCACAGGTTTAATACTCACCAACCTTGTTATGAAAACAGGGTTTCTCAGCAGAAGCATTTAAAAGATGCTAACAGCTAAAACATTCCTGGTAGACCTATTAAGATGCACCTGTTTTATTATGCTTTGGAACTGATATCTTCAAAAGAGTCTCCCCTCCTAGCACAGACTCTTACTGCTAACATAACCTGCATCAATACAGTACTATTATTCTAAATAAGGTGGTAGTGGACTTCTCAAGGCATACAGTGCTAACCTTAACTGGAAACAATCCCTTTTACATTAGGAATTCTCTAAGTTTCCTCATAAAGCTCATTACAGGTTAGAGATTTAATTCTTCATCTATTTGTAATTACATGACAACACATGAAATAGATGCAGAAGAACTGTTCTATATTTAGCTACTGCTCCAGTTTCATTGCTATTATCATGGAGATAACACCAAGGCAGCTCACTGCTGCCTTCTCTGAACTCCTGTGAATTCGAGGCAGACTATTTAAATTTTGGACTGTTAGACACTTAAAATTTGATCTTGACCACAAATACAACTGAAAAACTTAATGTCCTGCACAGCTGTGTGAAATGAAGTGGGACATAAGCCCAGAAGAAGACTGGCCTTTACAGAGATCAAATCTCACCTTAATGAGACAACACATCTGTAGACTGGGGCTATTTTGTGCACGTCAGAGCACACATCCCTGATTCCCACAGGCATCAGCTTCAGAGGGAACTGAGCTACAGGCACCTTTAAAACAGCAAACAGAAAAGGTTTAGCTGGATATTAGCAGCAAAGCAGATGAAGTGCAATTCATATATTTATCAAACTCAGATATTTTGAGCTAAGTCTCTTTACACTGTACATCAAATTGATGCAGTGATGCCTTTCTGCCATCGATGTTTATTTTCTACGGGAGACAATGGCGTGACATTTTACTGGAAACATATTGCAGTAAAATCAATGCAGAGTGACTTCTTGATTTGTTTATAAATTAACCATTCCTTAAATAAGCCAGGCAATAGCTCTACATGGGAATTATACCCACAGTTCTCCTGTGTATTAAACGGAGGATGTGAGCGATTATTTTAACTGGCTGCTATGACATCACCATTATCATGGATATTCAAGACATTAGAAGCTGTGTGCTGTCAGTTAAATGATCACATCTCAAGTGCACCTGTGTTATAATTATTCATTTGGAGCAGGATCATTAACATATTCCTTAAGTCATTTACAGGCAATTTGACTGTACAGTAATGATTTTTTCCCTCTTTGTAACAAATTAATGAGATATATATAAATACGCAAGTACAAATGAAATTCACACAATTCATACCATAATTAGCGTGTACCAAAGGTCTGAAAATTGTCTAACTTGGTTTTTTTTTCCCTGTGGTAAGCAGCTATTCAGCACCATATATGATTCTTTCAGAAGAAAGACCCCTGTCAATATATTTTAAGAGCCACGACAAGGTTAGCAGTGATGTTAGCTGTTGGCACTAAGCGAACAATTCTTGTAGTCCAGGCGCAAGAATTTAAATTGTGAAAGTAGAAGAGGAAATAAGATGGAGATTTATTAAATCTATCTATTGATCTACATTAATAAGTTACATGTTCATTATCACCAATGTAAGTAACTTGCCCCTGTTTCAAAAACATTCAGTTGTTTCTGGCTAGACAACTTTGAGAATCCAGGAGCTGATTGATAAGTGTGTACAAGTACAGTGAAGCATGACCACACATCTGCCTAACAGCTTAATTATTGATACCTCATTTTAGGATTTTTCCCCATGTCCATGCTGACATAATTTCCCTAAAATGGTAAAATCTCGGTCATTAGTGCAAGGTACTGCTGATCTCACCTTGATCACAAAGCTCTTTGGAGAGAACATTGCTGGGTGAAGGCTGCTGTAAGAATGTAAAAAACTGTAGTGCATACTCATTTGGACCCAAAGAAACCTCCTGCCCATAACACCCAAGATGCAATAATTGCCTACTCTGGGCAACATGTTTTCTTCACTCACAAGGTGTGGTGGACTGAAAAAATTCACAGCAGCACACAGATCAGTCCTACACACCGTTTGCCCTTACCATGCCATTAACTGGTATCATTGCATTTAAATAAATTCTTTTATTTGACTGCAAAACAATTCCCTCAATCATATGCAGAAGAGAGGCAGAGTGGTTCAGTGAATTCCTGGGTTGAAATCTGGGCAGGTGTACCCTATCTCTAGACTCCATTTGTTGCACTAGCAGTGTGGCAGTGAGCACAAGCTTCTCCACTGGGAGAAGAGACACTGTGAGGTGGCAGCTTTTCTTCTAACTCATTCCCCTGAAAATGTGTGTAAAACTCCTGCTCTTCGGGGAATTTCTTCTCTTACACAGGTGCTCTTTAGAAGTGATTTGGGAGTATCTGGTGAGACAGAATGTGGAGGAAAAGTGTTCCCAGTTTCTCTTCAGTTTTACCAGAGTGGATCCTGAGGGGGCTCAGAAATCCCCACATATATCCACAGCAATGACACCACCTCTGCCTTGGCTCAGCAACCTCTCTTGGACAAATCTGTAGAAGGAAATAGATGATTCATAGGACACATCTGCATGTGTGCATAGGGAAGCCTGAGGCAGTAATCTGTAACTCAAAGCATGGGACACTGGATGACGTACATGACCCTGTATGGCAACAGAGCCAAAAGGATCCTAGATTTATCTGCAATCAAATTTGTGCTAGACTTCCATTTGGAAATCTTGACCTTAGGAAGGTAATTGGAATTTTCTATTCACTTCTTCCACAGTCAGGATATCAGAGGGAAGTGGTGAACCAAGGGCACATGAGAAACTTAATAATATGATGCCAAAATCTCTGAGATTTTATGATCAATTTCCCTAATTATCCTGAGAAAATTACAGCACCCTTTATGGAATAAGAGCATTATAAAAAGAATAGATTTCTCTGTGGTTATCAAATTTCAGGTTACAATGAGCTGATTTGACAGGTGAATAAAAAAGTATCAACTGATACTAATGCCATCAGTAGATGAAGGCACCACCATTATTGCAAATATTACAGAAAAAGGAAGAATTTTAACTACAAAATGCCATACTAGTCATAAAATCAAAGCACAGAGACACTAGGATTGAAACAAAAAGTGGATGAAGCCTCAGTATTTTTTCAGAATATAAATAACTCAGATAATCTTACAATAAAACAGTACCCACTGTGTTGATGTGTCATTCCCAAGTATCAGTAAGAAACAGAAATTCAGAAAGAATGCTTAGACCCTTGAACATCACACTCTATCAGAGTAATTTACTGTTTTTAATATACAACTGAACTGCTACAGAAAACAGAATGTTGGATTATGATACATTTTGTGTTACTGAAAGGCACTTCCTCCAACAGTGTTCCACACCATTGAAAACTCAGCCTTTGCCCTGCCCATTCTTCTGGCACAGCTCATGTCCCATCACTTGGCCTGGTGACTCTGCTCCACAGCCCTTTCTCAGGATCTGGTGTTTACAATGTGGCATTAGCAATGGCCTGGGCTTTTACCTCTTCCAGAATAAAATCTGACAACTCACCCCTCCCATATCAGTACCTGGAGTCTGTCCATCCCTGCCCACCAGCCGCAGTTAGTGTTTCCCTACCTAAGCAAGCTCAGATGGGCTTCTCACAGGATTTATCCTGCCCTGCACCATGACAGCAGACATTTAAAATAGTTCACAAAAGAAAAAATTTGCTATTCTTTCACCCAGTGATGGAAAGCATCAATGTCATGGTGGAAAGAGAGTTCCTTATATACACCCTACATACATATATCCTCTTTCTCCCATGCTAAGACAACCTGGCTACCTGTCCAGCTTGGGACAGCAAACCCTATCCCCGAAACTTCTTGGCACCCTGATTCTTCTCAGGGTCTGCATCACGCTTTTCTTCCGCATCACATCTCTCTAAAATCCCTCTCTCTCTCTTCAGGACAGAAGAATAGAAATTCTCCCTGGCCATCAAGTGAGCCCTGAAAAAGTAAACCATCCTACTCCAGACTGTTACTGTGACAATTTAAATCTCTGCATCTGACGTTATCTCACCTGTGCCAGCACTTTCCTTTTCCCTCTTCCAGCTTTAAAGACCATTTTAAAGGCTTCCTTGACATAAAGCTGCATTCACTCAGGCAGCAATGTACAAGTTTGAAGAAACCCACAATACACATCAGAATAATGCAGAGCACTCATCATGACTCATTCTTACTTTCCCTGTATTCAGTGAAAGCAGTTTTATATTTGTGAACTGCATGATACCACTGAACAGCACCTGAGTGCCTTCCCTGGGTGACAAAACTTGCCACTGCCAATTTGTTGGACTTTGTTCAGAGCAGAGCAGGATCCATCCAGCTCCTTTCCCTTGGCCCACCCAGCATCAGTTCCCCACCCTCAGTCTCCAGGCAGTGAGCACCTCCTGAGTGCTCCTTCCAGCATCCCTGGGTGCTCTTGGCCACAGCCACTGGCTTAACACAGCATCACAGACCTGCAGTTCCTTTTCAGAGGGCAACAGGGACAGAGTTGGACCCTATTTGCTCTGAATTGCTCTGTTCATATGCAGGGAGACAAAGACTGCTTTCCCCTCCATCTTTACTATAGTTCTGCTTGGATCACCTTCTAGTGCATCAACTGAAAATATATGCACAGTAAACCAGTTATCTTTAAGACATTAACATTTACCAGCTGTTCAGGTACCTTGACATCTGAAAAAAACTGAAGAAATATTATGGCATCTGTATATCACACAGGCAAATAACCAAACTTAAATCAAATGTTACATCATTTTTCACCTCTGACTATTACAGTAAAAAAAATAATAAAAAGGCAAAAGCAGGCTACACAGTACTTCACACTTAGAATAGATGTATTTCATCTTACTGAGGCTTCCTGTATCATTCATTACTCATCTATCCAGAAATAACATGTTTAGCTTATGAGAACAATAGCCTGTAAATTTTGGAATCTGAAATATTCATGAGAAATAGGTAATGACATTTACAGCTTAACACACATACACACTCTGAGTCTCATGAAAGATCATAAAAAGTCAGAGTGCAATGTAGCATTATCCTTTGTTTTCAACTGTTTTGAAAGACAGTCTACATATGAAAGCAGCTGGGAGAGTTGCGATGTTTTCAGTTACAGCAGTCATTGTCTGGGAGAGGATCTGTGCCCAAAGAACAGGGTTCTTTGGTATTGCTGAGCAGCTGCTACTGAGCAGTAGCCCACCAAGTGGAAGGGAATGCTGCTTCCTAGACCAGTGTTACTGATGGAGCAGATCTGCTCAGGGCTGACTCATCCATTTCCTTAAATGACTTGGACACAGGACTCAAAGGGATACTAAATAAATTTGCCAATGGTACTAAATTGGGAGGAGCTGGTGACTCCTTTACAGGCAGAGTAGCCGTGCAGGGAGACCTTGACAATTTAGAGGGCTGGACAACCACCAGTTGTATGAAGAGCTGAATTCTGCACCTGGGATGGGACAACCCTGGGTGTAGGCACAGACTGGGGAATGAGAGGCTGGAGAGCAGAGCCACAGAAAGGGACCTGGGGGTCCTGGTCACTGGAAAGTGGAATGTCAGTCAGCAATGCCCTGGCAGCCAGGAGGGCCAGCCCTGTCCTGGGGCGCCTCAGGCACAGCATGGCCAGCTGGGCAAGGGAGGGGAATTCCCTTCAATTCATTCTATCAATCTCTTCAATTCATTCTATCAATTCATTCTATCAATCCTTTCAATTCATTCTATCAGTCCCTTCAATCCAATCCATTCCTAAACCTTGAGTGTGACACATCATAGAGATACATCCTCCATATATCATTGACTTTGAATTGAGTATTGAAATACTGAAATACAACAAGGACTGCTGATGGGGAAGAGCAAAACAGATGAAAATCCCAAACACTGTACTCATTTCCTTAAAAAAATAAAGGTATGCTGTGATTCTGGATGCAACAAAACAAAATCTCTATACATAAATTTATTATTGATCTATGAAAAGATCATATGAGACTGAATTAATTTTGATCTCCCCTATTTCATATCTCACAAATCTTTTGCAAATTTAAGGCAGGGTAAAAAAGCGACATCTTTAAAGAATTTAGACCAAAGCTAATTTTCCCATTGATAAAGAAATCAAGCATATTTTAAAGGACCAACACCTCTGATTAACTGGAAATGTGATACCCTCAGAGCACCTGTTGACTACAGCATTTAAGGTACCAGATAGTCTTGTGCTAATCGCTGACCCTTACCTCATACAGGGGTTGAAAAGTGCAGCTCATCCCCTTAACTCAGGAGGGGAAGCTGGAACATCAGGCACCACTTTTATTTCCACTTTATCAAGAGCTCAGACCTTCCTAGACCCACATCATCTGCTCTTATCAGAAAGATGCCCTCTGCTCTCTTTCTTCTGCTTGAAGTGGGAGCCCCTCTCTGCTACACAAAGGATCTTGTCTCTGCTTTCGCATTGTTTGAAGCTTCATTACCAGCATTTTGCACATCTCAGGCTGGAACCTGTAGATGAGAACAGCTTTTTAATGTTTTCTGTAGTCTGTAAGAATTGTGCAATTATTCAACTGAAAGCAGTAAGCATGAAGGGAAAAATATTATTTTCAACTCTACTTTCATTGCACATTTCCAAGATGAGGCAGCGTGGCTTCATTTGCAGTCTGTTACAAAGCAAATCAAGATATATATTTAATATCTAAATTGTGCTCAGAAGCAATATGGAAAGAAGAGAAGAAACTGCTGATTATGTAGTTCAAGATGGGGCGAAAAACATGCTGTTCACACATATCAAGTGCCAGCAGGCAAATGTTGGAATAGTATCATTCCCTGCTCACTTAACTTGCTTTGTGCAGAAACTGACACATCTGTATAAATATTATGGGACACTCACTTGTAATTGAGGTCTCTCATTGCAAAAATAAGGTCTCCAGAATTAGCTTCTGAAGTGCCTGGCACTCAAACTGCACGATTGTGAAGTGATCTTCCACAAGATGGCTCTGTCTCTCTCTGTTCTTATTACTGATTCAAACCTATGGAGAGGGAACATAAATAATATTCAGGACAAAGTGAGATTACAGTTTGGAGGAGTAAGAGTGCCTCCACATGGGAACAGAGATGCTTCACTGAATTAGGGCAACCTATGTGACAGTGGAGAACAACACATCATCCATTTTCTGCTGACTGTAAATGGGTGTCACAGGGTGTTTTGAAATGATGTCTTTTGAAAGGCAGATGCTTCCCCACCTGCAAGCCAGGCTGGTGGCCTCCAATGAAGTTTCATTTTATCAGCCACATTCCTAAGGGGCAGTGCCTAAATTAACACACACTACTTTTCAGGGCTAACAGAAATGCTCAGCTTCTGGACTCAATATAACTGGTAGTTCCTGCTCTGCTATAAACATGGGCAGTGAACCATCTCTGCAAATGTAAACTCAGACTTGCACTCCAGAATTCAGGAAAAATAAAGCAATAATAATAATATAAAATATTTGCACCTATATATTTTTAAAATATTTTTTAGACAGAAATTCTATTAATCTCTTTATATGAAAGCTATGGAAATGTGTCTTTGTGACATCTGAAAATATGTGGTTTTGAGTAGCTTTAAAACCTATTGGACACACAGAGTCCACGTACCCATATTTATTCTGGACCATTTTGTATCTTTACCTTATTTTCTGTGGAGTCCACTTTCCTGTACATTGTTCTGTTTAATGGGGTTACCAGAGCCTTGAGAATATGTGTAACAAATTTGTTAAAGGAGTGTTCACCTACACCTACAGAAAATTCTCTCAGAAATGTAGTATCTCAACAATCTAAAATAGATTTGACTGAAACAGATGCTAAAACCTTGCCTTATGACATCAATAGCTTTACAATACCTGATGATGATATAGATATTTGTCATTGCATAATATACATTCCCCCTATAACCACTATTTAAAGTAGCTCACCTTTAAGCAGTTGCATTGGGTGGATTCAGGAGAGTTGTGTTATCAAATAACATCCCTACTGAGCAAAAGGGAAACAAACAAACATGAAAATAGGAGAGTGGGAATATTTTTCACACTGTTGCTTCCACCCTCTCCAAACAGTACTCTGGGACAGGTATAAAAGCACCAAAAAACTCCCTAGGTCCCATCCTCTTTGCTGTAGAAGGTGGGAAGAGCTGTGATGGAAACCTCCAGTTCTGTGGGATTCCTGGCATGGTTTGGAGCTGGTAATGTGTGAGCTTCCTAAAACACATTGTGGGAAAGAGCTGGGACACCAGCTCCCCACATGGTTTGTCTGAGGCAGCTCACAGCTTCAGGCTACCTCACTGCTGCCACAGCACACAAGTACATCTCTGGCAGCTGCACTGGGGCAGCTGGGACACTGAAATTACCATGTAATTTACTCTCACATGCCCGTGCTCATTGCTTCTGGAATATACCATCCTCAGTTGGCCCCATTACGACAGATGATAAGTGCAGTGTGGTAGGCAGGGACCTTCTTTCTTCTCACATCACTGTTATGTGGCCTCTGCAGAGCTGTAAGAAGGTACCAGAAGTGTACACCCACATTTGGCTTGCCAATAGCCAGCAGAGAGTTCTCTTACCACACTAGGACTCCTCAGTGAGCATTTGCAGCTAGATTACATCTCTTCTTTATAGTATGAGCACGGGAAACTGCTTACAGGGTCCCCTAAGAATATGGTCTATTAAATTAGCAAAACCAGGATTAGGTTTAAAGCCTAAAAGGAATGAGAAAACAGTGTTTTCTACACATTACAAATTGATATTATTTTTATGTACCTCGAATTGACTATTGACCACCTGCTCCTTATCACACACACTGCTCCCCACCTCATCATTCAGCTTTCTTGCATGCACACAACACCCTTTTCCAGCACTGTGGTTGCCATTGGACCATTTTCCTAGCAAGGTAAAGGAGCTCTCCTCTCTCCATTTTCTCTCACCCACACTAAGGAAATCACATTTTGGTGCATATCACAAGATGATGGAGAAACCTGAGCTCTAAGAGCATCTGCCTTTCTGTCCTGGGTGCTGCCAGTCACAAGTAGGGCATGCAGCTGAGAGATAATATAGAAAAATGAGAGAAAAGCCCAAATTTCACACTCTCGTGTGCACGAAACAGCAGCAGCACATGATGGATCACACCCTCCAGTCCTGCCTCCCTCACCCATCAGGAATGGTGGCTTAGGTCTTGGGGTGTGTAACGAGCCTCTAGCACTCATTTCATAAACAGCTTGAAAATTAGGCAAAGAGGAAAGAGAACTTTTTTTCTTCATCGTTTTCTTTAGTCTTGCAAGATAAGCCAGTCATTAGTTTCACTTGCTTCTTTGCAGCTGCATCATTTCCCCAGCAGTTAGACAAAGCCTGCTCCCATCCCAGTGCTATCTCCCAGCTCGGGGACTGACCATCTCCTTTGGAACACTGACCTCCTCGAAAAACATTCCTGTTTTCCGCTTGAGCACACAGGTAGCAGCACTGGTGAATGGAGTTCAATTATGACTTGGCAAATTCTACACTGTAAAGGAACAACTTCTTCTGCTGGGACAAGAGAAAATGAGCTTGAAATTTATAATGAAAGTAAGGGCAGCAATGTGGTTTAGCTCCATTCTGTCAAAAAGGAAGATTTTTTTTTTTTTTGCGAGAAACACAGGGAGATAGCTCTCACATGCTCTCAATCTGTGTTAATTATAAGTTATTTAATTTTACAGTCACTGAAGCTTGGGCATGTTACTGAGAGCTCCAAGATCCAACTTTGATGCCATACTGATTCAGATCAGTGCAAGGCAATAATCTTATTTTATAGAACTAAACACAAGGTATTCTGAAAAGAAAAGGAAAAATAAACTAAACATTTTTGCTTGCAGCCTTGTAATTTCCCTGAACCATGCTGTGCTGTTGACTTTTAAGCAAAAGTCTTTATTGAAATTCACTAGAAGTTCTGTTTAAGAACTGGTGGCAAGATATGGGCCATTGACTTCAGTACAATTACTCCAAGTTGTACTGCAGAAATCTGCGACTTAAGTCCTGAGTATTTCATAAGCTTGGGCAGGCTTAAGATCCATTATAAAAATGAGACATTGAAGTGAGTGAAAACATACCCAGAAGTCCTGTGGAACCTGATTGGACCCCTTTTCTTTTGGCTTTTGCTTCTGTGGGTTTGATTTAGACTCCAAGATAAACTCAATGTACAGGCAGTTCATTTTCCTCACATGTAAAAGTTCACATGAAAAATGTTGACATTGCACTACAGGTTACTTTATGCACTTGATACTTTTTTAATGATATTTCAGAATAATCCTGCCTCTTTATTATTGTCAGAATTCTTTTAAGAAAACACATTAAAATCAAAAAAAAGGTCACAGAACTGCAAATAGAAATGGTTAATTTTCCTCTGCTGGGATGCTTCAGTATTTTGGGAATGTCTTATGTCCCCAGAGACCCAAAAGGCAAGTCATTTGAAAAGCAGTGTGCATGCAGAAAATCACCAGAATGCCCTGTGGGACCAATCTAAGCCCTTCAAAATCCACTGGAGTCTGTCTGCTGACTTCAGAGACTTTCAGTGATAGTCCCCCACGCACATTTTCTAAATCTAAAGAATCATTAGGCTTTCCAAAGCCCCTGTTCCTGCCTGCACTTTGAGGGATTCAGGAAGGGCACAGCCCTGCAGATTGATGCTGCACCACCCCATGGACTGCTCCAGCCGATTTTCTTTCCACACTGCTGACCACAGGAGCTGCCATACATATGCACTGCAGCAACTGGAATAAATTGCAGAGAGGGAGAAGTGTTGAGGGCTGACAAGCCAAAGATCTCAGAGCAGCCAGGACTCTTAAAGGAGAGTCTGTACAGAGACATAACACCAAAGCAGAAATAAGCCAGCAATCAGAAGAATTTAGTATATATCAACTGGAGTTTGATACAGGGAAGGCAGACCAGCAGTATTTTGGGAATTTTCAGTGAATATAAAAAAGTCTCCAGAATACTAAAAGACCCCCAGGTTTGGGACCAGGACCTGAAATCAAGTAGCCACAGCTGAGATTTGTAGAAGCAATAATTGCAGAATTACTTTCACTGAAATGAAAAATAAAATTATTAATAACATAATTCAAAAATTCATGGAGAATGTATTTTGCTTCCCTGGAGCCTAGACCTCTATCTTCAGAGCAAAGGAACAAACCCCACTTTTGTACCAAGCAGCATCAGCACTGTCAGGAAAGTGTAAATGGCTTGTTATGGAAACTGTTTGCACATTTCCTCTGCACAGGGAAAATCTGTTGCATGTTATCACATCATTTAAATTAAGCTGTTCATACAGGCAGTGTTATAAACATCTTAAAAAAGAAAAAAAGCAGAAGGCATTAAGTAGAAGTACCATGTGGTCTGAAAACTGATCTACTATTTTGGCTGCTGGTTAACTCTGTTTTACACTTACATGAATTTTGGGTGCAGACAAATGCTGAAGAAACTCTGTGAATTGAAAAATCCCATGAATTGCTTAATATATTAGTGACTTCTATAAACAGTCAGCATACACAATTTTGTGCACAACATTTTCTAAAGGAAGGATGGATTCTGAAAACCTGTACAAGCACTCATGAATATTACAGCTGAACACAAGCACTTGACCAAGCTATATTTAGAGTGGCCGAACATCTTTCTCAGTTAAAAGCAGGGGGTGTCACAGTGGGAGCAGGAGGACACACAGTGTCCTTGGGCACAGCACCAGGGGCAGGGGAGCACAGTCTGAATGGGGAAGCACAAGCTCCCTGCTGGAAGCTGCTGCCTGCACGCCTGAGCTGGTCAGAGCTAACCAGGCTTGGGAACTCCATCCTGGCTGTTGGGTATTGCAAACAACTCACCCAAGCAGCACAGGCTGAGCTGCTGCCTTAAAATAAAATCAATTCATGTAGTTTGAAGACTGAATCTACATGTTCTAATCTCAGCATTAAACATTTGGAAAGCTTTTACCTGCGGTGTACCCTTTTAAATGGCAGAATTTTTCTCATTTGAAGTACAAAAATCAGTTAGTTCAACTATTTTTCTCATTTGAAATACTTAGATCTCAGTTAGTTCAACTATTTACATCTTCTCACCTAGTTCTAGGTCTTAGTTCCCCATTCCTTATCTAATCCTTTCTATTTTGTATCTATTTAGCAATTTGGCCAGTCACCCAAGCTTGTTTCTTCATATGCATAAACTGAAAAGAAGCATGAAAACCTTTTCATGCAATGAGAACCTTCCCAAAGTGCTTGGAAGTCCTGTAAATTATTTCTTCCTGGAACATGAGTGCACGAAGCTGGCTTCAACTCTTCACACAAAAGTCTGATGATCTTCTTAACAGATCTCTCCAAGCTATAGCAGCTAACACATATTTATGTGTGAAATGGTTCAGAATAATCAATTCGGTTTGCTAAGTTTCCAGTAAAGAAACTACAGCTACAATCTCTTCTTTTCCCTTACTGTTTTCTTGCATAACATTTTTTTCCTTATCATTGCTTATTTTCATGCAGAGCATGTTTGCTTATTTGCTATGGTCAGTAGACAGTTTATTTTAATTACTTCAAAGGTAAATGTATTTGAAGACACTTGGCTCTCATTCCTGGTAAGAAAAACAATTAATATAATGGCTTTAGAACAGCGCAGAAAAAAAATATCAAAAACATGAGCTGCCTACACTTAAAACCTCCATATACATTAATAAATACACTGTTTATCTTGCCTTTGCCTTCACCTTTTTCCAATGAATACATTAGTGGCAACAAATTAACTTATTTGCTACCTAAACTTATCAAAGGTCACTGTGCAGTTATTTATCAGCTGTGAACCTACAACTTCACTATTACAATTGTAGTATCAAGCCAATTGACTTTTGGGGTAAATGCATATTGCTCTTGCACTTCCTGCTCCAACACACATTTAGTGTTAAATTCCTGTTACTGTCTATGTGATACTGCAGCACCTCCAAGGCTGCTTAAAGATCAGAATGCCACCATGGCTGACACCGGGCAATCAAATATTGTAAGAATGCATATATACCTTTAAGAAAGTGCTATTGATATGTGAGAGATACACTTATTGTAAAAAAAAAAGTGGCAGAGAACCCTCATGTAATGTAGACCAGCTCATTCCAAGATGGACAAGAGGAACTAAATCACAAACTAACATCAATCACACTAATTTCAATTAAATACATGAACTAACACCAACCCAAGAGAACACTGCCTCTCCTTACATGACATATGATGTACATTTCATAATATATATACAGATTAGAAACTCAGTAATAGGATGCTGATTGACTCTATCCATACAGGTATTGATACCACTCTATTTTGATTGTTGCAAATTCACCAATGGTCCAAAACAACTGCTACAGATGTTTGCTATGAAACTGAATCAGTATCTAGGGCACTGAGGCACCAAGCAGCTGAATCATTTCTGAGAGTTTCCATGTCCAAGGAGACACCAGTTCTGAGCCTCAGCTCCATCCCCTGGCTGGCAGCACACAGACCCTGCTCTCCACAGCCCACTGCTGTCCCCAGGGCACTGCTGCTGCCCAGCCCAGCCACCCTGCAGGCAAAGCCCATGCTCCAAAGGCAATTCAGGCACAGAAACTTTGCTATTCAGCCTTCCAAGGGAAACTTCATATCTTTTGATTGTGTAAATGTGCTCAAATGACATTAAAAAATTCCTTTCCAGACACAGGTGAATTTTAGAGAGTTATAAGAAAGATGTAACAGCGTGCCTCCTGATGATTCACAGCTAATACGACTGTCCTGAAATCCAGCATGGACACGTCTGTTTCTTCCCTTAAAACCACTTCTGGGAATACATTTACTGCCCCCATCTTCTCTGGGATTCCCCAATCTCTTCAAGAGCTTGTAAAAAGAATTGCTTGGCAAATAGAATTTAATTGCATTAAATAGCAAATTAATCTTTTCCCTCTAGATATCCTACATTGTCTCTCCACACCAGAAAACAACACAAAATATAGCCATGCGCTGACTGGAGCTTCATTGTAAAAAGTTATTCCAGGATATTGGCTTCTGTCCAAAAGGTAAGAGTAACAGAGGCAATTTAAATATTCTTGAGCACAGGAACAAATCCCTAAGCTCCGTTGCTTTCTTTGTCAAAACCCATTCTTTCAGAAAATCATTTTCTTTACTCATTGGACAACAAAATGCATTGTCAAGAAATTTTATAGCAATAATTATAAAAGATGTCCATTTGAACCCATTGAGGTCTTACTGATTTTATAATACCCAGCAGACCTCCCTGCAGGAGAACGCTATATTTATGTTAGCAATATATGCGAGAATTGAGATCGTAAAATTAAATGACCACATAGAACTGTCATTTATATGATGAGCACCTACAAATGTGAAGGCTGGTTTATCTTGCAGGATAGGGTAGAACTAAATGGTCCACTCTCAGTGAATGCTTTTAATCACGCATTTCTTCACTGTTTCTGCAATATTACACTTGAAGGACTGGCGAGTGGTTTGCTATGAAATGTTAAATGGCTACTGGCAGTACAAGCCCGATGGAAGTGCTCACTAAAATAGAAGTACAGTACATATTGTATGCAATTGTTTTATGAGAGACATTATGGTTACTAGAATAACATTTCACCATTACCAACCGCTGAGAAAAAAGTCATTAAGATATTTGGCAAGCCAGTGTAATTTTTCAGCAGAACTACAGTACCAGACCTCAGAATAGCTTCTGTACAAAGAGGCTAGCTGTCTCAAGAAAACAACTCAAGTCTTTGGTGTCATTTTATTCATAGGGGTTTATTTTCAGATTCCAATGAGAAAGTTATTGCTGCTGGAGAGTGAACAATTGAGCCTTAACCCTTATTATAACAGTGCAATTTCAGAACCAGTGCAATAAATCTTGCAGCAGTGTTTCCATTAAAAATCTCTTTTCTAAAGAGATTTTATGGTGTGTAGTTTCATTCAGACACTTTTATGAGAGATTTCTTTAAACTATGATTTTAAAACTAGAGAGGGATTAAGCACGTGTTTAAGCACTGTTAAATAATGAGGTGGAAATAAACAAAACTCAAGTCACTGCTGTCATCTCAGCCTCTTCCATGGTTTTGCAAATGCTGGAGGAACAGAAAATCCATGCTTTCCATAAAAATAGCGGGGTCCATGCTGGACAGGGCTCCCCTCAACACCATCAATGGAGCAGCAACTGCTCATTTTTCATATTGCCATTAACATATTAAAGACTGACTCACAGACACACATATGCCATTCCACCCTGATTGTTTCCAGTAAATATGCTCTGCCTCTTCCTACAAGTGTACTCTAATGATGTGATGGGGCATTGCAGCTTCAAGGTGCAAACATTTTGAACTGAAACAGCCACTATGCATCACCTAACTAAATCCTTTTCTCTATAACAAGAACAGTAACGACCTATTACAGTATTATCAAAAGGTAACAAGACATAAGTAACAAGGCCCACTGCAACCAAACACTTCTAGTTGTCAATGTTTCCAGTGGAAACAATGACTTCTGGTTAACGTGAGCTGACAGGAGATCTCAAGAAAGCCCCATAAATGACACAGGCCAGCACTAAACAAGCTGCTGCTTTAATTTTGCTGCTTTCTACAAATCTGACTATGTCAATCCCAAATTGGTGTCATTTCAATAGGATTTTCTATTTTTCTGATTTGGAAGAAGGTAATTTTGTTATTCAATTTCTTTAATCTGATATTGTGTCATTTCCACACCCATATTTAACAACGTATATTAAATCAGACCAACTAGATTCAAGCTCAAGGAAACATTTACCAAGTGATCCATTTTCTAAGAGAAGAATAAATCAATAGAAGCTCCATCAAATACAAGGTAATTATTTGACACCATATGGGAAAGGATTATGCTGGGGAATATTTTGTCTACAAAACTTTGTAAAAAGATCCATGTTCCACTGTATCTCTGAAAGAGTCCAGTTCCCATGAACTGAGGTTTTCCAGTCATTTGTTGTTATCACCCGAATTCAGAAAGTTCTATTCTAAAAAACTCATTCTAATCTGAGAGCTCCCAGATTCTGAATTACAGTGTGGTTGGTCCTATGTCTGTAACTTCCAAATAAAACAAAACACCTAACTAGAGAAACTGAAATTGCATAGAAGATTGGTTACTTACTTGCCTGGATCTCCCAGATGATTACACCTCCAATTCATAGCCCTTCACTCCTCTGTAAGGTTTCATTAAGAGTAATTCTTATGGGTCTTCCTCTGGTACAGAAATAACTCCAAAAAGTGTCCATTCCCTTGAAGAGGTGCTTAGGTCACTGTCAGTTTTCATACTCACATCCATCCCCCCTTTCTGCACTACTCTTCACAATTACTAAGAGATTTCTGAACAACTGTAGTTCATTCATGCATTGTGAATTTACAGCAGTTATTGATACCAGAGCAAAAGTTTTAGAACGGACCTAGATATTTAAACCACAACAGAATATAAGAGGAATTTAGACTGGAAAGATTAAAATATTTTCTAGAACTTAACAGTCGAACTCCACAGTTTTAATGTTATTAACGTAAGTGTTTTTAAATAAAATATTAAAATGTAAACTTATTTTTCTTACAGAAATAATAAACAAGAACTCAAAGTAACTGCCATTATATCACAAAATTACTCCTTGTTCAACAGAAAGCTAATTTTAAGAACTTTATTCTCAATTACCTGCAACTGGACATTCAGAGGTATCAACATCTGAATTTGATGCTCATACTCATTTCAATTCCACAAAATTAAGAAGTACATTTATTAAAGATATATTTCTACTTCCCTGCCTCCTAACTTAATGAATTTGCTTGTGTTAGAACCAGACAACCAAATCAGATATATATCCATGCACTAAAAATAAGTGTTTTCCCTTTGGTCTTAACAATGAATAAAATTTGCTGTTATTTTAAAATCCAGTTTTAAACATTTTTCCTCAGGAAAACATTCATTCTCTTTCTTAGAACTTTTCACAATAATTGCGAACACAGATAACCATAAACAAATGTTTTGTCTATAAAGCTCATCTGTTGTGCCAGAAGGGTGTGCTCTTCATCATTTTAAATTTAGAATGCTAATTTTACAGAATGTGAGAATTTAGACATAGCTCTTCAGAGGTTCTATCCCCACTAGAGTTCCCTCTAAAAAGTTAATAGCTTGAACAGTTTTTCTATTAATTTTGTGTGGCTTTTCCCTGGGTTTTAGGGTTTCACAATATAAAAATCCTTAAACTTGCAAGAATTAAAAAAAAAAAAAGTTGCTAAAATTTCCCTCAATAAACTAAAAATACAGAGCAACTAAGTGCCTTACCAGGATTTCAAAAATTTCACCATCAATATCACTTAGCAAAAAATTTCCAAAATTATGCCTATAACATAAAGCATTAAGTGACATAAATTAAATTTAAAACACTAGCTGCATTAGTGGTTCCACTGCTTGAATGCAGAACTACACATCTTATGCAACTTACAATATGAGTGACCTAGTCCATGTTTTAAAAACTTAATTTTCAAGCAAAGCATGAGGAGAGACAGTGTTGGCTCTTACGCCATTTCCAAAGTTTCCCCTGCAAATATACTCCTTTCATAGCTATAAAATCTTGAATTTAGTTCTTCAAATTGGCCATGCAAAGCTGCTGCCTCATTTTTACAAGAGCAGTTCTTAGTATATCATTGTAACTCTGAATAGCAATAGTTCCAACAGAGTTTAAGAAAATACACACTTCAGCCCAAAAGTGGAGCTGGGATAATGTGCTGAGTAAAGAGGATTACTTGTTTAGGTAATCAAGTTTTTCATGCATTCAAACCCAAAGGAAATCTTAATTCAAGTCAATAAAGAGGAAGAGAAAGCACATAAAAATTAAGTAATAAAATTTGTGCAAAGCAAAATATGAGCTGATTGGTTATCTGTGCCTGTGGGATAGTTTTGCAAACAGAAGCCTTCAGCCTACAGCATGGTGGGATGGATTCTGAGCTTTCTGTGTTTGTCATGTACAGATCCACTTAAATCAATGAGGTTATGCCAGAATTTTGCCCATATGAACAAAACAGTGATTGCTGCCATGCCCTTCTAAAGACTGAAAAAAGAATTCTTCCTTCCCAGATTCATTTCACTGTTTTAGCAGTCTATTTGACATTTATGCCGAATTTAGAAATTGTGAAGATCTGTGATCAGATTCTCTTTTTTGCTGCAGAAATTTAATGCTGATATAATTGCCTGCAAGTCCACTGATAAGCAGTGAATATTTATTAATCCATAACAGGTAGTAATCACGTTCTTAACTTCTTCAACTCATTATCTTTCTGCATTTCTTCTCTGCATTATGCATTTTGGAGCATTACCCAGTCTACATTCAAATGCGTTCAGGTACTGTCAGCTATTTTCAACCACCTAGCAAAGACTATAAGCACTTTTCTGACATGAACCTGCTAAATTCTTATATTTATATAGAAATGGAGTTAAATGCACCTAAAAATGTGGGGAAAAGAAAGGCACAGATACTTAAAATGTTGTATTAAATGTGCAGCCTCTTCTCAGTCTGTGTCTTGAGCCACCAAGTCAGCATCCTTCATTTGGAAACTACAGGACATCCAAAGGGCTGTGTAAGTTTCATTCTTTTTACCACCTTGAACAGCTAACTCTTTTGTAGAGGGAAAATAAAATTCTACACCCCTTTCAAAAGGGTGTTGCTGTAGCATTGCAGCTGTGAAATTGACCACTTACTGCAACTTTGCTAATAAACTTATTGCTGACTCCCAAAAGGGGAGAGGTTTCTATTCCCACTGCCCCAGCAGCATCACTCAGCATTTTGCCTAGATTGGTTTGCTGTCAATCCTCAGCCACAGCCAAGATCAGAAAGTGCTGTTCAGGCTACAAAACACCAGAGTATCTGGATTTTAACAGTCTTGTTCAACAGCATTTGCAGCACTAGTCAGGATGCAGCAGTTTAGTGTTTGTATCAGATTAGATGTAATAATATGTCACTTAGTTTGAAGCACTTAAATTCAGTTTAAATTACAGCAAACATCTGAAAATCCCAGAGAAACAAATCTCTCAAGGCAAAACAAACACTGGCTGGAATCTCAAGGAGGTTTCATGCCCAACTCCCTCTTCAAGGGAATCATTTGGGGTGAGGAAGGAATTTCTGTTCTCAGGCAGTTGACATGGCAATGGTCATGTGGTCTCCAGCATCACCATCCAGTTCTTTAGACAGAATAAGGCTGGGAATTCACAAACTCTGAAATTATAAAAAGTAACCAAACGGTTATGCATATAGGGGCTAAAAGATCCCAGCTCTTCCAACCAGAGGAACCACTTGATATCATTTGTAGGAGAAAGGGAAGCCACTAGAGTTTTGCAGAGCTTTGCAGAGCAAGAAAATTCACAGAGGTGTCACCATTCCCTCTGGCAGATGATTTGAAGGAAAATATAGATAAGAATTAGGCTAAAAAGAGCAAAGCTAAGATAAGTTTCTATCAAGTATGCCAAGAGATATCCACTAGACACATTAAATAATACTCACAATTTAAATATTTACATTTAGCTTCACCCACTGCTCTCTACACTTGAAAATGATCAACATTATGGCAGTTTGTGATCAGTCACAATATGTCGGTGCTCCATTCACTCACAAAATCAAGGAAAATTATTGTTTTTTCCCAATCACAGATTCTGTCATTCTAGTTTTGCAGTATGGTGAGGTGGGGTATTCTTGATCATAAAGGGATGTAGGAAAACAAAAGAAAATATTAAAATTGTAAAGGTGACTTTTGTAGCTGTTTGAGATAATAACAGTCGACTTCACCGTATGATAATTATTTTTTAAAAACCATACTAAAAAAAAGATACCAGAAAAAAATGTGTTAAATTAATTACTTAGGAACCACCATGTTTAACTGGGCAAAGTGTTAGACTTAAATTATTTGCCTCCAGTGACCCCTGAAAAAGGCTTATTTTTGCAGTTTGAATTTAAAAAGCTTAGAAATGCTAATCATTCCATCTGGAAATCAAAATCATAAACTGTTAGATTAATGAATGTTACAAGTAGCTCTCACATGCAGAATAGTAAAGACATTGTTAGTAATTTGTTTTGACAAAAGTGATTAGAATATTTATTTTTGCTAACACTTCTCCTACATGTGGACCTGGAAAAAACGCAACTTGTTTGTATTATACAGTAATAAAAATCTTTATTAAAACTCAGAATGTTGCTAAGTTAATTATATGATATTACCAAGAAAGGGGATAATCAAGAAATCCTTCATGAGTTCATAATCTGTAAGGCAAACAATTCTTCACTGGTCTGATCTGTAGTGCCACTTAAAGCTATTTTAAATGGAATTGCTAGTTTTCGCTATTTATTATTACAATAGAAGAAAAAGCAGAAGTGTTGATTATAGTTTCTTCTGATCATAAGGAATGTAATACAACAGCACCTAAATCATTACAGTTTTTTTAGATTACATTGCCTGCAAGTAATACTTCATGAATGAGAAAGAGAGAATGTTGTAGAGAGTGCTTTTGTTTTCTGGCTTGTACCTGCTTATTCCATTATGTGCAACACAGGCTCAGAATCTAGAAAATGTTTTCTTGGAGAAAAATCTCATTTTTTAACAATACTGCAATTAGATGAATTTACCAAAAAGAAAAAATTGTAGGCATTTTAACTAATGAGACTAAAATCTCATCTGTGATGTCAAACTCAGCTGTAGAATTTTACTTCTATCTTGCTTTCAAAATAATCACTAGTGAAGAAAAAGGCAAAAACTGAGAGCACTTACTCACAGATTCCTTGTTCATTAGGAACCACCTTATTCAGGGCTTCCAGCATAGCACAGACTAAAGATGTAACACAATGAGCTCTATCCCAAACTCCTTTCTTGTGGCTGAGGTATAGGAAGATATTCCACCCTGATTACAAGCAAGAGAGGATATCTTGACCTCCTTGAGTTCCAGCGATTAATTACTCTCACTGTATAAGCCAATTATGGCTGCCTTCAGTTTCTGGCAGCACAGCTTTATTATGCCATTCCTCTTATGTTTGATCCCAAATTCAAGTTCCAGCTCTGGTCTAGGTTTTTCTTTCGGCTTTCTACTGGACAGATGAATCTAGCAAGAGTCTACAGGCCCCAAAGCTTTTCTCCAGCCTTTAAAGCCTCCACAACCAAGGGCCCAAGTTTTCCTGAGATGGACAGGAGCTTTACTCAAGCATGACTGAGTCCTCACAGCTGAATATAGAAAGCACAGAGTACTGGTTTCAAAGTAAACTTTTGACTTGGACAGAGTTTTAGAAACTTCTGAGAAAGTCTATGGTGGTAGAGAGGGAAGAGAGAAAATGTTGCAACAGCTCTGGACAAGTTAAAGGACCATGATTTTGAATGTTTTCATGTCTCCAATGATATGTGAACAATGTTGGTACACATAAATATTTTATTGTGCACAGTGGGCAGGGCTTCCTCAGCAACATGACCTGCATTCCCACAGGCACAGCAGCTCTGATTACTTGCAAAGCAACCACTAATTGAGGAGAAGGGCAGGCTCTAGACAGCTGTGTTTTGCTGTTAGGAAGAAACTGCAGTTGTGCCCAGTCACATCCAGACTCAGCCAGAGGAATCCCTCCTTACATACCTATAGCCTTAGTCCAGTGCTGGTGGTCCGTATAAGCAGAAAAGGGAAAAATGGGAAAGCACAGGTGAAATCTGCTACAAAACTCAGAATTAAGACATTCCCCATCTCTTCATTCATTTGGCATGGTTCTGTTTTGTTATCAGCTTTGGTTGGTATCTGCAAAGCAATGTCAGCACCTTCTCCAGGCAAACAGCTGCCTCTGAAACATTCAGGGCCATCTCTTGGCAGCCTCCTTTCTAGTGGTACATCAGTGAAGCACTGCCTCTCTAAAAAGCAGCAGCTGCTAATTCTGGTGTGCTACATAACAGCTCACTGCCACATCAGGTTGGGTCCTGCAAGAAAATTAGTTTCTCTGGCCCAGCTCATTTGACAATTGCTACCGTATGAATAATTCAGTCCCCAAAACCCAGCAAATGCAAGCAAGTGTATAAAACAGCAAGCTGTGTAGTGCCCTGGACAGCCAGCAGCAGCCCCAGCCCAGCCAAAGGGTGTGACAGCTGCTTGCTGATGGGGATGGCTGGCCAGTGCTAGCAGCTAATCCAGGAGCCAACAGGAGGCTTCCCGGGAAGACATTTCCGTGTTTCAGACTGGATGGATTGCCATCCCAGTCCCCTTGATTTGAGTTGGCAAAATTAGAGTTCAAACCTATTAAAATATGTTCAGCAAAATTCTTCCTCAGGATTAACTGACCTGAATGAAAAGGACACATTTAACTGAAGCCATGCAATCTTCTCACAACTGAAAAACACTTTAGCTTCATTTTACTTGCCTTTGGCTTCCGGGCTTACAGTTCTATATGAGAGTGATCTTCACAGCTTTGTTCAAAAATGTTTCTCCAGCTTTAATTCTGGTAATACATAGAGGAAAGATACATTAATTGAAAGGAGTAATGCTTCCTTCTCTGTCCTTCAGCAAGTTTTTCTGCCCTTGTTTCATCCACTTTTAAATCAGGAAAGGAGAATGCATTCAAAGAGAATTTTGCTGCTCCGGAGATGAATTTATTCTGCTCATCAATTCAGAAATACTCTCCAAAAGAGGAGGTGACTGAAGCTCCATCCCAGGCTGCCTGGTGGGCTGTCTCACACCTTTGGCTGCCCACCTGCCCTGGCTCACAGGCAGCAGCCTGGAAATCCGGGAGCCCCAGACCCAGGGCAGCCCACCTGGCAGAGCAGCCAAACAACCTCCACATCCTGTGCATCTCCTTTGTAGCTGGCACGCTTCCAGCAGCTGCATGGGTCAACCAGCAGGAAACCAGGCTGAAACTTTACATGCTCCAGAAAGAAATTTGTCAAACTGAACTATTTGCATGGAATGTTTGGATGAATTAGCAGCCTCATCATCAGAAGTTTTCTGACTGAACCTGCTCTGTGTCATGCTTAGTTAACACAGTAGCCAGCAAGTGTGGGTAGGTAAACTATTCACACAGAAACAAGGGAAAAATAATAATAACAAAACATCTCTGTAAAACTGCAGTTCTTGAGAATATGACCCAGGCTAGAAGCATTAATAATGCTTGCCATTAAGGCTTTCCACACTTAGGTGCTCATTTCTTCTTCTATATTGCTCTGCTCACCCACAATCACTCCATCATACACTATGCCCCTATTTTCCGAGTGTAAGTAGTGTCTCTAGTCAGGGATACTATTCACCTTTGGGCCCTTTGCTCTTCACCTCAGTTACCCACAGGAAAAAAAAAAAATCATACTATCAACTGAGACACTTGACTGCATTCTTTACACAGGAATTCCACCTGCAATGGTAGTTTTGTATCCTTGTATTTGCTCAGATAAATGAACAGAATATGTTTATTGTGATTGAATTTGCCTTGATAATTACCAACACTTGGCAGGACTTGACTTACCTGTGTATAGAAGTAAATTATATTATTTTTTCCTAGTTTGTACAGTTAGTGTGGGATTTCTTGAATAATCAATATCTGGGTGTAGAGCTGACCAACAAAGACTAAGTAGCAACCCTGTTTTACTCAGGACCATTCCTTTTCTTCCTTATGAATGGAACAATTCCAAAGCACATAGACAACCTCTCGTCCAGTGAATTAAGAGGCTTATCTTGACCTCAAATGGTTACCTGAAAATCTCTCATAGTCTAGCTGCCCACTACTCTTGCAGAGTTATTTCATCTCATGGCTAGGGTAAGCCAACCACAGGAAAAAATGTGGGACTCTGTAGCACAAAGAGAGAAGTGAAAAGCATTTACAAACCAGAGACCTAATCACCCAAATAAAAATACAAGAGAGCAGAAGAGGTCAGGAAGGTAAGCAGAGTCCAGGTTTGATAAATAGTTCTTGGAGGAAAAGGTAACCTGCCACAATAGCAAACAAAAGGAAAAAATACATTGATCCTTTAAAGCAAATGAGAAATCAGGGGTTTTTTCTCAAGAGGAATGGAGAGTGTGAAGGCAGGCATCTATAAAAATAGGAAAAAAAATTACTGCAGGAACAAAAATTGATGAGTGTAAGGAAGGACAGGAGATAGGCAGATGGATCTTACAAAAAGTTAATACTATATTATGATCTTATCCTAATATTCATACAGATTTATTACATTTAGGACTACTGACTGTCCTTTGACAGATCTGCTTCACACAGGACGCTTACTCAATTTCCTGCTAAAATTTGACATTTTTTTCTCCAAAGTTCAAATCAGAGGGAGTTGAAGCACTTCTCAACCTGCCCTTGGCTTCTTGGCCTCACCAAGTGTGTTTTGCCAAGTTTTCCTCATCTCAGCCTATCCAGAGCTGGTTTCCCAGGCTCTCATAGCCTCTGCTGAGCAGAGTGCTGAATAGGAGCCAGTACCAAGCCTATATTTTGTGTATGTTCCACTAAGCCAAGTCATCAGCACATCCCCTGACACACATGCACACGGTGCAGCTCTCCCAGCAGCTGTGTGCTCATGCTTCCCCAGCCAGCCCTAGCAGGGCTTCCACGCCCTCCTTCCTCCACATGTAACGGGCTCCCTTTCCACACAGCTCCCCCAAATGCATATTCACAGCTTGTGCCAATGCTAAAAGCACCGCAGAGCACAGGCACATTTCAAGGGAGGCTTCCAGAGCCCTCTGAAATCACCATCCTTCTAGGTAAATAAGCCTCTGATGACCCATACTGTATGTATGGCATTATGCTGCATTTGTGATTCAGATGCCTGCTCCAAATCCAAAGCACACACACAAAGTACTGAGAGAACTTTCAACATAAAGGAGGTATAAAAGTGGAGCTGATTCACACTCTTAGCCGCAATCAAACTACCAGAGGATGCTGAATGATTCCCTCTGCTCTGGTTTTGGATGTCATTATCTGACCTCGTTTCTTGCTTGTGGCATTTTCTTGGGCAGCTCAATGCTCACATATTATCATCAAGCCAGCAGCGCTCAAAGTCATACAAATGTGAGTGTATGTGTATGTCACTGGAGGGGCATAAGGGGTGGGGTAAATTAAAGGCTTTTAAGAATTACTGATTGAGAAAGAGAGAAAACAACATTTAAAAACCTTTTAAATTGCTATTCCTTCCTTTTAATCCTAAATTTCTCTTTGTTTTGTTTTATGCAGCTGGCTGAATGATGGCAGAGTGGCTTGCAATTATCTGGATGACATTAGATACCAGCTGAAATGGACACTAAAGGAAGAATCCAACATCCTGCATATATAATTCCTACTCCATTTGGCATTGAACCAAGCCAACAAATATACATTCCCCACCGTCCCCAGTAAATACCATGGCCATTGAATGTTGCTATGGAAACAAAAGCCCAGGATGTAGGAAGAGTTTGGATATAGGCAGTTCCCAAAATGTTGGAGCAGAATTTTAGACTGAGAACTACGTGCACCTGTAGGTAACTCCCACAAGCTCTGCACATGGAACATTTAAATGTACACCACAGACCTGGGCTTGCAATGCCTGCAGAATTCTGAAGGGCCCTAATTAATCTGATGGCTTTCATTTTCATGCATTGTATGGCTTATTCAAATCACAGGTACTTCTCCACCTGTTCTGTGAAGCTTACTAAAATAGACCTTAGAAACTGAGCACAGCTGTCAAAATAATATTGTTGTATTCCTGAATCTGTTCCAAAAATAGATATTCCAGAGAAATTTAAAAGTTATGTTCCTGTATTAGCACACTAGGTAGTTCATAGCAGTTTAGAAAATCAAATATTCCATATAGCTAGCTTAATAAGATGGGGAGTCATGCACGAAATGACTGCCAGGTTAATAACACAGGGAGCCATGCATGGCATGTACTTGCATATAATAGCACAGAATGTTCCCCTAAATCCTTTAAATTGCTCATCAGTTCTTAAATAGGCATTTAACTAAGCCTTCCTCCAGAATCAGAAAGAAAGAGGAAGCCACCTACAATTGAAAGGAACAATAGATAAGAACTAAGTTAAACCTTAAATGCCATCTTCTAGAAAAAGCTGGAAATCTGCTCTTGCAAACAAACCAAAGCAAACCAAACCATAGTTGCTACAGCTAAAAGTAAATGGATAAATTTGTTTCTTTAGAGAAACTCTTAAAATAAAAACTAGATGTATTGTTGTATGAAAAGATGACAACAAAAAGATAGGGAAACACCAAAAACCTTGAAACCAAACCTGGGGCAACGTGCAGAGGTGATGATGAGGGGAACAGAATTTGTGCCTGTTATTTTCCTGATGACTCCCAGTCAGACAGAGAGATTGAAATCCAAACTGAAGATTTCTGTTTGGTTTCCTTTTCCAGAGCCCCTTCCAGACTGCCATATGTACATTCCTTAGTGCTGCAACATTTTTTTGGGCTTAGTTTGCAGGAGCACCTGAAGAAACAGGACACTAAAAACTGAGCTGCAGATGGGAAGCCAAGATGAAGAGAGAGTCTAGACCATTCTTAAACAATAGTCCAGGGAAGGTGCATTACTATGCCAATCCATGCTTAGAATCAAGAAAGTTATTTCAGTTTTGCATTTTTCTTTTTTTTTCTTCCTGCTGCCTATTATAACTGCTCAGATGGGCAGCTCCTCAGGGCAAGGACATGCTCCCAAAAGGTTCCCAAATGGGCCCTCGGGCATGCTCAGGACTTTTCCTACCATTGCAATATATCTGTCCAATTTGCATGTTGTTTAAACAGCTTCAGGTCCAAATATCTGGAACATGCAAACACACAGTGAGGACAAAATGCTGGCTGAATAAATTCCTGTATCACTTCAGCAAGTCGTAGCTCATGTAAACACTGTCATCATACATGCTGTGCATGTTTAGAAGAGGTATTTTCTTCTGGATGCTGAGTCATTCTTCCCTCCACTTTCACAATCAAGAGTATTACTATATAAATTGCTGGATTTAAATGCCCATTACTACAAACTACAGATAACTTGCAAATAGGAGTCAAAATGTTCTATAACCAAAGTTTCCAAACCTAACCAAAACATATATCATTCCAACATGCAAAAAAGATAATACACTTATTTATTACTATGTTTGGATGTGAAGAGCAATTTTAAAAACTAATTTAAGCTTATCAAGGATGGAATAGAGAACCTTGAACTTTCACGCTGCCACTGCAAAAGGACAAATGATGTTCACCAGTGACTTCTCCTGTGGCTCACTCAAATAGTACTAAGGAATAAGGACAAACAGATTTCTGTAAGCAAAAGCTTTAAGATATATCCATTGCCTCATAAGCTAAGACCATTCAATTAGGCAAAGTGTCCTTGCCTAGAAAATAGCAGAGAAAAATATGAACTCACTTCTCTCCCCAACTCCAATCCACTTCACTGAAGTATTGGTTTCAAAGCCTAAGCCACTAAAATATTACTCAGTTCATTATTCCCTTTCTTCTTCCTAGAATTAAAAAAAAAATTACAGATGTTGTGTTACTGACACTTCAAGTATACCAGCTTGTATTTAAGAAAAGAAACATATATAGAAAACATAAGGCTCCACAGACACACTGATTCATCCTTTTTGTAAATCAAAAAACATCTCTATTTGTCTAATCAGAGACCAGGTACTGCTATTAGACAAAGGCTGACTGTGACTAATTTCCCACGGAATAAAGTCAAAATCATATCGAGAAATACACTTGAAAGACTCCAGAGAATCCTCCAATCCCAAATGCTTTACACTCTAAGAAACATGGGAAATAGTACTCCTCTCTTGAAATAGGTGAAGCATTGTGGCACTCAATATGGCCATTCTTTCATGCAAATAGCCAATAAAGATATTTGAAGGAGTTTGCCCTGTACCATCAGCCTTACTAATAACTAGGTTAATATGCTGCTTTGAGTATTTGAAATATTATAAAAGAATGTATAAATGAACACTCTTCAATACCAACAAAAAGATGGACACTGTCTATACCTGATGTCAAATGCACAGAGTAAACAAGAAAGAAAATATCACCTCTTTCATCTAAAACAGCTGCAGATACAGTACCTAGATGCTTTCTGAGAAAGATGCCTTTACATTAATGAAATTTTTATCCTTTCTACAGATTTACCATTTATTTTTAGTAACTGGATATCAGAAATTCCTTCTATAGTATCAAGGTATAACAGTTGTAAGCAACTACAGTAACAACCTATATTTTATTTACTAAGAAATATTTCTATTTCCTCAGAATATACCATGCTCTAAATTATCATTTCTCTTCAACTAATGCTCGAGCTATTACATGTACTGTAGGAAAGGCTTTTATTTGTAAGTATGGTCTTTTGTGTTAAGAAAGATAAATGTCAGACTCATTAATTATGTATCCATAATTAGATACTGCTGAAAACGAGCTGAAACTTGTTTTGACATCTTCTTTGAAGAATGTATTTGTACATTGCATGTAACATTGCATATATGCATTTGCAAAACCTGAAATAGCTGAATGGCAGCTATGTACAAAAGCCAGTAAGCTTTGACAGGGTAAACAAAATCAAAGCACAGCTGAAGCACAGACTAACAAGAGGGAAATTCATGTGAAATAGCTTGCCCAGAAAAAAGCTAAATGGCCATCAAGAGCAAAGGAAGCCTCTGACCAGGAACACATGATGAAAGCTGTACTTTGTTGATTGCAGAAAGTTTGCTTTTAAATACACCCTTCTAAGTGTTTAACTAATTTCCAAGAGGCTTGATTGTACTTCTCTCGACTTCAGGGGGTTTTTTCCCTACTAATTTGGAGATGGATTGCACCTTAAGGCAGAGCCAGGAACACGGGGTGTGTGCTTAAGCGGCAGGAACCCAAGAGTAAGTGTGGGAGGTGTTGTGCCTCAGCAACAAAACATCTCCCTCCCCCCAGAGAGGCCAGGGAGACAATCATCCCTACAGTCAACTGCGAATTTCAGTGTGAAAACCAGCAGTGTGCAGAAAATACTGCAGGATGGAAGCAAACTCTCTTCTGCCTTTTATGCAATCTAGGAATTTAAAGCAGTTTTGCCAACAATCTTTTTGTGTGAGCGGTCCCGTGCGTGAGGAAACCACATGTGCAAGAGCGAGAGGGTGTGCAAGAGTGTGAGCAGGTGTGCCACCCTTTCCAGACAATGAGTTAAGACAAGAACATTTTTAAAGCAGAGGGCATTGCTACTCAGCCCCTTATTTTTGCACATTTCAGAAACAACGTGCCCTTCATTTGGGATAAATCAGCACGGCCACACCAATAGCTCTGATTGATGCAAATAACGTCACTGATCACTTCACACATGTAATGTGTGCCAAAAAGGAGCGATTCTCTTGCGATGATCACTAAGTCAGGGACAGCTTGGCAGCTCCCTGCAAGCACAGCACTGCCAGGGCTTGCCAGTTTACCCCTGTGCTTCCTCACGTTCTCCACAGCTACAAAGCCATTACATCACCAGTGGGCAAACACACAGCTTGTGAATATAAAATGGCAGTGGGATTCCTCTCATAGCAGGTGTCCACCAAAGTGAAAAGTTTCTGTATAAATAACAAAGATAAACAGCTGGGGGTTTGGTGTTCGCTTTAGAGTAACCTTCAAAATTGAAAAGGAGCAGGAAAATTACATCCCTTATTTCTAAGGGTCTTGCAAATAAGAAATTTGAGTGAACGCAAGGAAATGTGAAATTGAAGCATTTCTAACCTTAGACAATTTCAGTGTTTCCACATTTGTAAGTGACCACAGTCTAGCAGTTGTCTTTCATACCAAGACCATCCACTTTAAAGGACATAACCACCAGAAAGAGAAGCCTTTCTTCTATTCTAAAGTTTTCCCCAAATGCATTTGGCACACTGAATACAAAGCAACTCAAACCACTGTTGTGGGCACTGTGCTCTGCCTTGTGCAAATCAGAGAAGGCAAGAAGCTTATTTCCTGATTAGCAATTCCTCAGTGGTAGTGGTGGGGAGGAAGAACCTGCCTACAAAAATCATAGCTGTTAGGAAATATCAGCCTGTCTATAAACAGATGGCCACTCCTCACGGGATACTGTCCTCTCCAGGAATGCTGCACTAAGTTCTGAACCTCTTCCAATGCAGCCCTGAGCAGGCTGTGTTCCTAGCAAAGGTGAGGAAAGTTAGAAATGGAATGAAGCCAATCTGTTCATATAAAAGCTCTAAATTCATTACTCTCAATTAAAATGAATGAGGATAAGGATTGCTTCCAAGTACATCAATCAAAGAAAGTACTTGCTGCAGGAAAACAGAAGACACTGGTGTATACATGAAGGAATTTATTCCCATCTTAACAAAATGTGTGCAGGCAAGTGTACACAAAATGGGCAGTTTATTTTTCAGTTGAGAAGTTGTAACTATCTAGAAATGATGGGTTAAATATCTAGAGTTATATATTTTTATTATTTTTAAAAAGCCTATTTCTTAAGGAAATATTTGTATGCCTGCACACCTGATCTTAAAAAAAAAAAAAAGGAAGGTAGCTCAAGCCCGAGTGTTTCATGCCATGCAAATAGGTATATGATGCTTAGTAGACAAATGTAGATTTGCCTCCAAATTAATTTATTCTGTTAACTATTCTATTAACTTTGGGCACCATAAGTGCCCTTCTGAAATCAACAGCCTGAGAAACTGCAGAGCACTGCAGAATAAACATTTGAGAGGGAAAAAAAAAATCTTCAAACAAAAACTAATGCTTCTTATTGTTGACAAAAATACAGTCCTTTACAATACTGGTGTATTTTTCACTGTGGTTTTGGTGTTTGGGGTTTTTTTCCTATTGATTGCAGACTGAACAAAGCCAAGGTTTGTGCAGCAATAGAAATTGCTGTAAGTTGACAAAGAGCGGGATGAGTTAATTTTTTTGTGGCTGCTCTTGTTATTGACAACATACCATCAGCATGCATGTTCCTCATCTCCTCTAAAGGATCTGGTCAGCCCAAATCACTTGCAACTTTTGCAAGTTTATCTCTGTAAAAGGCTGAGAATGTCGAGATAGCCCAGTACCTACCATACTCTTAGAAATGCTTCAACATATTGTCACAGCTATGGAAATTCAGAAATTAGGATATTAGGGAGTGTTGCAGAGGGGATGCTAAAGCCCTTGGGTAGATACCTGAGCAGGATGTGCTTGACTAGGAATTTGGAAGAGATGGAACCAGGCACTTTGTTTCTGTCTCAGTTTAGCTTATGGCCTACCTCAAAAGTGGTATTTGATATCCATATTCATTATTTGTAAGGGAGCAACTGGTGTTTCTTAATGCAGGAAGAGTATAGAGTCAAGCCTTCCATTAATGGAGATGTGTCAAAAGCTTGTCATTTTTAAGACTATAATTTCACCAACATATACCACAAGGCACAAGAAATGTGCTTATTTCATTAGGTGTGGCAAAAAGGGGACCTATTTTTACTACATGCCTACAATCAGGCTTGCAGAAAAAAGAGCCCAAAGAAGTGGCTGTGATGCTTCAAAATAGGACAAGAGGCTTTCTCCATCCTGAACAATGCATGTAATCCTGCCCTGGGTGAACACCTCTTAGTATTCCTGAAGGATGATTATCAGCTCAGAAAAGTAAAGACTTGATCCATAGCACAGCACAAGGATTTTTGATTTTCCTGGGATGACTTTCAGTCCAGGCCCTATTGTTAGGGTCACATAAGTAGCCTCCTTTGGCAGGTCACACTGCTGTCAGAAACTACAAATACAGGTCATTTTCTGACACTGACATCACCACAGAGCAGCTCTTGTTGGAGAGGGCTGGCACAAGACTTGTGGGAGAGAATGAACAAAGCTGGAAACCCCCTCTGGCCATGGTGGTGAAGGGCTCAGAAGGAACATGGGTGATAACAACATTGCACCTGAGCTGATCAGGCCAGCGAAGCTGGGGCTGATGTATCTGCCACCTTCCCATGCCCATTGAGTGCTTCAGGAAAACTGTGCCTCCAGCTGCTGGCATCCTCACTGTACCACCACAGCCCATTTGCAGCCCCAGCTGCCCTCCAAGCTTCCTTCACAAGGCAAAGAACACTCACAGATATGATGTGCAGGTTTCATTTTTCTGTCTGGCACGCCACTGGATCTGTGACAGGAAAATTTATCAATGAGAGCCATAGACAGTCGCACAGACACAATTTAAACAAGCAGTTGGACACTGACTGCACTGAGCTTCAGAGAGGAAGAGCTGCTTCATCAAACGATGCTATAAGCCTCTCTTATCTATAGGAACTAACAGTTCAAACATCAACAAACTATGACCAAAAATCTCACAAAAGCAGAGCTAACTCTGAGGGGTACTCCTACTTGGACAGATACAAGTCTATAAGGAGAAAATGATTCTTGCAGAGGAAAAAAATTAAAATTAAAGATGAGGAAAACAAAGGAAAAGAAAAGGTACAAAAGTATAAGAAAAGGCCATCACAGAAAGACTCCATGTGGGAGAAAACAATATTCCTTAAAAAAACCCTCAGGAGTTCCAACAAAATAAGTTATTGTTTTATTATCTACCAACCAAGCTCTTCTGAAAAAATTTAGTTCTATAATAAAATACAATAAAAACCTAGACAGAAATGATAAACAGATTTATAAGGAAAAGAGGAGGCACATAAGATCTTTAATGTAGCCACAGAAGTTGTCTCCCCTATGGCCATTTTTAGCATAAATGTTGCCATATATACATCTGGTACTATCACAGGTCTCATTAACAGCTGTTCAGGTGGAGCTGTGAATTGAGCCATAAGGAGACTATACTAGAGGGCAGGCTTTAAAGATAAAGACTTCAAGAACTGTGAATAATTTGAGGCATAATGCTATACACAGGACTCCCTAAATTCAATTTGTCAGTGAACACATAATTCACTGAAACATCTTTCAGGCAGTACTGAGATTTGCATGACAGTTTGAGTCTGACACAGTAATTAAAACTAAGAAGGGTCTGCAATGACTTTTGCATTTGAGACTTGGATCCAGGAGATTAGTTTGAGTTCCTGAACACAAGCTTCTTTGCCATAGAAAAACCCCACTGCATTGCTTTCTACCCCAGTCTGCATCAGTAACAGGAAACTGTGTTCACATTCTTCCCCCTCCTGCTCCAGAAGCAACTGGTGACAGCTCAAACAAGAGCTGAGATTCATGAGCAACACCCTCAGCCTCCCGCCTCACACCCCACAGAGCTCCAGAGCTCAGATCCTCACTGGGACTGCTAAGTGCTACTGAGATATAAATAGCATCTTACAATAACACCATAATTAAAACACATATGCTTATGCATAAGCATACTTCCTGAAACTGGGGACTGAAAAAGTCCTTCATTAACTCACTTACAGTTCTTTCCTATACACCAAAAAATTCACCACTTAGTCCCACTGGACTTCTCAAAGTTGATTTAATGGCAGAGCCCTCCTGGGAACTCTTAAGAGAATTCACTAATTCGTTCATGGAATATTTACTTTGATAAGGATTGGTACTTCTTATATATATTTTCCATAATATATTTTCAGATAAATTTCTCAAACATATAACTTGTTCATCTATCATCCTTGCCCACATAATCTTGAATTAGAATATACTCATATGAAGGGCTTATATCTTTTTGTCTGAAATTACTATTTCACCATGAGTCTCTCACTCACTGAAAAAAGGTAAATGTAAAGGTAAAAAGTAATGTTCAATTTAAATGAATTTTTCTATTTCAAATAAATATAAGCATCCTATCAGCACTGCTTAGGCAAATTGAAGAGTGGATGGCAGCTGCAAGACAGTTCCCATAATGTGACTGTGTTTGATGCCATAAAAGTATGGGAACACTAGATGGCAATAACTACTGTATATGTATCTTTAAATAGAAAATTACTTTTACTCCTGTTACAATATTGTCACCAGTGAAGCTTTTAAGGCAGTATTGTTTAGAAGGTCCCATACTGCATCCCCAAAAAAACACAAACACAGGAAAAAAACCACAATCACAACCCACCCCCCAAAAGATACAAGCTGTGGGTTAGGGAAGCTTTTAGTATTTTTTTTAACCAAGCCAGATTTCCTTAAAGGATTAGCCTTCAATTTAGGTTTCTACAATATTTCACAGGAACTTCTACACGAATATGATTTAAGTCAGTATCTTTGTTACAAGATTCAAAAGTTACTGCAGCAGAAAAGACACAAAGGTCAGAACTAGAAAACATGGCTTAAGTGTTGTCATTCCTGATTATTTATCCTGAATGTTTATTTTAGCTTTTGGCTCATAAAGCAAATGCATAGAATGCACAAGCATCACAAAATAATGATGATTGTTCATTAAGATAATACTTTTTAAGGATGTTAGTAACAATAATAATTTTTTTTAAAAAGACCACTTTGCAACTTTGTTATTCATCATCAGGATATCCAAGAGACTTGATAAGTATCAGGTAATGGATTTCATTTAGGAATCTGTATTAAAAGTTTGAATAACTCAAAATCCCATGGTAAACACCTTGTATCAGACTACAAGTCTGATGAGAAACCAAAAACTCTGTAGATTGTCTGTAAGGTAGAAACATTAAAATGCCGAAACTCATATCAGTGTGTTGAGAAACGTGTCCCCAAGTGAGTTAACTGCTGTTTCACCCTGGCAGTATTTAGGAATCCTGGCCATGGACCAGGGTCCTGCAGGAAACTGTGCAGCTACCGGAGGAGTGTCCTTCCACACACCTTGCAACCTGGTCCCCAAGCTTGGCTTCAGCTGTGTGGCATCGTCAATTAGAGCTGTTCATTTGTCCACTCCAAGTTGTTCCAGCTCCTTCTGGAGAGAACTAAGGAATTTCCAGAGTGATCTAACCCAGTATCTGGGTTACCTGGAAGAGCCAGGTTCGAGATAGCTATCTTCCCCACAGAGGAAATTTATACTTCGTTAATTTTAAAGACTGCATACCTAGGGATGCATCTCACCCTATTTTCCTTGCAATATCCAGCAGGAGCACAGTGAGCCCTGGATGGGGGAGCAGGGCTGGGAGGGCCGGGGCAAGGCGCAGCTGCTGGCCATGACACAGCCAGAGCCGCACAGCCGCCCCATTCCCGGCACGGCCACCCGCACGGGGCCTGGACAGGCAGGGGACAGAGCAGGAAAGCAATCCGTGATGGCACAGCCAGGGAGCAGCGCTGTGCCCGCTGCCTCCAGCCGGTCCGGGGTTTCAGCCTGCGGGAACCTCGAACGAAGGATCGGGATCAGGATTGGGATCGGGATCGGAGCGCTCCCAACTGCGGCCTTGCAGCGCCACCTGCCGGGCCCGCCGGGCAGCGCACCGCGGCGCGGGCGGGAGCGTTTGGGTTTTGGGAGCAATGGGATTCATTAGAAACCTGCAGAATACCCTGAGAAAATAAAATTACTCTGCTTCCTACACTGATCTGCCTCGAATCAGGTGCATCTGTTTAATTGTAAGATAAATAAAAATAAGAGGGATCTGCATCAACTTTTATTTTGCTCAAAAAATAATTAAATCTCACAAACTAATTAATCTTTGCTGATTGCAGCTATTACTTATAAAACAAAGGCTAGAATAATCGTTCAAATTATGATTCAACTTAAGGAAAACTGTCTTTTAGTCAGAAGCTGTGATTAAATGTGTGTCTAACATACCTACGAAGACAGTGGCCAGTTTAAATACACACTTATGTGTTTTCCAGCCACCCACAGCTGTGTCATTAATGCTTATAGTCGGCCACATCAGTATTTACTAAACCCAGGCCTGGGGAACTTCCTTGGCTCAGCACTTGTGAGCAGACCACTCCACTGCCACCTGATTTCTGCAGAAGCTCTCCTGCCTCCCTGCTCTCCACAGCTCTCTGTCATGTACAAACCCAAGCAATGCACAAACCTTCCCATGAGATGTGGTAAGAAAAGAGGAGTTCAATCTGAACTCCCCCTTTCAGAAACACTTTAAACTCATAAGGTACAGTTTTGCTTTTCCAAGTGACTATTAGAACCCAATAAAACTCATCAATTTCAGTTGACTGCTCTTCTCTTCTAAGAAAACCAGCAAAATCAAACATGGAAGAAAACAGAAAGGGAAAAAGGAGAGGAAAAAGAAACTTCACCGGTATGTTTGTCAAACTGGTTTTCTAAATAATGGAAAAAAGGTTTCTTTCCATTCTGATCCGTCCTTCATACCAAAAAAACCCAAACAGGTCTATATATTAGACAAAGAATAGACATTTGTGTTGTAGGCTATAAAGCAAAGTTTTGCAATCAGTCAATAACTGAAAGAGAGATCAGCAAAGAAACATTTAGATGACTGTTTCAATTTTTGCCTCACTGCCTGTAATGCAGACGTAAAAAAAAATTTACAAAAAAATAAATAAGCACTGGGATACAGAAACAGATATCCTAAACACATGCAAAAATGTCTTGTACAATTTTTTATGGGTATCAGTTTCATGTGTTGTTGTCTGGAGATGTTAGAACCCAAATAATTCTGAAAGAAACCTGCTGCAGTCCCACACAGGACATAAAACCCCTCACCATCCACGATGGGATGAGACTGTGGGGCTTTCCCAGCTGCAGGTGCCTCAGTCCCTGGCTGCCAGAGAAAATCAGCTCAGACCAATCTAGGATTGTCTGTGGCAATGGCACTGATGGCTTGCTCCTTTCTGTGTCTATTATCCACACTCAAACCTTCATTTCACAAAGAAAATGATATTTTCTGCTAATTCTCTCAAGGTCTGAAAGTCATCAGGGATTGCCATCATCATGGTGAAAGCAAGGTTAACAATCCTTATATTATCAGAAAGGGAAACCAGCTCTGCTTCCAGTACCTGTAGGCTTTGCACTCTGAAAGGAATTCTAAAGCACATTTAAGTACACGGATAGAGGAAAATAGGTGGCTCTCAGAATACAATGTGGGACAGTTTCAATGAGTAAAAAAGAGCTTTCTTGCCCTAAGTTGGCTATCACACAAGGAATCCAGAAAAAAAACAACAGGGGAAGTGTTATTTATTTCCATAATTCCTGACATGTGACATCAGTAAGAGTCACCTGTTAAACAGATTGCACCAAACAAACAAAGTAAGAAAAGTGACAGCAAGAACTGTGATTTCTAGAGTTCCAATACTATTCACATCTGCACTAGGAACTCAATGAAGTATTTTCTATCATCTCTTCATAAAATTAAATTTCACTTTACAATTCCTATTTTCAAAATTTTCTCTCTAAAAATAATGCTGCTCAGAGAAAGCAAGCAATTTTTCTAATGTCCAGAAACAGAAATTTTGCACCGTGAAATGGCTTCTGTCCTTTTCTCAGAGCTTCATTTTGTAAGTTGCCAAATCAGGTGAGACAAGATGGTGGGGGAAAGGTATGAAATGAACACAGAAATGCAGAATATTTCTGCCATTCACAGAAAACCAAATTATTTTCAGCTGGGGGAAAGAATCTTAGAAAAAATAGACTCCAGAGGCTGGGTTTATATCTTTCTCCTTGGTTTGCACTGTGCTGTCAGAAGGGACAAAGATCCCTCTGGGAAAACTGCTTGGACAGAGTTTGACAGCTTAACCTTCTCCCTGTATTTTCCATTTCTTGGTTTACTGATAGCATGTCTATACTTACAGCAGCAGCACCACCTTCGAGGCCCTGGTTTAGGACGCCTCTATCAGCATTTCCTCAGCACAGAAAATGGCTCCAAATGAGAGCCTGCCCCAATCAGGAGCAGGCAGGGCCCGCTGAAAGCAAAGGCTCCCTGAGCAGCAGGCAGTGCTGGGAGCACAATGGAGCTGAGACCAGAGCCTGCACCTCGCTCCCTGCCAGCCACCCTTTCCTGCAGCACACCAAAGAGACCCACTGAAGTCAATGAAAAGGTTTCCATGGAAATCAATGAGGTCTCAGTAAGGCTGTAAAGATGCATCATTAATTTTTTCAGCCTCACTCTCACACACATCCATTCCCTCTCTAATATCAATTCTTATACTATTTATATAACTCAGGATCTAATCAAGACGTGTACTCCTACTTGCTGGGAGCTGAAAAGATCATGCTGATTTGTTATTTATTTTTTAATATTTAGGAGGTACCCGGTTACACTGTGGATGTGGGCTCCATGAGAGCCTGTACAGAGACACTGAGAAGCAGAGAAGCATTTGGATATCTGCGCACAAGAACTTTTATATCCAAAGACCTTTCACATGGTTGCCAGAGCAGAAATTGCTTAAAACCTAGATCAGTAGAATTTAAATATTTCAATCACTCTATTAATAATACCCAGGAGAAGACCTAATTTTTTTGCTGGCTAATACCAATCTCATTTACAAAAAACAAAAGGGCAGCATTGATAAGCATCTTCTCTCTAAACATTATATAGTTAAAAAACAATTTAAAAGCTCCTCTCTCTTCTGCTTATACAACACTGCTTTGTTAAAACAAAGCTTCTTCAGGAAAATGTCCATAAAGTTGTTGGTTTATTGCTTCTGCTCCTTTTTAAATTCACTGCTGCTAGTATAAATAAAAGAGTTGAGAAGCATGGAAATTAATAACTGCAGAAGCTGAGGTGCTAATGGCATTGTATTTCACTAGACTAAAATGTGGGCAACATAGACTGTATTAGTATTGCAAAGTACAGCACAAACTATAAGAAAAGATTTTAAATTATTTACCTTTCTACTTCAGCACAAATGTCCTATAACCAATTATCATGAGATATTGCCTAGAAATTAACCAGTCATCTTGTGTTTCTATCTCCAGATTTACAATTAGTAATGCTATTAATGTGGATCCTGTACTTAGCATCACTAATTACATTGCTATGAACTAATGGTGTTAAAAATAGCAATAGCCATCAACTACCAATTAATGCTTAATGAGAGCGAATAAACCCTGGCATTGTAATGAATTTCCAAATTATTGTTTCTCATGTGTCTCTTGAAATCATACCAAAATGTGTGCAACCTATGAAGGCAAGCAGTGAATAAAAAGCATATTTATCACAACATTTCAAACAGGAACAATAGGAAAATGTTTAAGGATTAATCTACACCTTTCAGGCAAGTAAACAGCCAAACAGAAATACACTTTTACAGGTAAACACTCAAATTCTTACAAAGGTTAAAAACACAGTGGTCATTGAGTCGTTTAACTGTTGCAGCCTTAAGCAGAGCAGGGCAAGAGCCTAAAACACAGGAAAGCTGTGAATAATGTAAATAGCATTAATAAACTGCTTTTGTGTTGAATTGTTGGAGTACAGAGAAATACTCACTTTTCCACACCAAACAGGTTTTGTTCTTTGAAATACTATGGTAGACAAGACAGAAAACTACCCCCATCCCCTGCATCATAAAATATAGCAGGTGTTGTTTACTCCAGGAACTTTCAAAAGTTAGAATCCACTTTATGTCATAAAACCTGGATTTGTTGTGCCTTGGTGGAAAGAAATAAAGATCCATTACAGGTGTGATCTCTGGGGCACAATATGAGGCCAGGATAGATCCAGGGCTGGAAGTTAAAGGCAGAGAACACCAAGGAAAACAGTAGAGAGGGACAAGAAGAAAGAATACTGAAAGCAAATGGGAAATTCTGAGAGAAAAGCTGGGAGATTCAAAAGAGATCCTTGTTTAGCAGGACAAACTAAACTAGATATACACTGAAATATCTATGCAGTGTTTGTCTGACACAACCTCAGAATTGTGGGTTTACTGCTGTTCCCTAACAGGTGGACACACTCACTGGGAGCCCTGGTACACAACTGCAGTTAAAATGAAGCAAACATTGCAATCCACATTGCAAAACAACAACAGGTAAGGAAACAAATATTGCTAAAATGGGAAAGGTCATCTTTCTGGGAAGGAGCCAGTTGGATACAACCTGTGGAATGACTGACCCTAGGAACTGAAACTCTGCTACAAGGGGATCACCCTTAATGCAAACTTTGAGAGTTGAGAGAGATGAGGTGAGAGCCAGAGCAGTGAGTGAGTAAAGGCAGAAGGAACACAAAATTGAACTGCTTCATTCAAAAATGTAAGCACGGGCATGGGATAAAGGATGGGAAGATCAAACATTCTACAGCCACAGCCCACCTGGAGGAGCCACTGATGGGCACAGCAACTCCCTTCCTGCAGGGGTGTGTGGGCAAAGGGACCTGGGGAGAACAGGGCTGGGTTCTCCTGTGCTCTGCAGGGCAAAGGCAGCCTGGGGACACCAGGAGCAGCTCTTCCTTCCATGGAGCAGTGTCCTGGTGAGATCCAGCCTCACAGCTCCAATGCCAAGCTGGGGGAGCAGCCCAGGCAAGGTGCTCTGTCAGCACGAGCTTTCCTGGGGGATACTCCCCCAAGTGTTCTATTGCTCACCTGACGATGTAATTTTTGTCATATTTGCTCACTACCTCTGTGTCCAGCTTTGATTAGAAATAAATCCTAGAAATTCCAGATATCTTCCTAACTGTGTAATCTCATGAGCACATGCTGGGACAACTGTAAAAAGGCAGCAGCTACCACTAGGAAGCAGCTCCATGTTTCCTGGCTTGTTTTGCATGGAAGAGCAGTTACACAATTCTATACAAGGAAGGCCTTACTCATTGTTTACTTTCTTACCCTGTTTCACTTCTGACAAAATTGAGTACTGGAAGATTCACTATTCACTTTTTATATCCATCCATTGAATACTAGAAGATTCACTATTCACTTTTTAAATCCATCCTTCTAGTTTCCCTACTAACAGAATTCTATCTCATTATCATTTAGACATTTAGACAGTACATAGTTATGGTAGGATCTTCATGCCACTCAGTGTAAACCTGTCAACAGTTCTTGAAAAAAAGAAAGATCCCCTCTATACCAAGATTATTCTTCCATTTACTCATCTTTCTTCATCAGCAATATCAAATTCTAGAGCACTAAGAGTACTCTAGTACTAAAGCAAACAAGCAAAATTAGATCTCTTTTTATGGAACTCAAGTAATTTTGATCTGAAGTTATTCTTTATTGGAATTGAAATGTTTTCTTACAACTTGGCTCTTCCTAAGTCTTTGACTTGAATCAGTGTTACTAATTCAATTCTACCTGCCCCAATTACTTCTTCAAAAACAGGCATCAATAACACCTTTGCACAGGAAATTGAAATGCATTTGTCTGAGGTGATATTTAGTACAAGACACTTAAATTTCCTGCACTTTTAAAGGTTTAGCCATGGTAGCTTTGAGTCAGGCACCAGAACTAAGAATTCTCATTCAAACCTGCAGCAATTCCCATCTTTTTTCACCAAAAGCATCAATCTCCTGTGCCTCCATGGTGAGAAAACAGGCTTTATCTGATGTATTACAAAGGATTCAGAGCAGAACTGATAGTATACAGCTGGGATATTCTGGGAACACATGTTGGGAACACATGCTGGGATTCTGGGAACAGCAGGGAACACACATGTAGATTGACAAGCACTGTGGTTAGTTTATATGGTTCAGGGCAAATACTCAAAGCAAGAGTTGCATAACCATGCCCAGCTCCAGACTCCACGCTCAGGCAGTGCTCGCTGCTGGGCACCATGTTAGAGATCATGCCTCTGCTTCTGAGATCAAACAATTAATTTTGAAGCTTAGCTGCTCTTTTAAAGTATCTGAAAAGTATGTTAGAGCTTAAATATCTACAGCCCTAGCATAATTCTTGGAAGTAGATTTGTGGTCTTCGTTCACACTGCATATATTTGTTTCATTGATAATGGGATATTTTTAATACAAATAGATTAAGTCTTTGCTTTTTTCATTTCTTCAAAGTCCTTTTTTCTGTGGTTTTCTGTTTTTCCACTTACAAGCCAATTTCAGTTTATTGTCAGGCATTTATAGTCAAACTTAGAAATGCAGAGATTTTTTTTTTCTGTTTTCCACTGGCTCCATCATATGGTGATCTTTTTCTTCAGGATCACTTCTCTGAACTAAGTTCCTTTGAAAAGAGCTCCTAGTCAGAACATTTGTAAAAGGACTTTAAAATAGTGAAGATTATCTGCATAAAATGAGAATGTTAAGGCCACATAAAAATTGTGAATTAAGTTGCTGAAGTATTCACCATCACACAGACACATTCAATTTTTCAATTCATCTGTATATGATAATCAAAAAACCCAAAAATCAACTAGCCCTGAAAATTTGGCTGTGAATATATTCTGCTTCACCAAAAAACCAATAACAAAAACCTACAAAAAAACCCCAAAACAAAGCAGTGAAAACAAAAACAACGAAAAAATCCCAATGAATTTATCTTTATATAAAAGAAAATAAATGACAACTTGAAGCCTTTGCCACCTTCTTCAAAAGTATAAAGGAAATGAAGTCTAAATAACAATGCTAAACCACTACCTGCATTCAAAGTGACTAATGGAAGATTGATAAGATGAAATGATCCATAGTCAAGCAACCAGAAAGTTCTTCTAAGTTTAAATTCTCATTTATGTCACCTTTTCTCAGTGTCTTGACAAAATATTTCTGGGAACACTTCCCTAGCCTGTTCACTAAGGGTGAGATAATATGCAATTTTGTCTGCGTCAGCAGAGATTAATTTTGTTGTTGTTTATTTTTTAGTAATAAAGAATAAATTAGAATTATTAAAGCCAGGTTGTATGCTTACACAGTTCATTATGCAAACAATAAAGTTAATATATCCAAATACATCCAAACCCTCAATTTCTAAAGAATATTAAAAGATCCTGAAATATGGGTCCCAATTGTTCAGCTTCTAACATCAGTGCCACAAAATTTCCTCCTAATTATTCTTCTTAATATCACTGAAGATGATTGCAGAACTCAGTGTAGAATCCATTTTTACTGATACATTTGAAACTTTTCTTTGACACAAAACTACCTTCTACGCATAGTAAGGTTTTGTGTTACACAACCCAAAACTTATTTATACATTAAGAAACATCTCAAATTTATGAGAATATATATAATCCAATATCTACATGTTTTACTTGCCATAAGCCCCACATCATAATATATATTAATTGCAAATAACCAATCTGTTAAAGAGATTCTCCAACCATATAATACCTGAAACAGAAATCAAAGAAATAAAAATAAAGCTTCAGTAGAAATTTATGGTGAAATAATCTCAAATGAGTATTTGTGTTTCTGAAGAGATGATCGTTCTAATTACTATGGATGGATTTGGGATAAATTCTATATGCCTGAGCTGGTTCAGACATGGCAAAGCACTTAGGCCCCGGGAGATGTTATTCTGTGTGTGAATGCAGCAAGCTGCAGTCTCATAACACAGGAGTCCTGCTCATTAGTGCTTGTGAGAGATGTGCACTCAGTTTGTCAACTCTCGAACCAGCCAATGCATATACTGTAATTTTATTAATGAAAAAGATTTTCTGGAGAGCTCCAGATCCCACAAATGCAAATTCCATATAAGAGTCTGAATTCTTTGTAAGAATCTGCTCAGTATAAGCCCAGAGTTCTGTCATGAACTGAGCGTACATTCTGACCCTCACACCACGTATCCAGCTCTCAACCACTGCACTTACAACTTTTTCTTTGTTTTCTACAGCACAAGACCACTACACGAGGAAAATGTACGTTTGTGTTTCAGTTCATCTGTACATAACATCCAGCGTGACAAGGTGTAGTGACTTACTAACACAAGGTGGTGCTCTCTTCTTATTAAACAGCTCCAAGCCTGGTTTACAGCTTGTGGGACTGTTTTTGAGAACTACAACCAGTTTTCAGAGGGATTGTTCCCCCAAAACCAGAATTTTTACATCAGAAATTTAAATAAGTACTTAAGCAATTTCTCTGTGTTCCCCCAAAGGTATTTTGCTGAATGAAATGAAAATTTTCACTGCATTTATCAATTGTCCTATCATAGGTCTGCCTGCAGATCTCCCACTGCATCTTCAGTCTCCTCTGGTGGTGTCTCTCATGCAGCCCACCAGCTGGATGCCACCAGGACTTAAGGCTCTCAAAGGAGATACACAAGCTCTTTTCTCAGAGGCTGCTATAAACCCCAACGAAATCTATTTCTTAGCTCTGTATCAAGTGGTAAAAGATAATCCCTCAGAGACCCTTTATGAACAAGGTTTCCTCAGCACACTCAGTTTCCATTATGAAAATCTAAACACCAGATTAACTCCAACCCAGACACCATATTACAGATCCAACAGTGGTTTTTTTTCCTATTTGTGTTACTAATACTGGCCATAATATGTATCAGTACTACACCTTTTCCATCTCTCTCCTAGGAAAAGAGGCTTTCATTGCCAGAACTTCCAAATCACTTCAAAAATATCAATCATACTTCTGTCCATCAAAACAAGGGCATGTGCAGCACTTGCAGATGGAAAACCAGAGCAAAACAAAGTAATCCCACTTGCTCTTTACAGAAGGCTTTCTTTCAGATGAAAAATAATATTCAGAGCAAGCTCAACCATATGTTTTGCCCAGGTTTTGATTTTTTAGGGTTATGTATTTGCCTAGCAGCAACAAAATGGGCACACCAGTGACAGAGGTCAGTCACATACAGGAGGACTCTGAAACTCTCTGGGTTTCAGTGTGGTTCAGATCCACAGAAACCCTTGCATCACCTTGGAGCAGTCATAGCCTTTTATTTCAGTACACCCAAAATCACAGGTGACAAACTAATTCCCAGTCTCTTATAGGTCATCCTGACCTTGGGGATACTGGCCATCTGTGGGAACCTCTCAGAACTGCAGGATACAAATTACACAGGAGCACCTTGTTAACTATATGAAAATCAGTGCATCTAATCCCTTGAGCAGACATCAGTGGTGGAAATTTCCTACTAGAAACTGCATCCTTGCCCTGAGAAAAAGCATATGCTACATAGTGCCTGACTACCTTTTCCATCACCTCCATAAATTTCATGGCAAACTAGAGACAGTGGAAATCCCAAAGCATAAAACGAGCACGATAAACATTTTCTCCTCTCTTCCTTAGAAGTGCACCATAAGAATAGTAAGCATATGGGAAATTAGTTAACTTATAAAGACCTGTGTTACATAAACATCTCTTTAATCAGATTACTCTGGTGCCACGGGATTGTGCCGTGTTTTATTTCCTCAAAGGACATGCTGTTCGGTTACTATAGCATTTCTGTATCTGGATTAATTAGAAACGGAAATGTGGATACAATTAAGTTTGAAATTAAACATTCTGTGTAGGAGGGAAGATAATCACTGCTTTAGAATGATCTGGCTGCTCCAACCTGTGAAGTATCAAGCTATTCTCTCAATTAATTGGAAGAGTACTGCATGTTCTCAGAGCCAGCTAACCGAGGCACTCTGTACATATTGCTCTGCACATATTGCTTCTCTGACCTATTATTTGACCTGCATTACTTGATGAGAATAATAGTAATTAATGTCCCTACACAACTCTTGATGTCAAGCATAGTACTTACACTTTTAAATTACTCTGGTCTTTTTGCACCTCTTCCTTTGGCCGCCCTGGATTCTCACCTGCTGTGTTCGTCAGCACAACCTGAACAAGGAAACTGAAGTGTTGGCGAATTCAGGCAAAGTTCTCCTCTGCTTCACAGCAGAATTTATTATCAATTTTGATTTCCATGAAGAAGAGTCTTCATAAACAGAATTTTCTCTCAAAACAGGAGAAAGACAAGTCCTCTTCCCCAGTCCTGCCACAATTGTCAAAGAACGCACAAAAGTGACCAAGGTTCAAGACCTTAGGGAGTGGGCTAGTATTGATGCAATTCTGTGCACACTAATATCAATTTTCTCTCAAAAGAAAGCAGAATAAACTTTATGCTTTATCTTAACATTCTTGGGGCTGCAGCAATAAGAACTTAATGTATCTCAGGAGGGCCATCAGCAATACACACAGATCTTATGATCCAGTAAGACAGAATTCTGACTTTGTGGGAAATCTTAAAGTTCATTCTCTAAATGCTTGCTTCCCTTTCACCTTCTGACCAGCTGTGACAATAGGGAGCTTAGATTCTCCCCACATCCAAATATAGAGGAAAAGAATTGATCTATAGGGTTGAGAGAGAATGTACAGACTGTGTAGTGTTCAGGTTCAAGGCAGTAAGGCAAATTTCTTCCAAATAATACTGGTGGAGATATTCACACTAAAATGCACAAGGAAAGCAGGGTTCTGCAAATGAACTTTGCAAGTAATAGGTCATTGGGAAATTCAGAACCATCAGAGCAAAGAGCATTTCTTCCTGTGCATAGACAGAGATCAGCTCTGTTCTATGGATCAAGTAAAGAAGTCTCTGTTGTGTGCATTATAATTGAAATACCAGAGTAGGTGAGGGCTAAAAAACCCCAAAACAGGATAATGAAAAGCACAAACAAAATTTACACAAGCTCTCCTTAGAAAGGTTTCATGTGGAATTATAGCTCAAAGTTGAAATCTGATTTTCACGTTTTAGAGTATCCACTGCAGACATGCAAGTAAAACAAACAAATAATAATAAAAGACAATGGAAAATTATCCAAACTGCATAATTAGAGCACCCTGATCTTCTTATTGCCAAGCCCTTGGCTTTAACTACTAGACCACATGGTTCACACCCTAATTAATGCATAAATTCAATGTTATAAAAATTTCCAAATCTTCTTTTCTTCCTTTTTTTTTTTAATAAAGCTGAGATGGAGATTTCCAGTGTCAAGCAATTAGAAGTGTCTTAATCCACTCAGATACCTTCTACAAGGCTTAGCATATGGCAAGTACATTTTCCAGTCTTGTTGTTTGTCTTATTGCTCTTATTTTCATTTGTGTCTTACTTTTTATATTAAATTTTTCACATTTTGTAGCATTAGTCCCAAGTCAGCTTCACTGAGGATGGGAAAGGTCTTAATGGTCTCCTACAAAGTTACAGTGTAAATGAAGCAGAGATTCTATTACAAGCCTATGCCACCTACATTTCAGTGGGTGCTTTATGCATCAAGTATGTAGACAATCCTGAGAACCTGCAGAAGGAGAAATTCTGTGCCAGGACACTGTGGCATATTCCCTTCAAAGTATTCAGTGGTTATTTGCAAACATAAGAATGACAGGAATAATACTGATAGAGAGAATTTAAATATCACCATGGAAAAAAATACCACAGAAGTGGGGGAAAAAAGCTTCTGTGCATGTTTGTCATGAGACTGCAAACTGATATGAGAGTATCATTTTGCAGTCTCATGACAAAACATATGCAAATGTTTTCAGAATACAAAATAGGAACAAAGAACAAGCTCCTGAAAGTGTAAAGTGTATTATTGAATCAGTGAAATTGTGAAGAGTCTACGTTGGACACTCCACATCATTGGAGATTATAAACCCCCGTTGAAGATGAGGGACTTGGAGTGGCTCTGCTGTTTGCTACTCAGTTGTTATTATCTTGGGTTTGGATAAAACCAAGAAGTTTGTTATACAACTCTTAAGAAACAATTCTCACGATCAGAAGGCAGCAGACACAAATAGATCCACTCATACAGGGCTGAGAAATGAAGGAACATATCAGATCTAAAGCACAGCAGGCACCATTTTCCGGGTGACCTTTTCCTTGCAGCAAAGCGATGGCCCTGGTGCATAAATGACCAATTTGGGTCTTTTTCCTTTAACTGATTTTTGCCATTTGGGGGCTCCAGACGTGTTCCTTTCTCCCTGGGAAGGTCTGTCCCTGCTGTGAGTGGCTCTCTTGGTCAGCAGCAGGAGGTAAGGCTGGTGGCAGCTGCCTGAAGAGAGAATACAGCAACCTATTACTGCTTCATACGGGAGCAGCAGCCACCTCCAATTGTGTGAAGAGAGAGCAGGAACACTTGTTTCACCCTCAGCAATCTCCCCTATTTCATCCCTACCTATAAAAGGTATTCCACAGCTCCTACTGGGCTAAGCAATCTCCAGTGTCCTTACAGCACTCCTGCATTGCAGCAAGGCATGTCATATCTTTGTGCACATCAAAACTTGAGGCACTGAAAAATAAAGTTGCACAAGGTAACAAGAAGTTCATAGTCCAGAAGAGACACTCTGTATTTGGAGAAGAAAGCAGTTTAAAAAAGAAAAGCTTACTTTTAAAAATTCCCCAGAAAATTTTCAGTTCCAAAAACATTGATCGATCCACAAAACCACACAGTTTTTACACTTCTCTATGTCTTCATCCTTGCAAAGCCAATCTGAAGAATCAGTCAGTTATCTTGTAATAGATCAGACAGGTAGCAAGCCTAGACTTTATTACTGAGCTTCCTATACAAAAATTCCTGTAAAGAACTTCTACAACTTCAACTTGCTCCATGGTGGTGAAATCCCAGCCTGAAATGCCCTTTCTGGAGACTCAAATCTGTGAATACATCAGTATCTCAATCTGAAGTGGCAAAGACAGAGGATGGAGATGAGTTTCCTACAAATGAAATTCCATCTGAAAAAAAATGTGTAGTCACTACTAGAGGCTTAAGGGAATTGGCAGGCATGACCTCCAGCATTCTAAGTCATCAGGGCAGGTATCACCTTACTTTGGTGCAATGAAAGATGGGTTTAAGTGCTCTATCTTAGCCTCTACCCAAGACATATGGGTAGGAAATACCAACTTTAATTGATCTACACAATTAATTTCAACTCATCTGCAATGAGAAGACTCATTTTACCTTGATGCTACTGTCATTTCACATGATCCTAACACCCCTGACTTTCAGCATCAGAACGTATTACAAATAGACACAAAAATTCATGAAATAGATTTTTAAGAAATATTTGAAGATCACAAGAAATTTATCATTAATTTTGCATGACTACTTTTTTTAAGATCACTCTTTGGGGTCAGTGTTTTATTGCAGGTATCAAGTTTTGCCTTGGCAGGATAAAAGTCAAGACATATGCCCGCATAAACAAAAAAAGTGAAGAATTTTTTGGCTTATTTGTTACCAGCTTCCTCATAGTAATCGTTAAAGAATATTAGGTAAAATGCAGAACTCATTATTTAAGTTATATTTAGTACACAAAAAGCTAAATCACACTTGTTCAAATACTGTACATACTGTAATTACACCCGCTAATTTCATGATTTTGGTCATGCACTTAGCATAAGTACATGTAATTACACATTTAAGGCATGTAATTATATAATTATTAAGATTCACAATTCAATTATATAATTAATGTATGCAAATACATAGAACTATCCTGTGACATTGATTTTAAGTAGAATACTCCACTAATTCTGAGGGGAGTTCTGCTTAAAAACTCATTATGCAATACAACTTGCAAAGGACTATACTGGCAGAAAAAAGGCAGACCCACTGTCATGATACTTTGGATAACTGCATAAAATTTAAGTAAAAAACATATAGATAGAGATAGAAAGATATATATAAAACCAAGCTATACACACACACAAAGGTTCTCAAAATGGATTAAAATATTCACAAGTTTGTTTTGCAAGCCAATATTGGTAGAAAAAGAGCCATCTCAAGAAGTACCCTACTACTTCGTAAAGAACTGTTATGTCCTCAAAAATATATTAAATAAGTATGATCTCTTTACATGTTTCAATTTTAAAAAGCAGTGTTTCATTGTTTCTTCTGCAGGAGTAGGAAAGGAACGAAAGAAGCTTTTCACAAATCAGGAACACAGACAGCAAACTCATTTCCACTCTGGTTGGTATTTTGCTTAGCCACCAAAAACACTTTACAAAAATATAAACCCCAAGATTACTGGCCTCAATCTCATTGCATATTTTTGCCAATGCTTTTAGTAATTTTATTGACACTCTTTTCTTCTCCTAATAAAAAGAGACTTCTAGAACCAGGAGGGTTTTGTGCAGAACAACACAATAATTAATGGTGCATTCAAGGAGTTTTCTCTCCAAGAGTAGAAAGTGGCAGAAACTGGAAAGCCACTACCAGAGCAAGGGGAGTCAACTTTCTGTTAAAGCACACAGATCACTGAGCCCCAGTGTCCATTCACTCTCATCACTGGCAAACTGGATTTGGAAAGGAATTTCAAAATATGACAATATCCTTGTATGAGCTGCACTGGAGAGTGGATTCACCTTCCCCTGTGCATTCACCTTGGTATGGTTTGATGAACAGACATGAAGAGTTGAGAAGCAGCATTTCAGAATTTTGAAGCTTGGTACAGAGAAGGCAAGGGCTCCTAAGCAGAACCAGTTTTCACTTCTTACCCAGTAAGTCAAAGCATATTCCAGAGGCATTTACACACATTTTATCATCCTGTTCAATGCTGCTGTCATGGCAATTGACCACTGCAAACAGGAAAGTCATGAAAGTCATTAAATGCTGTAATTTAGACATATAAGGATTTTGCTGCTGTGGGAAAATCCAGCACTAGACTAAAATAGCATACAACAAATACCTTCACACATGGAAGTCAACACATTGCAGGGCACTAACTGCAAATTTTCATATGAACTTTCACAAAAAAAGGAGTTTGGAAAAACACAGACACACAAAAAATAATGCCAGTTTGAAGCCTGTTTGGGTAAACTTCAACAGCCTTGATCCAAAAACCAGTGATGCTGTAGATTATTTACACTATAACACAGCATTTATTGTTGCTGACACAAGTGGCATTGAGATGAAAGACATTTTCAGACTGATGGTAGAAAATTATTTATTTCTAATGAGGTCATGGATATAGTATGGTAGCCTAGCATACTAATCTCATCACCAGTTCCTGTAGATCAAGATTGAGCCCAATGCTGAAGTATATGCTATGTCTTCCAAACAAAGATATTTTGGTGTATCTGTACCATTTTATGTCATTTCCAGCACTGCAGCCTAGCCCATTTCTCCCTCCACCCCTCACCCTTCCTGTCTCACAGACTGACCAGGATGAAAGGAAAGAAGATGTTTGTGACAGCTCCTAACACTCAGGGCAGCAGCATGCTCAGGATATGCCTGTGAAAAGGGCTAACCACAGCAAACAGACTCCAAGATCTGCCACCCTGAATATTTGATACCCCATAACGCCAAGAGCTGCTAACAAACCTAGAGAAAAAGCCTGACCAAGGAAGGTGTCACAAGGGTATTGACAGCAGTGACCTTGACCTGTGATGCCAATCAGTGCCCTGAGCAGCGTGGTCTGTGTGAGCTTCTCCTACTTTAAAACTCCTCATCACCATTTGGTAAGGTAGGAAAACAGGCTTGCACCTGCTTTAAAATTGGACAGCAACATCAAGATGTATTCAATTAAGGTGTCATGTCCCATCTCAAGTGTAAAAGGAGAAATGAAAACATACAATAGCATTTCACAGCTGATAATTGTGTTTCTGCCTGATTTGCTCTAATTACACAGATTTGAACAGGCTCAGTGTTACAGGCAACCATTAATTACCCGTTCTATAACCCAAGTGCATGTTTTTCTTCAGAGTTTTGTAGCTAAGGTCCTAACCCTTGTCATACAAGAATCACACACAGAAGTTCAGGTTATCTAGTAACTCTCCCTTCATACCCAAAAACTTTATTGTTCATTTAGGGCAGACACTATTTCACTGCCAGCATACTTAATGGTAACTAAATTGCCCCTAAGAGAAACTCCAAATGAACTTTCAAATTCATATAAGAGCCTTTGCCAACCATATATTTTCAATTACACACTAAGTTGTTTCATGGCATGACTGCTGCTTTTTACATTGATTAGTAGATATTTTTTTTCTTACATTAAATTGTTCTAGGGCAGAATACATCATGATGAGAATTGGATTTCAGAAAGTTTGCCTCATCACATTTTGGAAATCATATGTAATACAGTTAACATTATTCTTTTTTGTTTTATTTCCCTTCATGTCTCTAAATTTTGATGAGGAATTGAAATGAATGCAATGCTGAACTGTTTCCTATTACATATTTGTGATAACCATTTACGTCTCTAGAGCACATAACTACTTTCCACTGGAAGTAATTTTGGCAGAAGTAGCAGGCTTGTGGATTGGCCCCATGAAAATGTGAATTCCCACTTATGTTTATGGGGCTCTGATGAATACCCAGCTAGAGCTGCTTAAAACAAGACTATGCAAACACAGTCCTTTGAAGGGAAGGAACATTTTGGAACTCTCTTACTCAACAAAGTACTTTTGCTAGAAGACCTTGAATAATTATTGTTCAACAGCAGGAATAATGCCACATAAAACAGTTCTGAAAACCTTCTTATAAAATGCACATGTTAATTTATTACAAGCAAAGAGCTAACTGTAAAAGCAAATATAGAACATTCCTGTTAATGGAGAAATTGGCTTTCAAATAATTTCATTATTTAGCTTTAGGTTGTCTCTTAGTTATAGAGGTGTTCCTTATAGAGAAAACTAAATCTCTGATCTTCTAGAAGAGGACAGGCTACACACAATCCCTTATAATAAATGGCTGAAGCCACAAACTTCTGAGTTTCACAATGCCATGTTTGAGTCTTTCTCTAAGAAATTGTCTTTCTAAACATTGTTATGTGCCAAGATTAAAAGTATCCACAGCCTTTCAACATTGTAACCTGAAGTTAAAAAAGCATTTGTGAACTCAAAAAAACCTCAAACAAACAAAAAACCAAAACACCCCTCCCACACCAACAGAGCACAATATTACTAGTGGGATAACTAAATGCAAAATTATCCTAATAACATCGATGTAAAGGTATTGAGATAAGGAGTCTACACTCAGAATTACAATTGAGTATGCTGTATTTACAGAAATCATGTGTTTACTCACAATTCTGATAAAGTCATGACAGCTGAGACTGCTCAGAACACTTCTGAAACAATTAATTTTTTAAAATCCACAGTGTGAGCCTTAATTTTTTTCTCTTCTTATTGTTCAAGCCATTTTATGTTGTGGGTGACTGGAATAAGTGAAATAAGAAAAACAGTAAGTCAAGCAACAGGAACTCCTAACCATTTATATCTGTGGTAATACATCTTTTTACAACCTTTCAAATCAAGGGTTTAAGGTAGGTTGCAAAGTTGGTATAATATAATTAAATAATTATATGAATAAGTCAAATTCAGTTTGATATTCTGTATCTTTAGCCATCATCATCATCAAAACAACTCCACACTAAGAGAAATAATACTGGGAAAACTACATCAGGGTAATCTTATCAAAACCTGTTTCCTCCTGTGAGAGTAAGGAACCCTGTGATGGCCCTTCCTATTTCCCTGTTTGTCCTTATAGGAGGTAAAAACGCCTTGGAGGTGTTAATCCTCCTACAACACTTGATTTTGCTGTGGAAATCATTAGTTTTCCCCTCATTAACACAAAAATTGTGTTGATTAGACTTTAGACTTGGCAACTTTTGCTGAGGAATTTTGTTTCCACCCTGGGAATTCAGGGTAGAAATATTGTGAAAACAAAAGTCTAAATTTTATCATATGGAATCAACAAAAGAGCACTGCCACTGCAAACTTGCGCAAAAAATTCTCTGGAATGTCTGTGTGAAAGCCCTCTTGGATTTGGAGTAATCTTATGGATGAAGGCTTTCTACCTAAGACTGAAAACACAATGTTCCCTTCCAAAGAGCCTGCTCTCCTCTACCTAATTGCCAGGGTAAATATGTACCTCTTACAAGCACATCAACTCAGACCAAATGCAGAGGCAAAAGCTGTGATCCAGAGGTGATGGAAGTTATCTGCTCCCCAGGGTGATACCTCCTGCACTCACTGCTATTCCCAGTACCATGCTCTAACAAATCCCCACCAATCTTCTCAGGCAATGCGGCCCCCGAGGGTCTCTGTGACATTGTGCATCTCAGCCTGTTGTCCTGCTGCTGCTGTTTGTGTTTGCTGCTGATGCATCTCTCAAAGCAGCACACACTGTCTGAGGACAAAGCAGGAGCACACCATTCTCACTGCCTGCTGGTTTCTATGAACACTGCAGTGTTCTCTTGTTTGTTTTAGAAAATACTCTCTTCCTTTATTCTTCACTGAATTTTTCAGGATCCAGCCACCAAGCACTGCTCTGATTTTCTTCATGTGATTTAGAAAGCCTTTTGATGCTGCTTTTATCTTTGTATTAAAAATTCACCTCTTTGTATCATTGTTCTGTAAAAAACTTGGAGTGACTCTGATAGCCCTAAGTACAATAGCATTTCAGCAGCACACAAATCCTTCCAGCTCTTCTGCAGACATTGTCCAGTTCTTTGTCTTTGAAGCTCTTAACCCCAGGAAGAGATGCAGTATCCCAGTAATTGTTACTTGAATCCATCTTCTCGAAAGTAGCTTTCTATTTGCACCAAAATAAGAGTAAAGGCAACACAACCACTTGTACCCCACCAATCTTTTTCTATGAAGTTTACTTCAATAATTATGAGGCTTAATTGCCTACTCTGTCAGCCAAGCCTTTTGTAGAAAAGTATCGATTCATAATTCACTCTGCCTTCTAACTCAATTTAAACACAGGGTGTTTATTCTTCCCTTTTTTCACATGAAAACTTCATTTAAGCTGGATATAATTGTCTATGGCACTACAGGATCCAGTTCTGTTGTGCAGAGCTACAGGCTATAGCAACCATCTATTATCACAGTGCAATTAAATAAACACTTCATCTACATCCAAATAACACAGCACGTTCCGTTCCTCTAGCACAGCAGAGTCCAGCAATCCCTAACATGTCTGAGTGTACTTTATTCAAAAAAAAAGAAACCTAAGTAACATTAATAATTACAACTATTTTCTTCATTCTACTTGCTCACAGAGGCAAAACATTACATTTGAAGAGCTAAATAAAGAAAAATATTGAAATATACTTCCACAATTCAGGCACTCAAAGCTTCAATCTTGTTAGCATTAAGCACAGAATTTTTTGGAAACACTGTTCTTGAAATGTGTATTGAAATATGACCCTTATTTTTCCCTGCATTACTCTTTTCACTTGCCTTGCATAATTCATATAAATTTTGGAGAGGTCTGAATTACAGTCTTGGCACATAGATGATATCTTCCCAGAATATGAGTGATGACCACATAAATTTTGAAACAATGACTATTTAACATCAACAAGACCAACAAGGGCTATTTAAATACCAAACATGAACAACTTATGCAGTCAGTCCTGCCCTAATTTCCACTTGACTTTCTAAATGGCAATGATAATGAATAAAAATGCAGATTGTTTGTTAATGGTTATATCTGACTACATACATTATTTATTCAGGTCTTTTGTTAATATTTAAGTGATGGAAATTACTTTAAATACCTGTTACTGATGGGAACTTTTAAAGCAGTACCCCATCTGAGCTGCACATTGTGAGGCAAAAGTTTCATTGCTTGGTTGGATCATGAGGCAAACAAACCAGCTGGCAGCCACCACACACTAACCATGTTCACACCTCCTGCTCTGCCAAAGCCTCCTCTCCTGGCCACAGAGGCAGCCCTCCAGCACCTGGCAGACAGTGAATGGTCCTGTATGGCCACTTGTAAGCACTTACAAAATTAGATGCATCAAGTCATAAATGCTCACATTTCACACTGACAACCTACTTGTAATACTGAGCTGCTATGGTGACATTTGGAAATGTGAAATAGATAGGCATATGGAATTAATTATTTTGTTTTTCAAGTCATAGATATTCAAAAGCAAGCAATTTATGAGATTAGTGACAGACAATCACAGTGACTTATTTAAGAGGACAACACTGAAATACACATCTCCTTTACATTCAGGGAGGAGTAGGTGTGGATAAATCACATATCTCACAGATATTCTTGTTTCAACAAGACAAGTCATGTTCATTTTTACCTAATCCAAATACAAAATCACAATACAATCTATCATACTACTTCCCCTGTATCAAGTACTCATTTGAAAAATGCTCAGTTGTGTCTGCTACACAGCTAACTTCCGGAGGAACAAATCAGTGTGTGTATCACTTCCAGGAGAAGGGTAAGTTTAGACTCTATGAAATCTGCATCCTTGTTCATCCAAGAGGGTGCTGTCTGCAGTGTAATGCTAAGAAACTACAATTTGTTAGCATTAAATGGAAAGGTGTTACCTACCAGAAACCACAGCTACAGTACAGAGAGAAGACATTTACCCCAGCAGATGTGATCCCTTTCAGTGTCTGGTAATATCTAGGTTTTTCAAAGTTATTAAAAATAAATTATTTTATCAGTCAATACATAAAAGTATTACTGTATGTGATGAACTCAGGTCTAGACTTAAAGTGATGAAAACAGAATAACTGAATTAGTTGATCTGAATTATAACATGTATGACATGCTTTTAACAAGAAAGAACTTGCTCAAGACCAAAGTTGTTCTTAGTATTCTAAATCACTTTCTAGAAGGCTACGGGTACATCATGCTACAGAATAAAAATCCAATATGAGCAGACATGCAATCTCAAAATGGTCCTCAAGACCAGAACAGGACATTCACATAAAGAAACAAAGCCCCATAAATTTACCAGCCCTTGCCTGGTACCCTAGAGGCACAGCAGATTCCACAACTCAAACGATAAACAACATTCTGTGGGCAACATTCAGCTTTAGTAATGATCACAGGCTAAGAATAACAAAGAACATTGCATCTCTCAACAGTAATAAAATCTGTCCATCCAAGTGTCTGGCTTTAAAACCCCTTGTTCTTGGCTGGGACCAGCACTGCCCCATAAGTCAGGGCTCATATCTTGTCATTTATATGATCATTCAAAGCAAGGAATGGATAGACAGAATAAAAATACATTAAAATATTTATGAAAAGCAAATTTCTTTACTAATAATAAATTTCAGACGGATCAAACAAGTATCAGGAACTATTTTAAGAACTCATTTCAAAAAGTCAAACGTCATAAAGGTATCAGAATTAGGGGTTTTGTTGAAATAACACAACCTAGTGTTCAGACACAACCTAAATTTTATTCATAAGAAAAAAAAAAATTGGAAAAAAAAAAGATTTTTAAAATTGGTCTTTTCTTCCAGACCTATTCTCCCCACTACTTTCAAATCTCTAGAGTTTGGGCCTAATGTGAGAAAAACAGAGCCATATTTCACTCTTCCAAGTCATAGTGCAAAACTTTATGCACAAAACATGGTTAAAGCCTTCTAAGCTAGTACAGATCTTTGTAGAGATCCTGGTTTTTTTCATGCAAGATCAGCTCAGAGCATGCCAGCCCATCAGAGACAGGCCATTCTCCAACTACCAGCGTTTATGTCAAGCCATGGCTGGGCTGCACTCCCCAGTTGTGCAGAGCCCTGGGTGTCTGACGTGCTCCATCATCTAGCCTTCCCAGCAGCAAATCAAATAAAGATGCAATTTTGCTTCTTTTCAGAGCTGACTGACATTTTAATTAATCTTCAGTTAGAAGTGTTAATCGAGCTATGAAGTGAGGCAGTAATTCACAGCTAGTAAAATCCCACACAATGGTTTTACAAGCATCAGTACACAGTTTATCTCATTAGTTGTTCTTTGGGTAATTTTAATTAAAAAAAATAAATGCATCCAGAGTGGTATAACTCTTTTTTCAAAGAAAACCAGCATCCAGGAACCCATTCCTAACAGAGGATTCTTCTTTTCATCTATAAGATAATCTAAATCCCTTGTGAGTTATTACAAAGGATTCAAATACAATAACAACTTTATTTACTACTTTCATTTTGATACATTCATAAAGATATAGCCATAATATCCCTCCTCCCATGGAGCTTCACCCCACTGACAATATTACAGAAAAAAGTTTTGCCCTTCTATTTTTAAAGTATTCTACAGATTCAAAGACTTTCACTCCAAAGATTTTCAGACACAAAAGCTGGGCTTGCTCTCAAACACAGAGCAAAAAACATGTTGAATGTGGTATGTATGTGCATCACTATTTATTTTTTTAAGAATAGAAATACTTCACAACAAATATTTTTAAATTAATAATTCATGTGTTTATTTATTTACTGCATGCATTTTTGAAGGATTATTTATCTTTTACAAAGCTCAGCTATCTGGCTATCGTGAAAGCCTTAAAAAAATAATAGAAACAAATGGCTAAGAAAATCCCTTGCTCTTCTAAGTATTATGGGTGTGGTGGGGCTGATTTGGCAGTGTGTATGTGCATGGCTCCAGCAAAGAATGGCTGTACCATAGCATCATGATCTTGATTGACAAAGTTTTCCACTTCAATAATTGTATACAATAATCCTAAAATATACTCAACACTTACATCCAATGTTTTCAGAGAACAGGGGTAGAAATTTGAGAAGTATTTGAGAAGTTGAAAGTGCCCCTGAGCCCAGATGTATCTCCAATTAGGAGAAGCATATTTAATAAAAACTCACCTATCAGAGGCAGACATTAGGATGAACTTCATCCTGTCACCATGGGATGTGCACAAAGAGCTCCCTAAGGAACATTACACTTACCAGACACTGGAAACCTTCACATGGTGTTTCTCTGCAAAAAGTTTTGATTTACAAGCCTAAATGAAGAAGATGAGTGCCAGCATTTTTTCCTTTCCTTTCAGTTCTTTACAGGGCCCAACAAGTTCCTGCATCAGTCAGCAGTAGCTGAAGATCAGCTCAGTGCAAGGGTAACACACCACCCTCTGCAGCTCTGCAGAATTTCCCATTTCCAAGCTTAATTTCCGACTCTGCAGATGAACTGAGCCACCATAGAAAGGCATCCTTACCCACTCACTAGTGTGGGTTGAGAGAGAAATTAGCCAAGTCATTTGAAAATATATACAAACAAGACATAGACAATGTCTTGCATTTTTTCCCATATAATTTTCAACTCCGGTTTTATAATAAAGGCTAGTTTCAGATGCAGCAGAATGAAACCAACTCAATATACAAATAATCTTTTCCATATCAAGTACCATTTCCTTGAAACTAGCACCTTCATCTTCATTCACAAAAGAATATAGTTGGCCATTTTGCCTTTTTCCAAACATTATAACTTCTATTACTGCTCAAAGATATTATGTTAGGAGTTTTTACTAGATCATACTTCCCTTTTATACCCCAAGGTTACTGAACTTTTCACAGTTGACTGAGATTTACAAGGCAAGTGAGAAAGCTGCTTGCACGAGCAAGGCTTTGTAACTAAGCAAGAAGGAGGCAGCTCTAACCATGGAAATAAAGTACATTATTCCAAGAACTCCAATAGGTAAGTCATGAAGGGGCAGCAACAGTACAAGGGCAAAATACCAGGGAAAAAACGAGTCATAGGATCCACAGACTGATAAACTAACAAATAATGCATCTGCATCTGAGGCAGCTTAGATTGTCCTTGTTTTAAAATTATTTGTCATCTATTTGTCATCTCAAAATAACAGACATTAATATAACACATAGTATCTCTTAGTACACAGCCAGTGTTTATTTAATTCATCAAATTAATGAGACAAAAAAGCATTGCAGTTATTCCTTGTAAACTGACCCTGTAGGAGGATATTTTTACTATAAGTAAGTCTAAAAGGATACTTCACAATTCTTTTCCCTAGATGCATTTTCTCTTATTCAAAACAGCCCATAGGCATGTAGTAGAATTCTAATAACTAAGGTGAAAAATTAAAAAAAAATATACACTTTTAATAGTTCTAATAGCTCATTTCATATATCTAAATATATGTATACACATATAAACTGGAGCAATATAATATATAAATATATATATATAAATATATTATATAAAGTAATATGTAAAAATAATATATATTACTTTCTCTTATTGGCAAATTCAATGCATTTACCTTCTCCAATTCAATGACTTCTGTAAGTACTACAAGGAAAATCCTGTATCCCGATTTTTACATAAAGTATACACAAACAGAAAAAGACTTTCTGCTAATGAAATAATTTATAGAAAGAAGATTCAAATACCTGTAAATTAATAAACAGAACAAGCTGAGAAAACCAACAGAGCTGCCACAGCCCTGATAAGCTTTTAATATTTCTTTCACATTTTCCTTGGAATTAAATTTTCTGTCTGGATCAGACAGAATCAGTTCTCTGATCAGCTTTGCCCTTACCAGTGAGGTCTGACTGCATCTCCACAGTCTATCACACCCAGATCAGTCCCAGACAACACAGAGACACTGCAGAGCTGGAAGGAAACACAGACTGTGTGGGAGCAGTGCTCTCCCAACATTGCAAGGGCAATCGCCTCACTCTAGCAAAGAAAAGAATGGGGACATGCTGTTAATGTGGCCACTCTAATGCCAAACAAGCCAGTGACAACAAGAAAGAGAGATGCATGTAGCTGCATGAAGTAAAGGGAGCTGCAGCATCATGGGACCCATTCTGCTCCTGCTTGCTTTTCCCAAGAGAAATTGCAAGACCTGGATTTTATCTCAGCAAAAGTGTCCATACACTGAACACTCCTGTCTTCTTTCACATTTGTTACAGTCCTCAAAATCTCTGTTAACTTCTACTACATGCAACTCCCAAAAATGCTATTCAAGAACTCGAAGGTTGAGTTTTCTTCATACCTCAACCATCCAGAGAGCTGAAACCTAACCTCCAGCCCAAGAGCAATCACAGCTCCTTCATAATCAGGGGAAATCACTCAGAGCTGATATCCAAAGTAACAGCACCAAGCAGAGTTTACATTGCTGCAACCAACAGTGGAGCCCTTTAGGCAAGCAGACAAGGGCTGAGCTCAGTGCTGTAAGGTTAGAGAGCTCACACTGTGCTGCTCTCAGCACAGCATGAAAGATGGATAGAGTTGATTTTTCTTGCTCTCCTGCCACAAGCAGAAAAAGCAACACTTCCCCAGACCCCACGCCATGGGACAGATCTTCAACAGCTCAGAGTACACAGAATTACAAACTATCCCAGTTTCAAACCAGCTGAAAATCTTGACTACTCTGGAAATAGGATTTTTTCAAGAAAGTATGAAAAAATCCTATCTTTGGTGGCTCAAATGCTCCATGAAAGCAGTTATGAAGATATTATAGGATGCACTTTTAACAAAAAAGGCAGAAAGCCATGTCTCATAGCACAGAACTCCTTTTCATTCACAGAACTCTCAACATTACGAGTGCTATGAAGAATATTTTCCCTCTCAGTCAAAAACAAGTTTGCCTTTTTTCCTTTCTCCACAAATGTCAACACTTGTTCCCTTTGGGAAAGCTTGCAACTCAAACAGCTTTTCACCAAAAAAGAGGCTTACAAAAGCGGTCTTGAACTATGCTTTGAAAAATATTATCCCATTTTTTCTATTAATTTGCCCCTTGTGTATAACTAAATGAATGTTTTTTGTTGCAGTTATATGGTTGACTTTTTTTTCCTTCAGTGTCTTTCCTCTATTGAATGTTTAAAACAGACGTCCCTTTACCCCCCAGATTTTATATAGGACTGTGTTCAGGAGTGTACAGAAGGCAGTGGCACATCTCTCAACACATGGTGTTCCACATGTAAGACTTTACACGTGTCCATATACTGGATGTACTAAAAGTCCTCTGACAGCAACAAACTGAATTGCTGCCAGCCACTACAGCATGGCTAAAAGAAGTCTTTTACCTTCTTCCAACAACCACTTTAAAATCTATTTGGTGTTCCTGAAGTACTGCAAATAAAGAAGAAAAAAACCTCCTCAGAAAAATAAATATTATACTTTTTAAATATGAAAATAAAAAACAGCAGAAAGACCCAAATATGCTTTAAAGTTTTTTTTTTTCTCTACAGAATCTGGTTAATTCACAGTTACTGCCATGAAAAATAGTGTCTCGAGAGGGAAAGAAAGAAAAAGAATGAAAACTCTAAGTACAAAACTGGTGACACATACAGTAATCAGAGGTACACTACATGCCCTTCCTGATGGGATTACTGCTCCAGATTTGCTCCTTAAATTGGGAAGAGCTGGCTGTTCACGCTCTGCTGTCAGGTGCTATCTGATGATGGGAAGATCATCCCAGCACATCACAGCAACCAAGTGTCTTGACAAATGTCCTGCAAAACTGGGATGCTGTATTTCAGCAGTATGCCATGGAGTTTTGCCAAGTGTCTAACAGCCCTATTATTTCTCCCTGACAAGCTGTTTTACAGAGGTTATTATTTTCTGATTACAGCAAATTAACGTATGAGTTGCTGGAAGAACAGAAGGATATTTACATTGGATCTCTGGCATCATTATAATGAGATAAAGGGCAAATACATGCCAGAAATGCTTCACTTACAGTGACACTGCAACTTGTTGTACTGTATAGTTACAAATTTAATTTAATCCTTATTTTCAATACAGTCTTAGCAAAACAAGTCTATTGCAGTCACAGTGATTAACCCTCAAGAGGCAATAGCATATACCCCTTAATTGTGAAACAAATGTATGTCTTAAGTACAGAAAGTACATTGATATAACAAGATCCTCATTGATTTTCAATAAAATTCAGACTGAATTCTTTCTACAAGTGTTTTATGTTGAGGAGAATTATCTCCTACTCTTGTCATTTCTCTCACTTGGTAGGCACACAGCAGTAATTTGGGAGTATTGAAGTCCTATGTAAAATAGCACCTTGATATACAAGCTATACAATTTTGTCTAGCAATTCGCTTTCCTTTGGACTATGTGTGGAAAATGGTATGGAGTGGGCAGAGTCAGTCCCACACGTGTATCATGCAACAAAGATAAGGATGCATTCAAGAGGGAATAATGGTACAGCAAATGGAATTATTTCTCTTCCACAACAAAAAAGCAGTTTTTCTGCTTTGCATTCCTCCATAGGACCCACAAGTTCCATTTGTTCAGTACACAGCACTCTCTCCTCATATGTTGCTGTGCACAGCAAACAAGTATATATTGTTTTCTAATTTCAAAGAGAGCAGTCTAACTGTAAATGGTAATTAAGACATAATTTTTCTGGCCCCATATCTATTTGCATAAAAATTAAATCTTCATGACATTTGTAGTTTGCAACAATACAGTAAAATAATGCTGCATGGAAGAGAAACAGAGCATACATCTGTTGTATTAACCATGGGAAATGAAGAATGGCACATATGTTAAAGATTATTACTGATCAAATTACATAGAAATCTAGGCTCATAGTAATAATAAAGAGCAAACTGAAAAACCTATCAAGGGTCAGATCTGAAATCTAAGTCAAAATATAATAACCTTTCCATGCTAGTCTGCAATTCATTGCTTCTGGCAGAGATCAGCACTGTGGACCAGAAACAGAACATAATGTTGTTGGTTCTGAGGCTGAACTTCCTGTTTAGGTGTTAATGGTTATAAAATTTATTTTATCTTGGCAAAGATATTTCTGATCTGCCCCAGAATAACACCTTTACTAATGCTTATAAAATTTATTTTATCTTGGCAAAGATATTTCTGATCTGCCCTACTTTTATGTAAGTTGCTGGTATTGTCCTTTCTTATAGGCAGATGTTACTACCCACAGCACATACAACAAGACTGAACATTCTTACCTGCAAGTTGATTTTTTTTTTCCTCTGTGCAATCCCCAAGAACATATTTTTATTTCTAAATGTGTGCCTTTCCAGCTACATGCTTGCAGTATCTTGCAGAAAAGGATTTCAGTGTTGGATATAGTATTTCTGTACTATTTTAGTATAAATACTGGTGCAAAAATGTAACAAAAATAGTTTAAGCACTTAATAAATAAAGTACTGCAAGTGAAATGACTGCTTGTATATCCCCTGGGACCCCAGCCACAAATACCAGGAAAACAGTTTGAGAGGCAGCCACAGAAATAGAAAGTTGGATATCAGATTAAAAATAACCCAGAACAAATGAATAGCAATCTTATTTAAAGTTACATTTAAGAATAAGATTGTTTTATTCTGTAGTGTTAACCACATAAGTCAGATCTCACCATGAAAAGAGAACTAGCACCAGCAGCCCACAAAAGCCATTAGAAGAAACACTAGTGGTAAGATCTCCATGAACACTGAAAAAGAAAATAAAACATGCAAAAACACAGACTTCTGTAGAGAAAGAAACTCATGGCAGTATAATAAAATGGATGTGATTTTGAATATTGGTCATTGTAATATTGTGGGATTTTGTCACCACAATCTTTCTGTAAACTGAAAAGCAGGTGCTTGACAGGGCCACTATACTGAAAGTTGAAACTTTATTGAAAGCAAAAATATGCAAAGGTGAGCAGCAGAAAAAGGAATAAATTAATAGCAAATTTTATCCACAAAATTACTGCAAAACAACTCTAATAATAAACTGGCTAGGATGAGATCTAGTTACCATAAAAGTAACATTATTACATAAAGCTGGACTTGCCATATTGGGCTGCAGCTGTAATTCAACATCACAAATGTTCTGCCTCTGACAGTGATTTCAAGCAGCTCTCTAGAGGCAGCCATAATCCCCAAATTTATAAGTACAGATTACTCTGCCCATAGGTATTTTCACTTAGATCCCAATGGCTGTATTTTCACCCCAAATTAAGATGTGCCCAAGAATATTTTCAGCACTGGACACATTCTCCATGCCTGTGGTTAACACAGAAGGGAAGAGAGCCAGGAGAGGAGCCTTGGCCCCTCTTTCATGCAGGGATTGTTTGCTCCAACCACATCATTTGGGTATCCTAGGTGCAGCAATGAAATAGCTCTCAAGCAGGTGCCTCAGGAGACCTATGGAGCAGGACATCACCTTAGTAAGGAGCTCAAAGAAGCTTCATACTCATATCTGGACCAGCCAAGCACCTAAACCCTTTGTCCAGTCCCCAGCCCATCCTTTAACACAATGACAAATATTTAAGTACATCATATACAATCTATGTAAGTTATCTTCACTTCTCAACAATGCTCAAGTAATGCTGTTGGAAAAGTGACCCAGGTAAACAATTTCAGCCATCCAACTGCACTGGAAGGGTCAGATTCAACTTTTTTTCTTTTTCTCAAGTGCAAAGAGCTTCTGAGAAGGCAGAAAAAACAGATTAAGGCCAATCCCAGTAAAACTGGTCCCCAAAATATTTCTATCCATTCCATAAAAGCCTGTACACACTTCAAAAATCTTTCCTTAAAACCAGAATTGTGTATGTCTTGGGGGAAAGGGCTTAATCTCAATCCAAACAAACATGGCAGCATAGCAGGCAATCTACAGCGAAGTGGGAGCTAAAGACATCAGGGCACATCCAAAGCCAGACCCTCAGTTACTACAAACCAGCACTATCTTCATTAACTTCTTTGGCTCAGAATCATCTTCCAGGCTTACAGCACGCAGAGCGCATGTGACTTCCTCCATCAAACTTTTCACAAGCCAAATCTCAGCCTCACCCACCTCCTTGTCCCACAACCCCTCAGCTGCATCCTGCTCCAGCACAGCTGGGCTTCATTACTGCACCCTCCTCAGCGCTGTGAAAGCACGTCCTGCACAAGGCTCAGCCCTCCTTTGCTCCTTTCTTCATGCTAGAGAAGCTTGAAAGCACCACCTAATGGCGCATGTAACATTCTGGACATTAACTTTTTACACAGTTTCTAGAAGTGTTCCATCACAGGGAGACACAGCTTCACATAAGTAATTTTAGTGGCCACTGCCCAGAGAATGCAAGGTAGAAAAATAGGAAATATTCTTTTATCCCACATCAAGGGAAAGGCATTGAACTTTACCAAGACATATTTATGCAAAGACATATCTTTCTATATTTTATGTCAGAGTTCACAGATGCCCTCAATTTGGCTCACATATGGAGTTCATTAGTGCAGTGACCACAATTCCACATCTGGATTTAGAAGGAACTGAGTGAACTGTATTGTAGAGAAATTAACAAGAACACTTCTACTGTCAACTGCACATGAAAAAAAAAATTGCTGGACAAAACATTTTAAGAGCTCAGCTGTGTGCTGCCTTATATCATTAATACTGACTAAACAGAAACTGGAACAACAGGAAGCTGTGTGATTGCTTACTTTACCCAGAGTTTACCACTTGGCTACTGTAATGTTCTCAGCTACTTTCAAGAGAACAAACTAAATGAAAAACTGTGATTTCATTCACGTTTGGAGTGGATTTTGGCAGGACACTGCAGATTGCTGTGGTCAGCCTCTGACTCTGAAGCAATCTGCCTGTTACTCTATTCAATCCTGAGCAGAAGACAAACACCCCTCCTGCACCCATCCACTCCATAAACAGCCAGAACAGGAGTCAGTGGTCTGTGCATGCCTATTTACATCCTTTAGATTTTATTATCCAAACATGCCTACATGTGGCACATCAGAATAGAACTGATATTGCTCCAGAACCATCCAATATCTTTATCTGTGTGAAAAGAAATTACACAAGAGGAACAGATGATATTCTATTGCTAGTTAGTAAGAACTATATCTTCCCATCTAGAGAGGTTTTCTTTATGCAAAAAACATCATATTATAATAATATAATTCTTCTGCAGGTAGAGAAATCAAGAAAAGAAGAAATTAAAGCATATAATCACATTCCACAGCAAGTCAGTAGCAGATCTAGAAACAATTCAGTATCCCAGCACTGTTCCAAACCCTGGAGTTTACAATGAAATCTATTTCTGTTTGACTCCTCCATACTAACTTTTTCTTAGTTTCATATTTGCTTTGTTTGACATTTTTATCCTGGTTGCACAGAAGAAACAATAACTAAATTATTAGAGAAGCAATGTGAGCCTGGTATAATTCATGATCAATCAACAGTGAAGGAGGAGTCCAATCCCTTTGTTACAGATTGTAACATTTTTAAACATGTTTTGACTTTTCTATAGGATTTTCTGTTTATATGCACTAAATCACAACAATATTAAGCATACTGTGTACTGTTTATTTATCTTGTATTTAAGAAGTGCTTGCTGTGTTTATGTTTAAATCAGATAACACAGATGGCTTCCCCTCCACAACTCTGCAATAAATCTAAATAGTAACTCCCCATTTATTTTTACTGTTTTGACAAGAATCCTTTGAAATTATCATGTATTTTATTTAAAGGATTTTTTTTTCCTGCTTTCCCATGTTTAAAGAAATCTCCTGGGAGGGGAAAAAAGGCACTTTCAAAACGAAGAAATTCCATTAATAGAAAAATATTTTAAAATTATAAAAAGGGAGTGGATTCTGAACTTACTATTTTTTGCATACAGATTGAGCATAAATCTTTGTTCAATTTTTCTTGATTTTTATTATTTTAACTAATATAAATTGGGCTAGTAGGAACGAATTTTTTGCTCAGATTTTATAGAATGCATTTTAACTGAAGAATGAGCTTCCATTGAATGTTAAAGCCTGTTTTTGTTCCAGCTTTACCAGTTCTATGGTATGATTATCCATGACTTAGTAGACAGAGGACTGGAAACTGGAAAATCCATGCTCTACTTTGCTTCTGTCCCTGTCTGTTGCTTCATGCCAGTTTCTCTAAAATTCATTGACCTTATAAAAGAAATACATTCATTTTTGCCTGTCCAAATTTCATGATAAAACACAAATATACAAGTTATTTGAATAAGTAAGACAAAGTCCTCAGCTCCATCATGGCATAGATCATGTCTCTATATAAGACAATTTCCACCCCATGTGCCCCTAAAGCCACAAATTTCATGTGCAGCAGCCAAGAGCCAGGGCTTCCCAAGGCTTTGTGAGCCACCAAAAGAAGCAGCAGGCCTGAGAGAAAGCAGCAGGTCAGATTGTTGTACTTTGGACCTGATTAGCATAAAAGGTTTGATAATCAGGGTGCCTTGGTAAGAACAGAGCTTTGAAGATTGCAAGAATATTGAATCAAGAAAGAAGATTGAGTCAACTTCGACAAGCAAGAGATGTTGCAAAACGTATAAGTTTGTTTATGTGATGATTAACCCAATCATTGTAGTAAAACATTACTAGCCTTCCTAGGATAGCATGTAGGCACATGTAGTCCACAATAAATTGGGGTTCTGAGCAGCCCCACTCAGCTTCTCTCCATCACCAGTATCACACCTCACAGGACAGCTCTGGTGTGGCCTCCTGTCCAGAGGCAGAAATGCAGCACCACACGAGGTAATGCAGGGAGGCCAAGCTTCATCAGGTTTATTGCTCAGAAAGTGCTCAGGTGCTGAAGAGAATCCACAAAAGAGATATGACACACATTGCAGACTTTTTATTGTTTGTATAGATGCAGGGCAGGATGGCTGGTGGTAAGCAATTTCTTTTCCTTTAAAGTATTTACTCAGCTCTTACAACAATGAAAATGGGCATTACACTGGAAAGTGACCCAAGAATAGAAAATTTACAAAGCATATAGAGAGTATATAGAGCTCAATGTCTGCGTGGGCATACATGCCTGCCACCATTCATATTTCCATGTTGCCAGGAGCCAGCAAGACTGCTGGCAGGGCTGATTCCTTTTCTATAATACATTTTCCCCTCATGAATCAATGCTTATGGTTTCATTTTAGCCAGCTTTGAGGGGGTTAGAAGCAGCAACTGGTCTATAAAGTCTCCATTATTCTAAACATATAAAGGAACTAAATATCAATTTTTGTCTTTCCTGGTCTAAAAGGGTTTTTTATTTAATAGTAAAGTAGTGCACCTGAGACTTCATCCTTTCATATCACTCCATCTGATCAAATACATCCCGATTTTCCTGATTTAAACCAATATGAGAATTGAATCAGATTAATCTTGGCAAAACATACTTAATGCTCCTTGGAGCTGAAGAGATTACATATGGTCTGTAAAAAGCAAAAATTAAGACACTACATCTAAAAAAGAGACAGAACAACTCCCAGGTTCTATCTCAGTTGAAATCTGCATGTTTGCTAAATGACCAGAGTTCAGAGCATTGGCACAGACATTACAGTGTCCCAATGCTTTTACTTCTGAAGCAACCAGCATACATTTGCCCCAACCAGTGAGGGTAGTGAAGCTTCCCGGTGCAAGAAACAAAGATTATTTCACTTTGCTAAAGATATTGAAAAAAAAAAAAATTGAAAAACCAACGAAACTGTACAGGAATGCTAAAGCATTCTGACAATTCAAATAAGGAGCTAAATTTTTAACTCTTTAGGTTCCTCCAGTTTTTGAAGTGAGGAGGGAGATTTTCTATTACTTCGAAGGAAAGCAGCCTTAACTCTCACAGAGTTTGGGTGAAGACTGGGCACTGCAACCTCCAAATGGACATAGAAGAGAACAAATCCTTTGTGCTCAGACTAAATGCACTCCACAGAAACCACTGTGGTGGCAAATTATAACACTAGACACATCACACATATATACAAAAACAACAACAACAAAAATTACACATTTTCATGGGAACTGAAACTAAATTTGGTTAACTGAACCATTAATTTGGTTCTAGTTTGCTAAATTTTCTCCAACAGTAAGTTTTCATAATATCATAAGACAAAAAAGTTCATAAGCCCATTGACTAACACTTCAATGCATTGACAAATGCATTTTGGTTTGCACCCAATGCCTTAGAAGGAAACAATGCCTTAAAACAAGTGATAGCAGCTGTAATAATGCAAGGATTTGTACCTCATTCTGGGAGCTCCAGCTTCAGGCTGAGTCTCTCATAATGGGATTCAAGATTGTCCTAATTACTGCCCTGCAATATTCCTGGATGGGCACAATGAAAACAGATCTATGACTCCATGCAAACAGATCATCTAAATGGCACAAAATCTGTAGAAATTTGATACAGAGGAAAAAGAAATTACCTGAAAAAAAAAAGTGGTCACAGAAGGCCACCATTAGCTCATCATAAAGAGAAAAACACTGGCTATAGTTACTCAGAGAATGTAGCTCACCAAGAATAACTTTTCTAAATAGCTGAGATATCTTGTGCCAAGAAGGAAAACTCATTATTTTAAAGTTGGCCAGGTCAGTGGAATACACGTTTGGAAAGATATCAGCTGTGTAGAAATAATGAAATCTTTCCATACTCTTTAAAGGGGGATGGATATTTAATATCAGTATATTTAGTTCAGATAAATTTTGCAAGGAGAAAAAACTTCTCAGGTCTTTTCTGGGTTATTTCTATTGGTTGCCTCCTTTTTCTTTTATAATGTTTATGTCTCTCCCTTTCTCCGGGTGTTACAACTTCACTATAAAGATCAGGTATTGCTTAACAGTTAAATGATCCTATTCCAAATATTTTGACAAACTTCTGGAAGAAGCACTTGAAGAGGCCCATGCAATTCAGTGCCAAACGCCCTCCCCTACTTCCATGCTCAGCAGAGGAGCTGGCAGGACACACCAAAATTACAGCCATGCCACACAACTTCATAAGAACTCCACCTTGAAGCCCCTTTTAGGATTATTGTGCATTGCTCCATCAGCCTGCAAAGCAAGCTGCTCTTAAATGAAAGATTGGGGTGGTGGTGACAGTCTCCTTATGGGCATCATAAACTCTTTATGACACTTCCACGGATACCTCCTAGGTTATTTTATAGTTCTGCCCCTAAAAGCAAAACTTGCACAAATAGACTTCAGTTGGTAATACAAGATAGTAAAGCACAAAGCCTAAGAGAACCAGATGCAATTTCATCTTTAAAACATTCCGTTGACTTTATGGATTTTAGAATTTACTATTTGATTTTATTGCACAGCAACAAGGACTACATGTGAAGCAAGAACCCTTTCATAAAAGGTCACATACATCATACACATCCTTTTATACCATTTCTACAATGTCTTAATTTAGAATAGTTTAGTAAAAAAAGGCAGATCACTACATGAAGATGTGCATCATGGCAAATAGCTCTAATGATTCAGCACTGATAATGTCAGAATTGTATGTTCAAAGGCCTCTCCACAATTAAGCTCTGTTTTAAGCCTTGTAGAAGCTATTTTAGCACATGCAAACACCTCTTAAGAGGCCTCTTAGCCAGGAAATTACATTGGCTGTTCACTATTGAGTACAGATCATGAGACCACAGGACTGCAGAACAGAGAGAGCACCTTCTTGTACCCTGAGTAGGGGTCTCATGTTTCCAGGGCTGGAATACACTTCACATGTGTGAACCACTTTGCCTTCCAAGTAGGAGTACAGCTAGGGCTCTCCTTTAGTTACATGGATTTTGGCCAATGGGATGCTGACAGAACCAAGCATTTGAGAAGTTTTAGTTTTCTGCATATTCCCAGAAAGAGGGGAAACTTTAAACCATCTCTTATGCTAGTTGAAATGAAGGTAAAACACCTAAGTGCCTATTGGCTTCCAGATATTTATTAGGCTGACTTTAGAAAACCAGGCAAAATAACAGATGAAAGTGGGTTGGACCCATTTTTTTAACAACTTTTGCTAGCAACAAGTTTCCATAACTTTTCCCCAGAAAATGTATCAATTAATTTTTTTTAATCATCATCACCAACTTGCAGATGCATGCATAAGTAGGAGGAAAATAATTTCCTGCATCACACAACAGAGAACACAAAATTCACAGAGACAAGGCTTGGGATTTGCAGATCTCCACTGAAATCCCCATCACTGACACTGCTGGCTGACGGTACCTGTGGCCTCCCTGCTCTCCTCACAAGGCATCAGAGCACACACTCCCTGCCTTCAGGCATAACAGAAGGGCCAGGTGTCAGCCATAAAGAGTTATGAAATTAGAAGTGGCTTTTTCTTTTTTCCTCAAAACAGCACATGCAAAAATTGAGCAAGACTATGTTTCACACAGGAAGCTCCTGCTCTCCAAAGCATAGGGCCTCTAACACAAAAGTTCCCTGAAATACATCTTCCTTTCTTTAAAAAAATATTATGAAAACAAATTCTCTCCGAATTTAATGCAAAGTTCTAATTAAAATCTTCCATGATTTTTTTGGCTTCAGACAGGCAACCATCATGGAATACAGCAGCACAATAGAGCACACCAAAATATGACAACGTGGCAACCATCTGAAAAGAGCCACAGGGACCAAACATCCAGCTTCTGGTCCTGAGAGCAGCCCACAGCTCCAGCTCTCTAATCATCCACTTGGTACTTACAGGTAACTGGACCAAAACCTTGATCTTGTTCAAGTCAGTGGCAGAAGTCCCAAGTCTCTGCTCTTCTGCAGGTCTCTGGCCTCAGTGTAGCTTGGGGATATTTCACTAAAAGCTCTGAATGTTTCAGAAATGTGCCTATCACTATCCATCAGAAGGACAAATTTATATTTCTCCTAAATGCCTGATATTAATCACATGAAGTAAGAATAATTCACCCCATGAAGCTGTTCAGGAGCTAAGTGGTTTTCCCTGGAAACACCAGCTTTATTGTGTTGTGGGGTGCAGGAGAAAGCCTTAAAACATCAGCTTCTGGATTGAATTGGGACACTTTCTGAAATAAAATCTCATCTCCCTCACTGAATTTAATAATTGATCCAAATGCTTTTCTGGAAAGCTATTTTTCTTCTGCCCCAGCCAAAAGTACCAAGAGTTCTGAATCACCCATTCACTTCTTCATTTTTCACACATTTAAACTTAAATCTCATAACAGTTTAGGTCTGACGCCAAGGGGAAATGACCACACTATTCTGATGGATTGTCAAAGAAGAAAAGCATCAGTTTAACTTTATGGTGTTTTCTGAGAACAAAGTCTTCCCTTTAAAGGCTTTAATAAAGGTTCCACTTAGAAACAAAGTATTTTTTTAAATTTAAATTCTTAATTAAATTCTGTCAGTGTTCCTAGTAACAATGCAAGAAAAAAAATCCTATAGTGCTGTCTTCAGTGGATGAATTAACAGCTCTCCCTCAATGAATCAAAGTTCCCTGATACCAACCAAGGAAAAAAAATCAGAAAACACACTGTTTTTTGGGTGATCAATGCCAAAAAAAATGTACATTGCTTTACAATACAAGCACAAAATAGATGAGTTCTTTATCCAAATTAAAATGTCCACCCATACTGTAGCTGAAGTAAGTAATACTTCTGGAAACAAGAATGTGGAATATGAGGAAGGTTGACAATTCTGTATTCTATTCACACACTATGTGTGTAAGGCAGTGCACAGACAGCTGCAGGGTCTTGCCAGCCACAGTACAGATGGGACATTCACAAGGACTTCAAATTGACTAAATTTCTGTGACTCTCAAATAACAAGAAAATTGCTAAAGGTTTTCTTTCCTCCTTAACATCTTGTGTCTGATATGTCACTGCTCTGCTCAGTTACACAGCACAAGCAGAATTCCACTAACACATTCCCATACATGGGTAGAAGCTCTGCCATGCTTAGAGTACTGTAGGTACAACAAGAAATTCAAAGAATTTTAATTTCTTGCTCTGCTCCTAATAATAAACATGCTTTGTACCTCTTCTAAAAGCAGACAATTTACATTACTCTTTTAATGCCACTGGTCCCATGACTCTAAATCTTTATCTGCATCACTACTCTCAAACATATTACTGACATTTAATACTTATGGGAAAGGGAAATGCCTTGACCTCTTCCATGAGGAAGTTGTTCATCACTGGATTTTATCCAAGGAGAATGTTAAAAATGATACAGAAAAGTGGTTAACCATTTTTCTTAAATATAAAAAGTATCTCCTCTTAAGAATTTCCTTCCGTCTTACTGTGAGAAATACACTAAAAGGCAACACATTAACCTTGGTTTGTTTGCATGAACTCTTATCTTCAAATGTGGACATACAGCTCTGAAATTGTTCTACCTGACAGCTGAGGGATTGCCCCAATATGTCCACTCAAGAAAAAAGTAAGATTTAAACTGATTATGTGAGGAATGGAACCAGGCCCCCGTGCATAGGCTGCAAACCTACTGCACATGGCAGCACTGAGAGAAGCTCTTGGGAAGAGCACACAAACACTCTATAGAGCCCCTCTGCTTTGCCCTACCTATGATTTATCTCCATCAGGAGTGCCAGAGGACACATCTCTGCCTATTCCCTCTAACATCCCAGCAGATACAGGCAGTAGCCTCTGTCTCCCTCCCAACAACATCCCTGAGGCTGCCCAACATTTGGTTGGCTTTTCTGACCACCACACACTGACACGGCAATTTTAGGGAACAGTATATGATGGCTTAATGACCTCTTTCCTGAGTTTTAGCTGCCGCCTCCAAGTCCAAAATCATGCAGGTATGTGTGATTTACCTGTGCTGCTCTCCCTGAAGCTTTATTTCCTGCCTTTCTGCCCACTCACACAGTCATGAAGAGTTCCCTCCCCATGTGCTCTAAGAGTCAGTCAAGGCATTGTGGTCAAAACATGGATGGATTAAGAAATATCTGGTAATTGAGTGGAAAAATGGATAAAGGGAAATCCACAGGGTTGTTCTTGCTATAACTGAGAATTTAGTTCAGAGTGATAATAGGCAATTATTATTTCATTTTTAGATTGGTAAATTATGAATTTAATAAAGTAGTCATTCCTTTCATGCACTAAGTGACTAGGACTCACAGGTGAAGGAATTAATCAGGTTTGCTACATCTAGAAGACTTAGAAAAAATAAAAATCACTTATTTCTTTTTGTCTGTGAAATCTCAGGAATGAGATGGTGGCATTAGTCTAGAAAAGGTGACATAAGCCACCTGTTATTATTATCATACTCTTCTTTGGCTAGTGTTGGGGAGAGAACAGGTCACTTTTGCAAACCTCATGGGGCTCTGTTAAAATAAAACTTGAGCTCCGTCTCCACAGCTGCTGACACAGCAAGTGCCCACCACAGGCAGGTCAGTTCCTACATTCTGACTTTGGCCACACTTGTACCACCTAAGGTTAACTTGGACAGCAGCTCATACACAGCACAACAGGGTCAAATACAGGTCCCATGATAGCGCCCCACAGAAACAATAAATAAATCAGGAAGAACGTGACCCACAGTGTGAGGTTTGGCAGCCTTTTCTAGCTCCATCCCTGCAGTGCCCTGGGAAAGGCAGAGCCAGGCTGCCAGTGCAGAGCTGCAGGAGGACCCTCAGGAGGGAAGGTTCTTCTCCTCTGCTGCTCTCTCAGGACAGTAACCCCACTCTCTCTCACACCCACGGTGCTGTAAAACACAGCAGAGCCACAGAAGACTCTCACTAGAATTTTGAAAGAAAGTTCATTTAATAAATTTTGGAGTCTCTTGGCCTCTCTCCATTACTTTCCTTTTGCTATCCAACTCTGGTTAAGAGGTAGGTGCTCTTTAAGAACTTTATAATAGGAAAAAAGAGCCAAAAGACAATTTCCTCTTTTACCATACTAGAAAGGAATTAATTTGCTCAGCTTCAAAACAAGTAATTTTCTGGGTGTTAAATGAAGTTAAGTCCTTATTTACCAATAGAGATGTTTACACAAATGAAGGCAGATTACACAATAAAAATGTCCAGTTATACCCTAAATAATGTCCAATTGCAAGATTTTGCTCCTTGGGACCTATTTTGCAATATTTTTAATAACTGCTGTACTACAATATATTTAAAATCTTTTGCTTTCTAAAGCATTACTGGTACAATGTCTCCCATATTTTAGAATTGAATTATTCAGCAATTCATTAAATAAATCAGACAAATCAGATTCTAGCACAGCATGTAGTAGAGTAGACTCCAGTCACTGGTATTTATGATGCTTTGCAATTGATAGTAAACAGGCTTTTCCCAATTATATTTATGATCTTTTATTATTTTTAATCTCATTTATATACATAGCAGCTGTTTATACAAACAGTAGCTGTCAGGTCATGTTAGAAATCAATGTGTCAAAAGTATATAAAAAGGTTTTTATATAGGGCTGTATAAAATTACATATATACACAACTCACTTAAACATTTGCATTAGCAGTTGTTTTTCAACAGATTGTCAAGAGGTATGAATCTATTAATTTAGGATTAAGTCTGTTAGTATAGCATGAAATCACTTTATCAGCCTCCTCAAATACACCAAATTATTTTATAGCTAATGTAAACCATTCACAATGAGATGTTCTGCAAATCTCCTTTGCCTGCAAATGAAAATATGATTAGACACAGCTCCATGTAATACTTGGGAGGCGAGGACAAATGAAAATGTGTGAAGTGTGAAATAAATATAGCAGAACATGAATCTCCCATTCCCAGCAGCTGTTTGGCAGTGCAGCATGTGTGTGTGACAGCAGGAACAGCACCGTGTCCTCAGAGGCAATGAGACATTTCCCAAAGCGCAGAAATGCGTCACAGCTCCCAGCCCCAGGACAGACACCGTGGGCACAGGATGCATCACTGGCTCAGGGGGAGCAGGGATTCCAACCAGCAACAGCCACTTCCACACCCAGGTGGAGAAGCAGTATTGGTCTGCATCACTACCAGAATTGTGAGATTCATCATTGGAGCTGATGTAGCAATGTATTATACCTGGCTGTTTGTAGGTACTGAAATGGAGCACTGAGGCCCTTTCTTATCTGCTTTAGAACAATCTATAATTGACTATATTTTAGCAAGTAAAAAACCAAAAAAGTTTAAAATAGAACTTCTTTTTTTTAATCAGCCAGAAACTGCTCTCATTGCTGACAAGGGAATAGAGCAACACAACAAAGCTGGGATGACTACAGCAGAGAATCCACCAGGAGCTTCTAGGGGAGCCTGAGAGAGCAAGACATACACATAAAACCTACTGCCAGAAAGCCCAAAAGACACATCCAGCACAGAAGGGGAGCAAATGTCAAGAGGCTTTTGTGAGAACGGAAATGATGCACAAGGTGCACCAAAATACATGTGATTCACACTGCCTAGAAAGATCACTGGGGAGTGACCTGACTCATCAAGCACACCATAGTACACAACTGGAAGGAAAACATCAATAATAACAGGGTTTGTGTTTGAAACAGAAAATGGCATTTGTCCTGCATAACGGAGGGTATTTGTCAGCTCACCAGGTTTTACTTTCTGTTGGAAGCACAGGGAAGAAAAAATAAAAACAGAATGATGCATACTTATCAGAAGACAAGCAACCTGGAAATCTCTGAAGGGTCAGCACAGGCAAGATACTTTCCTTATTAGCCATACACACATTCTGAATTTCATGCAAATGCAATCTTTGACTACATAGACCAGTCCCATATTTTCACTCGTCAAAATAATGAATTAAAACCCAGCATTGTTCTAATAATAAAAATGTCATGCACTCTTCAACAGTAACATTAATAAAAGATGCAGAAAAAGCAACTGTGCATTTAACCAGGCCATGATCAAACAGCAGACAAAAGTAATTTGTATATTTTTTAAGCACTTTTTCTGCTTTCCAAGAACAGTTTTCATGGGGCACCACAATGATTTTTGACACTTTGGGTTACCATAAGCTTATATGGTATTTGGACATATCAACTATTCTTATGGTCATGAGAATTTATACAGGAATCATTCTATGAAAATTTGGACTTCCTATTCTTTAGCTAGGAAATGTCAGCTTTATTCTTCACTAATTCTCAAACACCAGGCAAAAATAATAAACTGCCAGTTAGGCATGTTATTTCAGAGGCACTGAATGGATTCTTAAGAAAGGACCAGATATTAGTGAGAACAGATGCAAATTATCTCCAGTACATGCTCCTGAGGGTGTGAATGGGAAGAAGGAAAAAGTTAGAGAATGCTGAAAGGCTTGTTTTATGAGGGGTTTTTTAAAATATTTTTTTAAGGAGATGGAATCTTATAAACAATTTGCCCACAATCAGCCTGTTTCACTTTGAAGCCAAGTGCCATACTTTAACCATTTTTAAAAATATTACCCAGTAAAACTGGTATTTCTTGAGAGTAGTTATATGTGCATTGTGTTGTATTTGCATCATTTATTCTTCAGGACAACCACCCCTCAAGTCAATGCAGAAAAATGCGTATAGGCTAACAAAAACAAACAAAATACTATATAGCTCACAGGATGTGGTGAGATTCAGTCAGGAGGGCACTCTTTATTTTTCTAGAAACTCGCATAACACACTGATTTTCTGCAAGGTAATTCCTGACAGCAAGCACAGCTAAAGAAATGTCTTTTCAGGTCAGGATCTTCTCCATGTAGAACAGTAAACACTGCACAGCTCTAGCCTAGAGATACAACAGTATTTAACGATGCAAATAGAAACACTAAGAGATAGAAAAACAGGACAAAAGCATCACAAGAGAAAGAATGAAATGTAGACAAATTCTATTTAATGTATATTTCTATGATTCCTGTATATAAAAGAACCTAACTCCCTGAGTAAAACTAATTGAAAGGCCAAAGTCAAAGAGATCTGCAGAGGGAACATCTATGTTAGGCAGTTCTTTGAGAAACCAAGCCCATACATTTTCCTACAGCCACCTTAATGCTAAACTTAATGGCAAATTCTGATTCCAATGATTTAAGGCTGCCTGGGCCGTGTTAGCCCGGGCAAAGCCAGGACTCACAATGGTCAGGTTGTGCTTTGTGTGTCTATTTTTGAACCACACAAGCTGAAGGTCCACTGGCGTTAGGATGGGATTGCATCGGCACTGAAGGAGGAAGACCATGATTTAGTGTAAAGTTACAATGAGACAAGGTTGGACAGACAGACAGACAATTAACCAAGGGTGCCACATCACAGACTGCAGCTGGAGTGCAGAAGGGAGCCCAGAGAGAGGGAGGGACCCTTAACTACACACTGAAAGTAACTGTGATGCTCAGACGAACTCAGGTGACCTGAAGTGAAATTTTCACTGTTTAGAAGGCAACAAAACACTTGGCTGTTTGCTAACATGATGTACTCAGCCCTATACTTTAAAAACATTTTGTCTTTTATTTGCAGAAAACTTATTATCAAAACCAGCAAGCCATCAGCTAAGAGTGAGTCATCACAGCAGCTACAAAAAGGACAGGATTAAAAAAATACGTATGTATGTATCCAAAGTTAACACCCAGGCATGGTAACTAACACAAAAGAACATTCACACATTGCAAGATGTTGTCTGTGCAAGGGGCTGCAAAATAATGAAATATTAAGAAATTCCATATGGAAGAGATTTTCAAGAGAACATTGTGAAAGGTGCATCTTCCAAAAATTTGTTCCGTAAGTGAGAACTGCTTTTGCCTAAAACTGATTTCACCATTCCATCAGGACTCATTAGCAAAAGATTTAGCAATAGCCTGTGAGATGCCCCCTTACACAGAAGTGATTCAGTTTCATGGTCCATCCAAACCCACATTCTGCACAGGAAATAGATTCACTGTAAAGAATCACATTCATTCTGTTACTGGGGTCAAGTATGAATTTTCTGAGGCTGAAGAACAGAATACAGCAACCACTTTCCGTGCATTTCTAATCTTTAGTCAAACTCTCACTTATCAGTGTTACTCCCTCTGAATCTGGTAGTATTTTTAGAAGTGGATTCTTTCCTTTGCCCTTAGGTCTTGCTGGTGCTGCCACTGACCACCTTGGCAAACCCATCTGACACTGTGGCTGCAACCACTGCACTGCATTAACCCAGTAAGAGAACAATGCAACACGTGTCTTGACAAAACACTTGTGAATAAGAGGAATTTGCTACGTATTATCCAATAAACGCCACAATTAAAACCAGATTATCTCCATGCTCTTTACTCTTTTTAATTAGCAAACTGACAAATACATACCCTTTCTTGTAGAAACAAGAAAGATATGGACAAGGAATTTTTCCACTTGCTGTAAAATACACAAGTGTGCACTTTGCCATATTTGAGACTTTTTTCACATACAAAGCAAGACATGTCAAGACCATATCCCAGCCTGCCTCAAATCTCTTCAAAGTGTTAAGTAAAGCAGATGAACATTTTCTTAATCCTGAGCTAGAATATGAAGTTTACTTTGACCAAAACACTGAAAACTGATCACTGGACAACTGAGGACAAGATTTTCATTAAACATCCTACATTTGTAATACTTCAGAATTTACCAAATTAGTTATTGGGTTTGTGCTTCCAGCCCTGCAGTAAATTCTGTCTCTTCCTCTCCTGCATGACAGCATATCTTGCTCAATTTCACAGTTATAACAAAAAGTGACAGAAAATACCAGGCATTGTGCTTTATTCTGTTCAGAGGCCATTTACACACATGCTTTGGGAGAGATGGCCACATGGGCATCTGCAGTTCTGTTTTCAATTTTACAGCCCTCACTGATGAGTAACATTAGATAAAACGCTGCTCACCCAAAGTCAACTGTGTGCCAGCAACTGAAAAACAACTTGAAGGTGTTAGATAAGTGACATTTCAATTAGAAATATCACCTTCTATTAATGGAAGGTGTGTTTTTGCATTATCTAATCTGAAACTTTAATTTTGGGAGGAACAGTCAAAGCCAGTAACTTCAGCACCTGGCTGTTCATATAAAGTCATTAATACAATATAGATTTTACACCGAACAATGACAAAAAGCCCCAGCTTTAACTGGGTTTCCCTAATAACATTTAGAAGTGTTGGGGGAAAAAAAGCATCATTTCTCTATTAGCCACATGCAGGCTCCAAAGGGTTGTTCATCTTCCAGACAGCTGACTCAAATCTGACACTGCTAACTACTTTGGAATTTTAGAACAAAAACTTTCACATTTTGCTTTAGAATACAAGAAAAAGCAATTTCACTTCATATCTTTTCATGGATGCAAATAGGTGTGCAACAATAAGAAATTAATTGCTTCACTTCAGGTCAAAGTGTAGAATCAGCACTGCCTACTGCAGGAGGCACCAGTGAGGTGAGGTCCTCAAGCAGAACATCAGAAATTCTGCAGCTTGCTACCACGTGGCTCTGAACTCCTAAGCATACAAAAGAGAAAAAGCTCCCCAAATTGCCAGAAGACTTAGCCAAGTCGGACATCAAAGTTACAAACCAACCCCTTCCTTTTAAACTCTCATTTAGCTTTTGTAGATTTTCCTCCTGGGTAATAATACGATTTTGTACACATCATTAATTTCACATAGCTTTAGAGTTCAGCTGGTCTAGGTAAAGGAGAATAGGATTTTCTAGTAACATTGCTCTAAGAATGAAAAAAAAAGAATCAAAAAGGACAATAAATTAAAGCAAGGCTAAAATATCTGCAATCCCAGATAAATACTCCAGCTCTTATTCAGTCCAAATTTCATAAAAGATAAGGATGAGAGAGAGATCTCAATTTCCCCATCCACTCTTGGACAAAGAATAATTTAGAATGGATCTCATCTTTACACATGAGCCAAACCAAATTTAAAAAATAGTTTTTATAAGTCACAATGCCTATTTTCTTACTAAAAAGCAGATAAGCAGTACACAACTCTCTGATAGAAGCTGCATTCGAGAAAAATATGTATGTGCCCAACATTATCTCCTTCGAATCCATGTCTATGACTGGTAAAACGTTATTTCTCATTTTATCTCTGCTCCCTTGTTTTTCTGCTCTTCTTGCCAGTGTCAGACAATGTGTTTTTATCCCACTTGCCAGCACTGAGCTCAGTGTGAGCTCCCTAAGCAAGGCTAATCACAGTGGGCCACGTTGCCTCTCTAAGGGCAGAGCCTCCTTGCTGCCGTTTAAAGGTCTTGGACAAGAGGTTGTCAGTCAGGGATTTCTGGCTGGATGGACCAAGGGCTGTGAAGCCATCTCAAAGAAGTAGTTGGTCAAGACCAACATTTCTGCAAGCTGCTTTAATTTTATCATTCTCAGCCTACCAGCAGGCTGAAAGGGGCTCAGTACCGAGTCAATATCCATTCAGAACCTCCTGTCACTGGGATCCAAATGACACTAAAACCAAATGAACTATCACACCAGGAAAAAGAAGCCAACCTAACTGGGCTGTCTCACCTCTTCCCACTTAAGCCTCCACCACCAGCTCTTGGCGTTTTCCACAAATGCAGGGCAGGTAGAAGCTGCTAGCATTCATAGCACCTCCCTAGTCCCCAGAGGGCTGCCATTATTTGAAAGCTGTTTCCAATATTCTAGTAGTTTTAATCATCTGCTCTCCCCATCAATCACAATCACTGGGAGTGCCTTGAAGTCCTTTCCAAACTGATGATGCTTTTCCAAGACCAACTTCTAACCTGTGCTAGAGCAAATGTGAAAAATCAGCCAAATGTGACACCAGCAACCCCAGCTCAGGGAAAGATGATACTCATGCACTTGAAAATGCAGACATATGCCAGCCAACTTGATGCAAAATTAATCTAATTCTGTATTCCTACATGCTTTAGGGAACTCTTAGGTTTTTTTTACCTGGGAACATATTAACCTTGAATAACGCTGTATGCTCGGATCCCTCCAAGGCAGATAAGGCTTATAAATCTATGAAAAGACTGATTAGAATAACAAAATATACTTAAGTATCAGTTTCCACCCTTGTGGGCTCTACAATAAGACAACTGGCGGAAGCAACTTACACATGTTAAGCTGCAGGCATCAAAATTAATTATTTTACACCAAAGCTTGCCTCTAAAGGGACCACTGTAATTAGTATAATAAGCATTAGTACAGATCATGAAATTTATGTGGGTTGGGCTTTTTTAAAGTTTATAAATCCCCTTTGTATGCAATTGTTATGTTATTGCTATTTGAAATAAAAACACAAATTAGACATTTAAAATCTTATTAAAATATATGCCATTAAACACTGACTAAAGTGCATATAACCCTCCCACAATTTCAGACTTTATGGACAATATCTATCATTCTAAGTCCATAAGTATATTAATTGCATGGATTTTAAGCACCATTAACACTCAACCAATAGTGTTATTCCAGAAAGCTTCCAGCAAGGATTAACACCTTTTGGAAATAAAATTTAATTTGCAGGGAAGGTAATAACATTTTAATCTATCTCAATGTATTAAAAATGAAAGGAAAAAAACCCAGCTAATATTGGCTTTGAACACCGGAGGCCTGTCCCATGGCTGCCAGGAACTAAAACAAACCCATTGATTGGGGAGAGCTGAGGGGGCTGAGTGGCCTGGGCTGCTCTGTGCTGCACTGGAGCTGGGAGCCCCTGCACCTCCTCCAGCTCCCAGCACCTCTGCTGCAGCCCAGAGACAGGAAACAGATGCTGAGGTGACAGCAGACAGGCATTGATTGCTTCTTTTAGGATTAGCATTGAAGTGTGTGCGATGTGTAACGCTTAACCCCCAGCTCCTGCACCTCCCCACCAGCCACCAGCCCTGCACACGACAGAAAAGAAGGATTTTGCCTTGAGCCAACAAAGCATTTGACTTTGTAGGAGCAGCAAAGATCAATCTTGCTCCTGTTTTTTGAACGCGGCAGTTGTTTGCTTTCAAAAGTGCTACGAGGCAACATTAAGTTGCTGTTGCTGGATACCAGATTTATAATTACATCTCAGACTCAATTTATAAAGCAATTTTTTAGCATATCAAAATTTTTACTGGTACAAGTAAAAATGCTGAACAGTAGTTCTGGATATAATCATTATGAAATTTGTGGTTCTTTCTCTGAAATTTAGATTTGTTACCTCCAGGCTCCCAGCAATTTTGACCAATTAATTAATTACTGCTTTCCTTCCTAATTTTCTCAAACATTTTGACTGTCACTCTATGTGTAGTATCCTCCCTCAGATTATTTCATAGTATCACAATTAGCATTAAAACAGATACTGTTTTTCCACTCAGAAGCCAATGTTTTTGAAGTGAACCTAACAATTTTTTCCTACTTTCTGATCTATTATGAAGCCTAAATAACACCTGTAAAGTGCTGCAATATATGGACAAAGTAAGACTTGGAAAGGAGTATTTATGGGAGGGCTATTCTTGTACTAATTTCCTTCCACATTTCCTTCTAAAAGAAAGGGAGGGTTATTCTTGTACTAATTTCCTTCTAATAGAAATATTACATAACATAAAATTTGACAAAAGATCACTGTTTTGTTGCCAAGAACTCTAACATATTCATTGAAATAAGCCCTTTAAAAGGGGGCCAAACATGCTTCAAGTGCTGCCTGAAAGAAGAAAGGAAAATTCCACTGAGATTTTAATCTGCCATTTACTATTGCTGAAATAATGGCTGATAACACAGATCCCAGTAGCTAATCACACTGTTAACATCCCTTTCACATTGGTTTACATGATTTCTGTGAGCCATTGCTCTATCCATCATAATTGTTTATGTTTCCTTTCAGGACACAAGGATTTATGTGATCCAAAGCTAAAGGAAACTTTTTTGTTAATGTCAATGAGTAAGACCTCACACAAAATATGCACCTTGGCTGTCTTGAGCCGGCAGTTACCAAACCCTCATGTACAAATTTAAACTCACAAATGTTCCTGGACCAATATCATAATCATGTCATCTAGGGATGCTAAACCAAGCTCAAGTTTATGTGAAGATGAACTAGAAAATTTTAATTAAAGAAATGTTAAGCTTTTGGGGGTTTTTTTGTTTGTTTTTGGGGTTTTTTTTGTTGTTATTGTTTTGGTTTGGGTTTTTTAATAAAGTAAAAAAGACAGCAGTCCGAAGGCCAGAAGAGACTCATCCCCTGTGTGTGAGGGGAAACAGGGAGGCAAGCAAGCAAAGCAGGGTGATTACATAATAGTTATTGATGGGAGAGAATACAAGATAAACTTTGACTGAGTAAATGTTAGTCAGAAAAACAAGTGTGTTTAAAATGAAGGCACTGTTTGCAGGAGTTTCTGGCTTATAGCAAGCTTCACATCATTAATGTTTTGGAAAAATTTCTGTTGACCAAACCCTGACTAGTTCAGGGCTTTCCAGTAATCACTATAGATCAGACTTGCTTAGAAAGAAAGTGTAATGTATCAGTTCTGGCTTACTTTGGGATCTGTTTGTAGCAAATAAAGGATCCTGACAAACCAAAGACCAGCAGAACATTGTGATCCATGCCCACACCCACCTGAATGTGGATGGCTGCCATTACCACACAGAGAAAAGCAGACTCTAAAACAGGTTGGAAGCTTAAAAACATGAGGAGGCAACTCCTGGACCTGTCCAAATTGTTGATAAATTTTAGGAAGCAGAATGGGACAGCAATTGAAGGAATATTGACACTGCTGTAGCAGCAATGGTTATAGTTTGTTCCAAGCAAGGTGTTCCCTGCCCATGGCTGAGGTGTGGAACTAGATGATCTTTAAGGTTCCTTCCAAACCAAGCTATTCTATGAAAACATTTTACAAATCATCAGGATGGCAACTCCTCCAGGCCCTTACAAATGAGTACAATTAGTTTGCATTAAAAACACACAACTGTGCTGCCTCTGATAGCAGGGTCTGGACTGGATATCAAGTTGTACTTCCTACATTCTCACATCTCAGTACCTGACCTGGCTAACACTACACAAACAGAGTGCAAGCTGTTTAAAAAAGGCTGATCGAAAATGTATTTCCCTGTCACCTCCCTAGTGCATTCTCAGGGCTCCTGACTAGTTACCAGTCCTTTTCCTGACATCACTGTCTTTCAGATGCATATCAATTTGTAAATCACCACAGAAAATTGGCTTTTGTCACTCTTTTTATGCCACTTTTTCTAAATACAATTGCAATTTACATCCTTAATCACTAGCTACATTTCAAGTTTCCAGGCACATAAAATTATTACAGCAACTACTTCTTAAAAAAGCCACTGTAGTGACCACAATAAATTTCATTAATTTCCACATTTCTTAGCTGGATCACCATGATTTTTTTCTACAAGTGCTTGTGCACCATCTGAGAGCTTCTCTTGTATTGACTGCATTTAAGAAAAGAGTTTCATTACATTTCTGCATGTCAGCTGCTAAACTTAATGACTGTATTCCTTGCTGAGGGAATGGTTTTTCACACATCCTGCAAGCAGTATCAAAATTCTTCAAATTCTATGTTTATATTTCCATCAGCCACCTACCTGTTTAACTTATTTATTCCCCCACTCTTGAGCAGACATTTCACCCTCACCTCTTATAAAGCCCGTTTCTTTTCAACAGTTTAAGTCTCTGCTCCTCTCTATACCCAAGTTGTGCAGCTGTAGCTCCTGATCACCCAGCTGCAGCTCCACTCATTCAAGCCTCTCCTGAGCCACAGAATTTAACCATGAAGAAGTCTTTCCATTTTTCTGCAGCTGACAACAGCTACTCTGTTTAATGATTCCTAGTTATGACTAATTTCTGCTTCCTTGTATTTTCACTAGCAGAACAGGCCCCCACCAAGTTCCTCTCTTGTTTTCCTTTCTTTCTCCTAAAGCAAGGCCTGTGGATGCACCTTGGTGAGCTCATTGCAACTCAGCTCCCTCCCCACCTTTCCACACCTACATCAGCTGCTTCACTGGGTCTTATCATTTCCATTCCTTATTCAACAAAACAACATGAACCAATTTGCTCTGCTGCATTTTCAGTTTCCAGAACACTCTTCTATCACTTGCAAAAGAAAATCATCTATCCAGAAGTTGCACCAGCTGGGGCCATGTCATAAGGAAAAGGAACATGGACTGACAGCGCTCATATAAACCTTTGCATTTAAAGGCATGAGAATTACACACTGACAGAATCTGAGTGTCTGAACACGCAGTTGTTCTTTCTAGAAATGTTCTGGGTTTATGATAAATTCTTTTTCCATTTATATTTTATTCTTGATCAATTCCACCACTTTTAATAAAATAATGTTTTAAATAAAATCCTGTTGCTATTTGTTTCTGCCAATTTTGTTCTCCTGAATTCAGTTTTGCCTGCAGCAGCACTTCAATTCTGACTTATAACTTTCACTAGTAAGGCCAATTAACTCTCGTCATACCACTTTCCCTTAACTTAAACAGAATTAAGGGCTTCCCTCAAAGCAGATTGTTTTCTAAGCCATACTTTAGATGATAAAGGAATGTAATTAAAAAAACCACAAAACAACACAACAACTCCACCAAAACAAAGCCAAACAAAACAAAAATCAAATAAACAAATCACAAACATTTGCAAGAAAGACTCAAAGTGAATCTTGGAGATAATGGGGGCTAGAAAATTGTAAGCATTGAGGCTCCAGCAAAGCTAAAAGCAAAAAATGGTTAAGGAGAGAAGAAATAAATCATAATAATTTCTGATTTGCTGAACCTCTGGATCAGGACTTTCTGGTCTGACTCAACAAGCAAAAAGATCTCCTAAACTCTTGAGTTCTTATTATAACATCCTCTCAGCTGTGGTGAACTCTCGCCTTTCCTATGAGCTTCCCTGCTACAAACAAGCTATAGACACCTATCCCTAATCCCAGGTATGATCAATAATACTTCTGTCACTTAATTTTACAGACACTTCCTCTTTGACCTCTTTAGAGCAAAGTCTGTATCTCCAAGAAAGCACATTGCCACAAAGCTAAAACTCTCCAAGCCATTTTCTTTTCATTGGTCTTGATTTAATACATCTGGAAACAAATACCTGACACAGGTATTTGCTACCAATTTTCAGCCTTACCCACCCTACAGTGGGCTTGAGGATTCAGCTATGCTCATTTCTGAGAAATAAGGCAGAAGAAAATGCTGAGCACTTAATAAAGTAATTTAAGAGTCAACCTTAATGATGCTTTAGGATACTGGTGCACTAAAAATAAATGAAGAAAAATAAATAAATTAAAATTAAAATAAATAAAAGAGAAAAAAATAAAAAATGAAATAAAAAATAAAAAATAAAATAAAAATAAAATAAAAATAAAATGGCATGTTAAATTGAGAATGCAAAGAATCAGGCAAAATATCTGCTTCTAAATTGCTGTTCTTCCTTCTTCATTTCCTGATTATTGTGGGCTTTTCTACAATGCTAATGATTTTTCCAAATAGCTCTTAAAAATAAACAAATAAACAAAATATGCTTTTACTTCATCCAGAGCACACAAGCAGGAGAGATACCAAAACAACACACAGAGATGGACAAATCCTGTTAAGATCTCCCTCAGCAAAGAAAGGGTCACAGGTGCAAAGGCAGCAACATCATGAGGAACTAAAAGCAGACAAACACAGATCACAGGAGAGAAAATGCAGCACAAGAGAAGGGATGTGATCACTGCTACAAAGTGGAATGTCCTTTTGAAATGGCAAATAGGCAAGCTGGTTGCAGAAAGCCTCCTAATCAAGATGCTTAGGGATGAAAGCTCATGGAATGCACAACCAGGTCCTGCTTTGCCCTGAAGCAATGTTATCCTAACATCCAGAGGCTGACCACAGAGACTCCTGGGCCAACCTGCAGCCAGCACTACCATTCCTGTCTCATCCCTCCCTCAGACACAGCATAATGAACACAGAGAAGGTGGCAAGATTCTTTCCCAGCTATGAAAATCTCTCCTTGGGTGCTACTGGCACTCTGGTACACACAGGCAGACAGACTCCCACCTTGGATTGCAAAGTTTGAAACCCATTGTACACAATCTACCCAGTAAGGCAACAAATGTTCCTCCTCCCATCTCTGTGACTTTCTTATATTCTGGATATTTTTATATCCAGAATATCTTATAATATTCTTATATTCTGGATCCTGTGAACCATCCAAGTTGCAGTGAGACCTGCCAGATGTGTCAGATAACTCTTGTCCTGCCAGCTTCTCCATGTGCAGCTCTGGAGAGCTCACTACAGTTGCTACTTCCAGGGAAATAAAACCCTAGTTTTTCCTCCTAGTACCACTTCACTCCAAATTAGAGCTGCCTTTTTTTTTTAACAGGCCTATGGAAATAAATAGGAAAACTAGAAAACAATGTATGTTCTGTGAGAGAAAGAATGCTGTGTTTTAGCTCTAAAATAAAGAATAAGAACAAAGTATAGTCTGCCATCTCACGTTGCTCAGATACAAGGCAAATTACCAAGAATGTTGCTGATTCTGTGAATTGATAGAGTTATTATGTCACATAGCCACATTTTCCTGTATGGATTCTCTTTTTTTGGCTTAATGTAATTAAGCCAGAACAGACATGGTTTCCAGTCGACTTTCCCTAACGCTGAAGTAAATCTTTCATGGTTATAGCCCTGTGCACAAAGACTCAAACACTGAAAACACAAAAAAAGCAGTTCTTGAAAAGCATGTGGAATCTTGATGCCTATAAACAGTTTGTTGAAATATGAACAAAGACATGCACCTGGCACTTCCATAGAGAGGTTTATAGGGCAGGGTTTATGATTTATATGTGCTTATGTTTTAGAGCTAACATGCCACAACAGGGAGGTAATAAGTATGTTCTTCACCAATTATTCAAAGCACTCTACATTCCTTCAGTGCTACAGCACTGCTCCAGCTGGGCTGTGTCAGCTCTTCCTTCAGAAAATGCATCCAAATACTTGCAGATAGGTCAGGAGAACATATTGTGGAATGAATATAAACTGGGAATGGCAGCAGCAAAACTCTGTTCACCAGACTCTTCCAAAAATTGAGTTTACTGATTAAATATGTTCATAAATAGAGCCTCACTTGCTGGTTACCTGTAAGAAGCTCATGTATTTCAATCAGTACTTTTTTTTGAAAAGATTTATATGTCCATGCTAGTATTTTGATTTTAATAATGTTTCAACACATTGAGATCGTGCATTAGATGACTTCAATATCAAATGACTGCTGACTGCAACATCTGACAGGGTGATCCTGGCCCTTTTTGAGGAGAAAATTAAGAACATCAGTCATTATGACCAGCATTCCCCTCATAAGCCTAGTAGTCCAAGCTCCTGCTAATAAAGGATCACCACAAAAATGCAAAACCAGAGAATATTTTTTAGAGAAAAAAAATTTGAATGGCAGTTAGAATACACAACATGCTTTTTTATTATGTTTATGTAAGTGTACAGAGAATACAGGTAAGTTTATTATGGATATGTTTACATATCTATACATTTTTCTGTTTCTTTGTAGATGCACTAAGAAAGGCTTTAGGAAACTGTGATTCACCTTATGTAGTTCATGCTTTCTAAAAAGCAAAGCATTCTAAATTTTACTCTGCTGCCAAAAGCTTCACAGTATAAACCCATCCAACAAAAAAACCTTAAATTATAAAAAAACCCCTAATAACAATTCTGTGATCCTCTGGGGGTTTGTTGTTCTCATCCTCATATTTACACAGTTCACTGTCAATAAGCTAAGCCAGAACCCTTGCAATAAACCAAACATCCCAGTAAACAAGCTAAAGTAATCTCAATTATGAACAAACTAACATGTTCTTACTGTTCATTAAGGTTGCCTAGGAACTACTTTTACTTTTTTGAAAAACAGCCAGAGTCTGGATAAACAATTCAGCCCCCAAAATGAGCAGTGAAAACAGATAACATCCGAAAGCCATGAAATCTGAGTGCCAAAGGCACACCCTGGCCTGGCCAGGCTGTTTGAGAACACTGAGATAATGGCTTACAAGTAGGGATGACAGCATGGGCTGGCCAAGATTTAGACAAAAAAACAGCCATTGAAATTAGACTGCTAAATCATATGTGATCATAGAGAGACGTCCTTAGCACCATTAAAACCAAAACTAGCATAAATAAGTAGGTGTTCAAGACATTCATTAATTGTGAAAGACAACAGCTCCAACCAGGCAGTTGGCACCACTAATTAGCCTCATTCCCCCACCCTGCCCCAGCAGGTTTCCCCAGGTTTCTTATGCAGTCCCAACCCTCCTCTGTGACATGGAGTGAGACAAAGGACAGCCAGCAGTGTCATTTCACCCAGTGACAGCACCCAGAGCTGTGGCAGGGAGAGGGGAGCTCCTGTGTGTGCCAGTGCAGAGCCGGCAGCTCCTGCACAGCCTGATCACCCAGCTCCACACTGGAGGCGCTTCCAGAGGCACAATCCATGTGTGAAACTGTGAATCTCTGTGAGAATTAATGCTATGAAATCTGGAGCAAAAACAGAGTTCTGGTTCCAATGCAAACACTCCAAACTGGTGGAGTGCCTGAAAATTGCAAACTGATCTAGATTCACAGGTTTGGAAAAGATTGTAAACACCAGTCTTACACACTGGGAATTTGGCTTCTGTGTTTCAGACAGAGCATGGATACTTTTGAGCTATCCAAAGGAGGCAGTAAAGGAGAAAATCCCTTTCAAAAACAGTGTTATAGATCCAAGGTGATTATTAAAAGTTCATATTTTTATGCCAGTCATCTTCTATTTAAACAAGTATTTCATATGCACAGAAACACTGAAAGATAAATTTTCATTAATTTTGTTTGTACAATGATAGAATCATTCTGATCAGTTGCTTCCATCATGCAATGATGTCTTTATAACATATTCCTTAGTTTTCATGGTGTCCTGGTGACATAGCATGCATAAACACATAGTCACATACTACATTTACCACAACATGTACAAGATTTAAATTATCACCTTTCAAATCAACCCAGTATTCTAGGCATGTCCTTTCCAAACTTTTCCCTTCACAAGAGGAGCCAACTATTTGCTCCAGTTCAGAACAAACATATGTTGAAATGTGAGGAATTCCTGAAAAATGGTAGCTCCCATCTTTTAGCTATTTATACATGTTTGCATTGGATATTAATTGCCTCCAATTTTTCCTCTACAAAGACATTATATTTTGTCCTAGAGGTGTGAGCAGTGACATAAGACAATGAAGAGGCAAGCTCTATGGTTCTGCAGTTCACACACACCCTTTCAGCAGCACACTGGCCACTTTGATTAGCTTTTGATGGAAGTGACAGATTTTCCAGGAAGAGTTATGTCTCCAGTAGATCAGATACTGCTCCTTATTGGAAACTTGCACCTGTTTTTAACATTATCAGCCTGGTGAGTACTGGATTTTACCTGCTTTTTCTCTTACTCTATAAAATGCTTGCTCTATTTATAATAATTTTAATAGAAAGAGCTGATTCTCAGACCCCAGTGCTTTGCAGACAGCACTGCTCTGGGGCTGAGGGAATAAGGAGACTGAATTTTCACTCTGTCATGAGCGTTCAGAGGATCTCCACCAAGTTAATGTGTGATTGAACAGCCTAATTCCCCTGTGAGGTGATAACAACACTTCTGCACTGTCTGTTCATCCCCCAGCACTGGGCAGGGCTAGGTTGATGAGCAAAATGTGCCTGGAACCACTGTGTGCTCAGCCATAGCTCCAACAATTATCATCCCACTCTGAACTGCTCTGATGAGAAGGGGTAGAAATTCTGGTTTTGTGTAACTCTGTGTTCAGAACACCATCTTCTGTTGGTTACATTTCTTTCTCAGAAAGAGCAAAACTCCCTGCTAACTAGAAAACAGTGTTTTCTCCAAACAATCTGCAGAGAGAAGAAAACTCATTTATTTATGCTTCTGTTTAGCTCAAAGAACACAGTAAATAGTGTCAGGAGGGTCTTCTAGCAATAATTCTTGGTAAATTTAAAGAACTCCAGAAGTAAGAACTGACCTCTAAATCTTTTCACAGTTAGGCTGGAGAAGAGATTTTTCCAACAGTAATTATCACTGACAGCACTATACGCTCTCCATCAAATTTTAATTACAATTATTAGGTCAACTAGAAATAGAGGCCAGCTCAAACACCAATTTCTGCATCTCTTCTGGTTCCAAAGTATAAATGTGGGTTTATGAATACATAGTGTATTTAAGTTTACCACAATGGGAAGTCTTGTTTGTCATTTTGAGAAATGACATTTCAAAAATTACTAATTACACATTAGTCCACACCCATCTTCAGAGGTGACTAATGCAAACATCTTGCTTTACCATAACTGCAGCCTTTCCCAGAAACTGATAATTTTATGATCAGTTAAAAATCAAATGGGATAACTCTTTTGACCTACAAGAGCCTTGCATCATTAACATGTCTAGAGGAAGTGCCTAAACTATCCTTTTCTGCTGCACAACAAAAGAACCACATAAAGAATAGTCACCAATTTCATGTTCTCTATTTCAGCATTATATGTTCCTTTCAAATTTTAACTCCATTCTACTCTAAACATAATTTTTACATAAAGGTTGCTTCAACTGAGCTGGATTTACTCAAAGGAAGGGTAAATGGAGGGCTACAATATGCTCCCCACTGACAGCATCACCTATTGAGAACAAATCACACGGCCCATCCCAATGTACTTCACTGTCATCATCACTGCTTCCAGCTCTAAGGAATTTTAACATGATTCCTTTCTCAGGAATAATTTGTTGGTTCAAATTCTGCTTTCATAAAACCTGACACATAAATTATGATATTTGTTTGGGATCGTGTGGAGATCAGAGCTGAATCTCAAACAGACAGGACTGCCAGTGCTAGAAATGGGAGCCAAACTTCACAGACTTTGGATCATGACCGCATTCAGTGCTCACCATCCTGTGCTGAATTTCATAAAAATAATCTTTTGAATGGCACAATCTGTGTAATATTAGATTTAATGGCATGCATAATTTTAGAAAACACATTTTAAATGTAACATTTTGCTGCCAGTTCCCAGGAAGACCATGGCCACGATCATGCAGCAGGGGTGAAGATTCACAGGCCAGATTTAAGTGGCAAACACAAGTTAATTGGTATCTGTTTCTGGGATAAAACAAAACTATTAAAAACTACAGCATATAAGCCTGAGGGAAAAGGGCTGATTTTCAAAACCACAGCAATATGTTTGATGAATAAAGGACCTCAAATACCTGCCTGCTTGTAAGTGGTTGACTTTTACTCCAGCCTGACACTTCTTGGAGGTATTGAAAAGATGGCTCTTGTTGGCTCTCCCTGCTCAAGCCAGGTGAAAGGCATCATGAGCAGAGGAAAATGTTCTTTATCAAGAAGGCCTTTCATTCCCTTAAAAAACCACAGGTTTTTGACAGAAGTACAACAGAGAAATGAGCACAGTAAAGTCCAAACCCTCAAACCCAACCCACCTGTTGTTAAAGATCAAGTACAATCAAGTCTACATATAAAAATAAGTACATAATTGCCCTGTTTTATGAACTTTGGAAAATTATGTCACAGACTTCTCATTCAGTTCAGCTTCCTACGCAGTAGAAGCCAAACAAAAAAATCTACTATTTATCTACCAAAATCAAAACAGTTAAACTTTAAATTGTTATGGAAATGCTGAGATTTGAAACATTGCCTTCCTTAGAATCTTCATATTTTCCAGCCTCCCCTTTTGCAGTATGCTATGATGATTATGAGGGATTCAATTAAAGCATAGCAGCTGAGGAAGACTAGAAGTTAAAGCATATAGCTTCCTGGAAAGAGATTAAATGCCTTAATTGTTCACAGACCTCATCAGAAAAAAATAATAATGTAAATTTCCATCACACTGGAGAGGCAGACCTTGTGGATATTAGCACCACTGCTGCTCAAGAGTCTGCAAATGACCTCGCTCACTTGTCCCAAACAGCATTTCACCCTCCCCTGCTCTCTTCTCCTCTCACACACACAAACAGATTACTCTGCTGGCCCAAGCAGAATGTTCTGGACTCACACAGCAAGTGGATGACAACAGTAATACTTTCCTGTTCCTACAGCAGAAGCTAACACTTTTCCTACAGCTAAAAAAGGTTTGAGAGAAGACCTAAAATGTGTCTTTTTTCCAAGTTTTCTTTCCTCAATGCTTCCCAGTAACTTTCATTTTACAGACCTGTTTGAAGGGAACACACAAAGAAAACACAGTTCATCATAGAAAAAGTGGATAAAAATTTCTAAACCACAGATGCATTGGCCTGGGATCAATTCTAGGTCCCTTTTCTCAGAAAAAGTTTAGGGATATATAAACAGGATAGAATTGAAATACTCCTTATGGTAGCAGGAGAATATTTTGACAAGAAGTGTTTTTAAAAAATAACTTTTGTAAGTTGTCTTCAGTAAAATCATCAGCTTTACTCACATCAGATTGCTACCAGGACATATCCAGGTTTCTAGTAATTCTACATCTGAATTATTCATTTGCTTCTAAGCAAATGCACAGATATATTCTATGTGCAACAGTCCAGTCTATTTCCTGAAAGAATCAATAGTGGGAAAATGCATCAGAAATGAACATAAAAGGGTACAATGAAGAGAACCATAATGCCACAATTCTCACAACCTGTGGTACTTTCCTCAAGCCTGGCTCTTGAGATGCAGAAGCAGGGGGATATATGTAAGAAGCAGTTTTCAACAAAGAAAATAACTTTGTTCTTCTTGTTTCAACAAAAAGGAATAAAATATCTTAAAAATGTAAAAAAAAAACCAACAGCTAAAATGTTCAGATGTGAATCATTCCAAACATTTTACTAAAGTATAAAGACTTTTAAAGGCAATGTAATTTTGAGTTCCCAATAAAGAATTTGTTTTAAACTATTTATTCTCACTAGACTACTAGTGACTTTAATAAATATTGCTATTAGAAGAGCTATTTATTTGATTTTATAGCAGTTGAATTTCCCAGTCCAGTCACCTTCCTAATGACAGCTCTTTGCTCTAACACAAGCAATAGAATGAAACCTGCTCCCTGAAACCCTTTCCACATTACAGATACCTCAATCAATTCTGGTGGGAAGAAGCCTCTTTATTTACAGCAGCTCAATGAAAACAGAATTCTAGTCATCAAGTCTATTATTCACTGGATGTTCCTGTAAATTGCATTTCTATAGTGAGTACATGTTGCAGTGCTCATCATGTTAGAATTCTGTTATTGGGATTCCAGACACAAATCCACTGGAAGTGAAGAGATTTTCCCAAAATTACATTAAATTACATCTCTCTCTTACATATCCCAGAGATGGACTGAACTCAGCAGAGAGATGTAGACCCAAATTCCATTTTACATGCACCTTTTCAGAAAGAACCCAATTGAAAAAGAAGTTGCTGCGGTGTTTTTCATTTTATTCTGGTTTAAAATACAGTTATCATCTACTTCATCCCTTCCGGAAGAGAAGAGATGATGGAATGCATTAAAGGGCACAACTGCTCCTAGGCAGTGATTCACACATCCAGAGACATTGTAAGCAGCCAGCATTGGATGCTGGCATTGGGATTTGGTTACAGCTCCTTTAGCTCTGTGAGAACTGAAAGCCTGCAAATGTCACCTCATGGAGGTGTCCTGCCCAGCAGCTCCACCCAGCAGGTTCTGCCACAGAACACTGAGGCAGAGGTGGGCCACAGCTGCCAAATACACTGTTACTGAGCAGAGTTTGGGAATCAGGCACACATGTACAAAAAATGGTTTGCATAGAAAAAATACGTCTCCTATGTCAAGAGCTCCATGTAATAAAACCAACAACACAAATGGGGATAGCACAGCCCATTGCTGTAGCCAGCTTTACAGGCTGAACAGTACTTACAGCAAGTGGTTTTTAGTCCCTGTCATGATAAACCTGTGAACATGCACATGGTTCATCATCAAAGATCTCAGCACCATCTCCCTAGAGAGGAAGCCAATTACAAACTCCCCAAGCGGCAGGAGGGCAGCATGCTGCCAGCATAGACTGCTTCAGACCTGGCTGCTGTTCTGATGAAAATGCAGATTATTTTTCTTGTCACGACATAAATAAGATCAGAGCAAAATATTATGTCACAGGTGAATTAGTGCTTCCATGTGACACACTCATGGCCCATCAGACACAGCTGGAACAACTGAATTTGTGCAATGCGCTGCAGTTCATTTCTATCTGAACCTCTGATTAAGCTAACAGATTTTCAGAAACCAATTATAGCCAGACAAGAACTTACTGATTGTACATATGCAGATATTGAAAAACTAGTTGTTATCACTGCAGAATCCAAACATTTCCTCTTGATTTGCCTCTCCTACCACTATGACCAAATAGACTGTAATTATTCTTAGCCACAATAAAGTTACACTGCCAACCCTTGGAGGGTGTTGCCATCCTAGATCACATCTTCCTTAAGAGGTCCTTCAAAAACACACTAGGTGTATAAAAAGATTAGGAAGCAATCCACAGTTGTGCAGCTCCCATTGGAATCTTTAGCTCTGTCCATGACTGAGGTGTGATAGCCCTAATATGAAAAATAACTTCTGAAATCTTGTTCCTGATGGGCACAACAGCGTCACAAATTCTGCCTGAAAAGTTGTTCCTTGTCCTGTTTAGCAGAATGAGAGAGACACAAATTAGCAAAAATCCCTTCTTTAAATGATGGTATCAGTGTCACGAAAAGCCCTCCTAGAACATGTATTCCGAGGAGGTCGCCTCTATTTCTGCTTCCCTCCCCTCCCAGAGAATAAAGTTTGCCAGATTTATCACGAAAAGTACACATTTAACGCCATTAGTGACGATCAGAACACTTCAGTTGTGCTCACTGGCGGTGCGGGGGAGTCTAGAGAACCTGGCAATGTTTATACACCACTCTCGACCCCCTGACAGCTGGAGGCAAGGGCGAGCAAGGGCCCCCTCAGAGCATCCCTCGCCCCATCCCCGCAGCCGCGACCCCAACTCCCCGCACCGGCTCTGCCCCGTCCTGCCCGGCCCCTCCGGCTGCCGGGGAAGGAGGGAAGTGGGAGGGAGCCGGGTCAGCGGGGTCCGTCCCGGGAGATGGGTGGGGAGAGGCAGGGGCGAGCCGGGCTGTGCCGCAACGCCCCTCGTTATAAACGGAGCGGCCGCGCTCGGAGCGGGAGGAGCGGCGCGGCCGGCGAGGAGCGCGCCCGGAGCCCGGCCCAGCCCAGCCCAGCCCGGGGCGCTCCCGGTGCCGCCGGGGCTCAGCCCGCCCGCCCGGAGCCAGGTAAGCGCCGCCCGGCCGGGGACAGCCCGAGCGTTTGCGGGCGCGGCACCGCCTCGCACGGAATTTCACTTGGCTTAGATAGAGCTGGCACTGGAAGGCTCAGCCCTGGACGAAGAGCAGCCGCTTAATCCCCCGTGCTCCGGCTCGCCCTGCGAGGCCCGCTCCGCAGGATTATTTAGAGAGGACTAAGTGTCCGCAGGCTCGCAGCCCTGAGAGCTCTGGAGTCTCGGCAGCGGTTTGGAGAAAGCAGGGCACCCCTGGCAGGAGGCACAGCCCTCGGAGCAGTAACTCCGTCGAGGCTCATCCCAGCATCCTGCAGGATGCAGCCCTGGCACCTCGGCTCAGGATCAGATGAGCAATTAAATTTTTAGCGCTGTGCTAAACTCAAGATAGAAATTAATCAAACACCAAAAGTGATGCTCATGTCTTCTGGGAGTTGTGCAAACAGTTCAGTTTCAGTCTAGGAGGCAATGCCACTTCCAGCAGTTAGCAGCAAGTAGTGGTTTAATCAGAATTTTGTATCATATGCTCTCCATAACCAGATCTATCCTTTTTCTACAGAGAAAGAATTGGAGTGCTCTACAACCAGAGATTAATTTTAATTAGTAAAGTTAAAATGCCTCTCTGCTTTTTTTTCCCCAGCCAGTTTCTAAACTTCTCCTAGACTCACTCTGGACTAGAGTTCTTCAGCAAGTTCAGATCAAATCCTGTAGTATATTTACTGTTCTTCCCCTCTCCATGCAACAAAACACTTACTGTTACCAGTTACTTACAAGTTCAAGCCTTATATTCTTCTAAGGCAACTGGAGTATCAGTAACTCAGTCAGGTACAAGCAGTAAAATTGCAGTATTCACTTACACCTATTTCTATATTTCTGCAAAACTCCTTGAATTAATCAATGTATGGCAATAAGGGACAGCAGGATTCTGCCCAGAGCATGCTACAGTTCAGGGTAAATTTCCATCACTTTCAAAAGTAGCAGCACTCATTGGATTGTGTTTTGCAGCATAGCAAGGGAGAAGGTAGTAAATTGGCTCAGTAAAATCACAGGTTGAGGGTATAAAGAGGGAATTTTTTGTATAGGGAAGCCTCTTCTCTTGTCACTTGCATGAACCCACAGCACTAATATGATTAGATTTTTGTCTGAATAGGAGGATTAAGTATGGCCTGAAGCAGGTAATTACCATGATGATGTAGAAAGGCTTTTTTAGGTCTATTTTAGTGTCAGAAAAATGTTCCATACTCCTGACTATGGCAGCTCATTTTGCCTGTTGCCACCATAATCTTTTAAATTACAGCCTCTTTCAAAATACTAAGTGCCTACAAATTCAGCTTTTGCTCATGTATTAAGAGTTTAAAATATATACCTTTCCAGGAGGAATGTAGTATTTCTGTTCCTCTCTTCAACTTGAGCTACATAGCAGAGAAAAATAATTTGTGATTATTGTGTGCTTCCTAGTTTATCTTGTTGAACTGACAAAGCAAAGTGGCCCTGTACAATTAAGAGAAGTCACATTTCTCATTACATTTGAATATAGCTGGTTTCATTCTCCCCTTACTTTTGTCTTAGTGATAGATGGAAACAGAGATATTTTTTGCACCGGGGGAGAGCACAAGTGTGCTCATTTTCTGTGGGGGAAGGTGTCCTCCCTTCCTGCTGTGAAACACCATCTTCTGGGCTGGCCAGCATGTGCAAACTGCAATTAGAAGTTACTGATTTAAAATACCAGCTTGAATGTCAGTACCCATAGCAGTGCAGAAGTGAGGAGAGTGCTGCCTTTAACTTTCATATATCTCAACTCAACTTTCAAATATCTCAACTCAACAACCTGCTTTTTATGGTCCTCTTAGAACAAGATGATGAATGATGGCATTTGTGTTTCCTGAATAATATTAATTGTATTAAATATTGGAAAACATTTAATTTCACTCAGTGTTATACTATAAAAACAGAGGCAGATGCAGAATGTAAACATGGTGACTTATCTACACTTTCTAGAAATGTATGGACTGACATGGAAATAAGTGTCAGAGTTAATGCCCTTTTTAAAAAATTCTATTTTGGATTATAGGCACTGACTGCATTTTTCTACTCCTAAGTTTTCTTCTCTGTGGTAATTTTATCCTCCATGTTTGTTAAAGGAGCATATTTAAGTAGTTCTTTTCTCTGACACTGCCTATTGTTGAACACAGTAATTAATGTGGTCATTTAAAGTTACATAAATTGCAAACTCTCATTCCACTGTCCTAGTTAAAATCTTGTTTATACAAAGGCATAGTATTGCTTTAAACCATTTTAAGCAGTCACAAATTACTCCTATTTGCTCATTATCTCTCTTTTTTCTCTGGAACTTCTTGTGTTCCAGAAGTTAGTATATTGTCACCAGTAGTATTCATAAGCTCACCTGTGGCTATAACTGCACAATTTTAGGGGTCTTACTCTAAGAACCATGCAATTGTTTGAGTTGTTAGCATGTTTTCTGCACCTTAAGTATCCTATTCTGCCTTGGTGACTTCGTAAAGGTCATATTTGTCTTGATGTGGATACAGAACATGGATATTTATGCATTGCTTTAATCAAATACTGCATCTGACTTACATGGTTAATATTGTGCATTTTTTAAACTGAATTTAGTGGTTTTCTGCTAGGAGACAACCTCAATGAGAGGAAAGATCAACTAAAATTGAATTTGGACATGTTGTATCTAAAGCTGAGCTGGAGAGATGGATTATCAAGACTCATTGGCCTGCAGATAGATCTGCTTGGGCTTTACATTGGACTCATGAAAAAAGGAGGACAAATGACCAGCTGGGAAGGATGGTGGACAGCAAAGCTAAGTATTGCCCTCAGCTGTTTCTGACAGTAGTGCTGGCAGCACAGCAACAATCTCTGCAGAAGGAGAAGCATAAACTCAGAATCTTTTCAGAGCTGCCAGCGTGCTGAGATGGGAGATCTCAGCTGGGAGGATTGGGTGAAGCTGCAGCCTGGCCACCACAGACCCACAGCAGCCTGCTTGTCCTGGAGGCTCTGTGGCATGTTTAGCTCATTCTCCAGCCTCTGAGTAATCTTGGCTGAGTTTTCAAGCCTTATCTAGTTTATTGCTGCTGTTTGTTCCTCCTGCTCTCAGCTGTACAACAATTCCACCAGAAATGCAGTGACACAGATGTTGTGTTTTACCCTGTGTTCCTCTCAAAAAATAATTAGGAATTTTTCAGTATTATTGGATAGAAGCTCACACTTTTGGACAGCTGGTCCTAAAGGTGACTGTAGTGTTTTTAAGAAGTCAGCCTCTGCATTTTAGGATCAGGTTTGAGAAGGTAAAATGGCAGAATGTTGCAAAGAAACATACTTCAAAGTCTCATGGAATTCCGAAAACAGAGTAAAAAACATGGATCACTTTTGAAGAGAGAGAGAGAAATGGAGGAAAAATTTACATCATTCTTTTCACAATTGTAGGGTCAGTTTCCACAACACCAACAGGAATAAAGACGTTGCTATGGCTGAGTATTTAACCTCACCTACTTACATAGAATTAACTTTTCATAAAAGATAAAATTTTTGCATGTGAGCACAAGGTGAGTTCAAATGCATTGGAGAGTTTGAGTAGGTGGCAGCCTCATGTATGCTTTGAGTCCCAAGATGCACAGAGCGCATTCATGAAGCTGAAGCACTGCAGCCTGAAGAACAGAGAGCAGAAAGGCTCCAGGATTACTATTTCAGTGCAATTGCGGTTGTATGTAGGAAAGTTACCAATCACAGTATCATTTTCTGTCTCTTCTTTCTGATCCCAAATACCCTAGCAGTGAAGAGCAAGCCAGCAATGTCTTGCTAATGACAGTATTTCTTTCCATTCCCTTTCCATCAACAAATTTGTCTCTTAAGATCACTTTCACCAATAGACAGTCTATTCAGAACACTCATTCCATGTTCTGTACCATTTTCTGAAATGCATCCTTTGCCAACATAAGAAAACAAAATAACCCTAAAATTGCCAGATGTACCCTGGAAGGATCTTTGTCACTTTGGGACATTTTGGGGAATTTAACAAATTTGATCAACCAAGGGGAGTTAGGATATTCATACTTAACATTTTTTTACCAAGCTGTAACAAAAGAAAAGAGGTTATCTTGACTCTAAGTCCTGTAACAGCTGATTGTTTGAGACAAAGTACATATGAAATAAAATTGCTGGTCTAGTAATTTTTGGTCTTATCTTCAGATAAATGACGGATTATACTAAAATTACTCTGAGCTTTCAAGTGAATTGCAACAAAGGACAGGAAACCATCATGTTCCAAATGACATGCTGTTAGTATTCTCTGCTGCACCATCATGTGAAAGAACTATGCATTTTGGTCTTTGGTCAGGTGTCTTTTACAATTTTTATTCCATTTGTGTTTTGTTTGATAGCAAAAGTGTCCAGGTATTCCGTACATAACAAGGCCAGCTAGAAGGCTTGGTTACTGTGTGTGGTGTTTATCTCCTTTTATTGCAGCTGAGCAGCATTTCTCTTGCAGGCACAGGGAACGGGTAATAACCGAAGACGCCTCACAGCAGGAAAGTGAGATCAGGTTGGCAGTGCAGCAGCAAGTGGCATGATTGAAGATAAAAAGCAGGCTACAGCAAAAGGTAACTGGCAATATCTGAGGAAACTTGTACTGAATTTGGGCAAGGTCAATATTTAGACAATATTTCACTTGAGGTGAAAGCTATAATTAGGGTTTCAGCCAGAACAAAGAATGATTTAACTAAACTCCTAATTTCAGCTAATTCACCTATTCCTTTCTTTACTTCTAGATCATTCAACTTTGTGAGTTACTGATAGATCCTTGGCTAGTACAATCTAATAATCAGTAGATGAAGTATAGGAACAGAAATAGAAATTAAATTTCAGTGGATTCTTGGATCCACTCAGTTTTCAGAAAGCAGAGAGGAGACACTGAAGAGGAGTGGTGTGCCTCAGCATTTCTAGCTGAGAAGGACACATGCAAATAAGTGAAACATTCCAGAAAACCACTGAACAGCTGTACTTGCATGATGGGGGGCTTACGCAAGGAGAAAATGCACAAGTTGACTTCTCTAAAAAATGTTCTGTTGGCAGCCTGCCTCCATTTAACTCTGCTTTAGCATCAGCACAGCCTGGCCAGAGCCTTTCCTTGAAGCAGGCAGCACATGATGTACAAAGATGCAGCCTGGGCTTGTTTACTGAGAAACCATTGGTTTGTTGAGAAACCACACATGCCCTTCCCAGTCTACACCCAGAGGTACATTGCCCTTTCATCTTTTTCTTTATAAACTCCTATTGGTTTTCATCTTTTCTCCTTTCTCCACTCATTCTTGTTGCCCAAGCCTATATATTTATACAGTTTTGATTTCTTCCCCTGCCAAGGGTAAGTCTGCTACTACTGGAGTGGCTCAGGGTTTGTTTTCTCCATCCTCAGGCTTTCTACTTGATGTGGAGAAATGGAAGGCATGGGACAAGAATCAACATGTGTTGTCAAACTGGGACTCTAGTTGTGCTGTCTTTATTGTTTTCCTCTTGGTTTTGTTATTAGCATATTAGATTAGATAATTACAGTTTTTCTCAAATCAGGTAAAAAAATTTCTTTTCACATGGTCTTCCTAAAAAGCACTTCAAAGAAAAAGAGTTCAAAATCATTTTACCTTCAAATACATTTTATGATGTCATTCCATGTTCTTAAACATAACATTAAAAAAAAAAAGCCGTGTCAGCGAAGGACAGCCACACACCCAAAGAATTGCACAGTAATTTCCTAGCACTAAAGTGAAGCTCATTTAGCATCTCTGGGAAGGCACAGAACTACCCCTTCTGGGCTTCTCTGCACTTTTGTTTGCTTGAGAACTGAGACTGCACCTGCTTGAGGATGCAGTGATTCACAGCATCATGGATTAACTCACTCCAGCTGTAACAGCTGTCTTTGTTTTGCTGTCTCTGGCTGGTCCTCAGTACCCACAAGGAACATCTCAGGACAGCAAAGAGTTCACCAATTAATTTTATTTTCAAAATACAGCTATAAATTTTACTTTGGGGGGGAAGAAACAGGAAACAAGCTGTACAAATTTGTCAGAACATCTATTTTGGGATCATTCTATTAAGTGTGCCGCCTTCTAGACAAAGCACTAAGGATCATAGTAACTTGTTTTTCCATGGGTGATAATACCTTTCACACTGACATGGATTAAGGTGTCTATGTTTGACCTTTCCTTCTCTTTGATTAACCCCTTAGAAACTCACTAGTTCAATTGACTCATATATTCTCAAATTTTCTTCTAGTCCTCATAATGATCTGCCCTTAACAGGAGTTTTGTGCAACTGAAAGCACAACTGGGCCTCTATGCTCTCAGTGTTATACCTACCAACAGTTACAATGATACTAACTTCTCTTGGGGTTAGCTACATTACCATTTTAAAAGATTTTTTTTGTCTGAATAAACTCTTGTACTTTGCCAGTTACTCATACTGTTTTCTTTCCTTTCTGCCTTTGGTTCCCTTTTTCTGACCCTAATGAGCGATTCATTAAGAAGCCTCCATGCTGATCTTTTGCTTTTAATCTTTTAACTTTTCCCTCCAGGCTGTTCCTAACATTCTCATTTAGGGAAGAAAAGTCTTTTCTGAGGGGTATTGCCGTTGTGTGATATTTTCCCACTGTAAGGATGTCTAAATTAATTATATAATAAGAAAAGTAATCAAGTGTCTCAGTCAGACACAGTGAACCAAATCCTATTACAGATGGCTGAATTACAAGACAAAGCTTCCTCTGAACTAAGGTGTTGAAACCTAACATCCATTTCCTTGCCCAGAAATACACAATATATTGCCTTTGCTTCTTCAGTAAGACAAACACTATTTTTCAAAATAAAAAAAGAAAAAAGTGTTCAATGCAAGGTTTGCTTTCCTCAGGGCTGTAGCACTGACTGGTGGGAAGTTACATGGAAATCACTAGCCGTGACATTGGAAATGTAGTGATAAAGCTTTCACATTAGATGGTTTAGTTACCATGACAGACACTTAAGTGATTCTGGTTTGTCTGTGCCCACATAGAAATGCTGCATCTGCACACATGTTTGTATTGCAGTTCATGTCTTCATTACTCAAAGCAAAAGTTTCTGTTTCTAACTTTAACCACGTTGGTGAAAGGTAACAGGAATGGGATTCGTTAGAGGGAAACTCTTTTTAGGTAGCAATATGCAACATGAGCTACTCTCAGTCAACTCATCTAATTTCCATTAGATTAGAAAGTGGAACACCTCTGTATGGAGGGGATCTCTCCATTTCTGGAGTAGAAGCAGAGAATTTTCAGTGTTTCTTTTCCCTCCTGCTTTCTGATTAGCCATCATTACAGATGAAGGTAATTGCTCTGCACAATGCATTTCTAAAGCCTGTCATTCATTAATTTACATTTGTCTTCTGTAGCTGGGGGGGAAGCAGGGGGTTGGGTGGGGAGTGGGATGTAGCAATAAAAAGTCCATCCTGCATATTGAGCCTGTAAAGCTCATTGGTGCATCATAACCCAACCTGGTGATTTAGCTCAGTGGCAGGAAAATGTTCTTTTGAGGATTAACATACCAGGTAAGGCTTCAACACACATCAGAACGTTGCCATGCACTTCAAAATGTTACTGATCTGCTTTACAGCTTGAAGCAAATCTATGTAAGCTCTCTGGTGGCACCTTTCTTGCTGGTTTACAGGAAGGTACAGAAAAGCAGTTCCTTGTACCAGAAAAGTAGAAGTTATTTTCAGAGTTTGTTGCTGATTGCAACCTTTGCTTATACCTTGTTGCTGTATCTCACCTTTAGCTAAGGAAAGTTGTTCAGGAGTGCAAATAAACTGCACACATGGTTATTCTTGCCTCTGTATCTTCTGGCTCAGCAGCAGAGCTACACGACACTGTGGTCTCTGAATAAAATAAACTACTGGAGAAAACAAGGAAGCCTCTATTTGGACTTACTGGAAATTCCACGAAGTGCTATCACCTCCCAACTCTGTCTACAAAATTATTAGCTGTGTCCCCTACCCTTCTTCCTAGAAATATCCTTGCCTAGAGGGAGCAACAGAAACCTAATTAAAACATTACTTTTGGTACATTTATACTAGTAACAGCACTGATTGAGTTGTGTCTTTCATAGTAAAGCTGTAAGGCAAAAAGAGCAAAGATCAAGAAAAATCCTTTTCTCTCAGAAGTAGGGAATTTGGTTCTTGAGGAAATAGTTGAAGTTTTAGCCTTCCCATTTCATTTTCTGTTGTGATCTCTGCCAGGAACAGAAAAGGTTCTGACAGTGATTGCATATTGCTGTGGGCATGTCACTCATGCAGTAACCATTTTATGATTTAGATGCACAATTTATGATTTAGATGCATGAAATACCTTTTTCTGCTTAATTATTAACAACCACTAATACAACCCAGAGTTTAAGCTTATGTAAATCTCGGTTGTTTTTACCTAGAGGCTGGTAAGCAAGCTCTGTCTGGCAGTTATAGCAGTTTAAGGAAGTAACCTTTTCCCCCCCATAAGGCCACTCTCCACCTGACAGCTCCCTTCTGCTGGACAAGTGCAACCACTAAGACCGAGATCTGGACAATGCAACTTCAAGTCTTGCAGTGCTGGATGCATTCTAGCTAACATTCCTTCCAGCAAGAATCGAATCAGAGACCAGTGGTACTCAAAACAGCACATAAAATGTATTATTAAGCTCTACGTGCTTGAAATGACACTAATATAATAACATTTCTCCCACAAGTTGGGCAGGAGGAATAGTTGTTACTGCTATTTTTTTGCACATTGAAGAAGGAACCCTCAAGCTTCAGTGAAGAGGACCATGTAACTTAGGGCAGACTCAGAGCTGTATGGGATGTCCTGTAAGCTAGTTGTGATTTATATAGGATCTGAAAGGAGGTAAGATACCCCACTCCTTGTACCTGACCTCTGCCCTTAGACCTGGCCATGATAAGCTGTGCTCACAGCAGTGCTTTTTATTTCTGTATGGTTCTTTCTTTCTTGCCTCTTCACAGCATTTTTAATATCAGACAGAAATATAGATCTGGATCAAGGCTAGAATTAATGTAAATTCCCTTACTTCTCAGATTGGAGGCATTCACAATAGAATCTTATGGTGCATTGCATATGGAAGCAATGGAGATATTTCAGATGTGGGGTTAGGTATCCATTTGTGTAGGATGTGCCATGCAATGCAATGCAAAAACTAAGAAAAAAAGCCCGCACAAAAACTTTAAAACTTCTTAGTCATGGAACTAAGCTATGAAAAAAGAAACTTAAAATTCATCAAACTATTTCACTTGCACTTAATAAACCTGATTTTGATTTCTGTCTTTTATTAAAAACAATCACATGGGACACATTGTATTTTATATAGGCAATTCCAACTGCAATAAAGGAAATGTGTTAATGCATTCATTTACTATCACTCAGAGAAAGTAACCATGCAGCATGTAACCTTTCACAGCTCAAACTCATCTTTTTATTCATTCTGGGATTGATGGCTTAATTCGGGTTAATTATTGATTTTTACAGGTACTTCCAAGTACCCTTAAGATACTTCATAACCCAGCATCAAATTTGAAGTTATAAACCTGCAGTAAAATGTGTATTCATACTAAAATTGTTCTGCTATTCAAAAAACTTTTCATGTCAGTGCAGAAAACCTTAGAAATTCCAGTCCTACATTGTTCTGAAATACCTTTGTCTTTCATTTACTTGCATCTAATGTGCAGCAAATGACATTGTGAGCAGTATGAGGCAACAACATGGTCCTGAGGAGCAGACCTTAGGTTAACCTCTGATTATTGGTCATTTTTATCTCCTAGAAGGGTACCAATCTTCCTTTTTGGTAAAGCTAATGGCCAGAGCAGAGATGCAAAATCCTATGCTGGATGGTAGCTGATGCACTCATTTCAAAGTTTTAATATGCTGCCTACATGTCTTCAGCCTCTTCTACAGAAAGAGACAATCCTTTCCCTTGTGTTATAAACAAGAGCAGTGACTGCTTCCTGCTACAACAAATAATTTTCATATTTAAGAACTAATTTGGCTATAGGTTTAATAAACTAAATGAGGAAAAGATGATATTAATTTCTGTCAAGACAGAGCAACCAAGGTGACAGGATACCATGAGAATCCCCTTTCAAACACCATCTTTTCTGAAGCGTAGCATTGTGATATTTAGTTTCAGAAATACTGAAATAGAACTATTAATCTAGAAATCTATTTTACTTTGTTTATTTAATTATCTTTTCAGTTCTAACTCACTGCTCTGGGGAGAATTTTATATTCATATCCTTAAGGTTATATGATACCTAAGACATATTAAACACAAGAGAGTTTGCAACACATTCATGCAGCCTTGGTCAAAGAAAGAAAACAGAGATTGTTCTGATGATTAAATGGGAAAAAAGAGACCAGAAAATTAGGCAGAAAAGTCTAAAATATCTGGCATACACTGTCGAGCCAGGGCCAGCAGTGTCTAAAACCGCCACCCCACTGATCCTCCACCAGAGATTGAGCACACTGCATGCTGACAGTGCTTAATTTTTCAGTGTTTTGGAGTCCAGTTCTACATGGATTGAACCCAAGAATGTTTTCCTTACCCTTAGCAGCAGAGAAAACAAATATGTGTACAGAAGAGGAAATCAATGTTTACTTTGAAACTTAAATCTAGAGAATCCTAATAATGAAACCTATAAACTAAAAGAATTCTATTTACTCTCTACTTTGTCTGGCTCTAACGAGTGCCCTGTTGATCTGTCAGTCAACAAATTTTGTAAAAACAAAAAAATCCCCATAATCATTGCTATGGTAGCAATCACTAAGTTCTGGTGAGGTTGAGAAACTCTAGTGAAGTTGAGCAATCCTTTCTTGGCATTAATTTCTACAAGTAAAATTTTATAGAAGTATGTACATCAGGGCTTCCCAGATTCTGAGAAAAAAAAAAAAACAACAACAAGCACATTCACAATCTGGGGATTGATAGTTAGCTTTGTCCAAAGAGCTTAAGTAGTAGGAAGAGATTTCCAGAGTTCCTGGACCCTGTATGTACAGTGAGAGTATATGCAAACAACAGTCCAAACCTTCCCTGCTACTGCAGCTGCTCTCATTACAGCTGTGACATCGTTACACTGTAGATTGCTAAAAAGAGCAGAAAAATGTCATATCTTACATTGTAGTATTTTAGCATTTAATGTCCAAAAAATATACTTGAAAGATTTTGTTCATCCCTCCACAGCCCCATAAATTAGTGTTTGGAAATGACCTTTCACTTATGCCAATTTTTGCCACATAGATTTCTAACACAAAGTATAAGTGTGCAAATAATAATTAGATTTCTTTATTCCTCATTTTAAATCTAGCCAACTGCTTGTTGGTTTTCTATCTCTATATATCACTTCCATTCTCTCTAAATGCTCCTATTTTTAGCAACCTAAAGATATACACACTGTATGCTTGTACCCAAACATCCCTTAAGTGCACAGAGATACAGTGACACTGAATGACCCATTGGACATAAATACAGGACAAGATACTCATTAGTCCAATTCATCTGGCACAGGACACTAGAGTTTGTAATTTTTTTGGTTCTAATTTGCTTGTTTACTATTTTCAATGAAATAAATCTCATTGTGACACTAACAGCCCTTCTGCTCTATCTGAATTAAAAGCTCTTTGCCCTTTCCAGCATTAGGGAACTATTCAGGTAAACACATAATTTGAAAGAGAATAGCAGTATCATGCACTTACATCGTCCAAGGTGGTAATGACAAATCCAAGTATATTAGTAAAAGTGGGGTATGGTGGTAGTGTAAAAACTATTAAATATGTTTCTATTTTCAAATTATTAAATTGCTTAACATTCATAAAATGTACACATCATTTGGATAACACTGTGTAGGCTTGTGTTACCTTTCAATTTCTAAAGGCACGTAAGCTTCAAAAAAAAGAGTAATTATAAAGTGTCATTTTCAGCAGTAAAAAGATCTTCATTCAAAATTGGCTGATATCTGGATTAATAACATGCCTAGCTAGAACTAAAATAATCTTAGTTGAATAAGTAGGTGTCACTATTTTTTCATCTGCATTGCTAAAGTGAAGTTTCTTTAAAATAGTCTTCTTAATTTACGTCACAGAGACAATAAACTGCATATGTCTTTGAAAACATAAAATATCATAATCTTATTCTATGTCTTAAAAGTGCAAGAACTGGACTGAAGGTTAGCGAAACCAGGAACGTGCCAGAATATAGGAAATTAAATAGAAGCTGCTAGATGCTAAAATAAAGTGAAAATAGTTACCTCTGATACGTTAAATTTAAATAAGTACAGGTACAATGGTATATATTTTGCCTTATGTTTTCATCTTAAATAATCTTGATGGAAGGGGACGTTTTGAAAAGTGATGGCACTTGATAGGAAATACTGACCTCTAGTGGTCAAAGTCGACATTATATGAGTTAAACTTGAAAGCAATTTAAATGTCACTGTGCTTAACTGTGTTACTTTCTTTTGCATTTTACTCCCCTATAATCATGCAAAATCATACACACCCCCAATATCACTGTTCAGACATTCCACAAGCATTGATTTTTCCCAGAGGAAAAAGTCCCTTCATCTGTCCTTTTTCACATAAATTTTATGACTGAAACTGAGTAGTTGAAAGATACTTGTGAAGTGAAGAGAAAATTAATGAGAGTAGTCCATGAGAACAAACAGAAGATTGATGTTAATGCTTCTCAGAATAAGCTATAAAGCCATCCTACAGAAGGACAGGCTCTTTTGAAGCATGGCAGAGAAAATAAATACAAAGTTCTTACAGAGAAGGTCAGAGTACATAAACAGTTCACATTTGCAAGGTAACAGGAACTTTTTTTCTGCTAGCACAAAAAAAGTAATAACCAATTTAGGTTTCGATTTTATAGAGAACCAGATCCTGAAAAGATCACAGGCAGTTTATTTCCAGCTATGTAGAGCCAGCACAAGTAAAGCAGACCAGCTTGAACTCTTGCAAGGGGAAGGCACAAAGAATTCAAAAATAGGTTAGAGCATTAAAAAGATACATACTTTTAAATAAATAAAGCAAACATCAAAAAATTAACAGCAATTTCAACAGACTGGCAGCTGCCTCAGCTGCACAGTTGTTAAAAGAAAATGCTACAGTACAAGGTCCTGCGAGTTCTGTTTGTTCTGATGTCAGACCACCTCCTGATCCAAAATTGCAGAGCAGCTTGACAGCTGCTAACACAGGTCTGCTGAGGTTTGCTTTGTGCTCTTGGTGTTTGTGAGCTGATGTACAGCCCCGTCTGGTGCTGTACTGCCTATCACAGCTCCTTTCCAGTAGTATTTTGATTTATTGGCATTTGTCACAAAGTCAGATGCTGACCTCTAGGGAAGGTACCAGCAGTGATGACAAGAGCCCCCTGTAATGGCCCCACAGTTGGAATCATGTACCCTTGTTTGTATTTCTCTTTCCCTTTACAATTCAGCTATCAAGTCTGGATTAAAGATATTTAAGGAAAGCCATCAGTGGGAAATACAGAGTGTTAGAACTAGCTGAAGAAATAAGAGCCAGGAGAAAGGTAAATCTATGCCTTCACAATGGTACTGCTCAGGAACTCCAGGAAAGCACAGAAGGTGCTGAAGTGTGGGTGTAAAATAGAAGTTGCTCTATTCACTAAGAACATGAGGAGAGAAGGGGTTACTCTATGGGATAGAAAAAGACCCCAAAAGCCTTTGCAATAAAGCATGTGTAAGTGTCATTACTTTCTCAGCAGTTAGAATAAATTAGGAAAGGAGGGAACTAAATTCTTAAGATAAAGGAAAGTTTATGCCACCAGAAAGAAATAAATATAGCTAATATACTGAACATATTGTTCCAAACATTTTTCATTGTATTTTCTCCCTGTGCAAAAATTTTACATAAAAATAGAATGCAGTATCCTCTCAAATAAGGAACTATTTTCTCATTTGTAAGAAAAGCAAATAACCCACCCACTGTCAGAAGGAAAGTGCACATTATCTAGTGATAAGGTGGATGAGCTGTAGCAGGATTGGTCAGCCTGAGTTTATTTAGTCTTTGTCAAAGCAAATATTAAATACATTTTTGTTCAAAATCTGACTTGTGACACCTGCTTACCTATTTTTAGCTGACAAAGTTCTCAGAGAAAGCCACAGCCACTGCTATCTTATCTTTCAGTAGGCTAAGTGCTGTTTATCTTGCATGAGCCCAGCATTCCTTGTTTCCACAGGCACTTTAATTAGGATGCATGTTCACCCAACAGAAGCAATGAATGGAGTGGTAAACAATAGTTGGTTGAGCAGTCTGAAGAATTTCATTATCAGTGACTTATTGTAATCATTGTAATTAAAAAAGATAGAAGGTCAAGCAGGACAGTACCTCAGAACAGGTACTTACTGCTCACCAGATAATTTGTTGGAAGTTGATGCCCACCACACCATTCACAGTCACAATTCAATCCTGTTAGAAAAAGCACCTTGTGTGTCAGCCTTAAAGTGATCCAATTATCATTATGTTAACACAGGTCATTTGAGATGCTTTACATGGAATTATCAATGTGCACAACCTAATGTACACATTTAACTGGCCAGCATCTGCTTTGTATGTGTGCAACCCTGATCCTGGGACAAGCAGATGAACTGTGGCAAGTGAAAATAACAGGAGAAACTGAAGGTGGTATGGGAAAGAAATTACTGCCTGTGAGGAACTCACTGCTGCAGTGGCCCTCACACTACTCAGCACAGCCCTGGGCCCATGCCTTCCCAAAAAAATTACCTTCTCCAACTTTGAAGTTCTCCTAATGCTCTGAAGTTACAGTTGTGCTCAAGAAGCAGATCCACCTGAGGCTAGCTCTGAAAATTTAGAATTTCCAGGAAATTTAAAAATTCCATTTGGGATTAGCAGTGCCTTCCTTAGTGTGCTTCATTTGTACAGCTCCTATGAGGTTCATTCTCACAGTTCAGTTCATTCAGTTTTCAGATACCCAGATGGCAAACCATATGTGTTTACCCAAAGCAACCACATGACATATTTCTGATTTCTTGTCATTTACTGAAAATATTGATAGATTTATTTTAATTATTGATTGTAATTCCTTAGTATAATTTAAAAGTGGTAGCGTACCAGACACATCATTTGCACAATTTCACTGACATCAGTGTTACACCAAAACCTTTTACCTCCAGAAGGATTATACAGTCTCACAAAGGAAGATTGAGTATAATACTATTTCTTGACAAAATTCCTGATTCTTCATGGGAATTGTTCTGCCTCTTTTTATTTCCCAAGCACTCCAGAATATGCTCAGGCAATTCTCAGAGTGCCAGACAATTATTCCCAACTGAATTATTTTTTATTTTAACACATTTCTGAAAATGTAATAGAATTACCGTTACTCTTTCTTGAAAGAACATATGCTATTAATTAGTATCAGCTAAAGCTGCTACAGACATGAAACAGTACAGGTCACCATGTGGGTAGAAAGGGAAATTGGAAGCAAAACATCACAATGCAGTACACTGAAGGGGTGTGTGAGGAGACCATGGGAAAATTGCCTTGGCATCTACCATTGCCCAGAATCAACCCCACCAAAAGGGAATATTCACCCTCAGCTGCATTTGCCTTAAACACTGAGTCTGTCACTCAGTACACACAGAGCCAAATTGTACCAAATGGTACCAGGGTTCACAGGGACTGGTGAATCTTGTCTCTGAGAAAGGTCTTGCCCAAGGCCTGACCCATATTATTGCCAGTCAACTTGCACAGGTGATCTCCTGAGCAGAAACTTCACTCCAGATTCCCACTGCAAAGTTCTGGGCATATAAGTGGGAAAAACTGTAAGTGACCATGCTGCACCACCCTGTAGCTGGGACAGGGCAAATGTTGCCAGACCTTGATGTTGCAGAACACATCAGTTACTGTCAAAGTTACTTTCATAACCATAGATGAGATAAAAGGACTTATCTTGAAATCTTTCTGTTGTGGTTTCCCTGTCCCAGGGATAGGCTGACCTTCCACAGAGCCAACACCTTGTATTTGAGATTTGGCACAGCTTAAAAGCCAGGTTTTGCTCAGGATGTACTAGAGTGCCACGTGTGACCAAAATAGCAAATTTTTTCTTTCTGGTAGCTGTTTGCTTGTCTTGTTAATTTCTCAAACATGGCAAAAATAGCTGATGTCACTTTGAGACCTGTATACCAACTGAAGCATCAAGACTAATACACAGAATGAATTGAAGGGACTGGGAAGTGTTGCATGGCACATCTTGACAAAGTGTCTATTAGTTGCATTTTATTACATGCTCTCAACTTGGTAGAATTATTACCTATCAAAAACCTAAACCTTGACATCACCCTGCTAGCTTTGCAGAAATGAATCAGGTTATGAATGCAAACATATGCTACAACATGAGCTAAGATAGAGAAATAACAAGTCTTCAAAAGGCTAAGAGCCAAAGGGTGACCTTGCTCACAAGATGCTTCCTGCAACCCATATACTGGGTTCAGTTCCTGGCTCCTTCAGACTTCCTGTGTGGGTTTTGATGAAACAAACCTGTGCCTCATTTCCCTATTATAAATACAGTCATTTGTAAAAAGATTTGTCTTCCAACAAGAGCCAGTCAAACACTAAACTCAGTGGCATTCTGATCTCAAAAGGAACATCAGTGCAGAAGCACTCAAATAACAAGCAGCTGCATCAGTGGCATCACTGCTGTGTCTGTAAGGATGGCACCTTTGCTTTCTGAGTGCATCTGTACTGCCCAGGGACTTAGGGTGGGTCTTCCATTTATAAAGGGTTTCTTTGCTGTTTGGGATTTGCTTTGCTTTGGTTTAGAAGCCAAAGTATTTGAGTTAATCTTTGTTTTAGGCAGCACAAGTTAGGTTTGGCTTATAGCTGGATCCTGCAAGCAGCAATAAACACTACTCTGCCATAATAACTATAATTTTTTTTAAACATCCATTATTATTCAGGGAAGACTGTTTTTAGACTCTGGAAAGTAATGAATATTAGAGTCACTTACACTCTATTACCTGCTTTCTAAAGTAATCAGTCATTAATAAAGAAATGATTCTTACAAAACACACAGGCCTTGGCAAACCAAGCAGGTGCCCTTTAAAGGAGATTTAATACCCTTGCTGAACACTTAATGTGATCCAGAAATACACCTTCAACTTGGTTATATAAATTTTGTCAGCAACTGAAAAAGTAATATATTCCCCCTTGCACCCTTCTTAAACTCTTTGTACAGTAAATTAATGTACAACAGATCTGGACATGTCTGGATTTTCAGATTTTTTTTCCCCTCATTAGTAGTTAAATGCCATCTTTCCAAGCCAGATGGGGAGCTAAGTAACCTCTGAATATTTAAGGTATTTTTGGTACAATAGAATACTAGACTGTGTGTTTTCATCTTTCTCCGTGATGTAAAAATTTTCTCAAAGAATTAAGTTCAATGTATAAATAAATTTCTAGTGATTAATCTCAGAGATACAAATGAGTACCTAATCTAAAGTCACTTATTTTCTTAATTCATTGCACTCTGAATACTAATTAAGTATGTAAATACAGAGTGCTTAAGTTTAGTTTCTGAGATATCTGAATAACTTCTCATTAAATATGTCACCTATTTATGGAAAGAAAATAATCTAAATACTCTGCTGAATTTATAGTTATATGCTATTTTCAGTCTCTCTTATGATTTTTGACATATGCTCACTAGTCAGTATTATTTTAATTTGGAAGAGGTTTATGTTAAAAATAATCTAAAAATGTTCAGCCTACTCCTAACATTCTTACCGCTGTTTTACTCTGCAAAGTCTGTATTAAAATAGAAATTGGTTGTTAAAACACTTGAAGATGGCTTATTTTCAAATTCAAAAACATTGATACATTGTGTTACACTTGAAAAAAATTGACATTTAGTTGAGAATTGGTAAAAATTAAATTCCTGTCACAAATACTGTTTTCTTCCTCTTTTCCCCTCCTAGGTGTGAGCTTCATCTTTTCTCCCTGAAGCTAGGTTACAGCTGAGAAGTTGAAGATGATCCCAAATTATTCTACTGAAGAAACTGTTAAAAGAATCCACGTGGACTGTCCTGTTTCAGGACGGCACAGCTACATCTACATTATGGTTCCAACTGTTTACAGCATCATCTTTATCATAGGCATATTCGGGAACAGCCTGGTCGTCATTGTCATTTACTGCTACATGAAATTAAAAACCGTAGCCAGCATCTTTCTGCTCAACCTGGCCCTGGCTGACTTGTGCTTTCTGATAACTCTGCCCCTCTGGGCAGCCTACACGGCCATGGAGTACCAGTGGCCGTTTGGCAACTGTTTGTGCAAGCTGGCCTCGGCGGGGATCAGCTTCAACCTGTACGCCAGCGTGTTCCTGCTGACGTGCCTGAGCATTGACCGCTACCTGGCCATCGTGCACCCGGTGCAGTCGCGCATCCGCCGCACGGTGTCCGTGGCCCGCGGCACCTGCGTGGCCATCTGGCTGCTGGCCGGCGTGGCCAGCCTGCCCGTCATCATCCACCGCAACATCTTCTTCGCCGAGAACCTCAACATGACGGTCTGCGGCTTCCGCTACGAGAGCAACAACACCACGCTCCGGGTCGGGCTGGGCTTATCCAAAAATCTGCTGGGCTTTTTAGTTCCTTTCCTGATCATCTTAACGAGCTACACCTTAATTTGGAAGACACTGAAGAAGGCATATCAAATTCAAAAAAATAAGACTAGAAATGATGATATCTTCAAGATGATTGTAGCAATTGTGTTTTTCTTTTTCTTTTCCTGGATTCCTCATCAAGTGTTCACTTTTCTGGATGTGTTGATTCAATTACATGTAATAACAGATTGCAAAATCACTGATATAGTGGATACAGCTATGCCCTTCACCATTTGTATCGCTTACTTTAACAACTGTCTGAATCCCTTTTTTTATGTGTTTTTTGGAAAAAACTTTAAAAAATACTTCCTTCAGCTAATTAAATACATCCCACCAAATGTCAGCACACATCCAAGCCTCACAACCAAAATGAGCTCCCTCTCCTATCGGCCACCAGAAAATATCCGCTTGCACACCAAAAAGACTGCCGGGCCTTTTGATACCAATTGAGGCATTGCACAAAGTTCTTCTTTGGAACAGCCTTGTGTGTGGAAGCACCAAGAACAACGAGATTCATCTGTGGTCCTGAACATCACAGCTCATTACAGCAACACTGGATCACCTCAGAGAAATCATACTGTAACGAGTCAGCAGTGGCCTTAGAGCTTTCGTTGCAAAGAGGGCTGCTTTGTTTTCATTTCACTTTACTGAAAGCAGCCTAAGCGTTGGACAGGTGTGTCACAGTTCCTGCCACATCCCACCATTTGCTTGGAACTATGAAAGAAGGGGAGGGAAAACTCCTAACTTAAGTTCACAGGTGTTTCAAAAGGAAGCACTTGTATAAATAAGTAACATTAAATACAAAGAACCTGACTTGCATGTATGTGAGCTATTCTGTTGAAGAAGTGGAGCTTTGTTTCTTGTTTTTTTGATTTTTAATTACATAAATGTCCTATAATCATATTTATAATATATTTTCAAATATATGCTATATATAGAGGCCCAATTTTAAACTCAAATGGAAATATAAGTTCCTTGAAATTGGTGTTATTCTGATTTATGCTACTATTTTTTTAATGGCAGTTTTTTCATAATAATATATGCAATAAAATTAAATTAAATATAGAATAAATATATTTTTAGATTTATATTCCTACTCATACATTTCAAACATTGCTTCAGAAATGTACATTTATATCTCAGTGGGTATTTTTGTAATAGTTAATAACTGTGTATGTGCACAGAAATGGGGTTCACTCAGCCTTTCCTCATAATATGCCACTCTGACTTTGAAGAACTTTATATGCAGAGGGAGTTGACTCCATACTCTGTATGACTAAAATTTAAAAATTTCAAATTCCTGCACATTTAGTAAACTCATATACTGATAAGCAAAAATATGACAATGCTTATGCATCAGTTTATCTAATAATACTTTTAGTCCCATCACAAAACATCCAGGATCAAACTTTACTCTTGGTTTTTATGGAATTTCTCTCCATTTATTTAAAATTACGCCCAGAGTATTTTCTCCCTGTAGAACATTATTTATTTATATGGAACAAATTCAGATTTATACTAGCATAAATCAGAACTAAAGTCTGGCTCAAATTCTCAGTGCAAATCAAGAGGAAAGGAGACAAGCACTGTGGGAAGTTTCCACCAATGATATCCTCATATGTGTCCTTTTTACCTCAAATAATGAGCTTCAGATAATATTTATGCTTGATTCACACCCATTTATTGTCTTCAAAGATAAAGGAGTTCATAAGTACTTTTTGACATTACAAAACTTTAAAAAATCCAAAACTTTACATATATCATCTAGAAAATTACATGCCCCTTGAGGATTTACAGTATTTATTATCTTCAAAATCATGCATACAATGTGGCTTTGTCTCAAGTAGCGAGTGGTTGGATTATCCATATTTTCTGATTATCGAAATCAAAACACAACAAAACAGTTACTCCTGTAGTTTAATACTTTTTAAGGAAAAAATGGGACTACAGCCAGGTCTAGAAATCTCCCTATTCTTTCCTTCACCTATTCTAAGGGACTTTTTTTCAGTTTTGCCTTTGTTCATCCAGCTGCAAAAATGGGAACAATGCATCTACTCATACATTGCAAGGCACTCTGATGAGTCACAACTTCTAAAGCTGTTTGATAAAAAAAAACTCTCCTTCATTAAAACTTTAAGTTAATTTAATTGCAAGCCAGCATCTTGACATTTGAAGCCTGAACGTCATTTAACTATGGCATTTAAAGACATATTTAAATTGTTATACTGAATACTTTGTGTTTAGCTCACATGCTTACATGTGAGACAGCCATTTGCTTAAATTGAATGTGGCACTAATCCCATGCATTATCAATAGCACCCAGAAGGGGACAGGTGCCCCAGCCCTCTCTAAGCTGACAAAAGGCTGGCAGAGATTCCCATTTATCTGTATTTTGTTCATGGAGACACATGCACATGCTGAGCAGCATCAGGAGCTTCCCTTGGCAGAAGCATCTCTGTCCAGCCATAATTCTGCATGCTGTGCTTGCCACCCGCTGGATGCAGCCACAAATTTGCTTTACATCTCAAAAGTTGTTACAGGAAGAAACCGCAACACTTCCCTGCCACCTGAAGGATCTGAAGATCCTCATCTGTGGATAAACTCCTCTATAAAAAAAACACAAACTTGTCCATCTGGGAGGCCAGTAACTTCCTTGACAGGGTCTAAGCAAGCATTTTCTCATCACCTGCTCATCCCTCTGGTCACTGAAACCCAGTGTCCCCAATGACCACAGCAGGGAGCTCATTTCAAAACATTGATTGCATTACTACAAGAGCCGTCTCAAAGAGAAGACGTAAAAATCAAAGCCATTGGTTACTCATCTTGATCATTTCATGCCAGATCCTGCAGTTTTAAGAGGCTGTGTATCCTAAGCTACTGGTGCCACCTGCATCTGCCTGTGCCATGTGAAAGAGCAGGAGCATGCACATTCAGCTGTGTTACTGGAGCAAAGGTAGGAAGGGATTGCACCTGGTGTGCTCTGAGGGCAGCACAGACCTTGAATCGATAGGCAAAGAAAGTGGAGGGGAAAGCTTTCCTAAATAAAGCAGGGAAATTTTTGTTCTCCCAAGCAGTAAGGAAACAATCATCAGCTGCCAAATATGCCAGCTCCTTAAAAAAAAAAAATAATAAAACCAACAAATCAGCAGATACCGAAAAGGGCCCAGAGATAAAACTTTCCAGCAACTCTAACTGGGTAGCAGCAGAAAGTAAACTCCTTGGAGCACAGGAGCACAGAGTTACTGTGCACAACCAGATGCTGCAGTTTCCCAACACCCCAAACTGACAGCCAAGGGAAGAGCCCACAGGATGGACATCCACACCACTTCCATCATGTATCTGCAACCGAGGCACTGAGAAACACATCATTGCTGAGCCTTACGCTCCCCTGCCCAGCTGTGCATGGGGCAGGCAGAGGGGACAGTCTGGCCTTTGCTGGGGACCCTTGGCTCTGTGCTCCCTACTGAGGGGCAGAAAATTCTTTGGTGCAAGGACCTACCCAATGCCAGCAAAGGAGGGGGTAAGATTTGGCTCTTCCATCTTTGGGGAACTTTAGATTGAGTCCTCTTAATAACAAAAGAAAACTGGCTGTAGATGTTTAAGAACAAACTCCCATTAGCTTAAAAAACACCAAGTTAAAACTATTAATATGCAATAGTATGCAGTTATTTTTAAAAGGAATATCCACAGTGCTTTTCATTCCTGTGATGACCGTAAAATACTACAAACTCTTAGTCTGTCCTTGTACCCTCCTGTTGTGAGGAACCCAAGTCAGTACTAATGGGAACAGCATATAATCCTAAATGCAGGCATTACAGCCCTCATTCCACCACAATTTGATTTATTTGAACAGCCACCTTTTATTTCTGCTGAATAATTACTAAATTACATATTTGACATGCACATGCATAACATCTATTTTTATTTATTGTGCAACAGTACTTTCTATGACTCATGTTTTGTGCTCTACTCCCTGCTTGCTTGCTCATTGTACACCCATTCTAAATCATACTGTATAATCTACACTGGTTAGCCCAAATTCCAACAAAACCATTACAGATAGAGCAGGAATTCATCTGGCTTCTTGGCCTAACAATTTCCTCATGTTTACATTGTTAATCAAGAGGTTGCAGAGTAAGCACAAGACTAAAAGTCCTTTACTTTGCCAGCATTACTATTTCTGTTGTCTACGTGAAACTGTGACAGCAGCAGAGACTAGAGTAAGTTTTCTAGTTTTGCTTGAATAGCTTCAACAAAGGTTTCTTTTGATAAACCTGACCTCCTTTTAAGTATACTTAAGTGCAGGTATTCCCAGGGAAATATTTGCCACTGAAAGAAGAAACAAATCCTTGGGAGAGGATGGTTGAAGGCCTAAAACAGGGACTTGTTGAATTTGTAAATATTAAGTGTTAAATGTAAATATTTATTTATGGTTTTGCAACAGACTGGGGGGAAAAACACACACAGACAAAAAGAATAAATCTTTCAGATTAGTGCAAAGTGAGGGCTGTTCCATCAATCACTGAGTGCACCTCCACAGCGACCTCCCAGCCAAGGCTGAACTAACAAACCCTCAATGCTACAGCCCAGCTCAAGCTCAGTGTCACCAGCAAGCTCTGCAGATGTGGCAGGACACTCAAGGGATGGGGACAGAGCAGATCATGTCTGAGAACAGCATTGTGTGATCTTTTTACTGAACTAGTGCCATGGGCACCAGCTTTGTAGTTGGCAAGTTAGATAACAAAACCTAGGGGGTTTTTTTCAATATTTTCGTGCAGTTGTAATTTGTAACTCATGAATGTTAAATGTTTTCTATTTCAATAGCCATAGTTTTATATCATAGAAGCTTACCTTGATTATATAAAAACTTTCACTGTCTGAAGTATTACTAAAACCACACAGGTCATCAATAAATGCCTTTGTGAAAGTCATCTCCACTTCTATGTTAAGCACCCAAAGCAAAGAGATCTGTTTCTGTGTTGCTCTAAATACTATACTGTTATCTGTGTAACTACTGCTATATATATTTGTGTATATATAAATATTTTTTAGGCAATATCATCCTCAAAGTATTTCTGTGTAATGCTGTAACATTTTATACCACTATTCCTCATTACCTTTAACCCTGCTCCTAACCCAGCTCTCCCTCAAAGCTTTGAGATTAATAGGTTGTGTCTGCAATTCTTATTGGAGAAGATACCCAGCCAGATCCAAAATCACTTGTAGAACAGCAGTTCAGTAATTCATGTCTGTACCCCAGAACAGACTAAGCTAATGAAGTTTACTGAGAGGAGACTTAGCAAATTGCTAATTTTCCTACATACAAGTTGGAGTTTGAAGCCAAATTTAGGCTTAACCTTTTAGAAACTGAATTTAATTGTAGGGACAGATTTATTTAGAATACTGTGTTAAATACAGGATCACATTACATTATGAATGATGGCCTTGAACAGCCTGACTCAGGCTGCCTGCAGCTGAGTACTCAATGTAAATACATCCACTTAGAATATAAGCAGTGCAGCACTGTGGCTGCAGTGGAAACAGCATCAGGTTCCAGAAGGGAACCTGATGATAATAAGATATGACAATATGATAATAAGAAGGGATTGGGAAGGGGAGGAGAGGTTGACAGTGAAAAGAATGGTAGATTGGATTTTGCCATTTCCAATTTGTATGAAAATAAAATAGAATTTAGTATTTAGCATATCCCTAGTAAACCCCACTTCGTACTGTGTCTTACAGTGTCACATACTGGAAAAAAGTGAAAAACAGTTAAAGGTTGGGCCTTTACATTGTGACATTGTTATGGAGTATCTACCGTATACCTTATTTTCCACATATCTAAGTTATTCCTCAGCTTTGTGTACTGGTAGTATTGTTAGGCTACAATTAAGCAAAGGTAGGACAGACAGAACCATATCTTGGAGCTTTATCATGAGTGAACAGAGGTGAAGAATTGTTAGAAAAGGATGGAAAGCAAGGACAGTTGCTGAACAAATACAAAACTGTAAAGATAATTAACCCCATTAAGTAACATATTAGAAAAAAATTTTTGAACCAAAGTCAGCCAAAAATAATTAGGCAAAAAAGAATAGAAAATGCTGAAAGAGAATTTCAATTCCACTGCAAATTACAGAGAATTTCAAACATCTCCAACTCATATGCTCAAGCAAATGCAAACCTGACCATTTCTGTGAAATTGAATGAATAAACAGAAAAGTTGAATTTAACAGATGTGTGTAAGATACAAGCAGCCACTTTGCTACTATTGGCTTTTCTTTCAGAAAAAAGTTGAATTATGTACTAGAAATCCATAGAAATCAGATAAATATATGCCCAGGAAAGGGAAACAACATACTGCCTATGGGCTTAGATGAGCTTTGAATACCTAGCCTGAATCTTCCTCATGCTTAGTTTATCACATGGTACAGAACTACACCAACAAAAAAAAACCTAAAAGAAATTAAAAAATAAAAAACCCAAAACAGGTAAACCAGAAAACAAAACGAAAATAAATTAATTTGTGAAAATATGTATTACAGTAGTGCTATTTAACTTTTAAATCACTTATGAAACACTAAAGGACCTAAAATAATTTTGTTACAACAAGCTTATAGTAGTTTAAGTAATTTTTAAGCTTCTATAATGATTATGCTTTGCCCTGTGCAAAGATCTTCAGGCATGAGAAGCGAGATTCCAGACCCAAAGCCCTCTTTCTGCACAGCAGCACCTATAAAGTGAGGCCACATGTATGATTTGCAGGATGCCTTTCAAAGGCAGGACATAAATTAGTGCACCTGAGATGGAATGTCACCTGCCAGAGCATTGTTAGTGCTGAACCTGATTTTTGTGATGTGATTATTCTAGATACAAATGGAAAGAAGCAGCAGAAAGGCCTACTCTGTATACTAGACTGTACTATACAGTGTCATTTTTTGCATGTTAAATTCTGAATAATTATATTTCTGTTATTTTTTTATTTTCTCTGCTCATCTATGATAGCTCTCTGTACTGTGATCTGTCATTTTTACATGAGAGTACTCAGCAGATATGGACTGTTCTGTTTAAAAAGAAAGTAACATTTTCAACAGCTTTCTGTCTAACACAGCTGCAAAACCAGTAGCCTTTTTCACAGAGCCATCTACACCAGACTGGTTGTATTTTGAAATACTGAAAATATTAAAACTATACAAAATAACTTTAAGTAAGTGTCAGTTCAACTTATTCTTCATACTGTATGTTTAGACTGTTTCTCTGAGTTTTGTCTTTCCTTAACCCTACAAGTAACTGTGTTTCTATCTTTCACTCAGCAACATAGAGGAGAACTATGTGCAGAGCCTGACATGAACACTTGATTCTAGAAAATGTTCATTATCTGTACAGCTTATATCCTAGAAATTCTATAGTTGCTCATATTTTTTTTCTTGAATCAGCAATGTTTGTGACATAATATCCTGTTAATTGAAGAAGACTTTAAACATTTATTGGAAAAAAATACACTGTACTTACTGCTTAAGCTTAGATAACATTCTACCAAGGGATGTGCTCCTACAATTCTTTTCACGAGGCATTCACCACTAATGTGTACATCAAATATGTTTTAAGTGCTTGACAGATCAGTACTAAAATGTCAACATTCATTACTATGACCCAGAAATATGCATTTGATATAAATGTGGAACTGAACCACAATACTGTCAAGACACTAGAAAGTATATGCTACATTAAAAAAGCTAAAGGCATATTCCAATTTTTATCTCAGTTCCAGCCCAAAAGTCAACTGCAAACTTTTCATGCAAGATAAAGTTTTCCTTACACTTCACTGCTTATCTTGGAGCTGTTTAAATTTTCTGCCAAGTTAGTTCAATTATTTTGACAAGGTTATCCCACAACAGAACATGCCTTTATCTCTCCTGACATAGCTTTGATTGGAGAAGCTGATCAACACTGCAAAGCTCCAGAGCTCCCAGCTCCAAGGAGATCATCCAAACCTGCACAGGACATCAGTGTGCACAGAGCACAGCAGTGCAATCCAGTTTCACTTATTGCAAAATAAAATTTACTCCCCTGGCCCCATACAGCCATGGAGGCAATGACATCCTGAACAAAAATTATTGTGGGTAGAGATATCCCTGAAATTCAACTCCTATGCAATACCTACAATATTTCACTTACTGATAACTGACTGCCAGCCAGCACACACCAACACACCACTGCTGCACTGGAAGTATGGACTAGAACAAACACCAGAGCTTGTTTTTGTTTGGCAAAGCCTTGCATTTAATTTATCATGTCTACACCTAAACTTTGGGCTTTCCACCCTATGTTTTTCTCCTAACAGCTATGCATGAAATACTCTCTAGGGGTTAAGGTCATTATAACAAAGGAGAAAAACACATGGGCAATACTAACAATTTGCTCCAACACACACTGGGGTAATCCCACATTGTTTTTAAATATGTGTTTTCACAGAAAAACAAAGGAATCTAAGACTTTCCCTATGTGTTTTTAATTTGGGAAATGTTTGATTTCCCAAAAGCACAGAGCAACTCTCAGGAGGTCTCTAACAAATTTGAAAACAAACATTCTTTTGCACAAGCTTTGAATCATAACGTAGACAGTATTTTAGATGCAAACTGCTGACTGCACATTTGACAGGATTTTGCTGGCAGTCATTCCAGTATTTCTTTCTCCTTCAGAGGGCCTCTGAGTAACAGGACATAAAATATTCTTTTAACAGAGGGTAAAAATTAAAATATACACTGAACAATAAATACTGGAAGACAGGTCAAAGCAGCTGTGGTTCCTAGAGCTGTGTTACCCACTATTAATTTCATTATGCTGAAAATGGTACAATTTCAAACTAAGAGCCTCTCTAACAGGCAGAAGTGGTCTGAAGGCTCATTATTATTTCAGACTCTTGTAAAGATATAAATCTTCAGGAATTATAGGACTTGAAGTTGCAAACATGCATTTAAGTGTACTTTAAATCCCTTGGTATTCTACATTTCAACTTTCAAATTACAGCTTGCAATAGCAAGCATTGACATTGATGTAGAGAAGCAAAGCAGGTCTGTAAACATTGGCCATAAACCTGTCACAGCTGTTCCTGTGTGCAGACTGCACAAGCCTTGGAAGGTTTCCGTTGGGCAGTGCTAAAATCTGTTTCTTTCCCATCTAAAATGGTATTGCTCAGTGGACAAGATTACAATTGCTAGTTTGGTAAATGAGACTGCATTTTTAAGATTATGAAAAAAAGGAGAAAACTATGCAATCACCTAAGTGCACAATATTGAAGAGTTTTAAGAATATGCTGAGTGGTACTGGTGTGGAAAAGAAGTTTGTCAAAACCACAAAACACACCCTGAATCCTGTTGACACTGATATCAGCTGGAATTTTGTTACTGGCTTCAATGAAGAGACAACATTAGGTTGAAAAACTTATCATATACTACTGCTCATTTTGGAAATGGAGAAAAAATAGCATCTGAAAAATTATTTTATCTTCTGTAAGACAGATATGAAAATATAACATGGATTGTGCCATCATCTGAGAGGATGAATACAGAACAGATCAAGGCAAAATGATGGGGCCAAGCATTTGATCCATCTGCTTGTAAAGGTTGCTTTAAACACAGCCAAGCCAATCTAGAAAACACTAAAAAAACCAACAATCTATTTCTATATGCTGTGAAGCAGCTTCCTAGCCATCTTCTTTGGTTTGTGCAGGACCCAGCATTCTTTGTAGCACATACTAATCAGGCTATTAACCTGATGTGATTCTGCCTCACTAGCAGAGAGTTTGAAGTAATTTGCATTAAAACCATGAAAGTGTCACTTAATAATAGAGACAGTGGAATAAAGCCTTAAGTTGAGAGGAGGAAGTCAGGACGAAACCCTAGCAGCATAAAAACTTTTATTGGCACTTATGAGTATTTTTCCCTGATTGAAGCAGAATTCATACAACAACTAATCCCATAACAAAGATCTGTAACTAGCCCTTAAGAACTATTGTTATTTTCTGACCATTCAAAAACTTCTTTTGTTTATTTCAGGAAATGAAACCCCAAATTTAGTTTAGACTAGCCAAAACTAAACACCTTGGTTAGCATCAACTAATCTCCCAGTGCCTGTATTTTGCTGAAGGTCCCACTGTCAGATAAGAGACTTATACACTAACTTATAATTGTAATTAATTCTTGCCACCAAATCAGGGTTTTTAAGGTAGCAATACACACTTCAGTACCCGGTACTTAGATCAGGCTGTGCAACAATAGAAAATATACAATCAAATATAGTGAAGGAATTATTGGAGATAAGCGGAGATAAATTACTGTTAAATAATTTTAACAAATTCAATCTGAATTATTGTCAGCGAGATGTATGCTATAAAAAGAAAAATCAGCATTGCAATAAAGTCACATCTACACACATCACAGCATAAGCCACAGCACATGTCACAGTCAAGAGGGCTGTGACACAGAGAGTGCCACCACACAATTTTAGAAAGCTCCAACCCATACATAGTAACACCTTACCTCGTCAGAAGGCTTCAGGTGTCTGCCCACACAGAGTAACACCACGTCACCTCAGAAGGCTGCAAGCATCTGCCCTTCTTGTGCTTTAGCCCAGCCTTTTATCCCCTCCTGTTGATGCCCTGCACCTGTGTGCCCTCTGCTCCCTTTGGTGGTTGGTCAGTGCCCCTGGGCACTCCATGGCTCATTGCTGTCAGTGCTGCTCACCTGCTGCTCACAGCTGAAACCAGCTGGGGATGGGGCTCAGCCCAGCCCCGTCCCAATCACCACAAACTGTGTGCCTACGTACACAAACACGTCCAGGCACTTCAACAATATTTGTATCATGATACACCTTTGTCTTAGTAGCTAAAAACTTACTTCTATGATGTCATGAAATGCAAAATGTTTTTCGTTATCAAGTTCACACTACAAGACTTGGATGGAACGGAGAACTTCTAAAATTCTTCATTGCAGGGACCACATTCAGACCCATCATCACATTCTTTTCTGGTCACTTATTCAAAAATCAGAAAATATCCCTGCAGCAAGTGTATTACAATATTGCCTTAGCTGCTTGATGCAGAACAGCAACACTGAGAAATTGTCAGTGAAATGGTAGCAGGGGAATGTGTGTTTCTGTGTGTTCTGTTGATTTTTGCACATCTGTTTGGTTCGGGGGCAGGGGTTATGCGTGTGAGGGTACATTTACTACAATTGTTTACTCATTTAGAAAAAGGACATATCTCAGGGTCTGTTTTTCTTTGTTTCACATACTCTTCTCTTTATTTAGGTATCGCCCTTTTTATTTTGTTTTCTTTTGTTTCCCGAACAAGGTTGTCTGTCTTGGTATTCTCTAATGTTATTTGAATCTTGTCTTTCACCTAATCACATTATTTCAATAAACTTGGAAAGGTCCAATCCTAACCCTATAACCCCAAAAGAGGCTCAAAACTTCAGACACACAACAGCTCATTCCAAACACCACCGCAGAGCTCACCATCAGCTTGGAACCATAAAGGAAGGTAAAAATATAGCAGTCCCCATCCCAACCAAGCAAGCAGACGTATCTGTCAAACACGTAATTGTAACAGACCAATTCTTCTCTCCAGAAGAGGTGAACACCTTCCTGTGCTTATGCCACCAGCTTTTAGAAGAAGTGGGGTTTTCCTGTTCTGCTTTTCCAAGTGAGAGCACAGGGTTGAGAGAGAGGGAGTCCCTCCGTAGCAGAGAGCCAAGACTTCCCTCTTCCATTTCACGTGTATGCTGTTTCCCCTGCTTTGTTGTTGACCTCCTCATTATATCCAACCTTAAAATTAAAATTATAGACAAGAAGGACAAAAAAGCATTAGAGAAATAGTAAAACTAGATTTTAGGCTAGCCCTGCTTCTGTTCATACATGTAGTCTGCCATTTGCTAGAACACATTTCCTCTCAGAAAGTCATTAGGAATGAAAAATATGTAATATAATATTTTGAACACATCCCTTTAAAAGATCTACTTGGTTTACCACATCACACTCATTATATGAATCCACAAAGTTGCAACAAATTTCATTTAAAGTTTCATTGTCAAATTATTAAATACTCCGCAGTTTGCCAAATTTTCCAAGGAATACAAATCTTCATGTAAAAATGCTGCTGTGAAAGACAATTCTGTGCAAACTCAGACATACAAATAAAAATAAATCACACTAAGACATCACCCCATGTGATTTCCTGAGGGAGAAAACCCCATAAGATTTACTGAGTTAGGAAAAACATAATAAGAAACAATCTGTGAATTAATACTCAAATCAAAGCATAAGGATTTTATATACTAGAAGATTTACTTTTATCCCCACTAAATTTTTTTTCTAAATGTAAGCACTGTTATTTATCAACTTCCTAGTGAAAAATATTTGTGGTCTTCTTCTAAAAAATGATAAAGCAAAACAGATGCTGCAGAGCAGAGCACAGCGACACAGGGAACTGTTCTTTGCTCGCTCTCCAGTGTGCCACGCACATTATTGGCAATCATGCAAGCCCTCATTAGGCCAAGTGCTGAGCCACAATGAAGCCTTGCTGCCTTGGGAGCTGTGCACGTGCAACTGAGATCAGGATTTGGCCACATCTGTGCTTTCCTGGCCCAACAAGCGCGATCCTTGCTATGTAAATTCTTACAGATGCACAGACAATAACCTCCCTGCTGGCAGGCAGCTCACAGAGCTCACGTTTGCCTTTCACCAGGACACTGCCCAGCAGAACACCAAGTAAGAGCCTGCTCACTTCATTTATCAGCTGCACAAGCACAGGGAGACTGTTGTGATTCTGTCATATCAAAGCCTACTCAAGCACCAGCTTGCCCCAGAGAACAGTGCCATCCTCTCACTGTGGGGTGCCCAGTGGCTGCTGAGGCTGCCTTGGCCTGCTGAAGGGGCAGCATTTTCATCAGTCTTTTACAGCACAAAGACTTTGTTCCCCATCTCACAGAGACCCTAGCCCAAACTGGGGGGCTCTGTAATTTAAAAAAGGATTCCTGGATGCTGCCCTTCCCATCTGGCTTCTGCAGGGCACACACATTCTGCTGCCACACTCCTCCAGGACCCACATGCAGCCTCTGAGGACACTTCTGTGCCTCAATGAGCCTGACCAGCAGCACCTGGGGGCTTCCCAGCCTGCCCTGGCCCAGCAGCCCAGCCTGGGCTGTGTCCCAGCCCCAGTGATGCTGATGGACACCAAGCTGATGGACACCAAGCTCTGTCCCAGCCCAGCTCTGTTTCCATGGCCCTGCCTGGCCATCCCATCCATGCTGTGCCCCTCACCAAGCCCAAAAGAAGAGCACTGAGAGGTTGGAGGTTACTCTGGCAGTGGTCTCTGGGGCCAAGAGGGGGCTGTAGCAGAGATCAGGATGTAGAAGTTTTCCACTCAAGCTTACTCAATGGCATACTCCCCAAATCCCTCATCAGAATTCATAATGACTGGTTAGGATTGTCAAAAAAATTTCAGTCTCATCTTAGCTTCTATCTGTTTTTTAAGACTCAGTCTCACCTGGGGACAAGTTTGAGTTTTGTTGGATATTTAAGATGATCTAAAGGTTTTTACCAAACCTAGGCAGTCCACCTGACAAGCATTAAAAACCAGGTAGGGAAAAAATGCGCACTGCAGACAGGTCTGGCCTAGTGATAAAACCCCTTAGAGGAGGAATGTCAAATGAGGTATTGTATTGGCAGCCTGAACTTGCAGTTACACCCCTTCACTATTTTCTTCTTGGCTCATTGGATGAGAAACCAGACATGGGTTCCACATTTCAAAGCTCAACCTGTTTAATCCATTCATAAACAGCTTTTCCCAAATACAACCACTTCATTTTGCAATGCAGAAAAGGAGAAATTTTGGCACCTCAGCACTGGAAACTTTTAAGAACAGATAGTTTGGATGCCTATCAGGAATGACACAGATTATCCACCTTTGTGACAAAGCCATGGACTAACTAATTGGTCAGAACTTTCTATGGGTTCTGACACTTCTCAGAGACATTTCTGAGGCAGAGGAGGAGCTGATGAAATAATTCAGTTGTTAGACATCAGCTTCTTTAGTTCTTGCTGCAGTTCAAACCAGCAGGCAAAACCCCTGCCTTTCACTACAAACAGTGCTGGCCTTGTGCTAAGGCTACAGTTCATGATACTGACTTTAATTTATAGCAAACAAATACAGCTTGTGATAAACTTGGAAGAACTAAAAAAGGCCTTGGCAGAGCTTCAGCACAATCCCAGCACAAAGTTTTTTGGCTTTTTGTCCCTTGGGATGGTATTCCTCTACCACAGGTGGTGTTTCACAGAAAATCATTCAAAATCTATGCTCTTTAATTACTTTTGACTCTTGCAGAACTTGCAGTCTCTCCCACTAAACCGGCTTCCAACACTGATGTCAGGATATGCAGTTCAAAGATGGCAGGAGGATCTGGTTTATTTGTAAATACTGTTATTTGTAAATTCTGAAAGAGCCATGAGTGCCTTATATTTATGATGAACCATTTGTCCTGTGAATGTATTGTTTTACAAAGTTCATCACTTTCCCCTTTTGTCAGCACTGGGCTACTTCATAACAAATTATTACTTTTTTTCTAAAAGATCATAATCCTTAAACAGCTTTTTAATGAATATGCAATTTTTTACAAATGGAAAAAAAAAAATAATAAGTACCTGAAATAATATCAATGCAACCTAAAAAAACCCCAGACTTGTAACATTACACAGTTCCCAGTAATGATCTGCAAAGAGCTCCATATATTTGTATCCCTGTGGCCATATTGGAGTGTGGCCTCACTTTGAGCACTTCTCAAAAAGGGGTCTCCAGGAAGCAGACACTTTCCTGGCAGTAAAAGAAGCATAACCTACATTTAAACCCTTTTTCCATGTAAGTAATTGGAAAATTACCATTTCTGTAATGCTAGAAAATTATGAAGGTCGGCATAATTTCTGAGTGGATGGATATGGAATACAAGAGGCAGCCCTCCTCTAACCATGCGGCCTTAGCCACATGCTTAAGGACTTGTGGTGTAAGCCTATTTGAAATGCAGATTTTTATTGGAGTTTTTTAGTACTTTGTGCTTGGGAGGTTGTTTAAATTTGTTTCCATATATAAGCTTCAATTCTTGCAGTCTCTTAGTCTTCTGCCTGACTGCAGTTCCTCAGGGCAAAGAAAAATTTTATAAATCAAAATTTTTTTTCTGGATTACACCACAGGGAAAAAAAAAAAGACAGAAACACAATGCTCTTACTGCCTAACTCTCAATTATAGAAAAATAACATCAGTGAGAAAATTACTACTTTCATAATTACTCTTTTCAAGAATTGTTTTTCAAAATTCCATGAAAAGCTCTGAGTGCATTTCAAACTTTGAAGCAATGAAGCAGATCAAAGTATGTGTATGTTTATTCTCTCTTACTAAGGAAGATGCACGGTATTTGACAGCTACAAGAAATGTTTTTGTGGAACTTGTAGGATCAAAATGGCAATAAACTTAAAGTAGTATGCATCTTGACAGATTTAAATACAAAATAGGCATGTAATGTTGCCAGTTAAATGGATGGTGGTGTTTTTCTCTCCTTCTCAGAACAAGCATGGAATGTTTTAGACAAGAATCAAAAGAGAGGAAAATTATATTTCTTTTAGTCATTAAAAGCATAGCTTTCCTGTATTTTAACTAAACTGTGTTTGAAGGGGGGGAAAAAGGTTAGGAAAAAAAAAAGTCTGAATCAAACAGGAGATAGGACACAGTTAAATGGATTAGATTGCCTCAGGAACAGAGGTATATGTATTGCCACATACACCATTGCCAGATCTTCAATACAAAGTACTTCTATGGTTAGGAATAAATCAGAGACAGTATTAAAAAATGACAGTATCTTCTTTAACAGAGAGAACAATTGCAGAGAGATTAACAACAGATTTCCTCTGTCATTCAGTACCTTGACCAAAGAGTCCACCAGGATCTCTGTTTCTTCTTTCTTTGCTACATTTCCTAGAGCTGTATCTGGAAAGAAAAATGCCTCTTAGTGTCACTGGGCCAGCCTTTGCAATGAAAAACTCATAGAGAAGCAAAATATGGAGGAAGATGTTTTGCCTAGAAGCACAAGTTCATCCTCCCAAGCAACATCTACCCTTTGCTTTGTCCATTTTCCAACAGCAGCTGCTGGTCATCTGTCATATGAATATGCTTTCAACATACTGGGCTTGAAGCAGCTGCACCAACTTGAAACTCATTTAGAAAACATGTTTATAGAGAAAGACAAAGGAAATGACCTGTAACATCGTAGACACAATATGTTCCACGTGAGAGCTCCGTCAGTTGGGTTTTTACCAACTCGGTTATTTTATTGTTATTCAAGGTCTTCAGTTTTCATTACGCTGCTTTTGTTAGTAGGTCTGGAATACCTCTTGCTTCCAATGTGTGTTCCCATTAATTTCTGTGGTTCTTTGATTCCAAAGGAAAAGTAGAACAGTCATTTAAGTGGAAGGCTCCACTAGACGCTCCTGTGTAACTACGGCAAAATGCCCAAAGTGGCACCAATGACTAAAGCAGGATTTGCTTTCCTAGCAGGTGTGTGAGGAGAAGATACAAGCAGGTTCTTCCTTTCTTTTGTGGCTATCAAGAGACAAGAATATGTGTCAAAGGAGAAGTGACACAAAAGGGTTTAAAATTAATGGTTTTTCTTCCAAGAAATTCCCATGCAAAATCTGCCTTGAACAAAGTGATCCACTTCCACCCACCCACCCACCATTCAAGCCATTAGAATTTAGTGAAATGTAAGTTAGACCACATATCTAACTATTGTGGATGTTAGGGTCACATCTTAGAGCATAATGAAGAGAAAGTTGATGAAAAGAGTATCCTCTCATCTTTTATTCTGCATAAATCCTTGTCTTGATCCAGAATTATTTCCAGTAAGCCAAAGTAGTAATTTTTGTTTCATGACAAAAATCTCTTAGTCCAAGTTTCAGAAGTTTGTTTTTCAGTGACAGGGAGATCTTGAACATCATGACCTGTTCTCATTTTCCTCACTGATAGCAAATACCAGTTTCTTCAAACATGAGAGAAGTTTCAGCAATTTACGTAATTCAGAAAGTACACTGGGACAAAACCAGCAGTAATTAAAAACTGTATTAATCAAAACCAAGCAAAATCCCAAACTTCACATATTCTGTTCTAAGCCTTCCAGTGAGAAAACAAAGTCAAATGTGAGCAACATACTGAACAAACCAAGAGCCAGCTTTGCTAAGGTAGGAAAATCTTTGGCAGCAAACCAAGAGGAAAATATTCCCCAACCCTTCTAGAAGCTGCATAGTAGTAAAAGTCAGCTAACCACAACAGGGAAGGAACATCACCTTTCACTATGAAACTTCTCAGGGTGAGGTAGGAGTACTATGGAGGTTTAAAGGGGAGAAAATAGTAATTTCATATCTATATTTAAAGACTCTATATTCCATATTTTAATTATTATTTTATCTGGCCAGGCTCCTGGACCAGATTTCCTGATGACATTTGCACACAAGCAGCAGCTGAGCTGCTCCATGGCTGGAGTCCTTAGTGACAGCACGTCATGGGTGTGACATACAGGCTGCAGAATGCAGCACTGGCCTTGGGATGGCTTTTCTACCTTTCTATGAAGCACTACTACAGCAACATTTCCACATCAAAATACTTTTCTTTTTTTTTCACAGAAAATGTTTTAAATAATTCACAGAAAATGTAAGGAATTCAGGTAGCTGTGATGTTTCAGAAGGAAGTGGATCAAAGCATGGTCTCTCCTTTACTCATCCTTCACCCCTTCCTAGCAGATCTGATTTCTGGGTTGGAAACTGAAAAGTACACTAAAATATAACCAAAAGGCAGAGAAAAATTAGTAGCAAAAAGCCTGTGTCCAAAACTGGACCTGCTCAGTCCCAGTATTTGTGTATTACAAACTAGTTTTACAAACTGTTTCAAATGAAGTTGGTATAAGGAATATTTTCTTTCTATTGTGCTTTACCAAGCAAAAAAAGGAAATTATTTAAACATCTGGAGTTGCCTGGGTGTAATACAGAAGAATTTGGATACTGAATTTAAAACAGTTATCTTATCTGTGATGCCTAATATTTCTGTGTGTGCAGGCAAAAGTACTTCCCAAGAATGGTGCACTTTATGCTCTGAAGCTTGCTTCTCTTTTGCTTCATTGAGGCTCTTTTCATATAAGTTTAACAGACATTTGTCTTACTGAATTTATTTTCAGATGAATTCATGGAAATAAAATTTGTCTATGGTGACAGGAATAATTGTTTGCACTCTGTGTTTTCCTTTGTTCCATGAAACCTACTGTTTACTAAAAATAGCAAATTATTGATTTTTTAAAAAGTCCACTGTTACCTTTTGTAGTTGAACTCCTTCTTTGAATAAAAGGAACCTAGGAAAAAATCCTCAGTCAGATTTGGTTCCACACCCCTCAGTAGCGTGGATTTGATTTGTTGTTCATTTTTTCCCAATGATATCTCACAAATAATTAATACACTTGCTTAAGTCAGACAGGTTCTCTGCTCAGTTTGAGTTTTGTTTACTTACATGTTCACAGAGGAACAAAGAGTGCCAAGATTAATTCATTCAACTTAATCTGCTACCCCATACTCTTGTAATGAGTGAGCTCTCACTAGTTTTTGCAATTAGTATGTTTTAATAAATCTGTCCAAGTAGAGATTATTAGTCCAATTAATTGCTTTGAGAAGAGCTTTATGAATACTCTTGATCAATTAATAACAGTTTAATAACTGTTTAAGTCTGTTTAAGAAGGAATGTATTTTTTACATGAACAAATTGATGTGCAGAATTTATTTGAACTTTTTTGTTTGGTATTTTAACATGCTTCTTTTGGTGTGGCTTTTTTTTTGTTTGTTTTCTTTTTTAGTATGTTTTCTGAAGTCTAATTCCAAACTCCTCTAGAAAGTAAGAAGGGAAATAATTGCATTGATCTTTTTATGTATGTTTAGTTGGGAAGGGAGCCAGAGAATTAGCCAAAGTTTTATTTGATTATAGTAGAGTTCTACTTTCATCTGTAGCTTGTGAATTTGAGTTATTTCAGTAGATGTGAGCAGAAAACTTTATTAATTTCCAAATAGTCTTGTTTTTCTGAAATGGTAGGACTCCCTGACCTTTGCTCAGGTATAACACCAGTTGATATAACCTGTCTCTCAGCAAAGGGCACTGGATTTCAAAATCATCCAGAGCTGAAGGGATCTGTTGAAGCACTAGGCTTCAGATTTATCAAGCCTGCAGATGAAATACAAGCTATGCAGGAGAAAAATGTTCATAATTTATATCACCCATGAGGGCCATCACATACAAAAAGCAAAACAGAACAGTAAATTACCCACCAATCTGTAAAAAGAAATTTCAGTTAGGCCCAAGGGTGGAATCAAGGTGCTCAGTCCACTCTCTTCCTTGATCATTTCCTGTTGATGTTTTTGATGCATCCTGGACTATCCTGATAACTCTCATCTGCCTTTGCTCCCACTTGTGGTGATCCTGCTGTGCTTGGTTAACACCAACAGAGCATCACTATCTGGATCATATTTAGTGGGATGAAATGGAGATCCATCTGTCTGTCTAAATCCTTCTGTTAAAACTGAAGGTGGATGAGTGCACACTGACAGTCTGATTTACCTTCAGCCCCTGCAGAGCCTAGGATGGGAATTAGGGGAATACTGAGGAAGACAACATGCTAATAGTCTGAATTACACACCCTGGAGAGACCTCAGCAGTGGGCAGACACTCCTGGGTCTTGTTACAGAATAATTCTAGCACCACCTCAGCAGCACCTGGTTCTGGCATTGTTGGAGATATTTGTAGGTGAGAATGATGTGCTGATCTACCCCAGAAGAGAAACTCCTAAACCCATCAGACAGAACCTGCACAAAGATGGGATATGAAACTGGCTTCTAATAGTAAGAGCACGAGTGTCTACTCACTCCTTTACTTTCCTGAAGCAGGAACTTTTTGCTGCAGTTAGGATCTCACTTCACGCCACATGCTGATCTCAGTGCCTTAAATTTGTAAGGAGGAAAGCCTTATCCTTCTGAGTGCCTTTGAGCTGTCACTGAGTCCTGCCATGGCCCTGCCAGCCTCCCAGAGATCATGGCATAGGAATGATCTCAAGTATGAGAACTGGCCACAGTCTTGTACACGACAGAAAGCTCAGCCCAAGGACCAGCTGATTGAGCACATGTCCATAACCAATGGCTGTGAGGTCAGTCCTTCTCATTGCTGTATTAAACATCTTCTCTCTGTTTGGCACTAAATAGATTCTCAGGGCTTGGTTTCTGGGAATTCTGGTACTGCAAATACCTTTATTCACTGCTTCTATTTTAGTATACTTCACACATTTTTTTCAATTTGAATACATATTATATATTCAACTTCTAGTTAGGGTAATAAAACACTTTCTAAACCCTAAGCAAGCTGTGCATGGATCATACAATGAAGCTGCAATACTACAGTCAATCCTGATTCCTAGAAGCCAATAGTAAAAATATGATACTTATTTCTCAGGAGATACATTGGCAAGAATTCACTGACTCTACAAAAGAACAAGTTCATATATTTCTCCCCTGACAAGTCAATAACAAAAGTACAAACACATCCCAAAGTCATGAGTGCTCCCTCTTTTTTTGCTCCATACCCTTGATCTCATCACTTCCATTCTTTTATCTTCTCATGCAGTACCTGCTCGCCTATTAAGTAGCATCTGCAAATGTGAAAAAAAAAATTAAAGAGAAGATACCTACACATAGCTACCAAAACAGTAGGATATGAGCATGTCCCAGGGCCCTAAAGTTGAAAAAGCCTTTGATGAATTAAAAGAATGAATATATAAATAAAGTACCAAGAAAGCTTGGATCATATGCTGGGTAGCAGCTTCTGCTGATCCTGGCCTCTTCAAAGTACTCTCAAAGGTCTTCAGAATATATTCAATAGTTTTACTCTTCAAAACTAAGGTTAGAATATATTACCCTAACCAATAAATGATCGTAAGAGGGTGCCATACATCAAATACATGGGCCTGGTCTGGGGCACATGCTAGGACTTTGCTACATAACACACATAAGCAGTGTTAAGATTTGCACGCTGCTTATCTTTTGGAACATATTAAATATTAAAGAATATTAAGAAGATAAATTTGTCAATCAGGGATTGTAAGAACTGACTATATTTTGTGACTAAAAAATGGGAGACTTTTTAAAAATGTAGATCAACAAACTACTGGATTCAGGAAATCTCTTATCTACAGAAAATCCTATGAAAACAGGCCTTATTTATCCTCAGACTTTTGGACTCAGTTTGATAAAAATGGGATGAAAGGCTTTGTAGGAAAAAGGATGCTTCTGAAATGCTAACATTGATATGTATTTTTTCCTTTTATCAGTCTGTGGTTAGCCTTCATATGCTTTTCAAAGTGGAGTACCAAAGTAATTCTATTCCAAAAGCTGAAATAAGAAATTACTACAAAGATGAATTTCACTGGAATGTAGCCAGTTATTTAGAGGGAATATTCTTTGTGAGTGACAGCATCATAGGAGGCTGTATTTTTAATCATCTAAAAAACAAACAACTACAACAAAATTGCAATTGCTGACTCTGTTTTTAGCCTCAGTTATGGTAAGTATAAGACAAAATGTCTGTCCTGAAGGAAATTACCACACATTCTCCTTTTGGATTTTATTTCCTTGATTACAAAAAATTAATTTTTCCTTCTGAATCTATTCAAAGATATAGGTAATGCTCTGCTCTCTGTGATAGGCCAAGGCTTACTCAACCATGGCCAACTGATGATGTTGGCTTGTAATCAGAGGATAAAAAGAACAGATGGCTTAACTAAATCTGATTTGCTCTTTTATTTATCCTTATGCTGCCCCTTTATCCAGTATATGTACAAGTATTAAACATTTATACTATACAGTTAGAAGAACATGACAATGTTTAGAGCTAATTTATGAACTAACCTGACAAATATCCATCCTGAGATGCAAAATAAATCACTTAAGTAGGATTCCAGGTCAGTGTTTGTTTCTGATGTAGTCTGGGATGGAAACTGCAAAAACTGCTACTACAAATTCTGGTTTTCAGTGATGCTTGCCAACTCAGTAGTCAATGCTGCATCACTAATTGTTTGGAGATAAAACCCCCAAACGTAAAACCAAAAAACTCCCCATCATCTCCAACTGCATGAATAAGGAAGCAATTTATTAAAAGTAAACTCAGACTTTGAAATCTGGCAATTTCTATTTCCAAAATGCTTCTCAACAGGGAACGGTGACATCTGCAAATTGCTTGATTACTTTTCATGATCATTTATTCATTGCAAGTTCTGTGCTTGATCATCTCCACATTATTGTGTTTGCAACTGTCTTTATGGGATCAGACCCTTTTATTTGATATCTGTAGTGATGATCTCATCATCATAAAATTAAAACTTCTGGAGACTGTGCAGTATTGTTTTGACACTGTCAGAACAGCTCCTGGTGCCATCTGTCTTCAGAGGCTTGTCTCTCAGTAAGAGTATTACTGGGCAAGAGCTTGCAGTGCTACAAATAAGGCCATTAATTGCAATCTAAGTTAAATCCCATGGTTTGGCAAAGACAGTTTTCAATAAGTAGGCCCAGTAGACTTTTTGACTCTCCTTTTAGGCAAGCATTAATAATGGGTCATATTTATATGCATGAACATTGATTTAAAATTATATTTCTACCTATTCTCTATCTATGCTTTAGTGAACTGACTCCAGAGAACCTTATAAAAAATTAGGTGTCAAGTCTGATGCCACATTCATTCTTAAAATGCTCAATGACAATTAAATTTTCTGTACCTTGAAACTGTAACTACATCTTTTAATCTGAGATGAATGATAATATTTTTCTTAATAAATTTTCACATATGTGTAATACACAGTAGAGTTTATTTGTGTCTGAACTCCTTTAATTTGCCTGGTTACTTAGGCATAACAGGAGACAGAACTGAGTTTGTAAATTCCATTTTTTATTTATTTGTTCACTGATTCATTTAGAGGCTCCCTGTCGAAAACATCAGTCACATCAGGACACAGCAGCAATAGACAATTAATGTTGCATTCAATGCCAAGTACTCATTAATGAAAACTAAACAGATGCAAGTGCACTGCTGCAAACACATCACTGTTCTTCAGAGTAGGCACAACATGAAAGTTAAAAATGCTTTAGTATGAATACATTTCATTTGATCGTCTTAGTAAATTCCACAGTATTGCTTAACCTGTAAGATATCTACCTCTGATCCACACATGATGAGATTAGAGAATGCACAAGAATCAACAGCTGTATCACATGCAGTACATGTACAACCCTACTGCTACTAGAAATTTCTGCTCTTTCAGTTCTGCAGATGCCTGACAAATTTCAGTGAAGTGAGCACAGAACCAGTTCAGTGCTTTCCTTCTCTGTTGGGGGGGAAAAAAAGCTTATTGGTATTTCCCAATTGGTAGATTCCTCTTTGACAATAATTTATCAAAGTCAAACATATATTATTAATGAAAAGGAACATTGTGATTAAGACCAGGCACACTGCAACAACATCTGATGGACATCTACCATTACACAAAGCAACAATAAAATATTATAAAGTTTTAATTCAGCAACCACCTCATTAAAAATATCTAAATTCACATAAAACAGAAAATAAAATAGTAAATTAAATTCACTTTCTCATATCAAGAGCTTTTCCAGCTCAAATAGCAAGATTCTTTAGCCAGGCCTCTGTGAGACTTTCAGCTATTTTCACAGGTGTAGAGGAAAACACATGCTATAAATAGTATGCAAATAAAGCAAGGCCAAAAAAGTAAACTATCCATTGATCAGTGGGTTGTTCTGTGTATAACTGATAAAAAGAAGGACAAAACAAGCTATAAAAGCAGCACAAAAACAACAGAAGGCTTGTTTGAGAAAATGTGGGCACTCTTGGTTCTCATAGGTGCTGCATCTGTTTCTGCTCACCTGCAGGATCTTTCCTTTGATGGGTAAGAACAGACATCAAGTTTCATATCTGTGATTTCTTCTGCATGATCAAAAGGCTTTCCACTGTTTCAAATTGAATCTTTTTCTCCCCTTACAGGCAGAAGGTGTTCCGTGTGATTCCACAGAATGATGAACAGGTGGAAATCCTCAATTTCCTTGCCAGAATCATGGAGGTAAAGGACTTGGGGAAGTGGTTATATTGTAGTTGAAATAAATATTTCTCCATTTGCTCAAATAACAGATTTTTTTAAATTATGCTACTGAATTAAAGACTCAATCTTGATTTCATTCAAGTCAGCTGTATTGTTTCTTTGGAAGGAATAGGACAAGGTGATAAAACTAGAGCTCTACAAAACATTCAAATACCTTCCAAGAAAGTCTGGCTTACCCAATCTGAATGTCAAAGCGCCCACCAGAATTTTTTAATAGAAAAAATAATTCTTAAATGCTGTATTCAGTGTGAGATGCTTTCAAGAATGTGTTAGATAAATCATAAAAATTCCGAATACCAGAACTTTTACTATTACAGGCGAAACATTTTCCTCATGTAAATAATCTAAAAATTTATACTGCCAGCAAAATGAATTTTCCTTTCGCCTCTAGTCTCTCATGTTACCTTTTCTTCTGTTGACTTTCCTTTAAAGCTTCCTTTCTCTCTAAGCTGCAAGTTTCTCACTGACCTTGATGTAGATATATGATGACACAATGACACGATGAAAAACTACAAAGACAGCAAATGTGTTTTCAATATTTCTCTTCAGCTTTGATGTTGTAAAATAGCTGTTGGTGAAAAAGACACCATTAGCTGTAGGATGAAAGGATGGTATTTTTAATGAAGTACAGATGTGGAGACCTATCATCAACAGGCTACTACAGCATGCTGGAACAGTTTTCTGTAGAACAACATACTATTGAAATGGTGCTGCCAATATTAACGAAATTAATATATACCATGCTTGCTTTTAAGTGTGAAGTATCAAAGGATTGTTTGTTTTCTTCTTCTTTTAAGAAAAGATTCCTGAACTACCATTGTTATACAAAGCAGTCAGTCACGACTGATGTAATTGTATATTCTGGAACAATCACCTAATTTGGTGACACATAATTCATGAATAACCAACCCAAATTTCTTTTACCTTTGTGAGATGAAAGGGTGAAAAGGCATCGGGCTGGCAAATCATCTCTGTTTCCATTGGCTTTCAACAGAGCACTAAATCCAGAGGCCTGGATGCTTACTTCAGCAAAAATAACTGAAGTAGTAATAACACTGTTGTTTGTCTACTTGGAATGAAACATCTTCAAAGGCACAGGTTCCTCATATCAACTTCAGTGATCTCTTTTAAAAGCCCTCTTACAGACAACAGTCTTTTTCAGATGATTTATGTAAAATATTCATACAGTTCGCACCTGATGTTGAGTTAATTTCTCTCTAACATTCGTAGGCAAAAAAACTGAGAAAAAAAATGAAAGAAGCTGTAAAAATGAAAGAAAATATAAATATAGTTATTAATATAATATAGTTATTATATAAATTTATATAGTAATAAATAATAGATATTGTTATACATGTATAAATAATATGTATTTATTATAATAAATGTAGATATAGTTGTGTAAAATAACTATATATTAAACATATATGAAAATTTAAATATAGTTATAATATTCACAATTCTGTATCAATGCAGAGGCTGTAGACAATTTGTGGAATTGTTGCTGTCATCTCCAGAATTCTGCCATATAAAATGCAAGGCCTTTAGAAAATCTTAATCAATTTCCAGTTAAAATTTAGGTTGCTACTTGTGGGAAGCAATGCTGAATCAGTGTAATAGGATAGGCATGAAATTCAGTATATTAATCACAACCTCACCAGCACACATACACCAATCTAAAAAATCACAGCCACATGTATGTATTTACTTGTTTATGTCTTCATTTGCTCTTCTTTCAGGTTGACTTTTGGCAGCCAGACTCTGTCACACTGGTAAGGCCAAAAATGCAAGTTGATTTCCGAGTTGAGGCTGAGAAGACTTTTAAGGTTGAAGATCTTCTGAAAGAAAGTGGAATGGAATATCAGTAAGTTTGTTCTAACTACTGTACTTTGAATAGAAGGGGACTAAATACCATGAAGGATGTGTTTGAGCTTTTCATAATGGTCAACTCATTTTCCTGTTACAAACTTCATCCCTCCTATGGGTACCTCTACTGGCTTCAGCTTTCCTAGGACAGTTCAAATGGACTGTAACTACTCTGCACTGATGGGGTGAGATGAAATGTTGATAGAGGCAAGAGATAGGAAACAGAGATGCAGCACCAGAAATTCCCCTGAGGTGAAAGCTCACTGCAATAAACAAGGCTGGAGTATGGATGGGGATAGAAATATTTCCTACTACAGACAAAATGCAGCAAAGGTCTAGAAAGAGTCAGAAAATACACCAGATGAGGGAAATGGACAGGGAACTGAAGCCAGAAAATAAAATGATGAGCCCCAAGGCTACCATGAGCAGGTCCCCAGTGAGTTGCAGAACAATAGCTAGAGGGCCAAAAAACCCCAACAGGTGACAGACAGAAGACAGCTGCCAGGTGAAAGGCCAAGGAAGCATGGAAAACAGATTCCCAGGATAGCTTTGGGCTGACAGAAGTCACATAGCAGATCCATGGCAAGGATGTCTCCAAAGAGAGAGCTGACTGACTATGACTGCAGCACAAGTGGAGAGAACAGAGCACACTGCCACATTACACACCACTGGGAACAAAAGCTCTGTAGTGAGGAGCACTAATGGAAGAATAAGGAGAATGAGGAGTTGCCTGACCCCATTCTTCACTTCATATCTTCCAATCACTGTGCAAGCATGAACTGAGGATGAGAAATTGACTTTGAGCTGGAGTGGAGTGGGGTTGTCTGTCTTCATTTCTCCTTTCACTCCACTTAAGCATTGCAGAATGGATCTGCCCAACTTCATTATCAGGGTTCTTTGATGTGTAAAGTATAGTCTGTCAACATCATGTACTCAGACACTGAAAGTCAGTAGTATTTGATCAAGTTTTCATTATTTCATCTGGCTGAGAGTAGAGTTTTTTTCTCTCAGCCCCACTGTTGAATCTAAAAACACTCTAGAATAAATGGTTTTCAATAATCCCACAGTGCACATATAGCACAGGAATCCACTTCAGTGGAATTTCCTCTTTAGCAAAGGACTTACTCTACATGTGTTAGTTTTTCTGTAATATTCATTAACTGCTCCAGTCTGTGCACAAATCTTTTTATTGCAATCAAAGGCCAGAATGTCTGGAAGCTGTCCCTGACAAACCAGCGGATTGTCCTTGTGACAAACCAAGCTGTTATAATCCTTTTGAAGTGCAGCTGCAGTGCCATGACATGATGTCACTTGCAATGTTTGTTCTGAAGGCTGCTGGTGCCTCACAAACTGGCCTCCTGTTCCTCTAACCAAATCACAAATGATCAAGGACGTATCCTGGATGAATAAGATTTGTAAGAGTTTTAAGACAAGTGCTGGAAAAACAAGAGGACTTCAATTTTTGATATCCAAGGTTGAAATATAAGCAAAAGGTGCTCAAGAGTATAAGTGATAAGTTGTACCTCTGTATCAGCCCCAGGAAAAAATGGACTGGAGAGATCCAACCAATCCAGACTGGATGTTGAGGTTTTTTCGCAATTCTGTGTTGTATTTAATAGCTCACCTCACATGCAATGAAGTAGTTTGGAGGATAGATAATGCCACCTGAACAGAGCTGTCAAACCACATCTAACATTTGGAAGCTTGGTTTTACAGGGAATTTCATCAGGCAAACATCTCTGGGTTGCTGCCTGGTTTGCCTGGAATTCCATCTGGCAAACATCTCTGGGTTGCTGGCACCATAAGATCAGCCTAGAGCTCATTTTGAAACACGCTCTGTCTCAGCATTGCCATTTTTCTGAAACCAAACTGTTGCCACCCTGGAGGTTTGTTAGTGTGGGGGTGAGGCAGCTGCTAATTGGCAGGAGCCTGTTGCTCCCTGGTCCTTTTGAGGCAAGGTTGAGGCAGGAGGCAGAAACTTGATACTAATATATCTTATTTCCAACCTGCCCACCTTTCCTTTCACAATCTGGGCAGCCCAAATGCTGGGCAGGCCCTGAAATGTCTTACTTTCCTGCTGGATTGGTGTATGTTTCTCTTCACACTTTTCATGGTGCCTTCTTGCAGGGTTCTGATTGACAACCTGCAGGCTGCACTGGATGCCCAGTTTGACAGCCAAGCTCGTACTTCCAGCCACAGCTATGTGAAGTACAACAACTGGGACACGGTAAAGTCTAGAATTTACCACATTATCAGCTTGGTTCCTTAGCTTCTGTAGTTAAAGTGCTTCCAGCCTTCCTCCCTTTTCCTCCTCTGCTCCATCCATTGACATGATAATGCCTCCAAACTCTCCTTCCTCTTCATTACTGAGCTAGTTTGTGTAACCTACTTTTATTTCCTCTACTTTGCTCCCAACGCTGCAAAGAAACTCTGGCAGAAATCCAATGACCAGGCTGAGATGCTTCACTATTTATTTCCTTTCCTTTTCACTACTTCTCCCATCTCCTCTCCTAAACAACTCTATTCCATTCCCTGTTTCAGTTCTAGCTCTTCATAAGACCCCTATCCTCCTTTTTTCACAGCCATGCTCATTTTTCCTGACATGTAATCATGGCCATGTTACTCTTCACATCTTTGCAGCGGCTCCGTGGAAATCTACAAATTGTATTAACTATTAGACCACATTAGATGCTCAGAAAGACTCTTCTGGCTTGAAATCAGCAAATTAATCAGTCTGGACCTAAGGAACAGAGATTTAGACTTAACCTCTTTATTAAACAGATAGCTGATTGGACTGCTGATATTGCTGCTCAGAACCCAGACCTTGTCTCTCGTAGTGTAATAGGGAACACATATGAAGGCCGGGCAATGTACCTTCTCAAAGTAAGTGCCTCGATTTCTTCTCTTCCTCTATTGACAGTAATGTATCATTCAAACATACAAGATAAACTTTTAGAGACACTACAGGAAATAATTCAACCATGCAGAGTAATCAAATAATTGGGGGAAGCTTATCAACATTAATAAAAATGAAATTATTAAGAGTATTTTTGTAACTTGATTATCATGCTCAGGTAGAGTTGGGAGCACTCCACAGATTTCCATTTAAACAAGGAATGCCATATTTGTATAAATAGGTCAGCAAGCTGACTGACTTGTTCTGCATACAATTTATTTTGTTCAAGCCCTGGGGTATTGTTTTGTTTTTTGGTTTTTTTCTTAGCTGGGAAAAAGCGGTGCAAATAAGAAGGCCATCTTTATGGACTGTGGTTTCCATGCAAGAGAGTGGATCAGCCCTGCTTTCTGCCAGTGGTTTGTGAAAGAGGTCAGTAAGTGTAATGATGAAAAAATATTTTGCAAAACCTATGTTTAAGAAAACCTTAAATGAGCAGCAAGAACTCAGGCCACTGCCTTTCTCCTTCTAAATACATGTCTGCTCGTGCCTTCTTCTCACCTCAGAGGGTTAAGGTGTAACTACTTAAACCAGATCTTTGTGCTTGGACCTGCAATCTTTCAGCAGCTTAAGACAATCTGAAACGTGTCTAAGAGATACTGACAACTACAATGGTTGCTTAGTTTGTAAATTCTTTTTGCACCTGTAATCAGAGAAAGGTGAGAGAAAAGCAAATAGCTCTAGTAACACTATAAACATAGCCATGTTCTGCACACAGACATAAGGAATAAGGAAATTCAAGGGCACACCAGAAGGCACCTGAATGTACTTCAGAACAGCTGACTTGCCAGGTGGAGGGTTCCTTGCAACCAGCTTAATTCAGTAAGGCAACAGGGAGGATTGAAACCTACCCTGGGCTCAGCAATGAGAAAAGGTACCCAAGAAAGGAGGAAGACTATAAATGAAGCTCCCTAAGCTCCAGTCAGGAAGAGGGAAATGCATATACATCCCTTTGAGCTACCACCTCAGGCTGTACAGAAAGGCACTAAAATATGAAACCATATTCAAGGGAGAGCTGCAGAGGTGAAATTAGCTTCACTTCAGTCTAGGATACTTTAGGTCTTGAATTAAACAATTTTATGTCTTTTATATTTTCTTTCTCACTACCAGTATAAAGCAGGTGGGGATTACTAAATGCTGCACAGACATCTTCACAGAGACAGGTATATTACCCCTCAGATGGAGGAGATAAATCAATTTAGCAGAGCAATTTACTGACTGAATCTCAAATTTTGTAATAACTTCTGTTGGAAGTTTAAGAAAAAAACACCAACAAAACCAACCAACCAATAAATAAAACCACACCAGAAGCAGCAGCTGGAATCTAAAACCCAAGAAAAGGAAAGCCAATCTACATAAGCCAGCCATGCTGGCAGAGGCCTTGGTGGCAAGTATAATCTCAGTGTTATCAGACAGGCATGCAGTTCTGTGTAGGGAGCAGTGGAAATTGGAAGTGACATTTTGGTGGAGTCGATGGGAATATGATTACATTAGTGCCTAATAAGGCTGCAGACAGTATGTGGTACCATTTTTCTCTCAGCAATTCACGTCACTGCAGCTGTCATTTTCACTGTCTGGTCACTTAATTCATGGATGTACCTGACACCAGCAGTGCCTCTGCTCAGTGTGTCCACAGGCAGAAGTGCTTTAAAAGAGCAGACCTCTGAGCATCATCAGAATTTCACTTGGGATTGCATCTAGAAATACAATTTAAGAAAAATAGAGAAAAACGTGAGCAAGGTGGATTGTTATAGGTATCTCAAAAGAGAAACCCACCCAGACATCAGCAACAAAAAAACAAAACAAGCATAAAATAAAACCGAGGAAAAATTATTTCAAGTGATCTGAAACTGTTTTTCTAGATTTTATATCCCACCCTCCCACTTGTCAGTTACAGGACAAAAAATGCCTTTTTCCATTGCATTGCCCTGTGTTGCCCTTTATGGCTGTGTAAACAAAACATGGGTACAACACACTTAAAGCAAATTTCCATGATCATTGTATGGTCTCTCAACACTGATATGAATCTGTGAACAAGCATTGCAAGTGCCAGACCATGAACAATCAGGGTATAGAGGATTTTGCAGGAGTTCCTGTTTGTTATTCAATATCTGCGTCTGGAAAAGTGCAGGGAAAAATCTGTCTCCCTATGAATAAATGCGTCCACAAATTTATGATTGGAAATGTGTTAGAGTATTACTTAGAAATATTCTCTATAATTCTTGTCATTGAAAAAATTTCTGCACAACAGATACAAAAAATGGAAATAATGATTTCTCATTCTCACATAAATTAAACTCAAACCTTTAAGGTGTGAGGACACAGGAATATATGTGGACAGCAGCATTGTTCTGCCTGTAACCAAGAAGCTCGTAGATGGAAGTCTCTTTCCAGTGATTTATTATTCTGTTCAAAATCAACATTCCTTCATCTTATTATTTATCTAGCAGTATAAGGTAGTTTTCTAACAGCAGTGTGGTTTAAGTCAGTGCAAATCTAAGCACATGTCAGAACATAGGGGTGCCATCTCCTGTGCTGGAGTGGCCTGGATGAGTTTTTCTACCACATTCATTAACTCCTGACCCAGACCCAGGCCTTCACATGCACACAGGAGATGCACATCTATGAAGACATCATCAGCTTTTCCTACTTTTCTCCAAGTAGGCTGTGGAGACCTACGGAAAAGACTCTGTCATGACCACACTCCTGGACAATCTGGACTTCTATGTTCTGCCTGTTGTTAACATCGATGGTTACGTTTACACTTGGACAAATGTAAGTACATTTTTCTTTCTTATTGTTGGAAAAGTCGACTGTCAGAACTGACTCTAAGTTTTCACCTGGGATTCTGTTACAGGACCGCATGTGGAGAAAGACGCGCTCTAAAAATTCCGGGACCTCTTGCATTGGGACAGATCCCAACAGGAATTTTGATGCTGGCTGGTGCAGTAAGTATCTTCTAACAAGAGCTGCAAGTAATTACACATGAGTGCAATAGCCAATACACTTAACTATTGGATTTCCCCTACCTGATGCTCCAGCTTCAGCTTGAGTGGAGCATTGTGTGTAATGTAACTTGTTTAATTTTTAAAGCAGTTTTGGGAAAAAAACCCCAAACTTTGGCTACTAGCATCATCAGCATAGTCACTTCTATGATCATATCTACACACATGTGCATGTATATGCATATACACATATAGACAGACACACAGCTATGAGTTCAGAACAGAAACCAAAGGAGCTTGCTTTCATTAAAAGCAGTCTCTTTTGAGTGGTTTCCACTTTGTTCCACAGAAGTGCCTTAGAAATGGAGAAGATATGCAAGGAGAGGACTGTTAACTATTGAATCAAATCAATATCCCAAAAAATTCCCATAATATAGGTCTTTACATCCATATTCATGTTCTTCCAACTATGTACACTGTAAAGGCCATGTTTATTCATTGCTATGTGATGTTTCCCAGCATCTGAACTATGCCATAAAATATTCCTTCCTCTGATATGGCATGTGTATTAGCAGGATTTCCAAGGCTTACCTACAAACATGGTGTAACATCACTCTCCTAACAATCTACTTCTTCATTAAGTACTCATTATATTCCCCTTTCTTCTCAGCTCTTGGGGCCTCAGATTATGCCTGTTCTTCCACTTACTGTGGCTCTGCACCTGAATCTGAAAAGGAGACCAAGGCTTTGGCTGATTTTATTCGTGAACATCTTTCTACAATCAAGGCATACTTGACAATTCACTCCTATTCCCAGCTGCTACTGTTTCCTTATTCATACACTTACAATTTGCCATCAAATTACCAGGAACTGGTAAGTCACTTCATCATTTTGACTTTATGAAAAGAATAAGCAAAAATCATCACTTGCTATTTAGGTACCTTTAACTTCAAGCAGTTTCTTTAACATCTGGAAAGAATCCATATTACCAGTTTTTGAAAATATTTTAGTCTTGGCAAGAACAAGGGAAACTAATATGGTTTCAAGATAGCTGAAGCATCAGATGAACTTCAGAGCCTTATTTAATTTCCATGTGCACAATGAATTTGACACAAAAGCAGTTCTCCCTCCCAGTCATGCCATCCAGAAATCCACTCTGCTGTGCAGCATTGCCTCCAGAGGCTGCTGTGTGTGTACCTCTAATACTTTACATAAAAACACTATGGCCTGTAAACCAAGGTAGCAGCTTGACAGATTGTAATAACTATGAAATAACTCAACTGGTATCAACAGCAAGCAAGAATCTCACTCTACCACTTTCTACTGAACCTAAGCTCTCACTGATGTAAAGTCAATGAGGCAGTTCTTGACTAAAGTATAATTGAAAACAGATACAAAAGACATAAAAAGTTTCAGTTTTGAGGCCTTTTCCAAGGGGCCTGGATTTAAACACAGACATTTTATTTAGAAGCAGAGAGGATGAATGTGGTATTTTAAAGGACAATTTCTCTTTTATCAATTCCAGAAAAAAGCCCCTCTAATGCCATTTAAGAGAGATTTTTTTTGATCCTTAAAACCAGATAGAGAGTTTAAAACTATTAAATGTGTATAAAAGCCGTAAACACTTCATAGGCCAAGAATCAACAATCATGAATAATAAAATTACTTCAGTTCTCTGGCATATTAGCAATTAGAATCTGTTGGCAGGGAAAACAACACAGCAAGACAAAACAAACACATTTTGATTCCCCCTCTTTCCTCGATGCTGCCAAAAGTCCAAGGCAACAACAATGTGTGTTGCTGTGCAGGTTTGACAGATTTATGAATACTCCCAAATACATGTCTTGGTTCTGAACAGAAATACAAACTGGGGCCAAGAGTGAAGTTTCTTGTTAGATTTTTTTTAAAGCCTAAAAGAGAAGATTACATTAAAATGAAGATTTTGTTTTCTTAATTTATATCTCAGGAATTTTGTAATTGAAATTATTTCAGGGAGTGGTAGTAATACCTTGCCTTCATATTTTACAAAATCTTCATAATTCACACATTACTGCTCAGTCTAAAGTAATAAACAGCACTAAACACTTGAATCTGCTTTGTTGTAAAGATCACAAAGTTCTTATTTGTCAAAAATTTGCATGAAGTTCTGCCCCATTTTTTGAATGAAGAGCACATGTGACGAAATGTAACTAAAAGTACAGTGTGTTTCTCACAGTATTAAACAGAGAAAGTACCCTGACAACTCATTACTAAAGCCATCTCTAGCAGAAAGAAAGAATCTATCTGCTTTGCTAGGTTTTAAAATTCTTAATTTAAAATTTTATATTGTTCTATTCTAATACACGTCTAAAAGTTCTAAATTTAGAATTTGGAGAAATGCTGAAGAATGAAAATCTGAACTTTTAATAGCTATTGTTTGGGCAAATAAAATAATCACAAATCTTTTCTTAAATGAAGAAGCAAAATTTATAGTGCCATTATCTTATCTTAGATGTTATTTTTACCCTGACAGATCTAATAAATTAAAGGAAATTTAGCTGCAATTTCTTATCTCTTTTGGTGAGCAACTGGACATGTGTTTAAACAAAACCTCGCATGTCTGCTGCTCATTAATAACATTTTGTTCCATTATATTTAATTAAAGGTAACATAATACCATGGGGCTTATGTTGCATTCCAGTGTCCGAGATACAGAAAGGTGCAAAAATTGAGTAATTTGAGATTAAGGACACTAAATCTGCAGAAGAGAAAGGTCCAGAGAATGCCTGGACCTTCCTTCCCTGAATATGTAGTGAACAGTGTGTCCTTGGGGCTCAAAAGACTTTTTCTGTTTACAGCCCCAAGAAATCAGCAGAAGGTCTAAAACTGCTTTGCTTTGTCAGATAGAACAGGGCACTCAGAGAACCTCTTCATGTTCCACTGCATTGCTCAGCAAATCAGAACAACTCAAAGTTATTGTAACTGACTTAAAGCCAGGGATTAGAACTGTCCTTCAACCATGCCTGGTCTTGGAGTGTAAAATGTGATGAAAGTCATGTATATCCATTCCTTCCCACAACCTCCCACTCTTCCCCTGAGATGCAAGAGGTTATAAATCCCACAGCTCTCAAGGATTTTCCCCAAATTTGTCTCCCTTTATTCCGGGTTGTTGTTTTGTGCCCCTAACCTAGGAGTTGCACAAAGTTTCCACTGTTATCCAAACAACAAAAATAAAAACACCCAAGACAGGAAAATCTAGGTCAGGAATTTCTCAGAAGTTACACAATATTCTTGTGATGACACCCTTAAAGAAATATGTCCTCCTTTTGGAGAACCGCATTTTGTCTGCTTCGCAATCCTCTTGGCTCATTCTTTACCATACTCTGACGTATTGCCCTGAACACAGAATACAACTTGAATCCCTCTCCTACAGGGAACAGAAGCATTAGCTTTTCACAATAACAAAATATGCTTGGCACGACCACTATCTTTCCACACCCCAAAAGGACTTCTTTCATCTTTATTTTACTATTCACATTTTGTCTTCTTGCAATAAAGAACTATGTATTTAATCAGACTTTTCATAAACAGTTCAGCCCATATTTTTGCCTTAGCCTCCCATTAGGCTTTCCTCATTTTCAGCAGACAAATCTAGCTTTATCAGTTCTTGTTTGTATTTGAATTGACTCTGAACTGTAGTTTGAGAGAGAAGAGGAATGTGTATCGTGTCCTTCCTTCCTTTCCAGTTCAATCCCATCTCTCAGTTAAACTCAGCACCAAATACATGTGTGCAGCCAGCTCATATCCAGATTAATGTAGATGTGTTATTACAGTTTCACAGGCTCCAGAATATTACATTCATTTACAACCCAAGATAATTCCAGTCTGTATTACTTGAATGCACACTGGCTGCATGGGTTGTTGTTTCAACTCACCAAAATTAACCTTCCATATTGGTTTGGTCTAGCATTTTACTTCTTCTTGAGTGCTTAAAACAGGACATATTAGAAAGTATTAAAGAGATATGCCCAGAGTCTGTGCAGCTTGCAAGAGTGAATATATAGCATGACTGTATTAGTCTGATTATTTAACTTAGTGCTTAGTTGTGAGGTCCTGAACATGCTTTAGACATATGAAGACCTGTGGGTAAGAACTGTTGGATAGCAAAAATCCTACATCTAAGAGACTCAGACAAGCCCATGAGGAGTTGCAATCTGGTGCTGATGTATCTGTGTTATTGCACAGATTGTATTACTATGATTGTACTACTTGTTACATTAAATATTGTTAAAGTCAACTGGGAAGCACAACAAACAGGAATGTGGGCAGCAAAGCAGTATTTGAAATTTGCTTCACAGCTCTTCCACAAGAGTTTACCTCAACAGAACTGTTCTGTACTGGCAGTCTTAAAATTGTGAAAATGATGTGTTTAGTAGCAGCATCTTCCAGATGAAGCTGATGTGTAAATCTGGCTTATAGACAAGAGCCTCCAACAGGTGTAGGGCCCAAATGATTAGCAGTGGAAACCCTCTCACCAGGGACTAATTTATTAAACACTGTAGAAACTGTCACAGAAAAACAGGCTTGTAAAGAAAAAAAATCATTCCACTGAAGTCCTCACTGGCTGGATTCCCTTGGCTTTTGGAGCATATGAGACACAACAGAGCAGTGAACTAAATGACACATCATCACGGACCCTTGAGAGGGGAGTCTGTTTTTACTGGCAAAACAAGAAGGCTCAGAAGTTTCAATTCACTTGGCTAAAGCTAGCAGCTAATACACATTTTCAGCCTTTCATTACAAAGGAAGTTGAGGGTCTCTTTAGTTAAAAAGTAAAGCATGAAAGACTGATGTGAAGGGAAAATACCTTGGGCAGATCAGCCTTGGGCAAATCAGTTGGCAGTCCAGTGAGGAAAGTGAGCAAGAGGTCCAGTCAAGCAGTGAAAAGGCTTCTCCAGACCACTTCCAGATTGAGAAGGCAAAGGGAGTTGTCCACAAACAGCAGCTGCATATCAACATCTGTGGAGTGTTTCTAAAGGGTCACAGTTTGCTGGCAAATCCTCCCTGATGATACAAGAGTAAAATGAGGGAGATGAGATGCTCCCATAAAAATTACCTATTAACACAAAAAATATGCTTAGCCTGATAATTTATCTTGTTAGTTCAAACTTCCAACGTGGTGAGAAAGAGACACCAGTATCACATCTTTCATTAAAAGCTAATAACTGAAAAAACCTAGGTTTGAAAGTTGTTAATTATGTCAGATAATGACAACTGAGAACACAGCTCTGCTGTCTCCCTGGCTCACGCACTCTGTACACAGATAAGCGAAATATTGGTAATTGCAGTGTAAACACAGATGGGTGATGAGCACAGGAACTGCTGCCTTCTGCTGAAATGACCAGCTCTGAGAGCTCAGCTGGGACTCAGAAGCTGAAAAGCCATTTCTGCTCCCAGTTACAAGGTATTACCCTGGAGTTATTTCTTCGACTGCAGGGCGCCACTTGTTTCTCTGCTACTATAAATCTCAGCAACATTTTCCTTGCAAAAGAGGGATTCTTAACAGTATAAAACCCCAAACAAACAAACTCCAAACAAACCACAACAATTTAGTTAAGCCCATTACGTCAAGAGATGTAGAAAATCACTGAAAAACAAAGAGTATCCTCAAAGGTCAAAAGGAAAACAATATTTCCCCTTGCTGCTGTAGTCCAAATAATTTACAGGCTTGAAAATCCAAACTACTTTTCACCCTTTTGGAAAACTTTGGGTACTATTTATACACCTCTGCATTGACCTCCCTATTATTTCCTTCTAATGGATTGCTTTGAGTAATTGAGCTATTTTGAAAAAACAACCAAACATATTTTCCTCATATTTTGTATTTATACTCACAAGTATTTACTTAATACATATTATTCCTGCTGATTTATATTATATTATTAACAAATGACATTAGTTCCTATAAAGTTGAAATTTATTTTTTTACCTTTAGGTTTTGGACTGCAAATCTATTAAGAAAGTAAATGTTAGAGAATCACTTAAAGGAAAACAAAAAAAAAAAAATCAAAAATTCTGATATGCATGATGAAGTCATAAATGCTTAGGCACGTTTTTTCACTTAGACAGGGTCATTTAAAATACCACCTTTATCTCCAACCTGGAGAGCTTGAGGAAGCTGTTTATTTGGATTCTAAGCTCTAAACAGCTGGAAATCTCAACTGCTCTTTCTACAAATTTCTGATTTTTACAGCTTCCAGGCCAACAATAAAAAATTTCTCAGGTAAAAAGATTTCCTGACATACTTTTTCCGGTATGTGTTCTGGTATGATTTAAAGCCATCATTTGTCTGCTGGGTGGAACAAATGCCCTGGGTCAAACAGCCCCACAGAGCAGCTCTGCTGTTCTATTGTTCCTACTTCAGTTAACTAAAGAGAGCAAATACCAGTTACCAACAGGTCTGCATATTGAACTAGACAACTTTTCCAAATTTGACTTCCACTTTGCATATATTTGAAGAGAGAAAGAATCAGTTTACATTTAAAAATTCATTTGCTATTGAGAGATTTGACTCAATCTCAGCTGCTGATTAAATGTGTACATTATAAACAACAGATGGCTGAAGAAAACATGGCATTGCTAGCAGATAGACTCCAACTTCTACAATTCCCTCAGCATGTGTTAAAAATTATTATGGATTTTAGAAAAATCAATTTATTGAGGGATTAAAAGAGAGAGGAAAAAACCCAAACCAAACAAAAAAGAAGATCACAGGACAGAGCTCAGCTACTCCAATTGCCCTGGATCCAAGATTGTGAAATGCAGAGCAACAACATACTTCCTTGCAATTGCTTGTCTTTGTGTGATAGAGAGGCCCGAAACCAAACCCCACGTTCAGGCAGTCAGTGTTATAGGTGGAAAGACAAGCTTCAAGTATGCTTCAGTTTGTTTTGTTTAAATATCCTTCATATGCTAAAGGACCACAAATTTCTAGAGCAAACTCCCATAATTCTAAAATGCTCAAAACCAAATATTTGGGAATGGGGAAACACTTGCAATTCTGCTAGAGAGTAGGCTGCCAGTGAAAATGCAAACATGTTGTGATGTTGTTTTTTAGCAGCTGAGAAAGTTCTCTCAGTTAACTAAAATTTTCTAAATACTTGGTCCAATATGTCTTTTTGAGTAAATCAGAAGAACACTTAAGCATAAGGATCAACAGAGAATATTTTACAATATATCTTCCACTGGGATGTAAGCCAGAGTGTAACCTACAGAGAAGGAAAGGGCTTGAGGAAATTCCTGGAATAGTAGGCCATTCAGCTGCAAGCTATAAAGAAATATATGGCAACCCATTGCTTATACTGAACATATGCTTTCAAAAATCATTCATATTTATCATCTGTTAGTAATAGTTTTCATGTTTTATTACCAACATGTTGTATAATGAAGAATTGGAAAAGCCACACGTTCCAAAGAAAAGTCCGTAATTTTCCTTAATGCAAACATACAAAACTTCATAGTACTATTGATGGGCCTGATCCAACCCTCACTGAATCAGTGGGAGTTGAATGAGTCCCTCTGTGCACAGGAAATGAATTGAAATTAATGAGACTACATATGGTTTCAGGGTAATTTATGCCTTTTTTGGCTGTTAATATTTATAAGACCTTAATCTGCTTCCACTTGTATCAATGTTCAACTCCCCTGACTGAGCCAACTCTACTCTGAATGTATAGCTGCATGAAGAGAAGGAAAAGAAAGGGTATTGTATGTTTGCAATTTACTGTACCATGTCATTACTTTTCTCTAAGATTCTCTTATCTCTAAGTAAGGCTCCTTATTTAGTTTTAACCTTGTACAAGTTTCTTCCTAATCTAGAAAGTGCTGTTACCTCTTGTCCCCTTATCTGTCCAAACCTCCCTGGACTGTACACCAGGCTGCAACAGACCATACACAGACTGGATCACACTCCATTAAACCTTTGAGAATAAGTTCTTTGCTGACAAACTCTTTTCAAAGCACCAGGACAAGCTGGGCCTTAGCTACTGACACCTAGTCACACTGAGAGGTCAACAACAGTTTTCTAATAAAAGCTTCTCCAGCATGGCTTTTGAGTTTATACAACAGTGTAATTGCTTAGATTCACTCAGAAAGCTTCTGAAAATCTGCATTTATCATTCTTCTTTTCATACAGAATTCCATAGCTAAAGCTGCTTCCAAAGAGCTGGCCAGTTTGTACAACACTGACTATACATATGGTCCAGGAGCAACAACAATCTGTAAGTATTGACCTAAATATACTGACAATCTATATTAAGTATTACTAAGACTATAAAATGCAGTTTTCTAGTGATTCTTGTTCCTTTTTCTAAGTAGTCTTCTTCTTCCTTCACATGCATATATGAAGAGGTATATATGGGACCTGTCATTTCCAAATTATGGGATAATTTATACCCCAGGGATCCCAGGAAGTGTGTGACCCCCTGCAAAGTCAATTGATGTAGTAAAATGTTTACAAATTCACATGCATAGCATGAATTCCTAAATCATATACAGCTTAGATTTAAACATAAAAACCTTGACCTGAGATTTTCTGCATTTCCAGTATCTCCAAGTCAAGGATGATGTGAATCCTTCAACCACTATAGTGACACCAATTTCTTTTAATTTGCATTACATTCTGAGACACATACTAATTACAATCTAATTTGTAATTTGTAATGACTAATTACTCTACCCTTCTTGGGAACTCAGCTGTGGATATGGCCTCTGCAGTGCCAAAAGCCAAGTCAAGGTTATCTCAATATCTCCCATCTTTAAGATCTCTTAATTACTTAAATATGGAAGCTAATTTCTCTTGCCTGTTTCTCCTTCCTCAAATAGTTAACCACCCCCTCCCAAACATTTTTAAAAACAGTTTCTTCCAATTTTTACAATATTTTTGGAGACTCTTCCTTTTGAAATGGCAATTTTGGAGGCTCCTTCCTTAGCAAGATAGACTTGTACCAGCTACTGAAAAGGGAGGGTACTATTTGTCCAGCAGAAAATGATGGAGCTGAAATCCCAGATATACAATTCTTTCTCATCTCTGTGAACCTCAAAAAGCCACTCAGTGAGAGGGCATTAGCTTCTTATACCAAGTGCTTCTAAACACTCCATGCAACCATGCCATTCTCCTGTTCCATAGACATTTCTCCCATGGTTTCCCCACAATAATGACAAGGAGGGAGCAGTTTAGCTTGTTTACATTTGCTTGCACAAATAGCTGGAACAAAGCTCATAAAAGGCCTGAAATCACAGCAACTTTCCCATGAGCAGGATAAATCTGTCAATTCACTGAATATTTCTTTTTATCTGTCCTTTCTGCATTCCTGGCTATGTGACTTGACTCCAAAGTATTTCCCATTTAATGTGTAGCCACTCTTTCCCAGCTAAGCTTTGTTTAATTTCTTTACCCACAGACCCTGCTGCAGGGGGCTCTGATGACTGGGCTTATGACCAAGGCATCAAGTACTCTTTCACTTTCGAGCTCCGGGACACCGGGAGATACGGTTTCCTTCTCCCTGAATCTCAGATAAAGCCAACCTGTGAAGAGACTTTCCTTGCTGTCAAATATATTGCCAACTATGTCCTTGAGCACTTGTATTAGAATGGAGTTCTAAAAATTATTAAAGTAGACTTTATGCAAAGATGCCTTCCTTTTTTTCTTCCCTAAAAATGACTTTTTTATTTCTCTATACTTAATGTTCTTAAGTCATATTCTTAGTCCATTACAGGTCACTAGAACTACAAGTTTTTCAAGAGAAGTTTTAGAAATTCAAGAGAAATAAAATATTTTTATTGAGGCAACTGGCATAGTTGGGGAGGTTGAAAAAGAAGGAGCACAAGATTAATCAACCTAAGGTAAAGGTCACCTTATTGATTAAAATTATCTTTACACAGAGGAGATGGGCTGAGCATTAGAGCTTATACAGCCTAACTGTTAACCAGAATGAAAAGAACCAAGTGATTCACTTAGATGGACTTTCACCCAAACATTCATTGCCTCAATGGCAACAGTAGCAAGGGGAAGTTCACATTACATACTTTTAAAATTATTTGTGATGCGCTCTTGTGAATTTTCTCAAAACCCACCTTAGATCTGTCCCATCGCTGAAAAATAATTTGGATGTGCAGCCACCGCTAGTCCAATCTGGATTCAGTTATGAAAATTATAATTACTACTAACGACCAAACCTTGATACAAATCATGCTACCCTGCATTTAAGGCTCTCATTCTCACTACAGTAGCATCTCCCAAAGTGTTCTCAGAGGCTTGGTACTTCCTGGGGCCCCTCATGTTCCTACTGTCATGGGCAGAAGAATCATAAACAGCCCTAAAGACTAAGTCTGGTGATAAATGAGTAACTAACTGTTTCTTTCATGGAAAGCTGTAGAGAATTATCCCCTCCCGATCAATTTTCTGTACAGGTAATGTAGGTCTGATTGGGTCAGAGTGAGTGAAAGTGATAAATTGCCACTCGACATCTTTCCCACAGAGCTGCAGAAAATGTGTTTGGCATCTATTAATACTGTTTGGAGCTTGGCTAATATGGGACACACTCTGCACAATCATAGGGAAAAACCTCATGTCAACACAGAATCTGGCTGATCTCACTGCCACTGCTGGAAGCTCTGAACAGAGACTTCCACTGCCCACTGATGGTCCTGGAATAACCCCATTTCTGGTAGGTCCTTAGCCAATCCACTCAACACAGCCCCAGAAATGCATTTTACAGAAAATGCTTCTCCAAAAAAACCATCAAACTCAAGACTGTCAAAAACTACATGTTCTGCCTTTTTGTCCCTTTTCAGTGGAAGGAAACAGGAAGACAGGGTCCAATTTAAAATTATACTTTCATTTGCATGTATAAGAGAAAGAAAGGCCACACATCCACTAGCCCACTCCAATTAGCCCAGCAGCACTCAGATTAAACAATCCCTCACACATGACTGACTCATCTGGTTCTGATCTCTGGTGAAACTGAAGCCACGTGTGAAAGTAACACGTACCAATAAAAAGACATATCATTCTGTTTTGCAGAAGAAGTGGGGGGAAGAAATATCAATGTTACTAAAAACAGCACAGGATGTGAACAGAACATACTGGCCAGAACCAAACATGCCACAAAGGGCAGGAAAATAAATTTATCGGAATATGAAATATTTTGCTAATTTTAACTAAGTGTTAACAACTGTCCAGGGACTATTCTGACTGTAACTATGTTATTTGGGATGATGTCACAGGTTTTACACCAATGTGAACTCTTGATACTCAGCACTTAGTAGTACTATGGTGCAGTTGAAAAGTTCCATCAGCTTGATGAACTTGGAGATCTTTTGCAACCTTAATGCTTCTATGATTCGATTCTGTGATTCTGTGATCCAGTACCAGGCAGGCAGTGTGTAAGACTGCAGGCAGCAAATGCACAGCTACAAATGCAGTTGAGAGCCAGGTAATAACACCCAGCAGTTCCAACAACATTAAAGTTACCCCAGTTAACTTAAATGTGTGACTGAGACAGAATATAGCACACATTTGGTGGCTCTGACATTCACAAATCAAGTCACAGCAAGGCAGTGATCTGCAGCTTTTCTGTGCCTTCTCCCCAGAAATTCATATTTTGGCCTTAGCTTCTCATTAGGTCACCTTATGCTTTGCTCATTTTCAGCAGACAAATCTGGCTTTCTCAATTAAATTCTCACCAGAAGGCACTCACTAGCACTGCTGATCAAATTACACAGATGCAGAGAACAGCCATCAAATGTGGTATCATCATCCATGCAGCTTGGAATATAAGCCAAAGATTATATGGGAGAATTTTAAGCAGGAAAGGACATTGTGCTAGCAGGTAAGCTTCTAGTCCAGAGACACTGAAAGAAAACATGGAGAGGATGCAAAAGCTCATCAAGAAGTCACATTGCTTCAAACTCTAGCATCACTTTCAAAAAACATGGAAATTTCACATGCAAAAACGGATTAGTAACCTATTCTCAAATTAAAGAACATGAAACTCCATGTGTACCCAAGAAAATGCCTTCTTATCACACATGCCCAAAAACCAGAACATATTGCCCAGAACTTTTGTGGAGTCTCCCTCCTTGGAGATGCTGTTCAAAACTTGGCTGGACAAGGCCCTGGGCAACCTGCTTTGTGCTATCTTGTTAATGTCTGCCTGATACAGGTCAACCAAGGACTGAGATAAATAATTTCAGCTTTTCCTCTTTGATTTATACTGCTGCTTTAATCAAATAGAAAGGGAACATTCTGTTTTCTTGATTAAGAATCACTTCAAAAAGTTGCCATCTTTTTCATATGAAGCTATTGTTTAGTCAAATGCATTCAAAACAGCCAATTCATTTCAGTGTTCCCAAACTCAAAAGACCTGATGAAGTGCTTTAAAGACAATGTACTGTCCCTCTGCCAGGTCTCCCAGGAGTGACATTGGAGATACCAGACAACTCACAGAGGAAATGTCCCTCAGTACAGATCACAGCTGCAAAGGCCCTTAACAAAGGCAACACTTAAAAATTCTTGATTCTTTAACACATAAAAAGGTAGCTCACACACAAAAATGAATGAAATGCAGTTAAGTCCCAACAGTTGTGTGAGTTAAACATGAGCTTCTGAGGAAGGTATTTCCAAGTTGGCTCAAAGTTGTCAAACAACTGCTGACACATAATGGTAATTCAGAGAAGGCAACTTTTGCTCTTAATGATCCAGACACAACTGCCTCAAAATTGTGCTAGAAATTAAACCTGTGCTTACAGTGCAGCCTGCTCTGAACTCTGCTTTGCTGACATATGGCCTCAGCATGCTTCCTGTCACTTTGAATTCTTCCAAGGACAGATGTGGGCTGTGCACTGAAGCAGGTTGTCTCTGTGTTCCCTGCTGCACTCAGAACAGCTGCATTACAGCTGCATACAGCATTTACTGCAGGAGGAGAGGAGACAGCCAAATGCTTTTGATAATGGGACTGGGTCCCTGTCCTTTACAGGAAGGATGCAGGCTACTTGTGGTAAACTTTGCAACCACAGAAAATAGAAAATTTGCTATCAGTAAGTGAATATTTACAGCTTAGCCAAGAAACAGGGAAATAGGGAATTCAACAGTTGGCAAGCACTAAAATCTTTCTGCATTTAGCAGAAGACCTAAGATGCTTAACTGGAATTCTTCAAGGAAAGTATGAATCACACTGCTTTAATAAAAAAAATCAACTTGCAATTTCCTAGCTTCATGGGGAAAAATAAAAGATTCAGGTTTCTTTTTAATACATTTGATATGTTAGGGCATAATGGAGAGGGAAAAAAAGGATAACAGTTCAGGAATAACAGCTGTCATTCCCACAGATCCCGGTGTTGTAGCTGCTGACTTGAGAGAGTGAAGCCACTGAGTACAGCTCCATACACCAGTGACCCACCAGCTCATGTCCAGAAGTGACACAGCTCAGAGCACCTCTGTTCCTACCAGAGTTAGCCCAGAACCTAATCAGCCTTCCACATAAATCAAGAGATGCTAGTGAATGCTATAAATGGCAAACAGAACTCAAAAGACAGATGTGTTGTTACACAGCACAGCAATGATGTCATTGCTGACATGTATATTGCATGAGCACTCATCAATATGGGGCCTTTTTCCCCATTGCAAAGGTGCAACATACTCAGATTATGCAACTGCAAATACAGCAGTAGATCCAAAAAGCTTTTCACTTCCAGGTTTATGTCCCTGTTCATTGGATGTGGTTTTTTTATAAAGAAAATAACCTCACATATGTGAAGTTTCAGAAGTTCAAGTTCTCAGCACACTTAGAGAACACATTCTAATGTCACTCACATCTAGAAACCAAGATCCTTTTCTCTTAAAAAGCTGTCCCCACATATGACAGCAAAAACTCTGTCTCCTGTTCTCTTCCCTGGCCTATACACAGTAATGCCATGAAGGTCTCTGAATTAATTCTTCACACCCCCTAAAAAAAAAATCAAAGGAAAAGTAGGTCCTTGTGCTACATTTTCAAGCCCACTGAAAACAGCTATTTCATTCAAAAACTAAGCTGTGGATACTCTAAAAAGCACTGGAATTTCACAGAGGGCATTTTATGTAATTTTACACATAGCTTTTATTAATTCTTCAATGATTTTTTAAATGTGCCCAGAAACTGAATTAATAAAAGGTTCAAAAGTATTATTCATTTTGTACAGACTTTCAGGAAACTATTCTGACATTTTTCTCAACAAATGGAAATACTGTTCATGACCTGAGGGCTTTCTTTAAGGATCATAAATAGAACATTTCCTATTTGAATGGAACTAGAATTCCTAATAACATAACAACATTTTATACTTTCCCTCTTTCAATACCCATCTTTGAATCATTTCTGAAAAGCAACAATGTAATCCTTACAAATGCAGAACACCTTCCCTCCATTTAAAAGGAAGGATGAATAGAAATTTATGCTTTACCTCTAGCTTTTGTCACCACTATTCCTTTGCAGTTTCAGTCTCTCACATCTCTACTGTAAGTTGTACTGTCACTGATAGAAGTTCTGGCAACAACATGTTCAGCAATAAAAAATTGTTTAAAAATAATGAATTATTTTAAAATTTTAACAAAAAATGCATTTTTACTATATACTTTCTAAATGAGAAAATCAATTACATCTTAGAATTTAAAAAAAAAATTAAAACTTGCTTTTTAAAAAGCCTTATTACACTATACTTACGCTTGACTTTGTTCAGGTATTATGTATTTGGAAATCACAAAGCTCATTTCCTAGGATTGCAATGATATGCAGTTAAGAGAGGAGAACTTCCTTGTTAATTGCATAGCCCAGTATAAACTCCTGGCTAATACTGAAAAAGCAATTCTTGAGAGGCAATTCTGCATTTTATGTGCACTAACATATCCACTTAAAATCTATTAAAATGTAAAATATTAAAAACCTGAAATACAGACTCCAGTACTCTCACATGAAGTTCAATCCAGATTAAACTTCATGTGGACATATCTGTAAAGCTCCAGTACAAACCAGGTCTCTGCAGGGCTGCCCAAAAACTCCACAGTCAGGGCCCATCACAGCCCTGAGCACCTGAAAGCTTTGGTACTGGCAGCCCTCAGCTTTGCAAAGGTTTTTTCTTCTCTCAGGACAACTCTGAGTCTGGGAATCATTAATTACCCTCAATTTGTCTGATGCCCTGGCTCATTCTCTCATTCTCAGTTCCACAGTGTCACCAAGGAGGGAATTGTGCCACTGCTTAGGGAGAGCTCCAGCCTGCCCAGCACTTGGCCCAGGCAGGAGGAGAATTCACAGAGCAGAGGAGCAGCACCACTCCTCCACAGACATCAAAGTGATTTGTTTTCTAACAGGGAATGAGTCACTCTCATGCCTGTTAAAGTTCAATTAAACATCTTTAGGGGAAAATTTATGATTAAACACAGAATCAACACTGTTGATGGATACCACATATTTATCCAGGCTTCTGAACCTCTTTTAATATTTAATTTTGCTTTAATGACCATTATGTGTCTAGAACCTGAATTACTGACAAATTAGTTAGAATCTTCCCTCACTTTTCATATCCTTCCAGGTTTCTGCACTCTTCTGAAATAATGTCTTTCCTGTGAAACTCTGTAAGCCAAGTAATATTTGCTGGCCATCATGGCCTTGGATTTTGAGAAAAATTCTGTCCTGCACATGATTATGGACAACTATCTTGAGGAACTTTTGGAATCCTTCTCAAAATGCTCTCACTATTTTGTGACACTGTTTTGCTCAGCTTCCCTAACTCACTTTGAGGTGCAACTCAGGAATCAGTGCTGCTTCCAAAGGCATTTCAAGAATTCTCCTGGCATGCCACCATGTTCCATGTTTAGTTTATGGAGAAATAAGTACATAAAGTTCATTAAAACACGTTGAGTACTTTACCACTATGCACACAGAACTCAGTTTTATCTCCTAAGGAGTTCATTGAGTTCCTGATAAGACTGCACCCTATAAAACAATTGAACAAAACATCCATCATGACTTGCAGAGTGAGTGGGAGAGATTTGAGTAACTTTAAAAAATCTCTGCTGAATCTCCCACTGGCAAGCTCAGACACCAGCACACATCTACCTGCTCCTGGCATCTGTGCAGGATGGACTTTTTAAGATTGCTACTTGAAGGCTTTTTCACATTAATATGTAGATTCCAAACAGCAAATTCAGCTGGGAATTTAAAGTAGAAGCAAAAGTGTAGATTTAATGGGAAGAAGCTCCTTCCAGTTCATGGAAACGTACTCCTCCTCTTACAGGAGTAAATTCAGAGGGGAAAAAACCCTACAAACCCCAAACCACAAGCCAGTCTCTTGCCAGTCTGCACAATCTCTCAGTTCTACAGTGCTTGGTGTTGTGAGGCATCCTACACATCAACAACCTTAAGGCTCTCCTAACTCTATTGCTTCAGGTCAGGTAGAAGACCATTTAATCAGTCACCAGACACCTTTGTTTCAAGCAGAATTCAAAGATGCAAGAGGTTCTTCAAGAAAGGCAGACACTGCCTTAGCAGCACAGTGAAATGAGACGTTTTCAGAACACATCATTCCTTCCACAACAGCTCCTCAGCTAACTGAGAATCTCGGCAGCCCCCACCCATCCTGGAGCCAGACACGGCTTCTCACGACACCTTGTGGCAGCAGCACCAGTTGACAGGGCTTTGGTCTTCAAAAAAGTTACTTAAGATGTGAAACAATGATGTTGCAGAAAATCAAACACAAACCAAAAAGCACCAGTTTATAATCAATTAATCTGAAGAACAGCAACAATTTTCAAAACAGGAATATTGTCCATAAAGACACAAAGCAAGAAATAATAGAAGCATTATTTTAAAGTAATAAAGTCAGAAAACTGAAACAATCTAATGCAATTTGAAGTGCATGTGAGTGATAGATGTACAACTATAAAAATAATGCAATTATGAACTATTAACACTTAACATATTATTACATATGTAAACATATTATTACATATTATAACTATTTCTTACCTCTTTCTAACTGGAAAATTAGAATTTTCTTCGCACTTCCAGGAAATGCTTCAGGAAGAGACGGTTGAGAAGGGAAAAGCTTCATTGTCCAGAAACACAAGGACAACTGACTCAATTAGGCTAATTTATTCTGATATTTATGTTGCATGCAACTGGATAAACAGCAAAATAGTGAATCTTACTTCCCATTTGTTTTCAAATTGTTTTGAGAAAATGCCTTTTAAGTATACCTGAAAAAACAAAAATTGTGGTTCAATACTGTTCTACTGCAAACACGTCAGTCCCAGAAGAATTAATAGATGGCCCACCTTGAAAAGGAAATCAGAGATAGCTCTAATTAAATAAATCCGACAAAATTATTTAATATATAGTCTTATTTTCCCAAACATCCCCATCAAGGCACACAAGAAGGATGTTTTCTCAATCATTAACTGAGTAAACACACTGTTTTTTGAAGGAAGGTATTTCACTTTCTCTCTATGCAACTTGGAGCCTGAAATCCTGACTCAGCCCCCTATACAGAGGCAGTTTTTCCTGTCAGGGCAGAAACAACAGGCTTTGCCCCGACTTGGTTGGAGGTTAACAGAATAAAATACAAACAGATTTTATGTAGTCAGAGATGAGCACTGGAGGACAAAAAGAAAGCTTCTGGGAGGAATATTCAAGCAGAACTGTAACTCCTACTGAACAGTCATTAAAGAGTTTTCAAAAGCATTGGCTGTAGCATCCTCAAAGCAGTAAAACCCTACACCAGGAATAACTCATATTTGTTCTTCAGATGTGAAAAATAATAATCTGTATTTCGCTCATGTCATCTACACTGAGATTACTGCACCTACTTCTGTGTCTTCATTCCTCTCACCTGTTACTGTGTTGGGAAACACATTAGAGTTAGCAAAGACAGCCCTGCCAGCAGCAGGACTGAGGACACCAAGCACCTCATCCACCACAGGACCACACACAGCATCAGCACCCTATGAATCAGACAAAAAATTCCTAACATTAAAAAAAGGGCATTTTCCCAAAGGGATACTCAGAAGCAACACACAGTTTAAGTCTGCAAAGTTCCTGAAGGATTACTGTGCCTCCAGAGAAACAAACCAGACATTTTAAGCCCTGCCTAACCTCTTGTCAAGCTGCAGACATTTACTTTGTTTGCAATACAGAACTTTAATTTATAACCTGCTAGAGACCAAAAACCAGAATTTTGGCCCAAGAAGATTTGCTGGCACAGTTAATACAAACTACAATTTATGTGAAGTTGTGAAGTGTGGATTGGCCATCTGAAGCATGAATGGAGTCAAACTCTCCTCCAGTATCATGGGTGTGCTTTGGCAAGACCCAAAGAGGCTGCCGGGAGGAGAGAGAGAAGGTACCACAGACACTGCAAATGGCAATATCCAGTGGAAAAGGTAACCAAGTGTTGGCAAACAGAGAAACAGCCATGGAATACAAACCTGCAAATCCTGACATCCATTTGCCCCTGCTCTGAGAAATGCTCTACAGACTTCTCTTGGATGAAAATCAGGTTTTAGGTCATTTCTCCAACCAAATCAAGGCAAAGTCTCCACAGCACAACCGCAGCCCCCACCAGTGGCAGTGTCACCACGAGGGGCCGTGGACACCTCACCTGCGCTGCCTCTGGGGGCTCCATGCTGAACTTCATCCTCCTGCTGCAGGAAACATTCACTACATCTCACCTCACCTGCTACTCCGAGCTGCAAAAAAGAGTTAGGCTTCCTTTTTTTTTTTTTTAAGAACCCAAATAGATACTCAAGGCCTTCGGGTGGAAACTAGAATAACCCTGGAGAATGACTCACAAAGCAGATTTGGAGGCAGAGTGGCAGGAAGGTCATCCTCATAAATTGTGGAACCCTGATACAAGAACTCATCTCTCCTGCTTTGAGAAAGGAGTTTCTCAAGATCAGCAAACTCTCTTCTCATGTAAGCATCCTCTATTGGCAGGGGTGCAATATACTTTGTACCTTTGTACAGTTACACAGTCTTAAATACAAATACTATTATTTCATGGATTCAAAACCACAATGTTTTGAAGACCAAGACCCTTCTCTCCACCATCTCCACCAATTTTTTGATACACCACCTACAGTGGTAAGGCCCTAGACTTACCTGAAAGTGCCAAATACACTCAGTTAGGAGAGAGTGCAAAGAAAAATGCACATCCTAATTTGCCTTCATTTATATGCTCTGGCATAAGGTACAAGCTGTGCTTTAGAAACTCAAACACACAAGAGTTTATGAGCAGGTCAGTCCCTGTGGCCTGCATTCCTTTGACTAAGATTGTCTTTCCTCTAGAGATGAAACCATGTATAAACCATGCCAATTTTAGTAGTTTTCATAATTTTTTTCTTCACAAGAAGCCTAATCTGACAAGATGTGGAATATGAGGTGCTGGATATTAGCTTAAATAGTTCCAGTATTTTTTTTTTATTCTCTCTGTAGAAAGGACTGTTGACACCAACCTGAGCAGGAACTTGTCTGTGGCACAGGGCAATGTAGTAACACACAGACCGCCTTGGAATGAGCCTGCCCTAGACACTGCTAATGGGATTATTGTGTCAATCATTGAAAACAAATGTCTCTAATGCTTTTACACTCCACTGATTTTACCCTGTAATTCCCAGACTCAAATGTTATAAATATAATCTTATTTGCAGCCATTGCTGCCTAAGAGAGGTATGTAAATCACCCCATGAGTCTGCACCAGTGTGAGGGAGAGACTGAAGCTGTCACTGCTCTAATTTTTAACAGCCTCCCTTCCATCAAGGCATATCTAAGTTTCCACTCCTATTCTTAGCTGCTGGGTTTTTTAATGGATACAATTCCATAAAAGTAGCTAATTATGATGAACAAGTACTTAGAAACGCTAACACAGAGCTCAAACTTCCATGAAAGCATTTGTAATTGTGATGAAGTAGCTTGTCAAGAAGCATGGGAGATGCTGTCCTTCCAAGACAACCTAATCACAATCCACCAGCGTGCCAGAAAGCTGAACAAGTCCCCAGAGAACTTTTGAAGACTTGATTCGGTTCCTTTCATTAAGCACTATGTTCAGCAGACCCAGATGCAATTTCAATTAGAGAAGGTAACAGTCAAACCAGATTCAATTTCCTCTGTACTGAGCTTTTGAGACTCTAAGAGTTCACATTACATACCATGTGGTTTTAAATCCCATTGTGATTGGCATCTCTCAAAACAGAAAATCTTACTTCAAAACTTAAAAAATACTCTTTCCAGACCCATTGCACATAAACAGCAAAGAACAGTGATTGTTGTGACAGACAATGTTATTACCATCTCCATCCAATTTGAGAATGGCTCTTTGAGAAGTACTGGCAGTACTTACAATAAAAAACCATTTTAGACTTCATCTTTATAAGGAAGATCACCTTGAAAATTACTTCTTACACAGCAAAGACTTTCACATTTACTTCACTATCAAGAAACAATTTCTGTCCTGTAATCCAAAGAAATTCAAACCAGAATGAAGAGCATTAACCAAACACCTTACAGAATCCAGGTAAGAACAGAACAAGCCTAAAAATCCAGCCAAAAGGAAAGAATATTCATTCTTTCCATCTTAAAAGAGACCAAAACAAAGGACCAAGAGTCTGAACACAGGTACTTTAGTTCACTGATTCTGTTTAAAAAAAAAAAGTAACAAACTGTTTTAATGTTGCAGCTTTATTTAAAAGAAAGTGACTTTAGAATTTTTGGTAACATATTTTTTTAATACGGAATTGATACAATGAAAAATAAACTTCAGCAGTGTTCTAGAGCAGATCACAGGCTGTAAACTCATAGTCAAATGTACTATATTGGAAAAGGTAATTTTGTTCAAAGCTTATTTGCAGACCAGCACCAAGTGATCCCAAAAGTTTTACTCAACTCACACTTCCTAAGTAAGGAGTTGCTCAATCTCACTTGTCTTCCAATTTACAGTAACAGTTGTGATTAACTGTATGCAAGAAACACATCAAAATTCCCTACAATACCTTCAGTGAGTAAAGTTCAACATTTGCACACCTTTGAAAGTTTATAAGGAGTCATGGACAAGAAGGTATTTGCACAAAACTTTAGTAATTGCCATTTACATGGAACTCAGAAGTCCATTAAGAAATTTCAAAGCTCTGTAACAGTTCTTTTTAAACTATTTCATTTCAGCAGGTCAATTTCCTTGATCTTGGGATCACATTTTTTAAACCTACATCTGCAGTACATCAAAATTCCAACATATGAACAAGCAGTATGAATAGGAGCCAGCAGGAAAAGAGAAAAACCAAAACATAACATGCTACACAATTCTGAAATCCTTTTACCATTCTTAGCACATGCTCAGTAGAAAGCAAAACTGCTCCCAAAACTCTTTTATTTCAATTTTTAAGTTGTCTGAAATCAAGTTTCTCAAGCAGAAAACCTGTATTGGGAAGAAACTTTCTCATTATAAACCCAGCTCCTCAAACATCCTATTTTGGGGGTAACTTGGCTTCATGCAACCCTTACAGGCACAGAGAAGATACCGCCCTCAAATATTAAAGCTCTGGAGATCTAATACTCAAACTGTGAAACAATAGTACTGCAATTCTTGTATTTGCTCTTCTCCGTCATGCAATCACAACTGTAATTTGTAGAAGACAGCAGAGGTCTGTTTCCTGTCTCTGCTTCTCACTTCTGGATTCCTGAACTCAATCTAATTTGTTTTATTATGGCTGCTCATGTAAACCTTCTAGGAACAGCATCAATGGAAAAGGATGCTAATCCAGTAATGCCAGAAAATCTGCAACTTAAAAGTCTTCTCTAGAAATTGAAAAAATTCCTAATAAATTCCACTTCTTTTTCAGGCTCTTTGCCTTTTGCTTTCCTCTGTGAAACACCCACCAATCATCCTTTATCACTGCTCTCCACTCTGAGATCCCAATGTAAACAGAACCCAGTAGAATAATCAAGTTTTGCCAGAGAACTAAAAAAGCACCATAACATCTTTGCTCCTTTCAGTAAGCAGCATTTGAGACCAAAGCCTCAGCATTCTAATGCTTAAAGCCTTGCTCCCAGGTCCTCTGCAATGCTTTGGATCCTGGTATTAAAACAAAGAGGTATTGAACATAGGATGTGCCCACAGGAACGTGGACAGGAGTTTCTGTGAACTGTGTGTAACAGACCTGCTTTGTGCCTGGGGACATTTACTATGCAGATTTGGTTCTCTGGTGAGGCTGAGGAGTCACTGGCACTGAACAGTTTTGCCATAGCCACCTCTTCCAGCATCATAGTCTTGCCGATACTCATCTCGGACCTAACGGAGGGGGGAGAAAGGGAAGCCCAGAAAAGACAAGGAAAAACAATTTCTCAGAAACTGTTGCAGCATTAGAATACAGTCACACTGACATCACAACATGTAATTGGCTACATGGAGCTGCCTGACTAAACAGATGGTAAAGAGCATCATGCAGAAGACCAGAATAGCATAAACCAACTTCCTCTTTCATCATGTCTGGGGACTCTCTAATCACCACAGCCCAAGCAAGGATGGTCAGCCTTTGGCATTGGCAGTACAAGCCACTGCCATCTGCTCCCCTTGGGGCAAGCCAGCTGCTGTCCTGTGTGTTCCTAACAGGCTCTTACATTTCCTGGGCTTACTTAAAAGCATTATGTCTCTAGGCATCCAAGAGCTGTTTCTGCAAGTACTTCTAGTGAAATTTAGGAAGGAGTTATTTCTTCCTAGTGGATTATACTGCCATTGATCAGATATCTTCCAGTGTTATCTCAAACAATGACTCCTAAGCTGCTATTTCTGAATTTTTTCTGTGTTCATTCAAAATCAAGAAGTTTGGCAAAGTAACCATTCCTTTAAGAGCCCAGGCTGTACAGCAACCTACCTGCCCCCCTGATCGTCCACGGCCATACTGCCTGCCCTCCTTAAACCCTGCATCCCAGTCTGTCCTGATGATCCTGTCATCCAGTCTGGTCCCGTTGATGTAGCGCATCGCGTTTTCAGCATCTCCTCTGGCATAATATCTTGGGAATGTGTTAATGAAAGAAACAGACTTCTATTTTCACCACGTGGGAAAATGAACACTATCAAATAGGTCACAAAACCAAGTCTTTGCTTGAACCACTTTTTTGAAGCTACACCATCTAAGAAAACTGTAGTGAAAGGGTAAAACATGCAGCAAGTCAAGCATTAAAAAGTTTGTCAATCATGCCGACATTTAACAGAACAAAGCTCTATTGCTAAAGAGTGGGCAGCCCCAGACATGCTCTGTTCATGCTGCAAACTTTCACCAGTCTGGTGAGTTCACTGCAAGCAGTAGCAAAATGATCCTCAGAAACGTGCACACAATGAAGTCATACAACAGGGATGAAAGATGCCAACGGAAACTTTACACATGTGTTTGTATGAAAAGAAAGACCTTTTTACCTCGGCACTGAGAATATGAATTTCCTACAGAGGTCAACTACCCAAGAGGTATCTGGGTTAAAGCATCAAAGTGAAAGCAATCTGCTAACCCCACTCGACACGCAGTGTATGCTCGAATACAGAATCACAGTTAGAAAAGACCTGTAAGACCATCATGTCCAAGAGTGAGCCCAGCATTCCTCTCTCTCACCAGGGTCTCCCACAGCCGCTTTAGCAAATTATTAATTTTATCCTCGGAGAACTCCCCCGTAACTCAGAGCCTGCAGTGCAGAGCAGTTCACCCACACCCTGACGGCTCCCGCCGCGCTGCACAAGGATACTCCACGAAGCAGAAGCCGCAGGCGGTTTTCTTCACTTTGTCCAGCCCCATGATGACCTTCTTAATGTCGCCGCTTTTGCCGAAGAGCTCGTGGATCTGCTCCTCCGTGGTGTAGAAGGAGAGGTTCCCCACGTACAGTGTGCAGCTCTTCCTCAGCAGCCGCTCCTGGTCGTACCGCGTCCCCTGGGCCGCAAGGACACAGCGTTACCTCCCGGCCCGGCCGGACGGGACCGCGCGGCGCCCGCCCCCGGCCGCGGCTCACCCGGAAATGCTGGTCCCGGTACTGGCTGAGTTCGGCGTAGGAGTCGCTGCGTAGGATACTCAGGGTGCCGCCGGAGCTCATGGCGGTGCCGGCCGAGGCCAGGCCAGCCCAACCCCGCACGGCCCGGCCCGGCCCGGCCCAGCCGAACCCAGCACAGCACAGCACGGACCGACACCGCCCGGCCCGGCCGCCCCCCCACCTCCTTCGCGCGCCCCGTGCACGCGCCGCGCGGCCGCAGGGCGCGCAGCCAATGGCGAGGCGGTGCGCGGCTCTCGCGAGCGCGGCGGGGCGGGGCGTGCCCCACCTCTCGCGAGAGCCGCGGCGCGCCCAGCGGGCGGGAGCGCTCGGTCGCGGGATCTCGCGAGAGCGGCGGCCATGGCGCTGCTGCGGGCGCTGCTGCTGCTGCTCTCCAGCCCGCGGTTCGTGGAGCGGCTCTCGGAGTCGCGGCCCATCCGCGCCGCCGCCCGGGTCACCGCCAGCGCCCTCACCCGCGGCCAGCGCGACCTGGCCCCGCGCCTGCTTCGCCTGCGCGACGCCTTCCTCGCCGAGCTCAAGGACGGCGCCCGCGCGCGGGGGTGGCCGTGGCCGCGCGGGCCGGGCCGCCGCGGCCGCCCCGGGTCAGCGCCGTGATCGCCGCTGGGAGCGGGAGGCAGCTGCGGACAGCGCCGGCAGGAGACGGGAACCGCCGCCGCTTCCCTGCGCCGAGCGCACGGAGCGCGCTGCAACCGGCGGGTGAAGGGCCCCGGGAGCAGGTGACAGCGGGGCCCCGCGGCCGCTGCGGAGCCCGGCGGTGGCCGGCATGCGGATGGCGAGCTGCGGACTGGACGGTGCGTTCCTCATCGCGCGGCCTGGAGCGACTCCTCGGGAGAGCATGAACACGGGAAGCTGCTCCGCATCGGTTTCATGGATTTCCGTTTCAAAGACAGGATACGCGTCCCACGGTTCTCAGGAACAAGCGGACTCACTTTCTAATCACCCACAATGCTGTGAAGATTGTCACTTTAAGCGCTTGATGAGAAACTTGAAATAAAATAACAATTCTCACAGGAGTACCTGTAACAATGTCTGTGTATACAGGAGTAATACTCTATATTTGATACAGTTTTGTTACAAAAGGGTTTTCAGTGATAATGACGGACAGGACAACAGACATCTTACAGGAAAGTAAAAGATTCAGTAGCTATCCTAAAAGCACACCTCAGGTCTATTGTAGCAGGAAGGGTTTACAGGGGGAAAAAAGACCAATAGAGGCACCCTGCATATAAATGGCAATACAGCTATATATGGAAAATGATACATCCATCACGTACAATGCCTAGGGCAGGTTTGCTTAAGATACTGTATCTGATGACGTGTCTGACACTACAGCAGTTAACCTTCCTTCAGAGCATGTCTCACTGTTTGATTCAGCTGAGTAGAGGCTCAGTTAACTGGGGAGGGCCATTTCCACTCCTTGTATTATCCCAGGTGAGAAGAACCTTGTACTTTGTCCAAGATACACTTTTCTGCATTGCTAGTAAAGTTAAACCTCCAGCACGGATGGAGAACCTGCATCTACAGCATAAATTCAAAGGTCTGGCTGGCAAGACAAAAACAATATATTGTTAATCTGAGCTGTATTTGCAGTCCAGGTTCTGTTTCTGGCTCTCTGCAGGTTACCTGTGCAGTGGTAGTGGAGTCATCATCTCGTGGGAATGGTGCTCCGTTGCATCCCCCGAGATATACCCCACTCAGACTGCCAGAATTCATAAGTTTTATGAAAATAATGTTCAAGATCTAAGTTGTTTAAGAAAGCTGAAAATGGGAAGCAGGACATGGAGTAACAGTTGTGGCACACGGTTGTGTCATCCCAGTGTAAGAGAGCAAAAAGAAGCTTAACTTGGAAAATACATTTGCTGACACAATGTTTTCACAACTACTTACACTGCTTTGTGAGTCACCAGTACAAAGACAGGCACCCTGTCTCCCCTGCCTCCCCCCAGACACACCCCTTTAATTTACAGGCAGGCCAGCAGTGAAGAGTGAAGGATGTGGGATGAACACACAGGCAACACAAGACAAAATGCTTTACAAGAGAGTGAGAGCTATATTCCCTAAACATCTAGGTCATACCTATAGCTTGGAAAATACAGGCAAATCATTCATGCATTCATTTTTCCTAGATTCTCCTGAGAGCCTGGCATCAGCCTGTATTATTCTTGTCACTGTTGAAAGCCTGGCTTTTAAGACCTTATGTAAGGTTGTGTGGGTGAAGAACTGCCAAAAGCATTACCACCTTTGGGAGTGGAAATAATTCAAGTGTCAGATTTGTTTCAGAGAGAGAGGCTTGATCTACAATGCATGTGCCAAGTCAGGATGTTTTGGAAGTTCATGTAGGCAAAACCAAATATTGTAGGTCATGCTGTGCTATTGAGCACATACATCATTGTCAGCCCAGTTGTTGGTGTCCAGTTGAAAAAGAGGCAGCTCTCCAGTGGAGAGCCAGGATAGGAGCTGTCCTTCCCACTGAGCTGATTTAGTGCACGGGGAGGGGGCGCAGGGGATGCGGCTCCTCCCTCGAGGCTGCGCTCCCTCCACGGCGGCAGAACCGGGGATCTCTGACCTGTGCTGAGCCCGTTCAGAGACGCATCTGGTGAATCAAATCCCTCCCAGTTACCGCCTTCTGTCTGCGCAGCTCCCCGATCCACTCCCGCAGGAGCTGCCGCGCGCTCTGCCGGGGGGACAGTGGTGACAGAGAAGCGACAGCCGCGAGAGGAGCGGCGGGAGCGCGCCAGGGAAGGAGAGCCCGAGCTGCAGCCGCGGAACGCTGGATGCCATGGCGGGGCTGCCCTCCCGAGCTGCCCCGGGCGGTTCACGAGGACGGAACTGTGGCAAGGAAGGCTAAACAGGCAAAGCTTGGATTTTAGGATTTAGCACAAGCACTTAGCCTGAAGCATCCTCCTGTTCTAAATCAGATTCTGCCAGATCAGTGCTGGGGATTTTTCAAGACGGACCCACCCAAGGCAGTGGTGACTGCAGACTGGTCTAATGAATTTTTAAGAACATAAAAGAAAAGATTACTGAGTCAGACCAGCTTTTATCTAAGCCTGTAACCTCTCTCCAGCAGCTGAATTAATGCCTATTATCAGTAAACACCCCACAGTCTCCAAACCCTGTCAGATTATTAGAGCTTTCAAAAATAAATCTCGCAGGGAAACAGCTAAGCTTCAATCACAGTTTTGGTGGGCTCTGATTTCATCCTCTCTCATCAGGAGAAGTACAAAAGTTCACATGAAATACCACAGGGCTGAGTAAGTCAAATTTTAAGCAGGTTCTATCCAGAACTGGCTACGCTAAGAGTGTGAGGAATGGGAATAAAGAGATGTGGGAGAGCTCCCAGTGCCTTTGCTGATGCTGAAAGGGGGGTGTATAAAAAAGAAAGGTCTCACACCACCATCAAACAGCACCCAAATGAAGTAAAAGACTAAAACTTTGTTCTCCTAAAATCTAAAGGCTCTGATGATCTCTGTTTAGCTCAAGGATGTAAAGTCCTAACTGACTCCTCCAATTGCCACTGGATAGGACAGGTATTTGTGGTGGGTCTTCCATTGACAAGTGAGGAAATATCAAAGTCTCGTTCTTGAATGAGACACCACATTTTGTAATTGTGGCTCTGACAGTCCCAGGGATTATAATAAAGATGTGACAGTTGCTGCAGGTAAAATTGCTTGCTCGCTGCTCTACTGTCTGGCAGAGGGTTTCTTCTCCAGCCCCAGCCATGTCAATGACTTCCACATGCACATCTGTCTTCTTGATATTGAGCAGAGACCTCGGAGGCATGTAGGTGTGTGCAAAGAGCAGAGTGTAGTGCTGCGGGTGGCTTGAGGATGCTGGAGAATGGATGAGCTGCTCCAAGTGAAACAAACAGGGAATGAGCCCTCCCTGGTGTAAGCACCCAAACAGAAGTGCCCCCAGAAGGTTGAACAGAACAATGAGGAGCTTCCATCTCACAGCTCTGCTGGGTGACGCGCTGAACAGGACCAAGGGCAGGATGAGAGGGATGAGAAACCGGGGCTCCTGGTGACTGAACAGGGAGAGAAATGCCAAAGGAACAAAATAAAACAGCAGCAAAATTGGACTGCCCTCAGAATGCACCAAGAGCCCAGGCAGCCCACGGCAACACCATCTGACCAGCATTAACTGATGGACATATTTCTTTAGCATTTTAAAGCCTGCGCCGATGGCCAGAATGTGTAAGATACCAAACAGCATCACTCCATTGACTGTAAAATGTGTAACTCGTAGGTGACTTCCATGCAGTGCAAGATTATGAGGATTAAGATTATAGCTGAGAAAATTGAAGGGGGTTACTACCATTTTGTCGTGTAATTGAACAATTACATCAATTAGGCTGCTCTTGTTAGTGCTGTAGAGGTTGTCTAAGCTCACGGAGGTAAAATAGAAGGTGTCAGCAGTTATGAAAACAAAAGCGGTAAAACATGCACATAGGATAAACTTCAAAAAGTCATTTATAAGAGTTTTAATGTTCTTTTGAGAGTCAACAATTAAACTGGCCCAGTATAGCAGAGGCATTAGAGCAAATGCCAGAAAGGTTGGCCTGTTGAAAAACCCAGCAGTTGTTATGACACCTAAGAGAGAGCTGCTTGTAGGCTCTGCTGAGCGGCCACTGGACTTCCTTGAAGAAACCAGCACCATGAGAAGAGCAAAGAGAAGTCCTTCGAGTGTGTTGGTAAACGTCCTTGTATAAAACACCAGCGTGACATAGGATCCAGCAAGAAGCACCAGCGCTTTCCACGGATCTGCTCCCCAGAGAGGGGCCAAGCGATAAATGCTATAGTCGAGAATGAAAGAAAAGATTGTAAAGAGCAGGCGAGGAGATACAAGCAGAGTGTAGCTGTTGATGCAACTTGAACATATGTCCAACTGCTGCAAAGACTTGATCACCCAGTATGTAACTCCTGATGTCATTAATGGGAAAACAACTGTTCTGCAAGGAGAGTTGGAAAGGAACTCCCATGGATAATAGACCTGTAGATTTAAAATATCTCCTACAAAGGAAGAGAAAAATACATATAGATAATAAAAAATAAATATAGATAATATATTTTATTCAGTAATTCAGCATTAGGGATACTACTTGGTATAAGAGGTATCACAATACAGAGCAGCTCCCAAACTTTTGAAACTGGTGTCAACCTTGACATTTTTCGGAGCGTACCATTCATTTTTACAAAACATCACAGTCCCAGCAATGTGGTTCGAGGAGCCACTCGCTGTGGGCAGCACAGAGCAGGAACCCACCCACGGGGCCAGCGCTGCGGATCCTCTCCTGCCCGGCTTGCGGGACACGCTGCGTGACAGAGCGGGATCCCTCGGCAACACCCGCCTGGCCGGCGATGCTCGTGGCCGCGCCGCTTCACGTCCCCGCGAGCCCGCAAAGGGTCACCCGGTCCCGGGCGCATCCCTTACCTGCCATGACCTCAGGCGCCTGGAAGAACTCATCTGGGTGCAGGTACCCGCTCTGCGGCAGGAGGCACCAGCCCGCCCGCAGCGCCGCCAGCAGCGCCCACAGCGCCCGCGCCACCATGGCGGCCCCGGCCCCTCACGCCGCACCGCCAGGGGGCGCGCGGCGCACGGGCGAGGCGCCGCAGCGGGAGCCCGGCGCGCATGCGCAGCGCCCCCCGCCCGCTGCAATTGCCGGACTCCCGGGATCAATGAGGCTGGAAAAGGCCCCGGGATCAATGAGGGGAAGGGGCCCCGGGAGCACCGAGCCCGGGCCACGGCCCAGCCCACCGTGAGAGCCGCACAGACCGCCGCACAGAGCGGCACGGCCGGTCCTCCCTCCAATACCTCCAGGGACAGTCACTCCACCACCTCCCGGGCAATCCATTCCAGTGTCTAATCACCCTTTCTGTGAATTCCTCCTGCTGTCCATCCTGACAGTTTAACAGTATGAGTTCTATGAGTGTGCTCTCTCGTCCTGTCACGGCCTGGGAGAACAGCCCGAGCCCCGCCAGGCTGCACCCTCCTGTGAGGGAGCTGTAGATGGGATAAGGTCACCCTGGAGCCTCCTCCAGGCTAAACACCCGCAGCCCCCTCAGCTCCTTACAGGACTTGTGCTCCAGACCCTTCTCGGGTACATCCCAACACTTCAATGTCCTTCCTGAACCGAGGGGCCCAGAATGGCACACAGCACTCAAGGTGTGGCCTCACCAGTGCCAAGTGCAGGGCACAATCACTGCCCTGATCCTGCTGGCCACACTATGGCTGATGCAGGCCAGACAGAATGTCACTGGCCACCTGGGCACACGGCGGCTCCCTTTCAGCTGCTGTTTCATAACTGACCAAAAGCACAAGGAGAAGAAACACAGTGGGGCTGCAGCTGGGCACAGCTTGCCCACAGCCATGGGTTTGAGTGCTGGGCACGGCATCACAGCTCCCTGCACACACACTCACCCCACAGGGCACAGCCGGGGCTGGGATCAGTCCCAGCCCCAGGAACTGGGAGCAACGGAACAGTGGGCAGTGAAAGGGAAAGGCAAATGTTCATATCCCAGAAAAGCAGAAGTTTAGCTACCAGGCTGGTTAAAGTGTGATTAAAGTTTTCATGTTTATTTGCTATTTTCACTTATTTACGTGACTGCTATCTGGCTTTACCAGGTTTTTATTATACTACATGTCTGTTCATCCCAGGATCATGAGGTGGTCTCTACAGTCAGGAGGGCAGTGCCTGCCAGCAGCACAGCAACATCTGTGAATAGTGCAGCTATGGATAAAAATAAAACCTGAATACTACAGCCAGTAGAAATGGCTACTCAGAAGTGAAGTACTTTGTTTCACCTACAGCAAATACAAATTTCATGCACAAGGCACTCAGGAATGCCCCCTGTGGAAGGAGGACAGTCATGAGGTTCTTGATGGAGGCTGCATCAAACAAAGATCAAAGGACATCTCTGGCCAGCCATGAGAGCACTGGGTGTGGAAAGTCAATAAGCTCAGTGGATGCTCACGTTTGGCTTTGTTCTTGTATCTGTCAAAGGGTAGTCCCCCTTCCAGTCTCTCTGGGCTTCTTTTTCATCCAGTGATTTTTGACATTTCCTGTACTTTCTTCTGCTGGAAGGTAGAAGACTCTGTCCATGGCAGAATCTGGACTGGTTTCTGTTCACAGCCTGTCAATTCTCTGTCACTCACCTCTGTGGCAGCAGAGCTCAGGAGAAACAGAGTGGGATGGGTAAAGCAGGGATGTGGAGTCTGAGCATAGCCAGCCAGGAGGCCACTAGAGAGAGAATTCACTAGATAAGAGTTTTGATATTGCCTTCCAAGAAATTCTTCTACAGGTTAGAAACCCAGAATTCATCTAACAGTTCTTGGGAATCCTGGGCGGTTCAATATCAGCAACAATGGCAGAGATGCTCCAGTTTTAGACTGATCTTGTAAACCACGTTGATACTGTATTGCTGGTTTCTGCCCCAAATTCCACCCCATCCACACAGACAGGGGCAGCTTCCAGCCCTACCCCACTCCCTGAGGAGCAGATGCTGTTGGCACCTGCCCTGCAAAGAGGCAGGAAGAGGCATTCACATGGTAGCACAGCATGTTATCCAGACAGCAGCTTTTCTGAAGAGAAGGTGGCAGGGCAGAGGTGGCCTGGAAGTTCCCACTTGGACTGTGCTAGTCCAAGCCCTGTATCTGACACAGGGCAAGGAGGGGAATGACAGTAGCCATGAGTGAGTATTGTGTTATCTTATTACCTGCCCCAGAGCACTGGGGTGTTTGCATCCCTTCAAGGGACTCAATATATTCACTCCCCAGCCATTCTGTGTATGTTCTCCTCTCTTTCACTGGCACAATCTCAACAGTAGAATCCTTAAAAATCAAGTCTTTTCCTTGAAAAGCTGAAGAATCAAACATTTTGAATCCATTTCCATTGCTGCTATTTCCAAAGTAGACCTGAAAATAATGAAAAATTCTCAGCATTTTGCAAGATGAAGTGCCATGTTCCTGTCATCCAACATGAAAGATGACAGGAACCGTTTTGTAGATGAAAAATTCATACACAATTGCAGAATCTCTCTTACATGTCTGCTTTTAGACGTTCCAGTAGATCAGATACAGAATTCTCCCACTGGCAATTACATGAACAGCATTTGTGATTTTGTGTTTTTAGTTACTATCTGGAAAAAGAGCTGTAGTTTTTTTAAAATTCTCTTGCCTCAATATTGTTATGCAATATAGGGTTTGGCTACCCAGGAGCTACAGACATGACTGAAGCCTAGCAGAGATATTGCTCAGTCTTGATTTTGAATTAATTAACTTCAGGATGGAGAAGAAAGAACCTCACTGTGGCAGCCAGGCACACTCTGCCTGCATGGTTTATCATGGACATGGCTGCAGCATAAACAAACCCAGCAAAGTCCTACTGCATTCCAAGGAAAATTCCAGATGGAAAAGCATTAGGACAACGCAGAAATGGGGGGCAGCCATGGGAAAACACCTTAAACTCCAGGGAAATTACTACTGCAACCAGTGGCTGGGCAAAAAGGTTGAAATCCCTTGAGCACCAGGGTGGTTTTACTGGGTGAGTCCCATGGGCTGTATTTCACCTTCTCTGTCACACTCCCAACAGAGCTGTGCACTGTGCACATGCTGCCAGTGCATGAGGCAGGATATGGCAGTGTGGTCCTGTTGTCTTTATCCTTGGATTGTGTTAGACCATTTATAAATGCCCCCAAAATTAAAAGGATTATTAGTACCTGGGCTCTGTCCAGTAGTCCATATAGAGCAAAAACATTGACATCTGGGTGAACCATAACAGCCTGAGCTGGCACCTGAGCCAGGTGACAACTGGCAAACTGAGTGACTTCAGCACGGGCACCATTTGGACACAGTAACTGGAAATCACTGGACTTCAACTTTTGGGCCCAACTAGCAGTGTTTTTACCTGAAAAAAAGGAACAGATCATTGTTAAGCAATGAATGCTTTAAAGCAAGAAAAAAATAATTGAATTATAATAAAGAGACATATAAAACTAAGTACCATCTGTGTTCTCAAACACTGTAGAGTGCTTCACAAAGGCCACATCCCCAGAATCCTCTACCAGGCACCTAAAGGAAGTCAAAGACATCAATGCTTTCAATTCAAAGCATCTTTAGGGGAACCACATTTTTTTAATAACTCATAGGTTTAGAATGCATTTTTTTACAGGCATTCCTGCAAGCAAATGTACTGGACCCAAGGTTAGTAAGAAAAAACAGAGAAATCTTGGATGGAGAGAAAAGCAAAAAAATATTTTAAAAATATTCTGAATTACAAATTTCAAGAGTGAAATAGAGTAGAAAAAATTTATTAAAAGCAATGTGAAAAACAAGAAAGACCAATTTTAGATGAGTAAAAAACCAGAAGATCTATTATGTGATATTCAGTGCAGCATTTGCAGCCCTGGATACTGGAGATCTCCAGTTAATCTAACTGCAATTTCCAAGGATATTGCTCCAGAACAAAGTAATGTTTCTTCTAATTTTCTGAAGCAGAAGTAGCCCAACATGCTAAGAGGCCCTAAAACCACCTCCTTTCCTATGTAGCTTATTCTGTAAGTGTTTTCAAGAAGCATTCCCTAAAACAAAGTAATGAAAGCAATGAAATGGATGTAAAGCATGGCTTATGCTGTACAAAATACAAGGGAAAGTTATGACTGACAACAGTTACCCAAAATACATGTATTTCAATTGCACCTAGTTTAACATCAACAGTTCTAATCAAAGGTGATAAGTGACAATATGGCTGACACTGTCACACAGAGAACAAGGACTCAGTGGGGCTCTTCAGTGCATTTCCCCATCATAAAAAACTTTGCTAACAGATTTTTCAGCATTCTGTGCAGTTTGATTTGCCCCAACCAGTGGGATATACACAAACTGAATGGCCTCTCACACCTATATCAAATTAGTCTGAAGACAGCCAGAGTTGAAGGAATCTGGAAATCTGAATTTTAAGTCCATCTCAATCACCTTCCATAATTCATTCTTCTTTCAGAGGGGATCACCTAAGTGTCACAGATAGATCTACCCCTAACTTGAAGTTTGACTGTATGGGCACTTTTATCAACTGCAGAATCTTAGAATTATGAGGAAGGCTCATGCAGCCTGTAACAGCATTTATTGCTCATCCATCTCCTGACTGGGAGCTGGCTCCATCCACGAAGTACAGCAGAGGATCTGGAGTTTGCCTGCAAGGCTTGTACCCAGCAGAGCAGCTGGACTCAACTAAACAGATTTGCAAAAAGTAGTTATCCAAATCTAACACTTCATTATTTACCAGGCAGCTGCTGTTGAAGTCTCCTCCCTGCAGGGAAAAGGTGGCTTTCTGCCAGCTGTTCCATGCACCATCACCTTCTGAGGTGAAGGTCAGGAAAAGGAAGTGCTCCTTCCATATCCAAGGCTTTGGGTACAGCCCCATCTGTACATGTACACTATTGCACAAAGTATTTGTTCCATTTTAAATTATTTTCTCCCCTCTATTTTTAACACACTTTGTTTTGAAGAGGATTTGGTAATTGAACACTGGCCATAGCTGTTTGTGCTGTACAGAAATCTACCTTCATCAATAGCCACCAATGAATCAGAGTAGTGAAGACACATTCCAGGCTCCCTGTCACAAGCCTGTCACTCTCTGCAGGGACTTACAGCCGCCAGATCCTACTGTGTGCCTGCTTCCCTGCTTTCCCACCTGGCTGTGTGCAAGGCAGCTGGCAAAGGCTGTGACACGAGCCAGTGCAATGCATAACACCATACCAGCACTGGTGAGGACATCTGGGGACACACATCCCACCTCACTGATGGCCCCTGCTGCAGCAGCAACAACCTCTGCCTGCCGACTGGGATGGAAAACAGGCACTGCCTGCATTTTGGCAGGCCGACACATTGAGTCACAGCTGTGGCTATCAGTTACCTGAAGGCTCCACTGTAGCTGTAGTAACGTTCTTGGCTACTTGCGCTGCATTTGTTGTTTCCACTCTCATCTCCAATACACAGCTGACAGAGCTTTGCTGGGTAATTGTCCTGCTCAGCTGAAGGGACACAGCTGGCAGAGAAAAACTCACTCACAGCTGGGGAAAGACAAAACCAACATAAGGAATGAAAAGTGTGGCCTCTTCACAAAAAAAGGCAGACATCATGAAGTTATAACCAATGCAGGTTTCAGTAGAACAGTAGAAATTCAAGTTATAGCTGCCTTACTGGAATTCATGAACTGGAACTTCTAAAATATTTTTAGAGCACTATTTAGCTGACTATGTAATGAAACCAAAGAGCTTCCTAGGTGATAGATAAGAAGGCAAGGAAAATTAGAAGGTGGAGGTCCATGTTTACAGGTCTTTTTCTGATTGTGCTACATGTTTCATTACCTAAAGCAGTTTGAAAATAAATGAAATCAAATCCTGGACCAGGGCACAGGGATGCATCACCAGTGCTCATAATAATGAGGTGTGCTTGGTGAGCAGTCAGGGAAGTGAAAGTTCTCCACTGACATTTGTGGCAAGCTCTGAGCTCCAGTGTAAAAAGGACATGGACAGTCTAGAGCTGACACAGTGGAAGGACAGTAGGATGCTCAGAGGGCTGAAACACAACTTGCATTTACCAGGCTGAGAGCTGGACTTGGTCAGCCTGGAGATAAGGCAACTAGCAGTGTATTGTTATCTTAATCTACATGGTGGGTTTTTCAGGGAGACAGAGCCACATCCTTCTCAGGGGTGCAGAGCAAAAAGATGAGAAGGAAAATTCTGATTAGATATAAGAAAAGAAATTCTTTGTACCAAGGATGGTCAAGTAGGACAGGGTCCAGAGAGGTTGTGTGTAATCTCTGTCCTAGGAGTTACTCAGAACCTGCCTGGACACAGCCCTGAGCAATATGAACTACCAGACCTTTTATGCAGTTGCTTGGAATAGATGACCTTAAACTGTCCCTTCCAACCTAAATTAGCCAATTATTTTGTGATAAAGGAAAGGAATACTTTCGTGTTAGATGTAACATTCTCAGACCCCTCCACTAGTCCACACTGGTGGCAAACTTAAAATTTCAAATCATTATATTAAAAACACAATACCCCTTCACAAACAGATATGATTAATATAGATCTATGAAATATCAAAACCACTTCCCTAATTCAAGTTTATCATTAGACTATTACTATATTTTTGAAATGTATTAATGTTGTCTTACCTTGAGGAATATTACAGTCTCTGTTCTTAATAATCCCCCTCTTAATTAGTACACCAATGGGAATATTCCATCCAGCATTTCTCCCCAGGCCTGTGTGGCAGGACTTCTTCCCTCTCAGGTCACTGATGGTGAATGCATTGGACAGATTTCGTTTCACTAACACCACAGCATAGTATGCATTGCTGCTGTCATCAGCTTGTAAAATAAACAGAAAAAACCACAGAACACATTACAGCTTCCCTTATGCATTCCCACAAGTTAGTGATCATCTCTGCATCCACTACACTTATAGGGTGGCAACTTCAATTGCACCAACAATTTGCTAGTCAGGCAGTATGGATGTACATGGAATTACTCTTCACTTCTACTCCCCCACAGTGCTGCATTCACCTCTGGTCTGTAAGCTGCTGCTGCTTACACCCGAGCTGAATAATCTACAGACAAGATGATGAAAGTGTTCTTGTTCCCACCAGCTCTTATAAACACATCACTCTGAAAAATAACATTCAGGGCATAAGTAACTCAGCAAATCTGCTTCAAGAAGTTATTTTTATGTGAAAACTTCAAACCTACATTAAAAGTTCTATGAATTTTGCAGCAAATTTGAATTCTGCCTTAGTGACACTGTGGACACAAGCCCTCTTTCAATCAGTGACTGAAGCAGCCACACTGACAGGAAGAATTTGCTTCTAACTAGAATCTACTGTGGGATTTCTGTATTTTTGCTTCTCTTAAAAATATTTTGACTTTGTGAATACTAATTTTTTTCCACTGAAAGTATTTTTTTTTCAAGAATTCAAAAAACAAATGAAGAGGTACAAGACTCAAAATTGCCTAAGACTCAACCTGGTCCTACAGCAGGACAGATGAAAGTAGCCTCACTGTAGAAGCTCATCTCATATCCTCCTCTATCTATGATATGAAGGTAATAATTCTTATTTCCTTTGAAAACAGCTTTTCCAGCATGGCTGGGAACAAAGGACTGTGTTTTTAGTGTTGTTTTCAAACAACCTGGAAAAATAAAGTCAATATTTATGTTTCTGAATCTTACCAGAGTAACTTTCTCCAGCAGCTGGTACAAGGCCATATGTCTTCCCAGCTGTGTAAATATCAGCTCCACCCAGAACTACAGCATCACTTTCCTTTTTCTGAAAAATAAAACATTTCTGTGAAAAAACCCAGCACTTACTTTCCCTGCTACAATGATGACACCTTTATGGTCACACCTGTGGCACCCTGAAGGGCAAGGCTTACAGCAGAAGAGCATCACACTGCTAAAGAAAATGTCCCAAATGTGGATAAAGCATCAGTGAAACAGGGACAGGAGATTTCACACACACAGGCTTGAGTTAGCTGGGGAACAGTGCCCTCATCACAGCCAAAGCTCATCAGGGTTCAGGCTCATCCAGAGCATCTGAGCTACAGAATCTCTCCTTCAAATCCAGTGATCTTGCCTGTGACCAAAGTGAGTGCACATATCTAACCTCACCTACCCAGCAGAGAGCAGCTTCTGCTCATTTGGTTTATGGCACAAGGATTGTAGCAGCCTACCTGGATCAGCTCCATGCACTCTTCCTTTGTCTTGGCTGAAATACACTGAATTGCTGGCTTCAAATTCTTTTTTCTAAAGGCAACGGCCATTTCACCACATTTCCAAATCTCCTCAGTGGACACAACACACCAGTTCAGGCTTTCTGGCATTGCTGCACAAAATTGAAAAGCAAATGCTACATTCACTTTCTCTGCAATACACAACAAGGATTCACACTGCCCACTGTCACATGTGTCCCATACATGTTCTTGATAATATTTGCTTCTGTGTTGCTCCCCATCCCTCCAGCTCAGACTTACACCTGACCAGGAACCAGGGCACTCCCTGATGAGAGTGATGTCCACACTGCAAACCTCTCCACAGCAAAGGTAACCTCTTCTCAGCAAAGTACAATTACTGACCATTAAACCCAGCTGTAATAATATATTGGTGGAGTGCAGCAAAAAGCCACCCTGAATATACAAGCTTCCTCACATCTGACAGTCACAGAGTAATGCCCAGAAGAGACAAATCAGACAGGTGAGGGGCTTTGCCACAGCACAGATCACATCTGGGTTGCTGAGTGGCCAGGATTTTTAAGGTTCTTAAGGCAAAGATTCTTGCAATTTGTGTTTCTGACTTTCCCAGAACACGTATCAAGTAATTTCTACTTTCTTCTGATAGCAGGAAAGACCATAATGCTTCAATAAAAAGCAACTGAGGGGTTCCTTCAGCTTAGGGAGGAAACCCTCTGCTAGGAATCTATTCATCCATTTTTATAGACTACCTGGGGATTTGTGCAGCAGCACATTATTATTTCCCCTTGTCAGCAGGTAAGAAATTAACTACCAGGCAGCAGTAGCAGTTTCCCAGATTAATGCCTCTCATACACCCAGAAAGGGTAGAAAATGCCTGCATCTTATGACAAAGTTGGACAATTTGGACAGGAAAATGTTAACACAGTATTGTTTCTAGGTCAAAAAATGACCTTTGCCCATGCTCAAAATCAGACTGGCATCTTTCCATAACGCTCCAAGACAGAGAAGAAAATAAACCAGAATAAAGATGATCTGTGTTTCAGCTATCTTTTTGCTTGGTTATAAAGAGGAATCTACAGACAACTTACTATTGGGGTTGCAGTTCAGAGCTTGCATGGCGTGAAGGTACTCATCACCCAGCCATGCCTGGTAATTCTGAGCTGTGACTGCCACAAGCTCTGTGGTGGCATCTCGGAACAGAAGATTCTGGGCACCGTAGACGGCAGAGTCGAACATCTGAAACTTGGCACCCACCCCATTAAATCTTTGCTGCAAAGTTAAACAAGAAAGAACTTGTCACACATTGCTCTGTGTGGGATGTGACATCCCATACACCTCCAAACCCCACAGAGCCAAAGGAGCTCAGATACCCCATTTTCAGTCTGCTTAGACAGCTGGGAGAGCCCTTCTAGAACACAAAGGAGCAATGAAGAAATGGCCTCCTACTTGTCCCCGGTTGAGGAGCTGGAAGAGAACTGTCCCGTCTGTGTCAGGGCGCACAACCACGGCCCGAGCAGGGACTCTGGCCAGGTGGCAGCTCCTCCACTCTGTCACATCAGCCCTGCTGCCATCCCTACACAGCAGCTGGAAGTCCCAGGAGCGCAGCCGCTGGGCCCAGGAGGAAAGGCTTCTCCCTGAAACCACAGGAGGGGGACACACATCAGCTGGGGCTCTAACCCCACTTGCACATGTGGAGCAGAACACACATCTCCTGAGCATCTCTAAACTATTCCTGACTGCACAGCCTATCCTGTGCATCCTTGTGGTCCTGTAGTCCCATAACATTTGTGAGACTGCACTGAGCTGTGCTGGGGTGTGCAGCAGTATCAAGAACATCCCTAGTTCAGGATTACATACAACATTTTTTGGGGTTTTCTCCCCCAGGTCAGACATATTAAAGCAATGTTATGTTCAAGGTAGTTTTCACATAGTGCCAGATAAGGCAGGTTAACTCTCTTCTAGTCTCCACTGAATCCCTTTAAGGCTGGAGCAATGTAACAGTCCAGGTCTATATAAAAAGAGGTTTCTGCTGTTGAAGGTCTCTTTCCAGAAGCAGCTTAAGATTCCATTTTTACCTTATACTGAAACTATGAAGCACTTAAAAAAATTCTCTATCTCCTGGTGCACACCTCAAAGGCTACATCTGTTTACAGATTTCATCTGTATTACAGCATTTTTTTGCTGATTCCTCAATTCAAAATACATCAAAGATTTGGTATTACATTGTCATTACAAACACTGTATTTCAGACCTTGCAGCCATTATTCAACAAGCTTCAGGATTACTCACCATCTGTATATTCAGGCACTGTGCTGTGCTTCACAAAAGCAACCTCTCCAGCATTTTCAGCCAAACACCTAATAAATATAAATCCAACCACAAAGAGGCATTACAAAACCCCTGTGCTCTGGCCACTGCCAGCTGACAGCCCGAGGGCTCTCTGCTCCATTCCATCAGCCACAGACACTGACCTACTTCCTTGTGCTTAGAGTTTTGCTCAAGGCAGAGACTAGAGGCTGTTGGAGCATGAAGAAAACTATCATCGTCATCTGGTGAATATGAACAACATGTTCAGTGCTGCCTGGGACAAACACCATGACCTTCTTTGTCCAGGACAGCTCTGTGTCTGAGGCAGTCACACAGTCCTTTGGGGAATACACAGGGAGCAGCAAGTGCTTCTCATAAGCAAATTCTGCCCTTGTTAATGCTATGACTTGGGGCCTGAGAGCTGCAACCCAGCACACAGATAGGAAGGAGGAAAATCAAGATTGGTGTGCAAAAATGGAGGGCAAAGCTCAATAATTCAGAGCAGCTAGGTGGGATAATTGAAATAGTCAAGTAAGGCAGCAACTCAGCTCTCAGGCTCCAAGGTTTCAATGGGAAAGATAAGTCAGTAAAGCTTGCTGAAACACTCAGATTCTGTCAAACAGCTGGACAAAGCAAATAGCAGTGGGCTTTTCCTGCCCAGTATATTTGTTAAATATCCATTTGGTTTTAATATTCAGGTATTAATACCTGAAATAGTGGGTTAAGAATTAATTTTGATCAGTCAGGTTAAAAGCATGGCTATCCTAACAAAACTATAGATTTTCTAACAAGATCAACTGGAAGCTCTGTAGGTTCAATTTCTTGTCAGTGAGGCCTGAACATGATGACTGTGGAGAGGGTACAGCAATAAAAAAATTGACAGACATGATTTTTACCTGAAAGCCCCACTGTAGTCATAGTACTGTTCTTGGGAATTTAGTTCACATTTGTTCTGTCCTTCTGAGTCCCCTTTGCAGAGCTGACAGAGGGATTTGGGATAGTTCATACCATTTGCTCCAGGAACACAGCTTGCATTGAAATAGGCACTTACAGCTAAATGCAAAATTAGAATGAGGCATTTTTAGCAATGAATAAACATGATCAATTTCATTTTAACACATCCACACAGTACATCTCTAAAAAGATCCAGAAGGCACAAGTTATTTTCTTCTTAAAAGATAGTTTCCAAGTTTAAAACAACCAAAAACCCTGCAGTCTTCATCAGACCTACATTAGAATCCTACCAGGAGCATCCAAGTCAAAGAACAAAACAGCAGCTGAGTCACATTTCTGTACACACACAGAGGGTGCCAAGGCCATTGGGAGAGCACAGCTGAAGGGATGTTTGCCCTGCAAGCCTTGCCTTGAGGAAGGTCACAGCCCATTGGTGCCAGGTGCCCGGTGGCAGTGAGGTGCCCCACGGGCACGTCCCAGCCCGCAGTCCTGTTGATGCCGGTGTGACACGAGCGCGCTCCCTTCAGGCTCCCCATGCTGATGTTGGAGCTTTTCTTTACCACAGCCACAGCATAATAGGAAGTTCCAATCTCTGCAGCATGGGAAGAAAGAAGCAACCTGAGTAGCCCCACAGCAGCATCAGAGTGACATACACTGATTTTTGGACTCCTGTGCCTGCACTACCCACTATGTTCACACCTTTGCTGAGACCCTGCTGACTGTGAATCAGTGTACCCCATAACTTTTTCAGTGTGAATTGTCTTAGTCCACAGGCAATCTGCTCTGACTTTGGAGGTCACTCAGCTTTGAAAGTGAGGTTCCTTTCAGAAAGAAATTTTCTATTACTCTAAATATATTTGGATTGAACTGATACCAATACAATTTATTCCACAGTGGATCCTAATTTTGTTACAGCAGAGTCAACTGATGTCTCTGGAGCATCCCAGCTGATTTCATTATCTTTGTTTTACAGTTTAATACAACTCAGAGTCAAGAGCTGAGGGTTTGAAGCGATCATAAGGTCATTCAATCTGACTTTATTTAGATCAGAAATCACTAAATTTCTTCCACTTTTCTCTGATTTGAGCTCATAGCCTGACTAATGGAGATAGTCAGCCTCTGGATCCTGAGGCCCATTTGGTTTTGAGAAGCCAAAGTACAGGTGCCTCACCAGAGTCATGATGTGTTTAATGGGGTGGGGAGCTGCTGCAGATGATGCAGGATCCTATGGACTGATCCCAACAGCCGCTTCTGAAGATGCCTTTGGCCAGGTAACACCAAGACCCAGCGACAAAACAAATCCAGCTCCATCTCACAGTAGAGTGATGGGACAGCACTGCCAGCAAACTGCTTCAGAGCTCTCCCCTCCATTCCATCTTAAAGCTAGGGGGAGGATCATCCAGCTCTGAACTACACAAATGTGTTGATACTGAGCTCCTGGTCAGGATGACAAGTCACCACTGAGTTATTGTCTCTGCCTTGAAAGGAAATCAAAGCCTAAGGTCACCCAGACAAGAAGCAGAATCTCGTACTTCCTTTCTTCCAGCAGGTTATCATACATTAGTAAAAACAAAATCTAATTATTCCAATGTATAGGACTGAGAGATAAACCCAGTGATTTATGCTTAGCAATTCATTAATCTATAAAGTATGGAACAGAGAACATGGAAAGCAGAGAGACAGTAAACAACAGACAAAAACCAGCCCAAGAAATTTATTACAGGAACAGCTACTGTGACCTAAATGCTACAGGACAGACTCAGCCATAGCCCTGTCTCCCCTCTGTCCTGTTTCCCCAAACAGTCTGTTACAGGCAGGAGCAACCAAGAGGGAACCTGACCACTACCCACTGCTTAGAGTCTTCAAGAAGACTCCAAATAATATGCAAGAAGGATACAAGCCCTTTCTTATGCATTTTAAGTAAACTAAAAGGTACTTAGTCAGAATATACCTTGATCATATACTTCCCCAACCACAGGTTTCAGACCATGCTCCCTTCCAGCCTGGAAAATCCAACGGCCATCCAGGGTCACTGCATCTGCCAAGTCATCCTGTGCAGAAACAAGGGCAGAATAAATGTTAAAGCTTAATTATCAGTAGTTATCAACAACCAGAGTGCCCAGGCATTTAGAAGAGGCCCTTAGTTAATATGCATTTGTGTTTTCTTTTTCCAATTATTTAAAGGGCATACAAATTTCTGAACAACTCTTACCAAGAGGGATTTTAGACCTTCAAAACTGCCTTCCTGCAGAAGCCATGCAGAAACCAGCCCTGCACAGTGATGGATTCACCAGTCTTAATAGTTCAAAGGAACCTTAGAAATGGAAGCTGCAGCTCTCTGCTGGATCTTAAAGCCCAGCAATTTTAAATTTCATTATGCAGCTAGTGCCCCAAAGCTTGAAAATTAAGTAGATACATTTTTAGATCATACACAGATAGTTCAAAATAATATTTTTTGGGGCTACAAAACCTGAATGCCAAAGTGCACTCCAAAGCACCCTTAGAGCCTGCTGGCTTGCAGCTCAGCACAAGGCAGACATGCAGTTTGTGAGAGGGGGAGCAGGTGGCTTCCTGAGAAGGAGGAAAGTAAAAAGACTTCAAAATGGGAGGATACAAATCTGAGGCACCCACTTTTGGGAAGGTGCCCAGTTCAGCAGGTATTTTCTGGTGACTGTAACACCAGGCTTGCTGGGATGCTGCTACAGCTGCAGGATGCTCTGGAGAGCACAGGATGGGGTACCCAGCAGCAGGGCCAGCAGAACTGCTGCACACACCCCTGGCAGCAGAATCAGCTCCCTCTGGGTACTGAGCCCATGGGACCAGGAGAGGGCATTTCACACCCAGACAAGATACTGCAGAGAAAATAATCAGCAGGGTGACATTTTGCATTTCTAAGCTGATTCCAAGATTCCAAGTTTCTTATCAGTTTGCTTAACCTCTGGTTTGGCCCTGGAGGGGGTCATTTAGTTTCTCCATGCCTTGGGAGCTTGCAAAGCATGGGCAGGGCAAGGCTAGCACTGCCTAGCACACCACAGCAGCTTCCCACAGGCTGAACCACATAAAAAACTTGAACATTTTTTAAGGCATTGTGTGAGAGCACAGGTAATATGTCAATGTTGATATCTAAACCAGATTTGAAGTTGTCATGTAATTTGAAATCTTTTACTTGTTTGGCTTGAAGGAGAAAAAAAGATGATGCTCATTAAGCTGAAACAATAGATGTCCTGAGAGCTGCTTCTCATGAATGAGAGCTGAACGAATCCAGGGGAACCTGAAGTGGGCTTGGGGTTGCGAGATATTTGCATCTTAAAGAACAGACGCAATCCTTCTGAATAACTAGATGTGATGTTCCTCTGGTGAGGGTCAGAGCACAGGACAGTGCAGGAATCAAATGCAATCTGTGGTTTAGGAGGAACATGACAGGAGAGGAGGTGGCAGTCAGAAGGCTCTTACCCTCAGGGAGAACAAAATGAGCTTCTAGAATTGGTGGTGGACCAAAAGTAGAGCAGATAAAACAGAAAGGGCTGGCCTCATAAACCATGAGGTATGTTGTATGACCATATTTTCATAGGAAATAGCACTTTTTTTTCTGACTGCAAAGCAGAAATTTTGAGCTCAGTTTAGACACAGAGCCTCTGATAAATAGCTTTTGTAAAAATAGCACAACAAGACAAAAAAGGTCTATTGTGGTTTTTAACCACAATGAAGTAGTTTTCAGGCTACAGATCCCTCCTTTAAATAACACACAATTACTGCTGAGGTGACACATCAACAGCAGCATGGGCATTTTTTTTTTCAGCAAGCATTTACCAATAAATTTAGCAAAAGCATGAGACTCACCTACAATTTTTTAGTAAGTATACCTGTGATGGTAATCCTCTCTTCATTATTTCCAGAGGAAGTTCATTTATGTGTGTCACAAAATTTGAGAATTACCTACATAAGTGTTTTAAAGACCTGCTGAAAATCAGCTCACATTAAATATTGTCAGGTTCTCTAGTTAAATATTTAAGTATTTCCTAATTTTTACACACCTTCAATCAAAAAGGTCTTTTCCTTTATCCATGTGCTAACACATACGCAGGTCTAAGTCCAAGTTATGCAGTGTTACAAAACAGCATCTGCCCCTTCAGCCACTGTGTCCTGCTCCCTTCTTGGCCTCAAGGATCAGAGTTCAGTGCAGATGCCAACTCAGGGATTCCACACAGTCCTACACAGAGTAGGCCAGCCTGAATATTTAGTAGATTATCAGCACAAGGGGAAAAAAGCAAAAAAGGAGATCTAAAGGACAAAGTCTTGTCTGAAGCCTTACAGTGAAAATTCATTTTATCAGAAAGCAACTTACTCATGCTGTCTGCCTGCCTGCTATTTCCAATGGCTTGGAAATGCAATTCTGTGAGCTCTGTATTTCAGAGTCAGACACTCATCAGCCCTTTATATAATCTGCTTTGCAGAATCTAACAGCTTCCTCTGTGCAATGCAGCAATCAGCCAAGTGGTTTGGGGAAGATCTGACATTACAATGCCCTGTCTATTCCCAAGGTGAGATCCACATCTGTATCTGCTCTCAGATATTCTTCAATACAGTCTGACACCCCTGCTCAGGAACAGTATTTATCAAGAGGCAACGAGGTAGTCGTAGGAGTCAGACAACCATTCTGCTTCACTGACAAAAATTACAAGATATCAGTTCTTGAAATCTGCTCCTTTTTTTCTAGCCACATAATCATCAGCCTCATCTCCCTTCAAACTGTTCTTTCAGATCTCCTTTCCTTCCTCTGAACCTCTTGTCCTTGACAGGCTGCATCTCCACAGAAACCTGGTTCCTGGGCATATCTACAAAGAACATTCTTTATTAGCACAGCCAGCCTTCCCTTCCCCCACACCCTGCCAGTGATGACAACCATGATTACCTGCCTCCACACTTCTTCCAGCATCCACTTTTTACCTCCTACCGCCTCCAAAGGAGGGAATTATTTTGCATACATCATTTTGCAAATTCACATGTTCACAGTCTTTAAAGCCTTCCCCAGAGGCAGACTCTTTTTGAAAGCTGAGCACACTCTGGGCAGCTGAATTAATACAGCTTAATACAGAGGTCTGCCCTTTGCTCTCCCCACTTGCTGCTTTGCCTTTCTCTTGTACTCAGTATTGGGAGATTTGATTTGATTACACTCAGCTTATCTGTTTATACAGCAATTTCCATAACAGGACCCTGAAATGGGAGTTTGATCCAGAGTTTATAGAAATACAATCTACTTAGAAGCTAAGCAGCACAGCTTTAACTACTGTCTGCATCTTGTAGCTCCATCCCTTCTTAAATATCTGCTAAATAAATCTGACACAAGTCCCAAATCAAAGATTACTATTTGGGAGGAAATATTTAAGACCTTAGCTGTGTTCCTAATGACTGGCCACATGTGAGCAGCCAAACAGATGACATGGGGTCACTCTGACATTCTAGTTCATATGTATACTTCTGTGCTTTTTTAAAAAAAGATTTGCCTTGATTTGTCAGAGCCATGAATGCCAGGAAGCAGAGGCTCAGCTGCCTGGAGGGCCACACACTCACCACAGAACAGTGCACCTTGCCAGGGGATTATTATTAGGCACATGGAGAAATTAAACTAATGACCCTGGTGTCACTCACAGCTCACCTTGATCATCTGGGTACAGTTAGCAGCTGACCCCCCTGCTGTACACTCCAGAGGGGGAAGGATGCCAGCCTCACTGAAGGCCTTGCTCATGTCATTACACTTGGAAAGTTCTGGTTCAGACACCGTGCACCACCGGACTCGCTCCAGGCCGAGAGCTGCAAACACAGCACCAAGAGAAAGTATTACAAAACCCATCTGAGCTTTTGGAACAGAGCTCACCATGCAGAGACAAACTTTCCTTCTGCTTCTCCCCCCAAACAGAAAAAAATCAGGGCTCACTTCACTGTGAGTCCTTAGAGGTGATTCCACTTTCATTCCAATTAACATGAATACTGAAGTTTTTTTGGACTGACCACAAGATTAGACTCAGATACTGAAATCCAATGGCATTTGTTTCTGACATAAGAAATACAGGTACCATGGAATAGGTCAGGGCAACCAGACTGTTTTAAACACCTTGCAGAATACACCATCATAATCAAGTTAAAACCATGTGAAACTATTACTTAAAATGACATGCTACAAAACCAAAGGGACTGTCCAAAGACAACTCTTGTTTTGAGTATTGCTAGTTCGTATCTGGAGTCCTGCACCAGCCCTTATTGGTCTGAATTAAAAAAGCAACCTTAGGTGCTCAAAAGCCTTGCCACTAGGCTTGTTATGAAAACTAGAAAAGTAAACTTGGCCCTTCAAAACAGTCTTTCATAAGAGATCGTAACCACAGTCAGGAAAAGGGGAGGGCAGAGCCATGAATGAAAAGACTGAAGTTGAGTAGTGGAGATTTCCATTAATTAGCAAAGAAAGGTGCCTTTCAGCAGCCCCAAACCTCACCCTCCTGAGTGCCAAAGCTACAAACACTTGGCTGCTTTTGTGGGGAGAGGTCACCGTGCGCAGACAGTGCGGTGAAATGGAAACGCAGGCGTGGGACAAACAGGCACGGTCATTTTCGTCAGCAGGGACACAATATTCCACTGCTTGTCTACAATTTCCATTTTTAAGCTGGAGCCTGCTGTAAACCATTTATCATGTGGTTTTCTAATACCTCCAAGTGGCCCTCTACTTCCCCCCCAGTGCATGGAGCCGAGATGCCACACCTGACTGTGCAAGCTAAAAACAGTGTCTGACAGTGCTCCCTGCACATCTTCTGACTTCCTGGCTGCAGACTAAACAACATTGTTGATGCCAAAAGATCCAATAGTGAAACACTGGGTTTGGCTTGCTGCTCCTCTGTGACACAGAGCCAACACTACTGCTGTCAACAAATACTAAGTCAGACTTGGAAAGCTTACAGGAAGTTTTCATGGCAGCATATGCCAGCAAAAGGAGAAACAACTGCCCACCTCTGAGCTGCAGGAATTCTGAGAACCAGGAGGGTTGGGAGAAAGCTACAACAGGTCATGGTAAAAATACACCTCACAAAAACTTAATGTTTGTACTACCTCATCTGTCGGGGTGAAATTTTCATAATTAATTCCTTGGGAGTGGAAGAAAAATCCTGTTTTTCATTTTGGGGTTTTCTTTTTATAAACATAAGCAAAGAGAAATTAATCTGGGGACTCAGCCTCTCAGTGCGTATGTATGCTAAGTGCCATTTTTCAGCCTCAGCTTTCTGATTTTACATACAGACACACAGGGGGTAAAGCACAAAAGTATAAAAAAATCATCAGCCATACACCTGAAACATAAAGTCCTTTAGCTCTGTAATTCAGCCAAAATAGTGAAACAGCATGAATCCACTGGTTTTTTCTCACTCATCAAAACCAAGGCTTTATTGGTCCCTTTCCAAATTGCTGAATTTTGTTAGAGGAAAGTCAGATCTGGGCAATATCCTAGCTCCTTCCTTACAAGTTAGCCCATCTGAAATGGGCTTGAGCACAGACACGGCCTGCAGTTAGCCTCTCTTTCTACTGCCAAGGAAAATCAGCTTAAAACATCAGGTCAGTGTCTGAACCCAAGTTTATTCTCAATTTTGGCCTTTCTGTATATCAGTAGATATATATATATAAAGCTTAAAATGGCAGAAGCTGGCAACTTCCATTTGAAATATGCTCAGAATCCTAACACAGCCAGAACTATCACTGACAAACATCCCAATAACTCCTCAAAGTAATGGCACTACATTGTGTAACATCAAATGGCTATTTATACAGCTACTACTACAGTGTCAAGGGCTTTCAACAGAAAAAAATGGGGGGAAAAATAATTAACTAGGATCATTTGTTTTCTGAAGAACTGAAGAGTGCTTCAGAAACAGTGCCTACACCTCTGGTGAAATTGAAAGCACTCACCAATACAATTTGGGAGTGACAGGAAAAAGCCAACATGTTGCACAGAGCATGAGAAGTGAAATTAAGCAATTATTTCTGTTTTTACAAAGTGTCATAGAACTGCTCATTGTTGTGAAAAACAGACACCACTGAACCAGAAATTGATTCAGTGCTGAGGAAATACAACATTTGATACCAATGAGTCAAGATATATGCATGGTGTTCAATACAGCCTTTTCTACTGCTTTTCTATTACTTCCTTCTATTTTCCTAGCCATGTGAGATTGGCTCTGAAGTGGTTCAGAGTGGTTCCTTCTGCTCTCTCACATCACACAGAGTTCCCATGGCACAGCAAAAGCTTTTGGAGGACACTTACCAGCGTGAAAGAAGAGAAGATAGAAAACACTTCTGGAGCTCTTCATGGTGAAAATTTTGTGATCTGCAATTTTTTCAGCCTTCAGAACTCCCAGAGATCAAGGCTCCTGCAAGAGTGCTCTCTCCAGCCTGGTCTTAGGTGAAAATCAGCTGCATGCACTTGCTGATGCACTCTGTTCAACAACAAGCCCTGCTCACCTCGGCAGGCGTCACCTCGTAATGAGCACAGGAAAAGAAAGCATTCCTCTCCTCACACTGCCTGTACACTTGGAAAAAAACATCAGACCTGGAAATTGCAACATATCTGAGGCACCAATGAGGCCGCTACTGCCTTGGCACCACCCACAGAGTTCATTCAATAAACGGCTACACACCGGCACACGGGGGTGGGGCAGGGCTGTGGAACCACATCCTCACCGAGATCTCTGCATTCCCTATAGCTGGGGCTCAGGAAGCAGGAGGAGATTCAAGCAAAGCAGTTTATCTGGCAGAGTGGACAGTCACATTCTCAGCATTGTCACAAACTGCTTAAAGCCATCATCAGAAGCCCAGGCTCTTACAAAGCCTGTACACTCTACAGGTGGTACAGCACAGGTTAAGTGCACATTTCCTGAAATTTAATAGCAATTGCTATAAAACAGCTAAATCATTCTGACTTATTTTAAGGTTTAAGAAAAGGCCCAGGTAGGATTCTGTCCTAGAAAATCAAAACTGCTGACAGCAACTCTGTTAAAAGCTACTGTGAATTTTAGGGCAACCTTCACAGAGCAACCCTCATTTGTGCTGCCCTTTTATTAATTTTTTATTATTCAATGAACTGCAGCTGCCTGTAACACTTTGTTTAGATAAAAGCTGCTCAGAAACAGAAGGGCTGTGTGGTGTGAGTCCTCACATCCAGGGAAGGCATGAGCCACACATGAGTTCTGTGCATCCCCCACCAGCCTGTATGGCAAGGAGTGTGGCAGGATCCTGCAGCACTCATCAGCTGCCTGACTGCAGGTGGGCAGGATGCAGCTCTAACTCTGACTAGCACCTGTAAGACAACAGCTGAGTCAATTAATTGCTATTTCAAGTTTAGAATTTAAAGAGTACAGAATGATCCCTCCTGACTTTCTTCCCAACCAAAACCTTATGGCTGAACTCTGATTCTTGGCTCCTCAGACAATCTGGAATTAATCGTCCCTTTGTTGTCTTAAGTGTTAAAGAATAACCTGGTGTCACTGGAGTATTTCCAAATGTTCTCAAGGACCCATTGCTCAGACCCTTCCTGTGCCCCTACCGACCAGATTAACATCTGAAGCCCTCTCTCCCAGATGTTTGCAGTAGGGCTTACATTCATGTACAGATGACAAGAACGACAGTCCTAGTACCAGTTGCTTAAGACTGCAAGGGCAGGATTAGTAAAACATGAATCTGGTCCCAGGGCTCCCCTGTGGATCCTCTATGGGGATGGTTCAGAAGGCAGAGCAGCAACCTTTTTGTACAGGAGGTCTGTTCTACACACAGTCCCCTCAACCACACGAGCACAGTTCACAGATAATTTTCCTATTTCATTCTTAACTCTGCTTTAAGGAGATATTAAATTTCTTAACCTAGTTTTCGAAACAATTCAGCAAAAAATGCCAACAATGAAATAACATAACTTACAATAACAATAGAGGGTAACAAATACTTCATCGAGCATGTGTCTGTATAGCAATTAAAAATAGTTGGGTTATCAGGCAAGAAGAAAACCCATGATGCCTTCACTGGGCCAGCAAAAGAGTGGTTATACATCAGTGTGATGCCATTTGGATTTCCTAATTACTCTAGCTGTTAAATTAGAAGCCTTTAGCAAAATATATGCATTGTAAAACATAACTCTAAAATACAGAAAAGTGCACCCAAGAATCAAAAGATCTATCAGCACCTGATGCTGGAAAGATAAGACCCAGAGAAAATCTAAGTAGTACAAAACCCTAACACAATTACACAAGATAAGACAACAAGGAGCATCAGAAACACCTTTTCTGTCAGTGTTCAAAGGTAACATTGGAAACAACAAAACTAAAAATGCAAAGCAAATACTCCAGAGTCCTGTGGGATTTCTTGATCCAAGACTTGTTTTCACTCCCTCATGACAACTGTGCAAGGTAACTGCTGTGGACTTGAGTCAGAGTGGAGTGTTGGGTGACACCTGGCTACTACAGGACAAGTGCCTGGGGGCAAAGTTTGGTGACAGCTACTCAGACACTCCAACATATGAAAGAGCAATTCCTCACAGACCTACTCAGCTGAACAGGCTCTATCTGATGGGTTAAAAAAAGAGGTAAAAAGAAGTTCATACAATACAGAGATCTCAGATGTGTCTGCAGGTTTGATAGAGATTCATACACTTCTGGGGTTTTTTTAGATTTACTCTTTTAAGATGTCTCACAAGACACCACAAACAATCAGTCACTTTGAAAGAGGGAGACAACACTACACTTCTAGTTGCCTTAAAAATTTATGACATTATTTATCAAAAGCTGCATCATCAATCCAGTACACCATGCACTTTCATGGCTAGGAATTCTCAGAAAGACAACACACCTGATTTCCCAGATCTTGAAAACCAGAAACTCTGCTGGGGCATGCACCAGCAGCTTTAACTTCCTTAAGCTGCACTAGCAGCCCAGGTAACACCAGCAATAATTGTGTCACAAGTTTAAACCTGATTTTAATACAATAACTTCAGTAGCCCCAGTGTGGCCACCAGTGTTTCTCTAACACCTGATTTTTGTTTACAGTCTTGGTCAATTATTCTAAAGTGCTACAACACTTGTATTTATCATAATTAAAAACACACTTGACAAATATATTGTACAATAAAGTTTATTAGCTGTTCTCCTCTTTCTAACAAATGGAATGGATAGTGTTGATAATTCTTTACAAACCAAAGCTGATTTGGTTGTGTGACTGCCCCATGACTGTCATAAGTACATCCCTCTAAAAAACAATCAGTTGCAAACAAGCAATGGCAGGTACTAAATAATATGGGAATTTGAGAATTTCATTATTGAAGGTTTTGGTACAAGGTATTCATAACATTCAGCACAGAAGTTTGTGCATTGCAAATGGAAGATCTTGTGCCTGTGCAATCCGAGACGAACATGTACAGAAAAAAAATATATTGTTGGCTCTGAATTCTCCCTTTGGTTAAGACATGCATATTACAAAGGGGACAGGGGAAGACAAACACCCAGAATTGTGTAGAAAAGAGGAGAACTTGCATGTATTTTTTTCTTGTACTAATATTCCCTGGACTTCATGCCCAGCCATCACAGCCCATTTGATTTTTCCATGATTAAGGAAGGTAAATTCTAATTTGGTTTTTTATTTTTATTCAAAACAAAAAGCTAGGAGTAGGTGGTAAAAGAAAAATATATATTTTATATATATATATTTATACGTGTGCGCAACTATGTAAAGAAAATAATTCCCATAGTTACAGAGTTTAGTTAAAGAAAGTTTAATATATATATATTTATTATAACAAAATAGGCAGTTATTGTGGGTAAAATATTCATTAAAATCTGACCCCTAAGAACACACACATTTTTCGGCTATGAATCATTCTCTCATTGCCCTAATGACCATCTCTGCAGCTGTTTTCTGAATTACTGCCAATGCAAATTTGGCATTCCTCTGAAAAATACAAGGTTTCCTAGCACCTAAACATATTTTTAGGCTCAAAAAGTGTGATGACCATTATCTATAAAGAATTTCTGTAACACACTATAAATAGTGTTTCATGAGGAAGATTAAAAACATTACATATCTTTGTCCCTAGCAATTTTATTGGCAAAAAATGAAAAAATAGATTATAAGAATATCCGTATGAAATTATGAAAATGAATATCCCTTTAGGAGTAGTAATGGGACTTAATGAAAATGCTAACTCAAAATTTAAAAGTTTCTTTCTAACTGCCTGAAAAGAAAAAAAGATACTGTGACAATAGGATTGAACTCAGAAAATAAAACCTGAAATTGATTGCCCTGACCAAACCATGCTATTAAAGTTAAGCGTGCAAAGTTACTCATAATTTACAATTTCCTTGAATACAACTTTTCTTTCAATTGTTATGAAATTTTAAAAGAATGTCTATAAAGCTTTTTTGAAAAATCTTTGAAAGTTACTTTCCCTTAAACATTAAGGAATTTTACCCAGCAATTCCCTCCCACCCCCACCCTAAACTAATAGCTGGTCAGGCCATTCCACTGTCATGTTCGAAAAATGGCAAACCAACAACACACAATAATACAAATTATTTAAACTAAGAGAGACACCAAATGTAAAGCATTATGGGAACTGCAGAATGTGATGGTTAGGGTATGAACCACGCTGGAAAGAACTAGAGGCAGGCTCCACTGGAAGGGCTTAAGAGTCGTCAGATGTAGTAGGTGATGTCAGTTAGAAAATGAAAAATAAAAATCTGTTTTCATAATTTTTCCTTTGCTGGAACCCAGATGTAAGGACCAGACTGTTCCTCTATGATCTGTTTCACTTGGTTGTAGATTTCTTCCAGAGTGTCTCCCTGGACAATAGCTGCAAAACATAATGTGGCAATCAGCAATCATCCCTCCTCGATCCGTGCAGAGGCCAGGCTGCTCCTTGCCCTCAGAGTGGCAGGAGGATTTCTGACTGCTGAAGGAACAGACACCCTTGGACACTCCTGGGTTCAGTGCTGGACTGAAGCACAGAGTGCTACTGCAGGACACACAAAGCACTTCCTTGGGGACAGGGACTTCCACTGTCCTACCAAGTATATACCTACAACTGAGGGGATTTTTAACCTTTTCCTAGCTACATGTTCCAATCTGCCTGAGTCAATTCACATCCTCCAGTATTCTTTTTGGCCCAGCTTTTATTTGTGTTTCTAACACAAAGCAAGACAGTGCAGGGCTGTGTCCTCCCAGGCTGGTGAACTCCTCAGCTCTGTCCTGAAGCTGCACAGCCAGGCAGGCTGACCTCGAGATGCCTACCCAGCTCTACCTTTGCTTTTGGCTAAAATAAGGAGGAACTCATGGAGTTTGTTGTCCAGACAAGAGATTCCAGTTTTTTAGACAAGAGGCTTCCTTACACAGTTAAAAGTGCAATCTACACTCATTCCTATCATGTTGGTTGAAAATGAAGAAGTTAGAGCTGTTCTTACCAACACTTCAGCCTGGAAGAGCAATCACTGTGAGATGACAACTTATTTTTAATTAATGTCACAATCTCAGTGTCAGTAATCCAAGAAATAAAGTTTAGCATGGAAGACAGTTTTGGAGGCAGGTCAGACTCACTCTTCTGTGCATTAATAGAGTAGTACTGCATCTGAGCTTTGCTTTCATGTAAATTAGTTCCCTTTTATTCCTACCATTCCATTCTTGTCTCTTAAAAACCTTCTCCCCATCTGCAGTTCAATGCTGTACTGCCTGTGGGAGGAGGCTGCTCCATTGTTATAGGCCAAGTATAATGTTCACAGCACAACAGTGCATGAGAAAGAATCAGAAATGTCTTTGCAAGGCAAATAGGCCATAAGCTTCAGCATCTTCTCTCCAGCTAAGTTCAACCACACCTCTTCCAAACCTCAGTAACCTCAAAGCTGAAGTAGGATGTGCTTTTCATGTACTTCAGTGTACAGTTAAAGTCTGTGGAAACAGAACCTGCTGATGAAGTTGGAAAATGGCAGAAAGTCCTAAGAGTTTTCAAAACCTAAATTAAGCTCCTAGTAAATTTTTGTTTATTTTTTATATTAAATTAGCTGATCAAAGTGAAATCAATGTAGAGATACTAAGATGTCTCTATACCTCAAAATAATCACAGATCACCTGAAAAACAAAGCTCACTATCTCAGTGGTTAGGCAAGTATTATATGTACAGCAAGCCATAAAATTTCAACTCTGGCAAGAGAGCAGTGACAAGGAGAACACACCTGTGAAGTGTTCAGTAAATTCTTGCTCCAGTTTCGTGGCTCTCTCAAATGTCTTCTTGGCTTGCTCTTCCGTTAAGCGTTTATTCATTTCCCTGAAAGTGCAAATATTATAGCTCTTTTAAACCAATGCAAAATACTTGGAGTCTTTAAGGTTTTAAACTGTTGTTTGAATATTAATACTAATAAATGGATTAAACCCCAAAGACTCCAAGCAAAGACTGTAGTGGAAATGACCTGTTCTGGCATTATGGTGCATGGAATTTAACACAATGACATTTGTTTTCAAGCCCTTTAATTTGGATAAGAAGCCCCATCCTAAAGTCCCTAAAAATTAAAGTCAGGGAATTAAATATTATTTAAAACACAAACATTACAATTGTCTGCATATAACTTGTGGTTGGCTTTTCAAATACAACAGTCTCAAACAATTTAGCCTGAGGTACTTTACTTTTACTCACATGATATTTTCCACTGTTTTGGGTTTAATAAAAATGGAGATTGGGTACAGCTGGGCAATCTGCAACCTCTTGATCGCATTACCAGAAACATCAAGAATGCAATGTTTACCCTAAAAAGTGAGAGAGAAAGGAATAAGGCACTAAGCAAACTTTAAGTCACAAGTAGCAGAGCATAATAATTTAGAAGAGAAAACATGCCTCTGAAACCAAGAAAATGAGAGTATTTGCATCAATGATACTGTGATTTCACCACTTTGGCACAAGGTCCCCCAATCTCCTCTGCTCAATCCCACATAATTTGAGATGTTCCTGACCCTTTTTCTTCATTCCTTTCTTCATCACAGCTTGCAGCCCAATCAGCAATGCAGAACTGTACAGTGGAACAGTTGGACTTCAACCACACCACCAACATTTTTTATTTTGCTTTGTTTTGGTACTAATTTGAGGATGCTTTAGGGAGGTGGCCATGTCACAGATGTGATTTAGAGAAGAGCCAGATGACTTAACTGGCATACCTGAGGGAGTGCCCACCCCTGCTGGCAGGGAAATATGCCACCATATTCAGGTGGAACTGCAGAAAAGCCCTTTCCTCTCCCAGGTACCAGCCAGTAAAAATACCCCATCGGAGCTGGTGAAAGGAATTTATTTGTGTTTATTTATTATCCACCTCTTGAGAAACAAATATAACTTGACCATTCCTTGGGCAGCTGGATGACAGTGTGATAAGGCTGCTTTCCTCCCGCTCTCTATTCTCCCACTCAAAAGAATTTTCCAGCTTCATCTCAAAGGCTCCTCCTGTTCTCAGTTCCTTTCATCTAAGATATGCTCATTTCCACCTTACACATTTTTATTTCTTTCCTTTCTGAGTAGCATAGGATTAATTTTGCAGACTGTCATTTTAGAAAGCTACAGGGGAAGAGGAACAGAAAACCACTCCTGGGTGACTACATTAAAGAAAAACTTTTTCTTTATCAGAACACCAATGTGCATTGCAGAAATCTGTGAGCCAGGATACAAACCCACAAGTACCATGTAACCAAAGGTTACTCCTATCATACAACACCATTCCCGAACTCCTGGGAGATCATTCCTGGAAAAATGTCTGAAATTACTGACATGCTTCTGGTTCCTGGTAGAAGAAATAACTGGGATCATTTACATTTGGTGTCTTTCCCAACAAAATCAGAATTTTACTTCAGGAATTTTTAAAGGGAAGTATTTTTTCCACATGAACAATATGTATGTCTGTTTGCTTTCAGCTGATGGTAGCTGTTTCCCAGATCCAGTCCATGGGTCTGGATGCCAACTGGTAACATTTAAAAAAGGTGTCTGTATGTCCTAGCAGAGTATTTTACATGTGCTGATCTGTCCACATCTTTAAATATGGCACATGCTCCAAGTACCGAGAATTAAGAGCATTATTTGAAAAAGAAAAAAGGACCAAGTAAAAAACTATTTGCTGTGTTTGGCCCAACAATTTAAGCCAGGAGCCAAAGGGTGGAGGGCTAGAGAGCCAGCACAGTACCCGTGCTGGACCTTATGGGGTATAACCATGACCGTTTATTCCAATGAATACGCATTAACTGTAGCCTCGAGACACAGATTTGCAAGCTGCTGATAATTCCAAAGGAAAGAAGATATGAAAAGGCTTTTCAAGTGAAGATGTGAAAGACAAGGAAAATAAACACAAGTACATCGTGCTACAAACATGTTTTCATCCAGGGAAGCTACTTTGCTCTTTGCACCGTGCATGTAGAATAATATTTTATATATTTTAGTTCCTTAGTTGCACTGTATCTGATTGAGAAGCACTGCACAGCAGCCAGTGCCTTCTATAGCTGAACAAAAAGAAACATCAGAAAGCATCTTTATCTGTGTCCATTGTGGGTAAGGAAATTAGAGAGACAGGGATCAGCTGGAAGCATGGGCAAGTGAACACAACTGAAGGCTATTTTAGGAATACTGTTTCTGGTTCTTTTGGGGTAATAGCAGTCACTTCTGCTCTGTCTTCTCCTAAACTGATTGCAGATAACTTGGAAATGATCTTTTGTATCCCAGCAATAAAACCTACTGAAAAGACTCATCTTTTCAGCAAGATGGAAAAGAATACAAGGATGGGAACAACTTCAGATCAACCAGTCTGCAGCCCTGTCATGATTTTGAAGTACAGTTCTGAAGGATAGGCCATTGTTTCCCAGAAAATAATGTCAGCTGCAACTAAGAAATTGCTGCATCTACCCAAAGTCCCATGGTGCCTATGCAAGAGATTTGACTGCATGGAGACATCTGCTAATACTTTGTCCTTCATGTCCATTTATGAAAGATTCATAGCAATTTTGTACCTTACTAATCTCCACAGATGGACAAAAGAAGAGAGTCAATTTCAGGTCCAGGATGGATCTGAAGGATTGTATTTGTGCTACCAAGTAAAGCAAATGCCAACAGATTTATAATGTCTAAGCTATTCAATAATTTCATAATTTAACCACAAATGATTGTTTCACAGCTTTGTTCAGCCTCCAATACAAAATACTGTTCATTTACTTGAACAATTCTGTAATTAATATTATTTTCTTTCCTTTTATCACTCTATCCCATGGGGCCAGGTTCCATTCCATATGGTGACAGAGAGGAGAAGAAAACATCATTTGCCCCACAGAATCTCACTGTGTTTGCCCTGGTTTTGCTTCCAGTAAATTCAGTTGCCAGAAATAGCAATACTCACCTATTTGGTCAAAATGGACTACAGAGTCAGCAGCAGAAAAACTCTCATCAACTCAACATGGAACATTTGCAAAAAAAATTTTCACCACATGATTTTCTTTAAGACAAGCACCTTATTCTCAGGAATACATTTCCCTTTTCCAACTTTTTTTTCAGACAAATCAAGTCAACTTCAGCAAGACTTTAGAAATAATTAGAATTTGCAATAAATAGTTAATTCAAATCACTTTGAGATAGAAACTGTAAGGTAATACTCAAAATATATGGGTAGTTATAGAAAAAATACTTATAAAATTGAATTCTTTACATTTACTCTCTTTGTTAGCTAAAACCATGAGGAGCACAAAGAATAACATTTTTGTAAGTTTTCTTTTGTGCAGGTCTATGTCAAGAGGATCCTCATATTAATTAACTGCACCAGCATTACTCTTCATTAGTTAATGATCTGTGTATGTAAGCTAGGCTAATTAGCCTTTAATTGTAGTTATTTCTTCTGCATTCTCTTTAAATGAGAGGGTTTACAACATTATGGTTGCTTTTTTTCCACAATTTAATCATGACGCTTTCATTATTCCAAAGCTTCATTATTTCCCTAAATGCATCTGTGACAATACACTTTGTTTCTAGCCTCATACAAATTCCTTTAAAAGTCAGAATGTTCCTAATGGCTTCTTGCCATTCTTCTCTTTCTCCCTGTCAGCACAGGCATATAATCAGCTCAGCAAATGAAAGCAAGTGGCACCGATTTACCTTTTCTGCTACTTCTCGCACTGATTGGACGCTTGTTCCATAAAGGTGATTATTGTACTGGCCAGCTTCAATGAATTTGTGATCCTGAATATCCTTCTCCATTTGCTCTCGAGAAGTGACAAAATGGTAATCACGTCCATCCACCTCATAATCTCGTTTTGGTCTAGTAGTATCTTTAAATATAAACCAGTAGTTTTTAAAGCAAAACAAAAAAACAGTGACTTTTTTTTTTACAATATCCAAAAAGCCTCCCATTTATATTGCAAAATTGTCACAAAGAGATTGATATTAAGATAGTTTAAACAATATATTAACTTTTTTTTAAAATCCAACAAACAGAGGATGTCTAAAGAAAATTAAAGAAAAATATAATCTAAAATTGCTTTAGTATTTGCTGAGACTTACGTGGAACACATGACCCAAATTTGTCTGGAAATTCTGAGATCAGGTCATCATTTATTCTGTCTTTCATGGGTCCCAAAACAATCACAGGTCGAGTGTAACTGACTAATAAACATAAAGGAATAATGTCAGTTGTATTTTATATGACTGTTAAATTTTAAGAGTTCATCCAAATAAGATCTCTCACACAGCAATGATTTTCATACTTAGAAGAATAGGTACTTCTAAAGAGAATAGAAACACACTGAAGAACATCAATCAGTCAATACCACAGTCATAATAAGATGTTAGACTTTCACTCTCAAATCTTCATTCTCAGTGATTGAAAATGAGCCTCAGATTATGAAGCCTTTGAGAAAAACAAAGCCTTCTCACAAACTAACATCCTAAATTCTAATGGAAAAATGAAAGAGGGGAGGTTTGAAAATCTTTTCAATTCAAAGAGGCACCTAAGCAGCAGCACAGTTCATAAAATTCTGTGTCTGTGTTGGGAGAAGCTTCTTTTCTCCTAAGGCCACAATTAAGCACTCACATACAAAATGACTCAAATATAAATAGTTTCTGTAACTATTAACACCCTTACAAAATTAAGTGTAGTACCTTTTGAAAGTAGTTTAATTATTTATAATAAAGGGATTTTGGTTGAAAATTAAGTTTAAGCAGATTATGTCTAATCACACTGTAAGAACCTTTAAGACAATAATGCCTAAGTATGTTGCCACGTCCAATTTCAGCAGTATAAATTTTAATTTTAGGTTCAATCTTTCTGCACAAATAAGTACCAATTAATTAAAGTCTGCCCTATTAAATATATTTTAATTTGACTCAGAGCTATTTCTTTTCTACTCTATTACTATATTTGTAAGAGGAATGTCTTGAATCTAGTATCTATTAAATTATTAATTAAATAACAAACATCTCTGCTGTTTCTCCCTTTGTGAGCCTCTCTGGTGAGAGGAAACCATTCAACTGGAAATCAGTAAAAAGCAATTTTTTAAATGCAAGCGTGAGAAAATATTTTCTCCTAGTGATTTCCATTTCATTAAATTTTACTTTTTTCTCGAAAAAATCCATTGGCAATTATTAACTAAATTAGCCATATAAGAAAACCATTCAGAAATGGGAGACTGATTAAAGACATTTCAATTGAAGTTGGTAAGTAGACAAATGATCTATTCACATGCTTTTTGCTGTGCCAGAAACAATGAGAATGCTAAAGCAATATGAAACAGAAGAAAACTATAATTTATGAGGTTCTCACTGACAAAACTGTTAAGCATACTGTACTTTCCTTCCATAATATAAACCACACAAGAATTATTGAAGTAGCACACCTTTGGATTCTGCACTAAATAATTCAGAGATTTTATTTAATAATTTATGCCTTTATGATTTATTCATTTGAATAACAGTAAGTTTCAACTTTAAAAGGGTGAAGAAGTTTATCCTGGTGCTTAATACATAAGGGCATGCAAAGCATTCTAACAATTAAGACTATTTCATACTGAGTGAGAGCTACAAACCTTCTTGTTGATTGACTGGTTCATATGACAACACATATTCCTCCTGGCCACCTAAAATATAAAGGCAAAGACACATCAATGTATTTTTTTCCTAAAGGAACATAGGGAGTCATTCCATGGACTATGATGATACAGACACTGCCCAGCAATATGCATTACAATGATGCTGACGAGGGACACCTTTCAAGAGCCATGAATTCTAGACCTCACAAAGCTAAGCCAAACACTGAGCTTTAAAGCATAAGACACAGAGAGTAGAAAGAAGTTCCTGGTGTAGCTGGCATGTCAAGCTGGCATCGAGCACAAGAGAATTGTCAAGCATTGCTGAGGTGCAGCTCCCCACGAGTCCTGGATGCAAGGCATGCATGCTGTCATTCACTGCTAGAGCAATGCCTCCTGCACTGGGAACGCTCTCCACACTCTGCAGCCAGCATTTACAAGAACATTTTTCCATATTTATACATGGCTGGCAACCATGTATGTCAAGGTGAACAGATCTTCCGTTAACTTTATCGTGAATTGACATTTCCATAAACATCTTCAGCCACTGTAATTCTACCAAGAAAGCTATCAATGTATATACTAAACAACTACTGTTTTATAAATTAATTTTTAAAGACAAAGTTGAATGCAAATAATGCTTTGGATTGTTCTCAGCTCCAGGAAGCACATTAGCAGTGAATGAAACTAAAATAACAGAATCTTGAATTTTGACAGCTGTAGGGTTTTTAAATGTTAGTGAAAGCATTTGAAATATACCTCAGTTGCCATCTCTCTAAAAGATTGCTTCTAGTCTAACATTATATCTCTGAGTAAAATTTCTTTTAAAATAACTAAAAATTAACTGTGACAGCAGAGAATTTATAATTCTGAAGACACAAGCTCGAATTACATGACATTGCTTTGAACTGAAGAAAATACAGTTCTCCAATATTTCACTTGTCTAATTTTGGAACATTCTTTGATGTTCATAAGCCATACTTAAAACAGGCAAAGGAGCATACAAGGCTACACCACAGTTTATGTAGAAACAGAAGGCAGATGAATGCTTTTATAAATGCATATAGAGCTTCTATATATCTATTCTCTATTTCAAAGCAAATGCAAAAAGATATTTAAAATGTAAATATTACCATTTCATTAACAGAAATATTTCTCTTATTTTGCAATAAATTTGCACTCAAACAGCAATACATGAAGGAAGACTTTAATTTTGAATTGTTGCAAATGAGGAATACCTTAAGACAGACACAAAACCATGCAACCTGTACATTTTAATATATCAAAAAGTTACTCATGCAAATGGATTTTAGAAGGACAGTATATACTTTCAGAACCCTTTTTAGGCTAGGGAGAGGAACAGGGAATCACCAACTATCAACTCATCTATGAAAGATCCAGCTCACACAGAATTAGATACTTCTTTGGAGAAGTCACATTGCTATAAGGTCAAAGAAGAGTTATGCAAACTACTAAAGAGATAAGAACAAGGAAAAAGCATCCCCTGATTGAGGGCAAAAAGTATATAATGTCACTGCTTTTCAATTCTTTGGAAAAATTAGTATTAATAGAATGAACCTTTTGAACAACCGTACTCATCTGTAATCAAGATAACTTTCATATTAGACAGCAGTAAGAAGAGATTAAAAGAATATTTTAATAAAAAGTGCTCAGAATTACACATTGAGATAAACAAATCCATGACATCCATAATAAAATCATGGCTTCTCAAGTAACAATATAGTAAAAAACTAACTAGTAGTACCAATAACCAGCTTTAAATGTAAATAAGGCTAGCTCTCAGAAAAACCATGGAAGTGAGGGAAGAGAGGGAAGCAGCAAATTTATGAAGAAACAGATATGGTTAGATAGTTTTGATGGTGTGTCATTAAAAACTATAAAAATTTCTGTTTATCAAAGACAACTTCCATATGTGCTCAATTCTGTGTTATTCTCAGGGAACACAGATGCCTCCCTCAATTAGTTTCTTTTCAATTACAGTCTGCAACAACAACAGCATTTTGCATACATGTATACACATTCTCTCCTTCAGTGTCATCATCTGGAAGAAAATATGTGGCTCATTACCTCTGAAAAGATCGACAGCCAAACAAATATATCTGTTAATGAACCACCTTCCTCATTATCCTGACATAAATTAGGTATTTCTGCAGTGCCCATTACACAGCAGGCAGCCAGGAGCTGAGCACTGAACCATTGCATGACTTTCACGGCTCCTTCTTTTCATGTTTGTCTTCATGTTTCCTATTGTCCTGCTCTGCTCTACCATGGCTTCCAGCTCTAGCCTGCAGCCTTGCTGGGAGCTGTTCCCTGGAAGCGAATAGTGGGATTCCAGTCCTGGCAAAGTGGGATTCCAATCCCATGTCAAGCACAGCAGAGCAGCACCATGCAGCCTGTTACCCACCATGAGCATGGAGTGCCACTGCAGCTGGGGAATAGCAACCACTACTGGAGCTGATGCTAGCAGTAAAAGCAAACTGAGTGTGCTATTTAGAGACACTATGTCTCCAGGAAGAGAGAACTAGCATGCTGATTTATCAAAACTGACTCCAGCACTGAATGTGTGTCGTATGCTTTGAAGACAGTTCATACTAAGCACCCACACTTGACAAAATAAATGAGCTGAAAGCAAGGGTAAATACATGTTTGCTTATCTGTACTTTCGTTGAAGTATATACATATTAAATCTGAGTATCAGTTGTGAAAAACTTTAGATACTTATGGCATTATTTAATGGATTACACAGTTTGGCTACACTTCCAGTATTAAGGCTCAGCTACATAAAATTATATTTGTCAGCATTAAATTTACCTTTAAATTTAAGATGTTTAGCTAGCTTGTGTAATTTTAAAAAAAAATAGTAGATTCAAATTAAGCTGAACTAAGAAAATCACAGACAACAATAAAAAATGTCCAGAAAGGAAGTTTGCAGTGATTCTAGGGAGTTTTTTAAAAACAAAGACATGGAACAATTTGCAGTACTCCACCAAATACACAAATACAGATTTCACCTGAAGCTGACTGGGAAGTTCTATTTAACATGTAAATACCCAGAAAAGACAGACAAACAAAACCAAAGAAAGAGCTGCAAAACAAGGGCTCGAATAAACAAAGAACTTAAAACACTTACGGTAACTACTTTCACTATCGCTGGCATTAGAGGTTACATGCTCTGAAATTGCAACACAGTGGGAAAAAATAAGGAACATACACCAATGGCATGAGTCAAACAGAAAGAAAATTGACAAAAAATAATCCAGATGAAAGACAATACTCATATCAAAGTGCTGAAATCAATACATACTGCATATAAAAGTTTAAACGTACTTCTCATAGCTCTCAGGATCAAGCTTAATTTCATATGAAAGGAATTGATGTTAATAAAAAGAAAAACATTAAATAGCACATAAAATAAGATTACAAAAAGTACACTAATTCATAATTCACATGCAACCCTGAAATTTTTAAGTTTTCACTTCAGGATGAATTATGTTGTGTAAAAACCTTGGGATTATGCATTTCAACTTTTATGCAAGCAATTTATTGATTACATTTAGTCTCTTGTAGAGAAAAAGCTGGATTAAATTAGAGGAAATATAGTGCAGCATGTAATACAACTTGTATTAGGTATGATAAGGCAGTTTTTAAAAGTCTGTGCTGAAAAACAGACAGGAAACATGTTCTGTTTATAGAACAGAATCATCTAGAGATATTTCTGGACCATATTACATAGTTCAAACTAGGTATGATCATAAGTCCATAAAGGCTGCTTATGATTTTATGTTCTAAACCATAGGGCCATAAATGCTAAAGTTTTCTGGTCTAGACCAGGAATTCCTTTGAAAGTAGCCATTTCAGAATTGAGAAATGAATGTTACAGCTACTAGAATTCCAACTTCATGATTGAGGACAGGTACAGAAGTGCACTGGCCCTTACAAGTAATTTCACAAACACTGTACCTTACAGTCATGCCTTGGGAAGAAATGCTATCCCTAATGACCCTTAGCCACATCCCTTTAGAGACTCCTTTTCCTATTGCATAAATGCCTAACAGCGGATGTATTTAATATCTGTGATAAAAGCAAGGTCTTGGCTTTTTTTATTTGTCATTTTAATACATTTAGTGGTGGGGTATATACACACAAACATTTCTGCTAAGAGTAGGCAGCAACTTTTGAATCTGACTTGATTCAAATAGAAATACAAGAAGTGCTTCAAGTCACCCCTATTAGCCCTTCACCTGATCTAAAAGCATCATAAGTGTTCAAAACAGAAAAACTCTCCTGGCACTTGTTAAGGAAAAGTTGTGTTTGCTTTAAGTAGCTGTAAACATCAGAACCCTAGAGAGAGGAGTGAAAACTGTTACTAGTTAAAGTAGCACGGCAATGGTGGCACTATTACTGGAAAGAGCCATAAGGTTATTTTTAAATAAATAAAAATACGAGGACAAGATATAAGTAACATTAAAAAATAATCACCAAATTAAAAACACAGTACTGTTAAGGACAAACAAAAAAGCACTGGTAAGCTTCTGAAGACAAAAAAAATCTAATGTGACAGTCACATAAACTTTACATGTTCCTGAAAGCAAAAACTCCAAAAGATTACAAACTAGGAAAAGCTTATGAACCAGTTTTAGTTAACCTCCTTATGCCAGTGGAGCACCAATCTCAAAGAGATCTGTCCAAAAAAAAAGTGGTAATTTTTCAGATGGAGGTTAAAATAACTTGGGAGTATTTTGATCACTTACTCAGGCCTTTTGATCCCATGTCGTCAGGGACCTCCTGCAGAGTAGTCCCCAGAGGGCAAGCAATAAAAAGACAATCACAAAGAAAATAATTGTCAGTAATATATAAAATTGGCGCTACGACAGGAGACAGTTCCTAGAGCATCACAGGGAAAAATGAGTCTATAGAATTTGACTTGACTGGCACATGAAGTGCAATCAGTAATGCAAATGGCAGAGAACACAGTTTATTTTGAACCTGCTCTGAATTAGCAAATTTATGCAACTCCGTTTTGAGAATACACTTTTTTTAACTGCTGGCAAGAGCAATGAAAATCAGAGTAACCTCTCTTCATTAGGAAAATCCAATTAGAATGAATGACTTTGATAAACCAGTCTAAAGGGACTGATTTGAGAAGCTGGTAAGCTCCATTATACTTTCATGAATACTGTGCTTTCTCCTCCAAGTCACAAACAGGGAAGCATCACTGACAGCACTGGAAGGCAGTTATCTCCTCCAGCTAGCCAACAGTACTGCCCAGTTTATTCCAAACTGGGATACTCTTGTGTTAAGTTTGATTTTCACAGCAAACAAAGGCTTGCCCTGGTTTTGTAGCCTGGTTTGCCAGTGGCACCAGGAGCTCCTCAGCCTGTTGCAGCTCATGAAACTGTCTCCATGGTAACACCCTAGTGCAGTCTAGCAGGCCCTTCTACTGTGCTTTGCTCTCCATGGAATGCCACATACTTACGGTCAATATCACTGGTTTCCTGCTCACTCTGGTCCTTGTTCTTGTAGAAGGGAAATTTTCGGGAAAAGAGGTTCTTTTTACGCTTGTCATTGAATGACTGCTGAAGAAGAGAAGGAGGGGCAAAACAAAGGATGTCTAATGTCTGTGTGAACAAAGGCCCAGAGCAGCAGCTTTGCGGAAGCTGACTCCTACAACCACATTATGCAGTGCACATCTCAGCTTAACACTCATCTGCTCAGCTCACTAGAAACAGAGACTGGGATCATGGCTTTGCTCAGATCCTCCATGTTTCACATGCTTAGTAGTGAGAAAACTGGTTCATGCTGTAGAGCCTGACCTGTATTTCACAAATGTAGGCGTGCTATGAGTGTTAAAAGAAGTGGAAAACTAGGCTGCTGTAAGGTGGCCAAACCATAATGACTCAAAGTCAATTAAATCACTTATATTATCTCATTTAGGGCTTACAGTATTAAAAAAAAAAAAAAAAAAAAACAACAACCAAAAAACCAAGCTGAAGCTTTTGCTAACAAGTGATATTATAACAAAACATCAAAAGTATTGGGCAGTGTTACCATCCAACTAAAAAAAGTCCAAAACTTGTATCAGTGTTTTACTATTGCAATTCATTGCAAATTCACTGAAAGGATTTACTCTGTTCTATGTAATTTTGCATCCTAATACAAAGATTAACTTGAAAAGACACAAGCTAATTTCTTTGGTTTATTGAGGCAATTATGTTTTTCAAGAGTGTACTTATAATTACCACATGAAAAACCCTGTATATATCAAGGATCATGTTCAGCAACTTGTGACATTAACTGCTTGTGTTGCTGAAGAATTTCTGCATCTCAGTTGCTACAAACATTTCTAGAGTTACTTACATAGACATTTACATCCATATGAATATAAACTATTTTTGTGCTGCTTGTCCAAGTGATGGAGAGCATCAATGCATTTTCATTCCTATATATGTATGTCTATATGTAATTAGCACAGATTTTACTAATATCTGTCATATCTTCTGCTGAAGACATCATGTGACTACAGCACCTTTAATTTGATGCTCCAAGTCAATACAAAAACCTTAAAGTATAAATAAATCAGTAATGTTTTAATTGTAATTAACTAGAGCTAATACAGCTAACTTAAAATCAGCAGAAATTATTTTCCATCTTTAGGCATGAGTGACTCATCTGACCAGTTTTGCAAAGACATAAAATTTGCCATATTTTTTGTCATTTGGTTAGCAGAAAAAAACTACAGTAGAAAGGATGGTAAAATAGGAAAACACCCAACTTGGTCTTGAGACCCTGTGCCATAGGGGACTATTTATTTCTAAGCTAAGCAGAGCCTATGTGCAGCAGGAAGTAAGAAAAGCGCCACAGAAACATCTTTTAAAAGGTATGGTAAAAAAGTCATGCATTCTAGACTCTATTAACAAGTGTTTCTAGAATTTGTAGCATGTTAGCTTTCAAGTAATTATTTGTCTTTCTTCAGCCAATGTGAGTTCACATTCCTCTGTTATATGCAATGGAGTTGCAAAAAGGCATATTATCCTTTCTACCAGCATTAAGTATGGAATGAATGACAGTAACAAGTAGGGATCAAACAGGACAAAGCTTTTTCAAATGATGGGCCACATTTTTTGGTACAATTGAAAGAGAATGTCTGTATTTGCGCTCCTTTCCTACAGTGCAACACAAAAGCTGCATCCTGCTACAGGACTGACAATCCTTCTGGCCAGACGTGCTTGGCAATAGCAGATACTTAAACTTCCAGTGATATTTCCATTACCAATGTTTTTAAAATCTTACTTAAAATTACAAGGTGTTAAAGAGGCACATGGTACCATGGGAGCACAATCAGTGACATTGAGCTCTGGAAATAACAATACTGTGCTAAGGAGGAAATCCATAAAACCTTTAATTGCCTTGCATCTGGGTTCGACTAAAACTGTTGTTCCACTGTAAAAACTGGTAGATTATCAATCTGACACATGGACAAAAGATGAAGTTTCAAGCCAATAATAAGCCTGCAGGCAAATTTTTATCTTATGGTCCTCTTGACCTTCTCTAACAGAAGTCAAGTTCAGTGCAAATAATTTCTCACAACCAGGAAGGGTAATGTAATCTAGAGAATAAGGACAACAAAGAAATATGTCCAAAGGAGATTCTTGCTGAGTATACTGAAAAATACTGTAATGCAAATTCAAAAAATAAAAACTCATATCTGTAATAGTTTCATTTGGGCAAGTCTGTCTGTTTGGTAAAAGAAGACAAATGTGAAAAAGCTACAATGGTTCAGTTTAGCTGAGGTGGTGAGAATGGGGAATCTGTACAGTTAAAATAAAAGGACTAGCTGATTTACTGTGCTTCATAAAACATAATCAAGTTCTTCATTATAGTTTTGAAAATATTTCATAACAATTATTTTAACTTTCTGTACAGTAAGTCTTCCTGAGCTAATATGAAACTTTATATACTGCATGTATAATGGTCAGAGTCAGTTCCATTGCCAAAACAAAAGAGAAAATAAAAGTAATACTATACGGATTTTACATAAAAGATTAGCCAAAAGATTACTTTTAAAAGATATCATGATTAGAAAAAGGTAGAAGGATTTGCTTATTAGTTGAAAATGCATAGTAATTGCATTAAATTTTTCATAAGCCCACTGGCAATCATTGACAGTCATTACAAGCAAGAATATATTAAATCAGAAGCAGCACAGAAATAAGATAAATGTGTATATGAAAGGAACAAACAAGAATAGAATGTAATCATTTTTGCTCCAGATTTTTTAGGTTTCCTTACAATGAAAGGAACAAGGATTTTAATGTTAGCCATCGCTAGGATTCCACAAGGTCTTAATGTAGAAATTTTCAAAAACTGTATAAAATTGGTATTTCATCTTGTTAATGGAAAATTAGCACACACAGACACAGGAAGGCACATGGTCCATGAGGATATGTATAGTGCAGTCAGCTTACTGGGAAAATACAGAAGGAATACTTCAAGGAGAAACTCTGATGTTAAAACATTTACAGCTGAAGCAAGAGACTGTGAACAGTGTGTTTGCAAAATGAAATGTTACTACAGAAAAGGAACTGCAGTTCTACATCAATGGCAAGCGTAGTTGCTTTTCCACTCAGTATTCCATGCATTTCTTTGGTGCTCTGTCAGTACACAGGGACTGTGCACCAACTCTGCTTTTGTCACAAAGCTACTTCAAACACATCAGTAATTAACTGTTTGCAGTTAATTGGTAGACACCCTCTAAAACCATGCAAATATCTTTCAAAGAACATGGTAACATTTGAAGAATTCCTTAGTGTACTGAAAAGAATCTGAAGTATATAAGCGTCTCTTTATATGACTTCTAGAAAGCAAACTCAAATTACCATGTCACTTGATAATATTTTATTCCAATACCAAGCTACAAAAGCAGCAAAACAGAAGAATACTGCCAATAATCCAGTAAATCTCCAGGGCAGTACCATAATTGTGAATCAGGAAGTAGTTAGAGATATTGATTTTCTTTTAAGTAAACACTTATAGGGGAAAAACTGACATTTCATTAATAACAGAAACGTTCGCCATGTAGCAGAGGGACGTATATATGAATTTTAGAGTTTTTATACTCTGCAGTCGTATACTATCAGGATATAATACTGAGGCTTTAATATTTGATGTGCTTTCTGAAGTTACGAAAACATTGTAACTGAAATAAATTACTAAAATGCACTTGAGCATTACAATAATGACTAATCAATGCTACAGCATTAGTGCAATTAAAAATATAATCACTATTTAAGAAATAGCTTTCTCAGGAGCTTAAAGCACACTTCAGCTTTTTTGAAATGGCAATATATTATTAATTTAATTTTAGATGTATTAATTCTTACATCTAAAATGTACAGGCCTAAGTCTTGAATTTACTAGTCACATAGTACTGGTAGAAATGGTAAGGTTGTAGAATTGTTTCTCAAATTTCAGAACAGCCGAAACATTGCAAAAAAGCCTCACCCTCAAAACAATAAAAAATTTTGGCTGCTGTGCCATTATGAAATGGCTATAATTTTGGCTACAAACATTCCTCTTACTATCTAAGTAGCCTCACTTCTTTCTCACTACTCATTCCCATCACATGTACTGTGACAAAAATCACATCTGGTGCAGAGCTGTTAGAAATGGCACCATTCAATACTTTGGTCAGGATATAGAGCTCATTACAGTACATTACAGTATTAGGAAGCATATATATTTCTATGCTAATCCTTTAAATAATTTGCAGTGTTTTGGCAATTAAAGTCTGCTTTGGTGCTCACAATTATTTAATTTCTATTTGACAGAATTTACTCTTTTCACTCAAATCTGAAAGTGATTCTCCACACACAAAATCGCAGAAAAATGTTACCATTCACAATACCAGGTGTAATTAACACTAAATTAACTCACCCCTTTATCTCCTCTTGTTTTGGAATTGAATTTCACTGTCTTCAAACGGGCTCGTTCTTTTTTCTCAACTCTACCACAAAAACACACACAAAAATGTCAGAAATCAGCAAAACTGCAGAACTTCAAGTTAGCACTTGTTATAGCAGAAGCGTATTGGTGTACCTTTTGTACTATTTTATTGCTTATGACACATTCAGAAAATGGAAGCCTGCTAATGGAAAACTGTTATTTCTCAAGTGATGCTCTGTGGAATTATTTGGAAGTATACTATTTAGAATTATGAGGAAGTATTTTGTGGCTATGCATGTTCAATAAATCCAGAGAGTGCAAAGAAGAAACACAATATAGTAAGTGAACAGCCTCAATTATCAATCAATAGCAGATACTAAGATTCAGAGCACCTAAACTCTTATTTGAGTCTCCAGTATGCCAACAAAAACCTCGTCTCCATTGGCTACCAAAGAATGTTTTTCCAGTTTTCCATGTTCTGGGTAGAAAGAATTCATGACAGTGTCATGACTTGAATAAAATTCATTCACACTTTGCACCTTTTCATACACAAATGGTTAATCATCTGATATTAAACCCACAGCTTACAGTGAGAACAGAGGTGGATGTGGACCACCTTTATTAACTTCAGCACACAACTCCTAGAGCTAAATGGGGTTTTAATGAACTTTTCATTGAGTAAATGAGAATTCTACTACAGATTACTTAAAAACAAAAGAATCAAACGAGTGGCTGATGTGGTACAGAATTAGCATGGAAGAGAAAAGCATATACAATATATGTATTAATCAGATCAGGTGTTTAATAGCAGACATCTCCAAGTCAATGAAGTGAGCCATACCTCCGTTTGCTTGGGATAACTCCAATTTCATCACTTTCTCCATCTGGAGTTACCTGCCGTGCTTGCCACCATTCATCATCAGAAGCATTAATGACGTGGAGAATATCGCCAAATTTGAAGTTCAGTCCTTGACTTGGGAGGCCACTGTCTTTAGTCTTGTCATAATCAAAAAGAGCTCTACATTCAAAAGAAAGAATTAAACATAGAAAAAAAGCAAGAAAAACCAGGACAGTATGAATAGCACAAAATACGAAGCAAGCTGCCTGTGCTATTCATAAATGATTGCATCATTCTGACAGGTACTTACAAGAAGGCTGAACACACTCTCTCATACACACACAGAATGTGTAGTACAGTACCCCCACACACTTCTAAGCTTTAATGAATGTGAAAAAACTTGATCCAGAGCAAACTTCTAGTGCTTTACAAAAGCTCTACAGGAGACACCTACTGCAATTCAATAAGTACTTTGCACAGAGCAAGTTACATGTCAGCCTAGGATAAAAAATGATAAGCAAGTATTTAAAGCATAGAGCACGGTCAAAATTCTGTAAAGTACACTTCCATATCAAGTTATAAATTTAAACTATTTAGTAATTTAGTACAGTTTAGTACTGTCGTTAAAATAAAGGTCAGTATCATCAGTATACTGCTCACAGAAAAAATAACTTAGAAATATGATCTGCTCACCACTTTGTACCATAGTACCCAAAGGCAGAGAACCTTAAGCACATTCTTTCAGGAATTTCCTGACCATTTTGAGAGAATGTCACTCTTTTTCCTAAGGTAAGCCTGTTTTCAAATAAAAGGCACTCAAAATACCTGAGCAGCAGCTGCATGACTACAGTTTTATTAACATTCCCTCTGGCAGCAGCACTGGTTTATGCAACTGAATCCTGTTCCCCTTTTTGCTTAAGAAAGCACAATTGTCTGGAAAGGCACATGGTCCCCCATGATATGGAACTGATCTAGTTTACAAGTCATATCTTTTCTGCCTTTTGGATGATTTTCTACCTGGACAAGTTCCCTGAGGAAATGAAGATATCTGCAGTCTGTTTCTCCCTGGCACAGCTGAGGGTTTAAAGAGGACATGGAAATGAGCAAACAGCAAGAGATACCGCTCAGGTTCTGCCTTCTAAAGGACTTCTTTCACATTTGAAAATAGTTCATGAACCTCACCTATGTGAAATAAATGCTTGCATGAAACAGTTCAAAAAATCCTCAACATTATTTAATCTGCCAGCTCACGTGCTGTCAGTGCTGCACTTTCTTGACAATACCTGAATTCAACTTTACTCGACACCAAGCCAAAGTAGTACCAAGAGCTCACACTGTGATGATTTTAAAGGGTGTCATTTTCCTTGTCCAAATTCAGCTTGTTTCTTCATTCTGAACACTGGTCTTACATACCTTTTTCTGCTAGATTTTTAATATCACAGAAAGTCAAAACCTGTTTGCTCCAAAATGTTCTTCAGCTCTGTGAATTTTGCTTCCTCAAGCACTGAGTGATCTGTATGTGTTCATAACCAATAACAAGGTGTTTACAGGGAAAAAACTCAAAATATTCTGTCATACCAATTCATTTCAGCATCTATTGCAAAACCAGAGCTGCTTAAGACAATATACCTTTCTTAGGCTATAAAATATTAAAAAAAAAAAATCCTAAAGGATTAAAGGTTTTAATGAAGATTTTTAGAATGTCTAAAAAAAAGACAAATTTTTAAATGGCTTCAAAATATTGAAGAGCCTTATACTTAAATAGAGATTAAGAACCTTATACTTGAATCTGCAGTACCTTTAGTTTACGTTTATAAGCAAATTCAGACCTTCAAATTTGAAATACCTTGGAGGTTGAAATACCACCTTCCTTAGCAGTGCAACCTTCATAATACGATATTTTGGGTTAATTCCACAGCATACTTGAGATAGACATCCTGATTATTTTTTTAAAAATCAGAATTTTTTTTTCTTTTTTTACATAGCCAAAATATTGCAGGTAAGAAAATGATACAGATGGGAAGTAGCTATTCCTCCATATTTATTCTGCACATTTGTTCAAGAAACACTCTGGACAAATGTAATTTCATATCTCAAAATAAACTGCACATAATCCAGTATGTACTTTCAATGCAGATTCAAGTTGTATACATTTTCACTGAATTAATTACATGCATCGTGACATTTATTTCCTGAGATTTCTTGTTAGCATTCAAGCAATGATTTTCACCAGCTCCACTTTTTACTTCTATTTTTGAGTTTGCATATAAATTTATAAAAGCTGTGAGCTTGGCCTAACAGCATTAACATATATGTTGACTGCATGAGAAAAGATGCTCAGGAGTGAAATGGAAGCAGAAATGGATAAAGCCATTATCGCCAGCATGTGCATTTCCCACAAGATAAATGGTTACACAGAGCAGGTTTTGCACAATTAAAGGCAGTTTCATCAAACACATTTTCTCTGGTAAAGTCACTTCAAGAAAAATAATTTTATTGGGCAAAAAAGTCAGAGCTGATGAAAATAGTTGTATAAAAAGATCATTTACGGTGTCACATAATAGTGACAAAACTATGCAGCTAACATTTATAGGAATACCACGAACTGCTAATGATCCTATAAATGACCTCAAAAGCAAAGAGCATTAACAAGAATGTCTTTTGATTCCAAGTGACTAACATGGCTTTTCCTCTATGCCTGGCACATCATCAACCAAGAAGGCACTTCACAGCCCAGATGATGCATTTATCTACAAGCTGGAATATAAAAAATACGGTTCTATTAACTTCCTGCATGGGGACTTTCATTACAGATTAAAAATGCCATGTATACATTTACTTATTGTAAGTTATAAACACAAATTAACTTAAAAATAAATTTAGTAATCCTCATCAACTATTGTTTTGAATGCAGATCCATGATATTTACTGTAAAGTTCTATTTAAGTTTAAATGGGAAGTCTTAAAAATATTTTCTAGAGAAAGCACCAAGTCCTCTCTTTTATTGCACTTTGCATTACTCAGGAGCCCAAGAGCACTGAAAAGGTAACTCAGATCCTTCATCCACAAGTCTAGAGAAATTGAAATTAGGTTGCATATTTCATGAGTGTTTATGCTTCAAAGCCAAAAATGTAATGGCTGTGTAACAAAGCCATATTTTCCAGAGTATCTTTTTACCTGCCACACTCATTAATTTCAGTGTCATAGGCTGTTGACCAAATTCCACCAAAGCATTTCTTCAACAAACAAAGCAACCAGGAATTCCTTCAGCAAAAGCAGCTCTATGTTCCATTTCATAAAAAATTAATTAATTTTATCACTTCACAATAAATGAAGGTCAGCTTGTAAAGGAGGTTCTCTTTTTCTGAGTTTTTGGGAAAGTTGTTTGAAACTTACTGTTTGAACTCTGAGAATACCATAAAGACGGCAGCAGACAAGTACACTTAGCCTGCTGCTAATAGCAGATCTTATTTTTCCAAAGGACTTAGGTAAAATTTCTTAGTCGTTGTAAAACTGTTACGTTTCTTCAACTTGGAGACAAAATCATTTTTTGCTGTGATTCAAGCACAAATCAGTGCCATTGTTTGAATTTGGAATGTATTGTGTTGATCAGAAAAATGCACAAAGGTAAATGTAATTTTTGATTTTGAATGCTGCACACATTGCAGACTGAGACTTGCCACAGAAGATGAGATTAAATATGGAACAGATTTACTCTCTCTCCATGTGTTATCACAGAAACTTGATACCATGAAGGCATCTCACATGTGCTTTTTGAATCTCCAGGTGAGCATATATATCGATATAGATATAGATCAGATGCAAACCCAGAAACATTATGACAGAATCTGTCACAGAACAAAGACCAGAAGAAATATAAAGCAAAATAAGAGAAGACACATCAGTACATCTGAATTAGCTGGGGACAGGGGGAGTGGTGTGGGGGGAAACAGTAGGACATGCAAATGGAGTCAGCTGCTGCTGAATTGCTCTATTTGGATTGCTCTCCAAGGGCTGTTTTCCAAATTGCTGTGCATCATTTTTTGATATAGATACAATTACAAAGAAAAATCTGCCATTTTACTCCAAATTGTATTTCTGGGCAAATACAATTGCCTTTTCCTTAATATTACATAATACCAAAAATGCTGTTTACAGGCAGACTAGTTTTAAAGATATCATGTTTACAGGGATACAATGATCTATCTGATTTTATTTCCTAATTTTATTTTGAGAAAGCAGCAGAGATGATTTTCATGGTATTTTTATTTAATAGCTTTTCTGAAATTGTGATTGAATGCCTATAAACATTTTACTGGTGGATTTACCATTCAATTCAGCATTTTGTTACATAACTGGCATCCTTTAAGGCATATCCAAAACCCAGCACTATTGAAAAAAGATATCTGAAGTTATTAAAGTTGGCTTTGAATTTAATTAAAAGTACAGTATGACTATACCAGAGTGACTTATAATAAGAAATAAAGTGGGTAAGTAACATGTTCTGTCAGTATCTAGCAATATGTGAAAATATTCATAAAAGTTACTTCAATGGGGTCAAAATTACATCAGAAACAAGACAGAACAGATGAGAACCCTTTCTGTGCATACTAAGCTGCCTCCCAGTATTTGGCAGCTTTTGGTGTGATGACACAAGCAGATCCCAAAAGCCCTAGCAGCACCCTCTGTAAAGAGATGTGGGTAGAAAAGTACTTTTGTTGAGAAATTTTTGCATTTTAGCTATTTGCACTGACTTATACCAACACTGAATATTGAGCATCAAAAAATTTCAGTGAAACCAGTTCCCACAAGGCTCCTGCCAGCAGCCTGAAAAAGGCTGCAAGTTCTGCAGCAGCTGGCAAAGTCAAAAGCTCAACAACTTCCATCAGCAGAATAAAAGCTACATAAAGAGAAACTGCCTGTCAGTGGGTCAAAATATCAGATATGTGAACATGAGCATAAGGGGTTTAGAACCTAATCAGGCTATAGCTGACCAAGCAAAATAAAAGCATTTGGAATTGTTTGGGCTTAGGTATATGATGAGAGCTAAAGCAATAGATCTTGGGATTATGGAAATGAAGATCTTGGCACAATATCCATATGTACACTTACCTACCTGTGGAAATTCAAAGATATGGATAACTGTGGTATTAAGCACTGACCCTTACTATTTAAGCCATTTATTTTTAGAGATTTAAATTTTAACCCCCAAAATATTTAAGGCAAACAGAAGAAGAAAAAAATCCAGAATCCAGCTACTGAAACAATAGGTCAAAACACAGAAACTACCTGTTAGAGTCAAGCTAAACAGAAGTCCTACGAGTATTTAGCTACATTTGTGTCAAGCATTCAGAAATAGTTAACAAAGGACTGTGACTTTCCTCAGCATCAATGCAATTACTCAGGGAACTGCTTGGTGTATGACTTGCTTCCCTTCCCACAGCTCAGCAGACAGAATACACCATGAGCAAAGCACCATCTGCTTTGGATGGGAAAAGTCAACAGCACCTGAACCTGCTTACTTTTTGGAGGTAAACTGGTGAGGTCCTACAATATTTTAAATCACATTTAACCCAAACACCAGAACTACTTGAAGGCTTACCTGCTCTATTGAAACATTCTGGCTCCTACCAAGAGGCTACTGACTCAATACAGAGATGAGCTGATTTGAAGAACTCAAAACCCAATTTATTTTTAAAAATGCAATCCTTTTACCCACATTCCATACTTGAAACATTATGCTTTATCAGTACACAGTAACTGATGTAGGAGTTGAGTGACACATGAATAAGCTGCACACTGCCATAATTTCCTTGTGAAACCACCTATTTTCTCATCTGCTTCATGCTCTTATGTTTCCACTTCGTTTCAGCCTCCTTTATGTTTAATTTGATATGAATAAATTAATGAGTTATACTCAGTTCATTTGCTTTGCATTTTCTCTCTTCGTTACCATGGAAAAATATTCCATAACAAAATTCAATCGGATAGAGAAATAAGGTTCCTCAATAAAGCCAAGAAAACAACTAAAGTAATCTGAAGGAAATAAGATGGAAATCTGTCAAACATTAAGAAAGAGAAGACTAAAAATTTGAACTCAAGTACTGAATAAGGGAGAATATGAAGACTGCTGTCACAAAACCACAAACTGAACTAAGTTTTTAAGACTTCACATACACTGACTTAAAGAAGAAATATATGTTTTTGCAGAAGGATTATCATCTCTCAAATCAAAGGACAAAAAGGAAACAATAGCACCATTCTTCAAAGTTCATATAGAGTTCTCAGGGATATTACTACTTTTTCAGCTATATTACATTAATCAGTCTAAATACAGTTTTATTTTTATTATATTTACATATAAGTATCCCTTTATTAATACTTGGTAAATAATTGTATGAAAACCAAATACCAAAAGAGTAAGTCTAGAGAAAGCAGGAAAACCCAGTAGGAATGTTATGAAAAAGATAATTACCTGACATAGAGGGATCTCTTCTGGCTGGTTCGCAAAGAGCCTGATCCTGAGCTAATGCTACTGTTCATCATCTGCTCCCGTAAATCATGGATTTTAGCTTCAAAACGACTGTATTCTGTAACAAAGACAGGCATGGCAATTAATTTCCTGCCAAATTTCAGCAATTAAACTGAAAGAAAATCTGAAATAATTTTGATTAGACAAAGAAAATATACAAGAATATTATACTTCAAAATTCTGTGATTATAATCTATAGTTCACAGTAACTATTTTTTTCAAATGAAGACAAACATTTCTACTAATAATTATCAACTTCATAGTAATAAAAAGGCAGTTACAGATTAATTTTAACCCATGACAGAAAGGAAACTTCAGAACATATATGTGAAATATATGTTTATAACCAAGAACTACATTTCTTAAATTTTAAATGTTAAGAAATAGAAATGAGAAATGTCTGTACTTCAAAATGACTGGATTTGATTGAGATAAAGAATTTAACACTACAAGGTGGGAAATATGCAAAACATCTTCTGAAATAAGACCATATTCCTCTGAAAGCTCAGGAAAGGAAAAAAAATATCCAGAATTCTGGCAGGAATTTCAATCCACTTGTAAACGGCATTAGAGATTCAAATTGCCCCCACAGAATTATGTCCAATGTTAATCCTGGAAAAACGGATTGTGTTCTTAAGCAGCACTGTGTACTAATAAAACTATGCTAAATGCATTTGATTTTAGCTACAAAGGCAGCCAGGAAAACAGTAATTGCTTCTTCAGGACAAACATCTCCTGAAGTGAGGTACTTACATGCCGTCAGCATAAAATACGAACTCAGAGCAAGTAAATTTTTCCTTCAGCTGAATAGTTTGGACTTCAGGATCAAGAGATCCACTTGTAAACCCTTCCTAGTCAAAGGAAATGTTGTGCAGCCACCACCTTCCCCAGGAGACCACGTGATGCCAGATTATAACAAGTCAACACTGGCAGAGCCAGGGCGTGTGTGCCGCGAGCAGCTGCTGGACCGGGCACTGAGCTCTCTCCTGAGCTGCACCCTCACTCCCTGTGGGCACCAGGTTATTCAGGAAGTGCATGACTGAGAAAGGACTCTAAAATAAAAAATCTTGAGAAAATGTCTAAACAAAGGCTCCTTCAACAGTCATCTAAAAACTGCGAATGTTTTATCATATTATGTTCTGCAGCCCTTTCATCCCACATACTCATACAGTGAGCACCGATAGCATCTATAATTAACCCTGTCCAGATTATGACAATATGAACAGTCTCTTCAATAACCCTAACTTTTGTCCTTTATAAGCAAAAGCCAGTAGCTTTTAAGATACCCTAGTTTTTAAAATAGCACCAAGTGTCTGTTTACAAGTGAAGTTTAGATCAAACTCTTTACCAGCACTAAACCAAACTGCTGCGGTTGTTTGACAAGAGAATCAAAACCATTATTTCCACCACTACTGATGCTATCACTAATAACAAAAGAATGTATGATGACAGGACAGTAACCAAAGAGGAATGTGAGAAAACAACATTTTTTAGAAAGCAGCATTCTTTAGGGGAAGGGCTCAGATGCAGTGAGAGAACAGCCCACTCCTGCTGTGCTACTGCTGCCCTGCAGGGCCTTGGGTAAGTCACCTCATTTTACTCATTTGTAACCAAGAAACTATAAACCTTAAAAATTTTTGTATGCCCCTGTGTGAAAGGAAAGTAAGCATGGAAAAGATCAGATAATCCCAGAGTTTTCTTGTGCTACAGTCTGTTCAATACTAAAAAAATCTGCAGCTTTTTCCAATAGCTACTGGAAAAAAATTTCTGCATCGTGTCATTTTATCGAAGAATCAGACTTCCTCCTGTGCAGCACATCGATATAAGAGAGCTACCAGGGAAGCCATTTCCCAGTATTGCTTGACTCTATCCTATATTTCATCTGCAGGTTGCTGGTCTTGCAGCTTCCTGAACTAATTTAATTTTTCTCATCAGAACTCCTGGGAAGGAAGTGCTGAATGAGTGACAGGGACATCTGTAGGAGTAAGGAGGAGAATAATTTCACCACAGAGGCTCCTGCCATATGAATAAAGCAAAAAAAGGAAACTAATGGGCTGGGACTGAGAAGGCTTTATGTTCAAAAAGGAGTGCCAAGAAATTTCATATTTAGGAGAAGCTTAAGCACTGTGCAGTCAGAATCTGGTAAGCTCTACTGATGTAGAGCTAGCTAAAATTTGAGTTACTTTCCTCTTAACAGAAGGTTTTGGGAGGAACAGGATGAAGAGAATTCTCACCATCATTTGGTTTGGAGCTAAAAAGTACACAGCCTTTTAAAAAAAGAAACCTTAATATTAGGTATAGTGCTACTGAAACTAATGCTGGAGACAGAAAATAACACAGCAGCAGGACTCTTGATAGCACCAGAAAAGCAGTGTTAGTCTGATACCCAAAGGATCAGCACCTGTGCCCTGTGGACAAAGTGGGGTTGGTTCAACATCAGCTTTAGGAAGCAAAGTGTGAACTCTGCTAATTTATCTAGAAGAGGTTATAATTTGTCTAGGACAGGTTATATTTCTGTCTCTGTGATTGAGAAGAGTTGGATATCAAGTGTCTTTTGCATCTTCAATCTCTTACTTTCCTTCAGCTTATCATGCCTAGATTCTCATAAATGCTAGAGAATTATTTTCTTTACAATGCCTTTCTTATGCTATGCATAATAGCCATATATAGTGTATGACAAATTTGATATTTGTTCCTCTAAATCACAGTGAACAACACATGGCTATGACAAAAGAAACCCCACATGGCTATGACAAAATCATACAATGCACATATAAATATTTAACTTTTAAAGAAAGTTTTGTCATGTCAATATTCCAGAAATTTAGAGCTGGAACAGGCACAGTGAACAAGATGAAAAGGACACTCTGCTTTCTTGGTCAACAGGAAATGAAGAGCTTGGCAGGGAAGGAATGCATTTGATTTCTGATGTAGTGTTATCAGGGTAACAGAAAGGGCATAAGCTGTTTAAATGAAAAGGTAGAAGTGATTTTAACCCAAATGAAGCAGGCTGTCCACTGGAACTCCATCTAAAAATATACTTCCAATTTCCACACCCATCAAAACACTGAAATTCTGAAATACTGTTTTAATGAGAACTATGGTGGTACATAGAAACACAGACACCCACACAAAAAGAAATTCAAAGCCAAAAGAAAACCACACAATCCGACCTCTCAATACTTTCAGTAAGAATTTGGTCAGGCTCCAAAACCAGATGTATACGCAACAGCAGTGAATGAAACCTCACTCAGAATCAACTTTTAAGGTCTCAATTTTAGGAAAGCTGCCGCTGATATACATCAAATAAAGGATAGCAGGCAGCAAAACTACCACAGAACACAATCAGATTCTTACTGTGAATTGGAATAAGGGCATCTTTTCTTGACTGGAATTTTCCTCAAAGTTCCCAGGAAGTTTAGAGGCAGGGAGGGAACAGCATCTACTGATATAACAGCGAGATTGAGGAAACAAAAGCACCTCCTGCTTCAATTCATGGCATTTATCCAAGAGAACCTCACCATCATCCAAGGAAAAAAACCCAAAGCCTACTCAGGTTGACACAATCAGTTGTTAAGAACAGAGGATGAATACATCTGGGCTCAAGTTTAAACTTCAAAATTACACTGGATAAGCAGATGGTGCAAAACTAGACTAAATCTGCTGTATGTCTGCATGTATTCCACAGCAAGAAACAAAAAGGAGGGAAGATTAGCAAATCCTAGAAGATTACTCTGATTCCAAGCTGCTAAAGTGATTTTACCTAGAAATCTGTAATATTTTTAACGTCACTATTTGCTTGAACAGAAAATCAGAAGTCCAGAAAGGATCTGATCAATGGAACTCTCCTGGACTGCCCATCTGATGGGCAACAAAACACAGATCCACAGAAAAACTGTCTGTGCAGGCAGGGGGAGAGGAAAACACGGCTGCAGTGGAAATGCATCTGGTCTGGAACACACATTCCAGCAATTGGGCAGGAGAGCAGAAGGCTGCACAAGGGATGGAATTCAGCACACAGTACAGGAGGAGCAGCGACTGAAGGAAGCCGGGATGTGCGCACAGGGAACAGATGGCAGAGACTCTTACATGCAGCGAACCCACGTAGAGCTGAAAAAGTTCACTTTCATTAAAAAAGTATGCCCCTTGCTTCCCTCTTCCCATCTGTCTGTGGAAAGCCCTCTTTAGCAGGGCCTCTTGGATCTGTCTAAGCAGGACTCTTGTGCTGACAATTTTATATAACTACTGATTTATAGTCTTTTCTCAACTTGCAGAATATTCAATTTTCCTTTTCAGTGTCTCCAAAGAGAGAAGTGGAGTCTGGTAGTTAGGATGGCCACAATCATACTGATTCTATATTGACCTGCCATTTTTCTTTTAAAATGCATGGACCACAATAAAAATGTCATAAATAATTTCTGAGGAGATATTTTGCTGCAATGCTTGTCATTTGATATGAACATTGCCAGAGACAGACCAGAATGAATTCCACATGCTGTTGGTGACTTTCATATACTCTAATGTTTAATGAGCTTGTATCTCATTAATCACTTGAAAGCCTGTGCCAAGGAATTTCAAAAGATTAGAAAAACTGCATTTGTATTTAGTTAAGAACACCTCCCACACACCCTGGAAAACTCAGAAAGAGACTAGGTCCGCTCACTGCTGAGGTGAATCCACTAAAAATGTTGCTGAAGGCTTAGCAAGCATTCACAAGCAATTTTATTTAGTATATTAAAGAGTAGGAGTGAGGATTTAAAGGATTAAAACATGTGTAAGCCGCCTTATAGTGTCTATCAGGGCTATATATAGCAAAACCCTTTTCCTAATCTTCAAGGGTCCAGTTTTGAAAATACTCTAATTGACTAATCTAGATTACTTGCAAATGAGTAGAACTAGGTACAAAACAAGCAAGAACAGAAACCTGGAAAACCAGGGACCACATACCCAAAAACAAGGCAAGTCTTTTTTGAAGTACTTTTTTAAAGAATTTTTCATTTTATGAAATCAGGATGCACTGATCTTTTGAACCACCTTTATTTAAGAAAATCCATGTCCTCATCTATACAGCAGGGGAAGCTCAGCCTCAATAAAAAACAATTACTGAAAATTAAGTTTTGCACAAGCATTACTGGCTTCATGCTACCCCAGCTAGGCTTTTGCAGACAGAAGATGCACAATGTATTTCAAAACTAATGCTCAGAAAACAGTCTTAGCTTATACATATAAAACTGGCACCATTTCCCAGAGTTTAGTTACTCTCTTTTGTATTACATAAATGCAGCATTGTAAATAGAAAAATCAGCCACACACTGGCCAATGAGCAGAGCTCTAACAAAACTTTTGTGTTTCCTCCTTTTTTTGTTCTTTTGAGTCATTTGTTTTAAAGACAAGAGAGAATGAAGAAAACAGTTTCCATTAATAAAACTGAAAGAATATGTATTAACTACCTATATGAATAATGTAGGTTCAGAAGAAGATGCTTTACAAAAACACTATGAAATCTTCTCTTGATGTTTTGGTTCCATCTTCTCCTAATCTTACACTGATCCACCAGATCACCTAAGAATATGAAGCTAATCTGATCACTTAAACATCTTACCAGAAAACAAATTATAATTTTATTTTTGGTATGTCAGGTGAATCCTTGGGAAACAGGGCTGATACCCTTTTCTGTCATGACAGGCTTGTCCGAATTTTGCCCTGCTTTGGAGAAAGATGAGGTGACCAGTGAGTGACTGCTGATGCCAACAGACTTGGCCTGCTGCCTCCTTCAAGGCCCTCCGAGAGCAGGACTCACAGTTTACATAACTGCAGTTAATGTTGTCCACATCCTTAGTACAGCTCAGTTCTGATCTAGCAGCGTATAACTACAATAGAAAGCTTAACCCACTAAATTATTTTCTATCCAATTTCAATCAAAGATATTTTCACATTTTTAATATATTTGTTTGGCTATTCTATTATTTTTAAACACTTAAATGCACTCAAACAATAATACAGGTATGGCAGCCCACTGCACCTCATACCTTTTTGGAATGGCAAAATCTAACTTTGCAGAAATCCTGAACTGTGAGGCAACATTATTATTACATTTCAGATGACCTTTTCATTTGAATGAATGTAACAATGGGTATCAATGTGAAACACAGAGCCCTCCCAGAGCTGTAATCCTCTGCAGTGCTATACTTCCCCCTTGCTGCTTCTCCCCTCACTACATTCCCTTCAGGCACTCAGGTTCCTGTGTCCCTGCTATGCAGCACCATCACACTGCTGACCATCCTGAATCCCCCCTGCCAGGAGATTCACATATATCCAAACTGCTTCCTCTCATTCCTCTGCACCAACATTACAATTCTCCCTTGCCATCCTGGCTCTGCAGGAACCCAGAGACACAGCAGTGTGGCACTGAGGTGTCTGCAGAGCCAGGGAGCAGCAGGAAAATTAAATGGATCAGAAGCCACTGAATCAAAACGGCTTAAAAAAAACAATTTTGTGTACTGAAACATCATTTCTTGCTTTGAAACTGCTCCAGGTCACAGTATTTCTTTTCCAGTTGAATTCACAGTAAAGCAAAATCCCTTTTTATTCATGAGTAACGTCTTGAAAGGAGGCAGGAATTTGTAGTACCAGCAAAGGAATAAGGAAAAGCTTCCAAATAAAGATGAAAATGAGAACAACATCCTGAATTCCCATTTCTACAGGATAATTCCTGTTTCACAAACTCTTGCTCATCTCCTGCTATAGATCCCTCTGCAGCATCCAGCTCCCACAGGTCCAAACCCACTGATGTGTCCAACCAGGGAGATTCTGTATGACACCCATGGCATCCATGTACCACAGAAGGATGCACCAGCACAACCCAACAGGTGACCAGTCTCCAACATGAGCTCCTGGCAAGCTGCAAGATAAAACCTGGACTCTACAAGGAGAAAGTCTGAGGTCAACTGAGCACAGTTGTGGGGGTGCCTGGTGCCTGAGCCACCTCTGTAAACAGCACAACACACTCACATTCCATGTTTGGCTTTTACCTGTCCCAAAGAGTACTGGCAAGTTGCTGAAATTTAATTCAGTGGAGTAGAAAAACTTATGAAGGCATCCCTCAAATTTACTGATCACTCCTGGAAACTAAAGGAATGCCCAGAAAGACATTTTAAAGAATGTAAAAATGTTCCGTAACCAAGGAACATTGTGGAGATTTAAGGGAAAGAAAAGTCAGTGGTTACATAATCTAAACCCAAATTCAATAAAATCAATTTCATTCAGTCATAATAGCCTACCCCAAACCCAGTAATTAGGAGTTTAGTTACCATGGATTTAAAGAGAGAGACATGGAAAATTGAAGCCTTTGCATGAGAAGAGTTTTCCAGTGATTCATTTTTCTACAGCCTAACTCAGGCTTTCCTATGACAGAACTGCTTGCAAAAATCCTCTTTTCCCAAAAATAGGAGGAGAAAGACAAATGGGAATTTATGATGGGAAAATAGGAAATGTGATAGGATGTAAAACCATAAATTAGCATTCCCCACCACATCTATGAACACACAAACTGTCATATACAATAACAGGGAATGAAGTGAGCCAGTCCCAAGTGTCTTCCAAATGCTCCTATCATACTGAATCTCTTTACTCAGTTATAATGAACTCTGATGGATGTCTAGAATCTCCTTGATCTGTCCTAGCTGTCAACATCTTTTACAAAATCCTGCTGGATTCATAAATATAAATAAAATACATATGCAATACAAGCAGTTATAACTGATGCACTCCATCTTCATGAAGATATTTGAGAAACACCAATAATGAACAACAACTTTATGAATATTTTAATACCTGTTAACCCGTTTCCAAATGGCAGAAACAAAAAATGAGGAAAATTATAAAAACACACACACATACACCTTTATTCATAAAAAGTTGACAACACTGAAGAGCCATGCAGAGGATAGACCAAATGTGTATCAACAGAAATATGTGAATATTTGACAATTCTAACACACAGCCAAAGCAAATATTTCAGAGCCAATGCTGACCTTACTGTTCTCTTTAAAAGGCAGCCTCAGAGTGAGCACTGTTAGAAAATGAATCCTGGACCACAGCATTGTTGGAATCCATAAAGTTAGAGGATTTTTAGGAAATGGTTAAAAAAGTATAGGCCTCAGACTGAAGTTTTGTTAGCATTGCAAATACAGCAGAAAAGTTTCCTAAGCAGTAGAGCATATGTGACAAATAACAATAGGCCTCTGTAGAATTGGCTTTTGGATGGCAACAAGGTTATTTAATGTATATCTTTAGAAGGTTAGCATGAATAGAGCTCTGTTCTTTGTCTCTTATGAACTAGTCTTTGTTTTAACTACCATTACGTGTGTTTTATAAGATTGGGTAGAATGCTTGTCAATATGTGTTGTTCTATGTATGATTGGCTGAAATCTAGGCTGAGATGGTTTCATACTATTCTGTAATAACTCCACCTCCCTGACATTCCCTGTGGATCAGCGAGCTGTTAACATCCTGTCTCCATTGTCTAACAATGTCCTGAGACTGATGTGCTGAAAATAAAAAAAAAGCTCTTCACTGGTCTGGTTTGTCCAGTGTTGTCCATACCTGGACGTTTTGCCGCGGCAAGTGGGTTCCTTTTTTAAAACGTGGGTTCCTGACTCTTGCATTAATGGTGCCCCGTGTGAGGCTCGAGGAAGGAGTATGTGACCAAGGAAGGAATATGTGACCAAGATACAGCCCCTGAGACAATACAGGCATTGGCAACACAGGCTGGCTGCAGGGATTTGACCAGGAAGCAGAAAAACCAATCATTTGGCCTGACTACGAACAGAATTCCTGGGTCTGGGCAGAGATGTGATGTGATGCAGGTGGTGGGACTGGGGAATGTGAAAGCTAATGCTTCAAACATTTGAGTAGGTCAGGATAGAAGAAATAAAGAACAGCTGAAGTGTGCTGCTATCAGCCACCTAACAGATGAATGCAGCAGTCCTGCTCCACTCCTGATGGACACTGACACTTACCCCTTGACAGTACTGCCAAAGGAAAGTTTCACACACACAAGTCACTGCAATGAAGATTCAGTGCTAAGCCAACCAATTTAGCAAAATTGGAGAAATTTGCTGATCATCGCAGTTCATAAAACAACAAAAATGTCTTGGTATTTGTAACACCAATAATAGATGAGTTTACAGACTCAAGCATTTAATTTTGGACTATTAAATTGTTAAAGTTTCAAATAGAGGCATTTGAAATGTGCTGCAGAAGTACAAGAGGACAAATATGTGTATTGATGATGTAGTGTTCTGCAGAACACACAAGGACGGTTAATCAGCATCAGCTGCAGTCTAATCTGGGCCAGAGGAAACTGCTGGATAGATAGAAATAACATCTCAGTGTGAAATCAAGGAATGAAAACCTGATGGTCTCCTCAGGTCATCTGAATCAACACCACAAAGAAGGAATTAGTCTTCTATCTTCCTACTATTATAGAAAACCACCATATTAAAGCATGAAGACAATTGAAAATACAAAAGAACAATAGAGTATTTCTATTAAATTCTGGATTTACTGGATTAATTTTCATGTTATGACAGTGGCAATATTTACTGAAAAACAGAAATTCTACAATGGTGAAAGCAAGAAATGTAGCAAGCCATGGCAGCAACACTTGCAGATATCCCAATCCAATCACACACCATTATGCAAACATATATGTGACAACACCTATAACAGTATTTCTTTCAGAAGAGGTGTTTGGTGGAAGGACACTGCGGATTATCTTTCTCTGAGCTTCAATTTGTACAAGAGAACTTGAATGTGTAAAGCAGCCCTTACCTTCTGGACGGTACTGAGCTACAATAGTCACTGCTTGGCCTGCGTTCTTCAGGGCTGCTGCTGCCTGTTCATGGGTTGCTGATTTTAGATCCACTCCATTTACCTACAAGTAATACAAAAAAGCCCTTCATCAAAATTAATGCTTGTGTTTATCACCACAGAACACACACCTGTGGAAAAAAAATTAACTGGATGCAAACTAGTTTCCATGCCATGGGCCTTTCCCCTGTTCCTAACATTGCTCCTGAAATCAAGTCAATAAAATCCTCTCTCACATATACCCCTCTTAAGAACTACTGAGACTATCACAGTATATTACTGAGTTAATAGTCAATTTTCTTCTTGTTTAAGAGTGCTTTTTTTTTTCTTTTTAAGGACAACCAGGGAATGTTACTTTTTGTGATGGTTCAGGGACCTTCTTACCCAAATAATGCCTACAGACCATGCTGTCACCACACCCAGTGACAGGCAACACCCTCTGTGAATCTGGCATTGTTTTCAATGCAGCAGATTTAAAAATAGCATCACCAAAAAATTAAGCAGAAATGTGTGTTGCACATTTTAGACCAAGAGCAGTTTTCATAGTTCAAACTAAATAAAGACGTGCTTTAACACCAGTTTTAGTAACAGCTTTTAAAAGGACATAATTCCTCTTAGATAACTCCCAAAATACAATGTAATTGCCCAAATAAATGATTCTCCATAAGTTAAGTAATTTCACAAAGAAACACAAAATATTTATCCTTCAATACTAATATAGAAGAAGCCCTTAGAGAGGTATGAGATGCATATTTTTAAGACTAATAGGAGGTTCAGCAGTTATTCCAGGAAGTAAAGACCCAGTTTTAGACACTGCAGCCAAGTATCTCCACCTCATTAGAAGGGTTATTTCTGAAACCTGTATTCTTTCAATTGAGACACAGCCCTCAGCTACAAAAGTTAATGTCTTCACTGAATGTTTCAGAGAGGGAAGTGCTATTTTAATCAGGTAATAGATGAGAAACTGAGGTAGACTAAAGTTCTCAAAGATAGTTTGGAAGTATATCTGTTCCATTATCTCAAATTTAGCTCTGTTAATAACATTTTTTGTATATCATTACTTTGTATTAATATGCAGGGAGGGGGAAACTTTTTTGCTGTTTGAACAAAAGAAACAAAGAATCCTACAGAAATTATACGATCTCCTTTCCTAAGCTCTCCACTCAGGTCAGCTGGCCCTCCTGCAAGGATGAAAGAGATGAAAATTCCTTCTCCATCTTCTCCTCCAACAATGTTGAAACCAAGACCTGTTGATCCTCGATGTAGGACAACCTTTCTAGGCTCCCTGAAGGAAAAGAAAAGAAAAGAATATGAAATCTTGGTCACTAAATATGAAGAAAAGTAAAATAAACAATTAGAAAAGCTCCTAGATGCAAAACAAAATCCCTTCTTTGTTATTAGGTGAACTGAACAAACCTGTAAGTATGTACAAATGTATAAATAAATAAATAAATAAATTCCTATTGTGCTACAATCCTATTCAGCACTAAATGTCATTACTTAATATTTTCCATATTGTTCAAGAAGATCAGTGCAGGTTGTGACATTTCGGATACAATTTTCAAATTTAGCAAAGCAACTGCAATTGAAGAAGTTAAACTAAACCAAGTTGTTGCACTTTTGTTCACAGGATCCCCTCCTAATTTGAATGAGGGGAGGAAAGAAAAAAATATTGACAAAGCCAGTTACATTCTAATGCAGAAAGACTCCTTCCAAAAATCTATTATCTGCTACTCGATTTAATACAAGGAAAGCATAAATGATCTCAGAAAAAGACATTTCTAATAAAGCAGAAAAACTGTGCACTGCATTTCAAAAATCACTAGAGAGCACTAAAGAACAATTAATGGACATTAGGTATTTGGAGGTATTAATTATTAATTTACAGGATAAAGTAAGAAGCTGCTTTCTTTTCCAAAACAAAAAGTATTATCTAGTCTAATCTTTAAAAGTCACTCAATTTTTGCACTAACAATTAAATCATCTTAAGGTCAATTTTTAAATTTCACCTCCATTAACTATTATATTCATTTTTTCAGAGTACTGTTCTATTACAAATAAATTACATTGTGAAAATCTCTATACATATTGCTCTGGATCACACCAATACATAAACAAAAACAGAAGAGAAAACAAAAAGATGCAGTATCTTTTAAAATAACACAAAATTTATAAATCTCTTTTTGGGATGGAGAGTGTAATATGAGAAGGTAAGTTAAAGAAAATCTAAACATTTTCTGAATATGCCTTGCATTTTAGAAGAAATCTAAAAACTGTCTTTTACAGTAATTTTAAAGGAAAGCAATAAAACCATAATGATATCAACAGGACAGAAAGGACAGAATAATTTTGGCTTATATGTCTACCTAATCCTAAGTTAAAAATCAGTATAAAGACGTATCCTACCTTCCACTACACTAAAATCAATTCTCCAGCTTATTATGCCACTTAGGTTTCAATCCCGGGTGGACCCTGCCTCGGAATCTGAGTGACATTAGCCATATCAGATGATGGTGTGACACAGAACTCAGCAACAGCATGCTGAAAGTGCAGGGTAACATCCCTATACTTGCAGAACAGAAGGGCAACAAAATTACAAGAGCTTCCCTTTATCATCAATGATGAACAAAAGATTAATGCAATCTACTGAATCAGTGAAGGAATGAAAGGTCTCTTAATGGGAAAGGATTAAGAGCTCTCCAGCCCTTCTGGATTTAGAGTCCATCAAAACAAATCCTTGTCTGTGGGGGCAGGGAGGACCCAAACACTCTTTAAAATAAGAAAATCTCTGGTCTGCTCATATTACCATCCTAAAAATCTCTGCAGCATTTCCAGGGCTTTCTGCTTTTAATGCTATTCTTGGATTGATAAATAAAGCATGTGTGTGTATATATACATATAAATATACATCGTTTTATCCTTACAACAATATTTACAAGAGTTAAAAACTAGCATCTATTTCTTGAAATAAAATATAGCATTCCCTAGTATTTTGCCCACTATCACATTTTGGAGCTGCCCTGGCTAATCAATCTGACACTTGGGTTGTTCATTACCTGGTGATCTCATCATCTCCAAGCATTCCCTTGGGAACTGGTGAGTATCTCCCTGGGGATGCTGGGGGCAGGGACTGTCCCAGGTAGGCAGATGGGCTGATATGGTTATCCACTGGCTGAGAATAAGCTTCACAGGGGGGGAAGGAAAACAAGAAAAGACATTAGGATAATACCAAAAAAAGAGTTGGAGGAAATGAAACAAAGGAGTGACCTCTTTCAAAAACAAACCATATCAGTTGAAATTATATATTATAAATGTCATAGTTCTAAAATAGCGTGTTAAATCTGTACATTCCCCAGTCTCCTCACTAAGTGAGCAAATTTTTCAGTTTCATTGTGTCTCAAATAAAACTTTTTAAAAAACAGTTACTGTGAATAGTTGAAGCCCATGGGAACAGTCTGGAGATTTATCTGTTTAAAAGCTGTTTTTAACTTGACTGAAGGAAAGTTTTAACTGAACCACAACACACATAGCAGAAGAAATTTAGCATCTCAATGATTACAATTGATGGAAAATCTACAACACCAGGAGAATTGTTCCAATAAATAATTAAGAAGGTGCATGATATTTCCAAGTTAGGCACATCAATTTGAAGTGCTCATTAAGGCACAGTCATATCCACTATTTGCTATTACAAAGAATGTTCTACAATTGGAAATGGCTTTTTCCTGGCGTACGTGCTTCAAACTTTGAGGTTTAAACATGAAGGGTGGGGACTCTTCACAGATTCAGTATTATTAAAGCTGCCAGACTCTTTGCCCTTACTTACTGTATCTGATGGGGTAGCTGACCTCTGAGGATTTATATAAACCCAAAGCTATTTAACTAATACATGAGACAGATTAATGAAGCAATCAGCACATTCTCCTTTTGTTTTTTCCTTTTTGAGCAATTTTTAAATAGTTTGGATCATATACAAACACATCAAGAGTAATCTTGATAAATATATATACACATTATATATTTGCTATTTATATATAGATACATATACATTCCAAACCACCCAGTCTGGGCTTGATTGTGCCTGCATTGTTCAAGATTTCTAGAAAACCTGTGTGTAGTAAATTCTTCACATGGCATCATATGCATCAGGATAAAACTGTCAACATATCAGCAAGCATTAAAATCCACTATTAACAGCTTCAGCAGTTCAAAAGCACACACATTTTGCTTAAAACAAAACCACACAAATACAGTTATTTTGTTTTTTCTCAGAAAATTTTAAAGCTAAAATGAAAATGAAATGCGAGACATTATGAGCTCTTTTCCAACTACAGGAAAATGGGTGCTGATTAAAAAACCTGAACAACTGTTGCACAGTATAGCAGCTCTGTACATTCTGTTCTTGTACTAAATTATCTCATGCCACAACATGAATTTGAAATTGCTTTCAACAAGCCAATGGTAGCCATAATGATGCATATTTTATAGGAAAAGATTAGATACAAATTCTATTTTCATTGGCTTACATTACTTCTCATTTGATTGTTTTTCAGGTTCTTGCAGCTTTTAACTGCACTGTGTTCAGAAACATACACACCACCTATTACATTCCCTTATTTTTTTTATTTTTTATCCTTTCACCCTGTGACTAAAAGTCAGCTATTGATCAATATAACAGTTTATTATTTCAGACCTGTGGACAGTTCTACAAGAGCACTGGCTGCATCCTTCCTGAAGTCTTACATGTGCTACTTGCTTGGAACAGTCTGGTCCTTTCTCAGTGGTCCTCTCAGTGCTATGAAAGCAAAGCTATAAAGGCACAAAGAGGCTGCTCTCTGTGGAGCTTCTGCACTAAACCATGACTGCACCTCCCCTGAAACTGCTTCAGATGGAAATTATAGCTGAAGCATATTCATGAGGAACGTGACAGAAAGAAAAGGCAAGTCATCACTTTTTGAATCCTAAATAAGGTCTAAACTTCTATTTCCAGGTAAATATTATTACTGGTGGAATTGATAAAGGAGCTGTCTTTTGGATGAACAGAAAACTGCATCCATAAAATCAACTTGCTTTGACAGGAAAAGTCAGACTCTTATGAAGTAATTCCATTTCCAAATCCACCCTCTCCTTTACATAAGACAGTTATAGACAAAAAGAAAAAATGGAAGATTTCCTATTATTTTCCTATTACCTGTAAACTGAAGACACCAACCACAAGTATAATTTCTAAAATGCGCAATAAAATTAAAACTTTATTGTCTTTTACTGTTATTACATATTCTTCTCTTCCCGTACTTAGGCCATTTAAGAAATGATAAGGCATCCATGTCTAGTGAAGAAACTGATTATTCCCTCCCTTCCAATATTTTATTTCTCAATATACCAACACACAAAAGCACAAAAATACTTTGATATTAATTAGGAGTCAAAAATGCATCACTGATAATGTCTTCAAAGGAGGCCTGTATCAAAGCAGTCATCTCTCTCAAAAAAACATTAAGCCACTTTCAAATTCTGAATTTGGACTTTTGAATTAACTACCAAGTGCAGAGAAGTTAGCACAGTGAGCAATCTATGGCACGCTCTGCACAGTACCAAGCACCGTGCACTGTGCTTTTTGATATTTCTGATAAAATGAGAACTTTAATAAAAACCAAAACAAGCAAAAATCCAACCAACCAAACAAAAAACATCCCAGAAATAAAATAAGCAAACAAAAAACCTCCCAAGGGTTCTGTAAGTGAGCAGTTCACATATCATAGAGTTTCTACCTTAACACCACTTGTAGTAGACATGTTCACAAGGAGCCTCTGTGCATATCTTACTTCTCCTTTGTGGTAGGACTGAACTCCTAAGAACCTGGCTAAAAGGATTGCCATGGACAGAAATAGGAAGGAGGATTGCAAATACACGTCTCAAAAGAGCTGCAGATGAGTAGGTGAAGAAAGAAGCCTAGTAACTGTTTCAACACTGCCTCACAATCCAGGTGATCCTAGAAAATACCTCTTTAATATCTGCCATCTGGCAAAAGCACTTCAGAATCCCCAATGTAAAGCTCTTGAGCCCTGTACTGCTCTGCTAAATGCAGTATAAAATACTACACACAGGTGCCACCATTTTTTGGTAGCTCTATCTAACTGATCAGCCTCTTGCAGAAAGCAGAGGCTTTCTGGTTGCAAAAGCAGAATCAGCCTTTGAGGAGATTGATGCCTCCCTTTGAGATTTCCAGTGTAAATGTGCAAATGCTGAGAGGTACTGGAAAAGCTTTTGTTCTGCCCTGTATTAGAAAAATAACATTTAGCAGCTCAGAAACACACAGTTGTGCTTCATAAGTGAAAGACTGAGGAAAAGACTAAGCTGATTTCCTGGAATTAAGTCATTAAACACCTCAGCAAGACCTTCAGGTCTGCTTTGGGTTCAAAATTCCAGCAGTAGGTTCAGTCTCCTCACCAGCTGCAGTAACAGCCAGCAGCACTTTGATCAACAGAGACAGAAGCTCATGGACCCTTGAGTAGAAAAGGCTCTTCTGTTGTAAGGAAAAGAAACAGACTGAAGTTTCATCAAAGAACCCAGCACTTTGCAGAAGAATGTTCTTTGGTCTACCAGAAACCGTGAAAAACAGTATCTTCAGATAGAGAACTCAAGGGAACTGTAGCTAAATGAAACACAACTCAGAAAATCTACTCAAAAGTACAGACAGCCCACAAACCTTGTCAAGGGTCTTTAAAAGACAGAGAAATGTCTGGCATCTGAGAAAAACTTCCATGACTCTTTTTTCAGAATACTTGAGTTGGAAGAGAGAGGTTCCCAGAAGCAGCTGCTGGAGCTTGAGGTACATGACAGGGTCAGGAAACTGGCTTTTCTCAGTATAAGGATAGAAATACACTTCCCACAAAGGATGGGATACTGGGCTGCACAGAATGCCAGCATCTCTCAAATCACCCTTAGAGAGAGAGCAAACAGAGAGAAACTCTGGAGGGAGGATGGTAACGGGACAAAAGGAGCCCACATGTATGACCAGGCATTTATCTCTGGTAACGGATGTGACACCAAGTCACGCTTCCTGAGAAATTAGGGACTCACAGCGAGATGGCAGAGGACATCCTCATGGCAGTCATGTGAGATTACCCTTCACAGAACCTCCCTGATCTGTCCAGTCACTGGACATGCTGAGAAGGAATTCTTGAAGAAGGCACTCTCTTATGGATCTGTGTTATCATGCACTTGCCTTCAATGAACTGAGCCTCCAGCTCATCCACCATTTGAGAGAAATGAATATCTCTGCATGACAAGAGGTCCAACAACCAACAGCCACCTCTGCCACTGTCATCGATTTATTAACACTGGGCAAGTTACTAGGAATCAGCTCCTTCTCTACCTTCCCCCCCTCAAACTTTCTACAGTTTTTGTGTTTGACCCCACAAAAGATTAACAAAGTAAGTATTCCAATGATTGAGTCAAGGTGCACCAGTAAGAGATGAGATACTTCAAGGTTTGTCACATCCCCATCCACAGCAGTGTAACTGCATTACTGCAACATTACCAGGAACATTAGGTAAAAATCAGACTTCTCTTTTCCAAAAAAATATGAATTCCAGGTGAAATATATGAAAAGACCAGTCATATGGAGAGAGAACGGGAAGTCTACTTTCCAAAGAAACAGTGGGAAAGGTTATTGAACAAACTAGATACAGTAAGGGAAAATGGCTGCTCTCTAACCATAAAATATATGAGTAGAAAACAGGGGAAGAATCAGTGGAGGCTGAAAATTAGATATGTCAAGGAATGGAGCCTTCCAGAGCATACCTCTAATAACACAGTGGAGATAAAACCTAATTAGCTCCAAATTGTAATTCAATAAGCTTACAAATAGATTTTAAGATACTGTAGCTATTGCCAATAAATGATGGACTTATAAGGTACTTCAGTCTTTGTTGTGCTGCACTTTAGTTTGTTGTTCTTTACATACTGTTGTCAATTACATCTCTCAGTCCCAAAGTGTTCCTTTCTTTCATATGAAGTAGTACCTAAACAGATCAGTGCTACATATCAATTGCACATATCTAATGGCAGGAAACAAAGCAGTACCTAAAATAAGTCTCCTCTAGAACCATTTTATGTGACAACATGAGTAAAACTGGTAATCCAGAAATGTCAGTCTATTCAGTCTTGGAAATATGCAGTTATATCATTATCTTCCATTCGTCCAACAACTAAATGATAATAACCTTCTTAAGTATACTCAATTCAAATATTTCTTTACATTGTAGTCCAACCCTGAACTTTCTGGATTTGTATGTTTGACTTTGAAAATACTCTTGTCAGTAGTACCCTTATGTCAATAAGAAATTGTTGTACCTACTTTTCAATACAGCATTCACAGTTTTTCCATTCAAATTATCAATTATTATGTCAAAACTGAAGCCATATTTCAAATAAGTTAACATGGAATTTTTTAACACATTCACAGGAAGGCACCAGAGCAAGAACTCCTCCCTGTTCAGTTTATTCAAGTATATGCAAGTTCAAGCAAAACCAGGAAAATGGGAAAAACATCAGAGCATCACCAACCTCTTAGTTTACAGGACACTGAACACCCTCAGAGTGCACTGCTTTCTACTCTTCACACCCCAAGAGCATAAGATACTTGTTCTCTCCCCTTTTACTCACCAGCAAGTGATGAGTAACACTGAGTCTCTAGGACTGGGCCATGACAGCCACAAAAACACACCTGGAGCCCTGCTGCTGCTGTCTTTTCAGTATACAAGCTATAGGATGTTTTTCTGTATAGTATATAATTTTCCTCATTAATCAACTTATATCAGATTTTTGCCTCATATAATTTTTTAAGCTTGCAAAAGTTAAAATACTAAAAATGAAATATGTTAATGCCTTAAAGGGAAAATTAATTAAATCAGAAAGATAAGATGAACTTACAGTTTGTGATGTCAGGAGGGGCATAACTGTCATTCATGAACATGCTGGTGGGTTTTGCAACCTTCAGATAAACAAAGTCAGATGTGTTTTTTAAGGCAGTCACTGCTTCTTCATGAGTAACTTCTTCTAAGCAAACACTGTTGACCTGAAGAGAAAAACAAACACTCTGAACCCAGAAAAATGTACTGTTTCCATTGGACACTCACTGAAGGCTGTTGGAACAGGCATTGAGAGTCTTTATTAGGATTCACATGCCCCAGACATATCTGGTACCATGAAATTATATAAGTTTCCTGCAAGTTTTCTAAAAGCATTTTGTTGCTATTTTTTTAATAGATTTTCATTCCTACCACTCTTGAAGACTGAAAAGTCATTTTGCAGTATTTGGTAATTGCAGTACAAATTAAACACGGAGACATAAAGTTACATTCTGTAATGTATGGCTATGGCTCTCATTTTTCTATCTGGACAAAAAAACTGTGGATTCAATTTCAGGAAGTTGAAGAGATTTTTTTACTTTGTGTATAGAAAAATTCAACTTTGAAGCTATTTTAAGCTTTTTAAAAAAATAACAACCCCATTCAAAAGTATGACAAACACTGAAATGCAACATAAGCAGCAGCTTGACTACAGGCTGGCCAGCCACCAGTACAAGGAGTTCCATTCCATTCTTCTATTTTCAAAAAAGAAACAATTCCATTGTATGTTTGTCTACAATTCTGTCACTCAGATCCCAGAAAAATAATAGCAGGCATCAGAAATAAATATGCTGATTTATACAGGTTTTGCATGGAACATTGGGCTGAGGAATAGATTTCAGATTTCCTGATGGGATGGTGTTGAATGATGCAGATTTAATTTTATCACTGATTTCCAGGCAGCTTAACCACAAATTGAATCATGCCCCTATTGAGCCTAAAAGTGAATGACTATTAAAAAAATGCAGCTCTTACTTACAGCTAAAAGTTTGTCTCCAATCTGAAGTTTGCCATCTTTGTGTGCTGCCCCACCTTCGATGATTTTGGTTACATAAATGCTGTTGTCCCCAGGTATATGCTGATTTCCTACACCACCAGCAATACTGAAACCAAGACCTGCTTGAAGATAAAAAGCATTACTCAAGAAACCTTTTTTGCAATCATTGGATTTAAATTCTTACATAAATAATAACACTCCTTATATAACACAAATATATACAATCAGGGTCTGGCTGAAGTAATTCTGATGCCTTTTCAAGTGAACTCCATAATTTTCTTGAAAATAAAGCTCTAGAAAAGATATAACACATACACAATTCTGAAAACCAAAAGCTAGATCATTTACTTCATGCTTTGTGAAGTATGGGCAGAGCAGAACTGTAAGCATCATCATGCTATAGCATCTATATATTTATAGTCATATTGCCCAGTAATTAATTTCCCTAAATTATTTTTAATCTCTCAAACATCCTTACTAGGTAATCCAATTAAGTATTTCACTCCAATTTCAATGTACTTAAAAATTACTAGATACAACCAGAAACATTTTTCATCATTTAAAAGAAAAGTTGGCATTCTACAAGAACAGTTTCAATTCTATCCTTATGAAACAGATACTTTAGATTTCCAATGTACCTTTGGGGCCTTTCACAAGTTTGATTTCCACTATTTTTTCTGTGACTGGTTTTCTCCTTTTGACATACAATCGTACAATGGATCCTGCTTCTTTCAGTGCCTCCACGGCTTTGCTGTGTGTCACATCCCGAACATCCACCTCGTTTACTCGCAGGATACAATCATTGACCCTGAGACAGCAACAGTCATGCTCAGCTGCTGTGTTACAGCACAGTGCACACATCAGGAGCCTAATATTGTATCTATAATACACTAACATACATGTTAAGGCATTAAAACACAGAGATTTATCTCCAAAGTTCTACTCATTCAAGACAACGCTCTGAAATTAATTATTAGGGCTTAAAAATAAACCAAGGATCACTAGGAAATATTTAAGAGGAATATTTAATTCATGGCTGAAGAGGGCACCTTATTATATGTACCTTATTTTGACAGTGTTTTTGACAGATGTCTGCAAAAATTACCTTTTGTTTACGGCTATAAAACAGAATCTAAAAAACCAAAACCTAGAAGGCACACAGTGCAAACATATTAGTTTGAAGCCATGATATGAACAAGTCAATCTTGTTTTTCACAAGCAGTTTAAGTGCTGGCCTTCCAGTCCATTTAACATGCTGCTGCAGTAACTCTGAGCCCTCATTACACTAAGTGCAATGCCAGGCCCACCTGTCACCGTGTCCTGCCAGATGTACCTCTGACAATGGCCAACAAGCTAAAATGAAGCCTTGAACTAAGCTCATTAGGACTAAAACCCATAATACAGCAGGTATTTGCACATGAAATGATGGGCCAAGTTCTTGGCAACACAAGAGGAAAAAAAATTGTCCTACAAACAATGTGGATGGCTATCTTTGAAAAATTAGGACACTGAATTATTACCAAGCATAAAAAAGGGTTGTTAATAAACTCAACTACTTTGTGGATCAGAAAATCCACATATGGAAAAACAAGAGCTACCTTCTTCTTGAATTAAGGACTGTGAAACACATGGAATAATAAATTTATACCACAGAATCGAAAAATTTCACTTAATTTTCCTAAACTGCAGATATCATTAGTTTGGGAGACACAAATTGATCCACTCAAGCATTTGTCATTATTTACAAAACACTTCCATAAAGAAAACCTATTTAACATTTAATGCAGGAGGATAAAACCATTAAAAGTAACAGAAAATTTTCTATTCACTTTTTAAAATACAGTAACAGCACTTAGTAACCCAAGACAGAAATCCATCCTACCGTAATCTTCCATCCTGTGCAGCTGCACCTCCAGCTATAATTTTTGTAATGAAAATACTGGCATCATCCCCAATATGTGGGTTATCTGTACCACCTGCAATGCTAAAGCCAAGTCCTGAATTTCCCTAAAGATAGAAAAGGAAAAATATTTATTGGAGAAAAGGTATTCTGGTGTATTTGATACACTATAGAACTGAATCTACATCATTTTCACTGAAAACAAAAATATTTAAAGACAAATTAAGCAGTATGCTACATATATAACTTATTTATATGAAAATAAGTATAATTACAACTTACATACATGTAAGGAGAACATTAAGTCAGTGTATAGCTGTGACAGCTCCAGCCCCATAGCTTTCTCACTGAACTTGATAAATTACATAAAAATCTTTTAGCTCTAAAGTGCTAGATATTCCAGATAACTCATACAAATATTTGCTCCTCATTAAATTATTAGTGACACATTTTTCCCAGAAAAAAGCCTTTAAATAGCTTGTGCCCCACCTCTAATATAGTCCCACAGATGCAGAGATTCAGACTGACATTTTTCTCTTCGAGGATTACTTGCCCTTACCATCAACTGCAAGACCTCTTCACCCTCTCAGTAACCACCAGAACTGCACAGGTATAAAACCATTTCTTTCTGTCTTTTTCTGTCTTTTTGTTAACAGTGCACCTCAAGTGAACTGAGCTAGATCTCAACGTAGAAAACCTAACAAAGAAATGCATGTGACAAGATGTCACTTGTAATCTCAATATAAACTTAATAGTATGTAAATAAAAGCCTATGAGAAAAATAGCAATACAGGAGATTAAATCAGAATCTGTGTTGTTAGTCTCTACAAGCCTAGGTAGCAACATTAAATGCAGGATGACTTAGAAGAGACCATTCCCCCATTTTACTCTCAGTCGACACGGATATTAATAAAACTTTCAATTCCTTCTTAGCAACTGAATATACTTTTTTTAAAATAAGGGTAAATAATCTACCTAAAATAAAAAGAGTAAGAATTAGTTTGGATTGCCATTTTTCATATTAAAGTATCATAAATTCCATTTCAAACAGAATACAGAGGACATTTAGCATGTTACCCTTTCAAGAGTAATTTCTTCATACTCGTAATCTGCATCAGTGCCATTGACCTATTAAAAAAAAGAGAAATGAGACTCAAAGAGAATCCTACACTTTACACAAACCATTTTGCTTGGTTGGAACTTCACTCCCATCAAATCTCAGCTGACTCACAGTGACCACTGGGCTCAGAGGGGACATGTGATTTTCACACCACTCTGTATTTATGAATCAGACAATCTTTTTGTACAAGTTTAAAAGGTGCCTGTTCAGAGAGCAGACTGTTCCACACAACTACTGTAGGGCACAGGCCCTCTGCTTCTGACTGCCAGAAAGAAAAAATGCTCTGGAGATCCTCAGATGTTCCTCAGGCTATACAGCAACTTGAAACTGAGAATAAAGAAAGAGAATGTGGGATAGAGAAGAATTGTAAGGAAGAACAGAGCAGCATTTTCCACTTATTGTTCCACACTGAGCAGAGAAAAATCAAAGATGGATGCTTTATATCATCTTCTCATGAGAAATAGGCAAGATCCTTCTAAAGCAATATTTAACAACTGTTTATACTACTATTTATCAAGTCACATACATATTAAAGTTCAGCAATTTAAAATAGGGACAAAAAGAGTAAAAGAGTTTAGAAGAATACTTTATAAAGCTTGATGAAAAACTGAAATCCTAGAAAGAAGCCTTGTCATCCTCCAGTTAGAAAGGATACCCACATTCTTTGCTACCTACAGAATAAGGAAAGAACCAAATACCAGAAGCAAAAAAATATCAAAACTAACCAAAATCAATTAAATAACAAATTCTCAATCATATTTATATATTCAAGAGTAAGTTTTTTTCCAAGATATCTTGGAATTCAAATTCTTTCCTCCACAGTTACCTACAGCAGCTACAGATAATTCCATATTCCTAGCCTTTTAGGATGAAATATTAAACAAGGTACAATATAGCAGTTATACTATTACTTTACAAAGGACCTTGCCTACCCTTAAGATATAGAATATCTGGAAAGACTTCTCTAGTCTTAACACACTAAAGATAAAAAACATATATAGAAGCAAGCATTTTAAAACCTGACCATTTCCTAGTAGAGACTTTAAAAAGGGAATTTAATTCACCCCAAATAAAATTAAGATCAAGCTACTTCCTTCCTCCTATGTTTATTGAACATATTTAAATGCTCCAAAAGCTGGCACTGCCAAGACTTCTACAGGCTGTCTAATATTAAGCTCTTTTATCCCTCACTCCCTAATTATATTCCCCTGACAATAGAAGCCATATCCATTCCACACATAACAGATTATCATCTTTGCAAAGTACCTCAAAAATGATTATGTCCTTAGCAGTTTGTTCAGTGGAAAAGATACAGTGGTTTTAACACATGATATTTCTCTATTAAAAAGGGATGAGGTCCTGACCTTCTGAATCCATGAAACTGGATCTATTGCTACACCAACACAAAAGAAGCCACTGTGATCAAGAAGTTTTGATGGTAGCTTAGTCCTTGAGCTATTATCTACAGGAATGACAACATGTGCTAACTGAAGCAGTCATCCAGCATTACACTACCTGCAAAAGGGTCATGATGATTGATCAGTGTGCAGTGCTCTTTTCTTTTCTTTTTTATTAAATAAATAACAAGGATGATTAATCATTTCCCTATTCATTGCCATTACACAAAACAAAGCTGATCCTAATATATTTAAGCAGTCTCTTATTTCCATGTACAAAGGTCTTTAATACAATTTAAAATATCTTCTACATAAACAGGAGTAAACAAAAACCTCCATAATTTTATCTTCTCCTTTAGCTTAGTTCTATACTCTCTCTTTTTTTGAAAAATTACCGTTGAATTTATTCATCTAACAAACCAAACATTAGCAGAGACAGAAGCAAGAATATATCACATGATAAAAATCACTGACCCAGTCTATCTTTTCCAAGTTTTAAAGGGATCTCATACCCACTAAGCTAAGCTTTATTTCCAGGGCCTTCCCCTAGATAGAAGACTTTATAAGTAAATGTTGTAATTATGTCTGACAAATGAACAGCTCAGCCTCCACATAACTACACTTATTACCTTAATATTTCAAACAGAACCAACTCATTTTTATGAATATTTATAGCACTAAAACCTTAAGTATAGCCACTGTATGAAGAAATGTTTTTATGAGAAGTGCAACAGAAATGGCACATTAAATATTAAAGTATCTGCCTGCACAGTTGAAGAAACAGATTGTTCTCTGAACACTGAACCTCTGGGATCTCAGTTGTGTTTTGCACTGCCATACACTGGAACACAGAAAAATTCCCACCTGAAATCTGCAACATTTTTTTTCATGAAACAGCTATTTAAGGAGTTTAAATAACCATCATGAGAGCTGACAAAATCAAGCACCATCAGAGAGATAAAATAGGTCTTTTTAAACAGCAACAACAAGTGTACCCAACTACATTCATAAAACATGATTTAAAGTTAGAATTGAAAGCAAGTGTAGACTTACATATGTTGAAGTCTCCAAAGAATCTGTATTCACCAGCACTGGAGGGGGATTTGCCTTTAAAAATGAAACATAAAAAAAATGAACAGCATAAGAAAATGCACTATTGATAATTTTACAGAATTTAACTTGCTGGCTTTCTCAAAGTTCCATTAAAAGGCAGCCTGACCTTGAGAATCTCAAAACTGACCTTCTAAAACACTTGTTACTATCCTGGACAAATTGCTTCCCTGACATAAACCCACACCGTTAGGGAAGTCTGAGATCATATTTAATATCTACGTACTGACATTTATTACCTTGTTTTTCAAAAGAAAACCTGAGTCATGCTACCATTTGACATGATGCCAGTTGCCCCAGTACTTGTGGTATGATATGCAGAGGTTGTTTTACCACTCAGTATCTCAAAACCAATTTTCAGTGGATTCGATTTCCCTTTCTTCCCATCAGGAGCAGTGAACCACCCCCTTCAAAAACTGCTAAATGGAAACCTGCAGAAATGCAGCTTAGGCAAGAAAGGACGTACAGAAATGACTTGCAAAAGCAAACCCACAGCAGGCATTCATTTACCCCACAGCAGCACGGGCTTCCATCAGAAAATTGTTAAGGATTAACAAGCATAAGCAGCCAGAGATTATTGCCACAGAAAGCTGAAATAATATTAGCATTTTTACAAGCCAGGAACCATTAGAGTAAGTTTACAGTTTTGGTCTCATACACTGAGAATTTTTCTGTGAAAAATGTGGTTTCAACAAAAACAAAACCCATAGGATCTGATGGCCTTTTTCTGAAACGTTTCCAAATAAACAGATTTCCCAATTATCCATCAACTATCTGCCTTTAAAATAGGCAGCATCTAGCCTGCTCTAGGAACATCAGCCAAACAAACAAACAGTGTCCAGATAGATTCCAGACTCCAAATACTGTTAATTATTAAGTTCAGTGGCACTAAACAAAGTTAATCTCCTTACTGCTTTAATGAATCTGAGGGGTTTTTTAATATGTATAAAAATACATTATCTTTAAAATTATGACATTCCTTTTTTTAATCTCCTAGGTGCGTGTGTGTGTATGTGTAAATAAATTCAGGGATAGTTTAATAGGCTGCAAAAGAAGCCAGCATTAAACTCATGCAAAGGTAAAGTTAAGACCCTGCAAAAACATGACAATTGCATTAACCTATTCATATTCTGCATTTTTGTTTCATTACTATGACAGCAACATACTTCTGAAGAATTTATGACTTTTAAAAGCTCCTAAACCTAGGAAGTGATGACTCAGAAGTGCCTTTGAAAAGGCTGAGATGAATAATCTCCCATCATTAGACAGGAGCCATCAATCTGCTATCAAGTGTCACAAATTAAGCCTGTGTGATTTAATAAGTACTAGAATCAGGTGGGACCTACACACGTTAACAAAGCAGACAATTAAAAGTAAGAGGAAACAAAAAGGATGACACATATGACTGTCAATATGCAATCAAAAGCCTTTCTCACCCAGCAGTTCTCTCAATAGAAGCACTGGCACATTTCATGCAGTAAAGACATTAAGCACTAGTTATTAATGTCACAATAAAAATCTCTGTCAAAACAACACTATCCTTCACAACCATTTTTTGCCACTAAGTTAAATTTCCTTTTCTGCTTCTTATTCAAGTGCAGGTTCTATTAAAATAAGAGTAAATTAAAATTAAGATCCTGTACTAAAAATCCTAACCTATTATTCATCACTATAATTCATTGTTAAGGTTACAAGAAATACAACCATATATTTTAATAAAAACATATGTTTTTATGGTTTTACTCAGAAGAAAGCAAGGTTGAACTGCTCACTCATGTTCTTTTCACTCCATTTTGGAATGTGTTTTTATTTAATATTAGGATTCTGTAACATCCAATTATATTCAACGTATACAGCACCAGTGAAAACTGGTTCCCCATGATTTTTATTTTTGAGACAGACAAGTGTTCTTATTTTCATGTTCAAAAAAAAAAAGACAACTAAAAGCAAAGTTGCTGTTAGTAGGTGAGCTTTGGTAAACAGTATGTTTGATATACAAATCAGCTAACCAATGTAAAAGCCCTTCTGTAAGTTAAGTTATTGCTCCTAACACTCCTATATTTATCAAGCAGCAGCCATTTACCAAATTTACCATCTTTTTCAATGATGAATGAAAAAAGCTTTGCCAGGCTTTGCCACCTCAAATCTTGATGTGGGCAGAATCCCCCTATTAGAAGGGAGTATTTCTAAAACTAATCAAATTTCTGGTCTTCCTGGTGGAAGAAGTACAGGTGAGAGATTCAAATAAACACACATCTACTGGAAATTGCACTATAAAACAGGCAACTGCAAGAAGTTTTGCTAATTATGGGTTATGCAAAAAAAATAAAAACTCAGCAAAGACAAAGATTACCACCTGTTGCAAGGTTAGTCAAGTAGCCTGAAAGTAAAAAATTAAGAAAAAAAATACTGACTTCCATACTACAAAAATTTTCAAGTAATATTCTGGATAGCTTAATTTCCTTTTAAAGTTAATAAACATCTGTCATCAAACAATCCCAAAAGTTAATCCATCTTTTCAGATGGGGTGGACTCATCATTTCAGATTTCTGCACTGAAAGTTACAGTAAAGTTACAAAAAAACCAGAATGTCAATCTATTCGCAGAAATGTAACTGCTGGCTAACTGGGTTGTTGCATGGCTTGCCATGCTGTGGTCACATATTCCAAATTACATGGGAAATACCAACATTAACGCATGTTACTGCCCTCACTTTTCTTGGGTTTGGTTTCTGTTTTGGGGGCTGTTTGGACATTATGGGACCTAAAAGACGAAGGTTCAGAAGGGAAACATTTTACAAGTCAAATTTGTTAGGAATGGCAAGGTAAAATATCTCTTTTGTATTCTAAATGTCCCCCAAAACAGTAATACCAATAAATGGGTGCAGAACATGAGAAACACCATGCAAGAGCAACCAAAGAAAGACATGTATGAAGTATTCAGAGGAGATGAGAAAACATTTTCTTTAGAAACAAATCAAGCAATAATGCTTTAGTACAGATGCAATGGCCCTGAAATTACTATATGAACACAAAATATCCCACTGGTCCTTTCCATTCTTGTGGTTATTTTTTCTTTAGTTTTATCACAACTTACTAGTCACTTCTATATGAAAATATAAATATTTTAATGTACTAAAAGCTGTCATAAAATGAACAAAAGTTAGGGCAAAATTATAGGTATTTAACAGTTCACCTCAAAACTGAGTGCGGAGTAGCAAAAGGCGTATTTCAGCAAAGCAACAAAACAAATTAAAAAATAAAAGTTGAACAAGTTTTATAAAACAAAACAAAACAGAATAAAAACCTGTGGTATGGTGGATGGGATGGTCTCAGCAGGGACTGGTGGGACAGGGATCACAGGGACAATGGGAGAAGAGGAAGGAACAGCTTCTGTGGGCTAAAAATCACCAACAAAATGTCAAAAATAAGGAAAACTAGAAAAACAGTTTCAAACAAACAAGACTCAAATGTAACAGCATAAACAACTATGAACTAGAACATGGATTTGGAGCCTAACTGCAATGCAGAACAGCCCCTGTGAACCACACTGCCCATGGCACACATGCCCAGCACTGCACCGATGGTGAGGAACCAGAGTAGCTGGACATGCCCAGGTGGGTTATATCACACACCAAGGCACTCTCCCTGCAGCACTGAGACTTTGGGTCCAACAAAGAACCTGCTCGGGTCAATGAACAGACAGACTCAGGCTTTTTGTGGGCTGGTTTCACAACAGAATCCCTTCACCAATATACAACAGAGTGCAAAAGCAGGGAAATGGGCTGAAGTTAATAGCACTCAACAAAGCTAATATTCCTCTTTGATAAAGAGGAAAAATCAGAAGGACTTTATGGTTTCTAAACTTAGCAAAAATCAAAGAAAAACTTTTAGTCAAATGGGTGGAAGGTGCTAAAACACTTCAATTTATCTCTCACAAATCTTCACAGATGTTTACCAAACATCTGCAGACTAGGACAATTTTGGTCTTAAGAATCTTCATTAAAATAATAACCAGGGAACCTAGTGACAATTAAGCTGCAAAGGAGTAAGATTCCAAACAGCATTTTGAGCAAAACATTGACTCAAATGTCTTTGAGATGTTCACATACTGGTTGTCAACAAGCTGTCAGCAACACAAACTGCTGGCAACTATCATCAACATTACAAGCTGAACAGCAGATCAAAGCTCTTGCAATTTAGATGTTCCAAGACATTCTTGTGATCATTAAAAATAATGAAGCATAATGACAAAAGAAAACACTAAATCCCAAAAGTGAACAAAAACCCCAGAACATAAGAGTATTAAACATTTTAAAAGTTTGAGATACCTTAAAATACAAAGCAGCATACATCAACAGCAGCCACCAAATTAAACAGTAATGGCAAATAATGCTATTTGCATTAAGAGTCCAAGAACAGCAACACATATTAAATGTACATATGGTATTTCTACAGGGTTTTTTCAGCTCAAAGTCAATCCTTCCAAAATGAAAGCTGCTGAAAAACATTGCAATTACTGAAAGATGTAAGAACAAAATATGTTTGGTATCTTGAGAGTTAATCCTAATGTCATTAAAGCATTCTTACATCTAAAGACTAAAGGACAATATTTCAAGTGCTTAAAAAGAAGAGGGTAGGGAAGAATCTAAATTGGTCTGGAAAAATATTAATATGCCTTTTGCAAAGGATGCAGGAAATGCTCAGTGCAATAAACCTGTGGCTCCTTAAAGAACAACCCAGGCTTCAGATGAAAATCAAAGTAAACAGCTCAAACACCAATTTGGCCCTACTCATACAAAATATGAGATACCCCTTTAAGTCTGCCTTGTTCCAAAGTAAGTAGTTTTTTGTGTTTAACCCACAGCAAGTCCTTCAGTGAGGAAATACCAACTAATATGTAGGTATATCACAGCACCATACACATCCTCAAGGAGACCAACTAAGCCAACAAATTCTGTAAAATTCAGCAAATTCTGTTCTTAGGAAACAACAAAAAGATACACTTTGGAGAGCAAAAATCAAGTCAACTAAACTTTCAAGAAATTACTGTAAACCCCCTTATTGTATAAAGTACAGCAACCTTCACTAGAAAACACGAGAACAAGTATTCCTTTGCCAATCTGATTTCAATAATTACTACTTTGATTTCCAGCAATAAAATATAAAAGAAAAGTTGGTAAGAAAGTCATTAGAAACAGCAGGGCTAAAACTACTGAAAGAAAAGAATGCAACATACTTCCAACAGTTTGCACAAAAACGCACATCTCCAAACACACATTGCAACACCTACCTTCCCTACAGAGCAATTGGAGCAGGAGCCATCAGACACCCAACCACTAGCAGCTTTTACTTTTGCTGTGCTTTTTGTAGGGCTCTTTTTTACACTGTCCCGCAGGTTTGTGAATTTCCCTCTGTGTTTGGCGGCCGCTGGCAGCGTGCAGGAGCTGAAAGGTGCGCGAGCGGTGGGTGCCCGCGGCGGGTGCCGCAGCAGCTGCCTCGGCTGCAGAGGAGCAGCTTCGTGTATCTCCAGTCTCGGGCTCCTCATTGCATCAGAGCGCTTGAGCGTTCCCATCTCAACACCATGAGCACTCATCAAAGTCACAACACTGAGAATCCTTTTTGATTAAAAAAAAAACAACCAAAAAAACCCCAAAAAACCAACCCAAATGGAAAAAAAAAACAAACCACCAAATACCCAACCAAAAACACCCAGCCAAACTATGGAGGGAAAATAAATGAAAATATTTCTGCCTGAGGAAGTTAAAAATATGTTTTCTGGATTATGGTCGTAGGAAGAAGCCCTACATGCTCTGCATTAGCTAGGTCTGCATGTTGTGTGCTCTCTCACTCTATTTAAAGAGCACCATTGAACCACCACACACCAGCCAATTTGCTGGCCACAAATAATCAATGCAATGCACAAATTATTGAATAGAGGGCAAAAGTCATCTGACTATTACAAAGAAGCTCCAAAGGTTATTTCTCCCAAAACCTTCTACAATCCCTTAATTTTTTCTCCATTTTACCACCTCAAAACTTTTCCAAGGCTTACATCCACAAATTTTTCACTCTTTCTGCTGTTCTGAATGCTTCTTGGGGCAGAAAATCAATGAATTTACAAGCAGTTGATGATGGAAAGTATATGAATTGTGAGTGGGCAGATACATTGTTCAAGATTTCAACATTAAAATGTCAAAGAAAATAAATTTTTTATACCATAATAATAACAAAAATTACTTTGTGTTAACAACTTCAAGAGTTGTATTTCTTTGAAATGCAGCAGCACCACGAAGCCACAACTTTCAGGCACACACTGTTTAAATTTTTTTTTTAAATTTAAGATATTTAAATGAACATTTAAATGAATATTTAAATCAGGTTTTTACTATTCATTCAATTTTTAATGCTAAGGATGCATGATCTCTATACTACATTTTTATTCTAATATTCAAAATAAAAAAAGGTCCAAAATTAATCCTTCCCCCATTCCCCCCAAAAAGAGAAAACAGCTTGATTTAATCACGTTGTTGAATATTTAACTTTACCAGCCTATTTTAAATTTTATAAAAGGGGAAGGGTCAAAGGTCATTCCCAAGCATCTATATGAAAATTGACAGCTAAATACATCTATATTCCCAGCCTTACACAGGAAAGAAGTGGGGTCAAATCAATGGCCACCGTGCTCTCAGCAGGTACCCACAGCCAGCACTGGCACAGCGTGCAGCACCTGCTCTTGCCCAGTGGGTCTGTTCTAGGAACATGCTGTGGATCTGAATTTCTGGTGCTGGGTATGATGAGAATGAAGGATACCAGCCCATAGGAAACAACTTGATTAGGTCAGCTGTACTGTGTTTAGCTAACATGGAGAGGTTTCATCAGTTGACAGCATTAGAACATGGTTATTCTCCATCTCACATTACACCTTCCTACAGCAATTGTGACTATTTAAATTATGAGTCAGCAGAATTTTTACATGCAGAATAAAGGAAGAGACATACAGACCTAAGTAAAAACATTTCCAGTTATTTATAGCATGAATATTAAGAGATAAATAGGTACTGACAGATGCTCCTCTAATCACCAAGAGCTGCCATGTCTCCTCTTCTATCCAGAGGGGATGCAATCAAGAGCTGCCAAACGTTTCATTACTGCAATATTCATAACGCAGAGACAGAAATGTTCCTGGCCAGTGACAGGAAACCAGAAATGTCTTGGCCATACCAACATTCTCAGACTTGTGCAGGCACACAGCAGGAATGTCTTTGGCCTGTGAAGCATTCAGGAGCTGGAGGACTGGGTCTCCCTAATACATGTGAGCTCAGGTGCACCCAGCTTGTTCTGTTCCAGAAAGCCTGGGAGCCTGTGGGGTTTGATACTGAAGGGCAAAGGCAGAGATGAAGATAAGCATGTTGTGAATGTGCATGAGGGTAAATAGTTCAAAACCAGCAAATAATAAGTTTTTCTCCTTTGAGAAATGTCCACAGATGCATTAATACTGAGCAGCTCTGAGGCACACTCATCAGCCTGCAGGGATTACTGGGATGGACCTGTCCTGTGTTGAAGGCCCTGTATCAGAATCCTCTTTGGCAAGAGCTTGCTAAATGGCAGATTTTGGAGACCACAAACATTTATTTTCCAGAGACATTCAAGAATGCTTGAGGTTTAGCAAGATGCATTTCTACCATGCATTTTACTTCCATATCAATACCCAGCATGACATTGCCTAATTACTATTAGACAATATTCATGTCTATTACATTAAAATGCATTAAAGAAGGAGAAGAGAGGCTTGGGGTATAAGGCTTTTGTCTTGCATACATAATAAATCCCAAAATATGCGATGTTCCAGATTCAAAAGGAATGTTTTATTCCTGGAGACATCAACTTTGTTGAAAACACATAGACCAAGTAGTGTGTTGACTAAAACAAAAATAAATTAGCTTTTAAGAGTGCTAAGAAAATTGAGGGCAAGGGGAAGAGATGCTGAATATCACATTCTTGTAAACTCAGCTGTCTGGCTTCCTACATTCTCCTCCAAGCAGGAAAGGGGAAGACAATACAAAAGATGAGGCAAAGGAATTCACATATCTGCTGTGTGCTTTCAGTCCTTTTGATTTCAGTGGCAAAAGAAGGAACAATATGCAGCAGAAAACTGCTAAGAGCATGATTTTTTTTCTGGCAGTCATCATGCCTTTAGCCCCTGAGGTGATATCAGTAAGATATCAACAATTAAAAGAAAACAAAACCTTGAAGGCAATTGTAGTTCCGAAAGCAACAGCCCAAGCACCAAAACACAGTCAAGGAACAAGAGGTACAGGCAAAATACCTCATCCATGCTGCACAGTGTGCCTTGAGACTCTTCAGTAAAAAAACCCAGGCTGCATTGAAATTTCAGTGGTAGAAATGCCAGTATACAAAGTGGCTACAGCACGATCAAAGTGTAGTAATGCTTATATAGAACAACCATGGTGTAAACAAAATGAAAAAATAATGAAAAAAAAACACAAGAAAAGGAAGAGAAGACAAGAAGAATGTTATTAAAAGAGATTAATCAGATATTTGAGAGACATGGGGATCAGTCTGCCCAATTATATTCACATGTGAGGTAAAGGCAGAGCCTGCCTTGGAGTCACACTGGTAGAATATAAAAACTCTTGCTCATGTCTTGGAAGGCTACCTGGGACAGAGGCTAGATAGTGTTAAAGGAATAAAGCAGATATTTATTAAAAGGCCTTCAAAGGCTACACCTTGGGCACTACCAGAGCCTGGCTGAGGCTACACCCAAGATGGACAAGGGTCATGAGTTTTCACACTTCTATAAGTTTTGGTCCATTCCCACATTGGGGTTGATTGTCCCATTACAGCTTTAGGTTATGCAGTCCTATCCTCCCAGACTCCTCTCCTCATCTCTCTGTTTGTACTTTTTGGGCCTGAAGCTGTAACGGTGTCCTTGGTTCTCAAGCTGGGAAAGGATTGTTTTGTCTGACTAAACTGTGAAGAGAACTTGCTAATACTTTACATGAAGTTCAGAGTTATACACTAATGCAGTACAAAGTCTGAAAAATATGAAAGCTAGAACTTAGACATCATTGCAAAGCAGTGGGGACACATCACAAGCCAAAGCCAGAAAATGCAGTTGTGTAACTGAAACTGCACAGGTTTGGCAGATCACCTTTGACTGCAGAAAGCAAGTGTTCTCCACTGACTGCTTTAATTACTAGCATGAGCTGCTCTACTCTAATATCAAGTGCTAAGTGATTTTTCATAACCAGAGAGGGTTCAGGATCAGGTTGTGCTTTCATATTAAATACCAACTCTGAACAATTTGTTGCTAACACAAAGCTGAATCATCAATATTTTATTCTTTAAATTACCGCATCAAATATACAGTGCACACTTTGCAGCAATCTGTTAAAGTACCAGCAATCTTCTCTAAGTAGCTTTTCTTCAAGAATCATTTTCTTTCCAAGTTCTCTACCACCCACTCAACAGCTGAGTAACAACAATACTCATAGAAAGGAAAAATAGTACTAATATTTCACCAGAAATGTCTTCTGCAAAGGTCTTTTTTAAAGCTTTAATGACCAACTTTCATGACTTCAAAAAGCAATTCTAATAGCCAGAAGAATACTCTAAAAATAATTTTGTACTTCACCCTTCCCACTGCCTTCAAGCAGATACTCCAAAATCAGTAACTCCAAAATCAGACTTGACTGATGAAAACAATTCCATATTCATCATCTCTTCTTGAAAGCAGGAAATAAAATATCTTCCAAAGCGCACAAAAACTCAAAAGTGGTAAGAAACAATTTTGATCCAATACCCAGTGACAAAGCTGACTTTAAAAAGCATAGATTCTTTCTAGAGATATATAGGTTAAGGTCTGCCAGTGCAGTTTTGTATCTTTTCTCTGAACTACAACCTAGAATGCCACAGGACATGTCACTAGTGAAGTGTGCTATTTTCAGAACTTTGCATCCACCTTCCTCAAAATCACAAAAGTCAATACTCATCTCAAAATACCTTCAGGGATTTATAGACTGTTTCATGGAGTCTGACAGTGACAAGAACAGAGCACAACTGCCACTCATCCTCATTCCCAATCCATGCTATCCAAGTGGGCTGCCCAGAGGATCTAACTGAACACACAATTAGCACTAAATTCATGCACCACCTCTGCTCTATTCCTCCCTAAATCAGTGCCAGCCTGTGGCCTTGGCAGGTCCTTACTGCCATGATGTCAGTGACTTGTGCTGTTAAGCTATAAATTTGAGGACATGCATGTTTTTCCTGAGTGTATTTCTGCACTACTTTAAACAAAATGTAGCTTCAAGAGCATTTGAAAATGAAACACAACACAAGTACTTTCCTACAGCCCCAGCTTTAGAGTTCCAAAGAAATCAAATGAAAATTACCAAGTTTCACAAGAACTAAAATCATGTAGCACTATCTGAACATGAGCAATTATGTTTCAAGTCAGGTATTGAAGAATGTAGCTGAATTTTGAGAACTGCACAGACACAAGTCCTAACTCAGGCCAGGCAGAAGTCCTGTCATTGTTGATAAGCCAGTCTAGAGAGCAAAATACGCTGAATACACAGAATGGGAAGCAGAACTGCCAAACAGGACAATACCATTAACAGAAGAAGAATTCACTATTACCTGACCAGGGAAATTATAAGTTCAATCAGGATGGCACCAACCCATGGGTGGTTAGGATTAAGCCTTCCCAACATTCTGCACTGATGCAATCATAACTTTGGGTTTCTGATTTGTGTTACTGACTCCTGCCCCTTTCAGGGGCTCTTGTTGTGCCTTGCCATGACAGAGCAAAGACTGATTACCATGGTGTCCCAAGGATGAAGGAATAAAACCCTAGACCTCCACCTGGATGATATCCAGGTCTCTCCAAAGAGAGTTTGGACAAAGCACAGCAACAAAGTAGCTGAGTCTGAAGCCTGTCAGTGTCTGCCCACATAAGGAGGGGTAAGTTAGTACACAATGGTTTAACAATGAGATTTTGAGGACAGGCAAGTTCACCTCGGAGCTGTAAATTCAGTTCAAGTGCTGTAATGAAGATATGAAAGGTTTTTGGATCCCCAAAAGGGAAAGACATACCCATCCAGACCTTTTGGATTAAAAGGTCTAGTCTGAATGCCTGTGATGTCACCTTGGCTCTCACCTTTCTCAGAGCGAACCCCGGCTCTTGAAAATCTTATGTCTGTGAGCAGACTGTTTTAAAGACTCACCATTAGCATGCTAGATATTCTAAACTGTAGGGGTTATCTGGTTGCTTGATTTTGTGTTGTTGGGTTTTTTTTAACTCAGTCAACAAATTGATTCTCTAACCTAGTTTCCTCCTCAAACCCCACAGCATTTTGCAATGAACTCAAATGAACTTAAAACTCTGAACTAAAAATATAAATAAATAGCTTTGAAGGGGGAAAACAAAGACAGCAGAATATCAGTAAAATCGCAGATGGTGAGGATGACCTGAACTGATTTGAAGACAAACACAGTGTGTATTTACTCTTTCAATTCTTCACTGCAATCTTTATCTACAAAAACAGCCTAGTGAGGAGCAATGTGCACGGTTACCCAAGCCAAAATAAAGCAGCAGGGACAGACAGACTCTTACCTACTGAGGCAGACTGTAGCTAAACTAGAGTTTTGTGTATGAGACAAATGAACAACCACAAGGCAGAAATTGTCAACCTGGACCTACAAAACTATCACCAATGCTACCACACAGTATCTTATGGATGTTCAATGAGTAAAACTTTCAGGTGCTAAGAATCTCATGCAAATACAAACAGTCTCAATAGAACAAAAGTTTCAGTAACCAACCTGTTCTCCCTCCGTTAAGATCAAAAACTGGACTCTTGAAGCCTTGCCTTTTTATGTGAAGTATTCAGAAAGACCTTGCTCAAATTAATTTGTCCTGTCACATCTCTCAGGGACTGAGTTTAATCTCAGTCATATTCCAGATCCATAACATTAAAAATGTACACAAAGTCAATATTAGCTTTAGTAAAACTAACTTCTGCCTTTTGTTTATCAAATACTCAGCAAAAGTCCAATACTGAACCCTTTGCAGCAGGTCAGTCATCTGTATTCATGAAGCATCTCAATACTCTCAGCTCAAAGCAGAATTGCAAGGCTCCTCATTAAATTCATAAGTGCTATTGAGAATGAATTTAATGCATTTAATTTGTAACTTAAAGCAAGGCCTAGAAAGCTCCTTTTAAATAACATCAGCCTTAAGAATAATAGCTTTCATTATAATGCTAATGCATCCACAAAGAAGCCCAAGCAGGGTTTTAGCATCAAAAAGAGCCAAGACAAAGAAAAAACATATTCTAAGACTTGATTATAGAAAGATAATAGCAGCTCTCAGGTGTCAATATTTTAGTTTTTGATTTTCACAGTAGAAAGGGTATGCTGTGCTAAGAAACTGAGAGGTGGTAAACTGTTCACTCCTAGGAACATTATTAAATCAAAATACAATGTTGAAGGCTGGGTACTGTTTACATGTTTCTCAGAACACATAATTTGCAATCATTTTTCAATTATTCAGGAAATAAGTAAACCTAGACAGAATGCCCATTCTGTTATTTACAGTTAATTTAAATATAAAAGAAGTCCTATACCTATCTAGCTCTGATACTGAAAAGTGATCTCACTCAATACTAGAAACATGTCAATTACCTGTCAAGCTATCTCACTACTCTTCTCCAAAAGTTAACAAAACTTATTTAATTGGATTTTTTTTAAATTGAGTAAAAATTCAAGAACCATTACTCATAACATATGAAAACTTTGCATGTGAATGTCATCTTAAGTAAAGTACAATTAGGATAAGAAACACTCAGGTTCACTTACTTACAGCACCCCACTGCCCTCAAAGTACTTGAAGGACAGTCTGAAAAGGAGTAGTGAAGTGGTCTGAAGCAAGTCAGTGAATCAGAGCTAAAGTTTCCCATTTTAAGATAAGTATTTATATTTTTTTTGAAAACTGTATTAATCTGTGAACAATCTATTATCTAAAAATATTTTTAGAATAGATGTATTTGCCCTAGAACACTAAGCATGAGCAGAACAGAATTTACCTCACATTAATGAACAGCAAACAGAAAACCACACCAGGAAAGTCATCTATAACAACCCATTAATTGAAATTCATTAGCTTTCAGGACATAAATATCAATTTTGAAAGGGAAAATAATTGCTTGATTTACACTTAAACTGGCTTTACACTAAAGCCACACCTTCATTTACAAAAGGCTTTGCACATATCAGTGGCAGAATTGTATCTTGACACATGCTGAATTTTTCACAAACGTGCACTGCTGCTTTCACTCCAGCCCTGATGGCTTCTTATTGCTACCCACAGCTGCCAGCTCTGTTCCTCAGCTGGTTTCACCCATTCCCATACCATGGAGACCCTGCAAGCTGGGATGGCAAACTCAGCCTTTTGTGCTCATATCAAACTGACCAAAACATCCATTTTGCATGGCACTTCTTTCACTTATTTACCCTGGATAAAAGGAATATTAACTATACTGACCTGAAAAAAGTGGGGAACAATAAATATTACAAGTAGAAGCTTAAGTTTCTCAGACTATCATAAAATACATGAAACAATGCAAGCGTTTCTTGACTTATGACTTCACTTCCATTAAGTTTTGGACTAATTGTGACAGCATCCTAGCTTACACAATCATTTCTGCCTATATTATTTAGTTAAGGTGATTAAAGCACCTAATCTATAACACAGTTGAAATTTCAAACTCTTCATTACAAAAAAAGTCTCTAGAAAGCACTAAGACAAGGGGTTTCACTTCTGAGTTTACGATTCAGAAAAAGCAAAACAGGATTAATCAGACCCTCAAGAGTCCCAATGATTGCAAGAAAATTCTGCAGTTTCCTTTTTTATAATCTCTAACACCAACAACACTACACAACATATTTCTACTAATGTTTCAAGTCCTTAAACATTGAGAAGCTAAACAATTAAATCTTTCAACAGTTTAAAGGAAAAAAAGAAGTGAGGTTATGGCCTGCATTTATTTACGTCCCCACCACAATTACTGAAAAAGCATTTAGTTTCCTGAATCCTCAGAACCAGAAGACACCAACCCTTAACCACACTGTTACAACATTGGTGTGGCCATGAGAGGAGATCTGAGGTTCAGGATGACTTTGACAAGTGATGCTCCAAAGTTTCCACTCCCAGGCCACTGTCCAAGCTGCTCCTTGCCAAGATGCTCTAACCTGCCCTAGTCCCTGTCTGCAACAGAACAGAAAAGACAAATCTGACTCTTCAATCCAAGGGAAGGAAAAAATACACTGAATTCTCTTTCCAACACTGTCTTGCATTTAAAAGAACTTTGAACAAGATGCAGAAGAACAGCTCCCATAATCCCAACTCTGCTCCCCTCCATTAGGCTACAAACAAGCAGAAGCTGCTCTTTGACTGTTGAATCCTTGCCACTAAAAGAATGCTGTCCAAGTTCATGAAAACTCATGGATTCAGCATTATGAAACACACAATTCACTTACAGCTCCTGGAATCCCTGTACTGGAATAGGCAGCAATCTCTGAAAGCTCTCAGAGGAAATATCACAGCTCTTGGCCTGGGTTTACACTCCTCCCCAATCCTCTGCTCTGGCTGCTGCTGGAACCAGGGCACCAGCTTGACAGACATGCCAGTAGTTTTCTTCTGCAGTTTTTCTTTTCCAATAAGCAAAAAAGCAAGTAGAAAATTGTATTTTACAGTACATTCTACTTCATCTGGTTATGGTTTCTTAAGTAAAAGGACAAAAATTGATAAAAATTGAACACTGCAACAAAGGTAAAAATGAGTAAGTGAAGAAATAGGCTGAAACAAGAGAAAAATTAACACTAAAAATTATGAAAGAAGAAAGTGAACTAACAGATAGGCAAAAACAAATTAAGTGGTCATGCTACAAATATATAATTACTTACTTGCTTTGAATTTCAAGAACCAGAAAACAAAATGTATCTTTTTGTTTTGGTTTCTGAGGCTCAAAGCCAAATTAGCAATTGTCAATTAAATTTTTCAAGTCCTTCATTACTTGAATTTAAGTGACAGCAGTAATGTATAGTATAAAAATTAACACCAGACAAAACCCAACCTGCCAGCACTCCTGCCATTTCCCAACTGCACCAGAGCACAAGACGAACCATCTGTGGTTCCAAAATGGGCAGCACTGTATCTTGTATTGTACATAGGAAAAAAACTGTATAGCAAAAAAACCCCAAGAATATTTCTAATTCAGAAATGCCTTGGGGCAGCAGCTGGGAATTCACCTGTTACTTGTATCATTAATAACATTCTCTGAGACTATTAATTTAACCATTAGTCCTTTCCAGATACATTTCAAGATTAATTCCTGACACTCTGATCATCTCATGACAGACACATAACTCAGGGGATGAATCTATCAGATTGCATTTCCTTATGAGACTTGGAGATTTCCAGCTCAGGTGATCGTGATTGCTGAGTGACACCTAAAAGACAGAAACTGAGATTCCATTCCCTGCATTTAACTTGTACTCTTGCCAGGCTTCCAAACATCCTCTAGACATTTATTCTCATTCTTTTTTATTTCCTAGTGTAATTTATTCAAAAACATCAAATAGTACAGTGCAGTAGAGAGAGAGAGAAATTATTCTGATTGCTCCACACAACCAGTAAAAGTTGCTACCCTGGATGAGAGCAAAGGCCCAACTGGTCAAGAGTCTTACCAGCAGAAAGAACTGACAGATGGGCAAGGAGGAATTAGACATATGCCCGGTAATTTTCCCAGAAAACCATCTCAGAACCTGACAGTCAAGAGCTTCCTGAGCCACTCTCTGTAACAGCTCTGTGCCACCTGCTCTTTGCAAATCCATTTAACTCTGCTTTTAAGTAATTTTCTTTTTGAGCCTTCAAAAATAGCATTTTGTCCACAGTGTTTTGTGTCAGTGCCTTTCACAACTTCCAAAGAAATGTTACTGGACAGATTTAAAATTAGATATCAGTTGCAGAATTTCTAGCTGAGAATCCTCTTAACTTCATTTTCATTTTATGTCTTTATCATATTTCCCCTCATGCTTTTTCTTCTGGTTTATTTTAAGTTATCTATCCGTATAGATAACTAGATTGTTCCTCTTGATGTTTTGTTACTCTTTTCCTTTTTACTTAAGCTATAATCCTTTCTAAGACAAGGAAAACAGAATCCCCCCAAAATTAGAATTATACCCAATGAATATACTCAAATCATGCTCTATGTTATTTGCTAGTACTTCTTTAATAATACCCAACACTTTATTTACCCTTTTCATTACTGCATGGTACCAAGGTGACATTCTCATACAATCACCAGTGATAACTCCAAAGTCTCTTTCTGGAATTGAAATACTTCATTTGTAGCCTATCATATCCCTTTTATCTCATGGCACCATTAATTTTAACAGACTTTGATGCAAGAACCATAGTTTTCGAAGACTTCTGTAATTATAAAAACATTCTGATGACCACATGTTCCCATGTAGATTTTGATCTATATGGTCTCTGTTTTCAAATATGTTTGGAAGATCTGCAAGTCCTTATTTTTTCATTACAAAAAGAAACTGACTTAAGAATACCTGTTTATCTCTCTACCTGTTAATTATTTTGTGACAATAGAGAATTTCCCAAAGTTAATACAATAAGGAAATCGGACTGCTTAGGTGCAGCCTAACAAAGTACAGCTTTGCCCCTTTTTATAAGAGAATCACATGTGCCTCTTCAAAATTTTTGTTCTAGTAACTAAGACAGTTTAAACAAAAGGGGCACACAGAACATAACTGACAATTCAGCCAAATTAAATGTAAGTTTCATAAGAAATCCTGAATAAATGTCATCTCCTATTGATTATGTGTCCCTCTTAACACATTAATCTAAGTTTTATTGGCACCTGAATCTAATTTTTCGTACAGTAAAATGAGTAATAGGAAATATTCTGAGTTCAAAGCTAGGACTACCCTAGCTAGTTTGCTGCTTGGAGATAGGCATCAACTTTGGCATTCCACCCCTATCTGGGAACATGATTTTAGGTCTGTACTATCACCACCTTCATCAGCAGTATTCCATGGTCACATTGCATAGCACTTGATTTAGCATCTAACAACAAGTGCTGCTCTGCAACGAGGCTTAATGTGCTCCAAGTCTAAAAAGCTTTTCTGTACACAGAATTCTGTACACAGAATTTTCCCTGCATTCATCTTTTTAAATTACAGATTTAAATGGGAAATTAAAAGCAGTAGCAAAGAAGTGCAATAAAAAGAGGGATTTTTAAAAATATATAAATTGCTTTCCAGCAGTTTACAGCTTTCAAAGAGCACTTTGAAGCTACTATATTAGATGATGGATCAGAGATTGTGATGCATTTTGACATTCTCAAGTAGACAATTTATTTGTCATTATACTTTTTACATAGGAAATACTAATTTATTACCCTGATTTTTCAACTACATCATGTCCCACTAAACTTCCAAAATGCTTATTATATTAGTACCATCTTTAAAATCTTTAAAATTAAGTTTCCTATCTGACTTGGAATACAGATGCCTTTTTCTACTAAATAAACAAGTTTCTAGTTTCTGAAATCAATCCCCACGTATTTATAGTCTGTGACCATATCATCTCCTGACTTTCCTTCAGATGAACTAAGCAGAGGTTCTTGAGTTTTCATTATAAAGCAGGTGCTCCTGAATATCATCTACAGTTATAGAACACTTTTCTGAACACTCCAATCACTTATCGTGATTTCAGACTGATTACCCTACACACTACAGAGAGAATCCAGAGTTCCTTCTCTCTCCAATGGGAAAGCTGACTCCCTTCTCACCTGCTACATCACACTGGGTATTCAGATACAGTTAGTTACCTAAGGAAAACAAGTACTATTTACTTAGTAAAATAAATGTGCTTTGAAGTAGAACTGTACCCCAGCAGCACAAGCAATCTTTACTCCCCTCCCTACTTTGTTATGAAAGGCAAACATCACTACCTGGGAGCAATGGAGCACAGGCTCCTCAACTGACTTCTGCAGGCATCAGTCTCAGAGAAACAATTTTAAATAAGCAAATACACACACTGTGAGGCAGCCCTGATAAAGAGAATAGAAGACCAGAAGTCAGCAGACCCATCCAACACATTCCCACGGCACAGCAGTTTCCAGGAAGTACCACACAAAGCAGTGGGAAGAAAGGGAAGATTCCATCATCAATGAAAACCCCTGAATTATACCTGCATCCCATAAAATGTCTGAAGTCCTATTTAGAAGACACAGCTGCATAGATAATACTCTCCAATAACAACAACAATATAATAACTTCCATACAGCTAAAAAAATGTTGGCAACTTACACAACAACCCAAAATTTAAGCTGATTACAAGGACATGAAAAAAATTAATAAGCAATTCTATTTTACCAGTGTTCTGGTATACCTTAAACTATTTTGTCCTGACTTTGTCTTTTTTATTTTTCCTATGAAAAGTATGCAAAAGGTGATCTGATTTCAAGGAAATAATTGCTTAAATGTATAGTTTCAAAAAAGACTGTTGCAAAGGACAAGAATATACAAAGGAAACACTTTAATAGAGCAACAGACTGAAAATTCATAAATGCCAAGATCAGCTTACAAGAGACAAAATGAGTCATAAGTGTCTGTTATGTGTCTGGAGAACACGTCAGCTCAACTACATCCTAATGTGCAGTTAAACACCAACAAAAAGAGAAGGGCAGCAAATGCACAACAGAAACAAGCTGTAGAGCAAGGCTGATGTATTAGACAAGTGAGTTATAGGCAATGAGATGAAATTCAATACTGACAACGAGTCACATGGAACAGCAATAAACGCCACAGAGACACCCTGAGGAATACCAAAAAAAACAAGCCCAGAAGTGCATTGGTTGGTGACAAGGGTTTTTTTTAAATCATACAAGACAGACAGAAGGGAATCCTTGCTCTACTTTCAGAGGATTCTTTTAGTCCTTCTGAATGTGCTCTTTTGATATTGAACCTTGTGTGTGCAGCCACAAAAACCTAGTACATGGAAGGGGGCCTTCAGTCTTTCAAAAGGCAAGTGTCAGAACTGCACCAGTTTGGACTTCTTTGAGTTTCTTAGAGAATGAACCATCATGTGGTCAGATGGCCAGGCTGGTCAAATGGGGATTAGAACTTTAACAACTTGAGGAGCAGCAGTTTCCAGCAGGTAATGCTGGCAAACCTTAATGAGGTACAAGAAAACTGCTGTGGCTCAGGAGAGTCAGGAAGCATTATTGGTTTGTCTTGGAGTCCAAGCAGTTCCTGGAAAACTCACAAGAGGTGGCCACTTAAGAGGTCTGTTCATGATCCCAAGTAAACAAAGGTATAGTTTAAAAAATATTGCAGCTGAGTATATCAAAGATTAGGCAATATTTTTCTATTTTTTTCATGACAAACTACTTTTAGGGAGAACATTGATGTAATTAATTTTGACCCGTACAGAATTGACTGCTGCTAAAGCTATTTTGGGAAAGACCAGAAAAAGCAGATCCTCAAAAGGATTCAGGGACGCCTCGCTAGGTGGTGTGGTATTAACAAGTTGTCAAGTCTCAGTACTAAATTTGGCCTCTGTATAACATTTTCTGAGCTTCCATGACAGATGGCACAAGGTTATCAGCCTTTGCTGTGGAACAGGAGTGCTCCTATCCATTCTGTAAGGAATGAAATGGAGGAACAGTGCCAAATGATCAGAAGGATTTCTCCTAAATTCCAACTGGAGAAACCTGTAGAGTGTTCTTGAAATCATCTATAGAACTATGCAATCTTCATTCGAATTAAATTTGGAAAGACATTTCAGTAACAGCTTTAAAGGAAGCATCCAGTGGGACCCCTCTGCTACACAGCCATTACATCATAAGCAAAATGTGAATTATGTGGTTATACCAATAAACAAGAATAAGGCACTTCATTTCAATTGTACATGAGGAGACTGATGCTTTCCTTGCATTGTCATCTTTTGTGGATCTGTCAGAGTAATTCAAAATTGAACTGTCTGGAAATGCTTCACAGTAGGATTATGCTTGAAGTTTAATAATCAGCAGCATGTTGAAATTAGTTTGAATTCTCTCCCAGGGAGAGGAGTGATGGACACATTCTTCACTCAGGCTATCATGCCCATGTTAAAAAAGGAAAAAAATAAGGGACTTCAAGAGCCTAAATGTTTCACTGAAAAATTTTTAAACTAATTGTTAATCATCAGGAGAAATTTAAATTCCTTCTTTGCTTTGAAAAACACATAAAAGCAGTGGCCCCAGTAGAGCTTCTAGGAAAAAGAACCAAATCTTTCTCAAAAGATACTGCATAGCTGGTGTGCACATACTGATTTCAATTTCTCTTTTTTAACAAAACAATTTCTCTCCTTGAGTTACTATAAATCTCAGAAATGCTGTGGACACAACATTTGACCAGGACTCTGAGCTTGGTCTAAACTAGAAGTCTTAAATTGCACAACGGGATACCATGTCAGCTCCCAAACATGGATGCAGAGAGCATTCTAATAGACAAGGTCATGTTTTCTAAAAACATCTAAGAAGCTTCTGTTGTATAGTCTTCAAAGTAAAGGAAATATCCTGCCCATCTTAATCATAATTGAGAGTGCTCTTGATGTTGTGGACCAAAATAGAAGAACAGGAAGAAGACGATTTTCACTTTAGATTCAGCGGTTCTGTCAGACAGTAATTTAGCTAATAATTGTATTAACTGAAACATGTGCAGCAGCTTTGGCAGCAAAACAGAAATGTTATACTACAGGAGCCATGCTAGAGCTGTTCAGTAAGCTGACAGCTGGTGAAAGACAGACTGGCCTGTATTTGACTTTCAAAACACTTTGTCAATCAATACAATACAAGCCTCAACTGTGAGGACAACTATCACAATATAAAATAAATTAGGAAAGTTATATAACAGCCCTAAAGAGTCCTACCTTTTTCACAGGCTTCCATGCACTGGGCTTCATACAGCAAGACCTTGCTAGTCCACCTGAGTTATTAGCTGAAGACAATGGATTAAGAGGGGATCCAGTGTCTGCCTTGCCTGAAGATTCAGACCCTCGAGCACAGTGCAGGCAGAAAGCCCCAGCAGTAGCAGCACCAGAACTCCAAAAGCAAAAAATTCGGTGTCTCTTTCTTTGTTTACCAGATTTCTGACTCATTCTGGAAAAAGTAACTTTCTTGAGATACAATGCAACAGAAATATTAAGAAGTTATGTTACCAACTCTGAGTGAGACAGAGCAGTGAAAGATCAGGAAAGGGACGTGGAACGTGAACTCCCCTGGCAGGAAGCAGCGCCTGCAGGTAGCTGGAGCACGGCTCGATTCTTATCACCACTCCCTCAGCTCTTATCAGCACTGCCTGCTGCAGGTGATTAGCTGAGGTAACAACGTGCACATGCCAGCACTGCAGGCACACACAGGGCTTGGGGGGACACACAGAGCCCCAGCACTGCACAGGCCTGACCCCAGCACAGGGGACCACTGCCCACTGCAGGGAACCAGCAGGATGCTGACAAAGGCTACATGGCTTTACATGGGTCATGCCAGATATTCCTAACATTTATTGATACTATTATGATTTTAAAATTGCCTATCTCTAAAATGTCAAGCAAATTTCATGGTCTTGAGAAGTTTTCATCTGTACTGTACACGGAAAATGTTTACAAAATGAACCAAAGGTTCCAGAGAAAGTCCTTTGATGCTTTGGTTAAACCACCAAGAACTTCCTGCTTTTTGGCCTATTGACTGGAACACATATTAATGCATTCCTCTTGCAGAATAAATTCATACTGCTTTTATCACTGCTACAATGCCAGCTTACAGAAAATGCAACCAGTGGCAGAACTAATTTGCAAAATAAACTCATGCTTTTACAATTGTGTGATTTTACACAGCTTAAAATCAAGAATAGGAAGGAAACTTGGTAAAATTAAACTCATGCTTCAGTTTCAGAAGGTGCATTGTTGTAGAGAAAATTGTCCAAAGCACAAACTATTTAAAGCTGCTTTCTCCTGCATTCATCACAATCTTAGCAGCAACAATATATAAATACTTCAATATATAACAAAATACAGGAAGGATAATAAATATTGCCCTAAGAAATCAGTTTTTCAAGAAATATAGTAAAAGAGGGATTAGGGTAGAGACCTGACTTTTTTTTAAATCATTATCTTCTTAACTGCCTTACAACACCTCTACGTTGTTTGTGATTAAACACAGCATTTTGTACATGCTAGAACTATGTCCATAATACTCCAACGACTCTGAGAGCAATAGTCTAGGACTAATCACACAGTAAAACTTTTATCAAGAACTTAAAAGGAAGATAAACTAAGTCGAGAAATTACTGGGTTCAAGCAACTCACAAAAGCAGTTGATAAGCTCTGAAATTTAAAATTAAGTTTTTGAAATGGCTAAGTGGATTTAGGATGATTTTTCTGTCCTGATCCTTTTCATCTTTCCTAAAATATGTCCTAGAAAATAGAAGTAAAAATGATCACAGGATATTCAAGGAGCTAAACAATTTTCAGTATCACATGCTGCAAGTGTATTCTCAGTTACATGCTAAGAAAAGCATCAGTGATTGCTGTTAGAACCAGTTTAATGACATGTGGAATTCAGACAAATCATTCTGCATTTGTAGCACACCATGAGCCAAATACCAACAGTTAAAATGCTTTCTGAGACATGAGAGCTGGACTGACTGACAAGAATAGGGGCTTCTCAGAGCTCTGGAAAGACTTCAGAGAAAAGCAGTGATCTTGATACGGGTAACGTCCTTGATGCACTGGGCATATCTCTTGTAAGGACAGCACTTTAAGTTACTCAGTATTTGTCATTTGCATAATGGTGTATTTACTAAGCTCATGGCAGTTATTCACCCTTGTGACAGTACAATGCTTAGTTTTACTGTTACCTTCCATTTTACACCACAGATTTGGCTTTTATTTAAGAAATTTAAAAATTTGCTGACAAAAATTGATATATCAGCTCCTAATCAAATTCCTTACTTCTTCTATTTCAGTTACTAGCACAACATCACAGGGAATGAGCAGGAAGAAACAATAAAGGCCTTGAATTCCTGAGCATGTTAAATCTGCTTCCAGGACTCATAAAGAAGTTTGGTGAGGTTAGCTGGGCACCAGGCACTTGTGTGGGCATGTGTGCATTCTTTCGGGCATAAACCAAGGGATAACTACAGCAAAAATCAGTGCTATCATATCCATCACCTTCAGCCTTGCTTCTTTAGGATACAGAAATCCAAAGTCCTCTTACCACCTTGCTGGGGCAGGGTGACCCAAGCAGGTCCCAAGGAGGACAGGTGTTGCCATCTCTGGAGTCATTTCCCTTTCACTGGAGATGGAGGGAACTAAGCTAGTATGACCAATTAATGCCATCCAAGAAAGCCAAGGAAATGAAGGGACAGCTAAAACTGGGGGCTTGGTAGCAGATTCACAGGGGAAGCAGGAGACAGCTACTTTAAAAACCACCAAAAGATTTTGTATCTGTTGAAAATCATGATGTCACAACAATAAGACTTGATAAAGCCCACGATCACACGAATAATTTCTACAGGCCAGGCTAGAGAAGTACTTCACATCTAATTCTTATTTGGACTCCACAAATCGGATTACATTCAAATGATGGGGATGTACCTCAAATGAACTAATAAAAGGTAACAAAATGTTCAGAATGCTACAACACAGAACACAAACTGAAGAGAACTGAAAAACAAAATTGCACCACAATGAACAATCTCCAAGTGCCTTTTTCTCTCCTGAGGCTAGAACAGCTGCAATGGGTGGATAAGGTGCAAGCACAGTACGGCATCCTTCCAGAGGAAGTGGCTTCAACAGGCCCTTATGTTTTTAGTGCATGACTTCTGAATATGCTCATTAAGGTTTTTTTAACAACCACTTCAAAATATTTTATGCCTTTCCCCCTCCTTCTGGCTATGAACATGTATAAGCCGTTATTTTTAATGAAGAACTGTCAGAGCTGTGAAAATATCTGGCAGGCTTTCCCAGAGGTAAGGAATCTTTTCCATAGCAGAAAAACAGAACAAACACTGTGATATTCACAGAATCATGCCTTTGGATTGAAGGGATCTCAGGAACTTTACCTGGTCCAACCCTCACTCAAAGCAGAGGGCATTCCATATTTTATTTATGAGCAGCTTTCTAGGCCTGACTAGTCAGTCCAATTGCAAGCTTCACACATTTCAATATTACTTCTTCAAGCTTTAAACAAATGAGAGCAACTATAATTTTTATTCAGAAGGCTAATACTATATATTTTTACTTTTAAAAAAAACCCCAGTATTTAAAAGCTATTATGTCTATCTAATGCATCACTTGGAGTTGTATAATGACCCATTAGAGAAACTACAGGATCCAACTTCCACATCATGTACAAGATGCAACAAGAAAGTAAAAATTCCCCTCTAAGCTCTCCTATTCATTGTTTACTCCAAATTCATAGGCAAAAAAACAGGTAATAATAAACAGACTTCAGGGGAAGTGCCATCTTTGAACTACTAACAGAAATTATCCTAATAAAATTGCAGTGTCTGAGGATAGCATATTTTTCCTTCTTTTCTAAGTTTTTGTAATATTTCAGGTTAAATCATTCAAGACATCTTGACTAATGATGAATTTCACTTGACAGTAGCAAAACAAACCTAATCTCCCCTGTTTAAATAATTCTGACATTTCAGCATTGTTCCATAGGTCTTAGTCATATTTTCCCAAGAGATACTAATTTTCTAATGCCAATAAGTTTAAACTTTTCTCATTGTCAATCTTAATAAGTTATTCAAAATTACAATTAAAATTTAGCTTGCTTGCTTCTACCTGACTTTGAATGATGATTAACACAAACATCACATAGAGCAGATGGACAGCGAAGTTGAAAAATGTCATGTTTCTCTTACAGACTGCACTATTGAATGTACACCCTGTATGTAAGGGAGACATTCCTTCATCTGTGTATTATTAGCAGCCAAAAAAACCTGGAAAGCTGTTACAGAATTGAATTTGTTGTGTTACCTAGAGTTAAGGTTTTAAATTATTTTAAAATTTCTTAACCGTTAAATACGTAGTCTGTTTGATTTGACATCTTACTAGAGCTATGGAATTGATATTTCTTAACTACGTTATTGCCCTCCAGAGCCAAGCAGCAGAATGCAAACTACGTTTTCAATATTTCACTGTTTCATTAGGATATCTCATATTTAAAATTGCTGGAGGCTCATCACTTGCAAAATAAATAAAAATCAGACCTCATTTAGTGTTTCCATTTTCATGCTTTAATGCTAGAAATTATACAGAGCTCTTTAAAATATGAAAATGAAAGCAGACAGAAAACGCCATCCATAAATAAGAGACTATATGAAATCATGCATATATAAATAATTGCTCTTTCTGACTAGCAAGCAACCAGAAAACATGCAGACACAATCACTCGAACATGTGGCACATTACCTGGGAGGAGCTGGCAGCGACAGAAATGCAGTCAATGAAGCCATGTCTGCGAGTGAAAAATGCCACAATCTGCTGCCAGCGGGAAGGCTCAGCCCGCAGCTCCTCTGAGGAGCCTTTCTTTGCCCACTGCTTCTGCTTGGGGCCTACCGAGCTGTGGCTGGAGCCAGCGCTGCCTCGACTGGCGCGAGAATAGAGCAGCGTGTTATTTCCGAAAATGTAATTCATCTCTGCAGCTCTGCAGGTGGTTGCCAGGCAGTCTTAATTCCCTACCAGCTGCTGAGTGGTGAATGAGCAAGAAAAAAAAAAAAAATGCAGATAGAATTACAGCAGCATCATTTACAAAGCAGGAAAACAAAATTCTTGCTAGCTGATTGCTTGCTTGCTTTTCCTCCAAGGATTTCTACCTCTTACATTCCCTCTCTACTGTGATTACAATGATAAGTATAATCTTGAGCAATTAAAAAAAAAAAAAAAAGGCAGCAAGCAAAGGTTTTCCTTATTTTTCCTTTTCGGAACGCACAGGATGAAAGCCTTGCTTTCTCTTCCTAGCTGCCAACAGATATTTAAGGGAAACTGGGTAGCAGGTACAGTACAACGTTACAAATTCAGAGCTATGAGGATGGTGGTGGATGATAACAGCTACTGGGTGGAGAAAGCACAGATCAAAAATAACCAAGTTTCAATCACTGCCTGTAGAAATATCCAATAGCATCTTTTCACTTCCTTGCCTGCATAAATTATGAACCTGAAGCAAACAAAACAGGGAATATAGAGCAGAGCTGCACTTTTTACTGATTCTGTCTTTATGAAAACATTCCACAGAGCAAAATTACTTTAACCCCATGTTCAAAACAAATATTTAAGAAACAACTATTTGCCAATTTCTTCTTGTTTTTCCCTGTACTTTTGTGCATAAAACTAAAGAGGGAGTGAATCGTAGTGCCAGAAAGCAATCATTCTGTGTTGTAGATCAGAGGATTCCTAGTGAAGTTGTTCTCTGTGGTTTGGGGTTTGTTTAATCCTCAAGAAAATCAGAGACTAAGATTAAACAGAGTCCACACTCTGTTCTTATTCTGTGAATAATGTGTAACATTCATAACACCTATGCCCAAATTTCTGTGCCTGTTGTAAGCACATTATGAAAGCTATATATATATATGTGTGTGTGTGTGTGTGTGTGTACATATATTTTTGACTCAACATTCCTTCTCAAAAGCACAAGAATAATTCAAACCCAAAATATTCTTATTATTCACTAATGACTTTTCAGTAAGATTATTTTGATCTCCCATGTACATGACAAGTATTACTGTTAGAGGTTTTCTCTGCTTTCTTCGTAGCAAAAAAGTACTCAGAATAATTAGCTGAAAGATTATATGGAACTCAAATTACTTTATAGAGCTCACCATTGAAATTTTTGTAGCAAACTATTTAAAAAAATCCTCCAGCTCATATCAGAGGGATTATTTTGGAAATCAGTTAAATGTCAAGCTTTCAGTAGCAGCTCATCTCTGGAAAGTTATCCAAACAATTTGTGGTATATTTCTACAGCCATGATCATAGCACCAGGGCAAACATTTTAAACAAGAAGAGAAGTCTTCATATGACAAACAAAGGCAGAAAAATTCCTTACAACACAGCCACAACTTACAGCCACATAATTCTAAAAATTCACTGCTCCATGATGTGCATTTTAGTGGAGTTACTAAATTCCTTCACGTACTTCTTGGGATGCAACATAATCTGCTGTTTAACAAATTCTTACTGACAGCTATCCTATTCTGAGTTACAGTTTTTTTCCTGCAGGCCTCCATTACAAGAAGAAATAAGAAGTACATTAATTGAAATGTGTCGTAGCAAGATCAATGCACCATTTACTTCTAGTCACTAGTACAGCTCAATAACACAGCACAGGCCAATATTCTGAGCACACCTTTCAGACAGACTTTATTAATATTTATAAAATACAATGGCTTATCACTGTAAGTCATATGAAACTGGATCTGACTTGTGCAGTGTCCTTAAAGCTATGAGCACAAGGCAGATAATGGAGGTTGAGAAATGCCTGAGCTACAGTAGATAGGACTTTCCAAATGGACAAGCTTCTCATAATGGGAATTTTTTCACAGGAAGACTGCAGCACTTCCTGAGCCCTACCTTTTTCCAGACACAAAAAACATACCTAGCCTGAAAAATGCTATGAATTTATTACCAGAGAAATTGATTAATCCCTGGCTATGACTGAAGGTGTTTGGAACAAGGTACAAATTATATGCTCTGAGTATCAAGTCCTTTTATAAAAAGTAAGGTGAAAATATTTTCTATCTTTTTCTACATATGGCCTTGAATATCAACACTGCTATACAGTTTATTAGATAGCCTAGAGAACAAGAATTTGTCCAACATTCAAAAGAACTTCTTCAAGAATTCATTTTTCTCTCTGTTTGTCCCCATAGGCTCCAAACAAAGTCACATAGAAGAATAGTGCGCAAAATTCTGGAAGTAAACACCACAATATATGGACAAGAAATGTAACAAGCAGCTATTTTTTTTACTGTTATATCAACCTGTCTGAAGATAAAAGAGGTCTGCTGTGTTTCAAGGCAGTTTATTTCAAGGCTGATTCCCACACAGCCAACAATCCAATATGGCATCAATTACAAAGTGATTTTAGAAATCAGCACTTCAGGAAAGCATCACATGGACAAAAAGCTTCCTGAAAGTGAAGCAATGATGATTTAATTTCAATTGAGAGAGAAATCCAGAAAAGTACTTAAGGAAGAGGTTATGCAATCTTGCTGGTGATGCAAGGCAGCAATCTGTGTCACCTACACTCCATATGGATGCAATGATATCGAGCAAGATCTGCTGACGCCTAAGCAGATACAGTTGCAGTTATTTGCAGAAGGAGGTGGTACTGTGGTGATGAGAAAAACCCTGATTTTTATGTGCTACAAAGCAACCTGAAGATAAAGGCAAAGCACAGCTCTACAGATGGCACAAAACCATGATAGCACAAAGGAGTCCAGATTAGAAGAATGGTCACTTGTAGAGTTGAAAAAACAGTGGGAGGTTGTAAAAACAAGGGTTCATTCCAGTCGAAGAGCATTTCAACAGAGGGTCAAACCTACAAGTAGAAACTGGAAAAAGTTCTATTTGCACAGAAAAGGCAATATCCAGAGAAAGGAAAATCATCAACACAGATGTCACAGCTGGAATTGCATCTGTGAATGATTGCCTCCAGAGTCAAAAGGCAGAATAGGGAGGCTCATCAGGAAACTGCAGGAAGTCCTGAATGGACTTCCATCCTGAAGGACTTCCTAAAAGGACTTCCAAAAGGACCCCTTTTTCATATTCTGGATATTGAACTGATGGGACTAAAATTAAAAACAAAGCAAACAAAAAACACCACACTCTAAAACAGAACAAAAAACACTATTTACTGTTAGGCAAGAATTGAGAATTTGCAGATTTGAAAAGGTTCCTGCCCCAAAACAAAATAGCACATAATTAAAGATTTCTACATCAGTACACATATCTCTACAGGTTAAGAAATTTACTGCAAAATTCATCTGCATTTGTAGAGGCTGCAGAGTAACGTTATTTGTGTTGTGGCAGGATACAGTAATCACAGTGGTTACTAAATGTAAAATTCAACATCAAATACTTGGACTAGAATTCCTCTGACTTTATATCCAAGCAAATTGGTATTATGAGCTTTCTGAGACAAGTCAAAACATGACATAATGCTGTATATTAATCTCTCGGATAAAGGTTTCCTGGGCATAACTGTACAAGCAGAATGCATACCTAAAATTAAAAAGGCACAGCAACAAAAATTGTTTGTGAACAGGAAGAGCAGTTATATCTCAATTACCCTTTCTAAACAAAAACCAACAGTCCCCCTGAAGCATTTGAGAAGTGTCTTATATTAGTTTTACTACCATATGGTTAAACAGAGCATTGGCTAAAATAAGCACAGACCCTAAAGCAAAAAAAACTGATTGTCTTAACAGAGAAAATTCAAGGGTCGCCTAAAATAATGGCAGGGACTTATTTTATTTCCAATATCAGTTAGGTTTTGACCAAAAACAGAGGCAAAGAAAATGTTCAGAACTTGATATTCAAACATAAGGCTACGCAACTTAAGCTCTTCAGGCATGGGAACAAAAACAAGACTGAAAATTTAGAAACAAACTCATGTTTCCTTCTTACACTTTTCAGAATTCTAGATTTAACAAACTTTTACTGGCATGAATCTAAGTCTCATAAAAAAGTATATGCAATATTCTAAACCAAAGCCCAGGAGTTCAGGACACAAATACTGTGGAGAAAGAAAAAATTGTTAACCCCTTCTGCTAAGAGATGCCATAAAGTCTATCTTAATTTTTAGTTCAGATAGGACTGAAGGATAGTTCTTGACCAAATGGCATTTACATAATCAATAAAAAGTACATATTTTATTGCTGAAACCAGCTTATAAGTAAACATCCCAGCACAATTATTCTATAATGAGCTATTTTAGTATAAATATTTAATATAAAATATCATTACCTTATTACTCACAATACACCTCAGACAACCTACCAATCTGGGCAGATTAAACTGCCTGGTCTTCCGCACCCTGCTCATGAACCTCCTGCCCATCTTTTTGGCACGCCAGACTGACAAAAACATCTTGTGTTTAATGCAAGTCTCCTTAGGTTTGCTTCAGTCATCAAAATGAACCCAACTGCACCGAGAGCTCAGGAAAATCTCGAGTGAAAACAGTGCAACCTCTTTCTAGGACGACTTGATGTTGATTACTGTATTGGAGGTTGTTCTAATGTTTGGATTAATCCACAGTCCATCTGTTACAGTTTTTCTTTCTTGTCTCTGTTGACAAGAATTTGTTGAGCAAATCCTTACGAAGAACCAGGCAGATTTGGTCAACTGCTTCTTCCTATAAAACACCAACTGACACCTTTGCATGTACTTCCACATTCTTCAATTACAGGAGTTTAAAATCAGTAACCTATCAAGAACTTGAGTAATGCATTTTAATTAAAGACTGCGTAACAGCTCCTCTCAAGTGTGACCACCGAAGTATGATACTCGTCTAAAAATAAATATGCCTGAGAGTATCTTCAAGTTTTCTTTATGATTCCCAGCATTCTATGTATGTTCCTAACACCAGAAGCACTGACTTTCTGCTGAAGATGGCAAAGCTTTACAAAGTTCTCAATTTAGAAAAAAGTAACAGATTGCAACCTTTTCACAATCATAGCCCAACTTGCAAATTACATGTCAACTGATCTTTGATTTCTACATGGAAACAGTATCTCCATCTTCAGGTTAACCTCCCCTACCTGCTCAGACTGGAGCAGGACAAGAAAATCTACTGGGGAAGAGGAAGTTAAAATTACTTTGACTGTTGGCTAACCCTGAACCCACACGGTTCAAATCATAAAGACCATCAGCCTTCCTGAGAGCAGGAAAACTCTCCCAGTTAGCAGAGAAGGCTGCTTTAACAGCAGCTCCACATGCTCTAAAAGACTTCTGGGGAAGCACTTGAGAAAGCAGAAGTGATTGGAGAGAAGATACACCAGGAGATAAAGAGAAGGGAACCTATCAATATTATCAGCACAAGATTTGGGTGCATGTGGAAAGGAGATTTTTAGCATTGAAGGAAGGATGTGTAAATATGCACATTTATATAACAGCTATTTCCATACAGCTTCATGGGAAGGAATTAAATAAAGGTGCTTGTTTGCAGTTGAAGAAACAAGCAATGTATGCTGTGGTTGGTATAGCTAGAAACCAAAAGACTACCAGCAGTTGAAAGATTACTTCTAAGTCAGAGGCTGACTGTAGATCACTGTGTTTACAGGCTATAAAACAACTATTACCTGCTAATTTATAGTTCTGAATACAAATTTTAATTTCTGAAATAACCATTCCCTAGTCACGTTCATCATTTTAGAGACTCAGCATTACTGACTGTAGTTTCATTGGTATCTCCTGAGTCAACTCTTTACCAAATGGAGGGGTCAAACTAGTTCATTCTTCATTCCACAGCAGCTGCCCTCTATGTCTGACCATTCTTGTTGTTCTTCTTTGAGTACCTAAATTTGCCTTCTTAATCAAGATAATGAATGGTGGAGATTTCTGGAGTGATAAGATAATGCAGTTTTATTCCCATTTGCTTCGCTGATTATTCCTTGTATTCCATTTGCCTTTTTGACTGTAAATTGAGTACTGAGATGATTATTCCATTAATCTGTTATAACTCTGAGCTCTTATTCCTCTTGGATGATGCAATGAGAACACAGGTCCTTTTGAGATCCTTCTGGTAACCTCCATCCATGATTAGAGATCTTCCTCCTTACCCTTTACTTTCATTCTGTTACCCTTTACTTTCATTCTGTTGTTAGTTTGGTTTTGGTGTAGAATTTTTGTTTGCTTTGGTTTTTTTAACAACTAAATCCCAGAATAATTTTTTTCTTATTTCATGACAGCTTAAGTTTCTCCATAATCTTTTTTTGAGTGCATCCATTGTGTACATCGAAGGAAACCTAGAAACCTACATCAATAAGATGATCTTTAAGCCCATGCTTTAAGGGATTTGTGCAGCAGAAATTGTCTTTGCAATGTATTCATTGCTTTCTCATCTCTCATTTCACCACATGCTCATTGATTCTGCTCTTCAGAGCAGTTTCACCATGTTGTAGCAGTACAGAAATGAGAGCGAGTTCCAATTTCTCCTCTCCCTCCTGGAAGCTATTTTAAGAACAAGCACCACCTTGCCATATCTCATTGCTGTGATGCCACAGTCAGGGTAAGTGGGCTATTACACAGCACTGCAGCACAAATAGATAAGCAGTTTCAAATCAGAGTTAATTTAAAGCCATTAAGCTTAAATACCATTAGGTCCTGGAAATACTTTTCCAAAGATGACTAAACATGTGAAAAAAGCAGGCATACACCGAGTGGGCACAAGATATTTATTTCACAGACAGTGCATGCAGTCAGCAGAACTGCTGTGCTAGGATTACCAAACCTGTCTCAGCAAAGGTTTGGGTACCACTGACACACTTAGACTGTTTTTGGAAACTGTATGTCCACTTGACAAAGCTCAGGATATGGGGCACAAAACCACAAGCTGCTGCTTCTAAGCAAGAGCAGAGGAAAGGCTGAAGGACATACTTGTCACCCTACAGGCACTCAGCACTAGGTCAGATAAAGCACCCAACTAACCTACTGCCTCTCTCAGCAGTGAACTGTGAAGGTGTAGAGTGATCCTTGCCTGCTCAATACACCCCCACAAGCTTCAACAGAGGTTCACAGAGCAAAAGAAGGTAAACTCTGTCTTACTGCTTTTATTCTAACAAAAGACTACTTGCACTCTAATGCAAACTGAGCCTGAGTATTTCCTCCCAGATCTGACACTGCAAGGGGTAAGCAGAGATAAAGCACAGGGGCACTGGCACTGGGCACAGCTACTGCCTCAAGGGTATTCCCTGGGCAAAAAGACTCCTTTGGTTAGAATTTGGGGGTAAAACGTCAATCTTTTATTCAATGGGAAACAGCATTTCACCTCAGTTTGAAGCATTTCATTGTTCAGAGACAGGAAAACAGTAACTCATTTGCATTTAATGTCATAATATTATGAAGTCATAGTTTTATTCCCTGACATAAGTTTATGTAACCACAAAAGAGTCCTCCAAGTGCTTTAAATGGATAAACAACATTAATACACATGTTCCCTTTGGTAAAGGGAAGTGGGATTTTTTACTGCATCACCTGAAGCACAAGTGCTGTAGCAGAACACAACAACCCCAGCCAGACTGACAGGTCTGTGCAGGAGGAGAACAGGCAGCCAGCAATGGGAAGGGCAATCCCTGCACTGCCCATCCCCAGCAATCCCTGTACAGGGATGACCATTCCTGGGAACACGTGAGGACAGGGAAGTGGCAACTGAGCTGCATGAAATACAGACAAGAGTCTATGATTATGGAACTACAAGTTAAAGAGTTGCCCCACTAACCCAAACCTACTTCTCACAATTCCTAGAGTGTTCAGCTACTCCACTGATGATTGCACAAAGCTGTTATAGAGATACCAAATATTCAACCAGTAGAATGCCTTTAGCTCCTTACAGACATACAATTCAGTCAGTAATTAAAATATTCATGTATAGCATGAATAAGCAATTTTAGGCCCCTCACTAGACTAAAGCCAGTACAATGTTCCAACTAAAACATTTCTGTTCAGCTGTCCCTATCTGTGACACATGAAGGGAACAAACCAGATGCAGGCATTTTCGCCATACCCTTGGGAGATTGGTGCTACGGCAAAAATCTCCAGAGATAGATCATTGAAAAAGATTTGATGAAAGGAACAAGAACAGCAGAAACCTTTCTCAACCAGTAAGTTTAGCTTCCTGTTACCATATGCAGCCACATGATAATACCATTTATAAACTTATCAGCTACTTTGTAAAGTTTTTAAGAACTTGCACAAATTGCAAATGGGAATTATAGACATAATGGAAATGCATTGAATATGGCAATATTAAGAATTTATTTCAGAGCAAGATAAAGATTTATCATGCTAGTCATGGTATTTTTTCCAGTACAAGATGTATTTAGTAGCTTACAAATTATTACATGTTTCTTTTAGAGCTTCTGCATTAACAGTAAAAGATTAGCCCAAAATACCAACACACAATACACAAACATATTACAGAAGTATATGGATGCCTCAGTCAGGTTCTACACTTAAATACTGAATTACCATGCTACATCATATATATGAGATAAATAATCTGTCATGTCCAGATTGCTCTAAATAAAGATTACTGATTTTTTTTGTCTTATTGCACCATGACCCACTATTTTGTAGCCCTGCAATAACCTGTTATTCAAAGTGTTTTCCTTGATAGAAAACTTTAGCTTCCACTCCACAGTTTAAAGGCTTGCTTGGCCCCATACCCGGTCTGTGCCAGCTCTCAGTGGATGGGAGTTGTTCAGTAACACCGTATTTTAACTCCAAGCCGGTCCCTCCGCGGGGCCGAGCCCTCCCCGTGGTACCGCGCGGAACGCGGGGCGACAGCGCGGCAGAGCCGGGGCAGCAGCGCCACCTCGCGGCCGGTGCGCAGAGCGCAGCATCCGGAACCGGCACCTCCCATGGCAACCTGGGAACCCCACACTGAGCAAATCCCGGTACCAGCTGCCGACCCACCTGAACACATCCTTCAAAAGCTTTGGGACAGAATATTTGTAAAGGATTTGATTCATGATTCTCTACCATTAAATACTTTTTTAAAAGCTTTTTTACAGCACCAGCGTTCCATTTCACACAGTACTAGAGAACACAGGACACAATCTCCTGGGCCAAGTTCACTTCTTTGTTACTTGACACACAGGAAGCAAACATTTCTTCTGAAACTGACAAAGGTCCACTCTAAAAAAAACCAAAACCTGTAAGCCTCACTTAAACTTTAAATCAGTACAGCTTGTCTCTCTTATTTAATGCTTATTGCAAACATAAAATATTTTAATCCAGTCTGAATCTAAGGTAGACCATTCCCCTGTCAAGAAGATAAACCACCTTCATTTACTACAGTGCTTAATATTTTATAAATAGCAATCACATACTCATCTTCTAAAAATTTGAGATACACACTTGTATTTTTGGTCATTCAAAACTACTCTTTGAAATAGCATCCACCTGTTCAAGCAAGTTATAAAAGCTGTTTTAAGTCCTAGGGTATTTGAAAGCTTCTCTCAAGAACAAAATTCTGTTCTTCTTCTGTTCTTTTATATACTTGCTCCATAGTGAAGAGAGCTTGCTATAACAGAAGGTATTCCTCAAAATCCAATTCTACTGGCCTCTGCAACATTGCTTATAAAGCAACATAATAAATAAATCATAATCATCAAACCACTGATTTCTTCAAACAACTAACTGTATTTGAAATTTTAAGTGCATTTAACATTTATATTTAAAACAGAAAACAAACTCCTCTTATTATTTTATTCATGTCATAAACACAACATTCCCTATTATGTTTAGTTTCCTTAATCAATGAACTATTCAAGAAAGCTGATTGAGCCCTTGTACATCAGCCAAGACCTGGTCCTTGCACAGTGCACCGAGCCAACCTACCAAATAAATCACACAAAGCACTCTTAAATCAGAGCTGTTGTTGCTAAATTGATCTTCAGCACAAGCTGTGCTAAAACTATGAACACCTGGCAGATCATCAGACCAAAAGCAGAGCAGACCAGCTATGCTAATAATACAACAGCAACCTTGGGTTTTTTCTTCAGGAGAGAAGCAAGTCAGCAGTCAATTAGCATCAGAATTCAAAACTGCACAAAATGCTGGTAAAACAACTGAGCACCCACCCTATTAGTTTTCAGATGAACAAGGCTTTGAAAAATTTCAATTTACCATACATTGCTTTGAAATTAACAGAGAAGAGTTACCTGAAAATAATCAGATATATGCTAAAAATGGTAATACAAACTGAGTGGTAATACTTCCCTTATGAACATTCTTCCCTACTGAGTGATGATTTCCCAGCATCTACCAATGTGAGACACATAATAGTAATCATCCTCAGAGACCTAAGACACAGTATTTTGGAAAGGTCTCACCATATTTTGCAACTAAACTTAACTCTGCCTAATTCTATTTCAAAAATAGTTTTCTTTCTTCCAGACAGTTTTAGAGCTCCCCTCTTTGCCTTTTTGATCTCCTTATGCTTTCTAAAAGGCAAGACTAACTACTCTAGGAATTAGGAAAAGCTTCTGCATAAACAGAGTTGACCTTAAGTCCCCAGAGAAAGAGGACTTTTATTTATTTCTAATGGTTGCACGTAAAAGGTGTTCCATTGCTTTCTGAACATCAATAAATTCAGGGAATTAGACACATGAAAGTGTGTTACTGTGTGTCTAACTTCAAAAGCAAGAAAAATTTGAAGTTCTAGCCATTCCCAAAAATGAAAGCTTTGTCACATGAGTATTCTCAGAAGGCTCTTCAGAGGGCAGTATAGCCCACTTCTAAAAGGTTATTCATTAGGGCTTCAAGAATTCAGCTTGCCTAGCTGAAGACTATGGAAAAATACTGAGAGTTCATTGTGGAGATATAAGTAAAAATCACTGGCTCAATACCATCATATACATTTTAAAACTGTTAGAAAAGCTGGAAAACAATTACTAAATGCACTCACACACTACAGTTGGCTCTTCTACAGAATCCTTACAAGTCAATGATAAAGATTCAACTAAGTTTTTCTTCATAATTGAAAAAATGGAAATATAAGGTTAAAACATTGTTTCTTAAAATATCATTGAATGGTTTGGGTTGAAGGGGCCCTAAAGATCATCTAGATCAAACTCCCTGCCACAGGCTCAAAGACCCTGCACTATGCTCAAAGTCCCATCCAACCTGGCCTTGAACACTTCCAGGAATGGGGCAGCCACCCCTTCTCTGGGCAGCCTGTGCCAGGGCCTCATCACTCACAGGAAAGAATTTCTTATAATACCTAATCTAAATCCACCCTCTTTCAGTTTGAAGCCATTCCCCCTCTTGTCCTACCACTACATGACCTTGCCAAAATTCCCTCTCCAGCTTTCTTGCAGCTGCTTTATGGGACTCTAAGGATGAGCAGCCCCAACTCTCTCGGCTTGTCTTCACAGAAGAGGTGCTCCAGCATTCTGATCATCTTCATGTCCTCCTCTGGGCCTGCTCCAACAGGTTCATGTCCTTCTTTTGTCAGGGACCCATCCCAGAGCTGGATGCAGCACTGAGGGTGGGGTCTCAGCAGAGCAGAGGGACAGAATCCCCTCTGTCCCTCCCTCCCCTGCTGCCCACTCTGTTTTGGATGCAGCCCAGAGCATGTTTGGCTTTCCAGGCTATGAGTGCACATTGTTGGGTCATGTCCAGCCTCTCATCCAGCAGCACCCCCAAGTCCTCCTCCCCAGGGCTGCTCTCATGTAACAGCATTTGTTCTTTGCAGCTGCAAAGGACACTGCAGCACACAAACAATTCATGCAAAAAGTACCAAGCTGTAAGCCTACCACAACATAAGCCCATCTCATCACTCTAAAGCACAAACATTCCCCAGTATCAAACAATTTCTCCACCTTTCCCTCAAAACCAGCCACAAAGACTCAGAGATATTACAGAAAACAGCATTTAGTCTGACACACAAAAAACCTGTGCTATTCAGAACGTGATTGAGCTATGTCTATGTACTAACACAGCAAATAAAACTGCCTGTCATTACCCCCTCCCAAACCTCACACTCAGTTTGTTGTCTAAATCTTTAAATCTGTCTTCAAGTTACTGAAGCAATTTTGCATATAATGGTGCTGCATGCTGAAAAACTTGACACATATATGGCACTTGGCTTATTACGTATCACACATAGATCCTCAATTAAAATATTTACTAGAAACAAAGTCAGAATTGACTCTACAGGTTTCTGACTGAAAATCCAAAATGAAAGCAACCAACCCGAACTTCAGTGCCCCTCAAAGCTACATCCAAAATCTTATGTTACCTGTAGTTGTTTTCTGGGCATTTTACTACCATGCATTTCTAGTTAGAATGTGTGGAGCTAAGGCAATGCTTGAATGTATACTAAGTAAATTTCACAATTGAGCAGCTCCATATAAAACAGAAAGAGGTGCTTTGTGTACATTATTTTGTCCCACAAAATTAAATTCCTGAGGAGCATTCCAAAACAGCTGACTATTTAAAAATGCCTACCTTTACTGGTGAAATATGAGAATGGGAAACAAATCCATGGACATTCTCAATCTGGGACAGATTCTTCTCTGATACATGAACCAGCTCTGGACCTGTCACCTCATTGGCAATGTGTGGAGAGCTGTGCTCCTGTGGGGGTGTGTCTTCATCCTGATAGCGGTATTTCTGAAAAAAAATTATAGGAAAAGATCAGGCCACCATAGAAATGAGAAAAGAATCCAGAAAACCTAAGTCAGACAGAAATAGTTGTTTTTCTGACCTTGCTGACTTCAAAGCAATAAAATCTATAAATAAAAATTTTAATTAGCATTTTTATTTTAAAACTGATCCTATCCAAAAATGTTCCAGCCCTTTTAGTCCCACCTGGGATTACTATAAAGCTACCTAAACCCCAGCAGGGTTTACTGTGTCCATAAGAAACATCCCAACATTTTCTAAGCACATTCACTTTCACACATTACTATACTCCCAAGTACATAAACAGTTATTAATAGTTTATAGGGAAAGCATGTCATATTATTAAAGGTACAGAAAAACTTTCTAAACACATACTCATTTTAATCTTGGGAAAAGTTATTCCTGTTATTGAAGCATATTTAAGATAGAAGCTATTTCCTTAGGGTTTCTTCTAAACAAAATTCCAAGATCTACATAGTACAGCTTAAGTCAAAATAGACATTTTCCTGGTAATTCTTTTATATATCATAACCCAGTAGACAACTGCAAGTAACCAATTTGTCTGTAAGCACAGGAACACTACAGCAAGGCAGTATCAGACAAACAGTGCATAATTTTTAACCCTCTCAAGAGTTACATGCAATTTCTATTTCAGGTTACCACAAAGATCCATTCTCACCATCAGAAACACCTACAACATTAAAAAGTTAAGATATACAGGATAAACTACAAAGAAACTGCTTTGAAAAGAAATGATCTATCAGTTATCAGCTCCTGAACAAATTCTTAAGCCAACTGTAAAGTAGAAGCAATTCAAGTGTATTTTCTCTAAAAATACTAATTAGCAGAAAAGCACAAGACCTACTTCTTCCAGCATAAGAAATTACTCCAAAGAAGAAAGCAAGAGAATTACAACTTCTGTTACCACAAGAACCAACTCCAAAAACTTTCAGACCTTCTCCTCAGCTGGATGTACCAAAGGAGAGAGAGTTAAGTCTGACAGATGAGAAAAATTGCAATAGTTACTCAAAAAGCCCTAGTTTTTCAAATTTTTACCAGACAGGATTTATGAGATTATTAACTTTATGATTATTATTAACTTAATAGCTCACTACTACTGGAAGATAAAAGTTCTTTTTCTTTCCTTTCCCTGCAGCAGTGAGATGCTGGATTGCTCAGCCTCAGACTGCTGCCATTCATCTTTTTTCTGAGATTGACTTGTTTTTCACTTATCAAAATAAAACCCTGAAAGGAGTTGACATTAGCTCTCTAGAGCAGCCATATTAAACACTGGAAACAGGGAAGAATTATAATTTAAACAAAGTGTTGGCCAAAAATGCAAGGGTACGTTACCAGAGTATAAATCAGGCCACACTGGCAATTAGAGAAAATAAACATTAGATCTCCAAGAAGCAGAGAAAACGTCTTAAAGCATCAGAGAATGTAGGACTTCAGTGAGCTTAAAGCAGCCTGCTCCACTAATGAAGGCTGTGCTTGTGATTCAAAATATCCCTAGCAGACCTTGAGCTTTGATTTCTTTGAAATACAGGAAAATTATTTGATCTGGAAACTAAATCCACTTTCATCTCAGACAAGTTCCTATAGAAACTAGATGTGGATCATTCCCGTTTTACTGTGGGGGCCAGGGCACACACAACATTCTCACAAAAACCCTGAACACACTAATTAGTCAAGTAGTCACAAGTTAATCAAAACTCATTTCCTTTACAGAACAGTTAATATCTTTAGACAAAGCACAGAATTAGCTTGCTTTTTTCCTGAAACCAGACATATTTATTAGAAACAGGTACTATTTGAAACAGATACTTGAACATGACTGAATGTAAACAGGCTCTAGATTTCACTAATAGATGTTATGCTTACATTATAGAGTGCATCAATGCTTATAATATAATAGTGCATGTAAAGTTTTAATAGATCAGTACTTCATTATTTTAATTAAAAATGAAAAAAATGTTGTGGTAAAAACATTTAACACATACTTCTGACAGAGACACTGCCCCAGAAGATTCTGTTGCATAATACAGGTGTGTGAAAATTAACTTAAAACATTTCTTTTCTGATGCAACATAGTTAAAAGGGTATCTTCAGGTTAAATTGAAGATAAGTTTTGAAATAAGTTTTGAAATGTCACCAAACTCTATGGACACTGGTGTAAACTACTGAAAAATCCATTTATTTTAATAAATCAGTGCTAGTTTTGGTGAGATGAAACTCAGAAATGAACCCAATTCACCACAGTGAAATAATTTTTCAGGCCCACAACATCCCTGCTTCAATGCTCAGGCCTAGTAAAGTTAGACAAAAAAAAAGTACAAAGTTATCTGCAACAATATGCAGGAAAAACAAGGATTTTCTGGACATTTTATAGCACCATTTATCAGAACAGAGAACATCTGTTCACAGGAAAAGCATAGAAAAGTTTTAGGAAACCCATTCTAAGAGATTCACTTTAGTCTTCCTAGTCTCTTCTCTGTATTTTTAAAAGAAGATATTTCAAACTCCCTTCCTTCTGCAGACTTTAGTCCTCCCCATCCACCAGCCATACAACTCCCAAGTCACTGCTCACTTCCATCAACAAAGGCAACAAATCCCAGGAACACCCAGGCTGACTTACAGTCTGCCCCTGCTTGAGTTTTCATTTTCACTGTACAGGTCCAACCATGGTTACAAAGAGGTTAAGAATAAAAGGAGACTGGAATAAGTAAATCTAACAATTTGAATTTGATAAATATACAGGAGATCGCAGGGCCAGACCCTTTCTGAGGCGGTATGAATAGGCAGCATGATGAAACCAAGTAGTTTTAGATCATTTGCACACAATTCCCCAAGTTTAAATACTTGTTCTTTTTTCATCATTTCTCCATTGTACCAGTTAAACTAAATCTGGAAGGACCCTTCCAAAGATAATTCCAGCAACTGAAGTTCTTGTGAAGCACTGTTTGACATGCAACACTTCCACTCCAGAAAAATTGACCTGGACACAGTGTGAAAAAGAAAAGGGTAGAGAAGTCTGAATAGCTACAGCTCTCACATCTCCCCAGCTTTCACAACTCTGTCACCATTCAGCAGAAAATAACTTCCAACAACCCTAGTAACAAAAGCAACAATACAGAATATTGTGCATATCTTGCTAAAACAAAACTAATCAAAAATTCATAATACATTAAAGATGTAATGAATTTGTACAAGTCTTTCCTGTAGTCTAGTGCTAAACTAGAAACTACTGCTTAGAAAAATAATAGTGCCTTCCACCTAAAGGAAACAAAACTAAAGGGATGCTCCACTACTGCAGAACTGAAGCCAACCTGAAACTTATTCGTAAAAAAAAAAGAAGACTATGAAAGCCAAATAAAATCTCTTTGTAGGTAAACAGCTAAGTTAAAAGGCTGTGAAAAACAAAAGGAACTTAGTACAAGAAAAGATTACAGTATTCATGTCTTTTTAGATCATGTGTTCGTGTCACTGATCATGGAACAGGACATTCAGTATAATTTTCAACTTGGGCATCAACATATGACAAACAATGATCTTCAATATTGGAAGAAGGTTTTTTATCTTTGGGGTTGCTTTTTCAAACATAAGCTCAGTATTTTGAATAACTAACTGCTTCATTTTCAAACAAAAGCACTAAGTTTTCTCTAGTAACTAGAGCTATGACAAAGACATAAGGCATTTCACCCTTCTTGAACAGTTTCAGTTTGACATTGTATCTTGAATATAAGTGCTCATAACATGGTTATTTAGGTCACAGTGTTCCATCATATGTCAAAATGCACAGCCACTGTTAAACTTATTTATGTAATGCTTCATGTCATGGACATCCACAAGCAATAAAACAGCTGAAGATAAGGATATTTCTAATATTTGTAATAAAGTAATATTTGTAATAAAGTTCACCATTCCAGAAGGCTGAGGAAAAGAGAATAAAGAAGGAATGCTCAGATTGTGAATGTTCTTTTCATGTGGCCAAAAGGGATAACTGAAAACACTATTTTGTGTGATTACTTGTGTGAAATTAATTGTTTCATTAGGTGAAGGACTGGTACAGGTACCCTGCATTACTATTTCACATTGAACACTAAGTAGATATTTAGATGACAAAGGATGTATCTTCTCAGAGGACAAGAACATTTTATTTTTAGTACTATCCAGCCCTACAACTTTTATTCAAAAATTGACAAGTGCCTGGTGCAAAACCTCTCTGCACTCCAGAGTCGCTGCTCAAGCAGAAACCCTTCGTTGGCTGGAATGAGGGCAATGGAGAGGTACGGCGCGGGCAGCACGCAGGGAGCGCGGGCACCACCGGGGATGGGCAGCGGGCCGTGTTTATCCGCAGGTAACTCGGCCCGGGCACCACCGGCCCAGGGCACCCCGAGACGGCCCCGGGGAGCGCTCCCCGCTCGGGAGGCCGCGGCCGCCCTGCCCCTGCCCCGTGCCCTACGCGCAGCCAAAGGACGCCGTGAAGGCGAACACGGCCCCTGCAGCGCCCCCCGGCGGCCGCCCCCAGCCCGGGCAGGGGGACGCGCAGGGGGCGCGCAAGGGGGATGAGCACGGGGACGGACGCGCGCAAAGGGGGGGGACGGACGCCGCCATCGCTCGGCCCCGCCGCTCCATGCCCCAAGTGCTGCCTGCGTGCTCGCTGGATATTTTTAGTTTGCTCTTAAAGTGAACAGCGTCCCTGCTCTGCAGCTCAACGGGCAAAATCCAGCCCCGGAGTATTTTCATTCCATGGCCTTCTTCCTAAGTTCGCTGTTTAAACATGAGCATATTGTATAAATAAGGAGTGTGCAGTTGCAGAAAGAAAGAAGAAAAGAAATCTTAGTGCTATATCAAGTAGTGCTATATCAAATGGCATCAATAAATAGGTACATATTTCGAACTGAAAAATGCTTGGGACGCTGGAAGGAAAAGCAAACTCACAACAAGGCAAAGTCTTCCTCCTGGAAATATAGCATTCAACTTCAAGTTCTCTAATATGTATCCTATCAAAAGAGCCATAAAAATTTAGATTCCTCCCTCCTGACATTTATTCACCATCAAGATTTTGTGATACATATATGTATATACACATGTATATAAATGCATCACACATGCATATATGTGAGTATATATGTACACACACAACTGATCCCACTTTATAAAATAAAATCTAGTTGAAATATTTTTTGTTAAAAATAACAAACATGACTTGGAAACATTGAATATATAAAGAAAGTTTTAGAGAGAGATTTCCTAATTTCTGCCTCAAAAGTAACTTCATACACTTATCCCTTTAATTTTCAAGTGGCTTTCCAGTACTTAACAGCCTCCTCATATCCTTGACATTGCGTGCTAATTGTACTGAAATTTTAAAAAAAGACTTTTGACACAACACCGAATATATGCTGTTTACCATTCTGATGATTACCAAATTATGTATGTTTTATTCCTCTGAAACCTAAACAGTTGATGTCGTCCTAAAATGACTAAATGCCTGAGGGCACTGTTAAACCCAAACCTGCCACTAACAATTGCTTCCATCAAAATGATGTCAGGAGGCATTTCCAGCCCTGTATCTCAGTGCAAGTCTCCTGTGTATTTAATTCTCTACAGCTGAAGAAAATGAAAGCCAAGTGCAATAAACTGATTACATGATGATTAATGCTGATTAATGAAGAATGACGACATTTTACGTGCGGCATTCAGCAAATTCAAAATGTTGTTCAAAGGGATCTTTAAACAGTAGGCATGATAATTCATTACTTATGTCTCCATCACTAACAGCTCAGATAATTGAGTAAGGCATGGAGCAAAACACACACTTATTTAACCAGAAATTTAAGGTACAGTTACATTAGACACAAAGGCAATCATTCATTAAATGCAGCTTACATTTCCAGGAAAGTCCTTTTATAGACCCACCTTACATCCAAACATTAAAGATATTGTGTTGTTGGTACATGCTACTTTACAGTGGCATAGCATCGGAGAAAAACAATCCAAGTTTTTTATGCTAGGAGACATTTTTTCAGACCCCGTGCACTTCAATCGATCCGTGACTGAGATTCCAGAAAAATGCCTCTGTAAGCGCTGCTTGCTGCCTGTCTTTGACATTTAATCTAGGTCCATAGTGTTCAAAAATAAGCCTTTATATAAATAGGTTGAATCCTTCAGGAAAAATATTGCTTCACGTTAGAAACCAGACCTTATAAAAAAAGCAAAGCAAAAATCCCATGTCCATTTTTAAAATTTTTGAGTCAGCTTTAAATTTAATTACGTTAGCGCCAGCTTGAAGCGACAACTGTCTCCCGGCCCAAAGTAACACTCAGATGCTCTCAGCCAGAAGCCCGGGTTCGATCCAAGGCAGCTCCACCTGCTGCAGTGCAAGGATTGCAATCTCCTCCATGAAAACAGAGCAACTCCAGCAGAGCCCCTGCTCGCTGTGTGCTGCTTGCTTAGGGGAGGGGCGAGATGGTGCAGCAAGGGACTCGTTACACGGCCCGACGGAGAGAAAGCCAACGCTTCCTGCAAGGTGCTTTCGCACTGCACCAATGAGCATGTGAAAGCCCTTTTTGAAATCAGCTGGGTGCAATTATAAAACCAGGGACGTTGTAAGACTAACAGCAGGGAATTTGCTGATCTGCAATTTACACTAGCTTTCTCAAGGAAGTGTCAGCAGACCGCAAAATGAATGGCTCTGGGATATTTAATCCTCATTTTCGAACATTAAAAATTCAAGGTTATTTGACACATCAAAAAAATGGTCTTTAACCTGCTGAGTAAAATTCCTAATGGTCTACCAAATGTAATAAAGAAACAGTACAGAAATACATGAATACTCTCCAACTTCAACACAATAAAATCAGAAACTGCTATTTTTCCCCATTAGCACTATGAAATCACGAACAATGTGGACTATGCATCCACTTGATTATGAAGAGCTCTTGGTAAAGCATTTCAAACAACTGTACATGGGAACACTTAAGAGTTCCAGAAAAAAGCTTTTTCCTTTTCCTTACCTCCTATGAGGTAAATACAGTCATAGTCTCCTTAGAATTTGTTGTTCTTTGTGTGCTAACAAATAAAAGATGCAAAAATTTTCAATGGGGTTTGTTTTTTAATCAAGCCCTATAAGATTCAAACTTAATTTCCCTTTTAACATGTCCAGGGGTCTCTACAAGATTTCAATGTATTCATGTATTTTTAATAAATTGCATTACAGAAATTGATGAAATTGATCCAAAACATGCCCTCTACAATTACGCTGCTATTGTAGCATAAGCTAACTTGCCTTTGCAAAAAACTTCAATAAAATACAAATTGCCATCATTTCTATTCTTTATTGCATTAAGTAGTATTGTAAAGAACTCTCTTTAGGACATAACTATTCACTTAAGTTTTCACCTGTAGCAGCCTTTTGTCATCTTCCTTTTACTTCCTTTGGTTTACCTGATAAGCACCCCTGAGGTAGCAAGTTTAGTGTAGTGTAAAATTGCATCCACACTTCCAGCTCAGAAACTAGTAACTTCATGAATTATACTGAGACACTGTTCTTTATATAAATGTGCAGATTGATGAAACCAAAACTAAGGCAAGATGTCTGGAGAAAAAATGTGTAACTCAACCCACAGTAAACCTCAAAATAAACTTCATTTGCATGAGGACCTCGTTGTTGGTAGACTCTCCAAGGATTACCAATGACAGTATTTCCATATTAATAAGCATAGTTTTCTTTCCATTGTGTGCTGTGACCTACAATTTTTCACCAAATAGCCTTAGACATCATTTCCCACTGCAGATCATCTTCTGCATGTGAGTGCAGCAATATGGGCAGGGCCAAAGGAAAAAATCCAACCCTGAATTTAATTGTCACAAAAAAAGACACAAAAAGAGAGTGTAAAGAACTCAAAAATGCACCTTCTTTGTTAGAATAGTCTAAGTTAGATTATGTTTTTGTTTCAAGAATATCCAAAGGTAACCCTGAGTAGAAAGGCTGACAGAGGAACCTAAAATCCCTTTTATGATCCTTCTGCTGGCTGGGGGTCCCAGTAAATGAACTCCTGACTGAAGAAACAGGGCAGAGCACAACTGAGCACACACTCAAACACCACACATGGAAGACTTGCAAGGGAAAGGAACACAGGCAGAGAGTGCTGGCTCTTGCCAAACACAACAATATTCCTATCCCACAAAACAACCTTTTCTGTGCACTTTGGATCAACAATCCACCTTACTTCCATACCTCTAATCACATTGTGATAACATAATTTCTCACTGAAGTAACACACAGCCAAATGCATGGCCATTTCATGACAACAAATAAAGTCAAAGAGCCAAAAGCAGTTCTTGAATGTTGCAGAAATAGCTTTTTGTGATGCAGAAAATATGAGCTCTAATGTGCCGTGGGCATAAAGGAATCAATAAGAGGAGGATACAGGCTACACATCCACAAAGGATTCCATCAGGAAGATACAATAAGGAAGAGAAAGCTTAAGTAACTTCAGGCAATTACATCTACATTGTTGATGAAGACCAAATAAAACATCTGAATCTTTCAGCCATATATTTGCAGCTGTAGATAAATAAATTGGTTACACTAGAAAATCATTTTGGCCTTCATACAAAGATGAAACTTTTTACACATTTGCCTGCACACAAGCTTAAAAATACAATGTTTAAACCTATAAAATTAAAATATATTCTTACATATTTTGCTGACTAAATCCTGAGATTTAACTGTAATAGTTTCACTTGTTCAAAACGATTATTTGTGCCCAGAAGCTTTAAAAAAAGTTGTTAGCATAAATCTTTCTGAAATATGAACATACAGTATGTTCTCATATGGAGAAACATATGAAACAGAAGATTTCCAAGTCTACTTTTGAGCTCTACAGAAACATATCCACACTTAATTATTGCTCTGACTCAAATTGAAGGTTGAATTAACATTTCAAAACACAAAAAATAATGTATTAACACAATGACTAAGCCCTTAATTAGAAGAATATGGCCTTAACTACCTATCACTTCTCATTGCCAATTCATTAGTCTGTATTTTGTATTATCACATAAAAGCTCCTACAGTCAGAGTTCACCATTTCCACGTTTCCTCAAAAGTGTTCTGAGTGAAAATAACTGGTTTCATCCTTACAAAAACACTACCTAAAATTAATTTTCTTTATTTCAGGCTTTGTTTGAATGTTTACTTGACAATAACCTATCTTCATGTATGGCTCCCACATGCATAATAAAAATTCCCACATTGTTATGATCTTGAATTAGTGAGCAAGACTAATTTTGTTGTCTTAATATAAGAAAGTTCCCTGAGCACTAAGAATATTGGATAGAGAGAAACAAGAGCTATATAGCATCAAAAAAACCACACTATGAGACTTTCATAGAAACTTAATGCTTCAGTTCATCAGCACTTGCCAACTCTTCTTGAGGGAACACAAGTAGTACCAATTTCATTGATCCATGTGTTCCACCTGTATCCTCAACACAATACGGGCTAGGAAACAGCAATCTCATAAGCAACAAGTCCTGGAACTTTTATTGAAACGAGTAGTGAAGGTCTAACTTGACAAATGTACCAACTGTTCAGACTGCCAAACCAAAGGGGAAAAGGCTTCATAATTCTTCAGACAGAGCATGTCCCTCAAGTACCACTGCAGGCACCTGTCAGGCTGGTGGGACTCAAGCTTAGGTGTCCCTTCCCCAGAACCCTGGGCTGCTACACTTCTGAGATATGTAATACCATCCAATTGTTTTAAAAATGCACTTTTTATCATTGGAATTACTTAAATCTAAGAAACTTATTCTATCTTGTTTTCTGCATAATAGTAGTGTGTAGGGTCTTCAAAGAATACACAGAATTCCAAAATGATAAAGAGCTCTGCAGAACAGCTTGGATGCTGGTTTAAGATTACCCCATACTAGCACAGAGCTCTAATGTAATGTCTGTAATTATTTCTTACTCAAGGAGTAGTAATTTTATAAGCAATTTCTATAAGGCAAATGAAATTTGAACACTAATTTGAGAACAACTGATGTCTGGTACAAACTGCATCCATCAGCACCCAGGAAGCTCTTTGGCTCTGCAGTTCTTGCTCCCTGAAGTATCAGATGACCATCCAAGACAATTTTGAGAGAGTAGCCAAAAAATGTACTGCTTGTTCCTGCATGCTCCTGAACTGCCAAAAAAATCATTTGCACCATTCTTTCAGGCAAAGGGGTTTATAAACTCAAAACATTGTGAGCTGAAATTCTCCATCTAAAGGGCATCTTTAACAGGTCTCCATTAGATACATGTTTTTGTCAGTTCAGCAGGTAAACATGTTTGCAGGAGTTAAACCAGCAGGTACTGCACATCCAGTTCACAATGCTGATGTGTATATGTCCTTTTCAAGCTTAACACTCATATTAAAATTTGCAGAATACACCTGTCTGTGTATTAAGTTTCTAAAACCCTGAAGAATACCACAGCCTCATTAACTTCAGAAGGCATGTGAAACATTACTATGGAAAGAGGAAGCTGAACAATAGTTACCTTTTTTGTTTTTAAACTTGCCCTGCAATGGCATTTAAGCCCAGGATGGATCCTAGGAATAGAAACTTTTCAGTGGGTGTTTGTGATTTTTCTCCCAGTTTATTCCAAGTCTTAAATTGTTACATACAAGACAGATCTGGGACATCACTCCAATGAGGTCCTTCATAAGCCTTGATAAGCCAAGCCAAAAAACAGACAAGACTGTCTCCCTTCCCAGCTGAGTGACCATCACTATGGGCATTTGTATAGCTTGCTTTAGGAGTTTTCAGTCCAAAACATAGGAGGAAAATATAATGCAATATTGGAGAAAGAACTCAGAGGTGTCAGCATTATCATGTCCTCTATATGCAAAAATAATCAGACTTCAAAATATGTGGTGACAGACTGAGGAGTGTTCAGAAGCAAAACTTCATGAAAAACAGACTTTCCTGACAATTACCACTGAATAAAGGTCCTACATATTCCAAGTGTGATTTCAAAGCTATTTAGTCATATCATTCATCTGTCAGTTCCTGCCTCTCAGTAATTCTAACATTACAGTTTAACTTCAGCCAAACTGACTGGAGGAATAGAGGTCTCTGAGGATATCAATCATGTGCAAGTTTCTCAGAAGTAGGTTGCAGGCATAGAATAAACACCAAAACATTCTCACCACAGGAAGGGGAACCAAGTGAGAGGGTAAGGCTACCTAAGCAACAACAAGCAGAATTTATAAAATGAGAAAAGGATTAAGAATATCAAAGGGGAGAGAGTCTAGCAAAATGCTATATGTTTATATTAAAATAGAAGCATAGCTTGACAGAAAGTTATAGGTAGTCCTGTTTTCTAAGGCAGGCATGAAGCCATTGCATGTTTTGGAATTAAAAATGCCCTGAGTGAAACATCTTCCTTTTCTTCTATTGTTTTCAAAGTATTTTAGCACTACTGGAGCATGCTTTACATCTTTAGTTTTCACACAAGAAGTTCCTGAGAATGAGAGAGGTCACAGAATTGGCTAGTATGACTTCTATGAAAGCCAAAAGTCAACGTTGTTTTTTCCTAGATGGAAACCACCATAGTCAGGAGAACATCTTCAATACAGACTAGGAAATGACTAAAAAGAAACGGTTCCTTTTGCAATACTTGAAGTTTGATCCAATAAATACACTGTACATGCAGCAGATAGACACCTATCTGACCTTCTGCTAAATTCACTGCAGACAATTATTTCATAAGCAACGTCTCAATGAGCGAAAAAACCAAAAACATTACTCTATTTTGAATAAACTGTACTGTGATTAGAATAGAACTCAACTAGAAAATTCCTAAAATCAGAATGTACTCCATTGCTTCAAACATATTTAACATGTCCAGAAACAGTCTGTGGTGGGTTGATGACAGGTAAGGATCTAACCAGCCACTCTCTCCCAGAGGGATGAGGGAGAGAAGAAGAAAGGCAAAAATGAAGAGGAGAAACCTCATAGATAAAGATAAATAAGTGAAAGGGGAAATAATTTAAAAAGAAACCAAAACCAAATCAACCACACAAGTATAAATCATTTGGCTTGCCATACAAGTAAGGCAAGCCAAATCACTAACTACCAGCAGATCAATGGCCAACCTCAGCAACAGCCACTTCCTCCTAAATTATTGCTGAGCAAGAGATTTTAATATATGGAGCATCTTTCAGTCAGTTTGGGTCAGAGGCTCCAGCTGTATCCCCTCACAACCTCCTGCCCACCCCCAGCCTACTTTCCAGGGCAGCAGAGTGAGAAAGTGAGAGGCCCTGACATGGTGTGAGTGCTACTCAGCAATAGCTAAAACACTGGCATCTTCATCAACAGTTTGTCACAATCCAAAACACAGCACCATATGGGCTGCTGAGAGGAAAATGAACTCCATCCCAGCCAAACCTGCTACCAGTCTGACCTGAGAAGTCCTTTAGTGTTAAAAACTATGAGATCTTTGCATTCAAAAAACAGTAGTGAAATCATTCTGAGTAAAAGTATGTGATTAATCTAAAGCTGCCTTTGATGTGTTGGTTCCATCTGTCCATGCAGGAGAAAAAAGTATTGATCTATAGCCCTAAATGGTTCCATGGGACTCTCAAAAAGATTTCTAGTGAGCAACAGACACTGAATCACAAAGATAAAACTGCTAAACTATAAAAGCCCTCCTGAAAGACCCAAAAGCTTTGCAGCCTTGTCTCATCCTCCCCCACACCTTCAATGAAGAGTTCACCCAGTCACTATGTGATGTGCGTGGACTCTAATCTTGACTGGCAATTATCAGCCAAGCAAGGTTATATTCTCAAGGCTATACTCAGTGGGAAAGATTAAATCCAGCAGGAAGTGATTAGCTGGAACTGCTCTCCACAATGTCAAGACCAGGCTGGAGCAAGGACGTGATTTCACTCTGGATTGTTCCCCATAGGACCCAGGCTGACTAGGCTAAGCATAGCCTCCAAAACATGGTTTTCCTTCTGCACCTATTGGGCTTTACAGAAGGCTAATTTGATTAAGACTGTCATGCAGAACTCTTAGAGGAGGAGTGTGATGGGAGGAAAGAGGGACAACACCTTTGAGATTTACTGCAGTATGGATAACATGTAAAGATCCTTCAGTTATTGTAGAATTGCTCAGAATCTGATTCATCCCATCCTATCTGTTTGAACAAGTCCCTTCAGGAAAAGCAGTTTTCAGTACTGGAGTACTTTCTAAATGGTCCGTGCAAAGTAGCCACAAAAAGTAGATCTGCTGCTGAATAATTCAAAAAGAGTTAATCAAGCATCTGTGCCTCCCCTGAAAAAATAAGGGCAGACTGGTTAAAAAACAAGTGAAAATGAGTGAGAGAAAATATATTAATAATACATGTCTTTTATCTGGTGAAGCCTCAAACTACTCCAGATTCATCTCAATTGCTGTTCATGCTTCTTAACACCACATCAAGAAGAGACTGTAATTTGACATATTTGGTGCTACATCAAAGCAGCAGAGCAGAAAAGACATGAGTCTAACAACCTCTCATAGCCAGGAGATGCAGTGCTTGCACAATACTCCTAACAGTGGGGGTTTCCCCCCCCTGCAGACAGTGAGAAGGTTCTTCCCAGAGACAAATGCAACTCAGTCCTTCAGCCCTGCTGTTTTAAAAACAGTGAAAGCTGATCACATCTCAATTATAAAATAATCTGCTGAGATCGGGATGGAATCTCAACAGCAGTGCTGGTCTGTGAATGTTTAAATACTTGCCATACATTTCTGAATACACAGAGGACTGTCATTAGGTTCTGTAACAATTGTTTTCAAAAAGATTTTTCATACAACAAAGTTGGTACAATGCTTAAAGCAGAAATGCCAATGGTTTATTTCTTACATCACTCTAATGAATCTAAACATTTCAAAACCAGAGATGAACCTTCCTCTGAATAGGAAACAATTCATAATGCTACTTTTTGACTCCAATGGATAAAAGCATTTGCTAGCTTACAGTTTTAATTCACTGCAACTTCATCACTTTCCCCATCTTAAAATGCAAATCCTCTTATGGGCAAGGACTACAATTGCCATCTCTATCCAATCCAGGTGCTAAGGGTGCTGGTGATTTACACTTTGTCATTAACTGAGAACAGGTAAGGAGGGCTGTTATTGCCTGCAGGTCACTGACTCTACCGCCACTTCCTGGGAAACTAAAAGGTAAAGGGGAGAGCTGAGGAGAAGCCATAAGCAGTTCAGTGTAGCACTGACACTGCTAATAAGTCAGTATCACTTCTCTCCAGTTCTTCAAAAGTACTTTTCAAATATTTCTGCTACTTTTAGCAGACTCATTCTCCTATGGAGTGCTCACTAATATGGTCACCAGTACAGTAACAGTTTCAGAACTTGCAAATAAGGATGAAATACCTTAATTAACAAACTGAAAAATAGAGTTGGGAGGTGAAGGTTATTACTTTAAAAAATTGAAACCACAAATTACAACTGAATCACCATGACAGAACAGCTTAAGAAGTGTGGGGACTGTTACTTGATCTGAACTTGAGCTCCACAAAGGAATCTCAAATCACATGTTCTTGTAGCAGGTTGAATTACCTAAATGCTAATAATGAGCTTTTAGTTAATTACAGTGAAAATTACTGTAAAATTAGAGCCAAACTTTGCTAAGAATTCAAGCAATGATGCATTAAAAACTATATTATTAGCAATAAATACCAATGCCATTTCCCTGACCACAAGCAAAGTTTCAAAATATTGATCCTGGACTCAGTGCTACTTATCGACCCCAGAGCTTCTGCATATTAACACAGGTTTCTAAATAACAGCATTTCAGCAGGAATCTAGGGCAACAGTCCTGGCAGGCATCAGTCCTAAAAAACACCAGCAGGTGTTGGCAAACTAATTGCACAACTGTTCAAAACAGAATATTTCTCCTTAGTATGTTTCAGCAAGATGCTACAGAAAATAACACCCTACTTCAGCTTTGAAATTACTTCAGTTAGGACCCAAATACCTGAGTGAATGTGACAGCATGTTATAGCTAATGTAGGTCATTCTCCACTTCTTCTTCCCCTCTGTTGCCTTTAAAACACCTAGAAAACAGAACCTCAACTAAAATTATAGAGAGGTTTTAAACCACTAAGTGGAACAAAACTACTAGCTTAGAAAAAAAAATAAAGAAAAGCAGAAAGTGTTACTTTTCTGTATAATTTTTTGAGAGAATCATAAATCTGGCCTAGTGGAAATATTTCTGATCATCTCATCTGATAAAAGACACAAAAATAAAAAAATTATAGGGAATAACATCAAGTATAAAGATACTCAGTGGCTTCTATTTGAGAAGCTTAACTGACAAAGCTCTTCATCTTATAAAAAGCAAGCAGCTGAGTTGGGAATATGACATTCAATCTCTGAAAAGATGAATGGCATAGAAAAGGCACATAAAAGGCAACTACTACTTAAGACAACACTGGCATTAGCAGACAATTAAATTACCCAGCAGATGTTTGAAAGCAAAGAAAAGAAAGTACTGCAGAACTCATTGCCAAAAATATAAAATCAAAAAGGAACAGAGCAAATCAACAAGCTAGGATCTAATCAAAATGTGTAATCACTATCTCAGGAGTGGGACAACCACTGAGGTGGGCACTTGTCCTTCATTTACAATCATCAAATAGAATAACTAGGGCTGCAAAAGACCTCAAGGTTTATCAGGTCCAACCATGAGCCAGGCCCTGCCTATTCAGCACTAAACCACATCCCCAAGTGCAACATCCACGTGCCTTTTGAACACTTGGAGGGATGGGGATTTCACCATTTCCCCAGGCTCTCTATTCCAATGCCCAGCTGTCCTTTCAGTGAAGAATGATTTCCTAATGTCTAACCTGAGCCTCATCTTAAGATGAATTACCAGTCATAGTTGGAAAGGATCCACAAAGCTTACCCACAAGTCCAACTCCATTTTTAATGAGTACCTATACTCTGAAGAATTCAATTTGCATCACCTACTGCCAGAGCATCAGAGATTCAGATCAACTCAAGGCTTCCCCTGGGCATCTTAACTACTGGTTAAAGAAAGGCTGATATAACAACAAACAGAAAGGGGAAAGGCAAAGGGAACAGAAACTACAAAAAACTTAATGCACTTGTGCACTGCAGTGCTGGGCAGCATCCAACAAAGCCATACAACACAGAATGCAGGCAAGAAAGTTTTCACATTCCTTCTATGTATATTTGATGCTGTAAGGGAAGTCATCACAGAGAGCTGAAGTCACTTTCATTGCTGAGGACACACAAGTTTAAATTAAGAAAGGAAGAGATACAACCAATACTTGCCAGAGTTCTCAAAAGCCCTTTAAGACAGTTCATGAAAAAAAGCAGAGGTCACCAAAATAAAAATGGTTTAGTGTTACCCATTCTCATATTACAGAAAATCATTAACTAAGCTAATGAAGGCTGGGATAATCCAATTTTAATGAAAATGACTACATGCATATATTTGTATGAGGGATGTGTTTGAATATTAACTACATAAAGGAATTTCCAAAATAATACAGGACTACAGAAAAAATATGTAATACCAACAAGATTTTACAGCTTCACGATCAGCAGGTCAACAAATTACCATCAGCTCTGTAACCTGCAGTTAACCCTTCATTTCTTTCTACCGTTCAAAAGAACATCCTCACATACTTCCAAAGCCAGAGGGGCAGGGAAGCTCTGCAGACCCTGGGCAGCAGATCCCACCCATCCTGTCCCTGGCTGTCACTCTGAGCACAGCAGATCCCATCCTGTGCCTGGCTGTCACCCTGAGCACAGCAGATCCCATCCTGTCCCTGGCTGTCACTCTGAGCACAGCAGATCCCATCCTGTCCCTGGCTGTCACTCTGAGCACAGCAGATCCCATCCTGTGCCTGGCTGTCACCCTGAGCACAGCAGATCCCATCCTGTCCCGGGCTGTCACCCTGAGCACAGCACTCTGAGCACAGCAGATCCCATCCTGTCCCTGGCTGTCACCCTGAGCAGAGCACTCTGAGCACAGCAGAGGGCAGCAGCTCTCCACCGCCAAGGCTGCATCTCCCTGCTGGCAGCAGCAGCCTTGGGAGGTAAGAATGCCAACCATTAAAAGGAGAGTATATTCCTGCCTTCGAAGCCCTCCTTTTACAGAAGCACACTTCACTCTACAAAGACAAAAGAAAAATCACTCTGATATGCAAGCATCAGATCTGAGCTAAAAACAAAACCAGAGAAGAAACAAGTTGACTCTATCAGAAAGGTTTCATTTCCTTCCTAGCAGTCACAATCTGCTGCCCAAGTTCTTTCAATGTGCTGTTTATAAATTGCAGAACACTGGTGAGCCAATGCACAGAACTCAAAATTTGAGTTCCTGAACGAACAGATGAAGAAACATTTTAATTAGTGGTAGAAAAAGTAAAGGTTTTCAGATTGCCAGTTAGCAGTCACTGAGTTGAAACAATCCTATTTTTAAATTAACTTTCCTATTTAGAGTTACCAGATATGTACTTTTACAATCCCTGCGACAGCAGAGATATATTAGAACATGCTACAAATGGTGCTTAAAGGATTTGAGATGACTAAAAATCTTTCTTTTTGGATCCAACCCAATCTGATGCTTTTTGCTCAAAATGCAAAGTGAGACATTTTTCTGCTAGGTCTCTCACACAGGCTAAACACATAATAAACAACTTAATATGATCTTTAAAATCATCTAGCTACATCATAATGAGCTTGTGTTATCTACAATTATTGTTATAAAAGTCTTTAATTAACTAATTACTTTAGCAGCAAGGATCCTTTTGATTTCCAGCTTTAATATATTTTGGCTTAATTCTTATTGTTCCCATTTCAGCATCATCTTATTAGAAAAGTCACTATCATCTTCTGAGTTTGGAAACATATTCCCTAAGCCATCAAGACAAACTCTTCCAACTTTTTTTTTCCTGCCCCTCCTTCCCAGACAGCACTTCCCTCACCAGTACTTCCAGTTGTGTATGTGCAATTTGCAGTGATCCTTATATAACACACTGTAAAACAGAACTTTTCCACCTCCTCAGAATACCCTGATGCCTTCCAAAGAGTATTTCAATCAATGAAAATACGAACAGGAACAGAGTTACAGAGACCATGCAGCTTCCAGCCCAACTGCAGATTTCTTTACAGTCACCTGAATTGTAGCTCCTGGCCTAAAACCAGCTGTGTACAATAGATCCTGTAAAAAAACTATTAGGAAGTTAGGAAATAAAGAAATGGATCAATTTCTCACCATACAAGTGGTATTTCTTTCCAGGAAATTTTCTACAAACAGCTCTCAAGATGCATTTATTCATAACAAATCACTAAGTTAAACACTAAGCTAAGTACTTAGATCACTAAGTTAACTAAGTATTCCCTTGCCATTTCCTTAGCCTGAAGAAAGATGAAACCCAGCAGGTTTCATGAAAAGAAAGATTTCATGTAATAAATAGTTCTCCTTTTGCCTTCTTGAGTAATTGTTTTTATAGAATTTAATTACAAATAGCAGCAGAAACGTGATTTGGTTGGGGATTCTTTTTAAAAAGAACTGCAACAGCATCATCACTTCAGACTGCAGAATTATTAAAATTATTTCAATTTCTTCTTCATTTTGAGTCTGAAGTTCTTTTGAGGAGAACTGTACCTGAATTAACTAAACTAAAGTTAAAGCAACCAAAGCAGTAGATTTTTCAGACTCAGTCATGTGATATACTTGCATTCTACCACATATGAATAGGTTTTGGGTTTTTTTTTTCCAAATAGAAAAACAGCAGACTGAAGAATCAGACAGAAGTCTCTTTCTGGGTAAAACATTTACAAAAACATACAGGAACATACTAGAAGTCAAATGTGTACAGTTTTGAATTACTACATATTTTCAAAGAAATAATGAGCATACAAAAGTGAAAGGCCGTCTTTTAATTACAGGAGAAAAATGGACCAAGTTCATAATTATAACACTCTATCTACAGAGTGTTAACTAAGTCCAAGAACCTTGCAAGAAGTGGCTGTTCCATTCTGGATTCAGTGCTACCACATTTGGCCAACCCACGCCAGCAGCTGGAAAGCCAGAAGAGCCTTTGGAGTTTGCTTAAGAGAAAAGCTCTGGAGATACAAATGTGCAAGTGGTGCATCACCTACACAATGTGCAAAGCACTCCTCAGCAGTGGTGTCCTCACTAGGTAATCAAGGCACCCCAAATGCAGGTGGCTAAATGCAACTATCACATAATTTTTCCAAAAGGCAAGAAAGAACAGCCAGAGAAGAGAGAATTCTCTGCAGTAGTTCTCCATCTCAAAGGAACATTTGAGAGAACTGTGAATGAAGGCTGGCACAGGCAGCCCCACCAAGGCAAGAGCAAAAATGTCCTCAACAAATCTTATTTGTGGCACAAGTAAACTCACTGTTAGAGCACAAAGACTGAAAGAAGGAAGCAATTATTATTCTAATGTTTTCACAGCATGAAGGGTAGGGAATCGTTCTTCCAGGCAATACGGGCTTGTCACTAAAACCCCCTAAGGCCTGTTCATTCTTTGTTGGGCATTTAGATGAATTCAGAAAATGCTGATGATTCCTGCCCACACTGACCTTTAAGACAGCAGCACTCAGTTATATTTTAAGTATGCATTAGAATTTCATTAAACAACATCCTTCCCTCCTCCAAACCAAGATATGGCAGTATATGGTCTTCAAAGAAACATATGCTACAAACACATTAAGCTAACAAGGTTGAATATCCCTTAAATACTGATGTTCTGCACCTGAATATGTTTTCAAAGTTTTACTTTTTCTGGTCTGGTAAATACCAGTCCTAGGAATGAGATTCAAGTAATGTTATTCCCACTTATGAAAGTATGAGTAATACCCCCTGACAAAACATCAGACTATGATTAAGCCTCAAATAAAATGTAAAAACACCCCTCATGTTAACAAAGCCCTGGTGCAATGCACTGCATTGACAAAAGAAGTGATCAAGCACAGGGCTGGTTGGCTAGTAAAACAAATCTGACTAGCAGCAAACCAGATAATCAGCCAGTGAGCTCAGCCATCCTGAAATCTCACTTCAAATAAGAGAGGAAGCCTTTTGGGGTTTTTGCCATCAAGAAATCCAAATAGCTCTGTCTCCTGAAGGAATCGTGTTGGAGACCATATGCCCAACTACGAACAACCCTACATTTATTCACCCACTGTTTTCTCCCACTGTTTTCATTACAACAGGAAACTATGCCAAAGTTGTTCACTCAGAGGGTCCAGTTCCATGAGCAGCAGCCAAACTGAGCAAACAGTTAGATTGTGCTGCAGAGAGAATCACTGCTCTTCTCACCTTCTCCTTCCTCAAGTGTTGAGCTGTTAAGTTTTACCATTTTACCTGCCTTTCCACAGGCATCTGAATCACTTCAGCTGCCCAACAGTTAACAGCTCTCCATCCCAGCAGCTATCTTCCAATGGTTTAGTGCTTGTTTGACTTTTCCATGAGCTGTTTTCACTCAGTGGCCAGCTGAAAAGCATAGAGTTCTAGCAGGTTCCTAGCAGGTGGGCAGTGAACAAAAAGGGGTAGAAGCATTCTCAGCAGCACCAGCAACTGGGTTTCACAGTCACTCATGCAGCCAGAGATTGAATTCTTTTCCCAAAGTAAACAAGGTCAGCAAAGCAAAAGCGATCAGGAATGAATGCTTCACCACTCTGATGCCATTAATACCTGAAAAATGACTCAGGCTGTGACTATCAGCTCCTCTGAAATAAATCCACACAGCTCCAGGCAGGCAAATTGAGTTACAAAGATGCTTTGAAGGGGTCTAATTTGTAGGATTGATTTCAAAAAGTTATTCTCCTTTTTTACTACAGTTTTCAGCATCTCCATTCTCAACATGTTCCACACCATGTTCTCAGAGTCAGTCCAACTCCCTGATGCAATAACCAAATATAACCCATTTGTCATTTATTTCTAGTATTAATTAGCAGCTTTTTCATTTCAAGCAGAAGGAGAAATAAGTACAAACACACACAATAACACAAGAGCTTCATGTTAAATTCATCAGTTTCATATAAACATCTCAGAAGCCTGATATTCAGTTTCTTGTAGCACACAAATTCTAATAAATATCAACATCACTGATGCCAGCGTGAATAACTACACAATCCTATTAAGTTCTGGGTTAAACAGCCCTGTATGCTCGCAGCCATTTAGAGAGAGCGAGCAAACACAAGTAAGCAAGGATTAACTTAGAAGATGCTCTGTATAAAAAGCAAACAACAAGGATTTATACCTTTGGTCTGTACTCTATGTACATTTTGATGAGACTAGATAATCCACCTAAGGAAAAGCCAAAGAACACTATCTGTAGCCAGAGCAAGTGCCTCTGGCTCAGGATGTTCTTGAGTCTTAAACTGCTGTCAGTTGGGAGAATACCAAATACCATGTTCACAGAAAGAGAACTCTGAAATCCAGATAACTTCCTTAGAAAGAAGTTAAATGCAGACAGTTTATCATATCCTTGTAATCCATATATAGTAAGAATGTAAATTTCTAATAATGATTTGCTTTAAGTTAGTCAAAGTTTTCTCCTACTTCCCTATACAGCTTTTCAGATTTTGCATATCAGGTCCCTTCATCATTTCCTCCATCATCACTCTCCGCCACCTGCATCACTCTTGGTGTCATCAATAATCACCTTGAAACATATTCATCTTCAAAACTCTGAGAAACCACTTTCAGTTCCATCCATAGGATCCAAAACATAATATTTCTTAATTTCTTTAGCTACAACCACCAGCTATCTGATGTTGCACTGGGTTTCTTTATGTGCCCTGCAGAGATCAGAAGCATAACCCTCTGCCTAAGTTCATTCTGTATATTAAAACTTCAAACTTTTCAAAGGGCTGTTCACAAATACAGGCAGCTGGGACATTGTTTCTCCTGCCATGACCATCAGCTCAGTGTTCTCAGCATGTATTCCTCACTGATTTTAGCAAATACCCTTGAAACCCAACATGGCAAACATTTCTCACACTTGGTCTCCTATTCCACATGAAAGCTGGCCAATCCTTGCATTTGACACTTCCCAACTATCTAGTAGGCAGCTGCTTCTTTAGCATTGCATTATACATCAAGCTTACATGCAAGAGCAGTATCATACCCTCTGCAGATGCTGCCAACATTAGAGCTGCACCAATTTTTCACTTCCCAAAGCTTCTATGACTGATTCTGCACCCTTTTTTTCAACACTGTAACCAGATGACATAGCAAAGGCAAATGATTTATTATTAGTATTATTCAACTGGCTCACCAGGTAACTATGATTTGTCCAATCAAATATGTTTGGAAAGCAATTTGGTTTTTAGGGAGGACATAGAATGTTGGCAAAATTAAATCCTTGGCCAAAACCCATTCTGACACATCATTCACATGTGCCAACTTGGCAGAGCTGTTGTGTACTATTAAGTACTGAAAGTATTTCTTAAGCTTTCGGTGTAAAAATTGCTCATATAACTCATTTACATCTCATCAACAATTTTAAATTCAAAATTCTGTATTTTGCTCCTCCACTTAAGAAAACAAATTCCTTTGGGCCCACCAAGTAATTTCTCCATCAAGTTTATACATAAAAGCTTAGCTTTTCACTGTTTCTGTTTTCACACAATTGCCTCTCACATTATATTTCCTACCAACATTGAGGTTTTCAGGTTTTATGCACACAGTACATAACACAGAAGGCTAAAACTTGCATTGCAACCTATGTTTCTTCAAACACTTGTTAGACCTGGAATACAGGATCAAGTACAGTGGAAAATCACCAAGAGGTCACTTGGCTGAAGCACAATGAAGAAAGGTTCAGGGAACTGGGCTTATTCACCCAGAGAAAGGCCCCGGGCAGGAGCTGCTAACAGCCTTCTCACATCTAAGAGGAGACAGTAAGAAAAAAAAAAACTGGGCCCTTGTTGTGCCCAGCAGGAAAACAAAACCAAATCAAAACCCTGAGTGACCTGGTCTAAAGCTGATGCTGCCCCTTCTTTAAGCAGATGGTTGGAGAAGATCAGTTTCAGTACAAATTCCATTACGCACAAAATCATTTAAGCTGAGGCAAATTCCAAAACCTGACTATAACATCAATGGGACTGAATTACAGTGAAAGGCACAGCCAGGGAGGAAAGCTGCAGGAATCACACAAACTCAGAGTCACCTTCCCCACCTGACCCATGCCAGCTGTAACTGTGCTCCTGAGGTCAGGCTCCTTGCAGCCACATCAGGAGCTCAGACTCCCACTTTATGAGGTCTCACAGCTTAAGTTTTACAGCTTAGGAAAAAACCCTTCACCTTTCTCCTCTAGTAACAGTTTGATGCATTATACATTTCTCCTCTCCTGAAATACTGGAGTTTGGTTACTGCAAGAAACAAGGACTGCACCACACTGATACTGCTCTGATATATCCTCCAAGGCAGGATGCTTCTTAGGATTTTGAAATAAAAATGGTACAAAACAATTGTTTTTTCACACTTCTCAGGCTAGATATATTATTTAAAGCTATTCTAGATCATTGTCATTTTAAATTCAACTCCTTTGCTGGAAGTATACTATGGAACAAAGTTAAGAATGAATGCTAAAAATTGTTTTTTCTGGAAGAATCAACGACTTTTCATATTCTGTATTTTTAAGTGCCATGAACTCATTTAAAACTGTGACTTAAATAAAAATCATTACTGTAAGCTCAGCCCACGTGCCTGCTCTTAATAGTATCCATGGTTGCAGTGATGCAAATTTGCCTACCTACATCAAGCCAACGTGCCCACATAAGGAGGAAAAAATACTGTATTAATCAGTATTCTTTGCACTAGATTTGGGCCAAGTAAACCAGTTAGAACCTTTGTTCTAGAAATTAGTTTAATGACCTGTTCATCTATTGTGACTAGATCTGAATTTTTAACTAAGCAAAAAAGAAATATCAAAGACCAAATTACAAAAGACTTCTGAAATCTACTAGAAAATTCATCTCACTGGCCAAATTCTTCTCTGCCCTAGTCAGAAAAGAGTAACAATGAATTGTTTCAAATACGCCTCCACTCAAGGTAGAGAAAGGGGAAGCATTTTTTACTAATCCTATCATACATTACATTAATGCTGATTTCAAAATTGCCTTACTTACATGCATTGATTTTTCTTGAGATTTGAAATATAGGTTTATGTACAAAACCAAGGAATGTACTTTTTATTAGGCTACAACTACTAGAAACACACGGGTACACAGGGAAGCACACAGCTCTTTTCTAAGCCCCACTTTAAATAAACTGCTTTAGTTGAAGCTGCAAGGTACTACAGCAGCATTTAGTTAAATGAGGCCAAAACTTCACAAGAAGCAGGCAGGAAGGATGAAGTGCTGATAACTCCAGGTGGAAATGCACCAGTCTAACCCCTGCAAGTCTGGGCTGTGCAGAGCTGATCTCTCCCTCTCCTGTGCAACATTTCTGTGAGCATTTCTGTAAGCAGTCTTACTTTCTTAGCAGCACAGAGCTAAGCCAGTCATACTAAAAAACAACTCTTTTTCACAGAATGTTTTCTGTTGGCTTAACTTTCCATATAAATTGTCCTTCTGCTCTTAGACAAGTAGATATGTGAAGGTGAAAAAATATCCAAAATAAAACTAAAGGTAAGCACTTCAGTTATAAAAATGACAGCTCTACCTCTGCCTTTTTTAAAATAAGTACAGTAAAATTAAGGTACATATCAATATAACTGAAATGAAGCAATCAATATCCAATCCCAATCTGACTGTACGAAAGAGAATATTCTAAAATAAATAAAATCAAAATGCCACAAATTACTATCATTCAAACATGATTTTAAAGGGTATATTTAACTTCCAAAAGAACTGTGACAGTTCAGACACCAGAAAGACTCCTTTGCTAGTGAGAGACAAGATAATTTCATTCATTTCAGTCAGCCTTTGCTTCCTTGTGTCAAAAAACCCGGAAAGCATCTTTTCTTTGGTAAAAGCTATCATTAAATTCACCTAATATTCTTAAAGATGTTCAATTTTATTCTACTTCTTGAGAAGAAGTTTGTATAAGCAAGTTTTATGGTTTCAAATTATCCAGAAGAATGCTAGAAGTTAAATCAGTTTGTCAAAAAAAAAAAAAAATATAATCTAGCAACTATCTCAACACCCAGGGAAAGGGGAGCAATACAGAACAATTTTACTACTTGAAGGAAAATAAAAGCCTCCAAAACACCAAACTCACGAAGCCCATACTTCACAAGCACAGTACTAATATATTACATTTATGCATCAGATTTTATCTTTAGCAGTTACAACTGGACTGCATTAAAAACAAACTTACATAAAACTTTATCCTAGCACAGAAGTAATGACTCTAAGTTATCTGGGTGTCTTCATCTCCAAGCAGCAAGATGTGAAAATAATAAAGCATCTTGAAATATATCCATCCCTAACATGACTTGCCATATTCATCTTCTTCTATTTGATGATTATTTTAAACATGTCCTGATAAAGGTTATGTAAAACATCATTTGGAATTTCTTATTCTGGAATAAAAAGCAAACTGCTATTTTAGCACATTTAAAGAGAGTGAATTTTTACAAAAGAGTGCCTTACTGCAGAATGAGAGGGAAAAAGTCATTCTACTACACTTTTCAATATGTGCATAATTAGTTCTTCAAAACATTAACATCTATGATTGTTCTTAGCAACAACTATGGAATTTATTTTCATGATCTGTACAGTTTAAAGTTTAAAAAAGATCAACACTAGAAAACCATCAAGGCATTTTCATTACAGGTAGTAAAAACTGGAAGAAAGATGCAATAAGAACTTCCGAGATTGTAGGCATGAATCAAAAGCTTTATCGTCTTACCTTTGTTGTTACAATGCATAAGCAATCCATCCTTTCAGCATAGCAGGTATATTTCCAAACATTTAAAAGGTTTATGTTCAGTCACAGCTAAACACCATCTCAACAGAATGAGAAAAAGCACACTTATTTAATAGTCAAAACAGCTGAGTGAGTGCCAGCTTTCCCTTTGGATTCATTCAGAGGTAGAAACACCGTGGAGAAAAAGCAGCAGGCTAAAATACAAACGCTTTAACTTTCATGAAGAATTCTTAACCTATTTTGGTTATCTATGTCTGAAAAAGTTAAATGTATCCTTGCAAATATTCCACAAAAGATGTCAAATCCTGTTCCATACCAGTTAAGTACCTCTTCGTATTCTATTTCAAATACTCCTCTGTCAGGATTACCTAACACATGAGCATCACAGGGAATCATTTGATGAAATGCAATACAAAATTATTTTACAGCAAAAAATCTCAATTCAGCTTTTCTTAGCTGGCTAGGATTTCTAAAATGAAGCGTTTGTTCAAAAATAGTTTTGGTTGCAAACAAGTATTTCTCCCCTAACGTCATTTCAGCATTTGCAGACTGCAAAATAACTGATTTCCTAAGCAGTAATGAATGGAATATTCCATGTAGATCAGGGAGAGGAGAAAGTGGCTAGGAAAGAGTAATGCATATTGCAAGAGAAATGCTATTTTGAGCCTTGAATTAACCTAGAATTTCATTTCCTTTTGTGAGGCTGTAATGGTGTGACAAGGCAAAGTTTGAATGCGCAGGCATTGTCTTCTGTGCCTAATTAGCACAGCTGGGAAAAGTCTAACTCTTGGGCACAAAACAACCTCCTGTGCACTCTGAAACACTAACCTGACAGTTCCATCCATTGGTAAGGACCTTATTACATTAATTTCCCACAAGAGGCATTGAAAGCAGCTTGTAAACTCCGCTCCCACTGTCTTGTCCTATTAGGTCCCCCCACTAACACCTTTGCTGCAAACACAATGAAGTATATTGAAAAAACTCAATGACTAATTTCAAGCTATTAAATCTCATCTGTATCATTCTGCTTTTATCCCAAGATGTACAACTGACTGCATTTTGCACCAAAACAATTCTAGAATATACTGTGTATCTAGAGCACTCTCTTTAAACTTCCTGCAACTTGGCTCCCAGCTCTTCTGTACATACTGGGAGAAGTGGTGTGGGGGGGGGCTATTAGAGGGGATGAAGGGGGTATATAAGGAAACTAATCTTGCCTAATCTTGCCAAAATCACACATTTTGTTTTATGGGTGGATGATATCTTTATAGGACAAACTTGAATGGAATTTTAAGACAAATCTTACACCATTCAACCACTAAGATGATGATTTTTACCTTGTATGTCCAAGTCAAGCCAGAGATATTTCTCATTTTTATACTGTCTATAAAATATGTGCAGATTTTCTGCTATGACCACCTAGGTGAAATTCTCACTGCTACAAAGCATCAGAGGAAAAAATATGCATCTTTCAGACTGCTGAAACTGACTGAACCCAGACAGAAGGCTAAAAGTTCTAACTTCAAAAAACAAAAAAGAACAAATTAGGCTGATGAAACATTCCTGTGTCAGAAAAGGGAGGGAGGGAGGGAGGGATTACCTTCATAGCTGAATGCACATGAGCTATCTCACAAAGAAATTCTTGCATTTCCCAAGTACTCTTTTAGGAAGACTATAAGGTTCAGAGAAATTAACAAAGTGCAAGTACCCAAAAAGTTAAGGAAAGGCATTTTTAGGTAACTTGGCACATGTCCAGTGTGTAGGCCAGAAACATCTCCAATGACTAAAACGAGACATGCAGTCAGTCCAAATGCACATTTCTTGCACAAACAGCTCTAGGAACGCCAATAGCACATGGAAACTTGGCTTGTCCCTCATGCTCTGTCCATGAAGGGCAAAGATTAACAATCCTGCTCACCACTGAAATTTCTCTCAGCCACCTTGGCACAAGATTAAGCTTTTGCAGATTATTCCTGGCTACAATTAGCTTAGGTCAAGAATCAATCACTTTTAGTCTCAATTTTTTGTTCTCTTGCCTTCTTTGGGACACTTTTAGAACTAAGGGTCATTATCATATCATTTTTCTCCTCTCCCACTTGTCACCACCTTTCCAACAAGACCCAGGACCCATTAGTCCTGTCATAGCAAGCAAGTAACTTCCTTCAAGTTCCAATGCAGACTATGAGATGTAGAAGAGACCTCACCAGAGAGGTGAGGAAAAGGCATTTCTTTGCTCAGGATCTGTGATCAAGCTGCCCATCATGAACTGGCACTCAAAACACTCCAGAGCAGACAGAAAGTCATCTCATACCAAGTGTGTTTGAAATGTAGTAATGCATGCACTGCACAAATCAGAGCAGGATGCACAACCAAGGTACCTCAGAGCCCTTTACCAAGCACTGCACCACTTATGATGGATTAAAACTCCTCCTGGTAACTGTACGTGCTTCTCTCAAGACCCATCTTCAGCTAACAATGGCCACACACAGGGGAAAAAAAATCCATACCAGTAGACCAGAAGATTTTGTGGCAAACACCAATACACGTTTTCATAAACAGAGTGTACAGAGAGAGAAGCACTCAAAGGTAACAGCCCAAAAGCAGTTTCTGCAGTCTTTTCACTGGAAATACTGTATATAGAAGAAATAAATGTTCAAAAAATATGGACCAATGCTCAAGCATTCAGGAGGTTTGGCATTTTCATATAAAAAAAAAATAATACAGCTTCTTGAAAACAAATAATAAAACTCCTTGAATAAGCAAGTATGTGTAAATTTTGGATACAAGAAGAACGTTTTTCAATAGGTAAAAAATCCAGAAGCAAAACTACTACAATTAAACAATTTAATAAAATAAATTAGAACCTTCATTCCTTTAAATTGTATTGTGAGAAGGAACAGAAAGATATTAAAGAACACACCAAAACCTGAATCACAGTCATGAAATACATGAAGTCATCCTTTCATGCACCGAAGAGTAAGACATTTTCACATAGTGCTGTTAGTCATTAAATTAACTATTATTCTACTGAATTTGGGAGAAACATTGTGATTTCTTCAATGTCATTCATTCTCATTAAAAATAAATCTTTCTGTCCTGTCAGCTCCAAGTGATCTCAGTAACAACCAGTAAAAACTGTTCTATACAGCTTGGCCAGAAGGCAAAAATGCATTTCCATTCACCACTATTCATGGCATTAATATTAAAAACAACCAAGGATGATTCTCTTTCTCACACAAAGGTAAGAGATAGGTTTTTCTTTCCTTGAATTACTTATGAATTCTTTCAGGTTATGTTTAGCAGTCATGTTTTTGTGCCTTCACGGGCTTATTCTTTTTCCAGTGTGGCAGATTCTATCACAAAACCACCAGATAACTAAATAAAGGAAAATTCATGCACAGATAAACTATGCAGAGAAATAAATCATGCAAATGAGAACAATGCTTCAGAAAATACTGATTTTGCCGATAAATAATTTCTTCATCTATGCACAAATCTAAAAGTACATGTGGTGATTTAAATGCTAATTTGCTCTTGGGTTCTATGAGAAAAGCCACACAAAGCAGAGCTGTCACAGGTGTAACCAGAGAAGCAGGCTCAGCTCAGCCTCACAAGGGAATGTCAAATGCTCAACCTCTGCATATTTGAGGAGACATACCAAAGACTCAGTAAAGATCAAGCACTATCATATCTGCAAGCATTTTCTCAGCTACTTTAGTAAAGAAAGCACTAGAAGTGCAAGATGTTCATAATTTATATAGCTGCTTTTGAATCTGGCTGCAAGATGTAATTATTACAAGTTTATAAAAAACAATTAGATTTTTTTAAAGTGAATTTCTAAGTTGTCTATTTACTTCTAAATTGAGACATTTGGAAACAGCAGGGTTTTATTGCTTGTGTATACATCCTGAACTGAGCATCTGGATTTCGTTTATTTGCTTTTGAATTCACTATGACCAGGAGCCTGCCCCTGGAAGACTTTTTCAGCTTTGGTTCAAGACTTACATTCTTTTCTTTGTACAAACAGTCTGGATTTCAAGTATTGAAGGCAAAACACATAGCAAGCCAAATACCATTTCCTCACTGTAAAGTTAACACAGAGAAAGCCATGAAGCTCCTGAGTAACCCAGGACTATGCTAGCTGCTGAAATAAAGCATGCACATCATGTGCAGAGAAGGAATTGGTATAAATTTGGGGAAATAGACACATACAGACACAGGCATAAAGGACCAGTGCAATAACAAGGAGCAGACATAGCATATCAGCAAGCTAACCAGCACTGAATCTTTATAAATATTAAGGCAAAGAAGGTATTTGAACATAGTCCAATAGGTCAGGGATTTTCATTGGAACAGTTTGTTAATACAACAGGTAAGAATGACTTTGTAAAGTGTAGGTGAAGATAATGGAGTTGAAACAGAAAAACAGAACCAGAGCATCTTGCACTTCAAAAATGCACTCTACATATGCAGGTATCTCCTTACAAGATTTCCACTAAGATCCTGATAAACTGCCTGAGGTACCATTCTATTCTGAATACAAACTGCTACTGATTCAACACAGATTTTTTTCACTGCACTAGGAACCAGACATCCAAAATTCTTTCCTCCAGACTACATCAGCTTATCTTATAAGAAGTTATACAAAATTATCACGATTTTTAAAAGGTTATGAAGACATTAGTGGTTGCTTTGTAAACAAAGACAATTCCCATATTTTAGGTGAAAATTAGATTAATTTTACCCGTTTTCAAAATATTCATGTTGACAGATACTGAGCAAAGTGAACACAAGCCTGCAGCAGGCCTTAACAGCAAAGGAGGTGAACAGGAGCTGCAATAACAAAAACACAGCCAGTAGTAACATATAACTATGATTTCCCTTTGCTTGACACTTTAATTAGGGCATCTGGAACACTGCATTCCATTTTGGGGCCTCAATACAAGGATTTTGATAACCTGGAGCAAGTTTTGCAGGAGGCCATCAAGATGGTGAGAGGGTTTTTAGAAGCCTTGACCCTTAAAGAGAGGATGAGGGTACAGGGCTTGTTTAAGCTTGGATAAAGAGTTCAGAACCTAAAAGCAGCCCTCCAGTACCTACACTGGGGTTAGCCACAAGACAAAGCCAGGTACATGTGGAAATGCACCTGGAAAACCCCTAGAAACTACAAATGAATTGAAACAGAAACTTCAATCAAAAACAGAGTAAAGTTTTTTCACCATAAGGATAGTCAAGCATTGGAACAGATTGACCAGAAAAGTTTTGCATTTCCAGTTTTTGAGATTTTCAAGACTTAGCTGGTCAAAATCCTTCACACCTCACAGGTGATACTGAGCTATCTTGTAATTGCAAGACATTGAGTGAGTTTCCTTTCCACTCTGCCTTGGCATCAAATTTTAGCTGAAATTGCAGACATATCAGCTGTTTCCTTACTTCCTCTTTTGCTTTCTTTGTATGGAGAAAAAATTTGGCAAAAGGCCCTAGAAGAGAGTGAGCTAGCCAGTCTCTACATGCCAGACACTAAACACACAGGCATGAGCAGATAGATGGGAAAACCACAGGTCAGACCAAAGTCCTTCAGAAAGCATTACTCACTAAATACAAAGGTGTCCTCATCCAACTGTAAGAGACTCCAGATTGAGTTCCACATCTTAAAGCAAAAAATTTCCTTGGAGACATTGTTCAGTGGGTTTTTTCCCAACATCTAAAATCAAATTATTGTGGCTACTGTTAAATCCAAGCTAAACAGCAAACAACTTCTCTGGTTTAAAACAATTAAAATACTAAAACAGATCCTACAGATTTAAAGATAAAAAAGAATGCCACAAGGCAAATAGCCTTATTGCTAAGGCTATTTCCTTAGCAATACTCAATTAGGTGAGAGATTTCTCCCGGTGATTGGAGTTTCACGGTGTATTTGTCCAACACAAGTGTCCCACCTACAGATGGCACCACAGATCACAGCAAGCGGCTCCCGGCGCGGCTCGGCTCGCACACAGCGCCCAGATCCCGTTTCACATTTGTTCGCTTTGCCAGGCACACTTGAGCTCGGTCTTTAATGTACACAAGGAAAGGGATGAACCATTCGTCCTTTTCAGATTGCATACATTTGGTTTTTTAAACTAGTTCCCAGTACTGAAAGGATTAACATTCCTTTCCTGCTTTATCACTGTCTTGAATCACTCTCTCTCTTTTTTTTTTAGTGGTTTTTTTCCCCCCATCATTTTGTACTGGAGACTGAAACAAATAAAACTGTTAAATAATGTTCCAAGAAATATAGAGCATGGAAAAGAAAACAGATTGCTGTGAGCAGGAAAATTTGTAATCTGTAGTTCCAACTTTCTCTAATACTCAGCCTACGGGGATTTCAAACTCCAGTCTTGGATTCAGGAGCAGGAAGGGAAAAACAGAAGTAGGCTACGTGCCATGAGAAGTCCTCAGGCAACCTAAGCTTGTATACCACTATTCTATGTATATACACAAGCACACATTGCTAAAAAGTCATTCCCAAAGTCAGCTGTGTAGAAAGTTCTTGTAATTCAATCCTTAATCTCTTTAGGGGGGCATTATATTCCCACTCTCAAGCCACTCTCACATATACCATCGAAGGGTCAGCTGGAAGAATATTAATTTGGCCCACGGTAACTACAGCAAAACAATATCAGCAAGGTAGAAGAAATGGGGTTGAAATACATTACTTCAAAGGCTAACAATGTCTGTGCAAGAAAAAAGCCATTCCATTCGTATCACTTGTGGACTCACCAGCCTGGCAAAACACAGAATAGATTTAAAATAATCTCAAAGTGCATACAATCTGCTTGTGTCTGGTTAATGAACTAACACTGAACTGGGCTGCAGCCTTGAAAGTCTGAAAAGTGAGAATTTATTTTAAAAAAGCTAGCTGTGAACAAAATCCAATATACTAAGCCCAAGTCCCCCCAGTCTCTAGTAAATTTCAGCAAGCAAAACAAACCACTCAATTAAACACATGCTGTACTGGAATTATTATGCTCTTGGGTTTATTAAAACCAAATATAAAATCAATTTTTTAATATCCTAAGTAGCTAAAAAAAGCATTACTGAAACTGAAATGCATTAAGCATTAAAACATAAATTTTCACATAATATACATAGCAAGTATGTGGAATATAAACTGTGAATACATGAGAATTTCTCCTTGTAATTTTAAATAAATTTTGAAATATTGAGGGAAAAGTATTGCCTAGCAGGCATACAAAAAAAAAAAAGTCGCTGAAGAAGAAAGAATTAAGGTCGATAAAAACATACGTATGCTTATGTAACAATTTTCATATTTATTTGAAAACTAAACTAAGACATTCAGATATACTAGAAAAACGAAAATGAAGCCAGTACTAAAGTAACATTTTTCCAATTTGTTCACCTTCCAACTTAACATGGAAACAGTACTCTAACTAATGAAATACAAGGTAACATTTACTGTGACAGAGACTGGGAGAAAAGCTTGCTTTCAGTTTCACATGAACTGGGATCAACACCAATACACGCAGCTATGTTTTTAAACACTGGAAGTAAACCTAAAACCTGACCTTCATATACTGAAGGTCAAACAACTCTGATTTTCACATTATACTCAAGACAAAAAATATGACAGAAGACAGGCAACTATGTCATAAATGTTCAAGTCTAGACCACTTGAAAAATAAAGTAATCCACACCACATCAGGTTCTGTTAGTTAACACCAGCATGGCCACCAGACTGGACTGGAGAGGCACACAGTGCAGCTGAGAGCAGACACTCACACCTCTGGTGAGCTTTCCCAAATCAGGCAACTCCTCCTTTCAAAGCATCAGTGACTGTGCCATGATAATGCGCCTGCTGTCACTGGTGCAGTGTCAAGGACAGGGCCTTGTGCTCCCGGCAGTTCAACTAATCATGAGAAAAACACTAAAAACGCAACTTGGTAATTAAGTTACACCTTCATCTACAACACAGAAAGATTCAAGGACAACACTACATTTGTAAAGGGCTTGAAACAGTTTCTGCAGGGGGCTGGGAGAGAATAATCACAAAGCCTGGATCACACACTATTTTCCACTTCAGAAATCTGTTTCTCCTATGGGGGAGCACAAAACATCGTAAGACAAATCTCACAGCAACAAATATGTGCTTCAAGCCCAGTCTGCTAGAATTTGGACTATATTTACTAATAACAAAATATTTTGGTAGGGACATGAATCCTCAATTCCATTACACTATTTCTAGGTGCATTACAGGGATGAAAAAAAAAAACCCAAACATTTAAGCCCTTTAAGACCACTATGCTGCCTCAAAAGACCCTCAATAAGGGAGACTGGCCATGTACTATGCTGTTCTGGTGCTCAAGAAAATATTTGAAATGCTTTTGTATGTCTATTTCCATAGTTTAAGTCTAGCACATCTTGTACAAAAGCAAAATATTTTTCACATTCTATAAATACAGGAAAACCTCTTCTTTCCCAATTAAGTGTTCAATCCTTTCAAGGAGCACTAAACCTTCCCAATCTTCACTTCTTTCCAGTCTTCAGATCCTCCATGTCAATCTCTTCTAAACACTGAAATTAAACATCTTTCTCACACCATGGTACCTCAAATTTGACAATATCCCCAGCAAAGCCTTATGCAGACCAAGTAGAAGAGAAAAGTTTTATACCATACTTATGTCAATAATGTGTTCTTTTCATCTATTAACATGCCATGGCTGACTCACCTTAAGATTCTAAAATTACCCAGACCTTTTCCTGAGAAATCAGCTGTTAACTATTCAAGCTCCATTAGCTTAGCCAAAATGTAGGACATTAATTACTTCATTAATTATTTCAACTGCCCAAGGCTTCATTCTACTCTTAGCTGAGGAAGCAGCAACATACTGTTCTCCTCCCATGATTCAACTTCTAATTTAACAGAATGCTTTCACTAATAACCCAAACTAGGATGCATTTTTGAAAAAATTTAACTGATACATTACTTCAAAAGAAAGCCTCTTAAACCATGTCAAAAATTCTACTCAAGTCAGAATTTATCACATTTATGGTTTTTTCCTACCACAAAAATTATTACCACAGTAGAAAGAAACTGTTACACAAAACTGTCATCAATAACTATGACAGCTATTATCTGGCTCATTCATGACTTTCAAGGAGCTACCAAAAAACTGTAGAATCATTCCCTGTACCAGTTAAACCTAAATCCCCCTCTCATGGCTTACACTTCTATATTCTGTTTTTAAAATATAGCATTTGTCCATTTGCCATTTTCAGGAACTTCATCCATCCACCATGACTAAGGGCAACTGCAATGCCTCTCAATTTGCCTCATTAAGTTCTCTGCACATGCAGACATGAAATACATTAGAACCAGCTTATTTTAAAACAGCTCAGTAGACAAAATAAGCCTTGCCTCTCCTTGCCTGCCCTCCTGTCTTCAGCTCCTTTTTCCTCCTGCTTCTAAGAGATGCCATTCCCACCATACCTGCAGGAAGGAACATTCCAGACCTCTAAGCCTTAGATTTAGATGATAGCATACAGGCAAATATCTCAATTGCCTTTTTTTCCCATGCTATTTCTCATTTCCAAACATGACAATTCATTAAGGTGACTGTGGTGACAGTGGCCTTCTCCATGCAATTTCAGGCAATAGATTCCACAGAGACATACAATTTAAATTTTAATAATAATCTTGTGTTACCAAGATTCACAAAAAAACAAAGAAAATAATCTATTCCCACATTGCAAGTTCAACCAGAATTTTAATTCCTCAGTGTTCAATTACTTTCAAACCTGAAAAATACAGTATACCTAGGCCACTCAGTTTTTTCATGTAAAGATATTTCAATGGCTTTCTTTGCAATATATAACTCATGATCCTGGCTTGGCTGACCTTTTATCCACTGGCCATTTTTGACTTTCCAAAAGAATACAAGTTTTGGATTTCATCTACAGTTTCCTTTAAAGCATTTCTGATGCATTTCATACCAGCTTCAAAATAACAAGATTTGAAAAAAAGCTAGAATGAGCACAAGTATTTTCTTTTAGCTGTACAAACTCATTAGCACATCACACACTTATGATCTGCAGCTAAGTGAACCTTCTTCCACAGTCCCAACAGCCCCTGAAAAAGGTTCACTCATTAAGGCATCCCAGCCCCTTTATCTTGCTGAGCAGTGCAAGTTCCTGAGCTTCCCTACAGGCTCCAGTCCTTCAGCTGATGTCCCCCAGTGCTCCTCCTGAGCTCTACAACCATTTCATGAAAATGGATCAGCAAAGCACACTGCCTTCAGTTCCTGAGAAATCTGCACTTTTTCCAGGTTCACCTCTCTGGGGACAAATAATAGCTCTGATGCAAAAATATTCAAGGAACATTTTAAGTTTAAACTAAGCAGGGAGATTTTTAGTCGAAAATGTACATCAATGTGCATTCTCCTGATCAGTTTTCTCACCACTCACTAGTGACAACTGGCTGCATATACTTTTCAAAAAAAAAGTCCTTCCAGAACAGAGATAAAGAAGCAACAGGGAACTTCTTATGACCAGACTGAAAAGGTTACAAATCAGGAAGACACAGCCTCAGATTTCCCAAATAATTAATGAAGTAATGACTCAAGAGTCACAAGTATGGGTAAGTAGAAGCATACTAAACCTGTCAGCGAGGTTCCAAAATCAAAGCATAAATCCAATTTAATGGTCACTTAATGGTACATTTGACAAACGAGTTTATAAATTTTTGACTAAGCAAAATGCATACATGTTATTAAACATTTCAATAATTAAATCTCCTTTGACTATTGATCTTAATAATGTACATTTTCTTAGAAGATTAATATTTTATAAAATAAAGGAAACTTAGAGAACAATGTTAAACTAATAGTCTCAACAAGAAAAGCAGATTTCTATCTCATACCTCTACACTGGGGCTAAGGCTGCTCGGCAATGTTTCTGATGTCACTGTTGTGCTTGGAAGGCTGGAGAAGTCCCAGGTATTCACAGGCTGTATTGGTTCAGATGGCTGAGAGTGATCAATGCATTTTGGATTGTCCAATAAGGTCACTTCATAAAATTCTTGAATATCTAAACATGTAAAAAAATTGTGGTTAAGCATGATAGTTACTCTAACATTCTGATTTTAACTACATCTTCCTCTTTGAAAACAAATGAGAAATGGCTTCATCTGTCATGAGTAAATTCATAGGGATCATCACATGAACCTCCCCCACTGCACACACAACTCACTCTGTCCCCACTCACTCTGGGCTTCTGCCAGCGACCCCAGGAGCACAGGAACAGCAGAAGCACATGAAATAACTGCAGTGGAATAGTGGAAGGGATGGGCATCTATGTTTCAAGTTCTGGTATACATAATTTCAACTAATGTAGCCTTTGGTTAGCTGAAATCTACTGTTCAAGGGCAATATTAGAAGGTCTATTTTGTACATGTTTCAATTAAATGGCCACAGAAATAGAAGTATACTGATGAAATCAGCAAGAGAGAGAGAGAGCCTACAAGAAGTTAGGAAAGGGAAAATTGATTAGGATAGGTCATCATCTGCTTTTTCAGTCTAAGTACCAGAAATAGGATGAAACTTAACAGTATGAATTACCAGTCATAGTATGAACTACTTAACAGCTTTCTCTATAACACTGAAGACACAGCTGGAACCTTCTGGGAAATAAAAATTTGGCTGTATTATATTGTTTATTGACATCCTACTCACTCCATGAAGCATCAATAAAAATAACACACTATAAAGTAGCACCAAAGGTGTTCTTATGAAGTATAGATGTATCAAAGTTGCTACCACAACTGCAATCACATCCACAAACACACACATTAAAAAAAAAAAAAAAAAAATCAGAAAAGGTATAGGCTAAGGGAAGGGCAAGAAGTTGTCCTGTAAAGCTTTTAGTCTCTTATTCAAAGTAAAAGTCTGCTTAACAGATTTGCAAATTCCTGATTTTTAATCACACCAATTTCATAGAAGATAAACACACAAGCACAGTAAGCCAAAGGAAATAAGACCCAGCCATGAGTAAGGAGTCTAAGCTGCAGTTTTGTAGCTTTCCAGCAACAGCGGCACAATAACCAATTCCTTTATAGAGCCACCCCACAAAAGAAAGACTACACAACTAAGAGTTGTAACTGGCACATAAGATTCCAGTCTTATGTGTTCTAATAGACACTGCACTTCTGCTCTTTACCAGTTCAGAAAACTGAAATTCTCAAATTCCATTTGTATCTTTCCTCTGAGCAAGAGTCAAATTCCTCCCAACAGCTTACATTAATTTTTAAAGTTATACTTGCTCTTAGAGCTGCTGATTGGAAGAGCGAGCGGTGAGGGCTGCAGAAGACATTAAGTGACCTAGATATACAGGAGCAAAGCAGCCTAAGAGATACAAATTGCCTTTAAATCTATCTTTCACATTAGCTCCCTCAGTTGCAAATTTGTCTTGTAGCTGCATTAACATCAATACATCAATCAAGCACACCCAGTAAAGATTTTCCCCCCTGACAGAGAGTACTTTGTGTATTAAAATAGGCAGTGGTTTAAGTTGATTCTATAGCTGCAATCCACAGCAACCAAGCCAGGAAGATCACTACATTATTTATGGGAAGGGGTTATTTGTGCAACTGTTTTGCAACAGAAATCTAGGACACTGATTTTCAATTCTGCTACTACTCTTTTAAGTCCCTGCCAGAGGAGGTAGCCATTTATTCCTCCTGCACAACTCTCATTTCAAAAAGCACAGCATTTCCCATACCTCACCTCCACTTCTCCACGGAGGACACCACAATAGATTTGCTACTGAAAGATGGCAAGACATAATATGCACCACTTAACGAGGGGATTAGTTTATGTTTATCCTGGAGTTGCTCCAAATCCACAAAGTTTCTAGAAACTTGGTGTCTATATGATAATATCTACCTTCTAAAAAAAAGTTTCCATTTTTACTACTCAGAATGCAAACATTAAGTATGCACAAGTATAGGCAAGCCACCTATGAACCCTGAACAGATTAGGTCCCCAAGAATAACACCTGACAGTTATAGTCTATAAAGCCTAGTCTATACTAAATTAAACCTAAAAATTCCTTCCTATTGTCTACAGCTATATATCAGCTCACAAAAATATGTCAACACACTTGAATATGTACTTAATACATGTTAATGATGTGAGAATGCATTAGCACATGACAAGTTCTAACATTCTTCTGATTATTACAAATAGCAGATAGTAAAACACTAAGTTTTAATTGTATTTATGGTCAGATTCCCTCTTCAAGCTAGGATGTGCTGTTTTTATATTACAGCATTTTTCTTACATATTAATTCCAAGAGAGATTATATCTCAAAGTAAGTTACAGAGAACTGATTCAAACCAGGTATCACACAACACTAAAAGGAAACACAGATGGGGAACATTTAGACACTAGAGGGGAACATTAAAAGGAGCATTGAAAAAGAGGAGCACAGAGTTTTAGGAAGCCAAAAATGACAAAAAGTGATGAATGGTAGGCAACAGAGAAAACCATCCTGGAATTTGGTCGGCCTACAAGTAAAATCACATTTAATAGCTAAATCAGAAATATGTTTGACAGTAAAAAGAATAAAAGCCTGTACAAAGCAAGTGACAGACCACCAGTTCTGCAATGGAGAACTCCTACACAAAAGAAAATTATATTTCTTAGCCTATTAGTAGTGTGAAAAGCAAAGGAATGGTGACAAACTGGGGTTTTTCATTCTAAAAGAAATGTGCTGGTGTCTTTTCACCCCTTCTCATATTCTCCACTCATCTTAGTTTTGCTCTTTGAACAGGCTTGTTCACCAGTAACATGATATACCAGAAGCTAAAACTGCTCACTTTTAAAGCAAACAAGAGTTATCTGCCAAATACAAACTGAAACCCAAATCCACTTTACAAGGGAGATCCAGCTTCACAAAAAACCACAACACAGTAATTAAAAGAAGAGCACAACTGCAAAACCAAATCCTTTTCTTTTCTAAAGTATATTTGAGGGCATTTCAAGAGACTACATCAATTCTGTCTAAAGAATTGCCTCCAAGGACAAGGATTCCAACCAGCAACATGACACCACTCCAAGATCAATTTCTTCCCTGCTCCTTAGAAATCAAACATAAGACCTCTGCTTGTCATTTGTACAGCTATGTGCAGTGTCTGCTACTTTTTGCTATAGATTCAGTGGGGAATACTTGTAATCAGGATAACTTAAGATCAGTAAAATCTCATTGTGTTCACTTATGCATGAACCTTTTGGTAACTGTGACTTTGCAAGTGAAAGATGGGATACCTATAACAGCAATTTCTTAAGGGAATGGTGTAACCCTACACACAAGGCATTGCTGCTAACAGGCCATGGGCCTTGTGTTCACTGAATAACCAGGGCTCTGCACTTGTCCTGGCCTGCCCAGAGCTTTGTTTTAGCTTGTCCAACTCTACCACCAACTATCTAAAGACCAGATGATTGGTGACTCATCTAACTTGCATGGCTTTTACCTAGCTTCAGACAATTGTGTGAGCTAACTCCTATTTCTATAAATATTTTTATATATAACACACAAATAAATATATGCTACATATGATCCATAAATAGTATACATGTGAAATAGTATATTTGTGAAATCATTCACTGTTACATCACACAATTGTCCAAAGCCAACTAAAAGCTGTACATGAATACAAGTGCACCCACACACACAGACTGAATGTACAAATTCACATTTGTGTGTGCAACAGCTAATACATACCAATGAAAATGGGTTATTCTGTAGGGAATGGATTACCTATGACCTCAGAACAAAAAGCTGCATACAAGAGCAAAGGCATAGCATGACAAGAGAGGCCTTGGAAACAAAGACACAGGATGGTATCAGAGGCCTTAAGTCTACAAACAACTCAGCAACTGCTAATTACTGGTTAAAGGAAGGCAACCTGAGAACTGGGCAAAAAAAGTTCGGTGTAACAGAAGAAAGAGCATCCAGCATATATAAAATATACAGTATATATAAGAAAATCAAATGCAAGTGCAAAGTAGAGAAGAAAGAGTGAAGCATAGAATGTCAGCAAACAACAATAACCTCAACAAAACATAACAGTGAGGAGAAAGAAACAGTCAGCACTGCACACCTCCATGGGAAAGATTCCCTTGACTCAGTCTCCCACTCCCTGAACTTTTCTGACCAAATTTTAATATGTTCTGGTTTTCAAACAAGCATCAAGCAACTCCATGTGATTTTTTTTATATGACATTAGTTTCAGACTTCTGATACTGAACCTTTGCGTTATGGTATAGAGGGAACCAATTACATTTCATTGGCATTTGCTATTTACCTGAAAAAGGTTCTAGTTGAGATGAGTGTCTGTCTCAAAGTAACAAGTAATAGGACAAGAAGAAATGACCAAGTGGTGCCAGGGGAGGTTTGGAAATGATGAAAAATTTCTTCTCTGAAAGGGTTGTCAAGCCTTGGAACAGGAAATATCCAGGAGAATGTTAGAGTCCCAAGAGGTGTTGAAAAGACTTGTAGGTGGAATTCTTAGGGATATGGTTTAATAGTGGTGCTGTGTTAAAGGTTGGACTCAATGATCATAAAGGTCCTTTGCACCTTAAATAATTCTGTGGTTTATTCTTTTTTACATTGAAAGCATTCCTCTAATGATCACAGTAACCAACTGATTTTGGGCTTTGCATTTTTACAGTTTAAGCATTTTGACCATTTGTGGGTTATAGATGGTTTTTCTTAAATAAATGCCAGGAAATTCCACACAAGCTTAGCATTTCATGAACTTAAACAGTAACACATTTACTATAACAAACTGCTTTGGACACTGTCCATGTAAACCAGTGAACTGTTGTCCTTACATCATGTACTACACAAAGGTATAAACTGCCACCAAAATATGTGATTTAACAATCCCATTTGTGTATGCTGTATTAATTGTATTCCTATCTGAAGGTTCTCAGCTTTGCATATGAGCAAGAATTAATTTAAGAAGTTATGGTTCTTTTCTGTTTGTTCATTTTTCTTATAAAATCTAAATTCATGTTTTGCATTCTAAAATGCAAAAGGGGGATTTATCTGCTGACAATTCTAATGCTGGCTGACTAATACAGCTCAGGAGAATATTCACCACCTTTGCCCCAAGGCACACTTCTAGTTCATGGCCAACTTTTTGTCACCAGGCCTGCCACATCCCTTCTTGCAGCACTGCTTTCCACCTGGGTGACACACAGTATATATTGGAAAGGAGGATTGCTCCTACCCAGGGGCTGGACTCTGCATTTCTACTTGTTGAACTCCATGAGGTTCCCATTTCCTCAGCCTGCCAAGGTCCTTCTGCACGGCAGCATGGCCAGGATTTACATGCTTCAGCTACTTAGTAAATCCTGCCCTCAGCAGGTGCTCCTTTTCTGATCTTCAGCAGCAGAACAAACCAATTTCAGCCAAAGCCAGCAAGGCAGAAAAACACTAGGTAACTTTACCTCACCATACAGCCTTTACCATACAAAGATTTTCAACACCAGCGTTGTTCAGGAGAACCTCTCAAAGCCACTGCCCTCCCTCAGACTTGGAAGCAATGAAGGAGCTTATGAATTCCATTAGAAATTACCTATTTCTGTTTAGTCCATGCAAACAATTTCCTTTGTCATCTCTCATTGGTCTGCCTCTTCTCAGACATTTGTTCATCTAAATGGAGCACATGCAAATGTCTGGTTTTGGTTATCATGTTACCCATATTTGAAAAAACAGGTTTGTTAACAACTTGACTACCTGTGTGTTGTCCAGGAAAAGGTGCAATCCCATTAGAAATGAAGTACTTCTCTAAATCAAGGAGGGGAGGGAAACACAGCTTTATTTCTTAGGGCTTCCTGCCAAAGCACCCAAAGCACTTCAAAACTTAAGTCCTAAAACTACTAGAACGAAAACAAAGGTCAACCTGCTATTTCAGTTCAGAGCAATCTGAGATAAATGGTATCTGCCAAATTCTTAACAGCCCAACATAATGAATATATAGACAAAACAGAGTCAAGATCACTGTCAGAACAGGCAAAGGAGTCTGCCAACACTACAGACTTTCATTCTTCAGTCATAAAGCAACTCCTACTAACTCCAAGGAAGGCTCAATCATGCATGCTTACTTCATCTGCTATGTCAAGCTAAGAATATCCATTTAACACAAGTAAAGCACAGCCTGAAAACTGCATAATTAGTGATCAACAAAAAAATGCAAAGACCAAGAAAGGCTTCATGTCCATTTACCAAGCCTATGACCACAGTTAAGTAAGCATTCCCTTTGTGTATTTAATGGTTGTGTTGTCATGGTGTGTCTCTGATGAAAAATAAATGTTTGCATTTGTACTATGAGAAGTGAAAAACAGCCTCATCACAACCCCTGTAAAGCCCTTTTCAGGATTGGCTGTCTGGAGATCTGTTTCTTCTTTAAAACTGCTGCACACAATCAAGACTTCTTAAAAATTTAAGGAGCAACTCATGGTGCAGCTTTCTCACTACACATTCTGTTCCACAAAATCCTTTGCCACCAGCTGCAGATCCAGCTACTGACCCCCAGCTCTTTTACCAGCCTCAGTAAGTGTGTCCTATCCTTTGAACATCCTTTCTGCACACACTTCTTTGCTTACCTCAAATTCCAGATGTTATTTTCCACTTCTCACTTCCAGCTCTCATTAATTAGTGCTTAATCAAATTGTTTGCTTTTATTCCTCTAGCTGCTTTTTACACTCAGACAAATTCAACTCTTTACCAGCCTGACCACTTACACTTCCCAAACTGCTCATTCATATTTTCCTCTTTGGTTACTAACACATCTTTCACCATATCTTCACAGAATCAATTGGTAAAAAGAACTCTGAGATTGAGTCCAATCTATGATCTATCACCACCATGTCAACTATATCACAGGTCACATCCAGTCTTTCCTTAAAAAGTGCTTCACATTGTCTCTATCCAATTTTCTTTCAGAAAACCACAGCATCTTCTGGGTCCAGAATTAAGGTAGGAAAAACTGACACAGATAAAAATTGACATATTGACTTCACTCTTAAGCCTTATTTGCAGTATGTCCCCTAGGTAATGGCAGTATATAGGACTGATGATGTTTCTCACCAGACAAATGTATTCAAAAAAATCAAACTTCTTTTGGGATGAGTTCACTCAAGCCTCCAAGCTGAGTTTCCACACAGGTTCACAGCTTTGCTCACATGAGACAGCACAAGCTTTGGTTTCTTCTACCTGCAGCAAGCTCAGGCTCCAAGGTAATTCTGTGGCAGTGGTGGCTGGGTGTGCCACAGAGCAGCATCTCCTCCAGCACTAACACTTGTGCGTCTCCTGCAGCCAAATTTTAACCCAAGTTTCTGAAAATCACCTAAAGTTGCAGTGATTTTACAATTTGCTCACACGCTCTCCTTGCTGCTCCTCTGTTTTAGGTTGACTTTCTTATTTCAAGCCAAAATAAGTCAGCTGTTTTGAGGGCATGGCTGGGAAGATACTCACACATGACAAGATCCCTATAAAAGCTGTACCAGAGAACTCTAGAGCCTCCCCTAACTTGGGGAAAGAACACGAAGCTAAGGAGGTTATTCTAGTGTCAGCCCTACACCTTCTGCAGTCTCTTAACCATCTTGCAAATTTGGCCTAGTTATAATTCAGGAAACCATCTGTGCCAGGAGACTCCTAGTCAGCTGCTACAGTTCAGTTTCTTTGAAGATTCCTTCCCCCTGCACCAAAACAAGCTCCATCTCTCAAAACACAGGCAAAGCAAATGCACAGGGGGCACATGGCATTCCAGCTGCAGAGCTGAACAAGGTGTTCTGCCCTTGCTGCTAGGACCACCATGGAAACAGGACCAAGATCAGGACAAATATCCTCTCTCATGCTTCCCCCCTTCCCCTACACTGTACCCAGCACTGAAGGAAATGATGAGGGAAATGAGGAGCAAATCCAGAACACAGACAGAAGCAGGGGAGGAGCACACCTAGGGAAAAAGAGGTGAAAGAACATGGGAAATAAAGCAAGGACAGGCCAGAGAGCAAACTTTCCCAGAACCTGGAAACTACACCAATTATTCAAAATTTCTACTGTCTTTCCAGTCCCTGGATGAACAGCAGATTTATTGACAAGTGGGTTTTATTGTCAGCAGACCCTTTCAATGGTAACCCTGGGAAGAGAAAACTGCAAGTGATATATTCTACAGTGCAGCTATTCACCACTGAACACACAGTCAGTGAAATACCACAAGGATAAACTTTTGCCACAATACTATTTATCTGCATACCAGTAGCTACTCAACTTACTACTTACTTGCTATTTTAGGCTACCAAAAGCAGCACCTAATCCCAAAAATTCAATACATTGCCCTGTCACACACACATGCAATACAGGGTGGAAAAACTTTAAAAAGCAAGCTAGCTACTGCACTACACTACATACAAACTGTATGCAAACTGCACTACATACAAAATAGTAAGTAATTCTTAAAAAAAAGAAATAAAAATAAAAAAGAGGAGCAATGAGACTGCTTCACTTAATAATAAGTTTCTTGAAGAGTAAGACATGAAGGTCTTCCAAAGACTGGGACATTCAAATAAACTGCACTGAAACATACTAACAATGACTGAACTAACATTCCAGTCATCTGGACACCAACTAAAATATTTATCCTCCCTCCAGCTGGATGAAAGTAATCAAGAACTTAACAACCTTTGTAAACATAAGCCTTAGTCAAATTTCTGTAAAACTGACCAACTTCTGTGTATTCAAAGGAGACCAAAGCAAGCATAACCACAGTATAAGCCTCAGGAAACTTGTCCAGAAGTTGACGAACATCTCAAAGTTGCAAGGATTGTACTGTATGGATGCCTCAGCCTCAAACATGAGTAAAGATATTTTATCACAGAAATTGCAGTCTGGGGAAAAAGTCACAAAAATGCAGCAAGGGTAAGATTTTGATGTGAAAATAACCTATTTAGCACCTCCAACAATTTCAGTACTATCCAATGCTACAAAAGATCTGATTGTCCCTAAACCTTCCCCTAATAAAAACATAACAATAATAAACCCCAGCAATATTCACTGACTGTAACAAGATCCTCAACTTACTGCCTAGAATTTCTGCATTCTTGAGGCAATCTTACTCAGCAGAGTCTGAAGGCTCTAAGGCTTCAGTAACCTCTGAAAATGGGAAGGCCTGAGCTGATTGGGAAAGTTAACTGTGCCATCATGGCACGTGCTCTGTTAACATACTGCTGAAATAGAAGTTCTAACTTCCCCAAGGCTTCCCCAAAAGCAAGGACTTTTGGTTTCAGTTCAGAAGAGGAGCTTGTGTTTAACTGTGTTTGATTTCCAGTTAGCCAGCAAGTAGAGGAAACACTGCCAAGGTGGCTTAGAGAGGAGTGAGGAGGAGCGAGAAGGGCTCCAGAGCTGCCTCACACAGCTGAGCTGAGACCCCACCCAGGCAGCAGGAATTTGGTCAGTCCACTCCAAAGTGGAGCAACTTTGCGGAGTGCTGACCCAATCCAATCTACTTCAGCCTAAAACCTAGGGCTGTTTTCCTAATTTGGTTCAGAAAGCTAATGTGGACAGAGATGAGAAATCTGCAGACTGAGTTCTATATTCCTAGAATTTTCAGTCTGAATCACACTGCTGAGAAACCTGAACCAAGAGCTTATTTTATGGAATCATCAACTTTTTTCAAAATTTTCAGAGACAGGACTTACTCTTCTGGGGTGTAAAAATGTATTAACAGCATTTGTAATATGTTTTGTTCAATTAATAAGGCTCATACAAACTATGGTTAAAAGTACCCTCATGTTTACTGGGAGAAGCTGCTCTTTGGTTCAGTAAGGATTACTGAAACAACTACATTTTTTTAATTTAAAATTTCCTACACTTGGTGTTTAGTGCTAGGAAGAGCCAGCACATAAGCACAATTTTCAAGGCAGGTATTCATGCAAAAGGACTCTAAGTGAAACAAATGAGACTGCTCAAACAAGAAAATTCAACACATTGAACCTTCCCTAGTAAGAATTGCCATTTTATACCAAAAAGCCTGAGTATGCACAGCTACAAAATTAGATGATAGATAGATAGATAGATAGACAGATAGAGAACCACCCTACTTTAGGCAAGAAGGGTAGCACAGCCAACTGCATTACCAGCATATGTAGAGACTCTCTAGAATTCCCTTTTTCTGGCACCAGTGCACATTGAGTTAGTTCTTGTCAAGAAAATGAATGCTTCTGAAGTAGCAAACAACCTTATGTCTCTAGCTATAGCTGTAATATTTTTAATTTTAGACATCTATTTTAATATGGTAAACCTCAACATGACACCCATTAAAAGCAGATCTTAATTAAGCAAAAATATTATGTGTATAAACAGAAGTCTGCCTCATATGTTTTTCTGTCAGAAGTGTTACTTTTGGATACAAGGGTTTTTCTTCCTGTATTTTCAAAAAGATAAATATATCTGTACCTTTTCAAGAACCTGTAGCTTCTGAAAAGGTAAAAGGGTACCTAAGCTGAGAAGAACTCACCTGCAGAATAATTATCTCCCTATTTGAAGATAAATATCAAATGCCTTACCAAAGTGAAATAAGTCTACCTCATGGTTCTATAAATGGATATTTTTCTTTGGTGCCTTCATAATTTGGCTCACCAATGATGAGAATATTGGGAACAAGCTGTTTTAACTGAAAACAAGAAATCAACAACTAGAAAAGATACCACACATTTTTGAGCCCGTACTAAAGGAAATTGACTTGAAACTGACACAATTCTCAAGTTGATGTCAACTGCAGGCCCTTGGTATTCATTTAATTAAGGTTCTAGACATTATTACACATAGCTGGTTGAAGCAATGGAAAATGCCACATTATGGAAGATAGAAAATATAAAAATGGGCTTTTTCAGGGACTGCTTTAAGGAGGTCACATGTGGTTACAACTTTTGTTACAGATTCAAAGTTCTTACAGTTACATCATTTAAAATGTAACACTTGCAATGTGGATCCAGTGACGCTGGCTGTTCACACTGCCTGGTTACTGATCTAATTCAAACCATTTAAAGCCATAAATCAAGAACAAGGTCAAGCTTGTAGATTGCTAAACTAAAACTTTATTAAGAGGACTAAAAGGAGAGGATAACAAAGTTTCAAATGAAAAATTAATATTACTTATTCTTCAGTATCCAAATCAACATCATAAAAAAACCACCCTTTCAACTCCTAACACTTATTTAGTTTCTAAAACCTTTTAATATCTAAAAACATGAAACACTATTAAAATCTGTAGTTTTCAGGAATATTTAATTTCCTCCATTATAAACTCAAAGATGTATTTCTGTGCATAATGCTATTTATTGCTTGAAAGAACAGCATTTGATTGCCAAGTCAAAAATTATACTAAAAAAGATACATGAAGTTGATAGCAGAGCCTGACTACAACCTTCACAAACCTACCTACTATGGGCAAACAAGTCTTGGATATAGTGCAGTAACTTGGCAGAAAAAGCAGAAAATAAATGGATGAAGTTTGGTGAGGATTTTTTTAGTGTTGTTCTATTAAAAAAAAAAAAAAAGGACCCAAACCAGAAAGCAAAAGTAGCACACTTTCTAGAAGAAGCATCTGTAAGAGCAATAACTTTGTATACTTGAGCCTGAAACTTGCTGCCAGAACAGCACTGGCTATTTCAGCTGGGAGCACATCACAACTTCTATAAAATGCACACTTCAAATTCAGCCATAAAGCACTGACCAAGAGAGAATTCCAGGTAAGTCTAACCCCCAGCACAACTGAACACTTCATCCAGCCTGCTCCCAGATCTTCATGGACACAAGACAAGCAGGAGCCAGCTCCAGGCCTTCCCAGTAACTGCAGCCATGCTCCAGATCACATCTTTGCAGGGAGTGTCCCCATCCTTACCCCCACCATGCAGCAATCACACCACAAAAGAAGGTGCTTCCAGGAAAACAGCAACCAGGAGCAGCCTGCCAGGAACAAGAACTCCCCTGATATTTGCACAGAAAGTAGCAGGTTAAAGGAGAAACACCCAAGTTGACAGCATAAATGGCTTGGCAAGTGCCAGCCTTCTGCCAGATGGTTTGGGAACCAATATGTATGGAACTAATAAACCATCACACAGGGACCCAGGAAATGCAAAGTTAATGCAACATGCCCAAGAAGCACCTGCTGTGCATGCACAGATGAACTGAACTCAACAAGAACAAGGGTCCTGTGGCTGCAATATGCAGCTCCTCACAAGCCCAGAAAACAGGTCACACAGCCCAGCCAGGCAACAACCCACTCCTCCTTTCTGCTCCTGCAGAACGAAGCCAGCACTCAGGAGGCTGCTTGCTCCTTCAAGTCCACCACTACTACTACTAGGTGTAGAGTTATCAACAATGAAGATTCATATGTGGATATGAGGAGAAGCTACACCTTGCAGTTTGAATATCAAAGGCAAACAGATGGATATTTTTACAATGAAGGGGACAAACAGAGTACTGCATGGACCTTGTAGAGTTTTAAAATAAAAAACTCACACATACACACACCCAGAACAAGAAAAATGGCAGTCAACACTGAAGTTTTCTGGGTGAAAATAAAAAGCACTGCTGCTGCTGTACATTAAATATTTGACACAAGATTTCAACATTCTGATGTGCCAAAGAGTGAATCCGTTCACACATGCCCCATAAGGATTATGTTTAGCTTTTCATCATGGAGTTGATGAGCATCAGCTGTGTAGCGAAGGGAAATGCAGAGTTCCCATAAGGAAAAGTCTTTTAAGTGACCTATTTTCACAACTACCCTTCATGAAGTTACATGTTAAGAAAAGAAACCAGCACAACTACTGTCTTCTGAAAATCTACACAAGATGAAATAAATACTCCAGAAGAAAGCATTCAGCAGCAATGCATGTCTATGTTTTGCCAGTCCCGGTGCTTCCACCACAACAGAGGTTAAAAGAAGCTGCAGCCCTGAGAAGGAAGATGTGCACCCTGGCACAGTAACCATGTAGTAAGTGCAGTAACAAATATAGCTACAATGTTTGCCATTAGCCCAATTCAGACACTGGTTACTATTAAAAGACAAGGATGCAGAAGAAATTTTATTCTTGAGGGTAAACTAACGGTAGCTGTCATAAAGATAGTGACAATCAATCAAGAAGAAACCACTTCTCACTGTTGCTCTGCAGAAGTTTCCAAATAAAGACAGGATTCTGCAAGTTCTATTTACGCTCAGGGCTTTTTTTCCAAAGAGACCGGCAGGAAATTCAAAATTATATGTGAGTGCTTCTAAGAACTTATGGGAACATATCAAGTCAAGCACTATAAGGACAGTAAACTGAAATTTAATAGTGCTTTCACTATACTTTAATATGCAACAAAGGAAAAGAGATGACTGTAGTACTCCCTGAAGCATTAGAGGCTTCTTCTCATTTACTTTAGGTTAAATCTGCACTTCAGTTATACACTTTGTGATGTTTTTAGAGACTCTTCAACAGGAATTGCCTGATTCCTTATAGTAAACATATTTCAAGTAATTCACTAACCTGTTACATACAGACAGAAAAAACCCCACCCTCCTTAGAAATTTATCAGGTGAACAAAGATGCATAGAGAAACAATCTAAAGAAATCTAGGACATCTCACAATTAAAAACTACTCCACAGTTTTAAGCAGTTTGGACCAGTTAAAAGCCTCAAATAAAGAAAGTACGTGTAACAAGTGAACTGTTGATCTGTAACAACACGTGTGTTACTATGCAAAACAAAAACACAACAAGAAGCACATGGCTTCTAACTCACGGGTAAAACACCTTTTGCTCTTAACACCACAAGTGACAGCATCGGCAAGAACCGACCGACTTGCGCACGAACTGAAAGAAGCCGAGCTTTACCTATCAAAGCCTGGAAAAGGTTACTTTGGAAGATGCTGATGACACGCTCGATGGAGTTCCGCAGCTGCCGATCCTCCGCCTGGCTCAGCTTGGAGCGGTATTCCTCCAGGAGGCGCAGGGCTCGCTGGGTATCTGCAAGCGGAGAGCAGACACACGGCTGACCGGGGCGCACCGGGCACAGCACCGGGGATGCAACAAGCCCCCGGGGCCGGGACCGCCCCGGCGCGGCGGCTCCTTTGTTCGCAGCCGGGAGAGCGCGGGCGGGACGGAGCCCTCGGCGCGCCCGCAGCCCCGCGGCTCCCGCCGGCCGCCCCCCCGCCCGTCCCGCCGCGGCGGCGGCTGTCAGCCGGCGGCTCCCGGGCTCCGTTCGCGGCCGTGCGGCGCTCACCTTGCTTCCTGACGGGCATCGCGCCCGCGCCCCCGCCCGGGGCTGCCCCGGGGCTCCGCCGCGCGGGCCGGGAGCGCGGCCCGGGGCAGCGCGGGGAGCGGCGCCCCCTGCCGGCCGGGCGCGGGGGGGGCGGCGGCCGCCCCGCGGGACCGACCCCGCCGCCCGGGGAGCGAGCGGCTCCGCGCGGGGCTCCCGCCGGCGCCGCCGCGGCGCCTCGGCGCGACGCGGGGCAAGCCGGGCCGGGCGGCGCCGGTTCGGAGCGGGCGGGCGGGACAGCGCGGTGCAGGCGGCGCGGCGGGCCGGGGCCGGAGCCGAGCCGGACGGGGCTGGGGCGCTCCCGCCGCCTCCCGCCCGCACTGCTCGGAAATTCCAAACTTTCCAGCCAAAATGGCGGCCTGGAGGCTGGGGGAGCGCGCCCCCCCCACGTGACCGGGCCCGGCGGGCGCCCAATCAGGGCCCGGCGCGGGGCCGGTACCTTGGCGGGGGGGGGAGGAGGCAGGTGAGCGCTCCCCGCCTTAAAGGGGCCGCCCCGCCCCGCCCCGCCCGCCGCGCCCGCGCCGCAGGGCCCAGCGCCGGACACCGGGACCGGCGCCGGGAACGCGATGGGAACCGGCACGGCGGAACCCGCCACGAGCCTCCCCGCAGCCGATCGCCACCGCCGCCGTCCCCGGCACGCAGCTGGCGGTGCCCGGCGTGGGCTGCGGGAGGGCGGGGCGGCTCCAGGTGTGCCGGTACCTGCGGTACCGCTTGTCCCGGTTCCACCGCGGGAGTTTCTGGGCTACTCGCACCAAAGGAGTGACGGTGCCGTGGAGTGCCGGGCACGGAGCGGTCCTGCCCTGCAGAAGCGCGGGCAGAGCCGTGCCCGGGAGCCCGGAGCCGCGTTCCGGCAGGGCAAGGGACAGACAGGAGGACAGAGATACCGCGCAGACCCCGCCGGCTCCTCCAGAATAACACGCGGAGCGCTGGCACCCACCTGTTGCTGGGGGTTTTTCCCCTCAGTCATCCTGGTGAAGACTAGGATGAAGAGGAAGGACTCGAAGAAAGATAAAGAAATAGCTTTGCCTCAGTTAACAGAGAGCATAAGGTCATGGGAAAAAGCATGAAAAGCCTTGCTTCCTGGAAAGTTTCAGAAATGGGCTGTGTAGGCTGACATCGGGCACTGGTCAGAATCATGATAGTTACTTTCTCAAAACTGACATGGAAATGGCAAGGAGTTATCTCCAAAGGCAAAACAGCTTGTTTCTTTGTAAGATGGCAAAGAGCTAACAGAGCATAGAAATGTGTGAGCTAAATGGTCTTAGCAGCATATTCTATATACCCATTAAAAGGAAATGTATATTAAAGCTGGTGGATGTAGAGGTAACTCTAAGAATATTAACTTATCCCTCAATCAGATGGACAGAGCCTCTGATCTGGTACACTTCAAACCCTGTATGTATACACGTATGAGAGGGAGAAAGAGACTTGAAAGTTCAAGGCAAGTACTGCTGATTTTTTTTTTTTTTTTTTTTTTTTTTTTTTTTTTTTTTTTTGGATCCAAGCTCGCATTTCCATTTACACTTTTTAGATTTAAGCACAATTGAAAATGTTCAAGAACTTATCCAAAGAACCTAAAAAGTGTCTCTGGCAACTCTCACAAATTTGAAGTCTAAAAATCAGAACCAGGTTTCTCTTTGGCAAAGACCTAATCTTAAGGAAACTTACACCATGACAGATCTAACCCAGATCTAGAAAAGGCCTCTCTCTTTTCCCTTCCCCATAGTCCTGTGTTTTGTTCTTTGATTTGTGCCAGGAGTTTCTCCTGCTCCCGGAGCTGTGAACTGTGAAAGTGCTCACACATGTCATTGAAGCAAGCAGAAAATACATTTAGTGCTCACACACATTGCCCATTTTCTTCCTTTCTTGTTGTATTTTCATATCTCAGAATTTTGGCACCAGCTGGTACCAGTTCAGATATTTTGAAATGAAAGCAGGCTAAGAAGGGACATTGGCAGAAGCCTCCATCATCTGGCCTCATCAGTTTTCAGTGTTTACAACAGCAATAAATGTGCTGTAAAGGGGCAATAGCCCTCTTGATGTCAGAGGAATATATATACAGAGGGAGAGGAGGAACAATCTAAATTTAGCTAGCAGAAAAGAAACATCTGCAGCATTTTGGTTGGTTTTGCTGACTGACAAAAATGTATTATTACAAAACAAAAAATAAAATGTTGTTTTGGGTTTTTTTACTATTAAAGGAACCACCATAAAGAAACTACTTTTTCATACGCAGTATTTGATGTTTCCAAGTCTTTTTTTTTATTTTAAATAAGAGATAATCCCATTACATACGGTCACTGTGTTGGGGATAGAGAAATAATCCCATATATAACACCCTGAGACAGCATTTCTCACTTGTTACTAATGCTCTAGGAAAAAAAAAAAAAAGAAAACATCAAAGAGGGGGTCAGGGTGATGGATCAGCAAGTCAGGAAGCAATTAGGTGAGCTTTATTGTACCTCAGAGAACGATGTTGGTTCCTGGCACTTCTGTTTCTGTTCTAGGAGTGTATTTGCTGATTGAAAGCAGTTGAACCAGAAAGCACAGAATTAAACTTCAGTATGAAAAGTGGGCTTCCAGCACAAATAGAAAATATCCCATGAATGGCAAATGGCTTTTTTACTAGCAACATTGCAGCTAGAGCCAGTGTTGCAAAACTGTCCTGTGTTACACATCATCTTTTTCAGGCTCCAGCTTTCAGGAAATTGTGTAGTTCCCTTGGAGGAAGGGAAAACTGAGTGTGAAGCAGAGCATCATTTGTGCCACAACTCGAACAATATCATTTAAATCAAACCACTACAGGCAGCATACAGAAAAGCTTGTACTTAAATTGTGACTGATGTGGTCAGCGTAGAAGTCAGCATTATGCTGTGCTTAACACGCCCTGGCTGTGCTCCAAAATGACCCTTGGCAGAGGAACTCCAGCACAATTCCACAAGGCAGCAGCCCATTTCAGTCCTCAGATGCACCTGAGGATGTGACCAATGGCCCTTTCTCACTGCCCTCAGATTTCCCTTTAAAATCCCCTTTGCAGCTGCTGCCAGGAGCGTGTCTGGGGTGTTCTGCTGTGCTGGTCTCTGGCAGGGACAGGCAGCTCGTTACGGCACACGTACTGCTCAGGGGGATGTGTGATACAGGAGCAGGCAGCTCTTGGCAGCAGGGAGGCCAGCACAGCAAAAGCTTTTCCCCTGGAAAACCTTCTGTAACAGCCACCTGATCCTAGCCCATGCCATTTGTACATGGGGAAAAAGCAGCTTTGTGTCAGAGCCTCAGAACCCCAGTTTCATAAACTGCAGTGAAACAGGAACGATGTTTTCCCACTTTGGGAAACTATGCCAGAACTTGCTGGCAGCTGCCTGCTCTGGCAAGTGATCACAGTAGTGAGCTCTGCCACAGATTTGTACCTGATCCTACAGCAGCTCCTACTCCTCAAAGCACTCCAGCTGCCACTCTGGAAATGGCTCTTTCTGCTCTAGAAACATCACCTGGCCAGCTGGCACCACACCACAGGGAACAAGAATGCTGTCAGGGTTCTCGTTTTGGGGCAGTCACACTTTGGCCACAGGCAGGGCAGCAGGACATGGAGGGGTTTGACTTCATGCCAGTACCTGGTGAACCCCTAAATCCCACTGGAACCAGCTGACAACGTGGATTTCTCAAGCTGGCAATGGCAGTGGATGTGTGGCAGATGATGTCCCACGCAGTAACTGCAGAGGGATAATGAACTCAGAACAGGAGACTTCAAAAAACATTCCCTGGATTCACACACAATGTCAATCAACACAAGAACACCAAGAAAAAAAGGACTGCAGACATCATCACATGGCAAGAATTTACAGATATTAGTGTGGCCAAAAAAATACAGTAGTTACAAGCTGAGACAAATTCCATTACAACACAAGGTGGAACAGATTATTAAATAAATACAGGTGCATCTGTTCATAATTAAAGATGGACACTGGTGTATAAGGTGGAACATCTCTAGAATACTATAATTATAGTATTAATTTTAGTAAAAAGAAATGCTGACTGTTGAAGAATAATGAGTAAAACTCAAGACTTTTTTATGTTGAGCTTACTAATGAAAGAAAACACAAGAACAATAAAATTGGTGCTCTCTTAATTGTCAGATTTAGTGTCCAAAGTCACCACATACTACTAGCAGTCACCATATAATGTAGATGATTTCCCTTATTCATTCAGAACTGGGAGTTGATGCTCATGAAAGGAATCTCTGGCAGCTGCAGAAAAGCTTTCCCTTCCCTTCAAACTCAGTGCAATGCTTCACAGCCAACTGGGGAAGCAATGAAACTAATGAAGCCTCATTTCCCCTGCTTAACAAGGAATGAAGCCTGAGTGAAGTTAGCTTGCTCATTATGCCTCCACTCCTCTGGATTCTGTGATGTCTGATAAGTTTGGGTCGTGTGCCACAGCCTCACCTTCCATAGCTGTCTTTTCAGAAGAGCACCTTTTCCTTATCATCTGTAATTTTGTGGGTGATAAGAGATGCAAACAACTTCTTGTAGAAGCATTCTACGTGAATGAAAGCATGGCATGGTAAAGTGTACTTTTTTCCCTGCAAAAGCTATTATATATGGAAAATTTTCATGAGGCCACTAAAGACTGAAGGTACTCTGTTCCACAACCCAATGAGCCACGTGCCTGTCATAGGTACTGCTAACAGCTGAAATACCAGCTCACTTTTGTCTATCAGCTTCACTTTCACGGGTAAAATAAGTTGCTGCCTATTACATGGGGAAGGATCTGATCTTCAGTTTTTAAAATCAAAGTTTTATTAAAGAAAAAACACTGTTCAGCAAATTTAATTAAGCCTACTCAATGGAATTCTTATGGGATCCTCTTACACATCTCTGCTTATTTAATTTTAATTTTTTTTAATACAGAGAAGTCAGTTTCCCCAGTAATACAATCTTCATAATTTTCATTTGTGAACTGTGTATCCAGTTTGTCCTCATAACTGAAACTTGTCTTAGGTTAATTTGATCTCCATCAGAACACAAGGATATCTTTATTCTCAGCATTAGAGAGTCCAGCTGGGCATGGCTAGTAGATGAACGTGTTTCTGTTTATGGGGAGAGTAAGAGAAAACTGGACTTCTTTTTGTCTAAAAGATTTTTTTCCCCCTATCATTGTGCAGTTTGTGGGTGCTGATGTTGTTTGAGGTCTTGGTCAATTAGGGATTGTATGCCACGTGTATACAGCAAACTCTTCTTTTGCTCTCATAATAACATTTATCTGTTGGGTTTGGGACAGTTCACAATCCTACAATAAGAATGACTTTTACTACTCCAGCAACCTCAGGAACTAGAGCATTATAAGACATATGAGACTTCTATTTCATTATTTAGAATGTTTTCTTTAAATATATTTACCTAATGTATAGAAGAGTGTAATTACAATTTTTATAAACAATTAAAATTAAGTGCCTGGCTGCTAATGCTCCAACACCTTCTGGAAGGCTGCAAAACATCAAAAACAAAAGCATACAAAACAATATTAATTACAATTGTTAACAATTACTGCCAATATAACATGCATAAACCTAGACTATCTTCCTCCACACTTTCTATAATCAGGGCTGTGTTATATAATATCAGCTTAACAGCTTCTTAGTTGACTTCCTGATGTAAAGATAAACATCATTATATAACCTGCCTATTTTAACTTTCCCAGTCAAATTAAGCAGAGAGGTTGGTGTGTTGTATGAAGTGACTTTGTCTGTGTGAAAACCTGATGCAAGAAATAAACCTTCAAAGAGCATGTTAGAGCCCTTGAGAAGTGTTTTCCTGGGAGGAAGGCAGCAGTTGCTGTGGGGTTTACCTTACCAAGTGCTAAGGAGAGTGTTAAGAAAGTAAATTTGTGGATTTTTGTATGATCGCATTACCTAATTAAAACAACAGCTACTAAAAATAAATTAAACTCCTCACATCCTATGAAAGTGTAACAGATGCCCCCAAAATAGCAAGGCACTCCAGACAAAGCACAAGAAAGGGCTATTAAACCTCCCCGTGGGATTCAGACACAGGCTATGTAAAGTGGCACCTTCTCCCAGAAAGGGCAGAAGCCCTTTCTATGGAAATAGAGTAAATAACAAGCTTTTTTTTTATTTCTGTGCCACAGTCCCCAGCACGCCTTGAAACTGAGCTGCTATCCGTGGCTTGGTTTACCCTGCTGATTTTCAGCACCCCTGGAGTACAAACTGTGTGCCTGAACCACGGGATCCAGCAGCCCAGCAAAATGACATCACAGCATATCACATCAAGACACTTTTGTTTTCCCACCCCAAACAATGGGATGTTTGTGGCAGGAAGAAAGGGACTGTGCCCAGCCTTGTGCCTCTTGCACAAGGGCGAGAGATACGTGCTTTGCTCCCACCACACTGTCCATCATTTGTGCACCTGAAAAGACAAAAGGTCTTTGTGTTTTGGGATTACAGACACATGTACCTAGATTAGGTGGGTGGGGAAAATAGAAAGGGAGTTTGGCAGTGATTTTTATAGGAATCAAAATCATACTTGTCAGAAAGTGCCTTGTTTCAAAGCTAAAAGTCTCTCTCCAAATAAACTGTTTTGTTGCAATGTATTAAGACGTTCTACTTCACACCAAACACTGAGTATTTCTGAACACTGCAGGAACACATTGAGTGTGTGGAGCTCTTATAGTAACCCCTCTCTCTCCTGGAACGACAGACAGCTAAACTTGTTTAAAATTCCTTCTTCCTAACACCTACATTTGAGCTCACCCAATAACTGGAGAAATCCATTTCTGAGGATGATTAGCAGGGGCACAACCAGCAGGCTGCTGGCTTGCCCTTCACAGATCTTGCCTCCATCTGTGTCACTGTCCCTGTCACTGGCCACAAGCTGGGCTATGGGTGCACAGGGCCCAAGCTTCCCATCTCCTGCCCTGCCACACTCCCTGCTCCTTGAGGTTGTGGAAGTTTTCTGCAGAGATCACTTGAGAGCACAAGTTACTGGAGTCAGCATAAATTGGCCCTCCTGGCTCACTGGTGGTGAGCAGGTAATTGAATTATCAGGCACACCTTCCCTTTAATGGGCTTTTTTCTCCTTGTTTGTGTAGAAGCTTTGGGAGGATAAAAGCAAATATGTACCACAGGTATGTGAAGGAAAAGAGTGGTGTTAAAATGGAATGCAGCTGGAAAATTCAAGAAAAAAAATTAGCCTTGTTTAGAATTTTATGAATAATTAAAGGGAGAGGCTGCCAGTGACTGAAGCTGAGGGGTGAGTCCCCCAGTGTCCCACTGAACAACTGCCGAGCTGGAACAGTGGAGAAACCTGGGAAACTGTCCAGCTTGCAGGGATCTGACGATAAAGAGGACCTAGGGGCTGCAGGGATTGCCCACAGTTAATGGATCCTGCCCTTCACTCCAGGAGTGAGCATTCGGTGGTGCTGAGATCCTGCAGGGTCCACACAGCTTTTCTGATATATTTTGATATGTGTTTAGGTGAAGAATATCTTTGTAAACCTGCCCTTTTTTCACAAAAGGCCTCTGTGCCTGCTCTTACTGACTCTAAAAGAAGTCATCAGAGTTCAAAGTCCTGTTACTGGCTCACAAGCAGATTCGTGTTTGTCCTTTCAGTAAATTCTCTGCAATAGATAACTCATTTAAGCTTTGTTGCTTCTCTATCACTTATCTTGCCCCAATTTCTTGATCAAACACTGTTGCAAATTGAGGTCAATGAAAATTTTTACATTTGCTGGTTGTAAGTTCCCAAAGAGCTTACACTAGACTCCCAGAATCAGAACTACTTCTGAATACCCTGAGTGTTCTGCTGCTGCTGCTGGCAAAGCTGCATGGACAGCTGACTTCTCCAGATGGGTCTAAGGGTGCAGCTAGATGCTCCAGAAAGCTACAGGGAACCTGGCTGCAATAATCAAACATGCACACTCAGAGACAACACACACTGTAAAGCTGTTTTCTGTTGATATTCCAGTGCTTCTATTCCTTTTGTTTGCTTTTTTCCCTCAAAATACAGCATTTCTGGAAGCAATCCACCAAGCTTCCTTATTTTCAGATATTTATTATTGGGGAAAAAAAAAATCTTTCCCTTACCACAAGTTTGATTTTTGGAAGGTAAGAAGTGCCCCTCCCAGAGGCTGTACCCCACTCCTGCTCAGAACTGCCCCCCTGTAACAGCAGAGAGAGTTGGGTAATGAGTCTGTCTGATACCAAAACTGACTCATAAGGACAAGAAAAGCTGGAAGACAGGTGTATGCTTGCAATTCTTGTCCCATTTTCCTGATAATTTGGAAATGTGGCCAAATAAAACATTAACTTGGTGGTGTGCAGGCCTCTGTCCTGGAATGGTTTCTATTTATGTATTTGCTTAATGCTGAAATCAGCAAAGTTTCTTTAAATGGATGCAGAGACTATGTGGACTAAGACTTAGAGGTAAAATATTTTCCTTTTTCTTTCACCAGTAAATATTTTATACTTCACAGTAGAAGAAGCATGGGATGACATGAAAAACTACAGCAAAAGGAAACACTGTGAAGTTGGAAGAGTGTAGAGATCAAAGTCATACCAGGCAGGAGAGAGAGGCAGGAAACAAAAACAGTCAACAAAGGACGACTGTGAGCCCTTCCTAAGGCCATGAAAGGGGAAGGTAATTGACAGGGGCCTCAGCAGTGAGACTTACAGCAGATAGAGCTGTAGTAGATAACCATGGCCATCTGTGTTCAGCTAAGGTGAATTTGCACTGGAAGGTGGCAGAGCAGGAAATCTGGGGTTTCCACAGGGTACAATCAGGTCAGTAAGGCTGTTGGGCAGAAAAGAACAAAGATCCCCCCAGAAAGCTTCCTGGGACAAGAGCAGTGAGGTTTGGGGCTGCTTCCAACTAGAAAAGTGAAGACAAGTCACTGAGCTGGTTTTAAGGTGGGACTTGATGCAGCCACACATCACTATAGAGTGAACACAGTAAAATGTTCCTCTCTGAGCACTTGGTGTCCTTTCATTTCCATCTCCTGGAGGCTTGGTGCCTTTCACCTCAGGTACTCACAGGCTGGGCCATGTATTTAAACAGAAAAGTCAATTTCACAGCCAGATTTGGGCTGCAACTACATTTAAATTGCTCGATGTTGAAGGAAAGGAGTGTACAAAGATTTAGATTTTGAGTTTGCTTCATTCCAGCACATTCTTTTTCATAAAGAGTTTCTCTTGGGCCTTTATTCTTGACATTTATGGGGTCCTCTGGTAGATAGTTTGGACAGTGTTGTAGCAGCTTCAAGACAACTTGTTGAAAGCCAGGGGTCCCAAGGATTATTCTGATTGCTGAGGACATCTCTAACATACAAAACACTAGATAAACTCCTCCAAGGTGAATGGGACAGGATAAACCTTCTGATAGGTTTGGGCTTGGTTTTTTACTGCTTTGTATTCAGTCTTATCAAGGATGGAACAGAAATCAGCTACTGACAAAGAACAGTACTCTGCTCACCAAAGCTGCTGAATTTACATTCCTGCTTTAGGACAGCTGGGAAATTCCAGGCCTGTGCACTAAGGGCAGGATTCACAGAGGAACTCAGTTCCACCATCACTGGTCTGGATTCAAGGCAACTTCTCAGCTTCCTAATCAGAAACAGCTCAGCATCCTCACAGATCTCCTGGCATCATGCAGATGTAGAGCATGCCTTCTATTTCAAAAACTCACTAAGGATTTATTCAATTATTAATTAAAATCTCATTTGGTTATGATTATTACATGCTGGAGGAAGCATCCAGTTTCATTGCAAACAATTCATTTAATCTCTCTGAAGATATTCCATCACGGAAAACAAAACTAGCAGTCCAAAGAAAGAAAACCTTATCATTATGTTTGGCATTACATTGCAATTCAGAAGGGATTATCTCTGTTTCTACTCTCTTTAACAATACTATGAAATATGCTGGTTGTGTTAATTATTGTTTGCTAAGGCTATTTATGCAGGGTACAACTTCAGTGTAGTTCCAGTGAATTTCTGATGTATCTTTCCCTCTGCAGATTTTATTTTTGTCTGCTTTGGCTAAATGTAACTAAAAATGAAAATTCTGTGGCTAGTCTCTGCAGAGAAAGCCACATGCTCATATTTACATCAGAAGCAGCCCATACCTTCAAAGAATTAGCAACTGAGGTGTGCTAGTTTTTGTATCTGTGGCTGGAATTAGCTGCTAGATACCCATTGTGTTTGTTTTATGTACAGGCCCAGAGAGCTGGAGGCATCAAAGCAATGTTGAATGAGTATAAAGCAACCTCAGCTCTCCCTTGATTCCTTAGGTGAACTCCTTGGAGTTTCTGTATTTAGTCAGGAGGAATTCAGGATCTCTCCTGCTCCTCACTGCCCCAGCCCTGTGCTGTCCATGCAGGGCCACAGCCACCCCAGGGAGGGACAGGAGGGGATCCAGCCCTCAGCCCTCCCTGTGCTGCACAAATGTCACTCCCCAAGCAGTAGGGTGAGCAAACTATGTGGTCTAGCTCCCAGCAAGTTTAACTTTTCCACACAATACAAACACTTGCTGCTTTTTTAAATTTTGCAGCAGGTTATTTCTGTAAACTCTTTGGATGGGTGGAAAGCACTTTTGAAAATGTGGAAAACATAACACTCCCCTGCAGATTTTACCATCCCACACATGGACCAACTCCATTTCATTGCTGGTGGCTGCAGGGGAAAGCAGACTTCAGGCCCAGGCAGCCAGAGTCCAATGCCTCACAAAAGCATCTCTGCTGAAGAGAATCACTCCAGGGAAATCGCTCCACAGCACCACAGTCAGAGTGAAATCATCAGCCTTGGCCCATGACAGTTTCAGCAGTGATATATATTGAAACCAGGACCGTGGTTTTCATTTTATAGACCCCTAAAATCTTTTCAATATTTGTGCAGACCTGCTCATTAAACAATAGGTTTGGCTTCTTAGTGCACTTTTATCATACAAAAATTTACAAAAGCAGTCCATCCTACAGAGATCCACAGACTTTTTGAGGAACACCACTCAGCTAGAAGGAAAGATGAGGTGGCATTTGGGAAGTGCAAATGAGTCCCTGCTACTCTGTGGATGGAGTAGCACAAGCCAGCAGGGATCCAGAGTGCCCAGCCTTATCATTTCTATCTCAAGCTCACTGCTCCTGGTGGCCTCTTCACCCTGGAAAACTGTAAGGAGACACCACCATTCCCTAGGAGCTACTGAGAGGCTCAGCTGGAGACCAAGCTCCCCTAAATAGCCAAGATCAGTCAAGCTCTGGACTGAACAAGAGGCAGCTTCAGGAGTGCCCCTGAGGCACAGCAACAGCTGGGCAGGGCTCAGGTACTGAGATGTGCTGGCTGGCACAGCTGGGAACAGCTGGGCAGGGCTCAGGTACTGAGGTGACACAGACACAGCTGGGAACAGCTGGGCAGGGCTCAGGTACTGAGGTGACACAGACACAGCTGGGAACAGCTGGGCAGGGCTCAGGTACTGAGGTGACACAGACACGGCTGGGAACAGCTGGGCAGGGCTCAGGTGCTGAGGTGACAGACACAGCTGGGAACAGCTGGGCAGGGCTCAGGTGCTGAGGTGACACAGACACAGCTGGGAACAGCTGGGCAGGGCTCAGGTGCTGAGGTGACACAGACACAGCTGGGAACAGCTGGGCAGGGCTCAGGTGCTGAGGTGACACAGACACGGCTGACACAGAGCTGCCCCAGGGCTGACAGGCATCAGGGACCCTTGGGAACTGCCAGAGGCTCCCTGGGACACAGGCAGCCACCAGAGCATTCCTTTTGCTGTAACCAGCAACAGACTCTGCCAGAAACAGCCTCTAAACTTTCTTCTTCTCACTAAGGGGTACATTGCATGGGCTTAGATCTGTTGTACTGATCCCTCCAGCAGCCCTTACAGAACAAACCTTCCTAAAAACAACCACTCAGGTTGTTTCTGTTGTTTGTGCAAAAGCATGCATCCAGATAGGAAATTTTGTCTCTACTTATTCAACTTCTTATTCCTCCTCCTCTCAGCTAGCACACTGCTGCCAGGATTTCCAGCAGCTGCCTTTTCAGGGGTGAGTTCCCATCTGCAGGCAGAACAGCAGTGCTGTGTCAGGGGGTCACCACCCCAGAACCCTGAAGCAGCTTCCAGTGAAGCCTTCTCTTGAAGCTCTCCTGTCCTCTCATGCTCCTTTAGCTCTGCTCTTCACACTCCTGACCTATTTCTATGGAACACACCTCCTACATTTTGCATAATACACATGTGTATATGTGTACACGCTGCATGCACTATATACCAGTATAGATACCTTGTAGCTCACTGAAATAGCATTAAAACTCATATTTTAACAATATTGCTTGACTAAACACTATACAGCAAGTTATACAGGTTTACTATTTTGAAAATATCATGGGGTTCTTTTGTTATTCTACAGAGTGAATTTTTTTAAACAGTACCAGTGAGAATGAAGGGTGGGAGGGGTATAAATTAGCAGTGTTTTTGTTCGCAGCTTTCCAGGTTGCACATGCTTCTCAACAGTACAGAAACAGGAACATCCCTGCCTGTGCTGAGCAGCATTTTGGGGTGGGTGAATAAAGCAGCACACTCTCTCACAGAGGGTGAAGTGTCCTGATTGTTTGCTCTAATGAACATTATTGGCAATTTTACTAAGCTAAATTACTAGAAGTTCTCTACAAACTCACACTGCTGCTTCCAGCCTGTACAAAACACTCATAGGTACCTCTGGCAATTTTTCTGGCTCTATAAGGCCACAGAATCACCATTTGGTTGCAGTGCTTATGAGGAGACATAGATGTTTTTAGTGCAAACAGCTCACACACTCCATGGCAGAACAGCCAATCTACACATTCCTTCCCCTTCAACTGCTTGTGAGATTATTCTGTTAAACACCCAACACTGCCTGCATTTGGGCTACAGCTGTAGAAGTAGCTGTTTCAGGCAGGCTGTTTACATCATTCCATGCTGCTGCAGCAAGCCTTGGGGCTGCTGTTTTTAATTTGGGCTATAATGCATCTTCAGGGCTGGCCCATCACAGAGGAACGAGAAAGAACTGTCTTTTCTCTACTTTTGTCAGCAAAAGCCACAGGCAAAGTTTACACATCACCTGTGCTGTCCTGAGGCAGCAAAATTATCTTGTCATGAGATTGATAAAGGGCAGATAGACTTGTCTGAGGCTGGAGTCCCTGCAGCTGGGGAGCTGAAGGACCATAAAGGCAGACATCTACCCCAAAACCTGCTGCTCTGGGTCAGCCCCCAGAACCCCCTGAGTGACCCAAGTGTGCTCCCTCTGTGCTGCCAAGTCTTGTCAGGGGCCCCCAAAGCCTTCACATCCCCCTGAAGGCAGCACTGCAGCTGCCCTTGGACACAGAAACACCCCAAGGCCAGCAGTGATCAGGTATGGCCCTGCCAGAGCAGAAAAAAGGGTGGAAACCCAAGTGTGTTGGACTTCCTGCCCCTAAAGCCCTTCTTCCAAAAGGGTCTCACTCTTTCAGTTTAATCCCATCCCCAGACAGTTGCAGCCAGGGCTCTGCTCTCATCAAGACTCCATTTCCTTCAAAATAAGAAGTGTCAGTGTATTACCACCCATGAAACTAAAAACAGACTAGAAAAAAAAGATATATATGTAAATCCTCATACATAACTGTCTAAAGTTCTCAAGAGATTGCATGGGAAAGAGAGGTGGAAATTTCACAGATTTTCAGATGACTCAAGGGGCATCCAAACAGTGAATGTGACTCATGGAGTGCGTGGGCACTCCAGGTATGTGGGAAGGACTCTGGGAGCCATATGGTTTCCTGCAGGAGCTGAATATCAGCACAAGCAGTGCTGGGGAGGAAAAAAAGTGATGTTTTATCACATAACAAGCTACTGAGGCACTGTCTGTGCAAGAATTTCTCATGCAGGGGAGCCTGGGGAGGGCTGGCTCCCACCAGCCCTGCAGAATGGCGTGGCTCCTTTAAAGAGTGGGATCCACTTACAGGAAACCCTTTAGAACACAATGAAATTTAAGGGGGTGAGAGGTAATTATATTCCAAAATAATTTGATTTTGTGGAAACTGGTCTTTGAAGACCTCTCTATAGGAGGCCACAATCTGGCAGGAAAGGAGCATTATATGGGACCCTGGCAATATTTAGGCTTTGTGCAAGCAGCTGGAAGCAATTTCATCTGAACTCTAATAATGTTTAAAAATGCACAGCTGAGCTTGGAACCAGGGCAAGACACCCACCCCACAAAGCCAAAGGAGCTGTTCCTGCTTAGCTGTGTCTGAATGTGCTGTGAAATTCTACAATTAAACACTCAGGTGAACTCCTCCAGCCCAAGAAGGGCCATGCTGCTGTTGTCACTGCCTGGCACTGCTCAGCACAGACCCACTCTCTGCTGAGGGTGAGGGGAGGATGAAAAGCAGCTACACCACCAGGGAGGTCAGTTCCCACCTCTCCCAAGAGCCACAAGAATTTACAAGGTTGTTTCCCTTCAGGGGACAGGAACAAGGAGGTAAAACAGAGACTTGGTGAGATTTTGTGGCCCTACACAAGGAGTATGAGCAGGGCAGACCCTGCTGCAACCAAAAGTGTGTGTAAGAGTGAGTGTGTCTGAGTGTGTTTCAGAGTGTGTGTGAGTGTCATATTGACAGCTGCAGCCTGTCATTCATCTCCAGCAAGGCAAAAGAAAATTGAAGAAAAAGAGTGGATATTTTTCCCTATATTCTTCCTACAGCAAATTCTTCCCCCATTCTGGAGCCCAAAAAGAAATTGAAAAGGAGGGGTTAAATCGCATTTACTGTTATGACACTCAAAAGGAGACTATTTTTAGTTAGCAGTCAGTATCAATGCAACACAGAATCTGGTGGTCAAGGTGCATTTGCTCATACCGCTTCAGTCTCACCTCTGACATGAGCAGGAGGCGGGTGAGAAAACCAGAATGAATTCATGTTTATTTTGTCACCCAAAGGCACCTGGGGACAAGGGGCTTGGATCCTGCTTTGGATCTAATGGCATTGAGTGCCAGGAGGTGGGACATCTTTACTGATGCTCACAGCAAACCTGATCTGCTGCAGAGCTGGGGTCACACCACAATTCTGCAGTCCTTTCCAAAGAAAACTCCCACAAAACAGGAGGCCTGTTCTACCTGGAAGCATGAAATGCTTGGGGAAAGCCTGTGGAGGGATGCAAATTGCCTTTTGAGATCAGTGCTAAAGAGAAAATCAGTCTGTGGCATTTGACCCAGAGCACGAGCATCTCTGTGGCTTTCAAAGTGGAAAACCTCTTCTCACCAAAGTGGAGGAAACACAGAGACCATAAAGTTATTCTCTGTTCTGGGGTGAGAATTTTCTTGATAAACACATGTAGAGGAGTGAGGAGCGAGTGCTGCTTTTACATTATAGCAGCTTCAGTGAAGTAAAAGACAGAGACAACCATCTTGATCTAATAATACATGGGGAAAACTGGAATGACAGAAATAAAACACCAGTCTCTGGGCTGTCAGAATATCTATGCTGATATGGGAACAGGCAGGAAGACAGCAGAGAGGGAGAACAGGCTACAGAAACTGTGATCAACCATGAAAATCTACTTCCAGAAGCTGTTCAGAAAGTACAGACACTGAGTAGTGAGCGCCATGTTCAGAGGCTGATTTGGATGCCTCTCCACTACATCCTGTTGGCCTCTGCAGGAGCAGCATTCTCTGCTTTGAGATAAATTGCTGGTACTGCACTGGCAGGACTCTTTCAGAGCTTTGCTGCTCCATCTTTAATTAGTGGATATAGAGAACAGGGATTAGGGGGTCTCTCTTCCAGCTACCTGGACAATTAACTATGGCACCTTAAGACCTTGAAATTTCAGTTTCAGTTAAAATGGAGATATTTTCTCACAGATCTGCTTGGACATGACCTGTCTCCCAGCAGTGGGCAGGGAGGGATGAGGGAAATACTCATTGGCAGAAGCACTTCTGCTGTGGGAAAGAGATGCTATGCCCTGTATTATCCCTTGCTCTGTCCCAAAAGGAACTGCCTCCTGGCTGCCTTTCTCTGGCACATCACAGATGTCCTTGTCAGCCACCATCTGGGCCAGTTTATATCCAGGACACTTCAGGCACACCAGCAAAAACAAAGCAGGCAATTACAAGCAGTGTGTGAAGTGAGAACAAGCTCAGGTGCTACATCCAGTTCACTTGTAGTGAATGCACTCAATGTTTCATTCTTGACTTGGCAAGATCAAGCCTTGTAGAAGCAAGTCAAGCACTACCAAATAGACAAGCCCTGAAAGTCTTGTGTAGCTTTTAGATGTTAATCTTTTCCCAGAATAAGCAATTAATTAATTTGAATTTAACATAGTAAAGATGTCTGTGTAAGAGCTTGAACATAACTGATCATGAAATAAATGTAATCTAATTCCATCTCACTGATACTGCAATTATGTGCACAAGCAGCTGGCTGGGCAGCTGGATCCCTGCCTCCACAGGGACCTCCACACCAGGACCTCTGGGCTGTCTTCTGCTTCACTCCCAGTGGTGACTTTGGCTTGGGGACAGAGCCCTGCCAACACCTCAGCCCTGCTGCTGCACAGAAAAATGCTCTGTGTGCCTGTGCAAGACATTGCTACTATGGCTTTGGGTGCTGTGGAAAAGATCAGAGGAGCCTGTAATGTGGGCAAAAGATTTCTCTTGCAACCTCTGTGGCAAGTTAATTGCTGTTGATTATGAACCCAGTGCAATCTTGTTAATTTGCAACACAGGACAACAGCCATTAAAGAGAGCAGTGCTGCATCCAGCTCCTCAAGTACAAAATTCCCACATTATTGAACAGCATGGGATGGAGCTGTTTGAGAAACAAATAGGATGCACACCTGGTAAGGGCCAGGAGGGCTGGAGAGACAGATAACAGCTACTTGATTAGAAGCAGGAGGTGTTACACTCCATCAGAACTTCTGCAGGGGCAGCTTGCTCTCACAAGGGCCAGGTCCCTGCTGCTCTGGGCAGTGCAGGCAGAGGTGCTGCTGCTGTACTGTGCCCTGCTCAGGAGCCCATGGTGCAGCTGAACCTCTGGGCTGTCTCTCATCTTTCTGCAGGAGCAGCCCTGTCCCTGTGTGTTGGCAGGAAAGAGGTGACCTGAGTGAAAAAGTGACTTGAGCCAGGCCAGCAGCAGAGCCACTTGCCAGGCTGCATTGGGTGCATGACCAAGACCTGAACACAATGCCCCAGGTTTCCTCCAGGGCAGGGACAAAAGTTTCCAGCCTCTATGCAAAACAGCCTTTCAGGTGACACCCTTCAAAATGCTGTGACAGCAAGAGAAAGAGCTGCAAGTCCTGACCTGGAGCCTCCAATAGCTCTGCCAGAAGGACAAAAAAGGGGAATGGGATAAATCCAGGCTGCACCAAAGCAGGGCAGGAGACACATTGTCTGTGGGTTTTGATACCCTGGACATATGCTCAGGCAAGCTTGACAATTCTCTTTCACCTCATCCTGTGAACAGAGACATTTCCTATTGCTGACAGAAGAACCAACACACCTGTACAGGATGGCTGGCAGTTCTTTATTTTAACACCACAATAAATGATTGCTTTATATAACACTCATATACTCAAAGGTGGGGTTTGTAGCAAATGAGTTTTACATTATTTTCTGTGATTCAGATGTCATTACATCACAGCTCTGCAGCATGCCTGCCATCTCCCTAAACTTACACTGTCCCTTTCCAGAGGAATGTGGGCAAGAGAAGCTCTCCTGATCTGCAGATTTCTTTGTGGCTGTCCCTGATGGATGATGGTGACATAAGCTGCCTGTCTTGGGGATTTCACAAAGCTGAAGCTTGGAAGGCTGAGCCACACAGAGGAAGCGTCAAAGCACCCAGGAGCCCAAAATAGGAAGGAGAAGGAGGCGCGTGGACTGAAGTGGCTCAGAAGTACCAGATCTGGACAGCAGATTAAATATAAATTGCTGTGAATGTAAGGCTGGTCTGAACCAGCTCCAGCAAGACAGGAATGAGATGTCCTGCAGAATACTGCAGGCACAGAGAGCAGAGTGCTCATAAGTAAAAATAGCTCCCCTCTTTTCCCTGCAACCAAAGCAAGAAATCCCAAATCAAAGTCTTGTTCAGTTGAAAGCTATTGCACTGAAAATATTTTGGAGCAATTGGAAAAGGTGAATTTTGAAGCAGTAAAACACAGGGAACAGTAACCAGACAGGAAAGAAGCCAAGTGAGTAGGAAGGGTCCTGATGTATTCTGAAAGCACTGATTGCTACCTTCTACACAATCAGAGGGATCTGGAGTGACACCCAGATACAAACAGGGCTTGCACAGCTCCAATGGGAATTAAAGTACAGTTTCATCCTCAGTTACAGTCATTGCTAACATTACTGCAGCTGGGAGTGAGGGTGTGCAGCTGCAGAACCCCTGTGGGGATGGATCATCAACTGTGCAGGCTGACATTCAGAAAGAAAACAAATATAAAAAACTAGAACATCTAGATATGAAAATTCAAGGTTTGACTTGCTACTATATTCTCACATGAAGCTGGGGCAACAGCATGCAGGTGTGGTTCATGGATGTGTGTGAAAAGGGCAGGGATGAAATCACTGAACTGCTGTTGTCATGTTCAGGGATGACTGGCAGAGCTCAGGAAGAGGAAGTGCTCATCATCCCTGCCGAGCTGTATGTGAACAGCAGTGAGAAATGCTGTCATTCCAATGCTAAATCCAAAACAACACATTCACCTTTAATCTACTGCATTTTTAAAAGCATTAGTCAGATTGGCACATGACGCTGGTTACCCCAGAAGGAGCGGTAAGTAAAGCTTAGAGGCTTCTAAGCAGTTTATGGGCTGCATGTTATGCTCCAGTGCCTCCTCCAAGTAAAAACCCACAGAACCCTTCATCCCCAGCACCTGCAGGAGAACTGACAAGAAGTCTCTAAATAAAAACCCACAGAACCCTTCATCCCCAGCACCTGCAGGAGCAGAGCTGACAAGAAGCCACGCAAGGAGCTGACGCAAGTCACAGGGTCAGCAGCCAGCCCAGTGCCTGGCAGCAGAGCAGATGTCCCTGCCAGGCTGTCCCACCACCAGCACAGGCACTTGAACACCTTGCCTGCTGACTCTGCTCCTGCATCAGCATGTGACACCTCCCAGACCTCCAGGACTGTTCATCTCTCCCTGCTCCACACACCACAGTCACTCTGGGCTCTGTGGTTCACTGCCCCTGAGATCAGGGAGTTCATATCTCTGTGAGATCCTGGGTGAGTAGGGAGAACAGTCACAAAAGCATGGTGGAGAAAATAATCCCAGTAGGAACTGGGGGAGACTCCCAGCATGGAACCAGCTCCTGCCTGGCGCCTCTGTGGGGGATGACTGGACACAATTCCCTCTGCAGATCAATGTTATTCATATGTAAATCAAAAGCTGTTCAAAGGCTTCTGTTGAATTCTTGATTCCCCCTGACTCTGGCTTTCACTTTTTCCTCTTTATGCCAAGAGCTTAGTCAGAAGTCTTTTAAATCACTGGAAACATCTCAATTATGTTATTAACCAGAATGTGAATGTCTGCAAACTGCAACAAGGGAAGGGTTTGGCTGTCCAGGTTCGAGGTAGCTGGTGTGCTATTAATTTTTGGCTAAAGCTGACTGAAAGGAGGCTAAAACCAGCTGTGATCCTCTCTGCCAGCTCCTCCAAGGACACAGCAGCCACTGAGGTTGCACTGTGCCCACATAATCACAGGCACCACATGGCTGTGTGGGGAGGCTTGAATTCCCTCTGTTAAGGGAAGGAATTGCACAGGAGGTGGTTTTTACATCCTTAGAGGCAACTTGGCAAGCCCCAAAAACGCTTCGTTCTGCAGGCAAGGCTTTGTAGGAGTGCCCCATCACCTGATCCGCATGAATGGGCCTTTTCCTCCTTAAGCTTCACTCCCAGCTGCTGGACCATGAACTGCTGAGCCCTGGCTGAAGGGGCAGGGCTGATGGAGGCAGGAGAGCCAAGGACTTAAGCTGTCACCAGCCAGTGAGCAGGAGAGCAGAGATTTATCTGCCTCTGAAGCAGCGACAAAGGGAGGATGATTACAGAGTGAAGGGAGTGAAGAGAGAGACAGAGACAGGAGATTGCAGTGCCGTGGGATACATGGAACCCTTCAGAGACACGCGTGGTGTTGTGAGACCAGCATACACTGGCAGAACTTGTGAAAAGGCTGTGGATAACAATAAATTATCATCAATTGAGCACAAACTAATTTACAACACACCTCTAAGAAACATGGTCCCAAACTCCCAATTCCAAAAGGCAAATTGGTCACCTCTAGGAAATGAGAGATCAGTTAAGCTGAGGAATTCAAGACCAATAGTGGAAGAAAAGCTATTAAGCTGCTGTGGTACTTGTATCTCTGTATCTCATGCAAAAGAGGTAAAGGGTCTGAAGCAGCACAGCAGCCAAAGGCACACTTAACCCTCTCAGAAGAGCAGTTGGAGCATGCAGAAATTCCAATGGAATGGAATAGGGAATAAGAGCAAAGGTACCAATACACAGGGCAGGTCAAAAGCATCTGGCTATCACCTCCGGCAATCCTCAGACCAAATGACACCTCACAGGAGGTAATACACAAACAGACAAGTTTAGTCAGCTACATGAGAAAAGGCAGATCAAAGGAAGGAGGAGGGAGGGTCTTTCTGCAGAGAAAATGGGGTAAATGCTAATCTCAGGATGGCCCCAAGCCAAGTTAACTCTTTGTCTTACTTTTCAATATAGAACCAATAATGTTGGATATGATGTAAGGAGCAAGATGGATAACGTGATAAACACCAATTCACCATTTTTCAGTCCATTTTCAGGGGGAAAGAACCATAGTTTTGCTTACTGGTGTGGACTGACATAAGAGGCTGTAGAAAGAGCAGGGTTTGAGCACATCTGGGACATTGGGATGCGATTAGGGAAATGCAAAACAATCTCTGATCTTAAGAAGGGAGAAGTGATAAGGAAAGGTTGAGGCTTGGTAGTTCAACTACAGTAGAAAGCCAGACCTTAAAACAAATTTTGAAATAGTACAAGGTAATGAAGAACACAGTGGCAATAAATGTGGACTTTGCAAGGAGGAATTTTGTCAGACTTTGTTCTTTCTTCCTTTGAAAGTCAAATGAAGACTTGGAGCTCATCCCTTTGGACTTCAGAGAAGCAACTGACATGCCATCAAAGGAAGATTAACAAACTGAAGATGCTTCTGCTAAAAGACAAAGAACAAAAATGAACTGGCTACAAGGGAGGCAACAGAAACAAGGGTTGAGAGAGGCAGGATGAGCCTGCAGAGGAATCACTGCCACAGGTCCATAAGGGTCTGCTGTCAAGTCTGATGTGTGGTTTGTCTCCCTGGCACAAGAGAAGACTGCTCTTGCTGCCCACATTCAGGAGAGCTGGATTTCTTTCAGCAGACATGAAAGAGCACACCAGCAGGAAACCAGCCTGCTCTAGCAAGGACTAAATGGCTGGATAGTTCTGCAAAACACAACAGGAGAGCCCTCATTCCCCTGTAGAACACACCAGAGAGGAAACAGTTAGTTCAGCCACCAGGAGCAGCAGCAGCCAGGCTGGCTGGGGTGCACAGCAGCCCTCCCAGCACTGGGACAGCAGGGCAAGAAGCCAAACTCCTTTCCAGATGAAAAAGGATTCACTTGTGAGGAGCAGCAGACAGGGCAGGATAATGGGTGCAGTCAAAGACACCCACACCAGCAAAGCTCTCCCTCTCCCTAGAAACACCACTCCTCTCCTGCTGCCTGCTGCTCTCTCCTCTGGAGCTCCACTTCAGACTGTGCCAAGCTGCCTGTATGGCCACAGCACCTGCAGCACTGCCAGGGAGAGCTGAGCTGGCAGAGGTGCTCTGGTGCTGCCAGGACAGACCCCTGGTGACAGCAGGGGCTCCAGGAGCAGCAGCTCTGAGTAACTCAGGAGCATTTCTAGCAGCATTAGTCACCACCCTTGCCCTGACATATTCTGGCTGTCTGGCCAAGTTAATGACACAGACATTGCTTCATGGTGGTCAAATCTCTTGGCTCATAAAGCAGTAGTTGGAGAGTTGGAGTTTCCTGCCTTTCATAAAAGCCAGGAGCCCTTCACCCTCCAGCTCATTCATGGAAGATAAAAATCTCTTGGCACAAACCCTTGCCTCACTTGGAGGGTAATTACATTGTTCAGGCTCTGCAGAGCACTTAATACATCCCTGCCCTGTTAATCTCCAGCAAGGGCTGTGACTGATGTGGCCGAGTACCAGCCAGGCCCTGCCAGTTCAGGTGGAGGGGAGGCTCTCTACCCATGTGTTCTCTTTCTCTGCCATCCCCACAGCCAGCAACAGGCAGTGAAATTTAACAAACCCAGCCTGTCATTCTGCCCCTTGCATCTCTACCGTATCTCCTCACCACTGGAGGCATGCCCAGAGTTCTGCAGCACTGAGGAAGCCTATGACATCTTCAGCAAGGGTGGGAAAAGCAATGGGACCCAAAGGTGCCTTGGCTGGGTGCAGAAGGTGAAATGAGCATGGATCAGGGAGCTGTTCCCAGAAACACCAGTGCCTGCAAGCACTAAAAGTTCCTGGACCTTCTGGTTTTCCTTGGGGACTGCACACAGCCATGGTGAGAGCCAGCCAGCATCAGGTGTGTCCCTCTGTTCTGAGAGATAATGGCACCAAGCCACTGAAGTCAGTACAGTTCAAAGAAATTAAGCAGCACAATTTTAATTAAAATTGTAAACTAATTAACTAATGAACTAATGTTCCCAAGGGACATGGTAAAATATCTATTGCTGACGCTTCACAGCAAGGCTAATTGCATAGCCAGAAAATTAAAAATCCTTGGTTTGAAACAACTGTGGGAACTGTGCAGAGATCTCTGTGTCTCCTTCAGACACCAGACTTCCCAACACATTTACCCACCCAGTCCTTTTCCTTCACAGCTTGCTGCAGATATTCACCAGCCATTTCCCCATCACTATTTAACTAATGAACCCATAGAGACTGTCCAGCCCTCATCCTAAAGCTATATTCCCTTTGGAGTCATCACCTTGTCCCTGAGATTCTGCAGAGCTCATTTTAAGCTGCTGCTGCCTGCTAGTGGTGCAGTGCTTTGTGTCAGGCCAGCAGCAGAAAAGACTTCTGCTATCACAATATTTAGAAGTGCAGTCAGTCACGACTGTGCCTTTGCAATTCAGAATTACAGAAATGAGCAGAAAAGCAGAGCTCTACAAAAAAACCCTCAGATATTCAGAAAGGGATTTGATCTAAGCAGGGCCATTCTGGGTGTCCCCACATGGTCCTACAGCCACCCCAGCAGTGCCACAGTGAGAGCAGGAGCACCAATCCCTTGGGTTTTTACTCTACCAACACTGGTCCTTTCAGAGGCTGAACACTGCAATTCACTGCTAGTAAAAACAATGAAAAAATCAGCACCTCTGCTCTAGTAGACAGCCACAAGGACAGCAAATACTGCTACCTTGATGAAAGCCACACTGGCTGAGCAAAGCACTCCTGCACTGCTCCTGCAAGGATGAGTTCTCAGTGTCTGCAGCTCAGCCAGCCTGGGCAGCAACACTGGCACCACCACCATGCCCAGGGAGGGGAGCTGAGCTTTCCCCAGCCTTCCCTGGTGCTGCCCACACCAGGTTTCCTCAGCTCTTGGTGGCACAGGACATAAATGGAGAGGCTGCATTCAGCTCATGAAGCCAATGAGAGATTACCCACCGGGTCTGAGCTCCAGGACATTCCGCCCTTGCAGGGGGGCAGCGCAGCAGAGGAGGCTCTGGTCACCACCTGTAGGTGCCTGTGGCACTTGACCCTCAGTTATTCCAGGCCTTCAGGCCCTTCAGTTCAAGCAGCAGCTCCAAGCTGTGTCCCCCAAAGCTCTCAACATCTGCCAGAGCTCTCCACGCCTGTGACACCACTCAACTTCAGCTCTCCCAGGAAAAGAATGAAGCCACAGTGAAATCCATAAGTGAATGCTGCTCACAGTCTATAAACCCAGCAATCTGGAGCAACTTTCCTACCTCCCAAATGCTGTCTCTTGGTAAAGCCCCAGTTCCTGCAGGCTAGCAGCCTCCATCCTTCACAGTCACAGTGAAACTGCCAAACAGCAATTTTGGAAAGGTCGCAGCAGGGATCAGAAGAACCCAACAGGGACACCCCAACCAGTGTTGATAAAGTGGCAGCTGGACATCCAGGGACATATCAGAGAGACACCCCTGTCCCAGCCATTACTGCAGAGCAGCACCCACCCTGCAGAGCAGTCCTTGGAAAGGCAGAGGGGAGCTCAGGCATGCCAAAAGGCTTCCACAGGGAAAAAAAATACACCCTCTCTGCATTTCTGTAGCGTGCTTGTTGTTGCCTGTCATGGATCAAGGGCTGGAGGGTCCCACCTGCTCCATCTGCACTCCCTGGGGACAGGACTGGAGGAGGGGAAGAGGAGCATTACTGCAGAGCAGCCAGAAACCAAAGCAATCTGGTCCCCTGCTCCCCAAACAGCCCTGAACTTTTCTCACAGAAGGCTAGGGCAGGGAGGAACTGGAAATTACAATTTTGGTTCTAAATCCATGATGAGATTTCTTTCACTTAAGAGTAGCAATTACATAAACACTTCTCAGAAGAGAATAATTTGCTTTTCTTTTCAGGAGCCAGTGGGGAAATGCACGTGCAGCATTTGGGGCAGAGCAAGGGTTTGTCCTGGTCACCATGCTCCCCTGCAAGCCCCACAGCCTTTCTCTGTTCTTCTGCCCATTAATTCCCTGCAGCACCTGCCTTGCACTCAGCAGGAATGACCTCAAGAGAGACCTCTGGAAACATCTGGGAAGCAAAATGATACATGGTTGTTCTCTTTGGTAAAAAAATAGTCTTGAGAAATAATAAACACTCACTTTAATAGAGAAGTTTAGCTTTATATTCATGTCTCCTCTAGTAATTGTGTTCACAGAATTTCATATCTCAAAGCATTTTTGTTCTTCTATTTCCCTTCTTGTGCTTGTACTTCAGCAAAGGTTATAACTCACTGCAGTGCCAGCTGAATTAACACTGAAATATTTGCACAGTGTCAAAACCTCCTGGAGAACCAGAAAAATGTTCAAATAAGTGATTTTTTCAAGTGACCTATTTCTCCAGTGAAAAATTTTTGTGATGTGGAAAGTTATTAAAAACAAGTTTTCATATGTAAATTCACATTAATAACTTCAAGTTTTACCCCCAATTCTCTTTTTAATTTTTGTCTGAAGCAGCAATTCCTTGGCATAATCAGTACAACTTGATTCTGGTCTGTCATCTACATGAGAAGGGAACAGGTAGAGGAACAGCTTTGAGTGAATCACCAAAAGCTTCCTGATTTACCTCCCACCAGAAACACAAAGAAAAACCAAGGACATCATGAGCACATGCAAAAACTTTTCTATGAGTTGACTTTAAAAAACACAACAGGATCATACTGGTTCAGTGGGACAGATCTTAAAAGTAGAATCTAAAAAACACCCTTTAAGTACATGCTAATAATACTTGAAATATGAGTCAGTGTATCAGGCAGGAAAAAAAAAATCTCAAAACAACCACGTCTGAAGCCAGCAGGAGCTGAGGGTTTATCATCTCTGAAGGTGGATGCTTTTTGTGACTACCAAGTGGGTATACAAAGCTAGCTGGGGACCCAGGCTAGGAGATGAAGCCAACTGGCACAGTCTCCAACCAGATAAATCTGAGTCAAGACTTTGCTTCACCCCATAGTGAGCATAACCTCATCTTTTTCACAGAAAACATCTCCCCCATCCAGCCTTGGCTCTGCAGGGCCAAGAGCAGCAGCAGATTGTTCACCTGCACTCCTACAGCAGCATCACTTGGGGGCTTACTGCCCACCTCAGCCCCCTTCCCATCTGACTTCCAGATTAGAAGGGTTTCTTCTGAAAACTCAGAGCATCTGAACAAGGTTTTGCTTCATTGTAAATCCATGAGCATCACATCTCTTTTTTGGGAAGCAAAGAGGTGGGGACAGATCTTCCAATAAAATGCCCTGCGACAAGACCATCAGCATTCCTGCTCCTGGAATTTGGCCTCATGAGCCCACGTCTTACAACTGTTTTCCAGATGATATGCATTTGCTGAACTGCATTATATTGTGGGTAAAACAGGTTTACTCAGCTGTTCTGAGTACAGAAGGTAGCTGTAGAATTATCTCTTAGAAATCTCTGATATGGCTTCTTCATGAAAAAATGAGTTTTTGCAATCCACAGCAAGGGCTTTTTTCTGGGTTACCCAAGCCATAGCCAATAGCATAATTCCTGGCTGGAAAAAAATCAGCAAAAATCCACATATACAATATTATCTTATTCCTACTCGTATTGAAATTTGTTTGCTGTTGTACCTTTGCACATTTATGCAGGAACCATCATATTCCTCCAGGTATGAACACACAGAAGAGCAACTGAAGTGTTGTAAAGAAATTTCACAAAAATCAGTCTCTATTGGAGTCAGACAGGTTTTCCAGGGCTAGGTTTGTACAGAACCTTCTGGACTGCAGGTCAGTCACCTTTATTTTTTGCCTATGTCCACAGGGCTGTGCTGCCTGCAGAACCCCCAGCAGTGCTGTGCAGATGGAAGGACAGACCTTGCTGCCCATCAGTGGCTGTGGCCGTGCAGCAGGCCAGGCCAGCCCCTGGATTTTGGGATGCTCTCCCCAGGGCTGTGAGCCTGGCACATGAATGGGGGCAGTAACGAGTGCAATCACGCAGGAACCAGAGGGAGGTAGAAAGAGAAGCTTTGTGTGGGTGGTGAGAGAGAAAAGAGGCTGATTAAGAAGACAAGGATCAGAATCTGCAAATCACGCAAAACCAGTTCTGTGTCAAGTAAGGAATAATTAACTTGCTCTTTTTTCACTCCAGACAAGCAGCACTGATGTTGATTTAAAAAAAATCCCTTTCCAGCACCAGGTGAAAATGGACACCCTTCAGGATATTTAGCTTTGAATTTTCAGTGCTGTTAATGCACAGTTTTGACATTCACTGTACATTAATATGGCACTGGAGAGGGATGGCAGGGGCTGCCTCCATTCAAACCCAAACCTGCTGGCAAAGACACAAGGCCTTGGAGAGGGTCAGTGCCTGGGAAATGGCTCAAGACAGCTCTAGAGACAGACACCAGCCCCAGTGACACCCAGGGTTGTTCTGTGAGTTTAAGAATGCATGAGAGTTACTCCCAAGAAAAATTTTAGAATAAAGATTTGGTGGCGTTCCTGCTACCTTATTAATTCCTTGGATTTTTCTTTCACACAAGTCTTTTGAACTATTACATCTGTGCAACTTTGAGGTGGGATCCAGGAGCCAGACACGAGGGAGGGAAATATCAGGAGCAAATTCCTGCCATGGCAAAGCACAAGCTAAACCCAGCCTGCTGGCAGGTGAGCTCCCTTTTTATGGATCAATACAGACCTGTTATTTCTGCATTACTGCCTAGGGCTCTTTCTTGGTAGGATGAGGCATTTTCTGAGGCTGCAGTTACACCCCACAAGAACATTGTCAGTGCAGGCTGGTGTTGTACAAATCATACCTGCCCTGCCCATACCTACCTGGCCATGGCCAGGCTGCATCCATCTGTGTTCTGCTGGCTACAGCACTAGAGAAGGACAGTTAGCTCTGTTCATCAAGATGTAAAATACAATCTCAGTCTTAGGAAGCAGAAGCCTGCACCGTACAGTGCACATTGCCAGCATCAGCTCTGAACACAGGGCCTGGAGCAGCCCCATCCAGCCCAGGCACTGCTCCTGCTCCCACACCACCACCAGGACAAGAAAGCAGCAGCTGTTTGCTCTTTATGCCTGCAGCACAGGATCCCCAGCTTCTGCAGGGCTGCTTTTAGGACATGAGCAAAGCAGGTAAATGTCCCAGGCATAAATAGGCAACAAAAAAGGACTAGAGGACTTGGTTATGTAATCTCTGCAGAATTCAAAATCCAGGAGCCTTTCCACCCTGCCCTGCACGCTAGGAGTGGAGGTGGAATGACTCTTTGCATGTTTTCACACACCAGAGAGGACGAGAGGACAGAATAATCTTGCATGTAGAAAAGGCAAAGACATTCAGAGCTGTTCTGAGAAATAAATTGTTCCAACTCAGGGAAGGGAAGAGGAGAAAAACAAAAAGCCAAACCAGAAAAACCCCACAGGCAGCCATTACTCTGTCTGCACAGGACTTATTTAATAACCCAGTGTCTGCAATCCATAAGTTGAAAATTTTCCCTGTCATACAGCATGCCAGACCACAGCTGCATAAAACAGAGAAAACCTGTTATAAGTGACCAGAGACATTGGAAAACTGTGGAAATATTGCCTCAGGCTGCAAGGCCCTTTCCTGTGGAAAGAATATTTTGCAATTCTGTTCCTTGCTGACAGCTAGCACTCATGCATTCTGGGTTTCATCAAAAAGGCTGCTCAAAACTCTGAACTGCAAGTAGAGAAAAATTTCTTGCTCATTATTCTGATTTATTCATCTCTCCCCCTTCTCTCCTACATCACACATCAGATACTGAAGAGAATGAAAACTCAAAAGCATGGGGAAAAATGAATGTGCAGGAACAGGATGCCACATGTGACAGAGGCACCAGCACTGGATTCTCCATGTCATTGATTTTTAACTAGCACATGTCAGCTGATGCTAGAACAATTTTGTCACTATTACATCAATACCTATACTTCAAGCAAAGCAGCACTCCATATAATATTTCTTTTCTTCAATAGCTTCTAAGATATCAAGTGAACAAACACTTATGTCTGACTGAATATCAGAGCTGCAAAATCCTAAAAACCTGTAAAGTTTAAGCCTCTGTGCAATGCTCCACTCAGCCCTCCCTCCTTCCCAGGCTGCTCCCTTGAGGGCTCCAACCCAGCACTCCTCCTCCTGCCCCCAGCCCCACCTGGGATGCTCGGCCACCCCCTGCTCTGGCCCTGAGCTGGTGTTTGCCAGGAGCCAAGGTCTGAGCTGCCAGGAGGGTGCTGAGGAGCTCCTGGCACACATGGCACAGTTTGCCTTGCAGTAACAATTCCCCTGCATCCTGACTGCAGCCAAAATAATGTGGATTCCCCCCAAGTTCCCAGGATAGGTCCTGGAGGGTGTCAGCCCCAATGGTCTCCATGGGAAGGTTTCTGGTGGCAGCTTACACTGGGCAGCATGGAAAGAGTTCAGGACCAAAGAGAAAAACATGACCAAGGGCTTTAAAGGGCAGAACTATTTCCAGAGCATATCCTAGCCACTGTTTCCATGTACCTTGCTTGTCAGATCAGAGCAGGATTAAAGCAGCAGAGTGGGAAAAAGCAGCAGGGGACCAAAGCTAATGAGTCTGATTAACTGGGCTGGGAGGTGATGGCTTACCTGAAAGTAACAGAGCATTCTGAAGGGTGAGAGCTGTAACAAAGCCAAGAGTGTCAGGACACATGGGGGTCTTGACCAGGGCAGGAAAATGAACAAAACTGAACATTGTGCAGAGAGTAACACCTGTGACAGCTCATGATGGTTGCACAGCAAGCCACCCACTACAATATATCCTCAAAAGAGTTCTTCTGCTGCCATCAGGGACAGGTTCTCTGCTTTCAGGACAGCACCTACAGACATATAGGACTGCAGAGAAAAAGAGGAAAAGGCATTTGACAGCACCTTATGTCAGCAAAATCTGAATAAAGTTGATGTTTTCACAAGTCCATTGCTACACAGTGTACAGTCACAGAATTCTTCAATTTGCCATTATTTTGAACCCCAGTTCTGTCCTCCCATCCTCCTTGCTGTCAGCCTGGCTGCTCCTGTGAGCCAGACTTCTGATGGAGCCCCAGAGCTGGGGCAGTGCTCCCCATCACCAACACAGAGCAGTGCTTCACACCTGGGCAGCAGCAGCATCTGCAACATCTGAAAGCTTTCAAACACTTCAGCAAAAACCATCCTCCTACAACTCATCAGAAATTGAAACATAAGTTCACAGAGTGCCGAGAAATCACAATGATCTAGAGATTTTGATTAAAAGGCTTAAACAAGGGAACACTCACTAGTGTGGGCTGCCAAAGGGGTGGCCAGCAATACAACACATCCTAGCCCAGAGCCCCTCACTTGTGTGCTCCCAGCAAAATTCCACCCTGGAGCTGCCTTATCCAGCTCAATCACAGGTCACTGCTAGTCCCAGACACAGCTGGGCCACCACTGCCCTGCTTCCTGGGACAAGGGGGAAGCCTCTTGCTTGCCCAGGCAAGGGAGACTCCTGGCAAAGCAGCAGGAGCAGGGAAAACTCAGAGTAATTCAGGGGAAACTCAGGATGTGAGGAAACCTCTTACACAGCAGAATGGCAGGCAGCTCCAGACCACAGGGACAGCTTGCAGCACCAGCAGCAGCTCTGTGCTGCACAGCCCAGGGAAAGCTGAACCACACACAGAGAAAAACAGACTTGCTGGTAGCACAAGAAAATCCACACAGCCTCTTCCAGCTCCTGGGGGAGGGAGCCCTGGGAAGCTGCTCAGCCCAAGGCCAGATGGAGAGGTGGATCAGTGGGGAGTGACAGCTAATCAGTAATTAACACCAGGAGTTTTGGCCATGCAAGTGAATGAAAGCAAAAAGTGATGCTGTGCCACACTGATGCTGGGACAGAACTAGAAATCTTCCCAGTCCCTGAGAAGGAAACATTTTAAATTACTTTTTCTCTAAAGCAACAGTGGTATGTGTAGGAAACGGCACAGGCTGTTGAGCAAGGAGATGATCTCACAGGAGGCAGAAGGAAAGCCCTGCAGCTCAGCTTGCTAGAGCAGGGAAGGCCAAACAGCAGCTGCTCTGGACAGCTAGAAGCCAGAACATTGCATCACAAGTCAAACAGCAAAGACTGCCAGCAGAAGCATGAACATGCATCCCATCAGAGGGCTGGGAAAGCATCATTAGCTAAAACACAGGATAAAGTCAGGGTAGTGGAAGATCAATGTATTCCAACAAAAAGTTTGCATTGTCCTGAAGTTCCCAAGATCTGGGCACCGGTAGCTCCCATGGCTGGGCTGTTTTGCACCTCCCTAACCCCTCTGCTGTCCCAGCAGGGCTGGGGCAGAGCTGTCACAGGGGCAGCCCCAGTGCAGGGACTGGAGGAGGCCAGGGAGGCACAGGGGCACCACAGGGATGTGCAGGGCAGGACGAGCCCCTGCTGGCCCAGGGAGGTGCAGAACGGGATCACAGCTCTGCCCACAGAGCTGCACACTCCACAAAAGCACATTAACAGTACGGGGGCTGCATTCCCTGTTCTGAGCTCCCTGGGACACAGGGGCTACACCAGCACTGCTGGGAGAGGCAGCCCTGTCCCAGAAAGGAGCTGAGCCCTTCAGCCTCACAAAGCTTTCAGGATGAGCACAGAGCAGGCAGAGTCAGCTGTACAATCTCCCAACTCAGGGCTTGGTTTAGGAGACCCTGAGGAAGCAGATAACACTCACAGCACGAAACAGCCAAACCCCTCCCTAAGTATGGTAAGATATTTTCTAGAGAGCTTATTTCAGAGTTCTTGCAACATCAGAGGACAACCCAAAATCCCTGAAGTTGAAAGCAAGACAGGGGTTTAATTGCCTTCTACCATGGCCCAGGACACAACAAGAGGTGATAAATCAAATAACAAGGTCTCAAATGAATTTGCTCATGCAGGAGCTCTGTATTGGTACTATTTGAAGGACAGCCTTATGTTAGTTGCCACAAAGCACTGGTTCTGGGACAGAAAGCTTTTGCCACATCCCCATTGCCCACAGCCACCCCCAGCTATCACAGAGCCCTCTCTCCCATGGTACTCACAGCATGGCAGGATGCTGCTGCCAGCCCACCACACCAGCACACAGACTGCAAACCAGGAGTCCAGAGAAAACCCCACTAACCTCATACCCTCACTTATAAAGAAGCAGAGGAGAGCAGAAGTGATTACATATTAACAAGAACCTGATGAGTTGGGAGTGAGAACAGCTGTCTGGGCTGGTGCTGCCACAGGAACAAATTGATGTCAGCTGGCCACAATTAAAGCTTGGGCTGTATTTTGGGTACTTTTTTTCCTAAAACAAGGTTTCTATCCATCAGAACAGTGGGTGTCTGCAGCAGCTTCCACATAAGAAGAGTGCAGTCCCACTGTTTATGAAGGTGATTATATAATCTGATTGCTTGAGATAATAAGCAATCAGATTGGAAGGTCCAGGAATTTCATCCTGACCTATTTTCTGTGATCCAAAGAGAGGATGGTTTTGCCTTCCCTTTTGGAACTGCATAATTCAGAGAACACCTGTAAAGAGACCAAAGCAACCTCTCCAACTGCAAAGTCACTTGTGCTGTCTCCTGGACCGGAACAAGGGTTGTGCAAAAATGCTGCAGCAATTCCTGAGCAGCACCTGGCAGGTGCCAGGTGTACAGGAAGGGAGAGCTCCATCCTTCCCATGGCTTTTGCACATGGAAAGCATAAAAACCCCATGCTCAGAGTGAATAATTTATGACTGATGCTGCAAGGCCCTGGACAAAACAGATGAAATCAGCTGGCAGTGGACAAGGCATCCGAACATCTGATTGTACCCATGTGGGGTGTGGAAACAGGGCTGTGTGTTCTAGCATCTTAATGGTGTGAAACTAGAGCAAGACCACATGTGAACAGTTAAAAGGTACTTTTATCTTATGGAGAAATTTAAATATATCCATGGCTCTTGTTGTGTACAGGAGGAATCTGTAAGTCCCTAGAAATTATGGAAAACACACTTGAATGAAAGAGCCATTTTGGTTTTAATCTTTAGATTGCAAGTTTGAGAGATAAGTGCTGACCCTCTGTGCACTCTGCATCTCACTGTGCCTGCTGGATCTGACAATGAGCCTGATGCTTTATTTCACCCTCATACACAGCCATGGCCCAGGCAAACTCGGGGTGCTGCTGTCACTGGGCTGAACCAGGTGGTCAGGAGGGGAAAGGTTCCCTGCTGAGATCCCAGCACTGCCCAGAACAGTTTGCATCTCCTCCCTGCCCAGACAGATACAGGCACTGCCTTCCTCAGGGTTGTTTTGATATAATCAGGCAACAAATTATTTTTATTGCACCAAAATAAAGCCTTTTCCTTGAAGCTATTGCAAGGGTGGCTGCGATCAAAGGTGACTGGGAATGCTGCTGGTGGGGACAGCCATCAGCAGTCTGCATGACCCAGGGGTGCTGTAGACTGGGGAGAAGATGAAGAAGGTCCTGCAGCACCTTCTGTGCTCTATTGTTCAGGACTTCAAAGGGCTCAGGATCTGTAGCCACTGCTAATAGCTGTTATCTTCCAGCAACAGTAATTAGGGACTGAAGGAGACTCTGAAACAGTGACTATAAAAAGTCAATAAAGCTACACCTTTTCTGCTTCATTTACTTGGTTACTCCTGTTTTCATTATATTCACCCCTCCAGGATGTGGCTTTTAATCCTCCAAGCTGATCTATCCCCATGAATATTCACTGTCAATGATACACATATTGCTGCTGTCTGAATATCCCGAAGCTGCTATCAGTCATGCATTAATCTGACATGCAGCTCCTTGGGCTTCATCTAAATTGCAAGTACAAAATGAGCAAAATATAAATAACTGGGAGAAGAAAATGCCAAAGTCAGTAAAAGATTATTTATGGTTTTCCAGTTCAGCTTCATATTAATTTTGCCATGCTAGATTTTGGAGCATTTGTTTGAAGTCCACATATAACTTATGCAAGAACTTATAAATTTCACATGTATGTTGGTCAAAGGTATGTGGAAACAGTGAGTCAGACTGGCAGAACCTCTCCCCGGTGCGTGCCAAGGGAAGGGTGAATGTCCAGGGGAGTTTGCAAACATGACCCCTGCATCTCCTTCCCACACCTACTGACACTTGGCTCAAGGAATTCCTGATTGAGGCGTTGTATTTGAAGTAGTGAGCACCACGTATTATTTTCTCTTAATACAATGAATCACTTTTTGAATCCTTGTAAAATTTTCGTAACCTCTCTGCTACGAAATCCTTGTTAAAAATTTCGTAGCCTCTCTCTCTTTTCGTAACTTAACAATACAAACTTTGTTAAGTTTTAGTTTTACCTCCTTTGTTGTGAACATATTTCTGCTAGTTTCACCTGATGCCAAACCTCGTTTGACAAGAGGCAGAGGATCACCACTCCCTGTTTGTCACAGCACTGGGGTTTTAGCAGACTTCAGTGATTCTGTATCTGCAGAGTTGCCCAAATCCCAGCTCCCATTCTCAGGGCGTGGCAGTGCCTTGGCCAAACCCCTGCGTGAAGGGGACACTGGGGTGTGTCTCCAGGGCGCTGCGTGACACACACAGAGCTGCTGATGGCTCTGCAGGAGCGGCTGGCGTGGCACTGCCTCCGTGTGCTCGCACGGACCGAGCCCTGTCCCTGCTGAGCCCGGGCCAGCCCAGCCCGTGTGTGCCTTGAGCTGCTCCTGGGACCGGCAGGGCAGCGGCAGCGACAGCGACCCCGGCAGGAGAGGGGCAGAGACCCCACGGCTGCTGGCGCAGCAACCAGAGGCTGTTCCGGGAGCAGGGGCATCACTCATCACTGTTTTACACATCACTTTGTTCACATCTCCTCCTCTACAATGAGAGGGGCAAGAGCACTTTTGTCATCGGCTGGTGGGGAGAGACAATGGCTGTGCTCACGCTGCCGCCGCCCCGCAGGGCTGAATCACCGTCACCAGGCGAGTTCGCCTCTCGCCTGCTGCTCGCTCGGCTCCGTCATCCCGTGACTCATTCCGGAGCGGGGACGGGAGCGAAAGGCGGACGCCAGAACCTCCTTCCCGACACCAAACCGGGAATGAGAGGAATCTGTGGCTGGGAGCATCTCGGGGCAGGCGGGGAGGGCCCGGCAGGCAGCGGGGGCTCAGGGCAGAGCGCAGGAGCTGCTGCCACGGCCCCGGGCACCCCGGTTCCGCTGCTCTGCAGCCCCTCGGGGTTGGCTTCCTCCTTGTGAACCCATGCAGGGCACGAGAGCTTGGCTTTCCTTGCTCAGCAAAGGTTCTCCCTAAGCAGCGACGTTTCTTCTGCCTTCCCTCGGCGGAGAGACGGAGATGTTTGGTTTCCTGTACGCGGGGTCAGCAGAGCACCCGAGCCTAGGGATGCTCCGCTCCGCAGACCAATTCAAACAGATCTGAACGGGCTGTAGGTGCCCACAAGGAGAAATGGGCCGTGTCCCGGTGCGGCACAGCTCTCCCAGCCCCTTCTGGAGGACAGACCTGAACGTTTGCCAGCCCCGTGTGCTCCTCTGGGCCGTGGGGCCCGGCTGGACCCCAGGCTCAGCTCGCCCCTCATCCCTGGGCACATCCATCCGCCCACGGAGCCGGAGAGCCGGCACATCACCTGCCGCGGGATGCTTTGTAAAACGAGTGCTGGGGATTGAAGAAAGCTCAAAGCAGCCTGGAAACGTCTCCAGGAACAGGGAACCATATGCGCCTGCCAAGCGAGGCCTCTCTCGTTACTCATCAGCAGCGAACGCGCTGCCGGGCTGGCGCGGGGACCGCGTGTTACCAAGATGAGGCACAAAATGCATTTTACAGGAGGGCTAAAACTAGTCTGAGGTAATGAATCTTACAGCATGCTGCCTTTTGGAACAAGAGGCATTAGAGGGCAAATCCTCCTTCCTGTGGCTTTGCCGTTGTCAAGGGAGCCCCGAGATGGAGATGCTCAGGGATTGTGTGAGCATCTGGTCCCCGCAGGGTTCAGGTGAGCTAAAGCATCCTTGCAATGGGGTGAGGAGGGTGCAGCCCTCTCTGCCCGGTGCTGAGCGGCAGCAGCGCCTCCTCTCCCTGCCAGGGAGCCCCTGAACACCAGCCCATGGGCGCTTCATCCCTCTCTGAGTGGGTCACTGCGGCAGAGGAATTCCTGCTGGTTTAACTCTTCATGTTTGTGTCTCCCCTGTACTGCTGCTTGCCTCCCGGTCCCACAGCTGCTCCTCCCCAGGTGTCCTCATGTCCATCACCACCCACAGCAGTTCTGCAGTCCGTGCCATGCCTTGGGGGTGGCTCACAGGACAGGCAGCAAATGGCCTTTCCTGAACACACAGAGCACACAGGTGCTATAAGCTGCTATGGGATAATTATTTGTTCAGGCAAGAATTATCTCTCTGCTAACAAAAATTATCGGGTAATTAAGCTTTAAGACACATTGGAGACGCTAGCAGTGCTTATAATTGTCAGACAAATATTTTTTGGCAATAAATAACACATGAACACAGATTTTTATCAGGCTTTTTAAGCTTGGGGAAAAAGAAGATAATTTTTTTGCTATAAGCCTCCCCTCTGCAAAGGCAGTCAGTAAACCCCATGTACAAGCATTTGCTGGGAAGGAGAATCTCTTCAGCTTGCACACCTGTGTAGGTTCCTCTGTGTATCATTCTATCTTTAATCGTGCCTTTTGTGCCTAGATATCACCCATGTTTTCATACAAACCATGTAATATAAGGCACAGGGATTCCAGGTGCTGCTGAGGGGCAGAGAGGGTTCTGCAGGCAACATTTCCATTACAAACTGATTATTCCATGGCCTGTGCCAAGTGCTGTGTGTGTCAGACCAGCTGGTGCAGAAGGGTGCGGGACCCAGCTGCCAAAACCAGGACACACAGGGTGCAAGGGCACAGAGGAGCATCCTCAGTGGCCCAGCTGTACCCCCCAGCCCAGGGGCTGCACCACAGACTGTGCTGCTGTGAGGGCAGGGCTCAAGGTGCTCCACCCAGGAAGGTTACCTGGGATCACTCCTGTGGGGAACCACAGAGGGTCTAGGAGCTCCCTGAACACCTATAAGGTGAGTGAATATGATGAGTTCTCACCTCACTCTGCACAGCACAGCTGATGCTGCTGCAGGGAAAAGCTCAGTGGCAAAGACTCTGCCAGGCAAGAAAGGATTCCATGCAGGGTGGCAGGGGCCACTGGAAAAGCCCACAGCATGGTCCAGTAATGTGCCATGAGCAGTCCTGAACCCTCTCTGAGTATTTTCTGAGGGAAAAACGTTTCCCCAGAGCAGGGGAACCTCTCTATGGCATTGCCAGCATTACTGCAATGCTCCATCAGGAATATGATGTTTGTGAGGCCGCCTGCCCCCGCTCCCATGGGGATTAATGGCACCCACACAGGCTGGTGAATCACTCAGCCAGGAGAAGGGGTTCTCCTGCAGTAATTGTCTTCCCCTTGCACAGTGATGTCTGCAAATAGCACTGGCAGCCTTCACAGTGGGGAGCCTCAGTGCCAGAGTTAGAAAATGGTGTTTGTGCTCCTCCTGACCCTGGGCAGCCTTCAGTTGCTCTGGGTAGCCAATTTCACACCAATAAATAATGGTATAATTGATTAGAGATACTGCAGACAGACTGATAAGTGAGCACAAATGACAGGGCTGCTGTTGTACCAGAGGTTTATGCTGATGCTATGAACTGATGCTGAAGTTGTTTTAAACCATGGTGCTGGAGCCAGTGGGTTCTCAGGCAGGACACTGGTGGTGCCCATTGTGGATATGCACCCTGAGATCCTTCCTACTGCTTTGGGATGTGTTTCCAAAGCTGTTCATTGACAGTTCTTCCAATCTATTTCTAGTACAAACAAAATAACATTTGGTTTACACAAAAGACAGCTCTCACAATTTACAGCTGCTGCAGGGCTCTGTAAGCTTTTGAGTACTAAGTGGGGCATTATCAGCATTTCTGAAGGTTGGGAACAGCCTTGGATGGTGCAGAAGCCTTGGTGAAGGTGGCAGGAATGTGAGCAGGGAGCCCAGGAGAGCCCAGGATGCCCAAGCTGCAGCCCAGGGAGGAGGCTCACACAGGGTGAGGGGATAGGAAAGACAAGGAGGGTGACAAATCAGAGGATGAGGGATGTCTGGGTCCTGCACAGTCACTGCCTGCTGCAGAGCTGGGAGGTGCTGCAAACACTGCAGGCCCAGACACAGCCACACCTGAGCAATCTCCAGGTGAGAGCCTCTCTGGAGCAGCTGCCTCTGAAAGCATCAGGATCCATCACAGCCCTGAGACATGAGGTGCTCAAACAGGTGCCTGTCATGGTTTAGGAGATGGGTGAGCAGAGGAATGTGTGGTGGCAGTGCCTGTCCCCAGCAGCTGAGCTGTGGGTCCCCACCTTGGTGCAGCTCTGTGCCTTCCCCATGAAGCACATCAGATAAAGGGCAGCAGTGATAAGAAATTCCCTCCCTGAAGTGTTCCTTGACTGCAGCCCAGGCAGGCTTCCCCTCACCTCCCAGATGTTATGTGACCTCTGGAGCAACACTGCACCAAAAATGCTGCTGCTGTTCCCATCTGACAGGGAAAGGTTCTCCTATCTGTCACTTGTCCATGTCCCCAGCTGTAACACTCAGTTTAATTAAAAACCCACCTCTCCTGGCAAACCAGGCACATGAGGAACTCCTGCTGGCAGAGAGCAGCAAGTTGGGCAGGTCTCTGTGCTTCCAGGAAAGACAAGAAGCTCTGCTTGTCTCAGGGATAGGAAAGGGAGCACAGCAGGCACCAGGTCCAGGCCCACAGGAGCAGGTCCCCCTTCACTGAGGATCTCTGGCAAGCTCAGTCTCTCCACCACCCAAAAAAGATGAAAGAGCTCCAGAATAATACCTGACACCCTTAGTCGCTTCCCCTGAGCCTGCTCAGCACTCATACAAAGCTCTCTCCACAGGTGAAGGGTTGCAGATCTGCTCCCTGGGGCCAGGAGCTGATCGCAGGAGCTGAGAGCAGGGAAAAGCCACCAAAGCCTCTGTGACTCACACCAAAACCATGTGTCTGCATTTCCAGCCAGGCCTGTGATCAGGCTGCAGAAGGGCTGATCCTGAAAGGCCAGGAGGGTGACAGATCTGCCTGTCAGAGGGGTCACAGCCCCTGCTGGGGCACCCACAGCTGGGTCCTGACTGCAGAGACCCCCAGGCTGGGGGGAGCATCCCCATACAGCCCCACCTGCATTTCCCTCTGCATGCCCTGGGAACACCCTGCAGACACTTCAGTAGGTGCTGCCACTGATGGCTCTCACACTTCTCCAAAATGATATCTTTTAAGGAATGTGATGTTTTAAAAGTTCTGCTGTGGGGCTGCAATGTGTGCCGGTCCAGTTACAGCAGAAGACACATCCCCCTGGTTACCAGCTGGCTAAAGCTCAGCTCTGCCTGGGTGCTGTCAGAAATCCTCACAGCAGTTGTGACTGAGCCAACAGCAGCACTGCCAGAGCACAATCCCTGCCTGCCCTCTGCTCACACTGCAGGGCCTCAGGAGCTCCCATGTGCTCCCGACTGCTCCAGGGATCAAAGCTGCCAGCTCTGCTCAAAGCACTGCTGAGAGTGGAGCCTAAAGAATGTTTCAGCCAAGCCCTAGAAAAATTTCATCTGCTTTCATACTCACTGCAGTCTAACAGACATCCATGGGGTACTGGGTAACTCCTGGTGGATTCCCTTTCTCTCTGCTGTGTCAAACCACAGTGAATCCTGTCAAAAAGCACTTTTAAAAGATCTCAGCAATCCTGGCAGTCCCATCTGCATGGCTGGGAGGGAGGCAGTGCCAGAGTGGTGCTTTCCAGGAGCAGGAGCTCAGCCTGGTGGGCATCCCCTGCAGATGCCAGGCTGTATCATGTGTCCTGCCTCCTCAGAGATCTGGCTACCAGCTGGGCTGGAAATTCTGGTGCATTTTTTCCATTTCTGGGATGGAGTTGGCATGCCTGGATGTTTTTCCTGAAGAATTACACAAGAGGGGAAGCAGCAGTCAGAAGATGCAGTTCTCCAGGACCCCAACATTTCCTTGGAATGGGAAATAAAAATGCTTGATGTCATTGTCAGACACCAGGACATTTGCTCACTCCTGCCTCCCTGATGTGACCCAGCCCACACCCCTGAGCCCAGCCTAGGCCACCTACAGCCCCACTTGCTCCCAAGGAGCAGCATCAGCAGCAAACTCTCCATTCCAGGAGGGACAGAGCAGCAAATAGAGCCCCAGAGCTGCTGGGCAGAGCTGTGTGTAAGGGGGCACCCAGAGCCGGATCAGCTCCTGCACACAGACCTTGGGGCCATGTGAGAAGCTCTGGCATGGGCCTTTGCTGGGAACAGAGCTGGTGACCCTCAGTGCCATGTGGGACATGTGGCATTTGATGGGATGCATGTCCTGGGAGGGCATCACAGCCCAGACACTGCCACATGAGCCCTTCTGATTACACAGCTTGGGAGTGGCCACATCTGAGGAAACCCCTAAAAATTCATGTTGCTCCTGCTTCCCACTCCATTTAGAGGAATTTCTGATGGATTTTGGCCTGGGTTTCCATTGTGGTGCAAACCAGAGCACAACTGCAGCAGGTCACAAAGTCACAGTCACAAAGGCATCTGTGTGTAGGATGTAGCCATGAGTGAGAGGCTGGGCTGGGGGATTGTGGCCTGGGTTGGGGTGCAGCAGCCAGGGTCACAAAGGGCCTTTCAGGGTGTGCCTGGGGCTCAGCCCTGTGCTGTGGTACCAGCCTGTGCCTGGCAGCAGCGCCAACGCACAGCTCAGCTCTGTGTGTGCTTTGTGCCAGCTCTGAATCCTCTCTGCAGATGTGTTGCCCCTTGTTCTCATCTGCCAGGAATGAAAGGGAATTTTCAGGGCCTGGGGACGATTGTTCACCTCTGCTCAGCACTCAGGACACCCAGCTGGGCCACAGCACCAATGGCAGGAGGCAGGAAGGACTCCAGGGGGTTCAGATCAGGGCCAGCATCTTGGGGACAGCCTGTCCTCCCAACACCAATCCCCTGGCCCTCCAGTGGCAGCCAGAGCAGGACACACACCCATCCTATGGCAGGATCCCTGTAACCTCCTCAAGGTGCCACACTGTCCCTCACTGGCACCCCTGCCACATCCCTGTGTGCCCATCTCATCCTGCAGCACCCCCTGCTGCCCCACCCACCCACATCTGACAGCACCAAGTCTGCACAGGGAACCTGCTTTTAGAAATAACAGCAGAAAATAAAATTTACCAACCTCTTGAGAGCCTGGGAGCCTCTTGCTGCCCTTCCACCCCCACTCACCCTGCCCAGCCACTCTCTCATTAATGCCTACAACACAGCTGGAAGGGCATTGATCTTGCTGAGAATTAGCCCAAGGGATCTCCCAGGAGCTGAGAAACAAGGAAAGAGTTCAGAAGGACTCAAAGGATGAGGAGGAAGAGTTGCATCCCTAGGAATGCTGTGCAGGCAGTATCATTCCAAGCAGGGCTGGGCTGGGTTGTGTTGGGGTTTGTCCCCCTCTCTTCTGAGCAGAACCCAGGTTTCCAGTGGTGTTCCTTGTGGGAAGGGCTGCCACAAGCAGGTGAGCTCCTTGCTGAGGGACTCAATGCTACAGGACACTCCTGATAACAACACAGAGGGGTAGGGCTGTCCCAAAACATCAGCAAAGGGATGCAAATCCCTGTCTCCATGGGGTGGAAGGTGATTCCCTTCCTCTGCAAAGATTTCTGCCAAGCACAGCTGATCCCCACAGAGCAGGCTCAGAGAGGCAAGGAGCAGGGTGGCATCCAGAGGAGCTCCAGGGAAGGCACTGCCAGCCAGAGGAAAGCAGCTCCCTCTGCTCCTGCTGATCCAGCAGCCTCTGCTGTGTGCCAGCACCCAGCCAGAGCACATCCACCACAGCCACAGGCTGCAGGGGGACAGCAGGGACCTCTCCACAGGGAGAGGCAGCAGGAGGCTCAAGAGGCAGAGGCAGGACAAAGAGGGAGGTGCTGACCTCCTGGTGCCAGCAGGAGGGACCATTGCCAGGCACAGCAGGCTGGGGGTGAGCAGTGCCATCCCCAGCAGAGCAGGTCAGCCCTTGTCCCACAGTGCTGCTCTCACCCTGAGCAGGATCAGGGGCTCTGTCCATTGCAGAGAGGGGTCAGGCAGGCATTGTAGGGATGAGCCAGCCCAGTGGCTGACCAGCATCCTCCATCCCCACTCCAGATGGAGTGCACAGCCCTAGGCAGGGCTGAAATGGGATCCTGAGCCATGGTCAGGGTGGGGACCCCCAGCTGGCACCAGCAAGGTCCTGATGACCCATCAGGGAGTGAGATCTTTGGTTTTAAACTCAGTGCAGATTCAGAGGTGACACATCAAGAATAACCCAAAGTTTTGCTTAACCAATCTATAATTTTTCTGGTCTCTCCTTCAGACCAGTCACACTTGCAGTCTCATGACAACAAATACTCCAGTTCCACTGTGTGGTAGATTGGATCCTGGTAAAGTTTCCCACAACACCTTCAAGATCTCAGATAGGGGAAGCACCAAATACTCACCCTGCTTTCATGTATATGACAGAAAGCTGCTGCTTTCTGTGCTAGTAGTGCCCAGCTCTGGGTGGGCTGGCTTGGATTCTCTGGCTCCTGAGGCCTGAAAAACTGGCTGCAAATCTCTGTGGCAACTTGTTATCTCACAAGATTTATGGTTCATCCTGCTCCAGGCAAAGTCAGAAATACCACCACAGTGATTGCTCCAGATACTATTGCATTTTTAGGCTACTGCTCTGACATTCACAGCAGGGAAGAAATGAGGATGGGAACATTTACACTTTCACCCCCAGCTCCAGCAAGGAGCTTTCTGGGGGTTTTGGTGTGTGGGTACTCAGAGAGGAGGCAAGCAGGCTCCGGCTGCTTCCCAACTTGCTACTCTGGCTGGGAAATAAAGCTCAAGGATGGATGCCTGCACAAGATCAGGAGGGGGATTTTAGTTTTCTATGTCCTCCTTCAACATAAAAGACTAAAGTCATAGACTAGATTGTTGAGAAAGACAAGCCCTCTCTTAGTGCCCCATTTGCTGATGGAGAGGTGAGCAGTGAGGGGAGCAAACAGCCCAGGGATCAGCACACTGAGGCTGTCAGACAGCAAAGGGAGGATGGCCAAAGTCCCTGGCAAGGTCTGCACCTCTTTGGGCTGGCTGCAGGGAGGCTGCAATTCCCAGGACACAGCTCCTTAGCACCACAGAGTGGTCTGTGGGTGGGCTGACCCACTTGCTGCAAGGCTTTGGGAGAGCTCTGTTTCCCCAGGACTCGTGTGGGTGGTGACAGGTCTCCCAAGCTTTTCTGCTGAAGGTGCCCCACATCACACAAATAATTGCACAACCTTGTGCTAGGGAAGGGAGGGAGAGAATGACTGGAGGAGGTTGTAGCCAGGTCCACTCCCTCTTCTAGTTCATTGTGGTGGCAGAGCTCCAGAAAGTCAGAAACACTCATACGTGATCAGGGATAGATGCTGACAAAAAGGCATCTTCAAATAACCACAAACAAAACACTATGTTAGCAAAAATTATTTTAAGATAACAACATACACCTTGTCCAGACTTCTCACAACCCTGTGCTCCCCACAGACCACAGGGAGCTGCCTGCTGGCTGTGGAAGCAGAACAGCCTTATTTGTGGTTTTCAGGGAACATAGAAAATGAGAGGCAGCCACCTCCACTGTCCCTCAGTGGTTGCAGGAGAGTTGCAGGATGGCATCTGTGCCACTGCATGTCCCTCTCTGCATGGTGGGGGTGGAGGTCCCCAGACACACAGGCCAAGCTGGCATCCAGTGCTTGCCATCACCACCCTCCCTGCTGGCAGGGGCAGTGCTGAGCCTGCTCTGGGCAGTCTGTCCCTGCAGCTCACAGAGAGGAGATGAGCTGCCCCCTCTGACTGCCAGCACCCCTTTCACCCACTCCCAGAGAGGGCTGTGATGCTCAGGTGATGGCTGGTGATAAGCAAAGGATGGCCATCCATGTGACAGGTGCACAGGCTGCTCCTGGCCTTGGCATCTCCTGTTTCTTGCACTCCTGCTCAGTGAGGAAGAGCTCCTTGCTCACTGCTTTGGTGGTACCACGCCAGCAATTCCTCTCCTACAGGGAAGTGCCAGTTTAAGTCCACAGCACCCCAAGGCTGCACATCAAGCCCTACAGCACTGTTGAGAAAGAGGGGAGAGAAAGCAGTGCAGTGATCCTGAGTGGTACCTTCCCAGGGAAGGGACACCAGATGTGTGAGCTATGCTTATGATTCCCTTCTTGCTTTCTGGAGAGATACTTTCTTTTCAGAGCCACAGTTCTTGAAGTCCCAGCAGCTCCACATAAACCTTGAAGCAAGACCCCCTTGGCTTCAGTCCAACCTCAGAACAAACAGGGATTTCACTTAGTGCTCAGCAACTGAGCCACTTTAATGTTTAGTTGAGGACCTACATAATTGTTATATTTAATTCAGTTGGGAAAGACATCCTGTGCTCTGCTGTTTAGCAATGCTGGACATGAGTGATCCTTTCCTCTTTTCTGTTTCCAGAGCTGTCCTGTTTCCAAACTGCCTCTCCAGGGTAAGTCTCAGCCACACCCACAGGGCTGAGACCCAGGAGGGAGCCTGGGTCAGACTCTGCCAGGATGTAGAGCTGAGGCATGGGCCTGGGAGCAGCTCTCCTGAAGGTGTGTGAATTTCTGGCTGTGAAGTGATCTCCTGTTTAACTGGGACTCTGTCCTGATAAGGTGGCAGTAAGGAGTCACTAAATGCTGGTACTCACTACCCTCATCACCAGCAGCAAAAAGTGGGTAGGACTTCATGATTTCCACATTAAGGCTCAGAACAAGATGTAACAGCTGTAGTTGAAATTACTTCATCTCTGCTACTTCCCACCACACAAGGCAAAGTTATTTTTAACTCCAGGTTGCCTAAGGGATACTGCACAGTGAGATCTGTTGCATCATCACCAAGGGTCCTCACTTGGCAAGAAATCCGGGAAGAGAGAGCCCTTCCTCCAGCCAGCTGGGACCAGACTGGAGCTCAGGTGTGTGCACCCCTACAAACTGACCCCTCCAGGCTCCCCAGCTCCTCCTGAGGGAGCAGAAGCTCTCACTGAGGCAGCCTTGAGAGTACAGAGGACCAGGTGCCTGGCCAAGTCCTTTTGTTCTTTTCAGTTTTCAAATAAACCTGGGCTGAAGCCATTCCAGGAGCTGCAGTGGCATGGTGCAGGCAGACCTCGAGGGCTCTGAGTCAAAAGGACAGTCATGCAAACCCAGAGGGGATTAGCTTTTAATGAGCTTCTCAGGGCAAACCCTGAAATCAGGGGATTGCCAAGATCCCAGCAGGAAACCTAGCCAGCTTGCTGCCCTCCTGACCACAAATCTGCTGCCAACCTCTCTCAGAGTCAGGAAAACTCACACAGAAATGTTGGAACAGCTGTGGATGCACAGGAGCACCCCAGCCATTGCCTCCCCATCACACAAAACCACACAGTTCTCTGTGACTTGCACTGCAGGGCAGCGGGGCTGCCACATCTCCTCCAGCCCTGGCGCAGTGGCACAGCTCCAGAGCTCCCTGAGGCCACCTCATGGGAGAGTTCAGGAGCCTCCAGGAGAAATGCCATGTACATGTGAGTGCAGTTATCCCTGCTCAGCTTTATCCCTCTGGCTGGGAATGAACACCGTGCTGTTGAACACCTGCTACATTTGCTCCCGGGGTCTCAGAGCTAAACTGAGATAACCTGGCTGTGCACTCAGTTTCCTCCTGTCCTGGGCTGACTTTATGATGCTGAATTGGTCTGTTTAGCCCAGAAATAAGTTTTGTACCTTTAAAAGTAGATTTGAGAGTGAAAAGGGGGAGAAGGAGAAGCGGTGCAATGTCTGAGGTGGTTGTATTCAAAAACATAAAGATAAGAGTGTTCAGCATTCCTTCTCACAGACTGTTGTCTGCAGCACAGACAGTGGGAGAGAGTTCTCTTTTGCTTTTAGTTAGTTGTTTTTTTTTTTTTTATCTAGCTGAGGAAGAGACGTTCCCTGGACTGTGGCTTTTCTTTTTCTTGGAGGTGACTGGCCCTGCTCTGGACTGAAAGCCCAGAAAAACACAGGGAGCTCAGCCTGTGGCCCATCGGGGCTGGGACGCTGCATTCCAGCACCAGAGACTGAGCGAGCCGAGCTACACACCATGAGAAGACTTTCTGAATTTGCCATCTCTTCAGAACAGTGAGAGGTTTTATTGTTAAAATTATTCATTTTTAATGTTTGTGAATACTTTGCTTGTTAAATACACAGGTTTTTTCCACTTTTCTCCAAGGAAATCTTTCCCTGAACCAATCAGAGGAGGGGCCACTTGAATCTGCTTTCTAGGGGGACCCCTTTGGAAGTTTCCTCCCAAATTAGTCCTAAACCAGGACACCTCCATATCTGACTCCACTGATTTGTATTAAAATCCAGCAGTAAAACTGGGAGCTAGCATCCTAGGTGGAATTACATAATTTTTTATGCTACTTAGCATCTTAAAAGCTGAATTTTAGACTACAAGAACTTCCCTTGTAAAAGGCTTTTCTCTCTCTGCAGTGTCATCTGCAACAGACAGTGTTATCCAGGTGTTTTGCTCTGCTTTGCAATTCAGCCCTTGTGCCCGCTGGGTAGTTCATACTCATGTTTTGTCCTAGAGAAGTCCTTGTATTGGAAAACAAGGCAATATGCCCTGCACTCAAGATGTAGCTAGCACTGCTGGGATTCTGGAGAAAATCAGGAAGGTCTGGAAACCAGCCAGTCTCTCTCAGGAATTTGAGATCTGTCAGTGACCTGTTGTGTGCTACCCTGCTGAATCACTGCTACTACCCTCCCCTCTTCAGAGCTCAGTTTCCTTTCCTGATCCCTTAGGAATAATCCATAATAATCCTTTGTAATCTGCAAGAGTCCACTCCAAATGCAGGTTTAAGAGCTGTGAATACACAGAGTCCAGTCTCTGTCACGAGATGCAGGACACAGCTGGTACTCCTTGCAATCCCCAGTACAGACATGCAGGGCTCAAGACTGCAAATGAGCCCCTGAAAGATGTGTGTAACAGGCATGAGCCTCACCACTACAGAATATGAGCCTTCACCTTATATATTTCAAAAATAAAGAGAAGGAGCCTCTGAATTTTGTTACCATTCATGTATACATTTATTAAGCCAAAGGAGTTTGATCATGTCACAGTATGTTACTAGAGCACATGAAATCTTTTCTTTTCAACTTCACTAACAATGGTCATTAATTACTTTTTATTTTTGCCTTTCAAGCATAAAAAAATTTCCTATTTCTGAATTCCTCATGAAAGGCTCTTTTTTTTTTCCTTTTCTTTTCTAAAAGTACAAAACAAATGTTTCTCAGATATGTAAACAACCACCATGGAAATGAGACTGCTCCTACAGTTAACATTATTGTTATGGATGTTCTGATAGATCTATGTCATGTGGCAAGTATTTCAGCTCAGTGACTCCTTCAGTGGAAGTTATGATTGTTATCATCACCTGTGCTGCAGTACTGGAGGCCTGGTCAGGGTTAAGGCCCTTCTGTGCAAGCTGCTGTACAAATACTTGGCTGTAACTGAGGTCCCTGAAGAGAAGGGCATTCACTGATGTGACTGTAACCCTCTCTGCTCCATCTGCTCCACAACTGAGCTCAAGGGAAGCTCCTCCCCAAGCTAACTCTGGAGTTCATGTTCAGATACTGTGAAGATAAGGGAAATGTCACTGCAGGCCAATCCTGACACCTGCAGTGCTGTGCGTAAAGCTGCTCACAGTTATGGGAATGCTCATATGAGTAAGGAACTCCTCTGGTGAAAGTCTGCAAGGTTGAGTCCCTGGGTTGTTGAACTCCTTTGCAAAAAAGCATGCAAGAAAAGCAGACTGGTTCCTTTTCTCTAGGGTTTCATCAGTGTAATTCTAAGAAAGAAAGGGATGGGGTCAGTTGCTCAGTTTCAGCACCTCGAGCATTTTGAGTTCTGATCCCCAAGTTAAAGAAGTCTCTGCTCTGCCTTGGGCTACTGTGACCAGGCCTGGAAAAGTCAGTTGGACATTCTTTGTCATGAGGAAGCAGTGGTTTGCCATTAGAGCATGGAGGGATTCTGTTTTATGGTGTGGAGGCTGCATCCTAGGCAGGAACTGTGAAGATTGTGTTTGGCCATCAGCAGAAATTATTCTGAAAAAGCTTCAGAGCAATTGCAGTTTAAATAATGATTACAGCTTCATATTTGAGGTGAAAAAAGAAAGGATTACATGAAATAAATAGCAAAAAAAAAATCATCGTCCCTGCACAAACATAACACATTCCTGCCTATGAAACATCCCTTGCAAATTACTGCCTTTTAGGTTATGTCAGATATTTAAATGAACCCTTTAGAGCTAAAATACAGTACTCTGAAATGAGGTTAGAAAAATTTAAAAAGGACTAATGGGAAGTGTGTACAAAGCTCTCTTTCAAACAGATTTCCCACCTGGATAGCTTATGAGCGTGAGGCCTCAGTAGACGTAGAGCCGGTCCGAGATGGCGGCGGGCATGTGGGTCATGATCTGCATGCGCAGCCACCAGTAGTAATCCATGGGGTGGTAGCGGGTGTAGGGGGTTGTGGAGGTGAGCGCGTGCGCCACGCTCTCGATGACGGGCGACGTGTCCCTGGAGCCGCTGTTGCAGTACGACTCCATCTTGCTGACCTGCTCGTCGAAGTACTTGCGGCCGTAGTCCTTGCGCACGATCTCGGGCAGCTCGTCCCACATCTTGTCGGCGATGGCCTTGATGCGCTCGGGGCTGTACAGGTTGGTGCCCGCGATGAAGTTGCCGGGCTCCACGATGCTCACCATGACACCCTGCGGCTGCATCTCGTAGCGCAGGCAGTCGGAGAAGGCCTCCACGCCGAACTTGGTGATGCAGTAGGGAGAGCGGGCGGGGCTGCCCATCCGCCCCATCATGCTGCTGATGTTCACCACGCGACCTGGGCAGAGCACACCGAGCTGTGGTACCTGGCCTGGAGCAGGTACCTGGCACGCACCACCCAACACATTCCTGAACGTGCACCCACCAACCTGCCCGCTGCCTGGCAGACCTGCTCATGGTGCTCATGGCTGTGCCTCAGCAGCGCTGCCCTAGGCAATGGCCTTCAGGTTTGTGCTCCTGACAGAGCCTGCTCAGGGGGAAACAGGATTGCTCAGCAGTGTCGCAGACATCTTTTATGAAAAATCCTTTCCTTAGGACTTTTCATCCTGAGAAGCTGAGAGGCCTCAGGAACAAAGTGTAAACATTGATTATCTGCTGCTGTGGAATGCAACAGGTGGATCTTTGATTGGCCCATGTTGGATGTTTCTAATTAATGGCCAATCACAACCCAGCTGGCTCGGACAGAGAGTCCGAGACAGAGCCTTTGTTATCGTTCTTTGCTATTCTATTCTTAGCTGGCCTTCTGATGAAATCCTTTCTTCTATTCCTTTAGTATAGTTTTAATGTAATATATATAATAAAATAATAAATCAAGCCTTCTGAAACACGGAGTCAAATCCTTGTCTCTTCCCTCAACCTGAGACCTCTGTGAACACCATCTCACAGCAGCAATTTGAACTGAGCCCTGACAAGTAAAAGCAGGAACAAGGAAAGGCTCTGGCACCAAAGCTGAGCTTGTTTGTTTGCAAATCAAAGGGCAGTGGTGGCTCAGAGTGTCTGCTTCTCAAAATGGAATAGATTGTTCCTGTACTACCAATGGGCAGAGCAGCTTAAGTCCACTGTGCTCTTCCTTGTGAGAACTGGGTTATGGCTCCAGGAACAGAGGCCTTTCTCCCTGCCAGAAGCCATCCACTTTGGCCAGGGAAAATGCTGGTAAGAGGCTGTGGATGCTGTAGTCTAGGTAGAGGTTGGAGTTCTCTGCACTTTCTACCAGGGCTCATTACTAAGTTGTGTTAGAAAGAGAAACTTTGGCCTCAGAAGTGGATAACCTTCCATGGTGGAAGAAGGGCTGCCCAGGCCACATCCAGCCCACGTCTGCAGCACAGGGCAATATTGTAAATGTCTATGGATGCCTCAAGAGTGAAAAATACTCTCATTAATCAGGCAGTAGGCCCTAGCACAGGAAAACTTTTGCCCCTTTACGCTGAGACCCGTGCAAGCTCCAGGTCTGCATGTCATTGCTGTACAACCCCCTCTTTTCCTATATCACAGGCTCCTAGAGTAACAGTGCAAAATAACAACTTCCCTGCAAAAAGTTTTTTGCACTGCTGCTGCACACCCTGCCACAGCTGATTTTTACATAGCAGGGAGAAATGCTACCGGCACTGTAATTGATTGTGAGCTGCAGTTTCTGAACAGGTAAAAGAAGATCTAATGGATTAGATCTTGTGTGGGGTGTTGCAGGAGAAGGCAGCACATATGCGAAAGACAAAGAACTGGTTTTCAGGCCCGCTGCCTTGCTATGTAACTCAGAGAGGTGAGGCAATCCGTGTGTCTGCTGGGGACCACACTGTATCTCTGAGGGCAGGAAGGTGTCAGTGGTGCAGAGAGAGGTGCCACAGACCTTCTGGCCTCTAACACAGCAAGATGTGGCAGGATGTGGGGCCTGCAACAGGGAGAGCCAGTCAGGAGCTCTGCCACTCACCCTTAGACCTCCGGATGAGCGGGAGGAAAGCCTTGGTGGTTCGCACGGTGCCCCACAGGTTCACTTCAGCCACCTCCATGTAGGTGTCCATGCTGGTGAACTCCACTTCCCCAAATGTGGAGATCCCAGCATTGTTGACCAGCCCCCAGAGCCCTACAAGACAAAATCAAGCACCATTAGTTGTGCTAATAGGTTATTGAACCACACAACAGAGCTTTTCATTATGACTTGTGATGGTGAAGACCAGACAGAAGAGAGTCCAGAGTGAACTTCAGTCTCCTGAGAAAACAGAACCACTGTGGAGATCTGCCTGTACCACCCAACACTGCAGCCACAAGTGCTGTCAATGAGGCTTCCCAGGAAGTTCTGAGCCAGCAGAGAGCTTCAGCCTTGTCTTAGCTGTTCTCCTTGCCACTCTTCTTTTATCCACCACAAATTTTTAAAAGAAGCAAAATATATAATGCAAATAATAAGAATAGGAATGACCTTGTAAGAAACAAAAGAGTAATTCTTTCAAAGTAAAAACCCTTCTGTTACCATAAGAACTAGAGTGTCTGCAGTGCAGGGAAGGAGGGTATAGGCATGGGTGAGCATGCATACCATGGCCTCTCCCTTTTATTCTGCTGCAACCAAAAAGGCAACAACTGAAGCTACCTACTCATTTGGCAATAAAATGAAAGATTTGAAAGGAATTTTAAATAAAATTAACTCATATAATACTCTAATTGTATAGGAAACATGCTGAGAAAGGTCTGAGAAAGGCTTCTGTCCATCCATCGTTTAGAAAACCTCACTTTTATCTGTTGACTGACTGTGTTCAGATCTGTGTTATCAGAATAAGCCCAGGAAAGGCAACTTCATCCTGGCCTGTGCTTGAGAGTGCAGAGCTAGAAAACTTAATTTATATAGAAGATCCATATGTAAAAATTAAATACAAAGAAAATCAAAAGAAATCCTAAACCAAAACATTACTGGTTGATCTGCTTAAAACAACCTTCTGTTGAATGTGGATATCCTTTAGGAGGAAAATGTACTTTAAAGGGTGGAAATGTTTCAGAAATGTATGAGCAAAGGCAATTTTCACAGTACTGGAGCAAAATTTGCTGCTCACCTCAGCAGAATGAAGTAGGCAGGCTAAGAAAATCAGTACAGCTACCCCCTGAACTCTAAATGGTAGTATCTACAATAGCATTAATGATACCCAGCTGGCTTCATGGGAAATTCTTTGGAAAACCTCTCAATTTCCTTTGCCTTTTGAAAGAGTGGGGGACCCATTTCCATTTGTAATTCCCAATCTTTGGGCATGGGGCAGGTTTTACAACAGAAAGGGAATCACAATGAACTTCAGTTCACAGCAACAAAGTACTAATCCCAGAGCCTTGAACACCACTCTGGTTTTTGCCAGTGTCCCTACAGGAGCTAGTGGAGAACAAAGCAGTTTTCTTTGTAGATGCTGTGTGAAGTGGGAAGCTCCTTTCTGACATGGTACAATATTCAAACAGGCCATATGCTCTGCCCTGCTTCTCCTCAAAGATTTGTGTCCTTCAATCACATGCTCAGCTTTTGAAATACACCCTGACAAGGCTCTCAGAGCCCAGCCAAGGAAGCTCCTGTCCCTCTGCAGCCCCAGAGCCCATTGCACACACCCACCTTTCTCTGGGTCCTCGAGGCTGCCCTGCACATGCTCCACTGCCCGGTCCATTTCTTTGCTGTCACAGACGTTGAGCTGCACAGTTCTCATTCGATCACTCTTCATGGCATCCAGCTCCTTGGAGCCACCCTCTCCCTTGTCCTAGAGGGGAAGAAAGTGCTGGTTTCAATCTGGCCAAAGAGCTGTGCAGAATATCAAATGCCAACCATCAAACCAAGCAAAAGAGTGCACAGGGCAGTCCCAGAATATTCAGGACAGTCCTGCAGCCCTAGGAAGAAGGGGAGCAGACAGGACTGCAGAACACCATTCCTCAAGCATCTCCATCTGACCATGAGTCCTGTACCAAGTCAGCAGCTGGTACAAACTGCTTTAGCCTCCAAGAAAGCAGCCAGAGGTGCAGCAAGGCACCCAGCAAGCACCCCCTGCTCAGTATAAGCTCCTGTACTTTTATTCTGCAGTAAGGACATGGCATTCCTAAGAATTGTGCATGCCCTGAGGACACAGTCTGCTCCTGATGTGCAGGTGTGCTGTGAAAACAAACCCATGGAAGTGACACTGAAATTTCAGAGTCATTTCCTCTATGTCAGGGCTAGGTCCAATATATCCAAGCCAAAGATTATGTTCCTTATTTTTACCTCCACTTTTATCTAGCATCTAAAAACATCAAGCTTTTTCTGCTGCTAAAATCAGCACCAGCAATAATCATACTCTGATCAGAATTCTGCTTATGGTTTTCTAGAGAAGCCTGTAGCACAGTGAAAAATCAGCTGGAGTTGTTTTTGTTCTACAAAAAGTATAATGGCCTGAAGACACATGGGAGGCCACTCAGCTAACTAAAGAGCTTTCCAGTGTTTTTTGATGACAACTGCTGTTACCATTTTTGGCATGGCCACACAGATTTTAGAACATGGTATGTGAGTTCAGCTAAAGAAGCAATATTTAATTACAGAGTGATACTGCAAAGCTTTCTGCTGATTTTTCTGTGAGGAAGTAAATATTGATCAAAGTCTAAAAGATTTCTGGCATGCTGCTGCATGTCAGCTTATGCTGAAATTGTCAGAGGCCAAGATTTTCCATGAACATGCATTCAGTAGAAAAAGTACTGAAGACAACAAAATAGAAGGGAGGTTTCAGTAACTGTTATGTATGTCCACTGGAAATTGTGGCTTTTTAGCAGCTCAGACAGAAGAAATGAAACACATAAGTAACTTTGCAATTCTGAAGTTTTTGACTTCAGTCAACATAGAGGCAGGCTATTACTCTAAACAGTGTTTTTTAAGTTTGCAGTGTTTTTATATTCTCTAATGTTGATCTTCAGTTACAAAAGCTGAGTAGAAACATCTATCAAAAAAGTACTTAGGTACCCTCTGTCTGGAGCCTTTTCAAAAGGCAGCAGTTTGTATCAAGTGTCCTGTTCTGCTGTGACGCCTGTAGAGGGAGCCCACGTTAACAAATAAATCTTTGATTCAACACTGGGACACAAGACAGCTATCGAGACAGACACCTATTTAGAAAAATGCAGCAGAAACTAACTACTAATTTAAGCAAAACTTAGTAATAATGCAAAAAAATAATAGTAGAAAGTCGAATAACATTAAAGAATACCTGGCAAATTCTCTTTAAATAGTACCACTATTCAAGATATATTTATAGTGATGAGTGAGCTAAAAGATTAGATCAAACTAGCTGACCCACTCCAGGATATCCTGAGGAGTAAGTTTGTTTCTGTTAGGAAATGGCCGTGCAGCTAAAAAAAGTGCAGTGCTTCATAAGGAGAGAAAGACTAAAATCTCTCCTGTTCTCAATGCTTTGCCACACCAAGATCTCCTTCAAAGCACATCAAGGCTGTGTCACTGAGCTGTTTGTGGCCTGATTCTTCTCTCATTTGCACTACTGGGACTCCATCACCCACCCAACCGTTTCAGGAGACCCCCAGTACACATCATGGCATGGCTGTGCTCATGAACATAGAAAAATATGCTCAGAACACATGCTACAAAATCACCGGTGGTTTGGTTCAAAATTAATCAAAATAAGCCCTGCATAAACATATACAGAGTGAGAGCAGGGCCAAAGGTCCAGACCACAGCCTGACACCAAACTTTGCTTATGGTTAAGCCTATAAAATTAGATTTGGGATTCCAGCACTTCAGACATAGAACAGGCCACAATGTTGTGACATAAATAAGAACCTCCCTAGATACCATTCAGTCCTGGTTCTGCTCTGTGAAATTCAAACACCTGTGTCTTTCCCTGTACCAACCACCCTCCCTCTCCTTGGCAGAAAGCTGTGCAGAGTGGAGAGGGAAGACTGGAGCTGCTATGTGTCACTGCACATGCCACAGGTGAAGAACAGTTTTTGTTTTCCCTACCTTTTGCAGGCAGCCAGCATAAATAATGAAACCTTTGTCATGCAGGTGCTTGGCCAAGTCAAATCCAAATCCTGAGTCACAGCCTGTTATAAGCACAGCTCTGCTGCCAATCTGTAAAACAAACCAGAACAAAATGCACTGCAATTGAGTATTTGATATCAGTGATTTGCAGCACACAGAATAAGTCACATCCTTGGCCAGGAGCAGTGTGTTCCAGGGATGTTCTCTACACTCTCTGCCTCCTGAACACAGGAATGACATTTTCATACTGAGTTCACTCCAGTGAGGCAGGATCACTGCCCTCCCAACATGGAGGAGTTCAGCACCTCTGGCAAACAGGCTTCCAAGGCAAACAGACCAAGCAAACCACCATGCTCTGGCAGTTCACATCCATCTTGAAATCTGAAAATACACCAGACAGTTCCCAAGACATTCTCCCTTTATCAGGAACTGCTCCTACACGTTCAAAGCAGGCAGGAGTGCACTCTTGTGTGCATATAGCCCATAGGGCATAGAGAAGAGAGTTTGACTGAAGAAAGGATATAGTTTAATCTTTCTGACTGCTCACTTACCTTTCTCTCTCTAGCATCTAAGCCTTCTAGAGCTGGGTTCTAAGAGCTAAGAAGATTCAAGTGGGGTTAATATATGAAATTAGGACCAGTAGGTCATCACTCTTTTTGTCTGGTTGGGCTTTTTCAGTCTCCTTATTTTTCCAACTGACAATTTAAATGGAAGTATACCTCCTTCCCTCTCCAAATTCCTTGTTCTAACCCAAAGACAGGCAGCAGTTAAATAACAAGCAGTTAAATAACAAGCTAAAATGGTGCATCAGACAGCCCAACAGCAACAATTGCACATCCAAGGTGCTGCTGTGGGTGTGATTACATAATAATTGCCTGCAATTCACTCCGACTCATCTCTTTCAACAAGCTATAAATTTGGCTTTCCCCAGCATACCCAAGGACTGATCAGGGTGGAAGCTGGGAGGAAGCAGCAAAGGCTTCTCACACTGGAAGCCCAGCAGTGATGCAAGGATCACATCTGAGTTCCTCTGAAACTCTGTTCCAGAGTTATAGAGCAAGTTGTGCGTGCTCTAGCACTGCTTCAGTGCCACAAGACAGACAAGATGACAAAACATCATCCCTTTTGCCTGGCACTGCTCCTGGCAAGTCAGTATCTTCAAGGAGAGGGCTGCTAAAAAGGGCCACTCTCTTGATGAAGTGGTGAGGACACACTGATTTATTTGCATGTCTTTAAACAACTACTCTCTAGAAAGAGTGCTTTATTAAGAATTTGTCATGCAGATTCCCTCCACTGTAAGGTGGAACATTAAATCTGCTGAGTGAGTTCCAAAAATAGAAAAAACCCACTCGTATGATTGTTTATTTCCATGCTTAGCAGCACATACCGTGCTACGTCAATGGAAGCTCGGTGGAAAGAATGTGGAGCATGCTCAAGAGGTCCAGCTTGCAGTCTCTCTGGCAAACTGGAAAGGTGAGTTTGGTCACCAGGCTTCAGGGTTTTAAACCCCCTGCTCAGCAGAACCAGTTCCTGGAAGGCACAGTCACACTCACCTGATCGACTTCATTTGCATAAGAGCGGCTGCCACATGGGGACAACAGAGGGAGGGAAAATCTCTGCATGGGCCTGTTAAAAAACCCAAACCAACAGAACAGTCAGATGTGGAATATCTTATCCATACCCTGCTGCAGCAACACACACATGAAAAGGAATGTAGTGCTGCCTACATGCATGATGTAGATTGTCATTTGGAAAGACAGAATCTAGTCTATACTTCTCCTCACTGTGAGCCTGTGTGTTTCCTACAGTATGACACATTTGTTTCTCCAAAGACCTTGATGCTATTTCCAGCTGCAGAAGCTGTCTGGGTATTACAAAGTATTCTAAAATAGCTCCTGGTCTGGAGGCACAGAGCTGCTTTCACCCACAAAACGGGCAGTGCAGTGTTTGCATTTTCAAAAGCAACAACATCCTCACTTAAGATGTGCACAAAGCTGGGGTATGGGAAGTTATTCATTTGTCTGATGAAGGTATTCTGCTGTGGCTTTGTCTCTGACACCCAGCCTGAGGCTGAATTTGTTTGGATTTGTCTCACTCCTTTTACACATAGCTCCATCCTTATTTCACTCTGGATGACACTTCTTCCCCTGCAGTGTCTACCCATTAAATACATTTAGATTTTACATCCCCTTTTTAAGCTAAGAAACACTGTCTTTGAGCAATATCTGCCATGCAGATCTGAAGCTCCTCCTCATAGTATGTGTGACTCCCAGAAGACAAAACATATTCACAAAGACAAACCAGAGCAAAGCAACAATGCCTTCCAGGGAATGAGATTCCATTTAGAAAAGCTATGTTACCCAGTAGCATCACTCTGTCTAAAGACTTGACATCATTCATCAAAACTGGGCCTGAACAAATCAGTGACCCCAAGCTCTGTCCTTGTCAGTCACCTCTCTGGACTTTATCAGCTTTTTCATGTTTGTTTTGGGCACTGACATTGCCCTCCAGGAGCTTTTGGTCTTCCCTTGCACTTGCTGTGTCTCATCTACCCTCTGGCTCCTCCAACAGCATCCATCCTTCCCAGAGCTTATCTCCCAGGCTGCTTTTCAGTTTCTAAGTAAATTTGCATAATCATTCACAATTATCTCCAGCTCAGACATCACAGGCTCTTGCAGGGTGACCTGTGCTGCACTGCACAGCAGCTTGCAGATGCTCTGACTGCTGAGCCACCTCTCAGGAAATCAAGGGATCTGGGAAGGCAGAAGCTTTGAACCAGACGGGAAGGGAGATGACACATTCAGGCAATGGTGTTCACTCACACCCTCCTGCACAGTTAAGCTGTGTCACAAGCCAAATCAGCTCTTGAAATAGCTATAGCAAACTTAATTGCTGCAAAGGTCAGTCCCCAGGCAGTGGGTTAACATCACTGACCTGCAATCCTGGATTGAAACTTTTATCTCAACAGTAAGATTCTTGCTGTGTCTAAAAGTGCCCAGAAATGTTCATAACATTTCTGTTATGAAATGAATGAACTTGGGTTTTATTTTTCAGTGCCATATTGGACCCTGTTATTTCACTGCAGAGCACTGATTTGCTGCACTCAATTGACAATAATCTGTAGAGAATACCTACTAGACATTCTGCCTATCTGGACCTGAAGGCAATGGCAAAAGAAGAAGAGATGCTGGCTGCTGCTGAGCAGGAAAGTCATCAGCAGGAACAGCCAGGAAGTGATGTGAGCCCCCACATGGTACACTACCATAAGCCATTTTTGTCGTTCTGCACCACTGAATTCTAGAAACCACAACAGAGACTTTAGAATACACAGATGGTCCTCAAATTGAATTTGTGCTTGTATTTGTTCAGTTCCACCAAAAAAAGGAGTCATCAGCTTGAAGAGTCAAATACAAAAATGCTGCTTCAGTGCATTAAGACACTGGTATGGTGGCAGCACTGCCTTTCAATGAACAGCTGGATTTCCACTGCAGGTTTAGCAACTTGTGGGGATTTGCAAATGCAACACAGGTTTGCCCTGAGTACAAGACACACAAAGCACAAATACACAGTAAGCAAAACAGAAGACGGAAGAAAAAAAACAAGAATATGCTGAAAATTCTTTCCTCGAGTTAATAAAACATTAATTTGTATTTTTAAGGCCACAGCAGATTCCTGCAGGTGAACTGTGGTATATGTGGAGCAAACAGGAGATAAAAGACCTATGTCTGTTTGCACAGGAAATCTCTTAACAGCCTAGCTATCTCCAACACCCAGTCAGCAGAGCCACCCTTGACCATGATGCTGCTGGACACCTCTATCAGCAGCAGTAGAGCAACACTGGAGGTGGCAGCTCTTGTTTAACGGGCCATGAGCCCCTTCTAAATGGCTTATGTACAGTTAGAAGTACCACACTGCTGTTTGGGAGCCCTGCTCTAAAACAAAGCCAGGGAAAGCACTCAACTTGCTCTGAATTTGGACTAATAGGTTCCAATCATACAGCAATATAAATGTTGGGGTTTTTTCAGAGCTAGAAATTAGAATTAGATAGGCAATTTTCTGTTCATTTGCAGAAAATAACCAGCTTAATTACTCAGCCCACCTCCATTTCTCAGTAAAACCCTCCCTGTCAACTTTCTCATTTCGTGGGATTTGCTACCTCTTTAATCACAGGAAGTCACAGAAATATATGACAGTTTGTTGCACTGAAGCAAGGCCTACTTGCTGATATTCCAAAAAAACCTCTTGATGGATACTGAATTAATGTTCTTTTTAACTGCAATGTAAAAAAAAAAAACCAAACCAACATGTTGTCAACCCCTCCTTGCATATAGAGTCCATCTCTGCTGTGCTCAGCTCAGTGACTGAGCCATGGCACAGGTTGTCCAGGCAGGTTCTGGAGTACTCATTCATGGAAATACCCAAAAGCCACCTGGACACAGCTCTGGGCAAGCAGCTCAGAGAGGCCCTGCTTCAGCAGGGTGGCTGGACCACATGACCTTCAGAAGTCCCTTCCAACCTCAACCACCTTGTGACTCTGTAAATAAACTGTCCCACTGAAATCAAGCGAGTCCTCGACATGTGCTTTACTCAAGATGTCACTCTTCTTTTCCACCAAGTTACTTACCTGAAGCCATTCCCTGGGTCCTTGAAATTCAGGGCTTTCACAGAGAAGTTCAAGAGAGGGCGGGACAGCTTGGTGGCCAACATGTTTTCAACTAGCACACTTTACCAAAAGCAAAACTATTCTTCCTTAGCTCTGCAACACAAGATAGCACCTCTGTTTTAGTTGCTCAATTATTTTGTAAGACATGCTGACTCCATGTATTTCAACAGGAAAATACAGTTCAAAGGAACTCATCTTCTCCCCTTGCAGTCCCTCACACAGAGATAAACAGCTCAACCTTCAGCCACCCAAGATGCTTTTAAATAAGGAAAAGCATTCTAAGTAAACTACCAAGCAAGGAGACATTTAAAGAAAATGTCAATTTCTCTTCTTTAATGCATCTTTAACTGCTTTCTCTGAAACAGGTAAAAATTAAGGTACTCATATGGAATATATTATTTCAAATGAGCTATATGAAATAACTTTGAACAAAAATATAACTTCACGTGACAGGTGATGTTATGACTGTCACATGTTATGTGACGTGTTTCCAAAACAATCCTTTGCTCTATAGCTAGTACAGCCACACAGTTAAAAATACATTTTTTGGTAACTAGGTAGCTGGTGATGCTGGACTAAGCACAGGGAACCACCAATAAACTCAATACCGAGTGAAAACATCTCAAGAACGAGACTTTGGTACGAAAATCAACTTAAATCATATTTATCTTGGGATAAAAGTAACCCAAGGCACAAAAAACATCTCCCAGTCCCTTTTATTGAAGCTGAGAAACGGTATCTAGTTGTTAGGGGTGGTTTGCATCTCTGCCGAAGGCTGGGCCGCCACCAAGGCAGCTTCGGGGCCTGCTGGAAACCAGGCCCGTGCTGGAAACCGGTGAAATTACGGCAGAAAGAGCAGCGGTGGGCACCGAGATGGGGAGGGAGGGAGCGGACAGGGCTCGGGAGGCTCGCTGGCCCGGCTAATCCTCAGAAATCCCGGTGTTTCGATCCAATTCGGGAGCACGGCGGTGTCCCCGCGGGTTTTGGTGAGGTTTGCAGGGAGAGGGCGAGGCCGGAGCTCCGCTGCAGGTCCCGCCGGCCCGGCCCGGCCCGGCCCGGCCCCTCTCCGGGACGCGGCTGCCGCGACCCCAAGCGCGCTCACGGCCCGGCCGAGGCACCGGGGGGCGCGGCCGCCCGCGCTTGTGGCGGCGGCGGGAGAGGCCGCGCAGAGATGCCCGCGCCCCCCGCGGGCAAGGTCACCGTGCGAGCCGGCTGCCAGAGCTCCGCGGGGCCGCCGCGACCCACCCCGGCCCGCCCCGCGTCACCCGCGCGTTACCTGGAGCCGGCGGGAGCCGGGCGCTGCTGCCGTTTGAATGAGGCTGGGCCGGGGCCGCGGTGCCGGGCGCGGCGGGAGGCGGGCCGGGGGCAGGGCCGGAGCGGCGGCGGCGATAGGCTGCGGCCATGCGGAGCGGCGCGGGGCTGCTGCTGGGGCTGGGTGCCGCGGGGGTGCTGCTCCTCCACCTCCTCCTCCTCCTGCGGCGGGCCCGCCGCGCCCTGCCCGTGAGTACCGCGGCGAGGGGCCGGGGCTCGCCCGGGGCAGGGCTCGCCCGGGGCAGAGCCCGCCGGAGGCGCCTCCGAGGCCCAAAATGGCGCCTGGCCTGGCCGGGCCGGGCCGGGCAGAGGCGCTGCAAGTGTCGAGGCCGGAGCCGCGCTGCCTGCGCCGGGCTGGGCTGGGCTGATGGAGCCGACAGACGCTGTGAGGGGGGCGAAGCACCGAGCTGGGCACGGCCCGGGGCGATGTGGCCCCTGTCGAGAGGCTCGGCACGGCCGCGGTGCGGCGGGCGCTGCCCTCGGACCCCGCGGTGCGGCGGCTGCTCCCCCCTGCAGTGCTTCACTGCGACGGGGAACATGTTCGTATAATCATAGAATGGCTTCGGTTGGAAGGGACCTTAAAGATCATCCAGGTCCAACCCCATCCCATGTGCAGGGACACCTTCCACTAGACCCGGTTGCTCAGCCCTGTCTGCTTTGGCCTCGAACACTTCCAGGGATGGGGCATCCACAGCTTCTCTGGCCAACTTGTGCCAGGGCCTCAGCACCCTCACAGTTAAGATTTTTTTCCCTAATATCTAAACCTACTCTCAAACCCATTCCCCCTTGTCCTGTCACTACGTGCTCCTGTAAATGGCCTCCCCTCAGAAGTAGAAGGCCACAATTAGGTCATCCCAAATCCTTTTCTTTTCCAGGCTGAACAATCTAAATTCTCTCAGCCTTGTTTCATAGGAGAGGTGCTCCATGCCTCTGACCATCGTGGTGGCCTCCTCTGGATGCACTCCAACAGGTTCATGTCCTTCCTGTGCTGGGAGACTGAAGCTGGATGCGGCACTGCAGGTGGGATCTCACCAAAGCAGAGAGAGAATCACCTCCTTTGACCTGCTGTCCGTGCTGCTTTGGATGCCCAGGATATGACTTGCTCTCTGAGCCAATGTTTTTGCTTCAGGACCTCCAGCTCAGTCCTTCCCCCTGGAACGGCCAGATAACAGCTGTAGCCTCCCACTTCACTCCTTCACCCACTCTGCTTCCCTTACTTTCTCCACCCCTGTTCCACTTGAGAAAATACCTTCCCTTTAGTGAATATTTTCAGTTATTTTTCCTGGGATTGAAAACCTCAACTTTCCCAACCCTGGAAAAAGGAACAAGCCAAGTTTACTTTGGAACTGCACTTACCCTAAAATCAATCTGTTTGATAACATCAGAGAATGGTCAGGTGAGCCACAAATGGGAATAGGATTAAAAAAAAAAACAAAAAAAACCCAAACAAGTGGCACATTAGAAAAAGATTAAGTCTAGGTAAGCATGCCATATTCCCACACTGTCTAGAGAGACAGGCTGAAAAAGTAGCTTCAATTTCTTCAGTCTGTTCTGCAGTAAATGTATAATTCTGATGGATCACTGCATTAATAAAATAAATTATACTATTTAATAAACTGGCCATGTCCCAGTAGGAAATGCTGTGTACATTTGAGCTGACTGCAGGTTAAAATGAGGCTGCTCTGCTTGGGCTGCCTGAACTGTGAGGAATAGTGTTGTGGATCACACAGCAAGCATAGTGTTACTGTGCTCACATGCCACAGCAGCACCTCTGGTACAAGAAGTGCTCTAGCAGCCCCCAAACATGCTGTGCCAGGCACCCTGGCAGCTCTGGAGTGCTGTCTGCCATGCAGTGTTTCCAGGCAGCCCTGTGTGACCCCGAGTGAGGGAGGCACCTGAGTTCCTCAGAATGCTCATTAAGGTCACTGTGCTGATAACTTATCCTCTCTGCCTGTCCCAGCATTGAGTCAAATTAGGCTGCAGATTGGCCTTATCAAGCTTCAGGAACAGGCCCATTAAGCCTTATCTTAGGACTTTCAAAAGATAAGGGTGATTTTCTGCATTCAGAAGTTTTTCTGGCATGGGGTCCCTTTGGCTGGGGATGGGGTTGATCCCTGCTGTCATCCCTGGAGCTTTGTGTCCATCAGGCATGGCACAGACAGGCACAGGCACAGATGTGAGATCCAGTACATCCCTTGGGGTTTTGCATGCTCCTTGGTGCTCCTGGGGCCCCTGTCTGTTATGAGCCATGATGCTGGAGTCACGTGTTTTATTGCCAGCTATTAGGGTTATAGCAAATAACAATCACAAGAACCTTTTCAAACTGTAAGTTGTCCCTCACTTTCCTTACTATTAAAGGCAGATGAGAGGATTTTTAAACCTCATTTCTGTCTACATTTTGGTTGGTTGATTGGAGATTTTTTTTTGGAGATAATGATGGTTGAGGATTGGATATCTTCTTTGTTTGCCTGACCTGTGTTCTGGAAGTAATTACAGCTGCCTTTCCTGCACACTTCCTGCTCTTTTGGGAAGTCCCCTGCCTTCAAGATTTAGAGGCAAAGGCTCTAGGGAAGTGAGAGAAAGAGAAAAAAAAAGTCAAATCCTTTTTTTTTTCCCACAGGCCAGCCTGCTGACTTATTGCCAGAGGTGACCTTGACAATTTCTGTGATCTGGTTAATGTTTGATTTTCATCTCTCTTAGAGTTGTGTCACTCTAAATTAAATTCAGACTGAGCACTGTATATTTAATTCTCACTCATATTTTGTCCTTTAGCTGTAGCTATCTTTAGAGCTTTAATAGAGCTAGTCTGTACCTAGGTGCTCTTTGTCTGAGTATAGGTTATAGTATAATGTTACTGTGGGTGTTTGTATTATAAATGCAGGACAGACTTTTGATCAGTTCTTGTTTCAGCTGCAGATCTTAACTCCCCTTTGAGAGCAGTTACTTCAACATGAGTTATAGGACAGGGTGTAGCTTTATTTGCTTATTGTTCTCTGTTGAGGCTCACCCTGAGTTTGTGCACTAATGCCCTGATCACTATCACCCTGCAATCGTTCCTTATTGCTGCTTTACTGCACCACATGTCAGCAAAGCAAGAGGTGAGGGAGCAGTGGTGATTGACCCATTTCTCTCTGAAAATGTGTCTGGACCAGCCAGTGCAATTCATACATAAATGTGTTCATATTCCAGCCATTGTGAATACACTAACAGGCAATATTAGCTGCTGATATCTCCAGGGAGATCTAACTGACCTCACTTCCTTATTGCATCCTCTGCATTTTTATTGCTGTATCATGTTATTGCCTCATGGATATAGTTTCAGTTTGGAGCATTGTGCAGCAGCTGGCAGCCCTCTAGCTAGGTTGTGTTAGCTCACATTGCTTCACACCTGTGGGGAGGAGATGACTTTCCAGCAAAGACAGAAGTTGAATGGGCAGTGGTTTGTTATAGCTTATCTTCAGGATTTGGGATTCTGCTTTCATATCTATCTCAACCCTATGTTGTGTCATATCAAATGGAATATCAAATCTTCTTTCTCAATTTACCTGTCAGTCAAATGATAATGTAGGAGAGAACTGTAGGATTTGATAATTTGTTCTTCTTAAGACTGCAGAGTTTCAGGAGGAAGCTCTAACCTGTAGTCACATTCCTGTGTGCTAAAATCCATCATGGAAAGTGCTGCATAGAGTGGGAGTAGGTGGGGAACAGGCAGCAGTCACTCAGCAGCTAAAAGAGCTGCTGTACAGTTCAAGCCAGTGACATCCTGCCATTTGGATGTTCTCTGTGCTGCTTTTTCTTACTATGAACTGGTGTACCATTAACTTCTTTTGAAATGGTTCTGTTCTGCTTTGGCCACCAGTACTTGAAAGGAATAGTTACTGCTCCAGCTCAGGTATCAAGGCAAGACAAATGGTTACAGACAGCAACTGCATAAATTTGATTTCACAGTAGTTGGGAGGTGGTTGTGTTTGTGTACACAGGTGCCACTGTCACTTGCAGCAGGAATTGTACCTGCCCTGGCTGCAGGACTGCAAGTGGCTCCTGTGCTGTGGGACAGGGTGGTGCCTGCATTGCAATATCTGATGATATCCTGTGACTGTTTTTCCTCACAGGCTGAAGGGAAGGCGGTGCTAATAACAGGCTGTGACAAAGGTTTTGGACATGCTTTGGCAAAATGCCTTCATGCAAAGGGATTTACTGTTTTTGCTGGATGCTTGCTCATGGTGAGTGGAGAAATTAATAAAAATTTTTCTGATTAGAGAAAAACACTTTTTAAATGAAAGCATCTTCATTTGCAGCCTCTATTTATCCTGGTTCAAGACCTGAGAGAGGTGCAGTGGGCAGGGATTGTTACATTTTTGATTGCTTCATCTGCCTGTTGTATCTTATACCTCATTCCTGTAATTGTGAGCTCTTTAGGGTAGGGCTCATCTGTCAACTGCATGTCTGTACAGTAGCTTGTACAGTGTGGCCCTGTTCACTGCTGCAAGCCTCTCAGAAATACCACAACACCATAAATCTGATAGGCCAAGATTGCAGTGGCACTGTGGCTTTTTGTCTTCCATGGCGTCCCTGTTGCTGTCTTTCACAATGTCATTTTTTGTGGACACCCTCCCTAAACTCATGTCCAAGCTGCCTCTTCTGCATTATTAAGGCTCTGTTTCCAAAATGTCATGCAACTGTACTTCTGCAGCTTCTGTACAAGCTGTTCAGTTTATGGATAGCTGAATAAACAAATTTACCATACATTTCTGACATCTTTAGGTCTGACTTCCTGTCACATGTGTTTAGCAGGTGGCATCACTTGTAAGAGATAAGTTTAGACACACTAAATCTGAAGTGGTTGCAGACTCCTCATTCCAATCCCTGCTCATGCGAAGGACTTACAACTTAGTGTTGTGAAACCCTTTTTAAAAACTGGGCTGGTTCTACTGCCATGTCAGCTGGGATTTTACCTTTACTATGCATTTTTGCTGTATTGCTAGTCAAAACTGTGATTTCTGACCTGAATTGTTCAAAATCAGTTAACAGTCACTCATTTCTCCATTTGAAGATGACCACATCAGCACAGGTGCTCAGGGCATGATGACTACAGATTTCAGAGTACTGTGGAAGGTGAGAACAAACAAGGGTGGCCTTCTCTGCCTGTGTGATTGTGGCAGACATTACGTTCTTCCACCACACCAGAAGGGAAAGTTATTATCAGCTGACATATTGTGTAACTTGAGAGCAAGAGAGTTCTGTTGGATTACTGCCACTGTTTGGAAATTTCCATAAGGAGCCTCTGTAATTCCTTCAGTAATCATGTCATTTGCTGCTTTGGGATGCCTGTCTCAGTGCTGATGGCAAGTCAGGCATGCTGCAGAGCAGCAGATGTAGGGAATGGAAAGGAAAGGGAAAATAGGGTGGCTGAGGGGGCTGTTTGGAAGGCACATGCTAGTGTGGAGCAGAGAGGGACAGGCTCCATTGGAAACTCCATAAAGAGATGAAATGCTCCTAAAGTGAGGCCTGTTTGCTTGCTTGCTTCATTCTTGTGAGCTGCTGTAGGTTCCCAGCAGGGCCAGAGCAGGTGTGGGGGCAGTTGTCATGAAGCAGATGCCAGGCTCTTAGTTCACACCTAGTTAGTCCATCACCACTTAGATGCTTTTATACAGAGAATTACAGGGTCCCTGATGTACTACACCACCACAGACAGCTTTTTTATTAAATACATCATAACACACTGTGAGGTGCATCAGGAGTTTCTTAATGATCAGGAGCTTCTTAATGCTCAGACAGTCAAATATAAAGTTACAGGAATAAAAAGAATATTGCATGCAGGCTGGGGTAGAACTGGAAAGGGTCAAATGGAAAAGAGATTACATTAAGCAAGGGCAAGTAAGTCTACTGAGAAGGTTTCTGTTAATATATAAGGATTATATATTGATGGAAGATGGAAAAGATGGAAAAACCACACAAAAATAGATTATTAAATAACCTTAAAAGTAGAAATTACAGGAAAAGTTGAAATAATAATTGTTTTCTTTTCCTTGATCTTATTGAAAAAAATAATAATTTTTTGTGTCCCTACTGCCAGCTGTTATCATGAGGACTGTAGGCAAGAAAAGGTAAAGAACAAGGGATGTTTATATATAAATTAATCTGCTCAAGTTCACCAGGCCTGGTGAAATATACTTAAGGGCATTTAGAGAATGAGCCATTGTGATTTCTGCCCCATGGGTGATATTTTCAAGAGCACCTGGAGGCCAGGGGATTTCCAGAAGTCTGGAAGAGGACAAATATCATACTTCCCTTCCCAAAGGAGCTAGACCTCTGGAATTGCCAGCCAGGCAGCTCACCTTCAGTGCACTCGATGCAATTGCCACACACTGCCCTGTCAGTTTTACAGATGACTGCATCATAGTGTGATGCACCCTGCCTGTATAAGTTTACTGGGAACAAACTGTGCTGGGTCAATCTAATCTCATTTTGGCTAAGCAGCAGAGTGGCTAAAGGGGAAGGAATCAATGTATCCCAGTAAGTGTTTTGTCACAGTTTGTTACAGTCCCTCATGATAGTCTCATGAGCAAACTCATCCTCTAAGTGACTGCTGTTTAGTCCCAGGACCATATCCTTGGAAGACCATAGCCCAGAAGAGTTTGCACTCAGAAAAAAATATGCACAGAAGCATGCAGAGAAGATGATAAGCCTTTTGGGGAACAGGGTTGAAAATGATCCTGGCAGGTCAGATGGAGTCTGAAGGCAGTTCCAGTGATTTGGAATGCAGTAAGGACAAGCACGAGGTGTTCCGCTCAGGAAGGCAGCGCCTGCATTGGCAGCAGGCTGGGAAGGAACTGGCGCACACAGGGCAAGGTGCCTGCATCCATGGAGCTCAGCATTGTTCATGGCTTCCTGCTTCTCCCTGACATCCCACTGAGCTGAATGTGATCCTGAATCCCAGGAGCTTCCTTGGGAAAAAGCCATGGCTGTGTCTCTAACAGGGGCTCTTCACTAATGAACATCTGTGTGATCTGCCTCTCCTCAGCACCACTGCACCGGGATCCTCCAAACCAGGACAGGGGAAAGGAGCAAAGAAGGGAAGGAGAGACAGCCAAAAGCTGGAGCAAGTTGCCTCAGCTGGGTAGAGGGGGTTTGTGGAGCTGCTAGGCCTCTCAGCCAGAAGCAGCCCCTGCTAGGCACAGAGCCTGCAGGGCTGCCAAGGCAGGATAACCAGGGGATAGGAGATAGCTGGGAGGAAACCACACAGTCCCATTGAAGGCCTTTGGAGAGAACCTGGGCAGCAGGCTGGGCTGGAGCACGATGGCTTTCAACTCATATGGAGCTGGGAAGGTGTCCCTTCTCTCAGCTGTTTTGTGGCCTGGAAAGGCTCGGAGATGGCCTTGGGCAGCCCGCGCTTCAAAGGACAAGAAGAGGCTACAGGTCTTTCTCGGACTTCAGTATTTATTGGTTGTTTATCTAAAAGATTTTCTCTCTTCCTGACAGAGGTCCGCCCAGCAAGCCAGCCAAGAGCACCCTGCGAGCCCCCGGGGCGGTGACTTATCTTTATACTCAAAATTACGTATACAATATTTACCTATTCTTTCCAATACCTTTTACCCTTATTGACCAGTGCACTTTTAGTAATAACCAATCCCAAAGTGCCACCATCACCACAGAAGATGGAGGCCAAGAAGAAGAAGAAGAAGGACAGGACACGCCCCAATTCCTCCATCTTACTTCTTTAGACCCCCCTGTACAGAAATCCTAAACCCTGTGTTTTACACTCTAATTAACTTATCCCTTCACCATTCACCCCAGTGAAATCCTCCCATCCTCATACAGGTGTTGTCTCCCGTGTAGGATCAAAGTCCAGCCACCAGACACTTCTGGCAACATTCCAGGACTCCCGAGCCCCCCAAGGGTGGTCTCGGTCACTCTGCACCTCAGTCCTGATGGGCTGAGATCCCACAGGAAGGGGAAGCTGGGAGATTCTTTGAAAGGACAAAAATCAGCAAAGGGAAGCAGAGAGAGGCTTTGCAAGAGCAGTTGGGCCATTGCTGCCAGCACCTCACTTGATTTGTGCTGCTGTGTGGCTCCTGCTGGGGAAGATCATGAAGATAATTTCTGGGAGGACAGTCTGGCTGCTCCCATGGGAACTGCTCTAGGTGTAATCCCAGCCAACAAATCTACCATTTTAAAAACAAGGAGGAAGTACCATATAGAACCTAACAAGGAATGTACTTAAAGCCCCTGAAGACCACAGAACATAAGATTATGTTCACTTGCTTCCATAAAAATCTGTAGCTGCTCCATTTGTGGTGTTCTGGACAAACAAATTGAGCACTTTGTTTTACAGTTAAATAGTGGCTAAGGTGGTGTGTGCAACTATGAAAAGTGGTCCCAATTGATATTGCATGTTGAAGTCAGTCTTCCAAAATCAATATGTTTTGTCAATAATGAGTAAATCGTAGCTGGTAAGGTTGCAGATAGAGTTGCACTGATGATAGAGGAAAATTAATTTCCATATTAATAATACAAACAATTTTTACTGGATTTTTAAGTTGCCAGCCTATGACTTTGTTTCTTAGAAAGCAGTGGAAATATTTCTTCTTTGTTTTATAAGTATTATGCAAGATTAGAAAAAAATGCAGGGAAAGGTCTTTTCAGTGCTCAAATGACAACTGGCACTTGCATGCAGATACAGTTATGGCTTTTTATATAGGTACAATAAATCTCTCTCTTTAGAAGCTGAATTTGCTCCACTTTATGCACTATTAAGTAGTAAAAATTTGCTTTATAAAACTGGTGAGATGCAGGAGCATCTTCCAGAAATACAGTGAAGCATCATACAACCCTCATCTGTTTCACAGGGAATATAACATTTTGGTGACCATGTTGTTGACTATTTGTAACACCACGTGGAGATTGTTTTTTTGGCTAGATAAGAGGGCCAGCACAGCCCGTCACACACAGCCCGTTTGATGTGCATTAGAAAAGCTTCCAACTTTGTTTGCTGTTCTTGTTGTACTGGGAAAGAAGTCAGTTGTGAAATGACATGCAACTGTGGGGCCAAGAACTCATTCCTACTACTGTCATAATGCCAGTGTAACTATATATTGATTTTTAAGAGAGCTGCCCTGTTTTGCTCATGTTTGTGATGGACATTTCAGCTCTTTTCCTTCATTATGTGTCATTGTTCACTGGACTGAAGGTGGAGATGAGATGTTGTATACTCTATGAATTAAATAGCCTGAGATATTTATAAAAAATGAAGCAGTTACATGTTTTTTATATCTGCCTGGCTGCAGAGGCTGCTGAGCAGGTGACTGTGGGTGGGTTGCTCGCCTTGTTTGCCCTTGTGCTGTGGGAGGTGGTATCAAGTGATAAAGGAAGAGTGGCAGCCAGGCATGGTGACTCACCAATTCATAATTTCTTCCTCCCTAATGAGGCAGAGCTTGTGGTTCAGGGAATAGTTTTGTGAATAAATCTCAAGCCTGCTGTAGAATTGTGTTGCTAATCTGTGCTCTTTTCACTTTTATTTGTTATTTACTGCCTGAGCAAGGCTCTAAGGCTTAGGCAGCAATCTTGCCTGGAAGTGAGCAGGTAAAATTTGGAATTTTAACTGTGTTTACATTTCACTAAACAAACAAACAAAAAAAACCAACCAAACAAAAAAACCACAGTAGTAACAGAATCTCTAATGATAACAGTGGGATGGGGAGGAAAGAAAGGAAAAGGGTGAAAAGGAAAGCAGAGCCATGAAGTTCTTATTGCCTATTGAGTGGAAAAGAAAAAAAGTTCTTTCTTCCTTAGCCAGAATCTCCTTTCATGCCTCATGTCTGTAATTGTGCTGCTGTATAGCAGATCTTCACTGAACAGGTATTCCTGAACATCTGACTCCAGTTTCTGTACAAATTATGTTACCCGTAGAGCACAGAGACTGAGGCTGTGAAGAGGCACCCATGGTTCTGCCCTGCTGGCACAATATTTCAGCATGTTAGGAATGTGAAACCCATCATGAGGAGCCAAGAGCAGGGTGGGCTCTGTGATGCTTCAGGGCACTGGGTCACTGATGCAGTTGTGGAAGTGGTGCTGGAGGGAACAGGAGGGTGGCACACTGGTTTGTGCATAGTTGTGCACCAAGTTTACACCTGTGTGTGCAGTGTCAGTAGCTTCTGTTTCCTCTCCATGTGAATATACCTGGCCCCAAGCTGCATTGCTGTTCTTGGTCCATCTTAGTGGAACACCCTTATGTTCTGTTGGACAGGATGAGAATGGAGATGGAGCCAGGGAGCTGAGGAACATGAAGTCTGAGCGGATGAAAGTGCTACAGATGGACGTGTGCAGTGACCAGGAGGTGGCTCGGGCTGTGGATTTTGTGAAGAGGACCCTGAAGGAGCCAGAGGAAGGTATGTAGGGATCTTTTGCTCACAGAATCCTTTCTGCAGAGCAGACCATGCATTTACCAGGTCTTTCTCTCTGTGCACCACCAAAAGAGGGTTAGCAAGCCTGAAGGCCTGTGACAGTATGTGGCTGGCAGTCAGGCTGTGCTGTTCTCGGGTCAGTGAGGACAATTGTCTCATTATTGATGTGGCAGCCACATGGAAAGAGACCAAGACTGGCTGGAGGATTAGGCTTCAACTGTACATCCCATAAAAAGCCATGAGTGGCAGCTAGCCCACAAGTATCTGTGTCTTTGTCCTTGAATGTCTGTGAAGGGCACAGAACAGCCAGAGCCTGATCCCTTCCTTGCACTCCTGCCACACGTGCTCCTAGCTCATGCAGACCTTGCAAGTGACCCTGCTAATGAAGAGGTGATGGGCCCTGGCTGCTTACTGCTGCTGTCCCCTCTGCTGTGTGGGTACAACTGAGTGCTGAGCTGGAGCACAGATTTGAACTGTCCCCAAACCTGGATTAATCTTCAGTCAGATCAATCCATGTTTTCAGTTTGCCATGCAACATCCCAGAGGTGATGTGTAGTGGAATCCAGGGTGGGCTTGGCAGAGATGACCTTAATCCACATGTCACCTTAAGCATGAGTCCAGCTCATGGATCCCAAAGGCATGTCAAGGGAGATACGGGTTCTTTCCTTCTTTGAAGTGCTTTGGCAGTGGGATGTGAGTTTACAGTCAGAGCCTGATGTGACACCACCTGACTTCTTCCCATGTGATGAGGTGAGGCTTCTTGCCCTGCACAGGCTTTTCTGCAGCCTCTGTGCCAGCAGCAAGCTGGCCAGCAGCTGTAGACACAAGCTGAGGGTGAACTGGAGTTTGACATCCATGGCTTCAGGACTTCAGGGTTGTGACTTGAAGGTGGTTGCTCATCTTGAAGCTTAGATGAGTCTGCCATGGCCCTGGTTTTGTTCACAACAAGTGTGAAACTAGTAAATAACAGCAGCTCTAATCTTCATGCAGATTACGTGAGCACACCTTTCCTAAAACAAGCATATGAAATGTAACTGAGTAATGTACCAGCTCTGATCCCACACATGTTCTCTCTGCATGATTTTTCTTCCTACACAATCACTGAGCCCTCGTCCTGCTTTTCACAGCTTCTTGAGCTTTTCCTGAAGAGCCCAGCAACAGCAGTGGTAGCAGAAAGCCTTTTTCCACTGAGTGAAAGCTTGGAAGGGAGCGGCTCTATTGCTTCTATAAATGCAGCAGTGTTTGCAAAACTGTGTGTGTAGCAGGGACAGAGAAGTCTTGCATCCCTGATCAGCAAGTTGGACTGGTTCCTCCTGTAGCTGTTTGCCTCAGCACTGTGTACAAAGAAACAAAGGCTTCTTTTTAGGCCCATAGGTGTGACTGAGGTTTGAGGCTTCCCAATAAATAGTGCTCAATAAATAGGTACTGGAATACTGAGACTGAGGTGCCTTGCACAGAGGTGTGGTTGCACACTGAATGTGGCCCCAGAGGAGCTGCTGCAGAACAGTTTTTGGGCTCTGCATTTCTTTATACCTCTTCTCCCTGTGCTGTGCACATAAGGCTGAACTCTTTGGATAGGAGTGCCCATTTGTTTTTGGTCTCATGCAGTTCCTACTGTATTGTTGACTCTAGAAACGTAATAGTGATAAGGCTGTGCTCAATAAACACACTGCTGTCCAGCAAACAGTCCTGTGACTGGGCTCCCCTCAGCACTTTGTTCTGTTTGTAACGTGCCCTGATCTGTGAGCAATGGAATTCCAACAACCAATGATGGTAAATAATGATTCAGGGACGTTCATGAGAACCAACATCACAACCCAGGAAATGGGAAATTGCACAGAAATTTACAGGAATTTGGTAAGGAATGCTATGCAGAGGTCGGTTTGTGACGGACAGTTTGTCTTTGGTAAATTCCTGCCAAATTTTCTCAGAATGTTGTTTTGTTAGTGGTGAAATTATGCTGAAATTACAAAAAGATCCCATTCAGGGTGAGATGCTGTGCTGGATGCAGATCAGTGTGAATTTCAGTCATCTTGCCTCACTACAACTGGGAGCTTCCGTACACAGCTGTACACAGCTGGAAACAACCTTACTGGGGCCCATGTGAGAGCACAGTCAGTCTGCCAAGGGCATGTTGATGTTTTTAAGTGCAGCAGGAGGTTAATGCCATTGCACATTGGCAGAGTATTGCAATTTGCTTATAAGACTATGTTTGGTAAAATACATGGTTACTATCTGACTGAATCAATACAGGGTGAAAGTTAAAAGACTTTCATGCATCACAATAAGGAAGCCATGGAACAGAGGCAGGGCAAATAGCCCAAAAATTTCTGAGAGAGAGCTTGATAACTTTTATCAACAGGGTGGCATGACATTGGTGCTTTTGATAGCAGTGTTGGAGCTCTGTGGACATAAAGACTCCTTCTTAGCCCTGTTAGTTCTTGGTAAGAGGAAGGTCCTGGAGTGGAAAGGGGCCCCAACTTCAACTGAGTCTAATGCAGCCCCAACAGGTCAGCCCTGACTCCAACACAGTGAAAAATAACCATGGTGTGTGGGAGGACATCTAATGAGGAGCAACTTTGTTGTCTTGTTCCAACTACTCTGTTTGTTCCTCGTGCAATTTATGGCCGCATAGTCCCATGCTTCAATAAATCCGTGGAGTATGGACTCAGCCCTACAGACAGTATGGCCAGTATGGATTCAGCCCTACAGACAGCATGGACAGTATGGATTCAGCCCAGCCCTACAGACAGTATGGACAGTATGGATTCTGCCCTACAGACAGTATGGGCAGCATGGATTCAGCCCTACAGACAGTATGGGCAGCATGGATTCAGCCCTACAGACCTTTGCCACTGGGAGCCTGCAGGAATCGCTTTGAAGAGTCAAGTCCTTGCTGACCCATTAAGTCCTGACATGTAAAGGGTTCATCACAGAAGCTCTTGGGAAGTGCAGTCAATTTAATTTTGACAGGACTGCATGTGCAAAAGACATTAATTTTTAAGTTCTAGTAGTTGTAAGGGTTGGTTGTAAGTTTGCTAGCTCCTGATAAAGTGAGGGTTAAGGGAAACCAAATACTTGGACTAAAACACTGACAGCTGTTAACCAGGCCATGAATGTACAGATCAATACCATGTACCCTCCAAACAGCAAGCCAGAGTTGTGAAGGGGATTAAGAAATCAAAAATACTTGTTTTCTTTCTTTTTTTTGCCCTCCTAATTGTTGGAGAAAGTCCAGCCCCTTCCAAATTGCAAAATTCATTATAAAATCACTGAGTGGAGACAAATGTCGGATCAAGAGGAGACTTAAAAGAGAGCCAGATGCAGCCTTATAAAGCCCTAGAAGAACATTTGACTGTACAGGAGATGGTCAAGTGGCAATACTTGTGTAAGTGGCCCCATCACTTTCCCTGATGTTCCAAACAAGCCCCTGGTGGAGGAAGAACATATTTCATCTCCTTGCTGGATTTTTCTCTACAACTTATTTCTACGAAAGTACCCAGTTCTTTGTTAAGGTTTTATGTTACTATGAACAACAAGGCAAGTGTTTTCTCTGTGACACTCTTCCTTGTCCCACTGTTTATTCATGTGTTTGTTGGCAGGTCTGTGGGGCCTAGTGAACAACGCTGGCATCTCAACCTTCGGAGAGGTGGAATTTGCAAGTTTAGACAACTACAAGGAAGTGGCAGAGGTCAACCTATGGGGAACTGTGAGGGTGACAAAAGCTTTCCTGCCCCTCATTCGCAGAGCTAAAGGTACATGCTGGGCAGTGGGTAAGGCTCAGAGCTTTTGTAGCACCACAAAGAGATGTAGGTGGAAATGCAGGCTGTACTTGCGGGGATGCCTGTGCAGGCCAAGGAGCGTTTCTGAGGATGCCATGTAAGCATTTGGTAGTACAGACTATTCTTGGGACAGGCCAGGCACCTACACAGCAAACGTCCAAGATATCAGAGACTTTTGTGCAGTGTTGGCAGATATCACACAGACAAGATAATCCAGAGTCCACAGAGTGGTCATGTTTGGATAACTGCATCTTCTCCCTTCATGTTATTCCATTCACAGATGACTTCAGGTAGTGACAGAATAAATGAGATTTAATGACAGCCATTTCAGATGTCTTACAGGACAATGGTATTGTCAAAACTCTTTGTTTTATATTGAGAAAAGATATGTATGAGCAGAACTCTGAAGAGCTTCTTTATTTAGCATGTGTGGGAATGATGGTATAGGTGTGTGTTCTGGGAGGACAAAAGGGGGTATATTAAGAAGATTGCTCAGATGCCATTCCCAGACAGCAATTAACCACTAAACGAGCTCTATCTCACTACAAAAAGTATCTTACCCTGCAGTTCAGCAGGTGCATCTCACAATCCCTCTAAGTTACACTTAGGTCTGGAATGAGACAGTTGAGCTGTCCACTTGTTTCTCAGCTGAAATTTTGAGCTGCAGAAGGGTATTGTGCTCCCTGGCTGTGAAAATGCTCTCTGTAAAAATAGCTGGTGGAATTGCAAGGGCTTGTTTGCAAGTGTATCTGAAACCATAGTGCACATAGTGCTGAGACACACACAGAGGAGTGACCACTGCTGTCACTGCCCTGAGGCAGTGCCCCGAGGACTTGTCATTGGCTGTTGGCAGGAATTAGGACAACTGCTCTTCACTGCCTGTGAACAGCAGCACATCAAGTCTCCCCTTGTTTTTCCCAGGAATGGCCACTGTAGAGACTTGTGGCTGACCAGCTGGGTGAGTGGGCTGTGCTGCTCATGCTGCAGGTGCAGAGAAATCTATACTCACTCTCTGCCATCCAGCTCAGGTCTAAAAGTACACACATGTGTTAGACAGATGAGCTGTCAAGCTTGCAGAAAGAACTAGAACACTTGTATGAAATCACACAGAGTTGTGAGCTTTGCAGCTCATGACACGCTAGGCTGGGAGCTTGAGCCCTTCTCTAGCTGGACACATGGGTGAGGCACACTCCAGAGAACACACAGCTAACAGTCTCGAAGATCATGGTACTTCCCTGCTTGGAAATGAGGAGGGAAATGTCTTGTATGCTTGGTAAATTCTTTGATGCAGAGGCAGGCATATGCACCATCCCCTGGAGAACAGGGGTTAGCCTTGCTTGAGGCAGGAGAGAAATCTCCATGACAGGGTGTGTGCGTTCAAGATTCCGATTTTACAAATCAGCATCATCCCACTGAGTACCTTTCACTGGGGTGTTCTGGCTGCTGCTTGTGCAGCTCATCCCCGTCCCTGTTGGTTTCTCTCTAGGCCGTGTGGTGAACGTCACGAGCATGCTGGGCCGCATGGCGAGCCCGTCTCGCTCGTGCTACTGCGTGTCCAAGTTTGGGGTGGCGGCGTTCTCGGACTGCCTGCGGCAGGAGATGTACCGCTGGGGCGTGCGCGTCGTCCTCATCGAGCCCGGCAACTTCGTGGCAGCCACGGGCATCCTGACGGCGGCCGGCATCGACCGGCAGGCCCGGGCTCTGTGGGGCGGGGCCACCCTCGCCGTGCGGCAGGACTACGGCAGCGAGCGCTTCGCCCGCCACGTGGCCGGCATGAAGTCCTTCGCGAGCAGCGGCCTGAAGGACATGTCTCTGGTCTTGGACGCCATCACCGAAGCGCTCACGTCCCCGCGCCCCAGGAACCGCTACAACCCCATGGAGATGTACTGGTGGGTGAGGCTGCAGGTCGTGACTCACCTGCCCACGGCCATTGCCGACTGGCTTTACATCCCCGGAGCCACGCTGTAAGCAGGCATCCCTCAGGCATCCCTCCAGGGCTCACACACAGGCTAGGGCTCCCCTCTGCACTCCTTGCTGCTGTGTCTCCCCTGGAGATGCACATGCTTCCACTTTCAAGTCCTGTGTTGTGGAATGCTAGAACTGCATGGTTTTGTGGTTCTTTTTTCCCCCCTCATTCTTGTTGTTTGCATTTCTTGCTGTGCTGATTAAAGTCGAAAGGTGTTTTCCTCTTAACTATGGAGGAAGCAGAGGAAGGTAAATATAATGTGTCAAATATGTGGCCAGTGTAATTAGGTCAGCAGATAAATTTGGCTTATTAATGGGCTCTTGCTTTTCCTTACAAGGGCAAACTGCTAAAAGCAGAGCAAAGCTGTTGCTATGAGATGGCTTGAAGGGAGAAACTAAAATGGGAAACAAAAGCAGAGTTTTCCATTCGGTTGAAAATGGGTCAGTCACAGCCTTCCATTGTTTTCCTGATACTGCCAAGAAGCTCTGCTGTGCTGTGACTGTCTGCTCTTTCCAGGGAAACTGCAACATTGCCTCTAAACAGCCTCATTACCTAGCTGCAAAGAAGGGTTCTTCCCTCCCAGCACTGTGGCCAGGAGGTGCCAGAGCCAGCAACTGGGCACATGATGGGCAGTGAAAAACCCTACTAATAATGAGGTCTGAGCCATCTTTCAGCAACCCCTCTCCACCTGCTGCTGCTGAGCTTTGTGGGACAGGGTTTAAGCTGATGTAGCAAACAATTTTGGCTTCTCAGACTACTACCTTACATGCCTGAACTACTCAACTGTGATACAGACATTGCCCATCCATCCCCATTCCCCTCTGGCTGGTGAGGGAGATGCTGTTGGCTTTTCCAAATCAGTTTTTTCATTTGTCCTCGGCATTTGAACAGTGATGGGGCACTGTGCAGCTAGTGTGGCCTGACTATGAGCTCTGGAAGGATGTTTTAAGGGACACATTTCCTATTTTTAATATTGCACAATGAAATCTCCATGTCACACAATCATCTTCTCAATCTACCTCTTGATAACTGATATATCTTGCCCAGTATCATAAATGGTCTCTTCTGTTGGCCACATGCAGGATTTCAATAATGTTTTCCTAGTGCATGGCTGCCTGCCATGCCCCATTCCCTGTGTTCCAGTGGTGACCACTGGTGGAGCAACCAGTGAGCTGCAGGCACTGCTGGCCAGGCTGGGACCTGAGCCTCTCACTCTTAGGGACCAGCTTTTCCTTCCACTCTTTTACCTTATGTGAGATTAGGTGGCTGTGAAAAGAGCTTGTTGATTGCTCTTTCTTCATCTGCCTCTGCTAGCTCTGATTTGGAAACTGTGCCTTAAAGTTTTTGTATGCCACTGTCTGCAAATTCTTGGAGTCTGCATGCAGCCATGAATGCTGTGATGACTTCAGAATGAAAGCGGCTTTCCCTTGGAGATGCTGTCAAGGCAGCTTGTCTTACAAGTAACAACTGCTAGAAATACTGCTGTGCAGTTTGTGTCTTTTCCAGATCATCTGCACATGGAGATTTCCTGAGATTCAGGACCCAGAAAGATCCCACTGAACTGCAGCTTAAACAGTGATCACTTCTGCCCCCTGCCCTGTGAAATGTGATTAATGTTAAGTAGCTCTGATTTGCACAGAAAGAATAAATGATAAGATTTTTAAAGCATATGTCTCTGGCTCCAGTGCTCATTTCTACATTTGTTTTCCCACCTCCTTTGAATCTGAGGTTGGGATTTAATTAGGTTCAGTAATTAAGGAGGTGGTTTAATAATAACAATTAACGATGTTTCAGCAGGTAGTGGGTTTGTGGAGGCTCAGTGAGAACTGCCTGGAGCAGAATGGGCAGCATGGCCCATTTCCTCAGCAGAAGGCAGTTAGAGAGGCCTCTCTGTAAACACTGTCAGTGTTTGTATTTTGTGTGGTTTCCCTCGAAGGAGATGGTTTAGAGCAGTGCTGTGCATTATTCATTGCCTCAGCACTCTTCATGTAACTCATCCAAGGGCTACAGCTGTCTGGTAATAAGGATTAGCTCTTCTCACAGACAGAACGGAGACTGGAGAGCCAAGGAGTGTCCCAGGCCATGCAAGGACCTCGTGGTTGAGCCAGGGTTAGGATTTCACAGCACGTGAGCCCCAGTCCCCTCCTGTGCCCCCTGAGAAGTGCTCAGGAGGGCTGTTAGTGCCTGATCTGGTTTCTGCCTGGGAGGGGAGCTCTGGCTGTCTGGGAGAGAGAAGAGTACATGTCTCACTCCATAGAGATGCACTAATATGGCATTGAGGGCAGATTTTTGTTCTGCTGTGGGTAACAGAGGGAAGAAAACTCAATTCCAGTTGACAGTGACCTTCAAAGCCTGAGGACAAAAGAGAGAAGTCCGGTGAAATCCCATGGAAGCCCATGCTCATTGCTGCTGTAATATCCTACAAAAAATAATAGCTTTTTTTTTTTCAAGCACCAGCTGCTGAGGCTGTGGCACTGTCCCACCTTTTTCTGCATGTGTCTCACAATGCTTTGGATGGTCCAGCTCCTTAGTGCACCCCTTAGCCTTTGTGAAGTGATCCTGGTTTTCCCTTCAGATCCACAGCTTCTCTGTGATGGCACTAGGAGCCAAGAGGTGGCCAGTCCTTTGCATGAGGTCCTGCCAGTGGCCAGGGCAGTGCCTGGGTGTGGGACCTTTGGGGTTTCTGCAGGGAGTGTTGCTCTGCAGCACCCGGCTCTGCAACAGTGCCCCCCAGTGCACCCGCACACGGGAGGCTTGCTCAGCCTTTTGGGAACTTGAAGACCTCAGAAACTCAGGATGGATTTATCTTCCTGGCTTAAAGATCCTCCTTAAACATGCTGGTGTAAATAGCAACAGCAGCACCTGTGCTTCTGGCTGGGGTTTTGAAACACAAGTTTACAGCTTCTTGTGTAACCACAATGCTGAAAAATGTCCAAACCAATACCAGCAGGTTTCTCAGCCAGCAGCTTGAGCTTTGGGTATTGGAGAGATGCTACAAATAGAGAATTTGTAAGAGAGCCAGCTCCACCTCCAGGGCCTGGCCTGGAGCCAGATACAGTTAATTCATTCTCAGCAGCGTTGGAAGGGCCACAGGGATGTTACTGATACAGCCCTATCATCCTCTCCCCTGGTGCTCTTTGAGGCAAGAGCAGACCTGTGTTGTCACCTCAAAATACTGATAAATAATACCTCAGCCCTGACAGCAGCTTATCAGAAGACACAAAGTAGCTGTGTGTGCAGGTCTCCTGCAGCATCCAGTGCCTTCTCCTGTGGTGTCTTGAAGAGAAGAGCTCTCCAGAGCCCTTGGCAGGATGGTTGGCAGCCTCATCCTGCCGGTGCCGAAGGCAGCTCTGGGCACAGTGCCTGGCTGAGCCAGGGTTCAGTGCACTTATCACAGCATGCTGCACTGAACATGCCTTAATCCACTGCCTGCAGGGCAGCTTCATTTGGTTCCCTGAGGGTGCTTTGTCTCACTGCACTTTTTGCCAACACAGCAGTGACAGAGGGGATCTCTGCCCACTCCCTTGTGCAGTATTGCTTTCCTCTGCCCTTACAGAGAAGCTGACTGTGTTTTGTCCCCATATGTATGGCCAGGGGGGCATTCCCCAACCAGCATGGCACCAGGTTGTCCATCCCCCTGAGCATGGCCCCTGGTATGAAAACTCTTTCTTGTGCAGGACCTAGCAGATGATGTTGAGAAGGGCAGTGGTGTTTCCCAGTTGTTTCCAGCTCCAGCACACAGATGGAACAGATGTGGTCGCCTGAGATCTTCCTTCACTGTGTTTGACAAGACATCAGTAAAAGTCAAAATGGGAAAAATGAAAGAATTCTTGGTTTGGTTGTAAAGACAGTGTTCAGCAGAGGAACCAGGTAAGAGCTGGTCTGTTTTAATGGTTTAGTGGGGACTGAGATGAAGCACTTCTGGCCCTGGCACTGCTACAGGTTCACTAAATGCCCTGAATAAATCACTCTACCTGCACCAAGCTCCCTTACTTTCCCATCTTCCTCTGCCACCACCCTGCCCATGCTGGAGTTATTGTTATAACTGATGCCAGAATAGGTATTATCCCCCTTCCCACAGGCTGAATTACTTTTTGTCGTAGAATAATACATGTGGTGACTCCAGTCACTGCTACAAGTGGCTTTTAAAGTCCTCTGAATTGTTGGAGCTGCAGCGAGGAAGGTGCCAGGGGTGAGGCAGGCATTAACACCACAGTTAAACTGGCACCAAGGTTAACCATCACCCCACAGGCCCCTTGCCCAGGGACCTTGAACAGCAGCTTGAGGAAAACTCTGCACGGTCTATTACTGTACACCAGGGGTGTGGGTGGTACCTATCACCTTTTGGGGTCAAGTGCTGTAGGAGAAGTCATTTTCCTGGTCAGACTTTAACCAGGGTTACTATGACAGTCAGGCAGCAGGCTGTCCTTGTGTCTCCTTCCTGGTTTCTGCTTGCTCAGAGGTGTTGAAGCATACAGAGCACAGCAAAGCACCTTCCCTTTCCAGCTCTAATGAGAGGCAACCATTGCTCCAGGAAGCATGACTAAGGAGGGAGCTGTTGGGAGAGGGAATGCACCCTGGAAAGGCCCCATGGCTCCATCACTCACTGCAGGGAGGGATGTGTCAGTCCCTGTGTCCCTCTGGAGACATCCAGTGGGTGTCTGGAGTATGGCTGCACAGCTCCCCTCCCTGGGGAAAGCTGGTGCAGGTACTTGGCCTGGCAGCCTCCAAAGAAGAAATGTGGGTCAAGTACTCCAATACAGCTGAGGTGCACTTTGGTAATGAGGAAGTGCCTGCAGAAAATCTGCCTGGGGACACAGAAAAGGCTTCAAGGAAGCAGTGGCCATCTTTAAAGAGGGTGAAATGGTGTGGTGGCTTGGCTGTTGGCACGAGTGGCTTTGAAGAGCTGCAGGCCACAGTCAGCCAGTGGGTGCAGTGGTCTGTCCATCCCAACAAGGGACTCCAGCACTGAGTTTTCTCAGGGCCAGCACTGGTGTGGGGGATGGATGGAGCCAGTGCTTTTACTGGGAGCTGCTGCCACACCATGTGCACACACAGGAAATGCTTCCCTCCCCATCTTTCCCATATACTCTTGGCCCACACACTAAGTCACAACCTCCTCCCCTCCCTGCACATGTTATTTTGCTGTACCTTTATCAACAAGCAAGTCCCTAAGACTCTGTAGTCCAAGAGCATATCTGGACCTTCTTTTTGCACCACTGCCACTTTCGTAGCCCTAAAGCACACATGGCTTGCCTGGTTCCCCCAGGCCTTGGGGACACCTGCAGGGGGTGGCTGCTCCCTTCCTGCAGCACTAACAGGCACTGAGAGGAGCAGGAAGCCCCCAGCTCCTGCTTCAGGCAGCTTTCCCTCCTGCAGGCACAAGCCAGGAGCTGGCTGCCAGCTCTGTCTGTGCATGGGCACTTACAGAATCAAAATCAGTCCCAGGTTGATCTGTTGCCTCTCAAGGAAGTTGCTACACTTCTGTACATCTGTCCTGGTACAAGAAGCTTTTGTTCTAGTCCATGGGTAACAACCTTCTCTCAAGAATAATTATATCAGGGAATGCAAGGTGTGGCATGTGGAAAATGCATGCATGTCCTCAAGTCAGATCTCTTTTCACTGAAATACACACCTGACTAATATTCCTGGGCTGCAGCACAGATAGAAGCATTTTAAATATTGTCTAAAGTAATCATTCCTAAGATCTCCCAACTGGTTTGAATGAAACTCACCATGAATGGCATCTTTGTGCCATTTCATACTGTAACCATGCCTTGCACCAAAGTCAGAGCACTGACCACTGAATTTATGTTATTTATTTTCTGTACAATGTAAATTCCAGTCTAGCAAACACTTAGGCCTGTGTTTCAATGCAAGCGGTGTGTGCTTGGGCTCGGTGGCCTCAATGCAGCTATTCACAGGCAAAGCCAAACACATATGCCAGTGTCTTTGTGCTCTCAGCCTGTGTGGAGGGATGAGACTTGCTCTTTCAGAAAGGATATTTTTAAAATTCTCCTCTGACCTGTGGTGTGAGACTGGGGGCACTCAGAGATATGGGATGGAAATGCTGGGCTGGCTGGTCAAGAAGTCCTTCAAGGGCAAAATGCTGCCCTTGGATCTTCCTGGTGCACATATAAAACATACATAAAACAGCCTTAAGGCCTAAGAGTGAGGGATATCTGAGAGTCTGAGGCCAGCCCTGAACTCCCTGTGTGATTCCTGGGCTCCTGGTGCCCAGGAATGCAAGTTGCTGACTTGAAGCAGGCTCCCAAGTGCTCTGGCAACAGGAGAGCCCAAACCCTGCCAAAGGGCTTCCTGCTTGGCTGCAGGACAGCATAATCTGCAGAAAGATTTCTTAATTGCATTCCTTAACATAATAGGGGCTGTTCTCTCTTTCCATGAGCAGAGCTGTGATTACCCACTCGCTATAAATCTGTGTCGTGAGGAAGATGTAGGTTCTATATAGGTCATAGAAAATATAATTGTGTAACTGCATTAAAGCATGCCTGGGCTAAGGGCTGAAATGTGGCTTAGCCTCAGAAAATAGAGCTGTGGGCTTTAAATAGCCTAACTTGGGCATCTCTTGGACAGAGCTGGTGATGCTGTGAACCAATCACTGTGCTTCCTCCATGAGAATAGAAAGTTCATTTGCAGAAAAAGCTCTCTAAACATGCTTAATGACATTTTTTAGATCATTTACAGTATGTTTCTGGTTGAGAAAAAAAGCATAATGAATCCAGTGGGGACTGTGGGAGGTCTCCTCTGAGAAGGGGATGCGGGGCAGGGCAGCTGGGGTGCTCTCTGGGCTGGGCTCAGTGGGGCACAGAGGATGAGCTGAGTCACACAGCCAGGGCCCTGCAGTGCCCACAGTGCTCAAATCTGAGTGGGCATTCCCAGACAGAGCCCACAGGAGTCTGGTAAATGCCCATGGATCTGCTCCTACATCCTTTGGAGATGTCCTCTGCCCCCTTAGGCTGCGCGCTCCTCCCTCCCCTCTGTGAGAACAAACCTGGCTGAATGCCTGCTCTGCCTGTACCCAGGGTCTGCTGTGAGAACACAGCAGTAAATGCATCAACGAAACTTTTAAAACCTTTTTTAGCAGCATCAGGCAGCCCTTCATGTGGGACACTGGAATGTAGCAAACCCCCAGGATTACAGGCACTGCTTATACTCCTGTTTTTATGGTGTGCACATCCACAGGGGTGAGATGGCACTGGGCCAAAGCTTTGTCACTGGTCCAGATCTGCAATGTATTTCTGCATACAGAGGCCTTGTTTTCCTTCTCTCTGTTTTGTTTTTTCCACTTTCTGAAGGGTAAATATCCCTCTGGCTTCTCTCTCTGCAGGGATTCAGACCTTGGCAGCCATGCCAGTCAGGCTGAGGAGCCTTCCTCAGCACAGCCAGAAACACTGCTGGTCCTGCATGATAGGGGCTGTCCCTTAAATAATAACACCCTTTTTTGTTTTCTAAGTGCCTAAATTCTCTCTCTTTGGTTTCTTGTGTTTGAATACATAATTGGATGCCTTCCAAGGTGGAGAGCTACTCACTAATTGTATATAAATTAATCACCACATCTTTTGTGCACTTGCATGGGATCAAGTTCCCATATCCCAGAGGCCAGCTCATGCATCCAGAGTCTGTTTACTTCCTTTGCTGTCGTAAGTGTAATTAAAAATTTTACACCATTCTGCATAAACAGAATTTCAAAGCACCTTTTGCCACTCCTAGAAACAGAGGAAAATTCCCACCTGCTTTTCTTTACTCTGTCTTGTCTCCTACTTGTTGATTTTTTTTCTATATACGTGTTGCAACTTGTTGGCCAGCACAAAGCCCCATTTCCTGGAGAAAAGGAATAAAAACAAAATGGAAGGCACCATGAAAGGTAGTGGCAAAAAGGAAGAGCTGTCCACGCAAACAATGTTGTCTCCATGGTGGGACCCTCAGCACTCCCAGGTTATCCTGGTTCTCAAGCTGCTGAAATCCCAGCTGGAGACCCAGTGTGGCAGGACAGCCTCTCCCTGGGAGCCAGGTCCCCACCAGGCCTGCCTGGCTGAAGCTGCTCTGTTTCTGGGAGGTGCAGCAGGACAATCTCACTCCTGCACTAAGCCAGGTCTGCTGCAGGTAGAATGTCACAGGTGGGGTGGCACTGCCCTGTCCTAACCCTCTGCTGGCTGAACTTTCTCTGCACTTCTAGCTTGTTTTAACAAGGGGGTTTTCTTTGCTGGCAGCATTCAGTGCCATTGCATCCTCTCACTGGAGCCAGATGAGCTTTGTCTCTGAAAGGGACGATTGGCAGTGCGAGAATATCCCAGCCAGTGCAGTCTGTCTGTAAATGCTGTCACCCCTGGACGTGCCATGTGGCTCATGCCACCTCAGCCCGTGTGTGCTCTGCACCCACTGCTACCCAGCCCCCCTGCCCTGCTGCCTCATCCTCCTGCAGCCCCGTGGGACCCCACTGTGCCCCAGCCCTGCAGCCTGCCCTGCAGCTGCCTCATTGCCCAGAAATGTGGGGAGGTTTCATTCTTGCATGAACATTCCGAGCATGTCTGGTGGCCCCCCTCCTTGCCCTGGTTTCTCCACAGCTTTCCTCCTTCTTGTCCTCCCTCCCCTGCTCCAGCTTCCTGCCCTTTGATGTGTGGCCCCTCCTCTGCTCCAGGGCACAAACTGCTTACCAGGTGGGGATGACTGAGATCCCACCCCACAATTAGGTGCAATTTTAAGGTTATGCTTTCCCCGAGCCCTTGCTCTGGAGTGGCTCAGAGCAGGCTCCTGCTGTGGGCAAATGACAGGTGGGACATGGATCGGGCTCTGGTCTCAAGGAGTGTCAGCTCCTGCTGGCTCCTGACTTGTCAGCATCCTGGCCATGGCCAACTCCTGCACACTCCTGCAGCAGGAGTTCCATGGTGTAGGGGGATAGAATATAAGAAAATAAAGATAGTGTAGAAAGTAATCTTACCACTAAGGAGTTGCAGCTGGGCCAATTATCAAAGATTAGGAACAGGCCTGACTTTACCAGGCCACAGCCGTGACCAACGAGAACGAGAGTGCTATAAAAGAGTGGGGTGGCTGGTTGAGCAGGGAACTGGAGTCAGTTGCTGCTTTGTGAAGAAGAAAGAGTGCTCTGAGGAGCTGCCCACAAGAAACACCAAGGAGGTATGAAGCTTTTTGAGATAAGGAGACAACAGTATGGAACCCCTGCAAGAAGATGACAACACCATGGAGTATGGCTGGGTGAGCACCTTGATGCCCTGGTGTGACTCTGGCTGTGGAGTGCCAGGAGCCAAAGTGGCAGTGCCAGCCCAGTTATGGCCAGGTGCTGTGGCAGACCATGGACCATGTGCTCCCCTGGGCCATTCACCCCCAGGTGCTGCTGCTGGCTCTGTGCTGGGTGAGCCAGGCACAGCTCTGGTGGTTGTTGAGGAGCTAGGACACACCTTGGCTGTGCTGTTTCAGGGCACATCTCGGCTGCACAGCCCCAGAAGGGGACAGGACTGAGCTGTCTGTGGCTCCTGGAGTGGCATTTGAGCAGTCAGGAGCTCGTGTGTGTGTGTGAGTAAGGCATGCAGGGCAGCATGTAAAAACACATCTGGAGAGAGAAAGTCTCATCAGAGATTAGATAAAAATGTAATTAAACACAGAGAGCTTCCTGTCAATTACTCAACTCTTGTATAACTCTTGGGACTGGCTGCCTTCACAGATGGCTGCTCTGCTGTCAAAGGCATTTGCTGGGCACCTGTTGGAAAAAGTGCCAGGTCAGCAGGGAATTAATTGCACCATATGTTTCCTTGTAATAAGATTTAAAAGTCTAGAAGAAAACTGCTGAAAGGTCTTACAGCTCCTCAGAGAAACCTGTGATGCATCCCACTGCTTCATGCTCCTCATTTACTCACAGCAAGGGACTGTGATGGGGACAAGGACATTGCAGTGGCCTGGAGGATCTCCAGGGCTCAAGTAGGAGGCAGAGGAGGCTGCATGTCCCCACTTGGAGCATGGCCATGGCTGCTGCTGGACCAGAGGGCACTGGGTGGGAGCTGCTGCTGTCCCCAGCCCCTCTCAAAGGCTGTGGCATTTCTCTCCTTCCCCTGCCACTTGCACCCAGGCCTGAGCTTTAGTGAGTGGCTGCAAGGCAGAGAGCTCTGCAGCTGCAGGCAGTACCCAGACATGTGGGGTGCCTTTGTTTGCCTGGGTGAGCAGCCAAGTTGCAGCCCATCTCCAGCTTCGTACCAGCTGCAGATCCCAGGCAGCTGACTGGCCTGCCAAAAACCTAAACACGTCGAGGACCAGGGAGTGGCTTGTGCCAGAGCTGAATAATGATGATCCCAGCACACTTATAAAGAGAAGCAGAGAGCTCACCACAGAGGTGTTCCTTGCTGCCCTGGTCCTCTGCGGAGCATCACTGCACCTCGCCCACCAAGGTATGTCTGAATTGGGAGATTCAAATTGGGAACGGTCTGTGCCTGCAGCTGGAGGCAGACTGGGCTTTTCTTCTGAAGCTGGGGAAAATGTTACTGCTGCTCCTGTGCAGGAGTTTCCAGCCAGGGAAGCAGAGCAGCCCAGTGCTGCAGGGTCTGTGCATGCCATCCTGCCCTAAGCAGAGCCCAAAGCTTGTGGGCGGCATCCTGGCTCCAGCAACTGTTTGGGTACAAGCAGCACAGCTTCTGCTCTGCTTGTACCCAGGAAAACCTGTCCTTTCCCTCCTCACCCCATGCTTTTGGGGGTCTGTTCCTGTTGTATTTGGTGCTGATTTGAATCTGTACCAACTTCCACACCTTGCAGTGCTGTGTATATCCTGGCATACAAAGACTCCTCCAGAGGCAGCTCTCCCACCCTGTTGCAGTGTCAGGCAGTCCTGGCTTACTGGGGGATGTCCCTCCTGCCATGCAGGTGTACAGAGCTCACATCCATGTCCCAGGGCCCCAGCTCTCTGCTGGCTCAGGAGTATGTCCCTTGTGCTCCACCATTTTAAAGCAAACATCCTGCATTTCCCCTTGCCTCAGTTTTGGACAAACAGTGATGCTCCTGTGGGTTCTTGGATGTTTATCACCCCTGCACCTTGCCAGGTGTCAGATGTGGGTGATAAGTAGGAGTGTTCTCACCAGGCATTGCCTGGCTTTTCCTGGAGCTTCTGGGCACAGCCTGAGCACAGGCAGGGCTTAGGGCTGTTTTGGGCTTGGGGTTTCTTTGGCACTCTTCTAATGATTCCTTCCTCCTTGCTGCGCCCCTGAGGGGCCCTGCTGCATGTCCTATCCCTCGTGCTGCGTTTCACAAAGCTCTGCTCCAGGGAGGCTCCAGCTCAGCTGTTTTCCCTCTGCCCAGGTGCATTTCCCACCTGCATCCCAGTGCAGCCATGCTGGGCACGGCAGTGCGGCTCTCGGTCCTGCTCAGCCTCTTCAGCGTTGGGAAAGGCCAGATGTTTCACATGGGACCGTGCCCAGATCCATCTGTTCAAGAAGACTTTGATATCAACAAGGTGTGAAAAGTTTTCTAGAAAAAAGTTTTCTAGTTAACTAGCTCACTGGGTGTAGCTAGTTAAGCTAAGTGGGCATGGGGCTGACAGCAGTTGCCTGGGTGCAGGGGTGGTGGCAGCTCTGGTCACACCTTGTGCCAGTGTGGGTCTGCAGCTCTGCTCACCCCAGTCCCAACCACTGAGGGACAAAAACAGGCTGCTCTGCCCCAGCTCACTCATGTTTTTAACATCTCTTTAAACTTTCTCCTGTCAGTATCTGGGGAAATGGTACGAGATAGAGAAGCTGCCCTCAACTTTTGAGAAAGGAAGCTGCATCCAGGCAAATTACTCATTGAAGGAGAATGGGAAGTTCAAGGTGATCAACAAGGAGATGCTGTAAGTGTTTGTGTTTGGGCCATGTCCTCACTGTGGCAGTGGCACTGCTGTCACCTCTCTTGCTGTCTTCTGTGTTCATTTTTCTCTAAATTTCCTGTGGCTGGGGCTGAGGGTGCTGGGGGAGGCAGCACTTTCTGAGAGTTATGGACTTCTGGTTCCTGCCGGTCACCTGAGGATCATCAGGTCTCTGTCTCATTGTCAAGGTGAGTGACAAGAAAATAGATCAAATGTACATGATGACCTCAGCATAAAATAGCCTGAATCTCCCCTCTGACAGGCTTGTCAGCCCCAGAGATGGCTGAGAAGCTGGATGCCCTGGGTCCTGTTCTGGGGGAATCATGGGGCTGATTATGGGATGGCAGCTACCACCTTGTGGCCCTGCATACTCAGAAGTGCCTGTGCCTTGTGCTCCTCTCTGCTCCAGAGTAAAAAGTAAAGGAAAAGGGGCAGGGAAGGTGAAGAACATGAGTAGTGTTTACTTAAATATTTGTTTCTGGAGTATTTACCTTGCACAAATAGTAACTGCTGTGCAAGGGGATTGGAAATCATTGTCAGTTTAAATCAGTGGTGAAGTGAATGTTTTTCCCTTTTTTAGGTAATTAGGATAGTTTGCAATTATCCTGAGTCCTCCTGGATTTTTACACGGACAGATGCAGGTGTTAATGAATCTGTTCCCATCACCAGCCTGTGCTGTTGTGGGCTGCTGCTATGAGGGGCTGAATGGATGGGAGGCAGCAAGTGCAGCGCTGTTCCCTGTGCTCCTGGCATGGCATGGGCACTGTGTTCTGGCTCACAATAGCAGCAGCACAGGAACACATCCCTTGTGTCTGGGGCAGAGCTATTCAGAGTGCCCAGCACTGTCTCAGCAGCTCCACTGCTCGGGCTGTGCCTGGCAAACAGCTGGACATTCATTTGTGCCTGCATTAATCTGTGTGAGATCCATCCAGTCATGGCTGCCACTGCTGCAGCAGCTCAGGACTCTGAAATATCAGGGATATTTTGGGTGTGCATGGCTCCAGCATCAGGCCCTTGACTTCTGCTGCTGGCAGCTTTCACTTCTGCCTCCTTGGCTGTTCCTGTTTTACTGGGAAACATGAAACTTTCCTGCCTGATAGGCAGCATCCAGGTCTTGAGGCATCGGTGCAAAAATGCTGTTATGAGATGGGCAGCTCCAGTCTTAGGGCTTGCTGCCAGCAGGGCAGTGCTCTGAATGAACAGCCAAAGAAACCCTGGCTCACCACACAGGTACAGGTAATTTGTCTGAGGAGGAATGTGCAGTGACCTGGAAAAAAAGCACAGGTGATTAAACAGAAGTGAACACATGCCTTCCACAACTACCAGGAGCTAAGCTGCTCCCTGGCTCATCCAAGATCATGGATGGGATCCTCCCATGCTGCATTCCTCCCACCCAGTGCAGAGCAGCCTTGCTCTCCTTCCCCTCTGTCATTTTCACCCTGTAACCAAAGGACATCCAGCTGCCAGGGATGCTGGGATGGTTTAACCTGAGTGATCATCTACCCAGCTGCGCCTGGCCCGGGACCTGCTGTGCCCCGAGTGCTGCTGAAAACATCCTCAGGGCTGCAGGGGTTTACCAGTACCTATTTCAGCCACCTTTCGGCAGGCAGTTGTGTCAGGAGGGATGATTTAGTGGAAGTGAAAAAAAGGGATCTCCCACTTTCCTGACTTTTTCTCCCCTTTGTCATTGTCCCCTCAGTGCCAATGGCAGAATCAATGAAGCTGAAGGAGAGCTCATGCACATGGATGTGAAGCAGCCGGCCAAGCTGGGCGTGCGCTTTAACTGGTGTAAGTGAAACTGGTGTGCTGGGAGGGCTCCTGGTGGTGCCCAGGGCAGGGCTGTGCCCTGGCCGTTGTCCTGTGGCACTGGGGCGGGTGGAGCTCCCCGTGTGGCTTCAGCACAGCAGCAAAGGGCTGAAATAGACGTTGTGGCCAGCAGGCAGTGGTTTGGTGGCACTGATATGCCATTTACAGCAACAGGCCCCTCCCTGGTGGAGAACTCTTCACCAGGTCTCAGAGCAGAGAGATCAGCAGCCTTGCTGTCCCTCCAGGTCATTCCACAGATGGAGATGGGGAGGTGGGGGAGGCAGCCCCACAGTGCCGCAGGAGCCAAGAATAGTGTTTCTCTGCACACTATGGTACAGCTACTTGCCCACGCTGCCTCTACGTACAAGTGGCTTTTAATAACCATTAATAATATGGTTTTGTTAGCTTGTTCCTTCCCTTGTCACTCTAACACTCCACAGGGGCATGCTGAGGTGCTGTGCCACATTGCCCAGCGCTTTCCTCTGTCTGCAGCAACGCTGGAAAGTGAGCTGCAGTGTCCCCTTGGATCCTGTTTTATTCTGCTCCTGCCACCTTTTCTTTGGCAGTTTCATAGCTCTCTTTTGCAGAGGGGTTATTTGGAGAGATGGGGGGAGGGGTAGTTGGAAAGGCACTCATTGTCCCATGAGCACAGCCAGACTGAATTCTGCCCTGCTACAGCACCACCACAGCCATTTCACCTGCAGCAGGTGCAGCCCCAGCCACCTTCACTGGGTGTGAGCCCCAGAGAGCAGCTCTGGGCTCAGCTGGCTCCCAAGGCAGGGTTCCCCATGGCAGTGGGTGGTGGATTGTGCTCCTCCTGTCACCAGTGTCAGCTCCCAGCACTACAGCTCCTTCCTGGCAGCCAGCACCCCCACACTGGTGAGGCTGGGCTGGCTTTCTTCAGCCCAGGAGAGCTGTTCAGGTCATAGCGTTAGCTTTCCTGAAAGACCTTCACAGTCAGGGCTTTGTGTCTTTCCCAAGTTCTTCTGGGCAGAACAAGGAGTCCTGGTAGGCTTTTATAAATTATAGCTGCCTGTACTGACCATGAGTGTGCAGCAGCCAAAGTGGGAGCAGTCCCAGGAGCTGTGGCTGGCGTGCAGCAGAGCTGCCCAGAGCTGGTTACACACGGTGATCACACACAGTGCCCTCCTCTCTCCTAGTCATGCCTGCTGCCCCTTACTGGGTCATCTCCACTGACTATGAAAATTACTCCCTGGTTTACTCCTGCACCAACATCCTCTGGCTCTTCCACATGGACTACGCCTGGATTCTGTCAAGAGCTCCTGACATGCACCCAGAAACCGTGGAGAACCTGAAGGGAGTTCTCCAGTCCTACAAGATCGACACCGATAAAATGATCCCCACTGACCAGGCCAACTGCCCTGCTGAGATGTAACTCCTGGCATGCAGTGACACGGCACCAGACAGAGACAAACTTTGTTGCTTGCTTTATTATCCATTAGAATTTCTCTGTGTACCTGAGAATTTTAATAACATTAGTTTCCTCTTTGCTAACAGTAGTGTGCCAGCCCAGATGTACTCCTTGCTGCCATTCCCTGTATTGCTCTTCCCCCTCTTTTTGTCTTTCTCTGACTTTTGTAGCATAACTGAGTCAGTGCTAATGGGTAAAAGAGAGAAGCCCTGCAGTGCAGACCTGAAACTCTGCTGCTGCTGTGAGTTCTCCAGTATGGGGATGGGAAAGGGTTTGAGATGTGATGTGCAAATATTAGTCCTGAGGAAAAATTGTTCATCACACAGCCCCATGTTCATTTCCAAATTTTGTCTTGATGCCTCTGGGCCTGCCAGGAATCTGCAGTGTCTGAGCTACACTGTGGGCACTGCCTTAGCATAGCAACATCCAGACATGGTGGGTCAGTCCTGCAGCCTGGGAACAGTCCTGAGGCTGGGGGTCTTGAGAGTTTTCCAATGCAGGGCTGTAGGTATTTGAAGTCAGCAGACCTCCTTGCCAGAAATCAGATCTTGCCCTTTATCTTTTAAATCTAAAAATTTCCAGGGATTCAGCATCACTCCATCCCCAATGTCTATGTGTCCTCCTCTTGCCTCTAATGAGGCTGGTCCAAGGGGCCAGCTCTGACTGTATGTGTAAGCAGACATAAAGAGAATGGGGCTGCTCCCTTGTTCTGTCTTCCAGAGGCTTTTCCCTGAACAGCAGGAGACAGGAGGCTGTGCCTGACATCCTGCACTGCTGCTGCATGTGCCAGTGCCGCTGGTGCTGCATCTGCCCTGGCAGGGGCTCAGCAGGCACCACGACAGCTCTGCTTGGATAGCACTCATGCAACTCATTAAAAATGAAATAAAAATACCTGCTTCAGGCCTTTTGTACCCTCCCAGCTGCACAGCTTTTGCCAGCAGGCTCGGGGGCTCAGTGTGTGGGGCCTGCTCCTCCTCTGGGGCTGCAGTGAATACGACAGCCAGTGCTGAAGGGAAATGGTTTGTTCTCCAGCTCTCCAGGGTCGGATGTATGGGCACTCCTCATTGCCTGAGTCCTGTCAGCAAATTTGTGTTGTGGCTTTGGCTGACAGTGACCTCCATCTCCTGCTGCTTTTACTGACATGAAGAAATAATGACATGGATGTTGAATGCTGTAAATCTGCAGGAAGCATTCTACACTTACTTTGGTGGGACCCTGGTGGTGTGGGTGTGCTGCAGAGCACTTTCTTGCCCTGGGAGAGCTACAGGAGCAGGAAGCCAGTATGTCACTAATCTTTACCAGTCAGAGGAGGCCAGGATGGGAGGGACCAGAAACAACTGCTATGTTGAAGTCATTATCCCTTTAAACTTCCAAATCCTAATGCCACAGTTCCTGTGGCACAGAATTAAACACTCCACCCAATTTTTCAGGCTATAAGGATGATGGATGTGCCAGGATACAAACAACTGCCCAGTTGTTCCCAAGTATGTCAGATTCTGGGTGTAATAATTTCATCACTGCTTTGTCAGGTTCCTATTTTCCTTCTCACATGGATGGTGCTGCCGTAGCCCTCATTGTGTGTGATGCAAGCCCATGGCACGGTGGCTGTGCAGGCACTGAGCCCCAGGGGTGGGACCCTGCAGCCCCATGGGCAGGGCAAGCACTGCCCAGCACTGGATCTGGCTGGGAACTGGGATCTCCAGTGTGGCTGAGAAATGGGAATGTTTCACTCACAGACAAACCCCTGCCATGCCTGGGCCCTCTGGGGACCACGCTGGCTCCTTTGCTGTGCCACAGACACCGTGACAAACCCGGGCAGCCCTGGCAAACACGGTGTGCTGGGGGCACCTCTGCATGGCAGCACAGAGAGCTTGGGGACACTACAGCCCAGCTGCAGCCTGCCCTGCCACTGCCAGCTCGTGTCCCCAGCACAACAGCACGCGTGGGACACCCTGCACGTGCCAGACCCTCGGGTGTGGGTGGGAGTGCCAAGCAGGCACCAGCCCCAAACAGCCCCAAGAGCTCCGTGGGTGTGCAGACACCTCCAGGGCAGCACACACCGGACTGTGCACACGCCAGGCCTCTGTGTCCGTGTGTCCTCATCAAAGGAGGTGTGGATCTGAACGGGAGATGCCAACAAGATGGAGCCAGGCTCTTCTCAGTAGTACCAACTACTAGGATGAGAGGCAATAGGCAGCAAGTGATGCACAGGAAATGTCACCTGAATATGAGGAAGAACTTCTTTACTGTGCAGGTAATGGAGCACTAGGACAGATTGCCCAGAGAGGCTGTGAAGTTTCCATCACTGGACACATTCAAGAACAACCTGGACACAATCCTGTGCAATGTGACCCCTTCTGACCTGACCGATTCCGTGATTCTGTGTCCGTGTGCCTGTGTGTCCCTGTATCTCTGTGCCTGTGTCTCCGTGTCCGTGCCGTGTCCGTGTGTCCCTCTATCCCAGTGTCCGTGTCTCCTGTCCGTGTCCGTGTGTCCCTCTGTCCGTGTCTCCCTCTGTCCGTGTGTCCCTCTATCTCCGTGTCCGTGTCTCCCTCTGTCCGTGTGTCCCTCGATCTCCGTGTCCGTCTGTCCCTGTGTCCGTGTGTCCTTCCATCCCCGTGTCCCTGCCCGTGCTCCCCGCGCACGCAGAGCGCCCCCTCGCGGTCGCGCCACCTCACGGCAGCAGGGGGCGCTGTCGGTCCGCCGGCCGCCAGGGGGCGCAGGCGCGCGGGCTGAGGCGCCGGCGCGGGGCGGGCCTGGCCGGGGCGGTGGCGGCGGCGGCGGCGGCGGAACCGGGCGGGCGGCGCGGCCATGGAGGAGCCGTCGGTACCGGACGCCTCGGCGACGCGGCGGGGGCCCATCAAGGGCATCCTGAAGAAGAGCGGCAGCAAGGCTACGTCGGGAGCGGCCGTGGGGGCGCGACAGCCCAGCCAGGCCTGCGAGGAGGACGAGCAAGGGTGAGGCCCCGGTGGTGGCGGGCGGCGGGTCCCCGCAGGGCCTCCTCCGGCCGTCCCGCTCCTCCGGGGGGCCCGCGGAGCGGGGTCAGCCGGGCGGCGTCTCCAGCCGGGGCTGCTGCTGTGCCCCGTGCCCGGGGATGCTGCGCGGGCGGGGCGGGGGTCCGTGCCGTGCCCCCCGTGCGGCGGCGGGCCCGGAGCTCGGCTCCGCTCCGCGGTGCGGGTCCGGCAGCGGCAGCTCCCGCCGGGCCGGAGCTCCCCTGGGAGCCCCGGGATGCCGGGTGTGCACCTGAGCGGAGGCGGGGAGCGCTGCCCGCATGTCGCCGTGGCTCCTGCCGAGGAGCGGATGTCACCTGCTAAGTGTGGCCGCTCACAAAGGGTTTTACCGATGCGGCGAGGATGGTTCACAGTTTGGGAAATGCGCTTGATTTATTCTCAGCCTTCTCATAGGCAGCTCATTTCTTGTAATCAAAAGCATGTCTCTGGAGAGGGGACCTCTCCTGGGCTGAAACATCATCAAGATGTATTCTCGGCTGGGCAGGAGCCATCCGTAAAAATCTCACACTTGAGAATGTGCACAGCCTTGTGGTTTGTTATTTGAATTACACGAAATCTTGCTTTAATTGTAACATGCCTAGTTAGTCCAGGTATGCCAGCAGTGGTCTTCAGCTGTCCTTGCTGTTTAAGAATCCTGCACTTTTCCTGATGCACCCAGCATGTGCTGCCTGCCGTTGCTCCGATTCCCCATCAAGTTTTGAGGAGCAAGGTTTGACCTGAACTCAGTGTTTACAAATTTGCTTTGGACAGTTTTCATTTTTCGGCACCTTATTCAGTATAGCAAGGAAAGAAGTAATTATAAAATAAAATGGTCATGCTGGTCAGTTTTTTATTATTATGGTAGTACTCCTTTCATCTTTGCCTAGTTAAGTCATGAATGTAGTCCAAAGTTGGCAAGATAAGAAAGAAGAGCTTTTGGGTTGCAGTGTTGCTTGTGTTAGCTGCTCCTGCTTTCCAAAGAAAAATTTCAACTGAATGAATGAGATTATGTTGTTGAAACAGGTGAGTGTAAGTAGCAATACGTTACACAAATGTGATTTTTTCTTTTCCTTTTCTTTAGTTCTGATCTGTAGCTTGATGTGTGTAGCACCACACCAGACATAAATTACAATTGGCTGTTGGTAGCCTGTGTTTAATTTTCTGCAGTTTCTTTTGTACCATCTTGAAAAATGAGTAGAAATTGGAGTATGAACTGATGAGTGTATGGTGTATTGGTTATTGCACACAGTAATTTCTTGAGAAGCAGTGGGCTAGAGTCCAGCTTCTATTTCCTGTTTACCAACATGAGCCAGTAAAGTCAGATTAATTCTGAAATTGCCTTGCAAGTTGAAAGATATTGGCTAAACCTGGCAGGCTGCATTAGAAAATTTCCTGGAAAGATCAGTACAGGGTTTATAAAGCTGGTTTCTGTGCAGGTATTATTTTTGGTTGGCAATGTCTCAATATATCAGTGTTGTTTGTGATTTTAGCTAAACAATTTTTGTTTTAGAAGAATGATAAGTAGTACAGTTGTGATTTTCCTTTGAGATTGAAGATTAGTTAATAAATTCAGGTATCTGTTTTCTTAGTTCTTCTGCTTATTTCTAATATTGAAATTCGGGTCTGAAGATCTTTAAAAATATCTGTAGATGAAAGAGCTCATTGTGTCAGCTATCATCTTTTACAGCACGATGTTCAGAGCTCTCATGTTCTTGCATCATTACTGACCTTGTGCTGCTGTTAGTGATGGTAACATTGTTTGGAAAATTTCCCTAATGAAAATGTGATGCAAGAATGAAGCTTGAGAAAGTGGGACATCACTGGAACTGCATCGCAAGAGCTGAGATCGTGGTTTAATGGCATATGTGCTCTTGCCATAGACACTGGGGTACAGTATTTTACAGTATTTTACAGTATTTTCTGCCTTCAGACCCCTGTAAGAGCCTGTGGGTGAGCAGATGTGATATTTTACAAAGGGATTAGGGAAGTGTGTGTGTGCACAAGCAGCTGTGTTGGAAGAGGTGAGGCTGCTATGGCAGGAACAAGGGAGCTGTGAGAGGTGTTCCTCGGCTGTTACCGCTGCTGCAACCTCTTGCCTGTCCTGGTGTGATGTCAAATGAAGTTATTGTATATTTTTAAAGATGTGAGAACATACAAATGAGCACTTATGAGGTTTTTCAAATCTCATTTTCCTAAGGAAGATTAGATTTCCTATTTCTGTGTCAGAAGGAGTGTCAGGATGCATTTTGCTGTGATGGTCCTAAGCCATGTCATTAGTGTTGTGCTGTGCAGACATGCCTAAGCATGCAAAATTAGAAACAAACAGGGGAGGTGTGGGTTTTCAGAGCACTTAGTCATTCTCGTGTGAGGGCTTTTTACAAGCAGGGGTGAAATGATATGTTTGTCTCTTTGCCACTAATGGCTTTTTTCCCCCCTAGGTGAACTTCAGGTTGTGCTTTGGGAGGTGTTCCACAGCCAAGGCTTTTAGTGTTGGAATCTGAGTTTAAAAAATAAGTGTGAAAAACTGAGCCACTAAAAACTTGTTCAGTCTTTTATTTATGACTCACTGACTTGCTCGGTGTGGGCTGTCTGATTTCCAGCACAGTGCATGCCAAAGGGATTGTTCCAAGATTGCCAGGCTTATTATTAGGTGGAGTTGGGAGCCTGGGCTGTAAACCTTGATGTGCTCTGGGCAAGTGAAGCCGAGGCACGAGAAGGGAATGTCTCCATCTGTTGTGTTTCCTTGTCAGCTCCGCTCTGTCTCTTCACAGCCGCTGTGTACCCATGTGCCATTGTCTAAGTGCTCTGGCTGGTAAAATTCCTCACTGTGCACCACAGGGAGCATCTTGTGTGGGTCACGGAGGAACTTTAGGCTGTGTTAAACTGGGTAAGCTGGGGATTTTTCGACTCCTAAGCAGAGAGTTTAGAATGAGTGGCGTTCCCGGAGCGGCGCTCCTGCTTTGTCACCACGAAGCTCATGACTCCCCGCCCCGCCAGGGCCGCGGCTGACTCACGTGTTGGCCGCTTATGCTGCAGCCCTTGTGTTTGCACAAAACGATTCAATGGTCCTGAAGCCTCAAACATGAGACCTTGGCACTGGCTACTGTGTGCTGGGGGGATTAAGATCATTCAGTTTGTATTAATTTCTGGAGTGTAAGCCTGTGGCATGTAGGATTCAGCATCAACCCCCACATCTGTTTTTTTTCTCTTTAGTTTTTCCATCCACATTGTATTATGCAGTGATAACACTGTAAATGGAGAATGTAGTTTGTGCTTGGAATCTTGCTTTATCAAGTTTGTTTTACAGGTATTATTCTGCCTAAGAGCACTTGTGTTACTGAGACTGAATATATCTTTCAGATCTGTTATTGGAGCGGTCTGTGTTTGAACAGAGGAGTAAAGTGAAAGTCTTCCAGCCAACTGCCCCCTCTCACCCCACCAAAAACCCAAACAACAACCACCCCAAACCAAACAAAAACACCCACAAAACCCACAAAGTCCTGTAATGTTTCCTTAACTAATAATTCACAACAAGAATATATGAATTAGTCAAATTTTTGTATTATCCTGAAATGAAATTTATTGGCTTAACCTAAGGGAAAGACTACCTTATATGAAGTTTGCAATAACCTTTTTAGAGAAAATGTGGAACATGGTGGTTTGTGTTGATTAAACATTTTTTGTGGCTTTTAGATCAGTGGAGAGATGGCTCTTTCTCTGGCCACAATGCAATTGCTTTTCTTGTGGCTTATATATTTTGTCAGTGAGCAGTCAGTGTGGGTGAGATTTAGTTTCTTCAAATATACATAAAATGATACATTTTCTGGTTGACTAAGAAAATTCTAGATAATGTAGCATCCCTGGTGCCTGTCTGTATAAAATGTGAAACTCCCTCGGCTTAATTATAGCAGTGAATCACTTGGCTTATTATTCCAATTTAGGATGACAAAAGCAGTATTAATAACCAGCTTGTTCTATGCTGCTTATTTCACTGCAGGAGGGGATTTGTTGCTTGCTATTGTTTATGTAACAGTTTTGCTAGTAATCATTCCAGTTTCTTCAGCAGAGGTGAACTGAAAGGTATTGGGTTCTGCTCAAGTCTTGTGGGCTGTAATAGGGAGAAGAATTCTCTTTTTACAAGTAAAATCAAACAGTTCACAAGATGGTCATTAAACAAGACCAGGAGTCTCTGAATTATATGAATAAGAATATGTTTATAGATAATTGAGTTTGTTTAGCTATTGTGACTCGTTAGGGAAATTAGGTTGCACTGATAATTTGTTATGACTTAAGTATGTACAGAGCACCATTTAATAGTCACACTTTGAACATGTCTGTGTGTCATAACAATATTTTTTGTGCTTAGTATGTAGTAGAGATCAGACAGTGTTTTAAACATTACTTATCTGGTAAAGCAGAACTAATTCTCTTAGAATATATGAAAATTCAATTTTCTTTTCTTATTTCAGTAAAAAGTCCCAGAAGTGGGATGAAATGAACATCATAGCTACGTACCACCCTGCAGGCAAAGATTATGGCTTGATGAAGATCGATGAGCCAAGTACTCCTTACCACAGGTATGCTTGTTAAAGTGTGGGTCTGTGTGCTGCCAGCTGGAACTGTGGGTTTAGAGCAAAATTTACTTTGTGGCTGATGCAGTATTACTGTGCAGGCCAGCTGGGTGTTTGCAACATACTCAGATCTACAAAGCTTCTAAAGAAGGAGAACAGTCTGAAAGGACAAAGTATGAAGGACAAAGTTTAGAAGGTTTGTTCTAGCAGGCTTTAGCCTTTGAATGGAATAAATAAGTCTGACTTCTATTGATTTTTTTTCAGCACTAGAATATAATATCATATCGGTATTTAAAGTTGATTTGGAAAGCTTTTAAAGCATTAAAGGAGTCTTTTAATTAAGTGTTGTAAGGTTTTGACTGTTTTCTTGAGCAAGCTACAAAGTCGAGCAAATTACTAAAAGAGGCTGCTTTTGTTTGCCCCCCAAGCATGACAGGAGAAGATGATGAGGATCCAGTGAGTGATTCAGAATGTGAGCCCTTAAGAGCAGATGTGTTGAGTAAAAAGTAAGTATTGTAATAACAAAAACTGACTGGATGTGAAGATAATGTGCTCTTTCCTGGGGTAGATTTTCTTTATGGAAAGCTGTTGCTGGTTTCTCTAGAAGCTGCATTTTTGCTATTGTCAAATTAAGTGGTTTTCAGTGCTTGATAGTGCTGCTGGTAATTCAAACCTCTTGCACATTGTTACTGCATATAAATATGGCAAAAATAATGAACAAAGCTGTTTGTATGAATATTCTGAAATGTCATGTATTTTAAATAGTGAAAAACTTGCTGTTTCAGCATTTTGTATTGCATGATTTATGTAGACTGGCAGCTGCAGCTGAAGGTAGAGGACCCAAGATTATAGCAAGGCAAGAAGAAAGCAGTGAGGAGGAGGATGAGGATGAAGAATTAACACCTGAAGAACGGGGTAGGCATAAGTTGTTTTCTTTCTTTTGTTTAGACTCTTTTCCGACAAATAGTTTCAGGTTTTCTGTAAGAAATATTTGCAAAGAAGAAGTACTATCAGAAAAATGTTGTGATTTGAAAATAGAAATAAAAAGTGTTTGAACAAATAGCTGCTTGTCTCTAGTTGGAATGTTTGGTTTGGGATCTACATATAAACAGGAATTTGCTGTTGTTGGTTGCCTCCCTGTATACAAGCTTAAGGTATGGGAATTCCTACTAAGACACTTCAAGTAAGAAATTCTGGTTTGGGGCTGAAGGAATAGTTCCTAAATTGAACATATTTCAGGTAGATGTAATTCAATGAGTACGACTACAAATAAAATGTTGCTAATTGCTTGCAAATGTACAGATGATATTTCTGTTGTTCTCAAAGCAACTGGATGCAATAGGAAGCCTACAGTTATTCCACAGCAAATAGCATCTTTAACAGAGATGTTGTTTCATGTTAACTTGGACCTACAATATTTTCAGGGAACAGTGAAACAACAATACTTCTAAGGTTTCAGGCTTGTATTGTCTACCTGGTGCTTCTCAAATTTCCTGGCCTTAACTTTGAGTGTGAAACCTTGCTATACTAAAGGAAGGAAAAGAGCAAAGCATTGGGGCTGGCAGTAAGCAAAATTTACTTGAATTATAATGCATTACTGCTGGATATGCTGATGTTTAATATATGGAGCAGAGCTGGCTTCAGGCCATGGGGAAAGTGGAAAATATTTTCTTCTACATGTGGTAAATAAATCTCTCATGACTGACCTTTGGTGGCTAGCCAGGAGTCAAGCCACACATCTGCAAAAGTTCATCTTCTATCCCAGCAGCATGTCTCAGTTTGTCCTTGAGTTTACTTAGAAACAAGGCTTGTGAAACTTTAGAGTTTTGTGTCTTCTACCAGATGCTTCTCGTGGTTCAGACTTGCTCTTAGTTGCAAACAGGTTCTTAGAAAAGTGCTTCTGAGATTCCAGTTACTATCCTTTTTGTAAGTCAGACTCATTTTAAAAGAACACTCCACTGCTTGAAGACAATTTTTATTCAGTAAATTCATCTTTGAAGAAGATATGTTAATTTTTTTTTTTAAGGGAAGGAACGACTATTTCCATTTGTTTGCCCACAGAGAAAAAGAAACAGTTTGAAATGAAGAGAAAAATGCACTACAATGAAGGAAGAAACATCAAACTGGCAAGGCAGCTGATTGCAAAAGAACTACATGGTGAAGAAGAGGAAGATGATGAGGATGAAGAGATGCGTGATGCTGCAGATGTAGAAACAATGAACACAGAAGCTACCGAACACGGTGAGGCACTGGTCAGTTAAAAAGCACCTGTAAGTCCTGGTGGCCCTTTGAGCTGTTGGAAATGAATATACTCAGGTGTGAGATGACTGGAAGGACTACAGTGTCTATGTAACACTCCATGAGTAAGGTTGCACTCTGTCTTGATAGGGAGATTTGTAGCATGGAACAAAAACTCAGTGTTGATAAACAACATGTAGGCTTTTGTTTGTTGTGGCATAAGAGAAAACAAAACATTTCTGCTTCTTACCATTTTCCCAATGTAGCTGACTTTGGGTAGTGAAGTTGCCAGCATCCTTTTTAAATGAGGAGCTGTCTTGTACTGAACACTTTAATGACCACATGGTAGAGCCTGGCTTTTTGTTGTGGGTCATTTCCTATTCTGCTCCTAATCCATCCTGTAGCCAGCAATGGGAGATTACCATCAGTGTTTCCTCCCTGTTGAGAGGACTGTATTTATCTTCCTGAGGAAAAACACTGTAATGTAAAACTGCTGTTAGGTTTTCAGTACAGACTTGTCCTTGAGCAGAAATGCTCATTGCTCTAGTATGGGATAACACTCTCAACTTTGCCTTTAGTGCAGCTACTGGAAGAAGGTCTGGGATGTTTAAGTGGGAACTGTTGCTGGAACCTGTTTCAGGGCTGTCTCTTCATAGGAAACCCATAAAGCTGTAGAGACTGACACCTTCTCTTGCATCTTTAAACTTCTCTCAGGGTGAAAAGTCTTAGACTTTTGTGGTGATATTCTGGTGAATAATTACAGGTCACTCCCCACCTCTTTATTATGTAACAGCACTTTGAATAAATTTTTGGCATAAACAAACCACACATCTGTTGCTCATGAGACTGGTGACAGTGAAGTCTGTAAGCCTTGTTCATCTGTGGTTGGCAAAGCTATGAGATATTAGCCTGTCTGCAGACTTGGGAAGATGCTGCATGGGTTTAACTTGGTTCACCTCTGCTTTTCACAACCATGTGAACTAGGAACTCATCTAAAATTCATTCAAATCGCACGCAATAAAAAGGAGATTTGCAAAGTTGCGTGTTTAAGTTCTGTGGATTGCACCTTTTCATCCTGTTATTTACTACAGGAGGACTAATTCCTTCACAGTTGCTCTGGAAGGGTCAGTGGCTATGTGTCTGAGACCCATTACTGGACTGACTATCCAGTAAAAGAACACAGGCCTTACAATGGCTATTTACTAGAACTTCACTCTCCAGGGGAAAGGAGGGCTGCAGCAGCCAACCGTATGAGCCTTCTGCATGGCCTGAAGCTGCCATCTGTCTGCACTCTGCTGTAAAACAGAGGCAACTCCGCTCCCCAGCTGCATTCGCCGCTGGAAAGAAGGCACACCTTTGCAGCATTTTTCCATCTCTATTGTTGAAGTCCATTCCACCTTCCTCATAACCAGCTTCAGAGCCACAACTGGTAATTATCAATTTTAGACTGCTCATGGCTAATAGATTCCATAAATGTAACTGTCTGCCAGTGTAGCAACCTCTTAACTAACTGGTTCACCTCTACACCATAGCATATAGAAATGCTTTCCATTAAGCTGATGTAGTCCTCAGTTCTTCACTTTTCTATCATTCTGCTTAAACCTTCGTGTTTTGTTATCTCCTAATCTCTATATCAGCTATCACAGCCTTTAATCCCTGAACTTGATCAGTTCTTCTGAGGTTAAGTACTGATCTTACTTTTGTAGCAGGTGGTGAATTGAATGCCCTCAGATGGATTATGAGACAGAGTTGGGCAAAGGATGATGGGATATGAACAAAACTGTTAGTAAACCAGTCTTCTGTCACTGCCCACATTTTAAGAAATTCCTACATTGGCATGAGAAATGTTCAGCACACAGCTATGTTAATGTGAAAGTTTTACTGAAACAACTTTTTTGAGATTACATTATTTATTGCTCTCATCTGTATTCTGAGGGCACAGAAGAATCTCCTTATTAATAAATGTTAATTGGATCTACAGAAGGTTTCTCAAATAGATGGATTTAACACTTGCTGCTTGGGGTTCTTGGTCACTGTACTTTTGGTCATGCTGTGCTTTTGGCTACATTAAGCACTTGAGTATTTAAGAATTAGGCTGTTTCCTTTGCAGAGGAAATCAAAATCTTATTACTATTCATGTTCCTGAGAACAGTATATGGAAAGATTATTCACCTGGATAACTTTCAAAGAGCTCTTTGACTTGAAATTGTATTTTAAAGTGCTTTTGTCTAGAGCAGAAAAGGGAGGGTTTCCTTACTCTTGTACTGGGTGATACAGGAGTTGATTTTTGCAATGGCTCGTTTTGGCATCCTTCTGTTAAACTGACTAAAAGCACTGATGCTTGCTTTTAACTTCAATGAAAATGTCCTGGGTTTTCTGCATGTTATATTGTAGCTGCATTTTTATAAATTCTTCCATTTGACTTGAGTTCTTGGGAAGTTGTGGAGATTGTGAGATGCTGTGGCTGCCACTCAGCTGTTATGCCAGTCAGTCTATGTGAGTGAGAGCTGCCATTCAGTGTCCTTTTATTCCCATGGAGTAACATGACTTCTGTAGTACTGATTGTTGCAGGTAAAGATGTGACATAAGAGGCATTTCTTAGTGGTCTGTTGTGACTCTGGGGTTCCACTGGCTCCTGGGTTGTTTTTCAGCCAATTTGAGAATCTCTTCTCACTTGGAATTTTTTCTGTCCATGAAGATCCCTTACAGATTCTGTGCTTCTCTTATCTGATGTTTCATTCTACCCTCAAATTCTGTCTGGTTTGTATTTGAGTAAAACTAACAGTACACTTCTAATCTCTACACTGCTTTCAAAGAACGGGCTAAAGACTTAGGACAGGTGTAAGGAGGCTCCTGTCAGATACCACCAGGTCCACTAATAAAAGTTGCACTTCTTGGTTACAGACTGAGATTTCTTGCTGATTGAAATGAAGATGGCCAGTCCAGTCAGTGATGGTGAGAACTCTTTGTATATTTTTGCTCCTGTTTCCATTGTGGCTACCAAGTGTTTTTAATGGATGGATCATTTATTTCTTGCCTCAAGTTCCCTTTGTATGGATTCCAGCAGCCAAGCTCTTTTGTGGAAAACAAAGTATAAGTTGTAATAGACTGCATATGGCAGGGAGATTGGAGCTGGATGTCCCATAAGGCTCCTTCTAACCCAAACCAGTCTATGATTCTACATTTGCTTGCTTCAGCATTTCACCTTCTCTGGCTACTTGCTATTTATGACTCCGCGAATAACATAAATAGACTTTGCCAGCAGAAGTGACCTTTGTTTCTCTCTATAAAATTCCCTTTAGAAATTCTCTTGGAAATCACTGACTGAAATATTCCTGATGTAGGTAAATGTAAGGATGATGATTTCAGTGCATACCTGTCTTCTGCTACACAAAAGTATCAAGCAGAGGGTGTTGTCTATAGCAGTTCAATTGACAAGCAGTAAGACTATTGTTCTCTTTCTCTGGTTCATTTAGCTGCATTGCTCTGCTAACCCTGCTCAGATGGCACCCAGCAGCTGAGCTGTCACTGACTGGGTGTGCCCTTTGGCCTTTGCTAGATACAGAATATGTTGTGTTTCCTTAACCAGGACAAGTGTCACTCTAAAGATGAATTGAGTGAGAAGGCTGGGAGCACACAGCAATCAGCTCTGCTGCTTAACTGTGCTGTTTGCTTGTTAAACAGCGTGTTACCAAATCTAACTCATGCCCAAGCCTAAATGGCTTTTTAAAAAGAATATTATCATTTCGATGAGGTCTTCTTTGATCAGCACTGAGGAGGAGTTTCTTCTGATTTATTGCAGTGCTTTTGCTCAAAAGCATGAGTTAACTTCCTGAAAGCACACAACTGTACTCTTTCATGTATCAACTTGGGTTTTTTTTATTTCAAGTGCCTCATCTGGAGCTGAATTTGACCTGGGAAGTACTATGTTTGCTGGTATTTCAGCAACCTCATGTGTTAGTTCTAAACACCTGAGTTAAATCCTCCCAGTTCCAGGGGGCTGAGCACTCAGTGCTTGGTGTGCTCAGCAGTGGTGTTGGCCCTCTCTTTAGAGCATGAGCATCAGAAAACTGCTCCAACCAAAAGCTTACACATTGCTAAGATGGGTTGGCAAACATTACTTCTTCAAAGATAAAGGTGATTTCAGGAGGATATTTGTGTGTGTTGTGAAAACATTCAATCAGTGTGAAGAATTATCTATTTTTTGTAATCTTTCTTATGCAGCACATGTTACTCGTGACCAGCTGGAAAGTGGAGCACACAGCATAGAAGAAATCTGTCCAGAACTGTAACTGCTTGTCAAAGACACAAATATAAACATCGCTTCATGATTTTTGCAATTAAGGCTCTTAAATGTTAAGAAGCATATCAGTTACAATGTTGTATTGCCAAGAATGTTAATTTTAGACTTGTCCATTAGGCAGAAAACACTGTCTAATTGATTTATTCTTGTGCCTAGTATTTCATGGAGAATACTGCTTCATAATTTGTTCAACCAGAATGGCATTCCCTGTATGCATAGCGCTGATTATCTCGCGTGATGTACTGTTACTCTTGCTTTGAAACACTCATTATCTTTGGTTTTACACTATTTATTTGAGAGTGTTCTAGATGTGGTGTCTCATATGGAAAGTTTTGGGATTCAAGAGCCAAACGGTACAGCGTCTATCAGATTGACATGTAAGCTATTTATCAGATGTGTTAAGCAGTTTAAAAAGGGATTATTCAAGTCCTACAACTTTTTTTTTGGTAAAGCGTTGACCTGTTAATCTAGATTTCAGTACTTTTTTTGCCTGCACTTTCCCAGTCTTTAGAACAAGAGCTGTGTTATTTCTTAAGAGCGGTGTTTGCAATCGGTCGTTAGTTTCTGACTAAAGCAGTACTAACATCTAGTGGAGGGAGTGTTTGTACACTGGAAATGGCTAACTTGAACTTTGCATTTAACTGTCATAACCTCTTCCATCAGGACTGGTTCTTTTGTGGAGCTCTCTCTGGCTTATTGTGAGAACGTGCAAGTTCCCTCCAGCTTTTCTCTTAAAATCACATCCACTGTTACTCTTCTGGCTCTTGTTTCAAACGTTTGGTTCTTTCCAGTTGCATGAACAGTGTTTGTGCTGTTAGCACCTGAGGAAAAACACCCAGCCACGAGGAAATACACATCAGGACTGAAGATGTGCTGAGCTTAGGCTCTGGCTGTTCTTTATTAAAGATAACTGCTGTTGATCTACTCTTTTGGGGTTGGCAACTTCCATACTGAAAACCACTGGTCTAAATCTTCCTGTGTCCATTGCAACTTACAGCAACTGCTTTTGTAAAATGAAGGCTTTTTGGAAGCTAGAAGGGAAACTGCCTAATTCAAATACTTGTTTACAGTGTGGTTGTATAGCTGTAAAGAGGGATTCTGCGCCTCCAGATTGCTGTAAAAACTTCCCACTGGGTGGAATTTGACTGGTGAATGTTCCAGTATTCAGAGTAGTTCCTGGGTTTTATTACACAAACAAAGTACACACTTAAGCTTTAGCTTGGTTATGAAATACAGTGTATATCTTAATTTTGATCTGAATTTGATATGTTGCAAAAATCCATATAATTATATGGATCTATTTTAAAATGTCTTTTTCTCCACTGTATATGTGAAGTTTGAATAAAGGAATGAAAGTTATTTTACAGTTACATGCATTCTCAAGTGTGAGCTTTCCTGGAGTCCCAGAGAAATTGAGAGTGAATAAGGCAATAGGATGCTCTCCTTTGAAAGATTTTTACAGGAATGATTCATTAGACTGGATTCACTGCCAAAGATACCTGTGAGTTGTGCTAACTGTGTTTTGTAGTGTGCCTTTCCCAATAATCTCCTCTCCTTAGTAGGTGACAGGGTAGTCAGTTTTGGGTTAGTTAATCTTTTAACTTCTTGAATTGAGATTAATAGGGTCTTTTCACAAGAAAGAGTTGAACTCTTGATTCTGGCCAGTGTGGTGATGCTAGTTTTTCAACATGCAGAGTGCTATTTCTTCTTGTATCAAATGTGGTCACTTGCATAGAGTAAACAGGAGCAAAGGGTAAGCATTTAGATACTTCTGACTCGTCAAGTCACTTACTGAAGCTTTCAATTTGGCTCCTAAGAATAGGATTTCAAAACTTTAGGTTTGTACCTTTTATAAACCAGCTTGCAGTGTTCAGAGTGTTGATGTGTGTGCATTGAGCTCTGTTTCAGGCTGAGCAGCTGCTGGCCTGGCACTGAAATCCTGCTGAGAGCACGGCAGTGCTCAGCAAAGCTGGGTGGCTGTCACACTGAGCACGGACACGGTGAGCAGTGTGTGCAGGTGACAGCAGTGTGTGCAGGTGACAGCAGTGTGTGCAGGTGACAGCGGTGTGCTCTGGTATCAGCAGTGTGCTCTGGGAGCTTGGAGCAGATCACTTGTGCTTTGTGCTGAGTACCCACAGGTACTTCACACCTGCAGTTAAGGTAGCTCTTACCCAAGCTAATGTCCTGCCCTCCTTAAGCCCCCACTTTCTTGTGTCCAAGGCCATTTGGTGCTCACCAGGGCTTCTTTGTACCTTACAAGGTCTAGAAAGCATTTTGTTTAACAAACACTTTGCTTACTTCCAGTAAAGACCTTTCCTGTAATGGCTTCCAAAATCCTAAATGAAATTAGTATGTAGTTTTCAGGGAAGTACAAAAATGCATGAAGATGGTTTTAAATGAACCACATAATGTATAGTCCCTTCATCACTCAGGTGATTTTGAGCTGCTTGGTTGATCTCCCTTTTTCTGTGCCTAAGCACCTAAATTCCAAGTCTGATGCTACTTTGAAACTTAATTTAGTTTGGGGTTTTTTAAAGGCTTTATTCTCTGCATTTTCCTCAGTGCTCGCAGAAATTCTGTTCACGGTGCTTCTTTATCTTCCTCAGCAGAAGTGCAACCCAATGTCCTTGACACTGCTTCTAACTGAAAGGCTGGTTTACTTGGTTTTCTGTGCTTACACTTTGATGCATTTTAAAAGCTAAATCAGGTAAGTTTTACTTTGCAGTAGCTCCAGAAACTCCATATAGCGTTTTTTACAAAGGGATGTCTGATTTCCCTCTGCTTGAGAAATACCAGCTAGAGCTCCCTGCTGAATGGGGACGAGAGAAGAAATGTGTTTTCTCTTTTTGCATTTGATGAGGACTTAGCTTGCCTGCACATCTTTAGGTGCACATGGTAAATGCTCATGTGTACAATACAGAGTGGTGTAAAGAGGAAACAAACACAGCGCTTCCTTATATGGACAGTGAGCTCCACAGCACCATCATTGTGAATCTTCTTGCACAGGTTTAAGTCCTCAAGCTGTATCCTGTTTAGAGAAAGCATTTTCAATATGCTTCCATTAGGAAGATCACTTACAAATAAGAGCCTTAACTCATGTGTATAGATTTTATGTTTTCTGTCCATAGTTTCTTTCCCACCAACTTGTACAATTCATGGAAACTGCAGATACTTTTTCCACAGCTCACTGTCTCATGTGAAACTTGTACATCTTACCAGAACTCTTTGTTTCTGTAACATGCTTTTTTGTGGTATTATGATGCCACCTCACCAATGTAATTATTTTGTTTGAAACCAGTGTTAAGTGTCACAACATAAATAAAACCATTGTTTTCATTACTACCTTATCACACTAATACTAATCTAATGTTTGGCTTCTTGGAGCTCTTCAGAAGAAACTGGCAACTAAAATTTGCAGGTGTGTTCACAGATAAATTCTTAAACCAATATTGTAATTTCCTCATGACTGTCATTTATTGTAACTTTGATGTATATTGGTTTGCTCACACAGTTCAGATTTGCTGAATCTTGCCTAGACCTGAGGGTAGATCTGGTAACCAAGTAATGAACTTGAGATAGTAACACAGAAAAGGTTGCATTTTTCAAGGTGTTTTTCTTTGTGTGTTTTAGTATTTAAGCACAACTGATCTGTCTCTTCATGGTCAACACTGAGTCATCACTCACTGGCATGGAGTAATGGAACATGACTAACAGCAGCTACTTAGGAAGTAAAACTCTTCCTCAAAACAGAACTGGGCTCTTTTCAATTGCATACTTCAGTTGCAAAGTAAATTTCACAACATAAATGCAGCCTCAGTGATACAAATATTAACATGCTGCTTTTCCTGAGTGGGTGTGACTTGAATGCCTAATCAAAATAGTGGTAGTTTGGCTAGTTTTGGTGAGGGACAGCTCACAAAAATATACAGTTGTACATCTGTGTAACTTGTAGTTTGGTTCTGACATTTCACAGTCTTAGGAAGAAAACCCCCTGACATTCTAAATCACAACTGACTGAACCAACAAGTGTCCCTCTGCTTCTGTGAAAGGACACCTTAAAGAAGTTATGTTTCCCTCCTTCCATGTTGACTGTTTTTCATTGTAGCACTGAAAGTGGGGGAGAGAGAATGGGAAGAATATGAAAAAACAAGAGATAAAACAAGAGGTGAAACGTGCAGATGCTGGGGTGTGAAAGCTGCAGGGGGTTGGGGACTCGCTGGAAGCAGGTATGGCAGCTCCTCAAGCTCCGGGAGGAGGCAAGAGTGAACATCCTCCACTTCTGGCAGCTTCTCAGCAGAGTCCCTGTGACTGCAGGATGGAGCCTGGGACTGCTTCATCTTTGACAGCAACTTCTACTTCTCTGTTGCTTCTTTTGAGGAGGAGTGGGGCTGGGTGGTGCTCCTGTCAGTTTTACATCTGGGAACATTAAGCAGCACCTAAGTAGTTAAAGATATTTTTCTGTAATCTCTTAAACGAACAGAAATCTACAATGTTCTGCTGTTCTTCACTGCAAACTGGAGACTGCAACATGATCCTGCTCACTCTACTTCAAAATATGATCTGCTCTAGTTCAAAAAGTATTCTCGGACAAAGGTTCGGTAAGAAACCCAAGCATGCACGCTTGATAGTCGTTGACAGGAAAACCTGCGGTTTGCGTTTCTCCTTCCAAGACTCCTTTGAGTCTCCCGCACCAGTTATTTCCTCTATCTAGGAGTGAATCACACGGAGAGCACCGGGGCTGGCTGTCTCTCCCCGCTGGTGGCACCCTCAGCAGGACCCGGGCCCGTCCCGCCGCCCCCTGCACGGCGCGGGCTCGCTGACCCGGGCTGAGGGCGGAGCCGCCTGACGGAAGAGGCCGCTCTCCACCCGGTACAACTGCTCGGGGCCCGCCCGGGCCTTCCCGCGCGTGTCTCAGCCCCGAGGGGGACATCCCGCGTTCACTGAGGAGCTGTAATTTGAAACCACCAAGCAGGTACCGGGCTGAGCGGGGCCCGCCGCCACCCGGCCCGGCCCGCCCCGCCCCAGGCAGCGTCACGGCGGCGAACGCCGGGCCGGGCTGTGGCCGCAGCGATCCGGGCAGCCGCGGCGATGGAGCTGCCGATTGGAGCGGCCGCTTGCCCATTGGCGGCCCCGGCTGTCACTCTGAGCTCGCTGGGGCGGGAGCAATCGCTGCGGTGCCGGCGGTTGGCTGCATCTTCCGAGCGGCCACGCTTATTGGGCGCTCTGCCTACTGAGCCCTCCCCTCTCGCGTCGTGATTGGCCGGCGCGCCCCCCGCTCTCGCGGGCGGTCGCTGCTGGCTGCCCGGGCCGTCAGTCGCGCCCGGGCGGGGCGGGCACAGGGCGCTCCGGCCGCCGCCCCCACCCCGAGCACCGCCCCCGTCCCGCCCCGCCCGCCGGCCCTGGCCCGGTCTCGCCTCGCCCCGGGTTCGCCGCGCCACCACCGCCAGCAGCCGCAGCAGCGGAGGCAGCGGCGCGCCCCGCCACCATGAAGGTGACCGTGGACTTCGAGGAGTGCCTGAAGGACTCGCCGCGCTTCAGGTGCCGCCGAGAAAGGGCCGGGCCGGGGTCGTGCCGGGGGACAGGAAGCGGGGCCGGGTGTGTGCGAGGCGGGCCGGGCTGTGCGGGCGCTGGGGGTGACAGGTGTGACGAGCTGCGGGCAGCCGGCCCTCAGTGGAGGGGCGGGCAGGGGCTGTGTGCGTGCTGCCGTGAGGTGGGGGCTCTGAGGAGGAAGGGGAGGGCGGTGTGGGAAGTGCAGGGAAGCGGGGCTGGGTGGGAAATGTGCGGGCTGGGCTCCTGCGGAGGCAGCGCCGTGAGCACTGAGCACTGCTGGGGTCACGCCTTGGACGAGATGGGGGTGAATGGTGGCGGTGCAGGCAATGCTGCTCAGCCGAGCAATGTCAGCTGAGACTCGGGCTCAGGAGGGTGAACTCTGTGGTGGTCTCTCCTCGGTTCTTCCGAGTTGTGCTCACGCTTCAGTTCCCAGCGTCTCCTGCCTGCCTCTGTTCCGTGGTCCGGGTTCGGTGTGGCCACTGTTGGGGTGCCAGTAGCAAACAAGCTCAGTATCGTCTTACTTCCTGTTGTCAGAACAAGGCACGCACTCCTTTGTTTTTCCCCAGTCGAGCGACCAGTTGTCTATCATTGCTGTAGGGTTATTTCTGCTTATGTCAGGCAACATTTCCCTCAGTCTTCCCTTATGTTTTTACCCGTTCCATATATGTATTTTACACCGTTGTATCTAATCAACACAGTTGTGCCTCTCTTTGGGATGTGTGGCTGGTGTGTGCCTACATTCACCCAGTTTCTGTGCCTGGTATTACCCTGCTAGATGCTGGAGACACAAACAGCTCCATGACGTGATGTGTCACTGCTGTGCCCGTCCTGTCCCACACCGAGCTCATATCTCAAGCGCCCGTGGCTCTATGGTGAGCTCTGAATGTTGAGGGAAGTAGTGCTGCTCTTCCTCTGCTCTCTGGATGTTCACGCCTCCTCTTTGTATCAGCTTTAGCAATCCTGTGGTATCTGGGATGTAGAGGAAGTTGGAGAAGGAAGGTTGGTTGAATGGCTTACCCTTGGCAGAAGTTGGAGTTCCTGTTCTTCCCTCCTTTGCTCCTGCCTCTGCTGCCAGTTTGTCACTGGCTGCTTCTCCCACGGGTTTTGGGTGGCTGTGACGTGTGTTGTTGGATCCTTCAGTGAGCCGGCTGCCCTGGCAGAGGAGGCTGGATGGTTCTCTGCCAGGTTAGTGAGTTGTGTCAGCCTCTCAGTGGGTGTGAAACCTACTAAAGCTTATGGGGAGTAGAGAGAGGAAACTTCACTGCCAGGAGCAAGGCTGGAGGAAAGCAGTGGAGAGTGAGACCTCCCTTAGGGCAGCAGGTAACTTTTACATTGGCTTAGCTGTTTCACAAACCTTTGTCCTGAGCTGGACGTGCTTGCTAGTGTATATAAATTCAGAGACAACTGTATGTAGTGTTGGTCCATCCCATTTGGTGGCAATGCAGTTGTAGATTGGCATAATTTAACCACAGAACTATATCAGTAGTTGCATTATTTTAGTTACTCTTACCTGCTAAAGTACTAAATACACTCGAGCAAACAAGAAGTTATGACTAAAATTCGTGAGCAGGAGTGTGCTGCTGTTTCTTCAAGGTAAGTCATACTAGTTCATTTGAATTCACTTTGTAGCATTTTCCTTTTGCCCCTCTTGATTCCTTTCCTTCAAGGAAAAGAATCTGGAGAAAATCCCTTGTTAGGGTCTTCTAGTACCTCATGGTCTTTTTCCCAGTCTGATACTACTACCTTTGAATAAATTGCAGAAAACCTTATGGTGTATGCCATCAAAACATCCTTCCGACCTTTAACTGATAGGAAATGGTTAAAATTGCTAGGCAGAATTCCTGTAGTATTTCTGAAAAAGTTCCATGTCTTTCATTATTAGTCATCAATATTTGCTGTTATAATTTTGGTTATTCTTAATATTCATATAAATTACCCAACCCAAAGTGTATAAACCTTCTGAATGAAGGTTACTGCAGTGGTTTTATTGAGGGCTGATTGAGACACTAATGTAGAGCAAGGTCATGACAGAGTCCTGTGTTCTTGCAGGGGGTGGTGTGGACATAAAGCAGCTTCTTGCTCTGTGTTCTTGTAGCCAAGCTGAGCTGCAGCTCTCTCCTGACCTTGCTGAGCAGGAGGGTGTAGCCTCTGTCCTTCCTGTCAGTATCCCTGTCAGAGCTGTTGAATAAAACTGTGGGGAGGTATGTAATGAATAGAAATGTCACAGGTTACTTTCTTATGGTTGTGGTGATAACTGGGAGGGCACGGGTGAATCAGAGTTCCTGAGTCACTGAATCCCTGTTTTCATGGGGAACTATTTGAATCTTTCAAAACATGCTACCACAGGCAGCTTCAGCCACATGGCTTTCCTTGCTTATCTATTTCTTGTGAAGTTCATATTGGTATTTCTTGGCTTTGAGATTTAATTGGGCCCCAAATCACAACACCTGAGGTCTGTTTCCTTGCTTCAAGTGCTTGTGGAGGGATGGTGGTTTGTAGCTGTTGAGGTGCTGATATGTGATGAGATAATAATGGCTATAAAGACTCACATCAGAAGTATGATGAGTTATTTCATAGCAAGGCATACCAGTTTTTTTTTTCACTCTCCAGCAGATGATAAAGAAATCTCTGAATTACAAAACCTGAAACAGTAATGGCTTATTGTATCACTAGATTTGTAAACTTAGAATATGCCAAATCAGTTTGTACTTGGAGACTTGATGTTTAGAAACTGATTTTTGAGGTAGTGGGAAAGGCTACGAGTTCAGGCACACTTATGCAAATGTGTAGTCATGGTTTTTTCCTAAACTTGCTTTGAAAATTGTCTTGCTGAAATCACATGCTTTTCTGTCATGATCCCCTCTCCCAAAACACGGGCACACCAAAGAGCTGCTGAGGAAATGCGTTTGCAGTTCGTGGCAATGACTTCCCATCAAATGAAGAAGTTGGCTGAGGAGGGGTTTTGGAGCAGCCCTTGAACAATAAGAACTGAGCTGTGCTGGCAAGTTCTGTGTACATAATCATGCATTCCTGCAGTAGTTTTAAATATGCAAATAGCATTGTGAAATAATTCTTTCTCCTTTAAACAATGAGAGTTTAAGTTTCAGAGTTTAATGGAACAGGCTTCTACTTTGCTGTTTCATTTTCATTTTTTCTTCTTCTACCTATAGAATGTTTTTTCTCAATGAGGCATCACTGTAGCAACCACATGAATCACTGGAACTAAATTACTAGAAAGGAGAAGCAATTTTAAGTGATGTGGAAATACAGCTGCTCTAAGTAGAAGTTAACAATTTTGATAAACAGCAAATAATACAAAAAGCAAAATTCAGTTGCTTGTAATCTGTGCAATTGTAGAACTCTCTTCAAAAACATTCTGGCTGATCCAGGCTTTTTATTAAAGCTCTGTGTTTTTGAGATAATTTCTTTGTCCTTATCTGTCACTGTTGCCAAAGTTTAAATTTTTTTTGCATTTAAATTTCTATTCATTTCCTGAGACCCCAGCTGCAGAACAGATGATGGGTGAACGAGGTAGATCAAAATATAAATGAGACTGTTGTCAATTACCATTCTTAGTAAAAGTATTTTTGGGTAGTTTCTGGGTCTAACTGTGGTTATAGTGTATTCCCTTCACAGGGACTCATCTGAGGAGTCTTCCATGTTGCCTGAGCTGAAGCCCTGCTCTGGGGGCAGGCCTGAGTGTGAGCCTGGCTGGTCACTGGGGTTCCCTGCTATGTGCTGCCTTTCTTCTCCTTCTTTGGCCCTGCTCTGTCTGTGTGGGGCCAGCTGAGCTGCCCCTCATGCTTATCCAGGGAGGGCATGCAGCTTGAAGAGGTCACTTGTGCCACTTTCTGGCTTTCTAGATTTATGATGTATATTTTCTCACTTCTTTTGCACTCTGTAGCCAATGGTTTGTGACTAAGCATCTGTTTCCCAAGTAGTGGTAAACGTTTTGTCACTTAAACTATGAGTAATATAAGAAAGTAGCTTATTTAACCTATTTGGACTATGTTGTGTTCAGCAGTCAGAGAAATTATCAAAAATGTCTAACCCAAAGATGCCTAAAAATATGCTTTGGTCTGCTCATTACCTTCTGGAGAAAATGTGAAGATAGGACCATCAGGAGAGCAGGCCCTTCAGCTGCAGTGGGAAGGGTGCTGGAGGCAGCTGCTTCCTGACCTGCTGTGAGGGGCACCAAACCCTGGGGTTCAGCCTGGCCTTAGGGCTCCAGTGGATGTGGCTCCACTGAAATCTCTGGGCTGCTCCTGGGGGTGAGCTGAGCCACATGGCAAGTGTGAAATGGAATGAGACCAAGAACTCTGCGTACAAAATCTGGTTTGCTCAGACTTACCTAGCTGTTTTAGAACGAATTTCCAAGGAAATGTTTGGTCTGGGCTTTCTGCCCTTGGTGTTTGGGACTGAAAAGCAAGTTTGTAACGTGCTTGGCAAGGGAGGATGGAAACTATTGCAGAAGAATAGAAAAAAAGATACAATAAGTCAAAAGAAAAAGCTGCCAAGCATTTCCTTTGGAGTTTGCATTTAGCATATTTCATACTTACGTGGTTGTTAGCGTTGATAATTTCCTGTGTGGGACTGCAGAAGTGCACTTTTTGTAGCTGCAGTGACGTGCAGGACAGCCTAGGAGGGGTGTCAATAACTTACACGTGTACAACATCCCTGTCCATGCTGCTGGGACTCTGCTGGAGTTAAACTTAGTTCAACTGATTCTAGGTTTCTAATTCTGCACTTCTGTGGGGATTGCAGTGACTGTCCTGTTCTGCTCAGGCTCTAGTCAATGGATTTATTTTTAAGTTTGTAACTATGCCTTTCAAATGTACATTAAGGAAATGATTGGCCTAAAGAAAGGGGGATGTATTTGAGCACAGTGTGCAATGTCAGAGCATTTTTTTGAGTGAAATTGTTCAAGAATAAAGAAGGTTCATTGAAGATCACTCTCAAATATATCTCTGAAAAATCTCTCACACTGAAATATCTGAAAATATCTGAAAAAACTTAGTAGTAAATTGTTAACAATCCTTCCTAATGGAAATTAGAGAAATGTCCTGAAATCAGGATGTCTTCATTTGGTTAGTGCACCTACATTTTAAAAATAACAAAAAGTTGGCTGGCACAGTTATGAATAACAAAGGATAGGGTTATTAAGGATGATTCTTTTTCTCTGTTGTTTGATTATGATTTATATTAACAAGAGCAAACTAAAAAATCTTAACTCTATCTCAAATTGCTAGTAGGAACTTAAAATGTTAACTTCCTCAGCTTTGGTCTTTTTACATTTTTATCTGGAAATGTTTAAAAAAACCCCACAGTGAGAAGGGAGCTTATAGTGAAAGTAGAGACAAAATCTGCACGTTATCATAACATTGCTCTAGCACAGCAGCAGGATGCTTGCTGAAGAACTGATGTTAATTAAGCCTGTACAACTGATCTCTAATGAGTACTTGCAGAATTAGAGGACAGCTTATTTATGTGTGTGTGCAATGGAACTGTAATTATACAAGTCCTTATGGCCTTTCAGGTTTTAAATATAGATTTGAAGAGGTTTGTTCTTTAGCCTGGAGTGTCTCCTTTATGTTGGCTAAGCACATCTCATGTAATTACATTAAGAACCGAAGTTATGGAGATGGCAGTTTTATATTTTTTGGGAGGGGAGGAATAGTAATGTTAAAATCCCTGTAAAAGAAGGTCAGTAAATAGAATATTCATAGGGAAGGTGGCAATTATAAAATAGAAATCTGTGTCTTGGGCTAGATGGACTTTTTGGTGGCTCTGTTTTTTCCCTGTACATATCTGTGAAACTGTTGGCCTCTGAATAGCAAATGTGCTGATTTCAGCAATGTTTGCAGTGTCCTGTGATCTCTTTTCAGGCTTAGCTTCTTGACAACCTTGCACTCAGAACCACATTATTTAGTCAGCATTTTCCCCATTCTTACTTCGTGCAGTGAACAATATGGCTTCAATTATTGCTAACTTTTTACTAGAGTAAATAATTCTAAAAATTTCCCAAAGCAAATTCTGTTCTTATAACCTGGTTTAGGAGAAAATAGGAAAGAAAAACATCTAATTTCCATTGGCTACAGAAATTACTGTTTACAGACCAGAACCCTTTGCCTTAATCTTGATGCAGGCCTTACTGCCTGAATCAGTTTAGTATCTCATGGTGATGCAAATGCAGAAGTGTCATGTTTACATAGGCAGGAAATAGAAGAATAAATTCTGAGTAATTCGGGGTTTGGTTGGTTTTTTTTTTTTGCCTCTCACTTGTACATGCAGAATTCATTTTAAGAACATGTGTAGAAGTTTAAACTGTGTAAATGCATGTGTGATTTCTGAGAGCAGATACTGCTGGTTTTAGATTTAGATATTCCTGTGAGTTGTGATATTCCTGTGAGGTAGTGATTTAGGTGCTTTGCCTTTTGCTAGTGGCAGATTTGTAACAAAAGTAAGGGCTGAAGTTGCTGTCTGCAATGGAAGACCATGGGGAGGACATGCAGATTAGTGTGTGGATAAATAACTGTAATGTTATTTTAGTACATGCAGGTGTTTTCCATACTTCTGTGTGAGGCATTGTAAATCCTGATTTTGTTGTCACTCTTTCACATGACTGAAAGATCAGATTATGAAATGAGAAATAGTAGATATTATCATTATCATCATAAACTGGACAGTTTAAGCAGTCCAGTAGACTCAAACATTGTTTTGCCTTCCTGATAATCTTTTCAAGAGGATTCCTTGTGTATGTGGCAGGATAAGGATTTTATGGTTAATGTTTACTTAATGAATATTAGAAGCAGCCAGGCCTCAGACCTAGAGTAAATCAGTTGTTGTTGTGATGCACTGTGTGAGGAGAAATCTAATTTATGGAGTGATCTCATGTATACATTTTCAAATTGACAAGACATAGTGATAGACTAAGAAAATAATTTGTTGCAAAATATCTCCTTCAAGTTCCTTTTATGAATGAGAGGAGACTTTGAACAGAGAAAATCTCTGGTAAACTTATTGTTTAAGCGGCATACTAGTGGCATGAGTCTTTCTGGAAATCAGGATTCCTTTTTGATGGTTGAAGTTATCTATTTGATATTTCAAGACTGCAGTATTCAGGCACAATACCCTTGGATAATTTTTGTAGTTCACATTTCAATATTAATGGACATTGAAATAGTTGTATTGTGCTTTTGGACTAGAATCTGACAGTAGGTGCATGTGCACAAACTACCTTTTCATTGAGTGAGTTTGGGATCTACATTCAGCAACAGTTGTTAAAGGAAGACCCTTGTCTGTGGTGTTGTCTTGATAAACATAAAGCAGAGCTAGTGGGAATTTGCATGGTGTGATTTTGAAGTTTCTAAGTTGGATAAAATACAAAAGAATTGAAGTAGTCACATGTAGTGAAATGTCTTCAGTCTGCTGAAATTTAAAAAACCATATTCTATGCAAGACAATTGCAGATTTCCATCTTTCTGTGTGCCAATTGTTAAGTAGGAACACATGCATATCAAACACACATTTCTGTGCATTTAAAATATTCTAGTCTTCAATTTTTAGTGATCTTGTAGTTATTATTAAAAATATGTATAACTTATGTAATTCCAGAGATCACTTAACAGATTTTAGTGTCCTGATATTCAGAATGACATTGTAGATGGAAACTTGAATTCAATCCTTTGGAACAAAGGAAAGCGTCCTGTTCAGAGTTCTGACCAGGAATGTTATCCCTTCTGTCTGTCAAAAAAGAGGTGTGGAATATGACCTGGGAGATGGGGTTTGGGTTTCTGCTCCTGTTGGCTCTACCCAGGGAGGCACTGAGCCTCCTCTGTCCCTGTCCTGTGGTCACACAGGGATCCTGTCCTTGGCACAGAGGTGCTGGCTGGTGTCAGTCTGTGCTGGAAGTCCTGTGCCACCCTCTGATGCCTTCTTAGATTCCAGGTCTCCAGGACTCCCTTGCTGCCCAAGCCACTGGTCAGTGGGCACTAATGGGGCTCTGAATGTTGATAATTTTTGGCATAAAAAGGTGTGGTTTGTGTGGGGTTTGAGTTTGTTTTTTGTTTTTTTTTGAGTACTTTGTGTAATCAGACTCAGCATTTGACTGGATTCTTGTGATAAATTTCAATGTAAAGAACATGTGGTGTTATAACAATCCTATTGGTTCTATAAAACATGCTGTTGTTATTATACTTTTGGGTTAAGATAACCCAAATAAGAACTCATGGGTGAAGAAGAAAAGTCATGTAGGTGCAGCAGTGTTGGGCCTTGTGTTCTTATCTGGCACAAGCAAAAGGCACTGTGAAGCCTCACAGGCCAACTGGAAATGTAGCTTATATCTTTCCTACACTTCATGTACCATCTAAGCTGCAGTTCCTATCTATAGAAAGTGTTTAGTAAATAATGACCCAGGCCCCTTCCTTAAACAGGAAAAGGAGAATGCATCTCATCTGCTGTGTACCATCCCTCCTCTTAAGCCAGATCTTAGGCTTAGGCTCCTTACAACTATTGATCTTCATTAAGATTTGATCCCAAGGAGCTCTTGATTTGTTTTAGCCATATGTGTCAGGATAAGGTGACCTGTGCCCTGGAAATCACATGTTTCTGCTCTGTCATTCCCAAAGGTGCTTTAGCTGACTAATTTGGGTATCTGTGCATAGATCCCAGTGTTTGATCAGATAAGGCACACAGCAATTACAGAACAATTGCTTTGCCTTGGCCAGACAGGGCTGCTGTTAAGGATAAAAACTGTTCAAGACCACTGAGGAATCGGATGTGTCATTGAGGATGCAGCTTCTGGCTGAATTTGTGTGTTGCTAAATTGAACTCTGTTTAAAAAGACTACACACATCTACACACCTACTCTGTGGGATTATTCCTTAAAAGAAACTACAGGATTATTCTTCAGAAGAATCTCCAGTTTGTGGAAAATGATTTTTAAAAGTACTCATTTAACTTAATTTCTTTTGTCTAGTATCTGATTGTAAAGAATCTATCTGCCTATTTATTCTATCCTACTTGATTTATCCCAAAAAGAATGATGAAAAATGTCAAGACGAAGCATTGAATGTGCCTACTATTACAAAATATCCACTGAATTGTAAATATCAATCTTGCAAGATTTTGTTTGAAAATATTTGCAGTTGATTTGAAATGAAAAACCTTTAACATGTAATAATTAAAGGATAGGTAAGCTTCTGTTTGGTTGAAAAACAGCTTACCTGCAGTTAGCTTTGATAGGTGAATGAAATCCCAGGATCTTTAAAATCTCTTGATGACTAAAAGTAGTGGGAGAAAAGATACTAAATGTACCCAGAGAAGTTCCAGGGCTGTGGGTGTACTGCATGCATTTTGTAGTTTTTATATTATAAAGTTCCAAATGCCTTTTTTTTTAAATAGTTTATCATCATTTGAAAGGGACGAGAAAGAAAGGCAACTGGCCTTTCCAAATTTGAGAACAGTAAATTTGGGGAAAAACTGTATTTCTCTATTGTCCTGCTCTGGTGCTTATCCATTCTCTTGGTTTGAGATTGGATTAATTTGACTGGCTGCTTCCATGTGAAGGCATAAAGGGCAAACAAACTGCTTTTTGCAGTATGTAGGAACAATAAAACTGCACAATAAAACTCTTAATTTACATGTAAAATGCACTTTAGGTTACTGAGTGGGAGATCCATATATATATATATATATTCACCTAATAGCTAAATAAAAAGTCAGGTTCAGAATTTGTGTATCACAACAAAGCTGCAGCCTTCTCTCTTACTGTCAAATAGAGCACTTGTACTGAAATATTCAACTTCTGAAATGGACAAAAAGGGTAAATCCCTGCTGAAGACTTAGTCCTTATAGCAAATCTGAAACTTCCCTGAGGTTTCAGTAAAGAAGATCCACCTGATAGAAGTGGAATTGTAGACAGCTAATGGTGCTCAGCTCTTGTGAAACGTGGTGGGCTCTGGTTACACAGACCTTGCCAGCTTTGTACCCAGCAGAGCTCCTCTAATTGGGGTGTAAGGTTTAAATCAGCAGCTAAGGGAGCTACAAAAAGAAAGGGACAGATGTTACCCAATTTTTCTGAAATGGAAGCAAACCCAAGATTCATGTTGAGATCATATGGTGTCTTTTTGTTTAACTGCACAGCACTCAGACCCTCAGCTGCCTGCACTTTACTCGGGGTTTCCTGTGTTGGTGTTTGGGTGCTGCTGGATCGGTTCTGAATGTATTGATCCTGGCAGTGCTGTGCTGGGGCTATGTACTGGTGTTCACTCATTCTGCACTGGCTGCAGGTGAGGTACATAAGGGGTATCTTTCCAAATCTTTCCAAATTAGTATCTTCACTGCTCTTCAGACTGTTATTACTTACAGCTTTTTTAAGCAAAGTTGACAGGACTCCTTAGCATCTGACTGGTAACTCCAGATCTTGAGGCTAACAGGGTGTGTTTGTTAGATGTCCTATCTTGTATCTTTTGCAGTTGGTTGCTTGATGGTTCTATTTATGCTTCCACTTCCTGACCTTACTACATACTTGAGTTTTCAAATGTTGAAATCCTTCATTCCATCTGCTGCTTCTGTGTTCAAGATCCTGGGTGGTTGCTGAGATTTAAAAGATTAAAGCAGCTCTGTGATGTTGGCAACTTTTCAGCAGCAAGGCTTCTGTCCACCATCAGTTCCTTGAGCTCCTTTCTGCTGCCCTTTTTTTTTTGTTGTTGTTGCAAGATCTTGATACTGTAGTCCTACTTCCTTGTCTGGTAGTAGGTCCTCCTAAAAAGTTTTTGGCCCAATCTTGGATGTTGGAATCACTAGTCAAGAGCTGTGCTGAACATATATTGTGATATGTTGCACTCTTCCCAACTTGCAGTATAATCTACTTTTTTTCCATCCCACGGTGCAGCTGCTGTTCTTTTCCATGAACATTTCATGGTCACCATTGTGCCCCCATCTTGTTAACAGCTGTCTTCTGATGAACAAAACACTGAAGTTGAAAGATAAGAAAACCCTGCTTTTCAGACTCTTTGTGGAGCAAACAGGTTGCTGATTTCCTGCTTAGGCTTACTGTCAGGCTATCCTGGGATAGAAGAAGCTAAGGAGAAAAATGCTAGGAGAAACCATTGGGAAAATAGTACTGTTAGGCATTTCTGGCAATTTACTCCAAAAGAGTATTGAGAGGAAAAATTCAAAAATTTAAACAGGTAGCAGAGAAGTCCTTTTAGTCTTTGTGATAGACTGGGTCATACAGACTGTTAAATGCTAGTGCAAGCTTAGTGGTAATGAGTTTGGCTTCCAGAGGTGTATGTTAAGGGCAGTAGAACTTGTTCCTTTTTGAAGACTGATTTGTTTATAATGTTCATTATCTTTGAGCTGCGTGTAGTCTAGCAGTAAAGAACAAATTAAGTGAAGTGTACATCTTTAAAGGATTTGTCCTACTTGTTATATTAGACCATATGAATTATTGAGGAGGAACTAAACCTTGTAGGTGCAGTGATACCTACAAGCAGACCTTTGCTTTAACAATTTTATGAATTCAGTAAATACCCTTGCTTTATTTCATTTGATTATTTTCTAAGTCTTACTTGAGAGGAATAGAGAATTGGTCCTTTTAATATTGAGGACTCAATTCCTGTGTCTCTGGGGAAATTTGAAATGCAGACAGTGTTTGCTATGTACCTGAAAACTTGGCTTATTCATCAACATCATAATCTTCTGTTCAGGAAATGTATTTCCATATTTCAGTCCCTCAGGCTCATAGAAAATTTCTAGGATTTCAAGGTGGGGGTTCAACTTTCTGATTAAAAGCCCTACTGTTCATGTAGGGCACACAGAAGTTTTTCCAAGCTATTGATAAAATGTTGTGTGGCAATGACTAAAGAATTAATAATGAAGGGATTACTAGCATGAATGAAGAATTTTATCATAGTGTGTCAGGAGAGTTCATCATCTGTTCCTCAGTATGGAGGGGCTCTGTGCCAGTGGGGAAAAAACTCTGCAGTGCCAAACCAGGACTTCAATGGGCTCTGTGACAGGCTGCAACAGTGTTCTTTCTTCAGATCATATTTATGGTTATGACACATCTCATAAGTTGTAAAACTCTACTTACATCTGTCCATGCTGCTATCCAAAGTTATTAGGCCTTATTGTTCCATGTATGCCTTCTTTGTTCCTCAATACTGTCATGTTTCTTTTTTAGTCTCTGGTGTCTGATGCCATGACACATGTACCAACTGTATTCCTTCTTGGCAAGCTGGTTAACAGGCCTCTGGACACCTTTGTAATATTGAAGGAAATGAAATGGAGTAGCCAGTGATTGGAGGGAACCCTGAGAAGCTGGAGGGTAGGTCTGCCACCCAGCAGGACCTCAGCAGGTGCGGGGAGCACAGGGAGAAAGCTCCTTAAGTGTAACCCAGACAAGGCTTGCTCTGAAAGGAACAGCCCTGTGCAGCTGTGCTGGTGGACAGGGACCTTTCAGCCTGGTGACAGCCCTTGGTGAGCAGTGACAAGTGACACTGTCCAGTGCCATTAGTCACAGGGCTGGGTGTGCTCCCCTGGCCTGAGGCTGCCCTCAGCTGGCTGGGGCTGTTTCTGAGCTCACCTGTGAGCAGTTGCTTTGCATCTGAAGGGTGATCCCAAGGTGCAGCTGCTGTGGGAGAAAAGGGAGGCAGAGACAAACCAGACCAAGCAGCTGAGCAAGTGTAATATCTTCTGTGGTACACCTGCATTTTAATTGCCTTTCCATCACACTGCAGGTCACAGTATATCCTCTGATTAATGCCTGCTGTCCTTTTTGCTGCCTGTCACCTGATAGGCTCTGGCATAGAGGAGGAGACATTCATGTAAATCATCAGGTTCATATTCTTATCTTGCAATTATGCATCTCATTTCCAGGTTTTCACACTCAGTAGTACCTTTTCTTTTCAATCTGTCTTGAAGGTGTAGTGGATGTTGGCTGAAAGGATCATCTCTAGTGAAGTGTAAGTTGTGCATTAAGGAGCTGTTCTGCATAAAATATGTGCAAGAGAGCTGTGTCTAAGATTTGAGGACAAGACTTTAGCAGTAATTCCATTGAAACTGCAGTGGTAAAAATCCATTTCTATTTCATGAATCCAAAGATATTAATGTATTCAAAAGCCCCAGAATGAATAGCAATTGATTTTGTGACATGTTCCTGTTCTTCTGAAAGTATATTCAATAAATGAATCAAAACTTTTCTCAACTAAAAGAAAAAAAAATAACAGAGACTATTGGAAAAATATTTTATTGTTGAGCTTTTATCATTCTGAATATTTTTATAGTGATGTATTATTTCTAGAATTAATAATTATCAGTTAGTTGCCCATAGCACCTTTGACCTCTCCAGTTTGTTGTTTTTCAGCATCTGATTTAGAGTGACCACTGATTCCAGCCTCCACATTTTCAGGAACACAATCTGAAAATGCAATATAGAATATGATCAATGAATGAGCAAAAGACTAAAGGCAGGGTGTGGCTTCAATGGCAATTAGACTTTGAAGAGGAGCTAAATTTAAAAGGACTGGTGATCACCATTCTTCTGTGGGAGCAAACAGGCCCTGCAGACCCCTGTCCATGGCCATGGTGTGTGTGGTGTTCTGGTCAGCAATGTGTAGTGACCCATTTTTTTTTTAGAGGAGAGTTTATCCATCATCATTCTCTTTGGTTCCTGGGATTTTTGTAGTACCTTAACCAGGAGGAAAGTCTTTCACTGGTCACCTAGAGGGAATTCTGTGATGGATGTCAGAGTTCAGCTGTCCTTCACATACACTGGGCTGGGAAACTGGTGACATTATCCTCATTTTAAAAGGTTGCAAACTTTGGTCTTGAGTTTTCTTCCACTATCTCCTGCATTCCTCCTGCACTGCAGCTGTGCAGGAAGCTGTATCTAGCAAACTGAGCTGTGTTTTAGGGGGGTGGTGGAGGAGAGAAGTCACAGCAGAGGAAAGAAACACATTCCTGAGAGTCCTCATTACAGAGCATGAAGAGTATGGGAGACTGCTCATTTATAAAAGTTGTCCTCCACCCTTAAGCAGCTGTTCTGGTTTTGTGTATTGCCATGCAGTATTTGAACATCTTGGGAAGCCACAGATGTTTGACTCATGCACTGGACCTGATTTGATCCTCATTCCTATTGCTGGAGCCTTCTGGCTGAGATCACTGTGACTCAAATCTTGCTCCCACCTCCCACTTCACTGAGGAGCACCAGTTTTGTTACATGTCAGGTCTGGCACTTGATCCTCAGCTGTTTCACCACCACTTCCTGTGTTTATAGCTGGACAGTGGGGCTTGGCTGTGGACATGACATTTACCCAGAATTATGGCAATTTTCTGTGAACTTTATGCCTGACACAGATGTTTTAGAGAGAAATGCACCTTTGCATTCTGTGGCTTCAAAAAGTATTAAATTAAGAAAAACAAGGGTAGCATTAACATAGATCAGATCAGCTGTTCTTCATGTATTGCTAGCCCAGGATGAAAACATGAAGACAATTTTTATAACTAGGTGGTACATAATTGGATGTATTTATCTGTATTCTGATAGTCTGAGGGTGTCCTCTCCATTGTTTTTGTGACTGTAATCCAGTTTTGGACTAATACTTGTAAATATGTTTGCATGATAATAACTTCTACTAGATTTTATGTGGTGGAAACAGTAAAGTAGTCATTTCTATGCAAAGAAACATAGAATTAAAGTGGGGTTTGGCTGGAACCCTACAGCTGTTCAATCCAAATCCAGGTGTAGAGCCCAGATATGCCATCCCTCCATCATATGGCAATGGTGGGAAATAGCCCAGAGAATCAGCCTGGTGCCTCAGGGGCCTGTGACATTTCAAACCTCTATCTGCTTTGCTTTATACTTCTTTTTGCTTGATCTACCCTTCATTGTTTCAGTTTTTAAATGTTCTGCTGGTACTTCTAACATTTGAGCTTATTCTGTCTTAAAATTTGCCTCTTGGAATAGAGGTTTAATTACTGAACAGATGTGTTGTCTTCATTCTGCCTGCTCTAACTGCCTTTATCTCTGTTCATTTTGAATCTTAGACTTCTAGCTCATTATGTCCTGTGGAGCTAGAACTCAGTTAAAGACACAAAAAATAATACTCTTATCAGATCTTGCTGCAGTTCTGTAAACAACTTCTTAATCATGCTTTTATGTTAATGCCAAAGAAACAAATAAAATTTTGTTGTACTGTGATTATAAACAAACGAATACAAAATTGAAGTCTAAATATTGAGATGCTTTTCCTTCCTTTGGGTTTTGGTGTTTTTTAATTCTCTTTAATGCTTTCCGAAACAAGATTAACTAGAGACTTAAATGGAAATGAATCAGTTATGAAAGAAAATAAAGAAAGTAAAAGAGAAATTAATGTTGCCTGAAATCCTTCATGGTCTGAAGCTAGCAAAGAGGGAGAAGCCAAAATGTAGGTACAGGGATTGCTTGGATGTAAAACCTAGGACATAACTGTGGGAATGCATTGAGGTACAAGAATTGGAATGCAACTATGTGTAGTGAAATCTGCAAAAGCTGGGAATGTCATGCTCAGTGTTTGAGATCTGCAAGCAATTGGCAGCATTTTTCAGAACTGTTCTTGTAAAAAAACTGCTTTTCCTGAACATGGGGCCTGATCCAGCCTTTTTTTTTTTTTTGTGTTCTTGGCTTGTATTCATGTGAACTAGAATGGAATTAGCAAGAGACAGTAAAGCTGTGGTTGTGTGTAGTCTCTCCTCAGTGGTATAAAGTTGGCTTAAGAAATTCCTGCTCCAAATCATTCTTCCGTGCCTATATAACATTTTCCAGGAAGAGCTGGGTTTTTCTGTAGGACTGAAATATGAAATGTCTGATCCAATTTTCCAAAAAGCATTTCAGAAAACTTCCTATTACTTTTTTTCCCCAAGGCAGGCTACTACTGGTAACCAGTGTGGCTCCATGAGCAGTTATGCTGGAATGACTGAAAGAATGGGCACCCTGTGATGGCACCAGGGGCTCTCCTTGCCAGAAACGAGCCCATTTGGCTCTCCAGGCAATGGCCTGATGAAGCAGCAATGTTCATGGACTCTGAACAAAGAGTCATCCATCCTCAGTCTCATGTTTTTTTCAGGTAGCAATAAGGAAGGAGGTGTCCAAAGAAACATGAGCTTAGAAAAAGAGAGAGAGAAAAAAAAGGAAAAAAAAAAAAGGCAAAAAGCTGTGCTTTAGCAATTCTTCATGAAAGCAGCTTTTACTGGCAAGTTAAATTTGACTGGCCTGGAAGATTTGACCAGTGTAGACCAGAGGTAAATGATCTAATCAAGTGTGCCATGTGAACTCCCTGCAGGGTCATTGACACATGGCAAGTGCTGTATTTTTTCCTAATCTCATAGCAAGGTTATTCATGAAATAGCTGCCCTATTTGGCGGGTTTGAGCCAGGAGGTCACTAAAAGAGTTAAGAAAATTCTCTCAACCTTTCACTTTCTTTCCTTTGTTGTCAGCTTCAAACATATAGACTATTGTCTATAGAAGAACAGAAAAAACCTATTTTGGTGTGACAGATATCAGGATTGATAAAATTTGATCTCAAATCTTTATCAATAGACCACATTTTAGCAGTGATGTAGTTTTCTTCTTTGAACTGTCAAATTTCCTGCAATTATTGTGGTTCTTTAAAATCTAAGCTGTTTTATAGCTGAAATTTAAGTGAAACTATGTTGGCAATAAATGAGTTAAATGAATGCATGTCTGCCCCTTCTCCTCAGACTCAGATTATTTTTGTGTAAAATTTTAAAGGAAAACCTCCTTTATACACGCAGGGCAACTTTAGAAGAGGTAGAAGGAGATGTGACAGAGCTGGAACTGAAACTTGACAAGGTAAGCTTTTAACTCAACAGTGTTTGTCTCAGAAACATCAGAAAGTGCGTTTCGGTTTTGTTTTAGAGTTCACAGCTGGCAAGTGTCAGTGGCTGACCAAGCACCCTGCTCTGCAGAGGGAAGGGATCCAGCTGCAGCCCCCAGCTGGAGGCCGGGCTGGAGCACAGCAGCCCCGGGCAGCTGAACTGGGCAGCTGAACTCGCTCCTCGCTGGGCGGGGGCCCCGCTTGAGCAATTCCCGGCTGAGCGGCCCTCACCGAGCCCCTGGGACTCAGCCCGGGAGCTGCACAAACTCCTGCAGCTCCCGGGGAGATAAAGGCCAGGGCTCGGTCACTGCTGCACCCAGAGCCTGCTGAGCACAATGGCGTGCGCTGGGGACATCTGGGTGCTCTTTGGTTTGGAGATTTAAAATCCATGCTGTTTGTCACTGGTAATCTCAGGCACAGCAGCCAGGGGTGTGTGTGTGTATATATGTGTGTGTGTGTATATATATATGTGTATATATATATATATATATATATATATATATATATATATATACATACACACATATACACACACACACACACATATATATATACATATATATATATACACACACATATATATATATACACATATATATATATACACATATATATATACACACATATATATACACACACATATATATATACACACATATATATATGTACACACATACACACACACGTAGATGCGTATATATATGTATGTGTGTATGTATATGTATATTGTATGTATGTATATCCTTCACTGTTGTGTGGAGGACTTGACTACTGTAAAATTCATCCTGCATTTTGTCATACTTTGTGCATGTATATAAAAAAGTACATGTAGCATCTTTTCAACTCCTTAATATCTGTTTATTGGTTTCCTCACCTTTGGAACGTTTTGTTATTTCTTTGCTAGTATTTTGAGAGTGGCTTATTTTTGGTTTTCATCTGTATAGTCTTTCCTTTGCCTCTGTGCTAAATGTTTTAAATTATTTTCATCTGTGTTTTCACATGGCAGGCAGATGTCATTTGTTTACCTCTCTAACTGCTTTTTGAATGCAACCTTTTTTTCCTGCAGCTGTTGAGCAGGCTGCAAAAAGCTGGAGACAAATAAATATGGTGTCAAGCCTGAAGACTTGTTCTTTACTATTTGTAATAGTATTTCTCATTTTTAGTAGCTACTAATCTAGCAACTTGCTCTTGCAAAATAAATTCAGCATCCTTAATTTTGATTTGGTGTGAATCTTGGTGAAACTTTTGGGTATAACACACATTTTTACTGTAGGGGTGTGGAATCTTTTTTGGTAGATCAACCAGTGTAAGTATTTAGAAGATCTGAAAAATCAAACTTACAAGTTTGGCTTTTCCACCAGTCTGAAAGTTTTTGGGAAAAAGAATTCTCATATTCCTTAAATGGAATTATTCATTATTCAGGGCTTTATAGTACAATACTAAAGTTGAAAGCCAAACTTCTTGGGTGAGCTGAAGCAAGTATGGCCTGAGGGTAATAATTTGTCTAGGCTTGGTTGGTAACTTTTTCTGATCAGTTGTTCATACTAAACTTGGTTTTACTGTCTCACAATTTTGACTTTGGGCTGTATTGTGTGCAGTTTTGTGCTCTCTGGAAGAAAGCAAGCCCAGTTCAGGCTTGTGAACTTATCAGCAAAGGTAAAGGAAAAAGGTTAATGTTGATAGTGGGTTTTTTTTCCTGTCCATTGTTCAAGCAACTTGGACATTCATCAGAATGAGGAAGATCATGCTTAGCTTTACATTTTCCCTAAGGATCTGAGTCAACATAAAAATTACTGGGTAACTAAGGCAGGAAGGATGCTTGGATGGTTTCTTTGCCCCAACATAGGACCAAGTGCTTCTGTGTTGCTTTTCATGATAATTTATTTACCATCCTTGAAAGATCTTTCAGAGATGAAAGTTCAGTCTTCTGGATTTATTCTCAGCTTGGCTTAGGGTGGGGGAGCTCAGTCATAATGCACCCATCTCAGGAGAGCATCCTGGCAATTGCAGTAACCCCTGTTTCTTACATTAATGGCCCAGTGCATAAATGGTTCAAGAAGTGGGAAAACATCCATCACAAGATACTGAGACCTTCTCATCAGACTGCAGTTCCATGAGACCTTAGGTGCTGACTGAAGCATGAGTGGTAGGGGTGCAAAGCCATCAGAGATTAGTCTGTGAGTGGAAACACGATTGATTTCACCTCCTGAGATGTAACCATGGCTCTTCAGCTGTGCTTTGTGCACAGAGCCTTTTGCTTTCCTCTTCCTGTATTCTCAGTGTCTCAGGATGAAACAACTGGTGTGGGTGTAGTTTTTGTTTGTTTTGTGGTGTTTTTCCTCAGAAACCACAATAACCTCATCATTTGCTTGGGTTACGTTTTAGCTGCTGTACTTTTTGCCTGTGTAAAACTCTCTTGAAATATGTGCGGCATGTCAGTTAACAGTAAAGCAAGTAAAAACTAATTTTAAAAGTTTATAGAGTGGTAGCTTTCCCAATAGCATATCTAATGACCTAGAATAGTATTTTTATAGCTGTTACTACACAGTAGAAAGCTTTTCATAGAATCTGAGGGTGAGAATGTAACTTTGGAAATTTTTATTTTGTAGCCTTAACTAAGCTCAGCCTTCTCATGTTTATATGATGGTGTAAAAACCAAATCAAAATAAGCCTTCTGCTTTCTCTCTATTTATATACTCATTTTAGCTGGTGAAGCTTTGTATTGCAATGATTGACACTGGGAAAGCATTTTGTACAGCCAACAAGCAGTTCATGAATGGAATTCGAGACCTTGCACAATATTCCTGTAGAGATGTATTGGTTGAGGTAAGTTCTTTGAGGTGAAAGGGGAGGGAAAGAAACATGACTTTAAAAAGGTACAGCATAGCAGTTGGCCAGAGAAGTAGTTGAAGTTTATGGAATTATTTGCCTTTTTGCTCCTTTTTCTTTGCTATCTCTTTTAGAGTGGGGATTTCCCAGCTGTGGTGCACTGCAGGTGTCTGTGCTGTTCAGTTTCAGTGGTGACATGGCTCTGCCAAATTTCAGAACATGTGTTAGATGAGTGTGTGCACTGGTGATGGCAACACGTTAACCTGTTTTTTTTTTTTGAGTCAGAGTATTAAATGTGAAAAATATTAGTTAGTGTCATATTAAATACTGTAAATTAATGTTTTAGATTATGTGAGCTTCCCATATCTTTAGTCAATTTGAATTTTTCCTACTTTTCTTCAGTTTGGTGCTTTATATACAGGTAGATAGAAGTAACATTTTTCATGCTTGTATCTTTAATAGATTTATTTGTCATTACAGCTGTGCTCTCCTTCTAGCCTAATGGTTTTAGTCTCATAATAGTGCTGTAAGGAAAATGAATTTCCAAGTTGTAAAAACTGAAAAGCTGTAAACCTCTGAACTGTTGCTTTTGTGCTGTGTTTTTAATAGGGCTTAACTTAAACCACTTTTATTTTCTCTTTACAGACCAATTTGATGAAGTTCTCTGACACCTTACAGGAAATGATCAATTATCATAATGTGAGTATTTCTAGCTGCAACATGGCACTGATAGCTCATCTTCAGTTATTTTTGATAACAGATTAATGTTAATGCCTTTCTTGTTGATAGTGTTTGCAAAGTAATGGTTTAAGTGGTGTTAAATAACTATTTTAATAATGTTTTGTTTACAAAGTATTTATAAATATCCCATTTTCTGCAGATTTCCATCTTGGTTTATTTTTCATTTGGAATTTGTAAGCTTTGGTGCTCTAAGACAGTAAATACTGGATAGTTTCATCTTTTTGAATCAAACTGATGGTAACTGTTACATTCTATGAGTTTATACCTTTGCTGGTCTGAAATAATGATCATATTTTCCATAGTTGCTATTTTCTCCCCTTTCCTTTATAATGCACAAAATGAAGCACCTATGATTTGCCTATAGTTTTCTTTTTGGAGGGATAGCAGATTTACGTAAGTGTGGAGAAAGGAGAAAATGCTAGGATTTAAGACTAATTGTAATTTTTAGCATTTTAGTCAGAGTTAATCAGAAACTTCAGCTTTCCCTAGGTTTAAAACTAATTTGTTATTTTTCCTTTTAAGAGTTTGGTCTTGTATTCAGAAGTTTGTTCTTCTGGTTTTTTCCTCTTTCATTGGCCCAACTGCTGTTTGTTAATTTCTCAGCAAATTGCTGGAAGCAAACTGAAGTGTCTCCAAAGTGCTGAAAATATGCAGGACACTTAAAATGTGGGGTTTTCATACCACTGGGAGTCTGAAAATTGACAAGATAGAATGGAATTGGAAGTTTGCTAGCTTCAAGTTAGGTTTCTAAAAGTGTCTGATTAGGCTTTTTTTGTTTTAAATGCATGCTTTTAGAATGAAAGGGAAGCAAGGCAGGTTAATAGCATTGTGTTTGATTTTCTTTCCATTATGCAGAGTGTACATATCTGCACCTAATCTAATGAAAACTGTAAAGAAGAGAGTAAGTGAGAAGAGAGAAGGGAGGGCCAAGGTTCAAAGCAGCAGTTCTGGAGCAATGTTACTTTCATGTCAGTGATTTCTGCAGAGTAGATGGAGCAGATGAGCCCAGGCTGTCCCTCTTCATCACACATCTTGCTGCTGGAATCCCTCTTAGCCATGTCTTTATCTGTGGTTTGCTCTTTTGGACACCTCTGACACAGGTCCTGTGTTATTGCTGCTGTTATTGTGTGTGATGGTGGCTTGCGCTGCTTTGGTAAAATTTGGCATAGGACAGCTGTTCCTTTTGGGCAGTTTGAAGGCAGAAAGCAAAGAACAAACCATATTGAAGAAGATTTCTTTTCAGATCTAAGTAGGACCCATCTGGCTTCTGCCCTGTTTTTTTTCCCCTCCATGCCCTTGCTGTGCTCAGGCACAGTGAAAACAAAGTGGCTTTTACCAAAGAACAAACATCAGGAGTGAGGCACAATTGCTCTGCCAGATGTGTTGGGGTTCTGCATTGCTTTTTTGTGAATCTGCTGAGTTCAACAGGGCTTCCTGGCTCAGAGTGACAGGTCTGTTGCTGACCAAGGTGTCAGAGCCAGCAGGAGGGAGAAGATAGAGGAAGACAGAGGAAAGGAAGAATGGAAGGGGCAGGAGATGCTCCCACTGCATTCTGGATGACTGTCAGTTTTTCATGTGAGGCTTTGCTACAGATAAGGCCAGGGACCAGCCTAATGCAGCATCTTCACTGATTCAGCAGTGGGGGAGTAGCTGTGACAGCTTATGGCAAATAGCAGCTTTCTTGGACTTGCAGTGTATGAAAGGTAGTATGTTGACAAGGCTGTAAATCTAATCAGATTTACATCATGGTCTGGGCACTTCTTTCTAGTTTTTTTTAGGGGAAATGATGTCTATGTGTTTTTCTGCCCAGCACATTTTTTCTCTTCATTACTGTAAGCAGAATGCAAGGCTCATATTTCTGGGAGTCCTCTAAACATTTGAGTTCCCATCTGGTTTTATCTTTTGGTATTGATCTTGATTGGTGCACTCTCCAGGCACTGGCAAGCTTAAATGTCAGCAGTGGGAGTAGTCCCAGCCTGACTTCCAGTTTGTCAAGAAGTTCTTTATTCTAGTTGTCTGCTTTTCTGGTTTCCCAAAGTGGGAATACAAACAGGTTCTTCCACGTGCTACTGGTAGGTACAATTCTGGTTGGAAGGGTCCTCAGGAGGTGTGGATGGTTTGACTGCCTGCCTAAATCAGGGTCAGATGTGAGGTTGGAGCAGGTTGCTTTGGTCCTGAAAAGCTCTTAGCATGGAGACTGGATGCAAGGTACAGTACCACTGCTAATGAGTGGCTTTAACTCAGTCATGTTTCCCTTCACTGTTTCTAGAAAAGAGAGATGAGCTAGTAAAGGTTTTGCTGTCAGTATTTGGCATTACATAGTTTCCCATTTCCAAATCTTAATACAGAATCTGAGAACATTTAAAGAAAACATTTTTTGACCCTAAACTTTGAGGTTTTGGCTTTCCTTTTCAAGAAAATTCTTTAATATTTCAAGATTTTTACCTTTTATGAGGGATTCTGTTAAACTGGGCCAGCTTTATTTTTGTGATGCTGCCTTGTGTATTTCTGTTATGCAGAATTGGAGGTGTCAAAGGGTTGAAAATTGAGGCAACATTTTTTGTCTGCACAATAAGTGACAAAAGGATTTATCCAGTAGTCATTGACCAGTTCCATTCCATCCTAAAACTCAGAGGGCAGATGTGAAGCTGAAGGAATGTGTGTTTTCATTTTCCAGTTAGAATTTTTTGGGTCATAAGAGCACATTCAAACTATCTCACATCCAGGTGTGCTTTGGCCTTAAAAACTTAACAAATATCTTAGACTTTACAATTCAAATGAATTTATTATATTTTGTGCCTTCAGCCTTCCCAAATCACAAGATATTTTGGAACCATTGCTTAGATCACTTATTCTTAAAAAGAATCAGCCATTCCTTTTAGTAGTCCAACAGTGGGTGGTTTTTTACAAACATTTCATGTAAAGGAGATAGTACTGAATACTCATGTATGCATGAGTATTTTCAGCATTAATTTCAATCCATGGTTTTGGGGTTTTTGCCAGAAGTTAAGAGCCTGTTCTTTCTATGGTTTCATTTGTCTTTTAGTTGTTGATAAATTGTGAAAGTCTAAGAAAAAAAAATGGCTCCTTAACATTCAAAGTTGTTTCTTCAGGAACATAACTGTACAATTGACATAAATAAACTTATATGAAACTAGGCATGTCAGGATGAGAGAATAAGATGCCAGAAGCTCTTATGTCTCCTTATAACCACAGTCTTTAAGAAAAGAGCAGCAAAAGATGCTTGGTTTGTGTTATTTTCCTTATTTTCTTCCTTATCTTTTATTTATTTCAAAACTACTGTGAAGGGATTTATATTTTGGTATTAGAGACACAGTGGTTTAATAATTACATTCTCGTGTAATCCTGCATAATTAACATTGGTATTTCTGAAATCAGAAGGTATGAATACCTCCAAGTTACTGACCTACATAATAATGTTTTCTTTCAGATTCTGTTTGACCAGATCCAAAGATCAATTAAAACACAGCTTCAGACTTTCGTTAAAGAGTAAGTTAATTTGTACTTGTAATGGGAAAATTATACATCAAATGGAATTTTAAAAATCTGATTTGAGTGGGTAAGTGAAACATCCTTCTTGTAAATTGCCACCCATAAATTGAGAAGTGTATATTAAGGCTTTGTCAAAAATCACCCCGAGTCACTGAGGCTTTAGATGCAGCTGCAGAAATGTTGCAATAGGATGAATTACTGATCTAATTACATATTGTAATTGTCTAAGCTTGGGGGACAAAGCTTTTCCCCAGCAGGCATTAGATGTGTTCAGTTACATTTCAATTTTGTCCTTTCCCTGGAAAAGAAAGACAAGAAGCTTCTGTCATAATTGTGCATTTCCATTTGACCCAAGCATGTGTTGAAGAATCTAAAATTTGAAATGGACACCAGCTATAGCAGTCCCAAGCTTGGTCTGTCTGATGTAGCTTTAAACTCTTTTTCATGCTTTGGAATTAATTTGTCATCCATATTTCCTTTTTCCATAGAGATATTAGGAAATTTAAAGATGCAAAGAAACAATTTGAAAAAGTGAGTGAAGAAAAGGAGAATGCCCTGGTGAAAAATGCCCAAGTTCAAAGGAATAAGCAGCACGAGGTAGAGGAAGCCACCAACATTTTGACTGCAACTCGGAAGTGTTTTCGACACATAGCTCTGGATTATGTTCTTCAGGTAAGGACAGCAGTGAGAGCTTTTCAAAACCATTTGTTACATAAGGTTAGAGACATGTCCTTTACAATGTTAGAAGTTCTTTGTGTAAGATTCTTGGAAGCTGTGGAGATTCGGGGAAAAAGGAAGAATTTTATCTGCAAATAATTTCTTTTTTAATAAAATCTGAGGAAAATTAATTGATGCATTCCTATTGCTTTAATGCTCTGGTATTCAGTGCCCTTGCTGCAGTGACACAGTTTAATTTTCAAGTTGAACATTAATTATGAACAAACCCCAGTATTTGCCTGATACTTAGCTAAATGTTTCATGAGTTAGATATACTGCAGTTTCTTATATAGATAAAGTAAAACCTGTAATCTAGCCTAGGAAATGCAAATTACCTGAATAATTCTGATACAGGACTTTGGGTATTTCTGCAATTTTATCTGTAAGCTTTGGGTTGTATTCAGTTTGTCTAGATGCCTCAGAGCTTGGGATTGTGCTGTAAGGGGAGTCAAGAACTTAATTATTCTTTATCTTTTTAGTGAAAATCTCCCATATGGTGTTGAGAGGTGTTCTTTGTCAAGCTGCTTTGAATTCTGAAATACAGTAGTAAATTTTCTTTTGATACTTAAAATTCATCTGCTTCATACTTATCCACAACTACAGCAAAACAGGATTATTGCAACTCAGATGGTGTGAAGGCTGGGGGGCTCCCAAATGAGTCTGAGCTTCTCCTATGATCAAAAACAGAACAGCTGTTTACAATTAAGCTGGTTTTATATTAGACATTATCATCTTGATTTGTGACAGTCCAGTCAGTTATTTAAAGCTTAATTAACTTCTCTATAAATTGCATTATGAGTTGTAAAATGAAGTGGAGCCTATCAGCCTGGGCATGTTCACAGACATGGTGGTCAGTGGCCAATTCTGAACTCCAGCTTTTTAAACACTAAGGTCATTTTGATGTTTAAAAAGTGGTGTGAATTATTCCCCACAGGATTATTTGTACTGCACTAGATGGTGGGGGCAGCTGGCAGCCACTACTGTAGTAGGCCAGTTCCTTGTGTGTGCTTTGAACTGCAGGCTGTTTGCCTCCTGGAATTTGTATGTTCAAAGCATGAGCAGTTCCTGGGATACAGATGCATTTAGAGTAACTGGGAACAGTTTCAGCATCTCTCAACGTGGACAAAAATCAATGCAGCTTTAGGAATTGTGTCTGCTTGAGTGATTCTTCTGGGAAAATGGCTTCACAACTATGGTTTCTTTGTAGCTAGATTTGCTCTAAAGTGTAATTCAAAACCTTTGCTTTCCTTTTATTTTTCTTTGCCTCACAGGCTGAGGGTTTATTCTATACAAGCAAATCTCAATTATTTTTGCTGCAGAAAGTTTTCCAAAATAATGACCACTTAAGTATAGAAGTAGAATCTGGTTTTGATTATAGCTGCAGCAAGTTTGTTTATTTTGCTGAAATTCTAAACTGACATAGATGTGTTAAATTACAAAATCATGCCTGTTTCTGCTAAGTGGGTCTTTTAAAGTAAAATCTGTAGTTTGGATGGCAACCTTTTAAGATTAGATAAAGAAGATAGGGGAACTAGGTGAATGTGGAAAATTTGTCATTTTTTTCTGTATAATGTGGAATTCCCTAAGTTCTAGGGCAACACCTTTAATCAGTGACTTCAGCTAGCTTAAAAGCCCAGGTATACACAGAAAGTTACTTAGTGAAACTATTACATTCTTGCTTGCCTGGGACTATTTTTGGGATACTTAAATAGTGTGAGTCTGAGAGGAAAAGGAACCCTGCTCCCATCCTTCACTCTGCCCTGGCAGCAGTACAACTTCTGCCAGGAGTTGTTGGGCTGGCTTGGCTCATCTGCTTGAAACATCTTGAATTCAATCTCTTGAAAATGAAAACCAATTTTCCTTGAAAGTTGTATTATATTACTTCTAGCAAGCAAGTGGTGTCCTGTACTTTCCCTGCTGATAAAAGAAAATTGTAACTATCACTGTGAAGCTCAAGCTTTGCAAGTGTTCTCTGATTGCATCACTGATGTCATGACAGAACTAGAGTGCATCTTCTTTTAAAAGTATTTTGGGAAGTCTGATATTGAGCTGTCTTCTTCCAATGTTTTAAGATTGGATGTGATTATTTGGGGAAAATTGAAAATAAAATAAGTTTAGAATAAAAGAAATTGCTTGTTTGTTCTTTTCTCCTAGATCAATGTTCTTCAATCTAAAAGGAGAGCAGAAATCTTAAAATCGGTAAGATATACTTTATCCTCTGTAATTAAAAATATGACCACAAAGCAGTATGTTAAAAATTAAGTCCTTTTATTGATCAAAATGTTATCAATACATTTGGCAGCTTGATGACTGCCAATTTGGCCTTTACTGTAGCTGGGCATACATGTTTAACTATTTTTGATAATCCTTCTGGTTCAGATTTGAACACTTGTCAGTTTTCACTACTCTTGATCCTTTGGTATGTGTTCCATGGTTAAAATCACTTTGCTGAGAATTCTGCTGTTTAGGTCTGATGTATTACTTTGTAAACAGTAAGTGCTACTTATAAGATGAATTCTGTTATTTCTAAGAACAGGGCAAATTTTAGTATGAATAGTATGGTATCTACTAAATTAATATAAAGCTATACCTGCATGCCAGTTTGCTTCACATTGAATTCCCTTTTCTACTTCACATTATCTCTGTTAAAAGTTTATTGAGATGGAGAGTGACAAATTAAACAGTGCTGTTCTTTCACATGTCTGAAGTTGCTCTCCCATAATTTTTTCAATTCCTTGAAAAGCAGAAACTTTACTTGGGTTGGTTTATAACTGCCTGCTATTCTGCTCTGCACATTCCCAACTTGTTTGCTATTTTAAGGCCAGTCAGTCTTTTCAGCTATGTTATAAAGCTTATGGGTTTGAATCATTAGTAAAATATTCTATAGCCCCTCTGTACCTTACATGTCCCAGTTAAAGAGAGATAACAAAACTTTCAGGTGACATGAATTAGAAGTAGTTTTCTGCCATTAAGTAGATTTCTTTTGTTTTGTTCATGGAGCTAATGCTATCAACTGATTTCTGAAATTTTTGGCTTGGTTTTGTTCTTGCTTTACTTTGCATCTTTATTTGACAATGTTGGAAGCTCTATGACTTATTGATGTAAAACTATCAGGACACGAGAGGAGAAATTAAAACTGAAATTGTAGGTTATGTGAATTAAGTGACATATTTATGTGATATGTGATACCATATTTAAGAGAATATTTACTTTGTTCCTTCTAGATGTTATCGTTTATGTATGCACATCTGGCTTTTTTCCATCAAGGCTATGATCTGTTTAGTGAACTTGAGCCCTACATGAAAGAGCTTGGTGCACAGGTAACAAATGATTTTAAAAATGCGTAACTATATGCTGAAATGAAAGAAATCTTGATATATGCCTGCATATCAGGTACTTCATAGATTTATTCAACAAAAAGGGAGTTGTAGTATGATACAGGCAAAACATTAAAAATATGCTGTAATGAAAGGAATGAAAATAGTTAAAAACTCAAAGTTGTCTGTTTACTAAAATTAATACTACCTATAGGATTTACATACTAAGCATAGCCATGTACTGCTCTGTGAGGTACATTGTGATATTCAGGATACTGGCTTATTTGCATTTCACAATTTTTGTATATGACCCATGTTTATAAATATATCTAATAATAAAAAGTAGATTAGGCTGATTTTCCTTCTACTCATATACTTTATTTACTGTATAAATTATGCAGTCTGTATAATTAAATTTTTATGTGTGTAAATATAACTTTGATGTTAGCAACTTAGACCATAAAATGGAAGCATGATTTTAATAAGTAGTGCAAAATTCAGTTCCTGCATGGAATCCTTCTTACCCAGTTTTGTTGTTTAAGGACAGAAAATTGACACTTCTGGGTTTTCACTCAGGGACTCATGAAAAGCTGAGACAGACCACTGCCAACTGCACACAGGAGACATGGAAGATGGTTTTGCAAATAGATTGGAACATACACTGTTGAAATGTAGATTTGTCTGTGATGCAGGAAGAAGACTAAGCATTGTCTTGACTTGCTTTTCAGTGCAAGTTATATGAGCACTTTTTATTTGCCTCTACCTGAGGACTTGCAACAAGTACTCTGATACAAACCCCTCTATTGCCACTTCCCAAACAGATCTACAAAGGAGCTAACCAAATTTTTAAGTGTCTGTCCAGGTAAAAAAGCAAATAAAAAGCAAACTTTTACGTTCATCTTGAGTAGATGCGTCATTGAATGTCATTCATTGAGTGCCACTGAATGAATAAGAGATTAAATTGTTCTGAGCTGTGCAGTGGAGCAGATTGGGAGCTGTAGAAAATAACTCCAACAACCCAATGGTTGAATAGTTATTTTTCTGCTAGACTAGGCCCCAGTTGGGTCTTAATTATGTGTAGAGACATGTCAGGTCTTGGTGTAATAGGGGCACCTGAACAGTTCAGGTAGATGTTACTCTTCCATAGTTTGCCCTTTATTCTTCAACACCCTTCTGGTTGGGCTGTAAGTGTGGAACTGTAGTGTCTGGCTGTGTAACTCATGTCCTGTACTGCTGTGGAAGAGGAGATAGGGAAAGGAGACACAAACTGTGGAGTTAATAGTGGGTTATGCCATCAGCCAGGCTTCAATGTTTCCATTTCATTGACGTGATTGGAGCAAGAAAACACAAGGTTATTTTTGAATGTCTGGTCATGCTTTTGCTTGATCTGGTAAGGAGCACTGTGTAGCATTTTGGTGCTGGTATCATAGCAACTGAAGGAGTTAAATTTAGAAAATCCATCGCTAAGAATGTTTTAAATATATTGCAGTTGGAGCAAGATGGACTGAAGACCCTAAAGTTGTACAACTCACGCAATTGTTCTTTTGTAGCAGACCTTGGCATTTATGTAAGGGATATTTTTCATGACAGAAGCAGATTTGTAAATAACTGTTGAAAGTTTTAACAGTTGATGGCTTTGCAGCTTTTACTGGTTGAAGCTTCTGCCTTTAACAAAGTATGTTGTGACATAATGGGGATTTGCTGGATTTTTGTGAAAATGGTGTTAGATTCCTTCTGTTGGTGAGTGAGTTTTCATTCCTAGGTGAATTTTGTGTATGATCTTAATTACAAGGGTTAACAGCATCTGAAGTAATAAAATTGATCTTAAATAGTATAGTTATCGTTTTGAATTATTTTTGTCTGTATTTTCAAAATAACTGTTTCATTGTGATGGAATAGGATTAAGCAATTTTGCTTTCTGGTTAATTCAGGTCAGGGTAGGATGCCTTGGGAATCAGATCATTGTATGGTAATCTTTAATAGTGTGTAAGCATAATAGGAGCTTTTGCATGGAAACTATGGTTTTTGGTTCTTTTCATATGAAATGTGGTATTAGCTTAAAAAGAAAACATTTGAATTTTCATTGAAATGACTACTCAAAAAGCTAAGTATTTTAGTCTGACTTAATTCTCCTCAGAATGCCAGTTAGAGCATTATTTTTGTAAAAATACATTTACCAGTAAATGCAGTAGTTTGAAAAACCTAATTTTCTGAAAATTATTCAGTAATACTATAATGACTGGGATTTTGATAGTTTAGTTGTGATTTGCTACAGCTTTTGATAGTTATATGCTGTTGGTCTCTTCTAAGACAATTGATGTGCTGCTCACCTGAGTGAAAAGGAAGAAACTCTGATTTGAGCTTGAAAACAGGAATGGTGCAATGCTGTCTTCATAGCAAAAAAAGTAACTGGTGGAATGAGCTGCTGTTAAGAGTTTTGTTTTGGCTGTGGTAAATGTGCCCTCAAACGTTTGTATTCAGGGTAAATTACAGCTGATTGCCCTACCCTGAGTGACTGCCTTCTGTTTCATCTAATGGGGTAGAAAGAATTTCTTGAGGGCCATGTGCAGATTCCTGAATCTGAAGTTTTAGCAAGAAACTAAAATTCTGGATTCCTATAAAATTTTGAACAACACTTGAGCCAGTTCTCATCTTTATCACAGGAGAAAGGGTTTCTCAAGGGTTGTTGATGCAAAACAGTCTGTGAGCCCAGTCTGTTTTAGAGGCTCGTGTTATTTTTAAGTGCTAAAGTTACATAGATCTGGCATTTGGACACTTCAGCCTTCAATGTGTTCCTGTTCACAAATATCTATAAAGATGTGCAAGTGCTGATATGGCCTTTTGAGCCAGAGGGGAAGACAGGGAGAGAAGAGTTAAGGAAAGTAAGAGAACAGAATTGGATCCAGATGTTTCAGCTTTCTGATGGCTCCATAATTGTTGGAGAATGTCTAGCACAAGGGTGTAAGGGCCTGTTATTGTCCCTTTTCTGTTATTTATACCATGTCAGGCAGGGCAAGTAAAAGACTGGGGAGCCAGCCAGAGTTGGCAGGGCCTGCCACTTGTGGTTCTGAGAGCGGGTGGAGGGGATGCTGTCTGTGGGTGGATCAGAGGCTCTGTCAGTCAGTGTGCCCTGTGCCAGTGAGTGCCCAGCTGGGAGCTGCTGCTCCTGCTGTTCTGGCTGTGGGCCTGCAGCAGAGGCAGCCCTGTCCCACAGACAGGGAGAGCCACGGGCTGAGCCCTGCACACGGTGCTGCGTCTGCACCGCCGGGCATGGCGCGCTCCGGGCATGGCGCACTCTGGCCACAGCCTTGTGTTACAGGCTCTAAGTACCAAACCAGCTGGGCTTTCAGGCAACATCTGCTTCCCCACTGCAGTTCTAACTTAAACATGAAGGCCTGGATCAAACAAACAAACAAACAAAAAAACCAAGAGAATCAAAACTGTAAAACAAACACAACCAAAACAAGCAACTCACCACAGAAGAAAACCCCAATCAAACTTTCTCTTACAGGGTATCTTAAATTTCCTCCTTTTTCTTTTTTTGTGGTTGTAAAAGGAAATTTTTTGGCTAGTGTCCTTTTTATCATCAGAGACTTTGTAAGGATACTAACTTAAATATTCTCTGTTATGTTCAAAACCATATTTTAATTTTCAAAGTTAATTTGTCTCTACCTAAGATCTCAAGCAATCTTTTTCAAGTACTGCTGGTCAGCTGATCAAAACTATTGACACAAAATCCTGGTTGAGACGGTTCTCTCACTTTGTGGAGGGAAAAATCCATAGCATTTGCTCCTTCTAGTTTTTGCTGCTCCTGCCAGTGCTGCTGCATAGGCCAGCAAGAGCAGCTAAAGCATGAGTCATCCTCCTGGGAGACTGAGCACCAATGCGGTACAGAGGCGCATATGCTTGGCACCATGCTGTTCTTTGAGACAGTTCTTCTAGTGCTCACAAGAAATGTACACCTTGGTAGAGGTTAATTCAGGGTGGCAGAGCAGTGCTTTAAACGAGGCTTCAGTGGTTATTCAAGGTAAACAATTTGTGACAAAGAAGTAATTATGCTATGCAAATAAAATAAAAGTCTTGCAATGTCTAGACATAATGTGGTAGTTCTTTTTTTTTTTTTTTTGTCAGCATTGTGAAATCTACTGAGCCAAATTTCTTATGATAATTGAAAGATCCAATTTTGTGTTTCTCTTTACAGCTGGATCAGTTGGCTGTAGATGCTGCGAAGGAGAAGAGAGATATGGAGCAAAAGCACTCCACTATTCAACAAAAGGTACTTGACAGAATGTAAAAGGCAGGCTGCACACACTTTTTTTTTTATCTGTAGCATCTCTCCCCAGCATCTCTGCATCAGAACTGCAAGGGATGGTATTTTTAGTGCAGAGAGACAGACTGACATGTCATTAAGTGTAAGGTTGGATTGCAGATACTAATTTTGTGTTACTGAACAAAATATTATGCTTAGTTTTTACTGAAACATAAATAGAACAGTAGAATTTATTTGAATGCTGGGATTCTAGCATTTCAAATATTTCAGTAGAACTCATTTCAGTATTCAGTAGAACTCCTAATTTCTATTACCTCTTGAATTTAATAAGTTGTACAGGTTTTTGTGTTTCCATGCTGTGTGTACAAGAGGTGTATGTGCTGCACAGCCCTACAGCAATAAGTTTCACTTCGGACTGTGCCAAATCCAAGTGCAGCATTTGGAGCTTGTGTGGCAGCTGCTGTTGCATATGAAGAACAAAAGTAAACTTTTGTACAGAGTATCTAATGTACTGGTTCAACTGTGCAAGATATGAAATTGAGAACTTTTAATTGGTGTTTTGAGAGAGATTTGTGCAATAATTCTTTTTACTTCTTGAGAAAAATTTAGGTAATTCATGTTGGGGGAATGACTTCTGTTGTTTGGATGTTTCAGAAGATCTAGATCAGTATTGGTTTTGCAGGCATAATGCTAGAAGTTAAAAATATTTCCACTGAACTCTCTGGTAGTAAGCTACAGGCACTTTTGAAAGGGGTTAGATACCAGTTTAAAGGTAATGCTACACTTCTTACTCTCATTCAAATATGTTCTGGTTTTGTTCAGGTGGCATAAATTTTAAAAAATCCCACTCAATAGAAATGAAATCTGATAACTAAATAAATTCAGGAATGAAAACATTCTGAGATTATAAATTGGGTAACCTTAGTAGGAGCCAAAATTAATGCTCATGGGAGAAGATAACATCTTTGGTTGCTGTAAACATTTTTATTGGTGCATCCTGTCATCCCTTTAGGAGTTGGTGGGAAGCATTAGGATTGCTGTGAAATTGAGCAGATGTGATGATGAGGGCAGAGCTGGCATGCTGTGCTTGGAGTCAGGAGAGAACTGCAGGCAAGGAGGGGGAAGAAAGGGGGAAAATGGGAAAGATGGAACTGGAGAATTAATGTTGAAGGTCAAATTTTAAGTTTTTTGGGCTTAAAGGCTCAGTTTCAGGAATGAACAGTAATTGAGAGGTTCTGTGTTAAGAGAACAGTGGTGCTTGCTGAAGATGTAAGTTATGGGCAGTTATCTTTTAATTAGCCATAGAAATAATAACTAGTTACCATGAGTTATGGTCACTGCTGTTGCCAATGGTGTTTACAGTCTTTGTTTTTTCTTCAAATGCTGCTTAAGGCTGCTTTACAGGTAAACTATTTCTACTAGTTTCAATTATGACTGAAACTTTTAAGCTTCATGAAACTTGATAAGCCATATCTGTGTGTAATATAAATATTCTTGATTTCTAGTGGGAGTGACAAGCACAATAATGTTACTTTTATTGTTGCTTACTTTACTTGATAATTTAATGCTGGCTCTAAAATATAATCAGGGCAGTTAGAATGTACTGTATGTTGTCCTCTTAAGTTCTGTGTTTTGAGTTGTGTTGTCTCCTGTCCTTATCAGTGAAGTCACTGTCACATTTTGTGCTGCTAGTGCTTAGATTGTGCTTTATTGGAGATTCCTCTTACAGCTTGTCCAATCATTTTCTTATTTCCTTATTCAAATCACGTTGTCTGTTTTTGTCTCATCCTACTTGCTTTTCCCAACCTTCACACTAAGTTAGCTTCCAGCTCATCAGGATTTCAGAACTGCTTTAGACTCTGGATCTTTTTATCACTACTTGTCATCTGGTCACCCTGTCCCAGATGGCAACTTTATTCCCCATTCTCTCCTCATGTCTTGTCATGTTGTTTTCCACTATGTTCCCAAATCTTCCAGTGCCAAATCCTTCCATGTTTTTTAACAACTGAAACTTCTGAAGCTTATTGTGTTGAATATTCCATGAGGTATATATGTATTTAATATACTGAAGTTCTAATCTAATGCTTCAGAATGATGCCTTTCCTTCATTGTGTGGATAAAGAGCAGTTCCTTTTCTGAAATGTATAGGTAAGTGCATACGTGCACACACCTACCCACCTACTACCTGTGTTTGCATATATGTGCATATGCATGCAGAACAATTGCACTAATTAAATAACCCATCTCACTTTCCTGTATAATCATTGTCCTTAATTAGACTGTTGATGGAGAGGCTATTAAAAGTGTCATGGAAGGGCTTGGTCACCAATACAGTGTGATTTCTTTTTTAGCAGAGCTGATAATCTGATTTACTTTCTTAAATTGCGTATAAGTTTTGTGGTCTATTTACTCAGCAAATATGCAGGAAACATTTTTCTTAACTTTATTTTTTTCAGTGTAAGAAAATATTTTTTCTGTATTAAACTGGAGCAACACATGCTGTGAATTAATCTAGAAATTTCATGATCATTCTGGGAAATTTTTGTAATATATTATTATAAGTAAAGATTAATATTAAAAGAATGATGTCACAATGTCAATACATTAGACATGACTCTTGTTTTCTGAGCAGTTTGCAGCCCATTGCTGTCGCAACACATTTAATTAAGAAATATTTTAAAAATCAGTTGCACCTGCAAACAGCTTCATGGCTTTTTGGTGTTGTGTCAGACCTAATATTTTGTTCTAAAATGAATATGATACAGGAAAAGTATTTGCATTGAACTTCAAATAGGTTTTTTTGTATTCAAATCCCTTTTCCATTAAAGTAAAAATCTGCTTCCAAAGAAGTGCTCAGGAAACAGCTGGAGTGAGAATGATTTGAAAATTAACATATTGAGTAAACAAGGTGATAGGAAACCAGCTGCTACTACAATAACAAAGCAGGCATAAGCCAGAGCTGCTGGTGAGAAGTTGTGCAGACTAACTCCTGTCTCCAAAACCAGAGACGTGCTTGTATTTCAAGTGACTTGTTTGCTCAATGGCACTCTCACATTCTCCCACTCTGTCTTGGGCTGCAAACCTTGTTACTTGTGGTGTCTGTTGTTTTAAACCCTTCCTCGAGGGACTTTCAGCTTAAGTGTGACAAACATCTCTTGCAATGGAAAGGGAATGGGAGCAGCCTTCTAAATGGGGGGCTTGCACAATTAGTGTCTCCTGCTTAGTATATGCTGGCCTAATTTTTCAGGTTAGTGTTTTCTTTAGTACTTATGCTCTCCCAATTACTGCCTTCTTAAAAAACTTTAAAAATGTTGATTCTCTAAAGTAAAAAATAATTTGGGTTACACATGAAATATTAAAATATAGTTCCTAAGATTTACTGGTAGAATGGTTTGATTAGCTTTCATGGCCTGATTGCAATTTTGAAAGTAAATCAAAAGCTCTGCTACAGAAAAGCAATGGGGGGTTTTGTTTTGGGAACAAGAAAATCATACACAGAGAAACAGAAAACATGCTCTGAAATGAATCAAGGATGTGTGATGAATTGATACGTTCATACGAAAATGCATTCACTGAAACACTGTCAAGAATATTAAGTGCTCTGTGACACACCACATTAGTATTATTTCTGGAGATGAAAGTTGTTTTTCCATTGCCAGCTGGTTTGCTGTACCCCATGGACATTTAAAGAAAAAGGGTGGAAAAAAGGCATGAAAGCATGCTGTGTGCTTCACTTATATAACCCACTTCTACATGTTTCTCTTCCAGTAGCAGCCAACCGTGAAAAATCAGTGTCAGAATAGAAGCCATAGATGTTTATTCTTTCAAAACTGAATGAATTGTGTGATGTAGCACTTCAGTGAAAATTACATAATACTGGCTAAATTTTCTTAGTTCTGGTTAGGTGAAATCTACTTTAGTCCTGACACCTAATTAGTTTAATTATGTTTAAAATGAAGGCTTTATCAGTTGTGTGCCTGCTGGCAGAATACACAATTCTGAATCACATACAGTGACTGAGTTTATTAACATGTGATTCTCTTATGCAGGACACTGGAAAGATATGGGTGGATTTTTCTCCACCCCAGATTATTTTTCATGATTCATTAAACTTTTCCATGCACCAAGATAAAAATAAACTATAATGTGACTGCTTTGCTCCTATTTTTTTAATTGTAGAATAGCAGAGACTAAGATCAGAACACAGCTGATTTCGGGGTTTTTTTCAACTTTTATCCATGGAATTGAAATGGGGCATTTTTTTTCGGATTGTTTTTCCTAGTCACAACTTTATCAATGAAGTTTTATGGATAAAGCACATGGAAGCCTTATTCCCTCCCCCTTCCAGCTGATAGTCTGCCATGTTCAGTTAAGGAGATATTTGACATTTGCCTCTGTACTCTTAATGTCTTCTTCTGCTCTGTAAAAGTGGAATTCAATCAGGGAAGTAATTAAAAATGACACTAAATGCATTTCATGAGAAGGCTCAGTATTTTAGATAATTCTAAGTTAGAGTGTGGCATGGTAAATGATCCATATACACCTTCAAAGCACAGATCTGGAGTCATTGGAAAAGACAGCTGCATTTTCTGCAGCAGTTCTCCAGACACAAAGGAAAATGTGATTACATAGTAGGTTGGACAAAAAAGACTGGGGAAATGTATGTTGTCTTCAACTAGACAAGGAGCTGCAGGCATCACTGAGGCAGGAAGATGCAAATTTTTAGCAGATTTCATTATGTTTGGGAGCTGGTAAGTTAGAGTAATTTATCAGTTTTTGAGGAATGTAGGGAATGTGACATCAGCATGTCTGAGTTTGTGCATAGTGGTTTTATCTTTTTATTTTGAGAGTTTCCATGAAGTCTTTTATGTTCAGCATGTTCTGATCTGGAAAACAGGCAGAAAATCAAAGTTATTAGTTGCTGAATAATAAATTAAAAAATCTGATTTTGTTTTGGTGAAGAGTTCTTTTATAACTAGTATGTTTATTCAGATCAGTGTATGGTAGTTTCATTTTCTTTCAGAACTCTTGCATTGATCATCTGTCAATTCAATAATAAAAATCAGATTTAACATTTCAACATTAGGTAATCTGTCCAGATTAGTAATAGATGAAAACAGTGAATAATTTTAAGGAATTTGTGCTGTTCTGAGTGGGGAGCTTAGAAGGGCCCATTTCAATATCTGTAACCATTTCACTATCATGTGTAATTAACCTTGGATTGGACCAAACCATCTGCATGTACAAGAGTAAACATCATGTGTAGCACGAAAGTTGTTTGCATCCTGGGCTATTACCTGGGGATAATGACCATGTTGGTGTTGAAGCTACTTTTTTTTATATATATATATATATTTCTTGCTCTTTTCCTTTATGCATAGACAAATTCCTAAGAAGCAAAGTACAAAGCAGAGACTTTCAGATAGACTTTACACAAAGCTGATGTTTGCAATTTACAAAAAGTATTCAGGAAAGTCATAATACAAAATGTTCTGTCTTCAGTATTTAACTTGTTTGGTTTTTTTCTTCTGAAATTTAATTTTCAGTAATGTGTCTCTTACACCCATGTTAAGGGGAAGAAGGTGTATGTTGCTAGTCTACCTTAAAGATATATATTTCAATAACAGTGAAATAAAATTACAGCATGTATATTATTTTCATTGCTGGACAAAGTTGTGAAAAATGATGTCATTCCATGTGTGCTTTTTCATGCACCCTTAGTAGATGTTATCCTCCCACTCTCTGAATATCTGAGCTCTACCTCCCTGGGAAGAGCCCATGCTGTTCTCAATGAGATGTGAAAGCAAATGATCATCACATGTGTTATTACTTAGTCTAACTTACATTTGCTAAAGATGAGATAATAAGATAAGCAGTCAGCTTTTCTAAAGCCCAGAAAGCTGCTATTAATTGTTATTAGCTGGGTTTAGTTGTTATTAGGTTGATGGAAATGCATATTCTCTTGTCCTACTTGTAATTTTGTAATCTTATCCAAGATCATAAAGAAAAAATTACTGCTAAGGTTTGTCATCAGGGCGATCACCATGAATGGTTTTCTCTAGAGTTAACTGATAGCATCATCTTTATTTGATTACTTGTCTTCAAAGTTCCTATGCAGCTCAGCTGTCAACATGACAGAGCTGAAGAAAATGCTGAAGCACAACTGAGTTTGTACATATCTGCAACAGGCTGCAACTGTTTCTCAGTTTTGACTCCTAACTTTCATGGCTTCTTTTCCTCTGCTTTTCTATCCCCTTTCTTGGGAATATATGAGAGACCATTTGAGCAGACAGTTGAAGCATCAGATGCTCTGTCAGCAATGTTTGCCCTCTATTTGGCTGTAGAGGTCACCAATACCTGAACAAGAAATTCCCCTTGTTGCAGGTAAAGTAAAAATCTTCAGCTTCTCATTGCTTAAAATTGCTTTTTTTTAAAAAAGCCATCAGGGGCTGAGAGTCATGGTTTGACTAATAAGTGTTGCAAGCAAAACCTTATTCCCATGTATTTACTCTTTGTCAACAGTGCTGCTTATATTTGAAGTTTCATTTGAACTGCAGTGTGTTTTTCTTGTTCCTTTGTACTAGGATTATTCCAGTGATGATACTAAACTAGAATACAATGTAGATGCAGCCAATGGCATTGTTATGGAAGGTTATTTATTCAAGAGAGCCAGCAATGCCTTCAAGACTTGGAACAGGTAATTATTCAGAACCTCTATTTGCTGCTAATAAAAATACTGCTTTTTAACCTGAATTCTCATCTGATTCATAATCTCTGTAACTTGAGTCCATAGTTTTGACAGAACCTTGGGGTGACTGTTAATTAACTTAGAGATGATACTTCACAGCCATTTTTCCTGGTGTTTTGCAAACCTTTCCCTTGTGAGAGCTTGTGCTAGGAAAGTGTTAGAAGACAGAGTAAAACAGAAGTTGTATAGCCACTGGAAGCAGAGAAACACAGTCAAAGACTCAAGTTATTTTTCCTGAACGATAAGCAATGTAGTTGTTATCCTTTAAAATTCCTCCCCTGTGCAGTGACTTTTGCTTATAAGTTTTGATGGCCCTTTTGGGAATTCAAAATACATTGTTAGTCATATATCTTTAACAATGTATATTTTACTACTATTTAAATATTTTTCTTCCTGAACAGGATTTCTTTTGCATTTCCAAGGGTGTGTGCTTTTTTCAAGGCAATATATGTGCTGGAGCATTTACAGCACAGCTGGATACAGTTCTTGAATTTTAGATGTAACTTGTTGTGATAAAGAGCTCTCTATTGTCCATGTTCTGCTATTTTTTCAGTGGTGCCTCTGTTAAACTATTTGCTGAGTTTCAAAAGACAGAATGAACATTTGAGTGGGTGGTCCCTTCCAATATTAATTATTCTGTACTTCCTTGAGCATCCCAGCACACCACCGGCTTGTAAGAAATCAGGATGGCTTCAATTAAATCCATAGACTGATGCAAGGGCCACTGGTGTCAATAAGACTGTATCTATATTAGCAAGTCATGGGTAACCAGTACAAAGGGTTTTGCTTTGGACTGATTCTGGTCTGGTCCTTTGGTCTAATTATTCATCTGTAATTGTAATGTACTTTCTGGATTAGTTTCATGCAAGCAGAATTCAGAGTTCTCCAGGACAAATCTGTGAAGCGTCAGAGGATGGTGAAGGCAGAGCACCAGGAGATGTGCATCCAAAGCACCTTCCTGGTGTGAGGTAAAATGTCAGTGTTAGCATACTGAGAAGATCTCAGTAATAGGGCAGGGATTGTCCTTTGTTGGATTCCCAAGGGCTGAAAGGTCCTTTTTGCCATTGCTGATGGTGAAACTGTCTCTGGGTTCCTCTTCTGAACAGCAGGAAGGCCTTGCTCTGCAAGGGAGGTGACAGGAGGGAGCAGGGCAGCAGTCTGCTTCCACATGCTGTCATTCCTAGGCATACTGTACATGCCTCTTACCTTCAGGTGGTTAGAGAGTAGGGTTCAATTAAAACTAACTTCTGTATGTTGGCAATTTAAATAGACACAAAGTAAATAAGGAGAACTTGCAATTAAATGAAGATACACAATGACATTCCTTCAGATTAAGTTACAGGTTTGAACAAGTATAATAAAAAGCATTTCCAAGTAATAATTTAAGAGGGCAAAGATAAACAGCTCGTTAATGAGTCAGAGCTGCCTACTTTTATTACATAATTGATATTTGCTTATAGTTTTTTCTTCTGTTTATCACAGGAGCATTGAATAAAGCAAAACCTTTAACCTTTTTAGTATTACATTCTTGATAATTTATCTCACTGAGACAGACTAGTTGGATGCTTTTAGGCAAAAAATAGGATAGGATATGCTATCTATAAACAGTTCTGAAATTTAATCAATCATTTAAATTTTGTATGCCACGTGTTCACAAACCATTGCTAATTGCTATTAAACTACTTCTATCATACATAAAATATACCTTTAAGACCTTAATGAAGACAGTTTTTAATTTCTGAATCTAGTCCCCCATTTTTGCTATGTTTTAATAAAAATAAAGAAGTATTTTTGTTATTTCTGAATACATTTGTAATTGCTTGCTATACTGTGGGCACAGAAGTGGTCACTGCCTGTTTCCTGTGATGGAAAGTTTTAGTTGTGTAGTGTTACAGTTTCAGCTGTGGGGAATTGTACTGACTGAAGTTTATCATATACTAGAGATTGTAGGGTTTTTCCAGTCACTAGTTAAAGTACAAGAAAGGATTTTTTTCATTGCATTAAACTGTTTTGTGTGTAAAATTTTACAAAATATCAAAGGAGGAAACATTTAGAGCATTATGTGTTTTATTTTAGGGAATTCTGAGCTGAAGTCAAGACAGACAAGATACTTTTAGTGTTTTTACAGATTAGCAGTTTGCTCCTTTATTATATCCTCATCTTGAGGGAAGGTGGGTGGAAAATCAACCAGCTGAAACAAAACTAGAGGAATTTGCCTAGAAATACTGGAATTTCCTGCTGTTCTGAGCCAAAGGTGACAGCGCTGCTCTTCCTTGCTGACTGCTAAATGCACTCTCAGTAGTAATGTGGATTAAAATTGGAGGCTTCTCTTTTACCCTCCTTGGTCTCAGTTGCTCTTATGTTGGTTCTAGACCTTTATAAGAACTCCATCAAGAGTGAATTAAAGGCTCCAAAACCCTTCCTAATGGCCACTGTTAGCAGATACTTGCCAACATTAAAAGCATAAGAGATGAGGGTATGATAGGTTTTGTGTTTGACACAGCAGAATGATTCCAGCTGACAAGTGAGAGAAATGTGATGTTTCTCTGTGCATGTCTTGGTCAGTGAATCCATGGACCCCATAGTGGTATTACCCTGGGAAAAGTCTGGTTGCTGGGGGAGAAAAAAAAAGACTGTATAATACAGCCTTTGAAGGGGGGCAAATCTGTTGTGGTGAATGAAAATTTGTTTCCAGTCCAAACTAATGTCTTGCTAGCATAATGAAATTTCTTCCTGCAGCACCTGGCAGCTCGTGTTTCATCGTCTCAAGACTTTAATTATTTGGGCTTTTGCGTCAAGTTTCCTGTTCTTGGGACGGTTCTGTGTGACATTGGCTTTAGAAACAAATAAGTGTTTGAGCAGGCTGCAAAGTAAACCCCGAGATATTTGCAATTCAGTGTCACTGTGTTTTGAAAGAGATGGAGCTTTTGTAATCTCTTTTTGCTGTGACTAAAAGAACATAATGCACACAAGTATTTCAGATAATACAGTTCAGTGGAATCAAAATTATATCCTTGTACTGCAGAGTCTTAGAATCACAGGTATGGACATCTGTGTTTAGAATGTATGTCTGTCTGTTGGTAAATGATACACCTCGGTTGGTAAATTGTACACCAGTTTTCTTAAGGCATCAGGAGCAAGAGTCAGGTGCATTTATAATGGAGCAGTAGCTGGAAAGCTCTTTTAGTTCCCAGAAATTCAAATGAAAAATAAGTTCATATCATAAAGAAAGAATAAATGTGTGTAGGGAGAAAAGCATTTGTCAGACCACTAGTATGTTCCAAATAGGTTTTAGATTAGGAGCAATAGTTGTTTACCTTTTTAATTCTGCTGTATTTTCAGATCATGCTAATTCTTTTCTTATTTTGCTCATTTTGCATTTTTCATCCCTTTTCCTCCTTTCCCTTATGTTTTAATCCTACCCCATTTTTTCACATGACAGGAAAAAGCCAGATCACATCAGGTACCAACCAGCTTCTTTTATACCTTCCCAATGTTTCCTTGGCACGCAAAAAGCTCTTCATTAACCCTGCATTTAATTTGATTACTTGCAATGGATGTATAAGTGACTCAGTCTAAAAAAATAACAGAAGGATTCTGCCTGGGATGCCAGTATACCTGCTGCTCAATTCCTTTAAAAGATTCAGAAAGATTGAGCTGGTTTTTAGCTAAAAAAGGAATTAAAGCCAAGTTTCTGCAGTCAAACTTCTGAGCATACAAGATCAATATCTTGCTTTTTTCCAATTGAAGTTGATGAGATTTTTTTTTCTTATCAGCTGCATTGGGAATAGACATGTACTTTTAAATGTTGTGCATTATTAATTACTCTGTTTTAATTGTGTGCTGCTAGCAACTAGAGGAGAAAACTGTTTCTGAGAATTATAAATCACAATTCATTGTTTTATGTAAAACTCAAATTTGATATATTTTTTTAGTATTACTCTCAGTTCTCAGAAATTAGGATTTTTTCTAAAGATTTTTCATTGTTTCCTATTTAATAAATACAGTTTTGAATTGTGTAGGTGTACATGATGGAAAACATTCAGTTTTTAAACAGGAACAACTGTATTTAACCACTACAAAATGAGACAGTGTAAACTACTTTAATATTCCAAAGAACGTTCTCTCCTTCACCATGCTTCTCTCTTGCTTTTGACAGAATAACACATTTAAGGAAACTTTGGTAATAATCAGTACTTATTGCACACATGATGCCTGAAGATTTTAAATTATTCTTAGAACCTGATAGATGTGGGTTACCTTTAGCAGCACCTTCAGCACAGAGGTTGTACCTCAGAAGTTCCTGGTTGATGCTGGTGTAGACCCCCAGCAGTCTGTTTGATACAGTGAAGTGAAGAGTTTGTTGATGGTATTTGGTTAATGAGGAATAACTCCAAGTTCTTGGCCTGAATAAAACTGCTGTGGTGCTGACACCTTGGAGGGCAGTCTGACACTTTCATCTTGTTAGAAAAAAATTAAAATGTATTAACTCTGACATCTACTTACAAGTTATCCAAAATTGTGAATTGTTGATCTCATTCAGTAAAAATTTATTTTAGAAAAGCACCAAAACCTGCACCCTTTGTGGGTGGACTGAATTTTTTTAACAGATTTAATTTCTCTACTAGGGAAAAAAAAAGGAACTTTCAAAACTTCTAGACTAGGTTTTAAAGACGGCACAAATTTGTGTTACAATTTGTGTGTTCACTTATATCCAACTGATGAGATTAGAGCTTGTTTACTAGAGTAACTCATGAAATATTTAGCTGTAGAACAAATGAAGCATTGCATTAATGAAGTTAATTGCACTTCCTGAGGCTCTTACTAGGGATTTGCTCCATTGCTCGTGTTCTTGGGGCAAGGCTGCTTTTTTTCCCCTTTACCACTCCCTTTATCACTTAGGCACTGCTTTTCATGTTGTTCTCTTTTGTGTTATGTTCACAAAAAGCACATGAAAAATGACATGAGTTTATTTCCTTTTCAAGTCTGCATTTTTGTTGTTTCCTATATGAATATTAGCAATAACCTGCCTTATATTTGGGGCACAGTTACTGCATCTGTAAATAGATAGTAAAGATGATCCCTTTTCAATTGCAGTGACTAAAACTACTGCTGTTAATAAATTTAAAAAATCAAGAATGACAAGAGATCCTGTTGTTGCTTTTTAAATTAAATATATCTGCACAACATTTGAAAAGATTGTTAAAAGGTAGAATCTCATCTGTCTATGAAACACTAACCTTTCTAACAAATACTAGATTTTCTGTTTGGGATCTAACATTTTTTTTATATATTAATTTTTCTTAACCATCTTTGTGCACTTCTTTCCAGGAATGGCTTGTGGTGGTTGAATAAATACATGGGGCCCTCTTGTTACTAATTGTAGTAAACTGTAGCTTGATGCTCAACAGCCTGTGGAGAATAATAAGATCTGTTCCAACACAATATTTTGTGCACTGTTACCATTCAAACTAAGTGGTAGTGCAGGAAAAAGTGATGTGTGGTAAAGGTTGGGTATTGGAGATGATTGAGGAATGATGCTGTGGTAAACACAGGTTTGCATTATAAGCATTAACAAAGTATAGTGTAAATTTCACTGAATTGTCTTGTACATTCCCTTCATTTTTGTCAGTGAAAATGAAACTGTGATTATTGGTTTGCTTTTATTTTGTGCATCCCAGAAGAGCTAGAAAGGCATGGTTATGTCTACTGGGTTATTTTTTTTTTTCATTCAGTGGTCTGATAAAACATTGTTCGAGATCTCAGGGGGTTTTTTTCCCCAAAGTGTGAGTGATTTTTCCATTCTCTGAGATGTATCCTGTGTGAACAGTGAGTTTGACAAGGAAGGATACAGTTCAGAGGAGTTTTTAAGCGTTATATTATCTTTTGGATTTTACAGGATGCCTTCATTAAAGCATTCATTTGATTTATTTTATTTTTCTTCAAAGCTGAGGCTTAATTTAGGATCCTACTTAAAAGGTTTTAATTGGAATTTTTTTTTTTTTTTTTTTTTTTTTTTTTTTTTTTTTTTTTTAGTTTTTATATGCTCTGTTTTTATTTCAGACATGCCCAATGTAGATAGATATTAAACCTGCATGAGATAGCAACACCAAAGCATTTTTTGTGCTTTAGTAAGTTAGTTCTACTCCCAGAAATATTTCAGGATTAGTTTACATGGGTTTAAGTATTTATGTTATTCAAACTATCTGAATTTGTGTTATCAAACAACTACTTAAAATCATAACTTGCTGCTAAAATACAGAAGGAAATGTTCTTTAAAATGAAAGTGTTTTGTGTAATAGCTTAACTAATGTTGTCATAACATGAATGTGTTTGTTTATGACTCAAATTATTTGAACCTTGCTTTCTTTTCTGTTTTGTCTCTGCTTTTCCTTTTTTCATTATTGTCATGAAATATTTGCCAAAATTGACTGCAGTATTACTTTGCTGAATTCTTTCATGCAGTCTCTTTGTAGACTGTATGTTAGCACATGTCAATCACATAAGCACTGTAAAATCAGTTATGTTTTCTCTGGATGTCTCTTCATTTGAATAGGCGCTGGTTCTCAATACAAAATAACCAACTTGTGTACCAGAAGAAATTTAAGGTAGGAGTTGAAAACTGGCTTGGGATAGTTTGGGGTTTGGGTGATGATTTTCCTGATTGATTGGGGAAACTGCTGATGTGAAGATCCTGTGTGATTTTCAACAACTTACTGCTTTCTTCTAAATTAGCTTCTCCCTTTGTAAAATGAGACTAATAGCTACACTGACAGATTCTGAGATTCCTGTGCACTGATTGTAAGCACATACTTTATTTGCTGTGGGTTTTGTAACCTAGTTGGAGCTTTAAAAGTTGTTGGTCCCAGAAGGCTTGTGCTCACTTGCTGGCAGTCAAATATTCCATGCTGTTCTCTGAGCAGTGTTGTTTAACTGTTTCAGAACTTGCTGCTCCAGTTACTTACTGATTCACACACCCAATTCAGCAATTGGGGAAAAAAGCATGAAAGCTTGATACAAAGCAGTCAGGGCTGCTAAATACATGTATTTAGTATTAAAAATGCACAGTGGTTCAGCAGTCAGTATCTGCCTTGTTGCTGGTGGGAAGTGCAGCTGTTTTATGTTAAATCACCAAGTTCAGCTCTGCCCCAAGCCACAGAAGCCTTTTCAGTCAGGTTTTGGGCCTCTGCTCCTTTGTTTACTGTTCTAGAATCTGCTTTTGCACCAAGGAGCTGTAGCTGTTCTTCAGGTTGGGAACAAACAGAGACTGTATGGAGATGGTGGGGGAAAAAAGAAGGAGCTTATGGCAATTAATTCTTCTTCACTGCAAAAAGACTGGGATCAGAGGCTGTTCCTTGCTATCTGAGGCTGTCAAATCAAGCAGCTTCATTTCTGTGGTTGGAAAGAAAACACACAGTTGAGTTTGTTTGAGCATGTTTGGTTGGGCGTTCTGTGTTTGTGAATTCTCATTGCTCTTTTTTTTAACTGCACCTTTAAAATGGTGATAGCTCAGAATGGAATTCTTATGAATTAAATCAAATTTTCAAAACTACTGCATTTAGCTTCTGGGGTTTTTTATGTGTCACTTAAAGTACTGCTGATTTAAGTATAAGGTTTCTGATTTAATAGTGAGTTAATGACATTTCTTAGAGTATCTTTGTAGTTTGAATACTGTTATTTAAATTTAAGGTGCTGATTATTCAGTAGATTGGATTGTAGATCTCCAAATCCACTGAGTTCAAATTTTATTTTTGAAGGAAAAAATTAGTGTAACCAGGCAAATAGAATTCAATGATTAATCAGGATTGAATTATTCTCTTATTATCAACTATATTATTTTTTCTCTGTGACTCTCTTGTTGACTTTTGTCTCGTAGGATAATCCCACGGTGGTTGTTGAGGACTTGCGGCTCTGCACAGTTAAACACTGTGAAGACATAGAGAGACGATTCTGTTTTGAGGTGGTTTCTCCAACAAAGTAAGGAGAAGCAGTGCAGTATGTTTATTTAAAAATAAAAATAATTACATGTAGTTGTTTTAAAATGTAAGATTAATGTTTCTCTTGGGATAGATCAGAACAGGAAAAGTATCTGAAAAATTCTGCTCTCTGAAATTTTGGCTGAGAGTAAGTGATGCTGTGAGAAGTGTCCCTGGTATTTCGTTTACTTTTGGCATTAAAATAAACATGCATTCTTGTGCTTTTTGCATAAATGACTTGTGGTGCAGGGCTCTGCTGGGGCTTAGTAGTAGCTGATACTATCAGCTGCTTAGTAATGTAGAAAATAGGTCTCAGTTTCTCCATGTTTCTGATTGGTGCAATGAGAGAGAAGCACTTAAATAAGCTGTTGTCTCAGTCATGTTGAATTATACTTCAGAATGCAGTAATGAAACTACTAAAAATGAAACTGCTAAATGAAAAATAAAATTAATTTTCAGCTCTAGCAGTGCATTGGCTGTACTTAGGGAATTTTGGCATCCTGCCACAGCAAGGGCAGGACATGGATTCCTTGTTAGTGATTGTGAGATGTGACCATATTTAAGTTTTTGATACGAGGTCAACTTGCTTGCAGGTCTGGAGGTTATCTACACTTTCCACTCCTCCTTAGATTTCTCTTTTGAGTAGATTGCTGTCCATCCTGATGTTTGCATCCCCAGTTGTAGTTCACTATAACATGCATTTTGCTCTTGTTTGCCTGTGCTTTTTCAACCCATAAGTGTTGGTGTGCTTTTTCAACCCATAAGTGTTGGAACAGTTTTATACTTCATGACCTGTTTCTTTTACTGTTGATGAGCAAAGTAGTTCATTCTGTCATAGATCTTTAAAGTTACTCTCTTGATGTCATTGAATGAAAGTGTGTTTTCAAGGACTGATACCTGTGACTTGTGTCACAAGTGTAAAATGCATTTGAGGATATAAAAAAGAAAAATTTGGAATAAGAAAAGGAATAGGAAACTAAGCCATTGTCAGTGATTTTGGAAGAGTAATTTCTCTATCTATATTAGCATTACCTGCAAATAATTTTGAAATAAGGAATTTGCAGCTCACAAAGGGTCAGCTGCTTTGTTATCTTAAAATAAATGTGTTTATTAGATGATGCCTACTAAACTTGTGATAGCAAGAAACTTGTTCCATAAAAAGAGACCCCTGAGCAATGTGCTGTTGGATGTCAGCTGCTTGGCCACTGTCTCTGAGCACTTTGTGATTTGTCCCAGGAGCTGCATGCTGCAGGCTGACTCGGAAAAGCTGCGGCAGGCGTGGATTAAGGCTGTTCAGACCAGTATTGCCACAGCATACAGAGAAAAAGGGGATGAATCTGAGGTGAGTTTAATAATCCACCAAACAACTACCTCCCTTTAGATCCTGAAAATTTTAAATGCATAAAGCCTCTTTTAATGAGAGAGAAGAAAAGAAACAATCCATTGTTTGTCTTCCAGTGGAAAGGCAATGAAATTCTGAAGGCTGTGAATTATATCTGATATGTCTTTCATTCATCATGTTAATGTTACTATGGTCTGTATGTTTTCTTGAGATTTCGCTGTAGGTGATTAAATATCATGGGGTATTCTTATATTGAGTTTTATATGTCTTCTAAAAACCTAAACTTTTTTTTTTATTCTGTGGCTTGCCTTGGCCTTGGCAGGAGAGACTTTTCTTGGATTTTAGTGTACAGTCAGTATCTGTGGAACTTTAATTTCTTTAGTTTAGCATGTCTCTTAATTGGTTTGTTTGTGTCTTTTCTCTTTCAGAAACAGGAAAAGAAATCATCCCCTTCTACTGGGAGCCTAGAATCTGGGAGTGAGACCAAAGAGAAGCTGCTGAAAGGAGAGAGTGCTCTGCAGAGAGTGCAGTGCATTGCTGGCAATGCTGCCTGCTGTGACTGTGGTTTGGCAGATCCTCGCTGGGCCAGTATCAACCTGGGAATCACACTGTGCATCGAGTGCTCTGGGATACACAGGTTGGGGAGCTCCTCACAGCTGCATTTCATTTGTGCATTGCCTTAATTAGCAAGGGTGGTGTTTGCCTCTTCAAAGGTACATTGAAAGAAAATTAGAGACCCTTGTTTGTAAATAGAATTAACGTAACTACTTTATTTGCATAAATTAATGGTAAATCTGTCTGAGGTGAGATAAAACATGTAGTTACAGATTAATGTTTTTTCCCATGTTGTTTAGGAGCTTGGGAGTCCACTTTTCAAAAGTAAGATCTTTAACGTTGGATTCATGGGAACCTGAACTCCTAAAGGTACAGTATTTTTGAAACAGGTTTCTATTCAGTACTTAGATTGTTGTTCTAAAGCCTCTGCATCAGAAAGTCCAATGCAGGAAACACATTTGTACCCAGTGTGTCTTGCAGTTTTAAGCAGAAAATGTTTATACTTGTGTGTTGGTTTATTTTAATTCATACTTTCTTACACTCCATAGTAATTTGTGCTACAAACTTGCAATTCAGAACAGCTTACAACACCTTCAGGTTCCCAAGTGCACTCTGAGTAGCAAGTTTCATCTGATACTTTCAACATGTAAAAAGGCAGATCTGTTTACAAACCAATAATGTCTTTCAGTGGGCTGAAAATTTTGGAAGTGATATATCAGCCTAAAGCATGATCATACTCAAAAATTTGAATGTCAGCTCTTAACAGTGAGATGCTTCTGGCCTATAGAGAATACTCATGCAGCTGCTTTTGTGTGCCAAATTTCTAGCTTGAACCATGGTTTTAAAAGTCATATGACAATGAAATACTGAAATAGGAACTCATGCACGAATGCATGTGTGCAAGTGGATAACTCATGCAAACATTTGTTTCTAGCTGTGATGTTCTGGCACTTAGGAATTGCTTCTCTATTCTGAACAATCAAAAGACAATGTGCTTTGTGGTTAAATATTTTTTTTATCAACATGTTCATGAGAAAACAACCAACCAACCCCCACGCCCACTCAAAAAAAAAAAAAAAAAAAGCTGTACCTCTTTTATTATTCATGTAAATATCAGAACTAAATATGCTATCTGGTATTAGAAACAAGAAATCTGTTCATTGCAATCAATAGGGTTAAATTCTCCTGTGTAGGCTTTTGTCTTTGTTCCTTTTCTATAGTTGTATCAGATTGTGTCCTTTGGGTAAGGTGGAATACGGTTGATTGAATTGTCTCTTGCTGATGGGCAAAGAACAGCTCCTGTCAAAGCTGGTAGAAAAGCACCTTTGTTAATGAGGCCTGCAGGTGTCATTCTGGTGGTTGTTTTTTCAGGCACTTTAAGAGTGACTAGATTTTTTTCTTATCTTACTCAGAATTTGGTCTCTATTCACTGATTGTTTCTTTATTATCATATAAACCCATGCTTATTTCTGCTAGTGTACTTTTAGCAGTGAAAACACTGAGTTGTAAATATAGGCTGAGTGAGGTTAAAAACAGCTGAATAGGTAGATAAAGCTTTTTGCAACTATATTTGAGTTTTTTTCATTTTGCTTTATAGCTTATGTGTGAATTGGGAAATGATGTTATAAATAGAATATATGAAGCGAAGCTGGAAAAAATGGGAGTAAAGAAGCCACAATCTGGAAGTCAAAGGTAGTATTTTACCAGCAGTACTTGTTGCTTCCTTTTTTTGTTGCTTCCCTTAACCTTGCCCTGTAAAAGCTGCTGCCACTTAACTGTGTTACACTCCTTTAAAGTACTCATTTCCCTATATCTCTCCTTTTCTCACTCTCTCTGTTTATTGGGCACTCCTTCTGTTGGTCCCTTCTGCTTCTGCTGTTCATTTGTTCTTTTTGTGATCTCGCTCCCTCCTTTCATGACAGCTCTAGAGCATCACTGTGGACATGTGGATTTTGTTTCCTCTCTGCTGGGCACCAGCTCAGCCAGCTGTCCTTGGTGTGTGAGTGCTCCTGGAAGGAGCCTGTGGCTGTTCCTTTTGTTTACAGTGACTTTGTTCTTCCATTTGACTTTTGTTCCCTGTTCCTCAGAATGTTCTCATCTTCCTACCTACATTGTACATGAGCTCTGCTGCTTTACAGCAGCCTTCAAATCATTTTACTGCTGTCTTCTATTTCTCTGATGCTAATCTGTGTTTGAAGGTAGATTCCCAATGCTTTTTGCTTTTGTATAGGCTCTTAAAACTTGCTTTTTTACTACCTTTCCAGTTCTATGCTGCTTGCTGCCCAGTAGTTTTATAGTATAGAAAACTGCATTTTGTGAAGTGTTGGCCACTTGGAGACAGTGATGATAATGTAAACAAAGTAGGAGATTTGCTAGATATTCCTTCTAGTGGTAACTGCTTTTCAGCAGTTCCAATGCAATAATTACAGCTCCTTTTATCAGTTTGGCACAACTGCTGTTGTGTTTTAAGCTGATAACCTCAGGTTACAAGGAAAAATACTTCAGTATGTGATATGGAACTGATGGCTGTGCCTACCTAGGGTTTGTTATTGTTTTCTTGTGTAATCTTAATGTTCCTGTAACAGATGCTGCAATTTGTATTTATGTAAGAAACTAAATAAATGTTTATTAGTAGGTTATTAACAATGTAAACTTGTATAAAGCTTTAATACAGGTAACATAGAGTAACTAATGCTTATTTCTTCCACATACCACTTTCCAAAGTCTCTGTCTGAAAGTAAATACATGTTTGTGAACTTAACAAAATTACTTTCTTTTGAGCCTTATGCAAAATTTAATCATGAATCCAGAAAGTGACAGTGTGCTTTGCATCTTTCTGACAATGTGCTATGGGTGTGTCTTATGTGCAATGCCAAGCTACAGTTTTGGTTACTGACTTTAGTACAAAGTAGACATTCTTTTAATACATGAAAATACTAAAATATTAGCTTACTAACTCCAGGAATTTTGTATATGACAGGCAGGAGAAGGAGGCATACATCAGAGCAAAATATGTGGAAAGAAAGTTTGTAGAGAAGCAAGCTGCATCAGTACCTCTGCCTGAGCCTGGAACAAAAGTTTTGCCTCCAAGTCAGGAAGAGAAAAGGCACAGTGGCCCTGAAAAATCCCTTTTGGCAGGGGAACAAGGTGCAGCATCCCACAAAGGTATTTACACACTTCTCTCCTTAGCTGTATTACTCATATTCTTTTTAAGGTAACATATTTTTATATTAATTGACTTCTGCCTCGTGCAGACTATGGAATCTGTTTTTTTAATGGGTTGTAGCCTAGTGTAGAGTGCAGGGAAGAAACTACTTCTTCAGAGATGTGCTTTTTTACACGGGGAAGGATTGGAATGGGGATGCTTAGAACTCAGAGTCATATTAACCACCTTCTCTCCTCGGTATTTTCATCCTCTTGGTTTTTCCAATAACGTTCTCTCCTGCCCTGTCCCTTCCTCACTGCCTGCTTTGTGCTTTGCTAACCTGCATGGCCCAGCGGTGGCTGTAAGTAGCGACGAGGCGAGGCGGGAGTCTCTGTTCTGTCCCGATGAGCTTGATTCACTCTTCTCCTACTTTGATACCTCTTCAAAACTCCGTAGTAGTAAGTACTACAGCTGTGGCGTGTTCACTGTTTGCACTAGTGGTCCATTGTGTGTTGTGGCCATCTCCCTGCTTCAATCTGTTGTCTCCAGGCTGCTGCATTGCTTAGTATTTTCATGAAATAATTTAAGCTTTTTTACTTATCCTGATTTTTTTTTTCATTTCTAGTTATCTTTGACATTTTTTATCAGTATTGTAAATGTTATGGTTACAAAATGTGACTTCGTATTTTTCTGTGGATGCATTAAGAATATTGAACAAGAACAAGCCATTTTTTTAAAATTATGTTCAGGACCAAGTATAAGAGCTTGCTTTATTATCATGGTATCTGTGAGGAGCAGGTAGCTTCAGCTCTGCATAGTAATTGCAGTTTCTCCCCAAAACAGTGCGAAGCAGTGACAGTGGGATCCAGCCAAGCACTGATGACAGCAGAGAACACCTTGCCTCTACTATATCAGCCAACAGTTTGTATGAACCAGGTGTGTTAGGCTTTGCCCTGTAAGATGAAAATTTAATCACTTGGCAGCAGTTTCTTTTTCTAAAAATGATCAGTGTTGGTGATGCAATTCACATCTGCTATCCTGGTTGAAATGCTTTTGACAAGGATAAAATTTGCCTGAGCCATCTTTCTTTTGGGCTTGCTACTAAAAATGACATTTAATCCTTCTAAATGGGTTCAAAGAACTATGGTTTTTTCCAGACAGATGAGGTTGATCCCAAATGCATGATCCTTTTATAAATAAATAAATCCACTGAGATAGAATTCCTCTTGAGTAACAGATAGTAGGCTTTTATGTGCTATTTGTGCATTCTTGCTTAATTTTTCTGTTTCTTATTTTTGTGGAATTGACCAAGTCTTTAAACATCGTTCCTTCAACTCAGAAGTTGTATAAGTTGATGAATGAAATTATTTGCTAATTTTAGCATGCTGTTCTGACAGATATATTGAGTATGGCTTCTCAAAATTTCCAAAACATTTCTTTATAAAGCAGACCTATTCTTCTATATGAAAGCACTCTCTTAAGGTATCCAGTAGTTCACAGGTGTTATTGCAGACAGGCAGCATGGAGCTTGGATCTTTTTTGATTATGTTGTAGAAATATTTATGATGCTGTAACTCACAAAAGTTTCTATGTAGCAACATCTTTATCTCTCTGACTTCACTCCATATAATCATTACTGAGATTAAGAGAAAGAGACTTTGATTTAGTCCAAAGGATTATAGCCACAGCAAGTAATTGGTAAATGACAGTGGTATCTGTTAACAAAAATTAGGTCAGAACAGTATATGCCTCAAACTCAGGTGTTTGAGATAAAGATATATTTGTATGACTACATCTTTGCAGAAAATGAGTTTTATTCATATCTTGCGGTTTACAGTAAAACACATTCCAAACCTTAATTTTTTAGAAATTACATGGAATATGTAGATTGAAGTATATACTTATATACTGTGCCAGTAATGTGGAGAGAATGTTTTCTGTGCAATAATAGTTCTGTGAAGAGACTGTGCCTGAATACTGGAGCTAAAGGCATCTGTGAATTCCCCTGGCAGAATGGGGCAACAGTACATAGCATTGTGCAAAAGCTGAGCTACCTATTGCCAGAGAAATGATGTTTTGTTCAGAATTCCAAGAGGTACCTTGTTAAAACAGGAATTGGGTAAGCAATTTTTTTTTCTTTTCAGAAGGAGACAAGCAAGAGTCTCCAGTGTTCTGTGACTCCAAGCAGCATAGTCCAGGATTGCAGTTGTATCAAGCTGCCTTTGAAAAAAATCTTCCTCACATGGCAGAAGCATTGGCTCATGGAGCTGAAGTAAACTGGGTCAACGTGGAAGAAAACAAAGCAACACCACTCATTCAGGCAGTGAGAGGGGTATGTGATATACAGCCCTGCTGATGGGGGAGGAGAGCAAGGGAAATAATGATATTTCTGTGTCACTGTTCTTTCTGAGCTGCTTGCTTCCCTAATAAATGATAATATGATGTTGAAGTTATGCTTACAGTGTTCTTTTAGAGTTGTTTCTGAAATATTTTTTCTTGTTAATGTTTTTGTTTGGAATTCTATGTCTAGTAGTGTTTAAAGTTGAAAGCAACTCCCTTTAGTTTGCTTTGCTGGGTGGCTCAATGGTGGGAAGGCAGAAGAGGTTTGGTTTGATTCTAGAGATCTGGTGCTGAGTTGTTTCTTTGTTTTCATTCTGTAGGGTTCCTTGGTTACTTGTGAATTTTTGCTGCAGAATGGGGCCAATGTGAACATCCGAGACATGAAAGGAAGGGGGCCCCTGCACCATGCCACAGTTCTAGGACACACTGGGTAACTCCCTGCCCCACTATTTGTACATGGCCAGCCTTTACTCTAGTTGTTCATGGGAAGCTTCTTCATTGCCCCACATATTCTGATATTTTAATACTATTTCAGATGATAAGAGTTTTTCTTAAGCTCTGGCTGTGAGAAAGGAAATACTATTTTGATTTAGCAGTCTCATCCACTAGCAAAACACACATGTTTTCTAATGTGGATTAAATAAATGGTTGGCTTACTAGTCTGTTAATATGTTCTAGATGAACTGCACTATTTTGATATATATGAGACTTTTGATGATTTAAGCTAAATACATTGTATCTAGCCTCGCTTTATTAGCTTTTTTCCAATATTGTCTATATTTTTTTTCTAACCAGACAAGTGTGCTTATTCCTAAAACGAGGAGCAAACCAGCATGCCACTGATGAAGATGGGAAAGATCCATTGAGTATAGCAGTGGAAGCTGCAAATGCAGATATTGTAACACTGTAAGTTGTACATTCTGTTTTCTGACTAGATAACTTAAATTTTGCTATTCTGTTTCAAGTTAAAAATAAAATAAATGTCAAAATTCCTGTACATAAAAACAGGAGGGAACAAAAGAAAAATCAAAATACTCGATCTATAGATGACCTCTTTGATGTGAGATTCAGGAGAGCATTGTAGGTCTTGCATTATAGTTTTTTGTGCTTTAAAGGTGACATTGTTCCTTTTGTTTTCTGCACGGCAGGTTGCGTTTAGCAAGGATGAATGAAGAAATGCGTGAATCAGAAGGACTCTATGGGCAGCCAGGTCAATACTCCTCTAATAACCACACTGAAATGCAGTATAAGAAGTGTATACAGGAGTTTATCAGTTTACAATTAGATTCTTAGTGTCTGAGGGAAATTTAAGATTGCTTCATACAATAGTGTTTTTTATAAATGAACACATTCTAAAGCTTCATTGAAATTCAGTGGTGTGACGTTGTCAGAGTGCTTAGGGAACCTAAAAGGAGACTGTTTAAAGAGCATCATTATAGCAGTGTATATACTACAGCCATGACACCCTATTTTGCTGGTAGTTGTCCACAGTTTTCTCCTACTGCTGTTCCATTGACATTTGTGTCATGTTAGGATTTACCTGACATTATTTAGTAGCAGCTTTCTGACTCAGCTTGCTTAGAGACTGTTGAAGAGTTCATCTTATTCCAGGACACCATTCTCCTTCCTGTGGAATGGTCCACTTTTTCTTTTTTTAAGAAAAAAACCCTTGCACACCAATGTACAAAATGTACATCAAATATTTCAAACTGCCTCCAGACAAAAATAGGAAAGTATTATTTCCTTAAATTTTATTTTTAAATATTTTTATTTGTTAAGATACTAAAAAGAAACAAAGCAGTCATTCTTAAGTATGTATTTTTGTATGCAGAGTTTCTTTCTGTTTGGTTAAAAAACAAGTAGAAGCTGGCAGATACTTGAGCCAACTCCAGCAGAAAAGTAACAAATTATATTTAATGCATATGTGCAACTTTATTCTCAGGCACTCAGACCTAATTTACACCGTGTTCTGATATTTGCTTCCATAGGAAGGTAATTTAATATCATGCAAGTACCAATAATGAAGGCACACTTGATTATGAAGTTAGACAGCTAAAAACACCCTGCTGTTCCTGGCAGAAGTGAGAGGTGAACCTTATTTTTCAGGTTGACTGCTGAGTACTCTCAGTTGACTCCTATAAAGCCCTTATGTGCTTTCCACTGAGGAATTGGGCAGGGGGGATGTTACCAGATTGGAGCAGTAGAATCTAGAGACTGCAGCTGATGCAATCTGATCCAGACACTTTACAGCTGCTAAGGTGAGATTGACAGTGAAGAGTAGATTTGCCACAACAGGCAGAGCTTGCCCAAAGTCAGGGGGAGGCTTTCATTAGAATAACTTCTGAAATTAATGTCACAAGCTGGAGCAGTGTCCCAGCCAGAGAACTTACTGTGTCTTTGGATAGCACAGCTCTGCCCCCTTCACTCTGGTACTTGGTGCAGTTTCTTTTAAAAGTTGGATTCAATATTTGTGTTTTGAATGTTTTTGTCTGCTGTAGAAGGGTTGTGTCAGTGTAAGCACAGAACCTGTCTGCTGTCAAAAGGTGTCACAGCTTTCTGTGGTTTTAAGGGATGCAGGTCTTTTTCACTCCTTATACATGTTAAATTATCTGCACTGCCCTTACTTTAGAACTCCAGTGTTCCAAAATTATGATTCTAGAAGTAAATAGGGATTTTCAAGACAATTGTATATTTGCTGGTAGCTGTGTGAGGGTAAATATCATTGTATGAGTTTGCTGTCACCAGAGTGAAGCCAACTGCCTATTTCTCAGCTCTAGCAATGCAGCTGATAAACAACTGCTCATGTAGCTAATGGCATCAAAATTTATAATTTAAATATATATGGCTGGTTTGAGCTAATGAGAGAATGAATATATTGCTTTGCAAGGTACAGTTGGTCTTCCAAAGCATTCCTGGAATGGGAACTAGCTGCAACCAGCTTTAAGAAGTTATTTCTGGTGGTAGAAGCCATATGCACAGTAGTGCTGTTTCTGTATAATACTTGAGTGCTCATCTCCTGGTGCTACAGTATGTCTTGCTAACTCTTTGATATTAGCATTGCTACTTTTTCTTCCTACCTTTTCTTGAATGTATGATGTGTGCCTTTTGAGTTACTCTGGTGTGAAATGGTAAAGCAGTGTTACAGTATTTTTGTACATATAATCTGCACTTTAGGGAAAACATTGCTTGGAAAGGGAACTTCCAGAATTCAGTTTTAAAGTAGAAATTTAAAATAATTATAAAGTTTACAGTATTACGCATATTAATGCAACGTACAAACTAAAGGGGCACTTTATTTTAGTCTATTTTTGTATCTAATATTTTTGTTATGTAATAGAGACAAAGCCAGAGCCACGATGTATCTTTCAAAAATAGCTTTTCCTTCTTTCAAGTTAATTTGAAAGAACCAAGTGTGGCAACTTGAACTGCAGTTCTCATTCACCAGTGGAACCCACTTCTGTATTGAAAGCATAATTGCTTTTATCACAGAAGCCTAATTCTGCTTTTGCCCTTCATAGCTATTCTTTTGGTGAATGTTACAGCTCCATTCTGTGCTGGTCTCCCAGAGCAAGAAGTTCTCACAAGCTGTTACAATAAAACCTGTCCTGTGCCTGCTTCATCTCTAGAACACAGAATCACTGAACGGTTTGGGTTGGAAGGGACCTTAAAAATCATCTAGTTCCAACCCCCCTGCCATGGGCAGGGACACTATACTTGAAATTAAATCTGAAAACCAAAAGGGAATTTCTCTAGAACTGACTTTTCCTAGTACAGCAGTATTGAATGTATTCATCTTTTAAAGTCTGGGAAGAATTGTGTTACTGGCCTGTTAAATATTTCTGGAAGGTCAGTTATTATTTGTGAAAGTGTTTTTAAAAGAATGGAGTCTCATCTCCAAAAGAATGATAGCTTTAATATTGCAAATGTGTATTAAAAAATTGGAAAAAAACACAATCTAACTTTTCCCAGTAGTGCAAACTTTTAAGCACAAAAACATTCTTTTCTTCCACAATCATGTTAGAAAAAAAACATGTTCATATTTGACGTACACGATGAGAGAGATTTGGGGTTGATTTCTTTGTCGTGCTATAAATCAAGCTGTCAGCAAGAAACAGTAGTGCTGGGATCTTGTGTCCTGTGTGGCCATCTGTATTGGGAAGACTCTCAAATTTGGATGGCTACATAGCTCCTGACCCAACCCAATGTTTGATGCATTAGATTCCTTTTGAAGACGAAAGGGTATGGTTAGTGTTTTAAACCAGAAATTGAGCTCAAGGCCCAAAATGCTCCATTAGATGAAAGAACGTGAAAATGAATGAAAAAATGTCCATTTTAAAGTGGCAAAAGAATGACTTGGCAATGACTCAAGAAGTAATCACTCCTGAATGTGTTTTCCTGTGTAGCCAGGGAGGGGGAGGAACACATTTTGGAATATATTGTAGCAGTAGGGTTGCGTTCAAGCACAAAGGGTGATGATTTAAAAAAAAGATTTTTAGGGGAAGTATCAATTGTTCTTATAGATCAAACTGAAAAATGTAATGAAAGATGTAGATGAACTGAATGTAGAAATTTTATTTTTGCTGAAGTAATAGACAAGAATAATTTATGAACAATAATTTATCTACTTAAGATTGCTTTTTTTAATATATATATTATTGTTTGCTGATTGTTTCTTTCGTGGAGAATTCTGTTTGGCTGTAAGAATTCTGATCTCTGTTTCCAAGTAAATCTTTATTTATGCCATAATTCTTTTTTTCTGTAAAGAATCTTGGTTAGCAGTTCCTTGCAAAAACAAGGATTTTATTCTTTAACAGCTAATAAATATTTTTTTCTTTTTAAGTTGCTTTAAAGTTTTTTAACTTTTCCTTTCTAACTCTGAACTTTCCTCTGTGTGGCTGCCTGTGAGGTACAATTTCAGGTATAGTTTGGCTTTGTTTAATTTGCTTCTACAGAACATGCATGCAAGTAACCAGTCCCTCAGAGTTCACATCAGCATCACTCCATCTAGAAGCAGTATTCATACATGAATGAAGTGTTACACAGTAATTGATAGCACAGTAGGGCATTTGTGTAATGGTGGGTGATGTTGACTATTACAAATGTTTAAAAGTGTTTCTCTTTTCTTTTCCACCTAGGAGATGAAATTTATCAGGACATTTTTCGTGATTTTTCTCAAATGGCATCAAATAATCCAGAGAAGTTAAACCGCTTCCAGCAGTCAGATTCCCAGAAGTCTTAAGTGTCAAGAAGGAAAAGAACCTGAAGCTTATAGTGCAAGTCTTTTTTTACTTTAACAGAATGAATTGTATGCATTTTGTTAGATAGTTTGGATAAAATGACCACTCCAATGTAGCTTTAGATGGTGGTAGCTGGGGAAGTGTATGAGTTGGTTTATGTTCTCCAGTACATATACCTCAGCAGCTGAAGATGTTTCAAGCCCCTGAGTCCCTGCTGGCTGAGTGTAAAGCAGCCCCTGTCCATGGCCAGCGCTGGCAGCTCGGGGGTGGCAGAGCTGCAGGGAGCTCACAGCAGCTCTGCTGCCCAGGGCCATTGCTGGCATTGTCCCCCTGCCGCCATAAACAATGTGCCTCTCACAGAAGGTCTGGGTTGCATTTTCTGGGACTGTTTGGAAGGGAATTTGGGCAATGATTCACTGAGTTGTCCTTCTATTTGTGGGACTGCAGCTCAACAGATTCTCTTGTTCCTGCGGTGACTCTGGTTAGAGGTGGGCTCTTCTTCACAGATGTGACAGCTCCTGCTCTTCTGCAAGCTCTTCCCCAGTGCAAGCTCTAGCACCAGGCTGGCCTTTATGCTGGTGACTGCAGGTCAGTCACAAAGGGATATATCCTGGGGACCAAACCCTTAAGAGCAGTCCATTTTCCTTTTTTTTCTTTTCCTCTTAAATTAAACTTTCAGTGCAGCAAGTATCCTTCTAAATGAGCATGTGGAACCTTTCATGAAAAATAAACTTACTCCTTTTGGACATGATGTGGGGTTTGTTTGTAGTATTTTGACATGAAGACTTGAAATTTGAGACATGAATGTAAATAGTGAGCCAACAAAGTTTGTGTAGAATAGTTGTACAAAGGCTGTTTCTCCTTTTTGCTGTTCTCACTACAGGCCCTAAGCTCAGTATAAAAGTCTCATGTCTTGCAGCCACTCAAAGTTTAGGACAATCAATCCCTTCTATCAGGAAGCAGCAGCCCTTGTATGATTTGCAATGATGTGTGTGTTTATGTGTTGTCTAAACTAAGGTGAGCACAGGAAAAACTAGAATTTCAGTGGATACTTCTGTCAAGTAATGAATGAGCACAGTCTGCAACTGGGTTGTGAGGGCAGCAAGACAATTTGCTTTATGCAGTAGTGAGCCCCACTCTGCCCCTGTGCATGTATAAATGGTGTCTCAAGATATATGCTTATGTATCAGGATATTTATACCTAGATAATAATCCTCCTAAACCTCAAACCAGCAGATGCAATTCTTTATCCTCTATTTGTCTACCCTATGGAGAGAGCTTAAGCAGAGTTTTTAGGTGACATAGTATCAATGTGAGTTTTCAATAATCCTAATAGCTGTGGCATTGTTAACCTGCTGTTTAAGTGTATTTAGGAAATGAATTGGCTTTTCTCCATGGAAAGATAAGCAAAACTGGGATAAAATAAATTGAAATCTGTAAACTAGGGTAAAGTTAAACTTTCTGGCATGTAAGAAGGTATTTCAAACATTTATAATTCTGCATCCAATGTGTAATAATCTGCATATTATTAGTGCTACAAAATTAGTAGTGTTGTAGAATTGTCCAGTGGATTTTATTTCCAAGCAGAATAATCTTGCAAGACAGTTCTTGTTTTGTATGTGGTCTAATTATGGTAGGAAAAGCAGATTCTGCCCGTTTAAAATGCCCATTTAGTCTGAATAATAAGAAACTTAAGGATATCACCTGTAAGCAGTGATTTCTAGTACGTTGGTTTTTAAATAGCTGCCTATGAAATGATAATGTACTTCCTAATCAGCAGTATTTACCAGCAAATGGGTGTTTTAGTAGATCTTAGAGAAAGTAAGGTTCCTGGTGTACAGATGGGACAATGTAAGATATGGCTGCATAATACACACCTTAGACACAGGTTTTTCTAGATGTTTCTTTCCCAGCCTGGCTGGCAGGCAGTGTGTAGTGGGATTGGCTGGAATGTAAAGCTGCCTAAAGCTTAGTGGCATAATTGCTGTCTCAGTCCAGGCTGCTGGAGAACAGGTCTGAGAGATTTATTTCAAATCTTGACAGGTGATTTCCTCCCTGGCCACAAAATCTCTGTGACAAATTCTGCAGGATGATTTCTCTTGACTAAGAAGTTGTTTTCCTGTAGCTGTACATGTCCATGTGTTGTGTTCCTGACTCTCGTCTGTCTGGGAAGCAGTGTCAGTCTGTCTGTGCTAAAGGATGAACCCCACCTGACTGACAGGTGATGTGACTTGTCAGGAGCTCTGGAGTTTCAATGGATTAGGGAGTAGGTGTGTCACCTGTGATCCTCAGCCTTGTTCCCCTGGCCTTTTGGGAATGATGGGATGTCCAGTATAAACTGCACTCTGTTAAAGCCTTTTTCAGGTTCATATAAACTTAAATTTCTGAATGATCATATTGAATTATGCCACTACCTGTGTTAGACAGTTGGAATTTGTTCACATGGATTTAGGTGAAGGTGAATTTGGATTGTAGAGGTATTTCTTTGCTTTCACAAACAGCCCACATTGCAATCGGATGGATGTGTGTTCCAGGTGCTCATTAATTAGTACATTGTGGACTTCAGCCTCTCTGCCCATTAGGACCTGATCCAGGAAGTCACTGATATCAGTGGCAGTCTTTCCACTGATTTTGGAGATTTTGGATTGTACCATTCGTGGCTTTTAATGTTACAGTGCTAAAGGATCCTGTATTAATACTGCATTTTTCACTCTGGGGGGGTTTATATTTTACATGTTTGTATACTGAGCTGAAATAGTTTTAGAAAATGCAACCAGACCTTCCAACTGCTGTCAGCAACTCCCTGTACAAGAGGAAGTTTCTCCTGTTTTGCATTATGACATCAGTACACGTGTTGTCCGAATTACTAGGTCTCCTGGATAGAGCATAAACTTTGTAGCACTAAACTAAAAAGGTGAGAAGTAGAACAAGTGGAGGGTTGATGTCATGTTTCCAGGACTTTGGTGCTTCTCTGCAGCCATCTGTTTTAAATTGTGGATGTTACCTCTGCTGCTTCACCTTGAGAATCTCAAATATAACACAGTGACTATGAAACAACCCTTTGATGAAACTGAAACTAATAATATGTAAGTACAAAGGACATGATATTTTTACAGTGTCAAAAGGACTTAGCTGATTATTCTGATTCTTCAATACACAAAGTATTTTGAGAATCAATTTTTCAGGCTACAATCTCTGCCCCATTCATTATGGACACTTTTTCCCAAGTTGGAGTTTATGGCTTGTGCGTTCTGACAGCCAGCATGCCTTGCTCCTGTGCTTACACAAAGGCACAGTTTTAAAACAGGGACAACTCTGGAGAGGCACTACTGGGGAAAAGGATGAGTGTACCACTTTGGTATATACCCTTTCATATGCTTGCTTTATCTTTCTGCATACAGTATTTTCTTGTTTCTCTTCCCATGGAAGGAGATGACAGAGGAGGAAAAATTCCACTCACTTTTCTGTTAGAAGCCTAAGTTTTCCATGTCTTGACAGAAATCGCCATGAAATCATCGTTTCCTCAAGCAGAGACGTTACTTTCTCCGAAGTAATGAACTTTTTGTTTTCCCTCTGCGCGTTCCTCTGTACTCGGTGTTTTTTAAGCATTCCAGCAGTAAAATGTAAAAAAACCCTTTTCCCCCTTAAGCTGTAATTGTACAGACTGTATACTCCGCCCTCCTTCGCGTTATGTACGGCTGTAGAGTTTGTATCTAAAACTTGACTGTGGCGTGTGTGGTGTGTCATTGTCCGGGCCGGCCCGGTGTCCCCGCCCTGCCGCCGGGGCGGGCCCGGGCCCGGGCCCGGGGGCGGTGCCGCCCCGCCATGGCGGCGCTGCGGGGCTCGGCGCGCCGGGGCTGCCTGCGCTGCCCGCAGCCCGCGGCCCTGGCGGCGGCCGCGGCCGTGGCCGTCTGCGCCTTCTACTACCTGGGCGGCGGCGGCGAGACCTTCTCCAGCGCCACCCGCCGCCTGCGCGCCACGCCGCCCGCCCCGGCCGGCCCGGGGCCCCGCGGGCTGCACCTCCTCTTCATGTTCACCAAGGCGGAGCGCAACCCCGCGCTCCGCGACAAGGCGCAGGCGGCGCTGCGCTCGCTGCTGCGGCACGGCCGCCTGGGCGCCGCCGAGGTGCTGCACCTCCACCTCGTCACCGAGGGCGCCAGCCGCGACATCGGCCTCGGGCTGCTGCGGGACCTGCTGCGCGGCGCCGCCTTCCGCCACCAGGTGCGCGGGGCCGAGGGGCGGGCCGGGCCCGGGGAGCGAGCGGGGTCCTGTGGGGGTCCTGCGGGGCCTTCCCGCGGCGCTCTGGGAGCGGCGGGAAGGAGCTCCCTCAGCCAGAGGCCCGTGTGCGGCTCCCAGCAGAGCGGTTCGCTCCCACTCTGCTGGAGGAGCTCCCGCTGCTCCCCGGTCTCAGGAGTCTTGAGGGGCTCGCTCTGTGTCCCCACCGCCGCTGCCTGCGGGGAGGTGTCCCGGTGCTGCCCGGTTCTCAGCTCGTGGCCTGGGAGCACCTCCGCACACCACCTGTGCTGGAGAGGAGCGGTTGCTCTGAGCAGTGCTGCTCTCCTGCAGGCCCTGTTGGTCTTGCTGTTCAGCATCTCGGCACAAGGACCACGTGTGCTTGTATCTCGATGGGTTCCTGATCAGGAGAGAAGGTTGGCCTGCTGCTAGTGGCTCTTGAGAGCAGGAGTGGAGAGCCTGCAGGGGCTGGAGTGCATCCACGTGCAATGTTCCTTCTTCGGAGAAATGGTTCTGCCTCCCAAGTCCACAGCTAATGTGTAGTTTATGCAAGGTCAGGCTTTCCTTTGCATTAGACGGGTGTCTGAAAACTGGAGGGTTATTAAGTTCAGAGATTCCAGGTAACCTGATGCTCCTGTCCTGAGGTGCGGCTGCAGAGCATTGCTTGGAAGCGTCCTTTAGTCCTGCTGTAACTTTTATTGCTCATAAGTCCTGTATTCCATATTAGCTGAATTCTGCCAAGATGAAACTAGAAGTGCAGCCTTAACATTTTTCATGCAGACACTTTCCTGATCGATAATTCTACCACTTGTTTTCTTTAAACAAGTCCTTTCCTAGTGCTGGCCCTCAGTCAGGTCATGCACCCATGATAGGAGACCCACACTATGCAGTTGTCTGGAAGGCATGCACAGCTCCCTCAGGAGGATTCTTGCACTCCACAACAGGATGGACTGACTTGCCCCATGATGATACAGTGCTGATATGGTGCCCAACCAACATTTGTGGTATTTTGTCTCCTGGAGTGAGAGGACCCCCGGGCACTCAGTGTGCACATCGCTTTCAGTGACCCCTTTGTGTGGGTACTGCCTTACTGCCATCTGTTCCTCTGAGACTTCTCAGCAGGCACCCTGGCCAGCCTCATTTCTCCAGAGCAACTGGAGTTGGAGGCATGAAATGATTTGTCTGTTGTGGATTGGCCCCTGTCTGTAGGTGCCTGTGGAGTCACAGTGAAACCTGGCTCATGGCTTGGTGAGTATGCCTGGCACCAGAACTGCTCTCCTGGCTGTGGGCAGGCAGCATGATCTGGAGGCCTCAGGTGAGGTCTCACTCAGTGGGACAGCTGCTTCTGTCTTTCCTGGCAGAGCCTGATGTACCCTGGTTTCACTGGCTGACCTATGATTGCCAGTGTGTTTTGGACCAGTCCATTTCTCTGCTTTTGGGTACAGAGCAGAGGCTGTTCTGCTTCTCAAGCATGCAGCCTTGTCCTAATCCTGTGCCAGTTTCTGGAACACCAGCAGGTGACAGCACCTCTTTATTCTTGTTGTAGCCTATCCCATTCCTCTTCTTTACCAGTGGGAAACTTATGCCTATCTTGGACTTCTGGTGCTCCTGCTAAAATGTTGAAGATGATTGATCCTGATGCTCAGCTGGCTCCAGCAGTAACCCATCTCTATCCTGAGACCTCTCTTTTCCTGCTCCTCCTGGTGTGTGCAGAACACTCTCCTGGTTCTTATGCTCCTTTCCTAGCACAGGCCCAGATATAAGGCTTGATAAAGTGCTCAGGGGGCAGCTGGAGCCACCAAGGCCAGACTGATAAAACACCCTGAGCTTTACCTTTTCTTCATGAGGAAGTGATTCAGGCCCAGCTTTTGGAGCTGCCCTTGCCCTCCCATCCTAGCAAAGCTGGGATCAGTTGGCTTCTCTGTTAGCGTGAATCCCAGAGTCAGACATGGATCGTAACCTTTGGGGGAGGTTGTGGGCAGCTTTTCTCTCTCCCTAGGCAGAGGCAGCACTTTCAAAGTCTCCTGGAGATGGAAGCAGCCGGCTGCAGCCCGGGCTCAGTGTGCAGTGAGGGCAGAGGGGCTGTGGGGTGCAGGCGGTGGGTGTGTGGGAACAGCTTGGACCTGGACCCTGCCGGCAGGGCAGGGCTGTCCGGGCGGGGGCAGTCGCTGTGTGGCGTCACCGCTCCGTGGCCGTGCAGATGTGGCCCAGCTGTGCCCCAGCTGTGCAGCGGGAGCGCAGCCGGGCGGCGGCGGCAGAGGGAGCCCGTGCTCCGCGTGTGCGGCCGGGAGGCGGCGGGCGGACCCGGCCCGCGGCCGTGCTGCCGAGCGGGGCCTCGGTGGGCTCTCGCCGGGGCCTGGTGACAGCAGTGGCAGAGAGCGAGTCCCGCACACGACTGGCAGGGGGATCTCTGCGGCCTCTCCCGACCCCCGGCCCGCGGGAGGTGCCCGGCAGCGAGCCTGGGCCAGCCTCGGCCCACACCGTGCTTACACAGAGCAGCGGCTCACCCCGTTTCCTGCCACTCCAGGCTGTGTGCTGCGATTCCTGTGCGATTCCTGTCTCTTACTGATTCCATTTCCCTGCCATAACAACACGAACTACGCCTTCGGCTCTCTGCTCATCCTGTTTTCCTGTTCAGATGAGCCCCACGAAGGACGCTGCTGGGGTGGATGTTAACTGGGCTGCCATCACACCTTGCTTACAGAGACCTGTGAGGATGATCGCCGTGGGAAGGAGGGGAAGTTAAAGGAAAAAGAAATGCAGGTTGTTTTTTCTTAGTGAATCACTAGAAAGGATCTTTCCTCAGTGTGACGTGTGTTTATAAAACTGCTTGCACAGGAAACCCCTAGAACTTTTCTTAATGTCCTCAGCAAACGTGGTTGGATTTAGCTACAGGGATTTACTAAGAGCTGTTACACAAATAAATAACGAAGTACAAAATTAGCAGCAGATTAACAAGCTGTGCTAAAATCAGCAATGAGGAGGAAAGAAGCCTTCAAAGTCCCAGAGAGACTGCCTGGCCTGTGGCTGCAGGAGCAAAATTCAGCTGCTCAGGAGTTTGCTTTGCAGAAGTACAAAAGATTGGGCAAAAGACATGTTTTTCCTGTTTTCTTTGGCAGGAGTGGAAAGGCAGATGATGCTGTGTCTCGAGTTTCAGGAGTATTTCTCCTATAAATTTTGTCCACTGGTGCTTGGCAGTGTGCTCACTTCAGAGGTGACTGGAATTGGTTTGGCATTTTCTCCCCCATTTTTATGTGCTGTACACACCTCAGGCTGCCTTTGCTGGATGCAGAAGGGTGGTTACAGGTGCTGTATTTCTCTTCCATGCTTCTCCAGCCCAGCCAGACCCCAAAGCTGCCCAGCTGGGCTGGGAGCAGACCATCACACATCCCCATGCTGGTGCTGCTCAGTTTCATGAACAGGCTGCCAGTGCCTTTGCACTGAGAGAGTAGTGGTGGTTTGCTTGTTTGGACACCTTTGGCTGTGTCCTGCTCAGCACAGGTGCTGTCACCGGGATGGCACCACAAAGCTGGGGTGAGGTGCTGCCGAATGGTAACAGAGTTTCCTCCCCTGCAGTGTCCTGGGGACTGTGCTGTGCTGCCCAAAGGCAGGTGTGGCTGCTGATGAGCTCTCCAATGCACTTTCCTGGAACGTGTTGTTCTGTGTTTTTCCTGCTGTTCTGCTGCAGGCCTTGGCTCCGAGCCCAGCAGCCGGGACAGCAGCGGGGCCGCCCTGCTGAAGGACGTGCTGGCCATGGAGCCTCTGCACAGACCCCAATGATGGCCAGGGCCCAGCGTGGGTGTGGAGAGTGCCCTCCCCAGGACAGGCCATAGGGCTGTGCCTGTCCCCCAGCACTGCCCTGCCTTGGCTCAGCCATCCTGGCCAGTGCCAGCACAGCCCCATCACCTCAGTGTGTTCAGTGTATCATGGGAGCCACGAGCACAGCCCTGCATCCAGCAAGCTCCACTCTGCCGTGAGAGTGCATTGGTCTGAGCAATGTGTTCTGCAAAAAGCTGTGGAAGGAGAAGCTCCAGACTGCCCACTGCCTCAGTCTCTGCACCAGCCGAGCATTAGTGCAGCTCCTTGTGCACCCCATGGAGAGGATGGTTATTGCACCAGCACAGGCTCCAGAGCCACCTCCTCTGAAGCATTTGGCTTGGTTTAGGTTTTCTTTTAATTAAAACAAAAAAAAGCAAGTGCTCTCTTGCATGTTTTAAGTATATAGTGCAGGGCCCCTTTTTTTTAAGCAGATTAAATTTTAGTAGGGAAAAGAAGTGAAACTAGACCCATTGAAATAGTTTCGTTTGAAAGCAAGCTACAAAGATTGTGGTTTGTGTTCCCTGCTGAAGGTGGGACCAGTTTGTGGAAGTATCTTGGTATCCCTCAAACAAGGTCGATAGGTTCCCCTGTACAAAATTCAAGTACTGCTGCAATGTCATGTCCTGGCTGGACTTTAGTTTCAGCAGGGCTTTTCGTGCTTTCCCTGACCTGAAGAAGGCAGCACGACCCCAAGTGTCCACACTCAAGTTCCTGCACTCCCCCTTATCTGCACCAGGGTCATGTCCCTCATCTCTCTTAATTATCCTGAAAATCCCTCTCATTATCTTGTGTGATTCAGTGACCTGTATCCTTCTGTGGGTATAACAAGCTGCATGAAAGCTTCTGTCCATTGGACTTTGACCAGAATAAATTATAAGCTTGTAAAATGTCAGTAGCTGGCAAGGTGCATTTGGGGTTGCTCCTGTTTCTGGGACATAACCATGGCGCAGGCGTGCCAGGGCCCGTGCTGGTGCATGGGCTCCCGCAGGGCTGAGGGAGGCAGAGCAGGGCTGGCTGAGCACCAGCAGAACTCCAGCACAGGCAGGCTGAGATCCATCTACAGAAGTTGCTGTGCTGTAGCTCCTGATGTTTGGATTTTCGTCAGCGTGCTGCGGCCTGTCCTCCCTTTCCCCCTGCAGCCCCGCCGGGACGTGCTGCAGAGCTTGCCTCCATGCCAGGCTGAGGAGCAGCAAATCTGGGCTGTGTCCCTGGCCCTGTCACAGCCTGCTTCTGTAGGAGGGAGCAAGCCTTGGTCCTCAGGGTAAGTGATGTGGTCTGGCTTGGCTCTAAACCGCAGCACACCAGAGCCTGGAGTGAGCTGTTGCCTCTTCTGATGGGCTCCATATGGGAGACCAGATATGTGCTTGCATCAGGCAGTGGGAACAGACCAGAGAAACAGCCCAAAACATGGAACACACTTGGTTGTGTGAGGGGATTCAAGTCTCTGCCCACCTTACAGTTACAAAATGGCTGTGAAAGTCCTCCTTTCCCTGCACTTAGCCTGTTCTTGCATCAAGAGGATGTGCAGGGGCCAGGGCAGGCAGGCCCCTTTGTGCAGCTGCAGTGCCAGCAGCGCTGTTTGTGCTTTACCAACCTCCCTCTCGGCCCGTGCTGCTGGGGGCTGGGCAGAGGCTGCTGGAGCTGGGCCTGTCCCCAGGAGCAGTGGCTGAGTGGTGTTTCTGGTGTCTCTGCCAGGTAATCGTCCATGATGTGAATGAGCTGACAGAAAAGCTGTTTCCCATTGTTGAGGCCATGCAGAAACACTTCAGTGCTGGATCGGGGACCTACTACAGCGACTCCATCTTCTTCCTGTCAGTTGCAATGCATCGCATCATGCCCAAAGGTAGGTCTCTGCTCTGCTGCCTCCAGCAGCACAGGCTCTCTTTCTCTTCTGCACAGAGATGTTATCTAGTGGTATTTGAAATACAAAGCTAATAAACTTTTGGGATGGACTCCTAGGATTCTGCTCCTTTCTGCAGAGTGATGGACTTACCAGTCCAAGACCTCATCCAGGTCTCCACTGGCATGAGTGACAGGAGGTTCTCCTTGTCACATGGCAGCTGGCCCTGCCTTTATGCCCTGAGATGATAGGAGAGGTGAGACAGGAGCAAACAGGCTTGTTCTCTGTGTGTGTTTACAGCCCCTTTCCCCTTGTGGTGCCAGCAGAAATAGATGCTGTGTGTCTGTGGTGTAGCTGTGCACTCTTGAGTATCAGCAGGGAGTAGTTGTTGAGTCTTTCCTCTTGGCTTTAGGGAGCTTTTGGAAAGCTTTGCTGATTAGCAGCCGCTGGTCACTTAAGTTTCCTTATTGTGCCTCTGCTGTTATCAAGTGCAGAAACAGCAAGAACTCTGCAGGAAAACAAGGCAACTGGCAGAAGGGGCTCAGCTCAGCTGATGCCATTTTCCTCCCCTGGCTGTGTGCAGTTGCCTCTCATGGAACCAGCATGCTCTCTGGTCTTTGGTTGCACAAGTAGGGTTTTGTGTCCTTGGGCTCCAAACCCCTGCACTGGAGCTCCTGCAGCCCTGCTTGTCACTGGGCTCTCCCTGCCAGCTGCCTGGCTGGCCTGATGCACCAGTGATGGCAGCATCCCTTGCTGGGCTGGTCACATGTCCTGGGCATGGCAGGCTGCAGGTGACCCTGTCTGGCCATACACTGCCCCAGGAGGAGGTGACCAGCCTCTCAAAGCTGCTTGTGGCTGTCATGCAATGGTGGCCTGTTCCCACATGTGTGCGTGTTCCCAGGGCTAGCACTGCTGGCACCAGCAGCCTGCTTGGCATCTGGAGCCTCTGCCCAGCTCTAATTCTCCCTCCAGACTTCCTACCATGGATCTCAGGTGCACTGTTGCTGGGATGTGAGCAGATACACCTCCCCTGTGGCCCTGCTGAGTCCTGTCCCACTTTGGCTCTACTTAGGAGCTCCTGCCTCTACTGTGCTTCTTGAGACTTCCTCTGTCCTTTGTGGACTTGCCCCTGTGGCATGGCCTTCCCACACTAGCTCATTAAACAGTGGGGCAGTGCTGGCCCTGAGAGTCCCATCCCAGCTCACTGATCATTACTCTGTGGGCTCCAGCAAATGTGCTCTACATGGCTCTCCCCCAGACTTGGGTAATTTTGTGTGTGTCTGGTGCTGTCTGCACTGTGAATGCTTTGAAGTACACTGCATACAAATGATGGTATTAATGCTGGCTAATTCACTCCTCCTGATTCCCTACTCTGTCTTTGCTGTGTGCTAAAGATATCCCTGTCGTGCTGCCTGCCAGCAAGAAGCTGCTCAGTCTGAAATGCTTTTTCTCAGTTCATCAGCCCTCATCTCTTGGAAAGCTTGTTTGCTCTCCCTCGGCCTGACAGGGCTTTCAATGGTCTGTTGGGGCACAGGATGTTTAAAGAGGCATTTTTACAGTTTCGTGAGTTTAGTTTTTGTTTCAGAAGCTGCTAGTAAAGCTGATATATATTTCCCTTGCAAGGGAGGTCAGGTTTGCTGTGCTGGGTGCCTGGTGATTTATGGGGCTGGTGGGGCTCAGCAGCCTCCTCCCTGTGCAGCCAGCACTGAAGGAGAGGCACAGGAAAGGCTGCAGCTCTGCTCTGCTGCCACTCCCAGGCTTGCAGGTGATGTGGGAATGGCTCTTGCTGCCCTCCTGGCTCTGACAAGCAGTATCTACTGGGCTGAACAAGCCACTTTGCTAAGTCGGAGGAGAAAGGACCAAGCCCTCTTTTTCAGGCACTATTACCATTTTTCCTGGTGTATTTCTTTGCCATTTCTTCGGCCTTGAATGTTGTGTTCTGCCCTGCATGCTGTGTCTTTTTGTGCACCTCTCCAAGCACATCTGCCTCCACACCATTAGCGCCACTTTTTGTGGAATCCAGATTTGATTGGAAGCTTGAGCATCCTCTAGCAGAAATGAAGGCCCTGATCTGAATACTAAACTCTCTGGTGTGTTCATTTGCATTTGCATCAATCAGTCTATGGGGATTTTTTCAGTAGCAAGCGACCTTTGTACTAAAATTGCCTGGCTTTAGTTTACCAAATATATCATTTTTTGAAGAGACGCATTTCCACAGTATCATGATTTAGTGATTTGTTTGGAATCTATGGGTTATGATGGAGCATTGACTTTGCAGACTGGTGGCACTGAAAACTGAACACCAGTTATTTTATTTTTTTAGGGACTTTTGTGGGACATGTGCTGGCTGCATGCACATGGCACTGAGGTTAAATGGGGTTTGCCACTCAGCTGCTCTGTCGTTTACTGTTGCTTGGGATCTTTGCCCAAAAAACTTCACATCTAAAACCTGCAGCTGCCAAGTTATAATATAACAGCTTCTTAGCTGGTGTAAATCATGGAACACTCTTGCCTTAAATATCTTACATCAGTGGAGTTAATCTGATTTAAACCAGCTGGGGAGTTGGTATGCAGCACGCAGAAGTGCAGACTGCATAACTCTTGTCTGTGCTCGAGGCTCATAAATCCCCATTTAATGTGGTGTGGCCAGGCCCAGGGAGCTGGAGCAGTGCTTGATCCATCAGAATGGTTCTGATGGAAGGGGGAAGTGAGGGGAAAGTTGCACAGAGAGGACAAGCAGGTTCAGGCTTAGAAGGAGCTGCCAGGATGACGACAATGTCAGCATGAAATGGTCTTGAGACTCACAGAGCAGCGCAAAGAGGAGGAGGGAGAACAAGGACCCAGATCTTTTCACTTTCCTTTTCAGTGGGCCCATCCAGAGGGGACCTCTTCCTTCCTGACTGGCTTTGATCCCTCTATCACTTGTCATTTTAGTTGTGTAAATCAGGCAGCCCAGCAAGCTTTTTACCACCCTTCTGTGGGTACATGAAGTAGTAATGTCTGGGTAGGTCTGTCTGGCAGGCAAGGTCTGGGGACAGACTCCTGGTGCCACAAGGGAGGGGAGGAGGAGTTGATGTGAGAGAAGGGCAGCCTGGGAAAGCTGGGAGCTCCCCAGGGAATTCTTGGTGCCCATTCTTCGCCCAAGGTTGTTTCCAAGAAAAATTTATTTAACAAGTGTTCTTCCTAAGGAGCTGGTGGGCCAAGGGAGAGCCAGCAGCACCCAGCAGCTTGGGTAGAGCTTTGAAAACTGCCATTTGGTGTTCAATTCCATTGGTGTTGCTGATGGTGCTGCAGCAGGATGACCCTGTGGGAGAATAAGAAGCAGAGGGAAAATGAGACATGACACAGAAGCAGCTTTGTGGCTTATCTCTGCCAGCTTAGAGGAGTGGAGTCCCATTAGTTCAGGGGAGGCTCAGAAACCTGGCTGACAGTACTGTGCTTCACTCCCATGGAGTGAGGGTGTTTAGCAGAACTTGACTGGAGATGGTATTTGGCAAATTGGAGGTAGCAGAGTTTCCTGGCTGCTGAAACTGGCTGTCTCCTTGGGGAGTAGCAGCATCTCTGGGTGTAGTGATCTCCTCCCCTTGGCAGCATGTGGGGGCATTCTCAGGGTTTCTCTCTTACTGTCCAGCCCAGCCTGAAGGCAGAAGCTGTGATAAAGGGTGGGAACATGAGCACAAGTCCCCTGGGCTCTGCAGGGTGTGAGTTTAGCCCTCATGCAGCATTCTGCATCTTCCAGGTGCTGAAGATGTACCTGGGTACTTGCTGCCTGAAAACTCAGGAGCTTGTTCTGCTGGTGGTGAGGCTGTTCACAGGGGGCTTGTAAGGAGACTAGGCAGCAGTGGGAGAAGTGGGTAAGTCTCTGTGGGACTAAATAAAGGTGTGGAGCTATGAGGAAGGAGAACAGAGTGGAACTAATTGTTATGTATTGCCAAAATTTATGGCATATCAGCATGGTCTGTTGGTGAAAAATGAGAGAGGTTTAGAGAGGGCCTTGGCTTCTGTGTGGGACAAGCCTGGCTGACTGGGACCCTCCAGTCTGGGAGGGGGCTGGCCAAGGGGGTTATGGTGTGGTCCATGAAACCATCAGCCATACAAGGCAGAAGTTTGTACAGGCACTGGGAGACATCAAAATTGGTGAAAAGGATGTTCAAAACAGAGTGTGGTGATCTGTAGAGCTCCTTTCTGCAGGATGCTGTAGGTGCTGGGCTGCCTCATGGAGGAGGGAATCACAGCCAGCTGCTGTGTGTTGGACAGCAAGCCCAGTTTGTCCTGGAGCTGCCAGCTGTGCAGAAGCATGTCAGGAGGACACAGATGTGGGTGCTGGGGGAAGCAGGGGTGGCTGCTGGGGGTGAATAAGCAGCTCTGTGTCTGGGGAAGGGACTGCCAGCAGGGAGCTGTGTCTTTGGCTGCATAGCCAGTGTCCAGACAGCACCTGTGACACACCAGGATCCATGGGAAGTCCAGTGGTCTCCCTGGCTTCAGACTCTGAGCAGGGCAATTTCTCCAGCTCATTATCAACAGCTATACTGATTGTTAAGCACAGACCAGATTATAATGATGTTTGTCCAAGCAGCCTGACAATGACCAAGCCCCAGTCGCTTGGGGTTTGGTGCTGCCTGCAACAGCATCCAGCTGCTCGCTCCGGCTTGTTCTCCCACGAAACTGATATCAGCCTTTGTCTGCTCTGGGATTACCAGCCTGGAGACAGAGGCCTCTGTGAACATCAGCTTATGCTTTTCCCACCAAGCAGAGCTGGAGGGAAGGCAAAGGCCAGCCAGGAGACGTGTTGGAGCAGGCACTGAGCTGTGCTGTGCTTTCTCAGGGCACTTTGCCTGTGCCGAGGCCGGGCACCTGGAGCACTCCTGCTCTGGCTGTGGAGGTGGAGAGCCTGGAAGCTGGGGGAAGGGTTAAGCACAGAGGTACCAGGAAAGCACTCTGGGTACTGGAATAATGCCTCAACCAGTAGCTGTCTTCTGCTAGTGGCCTTCTGGAAAGCAATGCTATCCCACAGGCAGCATCCTGAACACATTGTTGATTGCTTTTGTAGGGATGTCTGCATGAGGATTCAACGTTGCCTCTGCACTGTTTCAATCCACAGCATGGGATTGCCCAGGTTGGACTCTGTTTGCCTGTGGGGTGCCACGTGTGCTGTGTCCCCTCAACAGCACCCACGTGCAGAGCTGCACTGCACACATCCTGTGTCACACAGGGCATCAGAGGTCTCTGAGGTGGAGGGAGGTGGGGAGGCATCACTCCCCCTTCTTCCTCCTGTCAGCTGCAGAGCAATTCCTGGTGCACAGGGCAGCTGCCCACAGAACTCAGCAAATCACTGTAATAATCGTGATAAGTGAGCATTTGAAAGTGCGTCACTGCTGATCCTTTCCTGCTGGCTGAGCACTGCCACCACTGCTGAGCCCCACCACATCAGGGAATGCAGAGATGCAGCTGTTGGGAGGGAGAGGGCTGGGAGGAGAGTGCCCACGTCCCACATGCTTCAGGCTTGATTGTGTGCTACCAACGGGGAGATGTTGGGAAAAGGCACAGAAAACTGGGGTCTGTGGCAGAGTCATGGGAGCTGGCCCCAGAGCCATGTGCTCTCAAACCACAGCTCCCAAGGGATGCTGCAGTAGCTGAAGGGTTTGCTTTCTGGCAAAAATGTTTCCATCTTTGCGGGGATGGAGGGAGCGCTAATAGTTTCTGATGTGCTCTCATAACCTCCCTCCCTGCTTTGTGCCACAAGCATGTGAAAAACAGCCAGACTCCCTTCCCAGCCTGTCTCTGAGCTGCAAGCTCTTATGTCAGGTCCTGTGATGGGAAGGGAAGACGCTGGGGTGATCATTTTGCGAGCAATAGGGATGGCTGTGCCAGCCATTGTTCCTTGCTGGGGTGAGCCTGTTGTGCTGAGAGAGCTGTTTTCATGATGCTTTTCAGGAGCAGGCAACAGCAGACCTCTGAGTAAGCCCACCCCAGGTAAACGCTGGAGGCTGTGGCCTTGTAGAGGGGTCCACATGTGCTGAGAGGAGCTGCTAGTCCCATCTGTGGGATTATGCCTGTGGGACGTGCCTGTCCTGGCAGGAGAGCTCCTTGGCCCCAGCCCTGGTGTGGAGGAGGCGCCAGGAAGGGCTGCCCTGATGAGGGGGACGTGGCTGCTGCTCAGCAAGTGCCCGGAAGTCTCCTGAGTGCTGCATCACAGCACAGACCCCTTCCCTGTGGCACTGCTGCCTCTGGGGCCGAGGTGGCCCGCAGCCCCCGGGGGTAGTGTCACTTCTCATCATTTCCACTGCCTGCCCCTTGCTGCAGTGTCACCATCGATTATTTTTGGATGTCCTAGATCTGTCAGGCCAGGGCTGGCTGCTCCCCCCGCTCCCACAGAGCAGCAGGGTCTCATCACCCAGCTGTGGTGGGTGCTGCCCTCCTGTCTCCCCAGCCAGAGCAGCTGCCCCATTCCCAAAGGCCTGGAAGCTTCTGGGGGTCACCCCGTGTTGATGCCAGGGCTGCTTTCCCTCACAGCCTCTCCCTGCTCTGCCATAGCTCATTAGAGTTTCGCAGGAAGAAACAAGGACAAAATCTGCCTGCAGCCCTTTCCCCCAGTGTATGCAGTTAACTGGGATCTGAGCCCAGAAAATTTATTTTCCTGTGTCTCTTTTTGGTTTCCCTTTCCATCTCACCTGCTCATTACTTTACAGCTTTCCATCCACTCTTTTGTAATTTATAGCAAGCTGGAATCAAACCTTATTTTGTCAGATTAAAAGATTTCCTGCTGCTCTTCCTCCAGCTCCAAAAAGTGTTTTCACACTCCTCCCCCAGCAGTAGCATGTATTAAATAAAAGGCAAACAGCATTTCCACTTCCATCCTGAAACCTATTGCATGCTTAGCCATGTTGCTGCCTTTGAGTCCAGGTAAGAGCCAAGGTGTTGAGTACTGCTAAATATGAGTCCCTCAGACCTTGATGGATTACAAGGGGACACTTGGATGCCCAGGAAAAATTAGTTTCCTGGAACAGAACACATCCATCTCCTGCAGAGTCGTCCCCTTTCCTCAGGAGATGGCTGTGGGGCGTGGAGCAAGGCAATCCAGGTGGTGCTGCTGTCAGTACCTGGGAACATTGCTGCTGCTGCAGACCCCTGAGCTCACCCAGGTGCCTGCCCTGCGTGGGTGGTAGCAATGATTTGTCATCTGTCTCTGGCAGACAGCCTAATTTTTTAATTAGCTGATAGGCTGATTAGCTGCTGTGCTTCAGCCACTGCTCTGCTCTGCTGGTGCCTAATCAGTGCTGCAGAAAGCTGGTTAGCAGCCAGGCTGCTGGGGCACATCACCCCTGCACTTCCCTGGAGCTCTGTGTGCAGGGAGGAGGCTGCTGGGCTGTCCCAAGGCATGGAGGGCACCCTTGGCTGCATGGCAGACAGCAGGACTCGTGTTGAAGCACACAGCTGGAAGGTAAGCTGCTCTGCACCTTGGCAAGCTGTGCTGGTGCAGGGCTTTGTAGCATCATCTTCTCTTGGGAGGGTGGGCTCTGGAGCAGCACCATGTCCTGGGAAGGGGGACTGCAGCCCCCCAGCTGCCAGCTCAGTGGCAGCAAGCTCTGAGGAGTGTGTTGTGCTTGCACACGTGCCTGTTTGCCCCTGCCTTGGCTGCTTCCTCTGGGCGAGGCTCTCTGGTGCTGCCGAGGTCAGCTGGGCAGGCAGCAGTGATTAATGCTGGGCACAGAGGGGAGGCGGTGTGTGGAGAAAACAAGGCCTGGCCAGGGGAGCACACAGCCAGAGAGGAAGCTGCTCACAGCCCTGCTGACAGCAGCAGGGAGAGCAGCCAGGGGCAGCTGCCAGTGCAGGGGTGAGCCAAACCCAGGGAGCCTCTAATGAAGGGCAGGATGGAGAACCCAGCATGTTTGTGTAAATAAACTGTGTGCCTCCATATTGGGCTTGTTGAGGTGCTGGCATCCCTGCCTGGCACTGCAGCTGTTCTCGTGCCCTGCTGCAGCTGAGGCTTTTGGGGACAGCTGGCTGCTGCTGCTGGGCAGTACCCTCTGGGTTGCACAAGGACCTCTGGAGCCTGTCACCCACTCTGCATCCATGCTTGGCCATGGTGCTGGCTGTGGGAGTGCAGTTTTTCTTGGCCACACATCTCTCAGAGGCAGTGAGGGCGGCGGGTTGTGGTTTCACAGCCAGGACAGGCAGCTCTGTGGATCCACGTGTTGCTCCTCAGGCACGCTGCCCGCTGCAGCTGCCGCCTGCTGCCCTGCTCCAGGACGTTTATGGCCCAAGGCAGCCATCTAAAAGTCACTGCTGGTCCTTCACAGCCCCTTCTTCCCTTGGGATCTTCTCCTGCCATGCTGGGCACAGCTAAAAAACCTGACTAAAAAAACATTGCTCAAAGTGATTCAGAGAGGTGGAGGGGCAGCTGTCCAGGTGTGCCCAGCATTTGTAGACCAGAGATCCCCAGCCCTTCTGACTCCCACTCAGAGAGCTTTGGTTGCTTGGCTCTCTTCCTTCTGGTGGTCCAGTCAAGTGGTAAAATGAACAGCCACCCCCTGGCCCTTTGCCACAGCCCACTGCTGCCCTGCACACCCAGAGCTGCAGCCAGCAGGGGACACTCCTGTCACTTGGCTGCACTGTGTCACCCGTGCTGGCTGCAGCTGCTGCTGGCCCTGCAGAAGGTTCACTGAGCTGCTCTCCCTCCAGCAGCTCCCAGTCCCAGCCCTGTCCAGGCCACCACCCTGCACTGCCTCCTGAAGGATGGAGTGGGGTCCTGCCTCCCTGTGTTGCAGGACTGGGAGGTGCTGGCTCCCTGGGAAAAGGCAAAGTGGTGTGCCTGGGTCACAGCTGGGGCAGTAATCCCAGCAATGCCCTTGTTGATCTGACCTCTTGAAGAACCTCTGCTCTCAAAAGTCACTGCTGTGATGCAGGGGAGGTCAAGGTGCTCCCAGCTGATATGTGCCAGGTTAACAGTTGGACTCGATGATCTTAAAGGTCTTTTCCAGTCTAAATAATTTCATGATTCTGTGTTGGAGGAGTCTCTCCTCGTTGGCATGAAGCTGCATGACATCACCAGAGCTCTGGCTCTGTCCACCAAAGCAGCTCACCTCCTCCCTGTGCCCCCTGCTGCCGTTCATGATCCTGCCTGACATTTCTGGGAAGAGCAATTTCATAGAGTCTTACAATGGTTTGGGTTGGAAGGGACTCTGAAGTTCATCTGTGTCCAGCCCCCCTGCCATGGACAGGTGTGTCACTTGGTAAATCAGATTGCTCATCTAGACCAAGTTTGCTCCCAAGTGTCATTCCAGTGGTGGAGTGGCCTGGCCCACTGCATACCTGCTCTATCCCTGCTGTGCCCTGGGGCAGTTTTTGAGAAGGGCTGTTGGACTTGCTGCAGAAGCTGCCTGCTACCACAGGGGCTCCTGGGTGCCTTTCAGAGCATCCAGACAACCTGCTGTGCCCCTCAGTACACCAAAGGGGTGCCTATCTGTGTGCTGGGTCCTGGCAGAGAATGTGGGGCAGCAGGGCACAGGGACATGACCTCTGCCTGCCTCTGCCCCCTCACTGGATGAGGCTGTGGTGGGATGAGGCATCTCTGAACCTGGCCATTCGCCTCTGGGCAGGGCTGGGGAGGTTTTGAGCCAAGCCTGGAGCACAGCCCTGCTGTAGCTGCTGATACAAGGCAGCAGTAAAAGATTACGAGCTGTAAATGGGGCCAACCTGTCCTATAAAACTGTCACTGCTAATGGAGATCATCTCTGAATTGCACAGCTCCCCTCTCCATGCCGTGGCTGGAGGAACTGGAGCTGAACAGAGAGGAGGGTTCCACACAGTGTGGCAAAGTTAGAAAACTCCCTGCTGAGCAGAACACTCAGCCTTTTCCCACATTTCCAGCTGGATCCCCGTGAGCAGCTTGTGCCTAAGAGAGCACGCGATCCCTCCGCCCCTGCATGGCAGCCAGGACAAAGGCTCGGTGGAAGGGTAAGAGAGCATGACACATCAGAAATGTTAGTGCCTGGCCCCTTGCCAGGCCCAGGCAGAGAAATCATCTCAGCCATTAATCTGTGCATGCAAGCTGCATCTGGCAAAGTGATGCTTCATGTCACCCATGCTCACTTATGTCTCAGTGTTGCAGTTCATGCTTGCTTTAACAAAAAAAATTTAAAATTTAAAAAAATCAAAGGAAAAAAAGTACTTGGTGCATTCTGGGTTTAATTTCTTGGTGAGTATTCTCTGTGGGAAGCACAGTGCACAGCATGGACCAGTGTGCTGGGGTGAGCCAAACATGGGAAGCCTCTAAGGAAGGGCAGGATGGAGAAGCCAGGGTGTGTGTGTGTAAATAAACTGTGTGTCTCCATGCTGGGCTCCTGTGGCACTGCCATCCCTGCCTGGCACTGCAGCTGTGCTCAGCTCAGCCCCCTGCTCAGCTGGGGCTTCTGGGGACAGCTGGCTGGGCTACAGGGACCCTCCAGAGCTTTCACCCACTGAGGTGCTGGGACAGCTTTCATTCTCCCCTGTGATTAACTGCAGTTGTGTTCAGCTGTAATTTTACAGAACAATCGGATGACGTGGCTCACAGTTGATTTAATTGAAACTTGATGAGGCTGCTGTGCACCAGGGGGAGTGGTGCTGGGATGCTCCTGGGAATCCCATCCCCTCTTCCCAGTCTCTTGTAGGGCTCAGGCTCCCCACATTTCTCTGGAGCTGAGATTGTGGTGTAAGTCCAAGGTCTTCTTGTCCTGGAGTTTTGTGACCAGTCTGGGTATTCTCAAGTGTGGTAATGTTTTTGAATTTGGGGGTTTGCCCCACTGTGGTTTGAGCCACTGGGGAGGTTGGGTGCATGTGGGATACTTGTCTTGTTCCTTACTGCAGAAATCCTCTGCTCTGCTGATTCATATGCTTCAGTTGCACTGGCCATTTTTGAGGCAGTTCGGAAGGCTGGGGGAAATTGCTTTCAGGTCAAGACCTGCTTTAGCCTGTGGTGATTTACTGTGCCTGGGGTTTAAATCTCTGCAAACAGAGAATTATGGTGATGGTAAACACTAGGTAGGCCTGGGGATTGCCATACTGACAGCTGAAGGGAGCATGGCCTTTCGCTTTAGCAGATAGAGCATGATGGATGTTAAAAAAATAAATTGAGATACAGCCTGAGTTGTAGCTCAGATACTGTTTCTCCTTGATTTGTATTTCTGCTTGGGTGCTTTGCAGTGTAAGCAGTATATTTCTTGCTTAACCTCACAGGGCCTTTTTGCTCTCAAATGAGGACAATGTGGTAGGTATGACCAATTGCCAAGAGTCCTAGATTAGTGCAAGATCTGCAAAAAATTCAGAGCTGCTGTACAGCCCAGCATCTGCTTGAAACACAAACACCAAGCAATGAACACTTTTGAAAATGCAAAGCTGCACTCCTGTGCTGGGGGATAACTGCTGGTGCCTGGCTGCTCTCAGTGCCATGGTGGCTTTGGGGGCTGAAAACAGAGCCATTGCCTCCTGCTCTCAGCAGCCAGGAGTAGCCAGCAGCCTGTCCCAAGCACAACAAGGTGAAGGTATCAGGAACCATGGGGGCACTGCCCCAGCAACAACAGGCTGATGGGAAGCCCTGCCCACAGGCACAGCAGAAGGTGAGGGCAGGCAGGGCTTGTCCTCCTGCCTGCAGGTACTGGGCAGGAGGAAGGATGAAGGCTTGGTTTGCTAATTGCTCTGGAAGTGGTGGTGACAGGCAGGTCTAGCCTGCAGGGAGCTGTAAGGGCACCTGTGCATGATGAGTGGGACCAAAAGACATTGACACAGCCTTACAATCCAATTACTGCTGAGTGCTAAGCAACCTGGCCAATTTGCTCTTGGCTTTTATAACACACATAGAGGGGGCATTACATAATACCCTGGGGATGGCTCCACTCACAGTCCCTGAGAAGGGCTGAGCTGAGCTGGCCTGGCCAGAAGATAACCATGGCTTTGCTTGTTGCTGGATGATCCCATCTAGTGGCTTGATCTCTTGTAGTGTCTGCACTTGCTGCATTGCACTTGGCCTGCTGCAATCCATGCAGCATCCCCAGATCCACCTGGGACAAGCAATCTTGTCAAGGCACCTCTCCTGCACACTCTCCCAAGCAGCATCTCCATCTTTCAGTCTTTCTTGTGCTGCAGAGGAGACTGGGACAAATTCAGGCAGGGACCTGACCCTGTTAAGTACCTCAGGCCCAGCCTTGAGAATGATGTCCTCCAGCCTTTCCTTGCTCTTGATGTCTCACTGCAAGTGGAAGATGTTTCCATGTCTTTAGAACCCCCCTTGCCTCTGAGAGGGTACCACCAGCAGTAACAGTGTTCCAGGCTGCTGCAGATCACCAGCAGTTCTGTGCAGGCACAGGGCTGTCACCTCTGTGGCCTCTTCCTCAGGGAAGCCCATGGCAAGCTGCTGGGAGCTAATGGGTTGGTGCAGGTGATACTGGAAGTGTCATGGGGTGAACTGATGCTATCCATGATGGGAATTGCTTTGATATGTTGGGCCAGGATGGATGCTGTCTGGGATGGAGGTGGGAAACACTCCTGGAGTAGCTGAAAGTAAACATGGAATTTTGCAAGGTTGGCACTGCAGAAGCACTTCCAGAAACCGAGAAAGGCTAGGTTGAAGCTACCTCTTGCTTTTATCAGTTATATGGAGAACCAGTCTTCTGGAAGGAAGGAGGGAGTGGATAGAGGCAGGGGGTCACCAGAAAAGATTTCTGAAGTAAACACACAGTGGTAAATGCTTCATGATGGTTGAACTTTGTTTGCTTCATGCAGAGGTTGCAGCTGGATTGTGTTAAATGTGAGTTGCCCATGGAGTAGACTGCACCAAATCCTCATTGGGTTCAGCTCCTCCAGCAGCTGGTGGTAATCACAGGTTACACTTTTGTCTTACATTGCTGACTTTTCCTCTTTGTACTTTCAGAAATAACACGGATCATCCAGGTAGACTTGGACCTGAAGTACAAGACCAACATCCGAGAGCTGTTTGATGAGTTTGACAACTTCCCAGAGGGAGCAGTCATTGGGATTGCCAGAGAAATGCAACCAGTGTACAGGTACAGCCCCCTGTCCAGGGGGAGCAGGGAGTGGGCAGCAGGCGGCTGGTGGCTTCTCTTCTACTCAAGTTGGTCTTTGGAAAAAAACCCAGAGAGCAGTGGTTTGTGGAGATGGATGGAGATGGTGGAGACCAGTCCACCATCCCTGCAGGGGGCCTTAATCTGAAACTTGTAAATTGATATGAGCAAACCATACAGTGTTGCTGTGGTTTGTTTGCTTGTTCTCACACACCATCACAAGACTTTCAGAGGCAAATTCTTGATCATCAGTGCCAAATCCATGCCTGAACTCTAGTACATCTAGAGTACATCATGTACATCATGTTTGCCCAGCCATGCCTGCTGAGGTGCTGTAATTGTTTGCGTGTTGGCGCGCTGAACTTTTGGCTGAGAGTATTGCAGAGAGTAGGGATTGAGTTTGGGCAGCAGTGAGGTTCTGAGTCCCTGGAGTGCACTTTCTGCTTCCCCCAGGGAAGGCTGAATGGGCAGCTCTTGCTGACCTGGGCTTGCAAGCATGAAGGTGGCCTCATGGTCCCTTGCTCTTCAGACCCTTGGTCCACAGCCACTGCCAACTGTGCTGAAACCACTCACAAAGAGGTGGCTCGGTCCTTCCCACTCATAGGAAATAATGCAAATCCCTCCACTGGTGGGATTCAGGGACATAGGGACGTTTCTAGGTGCTTAGAGAAATTGGTTTCGTTTAGCCATTGTTCTAAGGATGGACCTCAGTTTTTCTTTTAATCCAGGGTAGATCAGGTAATTATCCCAAGATGCCTTATTGAATCTCAGTAGAGCTGAGTTTGAGCATCTGAGATGGCTTGGCTAGATTTGCTAATCCTAATGGAAAAGTTCTTGGAGAAAGATAAAAAACCCTAAGAGGTCTGTATGTCTATTTCTTCCCTGCTGGAATCCTACTTCCCTGCTGAGCCTCTTAGAACATGACCAGCAGCACTCTTGGGCACAGGCTGAGCTGCAAAGATCTGGACCAGCCTTTCTTGCTCTTGTGCATCCAGATGGGAAGAGGGTAGAGACAGAAGTTCATCAACAGGGGATTGATGGTTGTAAGTCACTACCAATTGCTTCCTGGAAGCCTAAACCATATGACAGAATGTGATTGCTTGAACTACAGAAGTCACCACTATTTCTGAGCTGGAAAAAGACATCTCTGTCTGTGGCATAGGTGTTGCCTCTCTCCTGATTTGTACTCTTGGCAGCAAGAGCTGGCACTAGAGGAACACTGAGGTCTTGTCTCCATAGGGTGACACCATGCTTTGGGTGTCCTGACAGGATTTTGGTGCCCAGAATGGTAAATCCAGCCCCAGTTAATCGTATGCAATTGTTAGAGGTTGAAAGGGGATGGAGGGAAGAGCCCCAGCCAAGAGTGGCTGCAGGCTGTGAGGCTGTGGCCTCGGTGGGCCCAGCAGGGCAGATCCCTGTCGTTAGTGGTGCTGGAACAGGGTAAATGAAGCACTCGTTTGTCTGCAATTAGTGCAGGGTGGAATCACTTTGTTTTTGTCTCTGCGGGGTTTTGCATTATTTCAATGCATAACTAGGGAGTGGGGATGGTGATCTGCTGCCTGGATGTGGTTTGTGGGACTGGGTGTGCCTGGAAAGGACTGAATTAAGGTTTGAGGGGCTCCACTGGAGAGACTTTCAGCATGGCAGGGGACAAGGCAGGGGATCGTGGGCTGAGCACTGAATACCTGACCCAAGCCATAGCTGTGTTCTCCCCCTCCTGCCACCCGCAGTGGGGACAAACATGCCAAGCAATAATAGCCCTCACAGGCTGCATTTTTGGGCTGAACTTTATGTTGTTGCAGTTTTGACATTCTGGGTCACTTTGGGCTATGTTGTGCTTTTCTTCTTGTGTTGTTTTGATCTTCATGTGAAAACAAGTTCTTGATCCTTCTTGTCGCCAGATCACCCGTTGTGGGGCGAGCTGTGCAAACTCCAGCCTGCCCTCCTGCCAAGCCCTGCACCCTGTGGGGCTCGCACCTCACTGCTAAAAGGGTTTCCAGACACAAACATGAGCTGACAAAGCATGGATGTCTTTATAAAATAAAAATTCTTTACTATTTTTATACTTTTAGAAAGATAAAAAACATGTTGTAGGTGTGAAACAACAGGTGTCAGCTCCAGCCACATTGTTTGCCATGTGTGCAGGCTGGAAGCCTCAGCTGGGGAAAGGGTTGTGGGGAGGGAGGAGGATTGCAGCGTGATTGTGGGGTCTCTGTGTTGCCACTTACGTTTTCCTCACCATTTCACACAGCTCTCTGCAGCACTAGCATTGCCCCAAAGCATCAGAGGACTTGGGGTGAATTAGCAGAGCTGTCCTGAGCTTGCTCGTGGAGCTGTGGACTTGGTTCCCTGGGGCAGGATAAGGCAGTGGCCAGAAAGGGTCTGGGTGCCACCTTTCCTGCTGTAGCAATGGGAAAGATGGATGGAGATCAATCCACCATCTCTTTCTATCAGCTGCCCGTTGGCTGCCTGGCTGTGGGCTGCACTTTGTGGGCACAAATTGGGGCTGCAGAAGGCTCAGGCTGCTGCACTGGTGCAATGAGCAGTGCTGGGCACAGACAGACATTCCGGGAAATGGAGGAGTAAGAGAACAGCGAATCGGAAACATCCCGGAGCCTGTCTGCATATCCTGAAGGTAGGGGAAACCTCCCGACAGCAAAACAGGATGGCACGGGAGTGTTTCCACTCGCTTGACTCATGCTGAAACAATGCCCGGCCACTGTTTGTCTTGGACAAACACATTTCTCTGAGCAACAGGATCTCCCGGCCCTCCTGCTAGGCCAGTGCTGGGATTTAACTGTTCCACAGTCTGGTGTCGGTCTGTCCTTTGGGGCCACTCAGGGTGAACTGGAGTGGCCTGTGGAGAGCAGTAGCTCCTGCTGAAGCTGGACATGGATTGCTCTGCAGTGTCTGGCAGGGAGTCCTGGATGCAGAGGGGGAGGTGGCAGGAGCCCATGTCATGTGCAGGAAGTGATCTGAGGTCCGAGGCCACCGGCATCACGTCAGGTTTCCGTCTCTCCAGCCGCAGCAGGGAAAAGAGGCACCCTGTCCATGGGTCAGGCATGTTGTCCTTCCTGTGGCTGTTGGATCCAGTGTGGGACATGGGCTACAGTCGACACCTCTGTGGACAGGGTTGCAGGCAGAACTTCATCCCACAAGAAGGTGCCACTGTGGTGAGGTTGTTGAGGACACTGGTACTGTGCAGTAGCCTCCTAGATGCCTCTGAGCTTTCTATGGCAGCACTGGATTTGGACTATGGCAGTCCTGCCAGGCTGTTGCTTGAATATTGGCCTGCAGAAGAGCCTCTTCCCAGGCTGACTTATGCCTGCTCATGTGTCTGCCTGCAGAGGGTTCACACTGTGGCCAAGATCAGGAGCTGTGGCTTCAGTAGAAGTGATTTTGATGTAAAGATTAGACTCTGCATCTAAAGTTTGCATCATCCAAAAGGCTTTCCATGCAAGGAGGTGCTTCTTCAGAGTCGTAACCTTAATTAAAAGTCCTGTTGTCCCCTGCAGCATTTCAGCTGCTCATTTGTGCTGGCCAGTCCTGCTGACCAGGCTACATAGAGTGAGTGATAATGGTCTGTATAAGTATTTATGTTGCACTGAGCCTTCCGTGCCAGATCTTGGTCAGATTGAGACGTCCAGGCTCTCTGGTGCTCTTGAGCCCTGCTAAGAAACCTGCAGAGAAGCTTTGCAGATGCAGCCTGCATGGGAGCGACCAGATGGGCAGCAGGGCACTGTCCTTGGGGGTGTGTGGGCACATGTCTGACCATGCAGAGCAGCGCAGCCGTGCTCCCAGCAGTGCAGCTGTGCCATGGCTGGTGATGGAAGCATGGCCTGCTGCCCCTCAGCCTGCTGGCCAGGTGTGAGCACTGGGGCTGCACCTGGGGCATAGCAGGGTCTCCATCAGAGCATGACAATGGCATCCTCACACCAGTGCAGCCCAGACCTGCCTGTTCTTCCCTGCCAGCCTGGCTTGGCTCAACACCTGTTCCCAGACACATGAGCTCAGTGCTGCCAGGTGCCAAAGGGATAGGATTCCTCATTCCAAAACAGCCCTGTGGTTGAGAGGATCAGGGTGAAGAAATACTGTGGCACTCCCCAAAATGTCCTGAAAGCTCTCAGATTACTGAAGGCAGAGCTTAAACCCCATTCTTCCTGTGTTTCCTGGTTCTAGACCGGTCGGGTCACACTGGTGGCACGTGAGAGGAAGCAGAGCAGTGGTACTGATTGCACAGCTGCCCTCAGCAGCCTCAGCCTGACCCCGTGTGCCACGCCGTGCTCCCTGCTCCCATTCCCATCCCAGCCTCTTCTCTGCCTAAGCACTGCTGCTGCTGGTACTGCCAATGGCAGTGGGCTCTGGGTGCCCGCAGTGTGCCAGCACCACCTGGGGCCCTCAGAACTGCCCCCATCATGCTCCCTTTGGAGGTCTCCTTGGGAGGAGTGGTCTGCTGGCAACAGGGAGGACTTAACCCACAGGTCCTCAGATGGGTGCTTTTACCCCTTCCAGGTAGAAGGAAGATACCTGCTGTGAAGGTGGGCCTCAGGAGAAGTCCCAGAGCTTCACAGGTCCAGGAATGCACACAGCTGGGGCTGGAAGGGTGGCTGCTGCTTCCACTTCTGCTATTTGGTGAGATCTTTACTACTGTGCCCTGTGTCAAGAAGCTAATTAAAGCTTGAGGCATCTTGGGAATCCACAGTGTTGGAAATGATAAGTTTGTCCAGTAGAAAAGGATATCTACATCAAAGGGGCAGCTACAGACTACAAAGGGCCGACACTTGGGTCCTTGTGTGGCTGCAAGGCCGTTCGCCTTTGCCTCTGCCTAAAACCTGGGAAGAACTCAAACAGGACATTATTTTGTAGAAAGGAAAGGCTTTGTTTCTGCTTGTGATCGTGTGGGAGCTGCTGTAAGTGTGCTGTGTGCTCAGTGACATGTGTTTTGTTTGTTTGAGAGCTGCTGAAATAAGCCAGAGAAGCCCATTAGTGGGTGGAAGCAGGGCTGCAGCTCCGGCCGCGGCGCTTGCAGTGCTGGGTGTTTGTGGGAGCTCAGCGGCACCGGCGCTAAGTCACTTTGTCAGATGTTTGGAAGAGGAAAGGAGTTATCCTGGGCTGGGAGCAGGCTAATGCTAAATCCATAACCAGGCCAGGCTGTCAGAGAGTCTGGGCTGAGACGGTACATTCTGTACCTTCTCTTGGGATCTAAAAAAAACCCCAAAGTACGGCTGACAGCTGCAAGCAAGGAGCAGCTGGATTTTCCCTGGCGGAGGCAGCAGTGGTGGTTGTAAGATGTAACACTGCAGGTGGGCTGCTGCCTGCAATGGAGCTTTCCAGAACTGGAGTAACCATCTCCAGCAGGCAGGTCCTCCTGTCTGAGTTTTCCTGGTTTTGTGGACTTTTCATGCAGGCAGGTGGCCCTGACTTGGAGACTTCACTCTTTTCCAAGGGCTTTTGCCCTGAGGAAGCAGGGAGCTGGCTTCCACAGAAGTTTCTGTTCCCCAGGCCCCTCAGGAGTAAAGGCAGGAGAATTTGTGCCTGCCATTTGTGCCATTGTGATGTCAGTGCTGCCTGCCCACAGTCCTGCAAGCCCCAAACCCTGTGCACTTTGGATTTTAAAACATTGCAAGACTTTGACTTGATTTGCAGCAAGTGCTGCTGTTCGATGCATGGGGAAAATGGTTCTAGGAATTAGTTTGACAGTGGCTGACAAGAAGCAGCCAAAATTACAGAACAAACAGAACCTGCAAGGAACTGGAAGAAGAATTAATTTGAGGAATTCAGTTTTGCCTCTGATTTAAAAAATTATCCAACAAGGTAAAGGGTTGTGTTGTTTACAGCTGTGAATATCATTAATATATGAGAACTGTCCAATTTATTCCCACTATGATGCAAACTTAAAATGTCATTCAAAAACAATGTATAAATTGGATGAAATCGGACAAACACAACTGTGCATTGATTAGCACAAATAGTAATTATATTAAGCAGCAGGTGAGCTTCTGTGAAGGGAGAGCATCTCCCCTGTTCCCGAGAGTTCCATTGGCAGGCAAGGGTGTCCCAGAGCAGGCAGCCTGTGCTTCCAAGGCACGCATGAGAACACTGCCAGAGCAGAATTTATTCACAGTTGTTAATAGAAATCTGCTGTTTTAGCAATAATTAGGGCCACAGTGCTCTACAGTGTCCCTGTGGATGGGTTGCCCCCCTTCCTGTACTGGTGCTGGTAGAGGATGGTCTCACACACACAGGTCGTTGCTCTGCACTGCCACCAGTGCTGTTTGCTCTATAGATGGAAGGAAACTCCTGTGACCCAGACAGGGATTTATGGTCCCACCTGTATTTGGAGGATGATTTTAGCACTGGCATGGGGTGTACAAATGTTTGATGGCGAGGAAGGGCCACCCTTGAAAATCTGTCCCAAAGAAAGGTTTTGTTCACAAGCTGTGTTCACAAGTTGTCATTTGTCATCTATTTAAGAGTTCCCACTTTTGGACTAAGTCCACACAGAAATGTCATCAGTGAGAAACAATTTGCTGCTCTAAATACAGGCCTTTTAAAAGTTTGGCATGTTGGCTGGGCTGTGGTAGGGACCAGCACTGTACAGACATAATTTGTGCATTACGTGAAACTTTTATTAAGGAATTACTGATGTCCTCATTGAAGAGCTCAGTCTGTTGCTTCATCAGTATTTTCCATGGGGTGGCTGGAGGTCTTGCCTGAGCTGGACCTTTACCCTGAACCCATTAGAGAAGGGTAAGGTGGTCCTGCTGTGCACACCAGCACATCCTGCCCTTTGTCCCAGGATGGAAATTGGCATTGTTTTGCCCCAGGTTGACATTTTCCCCTGCAGGGCAAGGGGTACTGCTGTGTTGCTGATGCCACTGCACATCACTGGGTACATGGTGCTCCTGAGAAGTGTGGAGCTGGGATTTCCTGGATTGCACAAGCTGTTCAGCCTCAGCTCAGGTGCTGTGGCATGGGCTGGTACTGAACCTGCTGCCCTGGCTCTTTAAGGGGTTTAGCAATTGCACATGGAAAATAAGCAATTAGCAACAAGGGCTGCTTTGTTGTGAAGCCGCTGAGCTCACCAGGCAGAGGTCCGGCTGCCAGGGCAGGAGGAGGGAGCTGGGTTGGATGCTGCCCCGGGTGGTTGCCTCCCTTTGTGTGGCAGAAACTTGGAAGGGCCCACCTGCATTGCTTCATTGCTGCAATGTCTTCTGGAGGTGGGAGGAGAGGGAGAAAGGGGAGCTGGCCTTTTCCTGCAGGGTAATCTCAGCTGAACACAGTGATGGTAAGGATGTGACAGCTGCCTGCCCCAGTGAGGATTAGCCAAGAGGAGAAGGGTGCAGGGAAGTTTCTTGGCTGTGCTCTTACTTTGTGCTAAGGATGAAGGGGGAAAGCCACCATCACCATCACCCCCTGAATGGACCATGCCATCATTCCCATCACTCTCCCCTCCCCACTGCCCACACCCTCCCCTCCAGGCAGGACAGAAGCTGCTATCAGGGTTCTCCCCTTTGCTCTCTCCCATTTCAAGCACATCCCCTGTCCCCATCGGGACACTGCATACTTCACATTGGGGTTCCCTTCCCATCTGCCTCTTTGAGCAGCCATGTGGGTCCCACACGTCCCAGGCACCACCAGGTGGGCAGCTCAGCCGGGATTGCTTGATGGGACCACAGCCAGATGCTGTGTCCTCCTCCTCCTGCCACCCTGGGGGAGTCCTGGCAGCACACAGAGCAGGGAGCAAGGTGCACTTGTGCCTCACTGCTCATTGCACAGCAGCAGTAGTGTTTGCCAACTGGGTAAGTGCCTGCAGCTGGGGATAACGCCGACAGCCATCCATGTTCTGGCTCAGGAACTGAACAGCGTATTTGGAGGTACGAGAGCGTGCGCTTGTTTTAGTTGGTGTTTGGGCCGGCAGGGCTGCTGTCGGAGTGGCTCAGAGAGGGATGGCTGGCAGCACGTGCTTCCCTTCTGCTCCAGGAGCCTCATGCCTGGCTCAAGGATGGGGCTCAAGGTCCCCTGATCCCTGTGAGAGAGGCTTGCTGACAAAGGGCATCCTCAAGGTGCTGGCCTGCTGCTGCTGCCCATCCTGCTCTCCCCGACAGCTGCCCAAACTCTGGCAGCGCTTGGCGAGAGGTAGGAGCAAATCAGTGAGCTCCACAAGGAGCTGACTCTTTCTGGGATGCTTATTACATCCAGACTCTTGCAAATTCCCTATTTTTGTGGCTTTATTCCATGACTGTTGGTTTGTTTCCCCTTTGGTGAGGGAGAGGCCATGCAGCTGCGTAGGCTCATGCAGTGCACACTGGCTGCACCCTGCAACCTTCCAGGAGCATCCTCTAACCACAGGCACCCTGGGTCTGGCCTGGCATCTCATTTCACTTCATGTCATTTTGACTTGGTTCCTTGATTCCCCAGATGCGTGTGGGGGGAGGCATTCCTGGAGATGTGGATTCATGGGGAAGGTCCACATCCTCAGCAGCAAGCCAAGTGGCAGCTGCACAGCTGGTGTGGCAGGGTTGTAGCCTCTTGAACATCAGATGGGTACAGGCACACAAGCCCAGTCTACTGCTTGTGGGGCAAGTGCTTTGAGCTTGTGCTGGTCTCCCAGCTGGCAGTAACCACTGCATCTTGCCTTTCCTGCCAGCTCAGGCACCCAGCTGCTTTACCAGAGGTTTCCAGCTTATGCCATGAAGTTGTCCCATAACCCAGAGCTGAAGTAAATGAGTGGAAGTTCACAGATTTGAGCAAAGTTTTTCCCCCGCTCGTTTGTCCCTTGCTGTGGAGAAGGCCCTACAGAGTACAGCTGGTGTTGGAGTGGTCCCTCCTGGCCTGGCAGCTGTCCCCAGTGAAGGTGTTTGGAAGGGTGTGATGGCAGCTTTGTGAGCTGGGGCTCGTGACCGCCAGGCTGCGAGGCAGGGGAGGCGCGGCCGCAGCGCCCTGTGCTGGGCCAGCAAGGGAAGTCCCGCTGGAAGCAGCGTTTTTTATCTGGGCTGCCTGGGCCTGCCGTTTGAATGCTTGGAAATGCTCTTCTCCAGATGTTTCCTAGCACACGCCGCCTCTGTTTATAAACAGCTCCTCAAAGCAAAGTCTGCTGGGGCTGCAGGCGGGCGCTCGCGGCAGGCCCCGCACGGCTCCCCTGCACCATGGCACGGGGTCTGGGGCCACCTCTGTCCCCTCCCATCTAGATGGGTTAGAGCAGTTAACAAAAGCCCCAAATGCCTCCTCTTCCTTTCTCCTCTCTTTCTCCTGGCTAACAGCTTCCTGCTCCAATGCATCCTGGTGGTGCTGCCTTCCTGCCCAGGCTTCTGCTGCTGGGGGCACAGAGAGGAAGGCACACTGCCCTGCCTGAGCTGCCTGTTCCCAGGGAGATCCCGGCCACTCCAGGGGCTTGGGTCAGGGAGACATTTCCATTGCATCCAGCTGGGGTTCAGTTCCTTGATGATTATCTCAAGGGCACATCCTGGCAGCAAGCTCATCCAGCCCCTGGAGTTTTGCCTCTATGTTTTGCCAAAATTTGAGGAGAGTGCCAAGGGGGGATGTGAGGCAGGACAGAGTGGAGTGGGTACAAGCTGTGTCAGGTGTTTGGCTGGTTGTTGTGCTTTTCCAGCCCCATCTCCTCTGAAGAAAACAATGCTCTCATAATCGTCACTCCTTCCACTTCTAACTGGGTGCAGGTGCCTTTCAGCCATGCTCTTCTCTGTCCTGGCAGAACAGAGACCAAAACCTGCTTAAAAAACAAAAGCCAAGAAAAATCCTGTCTAAACAGCTGCTGCCAGTGGCCTTGCCAGGATACCTTTCCCTTGGTTGGCCTGAGCTCAGCAGGGGCAAGGCTGTTGTGCTCAGCTGTGAGCAGGATCCCAAACCATGGGCACTGCAGAGCCACCTGCAGCTCATCACATCCTGGATGTCACCTCAGCATCGCTCCCTGCGGATGGCCCTGCCCTCCCTGCCAGCCCCACACCCCGCACACGGCCGGGGGAGGACAGCCCTGTCACAGCCAGTGCTGGGAGGAAGGGCTGAACAATTGCTGCTTGTCAGGCTGTCTCCTCTTCCTGTAGAAAAGGGCACGATATCAGCCATCCACAAGTCATCTGGGGAGCAGCACTGCTGAAAAACTGAGTCATGTTATACAGATTTGCTTTAGCCCCACCATGGCCTGGCAATGCCGAGGGCCTGGGTGCTTACAGTGGCTGAAATCTTGTCCTTTAGCTTGGGCAGCATGTGTTTGGAAGTAAGAATGTGAAAGGAATCAGCTTCACTGCTGTGGAGCTGGAAATGTGCTCCCCTCTGTGGCACTGCTTACCCTCTCTCTCCTGTCAGCTTCCAGCATAACGGTCTGGGCAGGGGGATGGCTTTCTTGGCACTGCCAGGGAGAAGCAGAGAGCAGAGGATGCAGAGGTGGGCTTGAGCCACTCCCTGGATCTGAGCACTTCAGAAGGCTGATTGGTGCATGGCTGGGCTTTGCAGGTTGAGCTTCCCTGTGATGCTGCATGGAGAGTGTTTTGCCTCCCTTTTCTAAGGAACAACCCATCCATGAGTTGTCTTTGCCTGTCCTCAAGACACAACTGCTCTTTGCAGAGGCAGAGCCCTTTATCCTTTCCCCAACCTTTAGATCCAATGAGCACTGCTGCCCGTGAGCTCTGATGAGGCAGCCTGTACCTCCACTCCCCTTCCCTAGGACTGCTTCAAGACTGAGCCCTCCTTCCATGGAAAACTGGCACTGGGAAAAACCCTTTCCGTTCTGAATCAGGTGGAAGGGAGTGGTGTAAAGACCTTTAATGAAATGGGAAATATCTGTGCTTTAATGGAAAGTTTTAAGGAAGTGATGCTGCATGATGCTTGTGGTTCTCCAGATCAGGAAATAAAAAAGATATTCACAGTTGACATCATTAACAGATCCACATTTCTGCTGAGAAAAAAAAAATAGAAAAAAAAAATAGATCCCATTTCTGCTGGAACAATTCTGCTGGTAATGGTGTAATCCTGGCTGTCACCTTGGCCAGTCTCACTGTGCTGGGACCCAGATCACAGGCCAGAAAGATGGATTTGATAGTCTGATGCCTGAGCAAGAGCCTGTGGGAGCTCAACATGGCTTCTTAGAAGAAAAATTTAAATTTAAATGTTTGCAGTGGAGAGCATTGCCTCTGGAGCTGTCCCAGGGGCAAATGTCCCTGCATGTTCTTACATCTGAGGGAGTCCAGCTTCAGCTTCCAAGCATGGGACCACTTTAAACATCTGGGCATTAAATCTACCCAGTTCTTGTTGCCTTGAGCTGCATGGAGACTTGGGTGGTATCTGACAGGTTTGAAGAGGATCCAGTGGCAGGCTTGCCTTATTCTTTCTAACAGTGTTTCTCCTTGACATTTTCACAGCAAGGTGTAAAAACCCATTCTGTAACTTTATGTTAAGTGTGAGGGCTGGAAGGAGAGGGCAGTGCTGGCAGCCCTGGGCTGTGAGACAGTGGTGGGGTCATGGGTTCCTCCTGCCCTCCTCTGACACAACAGGCTCAGACTGCTGCCCGGTGCTCAGCTTTGCAGCAGAGGATGCTGTTTGAGGGAAGAAGACTTTCAGACTGAATGGGAGCAGTTTTGGAGGGTAGATCCGGCTGCCTGGGGAATAGCATGGGATTAATTCAATTCCTGCAAGCAGCCAATATGGTGAGGTATGTTCTCTGACACAGGACTGAGGAAGGAGCCAAAGAAATTTCTGGGCTGCTTGCTTAGGTAATTGAAATTAGGACAGTTGTGGTTCACCCAAGGCACTGGGGATGTGGTTTTGTCTCTCTGCACAGCTGTGTGAGCAGTCACACGATCCTGTGTCCACTTGACTCACTAGAATGATGCTGGTGCAAACAAAAGAGGCTTTGGGAGATGGTAAAGCAGCGTGGTTTGAAGTCTGGGCAATATCCTGTGCAGGGGGATGGAGAGAAAGGAGGCCTGTGAAGCACTGGCTGTTCTGAGAGGCTGGGTGTCTCCAGACAGAAGACAAGCATGGTGAGATCCCTTGGGTGGGTGGTAGATCCTTGCTGTGATCCAGACCTGCCCAGACTTGAGGTGGCTGCTCTTCAGGCTGCCCTCCCTGATATCCCTGTGCCTGTTCTTCCTCTCTTTCCAGGCACACCTTCTGGCAGTATCGCCGTGAGAATCCCCAAACCAAAGTGGGGGAGCCCCCTCCTGATGGGCTGCCAGGCTTCAACAGTGGTGTCCTGCTCCTGAACCTGGAAGCCATGAGGCAATCCAAGCTCTACAACCAGCTGCTGGAGCCCACCATGGTGCAGAAGCTGACAGAGAAGTACCACTTCAAGGGCCACCTTGGGGACCAGGATTTCTTCACTATGGTGGGGATGGAGCATCCAGAGCTTTTCCATGTGCTTGACTGCACGTGGAACCGGCAGCTGTGCACGTGGTGGAGGGACCATGGATACAGCGATGTGTTTGACCAGTACTTCCGCTGTGAGGGGGAGGTCAGAATTTACCATGGCAACTGCAACACCCCCATCCCTGAGGACTGAGGCACCCACTGTCCCCAGGGGCAGCTCTGACTGCAGCAGGGCCATAGTGGCTGCACTAACAGTCCCTCAGGAAGGGTGACCAGCTCCGATCCAGCATAACCCAGGGGAATCTAGGGGTCCCAAGAGCATTCGATATCCCACTGCCTGTAGCCTCATCCTCCAAGAGGAAGGGCAGTTCATTTGTTGGAACAGGACCTCCACAGCCACTGTATCCAGGGCTCAGCTCCTGGCTCTGCTTGGCCAAGTCCACGGTGCCCATCTGGTGCCCATCTGTGCCTCAGCTGCTGGGGCATGGGAACAGCCTAGGGGCCATCAGAGACCGCTGCTTTTGCACTAGGCAGGGCCCAGCTCCCTGGGTGCTGTGCAGCTTTGCCTTGTCTGATGATCAGCAGGGGTGCCCAGTGGGCAGTTGCATTTCATTTGTCATTCCTTGGTGGCCCATTTCTGCACCTCATGCAGAGAGTTGGTCTGGTCCCTCTGGAGAGCAGACACTGTCCTCAGGTCATCTTCCTTTTGAAGCATTCCAGAAAGGTGAGAGGGCTTTAAAGACTGAAAAACTGCTTTAAATTGGGTTACTTGCAAACAAAAATTGAGTGCTAGATAAGCTTTAAAGCCTTCTGTTGGTTCTTCTGAGCAATAAAAGCTTTACTGCCCTATGTTGTCCTAGAAGTGTTCGGTGAATGTGTAGCAATAGGTTCGTTTTTCTACCTTTGCCTTTAACCTTTTATACAAGAATAAAGCTGCAGATATCAGACACGCTTGGCTGTTTTTCTGTGGCACAACTGAAGTCCTGTGCAACAGGAGGTTTCCTGCACTTATCATGTGTAAAAAGTAGCTGATGTGTATCTGCTGGGCAGTTGAGTGTGGTGGCCCACACTGTAGCTTATCCCACATCTGTCCCATGTGAGTAATGCAAATAAACAAGCTGGATTTTTAAAGATCATCACCACCATAGCCAGGGTTGGTTTGGAGGGAGCTGGGAGCTGCCTGTGCTATGAATGAGTGAGCTTCAGGCTGAGCATGCTGTTCCTTGAATAAATGCTGCCTCAGTGAGCCTGGCTGGCTGCACAGGTCTGTGTCAGGGACGTGCACGGCTCACTAACCATCTCCAGCCCAAGGCTCATTAACATTAACCACCTCCAGCCCAGCCCAGCTTGTTTCACACCCTGTGTGTGCATCTGTGTGATGTGCACATGCAAGAGGCGTGGGGAGATGATTGTGGCTTAGCCTGATAACAGAACACACCATATATGTGGCAGGAGTGTCCTGGGCTTCTTCCCCCATGCCCATGAATTAACTTACTGGGGAAAAGGCTCTCCTCCCTCAAACTGATGTGCAGAGACAACAGGCTGTGGTATGGGCTGCATCCTGAGCCCTGCCCTCTGATGTGCTGAATCAATCCATTTCCAAATAGCACAAAACCTTGTCTTCAAGTATTTTCTCATCCCCAGGGAAGGAACAGCAAAGAGGTGATTAAGCCATGCTGCCTTGCCTTGCACGGTGAGGTTGGATCACCTTGTTTTGCAGCCAAGTCATGCACCCTGAAGGATGAGGAGCATTACTGGTGTTTACTGGTCAGGGCACACTAGTGGCACCAGTGACATGGGGTTTCACATGCCAGGGCAGGACCTTGCCATCAGTTTGGAAAGGGCCATGATGGAAATACAGGCCAGGCTGCTTGTGTCACCAGCACTGGGGAGGGGTGCGGTGATGAGCAAACATGGCTTTTACTGGGGACTGAACAGCTCGGGGGTGGCTGTGGGTGTCAGGGCTGGCCCAAAGGACCATGATGGGTGCTGCAGGATGACACCTTGGGAGACAGGGCTGTGTGGGGCCTGGTGCCCTCTGTGCTCCACAGCCATCCCTGCAGCTGGGCCAGGCATTGTGCTCTCTACCTGCAGCCATGGGATGCTCTCTGTAGGGTTAGGAGCGCTTCCCCCTCTCTGTGGAGTCCCAGTCTATGTAAGGATACACCTGCATGTGGCCACTATTGCCCCAGGCTGAAACCTTTTGCTTAGGAGTTTTTCCAAAAATCAATTCCTTTTTTATTTTTTGGTTCAAAATCAGAGTCCACTGGGAAACTCGCTGCGGTTTTTTTCAGCTAGGAAAAGCGTAGTTAAATGAAACATTTAATTGAGCTTTATTGGTTTTTCCCCAGGCAGCAGAGAGAGCCCCGAGGCCCAGCTCCCCACACAGCGCCACCGGCCCCGGGCCCTGAGGGAGCGCGGCGGGCAGCGAGGGCCGCACCGTGCTATTTATAGAGCCCGCACGTAGCCCAGCTGTGCTCGCTGTGTAATTATCTCCCCTTCATGCCCTGCTTATTGCAGGCACTAATGAGCTCAGCTCAGAGAGGCCGTGGCAGCCTGGGGCTGACTCGTGCAGCCTTTGGGAGGGTGCTGCCCCCGGCTGTGCTGTGGGGCAGGAGCAGAGCTTGCTGTGCGTCCCTGAGGGCACCATTGGCCCAGGAGCCCTCACCCGACAGGCGGTTCCTGCATTAAGTGCCCAGTCAGCTGCATTTCCCTCAGTTCCTGAAGAATGGGGACTCTCCTTCCCAACCCTTCTTGGCCCTCTTGCACCCTCCTGCTGCAGCCCATCCTCAGACAGGTGTTGCTCCAGGCACACAAATTCAGACCTGAGCATCCCCTGTGGTGCTGCCCAACGCCAGGACAGCCAGGACTTAGCAGCTGCCAGTACAATCATGGTGAAAGATGCCCCAAAACCATCAAACAGCACCAGTTTGGCCCTGGGCACTGGGGATTTGCTGTGGTGACCCTGCAGCAGCAGCAGCACTGGACTGACAGGCAGCTCCTCACCTCCAGAGGGCTGGCATGTGTCCTTGGGCCGTCACTGTTCCCCTGCCTAGCAAAGGACATCTGCAGACTCCAGAGCCTGCTCATGGGTTGGCTGGAGCCCTTCTGGACATGCAGCAGGCTAAAGGCAGCCCTTGGTGAGTGGCAAGTGTGGGCACACTGCTGTGACACACAGCAGTGGGGGGACACAGCTGTGGGGAGCGGGAGAGCAGTCCCACCTGCACTGGCTGGTGGCAAGGGATGGGGCACAAAGTGTTGGAGCCCATGGGAGGGCTGCAGTGGGCCCAGCAGGGTCTCTGAAGGGATATGGTGGGCTTTATCCTCAGGTTACTCAGCCCAGAGCTCCTCCATGACAGATTCCTGCTCCTTGTCTTCTCACCTGCTGGCTCGCAGCAAAGTGCTGCTCATGTCAAGATCCCCATGTTTTTCCAGGGTGGAGAAGGAGATGGGAGAGCAATGGGGTCTCCTTTGTAGAAGACTGGGCTTTGGAAAATATCTCTTTAGCTTAAGCTTTAGGGGGAAATTCAATTTCTATGTCACTCAGCATTCATGAGAAGTTACACGTACAGAAAACAGTATTTATGATTTTCTGCCCAGCTTTGCTTCCAGCCCTGTCCTGGAGCTGCGTGAGATTTTTGCCCTCCTCTCCTGTGTTTCGTAACACCATCAGTGTTTATTCTCTTACTCATTTGTACTTCTTTCCCATTTGAAATAATCAATTGTTAGTATAAACTCACCTAGGGAGCAATTAGTGTGAGCCTAACCCAAACAGGCGCTGGGGTGCTCCATTAAGGAATATCCCCGCCCTCCCTCTCCACGGATCCCAGAGGATACAGTATTTACTTTTCAGCTCTGCAATTCAAACTGAGCGCACTTCGGTCAGCGTGCCAAGAATAACACAAAGCCTATCAACGGGCTGCAGCGCTAAGATGGAGTTCCTGACTTTACAAACCAAAAAAATAAAAAGCCAACCTATTATTTTGCCTTTGCTGAGAAATGCCTGGCAGCAGCAGAGCAGGCAGGCGCCAGAACCACCCCTCTGCCTTCAACAGAGCCATGGGCAGTGTGAAATCTGTCCTGAGGGACGCAGAAAAAGGCAAAAAAGAAAAGAGCAGTAAGCCTGGGACACGGGTCAGCAACTGCCTGCTTTTCCTTTTAATGCAGATTTTATTAGCTTGCTGCAATGTTTTGGGAGCGTTTCCTCAAAAGCTTTGCAGAGCCTTGGAGGGACACATTCCCCAGCACCTGTAGATATTTCAGCCAGGTTTTCAGTAGCTCTATTTCTGACCATCACGAGCCTCTGCAGATTTCATTGCTAATTGCAAAGAAATTGCTGCCCGGTCCTGTAGCCTTTTCATTGCCAGCAGGGTTTGCTTTGTCCAGTTCTCCTCTGGAAATTATTTATTCACTAATCAGCTACTAACAAGGGAAGCACTTGGAGCAAATTACCTTCCTGAGGTATTTCATAGGCATTAGCTGCATTGTACCAAAAGTCTCAGTGTTAATTTAGACAGTTTGCCTACCTGAAGGAAAAGCTGTAACAAAGCAGAGCCTGAGCCACAGGTCTGGATGTGCAGGAGGCTTTGGCATCACCCACCATTGCTCAGCCATTTGTGGGGTGTTCCTGAGAGCCAGATGTGGTTTTTTGTGGGGCAGATGTTGCTGTTGTGGCAGGTAGAAAACGATGCCCTGGGGTTCCAACTCCCCTCAGAACACATGGGCACCTTTGAGCTCTTTCTCCTGGCTCATTCCTGATGGATTTGGCACCATGCAGCTCTGGCAGGGCGCTTGTCCTGGTGTCAGTCTTCTCCAGCACAGCTCCAGTACCAGCTTCTCCTCCTGCTCCTGGTCAGCCATCGTTTAGCAGCAATTTGTGACCCTGCTGGGGACAATCCTGAAGCTGTGCAAGCCACAGGCTGCCAGCAGAACCCTGTTCTCAGAAGGCACTGCATGAACTGTCTCAATTTATCACCTGCAGACCTCTTGCTCTTAGTGCATTTTGCAGCTGTTGAAATGTTTGTGGCCTTTGTCACAACACATCCCCTCCTCGGAGCTGGTCAGGATAAACAGACACCTTCAGGTCCTAAGGACAGGATCAGTTTAGGGAATAAATCACTTCTGGATGCCCTGTGGCACATGGGGCTCTAGGCAGTGTGTCAGGGAAAAATAGGTGCATTTTTTTCCCTACTTGCTTTTTCCTTTCAAACTCATTTCTTTTCTGTGCTGGAGGACTTCTCTGGCTACCTTGGGAACACAGCAAAGACATCTCCTTCCAGCATAATCTGCTGAGCTCAAGGGAGAGGGGAGTTTTATACAGAATTCTTAAAAACACCAGCAGCAGTAGGGGAAAAAAAGGAATGGCATGTGAGACTGGGCCCCTCAGCTGTGGAATGGGGAGTTGGCCAGGTAAAGGATGCTCAGCTGACCTGACAGGTCCTATGGTCCTGCAATAGAAACCATTATCTGGAAAATAGGGTATAATGGTGACATGGCAGAACCTGCCACTGATGCTGAGCTGTTCAGGAGAGGGAAATGTGGAGCCTGTGTGAAGAAAATGTGGCTGATATGGAGCAGTAGGTAATAAAATGGGAACAAAATTCATCACTGGTAAATGCTGGGTAGTGCAGATGTAGAAGGGCATAACCCAAGGGTACAGAGAAGAGCTGAGGAGAGCAGGAAGGTGATCTGGGATGCAGCACATTCCCCAGTTCCCCTCCTTGCTGAAGCCAAGCACCATCCTGGGAGGGAGAGCAGGCTGGGATCTCCCTGCTTGCTGCTCATGCCAAGCCCTCAGTGGGCTCACCAGGAGCACCCACTTCAGCAGCTGCTCTGTGGGCACAGGCAGGGGAAGCACTGGTGCAGAGCAGGCAGGTGGGCTGCATGGCCCAATGCCAGGCTGTGCTCTGCCTGACTGCATCCTGCAGAGCCAGGCTGCACCCACTGAGCCACAGCTCTGGCCTTGAACCACCCTTGGTCTGTGCTCCAGCAGCCCCCTGCAGCTGGGGCAGATGCTGGGCATCAGCCCTGGGGAATCACCTGGGGATTAAAGCAGCTTCAGGTTATGGACCAGGGTGGTGCAGCTGAGGAGGATCAGCAACATTCACACCCTCTCCTGGGAACAAAGGAAATCTTGCAACTCTGCAGGATCTGTGCTCAGCAGTTTGGGCAACTCTTGGTGCTACAGAAAAGCAAAGGTGTGCAGCAGCAATTTTTGTTCAGTAATTGGAATAGACATAAAGATGTCATGGCATTGTAAACCACTGCACTCTGCATAAGGGAAACAGCAGTGCCTGGAGTGCAGCAGGGCTGGAGTGTGTTCCAGTTACATAATGGGAATTCACTGGAACACCTGTGCAGAAGGCAGGAGGATGCCAACACTGCCAGTGTCAAATGGGAAGGCTGGCAACCCCAAGTTAGCAGCTTGATTCCCAAGTTAGGCAAAAGGATAGGAAAACTGCCATAAGATTCACCAGATAATAAATTTTCCAGGTCAAAAAGATTTCACCTGGAAAAGATGCAGGAACAGGTCTAGAAGAAAATTCCATGTGGTGGAAGAGAAATTGGAGGCCAGCAAACCTGCCTGTGCTGACACACCTCAGTGTTTCACATTTTCAAAGCAGCCAATGTTGCAAAAATAGAAAATAGAAGAAGTCAGCATTATTAAAGCAAATGTAATGAAATATCCTATCATGAGTCATTTACCTTTAAACCTCAAATATTTTTCAGCAGATGCCACTAAATTTCTTTCACCAGTCATTGCTCTGGTGAAGTTTTACCAGCAAATAACAAAGAGGATATAAAATTCACAGTGTTTCATCCTCTCCTTCCCTGAAGAGCTGTGTGTAATAGGTTGGATTATCAAATAATCATAATAAGGGAAGATTTTATATAATGCTGTGCTGAGTAGTGAGTGCCAAGGCAGTCATACATTTGTCATAAAAACACAGTACCGGGTTCTTAATGAATAAATGTGTCAGGTGGATTTGGGCTGGTAGCATCATGTACAAATCCTGAAAAATGACTCTCTGGTCTCCAATATGAAGTTACTGGTGTCTGCAGTTCTGCAGCTCCTCCTGCCCAGGAGTTTCTGCAGCCTGTGCTCAGCCAAGCCTCCCTGCAAAGGGACCACATTGTCCTGATTCTAGGAGTGAAAAAGAAGCAAAGGCTGAGAAATATGGGGCCTAGAAGTATTTCAAGATTTTCTGGCTGTCCTTTCAGCTCCTAATCTCAAAGACACAGACTAAAGGATATGGGAGGCTGACCTGGAGCCAGCTGTCCAGAGGTGATGTGTGTTTTTTCCCAGTTTCACTTCCATACCCCTCACAGGGAGTGATGCCCACCCTGCTCTGCTGGTGTGGGCACTCAGCAGGAGCCCAGAGCATCCTGTGCAGGCTGGGCAGGATGTGGGGCAGGATGCTGGGGACATGCTTGTGGCTGCACCAGGCAGGGTGCACATGGGTGCCCACAGTGGCATGGGAGAGTGGCAGGGCATGGTGGGGGAGACCTCCTGCAGCCACAATTCCTCCTGGAGGAGCAGCAACACTAGAAAGTGAAGTCACCCTTGTCCCCAAAGTCACATCTAGGGCAGGACATGGAGTCTGAAGTGCCACTGTGCTCAGCAGAGCAGGAGGGCTGTGGGCGGACATGAATTAAATATAATGGTCTGGGCTGCATTTACCCTTCTGAAAATAACTTTGCTTTTTGTGGAACCATTGTCAGAAAACCACAATTGATACTGTCCTAGTGCTCGAGCCCTTTATAGTTGCTTGTAGAATAGCAACTTCTGGTGCTGCCAGAGCAGGGTGGACCTGACCAGAGCTAAATCAGTGCTGTGGCCAGCAGCAGGGCTGGGCTGAAGGAGGGATGCTTGTGGCTGACCCACACGGGCCCAGGGAAGGCATTTGTCCCATGGGGCCCACACTGCAGACACCCCCTGCAGCTGTCAGCTGTGGGAGGGCACTGGGATGTCAGTGACACCCTGGGGTCCCAGCACTGCCACCAGGCTGCCCAGAGCACACTGCCCATCACATGGGCATGCACTGAGCTCTCAGGGTTCCTCCTACACACAATCTGGGCTCAGACTGTGTAACACAGTAAGGTGCATGCTAATTTCTCCAAGTTCCAGAAGTGGGGAGAGCAGCTGAGCCCATTCATTTCACATGCAGAAGCTCCCTGGGAGCAGCACGATGCTGTGAAGGAGGCCCCTAGCAGAGTGCTGTGCTCTGCTGCTGTCCAGTTTTAGTTAAGAGCCAAGTTTGCCTGCTTTTTTCTAATTTCTCCCTTAGATGTCACAGTCTTTTGCATAAAGAAGATCAAACTGTGGTATTTTTAACCATCCTTGTAAAAAAATGCCTATGGTGCATTGTGGGGAAAGCTGAGTCATGTACAGAGCCAAGAGGCTCAGCTTGGCAGGGAAGGATGCAGGTGCTGGCCCAGGAGAGGGGAGCCTTTGCCCTGGACACCTGCTTTGTATGGTACAAACAGAGCTGCAAAGCCAGGAGAGAGAGCTGATTTGTGCTGAAATTGTGGATTGTGCTGGAAAAGATAAATGGGCAAATGATGAGGAACTCATGTGCACAGGAGTGACCCAGTGCCAAGGTGGCACACACAGGGCTGGGTGGCTGCAGTGGGCACTGAAGGGAGGAGCTGCTGCCCCACAGCCCCGTGAGCCCCCCTGGGGCAGGGGCACAGGAGCTGCACCTGCCCCGCTGGCTTTGGAGCTGTGTGGAGCTCTGTGGGTGAACGGGTGTCTGGGCTAGGGGTGATGCCAAAGGCTGCTCTGATTCCCCCTGCCCAGCCTCTGGAGTGTGCCCAGCAGGGGCTGGGCAGTACCAGTGGGATCCCAGCATTGGCAGCTTCTCTGCCCAGTCCCACCCTCCGTGCCCTTCCACAGGAGGAAATGTCTGAGCAGGGAATCGTGCCCAGGTTGTTGCAGGTGGCAAAGCACACAGATACCTGCCTTGTCAGGCACACTTCTGCTTCTCCCTGCTCCCAGAGCTGAAAAAATGAATTCTCCCCTGTAATCCCAAAATTCTTTTGATAATGAGAAAAGGCAATTGGAAAGTTTTGTTGCATAACCTTCAAGATCAAATGATGATTTATTCAGAATATGCTTTGTGGTGTTACACAGTATTTGGGCTCAGCAATTAGCTGGAAGCAAATATTCCTCCTCATTTCCTGTGACTGTGTCATTAGGAGAGCATCTCACCAGTTCAACATTATCATTATCAGCTGCAAATATTGCTGAAGTTCAAACTATTTACTTGTATTTTACTTTTTATATTATCAAATATTGTTAATTCAGTTTCATTGCTGCCTTGGAAATAATCAGGCAATGTTTTTTTCTCCTTGCAAACTGCTGTAAGAAGCAAGCATTGGAAATACATTGTTATTTCTACAGCTGGAAGTATCAATGGCAAGGAAAATGCCCCTTTCAAGCAAATCTTTAATAGTTTATTTTCTGGATGAAAGAAGATCCAAGGTGTTGTATCCAATGCACATAACTTCTGTCTGCTGCTCATCTCTGGTGTCTCCTACAACCTTCAGGGAGCTCACAGCCATACCCAGCACTGATACAAAAGCAGGCTTTCTGTTACCTTCCAGCCCCTGGATAAACCTCTGTGACAATTTAAGGGAAGGGCTGGCAGAGGGGGATTTGGTGGAGACAGATAAATGTTTTTTCCATAGTTATGGATAAACATGAATCTTTGCCATTACATTTCCCTGTTCAGTGTAGCAGGAAAACTGCCAGCAGTGTTTGTGCTGGGCTTGTGTGCAAGGTTTGGGCTTCCCAGCCCAACTCCTCACACAGTGCAAGGTCCCTGGTGCTGTTTGGGATGGCTCTCCTGCAGTTCCTCTGCTTGCACCAGTTTTGTCCTTGGTCAAACAAAGCAAATTACAGCAGAGGGGTCCTCCACATTTTCATTCTTTTGCATGTGGCTGGAATAGACTGGGGAAGGCTGTGGGGTTGCTTCCTGTCTCTCTGCAATATCCCACTGCAGGACACAGTTGTGGGTCACAGCTGTCCCATAGCCCTTGCAAACAACCAGAGGGTGTTTTACTGGTTTAGGAGAAAATTTGATCTCAGGACTCTTAACTCATTCCCAGCCCTCTGGTGCCAGTGCCAAGCCTGTGGGACCTCTCTGAGCTGTTAGCAAAGGGAGTGAGTGGGCCCCTGGTTCCCAGGAACATCACCTGGGAAGGTCCATGATGCCCTCCTGGCCTGGGGAATGCTGCAAACCAGGATGACAACATGCTGGGGAGGTCCTCAGGACTGGAGACCCCTCCTGGAGCTGGGCTTCTCAGGGCTCTGTGGATGAGGATGGAGGGAAGCATCACCCCTTATTAAAGGCCCCACATCCTCCCCTCTAGGCCAACAGCACATCATGTTCCACAGAGTACAGTGGGACAGCAAAAGTGCTCCTCTGGCTGATCTGGAAACTGTAATTTTCTAGCAACATGAAATTTGTATGTGTGGGAGAGCATTGCATGATCTGTGTTTGATGGGGAAGAAATGCTTTCAGATAGGGCAAAGATCTTTGGTCACAGGCATTTGATAGAAATAAAGATAGAGGAGAGCAGAATGAACAGTGATAAATGTTTCTCACAGAAAGGACAGTTAATCTTGCAGGTCTCAGATATTTTTCTTCTTTCAGATTGATGCCGCGTGAAATACCTACCAACAGTGTTGTATTTAAAGCCTTGAGAGCCTGAGAGGAAACAAAACCTGCTGCTGATTGTAATAAATCCAGTAAACATTTCATCCCTGAAGAAACACTTCCCATGTGTGCTGCACAGAAGGCTTTGCATCGAGAGTCTGTGAGTATAAATCAAAATGTAAAATAGATCAAGAAGTGATGCTTTATTCTGCCTGCCCAGGTGAAAGCCTTAAACTTTGGCCATTCCTTGCTCCCAGACCCTGCTGTAGCCAGGGCTCCTCTTCTCCACTGCTTATTCCACATTAGGAGAACAGCAGTTGGGCTTTCTGCATGGATTTGTATTCACACCTTGTGAACCTCTGCCTCCAAGGGAAAAGCAATAGTGTGGAAGACAATTTCTGCTGTCAGCTTATGCACTTGCCAGGAGGAGGCAGGAATTACCTCCAGTCATTATTGGTCATGCTCATAATCCAAGAGGCCTCTTTCAAGATATGGTGGGACATAGGCTTTTTGCACATTGAATGTTAAAAGGTAGTGTCAGCTTTCACAGTAATTTAAGTCTGGCACTCCTACCTGCCTTACTCTTGCTTCCAAAGGGCATCTTTCATCTTTCATGGAAGCTTATCTTTGGCAGACATCATAAACAAAAGCCTTTAAACACCCTCACCATCTCACAGACTGGCTTCATTCAATACCTGGCCAGAAATGTCAGATGTCCCTTTTGTCTGGGTGATGATGGAACATTTAGCTGAGGGGAACCAGTATCTGAAGGAGGGCAAGTGCATGTGAGTGTGGGTTTTTACATGAGTGTGTGGGTATGTGAGGTTCTTCATGCCACCCTCTCCAGCCTCTGAATCCTGTGTCCCACTGGAGAGTGACAAGGTGCTTTTCCTGGTACACAGGCACAGGGGGCTGTGCTGCAGACCAGGAGCATGGATGTTTGCTCCATGTTTTGCTGGGATAAGCTGAGGCAGGAGCCTCAGAACAGAGCTGCAGGTGATTTGGGGAAAAAATAACTAAAAAGAAAGACATTAAAACTGAGGAGGGAGGTGCTGGTGGTTACTAAGCCCAGGGCAAGGAGAAGCTTACCACACAGTTGTTGCCCAGCTGTCTTAGTGCACCTTGGAGGAGCTTTTTAGGATATTGTCGACTTTGTTTTCCTCCAGCATGTGAGGTGCTGGTTCAAAGTGAGACACAGATGGACATTTGGCTGTGTTTTTTCAAAGCCAGTGGAGTTTAAAAGAGAGCCATGCTTCAGCAGCAGGGCTTTTCCAGCCCTGGCACTGGTGCAACCCCTTCTCCCCAAGCGTCCACACACTTAACCAAGGTGTCCTGACCTCCCTCTTCCCAGAGAGCAGCCACCCTGACCTCTGTGCTGGGCCCTTCCTGGCAATTAGCAACCTGCCAAGCTAATCAACACCTCCTGGCAGAGCCCTGCCACAGCCAGGAAAAATGACTGTGCTCTTGATCCGGTGCTGGGAAGCACCAGGAGCTCCAGCCAAGGGGGCACCTTGCAGAGTGGGCTCCCTGCCTGCTGGGTGTGATTCCTGAGCTCCCTGAGAGCAGTGGCCCTAGGGAAGAAGGCCCCATGGTCTGCAGGACACCTGCTTCTCACAGCTCACACTCTGGGGAGCAGGATTGCTACATGGCTTCTGAGAAGCAGTAAACAGCCATGGCCAGTCTTGCCTAATGCCACAGTCTGATTTCCAGAGCTCCTCCATTGGAAAGAGGAGCCACAGAAACTGGGCTGTGGGCCAGTCTATTCCCTGTTGCTCATGAAGCACAAAGCCTTCTGCCCTTTGACTTTCAAAATACTCACAGCACCCTCCTGCTCCCCCACACCTTCATGCCTGTCAGTGCTGCTCTAGGCTTTGCTGGAGATGGACATGCTGAGACAGGACAGCTCCATCTGGCCCTGCTTTGCTGTCCCAATGGCTTCATGTTGTTGGCACCTTGTAGGCACACACTGCCCAGTGTCCTCTGCAAAACCCATTGCTCAGCTGATATTCCCAAGGTGGCAAAGAAAAGTCCTGTATTCCCTGGGTGGGTGTGTGGGTTCCCCCTCTTTGCTTTGCCTGTCAGCCTGTGGCTCACAGCTGGGAGGTGCCTCAGCCCCAGCCGGCTCACTGGGGGATGTTGGGGAGGTTTGCCAGCTCCAGCGCCCTGTCTTGGTGGGACAGGGATCCAGGGGATGCTGCAGACTCACTGCAGCCATGGAGCTTGTCTGCGACTGGTCAGTGCCAGCAGCAGCCCATGGATCAGTGTCTGGGATTGCCACGATAACCAAACCATGGCATGCTTGTGACACCTTCACTGAAGTGAGTGACCATTGCTGCACCACTGAGGGATGGTTTGCAGCAGCACTGAACCACCAGGGCAGAGGCAGCCACTGGCAGAGGGCTGTGCTGAGGCTGGCATGGGGGAAAACAGGAAAGGCAGCTGCCTGCTGGAAGGGATTAGATGCAGCTCTGAATGTGGAGAAGGGATTACAGGCAGTGCAGCCTGCCAAGCAGTGCTTACTGGGAGAACTGAGGAGGAGTATGAATTAAATAATTGCCCAGCAATTAATTTCTGAGCACTGCCTCTGCTGCTGAAGGACTCTTGCTCTGTTCTCACAAGCTGGACACAGGGCCCAGCACAGCCTATTCCAGTTCCTTCAGCATCACACCCAGGTACTTCAGAGTGATTTACAAGGAGCTGTCACATCACCAGCGAGAGAAACAACCCAAAATGATGTTCCACCATGCCTCTTAGGGTGAGCTCTGAGTAATTACTCCAATTACACTCCAAATTACAGGGAAGCCAGTGGCCTCCACACAAGGACAGATTGCAGAGTCCATCTTTAATTGTCACTTGGGCTGTGCTCTGCTGCCTCAAATTTGAAGTATATGTTCATTTCCCTCGTGGGTCTGTTATCACACTGCTTATCATCACCTTTTTATCCACTCCTCTATTTCTAGCGTGCATGTCAAAAAAGACAGTATATTAATCAGCCAAGCTTTCTTCACTGCTTCTTGTCAGCAGCAAACTGTCTTCTAAAATGGAGCAACCAGTCACCTTCACTGGAATTGCCTAGGAGAGGTGTCCATCAAAAGCCAGTAAGTGACAAGCCCATAGAGAGCATGATTTGTTGCTCCAGGTAAATGATTGAGAGGGCTTAGCCAGGCAAGGAGAGGCCAGCTGTAAATCCAGATCCCTGCCTGAGACTGTTCTTATGTCAATAGTTATGAAACTACTGACATCAACAGCTTCTCCCTCTGCCTGCAGCCCTGGTGCATCCCACCAAGCAGGGCTGGCACAAGGACAAGGCCCATGGCAGGGCACAGATTTTGTCCATAGTGAAGCTGCAGGGCTGTGTCACACTGAGCCTACCCACACCTTGGTCACAGCATTGCCAGGGATGGGGAACTCACCCAGGCTTTGTCAGGGTGTTTCAGAAGGTGCTCACACACTAAATCCGTGCCTTATTTCTAACCACAGCCTTCTCCCATCATTGTCTGCCAAACAGAGGCACTGCCAAACATTTAATCACATCAAAAAGAGCTTTAATAAGCTGGGATCAAGTTAGCCCTTTAACCTCTTTTTCTGGCCCGCATTGATGGTATCCCAGGAATTTCTCTCCACCAAAAGTCTGTTTATCCCTTCATTGGTCCTTGGCTTCCTCTTTGGGCTTTTTCCAGATTCCCTGCCCCCTGAGATGCTGCCCCCACTCTGGGCTTGGCTCCCAGGAAGGCTGCAGATCCCTCCTGGACAGCTCTGATCACTCCCTTCCTTATCAGAGGCACATTTTAGAGGGGGGATTGTCCCCCAGCCACCCAGGCCACAGCCCCCCTGCCCTGGTGCTGTCAGTGCACCCTGCTCCTGGTACCTGTGCCAGGATGGCCCCACCAGAGCCTGGGCAGCTCCTGCCTTGGCCGGAAAACCGAGTTGGTGTTACATGCTGGAGGGCTGAGAATGAATCCCCACCGGAGGCCCCCGGAAACACCTGCCTGAGGGCGGGGCGGTGCTGGCAGCAGGGCCGGGGCGCTCCGCAGAGCCCCAGCGCAGAAACTCCGCGTTCGCTCCCGGCAGCTGGAGCTGCCAAAAGCCTTACGCAAGCCTTACATCAGCGCCGTCACCAGCCTGACTGATAGGGACAATCGCAAGAACAGAGATATGCCAAGATCTCTTTTTCATAAAATGGTGCTAATTGACACTCATGATAATTCCCCGTTTCAAACCTTTATCAACCAAATCCGGTCAGGACCATTCCGGCCCTCGGCACAGGACTGATGTCAGCTGGAGCGGTCTGGGACATCCTGTTTACTCCATGGAGGTACGGGCAGTGTGCCAGCGCTGGGACCCCGGGGGAAGTCCCAGGGACCCGCAGGAGCTAATTAGGTGCTCCTTTCCCAGCTCCTTTATGCGCTCAGCGATGTGTCAGCCCTGCCGATTTAAACATCTAACCCCCGTAGCTATTGTTTAACATCTTCCTGAAGCCCTCGTAGGATGGAAAGTGTTTTATTGTGATTATATTTTATTTTATAGCATGCTGTATTGTTTGGCTTTTGCCTCCCAAACGCTGAACAGAAATATTTATCAAATACCTCTCCTTTTCTGGGTTGCTGCCTACATGATTTGTCACCCTCTGCCTTTCTGGTCTGGGCAGAGATTTCTCCTTGTGCTCACCGCTTCCTTCAACAGTCCCATGATGCTCACGCAGCTTGTCACACTTATGCCTTTTATTCTGATCTTTATTTTTGCAATTGCCTTTACCCTGAGATGTGCAGAGCTGTATCTTGTTCTGGCCACAGTTTTGGGGGATAGGCTGACACGTGCTGGGGCAGTTCTTGGCCTCTGCTCTGGGGTGTCTATTTGCACACACTGTTCTGGGCAATGATTTCCAGATTTCCACCCCTCTGGCTGCTGCAGTGGGCTGTGGTGCTGTCCTGCTCTGTGTGAGCATGGATGAGCAGGTGCTGCTCCCCTTGGGCTCTCCAGCCATTGCACCAAGGCAGAGCAGAGGTGGAGGTGGGTGGCTGGGCAGGTCCCTGCAGGGTGGGTGCAGTGGCTGCCTTTCATCCCAGGAGGGGCAGATAAGCCTTTTGTGCTACCCCCACGCATGATTTACAGCACAGGAGCCAACACCCAAAGCACAGGGAGGGGGCTTTCCTGGAGTGGAAATGTGAGCACCCTGCAAGAAGAGGCTCCAAAGGAGCAGCCCCATGAGGTGAGTGGCTCCTCACAGCTGTGCTCTGCAGGGATGGGGTCCCTCCATGCACCCCTCCCTGGAGCACATTGACTCTGCTGATGGCGCTTACAAGAAAACATGTTTGGTTCCAACAGTAATAAGAAAATACAAAGAAACCTGCTTTTGAAGGTGTGTACAGCTCCCTCTGTCCCCAAAAGAAGCACAGCTGGAGCAGGTTGCTGATTGCCCACAGGGGCTGTGGCAGAGCAGGGGACTCCCCCACATTTGGTATCGAGGAAGGGTCCTGCCCCTGCTGCAGGGAATAGATGCTGTACCCCGAATATCTGTAACACTGCTGAATGCACAGGTGTGCATGGCCAAGGCTGAGGCTGTCAGGTGAGCAGCATCTCCCATTCCTGTGCTGCAATCCTGAGGATCCCTCCCCAGTAATTACCCTTCCCAAGGGCTCCCGAGCCAGCAGGTGCCCCAGTCATCACAGCAGGCAGGCAAGATACAGCTAGCAATTAATTTCCTCTCTACAAATTATCAAATTACAAACTTGCTTTTTAATTGTACACTCTTTGAAGGAGGTCACTGCATGGCTGGGACATAGTTCTGCCTGTGGATCACCCAAGAGCTGAGTGGCAGCTATTTTAGGTGTCTGGGAATGATGAGGTCTCCAGCTGGGCTAAATGGAAGCACCCCTGGGCCGAGACCCTGCTGCAGCCCCTCACACCTGCCCTGCCTGGCCCCCCTCACCCCAACAAATGCATGGCTTGCTCTGCATCCCTAATGCCTCTTTCCACTTCCTGAGCAGAGCCTCATGCAGAAGCAGAGCTTGCTGCAACCCCAGGGCTGCACATCCACAGAGTGGGGACCAATTTGTGTGGGAGCCCCCGAGCTGTGTGTCCAGCATCACTTGTCTCCCAGCTTGCTGCCCCACACCCCAAAAGGTGTCCCCAGCCATCCCAGCCCTGGGACATTTCCTCAGGGATGTGGGCCCTGTGTGAGAGCTCGTGTGCCTGGTTTGCTGTCATCACTCTGGGACTGCACTGGGGCTGACTCAGTCACAAGAAGGGGGAAGGAAACAGGAAGATGGCCACGGGAAGGACAACATCCCAGAGCACAGGGAGCTGCTCCCCACCCCCTGCCCTGCACCCACACCCTAGGAGGATGCAATGACAGGTGACTGTAGGTATGAGCAGCACAAAAAGGCTTATGGAAGGCTGATTCAGCTGGTACAGGGGCTCCTCACAGGTGCATATCAGCTGCCACCCTGGAAGGACAGCTGCATAAGGTTGACAACTCTCCTGGCACCCAGCCCAGTCCTTTGGCAAGCACACCTGAACTGGCTGTTGTTATTGGCTATCCAATGACTTCATGCACTCAGATGCTTCTGGTGAGGCTGTTTAGGTGGTTGCAGGTGTTTAGGCTGATGCAGGGAGGTACAAATACCCCTCTGCTCATGCTGGAGGGGGGTTTTTGCTTATGCTTGAGATCTGCAGCAATAGTTGGTTCCTCCAGTTTGCAGTAAGGTTGTCAGTGTCTGCTCTATCTCACTGTAGAAAAACTGCTAATGCTGTCCAAGTGACTTTTGTTAGGTGTTACATTTTAGCCATGAGGTGCTGTTTGGTCTCTTCAAGCAGTGATGGAACACGCATTTCTTCCTCTGACATGTCTGTGTACACCAACTACACCTGGAACTTCTGATCCTTCATCCCCTTCACTCTGAAGCCTTGTTTTATTGGTCAGGCAGCTCTCCCCCATTTTTTTGTGCCAGGAACTTGGTGCAGGCTTGGGCCGGGTCACTGGGGGAGAGGGTGCCGGGCAATGTCTCTGTTCTTGGAGATCTCCAAAACTCAAATGTCTTGATCCAGTGTTTGCAACAGTCTTGGTGGGTGCAGAAGGCTGGACCAGAGACCTCCAGAAACCTTTTCTAACCTTTATTTTATTTCCCTCTGGGTGCTGTGTCTAGCACAGAACAGTGATTTGTCAATGGCCTCATCACTGCAGGGCAGCCTGGTTGCTTCCATCAGCTGTGGTCCCTAGGTCATGTCCTCAGCCATTGCTTCCCTGTACAGAGTTTCATCCTTCACAGCACTTGTGCCCTCAGGTCCCTGCCTGCCCTTGTGCTCACAGTTTCAAGGTGTATTTGGGGCTGTTCCCTGGGTGACTCAGATCACTGGCACTAGCAGCATGTGCTCCTTGCTGTTTATGGCACCACCAGCCTGTGTCATCTGCTTGTCTTACCAGGAAAGACTTTTCTAGTTATTTAGTTAATTGGTTAAAGTATTCAATTATGCAACACCAAGAGCTGATCCCCTTGGAGCTGCTCGTAATAGCCAAATGGCATCTCTAATTCTCTGTTGCCCTTCAGACTTGGTCAGAGCATCTGTTTGTATGCAGTGTTTTTAACTCGTGTCAGATGGCATTAAAAACCTTTAAGGAAAGTGGATTGCAAGGCATCAACCCAGCCTGTCAGGCAGGGCAAGCTGTGGTCTCCTCCAGAAAAGAAGGACAACAGCTCTGTTTTCCAAACCTCTCTCTCTGGACAATGAGGTGCTTAACTGAGTGCCTTGGCTGTTGGGCTCTTGGGAGGAGGGCCACACAGGCCACCACTGTGGCACTGGGAGGAGTATCATGAGCAGTGACTGTCCACAGCACCTCTGCTCTGGCCAGGCATGGTCAGCATCCCCTTCCTGATGGTGCTGTAGCTGGACATGCTTTGCTTGGGTGAAGGCTGGAGGCCCCAGGGATGGGGCAGTGTCATAATTCCTGGGGCTCATAGACTCATTTCCAGGTTAAACAGCTGGCTGGGTTGGTCCAGGAATTGCTGCTGTGCCCACAGAACTCATCACCTGAGCAGGTGACACCCACCTGCCACTCTGGAATGGGGGAGGATGGAGGCTGGAGCTGCCCATCCTGCCCCTGGTGGGATGAGAGAGGCAGCTGCCAGGGTGGAGTGTTGGACACCAGTGAAATCCCTCATGCCAAGGACAGGGAGCTCAGCTCAGGCTGCACTGGGAGTGCAAAGACAGGGCTCCAGGCAGTGCCTGTCCCAGGACAGGCTGAACCTCATCCTCCTGTGAGGGGAGGAGGAGGAAACACAGCGCACAAGAAGCTTGTCCTGTGGGAGGCGTGGAGCCACCATGGGGGTGCTGGCACCTGGAGCCTCTGCTTGCATTAGCACCTTCAGGGAGATGAGCCCTTGTACCACAGTTCCTGCTGCTCTGCACAGATGTTTTCTGGCCAGTTTAGCCTGCCTGTGGCTGTGGGTGTGTAACCCTGCTCTGAGAGGGTGCTTGTCCAGCAAACACTGGCTGGCTTGGCTCTACAGCCCACCTTGCAGGTGCTGCCACTGAGGTTGGCAGTGGTGGGGAGGATTTCACCCACTCACAGCTGCCTTTTCCTTGGGCCTTTGGTCAGCATGGGAGGAAGTGCTGAAAAAGGAGCAGGCTGTCTGGGGAGAGCTCTGCTGATGTACTGGGGTCCTTTCCAACACCCCGAAGTTAGAGCAGTGTGCCAGGGAGAAGCCATCTCACAGGTCAGACCAAGCTCTGCTTGTGTAACTCCTTTGGACTGTGTGCTCAAGGATAGGGGTGTCTCAGACTGTTCCAAACTCTAAAAGCTTTTTCTAAAGTAGTGACTGTTTGTGGGGTTGCACTTCTTGTCTCTCCTTCCTGGCAGCTCAAATACCCAGAAGAATAAACTGCACAAGGACGGCCCCAATCTTGATGTAACATGATAAATTATGTAACACAATGTCACAATTATGTATTTCTGAAAGAGAAGTAGGGCAGGGAGCTGCCAGAGACGGCTCCACTCTCTGGTGAGCAACACCCACGAGCTGCTGCTGAATGAACCGTGAGCTGGTGGGGTCACCTCCCTCCACATCCTTAATGCCACAGTTCACTGCAGAATCGGTAGGAGCTTTCAAGACCCATTTTTTATTCCTTCAGAGGCATGGTGTGTGTGTGTGTGTAAACCCTAACAAAGGGAATAAGCAGGTAGTTTGTGCAGCCAGCAGCACATTGCTTGATGCTTGCACAGCCTCTTGGCAGCTCTCAGCAAATCGTTTAACCAGGGCTCTGGGCTGGGTCAGGTCAGACCTTTCTGAATCCTCTGACCACTGCATTTGCAGAGCCTTTGTTTGTAATTTCTGTACCAGTACACTGAGCACTCGTGCTTCGTCTTCCTCACTGTGCTGGGAGAAGAGTAAATACATTGTGATCTTTGCAGGGCTTGTCAGAAGTGGGCAGGGAAAGGCAGAGACTGAACAAAGTCGATTGGTTTGGGCAATGCAGAGCCGCAGGAAGAGTCAGCAGCCTGTGTTTCATCTCCGCTTCCTCTGCTCCAAACACAGATGGGAAAAACAGGAGGGGGAGGGAGGAGAGGCAAAGATAAAGTGAGAGACAGGAGGAGTGAGTGCTGCTGCAGTACCAGTGTTGTTGGAGCAAGCAAAATATTTTAGAGCAAAACAGTGGTTCAGATTTTTTGGCCACTCTGTACTGAATGTTTTGATCTGAGGGACTGGAGTCAATTGCAAATTAAATAATTAAAATATTTCTTTTTCTTCCTCTTAGAGCAAGGAATGAGCTGCCTGGCTGGTGGTGGGCTGGCAGGGAAGCTGTGCTCCTGTGGGTGGATGCCTGGGTAGCACTAGAGGTGCCAGGAAGCTGTGTGAAGGTGTCTGGTAGAAAGCAGAGCCCAGAGCACACTGCAGCTGTCTGGTGTCCCTGCCAGCAGTGACATCCCCCCATGATGTGTGTGTCTGTAATGGACCACAGAAGGTGTACTGCACAAAAGTGTCTGAGGTGAGAAAGGAATGAGTATCTGCACTGGGAGATACTAATTTCCTGTCCTTATTCCCAAGAGCAGAGAAATTCTTTCACAGCAACTCTGATCTGGGCTTTCATTTTGGACTCACCCAGGCCATTAACACCCATACCAGTGTCCCTGGGAGCTGAGGTCTGGGCCATGCATATGTGTATGGGGCAGGAGGAGCAGCACTGAGCACAGCACACAACACACACACCATCACATGCCTCCCCCATGGCCTCTGCATGTCTGGAGAGGAGGAAATCCTGCCAGAGCTCACCGGATGCAGAGGGGAAAGACCCAGCAGACATGACCTGTTCCCATCCCACCGAGGCCCAGGGCTGTGCCATGCACATGGGCATCCCTGTGATGCCAGTGGAAGAGCAGGGGCACTCATGCCTGTGGGTATGTAGGATCAAGTCCTGAGAGCATTTGCTCAGGGGGATGAACCTGAGCCATGCTGCTACTTTTCTGACTCCTCCAAAGGCTGTTGAAGTCCCCCAGGTAACCAGGAAGGCAGGATGTGACAGTTCCAATGTCAGACTGCAGCAGGAGGAGGGAGCAGCTTTCAAAAATAACCTTTACAAGGTCATCCCTGAGCAAGGCACAGCAGCAGTGGTGGGCTTGAGCACTTTTCTGCAATTCAGCTCAAAAAGACTGGAACTTGCCTTTTCTTTCTGGGAAGGAAAGCATGTGATGACAGGTCCCCAGAGCTTTTATTTTGAAGCCAAATGCTTAGAGTGCATGAAGACAGCAAAAGCATTTTCCTTCAGGCGATACAAATCAAATAAATGGAGACAGTGCTGTGCAATTCAGTGCAGGCAGCAGCCAGCACAGGCTGCTCTCACAGCTCAGCATTGTGGGAGCATCAGTGACAGAAGGTGCCCAGGACTGGCATTGCCAGCAGCCCCTCTGCTCCAGACATTTCCTACCCAGTGGGGGCCATGTCTCTGCCCCAGTGTGACTTTGCTGGAGCTTTTGTAGTGGGGTTTTTCTGCCTTCCTGTTAAAGCTGGGGGGTGAATCTGTCTGTAGAGTTTAATTAAACTATACAGAACCAGCTTCAGGAGAAGCTGTCTGCTTTAAGAGACTCTCTGTTCAACGTTGCAAAGCTGAGTGGTGTTCCTATGGGAATGGATGTATTTTTTTTATTGTCCCTATGAAAGAGGGATTAGCATTAGGTTGGGTAACTGCCCCATTCTTCCCACTCCCATTTGCTGTGATAAAATAGGCCAGGCTGCCCTGTATCAGAAAGTAGCTGCCAAGAAGGGACCTGTCCGCATGGGCTGGCTTTTGCAGGGTACTCTGAGCACTGTGAAGATGAGGAGCAAAGCCCAGAAAATGATGCTGGGACTCTGCAGAACTGCCCCAGGCAGGCATCTGAGCACCCCTGGCTGGAGGTGGGCTGGAGAGGGACAGCTGCCTGTTGTGACCCAGGAACTGCTAAGGGACCAGCAAGCAGCACTGGGACCACGTGCACCAGTGCTTGTGGTGGGGAGAGGCTGTGTGCTGGCCCCATCCTGGCAGAGGAGTCCTGCAGACAGGTTTTTGGGAGCATGTGACTGTGCCTTGGGAGTGAGTGAGTGCTGGGTGCAGTTAACTCACCTTTGCTGCTAAACAAATGATCCTGTGTGAAAATTGAATCCTAAGCAACAGTACAGCAAGAAATGAGCCAGTGGATTTTATAACAGCTCTTGAACCCTTATCCTCTCATTAAGGGGTTTTACAGCCATCATATGTGAGCCATCTCCCTGGAAATAAAACATTTTCTTTGCAAAAAGCCCTTTAGGTGTTGCAGGCTACTCAAGAGCTGGGGCTTGTTTCTAATTAAAAGAATAAAATTCCCTTCACTTATGTGGTTTGTGGCTGGACTTCCTGCCACAGCTGCAAGCTGGAGCAGTTCAGTGGAGACCAGCAGATCTTTTTTAATCCTCCTGGGTGAGGGGGACTGGAGCCCCACCCTCACATGGGTTTGCTTTACTTACCCCAATCTATCCCCATTTAGCAGAAGGTGCTGTGCAGCACAGATGCTTAGTCTTGCTTTCCCTGTCACTCTGGCCAGGAATTGGTGCTTTGTTTACCCACATCACAAACAGTGCAGGGAAAAAGCTTTTAATTAAAACTCCTGGAAATGAGTGAGATGAAGCAAAGCTCCATGGCATTGGCAGAACACCAGTAAGAAATCAATTTAATCTTACTGTGATGAGTTTGCTGCATCTTCCTGTTTGATTTATAGGGTGAGTGCAATGTAGGCTTTGAAACAACCAGCAGCTCTGATATCCATTCTGGCCAACTTCTGGAACTTTTTCCAGGGGCTGTAAACCAGCTCCCCACATCTCCTGGTCCAGCTGCCTTTGATGGTAGGGTTTGTCTCCTGCTGGCCCCTGCTCTGCTCGCACAGGGGTGGGTGTATAAGTGGCTGTGACCCTGCCACACTGCCTGGCACTGCCTCCTGGTGTAATGGCACAGGGCATGCTCTGGGGTGGCCCCTGCCCCAGCTGTTTTACAAGCCCATCTCAGCACCTTGGGACTGAGAGCAACAGGTTTGTTTGCTTCCTTAATATGTCCTTTCACACTGGGTTGGACTGTGTCCAGGCAGGCGTTTATCTCCCTTCCCACTGGAAGCTGTGCAGGCTCATGCCAGCTGCTGTCTGGGAACTGCTCTCCATTTCAAAAGAAATCAAGTCAACTTTGTTCCCAAGCCTCTATTAATCATCTTTTCCAACTTCTTGTCTTCTAGCAGCAGGCTCTGCTTGGCTGTTGGAGCTGGAGGATACAGGAACCTTGCCTGGTTTATCCTTGGTGTAGCCCATCTCTCTAAGTTCCCTCCTCCTGGCCCTGGTCCTCTGCAGAAAGCCGTGCCAGGCAGGATGCACCAGCCTGGGCACTTTGCTGCTGGTCAGACTGGGCACCATCTCTTGGCCCTGGTTATATTATATAATGCTCCCAGGTTAGGAGGTTTCCCACAGACATGACCTTGCCCGATGAATCATCACTGCACGAGGACCTGGGGTCTCCAAATCATTCCCAATATGAATTTAAAGGCTACAGTCAACCTCAAATCTGTGCCTGGCTATCTGCCACAGCTGCCATGCCCCACTGTGGGTGTGATCTCTTCCCACATGGGGATTGGGAAAGTCCTTTAATGAAGCAGAAGGGACCTTGTTAAGCAGGCCTGGCCTCCTCACCTGCCAGTGCTCACTGCAAGAGCTCAGGTGGCATCTCTGCCAGGTCATTGCAGAGGCATTTGTGCCAGGAGTGCTCCAGACTTGGAAAGTCCCTGGTCCTCCCCATGGAGCTGATGCCCCAGAAAGGCTGATGGAGCTGTCAGGAGCTGATGTTAATCACTGAAGGCACTTGTGGCTCACGTGTCTCGGGGAGATGGGACCTGCTCAGGTGCCCCAAGCTTGGCTGCAGAACAGCCCCTGCCATGTCCCATCCTGTACCAACACCTGCAAACCTCTGATCTCTTTGAGCCTCTGCAGAGCCCTGTGGCTCCTTCCCTCATGCCCAGCCTGTGGCACCAGGGGTACTGGTCTCACTGCCATGGGTCCTGACAGTGCCTGCACACCTGCAGTGCCAATGGCAGCCAAGTGCCAGCACTGTGCAGCCAAGCTGGTTCTTACATCAAACACCCGAATCCCAGGGGCTCTGAGCACTCCTGAGCATGAGGAATTGGACTCAAGGATGATCCAGTCAAGGGTAAATAAAGTGATCCTTCCCAGAAGCTGTGGCACACTTTCCACTGTGAAAGTGAGGAAAGGCAGCCTTCAGAAGGGCCTGGCCATGGATATGAAGGGTTAAATCATGGTTGACATCCATCCTGCTGTGCTTTGTCAGCCTGGACACATGTAGTCTGTGGAGAAAAACAGGCAGAGTAATTTCCTGATTTAAATGAATTTCAGAGACCACCACAGGAAGGAACTTGGGATGTGTCCAAAGGGTAGCCAGGCCATGGAAAAATACCAGGCAGGGGAAGGGTCCAGGGCAGTCAGAACTTGGATTTTCCCCTTTGTCACTACAGACGTGACAGCCACCATTGCATTTTCCAGTTATGAGTCCAGTTTAAGAAATTTAGGATACTTTAAATGTCAGATTGTTGAATAGTCAGCTTTTCTGAAGAGGAAAATTCCCTGAGAGCCTCAGCCATACTCAACTGGCATTTCATGTTATTTACTGAATTTTTTATTGTACCTGTGTCCCGAGTATAAATCAAAAAAGTTATTTGCTGCTGCCTGCCTTGTCCATAGACATGATATTTAGCCAAGGCTTTGTTTGAATCACTGCATTCCCACAGCAGTGGCAGGGTCCTTGTCACTCTTGCAGCAATCCTGACACAAACTCAGTGACAGACCAGGTGTGGGATATAAATGATAGTTCAGGAAATCTTGAACTTCTAAAATTTATGAAGGTGTGTGAGCCTAGAGAAGAGAAATGAAGCTGAACCAGGCAGCAGAGACCAGAGGGCTGGGGTTGTGAATGTGCTCCTTCATGTCCTGGGGACTCGGGTGATATTTCTGTGCAAAAAAGAACTGGCAAAGCACAGAGTAGTTAGAAATAAAGGCATGTCCCATTTATTTTCATCCCAGGGACCAAAACTTCCCCAGCAGCAAAGCTGCTCAGTCATTAAAAGTCAGCTGAATAGAAAGGCTTCTTGCAAGTACTGTCAGCACTAGCACAGGCTGGATTGCAGAGATGGTATCTGCCAAAAAGAAATAAAATACAAGCTATAAGAAAAAGTGCTATTTGACCATTAGTGAGTGAATTTATCATCCTGCTTGAGATGCTGGAGTTAATAGAATAAAAGCCTTGTAGACAGTAGGAGGTTATTATTTAAGGCTATCATCACCCTTAATTCAAAATTCTCATTCCAAGAATGCCTGAATGATCACTTGGGCTACATTAAGAGCTGAGTAAGCCTGAGCTTTTTTTTTTTTTTTTTGATAAATTCTCTCACTGTTTTCCTGTCTCATGATGTAATGGTATAGTTATAGCACCTTAATAAATTGCTTTTTTAGGTTTAGAACTTGTATGAAAATTAGCACCATGGTAAAAGATTCAATTTGCTGGACCGGGCTTGGATTTTTTTAAAGAAACTGAGAAGTACATGTGAGAATCCTTCAACAGAAAGGGAACCTCAGCCTTAATGAAATAAATATCCCAGTATTTGCTGTGCTGGGGGTCTGGGGTCTCCTAGACTCTGACTGTGAGTTAGGGAGCAGAGTTTTACACAGGGGAAGAAGAGGAATAGGTGGTGTTGCAAGCAGCGTGTTGAAGATTCCTCATTCCTATCCCAACAGTGGGATTTGTGATATGCAGTGCCTTTTAGGATGAGACCTGCATATGTATCCTTGTCCACAGGGTCTGAGCTTGGTGCAGCAGCCCAGGAGCATCCCAAGCATGCTGCTGCAGGTTTCTGCTGGGAGGACCTGGAGCCCCTTTAGCATTTGTTCTGCATGCAAAATAAATCTGCATTTGAAAATGTGGAAATGAGTGTTTCTGGGCTCTCTTACCCAGCCCATATTCATGAATGTGCTTTTCATGTTAGTGTCATGCTGCAGTCTCCGTATTTCTTCTCAAGTCAATCCCTTCTTTCATATGGAAATTCTCCCCTCCCTCCAAATATATTTTCATGCATGCCAGGTTCCTGGGGCTGGAGCAGGGTTTTCTCAGAGGTCTCTGCTCTTAGCTGGGAGAAGAAAACATCCTCTGGTGACCTGTGGAGTCTGAGGTGACTGCCTGAACACTGGGAACTCTCTGTGTTGATCCACATCAAAGTGCTTGGCTGCATTTTCCACTTTCTTTATGGCTCTGCATTGAGATAAAACCTATGAAAGACCCAACAATAGATTCCCATGCCTGTCACAAGGCTAAAAGTGGTGATCCATCCATCCATCCATCCATCCATCCATCCATCCATCCATCCATCCATGCCACCCTCCCTCGCACAGCACAGCGCTGGGGACACGACTGAACTGCAAAGGGAATGGTGCTGATTGTAGCACTGGTCACAACTGATCCTTGTGTCATCTCCTTGCAAAAGCTGGGGAGGTCACAAGGTGTCCTTTATGGGGTCATTTTAGACTGGGACCAGACTGGCCACAGGAGGAGCAGCAGTGCTGTGCACTAGATGGGAAGAAGGTGAGAAAGTGGGAAAGTGGCTTGGGCTGGGGAGGATGCTGAAAAGGATGTGTGCAGGTGTCAAACCTCTTGGCTGGATGTGAGGTTTCTTGTGTTAAAAGAAAACATTGATTTGCTTTGATTTTGCAATGCATGTGAGCTGCAGGTGGTGTGTATCCCAGCACAGTTAAACAGCAAACTGAAGGTTGATGATGTAGGAATAAAATAATTTAGGATGGAAAAGACCTCTAGGACCATCAAGTCTGGTGATTAGCAAAGCACAATAAATATTCCTAAACATGAAGAAGTAAGTCCTGCTCCAAGGCAGGCAGCTCTGAGCAGGGGCACAGTGTTCCTGCTGTGTGGGAGTATGCTTGGAAATGCTACATTGGTGGCACTTCCTGAGTTAACAGAGCCTGGGGAGGGAAATGGCTGCAGGTGCAGGATGGAAGCTCAGCTGGTGAGCATTCCACATCCAGCGTCCTCTCCAGGGCAAATGCACAGTTCAAACTGAAAAGCTGAGTTTGTTCCCACACTGAGAATAAACATGTAGGAACACAAGACCTGTGAAGGAGAGGAGCAGCAAGGCTGTTCTCATGGTGCTCAGAGGAGAGAGGCACAGATACCTGCAATAACTTGCAGTATTAAACTTAAGGGCAGCTTCAGCATCTTGGAAGCAAGTGAAGTAATTTGTGGTGTCCCGTTAGTGCAACTAAAGTTCTTTGCAATCAGAAGGAACAAGTCATTAGTGACACCAAGAAACCACTTGAGGAAAATCTGTGTGCATTGATCTGCTGTTGTGGATATAAGATATTCTGCTGTGTCTCTGCAAGAGGACAAGTTTGTGACAGACTCCTATTTGGTGTGTATTAAAGATCCCACTGAAACCTCCAGATTTATTTATGAAAACACTCCTGGGGCATGAGCTATACTCCATGCAATTTCATTCAGGCTTTTCAGGGGTAGAAGCTTGAATTAAGTATGTAACTGCCCACGAAAAAGCATTCATTTCATTACTCTCCTGATGAGAGGTAGCAGAATGCACAGCTGGGATTTGGAGGGCTGCATATCAAAACTACCACTGTCTAGACAGAAATAAATATGGTGGGAGAGACATGGCAGCCTGAGCCTTTGCTGTGAGGATGTGGCTGGGGGAGGATGGCAGGGACAGAAGGATGGACTTGGGAGGGCAATGCAGCTGAGGAAGGGAGGGCTTGGTGGCCCTTGAGTGCTGCTGTGCTGTGGCAGAGGGTGACTATGCAGAGATGGCTTTTAGCTGGGGACTTCCCTCTGGCCCGGCTGTGACACTGAGGGCTTACAGCAGTTTAAACATTTACCTGCCTTAAGCTTTTAAGACTTCTTTGATGGCCTCAAGTACTTATCTGCATGAAGAGCTTAGGGTGTCCTAAGCAGCCTTATGTCCTTTGGGAGGCTCAGAGCTTGGAGCTGCAGCTCAGCGCTGTGGAGCGTTTAATGGGATTTGTGCTCGGTGGCACGGCTCTGCTGCCCCCCTGCCAGACTGAATGGGGAGGCTAGAGCCAGCCAGAGCCACTCTGTGATGGCTGGAGAGCAAGGGGGTGGATGGAGCTGCCCATCAGCATGCCTTTGGGGTACATGAAGGTCCCCAGGAAGAGCAAGGGTCAGGGATGCCCTTGAAGGTTTGCATTGGCCTGATGCATGCAGGGACCCAGCCTGGAGACTGAAGAGCCCCCAGCATCTCTGACTCTGTCTGCTGTCAACAGCTCTGGCCGTGCCCCTGCCAGGGCAGCATCCCTGCTGCCAGGGAAATACTTCAGTGGGCACCAGGAAACAGGCAGAGCCAGGCTGGGCTCCCTGCTCAAGCAGCCTCTCGAGCAGCAGCAAGGCCGAGGCTGGTGTGCATCGATGGCCCAGGCAGGGGTGCCTGAAAGTGAGCAGGTCTCTGTCCCAAGTTTCACACAAACTACAGCATCTGACAACCAGCAATTAACAAATTCTCCCAGCCACCCTGCAGCCCCTCCTGCAGTCTCCCAGTCAGGCTGATGGTTCCCAGCACCCCTACACGAGACATGGGGAAAGGTGCCATCCCTCCTGCTCTTTGCTCATCAGAAGTGTGAAGCTGGCTGGTGGACAGCACACATTGTGCTCAGTGTTTCAGTGCAGCCACCAGCAGCACCAGGGATGGGTAAATGAGCAGCAGAGCTCTTGGCACAACCCAACATTTATGGCTGCTTTTGGGAAAAGCAGCCAGCCTCTTCCTTGCAGGCAGGGGTTGCAGTGCAGGACAGCCATTCTTTGGGTGCATCCACAAGGACCAATGCCACTGCAAGCCTGCAGAGCTTGGCTTTGCTGCCACAGCAAAGTACCAAGTGACCAAGTCTCCTTGGGGTACCAAGTGACTGTCTCTGGCACTGCTCTTTGTCTCCTCCAGCAAGCCCCATCCCTGCTTTCACCTGTTCAGGCAGAAGTAGGGCTGCTCTTGTGCTGGTTTCCTAAGGAAACTAGGGGCTGTGCAGCCATGGGTGCCTGCCTGGTCATCTCCTCCCCTTCCAGGCACGGCTGCTGGCATGGCTCTTTTTGGGGCCCCAGAAGCAGCAGGAGCAGGCACTGTGGGGGTCTCTGTACCTGGCAGGGCTGCACCAGGTGCCCAGCACTCACTCACCATGCACAGACTGCCCAGGGCACCAGCAGCCCCCACCCAGCAGGTTTGGGGGGCAGGAAGCAGCTGAGAGCAATCCATTGGGAGTTTTGTGGGCATTGCAGCAGTGGAGGGTCTCTGGGGAAGAGGTGTAGCTGTTGTGGAGGCATAAGGTGTTTGTCATGTTCATGGGACATGCTTTGAGGCAGAATAAGCAAAATCGTCCTTGGCTCAGCAGGGAGGCAGCCTGGTGGACAGCTGATGTCCTGCTTCATGAGGCTGTGCTAGCCCAGGGACCCTGGGCATGCTGACAGTAAAAGAAGCAAGTCAGGGTGCTGCCTGCTCATCCCAGAGGCAACACTCAAGCTGCCTGCAGAGCTGGGAATGTTTGCAGGGAGCTTCACACAGCAGATAACAGGCACAGCAGAGAACATCACAGCCCACTCATGGAAGATTTATGCCTGGGAAGAGGCAAAGCTCTGCTCTCAGGGTATGTTATCCACTTGTGGCTTTTTTGTTTCACTGCAAGGGGTATGTTTTGTACTCCTGCTCAGCCAAATGTGAACTGGGCAACTCCTGCTTTGTATGCAGTTGGCACCTTTCTGGCAAGCTTTTAACTCAAAACTTTAATAGCTGATTAATAGACTTAACCCTTACATGGACCATAGAGGTTTGGGTTTTTTTTTTTTTTCTGGGACTCTCAGAAGTACAATGACATGAGAATGCAGGCAGGACCAGGAAAAACAGGATCATCATCTCCTCTTATCCCCTGTCTCCCTGTTCCACCTGAGATGGAGTGGGTGCCACTGGGAGGGGAGCAGTGGCAGTGAACTTTCCCTTCCCCACCTGCAACATGCATTGCATGAGAACAGGAGACCCATGACACTGGAATTGTCCAGGCCTCCTTCCCTTTCCCTGATGTTGCTGGCACAGATTGCCTTCCCAGCTTGACACTGACATCCCTGGGGACCAAAAGCCTCTGTTAGTGCTGGACCAACCTGTGCCTGCTGAGTGCAGCCCATGCCCTGAGCTCCCTGTTCCTCCTGCCTTCACTGCTGCCTTGCTCCCAGGGCTGCCTGACCATCTTCCAGACCACGCTGACCAGCAGAGATTGCCTCAGCTCTAATGGCATTTCTGTGCTGCTCAGCACTGACTAAACACCCTGGGAGAAAAGGCATCCCTGTAATGAGAAGTGAGCACCTGCAGGGAGTGTTCTTGCCACCCTGCATGGCACAGAGTCACGGCTAAAGGTGGCTCTCGAGCAAGAGTCTTCAGCTGTGCTGGAGCAGGCTGGCTTGAAATGCCACTCCAGAGTGAAATGAGAGGGTTATAAATAGATGTGGCCCCATCTTTAGCCCTCAGCTGAATGGTATTAGCACTTTTTTTTTAGCACTTAAGGCTAAATCTAATTTTATATAGTCTGAGTATCTCAGACAAAACTAGAAGGGCCCCAGAGCAGCCCCGGACAGCAGCAATGTGCCAGCTGCTCTCAGCACTCTCTGGGTGTCCCCAGGCTGACGCCAGTGCTGCATCATGGCACAGACTGGCAGTGGGGGCTGAGGGGCTGCAGCAGTGATGGGCTGGGGAGCAGATTGTCCCTCCTTGCTGTGGGGAGAAGTCACTGCCAGGGCTTGAGGTTTGCAAGGCCAGTGCTGATGCTGCTTTTTCTTTAAAGCAAGGTTTATTTAGTTAAATGCACTGGTTCTGTGACTGTGACCATGCCAGCTTCCTGTCTGCTGTCCTCCCTGCACCAGGGCATCCTTTTGGGCAGAAACCCAGCCTGGCTGCCCTTGTGCCTTCTCTTCCTCCCCTCCCTGTGTAGATCCTGGCATTACTCTGCCTCAGCTCACGGCTTTTCTAGCAACAGCTAGATGCCTGGTGCAAGCACTGGGGCTCTGCTGCCTTGCCAGCACTACCACAAATCCCAAAGGCACAACCCTGTTAGAGCTGCAGGTATGAAGCCAGTCTTGCCTGCCCAGATTACCTGCCTGTTTGGCAGGATAAGACCACTCCTGGCAAAAGCATAGAGGAGGAATCACATCCCTGTGCTGGAAGTCAAAAACATTAATTAAACCTGCGGTATCACTGATTGCTATCTCAGGGGAGAGGCAGAGGGTGAGAAAAAGCTGGGGGGAAGGAAACTCAGGGGAGGATTTGCTAGGAGCATTCCTAACCTTTAAAAATAGGTTGACTATTTCTGCAATGTCAGCATCTTCCTATAGGGAGGCATTTAGAGTAGGTCAAGCTCGTGCCAGGGATTTGCAGGGAATGAACCCCTTTGGGGAAGGGGAACACATGTGTCCCAAGAACCTTTTCAGCTAAATATTTGGTGCTGCCTGGGTAGAAGCCTTTCTTATGTGGGCACCCTAGCAGGGACAGTTGGATCCTAGGGAAAATCAGCCCATTTTGTCTGGGGATGTGAACAGGGCAGTCCCTGAGAGCTGGGCCAGGAGCACTGTCACCAGGCACTGAGCTCTCTGCTCCCCATACAAATGATAGTTCAAACCCATTTAGGATGCCAGTGTTATCAAGCAAATCTGCAATTGATCTAGAAATATTTATCCAACTAAACTCCCTCATAATTCAGCTGAAACAACTGTGCTTAGATAGAGTCTCTAGGTGCTATTTGCACCTAGTGACTCTACCTAAACACAGTTGTTTCAGCTGGATTAAGCTGTGCCAGAAGCTTTCCTCTTGAGCTGCAGATATCCAGCCCTCTACAGCACACAAGGCCTGCAGCTGGTGAACCTCCAGCAGCCTCTCATGGATCCTGCCCCATCTCTCTGCTCACAAAGAGGGTGGGTAAAGGTCCCGTTTCCTCAGTGTTCCATGGGTCCCTGGGGCTGCAGGCACAGCCCTGCCTCCCTGCCCAGGACAGCATCCTGCTTTCCCAGCTGGAACCAGCAACCTGCTTTACTGGCCAACCTGCTTTACCAACACCAGCTGCCACCCCTGCAGCATGTCCCTGTGGCTGCAGTGCCTTTGGGGAGGCGATGTTGTCCCCATGCCCCACACACTCTTGGAGTGCCCAGAGGGGACTTGGGCACTTGCACGCTGGGGAATGGTGGTCATGGTCCCCATCTCTTCCCCTAGGGACAGGTGGTGATCTGCTGTTTGTGGTGACTGCTCGGCATGCACCATGATCTCCTATGCCAGGTCTTACACTGGCACTGCTGCACCTGCTGTCCTTCTCTTGCTGCCCACTCTGCTGCCCTGCTGCATGCACAGGCAGGGCACCAACAACCCTCAGCCCCTTGCCATCCTGGGCACCAGCGACCTGCTCAGAAGGCTTTGCTGCTCTAGTGGCCATAGAACCACAGGAGCAGGATGAGAACACAGACTTGAGTGTGGGGCTTGAGCAGCATTAGGTGTTGGGCAATGGGCTGGGTGGCTGCTGGGTGCAGGGCTGAACAGAGCCCAGCAGCTGCTGAGCTGGCCAGACAGTACACTGGTGTCTGCTGTGGGGAGTGCTGCACCTCATGGGAATCTGTTCTGGTGGCACTGGCAGATCAGACAATGGCCAGGAGCCATGGGAAGGAGGTTGTCTACCAGAGCCAGCATGGACAGGAGCCCCATTTAGCTCCAGCCCTTTTTCCATATGAAAGTGGCAAAAGAAGGTGGCACTTGGAGGTGGCATTTGTCGGCTCCTGTCAGCTGATCCTTTCATCCCTGACATGAAAGGGTGCAAACAAACGTCCCTGCTTGCTTTGACTGCTTCCCAGGGATTCCTCATTTACATTATAATGAACCCGTATTTTGCTGTATAAATAAACCTGAAAGTTGGCATAGAAGGGACTTATCAACTCTAAAGGTATTTGCATGTTCCCCAGATGGAGGGAGAGAGCCACACAGGGATTTAGTAGGGACAAACTTCAAGTGCTGGTGAGTACAGGGAAGATTTACACCAAGATGAGAACACCTTGCTCGGTCACTTCAAAAGAAAAGTTGTGCCTGGGGCTGAATGAAAACTTGTGTCATGAAAGAATGAGGTGGGGGTTACTGCTGGGCTGAATGTCTGGTGTCTCTGCCTTTATCACCTGTCCTTTTTGCTTTCTGCTGCCACTGAGGAGAGCAGAGGGCTCAGATGGGGTCTCAGGTTGCAGGGACTGGGGGAGACCACCTGCCCTTGCCTTGCAGATGTGTGTGCTCATCCCCCTGAGTCCCCAGGGCAGGTCAGGCTGGTGCTGGGTGGATCAGACAGTCACACCGACCTGCTCTGCTCTCTGTCCTGGACCCTGTCAGACTCCCAGCCAAGCCCACTGACAGCCAGGGGGTTCTGATCAGGTTAAGACATAGTGGTACATCAGAACCCACTAACAGCTTAGCAGTTAGCACTTGGCAGTGCTGAGCCACGTCTGCAAGTGATTTCGGAGTGCTGGACACGATCTCTAATGGGCAGGCAACCCTGAGCTCCAGCTGGTGTCTGTGAAAGGCACTTCCCTGCCCCACTTACCCTGCAGCCACACCTCTGGCCAGAGACCAGCTCCTGCTAGTGCCAACCAACCTGTGTTTAATCCATAAAAAAGCAAAATCTTAACTTTGCTAAAACACTTGACAGGACCATGGTGTTGGAAAGCAATTTGTGAGCCAATTGGCAAAGCACAACAGCTGCAGAATCTCACAGTGCCCAGGGTGAGGACAGGAGCACGGCTGCAGGTCCAGCTGGCCTGGCCCCTGCTGATGCCATGCTGGCTGCTGGGAAGCTCTTCTCCTTCTTAATGTCACAGTTTTGCAGACCAGGATTAGGGGGAAATGTATCCCTTGTGTGGGCAGGATACAGTGGGGGTGTCTCCTCCACTGGGCAGGGGTGAGGCTGCTCCTGGCTGGCTTTGGGATATGTAACTCAGGAGGAGGCTGGGGAAGTGGATAGCACCCAGAGGAGAGCTGGCATGCTGGGTAGGCTAGAGGAGAGGTGCAGGACCTGGTCTGCTCCAGGAAAGGGCAGGCTGGGGGAACACAGCAGAGAATTGTGCCAGCTGCTGGCAGCAGTCCCAGAGTGGAGCTTTGGAAGTCCAGCTGGGCATTAGGACAGAGGCTGGGTCATCCCTCCTGTCCACCAGGGACCACTGCCACCTGGCCCCATTTTGAGCTGTGCCCAGCTGACCCACATAGCCCTGCTATGTCTGGGAGAGGCAGCCCGTGCTGGCTGGTACCATTACACAACCCTGCTGCAGCCTGCTGCCTGCACACAACAATAGGCACTATTTTTATTCCCTTTCTGGTTGTCACAGGCAGTTCAAGAGTCCTTGGGGTGGAGGATTTTCTCCCACATGCTGTTATGTAGGGCATTTCAGTCACTTGTCCTTGTGACCTGCTTGTGCCTGTCCCTGCCATCCCAGCATTCCCCTGCCAGGACCAGCAGGAACAGGATGTGGGGTCAGTGTCTGTGGGGAACAAAGCCCCAGCTTGGGCCCTGCTCAGAGCCTGCCCTGCCTGCAGACAGCACTCAGAGGAGGCACATATTGCTGGGGAGATGCTGGGTTTGCCCCTGCCCCACCACTGTGAAGGCATCACTCCCCAAGCCAGCAGTAAAGAGGAGAGCACCAACATGGCCTGCCCAGCCATGGGCACCTCTGGTCCAGATCTGCAGGTGCACTTCCCACCTTGACCTCAGCCTTGGGGCAGCCCAGCAATGGAACTGCCCCCGTGTCCTGCTCTGTCCCACTGTGGGGCCCTGCCCTGCTGTCCCAGGGGTAAAGCCCCTGGCCCCACAGCACCCTTACACTGCCTGGTGTCCCCAGGAAACTGCTGCCAGAGGTGGGGCTGGCCACTGGTGACAGACAGCAAGTTACTCAGAGCAGAAAATCCTCATGTGTGATGGGCATGATGTGGATGGAGCCATTTTCTGCACAATTATTCCAGCTTATTCAGTGTGATAAACCAATAGTAAAGTAGGATGAGATGAGGCTTGGGTGCAGTGTATCTTCCTTCTGAGTCGATTCATTGCCATATTACTCAGCATGGGAATTTCCTAATGGAGCTGGAAGAAGTGGGGACCTGCAGCATAGGGATTAGATCAGACTAGAAATAAAATTCCCACACTTCCTCCATTAGTTACGTGTACTGTGGCTTCAGACTGCCTAGGCTTAACACAATGATCTCTCTGCATGATTCATGCGAGTACCAGGTGGGGGAAAAGCAAAAGGTGCTACCACACAAAAAAATCTTTGCCAAAGAGGAGGATGGGCAAAATGAACCTCTCCTGGCAGTTGGCAGTGATGCCACCTGGCAAGTGGGAGAAGGTGTTGGGAGAAAAAGATACAGCATGAGCAGGGATGGCAGTCCATGCTCAGAGTGAGCAGGCAGTGCAGCCCCTGTTAGTACAAATTGGTGCTCTCCTGTCTGAAAGCCTCCTCCCAGGGATGCAGATCTCCCTCAAGGAAGAGTGGATGGGGCTGAAATTCCACCTGGCTGACACGACATCAAAGCACTTCTCCCCACTGCCTGCCAAGTCGTGTTTTGCAAGGTGCAATCCTGCACCACCACATCCACAGGTTCTTGGCAGCTTTGGGGTGCCTTCTGCATCCCCCAGTGCACTGCCAGGTGTGTCCCCTTGGCAGTCCAGTTTCCAAAACCTGAGCTGCAGCACCTCTTGGAATAGTCCTGCACCCTGCAGGGCTTCCCTGCTCCCTAAGGAGCTTCATGTGCTCTAACTCCCCTGGCTGGCAGAGCAGTTTCCTGGGGGAGCTCGGCATAAAATGCCCATCAGGGAATGCTGAGAAGGAACATGGCTACAATTTCATTGTCAGCTGGATGGACAGCTTCGTTAGTGATGGAGCTCAGCCGAGGATGAGGATGAGGATGAGGATGAGAAGGGTTGCTAAAGACAAACCCTGGTGACTTGGTGCCTCATGGCTCCAGAAAGCACAAGTCATACTCTTGGAGGCACACCCCCTGCCCCTGACTGGCGTTACCACCACTGCCTCCTTGCTCTGTTTCCTTCCTTGGGCCCTCTTCCCTATTTTTTCTCCATGAGCCTGGATCTGCCTGGCAGCTCCTCTGAGCCTCCCCTCCCTGGGGCAGCAGCTCCCTGGCCTTGCCTTTCCCAGGGGCCTGGGGCAGTCTCTGGTGGCACAGAGCCTTGCTGTGCTCAGCAGGAGCTATTCCTCCTTGCCCTTTGATGTGTTGCATCCCTGCTTGGGACCGCTGTGGGGACAAGCCCTGGCTGATGATCAAAGTCTCCCCGCCAAGCTCTGCTGCTGCAGCCTGGCCCAGTCCCTGGGATTTCCAGGTGGGAAATCCCTCCTTGCTGCTCTGGGTGGTGGCACAAAGCATGGTATAATGGATGCTGGGAGCTTCCTGCACACTGCTGGGACCAGAGCCAGCGTGGCACAGCACCCAGCTGTGATAACAGGGTACAAAACAGGGTTACTCATAAAAAATCACAAGTCAGTGCAGCCAACTCCAGCCATTGGAAAAATTCCAAATATGTCAGTATGTTGCATAGGCGTTCCTGGTGAACCAGCCAGGCATGGTGTGTGCTGCTTGCCCAGGCTGTGCCAGAGATTTCTGCATGTGCATCTGCAGCCCATGACCTTCTCTGTGAAAGCCAAGTTGAACAATGACCCTGCTAAATCCACTTCAGCACTGCATTCAGAGACACAGCCAAGAGTGACCTGCCCTAGAAAACATATTTAGGGAAAAACAACTCCTTCACCTGCCCTTGGTGCTGGGCTGGCAGAGGCCAAAGCTGCATGTGAGTGCTGGCCCTGGGCTGTGGGCTCTGGGCTTTCCAAGCAGCAAGCACTGAAGGCAGGTGCTCTGGAGAGAGAGATGCATCTCCCTCCAGCTGCCTTCAAGCCCAGCAGCACCTTGGGACCCCAAGAGCTGTAGGAAGCAGCACAAGGCAGCTCCAGGCTGCTGGCAGGGCCGGTGGGACCCATGGGTTTTCTCACATCCTACTCAGAATCTCATGTTTTTCCAAGGGGAGAAGCCACCTGCCTAATTAAACAGCAGTAACAAGCTTGGCATCGCCAGTCATGCCTGAGCACACTGCAAATTCCAATGACACTTACAAGAGGAAAGTGCTGCCTTCTGAGTCTCTCTGCTAATATTTAGAAGGCTGAGTGCTGTGTCCTGAGCCCAGTCGGTGCAAGGTATAATTGGAAAAGCTGTTTGAATAATGTTGTTATAAAAGTGATGTTAAAATAATGGTGTGGAAGGAAAAGCCAAGGCTGTGTGTTTCTGGGGTGTGTGTGCTACACTAGGCACGGTGCCCAGTGTGCTGCAGTGATACATTTTAGGCAGCCTCTGCTGAGGGAAATTAGCATCTTCGTGCTGTACTCCAGGTACACCATGTTCTTCAGATGCAAGGGGAGAGTCATATTTAACACCATCCAACAGAACATTTTCCAATTTTTATTTATCAACAGGCATCTGTGTGTATTCCTCGAGAATGAAATATTTATCTGTAGACACATGCACGCAGAATGTGAGAGTGCCAATGTATTATTTATCACTGCTTCCCTCCCAGAGCTTATAAATAACTCATGGAACCTGGCTGCCCAGCAGACCCTCTGGACAGCTACCTAGAACTGCCAGACATGCCAGCCCCAAGCAGAGCATCCAGGCCCTGCCAATGGGAGGGCTGGCGGAGGGTGCCAGTGCAGGGTGGCATTGGCCTCACTGTCAGATGCCTCCCACACAGCCCTGCACGTGCTGCTGGCTCTGCACAGGGTCAGGTTCCCCGACCCACAGGCAGGGCAATGGAATCCAGGAGCCAAAGGGAACGTGAATGAGGGGCAGGGTCATTGCTGCACTCCCCTGGAGGGAGCACAGAGCAATGTGGCTGCTAGCTCTTGGCTTAGACACCTAGAAGGGAAACTGAGGCAGCCCTAGCAGTGAGGCAAACGTGCCGTGCTGGACTCTGGAAACGTTGTCATCTCACTGCAGATGTCAGATGATGAGAGCTGTGTAAATAGCACACCCCAGGCCCCACAGTATGGGATACTTCACCTGTAGGGAGGATATGAGAGCTGTGACTGAGCAAATGCCCTGTCCTTGGGGGAGGGGTTGGATTGAGGCCACTCAATGCACTCTTGGCATGGGGGGCTGAGACGGGGAGCCCTGTCATGGAGCTGGAGTCTGGGTCAGAACCCAGGCTGCTCACACACAGCCTTTGTCTGCCCAGCCTCTGGGAGCAGTGCACTGGGCCTTGTGGACAGCAAACCAAGGAGGGAGGAGGCTTGGGGCCTCAGGAGATCCTTGAGTGCAAATCAGGCCCCAGGGTGCTGCTCTGGGACGCTGTTTGAAAGGTTTTGTGGGTGAACGAGAGCAGATGGGCATCAGATACAGCTTATGGCTTTGCACATATAACTCTCATTTCAATCATGTAAAAAGAAAAAAATTACCCTTCTGCTGGGCTGCAATAACACCTTTCTTCAGTGCTTAAGATGGACACAGACAAAACATATCAGGGAGCTTTTTTTTCCCCTTTAGAGTGACTGCAGAGAAATCAGTGCTGCTGCAGGAGCCCAGGGCCATGAGCTGGAGCAGGTTACAGAGATCAGGCTGTCCCTGCTGCACTGCAGGGGCAGGTCAGGGGCTGGTGTGGAAAGAAGGGGAGGGGATCCCCTCAGCCAGGCTAGGCAGGAGCTGAGGAGTTCATGCATCTTGCAGGCAGTGCTAATGCAGTGCACAGCTCTTACTGCCTGGAACAGCATGAGTCAGAGCAGGGGAGCAATCACACAGAACCTAAAAAAATATAAAGCACGGTATTAATAACTAAGAATTACACTAAATTACTTCATAAGTGAATTATCCTCACTACATTACCTGCTGAGAGGAGGAGCATCCCTGCCTTCTCTGCAGAGAGAGAGGATGGATGGATGGATGGATGGATGGATGGATGGATGGGAGAATGGCTTTCTGAACTTTGACCCTCCAGCACTGCAGGTCACTGTGCTGTGCAGAATTGCTGGTGAGCACTGCTCACATGGGCAAGGGCTCACTTTGTTCAGTGGCCACTTGGGAAATGAAGTGCAGCAGCTGTTCACTTTGCACAGAGATCCTGCAGAGCAGGCAAGAGCGTGGATCTGGCTGCATGGCAGGAAGAACTGGGCAGATTGCAGTTACCTTTGCTGTCCCATATCCTCCTGGCTGAGGCCAGGGCTTCTCCAGGAGCCACCTGCCACTGGATGAAGGAGGATTTGGGATGACTTGGGGGACAGCATCCTACAGCCAGCTCAGAGTGGCCACAGTCCCAGGGTATGTAGAGGGCTGGAGTGGCCTCAGGTCTCATTGTTGCAGCATCCCTGGCCCCACAGAGTCCAGGGGAGTGTGCTGCCCATGGCTGAGCAGGACATGGTGATACCAGGGAGTGACCAGCTGGCACTGCTGAGCACTGGCGTTCTCCCAGCTGGAGGAGGTGACAGAGCTCATTCTCTTCCCAGGGTCACGTCTCCAAAAAGAAAGGGAAACACTATCCTGGCAGCTCTGCATGCTGGATTTGCTCAGGCAGGCAGAGCCTCAGGGAAGGCTAATGTGCCTGCAATGTTTGCAGAACCAAAGATGTTTTAACTCCATCCCAGCTGAGCAAAACTCAGTGCTCATCACACAAGGGTGCTGCAGGTCCTCAAGGAAGGGCCTGGTGCTGGTGAGCCAAGGGAAGGCAGGAGGCAGCTGCTGGGATGCTGCAGAGAGTCAGCAACATTCATCAGTCTCTTGAGAGCATCATCCAGCACTGAGCTATTTCTAGGCCAGGGCTGTTACCGGGAGGCATTACGGAACTGTCAGGTACAGCGTGTCTCCCAGCTGGAGGTGTGCTCCTGCCTTGGGAGCAGCCACACAGCATCCTCTGGGGGCTCGCTGGCTTTTGGCTTCACTCCACTTCAAAGCCCAGCTCTCTGTGTGCATTTTAACGAGGTTCACACATTCCAGGTTTCTAGGCCAAGCAGGCTTTCATTCCATGCTGCACTCAGCAGCTCTGCGTGGAGGCAGCCTGCAGTTCAGTAAGGTGAGAGGCTGAAAGTGGTTCAATTTTGCAACAATAGCTGAGAACAAAGCACAGATTGTACCATTTAGAACTGGGACAAAACAGAGATGGAAGATTTTTGTGGGATTATTTTTTTGTTTTCCTCCTAGCCCCCGGTAGACTTCTGTGAATTGAATTAAATGTAAGGTGTCAGCAGCCTCTGCCTCATGCTGGAGCATTCCTGTTTGCATCTGAATGACAAAGCCAGGATGAGGCAGCAGCACCTGAGGAGGGAAAGAATCAGAAGAGAAGGAGGAGAGGGACCTCAGATTGGGCTTACTCTCCTGGCCTGGGCTATTTCTGGTATCTGCTGCTGGTTCCTCTCAGCACTACCTATTTTTGTCCTCTATTTTTTTGTCCTGCACCTAGCACATCCAGCTCATGTCTGGGCCTGGGGTACATAGGGATGACAGCAGGACAAGTAATTAATCCTAACTGACCTCTCCTAGTGACTTTTCTTCTCCTTCCATCTTGGGCTGACTTGCAGAGCATCTCTTCACCTTGACAAAGAGTATTTTTATGTTACAGGGCTAAAAGTCATCATCACCATAATGGCTCTTAAAACAACAGAGCAAAATGAGCTCATAAAAGCTCCTCTTGCCTAATGCATCAGTGAGCCTTAGCTCACTTTACGCTGGGAACACAGGCAAGCCCTGAGGCTGAGCCAGGTCCTCTGAGCTGGCCCCCAAAAGGAGAGGAGAGGAGAGGAGAGGAGAGGAGAGGAGAGGAGAGGAGAGGAGAGGAGAGGAGAGGAGAGGAGAGGAGAGGAGAGGAGAGGAGAGGAGAGGAGAGGAGAGGAGAGGAGAGGAGAGGAGAGGAGAGGAGAGGAGAGGAGAGGAGAGGAGAGCTCACCCATGCCCAGGTAGGGCACCCGAATAGGAAACCAAACACAATCACTGCCACCTCAATCAGCCACTGCCACGTTCCCTATGGACACCATACAGTCCAGAGCAGGCTCAGAATCGTTCCCGTCCTCACAGTGTGGATTTTAAATCACCCCACAACCTCCTCCTGAAAACCTCCTGAAAGCCACTGCAGGTCATGTTGTGCAATTTGCTGTTGCAAGACAAAGAAAACAAGTTCTCCTTTTTCACAATTACCAAACTACTTCATCGAGCAATTTCCTTGCCTCTGTGCTTTTGTTTCAGTGAACAGCATTCCTCAGGGAGGGAAGGTCTAACTGCACCTCGAGTGCCTTACTGATGGTTCTGCCATTAAAGACAATTGTGGAAAGTTGCTGAAGTACTGTGACTTCTGCCATTAAAGACAATTGTGGAAAGTTGCTGAAGTACTGTGACTTCAGTCGAATATCTTCAGTCGCAGCAGCGACTGTGCCTTGCTCTAGAGCTGAACCTGCTCAAGGCTCACAGGGATTGCAGGCAGGTGCTGTCCGGAGGGGCTGCCTCTTCCCCAGGGATAAACCAGTGTGTTTGCCAGGGGCTTTGCCCTCGCCTGTGATACCCCTGGTCCTGATAAAACAGCTCCTGCTGAGGTCCCAGCCCCCAGGTACTTGGTGAGGCTTGGCACTTGCCTGGGGGAGAGAATGTCACCTCGGCTTTGGGAAGAGGGCAGGGAGTGCTGTCCCCACAGCACACAGCTGTGACAGGGGAACCTCAAGCTCCCATAGGAAGCACCTTACTGTGGCAGCTGCTCAGGACTGTAGTGTCCCCATCAGCCCATGCATGGCACAGTGGGAGCAGCAGGGCTCCCCACACTGCAGCAGTGTGGCATGACTCAGCTGCACCCAGCCAGGGACACCAATTTCCTTCCCATCACACCATGGCAGGTGCTGGCACCGGGGCTGCTCTGGCTGGCAGGTGCTCCCAGGGCTGTGCTGTGCCAGGGACAGACAGGCCAGCCCACCACCACCAGCTTTTAGGAGCCAGCTGTGATGGGCTGTGAAGTCTGTGTCTCTCCTGCTGCCTTTGCCATGCTTCAGGGCTGCCCTGCTGGTGCTTTCCTAGGCAGGGCGACAGCACCAGGACCAGACATGGGGACTGAGGGCCAGGACCTCCCATATCAGCTCTTTTGCAGTGCAACGGCAGCAGCCCCTCTTTCATGAGGGCAAGACCTTGGGTCTTGGCTCACTGCAGCTCAGCTGCCAGTCCTGAGAAGCCCCTGTGGCCCCAAGGAACCCATGGGGGTGCCCAGGCTCCTGTCTGGCCACAGCTCCAACCCCTTCCGACTTCCTGCATTTGTTTCACTCAAGCTATTTGGGGGAAGTAGGGTGTTGTTATGTCTTCAGCTCAGCATCTATTTAGAGAAGGATAATACCATTGTGGGGGAGGACAATGAGAATATGAAATGCCTAAAATTCTCTGTCTCTCACTATTTTGACTAATTATTTTTCCTCTTTTTCCTCCAAATGAGGAGGAAAAAATTTCCTCCTTGGAAAATGACAGTGATTTAATGGTCTGGTTGAGTGGGATAAAACATGAACCAAGCCCACCAAGATGAGCTCAGACTGATCTCAGCCATGGCCCTGGTGCAGGAGCCATGCTCTGCACAGGGCCAGAGCAGGGGAAGGTCAGGACACTAAAGAGGAGGGATGGCCCACGCAGGAGATGGCTGCCCTAGGAGACCTCAGTGCAGAGGGCAGCAGTCACCTCCTCCTGTCACTTTCCCAGGGCTATGTTTAGCTCCTGGTTTGCTTGGGGAACCCAGATGAGCACCTGGAAGTTCTTAATGTCATTGTCCACCAGAGCTGGCTTTAGTAGACTTTTTTCCTTTGCAGGATATAACTAATTGGTCCTGACATCAGGGAGAGTCATGCTGGGTCCTGAAATAGCCTTCTGCAGAGCTTTACTTTCAGAGGTGCCACGGGGCCGCATGAGTGCAAGTGTACAGGAAACTGCTTTCACAGGGAGGCTGCAGAGCCATGGAGTGCAGCTGAGCTCAGGTCACATCCCAGGTCCTGGAAGCCCAGACTGGGCAGCAGAAATAATGAAAATCAATGTCCTGGCTGATGAACCTCACCTCTAGGTTAGCCTAGAGGTGAAATAAGGACTGTGGGTCTTACTATTGCTGCACACCAGCCCTTGCAATACCCTTTGCCTGTAGTGGTCCTTGCTCCTCTGCCTCTCTGGTGGCAGCCTGGAGGGTCTGATTTCCTTGGTGTTTCTCTCTTTGATAACAGCAGAGGCAGGGGTTCAGCTTACTTCAAAGCAGCAGTAACCAAAAGGTCTTTTTGGGATTGCACTGGGAGTCCAAACAGAGAGAAGGCAGATCTCACAGTGACTTCCAGCTCCAGCAGACCCTGGTGGACCTGAGGTCTCCTGCACAGCTGTACCATGCTGTACGCTCTGCTGGAAAATTGCTGAGCCAGCACTGCAGTCAGGGGGTTTTAGCAACAAAGTCATGCATGGGGAAAAGCTGCAGTACTGGTGTGAGGGTAACTGCAGTACTGGTGTGGGGAATAACTGCTGTACTGGTGTGGGATAACTGCTGTACTGGTGTGGGATAACTGCTGTACTGGTGTGCGATAACTGCAGTACTGGTGTGAGGGTAACTGCAGTACTGGTGTGGGGAATAACTGCTGTACTGGTGTGCGATAACTGCTGTACTGGTGTGAGGGTAACTGCAGTACTGGTGTGGGGAATAACTGCTGTACTGGTGTGGGATAACTGCTGTACTGGTGTGGGATAACTGCTGTACTGGTGTGAGGGTAACTGCAGTACTGGTGTGGGGAATAACTGCTGTACTGGTGTGAGGGTAACTGCTGTACTGGTGTGTGATAACTGCTGTACTGGTGTGGGATAACTGCAGTACTGGTGTGAGGGTAACTGCAGTACTGGTGTGGGGAATAACTGCTGTACTGGTGTGAGGGTAACTGCAGTACTGGTGTGGGGAATAACTGCTGTACTGGTGTGCGATAACTGCTGTACTGGTGTGGGATAACTGCAGTACTGGTGTGAGGGTAACTGCAGTACTGGTGTGGGGAATAACTGCTGTACTGGTGTGAGGGTAACTGCAGTACTGGTGTGGGGAATAACTGCTGTACTGGTGTGCGATAACTGCTGTACTGGTGTGGGATAACTGCTGTACTGGTGTGAGGGTAACTGCAGTACTGGTGTGGGGGTAACTGCAGTACTGGTGTGGGGGTAACTCCTGTACTGGTGTGAGGGTAACTGCAGTACTGGTGTGGGGGTAACTCCTGTACTGGTGTGAGGGTAACTGCAGTACTGGTGTGGGGGTAACTGCTGTACTGGTGTGGGGGATGACCTGTACTGGTGTGGGGATAACTGCTGTATTGGTGTGGGATAACTACTATACTCGTGTGGGGGATAACTGCTGCACCAGTACATGTGGGATAACTGCAGTACTGGTGTGGGGGTAACTGCTGTACTGGTGTGGGGGTAACTGCTGTACTGGTGTGAGGGTAACTGCTGTACTGGTGTGGGGATAACCTGTACTGGTGTGGGGGATAACCTGTACTGGTGTGGGATAACTGCTGTACTGGTGTGGGATAACTGCTGCACCAGTACATGTGGGATAGCTACTGTATTATTGCAGGGACTCCCCTCCTTGCCATGCAGAGCCTTTGCATTACAAAACACTCTCTAAAGCCTGGACGTTGCTTAAGAAAGTAAAATTAGATCAGAGCAGCACTAAAGATAAGCAGCTCAGTTCCCAAGCCATAACTTGCCAGAGCACTGTGACTGGACAGGACGCAGTGTCACCAAAGGATGACAAGATAGTGGCAGATTGCCCTGAGGGAGCCTGAACTCATACAGCTGCCCTGGTCCTGCTCTGATCAGAGCTGGATGTGTGAAGGTACTGGGGATGCCTGGGGGGACACTGGGACATGGGGTGGAGTTGCTGCTGCTGAGCCAAGGGCAGAGCAGTGCTCTGTGTATTGTGTGCTACATCTCGAATGAAGGCAGATGCTGGGATGGGGAAGCATTTCCCATGGCCCTGGGTGCTCCTCAGGTGCACCTGCCTCTGCTGCTGAGATAGGCATCCATTTCTTCCCAGGGGTGAGAAAAGGCAGGAGCAGGCTGCAGGGCAAACATGATGTTGGCCATGTTCAGAAGTCATCACTAACACTCAGCATTGATGAGCTGCTGTAAATGAACATTCCTGCCAGTAGCTGCCCAGGCCTGGCTCTCTGCTTGCACTGGTCTCATCTCCTGGGCCACCACAAGCATGGATGGAGCTGCCTCTGGGAGTTATCAACCACAGATTGGGCAGAGCAAGTGCAGGACTCCCTGCTCAGAAAGAAATATTTCCATACTATTTTCCTTCACTTCCAGCAGAAGAGATGATGTTTTCACACCAAAGTGGGCTAGTTTCAGACAATCATATTGCTGATCCTGGAGCTGAAGTTAAAATCCCTGTGGCAGGCACAGGGGAATGAGGCCAAAACCAAGGTGCTGGGGAAATACCATATTCCTACCTGCCCTCCCTGCCCCCTGGTTCATTGTCCCCGTGGAATTGTTTTAAGCAGCAGAATGAGAAGTTACTGGTAGGAAATGCAGGCAGCTGCATTCACACTTTACTCTATTGTTTCATAAGTATTAGCAGGGAGATTGAAAATGTAATTATGATAATTAAGCTAAATTGCAATCTTCCTACAGGAGCTACCAAATTATTTATATCAACTTTTCATCCTAATTCCTTTAACTGTTCCCTGCCCAGTGGAGGAGGAACCTTTACTGCTGTGGGCTGCCTGCCCTGTGTTCCAGCGCAGGCAATCTTCAATGGCATTTGTGAAACAGCAGCAAGTGGCAGCTGTTACTCATCAGGAAATTGGGATGGGAAAAGAGCTTGTGAGAAACAGCAGTGCTGAGGGCAGAGCACTTTGGGGGCAAAGAGCCACAATAGGAGGGGAGAGCCAGAGGGAAGTGTGCAGGACTGGGAAAGGCAGTGCCCAGCTGCAGTTCGGGCTGGCTGGAAGGAGCAGAGCAATGCTGGGCAGATGGGTTCAGGCACTGCCTCTCCTGTCCCTTGGGGCTGAGGGTGCACCTCCCACCGTGATCTTTGGAGCTGAAGTGAGCACAGACCCCAGTGTGGCAAGATTCAAGGGCCATGGCACGGCCAGGCCAGCCTGGTGCAGAGCCTGCCTCTGCACACAGAGCCAGCAGCAGCAGCTTCGGTGCTGCTGCTCTGCCACTCCCTCCAGGAACACTGTCAGCTCTAATTAATGTCACAGTTCAGCTTGTTCATGCATCCGAGCAGACCTCGTGCAGCCTCGCGGTGCCGCGGGAGGAGTGATGAATCCCATCCCAGAGCCTTTGCCTTGTGTCCCCCCTGCTTGCCTGGGCCACAGCAGGATGTGACACGGAGCATGTCACCCCTCTTTGTGGGGTGGCAGCAGGACCAGCTGCAGGAGGCAGGCTGCCCAGCTGCCCTCCATTGAGAAGCAGGAGAGTAAGGGAGGAGGCAAAGCTCACTGATGGGAGCTGTGCTCTGGCTTACCAAGTCTGAGCATGCAGAACATTTCCCAGCTTGGGAAAATGCATTCTGCAGCCTTTCTCCCACCTCCATCCCTCAACAGCAGCACAGAGTGCAGTGACCAGGGCTGCATCTTGGAGGGTGCTGGGCAGATACAGCCTGGAGCTCAGCTGCTTGCAGAGCCACCTTGTCAAGCCAAGAGCTGGATTGGGACCTTGTCCTTCATTATATAACTGTTTCTCTGAGTGTTTTCATAGCGCTCGGCCCTCCCACCAGGCAGAGCCCCCACTGGCAAGGGGGAATGTCATGGTTTTCTGAATGCATGGCTTTGATTTCCTGCTTGGCTGTAGCAGAGGACAGTTCTGTTCCCCCCCACCTCCAGCTCACGCACCTTGCCAGGCATTAACCAAGATTCAGGCCCCTACAAGGCACCAGGCAGCAAGCTGGAGGTGTCACCTTGTCTGGGGTGGGTGATGGGGATGTGGAGAGGAGCAGAACCTCAGAGGCTGGGTCAGCTCAGTTCCTCCATGGGGCTCTTTGAGCCCCGCGGATGAACCGACCTGGCCTGGCCTCTGGGACCCCACGCTGTCCCTGCACTGCCCTGGCTGCCTGCCCTCACATTCCTGTCCTTGCACATCATCTCCTTCCAGCTGCTGAGGAAAACAGCCCCTGCTGCTACCAGCGGCTGGAGTGAGGAGGGGGAGACGCCTTCACAGCACATGAGCTCTGCGGGAGCTGGGGCTGCTGCTGACCTTGGAAATGAAGGGTTTTGTTCTTCCCAGCTCCAGGAGAAGCAGGAGGTGAGGCATAGCTGGCTGGCACTGCACCCTTCTAGCAGCACACCAGGTTTTTTCATCATCAGTGGGACCCTGCCCACCCTCACCCAAGAAAACTGTGGCTGTGCAGTGCTGCCACCCACAACACCTTGGACAGTTTGACAGTAGGTTGTCTGCCCTGTGCCTTCCATGCAGGCTGAAACTGGGGAGCCTTTCTCCACTGAATAATAGAGGGTTTGGTGTGATGGCCAATAATTGGGCAATGGGACAGTTGTGATGCCTTGGGAATGACTAACAGCAGTAGGACAGGTCAGATGCTCTTCTCCAACACACTGCCAAGGAGGAAATCCTGACGCCTTCCTGCTTCTCTGAGAGTCACAGTGTGTGTGCTGAAGGTGACTTGGAACTGTCCCAGGGTTGTATTTGATACTGAGTACTGCCTGTAGCCCCCAAAAGGAAGAGTTTTTCACCACTGACCTGCTGCCATTCAACAAGATTTCACATCCAGGAGACTAAAGCCAACAGTTCCCACATTGTCCCCCCTGTTCAGGAAAACTGGATGTGCCCCATGCAAGGCACATCTCCAAACTAAACTGCAAATAATTCTGGATCTAAATAAGTACTACACTCTGGGCTAGAAGTCATTTTATGACTTGGCTCATTCCACTTGACCACTGGCTAATTTTTCTGGTTGCACATGATATTTTTTCCTGTTGTGGATGAGGAAGACCTAAAGATGGGAGAAGGGCATGCTAAGGGCAGAGAAAAACAAGAAGTTGTACATGGGATCCTGCCAACACATTTGTATGGTTCCTCCTCAGCCTTATTTTCAGGAGAAAATCTGTAGTAGAGCAGCAAACACAGAATCAATAAATAGTATTAGCAAAAAGGGCTCTTTTCCCCTTAATCTCTTCATATTCTGGGGACAATCATTGTTGCCTGGAATAATAACAAGCTCTATTTAGCCATAACACACTTGGAGAACCTCAGGCACCTGGTGCAGCACCTAAGCTGACTTGCCAAAGCATCAGCTCCACATGGCAGGCTCAGAGCAGGATCATTGCCTTTCCTAGTGCTGTTTGTTATAAGTATTTTCTGGCCAATTCATCACACGCTGCCGGCTAGGTTAGAGATGTGTGAAGCTCAGCGTTCAACCTTGCTGTGCTGGAAACCTCCTTGGCTGGCCCACCTGGCCTGGGCAGTGATTTGCACTAGGGGCAGATAGCAATTCATGTAATTCTGCAAACACTTGTGTCCACATTTTATTTCTTCCCCCACAGTTCAAACCTAGTGGCAGGGCTATCAGGCTGCCTTTGCTCTCCCTTTGCCTGCCTGTCCTTGGGAAAGCAGTGGTGGCTTGGGGCTGCTGGCTCTTGGGGAGCAGTTTCAGTCTGTGCTGCTCCTTGCACAGCCCTCCCGCCCCCGCTGCGTCAGGGGCTGATTCACCATGCCCAGCTGCAAGGCTGACCTGAGGGATGGAGCCCATCGACAGGGAAGGTGTCTCTGCTGACAGCCTGAGCTCTGGGACACTGTCAGTGGGCAGCAGTCCTGGCACAGAGGCTGGCATCAGCCCTGTCACCCAGCAGAGACCATAGAACAATTTTTCCTCTATGTATGGGAGCAGGCCTTTCCCAAAGCCCTGCTGCACCTCCCCACACCAGCCCATGAGCCAGCAGGAGGCTTTTCAGTTTTGCAAGCAGCTTCTTGTTTAAAAGGAAAAAACAGCAGCAGCTCAGCCTTTTACTCACATCTGTTGGAGAGAAGGTCTAGCTCTCTCCTCCTCTCCGTTTTCTAGGAAGATGTTCCTTCAAATTTGCTGTGCAGAAAATAAAATGACCTTTTTCTCTTCTCATGCACTTGCTTTCATTTGCAAGCCCAGACACGCTGCTATGGGGAGGGCAGGGCAGCTAAGCACACATGGATAACCTCACACCAGCACTGCAGACATACATATGACTTTTTTTTCTACGGTTCTAGTACCAAAATATCCCAGGCACAAAGGGATTTGGACTCTACAGCTAACGATCTATGCAGGCCTCTAAGGAAACTGCACAGTAGCCCTGCTAATGGCTTCAAGGGGAAATGCTTCAGGCCCTGGCTGCTGCTACTGCTGCTCAGGGAATTGTGCTTTTAGCTCTGGCATGCGATAAAACCTTTTCTCACTGCTGCAGACATGATGGCTCTTCTGGAGAGAGGAAAGGCATTGACTAAGCTAGGCCATTAAGCACCTTTAAGCACACACTGAGGATGTAAAGCAAACACCACCGGTCATTCAACACCCAGGGTGAGTTAACTAACCCCCGTGACTCCCTCTCTGCCCTCTCTGCTCCCCAGGTGCCGTTCTGCTCCCTGCTCCAAGCACTGCTGCTCCCTCTGCCCCCGGACAGAGCAGGCAGTGACAGAGCTCTGGGCACAGACCTGGGGCGCTCGCCTCAGCCCAGGGCACTTCTGGCAAGCCCCATCTTGGAATCAACACTTTGGAATAAGCTCTCCATGGTGTTTCATTTCCTCTTCGTGCCCCTTCCCTCCCGAGGAAAGGCGAAGGGAGCTTTATCTGAGAAAAAGCAGCAAGATGCATTATTCCTTTAGCAAGGTGTGTCATTGCAGAGCCAGCCTAAGCGTGCTCAAACCCAGCAGTGCCCGCCTGCTGCATCTCTGCCCATCACAAGGCAAAAGGTGCCTGGACAAGAAGGTGCCCACTCTGAGGGGATTCCCCCCTCTCCCCATTACCCCCTCCCATGAAAGCCACACCACTGTGCCTTCCCTTCCTCCTGACTAACTCATACTGAGACAATGGTCTCGCTGGTGTGGTGACAGATTTTGCAATAGGTTTTAATGAGGTATTTACAAGTTCTGAGGCGGGCTCCTTACACAAGGAGTGTGGCCTGGCTCTGGCAGCTGGTTGGGCTTTTCATTGACATTCCTGCGACTCCAGCTATTGCAGCACAGGCACAGTGGAAAACATTTAGACATCAGAAATGCCAGATTAATTATCTCTTAATTGATACCTCCACTTGGGGACAAATGAAACCGGAACATCTCTCCTGCCCTGGGAGCCTGCCACTTACAAACAGATTTACAGCTAAAAATACCACGGCAGTCCCGTGGCTAATCAACTTCACTGCTCACCCTGCGTGAGGTTAAAAATTGTCTCTGGCACTGTGAGCAGCGAGGGACCAGCTGCAGCACCTGGATGCTGTTGGCATTAGCGCTGTGCAGCATCCCCAGTGCCCAGGTGAGGGGCACCTTCCCTCAGGGCAGTGCCAGGGCCCCGCAGTTGGGTTTCTCCAGACTAGAATCCAGCCAGAGCGCACTGACAGATGTTTCTCGAGAGGTTTCTCGCACTTTCCTGCCCATCGTTAGATGCTAATGAGAGGAAACCTCATCCCTGTGTCTTTTAAGAGTCCTTAAGTACCCAGTGTGTTTCCCTGCAGTGTAACATTTCCAGCGAGCTTGGGAATCACGTTTTATGCTTGTAACAACTTTTTTTTGTGCAGCGCTCTCCTGCACCTACAACACTTCCCAAGGGATCCCTCCCCCACCCAGCTCCTTACAGGAATCCACACACAGAGGCCAAATTGCCACAGTGACGCCATTTAAGTTACCATCATCTTTATTTTCTTCACATATGTGCAAACAGAGGAGATCGCAATGGTGGTGTTCTTAAAAATAACAAAATGTATTTGCATACATTTCCCTATGTACAGGTGAACAGCCACAAGTAGTCTTCTTTTGCACAGCAAAAGATCTAGAGCATTGAGACCGGGGACAGGACCGGGGCCCAAAAAAAAAGGTCTAACTTAAAAACAATTAAAAAAAAAAACAAACAAAAAAAACCAAACCCCAACTTCACAACAGTGCAAACCTCTTAGACACGACAGCACGATGGAGTGACTTTAATGGAGAAAACGGCGGGGGGGCCTCTCGGATATGAGATTTCTGACTGTAAACAAGGCGCAACACCTCCCTCCCGCCGCCCTCCCCGAGGAAAGCTATTCCAGGAATTTGGCAGATCTTCAAGGGCTGAGCCGGAGGTAAACAGCCCGCGGTCGCCTCCCCTCCTCGGGCCGCAGCGAGTTGGGGTCCGGCTCCCGCGGCCACCGGCACCGGCACGGGAGGGGCGGCCGCTCCCCGGGATGCTCCGCGGGACGCGGGGGCACCGTGGGGAACCGGCGGGACCGCGAACTCCCCGAGGGGCCTCGGCGGGGCCGGAGGGGTCCGGTGCGCCCCGCTGGGGCCCTGCACACCCGGAAGGGACCGTGCATTCCAGGAGAGGCCGGAAGGAACCCGGTGCGCCCCGGCGGGGCCGCTCATTCCCGGAGGGAACCCGGTGCGCCCCTGCGGCGCCGCTCACGCCCGGAAGGGACCGTGCACTCCCGGAGGGAACCCGGTGCGCCTCGCTGGGGCCGCGCACTCCCGGCAGGGACCGGGAACTCCCGGAGGGGTCAGAAGGAACTCGGTGCGCCCCTGCGGGACCGTGCATTCCCGGAGGGAACCCGGTGCGCCCCGGCGGCACCGCGCACGCCCGTACGGGCTCGAGTGCTCAGCCGGTCTCGGGGTCGCCGGGGGGCGGCTGCTCGGCGTCGCTGCCGGGCGGGGCGGCCCCGTCCGTGCCGCCGCTCTCCAGGGAGGACTCGCTGCCCGTGCTTTCCCCAGAAAGCAGGCGGCGGACGCGCAGGTCGGCGCGCAGCGAGCGCAGATCGTTGCCCAGGCTGAGCTCGCCCAGGTCGCGGAGGAGCTGGCCCAGCTCTGGGCTCTCGCCGCGGCCGGTGCTGGGGCGCAGCAGCTCGCCCTCGGGCTCGCCCAGCGCCTCCAGGATGTCTTCGCAGTCGCAGTGCATGGCCCGCTCTTCCTGCTCCTCGCCCAGTAGGTCCTCCGTGATGGAGCCCAGCTTGGGCGCGCTGCGGCTCCGCTCTACCGGCGGCTTGTAGCAGCACTGCCCGTTGAGCAGCTTGCGCAGCGGCACCAGCGGGATGCTCTGCTCGCCCACCAGCTGCTGCTGCTGGTGCCGCGCGTCGTCCCGCTTCTTCAGCCGGCGGAACTCGGCCAATGCCGTGGCAGAAGTCTGGTAGAGCAGCAGGGCCATGGCCTTCGCCTTCTCGGGCTTGGACACCAGCACGGCGTGGCAGCGCAGCATCACCGCCTTGTGCTTCAGCTCGTGGCGGTAGATCCAGGCGAAAACACGGGGCAGGCGCGGGTCGGCCACGCAGTAGGTGACCCGGTGCAGCAGGTAGAGGTGGCCGGGCCGGCGCAGCCCCTTGTCCTCGGCGTGGGCCATGCGGATGCCCTGCGCGCTGATGGTCAGCTTCATCTTGGTGCCCTGCCGGCCCGCCTCGCTCTTGCTCCAAATCTTGCAGACGGCCAGGTCGGTGCAGCCCTCACCTTTGGACTGGATGGTGGTGGCGTTGCCCAGGTAGAGCACAGTGTACGTGGGGTCTTCGCTGGTAACGCGAAATTTCCGCCGCTTGGAGCGGAACATGCTGCCCACGCGGTGCAGGGCGCTCTCGGGGCAGGCGCGGGCCAGCGAGGTGAGGGCCGAGTAGTGCACGCTCACCGCGTACCCCTTGGGCTTGCTCTGCCGCCGCGCCTCGCCCGCCGCCAGCTCCACCTTGCTCCGCTTCCAGGGCAGCATGGCCCCGCGGAGCCGCGGCTAGGCGCCGCGCCGACGGCTCCGGGCGCGGGGGGGCATGCCACGGCGGCGGCGGCTGGGCTGCCCGCCCGCCTCACATCCTTGCGGGCGCCGGGCCGCCGCGGCCGTAGATATAGGCGGGCGCCGCGCTCCGCGGGCGCGGAGAGGGGAGGCCCCGCGCACCGAGGGCGGAGCGCCCGCTGCCCGGGCCCGCCGAGCCGGCGGCTCGCTGCTCGCCGCCCGCCCGCCGCCGCCGCTCTGCGCCGCCCGCCGCGGCGCCCCGGCCCCGGCCCCAGCCCCAGCCCCAGCCCCGGCCCCGCCGCGCCGCGGGGCGGGCACGGGGCGGTGCCAGCCCGGCCGGACGGCCCCTGTCCCCTCCCCGCTCGCAGCGGAGCGCGGCCTCCAGCGGGGGACGGCCGCCGGTGCCGCCGCGGGACCGGGAGAGCGGGACCCCCGTGCGCCCCGTGCCGCCCCACCGCGCTCGCCACGGCCACGTACGGAGGGTGGGCGCCACAGCGCTCTCCGGCAGCTTCCGTCAGCACGGGAGAATGGAGAGGGCACCGCGGGGCATCGTCTGCCCCAAATCCCCTTAAACTGATAAAAATCCCTAGACCGCTGCCGGACCCCAGGCTCCGGGAGATCTTACGGCTCCAACCTCAGCTGCCTGCACGACCAGGGTGTGCCATGGACAAATCCCGCTCTTGCAACATGATCTTTCCTTTGGTTTGGTTAGTCCGGCTCTGAGACCTGAAAGGCCTGCAGCAAATACTAGTTATTATGTATGAGTAATCCTTTGCTCTTTATTTGTATGCAACAGCTGAAGAACAAGAAGCTGTCTTGTAATTTCTTGTTGGGGTTGCTGGGTACACTCACAGACATAATGAGAAAGTTGGTCTCTGTGTTGTTACTATAGCTTCTTGTGTCATGTGTCAGATCCTTGCCAAAAAGAATGGAAATTCCAACATTGCAGATAATGGCACTTCATCAGGGTTTGGATAAATGCTCGACAAAAGGGGGGCAGTACGTACTCCTGGAGTAAAATATGTAAACACCCGCATAAATTATTACACAAGTAATTTCTAGAGTTTGCATCAATTAAACCAGTATGTTATTACTATTATTATTACTATTATTACTATTATTACATAATGCCATCTAGCAGATTATTTGGGAATTGCAAGTAACCACAGTGACCAGCATCAAGCTATTAAGCCCATTCGCTTATATTTCCAAAATGCCCCTCACAAGAGGGCAGGTGAGGGGCTGAGGTCTGCCCTGACTGCAGTGCCCAGCAGCAGCTGCGGGTTCTCTGCTCTGAGCCCTGATGCAGGCTGGGTGTCAGGCACCCTTGGAGAGCCCCCATGGTGCTGTAGGTGTTGGGGGGCAGGAGGGGCTGTGTGCTGTGCTGCAGCCTGTGCAGACAGCTCCTGCCAGCCTGCAGGACCACCACACTGCATGGCACGGAGAGAAAGACTGATTTGTTCAGCTGATTCATCTCCAAGTAGCATTCAATGTGCTTTTCTTTTGTCTTCTTTGTCTTGCAAGGTGAAAACAGAAGATGCTGCTGTGCACATAAAATAAATCCAATGGCTTGAGGTGACATCTGACACCCACACACGGTGTGGCACTCCCGAAGATCTGCCTCCTCCCTCAAGGTGTCCTGCTGAACCACAGCTCCTGGGACCAACGCCTGCCCTGTGCTCAGTGGCTGCCACTGCCCGAGCAGTGCCTGTGAGCTGCAGGGCTGAGAGAGAGCAGCCCCATCTGCTCCTCAGAGATGCGTGGGCATGCCAGTCTCTCCATACGAGGGAGTTGCTTTGCCAAAACCTGCCTGCCTCCAGCTCTGGGAGAGGAACCTGTTCTGAGCCTTTGGCTGGTGGCTCAGCAGGCAGGTGTTTGCTCCAGGTGGGATGGAGCAAGCAAGGACACCCACATACAATCCTGCAGTGCTGCCTCTGGAAGGAGGTTAGAGCTGGGGAGGCTGGTGCTGGTTACACAGACACTTCTGATAATGATGCCCACAGAGCTGTTTGCAGAGTCATGCTGGGCTCTGCCATCCTGATTAAAGTGATCTGTGTTCAGGAACAGAGACTTCACATTTTCACAGCATGGCTCGTGCAGGCTTCTGAGCCCCATGGCATCCAGCAGCCCTTGGGCATATTTGTCTGCAAACCCCAGTGGTGTGTAAGGTGAGGAGGAGATCTGAGCCCTTTGCCCTCCTCATGGCCTCCCCAGTCCCAAGGCAGCAGTATTGCCATTTCTGCATTGCATTCTCAGGTTCTAGAGGTTTCCTTATCAGCATCTCAGAGACCCTCTGAGGGCTCCAGATGGTGGCTGGGGAGCAGCAGCACCCCAGAATACCTGCCTCTGTACCACTTGAAGTGTAGCAGCAAGGAAGGTGTCTTAAGGTCACAGTCCTGGAGAATGGAATCTGTCTCAGCTCAGTTCCTCACCATGCTTGCTTGCCAGTCTGTGTGTGCCAGACCATTGTAGCTTTCTTTGCTTCATTAACGGGCCCAGTTAATTCAGGACCATCTCTTTCCTGCTATGTGGCAACTGCTTCACTTCTGGGCACGGATGATTGCCACATGCTTCAGCAGCTGATAGAGCAAGTTACAAATCATGGTGGTCTGTGACAGCCATTCCTACATAAAATGCTCTGAGTTCTGTGCTGGCCTGAGGAGCTGTGCCACAGCCTTTGGGTGAAGTCTGGCAGCAGGGAGCAGCCCAGGTAAGTTTGGGACACCTGCTCCATGCTTGAGGCTGTTCCTGTGGTGTTGGATGTCTGTATTTCATTGCTGGAAGGAGAAGCTGAGGCACAGTGAGAGGGGAGCCTGCTCTGTGTGGCCAGGGCGTGCTGCCTGCTTCCCAGGGAGCACGAGGCTCCCTCCTGGCCTGCAAGCCCCCGTGATGTGTAGGGCTTGCATGCTGGGGGCTTATCTGCATGGCGCTGTAGCCCCAGGGGAGTGCAGCAGCCTGCTGTTTATGCAATACTCCAACAGCTACCGAGCATCACCTGCCTTCGTGCACGCATGGAAATCCAGAGCAAGGCGTGGGAAAATCTGTAAGATACCATCTGTGCCCTGGGGCGCAGAGCCGGCAGCACAGTGAGTGCTGCACTTGGCCCTCGGCAGACCCCACTCCCTGCCACACTCCGTCCCTCTCCTGCCCTGGCACTGCAGTCTGCACTGGAGCCCGTGGTCACACCCCACCATGGGCCTGCAGGTTCTGGGGTGCACGGTGTCGCTGAGGCACAGCCAGGCAGGCAGCTGTCCAATATCTCTGCTGGAGGGAGCTGCCAGGCTGCCCATGCTGGCTGCCCTGTGCAGTGTGGAGAGATGCAAGGGTCTGTCTGAGCCTTGTGAAACCCTGCAGGGAGCAGCCCCACTTCAGGGATGGCTTTTGTGCCCAGCAGCGTGAATTGGAGCTGATGTGGATCTCTGGTTGGGGAGAATGGTGGGAAAAGGTGCTGGGGAAAGTTGTTATGACAAGATCAAAATAATTCATGAGAATGTACTGATTTTGTCAGTGTATGAAAATGTGTCAGGTTTTCTCCCCCCGGGTAGCAATAGAACTTCTTGTGTCGCAGCAGCTGAAGTGACACAGTCAAAGTGAAACACTGCAAACCGGCATCTCAGTATGTTCCAAAACAAAGTATTTCAGAGTCTCTATAACTGTGCAACATGTCAAAGTTTTGACTCTTTGTTCCAAACCAGGACAAAGGAAATGCTGAACTGTCAGGTTTTTCCATGAAGCGGAAAGACTGAGCGGCTCCTGAGCCTCAAAGGCCATCAGTGGTGACAGGCAGGGCGCCGTGGCCCCCAGACCTCCCAGCATCAGCCAGGTCTGGCCAGCAGCAGGATAACTGTGCAGATGGCTGCCTGCGGATGGCTGCCTGTTGCCAGGAGTGGGGACAGCGGGGACAAGTTGGCAGGGCAGAGGACAGCATGACCTGCTCAGGGGGAAGGGCCCTTAACAGCCTTTAATGGGTGCCACATGCCACCTCTGCTGCCCTCCAGCCTCTCTGAAAGCGAGCAGCATCCCATCTTGGAGTGGATGTGCCCTGGCAGGGCTTGGGGGCTTGGGGCTGGGAGCACAGGTGATGCAGGGACCACATGAAAACTGTGGGAGATCTATGCATAGGCAGGCCTGGGTCCCCTTGGGGCACCACGGGTGATGCCAGTGCTGCTCAGGGTGCCAAAGAGCGGCAGTACCCTGGATCAGGGGCTGTGCTGCTCGGCGGGCCATGGTGGTGCGGGCACACCTCTGCCGCAGTTGTTTTTCAGCCACCGAGAGCGGCACACCCCGCTTCCTGCGCAGGCCGCCCCGGCGCTTCCTGCACTGCCTGCTATAATTAGCAGGGCAGCCGGTGTCCAACGGAGCAGAGCCCTCCCTTGGGTGTCACGGCACCCTCAGGGGCAGCTTGCTGGCTGGGCTGGTGCTGGACATCCGTCCTCATACCGTGCTGCCCGTCCGGGGCACAGAGGTGGTGCTAGGACAGCATCCTCCGCTCAGTGCTCCATCCTGGGGGCTGCCACCATGGGGCCATGGTGAGGGGCAGCAGTGGGCAGCATGGTGAGGCTTCCCAGCCAGAGCTGACAGAATGGGAGCTGGAGAAATCCCATGGGTTTCCTATCTGGTGCTTTGTGCCTTCAAAGAGGCAGACAGTTCTCTCTAATTAACTTGCCCCCACCCTGCCAGGCAAGGAGGTGATTTTATCTTCATAGGGCTGGTGGAAGAAACGGAGTCTAAAATCTCACACGAGGGCCTCAGTAGGGCTGGTGCCTTCTCAGGGCTCAGCATTGGCCAGGCAGCTCTGCTTCAGAGTTTCCTCAGCATGCTGCTCTTTCTAAAGAGGAGCAAGACCTTCACCAAGAGATGGGAATCTTGTGGAACAAGCTCCCACCCTTCTACAGTACCTGTCCATTTCTGAGTACAGCTGGAAAGAAGAGGGCTCAAGCAGCTGCAGTTGTGCACAGAGCAAAATTGTCTTGGTGTTCTTTCAGGGCTGCTGTGGGGAGGGTTTCTTAATGGGTCTGCTTGTCAGGCTGAGGCTGGCAGTGCCGCTGAATTGAGCATTGTGAACCTACATGAATAATGAATAGCCATCACATGAATATTTTAGGGACACAGTCCTGAGATCTCCCAGTGCTGCCTTAAAGGAACATGGAGGAAAAATTGCATCCAGAAAGAACGATGTTTCCTTTAGGCAAAAACGCACTGTTATCACAAGCTTTTGAAAAAGAGCTGCTGCTGCTAAATAATTCTCAGGATATGCATCAAAAACTGGAGCAGTGGTTTGGCTCCAAGGCAGAAGAAGTTGGGAGAGAAGCCGAAGACAATGATTACAATGTGCTGGAAGGACAGCAGATTTTACTTTGTCTATGCAATGGTTTTGTGAGAATTCCCAAAGCTGTGGCCACTTTCCAAAGAGCCAACAGTGCTGGGCACTCAGTGCTTTTCAAAGGAGTAGTGAGAAGTTTTGTGATGCACAGAAGTGCTTTCTCTCCCAGGACAACACCTCAGTCCATCCCATCTCTGTCAAAGAGATGAGTTGTACAAACAAAGCCCCACAGCAAAAATTGTGTTCATTTTGCATGCAGTGGTAGCTACTCCATCATATGGGAATGGGCTGCAAATCAACAGCTTTATCACACTTGACAGCAGCGTGCCCCTCTCCTCCAAGCTCTCCTTGCCTGGCTGTGCTCTTGGCACGTACACTCTGGTGCCAAGCTGCCTCTGTGCAGCTCTTGTGACAGCATCTGTACCTCAGTTTCCCTTTTCACTGTGTGAAATGCAAGCATAAATGTCTTCTAGAAGCAGCAGGCTGTCGGGTTCAGGTGAGACTAGCAGAAGCCTGTCTTGCTCAGGTAGGCATAACAGAGCAATGGGAGAGGGATGAGAAACATGGCAATTAGAAATAGGCAATTACTACTCCAGCTCTGATGTTTTTGTCACTTGGATGACCCAGTCTGTTTCTCCTTCAGCACTGCTCTGCTCAAAGCAGTCTTTGCAGTGCTGCTGGCATCACCAGACAGAAATAATTCCTTGGTGCTTATGAAGTGCCCAGAAATGTATCTGTTGCAACAATGAGGGCAATTTGGGCATTGCTTAAGTAGGTTCTACAAAGGTAGTAGAAAATACCTGCAATTAACTGTTCCCTGAAGCATTTCAGTCTAGAAATGGGGAAAGGTGGGGGAGAAAAGGGCAATGTGTGGGAAAAACATCCCAATCTAAATGCAGAGGTCTTTGTTCTTCAGGTTATCCTCAAACCTCCCTGCCCCAGGATGGGTTGCAGGTGGTGGAGCAAGCCTCCTTTTCCCACTGCACCAGCGCTTCTGCCTGTCCTTGAGTGTCTGTATCCAGTTCATGCCCCTGAACAGAGCGGCAAGTGTCCCATGGAGATCCATTGAGCTCTGCACTCTGTACTGACAGTCTCCAGACCCTGGTGGTGCTGGGGCTGTGCTGCCAGGGCTGTGCCAATGGGATTATTAGAGCATTTTGCCTGTGGTTGGGCAGCCTAGGAATGGCACTGCACGTGCCTCAGCTGTGGGGTTAGAAGTGCTGCCAGACCTGAGGCGTGGGGATCAGCCAGGCTGGCTGGCTGCTCTGGCTGGTGATTATGCATTGTAGAGGGAAGGTAACTTTTAACTGAAGTACAAAAGAAAGACAATAATGAGCACTTATATTACTGCTTCAGTGCCCACATAAAGACTTGAGATGGTTTTATTAAAGATTACTCGATTAGAAATTATTTTACTAAATGTCTGCCTGCTGTCTGCAGCCCACCAGTCTTCCATTGAAGCACCTCACCTAAATGAAAAGGCGACTGCTGAGTCCCCTTTCATCTCTCTTATTTGCCTTTAGGAAGCAAAGGAGGGGCCAGACCAGGCTGGTGGTGGTGGCAGAGCCTGGGATGAGCATGGCAAAGGATCAGACGTCCTTGGGAAATTTATGCCATGCAGTTACTGGCTTTGAAAAGAAGAAGAAAATAAAAGCTCTGTCTTCCTAATGGGCATTTATCATGGAGCAAGAGAAAAGAAAAAAGAAAGAAAAGAGAATAGAAAAGAGAGAAAAGACTGCTCCTGCCCAGGGGGTTGTGCATACTGCCATGCTGTTGGTGGCAAACTCCTGAAGTTAAGCTTTTTCTGCTTCTGATTTCCAGGAATTAGACAGGTTATTCTCCAGTTACAACTGACACATATTACAGAATTGTAGTGAAAATTGTCCAGCCTTAACCCAACAACCATAAAGGAGAAATGCTTCATAATTCAGTTCAGTGAGCAAGTACAGGTCAAGTTGTTTATTAATTTAACCTGCTATCCCATCTTGACCCAGACCAGTCACAATGGCTGCTGCCAAAATCCATTCAGTGATTCCCTGGCTGGCCATGCAATTTCCTCGATCTGGCCAAGATGCCCAGACTCTGTCTAGATTTTGCCAGGAACCTCATAGTGTACTTCCCCACATCTGCATCCAGGATCCCACTTTGCCATCATCATTCCTCGCATAAAGTGTTTGTTGTATTTGGACAGTGGGTACTAGGGAAGGGAAACCTGTATTGGCCTGGCTGTGTTACAGGGCGCAGGGTCAGCCTCGGCCACAGGAGCTGGTGGCTTTCCCCAGAGGCAGACACAAAGCCCTGCCCCATGGCTGGCTGCTGGGCAGGGTTTTGCACGATGTGGTTTGATAGCATCTGCACTGGGCCAAACCAGCAAGAGAAACTGGCCCCACTGCTGGTGGCACTGCCACGGACTGGGCTGGGGCTGGCAGCCCTGTATGCCACCCCAGTGCCAGGGCCTCCAGCTGCAGCACCGACCTTGGGGTGGGAGTGAACCGTGCCCCCAGGCTCATTGCTGGTGGGGCTGGTGGCTGCTATGGAAAGGAGGGGGTTAGAGCTGAGCCTGAGCAGGGGAGACCCAGAGAGATGTGTGTCCATCCTGAGCACCATAGGGTGGGAGGGATAGAAAGATGGATGGATGGATGGATGGATGGATGGATGGATGGATGGATGGATGGATGGATGGATGGATGGATGGATGATCACAGAACCAGTTGGGTTGGAAAAGACCTCTGATATCGAGTCCAACACCATATCAACTAGACCATGGCACTAACTGCCACATTCTTAAACAACTCCAGGGACGATGACTCTACCAACACACTGCGCAGTCCACTCCAACGCCTAATCACCCTTTCAGTTAAGAAATTCTTGGTAATGTCCAACCTAAACCTCCCCTTGGGCAGGTTCAGGCTGTGTCCTATGGCCCTGGCTGGGCGGCGAGGGCCGGTGTCGGTGCGGTGGCACCGCCTGGTGGCGGACGCCGGGCACGCGGCGGAGGCTCCGGGCGGCGGAAGGGGCGGTGGAAGGGGCGGTGGAAGGGGGCGGAAGGGGCGGTAGAACGCGGCGGTCCCCCCGCCCCTTCCGTCGGCGGGGCGGCGGCGGCGGCACATGGGCAAGAAGCGGAGCGATGGGCTTGGGCGCTCCCTGCAGCGGCAGCGCGGGCTGGAGCGGCGCGGCGCCTCCTCATGGGTACGCCGGGGGGCCGGGGAGGCGGGAGAGAGGTCGGGGCGGCCCGGGATGATGGTGGTGTCCTGTCCCCGCAGCTCCACGCCAGCGAGGTGGTGGCCGAGCGCGGCCCGGAGCTGCGGTCGGCGCCCGAGCAGAGCCCGCTGGAAGAGTTCCTGGCCACGGCCGAGCTGGCCGGCACCCGCTTCGTGGCCGGTGAGCAGCTGGGACGGGCCTGGGGCAGATCTGGGGCTGAGGAGGGGATCCCGGGATGGGGCGACGCCTGTTCTGGGCTGAGTGGGTGCCAGTGGGAGCTGGCAGTGGGTCTGACCCGCGGGAGCTGGGGCGGGTTGTGAGGCCCTGAGCCAGGGCTGGGGTCAGGATTGGGTGGCAGGGCTAGCAGCACTGGGGACGGGTGGCTTTGGATGACTGTCTGTCCTTTAGAGCGTCTGAATGCCCAGATCGTGTCTGCCCAGAGCTGCACGGGCCTGCTCTCAGCGCAGGAGGCCCAGCGCGTTCGGCAGCTGCAGCAGGAGAACCAGCAGTTCCTGCGCATCCCACGGAGGTGAGCTCTGCAGGGCTGCCTGGGCGCCCCTTGCCTCACTGGGGCTCCGGGGCTGATCCCTCTTGGCTGCAAGCCTGAGGACAGCCCTCAGGTTGGCAATACTCTGCTTTTGGAGAAGCCATGAACTAACCTATGTGAGCAGGCTGTAACTCACAGTACAGTGCCAGTCTGCCATGTGAGTGCTGCCAGTGCCAGCCTCTCTGGCCTGATGGTGTGGCTTTCCTGCCCAAAGCTTGGCACTGCTGTAGCAGGTGCATCTAGGCTGCCTGGTAAGCTCTTTCAGAGCTTTGTGAATGGTGAACAGAGAGATTAACCCCCATCTTAATGACCCTACAAAACTTGGCTCAAGAAAACAGCTTTGTGGTATCTGGTGTACATGCTCCCTGCTGATGGAGTTTGGAAGGAACAAGGAAAGAAGGTGTACTTAAAGCTGCTGAAAACAGATGCATGCACATCAGAAGCATTACTTCAGCATAACTGAATGTGTGGTTTTTATGTTCTTTTTGCTGAAGTAATGTAGCTGGACTGACTGCTATTTCTGACCACTCACTCCAAAATATGCTTGTTACAGGCCACAATGGGATAGGACAACCAGTGCAGAGGACTTGAAGCAAGCAGAGAGAGAGAGCTTTCTCGAGTGGAGGCGACAGCTTGCCCAGTGAGTATGCTGCTTGTGGCTGGGTAAGTAGCTGGTGGCATTTAGTGACAGAGGAAACAGTGAGTTGAACTTATCCTTGTTGAACCAATAAAACTGACATCTACTCAGTAGCTCTCTGTACTTGTTCTGGAAGGCTGGACATCCCAGCCACAGTCCAGCATGTCTTTGTGCTCAGCTCTGCAAAGCTGTCTTGTGTGTGCATGTTCTTTTAAATGAATTCAGGATGACATCTGATGTTCTTAATTCACCTGCGGAGTAGAGGGTTACTGGATGTGTCTTTTTGGAGCAACAGTGCTGCTCTGAATAGAAGGCCATGCTGCCAGCCTGCTGCATCCAGCAGCCTGTGCTGGTCTGGCACTGCATCTCCTGGCTTGGAGACTCAGCTGGTATCTGCTCACACCCTGCAAGCCCATGCTTACCCTGAGTAAAGTTGTTCAGGTGGTGGTAACACCAAGTTAAAGGTTGTATAGAGGTATTTCAGGTACCATACCCAAATTTCAGGTTTTTTTCCAAGGGGTACTCAATTAAGAAAAAACTGCTGGCACTTGGGATAACTTCTGTCATTTGTTATCATGGCTCTCTAATTTCACAGGCAGACTCCAGATGAGTTCTTGTTCTTTCCATCTTTTACTACTTCTGCATTGACAAGATCAGAAGGCATTGTGTCACCACGAAACCAGTGCCACTGGCAGCAGTGTACCTGAGGGCTTGATCTGTTTGAATAAACTCCAGAAACAGTACCTCTCTATGGGTTTGGTTTGATTACTGTCTGCAAAGCTAAAGCCTTCTGGATCTAGGGAAGGACTGGATGTGAGCTTACAGCCTGCCATGGACCAAATGTGACATTGTTTTTTCTGTTTTGCCTTAGCCTTGAGGAAGAGAAAAAGTTAATTCTGACCCCATTTGAAAGAAACTTGGAATTTTGGCGTCAGCTTTGGAGAGTCATTGAAAGAAGGTAAAGTATTTTGCTATCCGCTTTTTAAAAAGGTATGTTGAATGTATTTTCGTGAATTGCAGCTTTTGAGACAAGGTTCAAGTGTCTCAGCACAGGAAAAATTATTAAGTTAGTAATGTTTTATTATCAGTACTGCAGTGATTTTGTTTTTGTGATGTTTGCTAGCTCTCAACAGTGTGATGTGCAGTGGTTCAGAGTCTCTTGGCCTTCCTCTGTGTAGGAGGTCTGTGTCACAAAGTGCCTTTGAGGTCTCTTGCCAAGATTAACCCCTTCCCTTCCTTCCCAACCAAACTACAGCAGCTGATGTTCAGGAGCAGGAGACAAGGACTAAGTAATGTTGGGAAAGAAGGAGCCTCTTGGTCCTTGTGTCTTTGCCACACAGAGAAGTTGCAGCAGTGCACAGAAGACAACAGGCTGTCATACCACAGGAATAGCTTTGTTTGCTCTGCTGAGCTGTAATACAATAAGAGTGGTATCTGCTACATTAATCTATCTGGGGCATTTAATTTCACTAGTAATTAGGTTTAAGATCCTCTCATTTCACTTTCCTAAAATTGAAAAATACTTCACCAGTGAGGTCATGGTGAGCTGGTCCCTTCACAGAAGGGCCTTTGTACTGAGTGCTGCTGGGCCCTTGGCTGGGAGAGTGCTGGTCAGGAGCATGCACTCTGGGGTATCGTGATGTACACTGTGAGTGTGCACCGTGTTTTGGGGTGACTGGAATGTGTCATTAATGCCTTTCTGCTCCTGTTGAAGCTTTTTTTCATGTAGACTGAGGATGCTGTCTCAGAAGTGAATGGAAAAGTCACTTAATCCTTTAACCTTTCCAGATAATTTGATCTGTTATCAGCCTTTTCCATATATTTGCTTCCAACTAGTTCCCAGCAGTGTGGTTCAGTAACTTCTCTGTATCCCATCCCAATATGGTGGTGTCAGCTCTCCCTCATATTGATCTTTGAATGTCTGTAACTGTGCAGTCCTCTTTGTACCCATGGGGCTTATTAAATTATTCCCTTGGGGGGATTACCATTTTTTTTTTTTTTTTAAACACATAACAAACTGCCTAGTGAAGCTTGAAAATCTTCCATTTGACCTATGGTGTTCTGAAGTTGTCCTGACTTAACAGAAATCCCTGTCAAACAAATGGAATTAGCATGTGATAATACCTGGCAGTATTTTAAATTACTTGCCTGGAGAAGTTGTAGTGGAAGAGGCTGTAGTTAAATTTTCCCCTCCTTTTGACAAAAGAAACATGAATGCCTTTGGGATCTGAAGCCATTGCATTTAATTAGTGTGTGGAACTAATGAGTCCTGCTCATGTATGTGGTGGCAAGCTGGTCCCTGGGCTTGGAAGGTGTTTCCTAGAAGCATCTTGCAAGGTCTTGCTTGCATGGGGGAACAACATATTTTACTGAAGTCTAAGGCTATTTTTTAATTGTTTTATGCTTTTTGTGACAAAAAGAGCACAGAGGAACTTTTGAAAATATCCAATAGCAAACACTTAAAATCTGTATGTCATTTGTGGGAGGCTTTGTACATCTTGTTCTATGCAAGGAGGACAACAATGTTCCAAAATATCTCACTGTGTAGGAAAACCACCTCTTCTTTCTCTTTGTAACCACCCTGCCACAGTTGAGGATGAGAATAGACAGAAACAAAGTTGTGTTACCACAGTTTTTAGTGCCATTCTAAAAGATGGAGTGCCACTACTGTGGTTCTTGCCTGCTGAGCATTTCTGAAGGGTAGATGGGTTGGCAAAACTGAGATGTTTTCTTCTCCCTTGCTGGCTGTAGGATTGTGCAGGGGAATGAGCCAAGTGAGGAGGAAACACTGTATGGCAGTGCTGGCCTGTAGCACAAGCATGGCTGTGTTGGGCAGGTGGGCTGCTGAAATGCTCTGTTGTTCAGTAAAGAGATTTAGTAGGATAATACAGTCGAAACTATTAAAATTCCAAGGAAAACTTAAAAATCAATAATTGCAGTGTCTTACTGCTTTCTTTGGGGCAATGTAAGAATGAGTACTTCATGGGGCTTTCCTTTCCTTTTGCAGTGATATTGTAGTCCAGATAGTAGATGCCAGAAACCCCCTTCTGTTTAGATGTCAGGATCTGGTAAGTAAACCACTTTCTTGAATGTTGTCTTCATTTTATGTCTTAATGTTTATGTGATATATTTTTGCTCAATGCATTCAGCCACCTTGAAGCTGTTTTGCTGTTGTGCATGAGTGGATATCTTATTAATTGATAAAAGTATTCTGGCATGAAATTATTTTTTTTTTCCTTTGGTATTTCACACAGAATGTTGTGGATTTAGAGGCTCTTCTGCAGATGTTACATTGCAGATCTATTTTATTCCTCATTACCCATTTGAAGTGTCCTCACCTAAAGGAATTGTCTTATGTAAAAGCATAGTGGAATAAAAGTGGGTGAGGCTTACAAAGGATCAAAAATTATTCCAGTGACAAGTTTGTAATGATAGGCTATAGAACACTGCATCAGGGAGACATGAAATTGCTCAAATAGTTATCTGAGGAGCTCTGCTGCAGGGTGCTGATTAATATCTTGTCACACCTCTAAGCAGACAAGGTGTTTGCACACATGGCCAGCAACAAGCTGTATTTTGGTAGTTGCATGCTCCAATTTGTTCTTGTGGCTGTCTGCTGAGCAGCACTTCCACCAGCCTAGGGATGGTAAGCTTGGCTACACTCATGTGGAGCTGCAGGGAGTAATTTGTGTTGGTGATCTTGTGTTGTCTCGGGGTGGAAGGAATCGAAACCAGAGTGCAAACTGATCCTTCTCTTGTTTTCTTTAGGAAAGTTATGTTAAGGAAGTCAGTAATGACAAGGAGAACATGATCCTGATCAACAAAGCAGATTTGCTGAGTGAGGAGCAGCGTGCTGCTTGGGCACAGTTCTTTGAGAAGGAGGGTGTCAAGGTGGTGTTCTGGTCAGCTCTGGCAGAGTGTGAACGCCTGTGTGGAGAATCAAAGGTACTGCAGGTGACCAGTTCACACTGGGTCTGTGCTGGCTGCAGCTGGGAATAGATAAGCCCTGGGTTGTCAGCTTATGGAATCTGGCTGATGACAGCTCCCTGAGCCAGCAGCAAGGCTTGGGGTTGTCTTTGCATTTACCTCTGAAGTGCTGTTCCCACAGGAACTGGGCTCTGGAGGGGGAGCGGAGCACCCCAGCAGTTCTGAGGATGGAGGCTCCAGTCAGGAAGATGACACAGCACAAGGAAGTGCAGAAAGAGCATCCACAGGCAGCACATGGCAAAGTGCAACCCAGGCCCTGGGGAGTGATGATAACAGCAGTGATGAATATGAAGACTGTGAAGATGATGAAGAGGAGGACTGGCAAACGTGTTCTGAAGATGAAGCTGGTGACAGCATAAATGCTGTTTGTCCAGAGAGGATGGAAAGCAGGACTGATGATGCTGCAGTGCAGCACAGAGTGCAGGAGCAGAACAGGAATGTCAGGAACTTCAGCCATCTGGTACAGAGAGATGAGCTGCTGGAGATATTCAAAACTATGCACAATGGAACAAGGGTGAAGGATGGGGAAGTAAATGTTGGGCTGGTAAGTTGGACTTTGTGCTTAAATGGAACTTAATCTAAATTGTAATTCCATGTTCCCTCCATGGTAAAAATTCATCCTGTAGTCTGGCTTCCTATAAGGGTATAAAAACTGGCAAGCACAAACCACTGTGGGTTTTGTGCAAAGATTAATACTGAAGCTCCTAGAGCTCAGCGTGCCCCCCCTGCTTGCCCTAGTTTTGTTATTTTTAGAACATTTTATTAAAGAACTTCTGTGTCAGAGCTCTGTCAGTCTTTTGGCATCACTCTGCCTAATAACATTTCACTTCTTTGTCATCTAGGTGGGTTACCCTAATGTTGGCAAAAGTTCAACCATCAACACAATCCTTGGAAATAAGAAGGTGTCGGTGTCTGCTACACCAGGCCGTACAAAGCACTTCCAGGTATTGCTAACAAATAACATCAGTCTTTTTAGCATTTCTTTTTCACCAGTGGAAGAGAGCTTCATTATGACCTAGTTGCAGCCACATGCACTCACAGAGAACTCTGCCAGCCTGAACTGTGGCCAGCAGAGTAGGTTGGAGTGGGGTGGTCTTGATGTGTGTAATTTTGGAACTTTAATTCATGCTCCTAAACTTGTGCTCGATTTTGAGTCACTCATGAGAGCTGCAGTGCAATGGGGCATGTTTTCCATCTCCTGATTTTAATTAGTTACCTTGTCCCTTTTTTCTAACACCAGTCATGAGGAGAGAAGCTTTTTAACATGAGTGTTCCTCCAAGCAGCTTAAGGTCAAGGCTTCAAACTATCCTTGTCAACATCACTGCTGTGAATAAATGTAGTTTTGCTGATATTTTCATATTGATCAAACTTTGATTTTGAGGTAGCAGCTCCAATGCTATAGTGGGACCATTGTGGAATTTGTACTTTTCAAACTCCTAGCTCTTTCAGAAGGTCCAACACACTTAAAGGTTTCTGGAGTGCTTTCTCCTCTGCCATCAGACTGGAGAGCTGAAGATCTTGCTGCCCCATCTGGACACCTTATTTAGGAACTTTGAAAAATGTTGCTGTCTTCTACATCTTATCTGCTTAATTCATTGACTGGGACCAGCAGGGCAGATGTTTGTGTTAGTAGAATTTCTGCTTATTGTCATTTGCATCCATGTTTCATCTGTGCATTTGATTTTTATTTTTTTTGCTCCTTTTTCCTCCGTGGACACTGAGTTGCCATAGTGAACTAATGGGTTATTTGTCATGTAGACCCTGTATGTGGAGCCTGGTCTGTGCCTTTGTGATTGCCCTGGTCTGGTGATGCCATCTTTTGTCTCTACCAAGGCAGAAATGATTTGTTCTGGAATTCTGCCTATAGATCAGATGAGGGACCATGTTCCACCTGTTTCTCTAATATCCTTTGCATGGGGTTTGTAGGAGTGCATGTAGGGGTTGGATCTGGAGTATGCCATGTTCCAGCCAGCAGCACATGTGCTCATGCTTTGAGGGAGGTGGGACATACTGGATAACACAGCCCTGCTGTGTTGGTCTTTTCCTATCTCATTTCAACTTAGTGTTGTCAGACTTGTGTTATTTTTCTAGTTTGCAGGAAAATCCAAAAGTTTTTTTTGTGTGTGCTCTTAGAGTGACAAGGGCAAGATCACTTTGTGATTTACAGCTACACAAGCAGTTTCCTTCACTAGCTTATGTTTGCCAGCATATCCCACGCAACATTTTGGAAGCAACCTATGGAATAAATATCATAAGGCCAAGGGAAGATGAGGACCCAGATCGAAAGCCCACAGCTGAAGAGCTGCTAACAGCATATGGATGTGAGTGATGATCCTTTTAAAACCTGTCACCTCCACTGTGTGCATGGTCCTGAACATGGCCTTAGGAGAACATGGTAAAGTTAGGCCCAGCTTGGCTTTGTTGTGCATTGGACCTCTTTGATAGGACTTGCCCTCCTCTCAGGAATGGTCTTTGTTAATGCCTCATGTCCTGTGGGAGCTGGAGTGGTGCTTTGCCAGTCTCATCTGACAGATGTAGCGATAGTGTGGAAGATATTGGTAAAATGCCCTGCCAGTCTATAGTGTGGTGCTCTTACTTTTTTAGATACCTCCCAGCATCTGTGTCTGAATTAGACTTTGAAGAATGCAGTGAATTCTCATTCTCTTTAAAAAAAAATAAAACCCTAGCAGTTTTCTGCTAGTAGGAAGATGTCAGCTCTTACAATTTCTTTCAGGTCAAGATGCTTCTGCAGTACTTTTAGTCACCAAAATTCTTCCCTTTTTTTCCCCTGCTTTCCCCAAGAGAAGCCTCTTTCTAAGGGAGTATTTTTGAGGAAGAATACAAATGGGTGGTTAGGCAGCAGAGGATAACACATTAACATTCTCTTGTACTTAACAAGAATATACTTTGGATTTCTCTTCTAGATATGAGGGGCTTTATGACATCTCATGGACAACCAGACCAGCCGAGATCAGCTCGATATGTGTTAAAAGATTATGTCAATGTAAGTGCTTTCTACATCTGGGTTTACTTCTCTTCTTAGAGGTGAATTAAAGTTTGCACTGGAGTACAATAAAGTCAGTTCTATTTCTCTGGATAAAATCATCATGTATCAAAAGACTCTTGAAATTGGGCTGCTTTTGTGTTTTAAAAGAATAAATTGAATTTCTCAAGCTGCCTAATCTTAGAAAGGTGATTGCTTGAAAATATGGTGCCAGCTAAATAATCATATCTCCAAAGTAGCTAGCAGATACTCAAGAAATGAACCCATAATGTACAGCTGGACCAATATTTGGCACTAAGGACTGTTGCTGTGAGTGTTGTAATACTGCATGCTTCTTTAGCACCTCTCGGCAACTTATTGGTGATAATTTCTTAATAGGATCCTCTGGTGCTCCTGAGTGTTTTGCTCTGTGTTGTTTGCAGCTGCAAATGCTGCTTTGATGTAGAGGTGGAACAATACTTTATCTTAGGAGTCAAGCTAGTTGTTGTCTGGGAGAAGAAATAAAGTGTACTGATAGTCTGCCAGTGTGAACCCCTAAACTTCAGGCCCTTCTTAGGTTTGGAGTGGTTTTCTTTCCTCTCTGAGTTTCTTTTGTAATAATTGAGTCCCCTTGCTTTCACAGGGGAAGCTGTTATATTGCCATCCACCTCCTGGTATTGACCCAAATGATTTTCAGCACCAACATCAAAGATGCCCTGACAGTACAATTGTGCAGGCCACTGGACAGGTGAAGCCTGAGAAGAATACCAAAGCAAAACAAATTGAAAATGTGGTGGACAAAACTTTTTTCCATCAGGTAAATTCTGGAAGAGATTTGTTCTAGGAATTTTTGCTGCAGCACTCATCTATAGTTACTGGGGGAAAACCACCTTTGGGGATGGAGGTGTGCTGGGTTGAGTTAATGGTGTTTAATGCTGTGGGATCTGCATGTAATTTCTACCCAAGAGCTCTCTGTTCTTTTTATTATCTCCTAAATCACTGGGAATGCCCTCAGTGACAGAAAGATTGCTAATGAGGTGTGCACAGATGATTTTTCAGAGGACAGCAGGGTGACCCTGGTCGTTAGGAATCAGACATCAATCTTGAGCAAACAGGAGGGTGGCTGGGAAGAAAGACAAGGAGGAATGACTTGACAACTGACCCAGAATATGGTTTTGAACTAGCAGGTCCTTCAAAATGACTTTCCTTTCCTGAGCTGATGTATTTAGAGGCTGTGATAAGCTTTTTTAAGATAATTTAGTATTACATTGAGGTTTTGACTCAGAACCTGAAATCAGATGAAAAGCATACAAAGTGATTTAAAATCCAGTCAAGAAATCTCAAAATTTGGTATAAAATGGGAATTTTTCTTAACCTGTATGATTCTTGTCAGATCCTACAGGCATCTGTTTTGCCTCTACACTACTGAAAAAGTGTATTAATGACTTACTGTGAAATATGAAATACATAACTGACTGGATCTGCATACCTGACAAGGATTAGAACAGGTTTTTGGCTGTGAGCAGAATGGGTCATAGATAGCATGTTCCATTCTGTGTGGTTAGCTGGATGTGAACACCATTTATTTAGCACAGCTGAGATAATCATGCATTTTGAAAACAAGAACTCAGGCTCTTTTCAAAAAAAAAAAAAAAAAGTGAGCTATTTTAGAAAACTGTGACCTGAAAAGCATTTTTGGGATTACCAGACTGTTGCTCTGTCTGCCCAAAGTGCTGGCACAAGCTGCGAGCCCCGTCAGCGCTGCCCACGCTCCAGACTTGAGCAACTTATTTTGGTCTGTGGCTTTCCTGGGCGCCAGATTTATTTGTGAAGACAATTTATTGTGCAGAGAGCAGAGGCTGTGAGGATCCATCCTGGTGCTGGAGCTGATGCTGGCTGGGACACGGTGTCACGTCAGCGGCAGACGCTGGGGACCCGGCACAGCTTGGCAGCTTTGGCTGCCTGCCCTGACCTTCCTGCAGCTCTGGAGCAGGGGCTGCTGCGTTTGAGCTTGCCTGTGTCTGGTTTCACTGACACTGCAGTGGCTGAGGAGCTGCTGCTTGGTCACTGGGGGTTGTGTCTGCTTTTCCAGGAGAACGTTCGTGCCCTGATGAAAGGGGTCCGGGCTGCCATGGGCTACCGGCCGGGGAGCGGCCTCGTGCCTGCGGCTGCACCCAGCCCTGCCAACGTGGTGGGAAAGCCCTGGAAAAAACACGGGAACAGGAACAAGAAGGAGAAAATCCGCAGGATCACCAAGCACCTGGAGGCTTAGCTGTGGCACCAGTATCTTGCCTTTTCAGGGCAGGGACTGCACTGTGTCACAGGCCTTGATTGAGGGGGAAAAAAACAGATAAGTGGGCAACACTGGCTCACCTGGGAGCTTTCTGCAGTGGATTGGCCTGGCAGGGGATGAGAGTGGGTTCTGGTGGCTGGAGTTCATCCCTTCTGTGAACAAAAGAGACCTGGCTGTTGGTGTTATCTGGAAGCCAGCCCAGACATTTGACTGCTGCTGAAACATCCTTTCAATGGGAGCAGATGGATCTGTGCAGGAATGTTTTTTCCTTCCATAAAGGATGTATTTTATAGCTGTTGCAATCAAAGCAAGCCCTGGTAAAACTGAGTAAAATCTTTAAACAGTTGAATTTCAATGAGTGATGTTTGTTACATTTTGAGACACTATTGCTCTTTTTTTTTCTTTTTTTTTTCTGGTCTTTAAGGCTTGTTTGTTGATTTGACAAAATGCTTTAGTGGGTTGACAAATGAGGTAGAATGATCTTTATTGCCCTCTTCCTTCTCTGTTATTCTCAGTTCTATTCTGTAGAATCTGTAACCACTCCCCATTTCCCAGTTGGAGCAGAGCACAGCACACCATGCAAGGAAAATGTTGCTTTTATATCCTTTACACTGAGCTGGTATCAGTTGTTTTCGTGTGACTTCCCACTGGTATTTTAAAACATTGCCTCTATATGACTGCCTAAGAATTTGGTGCTAATTTGTCCTTAAATATACTTGAGATTTCACTACCTGTATGTGTGTCATGATCTGTCTCATTGCCCTAAGTCAGAGAATTGTCTATTAGCAGATTTTAATTGAGTACCTGAGTATTTGATGCCTAAAAGACTTTACTTACCTGGGGTCAGATTAAAGTGAGATTTACTTCTCAGCTGCCCTACTGAGAAAATGTTTGTGCCCTTGGTCAGAGCTCTTCATTCCTTGTTCAGCACAGGGAGTAATGATAGGACTGGAAAGGCTCACGAAGACGAGTCATGCTTTGGTTTTAGGTGATGGAAGGAATAACACATGATGCTGGTCTCTTGATGCTATAAAAAGGGATTGCTGTCTTGTAATTCTGAACTTTCCAGGCTTTAAATGTGGATGGAGAGATGAAAGCAGCTGCTGAGCAAAGCCACAGCAAACCAAGGCAGTTTTGGCTTTGTGACCCTCTGTGTGTGTCCTGTACAGGCAGTTTGCCTGTGTATGCAGAGGGTTCAGTGACAGCAGAGCTCTCACCTCAGCTCCTGCTTCCCCTGGAGCGCCTGCTCTCAAGTTCCTGATTACATCACAGGAGGGAAGACAGTTCCCTGCCATGTGTAAAGGTGAAGTGTAATTACCTGAGTTAATATGGTCAATGGTGTTTGAAATCAGTGTTCTGTAGTGGAAAGTAGATTATCAGGAGAGAGTGTTTAATCTAGTTCTGCGGGAGAAGGTGATCTTTGCCTTTGTTTCCTGAAAAGGTTGTGCCTTAGCCAAATCACTCTGATCTGACTTCTCCACCCTCCCTGCAGGAAAGGTATCTGCTTTTATTCCTTACAGTGCTTTAGGAACTTGATTGCTCAGAAACACTCCTTAGCTTTGTCCTGTTTTGTGTGAAGCTACTACCTGTCAAACTGAGTATCTTTTACTGAAGATGTAAAACATTTCTTTCTATTCTGTTTTTGTGCTTTAGAAACATTTTGAATTGTTAGCCCATGTTGCATGTACCCAAGTTCTCTCCTTTTGCATTGTCTGCCCTTTCCTATTGGCTGGGTCTCCATGAGCCACCTTGCTGGACAGGCTGTGTCCTGATATAGACCCTCCCAAATCTGGTGAGTGACCCAGGGCCTGAGACTGGGGGTGACTGCTTGTTGCTTGCAGAAAGCTTTTGCCATGAGACCTGCCAAGCAGCTTGCAGTGTTTGCCTGAGTGAATGGAGGATAATGTAAATATGACCAAGCAAGTAGTGTGTGCTCAGGTGTTAAATGCAAACTGCTCCTTGCTGTGCTAAAGGACTCCTGCCTCAACAGAAGAAGGATGTAAAGGCCTGATAATATTTCATGCTGTTACTGAGCAGTGGGCAGAATAGGTAAGAGGCAAATGAATGCTTTCCTGTGGTGGTTTGATGTGTGGCTGAACCACATCCCTCACTGGGCAGTGCCAGCTGGGCCTTGCTGACAGCTCAGTACAGCGCATGGCAGCAGCTGGCAAGCGTGAGGCCATGTGGCACTGCTCACTTGTCAGAGCCAGCACAAAGGACACAATGTGCTCTGCCCTGGCCACCTGTGAATGAGCTTCTGCTGCTCCACTGCTGGCTGGAGAAGGCCAGTTTCCATTTTGGAGTGCTGTTTTCTTCAAGTGCCTTGTGTGTGTAGAGGGAGTGTGCAGCCTGCAACTGGTTCCAGTCTCTTTGGGATCCCCAGCACCCCAGTGCTCTGTCTCCCCTTTCAGGCAGCTTTGCTTTATAATGCAAGCAGTTTGTTTTCCTGGCTAATGTTCCCTCCTGCACTGATACCTGCAGCAGAAATGCAGAACTGGTTTGGGAATATGTTTTGGAGCTGAACTGGCCTTTGATGGTATGTTGCACTTGCATTGAGAGCTACAGCTCTCCCTGCAGGTCTCTGCTGCCAGGTTCAGGGTGTCTCACTCCAGCCTGCAGCCTGTCCCACAGCACATGGTGTCCCCAGAGATCCTGGGTGGGTCTGTGCTGTGCTGTGGGGCAGCACTGGCAGCCTGTGGTGGAATCACCAGCTCTGCCCTGGATGTCCAGAGAACTGGGGCTCTGCTTCACACACAGGACTTGTCATTGAATGTCTGAGCTGCCATCAAGGCCATCTAGCTACTACAAAAAAGTGTTTTGCAGTCTTGTTTTGAGGAAGAGTAGTTTTACTGTCTTCCTGAAACCCGAAGCATCATGGGTGAGCAGTTGAGGGGTAGGGAATGCCAGGATGCAAATCCCTAAGCCACTCTGCTGTGGGTGCTGTGGCTCTTCTAACTGCAGTTGGTGGCAAGTAATGTAGGAGCTTTGTTCCCCTCAGCTTAGCAGAGCCAGCACTACACAAATCCTCTGCCCATCACCCCAGTGCAGACTGTGGGGCTGTCAGGGTCAGGTGTCTGATCTTTTCCCAAGGTCTCAGGTCAAGGATCAAAGGGATGATGGCTTTTTGCACCAGGGACTCTGCTGCAAGGGACGGCCATGTGGCATCTCGCTGGCTTTCTGCAGTCTCCATGTGGCCCAGAACTCCTCGTTTTGTGTCTGAGGAGGCTGAACTCCCCCTGTGCTGCCGTTAGGGGCCGGCCTTTCCCAGGCAGAGGAGCAGCCCTGGTGCCCCCAGCAGCAGCGCTGGGTCCTGCTCCAGTTCAGGATCCCAGCAGAGCTGTGGCTCCCCGGGGCTCCCACCCCATCCAGCCCTGCTGAGCAGCTCAGAGCTGCCCTTCCCAGCCACCCCAGCAAGGAGGTGGCCAAGGGGACCCCAATGGGGAGTGTGGCTCTGGCCATGGCAAGGGAGCAGCTGCATCCAGGACCTTTCAAGCTGTTCCTATAAAAGTGAAGCAACTCTTTTCTAATTCTCCTGAGACACTGTTGCTTTAAAGTAAGAAGCAACCTTTCTTCTTTCCTCTCTGGTCACAGCTCCTTCCCTCCTGTGAGGAGCTTCAGGCCATTGCCTGGCCCCTGCAGGATCTTTTACCCCATTTGTCTGTGAGGAGCAGTATTGTGCTGTCCCCCTTCCCTGTGTCGTGGCTCTAGTCCAGCTTTTTTACTGAGTTTTTTTCATTTTTTGCTGCAGAAGGAAAAAAAAATATATTGAGGAAAAATATCCTGGGGCAGCTGGGAGAGGAGTAGGGAGCAGCTCTCCAGAAAATAATCTCTCCAAGCTAAAGGCCTGAGGTGCCCAGGACATCTTGAGACCCAAAGAGAGGTCATGGTGAGGACAAGAGGAAAAGAAACCGCTACTGAGTCAGAGGAACTCTGGCCCAGTGTTCTTTCTTGCTGTGGCTGTGGGAAAGGGTCTGTCCCATGGGTGGTGTCAGGGCAGGAGGACTGCATGTGCTGGGTGGAGCACACTTGGGTTTGCCCTTCTGGAAATGTCACCAGCCCTTCATCACTTGGGAGCTGAGGCAAAGAACCAGAAACATCATCCATGAGGGAAGGTCCTGCAGTCCAGCCAGGCTTTCTCTGCCTGCCCAGAGCAAAGGAAGCTGGAAGCATCTACAGAGCCCCTTTGTTTTGGTCAGCATTGATAGACCAGTGCAGGCTCGTCTGGGATTTCACAGGGTTTTCAGCAAGAGTGTCTCTGCTTGGAGCTTCTCAGAACTGGCTGTGCTCAGGGCAGTGCAGGGGGATGCTCAGGAATCACTGCTGTGTGGTCTCAGGGCAAAGGGAGTCTCTTACTCTTGACACTACATCTTGCTTGGCCACTCTGTGTGCTCCTGAGCCCTCTCCTCACATTGGATAGCAAGGGAAGTGTGTGAGAAAAATGGAAATCAGCACTATTCTGCTTTGCCATGGAGAAAGGGAGAACCAAAAACTTTATAGTTTCAAATGCAGCCAGTTCCCCTTTCTGGAAGGAGGCAGTGCAGGTCCTGTGCTGCCCAGGGAGCTGCCTGGGGCTCCCCAGCACCCATCTGGGGCCCTGCCTGCCCCTTTCTCTTCACAGTGGACTTTGAGGATGTGATGGTGCAATGGAGCCAGCCCAGCCCTGCTGCTCAGCCTTGCTCTGTGCTGTGCCCAGGCACCTTCAGACAAGCTGCAGCCCCTCCAGGATATCCAAGCACCTCAGCCAAACGAGCAGTAAGCAGCAGAAGGTATTTCTTTGGGGCTCTCTGGGGGAAGCTGAGGAGCTCTGGGGTGGAGCTCTGGGTTGCCACCACAGGCTGCCATGCCATGTTGTGCCTGAAGCACTGCCTGGTGGAGCAGGGACAGTTCCCAGCATCTTTCATGCTTGTCCTGCTGAGATATGGCATGGGGTCCCCCTTTCTCACCACTGATGGCTTCCTTCTCTGGATCTGGGGCTTTGGGAGAGGTGCAGCCTCACAGCTGGATTCAAACCCATCAGTCTCCTCTTGTGATTGTGCTGCTGTTTCCCCCTGCATTTAGGCTTACAAGCCAGCCCAGTGGAATTGAAGGCAGCTGATGCACTCAGCAAGGCAGGAGAAAGGGACAGTCCTCACTGTGGCTCACATTTCCTGGTGATCCCTGGCTCCTAACTTTAGCACCAAAACCATGGACCAGTGAGATGGAAACCCATCCAGCAGGCTGAGAGTGTCTTCAGTGCTCTGTGTGGGGGGCTGACCCATCACTCATGGTCTGCATGTAAGGAAGAAAGAAATGGAAAACCGTAGTGTTTCAATGCCTTGGTCAATTCTCATCGAGCTCTGCTGCCTGGCACTGCCATCCCTCTGAATGAACTGCTGAGCTGGCACCTGCCTTGGGCAGTGGAAAATGCACAGCTCATGAATGGGGTGAGGATGGGGCCTGGGGCCACCAGACCCTGCCTGGTTTGCCTGCAGCAGCAAAAAGAGCTCAGCAGAGCTCCTGCTGATAAGAAGGGGCTGCATTCATATTTCCAGAGGCCTGAGCACACTGGTGAGTGGCAAGGCTCAGAAACCCAGACGCCAGACAATGGAAAGGCTGGAAACATAAAGGAAAGGAAATTCTTCTGCTGTATTGCCTTTCCTATGGCGATAAGATAACCTCAAGTGAAACAAAAGTCCCTGCTGCAGACGCTGGGGTGGCACCTCAGCTGCTCTCTGAAGCTCAGGAGGATGTCTGTGTGAGCTGGGATCTCCCAGCCGCCGGCCCTGGCTGTCACAGGCTGTGCAGTGGGCACAGGGTGCTCCCAGCCGCCGGCCCTGGCTGTCACAGGCTGTGCAGTGGGCACAGGGTGCTCCCAGCCCCTGGCCCTGGCTGTCACTGCGTGTGCAGCGGGCACAGGGTGCTCCCAGCCCCTGGCCCTGGCTGTCACTGCGTGTGCAGCGGGCACAGGGTGCTCCCAGTGCTTCAGTGAGCCTTGGACCAGCAGCCTTGGTCCGCTCCTGCTCCATCCTACGGGAGCATCTGTGTCCTTCATTTACACTCCTGCAAGGGAAGTCGTAGAATAGTTTGGGTTGAAGGGGACCTTCAATGACCATCTAGTCCATCACCCCTGCAAGGAGTGTCTTCAATTAGATCAGGTTGTTCAGAGCTCCATGTAACCCTGCTTTGAATGTTTCTTGGGATGAGGCAACAACCACTTCTCTGGGTAACCTGTTCCAGTGTTTCCCCTCATTGTAAAGAATTTCTATATTAAATCTAAATGAATCCTCCTTCACCTTAAATCCATTACCCCTTGCCATATCACAACAGGCCTTACTAAAATGTTTTTCCTCATCTTTCTGGTAGGTCCCTTTCAAGTACTGAAAGGCAAATCTAAGGTCAGCCCCAAGCCTTCTACTCTCCAGGCTGAGCAGCCACAACTTTCTCAGCCTTTCCTCATAGGAGAGGTGCTCCAGCACTCTGATAATCTCTGTGGCCTCCTCTGGCCCTGCTCCATGTCCTTCTTATGCTGGGGACCCCATGGCTGGGTGCAATGCTGCAGGTGAGGTCTCACCACAGCAGAGGGGCAGAATCCCCTCCCTCACTTGTTGCCCATGCTGCTTTAGATGCAGCCCAGGACAGCTTTGGCTTTCTGAGCTGCCAGTGTACATTGCTGGCCCATATCCAGACCCCATCCACCAGCACCCCCAAGTCCTTGGCAGGGCTGCTCTCAGTCTGTTCTGTATTGATATCAGGTCTTGCCTCAACCCAGGTGCAGGACCTTGCATTTGCCTCATGAAGTTCCCATGGACCCAGTTCTAGGGCTTGTACAGGTCCCTCTGGATGGCATCCCATCCTTCAAGGGTATCAGTTGCATCACACAGCTTGGTGTCTCGCTTTAAATCTTACTTTAAACACTTTGGAAGAGCTGAGAAAAATGAGGCCACAACATTTGCTAGTGATACATTTCTGTTTGGTATGCGAACATCCCAAAGCTGGTGGCAGATGTTGAAAACATTGCTGAGTGGCTGAGGGACAGAGTGACATGTTCTATGTGTTGTAGGTTATTTTTCAGAGTGGGGGGACAGGGACAGAGTGGTCTCCATGTGGGCAGGACTGGGAGCAGGATTAGGTGCTGCCAAAGAGGAGGCTGTCATGGGAGCAGTGCTGAGTGGGAGCTGGTTGGGAAAGGGTTGGATGACAGTCTAATGTCTTCCCCAGTGCCCACAGCTAAACAGGCCACGAGAAGAGGTGCAAGGGGCACAGGTGGCGTCTCAGTAAGGATAGAGGTGAGCCTCTGCAGCACTGTCCTGTCCCAAAGAGGGGATGTGATGGGATGGGTACCCTTGGGACAGCAGAGAAAAGGAAAGGAGGAGTGCCTCTGCTGTGTCTCAGAGTAAGGGGACAGGGAAATCTGAAAGGGAGCTGGCTAGAGCCAAATTCAGATTACAGCCTGCACGCTCAGAGCAGGCCCAGATTAACTGCGAAAATCATTGCAGGCTATTTTGGGCAGCAGGACTGGGATGAGTGATGAGAGGAGTTCAGGGAGGCAGGCCAGGGCTGGCCCTTTGGCTCAGGAAGGGCCCAGGCTGTGGCACTGGGAGCGGCAGGGTGGCTGCAGGAGGTCACTCTGTGCTGCCCTGCTCTGTGCTGGCCCCAGAGGCGGGTCCCAAGGGCTGCCTTGGTATTCCATCACTGACAGCTGCTCCTCAGAAGGCAGTGGCATGGGTGCTGTGCCCAGCAAGCAGTGCCTGCTCCCTTCTTGTGGGGGTCCCAGGGTGGGAGCCATGAAGGTGCACACTGATGTTTGGTCAGGCTGAGGCAAGGGACATTTCAGGGATCTGGTGAAGGGAGGAGCTGTGCAGGAGGTGCTGGAGCACATCACACACTCGTGTGGTTTGCAATTTTCCAGTAGCTGCACTTGTCCTCTGCCCTGAGGTGCAGCAAGTGGAGATGAGTGGCCTCAGCCCTTTCAGATCTTGTATTCAGTTCACCTGGATTCAGCAGAGAGCTGAGCTGTTGGCATAGGGGAGCATGTAGGAGACAGCAGCAGCTTTGCTGGGACGGCTGTGACACTTGCAGCAGCTGCAATCTCTCTCTTGATCCAGCCCTGGGAAGCAGGAGCCAGCAGCAGAGAAAAAAAAGGGCACAAAGCACCAAAACACCAGGTAGGTGTTGTATACCTGTGCAACGTGGTTTGCTGTAACTTCTGCCTGCTCCCAGTAGCTGTCACTGGCTGCTTCTGCTGGGGTGTCTGGGGAGATAGCACTGGCACCAGCACCTCTGATGGAGATCACCCACCCCAGCAGCAGCCACAGCTGTGCTTAGGGGCATGAAGAGCTGCCCAGTGCATTGCACCACAGTGAGGTTGGCTGCAGCTTCCATCGTGGTCCCAGTGCTGTTCCCCTCCCAGGTGAGCTCAGTGGGTTGGGCAGGGGTCCCCTGTGGGACATCACTGCGGGGTCATGCTGGCTGTCCCATGGCCATCAGTCACCCTGTGGTCTTCTGCCCTGGGCTTGCAGCAGATGTGAGCCAAGCACCTGCTGCTCCCTGCTCTGCCAGGGAATGTAGTTTGTGGAGCCACTGAACAGGCTTTTGGGCCTCATGACCCTGCTGGGGAGGGGCCCCAGGTGGCCTTGCAGCAGCAAGGAGCAGAGAGGTCACAGAGTGCCCTGCTCTCCTCCCTGCATGGATGCTTTGCAGGCAGAGCTGGGTTCGTGGGTGGCTGTGAGACTTCCTGCTGAGATGACATAAGCTCTCCAGGTGATGATCCTATTTGCCCTGGGACTGGGAACAATGTGTCTCCTGTTGCAACCGGTACTGCAGGGGCCAGGCTGTCCCTGGGGTCAGGCTGAGTGTCCCAGGGCAGGATGGCCACTGGCCACGCTGGGTCCCCGTGTGGTGACAGCACTAGGCTGAGTGCCTTTGAAGTGCCCTGCTGTGCTTTCTGCTCCACTCTTGGACAGGATCTGAGCAGCCATTGTGCAAAGCAAAACAAACCCTATCTGTCCCAGGCTCAGAGCTCAGCTCTGCTTCCAGCTGTGAGGCTCCAGAGCCAGCACAGCCCTGCCAGAGACTGCTGATAACCATCTCCCCTTGCAAAAGAGTTCAAGTCCCTGCTCCAGGCAGGCGATGTCACCTTATCAGCACTTGAAGGCTCCTGATAAAGGGATCAATGTGACTCCAGCTGCATGCCCACCTGCAAACACAATGTTCTGGGTGCAGCCAAGGTGAGGGTGGCCAGGCCCACTGCTCTTTTCCTTTGGGAGGGTCATGGCTGCCCAGACTCCACAGGGCTCAGCCAGGGCTGGGAACAATAGTGGCCACTGGCGACCACAGGGGGGGCGATTACCGAGAATCATGCGCTCACCCGGCCGCTGCAGAGGCAATTTTTCAACGTCCCGTTTTCCTTTCCCTGATAAGATAGGGCTCGAGGAATACAATAATGCTTTTCTGAGATACAATCGTGGCTCTTCTACCCGGCACACACGCAGGGGAAGCTAATTTTGGCCATGCTGGGCTGGCAGGGGCCGGGAGGAGGCTTCTGTCTGCCGGGGCTGCAGCCAAGGGACAGGGCAACTCCCTAAGCCCCAGGGACTAGGACAGCAGCAAGGTCACTGCCCCGGTGGGCTGGCACACTCCCTGCTCCTGGGACACTCCTGGAAGATGCTGTAGCTGCAGAAGGAGCTGTTGCTGCTGCCTTCATGATAGGTGCTGATATGATGTGGCCCAGTGCTGCAGCTCTGCCAACACCTGCCAAGCCCTGTCAGAGACTGGGCAGCAGTGCTTCCCTTGCAGGCACCCAGCACATGTAGCTGCACACTCACACCCTCTTCCCCCTGCCTCCACATGCTTTGAACATTATCCCACCCCAAAAGTGGCACCAGGATGCCAGGCCAGTGTTCATGCCCTGGCCAAGGAAAGCTGCCCTCTCCCAGCTCTCTGATCCATGGCAAGCTGGCTGAGCATGGGGGGGAAAGTGATCTTGGCTGCTTGTGGCAAGCCAGTCCCTCCACAGGCTGCTCCTGTGCCACCACAGTCTCACGGGAAAGGAGTAAAAGGCACCATTGGCAAAGGCAGACCTTGCACAATTCCAGCCTCCCTGGGAACCAGACCCTTTTAATAACATGTACAGTATTTGTAGGTGGTGGATCTGGCTTTCCTGGGGAGGATAATGGAAAGCACACCCATCTGGCAGAGCTGACGTTTCCATTTTGGCATGTTGCTTGGGATGCACTTTCTGCACAGTTTGAAATCTGAGCATAATCCTATCTTCATGAACCACATTCACTAGTCTGATAATGTGACCCCACAAAAGGTCAATGGAAAAGTTAATATAATTTATTGGCTGATTAAAAAAAAAATCTAATCATCTCTTTTTCCTTTTTCCTGACCCCCCACCCGCACCCAGTGCCCTGCTGACATTTTCCAGTCGTTCCCAAAACAATGGCCAGGGTGGGAATGCTCTGAGCGGGTGCAGCTTTAGAGGAGGTTTTCCTGAGGGGCTGCAGATGCATCTGCCTGCTCAGGCCCCCCTCTCCAAGAGGTGTGTTGGGGGTGATGTGCTCAGCCAAGGTCACCAGCCTGGCCAGGGACAGGCTGGCACCAGGTCAGGTTTGGGCAGGCCTGGTGGTTTCAGTGTTTGCTGGGTATCCTCTGCTCTGTGGGGTGACTGGAGTTCAGCTGCTGTGGACTGGGAGGAGACACACCTCTGTTGTTGATCATCTCTGCCAGTTTTGTAGCTGTGGAGAGTAGGGAAGGAGGATCCAGCCAATCCCTGGGAGTCAGGCAGTCTTGGATGAAGCCATCAAGGGCCTCAAGAATCTTTTCTAGGGACACAGTGCCCTGGGAGGTGCCTTGCTGCTTCTAGGGAGGGCTGCAAGAAGCTGCAGTGCACACGGTGAGTTCCTATGCACAGCTGTGTGCCAAAGGGGACCTGCACTCATCTTCCTCGCACCATCCTCCCTCTGTTTCCCAGGCACCAGGAGCACCCACAGCACGCTCAGCTCAGCCCGGGCTGTCTGCAGAGCCCCAAGCATTGTTGGAGCAATTAAAGTATCCAGGTGTTTGTCAGGGCATGACCTGGCCTGGGGAAGCACACGAGCTTGCTTGTTAGGGTGGAGCTGCAAAAGTAATTACGAGCTGCAAAAATAATTAGACCTTTCTTCTCTAAAACCTCAGGGATAGAGAAGGACCCCAGAGGGCAAGGAAAGGTGGAAAGGATCCAGAATCTTCTCTTTCAGCATTAGCTGCTACTTTGAAGTCGTGGCTTTGGAGCTGCCATGCTGCAGAGCTGAAGGGAACACATTGGTAAAACATCTTCTGGCAAGAGCAGGGGAAGGAGAACCCCAGAACTGCCCATCTCTGTCAGGCTGCAGCACTGCAAGGTCTGGCAGGTACTGCCACGGCTGTGCATGCAAAGCCTGGCTCCTGCCAGCAGCTGACTGTCCTTCCCAGCTTCTTCACAGCGCTGCTCCAGGCCTGGCTCTGCCAAGGAAGGACTGGAGAGATGGAGGGAGCCTGAGCAGTGTGGCTTGGAGGGCAGAGGGCAAGGGAAACACAGGTAACTTCTAAAGTCAGTAGTTTCAGAAAAGCAAAATGATGTTCTAATGTGGTGTAAATGATGTTCTCACCTTGAGCTTTGCAAAGCTGGTCTGTGCATGGGGCTGGCCGGGCCGTGCAGTTCTGCCTGCTGCCCACCCTGCCTGGCACTGCCCACCAGCAAACCCAGCCTCCCCCGTGCAGGGAAACTGCACTCCCACACTGTGAGTGCTCCCCTGCTTTGCTTTCCAGTGTCTTGAAGGTGAGCTGACCTTCTCCAGCCCTTGCATAAGATGTTCTTTGTCCACCAGCACATTTAGCTCCTGCTCTGTTCCAGCTGGTGCCGGGCCATGTGGGCAGGGAATGCCAGTCCTGATGGCAGCAATGCTGCCAGTCTGGGGGCGGGTGGGGAGACACCAGGGCATCAGAGGGCATTGCAGGAGCACAGTGTCTCAGATCATCATAAACTCAGGGACTTTGCCCATTTAGTTGAAATAACAGAGATGAAAAAGTTATTGAGGATGACTGATGGTGGGTCAAATGCCCAGACAGCGTAACCTGCTTCATTCTCTGAGGCGCCATGCCAGGGAGAGGAGCTGCACACTGGCTTTGGTTCCTGTCCTCTCTCAAAGCAGAGCTTTGGAGAGCACAAAGCAGAAGAAAGGCTTCCCAGCCCTCTGCTTTGTTGTAACAGCCCCGACTGCCAGTCTGCCAAGCACTTTCCCAGGAGATGCTGTGAGAACAAGGTTGCAGAAGTCAGTTCAGCAATAACTGCTTGATCTGCCCTGGACCATGCTAAAATTGTGTCCAGTTTCAAAGTACAGCAAGGGTTATGAGTTGTCCCTTAACCTGGCAGCATGGGGGCATCTTGGTTTGGGATCTGTGGTGAAGTCCTGGAGAAGTGGATGTGAAATGCCCCTGTTCCTGCCCCTGTTGCAGTCCCTGGTGGCATGGCTGTAACAGAGAGATTTGTGTTTGGCTGCCTGGTGGCAGGGTGTGCAAGGTGTCTTCTCACCTGGAGTTCAGAGCACTTCAGCTCCTTACTCCTATCAGAGATGGCTGGGACAGGGGCCTGTGTGGAGCTCCAGCCTGGCCCAGAACAGCTGCAAGATCTGCTGCTTCTCTGCAAACGATGTTGAAGGACAGAAGGTGCAATCATGGGTTTCATATGCTATAAAACCAAATCCAGGGTTTGGTTTGCTTAATTTTTTGTTTAGTAGGGTAACTTTGCTGTGATAAATATGTCTCAGAAAGTGAGAACCCAAACAGCAATAGTTCAAAGGCATTTTTCCAGTGCCACACATTTAAGCTGCTCATCCCAGCACAGCTTTGTTGGGCAAAGTGTCACAGGAATTGTGTCCCCTCTTCATGCCAAGGGTGTAAGAGCAAGGCACCAATTCACAGATCCTGAAGAATGTGACAGTGGTATTTCAGCAGCTCTAATGCTCTGCAGCCTGTGAAGGCTGCACAGTAACTGAAAGGAAATATCTTTGGTTTTATTCACTTGGCTATCTTCCTAATTCACTCTTTGATGCCATCAGCCTGGGATAATAAGTTTTCAGAGGTATGCTTGAAATTAAGAAAATTAGTCTGATTAAGACCTTTGAACATACTTTGAGAGAGAAATGTATAACAATAGAGGTATTAAAGGTCCTATTTTCAAGCAATTCTAATGTGAAATCAAAACATTGAGCTGTTAGATGGTGAGATCCATTAGTAGTGTGTGTGCATTCTTCAGCTGGAGAGGGTATCACCTTCTTCAGCTAGGAGAGTTGCCAGAGAGCTTGAATCTGTCCTCTGTGCTGGGTGGGCAGTGATCAGCAGATTCATTTCACAGTAAAATACTTGCAGCTAAATAATAAAAGCACAGACTCTTGTCCTTTGCCTGTTGTATTTTGCTGGGTAGAAGTGATGGTTTCTCAAGAGTCTCATGTTCAAGGTTTGTATGTAGGGTCTTTTAGCTCTGTTTAGCTAGTTGCTTTATTTTTCTTAGCAGTGCTGGGGTAATTTAGCTGTAAATAGGTTACCTGCTATGGGGTTTATGCTGTCCATTGGTCAGGATGGAACTCCCCTCCATTTACTGGGACACTTCCCAGTGAAGTCAGCAATGTTGCAGGTACCTCCTGGGTCCCCTTGGCAACTTTTCCCTGTGGCTGGGACAGCTGCTACCAAACTCAGCCTCTGTCAGAGCATGGCAGCCTTTGCCCTGCTGTTACGAGCCCCAGTGCTGATGTGGTGCCCCAGGATTTCAGCCCAGGCTGGATGGGACAAACCCTGTGCAAGCCATCAGGAAAGTGGTGTCCTGGGTGGGGACAATCCCTCAGGGGATGTGCTGCACAGCAGCTTTCTGAAATGCTGTGGTGGAGGTGTGAAAGCAGATAACAGCACTCAGATCCCACTTCCTTGGGTATGATGTGAGCTAGGCAAAGGCTGGCAGTCCCACTGACTGAAAGACCTCTGCCTTATTTTAAAAATAGAAAGGAGAGGGAAAGGGACAAGTACCAACAAAAAGGATGTGCCAAGTAGCTCCACCGTGATTCTGTTACAGCTTTGTGGCAGCAGGGAACCAGGAGAGGAGAGTGGAAGGTAAATTCTGTGGAGGGAATGGTCTTCAAAGGACCTGAGAAGTAATCTGGAGACAGGAGTGATCTCCTTTACTGCTTCTCAGGCAGTCATGGGGCTAGCAAGAGGAATAGGAAAGCACAGTATTATTTTTTTCATTTACTATAGAAAGTGACTTTTTAAGATCTTGTTCAAGTAAACGGAACAATGAATTCTCCTCTGCCTCTGACTGCTGTTGAAGACATGCAACTTATTAGATAGGCTGCTATTGTAGTGGAAATAACCAGCCAGGCTATTTTAAACCATGAAGAACTGGATGTCTGGGAAATGGGGGAAAATGGATTGGGTGGCACAAGAGAAAAGAAGCTTCATCTCTGACAGTCTTGGGCACTTTGTACAATTTCCTCTTAAAGTGGTTTCACAAGCTCATCTGGCAGAGAAGTGATAAATTGTTCAACAACTCAGGCTTGCCAGAGTAGTTTAAGAGCTTTCAAAGGAGACTTTTAAGGACTTGTGGCTTTCAACTGCATGTGAATCATTTTGAAGAGTGAAACTATAATTGCTAACCTCTATTTAATGAGTTACCATGTACCTGTCTGTGTTCATGAGCTCTGGCACTCAGTTCAAGAGTCGTGTTCCCATGCAGATCCCATGCCCATGTCCGAGAGCCCAGAGGGATGTCACTGCTGTTGCCAACCTACTGAACTTGAAAATCTAAGCTGGCAGAGCCTGCAAGCAGCTGAGGTCAGAGAAAACACATAAAGGTAGTAGAGGAGTGTCATGTCCACACACACAGCTAAGGCACAGAGCCGTGTCCTTTCTCAGCCCCTTTTCTTATGAGCCTCTTGCTGTTTGCCTAAGGATGTATGGGGATTAGAGAGAGTGGGCTGTGGGGATTCTACCCCTGTGTAACACCCTTGCCAGGAAAATCAAACAAACAGGGCCAAAGGTGCCCCACAGGAGGCCCCACAGCTGTGCTCAGGGAGGGCTTGTTGGTGCAGGGCTAGCAGAGGTGTGCTTGCAGCATCTGGGACCAGATGTGGCCAGCTGGCTGCTGCTGCACTGCAGAGGTGGGGTCCCATAACCTCCTCTGAGCTAAGGCACATATTTATACAGCCCTACCAGAAAAGGCAGGGTGGAACATGCTAATATATACACATTAAAGAGACTGAATAAATAAACAGTAGGTTCTGATTTATTTTCTCTGCTACTTGGATATCTTAGTTTTGGCACAAGATAGATTTCATACACAAATGTGATCCCCAGATAGGTTTTTGTCCTGCCTGATTTAGAAACCATGTGCAAAGGAGAAAAACTTCACAAATGTTCTTAAGGCATAATGATATTTATTCTGTTTATTGCCAAAGCACATAAAATCCTTGGCCCCTTTCAGCGAGGTAATATACAGCAGGTAACAGTGCTGATCTCTGCCCTGCAGGATTTACAGTTACCGATGAGAGATAACAGTGGGTGCAGTCAGACTGCGAAAGCACATAAAATGTGATTAGTCAGTCTGAGACTCACTAAATGCTGTACACTTAATAAGGATTGTTCAGCTCAATTGTGCCTCACCTGGGAGAGAGTGCAGAGCTCAGTGGGGCAAAGCCAGACACGGAAAACAGCAAACGCCCTCGACACTGGGGGAAAGGTGATGGGAGGGAGCAACTGAGAAATGCCATGTGTGAGAAATGTTCTGGTCACAGAAACTTGTAAAGGACTTGTTAGTTTTATTATTAAAAGTGGGTATTGTACCCAGTTAAGGTTTCAGGTGGAATATGTGTAACAATGCAATCAAAATCGTCATGGGCAGCCCGATAAGAAAGGCTGCAGGGGTCACCACTCCTGTCCTCCAGCCCCAGGCTGCTTCCCTCCTCCCACTGAGCAAAGTCTGGAGGAATTGCACTGTCTGTGAATGGCCATAACATTTCCAGAAGCACTGACAATGCTGGATTGTGTTCTCTGGCTCATTTCCCCCTGCTAACCAATCCCTCCAAGGTGAACAGAATGGAGAAAAATTGTTTTTCTTGTAATTTCTCTCATAATTTACTTTATTTTTTCTACCAGGTTAAACATCTGATGTTTTAAAAGCACTGAATGCTGTGATTTCTGCCTAGAAATAACTTGTGATGCCCTGTGAGCCCTCTCTTCCCTAGGGAAGCTGCAGGCAGGAATGCTGCAGGAGAGCTGAGGCTGCCAGGCACTTCCAGCAGTACAAACCAGAGCGATGCCAAGAGAGCTGGAAAGCAGGGAGTGTGCCAACCACAAAATTAATCTCTGAGTTAAGAAAAGCCTGCATGGTTTGAGGTTTGTGAAGCAATAAACGAGTTCAAATTTGCCAGTGACTGAAAAAGAAAAGCAATTAGGTGTTAAAGGAAGCCTTCTAATGGGGATAAAGATAATACATTAGACTATACAATGGGTTGAAAAACGTGATGATGAATTAATCTTTAATTGAAAATTACTAAAGGAATTTTTATGAAGAACATAGAAATGTATATATCAAAGCAAACCTTTAAACTCCTTTTACTAATAGGGAATGATAGAGTAAGAGCTTCTGTTTAATAACACTAATAATTTCATAATATTTTTCCTCTGAGTCATATGATAGGCTCCTTTTACCAGTCAGTACTTCATCCAAAAACAAAATCTCCTTGGCTTCTCCTCATCATGGCAGTTTCTAGGTCTGTATGACCTGGAAAGTTATTTGTACTAAGTGTTTTACCTCTGTTTTTCCAACACCCAGGCAGAAGGGTACCCACTTCAATCTCCCCACAGTCCTATGACTCTGCTAGCAAGTTTGCAAGGCTAAAAGAGGTTATGAGAAAAAGTGAACCTGAGGAAATACCTCCGTGTGATCCAAATGGAACTTGGGGGAGTCCTTCATCAATGTGTTGTTAGGTAACTCAAATGTGCACATTTCAGTGGCACCAAAGGAGGCTTTTCTGGTTTTAAAACAAAACATCTTGCTCAAAAGGGAAGACTAGGCAACAATAAAGACATATATTGATGGGAATTTTGCCAGCTGATAGCAATGAGTAGTTTAGCAGTTTGCAAAAGGGGTAACTAGTTAGGGTAAGTCAGTTGGCCAATACCATTGATCACCAGTGGCATTTTCTTGAGGCACAAATAAAATTCTAGCAGTGATTTAGGTTGGATGTTGGACAACAAAAATTGCAATTAAATAAAAAAAATCCCGAAATTACGCAGTAATTTTTCTGTTCTTTGTTTAAAAAATTGGCAGATTAGTGTCACCATATTGAAGGTATTTCACATGGTCTTTCACATGTAACCAGAGTTAATGAAAACCACTGGTTCATACCCATCTTTAAAACTTTCATGCAAAAAGTATTTTAATAATTGCCTGAGAAGATCAGAAACTCTTAGTACTGATTTCTCAGTAAATACTGTGTCACTGAATTTCCAGAGAACCAGGGGAAGTAACTGCTGAGTCATTACACAAACCCAGTACCTGGTGTGTCCCGGGTGAGCAGGGACAGAAGCTTGGCCAGGCTGACACCAGCCTTGGCAGAGTGGTGAGGTGTGCAGTCAACAGAGAATCAAACTGACAGCAGAGTTAGCACATTAACAGAAAATAGATGTTTTGGGGTTTTTTTGAGTAGAGGAAGGCGTCCATCTGATTTGAGTCAGAGCAGCTCAGCGTTATGTGTGGGTGGCTGCCAGAAGGGGCAGTTTGCTCATTTTGTTTTCCTCTCATTCCCTTAAACAGTGATCACATGAGTGAATCACCTCACCAGGCCAACAAAAAACCTATGTGTTTTCTTTCTATCACAGTCAGAATTTCCTGCTGGATTCCCATGCTAGCTGACTCACCCCAGAGCTGTGGGGTCACTGGAGCTGTCAGGAAGCCCAGAGTGGTGCTGGGTGATGTGATGTTCTGCCAGATGGATGTAACCCCTGTTCAGGCACTGATGGGGTTGCATGCAATGGCTTTAACAGTCAATGGCTCCCTTCATCTGCAATGGAGAACTACTGGAAAAAATAGTATGTGAAGATAAGCATCGATCCTATTGTGGCTTACAAATCCTCTAAATGGTTTGCAGTGCTCTTCAAAATTGAGCAGTTGACAGAAGCAGGGATGGGTTATTAAAAGCAGGTGTAGATGGGACAATGGGAAAGATCCCTGATCCCTTCGGTCAGGCTGAGGGGAAGAGCTGAGTGAGTGACCCACTGTGGGCTGGGCTTGTGTCCAGCACCTGAGCTGGGCTCTGTGATGGGGCCCCTCAGTGGGCACTCAGGCCTTACAGGGATTCCCCTGAGGTGATCCCCACCCTCTGTCACCTCTGCCCAGCACACCCCATGGTCACACTGAGTGACACGTGCAGAGCTGCTCAGCTGGTGTCAGTGTTCACCAGTGCTGGATGGAGCCAAATCCCCCAACAGCAGCCACAAAGCTCTTGGCCTGGCCTTGTTCCCTGTCCTGTGGCAATGGATGAGGACGCTGGAGGGTGACTGGCAGACTGGACCTGAGAGGAGGTCCATGGAGACGTTTGCTGTCTAAGTTTTAGGGGCAGCGCCAGCCCCCACTGCCACCCCTGTCCCAAGGGGACCCCTTGTCCTGCCCCACAGAGCCCTGCACAGCCATGTACCCCCATATCCATGTCCCACATCCATGTCCCCACACATCCATGTCCCCCATATCCATGTCCCACATCCATGTCCCCCCATATCCATGTCCCCATATCCACGTCCCCGCACCCGTCTCCCCACGTGCTCCCTTGCCCCGCCCACTGCCCCGCCCCTCCCACCGAGGCCCCGCCCCCTCCGGCCCCGCCCCCCGGCCCCGCGCGACACCCTCTCTTCCGGCGCCGAGCGGCGCTGGCGCGTGCCGCGCCGCCGTCACTTCCGCGCCCGCCCCGCCCCGCCCCGCTCAGCGCGCCCGGCGCGTGCAGCCGGTTGGCGGCCGATCCGCTCGCGCCTCGCGAGGCAGCCGCGCGCGGCGGGCGGGGTGGGGGGGGAGCGCCGGTCCCGCGCCGGTCCCGCGCCCGCCCCGCCGGCGATGGGGCTGCGCTGAGGCCGCCGGTGAGTGGGGCCGCGGGACCGCGGGCACGGCACGGCCCGGCAGGTGAGGGAGGGTCCGCGGGCCTCCAGTGACGCCCGCAATCTCCGCCGTGCCGGGCGCGGCACGGCCGCCCGTAGCGTCCTTCAGCCGCGCCGGCCGCTGCTCCTGCCGCGGCAGTCCCCGCGGGGCGGCCCGGCGCGGACGCGGGGGTTGTGGCGGGGCCGGTGCCGTGGAGCGGGGCCCGGGGCCGGGGCGCGCGTGGCCAGGAGCGCGGGGCCCGGCGTGTGGCGGCCGCCGGTGTCCGGACACGTGCGGCGCCGGCCCGGAGGCCAGGCCGCCCCCCCGCCTTGCCCAGGGGCCAGCCCGGGCTGTCGGGGCCCCTCGGGCAGCTCTCCCGTGCCGCTCCGTCCGTTCTTTCAGCCCGGCCCGCGGCTCTGCCGGCGGCCCCGGTTCCCCAAGAGCGCGCGTTCCGCCGCCGCGCACACGTCAGCGTGTTCTGCAGTGGCGGGGTCGGTGGCGAGTGCTGCTGGTCGAGTACCAAAGAGAAACTTTCGCAGCTCGAGATGAGGACTCAGTGCGTCTCATCCTTTTTTCAGCACATGAGTCAGTGCATGCTGCTGCTGCTGCTGCTGCCAGAGGTTCCAGAGCACGGTCCCTCAGCTGAGCCGAGCAGCCGGGGATCCCGCACTGCCAGCACCTCTGACAGCCACTGCGCCATCCCTGAGGGCAGGCCTGTTTGTGCCTGTGCAGGGATAAACAGCTGCTAGGTGAATTAAACACTGAGAACCTTCACAGAATTGATACTGAAGGTGAAGATTAACTTGAGTATGCACAGCACTGGCTCTGAAAGCCTTCTGCTACCATCAGTGCTCTGGCTTGCCTGCTGGGATCAGTGTATCCCTGCAGGTGCTGCAGTTGGAAGAGACTTTTGGAGCCCTTCAGGGAGCTGAGGTAGCATAGCCTCCAGCAGTGGGAGATGTTAACTCTCAACTGTGCTAACATGAGTGCTGATAGTTGTCTGGCCACGCTGGCTGGCTGCTTCCTCCTCTGAGGTTGCTGGGTTAGAATTCGTTAATGTGTTTTCTTTGCAGTTTGCACTCACTGCAATTGTATGGTGTTTTCTTAGCAGGGGCAATCAAGATTATGTTTCATTTAGTCTATTCATTACTCTAACTGGTTTTTTTTTCTGTTGTAGGTGACTCAGCTGTTGTATGTAGGAGATTTGTCCACACACTGGCTCTTCAGACAGGTTAGCAATATTTTTCAGCCATCAGTTCCATCATGTTTGAAAGAATTCCTATTTTTACCTTGTCTTAACTTTTTGTACACCAGTACATCCTGTAGAATATTGATTTTCATGATCTTGTGAGAAACAGTTTTTTTGACATTATTTAAATTTATTCTGTTGTGATCCTTATTCTGTAAGTGTGGTCCTCATAAACTTAATGTCCCTGTATCAGTGTCATGAGTGACAGCAGTGTATCTTTATTGGACATCTACTGAGGAAATGTTTGTCTTGGTATTTGGCATGGCTATGTACTGCTGCTTTTGTTAGCTGCTTTTTCTGGTTAATTACAAGTACAGTTTCACAAAGTTTAAAGAAAGTATGCTGTGTAAACTTTGACCTGTACAATTGACTTGGAAATTTATTGGTGCTGATCTAACCCTCCTGACTTCTAAGAAGCATATCATTAACATGATTTAGTGAAACAAAAATGTCATCTCTTGTTGATGTAGTCACCTGTGGGAAAGAGCACTGGCTTCTGGCTACATGGAGTGTTCCAGTGTGAGCACCTAGGCCAGCTGTGAGAAACTGGTGTGCTCCAAGGTTATCAGTTTTTAAAGTGCTTCAGAAAATGAGCAAGAGAGATATTTTTTTAACTGGTTTTGGCCAAGGCTGGCTGTCTGTGGCTCAAGGAGTGCAAGCAGTGAAAGGGGTCTGAGCAGTTCTGCAGACTCCAGCAGAGCTGCTGGGCAGCAGCTGCTGCTTTCCCAAACAGCTCCCAGGAGCAGTGGGGCTGTTCCAGGCATGCTTGGTGCCTTCCTGTAGTGCTGTCTAGACTCTGAGCTTGTTTTGCTCTCCCCACTTAATGTTTTGGTAGTTGTCTTCTAGGATCAGGCATCTGTTCCTGTATTTGTTTTTCATTTGTTGCTGGTCTGTGGAGGACCTGATGGCATTGGGAGGCACTAATTCATGCCTAACCTGGAGAGGTCCCAGCTGCCTGGTCAGGAAGCTGCAGTGCCTCCAGGGGAGCGTGGGGGCTGCCTAGCAGGAAGGGAAGTTGCATCATGAGGTCTGAGTGATTGAGAAACTTTGTGATTCAGTCCTCTTCTGCTCCTCTGCCATGTGACAGGCATGGCACAGCTGACAAGCTATTTTGCTGTGTTCCTAATAAATTATTTAAAAAGAAGGAAATAAATTTCTGTGTTGACATGGAACCCTAAGATTATATTTTCTCATTTGCCTTAAAGAGGTACTATCCTATTGTTTTCTGTGTGGAGTGTAAAACAACCAACAGGACATTGATTTTCTGTGAGATGAAGACAAATTCAATTTATTCTGTGGAAGTAAAATACCTTTATATTGTTAAAGCCAGGTCCAAGTGGAGTGTCCAGGTCATAGAGGAAATCAGTACTAGAGCTGGGAGCTGACATGGAAAGGTCAGGTTTTCATCAAGCATTTTGACCATTGCACCCTTGTTCCTTTTTCTGGAAACATTGAGACAGCGTTTGCTTTATTTCTGTAAACAACAGAAATTGCAGCAGGGGATTACTTTGATTTAGCTTGTCCCAGGTCTGGTGTAGGAATTATTACTTCTGTTGTGATAAATGTCTCTATTGAGTGCTGTGCTTAAGCATCTTCAACTGCAGAGCAGGGACCAGGGTTGTAACACCTTCCTTATTTCATGTCTGTGTGGTAGACACATGATGGATGCCAGCATCATAAAGTCAGCCCAGGACAGAACCTGATGGCAGCTGGCATGGAGAGAAGATGTGTCATTCCTTTATTGCCTTGTCCTTTAGCTAAATCTTCTAAAGCTCTTGAGTTTTGGAAATTAGAAAAAAAAGGGTTTCCTTAGATTGAATTTACTCAGTGCCCAAACCTTATCAATGGAATGTGAACATAAGTGTTCTGCCATTCCTGGCTCATGTTCAGGCTCATCTCTTCAATGTCTGCAAGAACTGCCTTGGAGAAAGAGCTTGTATTTAAGTGCAGGCTTTTTTGGTCTCCACAGCTTGGCATCTCCTATGGTCAAACCTGCTGTGGGTCTGGAGTGGTGCTGTTGTGCAGATGAGTAGTTTTTGTGGGCTTTCAGTGGCAAAAAACCTGCCAACATTCTGACTAGTGCTAGGATATGGTTTTGATTAGCATGAGAAAGTTCATACAAGACAAATCCTAGTTCAAAAATCCTAATTTTACAAGAAGACATTGAAAAAAGTGTTTTAAATAACAGTAATGCTAAAATGTTTCCCTTTCACTGTTACACAATGAGCTAAAAATAGTTTTCATTCATAAAAAAGCTGCTTCCTTTGTTAAATAATCTGCATAGCAGAGAACAAAAGTTCATTTTGTAGTAAACTGTAGCTGTGTTATAGCTCCAAATGTGACACCTTTATTCCTGATTGAAACAAGACTGTAAACTTTAATTTTTGGTAGCTGAAAAGCAGGCTTAAATAAAAAAAGGATGGGTGTTCACAATTTCTGTTCAGGAGCTATGGATGTGATCTGCACAGAAAGCTGAAGTTCTGTGTCTTGCAGCTCCTTTTCTAAAATGTATAATTTCTGCACCATCTTCGTGGAGCACTGTGCAGGGCTTGGGATTTTCATTTTTTCATTGTGTGTTTTTCATTTGAAAGAATTTGGCCCTTTTTTAAATGGTTCTGCTTTATTAGAATTGTGTCATTGCATTGTTCATCTTAAAACAGCTCTTTGGATGTGGTAGTAGAACTGGTGGCAAGTCCATTACTTTTTAGTTGGATTGAGATTTTTTATGTGGTATTTAAGACTAAAAGATCATCCTTCAAAATCAAAATACACAACTCTCTTTTTTTGACCTTTAGCAAAGTTAGATGGCAGTGATATTTTCAGTTTAGAGGCTACATGCAGTAACAAAAATGGCAGCTCCTTCAGATTTCATTCTAGCTAGAAGATGTCAAAATGGAAGGTGATAAATGGCAATGGCTGTGAAATCACAGCTGATTCTTTTAAAGGATAGGAGAACAGAGTAATGAGAAGGGTTAGGAGTAAGCAGCTTAACTGGCTTGGGATGAAGGAAGAAAATATCTGTAGAATGTGAAATTGAGTCAGATTGTGAGGAACATCTGAAAAAGACAAGTAGGGGCAGATATCACAAAGGGTACAGTGCAAATGGAATGGCAAGTAGCAAGAGACATAAAAGTCTCAAGCTACCTGTGAAAGTATCTCAGTAGTAGTAAGATTGGGAAATGCTCACTTGATTTGGTGGGGAGAGCCCAGGCTGCAGGAGCTGCAGAACATCTGAAGGGTTTAGTGCCTATTTTGCTTGTCTTTCACATAGTGTCATGCAGGTGCTCAATCTTGTGAATATTTGTGACAAGGTAATATTTTACACTACAGCATTCTTCCACTGGATGTTTCTGTGTCAGCTGGCCCTGATAAGTTTCACTGTACAATTCTTAAGACTGCTCAAAAATATTATCTAGGACTACTCAGCAGTACTAGAAGGCTGGCAAAGGATGAGTCTTCAGACAGTTACAAAGGAGAAGAGCTGAGGAAGGTGAATTACAGTCTGACAGTTCAGTTTGTCCCAGTTTTTTCCATCAGTTGAGATTAATAAGCAAACATTCTCTTTTCAAGTGCTTGGAAGATACAGCAGCATGAACTGATTTGTGGGAAAGGTGATTGTGTCTGGAGTCTTGATACCTTTTTACTGCAGAGCAGAAGGCTCAGTGGCTACAGCAGAAGCAGTGGAGGTTTAGTCTCCTGAACTGATTGATTGAAAAAGGTTTTCCTCATTTTAATGGCCTCATAAGTAAATGGAGGCATGATCTGGGGGTAGATGATCCTATCTGGAGAACTGTAATTAACAATTCTGTGTTAAAATGAGAAGTTATGTTGAAGGATTCTGTCCTGGGTCGTGGCCTTTAATGAAAATATTAGTCAGCTGGCTGATTAAATGTGCTTATTAAATTCTCAGGGACTGTGTTGGAGGACATGATGAGAGTTCAAAATAACCTGAAAAAATCACACAACATTCAGTAGGGACAAATGCAGGTAGTGCACTTAGGCAGGAATTGCCAGCTGTTGCAATGCAGGGTGAACAATAACTGGTTACCTACCAGAAGAGGGACTTGGGGGTGTACTGGATCACAAGCTGAACATGAGTCAGTGTCATGCTGTTTTGCAGAAAAGGCAAATATCTTACTGGGATGTTTTAACAGGAGTATTGTCTGAGAGATGTAAAGTTTGATTCCATTGGCTTTGTTTGCTGTTGATGTGCAGTCTGTGCAGACAGCATCAGTTTTGGGTGCCAAGATTCAAGAAGAATTTGGACCACTTGGAAGGAGTTCAGAGTAGAGAAATGAGAGTAATCAGAGTTTGAGAAAGCAACTTCATAAATGTGGAAGAAAATCCAAGTTATTTTGGCAAGAGATGAGGAGTTTAGGGGGAATGTAAGAGATTTCAAGTATTTAAAAGATTTGTAAGAAGGAAGTGCTATTTTCAGTGGCCATGATGGGCACATTGAAGTGGGATTAACTTTCATCAGAGAAAACACCAATTAAGTTTTCAACATTTCTCACAGTAAATGTAGAACTTTAAGTCTTTACTTGTGGCATGAAGAACAAGTTCGTGTTCTTATAATGTTATGATCTTATAATGTTTCTCATCCATAGTTAAAAGGTCCACCTTTGGCTTTGAGGATCTCTTTGCAGTTCCCATACTGTGGTAAATTCACCCTGCAGGGATCCTCACTATGTGAGGATGGACCCATTGCAAAGTGGAATGTCCAGCTGTGAGTTTAGCCATGCTGTTTTATATATAATTGTTTTTATGCACTGTTATCATCACTTTTGATTGTCTGCAGTAGTCTGTGTGGCAAAACAAAGGATCCAGATAATCCTTCTATTTCAGCAATTGATTTATAATGTAACTGCAATGTGTGAAAACACTTCAATTAATCCTGTGCATTTTGCTGCCATATCATGTCTCCAAATCATTGAAGAAAAGTACAGTTACCCTCATGAACTCTGCCCTTAAGATCTGCTATAGTGCTTCACATCAACAATAGCAAGAGCTTATTTTCTGGAAGCTGCATTTAGTGCAGCAGCAGACAGCAGTAGCTGAAAGGCCAATGACAGGGATAGTGGTTGGCCTCTGGTGGGGAGATTGTACAGTTGAGTTGCATTACCTGCCTGACTTTACCTTTACCCTGTAATATTTACTGAACTGTTTAACTTTTGGGTGCAGGTTAATTTCTTGAAAAGCCCTATTACTGTTGGCTAGAGAGTTTTTTTCTCTGGGGGGTGGGGGTAGTTTTTCTTACCTCTGTTTCTCAAACAGGGATCTGTTTTTATCATACAGACATGGGGGGTTCTTAACACATCTGCTGTTGTCACCAAGTTGTGAGAGCTGGATCCAACGTGCAGTGAATTCAGAGGGTTGTTCCACTGGCTTGAGTGGCCTTTGGCTGAGGGTGCTGCTGCCTGAGAGTGGTGCCTCTGTCACTAGACCAGTACTCCAGATCTGACAAGCCAGCAAAATGTTCTTTTCAGACCAACTGGTAATTCAAATGGAAACATAAAAGGGCTGTTAAATGTGCAGTCTTGCAGAGTGCATTCTTTAGATTAACCCTGTCTTCAGTTCAGCCATTTAGTGAGGACCTCAAAACCTTAAGTAGTGCTTTGAGAGAGGATCCTGACATTATTTTCCTGCATCATAGCCATGCTTTATTGCTAGAGGCAGCCCACTGAGCCTTAATGCTGGCAATATTGAAGACTTGTGTTTGGGATAATGGTGTTGATTCCAGTTCAGACAGCCAGACTTTAAATGCCAGCAGTGTATGGTGAAACACAGCTTCTGCTGTGTTACAGTTGTACTGTTGTGATGGCCTTCAACTGCTTGGGTGAGATCAACCTGTGGTGGAGGGCTTGTGTCTGGAGCAGAGGCAGATGTAATGTGTCTGAGTGAACTGGAGCACTTGGAAAACCATTGTTGTGCAGTCTGAGTAGGTTGAAAGTCTACTTGTGCTCCTAACTTCTTAATTTTCCTTAGTTCATCTACAAATTCTAATTTTTGATAGCCATATAATTTGCATTTGTTTATGAACTTGTCTTCTCTAGCAGAAATAACTTCAGTAATGAACAGGCAAAAATAAGAACACACAAATTTTACTACACAAATTGCATGCCTTTTGTAGGGTGAGAGCACAATGGAAAATAACTTAGAGTCTTGTCACTCTGACAGAGTCCTTACTCAGTAGTGTACGGATGGATCTGTCCTTATAGCACTCTTCCTTCTGCCACCCTTTCCGTTACCCAGCAAAATCCCTTCCCCAGTGATGCAGGTTTTTTAAATAGGGAGATTGTTGGCATGATTGCATTCTGAGCATGTGTTATGGAGGACTTGTATGCCTTAAGCTGGCACTGCCATGCTGGTAGCATTTGTAACCCCAGTTCTTACCCTGTGGTCATTTCAGTAGTGACTGTCTGGTGTGTGAAATAGTGGCTGTCTCTGCTGGAGATGCTGTTCCACATAAGTCCATTGCTGGAACAGGTCATAGAAGTCCTTGGGACTGATTTCAGAGCAGAGTATTTTGAATTAGTGCAGTCTGCCCCTTGCATTTAGAACAAAGGTGTAGTCTCAGTTTCGTGCTTGCTGTCATCCTCTGCTGGCATAAATGTCACTATAATATCTTAAATGCCAGAATTGTCTGTGTGGCTGAAGTCTGATAACACTTGTCTGTACCATGGATGGGTGTGGTGGCAGAACTTGTGCAGCCTTGTAGTCATCAGTATTGCTGGTTGGTGAGGTACTGTCAACAGAACAGTGTATTGGATTGAGAATATTTTGGTGTGCACTCTCAGAAAATACTTTTTGTGGCCTAGCTTAATGGAAGTAGTTCACCTTTTGTGAAGGTCACTTATTTTAGAGGCTCATTTTTGGTAGTGCAGACATTGTGCTATATGCAGACAGTTTGCTGAGTTTATGGGACAATATCTTATGGTGAATCATCTGTGTGGCATTTTGCTCTATCCTCCCATCTTACCTTTGCTGGATTCCTGAAGAGTGTGTTTTATATCTGTGTGTCCCTCTATCAGAGAACATCCTCATTCTTTGATTACTAATCTTGATTTTAGCTAGGCTAGCGTTTTTCAATTTTGAAAGTGTGGTAGTATATACAGCTATGAAAAAGAGCTTGGTACCTGTAACATCAGCCTGAAAGATGGTAAAATCATAGTAACTGGTGATTGATTCCTTTCTAAGTGTCCCAAAGAAAGGAGATATGTTAGAGCTTCAGTCTTTTTCAAACATTTTTGATTATTTTGCTTATATTCAGATAAAGTAGTTTGGCAGTTTGCTTTTCCAAATGCTGTAGGCAAGGAGAAACCAGAGTGCATGTTCATAAAGCTGATAGATTGAGGGTCAGAATAAGGGCAAAATGAATCCTCTGTGAACTCAGGAGTTCTTTGCAGGATGATGGCAAGCTTAAAATGTACCACAAAATAATTTCTAAAACCCCAGGAAAAATCCACTTAGTAATAAATAAAATGGTAGGGTATTTGGCTCATGAAACTCTTGAACTGCAAGTCCCTGGGACTGGAGAAGGTGCACTGGGGAGCATCATTATGTCACACTCTCTGTGCTGTCTCCTTGACTGCAGGGGAAATGCACATTTGATGTGACCTTTCTGGGCCATTGTTTGTTGCTCTATTAGCCTTTCTGTTCTTCCATGCCACTGGTAGAGAGTATGGAGTTAAATGCCCCAGTAGCTTTAGTGTAAGTGAAATTGTGGCAGTCCTCAGTGGTACTTTAGGAAGCTGACCTCGATTTCAGCTAACATTTATGAAAAAGCAAGGCTGAAGGGGGAAAGCTGGGTCGAGCATCTCGACTGGAGCTATCTGGGAAGAGGCTACTTCTGAATATTTGGCTAGACAGTGGTGATATTTCAGTTAGTGAGGTCAATGCTTGAGGAAAAAGCACTCCTTGATACACTTCATGTACTTGAAACATTTCAGTCTTTCTCAAGGAAACTTTCCTCCTCAGGGGGGAGAAGATGGATACAGTTACACCTCTTAATTCCATAATAAAAATTTTTATAGCTAGGAAAGAAAGAAAAGTTCTAAAAAAGATATTTCAAACAGAGATTAAAATGTTGCTCTAGACAAGATATGTTAAAGCAGAATTTCTCCTTTAAGGTAAATGTGCAGGATAAAAGTTAACTATAAATGGATTGATAAGCAAAAGCTATTACTTATAGTAGAAGTAATATTCAAGACCTTTACTGATGGTCATTAGGACTGAGAAGATTGCAGCAGTTGAAGGGATATCCCTTGTCAGATTTTTGCAGTCTCTTTCCATTATACAGGAGGGGTCTCCCACTGCTGATGCTGTGGAAGTCATTCCCAAGGGGCACAGAAGCACTGAATAGTGTCATTTAAACAGAGCTATTTAAGGCAGTGATGAAGTATATTGTAGTAGGATGTGGGAAGTTAATTTAATTTCATGGATTGTAGAAGCCCTGCTCTGAAATACAACTGTTTACTAAATCTCTGAAGCTCTTCTGAATTTGTAGGACTGTTCTGAATGACTGGCACATAGTAGCTAGGTGGATGTGGGCCAGGGTTTACATTGCAGGCATGGAGTTAAATGTTACAGTCCTGTATGTCTGTTCTCTTCTTGTCTTTGTCAAACTTCTTTTCATGGAAATAGAGTGTGCAGCTTTTCCCCCTTGATTTTTTCTTCTTGCCTCATATGGTAGTTCTGAGTGTAAATTAATCAATTTCAGGAGTTAAACTGTCAGGTTCTATAAATTCCTGTGCATAAAAAATTGTCCTGTACAGCAGTTCAATCCTGGGATGGAACTAATTTGCAGATTTTTGTGTTAATTATTTCAATTACTGTAATTTGAGATCAAAACAAATACATTGTCATATGTGATGTCTTAACTTGAATCTATACAGTCTTTTAACATTAATATTTAGTGTTGTTATATGATATTTAGAGTTTTAACAGTATCTGTCATGCACAGTATTTCTATTGATTGACAAGTTTGCAGACAAGAGCTTTTTCCTTGAAGTGTTTCTGATATAAGTTAAGTCAATGTATCACATACACTGTGGTACATTCAAACTTTGTGTCAATTTATTACAACTAGTTTAAGAAATTGTGCTTTCAGTAAACAGTAGAACCCACTGGTTTAATGTATACATTTTCTTACAGAATACATTTTTAGAAATTAGTACAATTCTGTATATAGTTAGTACAATCTATTATTAAGGAATATATTCTTGTGTACTTTTAGTAGTTACATAGTTGAACTTTGGAATATCTAAGTTTTGCATTTTGGCTTCAGGAAATTGAAGAAATAGTGCTGCTTTGTCTGAGAATGCTTTGCTGAAAGCAGTGAAAGGTATAAAGTCATAACTAGGATGGGAAGGGATGATGTGAAAGCCAATTGCTTGCTTACCATGAATGTGACTGCTGTAGTCATAGCTGTGTGCCACTATGTGTGGTTCTGAGGAAGCAAAAGTTAAATGTCTGAACTTCTGAGGAAAGTTCATCTCTTGTGATTAGTCTAGTGGTGTTTGATGATCTCCTTGCAGACGAAGAGAAATTTGATTCAAATGTTCTTATGTTAACCTCAAAAATATTTTCCAAGAATTTAAGAGGAAGAGGAAAAAAAGTCATTGCCTCCTTTTATTGAGCATCCATACTACAAAAGCAAATATATCCCAGGAAGCAGATACTCTACATTGCACAATAAGGCGGCAGCCACACAGGAAAGGTTGGGCTCTTGGCACAGCCCCTGAGGGGAAATGCTTCCTTGAAAGGACCCATTGTTGCTGGGTCTGGGTCTTCAGACTCCCAGTTCTCCGCTGGAGTGGCTGCCCGGCTCTTGGTGCTGGGATGGGGCATCTTTGCCATCCCCATTATCGAACCAGAGTAGTCTTGGTTATTTAATCACATAGAAGGGCTGAGTAAAGTTCACACCTCATGTGAGAAAAACCATTTCTTTGGAGCAGCCTCAGTGCTCAGCTTGAGAGCTCATGCTGGGTGTAATGGCACCGTGCCTTACCCAAGATACTTGGAACAGTTGAACTTTCTCTTCCAAGAACAAACAAAACATAATCTGTGAATTCTAACCCAAATGTCTGGTATACTCTTCCAAGAGACAAAAGAACTAATAAGCATCCAAAATAAAGGTAGGCTTTGTTGGATTCCCTGACTATGGGACAAGTCTTCTTTCTCTCATGTCAGTTAGGTAAGAGGTCCAGAAATCTGAAAAGAAATGGGTAAAGACTCTGTTTCTGTGAGCCTGAGAGTGGGAACAAGCTTTGGGTGATTGTGAGTTTTGGTGTTGGGTTTCCAGTTGAAAATTTTCATTAATGTGAGTAGCTGCTGCTTGAAGTAAGATAAATGAGATGGTGGGAAAGTCAGGTGATAAAATGCTTGACTAAGTGTCCTTGAGATGACCAACAGCTTTCCTCAATTCTCTTCCAACATATCTTCTTCATTGCTGCTATATTAATAACAAATTTCTAAGTGATCTGAAAATAATGATCTGAAGACTGGTTACAAAGTAAGTTTTGAATGTAGTATTGGCTATAGTACTTTGTTATCATGATGAATTGACATACTGAGTTTATTGTTAGATGTAGAATTATCTTTCCTTAATGTAGCCCTTACTCTACTATAAACATTGCAATTGCTCTTACAGCCTGCAAAAAGTATACTTTACAAAGAATACACTCTACAAATGTAAATACAATTTTGGTTTGGTGATTGTTGGATACAATGGTCTTCCTTAAGCCTAAACACAGAAACAAAAGCTTGTATTATAACAGAAAGCCTAAGATGGGAAGTGATAAAATAGGTATTGAGTGGAGGGCTTTGTTAAAATTTAGCTCGTGTACTTGTAAAATTTCCATGTATTCATTAAACTATTATGTCATTCTTATTGTTAGAGCTTGGTTAGTTGACTAAAGTGTTAAGCTTTGTTTGTAGTACAAATTACAACCTTAACTCCTTTCAAAATGCAGTTGAAGGATTTTTGATCTTCCATAGTTATTTTAGTTTGTATGTCTTACCCAAGCATCTGTTGTACATTATGTGGATAAGTTGGTATTTAAGGGTTCAGCTGCAGGGTATGCAGAGCTGTAAACTGCATCAGCTCCCATTTCTGTAAGGTGCATTTCTTCTGTGAGGCTGCCTCTCAAGTAGAGCTTCTCTTGTGTTTATAAACCACATGCTTGTAAAAATACAGATATATTCAAATAATACTGAATGCTTTACAAGTGCATTACGTGTGTATGCTCATGGTAATGCATATTGAAGCAAAAGTCATAACCTTTTAAAGTCACAAAAATGTGATAGCCCCAGGCCTTTGAGTGGGATGAGTTTTGTGTTTTGGGGACAGGCAAAGAGGCTCTCTCGTGTGGGATCAGGCTTGCCAGGTGCTGTGAGATGGCTCTGGCATTGTGCTGCTGCTCAGACATGGATCCTTCCAAGTCCAGGGTGTGGCAAAATCCATCTGGCACACACCATGGCTCCTGTCCTGGCTACCTGCAACAGTGAGGCAGAATCAGAGAAGCAGAAATGTAGAGTGCAGGCATACCTGTGTACAGAAGCTCCTTAGAGACTGAGAATACAAAAAGAGCAACTCAGAAACTCTTTCCTTAAAGGATGCACAGAGACTAATGATGGATCCTGATTCCAGACTGTTCGGTGATAAGAGGTCATGAGGTACATTTTAGCAGGACTTTCTTATAGCTGTTTGAATAGATTTCAAGATTTTTAATTTCAAATGTATTAAAGTGTCCTTCTTTCATTCTCAGTGGCTGCAGATTCTGCCTGTCTTGTTTCAAAAGCTGCCAGTGGAGAAATTTTAGGAAATAATACATTATTTTTATAGATGCTAAAGTAGGATATCTTATGTAAAAGAGAAGGACTGGAAAGTAAATACAGGACTTATGTCCAAGACACTGTGGGCAGAAATCTTGATTCCATCCCTTGCAAGCTGGAAATGTTGTGTCCAAATTTGCTTTTTTGGTGATTGATTTTTAGCATGTGCAGCATATTATGAAATATGTTTTGAGAAGAAAGTCCTTGTAAGCATTTTATAATCTTTTTTCTTAGCCTTGTGTCAAGGAAAATATGTATTTCCTCATGTCAAGGAAAATGAATGGCCATCACTTTCTCCTAATGGTCAGCTGTCGCCCAAGCTGAGTTTTCATCTTTCCTAAGAAGTCAGATGTATTTTCAGATGGAATATTTTCTTAGAAGATACATTCATTCCTCTTCTTGGCCCGTTACAGTTTGAGCATTTCTTCAGTTTTAATTTCATTACTGCTGGTATGGCAGTGATTGAGCATTAGCTGGTGTTTTGTGTATGTGTAGCAAGTCCTTTACCTCCATTTTGGGCCCATTGCATGAATCCCAAAAACTTTCACTATGTTTGGAAAGAATGGACTGTTTGGTAAATGATCTCAGTGTGTGTGAATCTCATGGTACCGTAACAAGAATAAGCCCTAATGGTTAACATTGCCTTTGTAAGGTCTATTCCCTTGTAGGGTTTATTTCTTCTTGGGGTAAATTGTTGAAAGTGTGGCTCTAAAGTGCAGAAATTTTGAATTTCTGAGTGACTAAGGAATGTTTGGCTTTCAAGTTGTAAAATAAACCCTTTTTTTTTTCCTGTGTTTTGGCAGCTATTTGGGATAAAGTTGAAGATGATGCCTTTAAAAGTTTTTTATTCAGAAATATGAAAAGCTTTTTATGACTTTGAGCTATTTAGAAACTTAACTTTTAATAACAGAGGTGTAAGGTGGCTCTTAGTGGAGGATGTACTTGTTATAAGTAAGTTCTGAAAGAGGAGTATTAGTCCTTTAGTAGCCTATTTGGACCCAGGAGAGCACAGTGAGTCACTTACTAGGACAGTAGCTCGGATGTCAGGAATGGGAATTGTGTTTGATTGTTTTCCAGACAGGTCAGTCAGGTTTTTTTGTTATTATTTTCTTCCTGTATTAGTTTACTTTGTTTGATTTATTTATTGAGAGTAATTACATAGGGTGCTGAGGAAGATTTACTTGTATTAATCTTTGCACAGAGGTGAATTTGAAGTTTGACTTCTCATGTGTCTCTTGCTTTTATTGTCTGCCTTGCTACACCTCTTGGTTTGCCTTTTGTATTCGTACCAAAGCAGAGCTGGTTGAGCCTTCCTTGTACAGAAAACGACCTTGTTTCTGTGATGTTCAGGTAGCGACAAAGTTCACTTTCTTAGCTTTACAGCACTCAGTCTCTAAAGGTCGTGTGCTCTGGCGTGTGTGATTGCTTCATTATGCTGTGTGCTAAAGTGCAAAATGCCGAGAGTGAGAAACGCGTGCGTTTCTGACCCGCTGCCTTTAGTCCTCAACATGAGCGTTGTTGTCTTCACTCCCAGGGCTGTAAATACAAGGAAGGGTTTGGTCAGGAGCATAGATGCTTTTGGCTGGGCAGATAGTATCAGGGCTTGTGCACAGCCCTGCGAGTGTCTGCAGGCTCCCGGGGAGGCATTTGTTGTTTGAATAGAAGGAGCTGGACCGGGCGGCCGATGCCTGGAAGCGCCAGCCCGGCCACAGTCCTGCAATTGTTCGGCCACTCTGGAGGGAAGAGGAAAAAAAAAAGCATTCCAAGCAGTGCCAAATTTTCTTTGATATGTTAATCTTTTGATAACAGTTTGAAAAGCCCTTGGAGACTTTTTTTAGATTTTAGACAAAATAGTTCATTTGTCAGGACTTCCCTTGTAGATAGGGTCTCCGTTATTAAGAACTGCCTCGCTAACTCATGGTAACAAAAGCAAGTGCAGAGGACAGCTGCTGGACTGCTCATTGGTAAGAGAAACTATTAGTTATCACAGGACTTTTTACAAAAATCTGAAAAGAATAAAGTAGGGAGCATTTAAAATACAAATGTGGAAGTTTACTCATGTATTTTAAGCAGACAGATGATAAGACCATAAGCAAAATTAATAACTTGATAATTTTTTTATAGGTATCCATACATGGATTTTATTAAAAACTTCAACTTTGAAAAATAAATTTTAAAATGAGAAATTATGGGTGTAAATTATCCTGTGGTTGCAGGAGTTATCAAAAGTTTCTTCTCTTGGAGCTGTAATTTGTCCAGACTTTAAAAATTTTCTCTTGAAGCTATGAAACTGCCACTTATGTTGAAAAACTGGAAGAATAAACAACATGTTTATTATTTGTTTATTATATGGCAACAACATGTGTATTATTTAGTTTTTAAGGATTGTGGAATTGAGACAAATGTTGAAGGCAACACAGCGAAGATTGTCTTTGCTTCCCAGCCCAAAAATCAAACTCTAAGGGTAAAATTTGCACTGAAGTAGTTTACTAATTATGCCAGCTGTTAGAAAACTACCTTGAGGTAAGCCAGTAGTCCTTTGAAAGTGTGTTTTGCAGAAATCTTCAAGTGTACTGATGGAGACTTGCTGTGGTGCTTTTAGAACAATTTCCTTAATAAACACTCCATAACTTCACTTGCACCTCTTATACTGTTGCTACATATGTTTGTTACTTTCAAATATTTTGGTACAATTGCTTGTTATTCTGGTTTAGTCAGGATAGGTGGACAAATATGGAGTGGTGTAGTAATTGAGAAAAAGTGAAGCATTTTCTTCATTGTGAGGGATGCATATAGTTTTAAGCTCTGTATACTGCTGTAATTTCTTTAGTGATCCAATTTGTGATTTATTTTAGCCCCAGAATAAGTATCTTATTCAGACTTAAGTGTCAACTTAGGTCTGAGGCTGCAGGTGCTGCTGTCCTGCTCACAGCTGCACACTCTTCAGGACAGTTACAAATTAGAAATGGTGTTCAACTTAATTTTTATATACTGTGTTTTGCAGAGTTGGAGATTTACTGTTTAAGCTTGTGACTCAAATGTATGCTCTTAGAAGTACTTAGAGTTCAGACACTGTTCAGCTGATCTCTAGACCATTTGTTAAATTTATATCTACATTGTTACACAATGTTGCAAGAGATTTCATTCTCTGAATCTCAGTGGCAAGCTGCCTTTTCTTACAGACCTTTTTGATATTTCCTACTACTCTGGCTCTAGAATGTGCTTAGCTATACAATAGCAATGCAATAAGTAAATATTATGAGTGGAGTGATAGTAACTTTCAGCATTTCCATTGGTTGTAAGTCTTCTTTCTTGAAAAGGTTGCTATTTTCAATTTGTTAAAAGGGACAGAAGATTTCTCTGGCTATTCACTCCTGGGCCAGAGAGAGGCTGAGTGGCAGCCTGTCATGTGCATCAGAGGCACATTATATTTGGCTGTTCCCATGTTCATGTTGCTTATTGCAAGTAGATTTCCACCTCACTTCAATTTGAGTACTAGTAAAATGTCATACTCTCGTACTTGGTCTGGAAAGACCAAGGTTTATATTTAAATCTTTAATTTAAAGTTTAATGTTTAATTCCATCATATTGTAGAAGGAAGGAAGTAAAAACTGAAACGCAGATTGCTGAAGTCTCTCTGAATTGGTAAGGTTTTTTCAGTCTGTCCCAGCAGCCTGAAGTCACCCAAGGAGGCAGCACCATGTAGTGGTGTTCAACCCCAGCTTTCAGCAGGACATGGGGCACAAACCACAGAACTTACCCATCTGAACTCGTGGTGACATGCTTGGGCTGATGGTGTGCCAGAAGAGAGATGATAGGAGAGAGAGAGTGCAGTTCTTTCTTGTGGAATAGGAATAATTTTCATGACCCATCAACGAAGAAAATATTTCTATAATGCTTTTTAAGTTTAGAGATTTGAATTGGACTTTAATATGGAAAATTACCAGCAGTATGTGCCATGTTGAGAGCGTGTGTTAGTTGAAGGTTGTTCAGTAAATGAGTCTGTATAAAATAATGCAGATGGAGCTAATGATGTGAGTCAGAAATAGCCTCCTAATTCTCCTCATGTATTCCCTGTCTGATTCCACCCAGCTGTTCAAAGAGCTTACTGAATCACACGAATTATTGCTAGTGCTGAGATTTCCTTTCATACTTTTTCAGACCCACAACTTGATGTTCCTTCCCATTGCCTAAATGAAGGCAATTGCACTTCTCTCTCACACTGCCATGGTGTCCCATAAGGTCCCATACTGGCCAAATGGAAATCTCAGTTGAGATCCATTGATCTGGAAGCTATTTGCATTTATTTTTCTGCCTGGTGCTTTCCTATATCTAGTTCTTTCTTGATGTGTCCATCAAGGTTGGAGAGTTGCCTGCAGGACCCTTTTTGATGTTACTGTACATCATAGTGTGTACTTGTTTAAGAGCAGAGCAGCTCAAGTATGCTTAACCTAATAATTCTTTCCTGGACCTGTGAACTCTGTTAGGAGTATAATTCTGTAAATACACAGAACATTCTCTGACTGCATGACTTCTTGGTTGAAAATGTGATTTGTATGGTGTACATAAAGTTGTTTGAAGTAATTAATTCAAAGATTGTCCTCAGGAGCTTTCTTAGCAGTCCTGTGTAGATTTAGGACAGATTTTAACTGGTTCTATGTATATCTTATCTTTCCCAGGATAGAAAGCTCCTTAGTTAAGAAAGTGGCAATTTAAATGACAGTGTGGTTTAGAACTTTAATGACTTGTGTGGCTTAATTTCCAAGTAAATCTGCAGTAAAATTATAGTATAGCAATAGAAAATTTTCAGCTTAACAAGTCAAGGAAAGTGTGAGCTGATGTTCCAATCCAATGTTGGCAAGTTCTCTCCATTCAGAACAAAATGAAAGCTGTATCAATTTATGAAGTACTGAGCTTCTCACCTGAGACTCAGCTTTGTGCTGTGATGCAGTTCTCTCCTTAGTGTGTTTCTTCTACTAGGACCTTATTCAGCAGTGGGAATAGATTTCTGAGGAGATCCAGTTTTGCGTAGCAAAAGAAACCTTTGCTGTTGGGTTCCTGCTTCATTGATTGGGTTGAGTGGGAAGGAGATGGTGGGTGGCAGAACACACAGTGACTGTGATGCTGTAGATAAGCTGCAGGAGATGGGAGGAGGGACCCTTTGAAGCTGGCATTGCTGGTGGATGTGAGTGCAAGGATCCAGGGGCTGGCTTTGAGAGCATCTGACTTGTAGTCTGGAGATTTGGTTTGTTAAAATGTTGGGGAGTTAATGGCAGAGAAATTGGTAGTGATTGTACTTATCAACATTACTTATTAATAATAACATGTACTTATTAATAATAACAGCCTGGAAAAGGACAATTAGAGTAGCTGCTTGTGCTGTGACTTAATACTTGAGGATTGGTTATAAGCTGTGGTAGTAAGTGCTGTCTTCTGAGAGATTTATGTATGTGCAGTAAATATAATTGAAAGCTGTACCATGTCAGTGCAGAGAATTATAATTAATCTATGTCTTGGCAGGTGAGCACTGGCTGTTTAGTGATTTTAATTGTGGTAGTTTTTTGTTCCTGTGCATTAATTATAAATTGTATACAATTAACATATACAGGGGTGCCCAAATGAGGTTAGATGCAGTTTGATTTTCAAAAATTTGGTGGTTTTGACATGGTAGTTTTGATTTTTCTTGCTTATGCAATGAGGAAAATTCTGATAAGCCTCACTGTATTTAGCCTTAGTTTGTAGCTCTCCCCTTTTGGAGTAAGGATCTATGTGCACTGCATCCATCTTGTAGACAGTGCCATATTTTTTTCATGCCTTTTCTTATTCATGAAAATCGTGATCATAACCTGTCCTCAAAACACCTCTCAAGATTAGCAACTGTGAGAGATTTTGATGCAAATTGAATAGGAGAGGAATTGGAAAGAAGGGGAAAGACTGACCAAAAAGCATGTCTTGATTTAGAAATAATGAACTGGGGACTAAATGTTTTGAGCAAGTATTTATTCTGCTCAGATGAGAAGTGTAGATCTCAGGGGTACTGTGCCTTTCCTCTTGAAGGATAGCCTGACTTGTGAAAGCATCTGATAGGAGCTATTACATATAGAGTGATACAAATGTCTAATACTAACCTACTTCTTTTAACCTTTTTTTTTTTTTTTAAATTTACATTTCCATCATGAAGTTTGTAGAATGTACCAAAAACTGCTTGCTGCATGTAGAATGTAGCTGAGTTAAATTGGTACAAGCTGCTTCTTCCTCTTTTAATGCCTGGTGTTTATGCAGTCTTTCACTTGTATTTATCTGATGTTCCATCATAAAGTTTTATAGACCTCCTTAGATAGTTTCTTCTAGAAACTAGTAACAGTGCAAATTGAAGATAAATATTAACTTTTGGTCAGTGTTGTGTTTTATATATGTACTTACCAAAAGTAACTTGAAACAACATAAAACTTAGGTGTAAAATCAGTAATGTTGTTTTCATTTTTAATTCTTGTCTTGTTGAAGGTCTTCCATATCTCAAGTTGAGAAGTTTCATATCATACTAAACATGGAGAAAGAAGAAAAGAAATATGTCAATAAAGCAGAGGAAGATGAGATGGTAATGAATTCTGTTAATCTTTTTTTATACAATGGAAGAAACACATTTTCAGGGTTTTCTGCTTAAAGGGGGCATATTGCAATGGGAAGTGGATTGTCTCTGTTTAAATCAATTTAGCAATTTTATGAGATTATCCTTGGCAATATTTTTTGGTATTAAGAAATTAGTCTTTGGATAGGAAAGGTTTTTATTAAGGTCAGTAGTCCAATAGATGACACATTTTGGTGCTTAACATTTCCACTTTTACAGACGAAAATTGAAACAAAGTGAGTTGTGTTTTGTTTTTTTTTTTTTTATTATTACCATTATTTTGTTGTTCTTTGGTTAGTTGGAGTTTCTTCTGTCCAAATACTAGAGAATTTTTGTTGTATTTTAAAACAGGTTAATGCTTCATAATGTGATTCAAAGCAGGAAGCTTTGACAGGAAAGTACTAGCAGCTACTCTTTCAATTTCTAGCTCACTTGGGGTTCACAGGAATTTTTCTAGTTCATTTGGTATATATAGGGATTTTTGTTTCCAAAAATGATAGGTTTCTGTGACTGTTCTGTCCTTGTCCACACTGCTAGGAAAAGTAGTTCTTCACTAGATAGCTCTAATACAGAAAGTAAGCAAATGCATCTTACAACAGGAGATGCTTATGGCCTGATCACTAAAGTTAATTTTTTTTTTTTTAGGAAATGATTTTATTTTCTCCTGAAAAGAAGCACTAATTTTTCTCACCATCTTTCACTCACTTATTTTTATTGCTGAAGAGAAAATAGGCTTTATTTCTGCTTTTTGTCATCAGAGAAGGTGGCAAACCAAACTTTTGAAAAGCGTTTTCTTAGGAAAGGAGTTTAAACTATTTCTAACACTGTTTAGTGAAAAGTTAAAAAAAAAATCCCAGAAGTTCATGTCAGTATGAACAATGGGTGGGACTCAATGGGAAACTTCATTACCCTTTTACAGCAGGAAATATAATCTAATGATGTAATGTGAAACTCAGGAATGTAAAACAGTGTCCAGTAAATCACAAAATCATTTTCTGTTCCTGGCTGTCATCAAGTTAACTTGGTGCTTGCACACTGAATACTTGGGGGTTTTTTCATGGGAAAAGGATTTTTCTAACTGGTGCAAGTTACAGTACCTTAGAGTGTAGCCTGGAGTTTGTAAAGTAGTGTTTCTTGTTAAATAGCAGGCAAACTAAGCAAAATTCTCTACTAGAAAGTGATGTTTGATATATTTAGGGGCTTTTTTAGAGTATAAAATTCAGAGTATAGAGTATAAAATTCAGCCTGCAGTAGTAATTCAAAACGGAATGCTAGCTAATTAAATGCTATGTCATAAAACCAGCATTTGACAAAACCACACACTTTTGCTCTTAAATGTTCAGTTGACTTGTGCTGTGTCATGGTCAAAAATGTTGTTCCCTGAGAGTTAAGGCAGGTTGTGTTGCAACCTCAGTCTGAGCAGTGCAGAGAGGAGACAGTCTTGCAACGAAATGTTTTACACAGGGTGGATGATCTGCCTCTGTCAGGCTTTTATTGGTGTTTATATTTCTGACTAAGCAAAACAGTGTTCCTTTTTGCTTCTACTCCACCATGTATTAAATCTTTCCTTCCTCCAGAAAAGAAAAAAGAGGAAATGGCTTTGAAATTTGATTTGCTTTAAATACTGCACATTATGAAAAATTAATGTTGGCATCCCAGGCACTGTAATTAAGAGAGTCATCATTACTTGTTTTACTGCCATGCAGGAGATCTATGGCTACGATTTGTGTCGCTGGAAGCTGGTGCTGGTTACTGTGGGAGTGATCTGTTCTGGTGGATTTCTTCTCCTCCTCCTCTACTGGATGCCCCAGTGGCGTGTGAAAGCGACGTGCAGAAGGGCTGCTCTGAAGGACTGCCAGGTGGTTCTGCTGAGAACGACTGTAAGTGTGCAGGGGATGTGCTTCTCCCTGTTGGCAGCTCCTTCTGGCTGCTGGGGTGCAGCAGTCCCTGCCTGCAGTTTAGACATGACTGTGCCTTACAGCAGTGCAGAGCAGAGCTCCTGGGGAATGACTGTGTGGGAAGGCTGACAGCTGTTTGCAGTGGGCATTCCGAGTCGTCTGCCTTGCCGCTTAATCAAATACAGCAATGGTGTTGTCATCAGCAGTTACAGAGCAAATACCTTGTTCCTATAAGCTGAAACATGGTTTCCCCTCCCTTATTCTGGAAAGATAACATTTGTTGAAGTAATGTATAATTGCTGACCCAAGTGCAAAAATGTGCTTTTAGAATTGTGGAGAGAAAATTATTCCTAAGGTAGCTGATGTTAACATGAAGCTATGTTCTGCAATTCTGTATGGGCTCTGCTAATCTATGATCTGTGATTTTGCTACAGCTGATTTAGTAAAATGCCATTCAAATGCTCTTTCAGCTAACTCATTTCCCCTCCTCTTTTTAAGGATGAATTCAAGATATGGTTTTGTGCAAAGGTCCGCATTATGCCTTCCTTGGGAGCCAATCCTTTACAGAATCCTAACCCCATTGTGCACAAGGTTTCAAATGGCCATGCTGTTCATTTCTCTGAATCTGCTGCAGAAGAGAATAAAAACGATTTGAGAAAACATTTGCCTGTAAGTAAACTTGCAATACTGTGCTACTGTGCTGGCTGATTCTCAGATACTATTGAGAATAAACACACAGAGTCCAGTACATGTGAGCTGCTGCTTTTGCTTGAAAGGCTAACTCATTTTTGAGTGGAACAGAAATCTCCTCAATAACCTGTTACTGAAAATTGTGGAAAGCTTAAAAGATTATGTTGAAAGAAAAGTATTCATTTTTCAGTGAAACTTTTCTAAGTTCAGCTTCTGTCACCCCTCAGAATAAAGTCAGTCAGAAGAGAGGTGTTAAGTGGTACCAGTTTGACATCTATGTTTTGTTGCCCTTACAGATTCGTTACTTCACACATCACAGTGTGAAGTATTTTTGGAATGATTCAGTTCAAAGTTTTGATGTTGTACGGTAAGAACACTTTTTTCTTATGTCTTGTGCTTCAAACTGTATTTAAAAAAAATAAAATAGCGTGCCTAAGAACATGCTGAAAATTGGTGTTATTTTCTGACCAGCTGTTTTAGCTCGTTTAGTCTTTGTTTGAACCATAGTGAGGGCAGGAGAATTTGGAAGGAAGGTATTTGTTTATTCTGCCTTTATCAAGTGTGATTTGTGTGGGGTGACAGGCTGCATGCTTCTGCAGGCTTTTTTGCCTGTTCTTGGAGTTACTTCAGAATCAGAGCACCTGTTCGTAGACAGTAGTCCTTCTATAAACACTCAAAAGCTTTGCTTATGATGGAGTAATTTAGTTTTTTGTGTTGCTGAGCTAGACCCAAAAGGAGTGTCTAGGAAGAAGAGGAATTCACCAAATACCTTTTTTGCTCATGTTTGTATATGTCTGTTTCTGTGTTTTAGTGCAGTTGGGCTGCATCTGAGCCATCTCTTGTTACTCTTTAGTAACAAAAACAGGTCTATTGCACTGATAAAAAATGTCTTTTAGTGGGCAGCACTAGCTTGTGATGCACTGTATTTTCTTTTATCCAGCAACACTGTTGCATGATTGTTAGGGTTGAAGAAGAAAGTTTTTCTTTCTTTGATAAGGCCATCTCATAGTGCCATAAGTTAAATGAGCACAGGCTTCTCCATTTTTGGCAACTGCCCATTGAAACAATAAATTCAGATCACCAATAAAATCTGTTTTAAGCTTGAATTAGTAGTGTTCACTGCATTGAACCACCATGTGGAGATGGGTTTTTTTCCCAAAAAGGTGTGTGCAAATAATATGGAAAGATATCAGCAATGAAAACAATTTAGAGAAATTGCTGCAACATAAGCAATTACAAAACTGAGCAGTCCTCATCTGGGAGGGTGGTGGAAATGTCTCAGTTCTCAGGAGTAAGTAATTAAAAGTTTTGTATGCATTTTTTGTGCTAAGTCTCCCATGAAATACAGTTATGCAGGTAGTGGCAGTCATCATTTTGCATTGCAGGCTCCTGTTTTCATGCCTACAGTGCCCCTAATTTAAACTGTTCAAAGGGAATGGTTCCCACAGATGAGATTAAGAAACAGTACTTGTATGTTAAAAACAGGTATTGGAAAAAAATCATATGACTCCATGTGTTTAGAAAAAAATGTTGTTCCTTAGCATTAAAGCAGTGACTTGAAACTTGGCATTTGTGGCTTTTTGACTGTGCCTTTTGATGTTCTTGTGATAACTCAGCCAATTTATAAGCCCTGGAAAAATCTCAGATATGCCTGTGAAGTTATGGGAGCATTTATTCAATCACATTCTTGCTGATAAGCCAAACTTTCCTTTGTTTGATGTATTAGCCATGACTGAGCCTGGCCACTTGTTTAGTCAGGTACAGTAGCTGAGCTGGACATGATTCTTTAGCTATTGAATAATAAAGAGGAGAAAGAAGTGGATCTGAGACATACTGGATACTGTTAGAGCACTAAGTCACTTTTCCACAAGGTCAGATAAAAATGCCAGTTTGTTACAACTTTCCTCTAAAGTATATGGTTGTGTGGTGAAGTACTAGATACCATGTGCAAAATAATATCTGAGCTTGTGAATGATAAATATTCTGAAAAGTCTTGAAAAATTTGTCCTTCTCTAAGATATGTCTTCTTATTCTGCCCTTCCGTTTATATGTATAAACCAAAAATTGATATTACCTAATAATATGGTAGAACATCAAGTTAATGTTTATAAAGAGAGAATCTGTGAGACAGAGATCTGTATAGTAAAAGCCTTAAAGCAGGCAGCACATTTGTAGTTGTGATCTGAGCACAACCCTGCATCATGAGGAGCATTCACTGTGGGCTGCAGTTACTCCAGCACTCAGAGACAGAGCAGTTTGATCACATCATGAAAGGCTTAGTACAACACAGAAGGGGGGCAAATTAAGATTTCTTGGGCAACTAATTCAGTAATGAGAGCTTGAGTTTCATATCATTGTTCTTTTTATATTACCATAATATTAAGATCACTGTTTTAAACACAGGAAATGCAAGTGTAATTGTTCTTGGACTAAGTCAGGCTTGGTCACGTAGCCAAAGAGGATACAACTCTGACCTTGGATGTCTGTTTTGTTTTAGCTGCTGTCAACTGAATTTCTGAGTGGGTTGATGAGTGCTTTATATAATAAACTCTGCACACAGGGATTTTAGTGCCCTGGGAATTCAGTCTGTAGCAGTAGTGTAAAAAGCAGAGAACACTGTGCTAGAAGCTCTGTCCTTGCATGGACATGGCACACATAGGTATGCATATTTGCATATAGAGCACTTAAATTTAGGCACTCTCCTTAACTCCATTGTTACATTTCTTTTCCTACAGAAAAAGAAAAGTTGTTAATGGTAGAGTGGGAGGAAAAACACGGCTATTAACAGAGTTTTGTGTATTTTTAAATTTAAAATAGTATTTTTAAAATCCTTGAACTTAAAAAGATTTCGAGAAACCTGGTAAACCCAGGGCCAGGTTAACACATAATTTTCATCTTCTTTTCTTGTACAAGCAGTTGGTGGAAATGTGATCCTAGGCTTTGCAGTAGTGAGGATATTTAAAGCTTTCCCTGTGTTCTAGAGAATGGAAGTAATTGTTACAAAACATGCACAAATGTAGGATGCATTTTTCCTCATCATGGATAACGCTGTGATAGTAAGATGCTGTAAAATAGCTGTGGTATAGATTTATTTAATAAATTGATTAATACTTATTTCTTAAAAACTTCCATTACTACCTAGAGTCAAATGAAGATAATTTGAAGAGATGTTAATTCACATTGATTTCATATAATGTTTTATAAAACTTGCTCACTTTTTAGAAGCCTTTGAATACTAGTTATGCTGGTATTGTACTTCATGTTTTAAGTGTCTCCATTTTGATTGGAATAGGTATTACTATCCTACAGAGTAAGATATATCAACAAGAAAATTGCTTTTAATGTGTCACTGGTATCTGCAGTTGTGACAAAACCAGCTAAGAACACATTTATCCATAGATTTTGTTGTTTTATAAAATGGTGTATACCTCGTGGCCAAGACCTAGCCCCTTTGAGTCACTGAAGACTTAATTTTAAATATCAGATTTCTTAAATAACTCATTGACTTTTCCTTTATTTAGAGGCCTAGATGAATCTACCTTCTGCTCTGCAATTCATAATGAACACAGCACAGGACTGACAAAGGGAATGCATGATTACAGGTAATATTGCAGTAGTACTTGAGGGAAGAGTTGTTGATGTTTCATTACCTGTGCTCAGAGTGTTAAAAAGCCCAGAAGACAATTGAGTGCTCAGTGTCTGATTTTTTTGAAAATGAGACCTTCATACAGGTTGAAATATGGGAGCATCTGCTTGCTTATCAATTCATCTTCTGGCAATTTATGTCTAAAATAAAAGCCTTTCCCCTCAGGTAATTTTAAGGGCTTTTTCACTGCCATTTAATCAGCTCTGATCCCATCAGAGCTTGGTTTCTTGAAGCTCCCTTTTTTCATGATTTGCCTTTTTTTCATGCTGAGATTAAAACTAAGATACAGGGCGTTGAAAACATTGTCTTACTTGCAGGGTAAGAGTTAACACTGGTTTAAGCTTGAGGTAATGAGAATCACATACTGGATTTCAGAATGACATATTTAATAACATTGGACTCATACACAATTTACAGAGAAATCTTGTTATGAAAGAATCTAAAAAATAAGATACAGTTTAAATGGAAGTATAAAATAATTATCTTTGTATTGGAACATCCCAGTAGGTAACTGTTTTCTGAAAAGCACTTTTTGAAACAATGATAAGTAAGAAGAGAGTCACAGATTTGGGGACATGCTATACTTTATCAAATTAGTGGAATTACTTTGACATCAATAAGACTCCTAAAAAAATCTTAACTTTTTTTTTGTATTTTTCTTTTTTAATACAGAAAAGCATTCTATGGAGTAAATGAAATTGCTGTGAAAGTGCCTTCCATTTTTAAGCTTCTGGTTAAGGAGGTAAAATCTTTAACAAATCAAAGTAAAAAGGTATATTATTGAAAGTCGTTTCAAGTGCAGTGACTATTGACTGTTGGAAACCTTCCCCTAGAGCCCAACTTTCTAAAACAAAATGGTATGGACAATTTTTTTGAGCTCTCCAGCTCTCCTTAGAGCTAAAGATGCCTCAGCTATAAGCTCTCCAGATTTCACAGGCCTGGTGCCTTAGTAAGGACATTAGAAAACATCAGAATTCTTTGAAAGGGTCAGCATCTTATTTATTTTTTGTAGTTAATTTAAAACATAAAATGACTTATGTTCTCCATGAGAAGGCCAGGAATTATATATTACAGCATATTTATTTTAATGAACAAATGAAATGTAGTATTGTTGGATTTGTTTTGTTTTCCTTGTATCAGGTGGATTTGAATAACTGCTTTGTTATTTTGTGTTGTAATAATGCACAGTAGAACTTCTGAACAAAGAAACTCTCCAACCTGATCTAACAGAGTAAGAACTTGAGGTATCAGGGCATTTATTAAGAGTAAATAGAAAATAACACCCAAATTTGTTTAAGAATTATAATTTGAGGGTGCATCAGATATTGCCATTACCTTGTTTTGAGGTGTAGGCGAAAATGCATGCAGTCTTTGAAGTCTGTATTTGTGTACATTTGAGTGAGAACTGTGCTTTTTGAGGGGCTGAGGAGGTAGTGAAAGAAAGGATCATTTTGGCAAATCAAAAAGTATGTATAAAGAACTGAAATTGTCTTCTCCCTGTAGGAGGATAATTTCAGCTTTGTTCTGATGGAGAGCCCATGTGACCTTTTGGTGTAACTTGAATGTTCTGTCACTCTTCTAGGTTCTCAACCCTTTTTACATTTTCCAGTTGTTCAGTGTGATATTGTGGATCACTGATGAGTATCACTACTATGCATTAGCAATTGTGATTATGTCTGTAATATCCATTGTTAGCTCACTCTACACCATTAGAAAGGTAAGTTCAAAGAAAATGGATGCATCTTTTTGGCTTTTTACTCATTGCCTTATTTTGTTATGAAATTGCCTACAAATCTTTTAAGAATTTTTCAGAGTTATACAGATAGAATATTGCTATGCATTTTCTCTCTTTGAGCTGAAAGAATTTGGATTTTTAGTTTTCTTTGAGACCTTTGAAGCCTTTCCACGCTGATGAATCAGTAGGTAGGCCTCAGACAGCAGAAACACTCCCTTGCTTAAGTAAAACCTGGACACAAGTTTATGGACCAAGTTTTATTGACAGTAGTGATTCCATCTTGTGTTGTTTCCTTGTTTGAAAAGGCCCTGCAGAACTGAGCACCAGTGAAGCATATGGATTGTTAAACTGGTGATTCAGTTTGCTCTGTAGACTCAGCTGATGGGAATCAAAGTTGTAATTATCCTTAAATTGCCATCTCTGAATTCAGACCAGAGACAAAAAATCCCCAAACAACTTCTACCTTAATTCAAGTTCATACAACTACTGCAGCTGTTACTTTTGTAAATGACCAAATGATTTTATAAGATTTTTACAGGACAGTGAATGTTTGCTTCCAGAATGCTGTTAAAATAGGAGCCTGTACAGGTTGATGCACTCAAACTCTATTTGCCCATAAGTTTTCTAAACTATGTTCAAGAGAATGTTTTGAGTAGCATTTTGTTGTTAAAGAATGTTGGTAGAGAATCTCATCACTTCTACTGTAGAATGTGCATTTAGAAGAAGACAAGCTGTGCTTTTGAATAATGAATTTTTCTCCCCTTTGCAGCAATATGTTATGTTACATGACATGGTAGCAGCTCACAGCATTGTAAGGGTTTCTGTCTGCAGAGGAAACCAAGGTAAATTTCACAGGTGGCTTGGAAGGTTGAATTTAAATTGCTCATGAAGTGTGAGTGTAAAGTGGGTCTGCATCTGTTCTTTCTTTAATCAGCTGGAAATGCTTGCATTCCTTAGCAAACTTGCATGTGAAAAGAAGGTTAAAGTGGAATTTAGATAGTGTAATGTGTTCAGGGTTAACCTTCTAGATGCAATTTTCAGTGAGTATCAGATTTGTTCTAGGTTCTGTTGCTGTTTCTCATTCTCTACCATTCCACTTATGTAATTGTCATTCTAGTTTCTTTCCTGACTTAAAGATGTGCATGTGTTGGGTCTCCATTACAATTTATTACCCAACAAGGGTTTCAAGATGATTTCTGAACTTCCCCTCATTTGGATATCACAGCAGTTAAAGGTGTGGTATCCAAAAGGTGTGATGCATGAGTTTGTTTTTAAGACATACATTGGTGTTGGATTCATGTCTTTATACTGATGTTAAACTGTAGCTATTCATTAATATCTTTTGTATAAGCTCAGTTCCTTTCATTTGTCATGATGCACTCTATCCATGTGCTCTGGAGTTTAATCTGTGGTGGAATTTGGGTTTATCAATGGCCTTTTCTTTATATTTTAAAAATCTCTTCATGCCATTAATTAAATCAAGTTGTACATTTTATTAATAGTTGTATTTGTCACCACCTGGATCTTGAGTGTGAGGATCTTTATCAGGTTTTGTAGGTGGTGGCTATTTTCAAGTAAACTTGTTTGTGTTCTAATACTCAGAAATAGAAGAAATCCTTTCCACTGACCTCGTGCCTGGAGATACCATGTTGATTCCATCCAACGGGACGATTATGCCGTGTGATGCAGTGCTGCTCAGTGGTACTTGCATTGTAAATGAAAGTATGCTAACAGGTACAGTAAATTTGATACACAGTGCTGCAGGGCTAGAAGTATTAGCTTATACCTGTGTGCATGCTTACTTGCAGTATGTTTTAGCAGAAGTGGATATGTTTATTTTGTTTGAAATGTGTACGTTCTTACAATTACACATGTTCTGAAACACTTAGGTTCTTGTGTCAAGCTACCTAATACTGCTTGGAAACTCCAAAAATGAATGATTGTTTCTTGTTAAAAAAATTTCTTCTTGATAGTTTTTCTTCCTGCCTCTTAACTTGATGTTCTCAGTGCAGATCAGAAGGCTGTTTCTTCAGAAATATTTTTAGCTTCTTCCAAAAATGAAGTAGTGAGTACAATGTTCTACTGGATTTAAAACCACAAATTATTATCTCAAATTGTGCCTGCACTCTCTGAAATCAGGTGTCTGATGTATTTAAAGGACAGCTTCAGTGACTAGGATGGACTTTTTGTTACTCCTAGGATAATCTGTCCAAATTGACAGCCTTTAGAAAATTTTAGTTCAGAGATTGTATGTTCTATTGTGTTCAGTTTTTCTGAATATACTTGATCCTCTTGTTGTTGCTAGCAACTGATAAAAATTGATTGCTCCCCTAGCTTGAGTGCACTTGGTCACCAAAGGAGCTGAGAATAATTTTCTTCAGCTTCTAGCTTTTCTGAGTAAAGATGGGAGCGATGGTTTTCAGCGAGAGAAGGAAGCTTGTCCTGTTTTTTATTTTAATGAACTCTGTTTTATATCATAAACTGTCTTTTGAAGTAAAGGGCACAGAAGCTCTAGAAAGAAGTTAAAGGAGTATAAGGAGTTAAATAGCATTTGGGTAAGGTGAGAGACTATCTAATATGCTAAAAGGAAGATGACTTCCATAGGTCTGCCTGTGCTGGTGAAATGACATTATATTATTCTACTTGTGGTTGTGAATGAAAAAAATGTCTTTTCTTCTCTGATCTTGCTTAGAGACTTTCTTTCCTTTAAGGTGAAAGTGTTCCTGTCACAAAAATCAATCTGCCAAATCCTTCAGAATATCCAAAAGCAGTGGGAGATGAGATCTACAGTCCCGAGGTGCACAAGCGACACACACTGTTCTGTGGGACCAATGTCATCCAGACCCGCTTCTACACTGGGGAGTTGGTCAAAGCTCTGGTGGTGAGGACAGGTACTGATTGTTACCTTTATCCCTTGTTAATGTACTACTCCTTTCTGTAGGTGTGTGTCAACTGGCTGTTACTGCTAAACTTGGTAAAGGAATGTACCCCAAATAGCTTGATAAAAGTCTTAAAACAATGATAAAACTAGAGGATGGTCTGAAGATTAACAGTTGGCAAGGAAAAAAGTCTTTAGCATCAATTTAAAACTTATTTGAATGTGTTTTCTTGTCCTTTAGAGGTTTCTTTGTAGTGTGTTGGTTGAACTGCATGTGCCTCTTGGAAAAGGTTTGGGTGGATAGAGGGGAACAGCTGATTTTAGCAGAGTCATTCACAATGCCAAATGTTTTTCTTTACCTATAGTTATTTCAAAGTGCATAACATTTACTTAAAAATTACTTTGATCTATCTACAGAAATGCTAATTCATATGTTAGAGATCTGGTGTTAAATGTCTATGAAAACCAATTGCACAAGCTAGTATAATGGTGGGATTCTGCTTTACAAAGATTATCTTAAGAAAATTGCCACAAAATAAATTAATGCAAGCTATAATCCAAGGTACAATAAAACAAGTTAGAAGAAATTGGCCTGCATTAACTAGACTGCTACTTAAAGCAAGATTTCTATCAAATAACTTCATCCTAATTAGCTGTTTCTTACTCTGGTGTATACTTTTCACCTTCTGTTATTCTGCTTTAGCAGTAAAAGTTCTGATTTTTTGTTTTATTCTCTTTCTTGAGGCTTTTATTAGTCTTTTCTTTCAGATAGATATTTTCCTTCTGTTGAACACATCTACCCTTTAATAATATATATCAGAACTTGTTTTGTTTCTTAAATCAATTTCATGTGCCCAGCAGGTGTGCATGTACAGCAGGGTGAGCCCAAACAGCAACAGAAATGAACTGCTGAAGGCAATGCCCTGAGCAAGGGCTCAGCCTTTGCTCTGGTGGCTTGCACACTGAAAAGCTGTCACTAATGCCAGAAGACCTGGCATTGACATTGAGGTTGTAGTAATAGACTTTGAAGTGTAAGCAGAGGAAAAATGTTTTGGGCACACAAAATTGGGCATTAATGTTGGCCTCTATAAACGTCGAGGCAGAAGTTCAAGGAGTGCCTTGGGATATCTGTTGGTTGTTCAACTGAGACCTTTAGAGGGTTAGTCTCCTAGTTTAATTGTCAAAATGCCATCAGGAGATGCCCTTCTCAGAAGATGACTCCCTACACTGCAGTTTTTTCTGAGTCTTTCATTCTGGCTCTCAAAGGAACTTAAGTAGACGTGCCATTTAAGTATTTGATGTTGGACTCTGAATATCTTAATTTTCTTTTCTGCAAGGTCTGGCTTAATTAGACAATAAATATACCCACTAGCTCTGCAGTGTGAGGGACAAAATGCAGTACAGCAAACTCTGCCAGGCCAAGCCGTGTGAGGATTTGCTGCTGCTGCAGAGGAGGGGTTTGTTTGCATCAGCTGCATGTCCTTGCCGTAGGAGAGAAGCCCTTAGTATGATGTACACATATAAGCGCCTTAATTACAGTATTGCAAAACATCTGCTGTGGATATTGAGAAACAGCTGTAATGAAATTAGTAGCTTAAGGGTTTTATTGAGGTTTTTAATGTATTTTAATAGCTTTGCTTTTGTTTGTATTTTTAATAACTTACTCCTTTTTTATTTCTAGGCTTTAGTACTGCTAAAGGACAGCTTGTTCGTTCCATACTGTATCCAAAGCCAACTGATTTTAAGCTCTACAGAGATGCCTATTTGTTTCTCCTGTCTCTGGTGGTGGTAGCAGGCTTTGGATTTCTTTACACAATTGTCAATAGCATCTTAAATGAGGTATGTTTTCATTTCTGGTCCAGAACTGCCTTACTTTGGAAAAGTGGTGACCATGACTTCCATCACACTTCATAGGATGAGAAACTATTTGATTTAAAGTGAAATTTTTTTTGTTCTATTTTATATCAATGAAATGAGACAAGGTTACTGAGACTGAAATTCAGCACAGAAGCAGAATTTTAATATCTTACAGAGAAATTTGAGTTTTCCTTGGTTTCTCTTGACCCAATTACTAGATTTTTATCTTTGTTATATGTAAGATTACAATCTGACTTATAGTTGGAAGAAATAGGATACAGCCCATCTAAACATGCTGCAGGCAAAAAAGTCCTTATCAAGGAATAACCTGATAACTGTTAAGTTTTTTTGTTGATTTTTTTTTCTCAAAAATTTTGCATTATTCAGCTCATGTTTTAAAGTAATACATTGCCAGGGAGAAAAGTGCAAATTTGAAGTTATGGGTTGTGGATAATTTAGGACTGGATTATTGTAGTTGCTGATGGTAGGTGAAGATTGTGCTAAATTTCTGGGCAATCCAGAACACACTGTACTGGGAAAAACAATGTGTGGCTTTTGCTCTTGGTAGCACATCAGTGGGATGGTGAATGTGTAAGCAGTGAATTCTGCTCATTAACTCTGACCTCTGCTGCAGGTTCCAGCTCGTACCATCATCATCGAGTCCCTTGACATTATCACCATCACGGTGCCTCCAGCACTCCCTGCTGCTATGACTGCTGGCATCGTTTATGCACAAAGAAGGTTGAAAAAGATTGGCATCTTCTGCATCAGCCCACAAAGGATAAATATTTGTGGCCAGCTGAATCTTGTGTGTTTTGATAAGGTTAGGTGAATTTTGAAACCTTGCTACCTGAAGGAGCATTGTCTTAGAAAAGGGAGTTTGTATGGATAAAAAGGGAAAACTCCTTATTTTTCATGTAAGTTAGATGATTTGTGATCTGTTAGCTTCCAGGTAGTCAGTGTTTACCATCTGTCAATTCTCCTAATTTCATCTGCTCTAAAAAGTTGTTGTAATTGAGCAGTTTTCATATCTCAAGACTCCCAACTTAATACTGGCACCTCAGAAATGTGTGAGTTAAGGCCTACTAAGAACTTTTAAAGCTTCTGAAAAACTCAGGTGTGAAGTCAGACTTTTTCTCATTTTCATTCATTTCAATGAAAAGCTGAGGGAGTGTATTTTGTTGTTATTTGTTAACCAAACATGAATGAAAGACAGTAATGCTGCTAGCCAGAATTCTTTGCTTTTGGCTATTTCCTAGATAAAATTTATTTTCCTCTTTTGATTTTATCTCAAATAATAAGTATAATACTAACTGTATTATTTCAGCTGTAAGTACATTTCAGTTACTGTTTTAACTATATAAGATAGTACTAATGGTTTAGTACCCATATTCCATTGTCCTTAGTCTCTCAATATTGAGATGATGTGCTATCAGCTTTGGATTTTAAAGATCTGTTTCATTTGTCCTGTCTCCAGTGAGGAGCATGACTGCTTTGAATGTTTTTGAAAGTTATTTACCAGGTTTGGAACTTAATTACTAGCAAAAAGCAAGGGGAGATACTGTATTTTCTGTGCTGAAGTCTTGCTTTGTATGTGAAAACAAAAGAAAATTTTCTTAAATAGCTGTTAATTTTTGCTTTGCTGGAAGATAGTTTGTTTCTGAAGGCTTTTTTCATGCCATGCCCTTGGTCTCTTTGCAGACTGGCACACTTACTGAGGATGGCTTGGATCTTTGGGGAATTCAGCGGGTGGAAAATGCTCGGTAAGGATGAGCTCGGGGCTGATAGCAAACACGATACTCATGTTGTACTGTAACAGCTTCAGCAGAAGAGACTAGAAAATTCAGTGTGAGCTCATGTATGTTTACATTTTTGTAATGTGCTGTAGGAATGCCACTTAAACTGTGGCTTAGGTCTAGTGGAAGTTTAAACTCCCCAGCGAAGCTGAGGCAGAATTTTATTTGTTAGTCTGAGACCTCATCACGGTCATACTGCAAAACAGTTGCACATTTCTTTAATCCTCTCCTCCTAAGCAATGACTTTTTGGGCTGCTAGAATGAATTACCTTAGCTAATTAAGTTAAGTACTAAGTGATAAGAGGGCTTTGTATGAGAGATCAAACTAGAGAGGGAAGGAATGAACACTGAGTGTTTGAAGGAGGAAGAGGTTGTGATAGTTTCTGAAGATTCCAGCCCAGAGTCTTAATTTGTTTTCCGTGATGTGTGAAAACACAAGTGAAGGGACTTGTGCAGTCAATTTTCTTCTGTTAATCTAAACAAACCTTTTGAAGTGGCTCATAATAAATAATTATAGTGCTAAGTATATTATTACTTCATTGTTTCAGTTTCCTTTTGCCGGAAGAGAGGGCTTGCAGTGAGAGCTTGCTGAAGTCAGAGTTTGTTGCTTGCATGGCAACTTGTCATTCCCTTACAAAAATTGAAGGGGTGCTTTCTGGGGATCCACTTGATTTGAAGATGTTTGAAGCAATAGGATGGGTAAGTGCCTTTTTTCTCCTGAATATTGGATTATGAGCAAGTCCAAGTTAATGAATGTATAAATTAGTTGATTTTTTTTTAATGCAGATTTTAGAAGAAGCAACTGAAGAGGAAACAGCCCTTCATAATAGAATCATGCCAACAGTGGTTCGACCTTCAAAACAACTTTCCCCAGAATCCAAGCAAGCAACAGATCAAGAAATGGTATAAAAACTCAAAACAATTGATATGAGTTAAAGAAACACATTTTACTGTATGATAAAATTGAAATTGGATCAGAACTGTGAGGGTTTTGATGGCAAGGATACAACAAACATGTTTAAACCATTGTTGAAGGTAGTGATTCAGTATATGCCCCTTCCAAGGTGAGCAAAGTGAGTGTCAGCATTATTGCCTTTACTGATTGGTTAAAAAGTACAGTAATCCTTTTTGAGCTTATGCCTTTTAATATTTGTATGTTACCAAATTCTTACATTTTAATGAAATGCTTAGGTGTGCTCACCTTGCAGTTTCAGTGAAGACAATAATTTGTTAATGTCAGTGTGGCATGGAATTCATGCCACTCTGGTACCTTGGAGATAATATTAAGTGCTGAGTAAAAAAACAAAATGTACTTAGCAAATGTTTCTTCTAGCTGTATTTTGAAGTATTTTTAAATATTTCACAAAGGGAAATTTTAAGTATGTGAGTGTGTATCCAGATTATCACAGAGTAGGGTAGTGGGAGGGTATAACATGTCAGTACATTTGTATGAGTTGTATTTTGTAGTAGATAGAACTGCCTTTTGTTCAGGGCTCAGTGTATGTGCACAGCAGTAATTTCTGTGCAGTAGTTGATATCTGAACATTCTTGCAACTTAGTACATTATTTTTTGGAGGGATATACTTAATAATAATGTGGCCTCATTCTGAAACACTAAAGTACTTTAGTAATTTACAAAGGCTAAACAGTTTGGATTTGAAAGGTCTTGGTAATTCTAATCAAGAAATCAAGCTCTACAGTTCTACTGTGTCTCACTTAAAGTAAAGGATACTAAACAGATGCAGTATATTTATATTCAGCTTTTATGAAATCCATTGAAAATACAATATGACTTGATACTGATTCGTGTTGAAATAATTTGTAGCTGAAGAAGTACGTAAAGTTGATATTTATAGTGAATGTATCTTTTTTTGTTTTTCAGGAGTTGTTTGAGCTGTCGGTAAGTATACTTCTTTGTTTGGCACATACCTATTTTTCTGAAGATGCATGTGGATGTAACCCTTTTGTTCCTTCCTTCCTGTCTGGCACAGACTGGGTATGAAATTGGGATCGTGCGCCAGTTTCCATTTTCCTCAGTGTTGCAGCGCATGTGTGTCATAGCCAGGGTTCTGGGGGAAAAGAGAATGGATGCTTACATGAAAGGTGCCCCAGAGGTGATTGCCAGCTTGTGTAAGCAGGAAACAGGTAAAGGAGCAAATTTTTTTATTTCTTCTATAGCTCAGCTGAAATATGAATGTTTTAATAACCCAAAACTTGATTTTTCTAAAGTTCCTGTTGACTTTGAGCGTGTCCTGGAAGACTACACTAAGCAGGGCTTCCGAGTTATTGCTCTTGCTCACAGAAAACTGGAGTCTAAGCTTACGTGGCACAAAGTCCAGACTATTAGCAGGTAAGACTGGCTTCACTTTTTAAATAAGTAACAGATTTTAAAAGCTGCATGCTTTGAATTAATATGTAATGTGTATTTTTGCTTACATCAATTACTACTCTTTAGCTTTTTTTGTCTTGGCATACATAGTTCTGTACATCCTTTAGTTGTGCCCTGGACACACAAGATGAGGAATTTTTTTTCTGCAATGAAGTGAATTCAGAGGATGAGCTTTAAGCTGGAAATGAACTGGAATATCATTTTCATGGTGTCTAATTTACATTATTGTGACAGAAAACCTCGTCTGATTTCTTTACTTGCACATACTTATATCATCTATGTTTATTAAGGATAATGGCAAGTAGTGGAAATCCTCCTATGCATGTTTGATGTAGTTTCTTTGTCTCCTAAAGGCAGCATGTCCATTTTCTCATTGCAGAGGTTTGAAAAGTAGAAAGGTTTCTTCCTTCAAGTAGTAGAACCTCCTGTGAAATATTTTTCAGCTGGGCCTAGTTTTATGGTTAATGTCATCTTTCCCACAGTGCTTGAATGTGTAGTACAGCTATGAAAATGCCAACTTTGACTGTGTTCTTTTGTATCAGCCCTGTGTGCAAGGTGAACATTTAGCAAAGCAATGAGTTTTCCAGTTTCAGGTGTGAAAGTCTGCAATAGCAGTAGAATACCCAAGACCTGTAAATACACTGACTTTTTAATGTAAACCAAAGGGAGTTAATTTCTCTGCCTAATTAGCTAGTGCCTATTAATCTTACATGCCTTTGTAAGAATGTGGTAGCTTTTCTCTTAAGGTTCAGCTAAATTGGAAAATAGAGATGTGTGCTCTAAACATATCTTAATATTTGGTTTGTGAATGCAGTTAGTTTCAGAGCAAGTTTTCTAGCTGTAACCTATTTGAGACTAATTTCCTTTAGAAAGCATTCTCATGGAAGAAACTGAAAATTGTGCTTGAGAGGAAACAACACTTTCTCATACTGGTTTTCAAATAAAACAAGGGAAATAAGTATAAGTTATTGTGATTAAATCTTTCACATCACTTTTTATAAAGCGAATTACTTCATGGTTAAAAATACACATTCCTCTTTACTTTGATAAGCAGAAAATCAGGCTTTTAGAGCTGCATCTAATAATTGTAAATCTTAAAATCTTCTCTTCCTTGTCTCTTTTTCATCAGAGATGCTATTGAAAGCAACATGGATTTTATGGGGTTAATTATAATGCAAAACAAGTTAAAGCAAGAAACCCCTGCTGTACTTGAAGATTTACATAAAGCCAACATTCGCACTGTCATGGTAACAGGTTAGCATGTAAACATTGGTACTCAAAGATCCATCTCTTTCTTGTTTTAATTATGTGTATTAGTGTCAGGGGGTTTACACTGTGTTTATAGCAACAGGGAAGTTTAGAAACTTGTGAAAATATTCAGACTCCAATTTTTTTCTTTTTGGGTGCAAGTTGCTTTGGTAAGTCAGAGAAACCAGAAGAGGCTTTAATTCCACTTTGTGGTTTCTTCTCCCTAGCTCCAAGTATAAGCTACTTGATACTGAATTGGAGGATGAAAACCCTTAAAAGTCTTCCAAATCAGGCTAAGTGGAAGTCCTAGTCTAATTTTGTGACTGAACTTGCTTTGAGCTTTGGACTGGTTGTCCTGATGTTCCCTACCATTTTCATTTATACTATGAAAAGTCACTTTGTATTGGATTTTTTCTGGGAGAATGACTTAGGTCCTAGTAAGCATTCTAGATGTCTGTGCTCAGTGTTTTTTATACGATATGTGTTTGCTTTTTAAATCACAGGTGTTGTGATTTTGGAATGTTTTGCTAGGCTAACAATACAGCTCTGTGTTTGTATGTTCTGTGACTGTAAAAAGCAGTATTTTAAATGGCTGCCTGTTTTCTGCCTGGTTTTCCATATACACTAAGATTTGGTCAATAAGAGATCTTTATAGCTCCAAGCAGCAAACAAAATTTGTAGAGCAGGGGGTTTACCTGGGGGTTTCAGTGTTGTCTGTAGGTTTGTTTTTTTCTGAGGTTGGCACTGGTATGTGGGGCAGTCCTTGTCATAGTTCTGTGCAGGTTTTCTTAGCTTTTTTCTTACAGGGTATATCAGCACATGATCTTGATGTTTTTCTGACTGAAACCCTTTAAAATGCTATTGTTTAACAGGGGATAACATGTTAACTGCTATCTCTGTGGCCAGAGACTGTGGAATGATTCTACCTCAGGATAAGGTCATTATTGCTGAAGCACTACCTCCAAAGGATGGGCAGGCTGCCAGGATCAACTGGCATTATGCAGATACCCTCGCAAAATGCACTAGTTCATCACCAGCCATAAACTCAGAGGTAATATGATATTATATTATTACATTCTATCACACATGTTAGAATGTAAGCTGTTAGTTTTACAGTCCTTTTTATGTTATTCCATTAAATAGTAAATCAGCTGTTAAGTGTCAGTTCAGCATTGATATACTGGTTAACTTTCAGATCTTCAAATACCAAAGACTAGTAAAGCAGCTGGGGGAGGTAGTTTTTCAACTGTGATATGCCATTTGACATTTCACTTGACAGGGCTTTTTCCCCCCAACATTTCAATATGTCAAAACTTCTCTAGCTGCTTGTAGTTGAGACATTAAACTACATTTTCTTAGTAATATGTAAGTGTGTATGAGTTTTTTTTTCAAATTACCTTCTTATAAACCTAGTCATCTCTAGGAATACCCCTCTGAGTATTAGCTTGAAATGGCAAGGTGTCTGTGTAAATCCATTACAGTATTAAACTACTTTTGATAGGATATTCCAGTTAAATTGGTCCATGAAAGCCTTGAGGATCTCCAGATGACAAAATACCATTTTGCAATGAATGGGAAGTCATTTGCAGTGATTTTGGAGCATTTTCAGGACCTGGTACCCAAGGTGAGCATTTCCCTTGAGTATGGGCAGTTTCAGTGGTGAGGAGCCTTTGCCCTGTGAGCATTAAGAACTCTCCTGTCTTGCAGCTCGTGCTACACGGCACCGTGTTTGCTCGCATGGCACCTGATCAGAAAACTCAGCTGGTGGAAGCTTTACAAAATGTAGAGTAAGTATTTGCTTAAGCATAGAAAGCAAGAGGGTTCAATGTGTTTGGTTTGATAGGAGACAAAAATTATGCATGCTACTAGCTGTTTTGCCTAAAGAAAAATGCTGGGCTGAGAAAACTCCTTGTGTTGACAGATCAGCCTATTAGCTGATCTAATGGAATGAGAGTAGTACCATCTGCTGGCTAGTTGGGAAAGCTTCAGACTTTTAATGAGGTTTTAAATGAGGAATATGTTCACAAACTGACGAACATATTTTATAAATGCAGTTGCTTGGTTTATGAAACAAGCCCATCAGATGTCTTCTGTGTATTACAGAAGTATTATCAGGATGACTTCTGTTTACACTGGTCAATATGTGAGTGTTGGTGTCAGGCCCTGCAGCTTTACAAAATACTACAGAAGTGTCATTTCCTAGAGCAAAGATTCTTTAGAGCACATTGGGATGATAGAGAGTTAATTAACCATTATTGCTTTGATTGACCTGTCACTGTCATGTTACTTTTCTACTTCCTTATATGTATAACAGCAGCAGTAATTGATTTCAGCATTAATGATCACCCATTGTTATGCAAACCCTGAATAACTCAAAGTAGTATAGAAGTAATTAATGAAGTAAGCTAAATGGACCATGGTTGGAGAATGATCCAGAATGCTGATATCTGGTTTGCTTTTGTAGTTACTATGTGGGCATGTGTGGAGATGGAGCAAATGACTGTGGGGTAAGTATATTTTTATTTTCCATACAGAACCATTCAGTTAAATGATACAGCTGAAGGCAAGTTACAAAATGGTCTCTATTTCAATGTTACCTGGCAGGCACTGAAGAGGGCACATGGTGGTATATCTCTGTCTGAACTTGAGGCTTCTGTGGCATCACCATTCACTTCCAGGACACCCAGTATTTCCTGTGTGCCAAAGCTGATCAGGTAATGCCACTGACTGTGGACTTAAATGTGTCTGTGTAACTCATCTTGCATGTTCTATTTTAGTATATATTTGATGCTGCAGGAAACCAGTGTGAATTACAGAATACATACATTTTAGTGGTTCTTTTTCTTTACCAAAGGTACTCAGTGCAAAACCCTGCCATAGCATGATTTACTATTTTGTTGTAAAATCCTTTGTCCATGAAAAGTTTAATTTTTCAAAGCATGACCAAGCTTCTACACATTAGTCTTTAATTTTGTCTTAGTCACTTTGCTAGTTTCCATAAAGGCTGTGTGTAATTGCAAAGATAATTGCTCAGCACCATACAAAGTAGAAGGCAAATTCCCTAAATAAAGTTTGACCAATTTGTTGACTCTAGAATTGAAAATTAGGTAATGATTTTGGATAATGGTCAGCCAAAGAAGAATCTAGGGGTCTGTGGGGAACTAATGAAGTAATGCATTATCAGAAACATTTCTGAAGTCAGCAGCTCTGTGGCTGACTGTGTTTATTCAGTCCGTGCAATAAACTAATGCTTCATAGATGCTTGTGTAAAAAGACATTCATTTAAAAACCTCTGTTGAAAACCACATGAAGTCCAAAGAGGACTGGTTAGGTGGTGGCTGAGTTCAGAAGACATACCCACAACTTGATGTTGGAGGAAGTGTGCCATTCTGGCTCCTGTTTCTCTCATGTCTGTAGCCTCATGTCCCTCAAAGGGTTTGCTGGTGTGTCTAATTGCAGCTAACATTTTGGTAGGCAGAACTGAACTGCTTGCACAGAAAGCTTTGTAGTTACATGATTCCATCTGTTTTGACAGGGAAGGCCGTGCTGCTTTAGTAACTTCCTTCTGTGTGTTCAAATTCATGGCATTATACAGCATCATCCAGTACATCACGGTTACTCTGCTGTATTCTGTGAGTATTCTGTCCATACCTATGCAGTGTCAGCATAATTCAGAGATTTGAAAGTTGATAGATATTGAATACAAATTATTGCAAGTCCCTTTGAGTACAATGTATGCATTCAAAAATACATTTAGACTGAAAGTGTTGTTAGTATTTTGGGGTTTTTTTCATATTAACTGTACAAAATACATGATAGTATCTGTTTAGAAAAGGCAATAACCAATGACCAAGAAAAGAAAGTCTCTACAGTAGGAAGACCAAATAAGCAAGAATATATACAGAGCAAAAATACAGGTTTCAATTATTTAAAAACTTTCAGCATTTTGAAATAGCCTAACTTATTTTAACAGGCAATGCATTCATTTTATGTTAGAATTTAAAGAAACTAGCAGTACTGATTTGGCTGGGTAGGGGGGAAGCAAAATGGAATGTTTCCTGTTAATATGATTGGTTTCACAACAGTGGCATGTGGTAGAAATCCTGTATTTTAATTTGTATTCTGAGAAGGTAAAGATGCAGAGTTTTAAGGGACTTTTGAGGTGGAAATTTTCACAGCTGTATGAGTACATACTAAGGCTATGGTGTTTAAAGAGCTGTAGGCCTAAGCTGTTATTGCATTGGTATGTAAGATTCAATAATATCATTTGGTTACAAACCAATTTCAATTACAAATAGCTTGTCCATCTTGAAAAGGTTGTTTCATACTGTGATACTTCAGGTATTATTCTGTGAATTGTAGAGTATTCAGGACTCCTGCAGGTAAAGGAGGCCAGTTTGACAGGACACTCTCTTGTTTATAGAGGGAAATTCAAAGAATTAATGTGTAAAATTGTCAGTATAAACTTTTTGGGTGGTGTGAAGAAATTACCAATCTTTCATTTGTTGTTTCTCCAGATCCTGAGCAATTTGGGAGATTTCCAGTTTCTCTTCATTGATTTGGCAATCATTTTGGTGGTTGTCTTCACTAGTAAGTACTGTACTGAATTACCATTGTGGCTTCTGTGAACCACTTTTTGCTTGGTCAGATTTTCTTTAATATCTAATTACATGTGGTTTTGAGAAAACACTGACATACAGTGAAGATGTTATTACTGTTACATCTATGCATTAGGAAACCCAAACCACACTGTGTACTGAATTAGATTAATCTGAAATTTGTGAAATGTCCTAAAACAAGAAGCAGGTTGTGGGCATGATCTTGGGGAACTAAGTCTTCACAGTACAGGAAGCCAGTTTTGGAATCAAAACAGGAGTCATTGCAGTATCATCTTGCTCAAATGTTTTGATTCCTTGCATTCTTACTTTGAACTTCTGTCCACAAAATGTTACACTCAAAGTATTGCTGGTGAAACATTTGATTTCACATACACGCCTAGCATTCAATTCACTGGCTAACAGTAGAATTCCATTTTCAAATTTAATAAAAACATCTTAATTGAAGCAATGGCAATCCAAAAGTCAGGAGGCAAGCTGTAAGTCCTTGCAGGCAAAGGGAATTTGGCCAGACACTGCTAATTCCTTAAGTCTGATGGCTGCTGCTGTCCCCTGCTATGCTGTGCTGCTGGGGAACCAGCCTGTAGAAGGCACTGTGGTGTTGTTCTAGGGTTCTATGGTTTTTTCAAAGTGGTTTCACATTTGCAGTTCTGGACTAAATTTTAAAGTGATGTCATGAGCAAGCCATTCTAATCCCACAGAATGTGAACAGGATAACTCTTGAAAACCATAATGATGCAATGTGTCATTTGTTTTTTGTTCTCTCTGCAGTGAGTCTGAACCCTGCTTGGACAGAGCTTGTTGCACGAAGGCCTCCATCAGGTCTTATCTCAGGTCCACTTCTGTGTTCTGTGTTGTCTCAGATCATCATCTGCCTTGCTTTCCAAACCTTGGGGTTCTTCTGGGTCAAACAGCAGTCCTGGTACGAGCCTTGGACACCAGACTCTGAGTAAGTGTTTCAGTGGCTCTGTGCAGGATACAGTAGTGACTGGAAAGCTATAGGCAATAATACTCTTTTCTTTCTTGACCACTGCCCCCCCCACCATGGGGACTTTGAAAATAAAGCTTCTGTATTGCAGCTTGTTATTCTGCTGATTTTCTGTGAAAAAATATACGGGAGCTACCCAGTGGCTGAAAAACAAAATTGGGTCAGAGTCAGATGGCTTGGTCTAATGACTCTTCAGCTTTGAGACAGCTGAGGTAGAAATTTGAAATTTATGGTTCAGATCTATTCTATCTCTTTCATATTATAAAGCTTTGCTTTCCTGTTAGAGTTATAGTAAATCAAATTCATATTTTTGAAAATAAAGAGGTGTTTTAATTTTATTTTTTTAGATTGCAGTATTTCCTTACCTGTCTGTTAAGTCTGTCTACAGTGATAGTTTTAAAACAGTTTACTGTTTTTTAAAACAGTAGAAAATTTACAAACTGGCAGCATAAAAGAACTTGAAGCTTTGGATTCACAAAAATTACCACCTCCCTGCCACAGTTTTGAGTTACTTCTTACTACCTGTAATATGTTCTCAAGTTTAAGCTTTTTTACTACTGTAGCAATTTGTTCTGTCATTACTTTTGTAAATAAGTGGGCCCTATTTGCCTCTTTTCCATAACTCAGTGTTCAATATTTTTGTGTTGCAGTGCATGTAATGTGTTGGACACCCAGAACACCAGCTCTGCACACCATGGGAATGAGACTGTTCATGATGAACATTACATTAAAAATTATGAAAACACAACTTTGTTTTTTATATCCAGCTTTCAGTACCTCATAGTGGCAATTGTCTTTTCTAAAGGAAAGCCCTTTAGACAACCATGCTACAAAAATTGTAAGTCCTTTCTTAGTATATACAGTTCCAAATAAAATTCCCAAGTGACTCTGCACTTGTTGACAATTCTGTTGTGCCACTTCAGAAGCAATAGTGTTGCTAGCAGATCATAGTGGAGTTATCCTCTACTAATCACAGCTAGAAATAAGGAAATACTAAACTGTATGGAGAAACTTGTGTTAGTAGTTGCCTAATTTGTAGACGTGCATGTGTCTGTCTATTTCAACTCCACAAGTGAGCCACTGAGAAGGAGTCAGAAGGAGTCAGACCTTCTCTCTCTTTATGGCTGTCAGCACAACTAGTATTGCCCCAGTTTGCTTGAAAGGAGTTTAGGGGGAGAAGAGAGGTTGTTTCCAGGCAGTAATGAACTCATGATACATATTAAAATTGTCTAAAACTCTCGATTGTGAGATGGTCCAATTAAAATACTTTTTTCTTTTTTTACAGTTCTGTTTGTTTTATCTGTTATAGTTCTTTATGTCTTCATATTTTTCATCATGTTGCATCCTGTTGAAGCTATCGATGAATTTCTGGAGGTGAGAGCCAGCGCATCTCGGGTGTGTCAGCTTCCTCAGGGAACTGGTGGGCTGCCTTTGGGGCAAGCATGAGCCCTGCAGACCTTTAGCTTCACATCACTGGCTGGGGAAGGGAGAATTTATAATGCTGAGTGTTTTGGATGTGTGTTTACTTCACATGTGTGTTTCTAATCTCTGGTAACTTGTTTCCACAGCTTGTGTGTGTGCCGCCGGAGTGGCGCCTAAGAATTGTCATCATTGTTATTCTAAATGCACTTGTGTCTGTGCTGACAGAGGTAAGAAATTCATGTGGAAAAATGCTTCTCTTTTAAGTGCTTCTTTTTGCAGGGTGCATGTTTGTCTTTTATTTAGATCCCTCTTCACAACATGCCAGTATGAGTGGCTACTGTTTTCTTGTTAAGTGTGTATTTCTGCAAATGTCCTTGTAAGCTAGATTTAAGGTGTCAAGACTTTCTGTGTCTAAAGTGTAACTTTAAGATATTTTTTATTAAAAATTGGGGCAGGGAGGAAGTCAAAGACTTGATAATTCAACTATTTAGTATTAAAATACTCCATTTTTATTTTCTGTTACTTCAGAATAACAACATACAAGAGAACTATCTAAAATCCTTAGGGGAGCCCCCGTTCCTTCATTTGGATTGTACACATAGCTTATTGTTCAGAATTATGCAAGTCTGTGTAATGCAGGTCTGTCTGATATGATCAAAGCCCAGAAGTAGAGATGTTCATGCCAATCAGCTTTTGCCATCACTGAGCTTGTCTGAAGTCAATCACTCTGGATGTTGACCTCTTCTGCTATAATTCCAGAGTTAATGCATGCAGAAACATGCCCTACCTTTCATCCAGGTGCCTTGTTTTTGTTTCCAAGAATCAAAGTTGGACAAATAAATCTTCCAGAAGAAATCTGTATTCAGTCAGTTATTTATTCCTGTGGTTAGTTTTTCTCCATGTGTGATTTCCAACCTGAATATGTTTGGGTTTTGGTTGCAGTCATGAGTCACCTTTTTCCTGCAAGATGAAAAGGCCTTCCAGCATTATCTAGTGCACACTACAATTATCTGTTTTTACTGTGTAACATTTTCTACAGCTTCTAATCATTATTTCCATTACAATGTGAGGTATTGCTACCAATGTAATCAGTATAATACTTCCTTGGATCATATAATTTTGGTCTTCAAAGAGTACTGCAGCATTAATATTCTGTCCAATTGACATGTTTTTTCCCTTTATTAGTGACCTAGTAAAAATTAACTCAAACAAAGGGGTTTTTTTACATACTTGAATCAAAACTACCAAGGTGTTTTGTGTTTAAAATGTTCCAAATAGAATTTGCAAAATATGCTCTTATGTTGCTGCCTATTGGAACATGGTTTTGTGTTTTCACATAGCAGGCAACAACTTTTCCAAAACGTTTCAGTAGATACTAATTTTCTTGGCCTCTTGTCTTGTTGTTAACAAGTTTATGCACTATTAAAGCTCCTGTGCCTTTTTTACATTGTCCTGTATGTACTCTAGCTCTTCCTCTGATGATTTTTCTTTATGGTCTTGAATTCTTTCATTTTTCTGTAGTAGTGAATGCTTAATAGCTCAGGCTTTTCTGGCTTTCTTTTATTTGTGAAAAATCAAATTTTATGTATTTTGCTGTCTTTACCACTGAAACAAAACAACTATTCTAAAGCTTCAGACTCATGGCTTTTTTTGTCTTCTGATAAAATTAAAACAAACCTCCTAGACAGAAATATTTTTTCCAATTCAATTTCAATTTTCAGTCCAGTGATAAAGATTAAGAGGGAAATACATTTACCACCTGCTTGAAAATTCCTTTGTTCTGCAGGTGATCCTGCAACTTCTATAGAATCTGGCGCTGTTTCTGTTCTGGATGTGTAAGGGCTCCAGTAGGAAGTGTGTGCAGTGTGCCAGTCCATGTATCAGCACGTGGCTCTCAGGACAAATGGTTCTCCTCTGGTTTAAATATGCGTTCATCAGGTTCCACTTCTGGGCCTTGTTGGTTGTCACATCAGCCTGAAAACTTGTGAATTTCTACTAAACATCACCTAAGCACTATAATTACCTGCAGACTGTGTTCTTTCACCCACTATTTCAAACCTCACCCCACTCTTTTTCCTATGGAGGTTTGAGTTAGCATCTTTGTGCACTTCAGTCATTTAACTTTCATTACCAAAACTGCAGGGGTGATTTGACACATTTCTTCTAAACAGCCTTCCCTATTTACCTTGTTGCCTATACTTTGGTAATAAAATAGAAGTACCTACTTCTTTGCACTAATTGTGTGGGCTGTTATGCTCTCTCTTAAACCAAGTTTCTCCCACTTTGTAAGTGTAAGTTGAATGCTTTGTTTTGGCAGATGAGTTGTTTTACTGTTCAGCAGGTGTCCCAACAGAACTGTTGTGTAGCAATCCTCAAATCCCAAACCTTGTTTTACAATATACACTTCACCTTCCATAACTGGTGCCTACCTCTTGAACTGCATTTGCCCAATTCCAGCAGTGTTATTCTACACTCTCTAAAGCTTTGTCATGTGGTGCCAGCTCCCTGGGTCCAGTGTGCTGTGTAGAAATCCCAGGCTGTTTCTTTCCTTCACTTCAAGTATAGCTCATTGTCTTTCTCTCCTTGTGTGCCTGGCTGGATTTTCTGCACCCTCCACTTTTCACTGCAGACCTGTGCCCCAGGTCACATTCTGAGTATCTGGGAGAGGCCACTGGTGGCAGCTCCTTCCATCTTTTAACAAGGTACCCTGTATTTCACCTGGAGTTTGTTCTGCTGAGAGCTATCCCTCAGTAATGCCTCTTTGTCTCATAATTATGAGATACATGAGGATGGGATCTTCCTTAGTCACACTTGCCAGTGTGACACTTTTGTGTCACGCTGTGGTCATATGTAGTTTTGTCATTGCTTCTACAACAGGAGTAATTTCTGACTGTGGTTGTTTTCTGTTTGTTTTCTGAAATGCCATGAAAAGCTTTTGCTCCTTCCATGTGGGTGCCAGACTAGGATCACAAAGTATGCAGATTCTTTCTACCATATGATAGAAAATATTGCACAACAAAGGCAGATCCTAGCAGCTGTTCCTCCTCACCCCTGATGCCTGGTATAGACATGCTTAAACCAGACTGGCTTCAAAAATGAACATCTAACAAGCTGAAGATTTGTTGGCTGATGCTTTATAAAAGCACTGTCAAATTGTGGTACATTACAAAATCATAAGCATTATAAAAATCTGTTACAAAAGTCTGACTAATCAGCTCCCCATTTTCAATGGCAGCAGTTAGTCAGATGTTAGAAATGGAATCTGTCCAAGGATCAGAGTTGTAGGCTTGAGGCCATGGAAGGTACAGGTTCACACCTGTGTTGTCAGATTGGCTCAAAGCTCCTGAGTCTGCCCATGCAGCTGTATGAGGATAACCAGATGTGCTCAACATACTATTCAAACTCTGCCCTCTTTTAAAACCATGGAATTACACATACCATTATGTGTATTTCCTTTATTCTTGCTGGTGGCCCAGCTTCGCCATCCCACTGCTACTTTTCTGAGAATGTCACTAGTTTAGAACAGACTATGTAAAAAGGATAACTCCAAGATGGTTTATGGGGAAACTGCTCTAAGCACTCATGTCTTCATGTGGTGCTTTCACAGGTTTTTAGAGTATTGAAACACATGTGTATTTATGTTTTTACCCATAGAGATGGATGCAGATTTGGTCATTGTTGCTGTTGATTTTAGAGTACCTGTTCATATTCTTAAATTTTGTGTGAGCACTTTAAGAATGGAAATGTTTATCACAAAAGTACCAACAAAAGTAGCATAAACCCTCCATTTTGCTCACCACTGAATTAGTTATGGCTAACCCACTGTTTGAGGTTTTATTTGTAATGTGCACACTAACAACAATTGATCATTAGTTTCTTTAACTCTTCCCACTCACTGTAATGTCTCACAGAATGTCCTCCTTGATATGATCCTTTGGAAGGTTGTGTTCAATCGAGACAAACAAGGAGAATCTCGCCTCACCATACCCCAGCCGCCTCAGGTTGGAGACGAGTATTTTGCTGTCCTCATTTCAGTGCATGTGGATTAATTTGGTTTTGTCTCTTATCTTTAAGTGTCTGTTGCCTTATCTTTAGCTTAAGTCTGCCTAAATTAGATTTCATTAAAAGCAAAGGCTTCTGGGTTAATATTTTTTTCTGTATTGGCACTTAAAGAGTTTAGTGTGTGTGCAAGAACGGTGAAACAAACCTAGAGCATTGCTTTAAGACTTTTCTCACTTCATCTTTAGTTTCCACATTAGCAAACTTTTTGGTGTCACAAGTCAGTACACTTGGACTGGGAACATCTTGATTTGCTTAGAAGCAATTAAAATAAATTATTTGGTTTAGAGTTCTGGGTCCTTGTCTGAGACCAGTAATTTTCAGCATGTACAAATGAAACAAAACAAGATGGCAAATGAAAATACACTATTACTGCTTCAGATGGTTTAGGACACTGAAAGGTTTTTCAGGTGACCATGAATTTTGCTCTGGTCTGCCCCTTCTGCATGAAGGAAATCTATGTGAATCCCATAAAAAAACAGCTCTACTTTAAGCCTGTTGCCTTATTACTTTTGGCCAATTATACATTTGTGCTTGCTAGAATTACAGTGGTTTATTTCTCAGCACTAAATTTTATTAAATATGTTCACTTCGGATTTACATTTGTCCTTTTGAGGCTGTTGTAGAACAAATTGTTTTGTGGTCGCTGAAGAATGGAAACTGTGCTCAAGGTTCACATTTCTTTCAGTTCACCAATTGACAGACATTTATAGCATGATGAAAACTATAGAATATATTACTATTGAAATGTCAGCCCTGTAGACTATAGGTGGTCTCTGAGACATGAGAGGGATTCATTCTCAAGAATGAGGAATGGTGTTTCTCCTCCCCAGCTAATTTAATTACATGCTTTTAAGACTGGGAGAGGAAACATAGGAAGGAGGTCTTAAGTTTAATAATTTGTGTCCTTTTTAATAGCTATTAATACCTGCAGTATTTAGATTTCACCAGCAAGTTAAATTCTGCTACTTTTGTCTGACTGGATGCCTTCAGTTTAACAATTCACTACTTAAAAAATGTTTTGGGATTTTAGGAATTTTTCTGGACCAGGCTTTTATTCTCCAACAGTAAAATAATTTATTGTTCCCTGTTCTATCTGTAATTATTGAAATTATTATAGAATATGCATAAAAACTGTTGGTGGTCTTAGATAATGTATGTTATGATAATGTGAAATAGTTGGTTTTGTCTTAATAATGTTTTTTGAATGTCGTTACTACCATAGTATAGAAGACACAACAGCAGAGTTTCTGTACCACAGGTCCAATACAATGTGATAATTAAATAGTAAATTAAAGACTGAAATAAGTTTTTCTTCTAGTGATTTACTGTATTGTTACTGACTTTTGTTTTTGTTATGGTAATCCAATTTCCAAATTTGTTCACTTCTGCAGGAGGCTGGGGACCGCTGTGGAGTCTGTTTCCTTTCTTCCCTGTTTGGTTGTAGAGAGAAGACACCAAAAGCCAAGTATATGCACCTAGCTCAGGAACTGCTGGTTGATCCAGAATGGCCACCAAAACCCAGGACAACAACAGAAGCAAAAGTACCATCCCAAGAAAATGGTTCATATCAAATCATCACTGTAACGTAGCAGTGGATCCTGGTGGCATGTATCTTTAGTAGTATTCAGAAGAATGTAATTTTAAGGCTTTATTTGAAACTGCAGTGTGCTAAATGTCAAATTCTAATGCAGATATTTCCAACTGTTTTGTCTCTCTGAATACAAAATTCAGAGCCAGGTGTCCTATGGCTATACATTTTAAAAATGTAAGTTACCTTAGGCAGAACAAAAATGATTGTGTTTCCTTCCACCTTCTTTCAGATTTCATTGTTCCTAAATGAGATGCATTTGAAGGTTTAAACTGCAGGGCAGTTAAAACAGGTTCACATTATTTGCCTGGAGTACTTTAATAGTTGTTATGATCTGCTTATCTGGGCATGTGTTCATGTAAACCCTATGATGTGATGGTTTCATGGCTGTACTAGAGGTGCATAATAACCTTGTCATGGTTTGGGGTTTTTTTGTGTCTGTCTTTTTGGTTGGTTGGGGTTATTTTGTTTGTTTAGTTGGTTTTTATTTGACTGATGAAAAGTTTTGTGCCTCAGAACGGTTCTAAAGTTTGTGTGTGTACCTCTTAAATTTGTCCCTATTAGTAAGGAGTGTTTCCAGGTGTGATGTTTGGGTTCTAAGTTCAATTCTTTAGTCTGCCACAGCAGGAATTGGGAAGGCTGTAGAAGCAATATGCTCTGTCCTTAAGAAATAAGCACATTGCTTTCATGTGGATTCTTGGCTTCTCTTCTAGCTAACCACAGAGAAGGCTTAGGTGGCCTCCAGGGGAGGAGCCATTTGGCTACACTCTAAAGTTTTTGGAGAAAGAAGGATGGAGAATCTAAACACTTTTTTCTATGTCATGTTTTATTACATGTAGCTATGCATTTCTCCATAAACCTTGCTTTTTCCAGCAGAAGGGTTGGATTATCCCTTTGTGGACCATGTTTTATTTGTAAATCTAAAGATAATTTTCCTATATACCTTGAAGTAGTAAGGCCAGAGTTACTGCTGCAAGGCATATGGGAGTGGAGTGAGGTATTGTCCCGTGCCCATGTGTGGGGTTTGTGCACGTGAGGAGCACAGGCATTTCAGAGGCTGCGCTGTCTTCAGCGCTACATGTAGCTGTACAAAACAAAATTAGGAGAAAATTGAGCTAAAGTCCGTCTTGCTACAGAACTATAAGGCTTATGCAGATTTTATTTATTGAAAAAAAAAAAAGATGAAAAAAATAAAAGCTAGTATCACCACTAATGCTGCTTAAGCACTAGGGGTAGCCATACATCATTTTGCCATGAGGCAGTATCAGAAGACAAGACCACTAGAAGAATAGGTCTACAAAGAAGTAGAGGCAGACAGCACTTTGACTTGCAAGGCTTAAAACTTTTTTGTTGGGTTTTTTTTTTGTTTTTTTTAAACTACAAATTACTTATCTGGAAACCATTGTCAACTTTGTAAATGTTTGGAAAAGTCTTCCTTAGTGTCTTTGGGAAGATGATAAATAATAAGTCTTGATCAGTCCATTTTTGACCAGAGGCAACTAACTGGTCCAGATACCTCCAAGCTTTGGGAGGAGATTGGGGTCTGAAGAAGTCATGATTCTGTAGAGATCCTTTAGAGAAAGAAGTGGGGTCCTTTAGAGTAGTTGTGGAATGAGGGCCCCAGGTGCACTGGCTGGCTGGGATTGTTTTGAAGTGTGTATATTCTGATGATGGAATTTGAGGTTTTGATGTTAGGGATTTTTTTCTTTTTTCCTTTTTTTTCTCTTTTTTTTCTTTTTTTTTTTTCTGGGTTGTCTTGTTTTGTTTTCTTCTTTTAAATTCCTGTGGAGACAATTCCATTCCAGCCTTGTTTTAATAAGCAGAATTTTTCAGATCAGGCCTAATTCCCTTGTGCTGTTCTGTAGGACAGTATGGACAGTGTGCCCTGCTGCTCACAGAATCATTAAGGTTGGAAAAGACCTTCAAAATCATCAACCATTAACCATGTTAATGTCAATCATGTTGTGGTTTCTGCAGTGTTGAATATACTGTGCCAACAGGGAATTTAAAAGTGGTGCTAAATGGTTTGGAAGACCTTTTCCTAGAACTGGGTTGTTGAAGTTATTGCTCCTCCTAAATAGTATGCATATGGGTGTACTATCTTCCAGTCCAGCTGTCAACTCTTTTCCTGATTTCTGTTGTTGTTGTTTGTTTTTGAGAAGTGGAGCAGGGGGAAAAGGGGAAGTGGTTTTCTTAGCATTCATTCAACAGAGCAATGTTCTTTAATATCCTGGCTTCATAAGGTCATAAACATGAACAACATTGGTGGCTTTTAAAGGGTCTGCAAACATTGGATACATTAATTAGTCATGAACCTGAGTCAGGTGGCTAATTTCTGCCGATGTTGATTTTACAAAATCTTTGTAGCATGGAAAAACTGATGAAGAATAATTCTTAGCTGCGTAAGTAGTACTCAAATCTAAACAAAAATAATATTTTAGTTGAAAAATATTGTGAAGCTATGCATCTTGGACCTGGGAGCTGTGACTTATCCTTAAACGCATAAGCTTCTGCTTTCCATTTCACAGACCATTTTAGATTTGCTGTTTCATGAGAACTGAAAGGAAATATTGGTGTCTTTCCCTTTTATATGCTTTTGCTTAATACTTTCCTAGACTGATAATTTCTCTTGGCTTGTTTGGTTTCTGAAGCTAGTTTTTCAGTCTTATTCTAGTTTATTAGACTTACCTAGAAAGTGAGGAGGAAAACAGCTCTTTAAGGTGGGCTCTTCAGAGAACATTTTAGGGAACTGTTACTAAAACAGAAATTGCCAAGTGTCTCCACTTAAACTGAGTGACTAATGGCTCATGAGCCAGTAAACTTGAATGTTTTGCAAATGGGAGCTCGTTTCCTCCAGGTCTGCGTTCAGGGTTGGTAAATGTTCCTGAGGTTGCATGCTTGAGCTCTGACGCTTAGTCAGGAATAATAAATCAGCTTTTCTGAGAATCCATCTTGTTATTGCAAGTTCAGCCACAAAATAAGCTTTTGCATTTTCTGCAATTATTGGGATTTATGCCTTCCTGCCCAAGAGCTGAATTTGACCACCTATAATTTTTCTCATTTTGAGCAGTTTAGTTTTTCTGGTTTTCAGAAATGCAGCAAACTAGATCTGCACTAGTGTATTCAGTTTCTGTTTTGAAGTAAGATGAAATTCATTTTGTAGAGAAAAAAAATCTTTTTCAGTGTTCATCTTGGAAATCTAAATTCAGGTGAACAGACCAAGTTAGTGAGCTCCACTAGATACTGGGTAGACATTTTCTTCCTGCTGTATATTTTGGCCTTATGTTGAGGAGTTTGATTTATTATTAAATTATTTGTGTATGCAGACTTCAATCTGTACGTATTTTATTTTGATGTATTAGGATTTGTAAATATTACTGATTTTTAAATATTATTTATGCACATACTTAAAGGACTGGTCTATCCAGAAAAGCAGTTGCTAAATAATAAATGTTACTTTTTAGAAATAAATTACAAGATCATGAAATTGTATATCCCTCAGGGTTATTTTTAAAGTTTTTTTCCTTCCTTTTCCCTTCAGATTCAATTAGCAGTAACTCTAGTTTCATGTACTATAGAAATAAATCTACTGTAAAAAGAAAATGCTGCAAATAATGCTTGAATAGAAGCGGCTGAAAAAACCCACAGAACTGACTGTCCATATTCATCATAACTTTAAATTGGAAACTCTTACTGTTGCACTTTTTAAAAAGTTGTTGGATTTTTAATTCTATTTATTTTTTTCTTTCTTCATGAAGGTTGTGCTGAACAGTCATCCCAAATTGGGTAAATAATCCTGTACTGTATATGTGTATATGCAGTATAATACTAAGCAGATGTGGAGTCCTTTTTATGCTGCAAATTTTTAATGCTTATGTTGGTCATCACAAAATGAGAGAGCTCAAGTCCTGTTGGATTTCTCCCATGAAATTCTGAATTGTAAACTTAGGGTTTTGTATGTCTAAGGGAAAGCTGTGGGTTTTTGACAATTTTTAGAGTCTTGAATATGTTGATTTTATATACAGTAAAGCTTCAGGTTTTTAAAACTATTTTCAACAAACTGCAGCTTGTTTAATAATTATGTGAACCAGAAACTACTTAGTTTGTCATTAATTCCTCGAGCCTAACACAGATTAAAATGTTCATCATTACAGCACTCTCTAGAAGCTCAGCTTCCTTTTATTTTTAAATCTGAAATGATACTACATCTTTGTATTTAAAATATGTATTGCTGCTCTAGAATGGTACCCTGTTGTCAAGAGGCATACATAAATAACTGTACAATAGAATTGTAAATAGACTTGTAAATCATTTTTGTGACTGAAGCTCTTTGAAAATAAAATTAAAATGAACGGATATTTTAACTCTTCTCATTAGTTTCATGAAATTGTTTTAATTATTCTTTCTAGAATTAGGTGCAAAGCTTGTTGAAGAACACAGGCTTACTCCCCCTGATGTCATGGATGTGTTGTTCAGTGCCTCTGTTTCTGCAGATGGGTGGGAGGGGTGCCTGCTGTGTTCGTGTTCTGCAGGGGATCGCACTGACTGCAGCTTCTCCTGGTGCCTTAGGAGAGCCATTCTAAAGCCTTGTACATGTGATAGCACCTTGTTTCCACCTTTGGTTATTCAGATATTCCTTCTGTTTGGACATGTGGGAAGCATGATCTCAGCTGTCACTATTGTCACAGTCATCTTCAGCAAAATCATGTGGAAATGAAGACATCTTTCTGTCCTGTGGCTCACCTTCCATTGAAACAGTCATTGGCAGAGCACATTATTTTAAACTTGAAGACAAGATACTTAAGAAACCTTTTTACTTAATAACAAAAACTTAATATTTCGATTTCAAGCTTCTATTTTTACAACTTAGCTTTTCTCTTTCAGAATCTTACAGGTTTTAGGTTTTGTTGGCTTGCCACTCCAGAAGACTTTGAGAAAAAGCAGAAACTAAATGTGTCAACCTTGGAATGCTTAGCCAAAGCATTAAGTAAAAAGTCCCTTCATTCCTTACTGAAATTGCTTTGACTCCAATCCTGCAAGAAATTAAAAGTCAGAGCAGCTTTGTTAAGGTAGGAGCACTTAGTTTAAAGTGGATATATCCACTCCTTCAAAACCTATTTAGCAGACTGGTGACAAATTTGAAATTTCTGATCACATCTCACATTGAAATGCAGATTTCTGACTTCACTCAGATTTGCTTTGGTTTGGCTGAAGCACGTACCCCAATATCACTGCCAAAGTAGCCACAAGTGGGTTTTCTGCTGTTGGGTGTGTGACTTAAAACTTTCTCATTTTATGTGAGTAGTTTCAAGCCCTACTTTTGGAGTTACATACAACCTGTGGAAGTTGGTTGTTGGAACAATTATAAGCAAAAATCTGCTCTGAAGCTTCAAATATTGTTTGGCCTTTGCCCTGCCTCAGTAACTGGGCAAGTACGGGTGAAAGTGTTATCTGGAGGATGCCTTTTGCTGTTTTACTTCCCATTTAAAGTGCAGTGTCATGGTGAAGCCTGATTGCCTGCTCTGCTCCTAGTAAGTTCCTTTAAAAAGCAGATAAGTTTCTAAGGTACAGCTCAAAATTTCTTTGTCATGCTTGTGTGAGTTTAGGAACTTACAAGACAGTAAAAGAGGTAAGCACCACTGTAAGCAATACATGCGCTCAGTGTTCCGTAAGTTCAAAACTGATTTGAGACTTCTGATATAGTAACAGCATTAATGAATTGCCTCTGGCATCCTTTTGTAGTCTTGAGAAATACTGGGGTGGTGGGGAAGGGGAGCTGAAAGGAAAAGAGGCTGTAGAGCAGGCTTTGGTAAGTGACCGGCCAGGCTGGTGCCTTTTCTGGAATGCCAGGTGTCTCATGTGAGGGTTTGAGAGAATTCTAAAGCATGGGAATGTATCATTATCTTTATTCTGGGTATTACTGTATTCTGTACTGTTAAAATCTTTAAATGTTTTTTTAAAAAATACTGTTAGCAGCTCTAGGTGTTTGAGACCCATAGGCTTTACCAGTTCTTGTGACAGCACTTACAGCCTTCATGTCTTGCAAAGAATTTCTACCATTTTGCTGTTTGTCAAAACTAGTGCTTTCTAGCATTTCTGAGCACCTGCTTGTCTTCATGTATACTTTCTTATCTTTTGCTATAAACCAGAAAACCAATCATCATGAACCTACAGGCTGGTATTAGTCTGTTTCTGATTTTACAGAGTGGCCTGTAGTCATCCCTTCCAAGGGACCTGCATTTGCAGTTTCTAGCATAAGAAACTGGGTGGTTTTCCATCCATTTGGTTCAAGTCAGGGCTTGAAACAGAAATTGCTTCATGTGTTTCTGGATGGAGGGTTCTGCTCAGGGGGATGCGTAGGATCAGAGATGGGCTGAGTTACAAATTCATTGAGGTAAAAGAATCACTGGCTTATGACAAAGTTTTGGGGTAGTAGGAGGATGAGATTCTCTGAAAGATTCTTGTTTGACATGTAAAAGACCTTTGGAAGAGTGGAATCTCATGCTATTTTTTGGTAATGCCTATGTCTCATTCAATGAGTTGTGAAAAGCCCACTGAGATCTTGTTTTGTGGGACTGTGTTGCTGGTTGTTGATAGCCCTAAATGCCACGTCCTTCCCTTCCTGAGGGAGAGTTAGACATTTTACCAGACTTCAGTACTCTGAAGCTGAATAAAATTTAATTTTTTTTAAAGCACTCCCTTTTGCTCTTCTGGCTTTTTTTTTAATGCAGTAGCTGGTTTGGACATGCAGCTGTTTTGGGTTTCTCTTTCAGTGAAGGGGGTTGAACCCAACAGTCTGTCTGTGGGATTGGTATGGGAGAGCTTCATCCTTGCCCCTGAAAAAGAGCATGTGGGGATGGAGCCTTCCTCTCCCCCATGTTCCTGGTGCAGAGGGCTGATGTTGTGTCAGCTATCCCAGTTACATCTGTGGAAGTTTTGTAGCTATTCCAGTGGTCCCAGCTGCTGCTTATTCTGCTGCTCAGCCAGGTGCTTGACATCCAGGTTTCTGATACACTTGGACTTGTTGATTTCATTGAGGAAGTATTTCTGTGGGTTTCTGTTTGACTTGCTCTTTTAAATATTACCATTTATACCTACAATGATTGCTTTCCTGTTTGGAAATGTATGCAACTTTCCAACTTTGTGGTGTGTTTCATGCAGATGTGTCTTTATTGCTACAACTTCCCATCTAATTTTGTGTGCTTCTTTCCTCTCATTTTACTGAACTTCCAATTCCACTACTGATAGCTTGGTATTGTGTTAAGCTGTTGAAATGAGGCTTGGTGGTTGTCAGAGGTTCACTACTGTCCTGTGCCATATGGGGTCTTCTGTGTTATTTCAGGCTGTGTCAAAAATAGCCTGTTCCTTCTTGTGTGTTCCTGGGCTGTTCCAAGAAGCCATCACTTGAAAATGCTGAGACAGGATTTAACTGGACGGTGCTATTTTGCTTTTCACTGCTTAAAGTACAGGACAACCTTTTTACCTCCATTGTCTATTTTTGCAGGCTAAACTTTATTTTTTAACCTCAGATAACTTACAATGAAAAACACAGTGAGTGCAGGACCTTTTGATAATTTTTGAAAATATTTTTGGCATGTAATTTAGTATAATACACTAAACCTTGTCTAGTGGAAGATGTCCCTGTCAGATGGAAAGAGATGATCCTTAAGGTCCCTTCCAACCCAAACCCTTCTGTAATTCTGTAATGCTTTTCTGTTCAAATAAATATGTCTTTTGACTACTTAAGTGTTTCATCATGATTTTTGTATACTTTTATTATAGTTAATTGGTACAAATACAAACAAGAAGTACTTGAGTTACAAAAGTTAATTTACCTGTATTTCTCAGTGTAATCTGAGTACTTCAGAAATATTGTCAGTCAACAATAAAAGAGATTTTGAAGTTTGCTTTCAAGGCACGGGAAATTTTGCACACATATGCAGGTTTATGATATAATCACACATCTTTGTGAGCTGCTAAGTTACCTATGATCAAATCCTGATTTTCTTTTATCTCTTGTAACAGCTAATGTTTCTGGCACTTCAACAAGGATGTTGGTGTTTCGTTTGTCAGTGATGATCAAGCTTTTCTTCCAGTTGGATGCATCTATTTGTCCTGAGAAGTGTGACTGCTCTTCAAAAAATGCAATTTATTGCTCTGGCCCTCACATAAAAGACCTGGAATTGTTAAATCTGCCTTGCAACATGACAGAAATTCACATAACAAATGCTAACATATCGTACTTGCAGGATGTTTTTGCTAGGATGGAGGAACTGCAGCATCTCATCCTGTCTTCAAACAACATCGCTCTGGTTTCACCAATGGCTTTTAAAGGCTTGGGAAGGCTAAAAGTCCTCAAACTGCTGGATAATAAGCTGGTTGAACTTCCACCAGAAGTATTTGATGACATGGTGCAGCTTCAGCAATTGATCATTGAAAGTAACAGGTTGAATTCTATTGAGGAAAATCTGTTTGACAAACTGGCTGGTTTGCAGGAGCTTTACTTGAACAAAAACCAACTAACAGCACTTCCCAGTGGTGTGATGAAGAAACTCACTAAACTCAGAGTACTGAACTTGTCAAGAAATTACTTGGCAGCACTGCCTAGAAATATATTTACTGCATTAGCCAGGCTTGAGAGGCTGATGCTGTATATTAATAGACTGTCTTCAATAGAGTCTGGTGTGTTTGATAGCCTGAAGGAGCTGCAGGAGCTTTTCCTGCATTCCAATAATATCCATTCCATTGCCCCTGATGCATTTCATTGTCTTCGTAAACTGAGAACGCTGACACTCTCCAGGAACAGGCTTCAGGTTTTGCCTTCTGGGCTTTTTTTGCACTTGCACAACCTGTCTAAACTGACCTTGTACAGGAACCCACTGAAGTCTCTTCCAGAAGTGCTGTTTGGAGAGATGAGGCATCTTGGTAGCCTATGGCTGTATCACACAAAGCTCTCAACAATACCAGATTTTGTGTTCAGTAACTTGACAAATTTAGAGCTTCTTGTGCTGAGTTTTAACCCAGAGCTTACGGTTCTTCCTAGGAATGTATTCAGTGGCCTGAATGAACTGCGGGGCCTTTCTCTCCATACGAGTAACATTTCCAGTTTGCCAGAGGGAATCTTTCTGAGCCTTCAGAAACTGCAGAACATTTCCCTGTTTGATACAAGGCTTGAGGTTCTTCCTAGAAACCTCTTTCATAATCTCAAGCACCTCCAGAAAGTTTACCTGAATAGTACTAACCTGCAGTCTCTTCCTGCAGACTTCTTTACTGCTTTACCTGAGCTGGAAGAAGTTGTCCTTGACGACAACCCTTGGAAATGTGATTGCCAAATTCTTGGCTTCCGAGAATGGCTCCAGAAGAGCACAGCAATAGTTAAAAATGTGCCATCTCTGATGTGCCACAGCCCACTGGCACTGCAGAATATTTCTCTTGTGTCTCTAAGCATCGATGACCTGGAGTGCCTGCCAACCACAGCTATGACCTATCAGACGTTCAGCTCAACTTTGACATCTCCTGTGACGGAGCACTTCACATCACCTCAGGAGACTGCTGTAACAGTGCTGTCTGACATGGAAATGACCAGCACACCCACATCCATTCCTCCTGCAACTCCAAGTTTTACCTACTCCCATGTTGAAGATGTTGGACAACCTGGGCTACACTTCTCAGATGTTCCAGTCCAAACTTCTCCCAGCATCATAGCACGAACCAGCAGTGTTAGAGGGACAGATTTAACTACTCTTGTTTGGTGGGATGAGTTTCCAGCCCACAGCAGTGCTAAACCCTATTTTAATATCAGAGTTACTTATTGCCAGCTACTCTTGTGTGTTCACAGTTTGATTTTAACACTCCAGACTGTAGTCATTGTGCTCAGTCTGTATGTGATGGGTAACACTAGGCAACTCTTGCTCTCCAGAAATATTCCTGCTCAGCCTGTAGTTCTGATAAGAATATCAAGAAGATAGAGAAATCTAGCCCAAGAAAGGACTGGAAGTGTTGCTTTGGATGTTTTTTGAACATTTGAGCAGTTAATACTTGATTCCAGATCTTCATAGCAAAGACCATAAGGACCTTGTCTTTGTAACATAATGGAAATGAGTTTTATGTACCTTGCAGCATTTGCCAGGAGTGGCTGTAATCACTGTAAATTGCTACAGCACTTAGTGCATGAACCCAGAGGGCAAGATGGAAGTGCTGTGGGTTTCCTGCCTTGGAGTGCTGCCCTGTCCTCTGCCAGAGGCTGCTGGCTGCTGGGTGTTCACTGCTCAGATGGAATGCCATCAACGGAGGAACTCTTACATAGGAACATGGCTTCAGCTGTGCTTTAGAGATCACCCAAAGAACTCCAATAATATTATTTCCTCTACTGCCTGCAACCTTTTGTCTCCTTAATGAGAAAAAAAAATGGTGGTTTTGGGAGGAGATGCTGGGAAGGGACCTTTAAACAATGGGGATGTGTGCAGAATGGTGTGGTGGAGTGTCTTAACTTCTGCTTTCCATCCTCAGCCCCTTTCCAGGACGTGGCACAAGGAAGGGATACCAATCAAAGCTAACAGCAGAGGAAGATGCTGAGCTAGGAAGTATAATCGTGATGTATTTTATTGTTTGACTGGAGGTTTTCTGGAAACGTTGTAAAGTTCCTACAACTCTGAATTTTAAGTAAACACTTTCATCCTTAAACTTTGGCTAGTGGTCTGAAAAAACTAGGTGTTCCTAGCTGCACGATGCAGGGAATCTTGAAACCAGAGTACCAGGAGGATGTCCAGGACTGAGGAGGGGCTCCACAGGCAAGAATTGGTTTGAGAGCTGATCTGGACTGAGCTGGAGAGAAAAAAATGTTCTCTCCTGGGCTTGGCTAGCAAAACAGCAGCATGCAGCTGAGGGGCAGGGAGCCTGCCTGAACTGAGGGCCACAAAGTATCACCTACATTTTGAAATTGGCTGGGGAACATATACAACCTCATCAACTTGGAGTGTTCAGTCACATTTTCAGTCTCACTATTTTTTACCTTATTACATCCTGCTGTTCCCTGACTTCCAGTCCTTTCAAGTGTTGATGTGCAAAGACAACTACTAGACAATAATGTGGGTTTTGGTCTTTATACTAACATTTTATTAATATTTTGAATTGTATGAATATTTTAGATCAGGTAGACTAGTGGCTGTCAGACTGCCTGTGCTTTAGTAGCTCTTGGATTTAACTATCAGCTTTTATCTACATTGTGGGACTTAGTTTGCTTTTAAAAGCTCTGATGTGCTTAAAAACCTGTGAGTTTGAATCCCTGGCTTCTTGGGCCAGAGAGCCTCTACTCTAGGAGTAATTTTGTAACCTTAGTGACTTTCTCAATATTAGGGACTTTACTGGATGGCCTTTAAATGCATAACAGATTTGAAGTAAAGAAAACTTGCATTTCCTGCAGGTTGGTTATGGTTGGTTCTCTGCTGTGTGTTACTGTAGGCATGAAGAATAAACTGTGACTTCTTTGTTTCAGGGTGCTCTGCTGCTGGGCCTAAATTCCTCTTTGAAAAGACAGAATGTGCTTCTATAGTGTTAAATGATCATTGTCTTGCTGGTGAGCTTTAACAAAATTTGGCAAACCAGGCTAAATGGGAGTTAGAGCTATCACTAAAGAAGCAGAAACACAAGTCACTGCAAGTGGTGCAAAGCAAGCTGTGACTGGAATCACAAACAGATGCTCCAGAATATTTACTGCAATATAATTGAGAGAAGCACAAAACTAACAGTGAGCTTTCTCAGTGGTAGTTCTGGGTGGTTGCATGTAGTATTTAAGAAGAGAGAGTTGTTGCAAATTTAGTTTCTTGGTTGGACAGCTGTAATAACCCCTCGGTGCTGTGCCAGCTCCAGCGCTGTCGCACGGTGCCACGCAGGCAGCTGCTCGCAGCAGGCAGGTCAGGATATCAGGGCTAGTGAGGAAATTCTGTCTTTGACTTCTACAAACCATGCTGGGGATCGTTACCTCAGTGAAGGAAGTGTGCTCCGGGTGCTTGGATGCACAGTGTCTGATTTGTGAGGAAAAGCCCCTGTTTGCCCATGGTGTGGGTATGACACCTTGCTGCCCACCCCAGGGCAGCACCAGCTGTGCCCTTGTGAGCCCTCTCTGGCTGCCCTGGCCCTGCAGAGCCCCAGCTGGGCCCCCACGCTGCTCCTTGGCTCCGGCTGCAGCCGCTGAGCTCCAGCTCTGGCACGTGGGGGCTCTGGCACAGAGCTGTGCACAGGCAAGGCTGGGACATGATGATTCCTCTTCCAGGATGATTCCTCCTCACATGCTGTCATCGGGCTTTCCCCATGCCTGAGCCAGACTGGGGGAAGTGAAGTCATCAGACAACAAAAGGCTGCAGCAATGAGTGCCTGGGGTGGTTTACTAACTTTCCTCTGAGGTGTACTTGTTTTGAGCTGCTTCTGATTCATTGTTTCTTGCCCAATAGAGCTCAGCCCTTCCTGAAAAATTCCCTGGCCTGAGAAGTCCAAGGATATCCTTGTGCATACTCCATTTCTGTTTTTCCTGGAGAAGGGTTAGTTTTCCAGGTCAGCACGATGCAGCTGTGGCCGGAGGAAGGCAGCAGGCTGGTCCCTCAAAGCACTGTTCCCTTGTGTGCAAGGATTTTCTCAGTCCCTGCAGCCCACACTCGTATCATCTACTGCCCAGCCTTTGCCACCAGGCTGGAAGGGAACACAGTAGGCTGGAGGTAAGAAACTGGAGGTACCTAATCCCTGATCCAGTGGGTCCCTGATATTGGGGAAGAGGTGAATGCAAAGCACATCTGCATACAGTGGCTGAAGGGGTTGGTTCTGCTCTCTTGGCTCCTGATGGGGGTGCAGAGTCATGGTTAACAGCCCTGCACCATTATCCAGACCTCCAGGTCAAGGACCTGCTTCCAGGACCACATCCTGGCTGGGAGTGCTTGGGTACCTCCCCACCAGGCCAGCTGTGCCAGTTTGCTCCATCCCTTCAAGTGCTTGCTGCTGTAGCAGTTGCTCTTGCTCTCTCTGTTGAGGAAATCCTGGAGCAGTGGGAGCTCTGACCTACCCTGTGCCAAGCCATGGGACTATTCATTGTGTTTCCAGCTTGATGTCACCACAAATGCCATTCTCCTTTGCTTGTTGGGAGTTGAATCCAGAGAGTCCCCAAAGCACAAGTTGCTGAGGGTGGAACTGAATGAACTGCTGCCACAAACACTGGCAGCTCTGCCTGTTTCACAGCCACTGCAGCAAGCATTTCCAGCACACACGTCCTTTCCTGGTGTCCTGGTCCTTTCCATCCCACACCTCTGCCTCCTGAGACCAGGAACTGCAGCAGGGCCCTTGTCACTCCTTGCAGAGGGCAGTGAGCTTGGGCAGCTGCAGTTCAGTCCTCCAATGCACAGCAGCAAGATCAGAGCCTGCACCTCAGATCTTCCCTGTCCTGATGTCAAGGAGAAGTAGGGTGATGGCAGATGTGCTTGGAACAGGCCCCAGCAGTGGCTCAGGAGTGATGCAGCTGCTGGCTGCAAGGCAGGAGCCCTGGGAACCTCTGCCTGACATTATGGAGCATTGGCTGTGTCTCCTCCAGGCCTCCAACCAGCAGGGCTGGCCCAGGGCTGCTGATTTGGCAGCTCTGATATCAGAGCATTTCCTAGGGATGTCAGAAGAGCTGGGAGGAGATGCAGCCCAAGGCACGTTCCCAATGGACAAGTCATGAGAATTTACAGACTCACCGTGAGCAGAAGGCCTGAAGCTCCTGCTTTGTCCCAGCTAGGGAGTGGTAAACGTGGGAGGTGTTATGCCTCCATTTTTGTAGCCAAAATCTGGGTTTATACTCACTTGTGGGTGGATAAGTCCTGGGATAGTCTCTTACTTGGGCCAAGGGGGGTGGGTCCCAGTTCACTACAGGCTGGGAGCTTCTGTTCCAGCAGCACCCGGACCCATCCACCCACTGGGCTCAGCAATTGCTGCTGTAGGACTGGCATGCCAGACTTCCAGCTGTGCCTTTGTGTCTCTCTGCACGGAAAAAGCTCAGGGCAGAGAGCCAGTGATGGCTGGCAGCAGCTCTGCAGTCTGCTGTGCACTCCTCTGCTGGCTTCTCCGGGGAAGAGACGAGGCCCCGTTCCCCCTTCGTGTGCTGGGGAGAGGTCCCTGGGCCACTTCGTGGTGCCAGAGGGAGCTTTACAGAGATGGAGCTGATCCAGGGAACATTTCTCAGCGTATGAGCCCCTGCCATCGCCTCCCCCTCTCCCAGGACAAGCTCTTTCCGCTCCGGATTATCCCGCGGGCGGAGCTGGCCGGGCCCCGCATTCCTTCCAGCCTAGCGCTGCCGGAGCCGGGGCCAAGCCCCGCTGCTGCTGCTGCTATCGCTCGGGCCGGGGCGGCTCTGCTGCTGGGGCCAACCCCACTGGAGCCTGAGATCCTAAACGCCGTTTTCCTGGAGCTCCAGGAGGGTTGTGGTGGGCCTGGTGCTGGTACTGGGATGGAGGTCAGCCTGATGGCCGTCCCCGCTAAGCAAAGCTGCTGCTGCTCCCTCCCAGAGCTCCATAAGCACTTTCCCAGGGAAGGCAGGCATGGCCCCGTCCCTTGGGACAGATGATGGCAGAGCAGTGAGGCAGCCCTGGCCCTGCATTCCGCAGGCAGGGTGGGAAAATGTCCCTAGGGCCGGATCACTGGCCCTATGGAGGAGCTCTCTCATTTGAGCTCCTCAAAGGATTAGGGGGGCCCGTGGTGAGGCAGGGGCTGCTGCTGCTTCTCTAAGGGTGGAGGTGGCCCCAGCACCAGTCCCTGAGGGACTAATGTCCCTTCCTTCACCCCTCAGCTGTGATGTGAGCCTGTAGGTCCTGCTGCAGGGCTCAGGCCCAGAGGTGTCCCCTGTGCTGGAACACGGGGAGCACTCCCTCTGTGGCCCCAGCCCAGCCCTCCATCCTCCTCCTCCCCTTCAGCAGAGTTTGGCCTGGGGCCTGGGGCCAGCTGTGTGCACCAGGGGCCACCGGGCTGGGGGTTCACAGCAGGGTGGGCACTTTGCAGCAGCACAGAGTGACTGGGGGGTCCCAGCACTGCCCTGCAGGCCATGGGCACGGCTTGCCCTGCCCAGGGTGCCAGTTCAGGCATGAGTGGAGGTGAGCAGGATCAGGGGCTTTCAGGGGGAGCTGGGTCTGCATGGCGTGGGTGAGCACGCTCAGCTGCTTGGCAGATGAACAATGTGCTCTCCCAGCCAAGCCCACAATGCTAATTTTAGCGATTACATGAGTTTTTCCAAGCAGTCTCGAGTCCCTTGGTGATTCAGAGCCACTCAGCTTTGCTGCATCCACCACCCTGGCCGTGGGGATGTGCTGGAGATGTGCCAGCATGGACAGACAGACAAGGGACTGTCCTGCTGTCCTGTAGCAAGGCAGGCAGCTCCAGCAACAAGTGACACTGCTATTCTTGGGCTCTATTGTCTCCTTGAAGGTGCAGGGATACAACAGTGGTTCCACACTATCCAGGGCTTGGCTGGGGGGGCTGCAGCCTCTGGCTGGTGCAGCTGGAGCTGGGACAGGTCCACCAGGCAATGCTGAACCTGGGGCTTTCCTGCAGCATGAGACCCACTCCATCCAGCACTGTGTGAGTTCCTGGCTATGTGGAACAGCCTCTCCCTGCAAAATGCTCATCTCACCCTCAATCACATCCGTTTTCTCTCTCAGGAGCCGCCTCTCTCCTCCAAACGTGTGGGATGAGTCTGTGCTGCCGTCCCAAGCTGTCACACCCTCTGTTCCTCTCCCTTGTAAGTAGCCTGGGGCAGCCCCCCATGTGCTCACCTCTGGGAGTGGCTGCAGAAGCGGCTCACGGGCGTGTGCCGTTTGTTACTCAGCCCTGCTTTATTTTTAGCCACGTCTTGCAAACAATCATCTTTTCCGGCTGGAAGCCAGAAGTAGTTTCCTGAGGCCTGGGTAGAGACAGGCAGGGTTTTGTCAGGGCTGTTACCTGCACTGCTCTGAAACTTTGCATGGTGGTAGGGACCATAATCTGATGACCCCCCAGTTGGGGCAGGGTGTTTGAGATACCCATCACTGCATCATTGCTTGGAAGGAGGCAACTCCAACATTCCTGGGATGATCTGGGCTGGGGCAGTGGTTTATTGGAAGTGCTGAGGTTCGGTTTCTGTGTTGCCTGGCTGAAAAGCTGTGAGCTTCTGGATGAGTCAGAGTGGGCAGAAGCCCAGCAGCACTGGCAGCGGGCAGACAGAGCCATGATAAGGCTGTGACAAGGCTGTGATAAGGCTGTGAGAGCCCAGCTCTTGTGTCAGGGCTGCAGGGAGCAGGCAGCTCCCAAGCCCTGTGCCTGACCTTCAGCTGCAGGGCTGTCACAGAAACGGGGAGATTGTTTTGGGAAGTGTGGTTCTGGGAAACTGCTGTGTCACTAGAGTGTGAACTAGAGCACTTGGTGGGTGGTGTTTTCAAAATGCCCATTCTCTGTGCCCAAACGCCTGGGTGTTGCCCCAGAGCAGGCAGGAACATGGCCAGGGGTAGTTTCACCCACCTTCCAGCCAGAGGGGTCTGTGGCCATCCAGCATGTGCTATGGCAGATGGCCTCTCATGCGATGTGACATCATGGTGGCCGTGTCCTCCAGCTGAGGTCCCACTCCCTGCCATGTTCCCACGATCCCTGTCTCCTTCCTTTGAGACTGTCTGGGAGCTCTGCTCTCCATCCCTGCAGTTTGTGTTTGTCCCGGTCTGTCCCCTCTCTGTCCCCTCCGCTGCCCTGCAGGCTCCCAGCGCTCACAGCATGACACATTTCCTCCCTTCCCCGGCAGCAGCCCCAGCTGTTCCCGTCCTGAGCAGCTCCTCGGTGCCACCGGAACCTCAGCAGAGGTTGCTGCAACGGGGGAGGCACGGGTGGGGTGGGGTGAGAGGGGATGGGAGGCAGGCAGGGAAGTTCCCATTGCCCTGTTCTGAGCAAGGGACTGCAGTGTCTCTCCAGGAAGCCCAAAGGGGCCACGTGCACCGACTCTCCTCACCTCCTTCCTCCCGAATATCCGTTCCCGGCAGCGGCTGGACCGGGACTGCCCGGAGGAGGTGGGCGAGGTGGGGGGACCTGGGCTGGGTGACGGGACCCAAGGGCACCCCAGTGCACCCCTGTGTGCTGGAGGGCAGGGAGGGCTGGCAGCAGGTGCCCCTGAACAAGCTGATGGATGCTTTCCAAACACCCCTGGGTACCAGGCTCCATCACCTGTGTGTCAGCACTGCTGAGGGGGCAGAGCAGGGGCAGCCATTGGGAGACAGCTTGTCTGGGGTTCCAGGGATGCCTGCAGTGGGGGTTCCTCGGTGCCAAGGTGTTCCTCACGGCTTGTGGGCAATGCTCTGGATTACTGAGGGCTCTCTGAAGCAGCCTGGCCCATGGCTGGCACCCACACAGCTGCTGACCCTGGCACAGTTCTTGCTTCCTGGCAGTGCTGGTTGTGGTGCCCACAGGACAGAGCCCACAGTGGGTGCTTGTGGGTTTGTGGCCCCTTGGCATCTGTGGCTGTGGGGGGAATGAGAGCTGTGACCTGGGCAGGGTCTCTGTGCCAGGGTTCTGCCTGTACTGGCCCTGGGCTGGGGCATAGCCCGAGGTCCTGACACTTACAGGAGCCATGGATGGGGAAACAAGAGCTGTGCCTATGCCAAGAAAGTGCCATGGAGCAGCCCTGGTGTGGAGTCATGCCAGGGAAGGACAGGGTTGTGCCCAGGGGTCTGGCTTTGCATGTCTGCCCCCATGGGTCAGTGGCTGTGTCCCACAGGGGGACTCTGAGGGCCAAGCCACTGCCTGGGCACTGGCTGACATGAGCAGCATGTTCACAGGGCCCTCTGTTTGTCTCCTTACAAGAGCACTGGGGTTCAGGAGGGGGAAACCCAAAAGTGATCCTTGAAGTGCGTGCTCTGCTGAGGAAACAGGAGTTGGAAGCAGCTCTGCTCCAGCGCTTTCCCTAACCCCGCCACTGCCCCTGTGCTGATTCATTGATTTGGACGGGTTATATTCTGGGAGGGGAAGAATGAACCACACTCTGCTCTCCTGCCAGCACGGGGCTGTGCTCGCTCGCTGCTCGTGGCTGCAGGACACTCGGGTAAGTCTCCTTCTCCTGCTGTCCCTCTGAGTGGACACGGGTTCCAGGGACTGCCAGGGCAGCTCTGAGGGGTGGTGGTGGAGTAGTGGGATCTGCATGTTCAGCACCTTTTCATTTGATGGAGATGTTTATCTTGCAAAGGTTCTCCGAAAAAGTGAGACCACTTGGATGCTGTGGGAGCTGAAAGAGTTTCATAGGCAATGTATCCTAGACAATGATCAAGAGAGAAAATTAAACAGCAAAGTACTGTTTTGGGGGGCTGATGTTAGGAGCAGTGGGATGAACAGCAGAGAGGGGCTGAACAGCAGAGAATGTTCAGCCTCTTGGTCTGTAAGATTTTTATCCCTAGAAGAAAAAGAGATATCAATTGTTTCCAGCTGCTTTTCCTGAAGATTGCTCCAGTGTGTGTGCTCTCAGTGCTGCCTTAGCAGGGAGTGACATGAGCAGAGCTTTTGATGTGCTGAACTTTGGGGAAGTTTATAAATGTCTTGCTATAAACATAGCTGTTCTTGGATGCAGATTGTTTCCATATGGGAAACATAAACCATCCTGGCTTGTAGAGGGCTCCTCCCTCCCTGCCTGAGAGCAAGAGTGTTCCCTGTGGGGAGGGCAGGGCTGTGCCCCAGTACCCTGGGTGCCAGCTGGGGCACTGTGGCCAGACCCCTGTGCTGCCTGAGTCGCCTGTCTGGCTGAGCCGTGCTCAGAGCAGGAGCTGCAGGTTTTCTCCCTCCCTTGTGCCACATGAAGCTGTTAATGGGGGGCTGCTCCATGCCAGCCTGGCACAAGGCTGCTGCTTTAATCTAGGGAGGGAGGAAGATCACAGGCCAGAGGAGAGAGGAGAGGGTGTCCATGGTGTCTGTGCTCAGGGGTAATGGAGAGCTTTGCTGGGCACCACCCCTGGGACCAGCCTGCAGGCATGTGCCCACATCAGACACCCCACTCATGGCAAAACCAGGCCAGGCTGAGACCTCCTGCTAGGGATGGGGGAACAGGGCCAGCCTGTACCCAGCCTGTGCTGGGTGCTCTTGACCCAGGGTCCTGCAGGACTGGACTAAAGTGCTAGAGCATCCCTATACACTGCTCTTGGATTTGCAACAGGAGCTCAGAGCTCAGAGGGTGCTGGGGGCGCTGGGCCAATGCTGGGACCAGCTGCAGGTGCCACGAGCCAGCTCTGGTGAAGGTCTGGGCTCTTTGGTGGTGCTGGGAGGCCAGTGCTGCTGGCAGCATCTCACCACACTCTGTAAAACAGGAAACCACACTCCTGGCTGCCAGAAGAGCCCAGAGAGCTGGGACGCCAGGGATGCCACTAATAGCTGTGGTATGGCAGCCAGGCACTGTGGCCTCCAGCTCTGTCTTGCTCTGAGCTCCTGCTTGGGCTGAGTCAAGCTTTGCCTGCCCCAAGCCTTCCTTGTCCACCCTTTTCTGCCTCGTTGCCATGCTGGGAGCAGGATGGCCACAACCTCAGTGGCTTTTCCAGGGGGAAAGGAGCACCCATCCCTTGCAGTGACTCTGGAGCTGGGAACCCCCAGGGTTGAAACCCCCTCCTTTGTTTTTTCTGCAGGCCCAATGGAGCAGGGAGGCTGGCAGCAGTGGCTGCTGCTGCTGGTGGGCATCCAGCTGGCCAGCAGCCAGTGCCCAGAGCAGTGCCAGTGTGTCCGCAGTGCCCAGGTGGAGTGCTTTGGTGCCGACATCAGCACGGTGCCCAGCCCCATCCCTGCCAACGCCATGACCCTGCAGATCATCAACACGCGCATCGCCGAGCTGGGCGACGCCGCCTTCGGCAACGCCTCCCTGCTCATCGGGCTGCGCGTGGAGAAGAACCTCCTGTCTCGCATCAGCCCCGCGGCCTTCCAGAACCTGCCCGACCTGCGCTACCTCAGCCTGGCCAGCAACAAGCTGCAGGAGCTCCCTGTGCAGGTCTTTGAGCCTCTGGACAAGCTGGAGTCTCTACTCCTCTCCAGCAACCAGATCCTCCAGGTCGAGCCTTCCCACTTCGCCCATCTGAGCAACCTCAAAGAGCTGCAGCTGCACGGGAACAACCTGAAGGAGCTGCAGGAGGGGGTGTTTGACCAGCTGACCAGCCTCACCAAGCTCAACCTGGCCAGGAATAACATCGACCGCCTGCCGCCCCGGGCCTTCGAGCGGCTGGCACGGCTGCAGGTGCTGCGGCTCTACGAGAACCGGCTCCGGCACATCCCGGTGGGCACCTTCGATGGGCTGCCGGAGCTGCAGGAGCTGGGGCTGCACCAGAACCAGCTGGAGACGCTGTCCCCGGAGCTCTTTGTGCACAACACCAACCTGCAGAAGCTCTACCTGTCCAACAACTTCCTCACCACTCTGCCGAGCGGCGTCTTCTTGCCCCTGCATGCTCTCGCCAAGATCACCCTGCACGTCAACCGCCTGCGGGACATCTCCCCCAGCGCCTTTGGGCCCACGCCCAACCTGCAGGAGCTCTGGCTTTACGAGAATGAGCTTTCCAGCCTCCCCACTGCCGTCTTCAGCAACCTGACCCAGCTGCAGCTCCTGGTTCTCAGCAAGAACCGGCTGCAGTCGGTGCCACCGGGGGCTTTCCAGGGCCTGGGGGAGCTGCTGGAGCTCTCGCTGCACTCCAATGCCCTGCGCCGCCTGGATGCCCGGGCACTGGAGGGGATGCCCAAGCTGCAGAACATCTCTCTGCACCACAACCAGCTGCAGGCACTGCCACGGGGCCTCTTCAGGGCCACGCCTGGGCTGCGGCACCTGCAGCTGCACTCCAATGCCCTGGAGTACCTGCCCGCCGGCATCTTCTCCCCGCTGACGGCCCTGAGAGAGGTGAGGCTGCACAACAACTCCTGGCGCTGTGACAAGGGCATCCTGCCCCTGCAGGGCTGGCTGCAGGAGAACCCTCACAGGGTGGGTGAGATACCCCCGCTGTGTGCCCAGCCTCCCGCCCTGCAGGGCATCCCCATCGCCGGGCTGCCACAGGACCACTTCATCGACCCCCAGCCCCCCACTGCTGCTGCTCCTCATCCCAGCACCCTGCTCCCTGCTGACACCTCTGCGGCAGCCTCAGATGATGCCTCAGCAGCAGAAGATGCCTCGATGGAGCCCCCCACGGGGCTGCCAGCCTCCCCACAGGAGGATGAGGAGGAGAAGAAAGAGGAGGAAGAGAGGGGGCAGTGGGGGCTGACACGCCTGCAGAGTGGGGTGGTGGTAGCAGTCATTGTGCTGGTGAGTGTGGCCCTGCTGGCTGCTCTGGTGGCATTGGTGGTCTATGGCTGTAGGAAGAAGAGCCACGTTGTGCTCATGAGGATGAAGGCTCCGAATGAAGCCTGAGTATCTGGCAGACCCTGAGGGCAGAGGTGCTTGTGGGGGTCAAAGGACATGACAGAGGCTCTGCATCAGCTGCCCTTGCTGACTGGGATGGGACAACATCACCGTGTGTGCTGTGTGTACCACTGTCCTCCTCTGCTTTGCTCTGTCCCTGCTCTGCAGCAGGGCTTCCCCATGGCTGCCCACTGTCCCCAGCCCTTCCTGCCTCCAGTGCAGCCTCTGTGCTCCTTCCCTGCCCGGGTCTAGCAGCTGAGGTGTGGGATGCAGAGAGGGACCCCTCGAGCCAGGAGCCACAGCCTGGCCATGATGGTGCTTTACCCCAAATAACAGGACTTCCCCATCGTTCACCTTGCCTCATTCCCTGCAGTGCTGCCCCCTCATGCTGCCTGCTGCCCTCACCCCTGCTCAGCCCCTCTTCCCCACCTTCGGCCCCCACCATGCCTCCCGCCTTGCCCCTGCCTGGGCAGGCAGTGTGAGCCATCATGCTGGGCCACCTTTGCCCCAGGGGAGCTGTGTGTGCTCTGCTGCTCCATCCATCACTCACCGGTGCCTGGGCAGGGCTCCCCGCAGGGCTCCAGACTGGCTGGCACACCCTGAGTGTCTCAGCTGCGTCCCAGCTGCCCTCCCTGCCTGCAGGCAGGGCAGGCCAGAGCACAGCCAGCATCCTCTCCTGCTCCTGGCTCCTGCCTCCTTCCCTCATGCTCCTCCAGCCAGGAGAGGCAGGGACAGTGTGTTGGCATCAGGGATGGGCAGGAGCAGCCCCCCAGCCCTCACTGCACGCTGGTGCTGACCTTGCTGTGGCTGTGCCCCTACCTCAGCCCCACAGGGTGCAGGGGCTTGCACTGTGAGGGTAGAGGAGTGGGACAGTGGGTGTGAAGTGTCTGCAGGGGATGGGAGAAGCTCCTGTGCTCATGCTCCTGGACTGCTGGAGCGTGTTGGGGCTGCTTCTACTCCACCCCATTCCTGATCCCCATTTCCTTAACACCCTCCACCAGCTAGTGAGCAACCTGGTCCTGCTCTGCTTGACAAAGCTTCTTCATCCTCTTCTTACTCCCTTGAGTGCCCTCCTGTGTGTGCCCAGTGCCCCTGCCTGGTGGCAGCCCTTGGCCAGGGGGGATGCTGGCAGCACAGCGTGCTGGCTGCTCTGCAGTTTGCAAATGGGTGCCAGTGCCATGCCATCCCCTGTACCCAGCTGCCTTCTCCAGCTGTAGCACGACCATGGGGGATTGAGCTCACCTCCATGTGTGCTGCAGTGGCACTGCTGCCTGAGGACTGCTGCTGTGGGACAAGGTGTGTGTTTGGTGTCCACCTTGCAGTGCTGGCTGCTCACAGCACCTCAGCAGCCAGTGCTGGTACAAGCAGCTCCAGCCTGGTGCATGTGAGGGGCCATCCCTCTGGGCCGAGTCCTGCATGGTAACAGGAGACTCATGACTGTGTCACGGGGCTGTTGGGTGCTGATGTGTGACCTTCTCATTAAAGTGCCACTGTCCACTCCAAGTGCCAAGAGCTGTTTATTCACTCCTTTATGGTGGGCAGCAGGGGAATGGCCCAGCACGGACAGGGGCTGCACTTGATTTCCACTCCTCAGAGATTTTTACAGCGTTGAGGAAAAGCCTGTATGAGTTGGTGAGGCTGGGAGAGGGTTGTGGGCTGTGTTTGCAGAGCCCTTGCTGGTCCCTGGACTCCAACCTGGCATGATGGACCAAGGAGGGCTAAGCCATACAACAGCAGTGGGTGGGCTTTTGGTGAGTAGGCTGAGACCCCAGGAAGCTTCTTGATGGAGACACTGACTGTCTCCTGCACAGTCCACTGCTGGGGTGGTGGGAGCTTGCTTGGCTCCCTTCAGAGCTGGCTGCCACTGAATTGTGTCAGCTGTGTTTTTCCATGTGTCACCATCTGCTCCATGAGTGCAGTGAAGTGTCCCTCCTCCTGCCCCTCAGGGTGTCTCCATGGCTGCTGCCAGCCCAGACTGTGCCAACACAGGCCCTAGCAATGCAGCTTTTATGGCAGTGTGGGCTGCTCCTCTGGGCAGGCTGAAACTCTTAGGGAGTTCAGCTGATCCATGGCTCCCTCGCCATCCCACTGCTGGCTGGGATGCAAAACCCCATGATGGTCCCACAGTGGTCCCCTCCCCAGAGAATCATAAGGTTGGAAAAGACGTCTAACCTCATGTACAGCCTTCATCTGCCTTGCTAAGCTGCACCTGGTCTCTTCTCTCATGGCAGGGATATGTTGAGCACCATTTCCCAGTGAGATTTGATAAAAGTCTGGGGCTCTCTTAGGAGGTTTCTGGAAGCCAGTATGCTGACCTTGGTGTGGGCCTGGAGCCACCTGTGACAGCAGCACCCTGCCACCATCCCTGCCCCAGTAGATGTCCGGGGCCAGAACCCCATTTCCTTGCCAGGATGCTCACAGGCAGCTGCCTCTGGCCTCACCTCCAGTCCCCTGGAGGCTGGGTTATTTTTCAGTGTGCTCCAAGGACACGGGCTGTTGTTGCTGATAAGCCGTGAGGGCAGCTCCGCCCCAGCAGGAACAGCTTGTTCCTGGCCTCCCATCCGCCCAGAAAACACTGTCCCATCCCAGCCAGCAGCATCCCTGCACATCTGCCACACGTTTGGTGACCGACCCCGTGATGCCACACTTGGTAAGTGGTGCCCACACTGCTTGGGTAGTTTGGGGGCCTGGGATGGGTGGGAGCCTCTGTTGGCTCTGTGAGCACAAGCAAGAGGGAGGAAAGGAAATGCCAAGGCCAGTGCTGCTCTCAAGTGTCAGTGTAAGTTCAGGGGAGCTCCACTGATGCAGGGTGTTTGTAGGTGGGCCTTGCTCTGGGGTGGGCAATGTCCCCCATCATGAAGCAGCACTGCAATGTATCCCAGCTAGGGAGGGACTGGCAGAGGTCTGGGGGCCACCACCTCAAAAAGTGCTTCTGTGGGCTGGGAATAGGCATTTAGTCAGGCTGAATATCCCTCCAGCAGGTTGATGCTGCTCTGATTCCCTGTGGAAAAAGAAAACTAGAAATACAAGTGGTGGGGCCCACAGCTACTGCCACTGAGCTGAGAGCAGCCCTGCAGGGCTGTCGCCATCACCCAGTGTGCACAGCACAGCCCTGTGTTTCACAGATTCTCCTGCCCTAGAACCTGGCTTTGTGCCTGTGGAGACATCTGATGAGGGTACAGGTTTCCCCCAAGACTTCCGGGGACCTACACAGGTCCCACCTCAGCAGCTGCTCTGCAGGATGTGGCTGCTCACGGCCTCTGGTGAGGGTGGCATCACCCTGGCTGTCACAGGGTGGGCTGGGGCACAGATAAAAACCCTGGGGAGACAGCTGGGAGGGAAATGCTTCCCATTCCTGCAAGGGGAGTGCTGGGGAGCTGCTGGCAGCAGGGTCTGGAGTGATCCCCATGGCCAGGGCAGCTGCCTGTGCTGGTGGTGTCTCAGAGCTTGATCCTGCATTTCTGGCTGCAGAAGCCCTTTCCCCAGCAGTGCCTGTGGGTGCACAGGCTAAGGCTTGGTTCCTTCTCCAGTGCAGGCTGCTGATCTATGTGCTGCTGGGGCTGGGGTCCCTGCTGGTGGGGGCACTGTCCCCATCCTGCCCCCCTGCCTGCCAGTGCTATGACACCTCCAAAGTCTTCTGCTCCAATGAAGGGATACGGGAGATCCCGGAGGGCCTGCCAGGAAGTGCCACCCACCTCTTCTTCGTGGAGACAGCCCTGAGCAGCATCCGCAGCGGGCACTTGGGATCCAGCACCACACTCACCAAGCTGGTCTTCATCAACAACAACATCCAGGAGCTGCAGCCTGGTGCCTTTCAGGGGCTGCCCAGCCTCACTGAGCTGGAGGTGTCAGGCAACCCCTTGCCAGCTGTCAGCCCTGGGACGCTGGCAGGGCTGACCAGCCTCAGCAAGCTTTCCCTCAGTGCCAACACCATCCGCACCCTGCAGCCGGGGCTCTTCACTGCCTCTTGCCACCTGCAGGACCTGAGCTTGGCAAGGAACAGGATTGAGGCACTGCCCCCTGGCATCTTCCGCCCACTCCGGCGGCTCCAGGCCCTGGACCTGTCACAGAATGCTCTGCCCGAGCTGCCGGATGGTCTGCTGGCCCCACTTGTCACCCTTCGTGTTCTCAAGCTCAGTGACAACCTGCTGGCACAGGTGCCTCCTGGTGCTTTCAGGGCGCTTGGCCAGCTCACCGAGCTCCACCTGGACGGCAACCAGCTGGAGGAGCTGCCCTCGGACATCTTCTCCAGGCTGGGGGCGCTGCGGCGGCTGCAGCTGCAGCACAATGCCCTGGGCAGCCTGGCCCCCGACATCTTCACAGGTCTCCTCAACCTCACTGTCCTCAGCCTGGAGGGCAACAACCTGGCCACTGTGCCTGCCCTCCTGTTTGCTGGCACCCCTGGCCTCCTCCACCTCTCGCTGGCACGCAACCGGCTGGAGACACTGCCCCAGGAGCTCTTTGCGAACCTGTCAGTGCTGGAAACCCTGGAGCTCTCACACAATGCCATAGATCACCTGCCCACCGGGGCTTTCCAGGGTCTGGAAGGGCTGACAGAGCTCCAGCTGAGCCACAACAACCTCTCCAGGCTGCCGGCGGGGCTGCTGGCCGGGCTGCCTCTCCTCACGGCCCTGGTGCTGGACCACAACCGCCTGGCCCGCCTGCCTGCGGGGCTCTTCGATGCCAACGATGAGCTGGTGCGTGTGGGGCTGGCTGGCAACCCCTGGCTCTGCGACTGCCACCTCTCCTACCTCCTGCACTGGCTCCAGAGCTTTGCTGAGCCCCTCACCCACGGCCAAGCCTTCTGTGCCAACCCGGCTGCTCTCCAGGGCCGGTCCCTGCTGGAGGTTTCCCGCGGGCAGCTGCAGTGCCCGGGAGCACACGGTGTCCCCCCGGAGGAGGGCTGGGACACAGATGCTCCGGGGCAGTGCACCTACAGCGACCCCGAGGGCACGGTGAGCGTGGCCTGCAATGCCACATCGTGCCAGCAGCTGAACCTGCGCCTCCCTCCTCCCGGGCCGGAGCGGGGCCTGGGGGCGGCCTACCGGCGGGCCTGGCTGCTGCGCTCCCGCTGCGGCACGCTGCAGGTCAGCGTCCTTGTCACAGCGCAGAGAGGGAACGAGGTCACACCACCAGCACCCCTCGCCGTGCCCTGAGGCTTGGGCAGGCGTTTGCTTCTGCTCTGGCAACCTCTGGACCAGCCTGGGAAGCAAACATCTCTCCGTCTCGCTCTGCTACCTCTGCCATGGTCCCCAGCTGTCCCCGAGCTCTCCACAACAGCTGGCCTGGGGCTATTTACCCTCTCAGCTATGTGTTTCCTGTGTATTTCAAATATAATTAAAATGTATCTACTATTTCTGTGTACTAGTTCCCATGGCAGAGAGAGGAATCATTCTGTTCCTCCCACCACTGTCCGTGTGTGTGGGAGAGACAGCGAAGGCCCATGTGGTACATTGGGATCTTGCCAGGAGCTGCATGGTGGGGCATAGTGCAGGTGCCTGGGGGTGAGTAGGTGCCACTCTGGCATTCTCATGTTGTGCTCGTGTCTGCCCACTGCAGCCACCTCCCCTTGGCACCACAGAGGGAAGAGAGCTGCACCCTGGCAAAACCTGAGGGCACGGATTTGTGCTGTCCACGGGAGGTGTGGGTGAGGGCTGCTGATTGCCCAGCAAGGGGCATGAGCTGCCTGCCTGCAGGGTGAGCCCAGGTGAGCACAGGCAGGTCCCACTCCTACCATCTCAGGGCTTGGTGTACAGCCCTGCAGCCTGAACATGGAAAGTGGCAACTTTCACATAAACTTTGCCGTGAGGGTGAGTGGAACAGGTTGCCCAGTGAGGTCGTAGAGCCCCCTTCTCTGAATATACTAAAAAGCCAAGTGAACAGAGCTATGGGTACCCAGGGAACCCTACTTCAGCAGGGAGGTTGGACTAGATGGCTTCCACTGGTCTCTTCCAACCTCTCCCATCCTGGGATTCTCACTCTGACCCGTGGAGATGAGGCACAAAGTCTCAGCAGTGCTGCCCACCCGGGGGTGACAGGTAAGGCGTGTGCTCCCCTGGGAGGGCGAGGTGGGTGTACTAAGTGCACAGGTGTCTGTGTGTGTGTCCGTGTGAGAGTGTCCCTGTGTCTGTGCGTGTCAGGGCCGGCCTGTCCGTGTGTGTCTGCCCGTGCCCGCGGTGTCTGCGAGTGTTCCTGGGTGTCTGCGAGTGTCCCCGTGTCTGTCTGTCCGTGCCTGGCGGTGCTGCGGCACCATCTCGTGGCCATCGGGACCGGGCTCCGCGGGCAGAGCCGGTGCTGGGGAGCCCCGGTGGGGACATGGATGGATACGACGCTGGAAAAGGGTAAGGCTGTTAAAAATGTGCAGTAGTTTGTTTTTAAATTTGCCAAGAAAAATGCAATGAACCCCAGCAAGCAGAAGCTGAGCTCTTATAGAAGCAGGTGAAAATGGAAGAAGTTTAAATGCAATTGTTGCAATTACCCATTGGGAAGCAATGGACATCCTGGCAGTTTGCCTCAAAATGAGCATCCCTCGGGATGCCCTGCTCTAGCCAGGAGCTCTGGGTGCCACCATGGGAGGATCTTTGGCTTGCACGGGGATGCAGCACACAGCGCTGGGGTCAGCAAGGTGGAGCTGTGGGGCTGAGCACAGAGCCCGGGTGTTGTTGTATCTGTCCAGCCATAAATGTTTCACTGTTTGAAAGCGTTAAAAAATGGCTTCAGAACTGCACTTTTAGCTACATAAGGCAAATGCTGAGGAATGAAACAGCTGTCTGTTGTGACGGTGAGGGTGGTGTTTGTGAAACTGGTGAGTTATCCTGCTGGAGATACAGGACCACAGAGACCATGGCTGCAAACAGGCTGGCCTGGAGATCTTCAGCTTTCCCTGGCTGTGACCAGTCGAGTGGTGCCAGCAGATAACGCCTGGGGAGTACGTGACTGCGTCCCCTCCAAGGGGTTTCTGCCGCGGCCTCCTGCACTGGGGGCACAGCTCCCTGGCCGTCCCTTATCTCCCCACACAGACTGGTGTCCTGACCTCACGTGAAACTGAGCCCGGTGCCTGGGACGTGGATAAAGAGCTGGCCAGGTGATGAGACCCCCATCCGGTGTCCTCACTCCTCCATGGCATGGCTCGCCCCGTCCCATGGCTGAACTCGTTTGCAAGTGCTCAGCCAAGTAAGTGATGCAAAATGCTTCTTTTGCGCTCTTTAAAATGTGCTGGGAGGGGCGGTGTGGAGGGCTGTTGGTGTTTCCTTGCAGCAAGGAGCGGGGGAGGCTTCAGTGCCATGAGCTGGGACCATCTCTCCATGACTCTGCCTGGCTGGAGTGGGGGACAAGCATAGGACCACAGTGAGGGTTTTAAAAGGGTTTTGTGGTTCAAAACTGTCCATTTTCATCCTCACATCCTCAGATGTTTCTACATTTCACCCAGTGCACTGCCCCTGCATCAGAAGTGAAGCAGGCACTTCTACAGCCACAGCCACAGCTCTTCCACTTGAGTTTCCCTGGGGAGAGGATGGGCAGGGAGCAGCAGTGGCTGAGCCCTGGGGGCAGCCTGCACAACCAGTGTCACCTCCCATCCATTATCTTCAAACTCAGTGGCTTTCAGTCTCCTGTATTTGCTGATGTTTCTATGTTCTTTAAAAAAATAACTTTTCATAGAAAATTTACCCTCCTAGAATAAGATTTTTTTGCATGGCCAGCTTTGATGGTCACCCAAGAAGAAACTCGTACCTCTTTTCCCTGCTCCCACCCAGGGCTGTGAATTAAAAGTTGGAAATATGGTCCCAGTGAGGTGCTCATGGCAGTTAAACCCCAGTTAATGTGTTAGCTGAGTGTTTCCAAATGTTTCCATGGATGAAGTGGGCTCTACTAGTAGGTGTGCATCAGTGATTTCACTTCCTACCTGCAAGGTCAGAGCCCCAAATGTTGGGTGTTAAATAGTTCATCTGTGGACATTCCAAGGTTTTAATGAGCCTTGCTGTAAAGCTTGGTTGCTGTTCTCAGGTTAACTATTTCTGTCTATCAGAGCTTCATGACCAAGGCCAAAATATGGTACAATTACCAAGAATCCTAAAAAAGAAGTGCTTAGAAACCATGTTTTAAATCAGCCCCTTGAACTAAGAGAAGCAGAAATGAAATAGCAAGTCTGCCTAGCACAGTGTGGAAATTCTAAGCACACAAGGTCCTGTGGTCTTGGCTGGCTCCTGGGAGCCCTGCTGATCCCTCATTAGCAAGTGCAGGGCTGACTGCTTCTGTTGTTGCATGAATGGGCTGCTGCCCTGTGACTAACTGGACCCGCTGGGGCAGCACTAATGGCAGCAGCACTTTGCCTTCTTCACCCAGACAGGCTGAGCCTGCAGTTCAAACACGTGAGAAGGGCCAGAGAACAGACTGTCCAGCCCTTGTCCCTCCTGCAGCATCTCCCAGTGCAAGCCATGAGCTGGCTTGCCTTCCCTCTCCATCCCTTGGTACCAGCAGCAGTGAACTCGTGTAAATACTGTGTATGTTTGCTTGTCCAGTCTCTCTTTCTCATGAAATGAATCACAGTATGTGAATAGAAGAGTCCTGAGAGCTGAACAAGTGTGATACCACAGTTCATGAACTGTGGACAGAGATTTATTGCTCTTCATAACTGATTTTTGAAACTTTTTTTTCCAGAACAATGTACCAGCATTTCCTTTTCCTTTTCCTCTTGTCCTTCAATCCCCATAAATGCCAAGATCAAATCCCGGGTGAAGATCCATATGAAATGCCCAAAGACTATCAGGAGGTCTACAGAGGGATAAAAAATGATGTCAAAGAGATCCCAAAGATTGCAAAGCCCTTTGTTTCTGAGATGATCTTTGTGCAAACCAGCATCACTTCTATAAGTAAAGGCGCCTTCAGGTACATGCCCAACCTGACCAAGATTTTGTTCATTGGCAACAAGATCAAGACTGTTGAACCTGGAGCCTTTGATAATTTGGACAAGTTGAGGGACTTGGACATCTCTGGTGCCTCATTAGAAAAACTATCTGTGGGCACTTTCCAAAACCTCCCAAGTTTACAGAGGCTGGAGCTGAGAGACAGCCAGCTCAGATCCATCCCCAAAGGCCTGTTTGATGGGCTGCAAAGTTTGGGGGAGCTCTCCCTGCACATCAATGCAATCCCTTCTCTTCCAGAAGGCATTTTTGATTCTCTTGTCAATCTAACTTTTTTGGACCTGTCTAGAAACAGGATCACAGCTCTTCCTGTGAATGCCTTTAGCAAACTCACCCAGCTGCAAGTCCTCCGGCTGTATGAGAATGAGTTGGAGGAGCTCCCAGAGGGACTGCTAGACAGTCAGCTGGAGCTGCTGGAGCTCAGCCTCCAGAGGAACAGGCTCAGGGCACTGCCCCCCATGCTTCTGAGGAGCCTGCCTCACCTGGAGAAACTCCTCTTGGACAACAACCTCATCAGGGTTCTCCCACCTCAGAGCTTTTTTGGTTTAAACAAACTGAAGTTGCTGACTCTGGGCTCAAACCATATTATGGAGCTCCCCTGCTGCCTTTTTGACATCATGCCACACTTGAGGGAGCTGGATCTGGGCAGGAACAGTTTGGCCACACTTCCAGAGGGCATCTTTGTCAACCTCACATCCCTTGGCAAACTCATCTTGTCCCACAACCAGCTCTCAGCCCTGCCAAGAGGGGTCTTCACTGGGCTCAGCAAGCTCTCGGACCTCCAGCTGGACACAAATCAGCTCTCTGCTCTGGATGAAGAGGTCTTTGCTTCTCTCTCAAATCTGAAAACCCTCAATCTTCGAAAGAACCAGCTGGAGAGTGTTCCCCAAGGGCTCCTAGACCCTCTGAAGAAGCTCAGCTCGGTGTATTTGAGTGGTAACCCCTGGAAATGTGACTGTAACCTCTGCTACCTGCACCGCTGGATCCTAGGCAACAGGGAGAAGGTCAAATTGTCCACCCAAGTCTCCTGCAAGAGCCCACCCCATCTGGCAGGGCAAGAAGTAACATTGCTGAGGGACGAACACCTGATTTGCCCAGGTACTCTGCCATTTAACTCCACACCATCACAAAGGACATCAACATTCCTGTCACGTGGAGCTGTGTCCCCAGCAGCTCCAACCATGCTGTCACTGGCATCCTTTCCCATCAGGACACTGCCAACCACTCTTCCACCTGTGGTCACCTCTGCTGTGTTGCCAACCGTGCCCATGGAGGCTGCCTTCACCACTCTGTCACCAACCAAGCTATCTGAGGTCTTTGTCACCATCCCAACACCAGCCGTGCTGCAGAAGGCCTCCATCAGCACCCCCTCACCAATTGTGCTGCCAGAGACCTCCATCACCACGCCATCAACAACCACTGTGCCCAGGTCCTTCATCACCACACCATCACCAAAAGCCTTCATCACCACCTCATCACCAGCTGTGCTGCCAGACACCTCCATTACCACCTCATCACCCACTGTGCTGCCAAAGGCCTCCACTGTCACACCATCATCATCATCTGAGGTGCCCAAGGCTTCCATCATCACCCCATCACCAGCTGTTTCAACTTCAGCCATCGTAAGGCTACAGACTCCTGGGGCCACCCACCCAGAACCTGTGCCACCCACTCCAGCTTCTGCCACCACACAGGTGCCAACAAGCTCACTGGCAGCCACCACCAGACAGGAGCCTCCTGCTCTCTCAGTGCCCAGGGAGAGGCCAGCCACCATCCCACAGGGAACACCCACAACCCCCCTTGTCTCAGCTCCCTCCGTGGCTCCCTGGCCATTCCCCAGGACTGCTGCTCTGGGCACAGTCCCGCTGGCCTCCCGTTCACCATCACAGCATGCTCCTGCACCAGGCAGGGATTGGGGCTATTCCACCACCTGTGACTCGTCCACAGCTGGTGCCCAGCCCACCCCCACTGCTCCCCAGCAGGCTCCTGCCCCAGCAGGCACCGTCCTGCTCCCAACACCTCCCATCCCCGCACTATCAGACCGCACCAGCCCCTCTCCTGCCTCCCCACGCCTGACCCCCAGCAGTCATCGTGCCTGGGGCCTGTCCCTGTGGACCAGCCCATGGCAGTGCCAGGTGTCCCTGGCCTTGGGGCTGGCCATGCTGGCACTGCAGGCTGCCTGCACGCTGCTGGGAGGGGTGGTCGCCTTCCTTCTTCACCAGGACACCCGCCACCCCCCCGGGCCACCCGTGAGGCTGCTGAGCCTTCAGGCTCTGGCTGCTCCGGGGACCCCCGAGCCAGCCCCGGTGCCACCTTGAGCTTTGCTGCCCTGTATGACCTGGGTAGTGCCAGCTGTCCTCCCTTGGGGTTTGCAGCCGTGCTGGCCGCAGGGTGCGCTGTCCCTGGGATGGGGGTCCCAGCAGCCAGGCTGATTTGGGATGACTCTTGGCGATGCTGGGAGCCTGCGAGCCCATGCGCGGTGTCCCTGCCTGGCGGCCCTTCTGCCGAGGGACACTAGATGGCATCCCGACACAGGCAGTGGCTGCCACCGCCTGCCGCGGCCCCCGGAACGCCGGAGCCTCCGCAGCCGCCGGCCGGGCCCCCGCGGTCAGTCAGGAGCCATGCAGGGTCAGGAGCCCCACCCGGATTCCTCCCATCCCTGGAAGGTGCTTGCAGTCCTTGGAGGAACATATCACACCGCTTCCTGTCCCGCACCGCGTCTTGTTCCCTGTGCCACGTTACAGGATGTGTCAGTGTCTGTACCACCGTCACACAGACCTCTTCCCCTCTTCCTTTCCTCCTCCCTGATATTAAAGCTTCCTCTCTATGTCTGATGGGCTGGTGAGAAGACTGTTTTCATCCTGGGGCTTTTCTCGCCCTGACCTGTTGCTTGCTGGAGTGTGGAGCCCCCAGTCAGTGCTGGGGTAGGAGCAGGGCTGACCCTCCGCAGGCAGTGGCACTGTGTGACAATAGATTAGCTTTTCTTCCCACTCTTAAATCCCATGTCCTCCAAACCCCCTTTGTGGTGCTGCCTGCCCAGCCCCTCTGGAAGACTGATATTTCAGCATGGCTGGCATGTGCTTCTTTACCATGACCTCACCTGGTGCTGAGCCCTGGCTGCAGGATAGGAACAGCTCTCTTGGGAAACTTGGCAGGAAGGATTGATGAGAGCCCTCACCTCCGCAGTCATGGGCTCCTGCCAGGCCTAGGGAAGTGCCAAACTTAAACAAAAGTGGCTGTTCCTCTGTGGTTTCTGCCATCACAGAAAGTGTTGAAACCTTTCCTGGGAAGCTTTATTCCAGGAGAATTTGAGCTGATGAACACAGGGGTTGTTCCCTTGATTTGGGTCTTTAGGTACCTTTTTTTTTGCTCTAGGTTCAGCATTGATTTTGCCCTGTGCAAGGTAAGCTGCTCCCAAATTTGATCACAGTTTCTACAGGGTTCAACTCCTTGCCATTGCTGCTGGCACCTGCTCCATCTTGTCCTGCCTTTGGGTGGCCTTCCCCAGTTGTGTGGCATGGGGGCTACCTGGCTTGGGAGTCCCAGGGAAAGAGTCTCTGAAAAGCAATAGTCTGGACATGTGCTTCACAAGGAAAAGTGGGAAAGCAACTCAAAAACCTCGCAGCCAGTGAGCCCTGAGCACCCCAGTTCCCCTGCAAGGCCAGGGGAGGGGGAAGGGGCTTTGTGCTGGAGTGCATGCCTGCAGCTATGCATTAGGGACCTGGATATACATCCTTGCTAAGAACCTGTGCAGTGTTACAGGCCCTTCAGCTGCTCCTTGAAGTGCTGCTGACGGCTGTGAAATACGGGAGGCGAGCGGGGCAGCACATCTGGGCGGGATGGAGCGAGCGGCTCCGGGGCCGGGGCTGGCACAGCAGGTAATGAGATACAGATGAGGGGGAGGGAGTGTTTTTTCTGGCAATCCAGATGGACTCAGCTTAATACTTGATTTAGAGGGTTTGAAAGCGGGGCCTGGCTGCTGGGGAACAGACCCCGAGCACTTCCCGAGGTGATGAGGGGGGGTCTCTGCTGGCTTTTCATATATTTAATGGCCCAGCGCAGTCTAAACAGGGAAGTACTTCGGGGTGAGATTAGCACAACATAATCACATCTTAAAAGGTCTTCAGAGACACAAGGCACGTCCGCTCTCATATTAATTACTGGTTATTAATAAAGCTGGGGTCAGGCACGAGGTGTTGGCTCCGGAGCGTGCTGGGTCCCTCTTTGCAGGGAGGTGCTGTATCCAAAAGCAGCACAAAGCCCTGCAGCCTCCACCTGTGCCCATCCGGCTCTGGAAGCCAAATGGCCAACATTCCTACAGCTGCTTTTAAAACTAATTTACCCCATAATACCCCGAAAGGGCCATATCTTTCTAAGTGCCCAGAACACCTCTAAGTGCTTCAAAGTGCTGTAAAATAATAACAGCCAAGGGTGTTCTCATCACGGGAATTTGCTGCTATGATCGATTTGTAATTTGCAATGAAAACACAGCGTGCGTGTTCCCGGGGCCAGGCTGGTGCAGCTGGCTCTCAGGGAAGACTCAGCTCCCTCCACCACTTCAGGGCCAGTCCTTGGAGGGTTATAGATGGGCTGGGCTGGGAGGAATTAGCAGCTGTTCCCATTTGCCCCTGTTGAGGCCAACAGTGTACTCCAGGAGGGAAGGAGCTTAGAGGGATGCAGGGTGTCCTGGGGGTGATGTGCCTGAGCAGCCTGTAGGACATCTCAGGCTTGGGTTTGCTGCTTGCTGAGCAAGAGCAGCCAGAGAGCACATGGAGATGGGGCAGAGCAGGGGGATCTGCACCAGGGAAATCAGTGTTTGCTGCTTCAGGGCTGCAGCTCGCTGCAATGAGGGTGTGTGGCTGGGGCAGGGCTGTGGAGGGCAGGGTCCCCAGCACAGCCTCTCCACTCTGAGCAGTGCAGGCTCCCCAGCACAGCCTCTCCCCTCTGCTGTGGGCAACCCAGGCATTCCCTTTGCAGCATGCCACTGAGAAGTGCCTGATAGTTTTTTATCTCTGAATTTCCCTGGTTTCCCTGAACTCAGGTAAGATTTTAGCATTCACAGCACCATGTGCTGAGGGCTGCTCAGGATTGCCCACGTACTGAACAAGATATCACCTTGCTTTGCTCTTCCTCTACTTGCTGCTCCTTGCATAGGATGCCCCTGGTTCTCACTTTGGAAAAAAAATTTTAAGCATCCCCGTGTGGCTTCTCCATGCTGCTTGTGACACTCTCCACTTCTTCCCAGTTGCTGTGGCTGCCTGAGTCCCTCACAGCCTCAGGTGACCAATTGTTAGCAGCAGAGTCAGGACACCACACATGTGTCCTTGAGTGATGCTGGGACCAGGAGTCTCCAGCATGGCCTGGGACTCCTGCAGCTGCTGCTGGCTCTCTTCCTGCTCTGTGCAGGTGAGAAGTGGTTCCCACAGCACTGTCACTCATGCTGCAGCACTGACTGTAGCCCTCTGCATGCCAGCCATGCTGCGGGTGAGGTGCCTGTCCCTGCCACCTGCCTCAGTTCCCTTTCCTGTCCCTGGGGCACCCCATGGGCAGGAAGGGGGCTCACAAGCAAAACTCTTTATTGTGGCTCATGGGAAGGGGAGGCAATGAACACCTGCATGAGGGGATTTGCACAATAACCCGCACGAGGAGCAAGCCTGGGCCTCTGGTGGGCAAGTCTCACTGCTGGCTTGTGATGAGAACCTGTCCCAGCTCGTGGCCACGCTGCCACAGCTTCCTCCCTGCATGCCTGCCTCATGCGCTGGTGCCAGACATGTGCCAAGCTGTGCTGGAGCAGTGTCTGAAAAGCTGCTGGTGGGGTTTGCGAGGCATGGGGAGCTGTGGGCAGAGCAAGAAGGAGCTGGTTTGTCACTTGTTCCTTTAGGAGCAGGGAGATGCTGGCAATGCCACTGGAGAGGTGGGATGGGCCACACAGGACCTGCAGGTTGAGGACACGAGCTGGGGCAGCTCCCAGGCACAGGAGGCAGCTGCTGGGATCAGCCTCAGGTCTGGCTGCACAGGCATGCACAGCACTCATCCATCCTCTGTTACAGCCAGCAGAGATGGCCTGTGGGCTGCCAGTCATTGCTTAATGTGCTGCTCGATGCTGGTGATGGTTTTGAGCACCACTCCTCTGTGTGTCCTCTGGATGGTTTGTCCCCCTCTCCATCCTTCCCATACAGCATCCCTCTCCACAGCTACTCACAGTACCCATCCAGCCATGCAAGGAGCCCTGTGAGACACATGGGGCAAGAGCTGAACGGGGACATTCCTGCATTTGCTTTGCCCTTGGCATCTCCCAGCCCTCCTGCAGCAGGGGCTGGCTTCCCCAGGGGCAGGTGGGGCAGCAAGAGGACACAGATTAGGGACAAGGCTCAAGGAGATGGGGGCTAACACCCCTGGCATTCTCATCCTGTCTGCCTCCTGCCTTGGGCTGTCCAGGCTTTTATCCAGAGTTTGGGCAGGGCATGAGAGCAAGGGCAAGAAAAACAAGCTGGTGCATCCTCCCTTGGGCAGTGAGAGAGCCCGGAGGGGCGGAAGTTCCTGTTTGTTTAAGGTGCAAACAAGTGCTGTTAATCTGCTGCCTGTTTGTATTTCTTTAGAGCCCCTGAGTGTGGGGGGAGCGGAGATGGGGTCTCCCCTTTGTGCGGGGGCAGGGTCAGGCTATTGGAAGTGGAGGTGAGAAAACACAGAGGGGCAGCTGGAACCTGCTTTGGGAGGGAAAGATTTTTTTCGGCTATTTATGATAATTAGTGGGAAACGTTCCTCAAGCGTTTCAGATGATTCTGTAATGAAGTTGGGTCGAATGTTTCCGCTTTGTTCCCCTGGAACCATTAAAAATCCCCCTTCTTTGGCTGCCTTAATGCAGTGCTGAAAAGGCACAATGGCATAAAAGTGGCTCTGGGCAGGGCGGCACGCCTCCCACCCCGCCAGATAGAGCCCTTCAGAGCCCAGATTTTCTGGGTTATAAACCCCAGCACTTGTCATGTTCATGCAGAAGCTGCTGTGGATCCTGTGCCCAGGGCTCCTTCATCTCCCTAATGCTGGTCAGGGTGTGTGAGCACTACTGAGCTTGGTGTGCTCGGGGGGAGCAATGGCCAGCACAAACACAGCACAGTGACAAAGGGCAGGAACAGCCAGAGATGCCATCACTCCACTGTTACAGAAAAGCTACTTCCTGCTGTGGTTGTGTTGGGAATTTGCTGGAATGAAATGTTGCACTGGGAGAGGACCAGTCTTTATCCAGGGCAAAATGGGGGGTCCATCCCAAAGGAAAATCCTTCTGGTTCTAGGCCAGATCCTGCCCTGCCTTCTGGGCCAGGCAGCACCCAGGCACCAGAGCAGAGCAAGGGGCCTGAAATCCAGCCAGGACCCTCCAGGTGAATCATTAGCAGTCTGCAAGAGCTGGCTCAGTCTCCTCTTGCTTTTAGCAGGGGAAGGCTTTTCCAGCATATGTGATGAAAAGAAAATCCACCTGCCTGATCTCACACATCTATCAGCACTATTTCCCCAGGGATGATGTGTAAAGCTAATGGGAGCTCTCCTGCTAAAGCTGTGATAAAAAGAGAAAATGGCAAGAGCTTTTAGCATACTGGTGGGGGCTGAATGTGATGGATTTTGGCCTCCCCATCAATATTCTCGTGTGGACTCCAGTCGAGTTCAATGTTCCAGGCTGAGCACAGGGCTGCAGCAGGCAGGGGGGAGCTGCTCCACCTTTGGCTGGGCAAGGGCAGCTGGGAAGTGCTTGGGCACCCAGTGTGGGCACCCAGCATTGGCACAGTCCTGCAGCAGGAGGGAGCTGTGCCTGCTGGCCAGGCACCTTCCCTCCCCAGTCACAGGCAGTGATTGCTAACTCAGACCATATCTCCTTTAATGCCCACCCCCTGCCCTGTGGCTGGAGCCAGCACACCCCACTAAGGTACTAAATCATCCAGTTGTGGAGCAGAGGTTAAGGACTAGGAGCACACCTCCCCAGGGGCTGCCTCATCCCTCTGCCTTGCCTGCCCCTGCCATAATCAAGCAGTCATACCAGTCCCTTCACTCCTTTCAATGGGGGAAAATTTGCAAACAAATTCCTGCCAGCAGGACTTTTGAGCTCTCCTGCATGGTGGGATAAAGATACCTGTCACCTCTGCCCTGTCCCCAACACCAGCTCCTGCTGGGAGCACGGCTGGGGAGCTCTATGCAGGGCTGGTGACTCCAGCAGTGTGGGAATGGGCTGGGAGGGCTCTCAGGAAGAGCAGAAGGGCTTTAGTTTTCCTGGAGATAATGCATGGCCCGCAGTGATGGGGTGACACAATGAGCCCTGCTGTGAATTAGCTGGATCCTTACCTCGGGTTTCTGTTACGGCAGGTCCTGAAGCACCACTTGAATTATGATGCCTCTGCCAGTTCCCATGTCTGTAGTGCCAACCTTTTCTGTGGAAAAATCTCGAGATGCACAGTGAAGTTTCTGTGGGAGCTGAGGCAGAGGTACTGGCACTGAGATGAGTATTTGGATGGTGTGTGTCTGCAGGCAAGGGTAACGGGTCCTGGGCTAATTGCAGAGTGTTGGGTTTGGAGATGGGGATTTCAGTGCAGGTTGTTGCCTGCACCACGCTTTAAACCTCCACACACAAATGGCTCTCTTGGCACAGTTTGCAGCGGGAAAGCCGCTATCCTGGTGTATAGGAGTGATGATATGAAGCCTGATGGAATGTGGCAAGCCCGTGGCTTCCTGAGCACACCGCAGCTGCGGCCAAGACCCTGGCAGGCGTGTTTGGTGGAGCAGGTACCTCTGGTACCACCCTGCCAGCGCATCTCCACCCCTTCCCTCCGTCCCCCTGCCAGCGATGGCTTCCCAATGAATTATTGACATAAGTTCCCGGCAGTGGCTGCAGACAAAGGCTCAGGTACGGGCGGCAGCGTGCTCCTGACCTTTCCCAGCGCCGCACAAACGGCGGCAGCAGCACGGGGCGGGCACACAAAGGCGCTGCGCCGGCCCGAGCGCTGACCCCGCTGTGCCACAGCTACCTGCTGCTCGGCCACAATGGCCCCGCGGCCCCCGCCGGCCTGCCGGGCCCGGGAAAAAGGGCCCGAGATAATAATGAGCCTGACTACCACTGCTCTCTTCAGACAACTGAGTCAACTCCTTGGGAAGAAAGGGGAAAAAAAAAAAAATAAAGAAGCGGAAAAAAAAAAAAGAAAGAAAAACCCCTCTTGGATAATAAAGAAGTAACAAATGAAGACTGAAAGCCTATAGAAGGCGTCTTAACCCAGTGAAGAAAAAAAATGTCAACATCTGTGGAGCTGTCTGCAAAAACAGACCAAACCCCTAATGAATACCCTCTAGAAAAGACATTCACTCGAGGAAAGGCAAAAGGCTACATTTTTCTATGGAGGTATAAAGATTTTGATGAATCTGCCCTTTCCCTTTCCAGTGCAGTTGAACCAAGCGCTAATGTTCATCTTCAGCTGTATTAAAGAGTGTGGAGGGGGGCAGAGGGGGGAAGAGTCTTGATCTGAAAGCTTATGGGGAGGGTGGATTTAGGGAGCCTGGATAGACGTCTGAGCACTAAAGCAAGGAAGAAAAGCAACAGGCATTAGAGAAAATACTGTTTAACAAGAGTTTCCTTAGTCAACCCATTTGAGCAGAGATTGGTGCACCATAAACGTAATCCTCTTAGTGCTGACTTAAACGTGTTTGTACAAAACAGGGAAATATAATATGAATGTAATAGTCTCGTTTGCTAAAATGCTTAATAAAAAGACAAAAGTCCTTTATTTTGATCTTCAGATCCGGTGTGGGCTTGGGGCACAGCAGATGTTTTCTCAGAAATCTGTTTGAAAAAAAGAGAAAGAAATAGAGAATATGGTTGTGTCCCGGCTGACTGTGTCACACGGCACCTCTGCAGCTCCCTGGGTTGGTCTCTGGAGAAGGCAGCCCCTGCCTGAGGAGCCCCCAGGCTCTCCAGAGTGCAAGGGGATCCACTGGGGCTTGAACCTAAAAACACTTGGTGGGAAGTGCTTGGTGAGGCAGGTTTCAGGTGAGGGGACACAGGCAATTTTCTTTGCTGTGTCCAGAAGTTTTTTGGGGGAAACAGAGCTAAGGAGTAGTCCCCAACTGGAAATATTGCAGAAAAAAGTCAGGCTCAGACCCAGCCAGAGCTGTTGTGGAGGGACCATAGCAGTTGTCCTAGGTGCATCCCAGCTTGTGCTATGGACACAGTGGGGAAACCAATGGCTGGAGTTGTTGTAATCACCATCCTAACATCTACATTAATCAAGATGAATTTGAAAGATGTGAACAAAATGTTGCAGGTTTTTTTATCTTTTTTTTTTTTTTTTTTTTTTGTTCTACAGAATAATCACAGACAATACTAAACTGAAATGGCAATATTTGGGTTTGACTTTGCTTGATAAACATCTATTTAACATTAGCCAGTACGACTGTACAGCATCAACACTAACTGAAAGCCAGAAACCAGTAACATATTGTGTTTTCCTCAGTGATTCCCACACAGATATCATCTTGCCCCAGGAAATTATGGTTCCCTCTTGGACCAGCCTGGGTATGTGCTTGGTGGCTTACAGGACTTGGGTCAAATCTTGAACCAATGCCAGGGTTTGTGCCACAGGTTTTGGTCATGCCACAACGCCCACATGATGCCTGGAGATGAAGGGGTGAGATGGGGACAGGGCTGCTTGCTTTCTGCTGCAGTAAATGTCAGCACAAACTAGGTAAAACTTGTTTCCTGAGGAAAATTTCCACTCTAATAAGAAAAGAAATGCCCTGTCTATTTTGGAAGCACATCAGATGTTTTCTGGTATGGTCCACAATGTGTGCAGCGAATGCAAGGCATTTTTCTGTGGAGACCAGCTATTTTCCACAATAACAACATATTTTTGTTTAAAAAAAATCATCTGTTCTCCCAATTAAGAAGAAAGAAAAAAGGCTTTGAAAGCAGATAGTTTCTGCCTGGCAGGGTCCTGTGCTTGGGCACTGCAGCAGTGAGCAGGGATGGAGCACAGCCTGGAGGGGAGCCTGGGAGTGGGAGGGCCAGGTGTGTTGGTACCTGGGCCTGGCTCCTGTCAGTGGGTATGTGCAGAGGTTTGATGCCATGGGGTTCAGGTCCCTGGCACCAACCATCACCCCCTCTGTCACTTGTCACCAGGGGGGGAGTACGACAGGTTCTGTTTTTCCCACCAGGCACCTGCTTGGGAAGTTCTGCCACGGCCACCAAGACAGGTGGCAGGTCCAGGGAGAAAAGAGGGGCCAGGCGAGTGGGACCGTGCCTATAATGGTGTTCATTCAGGTCTGTGCAGCCAGATGTGATGGCTGGTAAGCTCTCGTGCTGGTCATGAAAAATCAGTCCTGGTTTAGGTGTGAACTGGTGAAAAAAGACTTAAACCAACTGACCTGTTGCCTGCAGAGCATGGATACATTTTTTATATTGGGAAAATAGGAGATGTGTTAATTGTATCTATCTATCACTTTTTTTTTTTTGGAGGCTGCTTCCGTGGCTAAGGGAAAATGAAACATGAGTGGCTTTTCCACAGGGCAAGGAAGCTCTTGGTGCTCAGGGCTGCTCCTTGGGGCAACAGTGCCCTTGCTCTGCTCCAGGGAGCAAACCCCATGTGTCACATCTTCCCAGGAGCCACAGGAGGCACAGGAAGTGCTGGAGCAAGGCAGAGCAAAGTCTATCAAAACAGAGCCAAGGAGCCAGCAGTTACTCGCTGTTTCCCAGTCACCCCTTGCACCCTGAACCTGCCAGGGGGAGGGCAGGGTGTGTGACCCCATGTCCGGGAGCAGGGGGCCGAGCCCGGCCCGTCGGGGCTGGGGCAGATAAATGCCAAGGGCTGAAAAGCACAGCAGCCCTGGGGGCAGGGGCGGCATATCCTTGGTGCCGCCCCCTGCTTCCTCGCAGGTCTGCTTTGTTTCTCTCTCTATTATCCCACTGGTGACAGCAGAGCCTCCAAACCCTGCTCCGTTTCCTTCCGGCACACCTGGTTCCCGAGCCCCATGTGCTAAAGGCACATCTCCTCACCAGCAACGTCGTTACTGTAACGGGAACAACGCAGTTTACAGCCCAATAAACCCCGGGTCCTTCTGTGCAGGCTCCCCTTACGCGATGCTAATGCTTACAAGATGTGCAGCGCTGCGGGACGGCCCCGGGAGCCAACGCCCAGCGACCGCCTCGTGTTTTACACGGCTCCCTTCGCTAATGGATCCCAGGGACGAGCCCGCTGCTCTGGGCAGCCCCGCGGCCGCCGGGCGCCAGCGCCCATCGCGGCTCCGAGCCGCCCGGAATGGGGACCCGGGCCGAGCCACCCTCGGTCTCGCGGCTCAGAGGGGCCGGGGATGTTGATAGCCCAGGATCGGACACAGTTCGGGGGTGCCGGGGATGTTTGTAACCCAGAGTCGGACACAGTTCGGGGGTGCCGGGGATGTTTATAACCCAGAGTCGGACACAGTTCGGGGATCCCGGGGATGTTTGTAACCCAGCGCCGGCCGCGGCTCGGCGGGATGCCCGGGCACCGGGGGAAGAGCGGCATTGTCTCGCAGCGGCGTTGTGATCACACACTGCGTCTAACGTGATTTACATCCCATATTCGACCTCTGGCGACTTCAAAGCCTGGGCGAGAGGGGGATTAAGTGGAGGAGCTGGGGCCAGGGGAGCCGGGGAGTGGGGGCCTGGCTCACCTTTGAGCTCCCGTCATCCCCTCCCCGTGCGGACCCGGGATAATCATCTCCCTTTGTGCTGCCGGGGAAAGCCGGGGTGCAAACACAGGAACCTTGTCAATATTGGTTTTTGAGAAGACTTTTTTTCTATTCTCCCATGTCTGGAGTTTTTGTACCCAAATCCCTCCGGGGCTTCCCAGTCTTCCCCTGGGAAATCGTGATCCCAGGGGTCCCTGCTAACACCAGCCATTGATTGAAATTTCACACCCACCTGTTTGCACACAAGATTTAATTTGGTTGATTCTTCATGCCCTTTTCCTGCTTAATCGTCAACCTATTGACCTTAATATTAAAAGGGGCTAAGGGCGAGGGAGAGAGAGACTACATTTCTGTAAAGGAACAAAAGCTGCCAGAGAATAAAGTAGGCACAGCCAGCCCTGAGCTAATGAGTCCCCACCACACGCAGGAGCAGGAAGCCCTATGTGCTGCCCCGGGCTGGTGTCGTGCTCCTTGTGACAGGACACGTCTCACCGACCATCCATTTGCTCACTGCCCTTTACAGGACCCACAAGTTTGATTCATGAGGGATGGGAGACCACTCTGGCTGAGCCTGGGCACCTACCAGCCTGCTGGGGCTGCTTTCCCCCTGCACTTGTGTAGGGTTGCACATGTGCATTCTGCACATTGCAGAATGGTTTGCTGAAATGTTTCCTGTTCAGTGGAAGATGCCATAGGATGGAGGAAACTTGGCTCCAGCAATGCAGCCAAAGGAGCAGCAGTGGACACAGGTCAGGAGTATCCTGCACACCTGCTTGGCTGTGCTGGTCTGTGCCTTATCTGGGTGCTGTGGTGTGGCTCCAAAACACACATCAAAGCAGCCTCGTGCCACAGCCTGGCCCCAGGGTAATGCTGCCCCCAAGCCCTGCTCCAGACCCGGTCCTGCGATCTGGGGCTGGACCAGCAGCCCAGCTGTGCATCCTGTCCTGCAGCACGTGTCTGTCCCAGTGCAGTGGCCAGGCAGCCTCCCTGCTCTCAGGCTGCTCCCACGCTTGCTCTTCCTCAGAGCACAGGCAGGGGAAGGGCAGGAGAAAAGACTCTGGGAGCCCATAGAAGTTGGAGTGAGGGAAACACAGCCTTTCAGAGCTCGGTGGAAGCAGGGGTGGGACTGTCCTTTCCCGCTGGCTGGACCGACAGGATGCACAGAGACCCGTGGGATGCTGGGCTGTTCTGGGAATCCGGGGGCAGCAGGAGGGGCTGGGTGCACCAGCAAAGGCAGGACGCAGCCCCACATGTGGTTGTGCACACCCATGGGGACCAGCACCAGCTGCTCCTTGCCAGAGGCATGTGTCCAGGCCAGAGGTGGGACTCCAAGTAGCAATTTTGGATGGGAAATATCAGCCAGCCCAGACCCTGGAGGGCTCTGGCCACTTTCCACACATTCCCCTCTTTCATGGGGTAGAGTTTTTGGCAGTTTCTGCACTTGCAGATAATCTGCCTGCTGGAAAACCAAAAAGGAAAAGGAGGACTATTTTTTACCCGGCTCTGCCTTGGCTGACGTGAAACCGGAGCTGTGTGGGAGCGGGCGGGCGTGTGGCTGTGCTCACACGTGTGTGTGGCGAGCTGCCTGTCCCAGGCCTGGCTGGGGCCGTGCTGGGGGAGCCTGTGGGTGCGGATGCATGTGTGCCTTCCCCAGGGGACTGCCTTGGGCTGCAGAGTGCGGTCGTGTTTATTTAATATCTGACGTCCCTTCTGTCTTCAGCACTGACATCCATTAACGAGTGTCTGAGCACTCATTGCTCAGACAATGAGCAATGGAGCCCAGATGTTCCCTGGCGGTGGCCTCCCTTCCTTCACCAGTGTTATGTGGGTGATAAAAAATCCAAGGGGGATTTTTTTTGGCCAATGTTGTTCCAGGGCCATTCCAGGAGCGCGTGGGGGGGCTTGCAGGTCAGTTAACCCAGGGGGGATGCCCACACACAGGCAGCTCCTGGCCCAGCCCCTCTGAACTGGGAGCTGGGCACAAGCAGCATGGGTGTCAGGGTGTCAGGGAGCAGAGGCTGTGCAAAGTGCAGGAGGTGAAAGCAACTGGCAGCTGGGCTGATCTCCAGAGCCTCCCCGAGCACCTCCCTGCCCCAACTGCAGCAAAAGGCTTCTGCCGGCTGTGCCCGGCTGCCATGCTGCTGGCATGCTCCCCTGCCAACCAGAGATTAACACTGCAGCCTGTCACTTCAGAAATACCCTCACCCATGAAACAGGAGACAGACACGGCCTTATCAGAGAGCCACAGTGCTGCTGGGGCCCACACACACCCAGCTGAGCACCAGGCTCTGGCTCTGAGGCTGCACAGGCACTGTGGGTGCCCCCAGGATTTGTGCTGTAGAGGTGCAGCAGGGTCAGTGGAGTACTCCTGACTGGTTTGTGAGGGCTGAAATGGCACAGGAAGGCAGCGTGCCCTCTGTGTTTCTGCCATCAGTAGGACATGCCACCAAGGAAGATGCTCAGGAGGCATGCTGGGGTAGCCCGACTTCTTGCTTTGGCAGGGGCTTAGTTTGCACCCAGTGCTAATGATTAGACATTATTCTTTAGTTGGGGATGAATAATTAGAACAAATGGTACTAGAGACTAATGTGTGGGATGGTGTTATTTTTAGAAATTGTGTCTGTCGTGGTGGCATCACTTCCTAAGGGGACGCGCGTGACAGGGAGCACAACCAGCAGATCGGCCTGACCAGCAAATAACCCCTTGCACGGTTTCCATATTGCCTTTTTAAACAGGAAGGGAACATGATACAAACGCTATGCGAATTATGATCTGAAAAGTTTTCCTGGCAGGTTGTCACATGAGTTGTTAGTGTCATTCTTTGACATGCACACTCAAAGCCTTTCTGCACCAGTGCCTTAACCCTCTCACCCCTCGAGAGGGCTGCCAGGTTGGAGCTTTTCTTCCCTGCCTTTTGGATCTTGCCCTTTTCTTAGGTACTCTGAGATGTGATTTCACACCAGTTCCTGAGCAAAAGCTCCCCATCTGCTTAATCTTGGGTGCAGCTCGAGGGGCTGGTGAGCCAGGCCAGGCAAGGAGACATCATGCTCACCCTGGGGCTGCCAGGCTGGGAAGTGGCCAAACAATTCCTCCTGTGCATCACCACTGCCCTGCCCCAGAGCATCGTCAGCCCCTGAAACCTTGCCCAGCCCAGGCCAGGAGCGTGTGGGGCCCACTTGAGCCAGCAGGGCCGTGTGTGTGGGCGGAGGTCCCTGCCTGCGCGTGTCCTCATCTCCTTCTGGGCCGCCTTGGCCGCGCTCTGCGCAGAGCCCAGCTGCACTCTGGCCAGGGAACATCCGCTGTGGAAACCTGGGAGGAGCTGACAATCCCCAAAGATTGGCTGCACACCCAGCCAAGCAAGAGCTGCTGGCTTCCAGCCTAATTCATTGCAAATGTGCTTCCATGTGGTTCCAATCTGGAGCCCTGCTCCCCCCGTGCTGCCCCCCCGGGTTCGGCAGGGGCCGGGAGCAGCCGCGCAGGGCAGAGCCGGGAGCAGCCCAGTGCTGGCCCGGGCACACAGCAGCCTCCTGGGCTCCCTGGCCCCAGGATGTGTCCCCCAGCCAGCTCCCTCCTGGGAGTCACAAGGAACCTCCACCAGGCTGTGAGAGAAGTTCACAGAAAATTCCTGCTGGGGACACAATGTCCGGAATGGTCCTCACTCGCCTGCAGCCCGTGGAGGGACTAACATCACTGGTTTGCCCTTAGCCCAGCCCCAGGCATCACCTTCCCACCGGGATTTGATTTTCCTCTGCCAAAGGGCTTTTGGCAGGCGGCACTGGGCTGGCAGCCAGCAGTGCCCAGCATCCTAATTCAGCCTTCTCTTCACCCTCCCCAGCTGTCCTTCTGTCGTTATGGCTGTGGCTGCCCCCTCGTTGTCCTTGGGCACAGGTGGGCTCTGTGGGCACACACCCCTGTCCTGCCAGGGCTTGGGGCAGTACAGAGATAAGCTGGGCCCTGCTGGCTGCTGCCAGGGCTGACTCCGGTCCCTGCTCTATCCTGGCTTTGCTGTGCTGTGCCCATCAGCCCTTGGGACAGCCAGGGACACAGTGTCACCCTGTGCTCCCCTTCCACGATGGCTGCAGCAGAGATGTCCCAGGGCAGCGATGGGCTCCTGAGCCCCCCTGCTCCTGCAGTTCCTTGCTGTACTTTGTTTTCCCCAGGAACATCTCCCACAGGAGCAGAGCAGCTCTCTCAGCCCCTCAGCACAGGTGTTGTGGGGACTCAGGACCAGGGAGATCCCAGCATACACCCTGGTGCACAGTCCCAGCATTGCCAGCCAGGTCTTCTCCTTGCCCAATGCATGCAACATATATTCACTTCAGATCTTCTCCCTGAGGGTCCTTCCTTATCTTCTGGGGTCCTTGCCTATGTCCGGCAATACCCCTTCAGTGCTGCCAAGAAACTTTAAGCTCAATTTAAAATGACTCAAACATCCTCTCCCCACCAGCTTGTGCATTTGAAAGGAGATTGCATCAAAGCTTCAAAATAGTAATTAAAAAAATTGCTCATTAATCAAAGTTGTGGGCCCTCTCCTCTTTTGTGTTTATCGCAGAACTAAAAATGCCTGGCACAAGGCTAACCCTCAGAGCATTGAAATAAAATGGCATAAAATGAGTTCAGCTCTCCTCAGGTTTCAGAAGAAGAGGGGTGAAGCATGTGGGGGAGTGAGCAGAGCTGGGGCCGGCACCTGGAATAACATTTTTGGTGTTGGTGCAGGAGAGGAAAAGGAAATGAGCAGTCAAAGAGCTGGGAGCAGCACGGTGGTGGCCGGGCAGGCTGGGCTGTGATGGGCATGGCATCCCCCTCACCAAACTGAGAGCCCCTGCAGGCAGTGCTGTGCTGTGCCGTGCTGTGCCGTGCTGTGCCGTGCCATGCTGTGCTGTGCTGTGCCGTGCTGTGCTGTGCTGTGCTGTGCTGTGCTGTGCCGTGCCGTGCTGTGCTGTGCTGTGCTGTGCTGTGCCGTGCTGCGCTGTGCTGTGCCGTGCCGTGCTGTGCTGTGCTGTGCTGTGCTGTGCTGTGCTGTGCCGTGCTGTGCCGTGCCGTGCTGTGCTGTGCTGAGCCGTGCTGTGCCGTGCTGTGCCGTGCTGTGCCGTGCTGTGCTGTGCTGTGCCGTGCTGTGCTGTGCTGTGCCGTGCCATGCTGTGCCGTGCCGTGCTGTGCTGTGCTGCCTCGGCTGTGTGGCCCTCCGGGCAGCCTGCAGGGCCCAGAGCAGTGCCAGGAGTCACCAGGACATGTCGCTGTGGTGGGGCACATGAGGAGATGGGGTCATTCTGCCTCCAGCCATCAGGGTGGGTCCAGGCGCCAATGAAGGGGAAATCTCCCTGCCAGTGCTTTTGGGCCCTGGGAAATTAGCATCTCAGCTGAAATAGAGCAGCAGGGAGAATTGGGGAGGCTGTAGGACAGGGGTGATCACTGCCAAGGCTTTTGCCACTTGCTGTCACAGCAAGGCGATGCTGGTATGGGCTTGGGTGGACCTTGCAGAGCACGGGGTACATGGGAAGCTCCAAACCTACATGGCTGGATGCCCTCCCTCCACAAAGAGCCGAGCTAATCTCGTTGATGGGACTCAGGGCTGCCATCAGCCTTGCAGGGGCAGTGTTGGGGTCTGCACTGGGGCAGTGGGTGAGAGCTGATGCCTGATGTGAGGTGTTCAGCCCTTGCTGCTCTGGAGCTGCTGTGCTGGAGTGCTGCTGCCCTGGTGCAGCCAGGCGTTGTGCTTGCCTTTTTAAGATCAGAAAGGTTTTTGGGCTGACACTAGCTCTGGTACGCAGAGGAAAGTGTACAGCAGGGTAATTAAAGTGTAAGAGCGAGGCTGGGTTTGCCTTTAATGGCTTGCAGCTGCAAATATTTTTGTCTTCCCAAGTCCACTTGTAAGCTGTCTAGCTGTATTTCTCATCCTGGCCAATTAGATTCCCATGTGTGCTGCAGAAGTGGAAATATAGAAAGTGAATAATCCTCCAATTCTGCTCTTTGCTGCAGAGGCCTTTGAACCTCTGGCTGCCGGGGCTCCCTTCCACCCCGGCCCCATCACCACTCTGGCCACCCCTCTCCATACCAGTCCTGGCTCCCCTCTTTGCAATCAAACTTCAGCAAATCTGCTTTGGGCATCACCATGATTCATCTTCAAGCTTTTCTGATCAAAGCTACAGGCTGTTTCTCCTCCCTCCCCACCCCCTTTTTGCCGAGCTTTACAGCAATTTTCCCTTTTGGATGCTGGTTTTCTGCCAAAAGTTCCACTCTAAAATCAAAAGGGGCAGTCCATTAATACCGGGCAGCTGTAACAAGTACACTATTGTGTTGTCTCTTCCAAGGTACGCAGGATTTTTAATAAACTGTGGGGTGTGGAGAGCTGGTTGCCTGCAAGAAAGGGGAGGCAAAGGAGGAGGAAGAGGGAGCTGGCAGAAACTGCAGTACCATAAATGCAGCCCAGAGGTGCAGAGCCCATGGTGCTTGGTGCTGTGTGGTGGTGGGAACAGTGCAGGAGGCACTCGGCAGGCTCCCGGCTCTCTTCCAGCACCAGGATCAGGTATCAGTGGGGAAACGCTGCTCCCTTTGATCTCTGTGGGCTGACCAGGCCCTGTGCCAGCACCCATGCTGTGGAAACAGGCGGCCTGCCCTGGCTGCCCTGTGCTGGAGCCACGGCTGCCGGGGCGGCTCACTCCAGGGCACCCACGCACCCGCTGGGAGGCTGCTGGGGAGATTTGATGAGTGCAGCGGGGTGCAAACCTGAAACAGACCCTTGTTCAGTCAGGTTTGGGTCTCTGGGAAACATCCGTGTTATTCTCAGCCCAGCTGGGGAAGGTCTCCAAGACCTTCCCTGTCTCATTCCCCACGGGGGACATCAGCCAGCAGCCAGTGGGGCCACATGCAAACTGCCTTGTCCAGTCAGGAGGTGTGAATGATGCCCCTCGAGCTCCCAGCAGCCATAGCCAAGCTGCTGGAGACAGGTGGGCAGAGCAAAGCCCAGACAGGGCTGCCAGAGCAGCACTCCTTTCTGCAAATCCCTGGAGATCCTGCCCTCTGCTCCTGTGGGGAGCACCCTATGGCAGGGGGCTGAGGGCAGGGAGGCAGGTTCCTGCACCAGAGTTTGGGAGCAGCGGGGCAGAGGGGCTGACACTGTGGGCTCACCACTGCAAGTCAAGGTGAGGCCGGGCTGGGAGCAGATGGGACCTGCTCTGCTGGTGAAAGAGCGTTTCTGCTATTTATGCTAAGCGGTGGGAATGCTTCTCAAGCATTTCGGATGGCTCTGTAATGAGGCCGGCCTAAATATGCCAGCATTGTTTGTGCTGGACAATTAAAAGCTCCCCCTTGCCACATGAACGGTGTCTCTGGTGGCGGAAGGGCCCGGGAAGGCGCGGGCGAGGGCAGCCACAAAGCCCGCCTTTTGTTCCGTGCTCCTTTGAACCCGCTCAAAGCCCCCGTTTCAAGGGGTGGCTTTTGTTTCCTTTTCAGCGGGCCTGAACCCAGAGCCGCCTGTTGTTTAGCAACACAGAAATGTGACCTTAATTGACTCTGCTCTCGGGTGCACTGTGTAAATCACTTCTGGCACCCAGGGGAGTGCGTGACGTGCCCCCCTCGCTCCGCAGCGCCAGTACAGCCGGGAGCATCCTCCCTCCGGCCGCTCCTGGTGCCTGGCAGAGTGGAACCCAGCTCTGTGCATCATCCCCAGCTCACAAGCTGGCAGAGGAGTGGGATGGGAAATGGGGCTGGGAATACTCCTATCTCCATGGCAAAGGGTTTCCCATTTTCATGGGAGTGCTGATAAAACTGTTTCCCTCCGTTCTTCAAACTCTCTTTGCAACCCAGTGCCTCCTGCTTGTGTTTACGGTCCAGCTGGGCCGGCGAGCCTCTTCACCTGCCTTCCCTGGGACTCACCGGGTTAAAGCTTATTGCAAGATAAATTAAAAGATGATGATGATGAAAATGATTAAGCGATGAAAAGGTAACAACTCCTCCTGTGAACCTCTGACACACACTTAGCCAGACGACCTATTTGTAGGATACCAGGGGGCTGATACATTAACAGATATAATTTGCGGTCTCCCGAGGAGAGGTTAAGGACTGGGAGCACGGCTCCCTGGGAGCCGCCCCGTCTCTCCACCTCGCCTGCCCTGGCCTTAATCAAGCGATCATCTCAGCCCGTGCCTCGCTGGCCCCCTCTCTTCTTTCAATGGGGGAAAATTTGCAGACAAATTCCTGCCAGCGGGACGTGCGAGCTCTCCTGCGTGGTGGGATAAAGATACCTGTCACCTCCACCCGGCCCCGCCGCCGGCTCACGCTGGGAGCGTCGCTCAAGGAGCACCATGCTGATACCCTTATTTGATTACGCCTCTTCATGCCTTCCTCTGAGCGGGAAGAGCTATTCAACAGCGGCACCGCCGCGCTCCCAGCACGGGCTGGCCCCGCTGCTGGCCTTTTGTTAGCCCTGCTGGCAGCACGCCGGGCATCGGGGCTGCACACAGGGTCCTCACACCACCGCCAGGGCCACGGCTCTTCCCAGGGCTTTGCAACAAGGCCTTGGCCAGGCTGTCGGTTTTTAACTAGAAAAATTGCAAAAATGAGGGGATAATAGGATTTAAATAGAAATATGAATGGCTTCATGAGATAAGGGCTCTGTTCTTCCTGCTTCACCATGCTTTTGGCATGATGGAGATGGGGCTGCTCAGTACCTGTTATCTGCATCCACTGGGAGATGCCAGGGACACATTATCAGGATCTGCTCTGGGTGCTGCTTGTTGCTGGGTGATCCAGCTCCTCTGTGGCCTCAGGAGCTTTTGGTCAGGTTTGTGAGCTTGCAGAGAGGGGATCAATTGTCCCTCTGCTCAGGAGTTGTAATATCAGCATCTGGAGATCCCCTGGGCACCAAGAGCTGCAATCTCAATGGAAACACCATTTTTCAGATTCCCTGGCCAGAACCATGCACCCCATGTCTACCCTACCCACTCCTCCTGAGCAGTGCCACATGTTCTCTGCTGTTTCCCAAGGACCAGCAGTGATCACCTCACTAGATGAGATGTGTCCTCTGTAGCCCAAGCAGAGAGGACCCAATGCTGTCTCAGCTCTGAGCCTTTCTGCCATCCCTGAAAGTTTCTTGTAGCTTATGTTGAGGTAAAATATGTCGCTCCAGGTGACACTGAGGTGTGAGTTCCCAGCCAGCCCCAAAGCAACCTGGGGAGGGCAGCTTGTGTTCCTGCCTCCCCTTCAGGAGTTAATCACTTGGACTGCTGGAAATGTGGAGCAATTGGCTCTTGTTTTGCCTTTCCCTGCTAGATTAAAGAGCTCTTAAGTACCTGGTTCGTTATTTCTGCCAGGATACTTTCAAACCAAGGTCCTTGTGACTGTAATCAAGCCACCTCTTGATCTTCTTCCTGATAAACTGAGTAGGCTGAGTGTCCCGTCTGCCTCCATCGGAAACGTCCTCAGTCCTTGTCTCGCTCTCCTGGGGTTTCTCTGCAGGCTCTCCAGCCTGGGCACAGCCTGCTTTGGCGATGGCTTCAAGTGTGTCAGGATTGGACTTGTTGGTGCAAAGCTACTCTCCTGTCAGCTCCTCCAAAACAGCCCTTAAGTCTTGCAAAGCCAGAGGTGGAGGAACAAACAAACAAAAGGCTGCACAAACCTCCCTGCCTGCACAGCTGCAAATCCCCCCACGAAGCCTGAGGTCTTTGGGCATCTGCCCCTTTTCCCCTTCCCCACACCAACGTTTACTCAGCACAATCCCCCCTAAAATCTCCCTTCAGTGACTTCTGCTTTGTGGGGCAGGAGGAAGGCTCTGCTGCGATGAGCATGGCTGGGGCTCAGCATCTCAGGAAGTGAGGGGCCTCTCCAAGCTGTCAGGGAGGGAACCAGTGAAGGCCAGCCCTCACCCAGGGATCACATCCACCCCATGATCCTCAACACTAGCTCCAGGCTCTCAGAGAGCCCCAATGGCTCTGGAGCCAATTGCTGCCTGTTTCTCACCTTAGAAGCTGATGGGCCTACACATGGCTGGCTGGAGAGAGGTGACCTGGGTGAGCAGTGCAGCAAGGATGACATCTGAGACCTTGCATAGAAGGTGTCACCTGCAGGAGCCCAGTCCCCTGAGCCACACTGCAAGCAGTGCCTGTGGTCTTCGGCAGCTTCGCAGTCACTGTGCAGAGAAGTGCCAAATGGGCCAAATCATCATTTGTGTTTGTACAGATAAAATGAGTCTGGTAGTTAATTAAAGTAATCTTCAGTATCTTGCTTTTGACTGAAATAGCCTGCAATACATGTTGCAGGTGTTATGCAGACTGGGGCACCTCCTGCCCTGCAGGGAGCATCTCCCAGTCCCTGGTGCTGAGCTGGCCCTGCCACCCTGTGCACTTACTGCCCCGGCCAAAAAGTGGCATTTGCAGGGCTCAGGTCACTGCCCCCAGCACAGGAGCTCTCGCCTGAGCCCCAGCAGCACGTCCTGCCACCGGCACCTCCTGAAAGAGACCTTCCGCTGCAGCCCCAGCCCTTTGTCCACAGGGATAATTGGAGGGAGAAGTGAACGGGGCTGTAATGAATTCTGCAGCTATTCAACAGGGCCGGGAGGCAGAAAGCTCCCTGCTCCTGACAAAGTGCTGAGGCTGCTACTTCCATTCTGTGTCCAGAGGGGAGGTCTCTGGAGGGCAGCTCACTATTGAGGAGGCTCTGGGGTTGAAACAACACCCGGTATCTGAAGTTTTACTCTTTCTGTGCAAACGTGCTCTGACGTGGCTGTGCACAAGGTCCTTCCCTGCTTGGGGCTTGGCAAGTCTGCAGCTGTTGGTACTTCCCAGCACACGCAGTGAGGTGTCAGGGTGTCCCCATCACGGTGTTCTGCTGACACCAGCCTCAGTTCTGCTGCCCTTCTCCCCAGGCTGCTCTCATGGGCTCTGCCTGGCCAAGTATCCATTCCCTTATCTCTGGGGTCCCATGCAAAACTTCCTCAGTGACTCCAGAGACCAATACCTGTGCCACCCCAGCACCCAACAGCACACACACAGCTCCCCCAGACCCCTGCCAGGGGCTAGATTGCCCCCTTCCCATATTTTTGGGCAGGATGGAGCAGCTCTGGAGGGAGTATCCAGTTTGGGTGTGGATGGAAAATCTGTGCTCCTCTTTCCAGGCATCCTGAGGCTGTGAGGGCTGGAGGGTGAAGTGTCTGTGTGGTCCCTCCCGCGCAGGCAGACCCTGCCGAGGGCAGCGCCTCTCCCACACGCTCCCGCCGGTAGCTGGCCGTCTGCAGACATCTTGCATCACTTTGCTCAGCCCTGCTGCAGCTGCAGCCGAGCTCCTGCTGGGCTCTCACACTCAGGGTGGGGTTCCCCTTTCTCCAAAGCCTCCTGGCAGTATCTGGCTGGAGGCAGGGACACTGTCAGGAGCAGTCCCCTGCAATGCTGGGCCGGCTCTGGTGCAGAACCTGGGTCCGTGGTGCCTGAGCCCTTGGGGAAAGCTTTCTGTCACCTTGCCAAGGCTGCAGAGGGATTGGTGGCAGAAAATCTGGAAGCCTGTGCAGGGGTTGGCCTCCTGCACATGAAGGCTGGAGAGGATGAGGGAGTGGCCAGCTGCCTCCCTGGTGCAGACAGACAGCGAGCCTGTGTCACAGGGCAGTCTCCACGGACGGTGCTGCCCTTGCATGAGATGCATCGTCCTATTTTACAGCCAGATGCTCTTGAAGCAAATGCATAAGTAACCCCCTTCTCCTTCCTGCCATTGGGATGACACAGTTTCAGACCTTGGAAGGGGTTTTAGCTCTTTTGTCTGTGGCCCAGTAAACCAGGTGAGCATGCAATCAGCAAACTGCTGGCAATTACAGCCATCACCAATTTCTGCATCAGTGCCATAAACAAGTGGGAGGGGGAACCCAGAGTACAGCACCCTGAAGACCAAGAGAAGACAAAGAGGACTATGTTCCAAGGTTTAGATGAGGCTGCAGGCATCCCTAGGACCCAGTGCTGTTTTTCCCAGCACATGGTGCTCTCATAACACCTTTGCTCAGTGGAACTTACCAGGCTGTCTCAAGCCCCAAGGAAAGCCCTCATGACCTTCCTGGGAAATTACTCCAGCAAACAATAAACTGGCTTGTGTTTACCTTGAGAGGGGTGTCTCATCGGGCTTTAACACAAGAGGGACAGCTCTGAGCTGTGAAATGTGGCTGACACCAGAGCCATGGCTGGAGCAACCCACAACCACCAGCACATGTGAGGGACCAGCTGGGTCTGAGCCTCCCTTGTGAAACATGGGAGGCCATGGACAGTCCATCCTGTCAGACCTTTTCCTGTCCTTTTTCACATGGGTGAAGGTTAACTATGGCGTGCTTCTCCAGACTGGCAAACACTGAGCGATAAGAGAGCCCCTCACCCTATGCAAGATCTGCAGTGGGGGTGAGGATGGGGGAAGAGGGAGTGGTGACTGTGCTGTGGGCTGACCCAGCCTGGGAGGAGCTTCCCAAGAGGTCTCTGTGACCCTCGTGCTCACCGTGACACTGGCTGAGCAAGCACAATGCAGCTCTCAGCCATGCCCCTCTCCCCTTTGCCTGGCTTTGGGCTCCCATCCCGCAGCCCTCATCCATTACTTCAGCCGTGGGTGGCCATGGTGGTCCAGCTCCTCACCCCTTTGAGGAGACATGACCCCACTCAGCCTGTGCCCAGCACCAGAGCCACTCTCAAACCCAAAGAGGCAGCACTGCAGGCAGGGGCTGCCTGCCCGCAGGCTCTGCCTGCAGCCTGCCCGCACGCAGCTGAGCCCAGCGGGGAAGGCAGGGAGCGCCAGCCCCGGCTGTGAGCACAAACATCTGCTTGGAGCCTGCTCAGAAACACCAGCCCAGGCTGTCCAGCTGCCAGCCTCTCTGTTTTGAAGCACAATAAAAGCTGAAGAGTGGCTGAAAGGAAATACCCCGTGGGAAGTGCAGAGCTCTGTACTGTGGGACACAGCAGCACTGATCCCACAGTGAGGAGCCAGGCTTGGCTGCAGGGAGCAAGGAAGTATCCATCAGGCCTGTGGGAGTCTTTGCTGTGAGACCCTTGTGCAGCTGATGACCAATGAGAGCCCTCCCAGATGCAGAGCTAGGGATAAGTGCTCTGATTTCCCTGTCCATTCACCCTGCAGGGGACTGGTCTGGTTGGAAACACTGCTTACTGGAAGGATGTGTCCTGATGCACCATTATCCCAAAGCTTCTCCTTTCCTTCCAGGCTCATTATCTCCCCCAGCACCCACTGTGATGCAGCCCTGAGGGATGTCCTGGCCCATCTTCCTCAGCCACGCAGATCTCCAGCATTGCTTTGCATTTACATGTTGCTGTCGAAGGCCTGAGTGCAATGGACCATTTGCTCTCCCCTGCCATAAACAGGGTTCATGTCACTGCTGGAACAAAGGCAGGTTGTCTCCCAGGTCCAGACACGAGCCTGCTGCTGATGGAGGCAGGAATGAGGCTCAGCCTGATACTGGAGATGCAAAGAATCCAAATGTTTCCCAAGCCTGGCAGGATCAGCCTGCGTTGGTCTTGCTTTATACCTGTCATAGCATCAGTGAGGATGCTGCTGGGGCCCAGTACCACTTCCCCTGTTTGGCAGATGCCCCATGTGTGTCAGCACTGCCAAATGAGATGGGGGTTTATCTGTGCCTGGGGTGCAGCAGGGCTGTGAGGGCCAGAGCCAGGCAAGATACATAACTGAGGTTCAGCATGTGTCTGTATCCCTCTCTTGCTACAAACACTGTCCAGATTTCCAGCGTCACAGGGAGAAACATCAGCCAGATTGTTTTACGGTTTCAAGAACTCATAATGCTTTCCAAAGAACAGAGGTACAGCCCATCTTCTGCAGTGGGCCATGCTGTGGGAGCCTCCAGTCATTGCTGACAGCCTTCTTTTTAAAGGGATATTCCTGTCTGAGCATTGAGGAGAAACTCTGGGGGTCATATTCACACCACCCTGCACTTTCACTGCTGGGACCAAAGCCCCTCTGCAGTGGGTGGCTCCAGGTGACCATTGGAAAGGCTCTTGTGAGGCACCCCAGTGCACCCATACCCAGAGCAGTGTGTGCCATCCCAGCCCCGAGCAGGGAGCAGTCTCCTCTTGGCACAGCCTGGGACATGTCCCCCTTGCAGGGCAGGCATGATTGCTGTTGGTCCCAGTACCAGCATGGCTGGGTGGTGTGATGGGAGCCAACAGCTCAAGGATGGTGTGTGAACCCATCATCACCAACCTGGGGGGAAGAACCCCACAGAGGCCCCACTCCAGGAGCAATTTTAGGGATGACTTTTGTCGAGGTGCTATACAACAGCAGGCTGGGTCAGACAGGCTGTGTCTCCTTAGCAGGACTGGGAGGACACGGAGAGAGACACGGCTCTGCAGGCAGGCACAGGGTGACCCAGCCCTGGCTCCCAGCCCATGAGCCACCTCATGTCCCAGCCCTGCAGTGAGGCTGAATCCCAGCCTCTGTTCCAGCAGCGCTGCCCAAGCCACGCTGTTGTGCTGGCAGGCTCATTACAGCAGGTCTGCTTTTAATTAAGCAGGATGCTGCTTTTGTAGAGCTGAACCCCTCGGGAGTTTGGGTACAGAGCCTTCACCCCTGTGTGCAGGGCAGCAGGCAGGGGAGCCGGGCCAGGGGCTTTGGGAGCACGTGCTGGGGCGGTGCGTCCCAGCCACACAGGATGTTGGCTGTGTCCCCAGGGTGACAGGGCATGGTGCAGTCTGTACCATGCCCTGTGGCGGCTGTTTGCTCTCTTGGGGCCAGAAGGCAAAGCCCAAGGCTCTTATCGCGCCAGGCAGATAAGGGTTAATGCCCCAGCAGTTGTGCTGAGCTGGCTTTATTGGCAATAAACCCCTTCTGGGAGCAGCTTCCTAATCATTACAGATTGCAGGTAGCCCTACCTCCAAGGCTGTCCTTCAGCAACAGCACCTCTGCCCTGCCCTGCCACCCCTGCCCTCCCCTTGGCAAACACACCAGGAGCAGGCCCCTCCAACCCGCACCCCTTCAGTGCCACACAGCCCCCTCACAACCCTCACTGTGGTGCTGGCACAAGGGACATGTGCCCTCAGCCTGCTGCCAGTGCTCAGTGTGAATGCTCATTCAGGGCTGAGCGGGGAAACAGTCCAGAGGCTATGGCCTGTGTGGATCATATCGCTGTCCTTGGATACCTGAAAGACACTGGAATGGGGAGCTGGTACCCCTGGGGCACAGCTCTTCTCGGGCAGAGATGTCAAAAATCACTCCTGCTGCAGAGAAATGGATAAGATTGTCCCAGCCGTTCCCAGCACCAGCTGATTGCATGGCCACAAATGTTTAATAAATGGGAGTGGAGTCATTTGTCTAAGCTGATCCCCCCAGGAAGTCTGTGCTCCGCAAAACAAACCGGGTTTTGTTTGACTTGCTTTAAGTTAAACACGTCACCCCTGTAAATCACAGGTCCCCTTCCCTGCCCCAGGGGCAGCGGCAGAGCGAAGGGGGCTGCTGGGCTGGAGGTGCTGGTGCAAGCCAGAGCCATGCGCCGGCAAGTCTGGTCCCACCACCGGGCTGTGTGTCCCAGCTGGAAGCCGTGGGCTGGATCATCCCAGCCCCCGTAGCTCACACGCCCTGCTGCACGCAGCCCCCAGGCAGTTTGCAGTGCCGCTCCCGGGGGACTCTTCTCCTGGCTCCCCCAAACCCCAGCCCAGCTGCCAGGCTGCTTTTTCACCAGCCCGCTCCCTGCGGGCCGGCCGCCTGGCTGCCAGCCCAAGGTCAGCGGTCGGCTGCGGGCCCTTGGCAGGAGCGCGGCGCGGGTCGGGGACAGGCGGCCGGGGGCTGTGGCGGCCGGGGCCGGGCCGGGCGCGGCGTGCGGGCGGCGTGAGGCCGCGGCTGCCGCTCCCGCCGCCTGCCAGCGGGGGCCGGGCGCGCTCGTGTGCGGCGGCAGCGGCGCGCTCCCTCCCGCGCTCCCCACACCGCTGGCAGCCCGCCACCGCGCCGGGGGTTCGCTCCTTTCTCACGACCTCTCAGGTTCCTGAGCTCATCTGGGAGCTATTCATTTCCTGCCAGAAAACAGACTTGCCTGCTAAAAAAACCACCTTGGCCGCAGAGCGGCCCAGGGCTTGGTACGAGGGCTCTCCCGGCTTAAATCATAAAGCTCCGGCTGTCTGGCTGGAATCAAAGGCAGGGCGGGCGTGGGGGGGGGCGCGGGGGCCTGTGCCATATGGTAGCACTTAAGAGCCAAGGAGGAAGCAAGGAGGGGCTTTTGCACTGCTCACGAGGAGTGTGGGAAAAGTTAATTGACTTTAATGACAGGTTTCCCGGGACGGCAGCAGCAGCAGATGGAAGGGAGCTGCGGGGATGGAAGGGGCAGCCGGGGCTGTACGCTCCGCGGTGGGTGGGGGGCAAGGCAGGGTGCTGGGAAGGCAGGAAAAGCCCCCTGCACACGGACCCCCGTGCAGGTGCACTGCAGGCAGAGATTGGAGTGCTGCTCCTTCCAGCTCAGCACCCTTGGGTCGGCAAATGTACCCTAAAGGATTGTGGCAAAGTGCTGACCAACCCAAGAATGGTCGTGAGAGAGAAAGACCAGCCTTCAGCACTTCCCGGATCCTCTCCACTGGCAAACAGGGCTCAGCAAGGTGTCCAGGGAAGCCGACAGGAGCTGCATCCCATCTGGCAGCACCAAGTCCAGTCCCTTTTCCTACCCATCCTGTAAATCCCCGTGCAGGGTCATAGCTCAGCCCTGCACCTTCCCTGGCACTCCTCCCTTACTCTTTCCTGCTCATCACACAGCATCAGTTTAAAGGCATTTGCTGCACCTGAAGGAGAATTCCCACACACAATGATCCACAGACCCACAGCCTGCATTTGTCATCCCAATTTGTCACGGGCTCAGTGAACTGGCACCAAGAGCACGGCTCTTGGGAATTGCTCTGATCCCCTTAAAGCTCACAAACTCAAGCAGATCTCTCATGTCAACAGGCTGTGGGATAGAGTAAACAGAGAAAGCTTTGGAGAAACCGGCCCAAGCATGCTGTATCTGCTTTATACTAGGCTATTTAAACTCCATTAGCAAATAGGTTCATCTTGTCTTTCACTCTGGGATCTGCTGTATGTTCTCCATTAGCCTACAGCAGAGGCTCTTTTTTCTAACGCGCTTTCCAAACCAACTGCTTCAGCAGAAAAGGAAGACTCTGCTCATATGGAACAGCATTCACTCTTGTAGGTGATGCATGACTGGCCTACATCAGCTCTATACAAGCCATCCAGCAACAGGAGCTGGTCTGATGTAATTCTGAGACAGATCTTCTGAGCACTTCTCTGAACACAAGGTGGGCTCACTCCTACCCTCAGTACTTGCAGTGCAGAAAGGTGACACTCTGGCTGGTGGAAGGGAAAGAAAGCTCAGCTACTGCCTATCCCAGGCACATACCAACCCTCTTTCCAGGATGTATTTTCAGATCAGGTGAATATGTTTCTTTACCAGGAGCAAAGCTGGGGAGTCAAACCCCAGCAGGTTTAATCCATCTGGTCTCACTCTCCCCAGCACCTAGATACGGTCAAGCACCTGGCTGATCCAGACAAAATCCAACAAGCTTTTGCAGCAGGATTTGGACAGAAACCCCAGTGGATCCTGGCACATCTTAAAGCTGTCCACTCTGAGTTAGGACTTGTTAAGAAGGGCCATGCAAGCTGTAACCTGAGACTGCTGCTCGCCACTATCTATGGCTTGCATCTTGCCTGGAAACGGGGCATCCTCAAGTCACAGGGGTCAGCTGCAGCTCATGATTACAGAGCCCTTGCAGCCCCACATCACTCCCTCGACCACGTGTTTTCCATATAACAGCAGAGGAAATGCCCAACTCTATCAAAACCACATGCAAAGCATTAATCATCAAGCAGAGCTTGGCTGCTGCTCAGGGTCAGGAACAGCTCTATGCTTTTAAGTCCAGGTGGAGGTGGTGCCCAGCGCCTGCTGCAGCCCGTCAGGCAGGAGACAGGAGCACTCGTGTCAGGCTTGTCCTGCGGAGAGCCACTGCTTTTGTAACTCGAGAAGCTGGCAGGCACCGCTCTCTCAATCAACTGACTGGAGTCACTTGCAATTTACACTACAGCCTGGGAAGCAGGCTCCTCCGGGTTCAGGGCAGGAGGCTCACCCGGGCAGCTCCATGTCTTGCTTTACCACACCAACTCCATCAGCCCGAGGTGCCAGAACAGAGCAGAGGTGAGTCCCACGGCACATTCACCAGCTCTGCAAATACAAGCTCCTTTTAACAAGTCTGATTAATTGAGCTGCTCCCAAAGAAGCAGTAATTACATCTGCCCCAGGGCAGGGAGAGGGGCCAGGTGATTTCACAAGACAGAGGGGACAGAGGGTCTGTGTGACAGCTCCAGCCTGGCGAACAGGACAAGGCAGCCCTGCAGCAGCAAGATCCACAGGCAGCCAGGAACTGGGGTCCCTCTTATGCACACATGCCAGAGCTCAATTTTTCTCCAAAGGCCTTCCAAAATGGAAGGGAAACTTTTATTTTAAGAGCATTCAAAAAAAAAAAAACCAAAAACAACAACAAAAAAAAAAAACCCAACCAAAAAAACAAACCCCCAATCTTTGGTGTCACATAAGGAAAGGGAGGAAAGGAAGAAAAAAGATCTCGTGTAAAACACGAAACACTGTCAAGGGAGTGCTATGGTACAAAGGCACAATCCAATATGAACATATAATCTATGTACAGCCGTGCCAGCAGCACGGGGTGCATTGCCAAGTCCAGTCCGGTGCCCACCACCCTCACCAGGGTCTCCAGACCGAGTCGGCCGTGCCAGGTGGCGGGCCTGGCGGTGAGGCAGCAGTGGCAGCTGTGGGTGGGCCGCCATACAGAGGCAGCACAGCTCCGCCAGGAGCAAAGGCAGTGCTGGGGATGAGGAAGGCAAACTGCCCATCAGAGGCCGGCAGCAGCTGGAAGCCACCGTACACCTTGGCCGCATCGGCACCCGGCTTGCAGGGCATGCCCGGGAGCGGCCCCACGCCCCCGCCTGGAGGAACCAGGGGTGGCCCAAAGGCTGCGGCCGGTGGCAACGGGGGCGGCGGGGGGGGCGCAGGGTAGTTCATGGTGTTGATCTGGGTCATGCAGCTGGCCAGGTGGCCCAGGAGCCGGGTGCGCACCTCAGTGTTGACGCCCTCGCAGGTGGAGAGGAACCGCGTCACCTCGTTCATGCACTCGCTGAAGCCGGCTCGGTACTTGCCCAGGACAGTGGGGTCTGTGCTCAGGGCAGCTGTGGGAGGAGAGAGGCACACAGCAGTCAGCAGGCTCCACAGGGAAGAGAGGTGTACAGCACACCAGCATTGCATCCTACAGCCTCTCTGAGCTAGGAATCCAGATGGGGAAAGCAGCCCCTCTGGCAGTATGTCTTGTGTTCCCAAGCACCAGGACTTCAGACAGAGAGCACAGCCCCTCTGCTACCAAGTCCACCAGCACCAAGGACCCAGTGGGGAATAGATAAGTCCCAAGAATCTCCTTATGTCTCCATATACCAGGAGGAAACACAGTACTTCCAGTGGCTCTTGTGCTGCTCACATCCCCAAAACAGATCCATGTGCAGAGCACAGCTCTGCTAGCAGAGGGAACTCAAGCTGAGACTGCAAACCTCCATGTGCCCTCCAGCACCAGAAATGCACAAACAACACAGCGACCTTCTCCTTATTGGGGATACTAGCACAAAGCATGATACCCCTCACCACCCCCAGTAGCAGGAATGGAGCACTGTGTCCCCCATGAAAACAGGATTCAGGTGTGGAGCCGCTGGCACCAGGAATACAGGTACAGAACACACCTCCCTCCCCTCCATCACTCCCCGGGGATGCAGGTGCAGAGCCTGGTGCTCTGCTATCCTCCCCACCGAGCAGGCAGGCCGAGTGTGTGATGGTCCCAGCCCCCGGGCTGCGGGCAGCGCCACCCCAGCTCCCTCTCTCCGGTTCTCCCTCGGGACTCACCAGTCATCTGGGCTCGCTGAAGGCTCCGTAGGTGCTTGACGGTCATCTCCAGAATGTCGGCTTTCTCCAGCTTGGAATGCCGGGAGCTCTGCGGGAACAGGCGAGGCTCAGACCGGTCCGGCAGCGCCGTTTGTCCCCCCCGCCCGGACCCCCCTGCACTTACATCCTTCTTCAGCGCGTCCAGGATGAGCGTCTTCAGCTGCCCTAGGCTCTCGTTGATGCGCGCCCGCCGCCGCTTCTCCATGATGGGCTTAGAGGACTGCAATAGAGGCGACAGTCAGCGTCCGGCACGGCTCCGCACGGCGCTGCCCGTTCCGTCCCATCCCATCCCGTCCCGGCCGCCCTTACCTTGCGATGCTCCGCCGCCGTCTTCGGCTTGTCGGGCGTCGCATTGACGCTGGCGGGGGTGGCGGCCACCGGCGAGGCGCTGCTCTTCTCCATCAGGTCGGCCGGCATGGTGCGCCGCCGGGAAGAGGCGCAGCGGCGGCGGCAGTGGGAGCCGGGCCGGGCCAGGCCGTGCCGTGAGGGAGCGCTCGGGGCGGCGGCGGCGGGGCCGGCGGGGCGCGGGTGCCGCGCGCCCTTGGCCGCCCCTACTTATATAGCGCGCGCCGCACGCGCGCGGCTCGTGTGAAACGTCCCCCGCCGCCGTTCCCACACTCGCGCCCAGCCAATGGGCGCCGCCCGCACGCGGCCCCGCTCGTGGACGGCGCCCGCCCATTGGCTGCGCGCCGCGCGGCGGCTGCCGGCCAATGGCGCGGGGCGGGCGGCCGCGGTTTAACCCCTTGGGCACCGCCCGCGGCAGGGGGGGCGCGGGGAGCGCCGCGCTAATTACCGGGTTAATTGGCGCCCGTGGCAGGCGCGGCCCCGCCCGCTCCCCTCAGGGACCGCCGGCCCCGGGGCGGGCCGCGCCGTGGGGGGCCGCGGCCCTCCGGGGTGATGGCCGGGACGCGGCGGGCCGGGCCCAGCCGTGTGCCCGGAGCGCGGCTACTGTGTGCGGGGGCTGCGGCGAACCGCGGGGCGCGCCGCGGCGGCCGCGTCCTCCCACGATGCCCGCAGCATTGCCGCGGTCACCCAGAGCTCCCCGGGGCAACCCAGGTCTGCCCACAGCAGACCGGCTCTCCCCCCCAGGTGTCCCCACGGCCGCCCGGGCAATGCCAGCGGGGCTGCCCCTGCCCCCGCAGGTGTGCCCGGGGCTGGGCAGGGCCGGTGCCCGCAGCAGCGCGGGGCACGGGGAACGGGGCAGGTGCAGGGGGGCACACTGTGGGGGTGGCACACTGGGGCGGTGGCACACTGCGGGGGTGGCACCGCGGGTTCTGCTCCCCGGGCTGGCGGCGCGGGCACGGCCGCGCTGGTGCGTGCGCTGACATCGGGGACACAGGCGAAACCGCAGGGAGGGAGGTGCCTGTCCCCCGGGCCTGGCCCAGCCGCCCTGCTGCCACCTCCGGCTGGTTTGGACAGTTTGTGGGTTACTTTAAAAAAAAAAGAGAAAAAAAAAAAAGTATTTTGCCTGGGGACTTGAATCCTTTTTTTCTCCCCTCCGCTTGACTGACTTTCTCACACTCCTATTCCCATAGTCTGCCAGCTAGGCCTGAGTCATCCTGCCAAGAACTAGACCTGGCCTATTCAAAAATGTGCTCACTCGCTCTCTTTCTCTGTCTCTCTCTCTCTCTCTCTCTCTTTTTTTTTTTTTTTTTTTTGAGTATACACAGTAATGTTTTTCCACCTCCTCTTGTACCTGATCTGCACCTGTACAGGGCCAATCCCACACGTATCACCCGATCTTGCCTTTTCAGAGACCGTGAGAAAAATAAAGTTCAAGAAAGCAGAGACATGTTTGCAGATCTCACCGGTGCAAAGCCCTCGTCCCTGCAGAGGCTTGCCTGCTGAGCCTTCAGAGTTTAAAAAAAGAAAAATAAATAAAAGGGAGAGTGTCATGTTTAAAACTGCGGAAAAGTACAAATCCAGGCTTTCTTTTAGCTCCTTGATGGAGCCACAAGCCCTTTGATTTAAATAAAAAAAAAAAAAAAAAAAAAAGCAGCCTTCAGAGTGCAAGTTTAACTTCAGATGAACAGTATTTGAGGTAAGTTTCAATTATCTAAGCAGCTGGACAAACTCGAGTGAGGAAAAAACCGAGACTGCTCTGGGAAGTCAGTGCCTAAAAGCACTTTCACACTTATCTTGGTGGGGAAATCGGAGACACCACATTAGCCTGAAAACTGCAGTCTGTTTTTGGAGAGCTGAGAAACTCTCCGCTGGATCAGTATTTCTTCTAGTGCTGATATTTGCATATATTGGTGGGGAAGAAAGTTATGGCAATTACTGAGCCGGTGTTCCCTCTCCCTCCTGCGGGGATTCGCAAAGGGCTGAGGAAAGGCGGCGCTGGGCAGCCCGGTCCCTCCGGCCGGAGCGAGAACAGGCAGCAATTATGTGTGTGTTTGTGGTAGCCCAGGAGCTGCAAACCGCCCGTAATTGCCGGCAACAGGTCGGTGTCTCTGTGGGACGGGAGCGGGGCAGGCGGCAAGGGCAGGCTGTCATTAGGGCTTGCCAGCCCTCGCCCGCACCTGGGAGCAGCCTGGCCGAGCTCCCCCGGCTCGCTGCAGCGCCTGCCGGGTGCCTGTCCCGTCTGGGCTGTGCGGGCACTGAGTCTGCTTCGGCAGAGCCTTCTGAGATGCACCAGCGAGTGCTGCCCGGGCGGCGGGAGCAGCGAGCGACACCGCCGTGTCCCTGCCGTGTCCCTGCCGCACATCTCCTCCTCCGCCTGCCGCCGCTGCGAAATGCCTTCATGTGCAAGGGTTGTGATCTCCAAGCGGAAGCGCGTCTACTTGTGAATTCCCCAGGGATCAGGAGAGGAAGGGCAGGATTTGCAGGGAAGGATGTCTCTGGAAGTGAAATGGCTGGGGCCAAGTTTAGGCTGGAAGGCGGTGGTGGGGAGGTTTTTAATCGCTGAGGGGGTCTGGAACTGATCCCCTGGGCATCTGTAGCCCCGCCTGCTCTTGTGAAAGAGGTGTCAAGGGGGACGTGAAACCCTGAGATAAGGGACTGCCCCAAGGACTGGGATGTCCCTTGTCCCACAGTCCTCCCAAAATGTGTTTGCTTTGCTCCAGCAGTCATCTTGGATTACAATTTGGGAATTGTCCAAAGCAGATTTGGGAAGAACCTTTAGACAATGCATTAGGGCTTTACTGACTGGCAGAACATCTTGGAGGAAAAATGTGCTGGCAAGAAAATTTAGACTAGTCCTGGGCACGGGCCCAGGGGTGGGAAGGAATAAAATAGGATGCTGCTGCTGGTGCAGCACACAGGAGGTGAGGAGGTGGCAGGGTTGGCTGTGCCTGCTCTCTGGTCCTTTAGGAAGCAGCCAAGATGAGCAAAATGTGCTTCTAGAGATCCAAGTGTTTTAATATCCAAAGCTAGAAGGATCCTAGGAAATTCAGAAAATAGAAACCAAGTTGCTTGTAAGAGCTGGGTTGCAAGCTGTATCCCAGGGATTGCATAGCAAGCCTTTCCTCTTTGGGTCATAGGCTGAAAACCTAGCCTGGCCACAGCTCAAAGCTGTCACCACCCTGAAGGCTGGAAAACAAGTGCTGAGTCTCAGGGACATGTCCCTGGCACAGGTGTCTCCTCTGGACAGCCCTGCACACATGCCTCTGCTCGTAGTTCCCATCCCAGAAGCTGTTGTGCAATGCATATCCAACCAGCTCCCCTGGGAGGAGCGATCTCAGAAGCTTTGGGTGCAGGTTTCAGGATTTATTTCCCCTCTATAAACGTTTGCCAGGTCTTTGGAACAAGGTCACTTTCAAACTGACTTCCTGACAAAGCTCCCTAGGTGAATCAAAGCTTTCATGGACGTTGCTCCCCTACACACCAGGTCTTTGTGGTGAAGAGGGCAACCTCTGTGCAGCAGTGTCACTGCCTGGCTCCCTCAATGGCAGGAGCAGCTCATTTTGAGCCTGGTTTTATGGCAGGTCCTGCCCTGTTGCTCCATTGGGAACCCATTTCCCCAAGACCTGCTGAGAGCTGGGGTCCCAGCCCTGCCACAGAAGCCTCGGGGTGGGTGCTTGTTGGCAGCTGCTCCCCAGGGCTGGCCTCTTTCAGCTGTTCCCTGGCTGCTGCTGCAGAGGAGAGGCTGAAGTGTTTATCCATTTTACTCCTTACTGTGTGAGTCAGGTTGGGTGTGTTTGGGGCAGCTCTGGCCATTCTGCAGTGACACCCCCTTGTGTGGAGGGAGCACCCTGGCCTCCAGGAATTGGTGCCCTTCATTCTATTGCCCACACAACCAGGAGAATGGTGTACACATCCCTAGGAATGGTGCAGAAAACTGTGGGATGAAGAGGCTAAAACTTGAGTAGCTTGAGTAGCAAAATGCCAGTCTGAGAAACTCCAGAGTCACTAAGGACAGACAATGATGAGCCATTTTCATCTCCCCAGCCCATCCCAGCCCAGGCTGGAGCACAGCTCTGTGCTGAGAAAGGCTCTGGGACAAGAGCCAGGATACCTGGATCTCTTGCTAAGCTGATTCCTCTTGGCAGGCTCCTATCCTGCTGAACCAAGGAAACGCTGCCGGGGAGCTGGCGGGGAGGGCATTTTGGCAGCTGTGAAATGCCACCCATGTGGATGGGAATTCCCTTCCTGATACCCACGGCGTTACTTCAGAGGTTGCTGGTTTGGCTAGAGCGGCCACAATGTGCTAATGGGCATGAGATAGTGCAGCCCCAGCCTTCCCCCGTGTGCCTTTCCAGAGCCCCAGCTCCAGCCTGGTCCTCCGCTGGCAACCAAGGCTGGGTGTTGGCAGGCACTGCAGCTGGGAACAAGCTCTGGGAACATCCCTAAATTTCCTGTGGGGCTTGGACTGGTATCTGGCACTGCTGCTACCAGCCAGAGGCTGTGAGCTGCCTCTTACCCTTCTCAGGGATGCTCTTTTCATGCAACATGCCCAGAGTTCACCAGGCCACTGGTTTGCAGTCTGCTGACCATGACAGGGCAGTCCCACTCCAGTACAACAGCCAGCATCCTTGGCAAGATACAGGAGCTCCAGGCAGAGGGACAGACAGCTGAGCCTGCATCCCTCTGAGAACCAGAAATAAATGCACAGTCACTGCCACGCTCCAGAGGGGAGCAGGAGCATCTCTGCTCTCGCTCACTCCCTCTGTGGTGGGAGGTGTTGGCAGTGAGAGCAGAGTTATTTATTTAGTTATTAAGATCCCACTTGTGTTGCTGCCTGAGGCTGCTGGTCTCTGTGCTGGAGCTGTGGTGCTTGCATGCTTGCAGGAAATGGAAAGACTGCAAGCTATGAAGCAGGAGTACACACATGAAAACACTGTGAGTTTGGCAGTGGTGGGAGGAGAGGGTATGAAGGCTCACTGGCACAGAAGATGTCCCTGTCCCAAACACTGAGCAGAAGGAACGCTCCTGAGAGCCAGATGAAGGTGGGTGTGCACCAGCTGCACATCCTGAGTCCGGTCTCCAGCCGCGTTGCTGCGGCACTCGTGTGCTGAGCCCTCTGTGATCCCTGACATGCTGTGGCTGCAGGAAACCCCGCAGGCTGTTCCAGAACACGGCTTTTAAGTCAGATCAGCCCAGCAGTGCGGTTTGCAGCCCAGCTGTGCACAGCTGGCTCGGCGCAGCCAGGGGATGGGAAGACGTGGGCGGGAGCGTGGCGGGGTGGGAGTCTCGCCAGCCTCCTCAGCGCAGGGAGCCTCAGAGCAGGCTGGGTGTGGCAGCCTGCCCTCAAATTCCCAGCACACAAGCCCTTGTCTGTGCCCCCTCTGCCCTCTTCCCCTGGCCCTGCTGGCACCCGCAGCCAAGGGCAGGTGGGAGCCTTGGCATGTGGCTCCCTGGGGACTCAACCTTCCCCGACTGCAGGCTCATGAATCCCACAGGGCCAGCCCTTGGCCACAGTGTCTGTGCTCTTCTGCAGAGTGATCAATCATATTTTCCAACACAGTTCCTTCTCCTTGGTATTAATCAGTCCAAGAAAGCAGCCTGGACTGATTGCTGCCATTGAGCTTTGTGCTGAATTTACCAGCTGATCACCATCTCTTCTCTTCATGCCATGAATTGGCAGCAGGGAGTGTGTTATGTAAACTTCACGTTATCCTCAAAACCCTGGCAACCGCAGTGATGCAGCAAGAAAATATTTGGAACCTTTGGGAGGTGCTGCAACAGGCAGCCCTGCCTGGCACTGGGAAGCTCTGCTGAGGGCAGGCAGGCCAGGAGTTGTGTGCCCCACCAAGGGTGGGGACAGGTGTCTCAGCCTCCCTGGTCTGACCAGGTCCTGAAGCCCTTGGGACACCAGACGTTTTGCCCTTGACAAACAGGATTGGTCACAACTTGCCAGCCCTCCCATTTCCATTATTCCTGTATCCATTTAGTCAAGAAAACACAGAATACTTCATGGTGCAGTGCTTTCCTACTGCAGAATGGTGCCTTTGCAGAGCCAGCACCTTTCTTGATGTGTAAGTAGATGGACTCTGATAAATCCACGATACAATGAATCATTTGCACTTGGTGCCTGATCTCCTTGGTGTCTTTAGTTTTTAGTTTGGCAGCCTTATGGAGAGAATTAGCCTATCTCACTAATATTGAAATGTATACATAATCTGAATCCTGTAAAATCAATATTCATTATTCAAGGTGACAACAGAGCTCAAATGAGTCCTTTAGCTATATCAAGAGTATCAGGACGATCACATGTTACTTGGATTAGCGACCTCATGCAGCCGCACGGTTTCCCCGCGTGGGCAGGGCGGCAGGCCCGGTGCCGAGGAGCGCGGCCCGAGACTCCGGAGCGGATCCCGCCCTGCCCGGTGCCCCGGGAGCGCCGGGAGCGCCTCCATCGCGCCAGAGCTCCGCAAGCGCAGGTGAGCTGATGGGGCGGCGTGCCAGGGGGACACAGGGACGGTGCATTTTTGTTTGTTTTTCTACCCAGGGCAGGCAGGGGGAGGAGGGGATTTGAAATCCTCGGTTAGCACACTTGGACAGCAGCGCAGGGTGTGTGCTAGAATGGAGTGGTTTCTCCTTTATTTTTCTTTTCCTGCTTGCTGATGTGTAGCCAAAGCTCCCCATTCGCGCTTTGGCCGTTGACAGGTGTTAGCAAAGGGTGGGATTTTTGGAGAACTCCTGTGCATTTTCCATTTGCTTTGTCTGGTGCACGGCTGCACATGTGCTGGTCCAGAGCTGTGTGTGTGCCCTGGTGCCAGAGATCACGCTGGAGAATCATTCTCATGTGGGCTAATGTGAGATCTCTTGCGAGCTAGTCAAGAATTGATGTGTTACTAATTGCTGTAATAGAAAATATTATCCTTTAGAGGATGTTGTTGTTTTATAAACAAGGGGATAATTTACAGTTCAATTGCTTAAATCATACGTTAATTGCTATGTGTAATGAATAAATACATTTGCAAGTACATTTAATTTGCACAGTTTCCAGAAGTCTAGACATTAAGAGGCAGATCATTATTTGATAAGTAATCTGGAATGTCGTATGAAATGACATTTATTTTCACATGATGAAATATCCTGAAATGAGATTTTGAGATCCTTGTCCTTCCTTCCCTGCAGTGAAGGGCAGTGTTGTCATCGGCTGCCTCAGAAATGTGTCCAGGCTGCCTGGGAACACAGGGGAAGGCAGGAATCCTCCAGGAGTGACACAGAGTAGAATAGCAAACTTAGCTTTATGCAGATGCAAGTTTTTAGTATTACAGAATGTAAAGAGAGAATATAGAGCCAAAAATGGGAGATGTTTGCAGTAGCCTGGGAGGCTTCACATCAGTTCCAACTGATGGCAGGATGGCTGTGGGGCTCTGAGGAGCATGGGGAGTACCTGAGGAGGTGAGCTGGAGTATTGGTGATGAAAGGGAGGCAGTAGTGCTGCTGCCTGGGCACTGGTGAGAGCTCAGCCCAGTGTGAGGATGCAAGCAGAAGCAGCAGCAAATAAACCCAGCAAAGGGGGTTTTTGCAGCCTGCTGCTGGTCACGCGTGCCTGGTGGCTGTTGCTTGCACCACGGGAGGCTGCAGGAATCTGTGCAGGAATCTGTGTCCCCTTCTCCAGGGAGTGAGGAGCCCTCCCTGCTGCTGGAGCCAGGGCTGGCTGCTGCTGCCCAGAGGCCCTGCAAACAGAAGGCACCTGTGCTTCAGTTGCTGATACTGAATAATCTTGGGCTACTGGTGCCCTTTCGCAGGCCCATATCTTTATTGGAGGCTGTTAAAGCCAAACCTCCCAACAGCAATAACATGACTACAAAGCATTCTAAGAATAAAGTACGTGGGAATAAAGGAGATACTGAGATCCCAGCCAATTTCAGTACAATACAAGTCTGAAGTACCTTATAAAGTTAACAAGTCAAATTTAAATGTATACAAGGCTCAGGAGCATACAGGAAACAGGATTGGCCAAACCTTCGAAGGCCCATCATTGTCTTTCAGAACGTCCACTGAAGGCTCATGCCATAAAAAAAGGTGCATTCACATGGCTGAAACAGTGATAAACCTGGTGGAGAAATGCTAGCAGCCAGAGTGGGCAGGGATGCTCCCTGCAGGGATGCTGTGGTGGCCCAGCCCCTCGTTACAGAGTGCTCTCTCTGTTGCTGCACCACAATAAAAGAGGGTTCTTCTGGAGTAAATGTGGGGAGTGTTCAGCAGGTGACTGTCTCCAAGGCAAGAAGTAACCCTTGTCCCTGGCTTTATGACAGGTCATCCAGCCTCTGCAATCTTACTGCTGGAGAGGTAAAAAATTAGCTCTCCTGCCTTGCCCAGCACCATCTTCATCACACTCATGAGCAGCACAGGCTGCAGCCAGGAGCACAGCACATTGTGGTGGCTTCCCTGTCCCCTGTGATGTGAACACCCTGGATGCCACAGACAGGAGAGGACAAGGAAAGAGCTAGGAGAGATTGCTTGTGCTGCATGCCAAGGAGCTTGTCCCTGCTTTCTCAGAGCTGAAGACACCTGTGGGTTAGAAGAGCCTTCTGTAGGCACCTGGAGAACAGTTTGTGAAGTGTTACAACGTGAAAACTATGCCCAAAGGTCTCAAGCCTGCTCCTGTTTAGCTTCCTTGAGTACTGGTTAAAAAGCCAAATGTAGTCATGAAATGCCAGAGACCCAGAGCTCTTAGCCTGCCTGAGTGGTGTCAGGGTGGGAAGCTTACATGCCTGACCTTTCCTTCTCCTGTGTGTTATTTGTGTTTAGCAGGTTGTATTCTGCCTTCATCTTGTGCCATTGTGTGTTTATACATTTTACACATCCATTTGGAAGCAAGAACCAGTGCCACAGGATTTACCAACCAGCCACGCTCTCTAGCAGAACACCCAAGCAAGCTGCATTGCAAACCATCCAGAGACTGCAACAGAATGGCAGAAAAGTCTCAGGAAAATGCCCTGCTACAAAGACATTGGAAAATCAAGGTTTTTTCATGGCTTGTTTGTGAGCAGGAAGCAAAACCACCCTGATTTGGTGCCTCTGAAGAGGCCAGCAGAACTGGGATGCATGTTGCAGGACTTGGCGTGCAGGAATTCATGAACCATAAGGCCTTGTCAAAACTAATTTTTAAATAAAATGCAGTGTCCTAGCAAAACACATGCCTGAGACTTAAACCAAAACCAAAGTACAAAATGTGGTATTTAAAGGCTGGGTTCCATCTCAAGTGAATGAATAGAAGCCACATGCATTCATCTGAGATCAGATTTTGGCGTGATCTGAAGTTGTGCTTATGGAGGCTGCAGTGAGAGCAGGCAGAGGAAGTCTTCATCTCCTCCTACAATCCTGTACACAAGATCAGCCTTTCTGCACTTTCCAAGTGAAAAGGTTTCTGTCACCAGCCCTAGGCTCCCCAGGTGTGGGATGGAGCATCCCAGGGCTGCTCAGCTGCTTGCTCCATACTATGTGCAGGCAGCAGTGAGGCCACTTCCACCAGCCTGAAAACCTGGTGCAGACTGCATCTCTCTCCCCTTGTTGCCCACAGTGGGTTTGGGACTGCGAGCTCCCAGTGACACCATTCTGTAGCAAGTGTCCTGCAAAAGAGCCAGTATTGAGGCTTAACCTTTATTAATTGCGGAGAGGAAGAAATAATGCTGGCAAAATATTGTCAAATACTTCAAATTAATGATTAATTCTAGATGGAGAGATACTGTTTGATGTGGTCTCTGCTGGTTTAAACAGGAGAAGGGTGATTCACTCTAAAGGAATTTATAAAAACACAAGTATTTGCTCATGGACAATAAATACTGGGGCAGATAAAAAGGGGGATGAAGTGTTCGGTGTTGTGATAGCAACTCTGCTTGAGAAAACTTTTGACCTTCTCACATCCTAAATCAATGGGCCCCCCCTCCCTTGCTTTCCTCCAGGCCTGCTCTGGAGGCTGAGGGAGCGGGATACGTGGGAGCACACCGGGCTTGCCCTGGGCTGTGTTGCTGGCAGGTGCCCCCGGTTCCCTCTCGTTCCCACGGGGAGGACAGGGCGCCCGCCGAGGGGCACAGGGCAGCACCCGACAGCAGTTTACACAATCTGTGTGCACAGCCTAATTTGTCAATTTGCCTGTTGTAAAAGGAGGCGCATAAACCTGCTGTGGTTTACAGAGCTGCTCCACCTGGGAAGCTGAGATTTACGCTGTCCACTGGCGAGCGAGGCATCCCCTCCCATCCCACCCCGTCCCCTCCCAGTGCCGCCAGGCAGGTTGGCCTGCAGGGCTGGCTGCAGGCAGCAGAGAGCCCATGAGCAGCCCGGTGGGAGCGGCAGCAGAGGTGCTGTGCCTGCCCCACGGTGCCTGAGAGCCATCGGGTGGGTACCTGAGGGAGGGAGGGAGCTTGCTATCTACCTTTCCCGTGGGAATATGATGCAGCTGAGATAACCTCCAGACCTTGCTGGGACTCTGCCAGTGTCATTAAAGTGTTGACATCTGCTGATTACCCTGACATGATGCTGGTTTTATTGAGACAAGATTAGCCACTCGCCCTTTGAAGGGAGGCTGGGCACACACAGTAACTGGCTGTCCCCTGTCAGGAAGGGCTTCAGAGCCTTTTCCATTCTTGTATTTTTTCTTTATGAAAATCTAACTATTTATGCCCTAAAAATAACAGCATAGGAGTGAGGGCACAGAGCACGCAGAGCAAAGTCCCTGAGCTGGTGTCCAGCCTTTCCATGTCTGTTGTGGGCTAGGCAGCAGTGCAGGGTGGCCCTGGTCACATCACCTGTCAGTGAGGGGCTGATGGAGCAGAGCTGATACCCACAGAGGGGCTGAGCCCCTGCCTGCAGCCATTCCCGCAGCATCGCCTCGCAGGCTGTCAGCAAGCCTTTCATCACAGCCCCTTCTGACATCAGCCTTTCCAAAACACCTGAGCTCCTTGTGGTCCCTGTGCTCATAACACTTGGAAGTGACAGCAGCTTCTGGTTCCAATTAACCCAGGGGCAGTTTGGGGACTATCTGATTGCACTGCAGTGGAGGGGAGAGGAGAAAGAGCCTTTCTGGGAAGCAGCAATTGAGTGTGTGGGTGTAGAACTTCTGAAAAAAGCAGATGGTTTCTCTCTTTCCTTCCTCCTTCTTTTCCTTGTCTTTTTTTTTTTTTCCCTGAATTCCACGAAACAGACAACCCAACAGCACATTTTTCACCATCAAAGCTTTGCTGAAGGGAATTCTCCACTGCTATTTCATTTTTTCCTTATGTTCACAGATTGTAAAGCAAACGGCCTCTGGAGAGCAGGGAGGGCAGATCTGTCCCAGAGTGACAGCAGATGACTGGCTGACATCCTTGGGGCACGACAGGCTCTCCCTGGCAGCTGCTGTCACTGGCATCTGGGCCACAGGGATTTGCCAAGGTCCATAACCTCTGCCTTGGACACCTGCACAAGGTTAACAACCGTGAGCAGAAGCTGCAGGCAGCAGGGGAAAGCAAGCACCAGTTCCAGGGCTGGCCCCACTAAGTGATGCTGTCCTGGGAGGAGATGCACTCACAGGTCAGCAGAGGCAGGTCCCATCTGGAGCCTTCCTCCCCCAGCCTTCCCACGGTCACACCACAGCCAGAGATCCCAAATATTATGTCTCTGGGAGAAACAGGCAGGGAGGAAGCTGTAATCCCGTGAAATCCCAGCCCACACTGTGCCAGTCCTTTAAATTACTCTCACATGCAACATGTTCAATGCCTGTTGAAAGAAAGGTGGTTAAAGGAGGAGATGTAAATGGAAAATAAGCTTGAAGGGCAGATGGGGTTTGGAGAGTTCTGTTTTGTTAATCCGAGATCTGTTTTTTAAGACCATTTTTAGACCTGGCAATGCAGCTGATTGCTGCCTGCTGTGGTGCCTGGCAGCACTGGTGTGCTGTGGGAAGGTGCTCTGTGGAAAGGAGGAGTGAGGATTCAGCAAAGAGCTGCAGCACAGGGAGAGACATGGCAGCCAGTTGTGCTTGGAGGGCTGGAAGATACTCTGTTGGCTCTGTTCTCCTTCCACCAGTGACTTGGACGCAAAAAGGGAGCATTTTCTTGCAAAGTGTGCTTCCCCAGCCAGGAAAGTGAGATGTGGAGGCTGATGTGGGGCCAGGAGCTCCTGGCATTGGAAGGTGGCTGGACAACATGCTTGCTACACGTGCATGGCTGAGTCAGAGGAAGAAAACATTAGAAAATGGCAGAACTGCTGGCAAGAAAAATGGGACTGAAATGACCACTGGGACCAAGAGGGTCCAGAGCAACTCCCAGCCAGAGCAGTCACAGTCAGAAAATAAACTCATTGCTCATTGAAACATGCGCCACATGTGAGAGGGTCAAGGCAGCATGGACTGGCAGGGAGAGGCATCCCTTGCCCTGTGTCTCCATCACCTCAGTCACCACTGCTCACACAGCAGCACAAGCCTGCTCCTTGCACTCGGCTGGAGGAGGAGGCACTGGTGAGGAGCAGCCAGCCCCATGGGGTTTATCACTGGTATGTGTTGTGCTTGTCACCTCTGACATCAGCTCTATGCTTTGAAGATGTCCTTTGCCTAAGGAAAAGCTGCTTCCAGCCAAAAGGCTCGAGACCCAGGACAGTGAATGGCAGCAACCCTGGGCTAGGATGTGGGTGCACTGAAGGGATGGTGCCACCCCACACTGTGATGCTGCTGGTAGTGCAGAGCCTGAGCCCTGAGCTGGGCCTGTCCCCACCTCCTGGGGTTCCAGAGTTGCTGACCCAAACTTGGCAGATTTTGGGTGAAAGCAGGCTATTTTTGAAGGTGCTTCACTCCACATGTCATAGGGATGCCCAGTGAAAACCGGGCTACTTCTCACTTTCTCCCTGCTGCACCCCAGGAAACCATCCCGCCCCCACTGAACCGGGAGTGGGGTCTGTGGGAAGGGGACACCCGTGGGGCTCGCTGGCAGCCCGACCGAGCCCGGCGGGGCAGGAGCAGCAGCAGCCCAGCCGGAGAGCTGCTGGGTTTCGCACCCGCCCGGCCGCGGAGCCGCCCGCGAGGGTCAATTACCGCCATTCCTTCAAGGAGTCAAACCGGCTGCCGGCAGCGCCGCGGAAAATCTTTGTTTCTCGTTTGGCTTTGTCAAAGGGAAGGAAAGAAGTGCCTGGGCATGCGGCGGGGGGTGAAAGGGCCTCTGCTCACGGAGGGCAGAAGTCAGAGGGCGGCTGGGTGCTGCGGGGGAGGAGGCTGCCCCGGGGACAGCCGCCCTGTGCTGCCAGTGCCACCGAGCAGCGCTTGGGGCTTGGGCAGCCTCCAGCACCCGTGGTCACTCAGAAAGGGCCTGTAAACAGCCCAGTGATTGTAGAGAGAAGCAAACCAGTCAGTGGTGGAGACAGCCTTTAAAAATGAACGTGGAACCTTGGCAAGTTAAAAGTAAAGTCACAATAAAAGGAATTTAAAAGTCTGTGGAAGAACATGCAAAAGGTATTAAAACCTGAAAATAAACATATTTGCATAAATGCCAGGAGCAGGAAACCAGCCAACAAGCTGGTGCAGGTTGTGAGTGATGAACAGAGCACCTCAGGAAGGCGAAGCCTCAGCAGAAAAGCTGAGTGGTGGCTTGAGAATGCTCAGACAGTGCCTGTCACCCTTCCTGCAGGGCTGTGTTAGGGGCTTGTCCCACAGCATGGGCCTGCTGGAGATGTCTTTCAACAAAATGAGGCACACATGGGGGACAAGGCAATGCCAGCCCAACTGGTGGTACCCAGCTGTTCCTGGCAGCCTAGGGCAGAGCGTGGGGAAGGAAACATGAGCTGCAGCCAGAGGGGCTCAAAGGATCTCATGGGCAATTTGGGAGAGCTCATGTATAACAGATCTGGGTCAATGCAGCACTTAAGGGAGACTCAGCACCACCTTGCAGGAGGAAGCCATACCTCACAAATCAGCCAGGTCACCAAGCGTGGGGAGCAGAGCAATGTGCGGGCCGTGGAGCAGTGACACTTCCAAAATGTTTTGGTTCTTTTGCCTTGGCACCTCTCCAAAAGGCCTGATGCCCAGTGGGCTGAAGGGACATTCTCCTTGCATGGAAAAACAACTGGTTAAAAGACTTACAGGCAGCAAAAGTAAAGCTGGCTGCTGAGGAAGACCTGGCATCAAACTGGAACAGTGAAGTCATGTTAAGAATATGTCCAAAACAAGGAGGAGGAAGCCTTTGCCTTCATCAGCACTGCTCAGCTGTGAAACCCTCGGCCACAGGCTGTAGTGGCAGCCAAAAGCACAAAGGGGAGAGAGCTGCACCCACTGATGCCGAGTCTGTCTGACACAAGTGCCAGCAGCTGAGACACAGCTCATGCACACCTGAGCTCCTCTGCTCCCCTCAGTACCTGCCACCTTCACTGCAATTTGGCAATTCTTGGCCTGGAAAAAGGGTGAAATAACCAGGATACCAGACCATAAGGCTGAGCTGATCTCACAGAGGCACTTTCTGAGATGCAAAGGGTCAGGCAGGAAGCTGTGTCTTGGTGCTTTGTTTTCCACATTTCTGCCAGGCAGAAATGCTGCCCTGCCCACCACTACCTCCACTGTGCAACACCTTCACCCCTCCCTGACTTTTATGAGCAAGGATTGACCAAGATTTCCTCTGCCACATTGACAAATACCTTGAGTCAGGAGGAAAAAGAAGCTGAACCTGTCTCTGCATTGCACACTGGCATGATGTCATAGGCTCATGCAATCAATGGTTTTGGTTGGAAGTAACCTTGAAGAGGTTTCAACTCCCCTGCCACCAGCAGGGATGCTGCCCACTAGATCAGGTTGCTCAAAGCCCCATCCAGCCTGACCTTGGACATTTCCAGAGATAGGGAAGTGTTATGGGTGTCTGGACAGCAGCTGCTGAGTGCACAGCCTGGAGCTCCTGCAAGGAGAGGGATGCAGCACGACTTGTCTGTCAGGGCAACGCCTTTGGCAAAGTGAGGATTTTTGGTGCAAAGCCATTTGCTGCCTATCTGGCTGGCCAGCCCTGCTGTGAGCCTGGAGCAGTGGCAAGAGAGCTTAGCACCTTCCACAGCTCCAGACCAGAATCCACCCCCCAAGGTCCCTTGTGCCCGCGGCGAGCAGCCTGGCCAGTGCCCGTGCCCGGCACCCTGCCACCTGCCCGGTGCTGCCACCCCGCACGCGAGGCCGGGGGCAGGGGCTGGCCGCCAGCATCGCTCACCCTCCAGGGCGCGGGCCCGGGCTGGGATTTGTGGAGATTATGCCGGAGGAATTACAAAGGAACAGACTTTCCCACAGACACTTCAATCGCTGCCCTGAGAAAGTGTGTGAGCTGAGGCAGGCCGCCTGCCTCACGGTGCTTTGGGGAGCGCACAGGAACAGCACACACGGTTTTTAATAATTAAGTAACTTTAATTGTCCTGGGAAAGCAGCGCTTGCCTTGGGGCACTCTGCGCAAACTCATAATTAATGTTACCAGGAGAGATTACGGGAAGGAGAACTGAGAAATGATTCACTTTTGCTTTTTAAGCCTCTCCATGTTCAAGCTGTATTATCCCCTGGTTTAAAGCCTCATTTAGCTGTGAAGAAAGCCAGTGTGCTCACGGGGGGAGGTGGGGAGAGGCAGGCAAAGCACCCTGACAAATTACAAACAGCCGCGCCAGGCTCCGCCACCAGCCCTGGCGGGATGGGAGCCGGCAGCCGGCACAGCTGGGAGCATCCCGGGTGTGCAGAGCAGCAGCGTGCTGCAGAGCCCAGAGGAGTGAAGGATGCTCATCACCAGCCCTGCCCGAGGCTGCCATGTGTGTGTAATTCCCACGTGCACCCTCTTGCTTGAGGGCTCCAAAGGCAGCTGCCAGCACAGGAGCTGCCAGACAGTACTGGGACAAAGACGGTCTCTCCCAGTATTGCCAGTGCACCAGAGAGCTAAATCCTGGGAAGCCTGAATTTGGCAAAGTGAGAGCTCCTCCTTGGAGTCAGAGGGTGACAAGCCCTTTGTAAGTCTGATTTATTCCAAGTGAATAAAATGGGCATTTAGCACCCTAAACCTGGCTACACTCCTCTGCCATAGCCTCCTCCCAGCCCTCCAGGGACCGGTGCTTTCCTGTGGCAGCAAGTCACCACCTTAGCTGTGCAGCAAGCAGGATACATGTGGCAAGGGCTGACAAAGTCCCTGTGTTGGGACATGCCTCAAGCATGTCCCCAGATGTCTCTGAGCCCCCCAGAGCTCCAGCCCTCCTCCCTGGACAGCTGCCTGCCCCTCTGGGTCTGCTGAGCAGGGGGCGTTCATTCAGCTCAGCAGTAATGCTGATGCTGAGCCGAGCCCCACGGGCAGCCCCGTGGACAGGCACTGCCGGTGCTGCACAAAGAGGTGGGCAGTGAGGGAGGGATGCAAATCCTCCCCGGGGTGTGCGGTGCCTGGGATCCGTGGTGCTTGCTGGCGCGTTTCACCCACTTTAAAACCAACAACCTATTGGACTGGAGCGCCTCTTTTCTTTCTTTTTTCCTTTTCTGTTTTTTTTTCCCTTCCGCCCAAAGCAAATCATTGGACTCACGCAGGACACAAGGTATTTTACTCTATAGAAATCCTTTTTTCAGGCAACTATGTCAAGAATGTTTTCATACTTTGGGCTGGATGGGAAAAAAAAGGGCTTAATCCCCTGAGATGGTTATTTCTCTGAAAACAGACATGCAAATGCTGGACTTGTCAAACCTTAAAATGTTTTCTTTATTCAGGGAATTACTGCCTGCCTGCTGAGCCCGGGTAATGCTGACAGGCTAAGCCTGGGGCCTTGGCAGCAGAGCATGCAGAGTGTGGGAAAGGGCGGCTGAGGCACGCGCCAGATAAGATCATACAATAAATGATACAGCCCTCCGGAGCACACGGCCACTTTCATATGCAAACAGGCCTCCCTGTACACACACACGCACACACACACACACACACACACACACACACTGCCCAGGCAGGAGGCAGCACCCTCCTGCACGCCTGGGCAGACACACCTGCACACGCATGCACACGGCTGCAGGGCTGGCTGCATGCAGGGAGAGGCAGGGGGATGCAAGACAGGTTTTGCTCAGCCCAGTGAGCATCCCAGGTGCTGGAGGAGGGGAGATCTTCCCACTGACTCAGGGTATGGCCAGGCACATTCCCCAATTGTCCTGTCATGCCTCAGTAGTTGCATTTTGGTGCTGCTGGTGACCAGGTTCTTGCTGCACTTGGGGCATGGTGGCTTGGAGGCTCTATTGGAGCCCTGTGAGGAAAGGAAAGTCATAATCTAATAACTTGGTTACTTCTTTCTTCCACCTGTGAGGCAAAACCTGGAAAAACCTGGAAACGGGACTCAAATGGCTTAGAGGATGACAAAGATGATCCAAAATGCACAGGACTTTCAGTTGCATTCTTTTAGCTGCTGTGTTGTTTTGGACCTAAGTGAGGCTTTTTGGTACACATGCCCGGGGCTCTGCAAAGCAGCCACATATTTTGCCCTCTGGCAGGGCTTCATTTCTAAAGAGAAGCAAAGAGCATGATGCCACTGATAGGAGCAGCAGGACTGATGGTGCCATGCTCCTGCTGCCCATGGAAGCAGCGCCAGCTTCTCCCCAGGCATGCACAGAGCCCTCACTTGAGCCATTTTTGCTTTCTTTGCAGCGTACAAACCTGATTCAGCCGGGAGACGGGCGGGCAGGAGGCCGGCGTGAGCCTCCCTCAAGCTCTAAGTGTGGCACCTGCACATTTATTTTAATGACGTGGTGCCTGGCAGAGCCGCCGTCATGGGTCACAGTGCGGGTGGGTCACACAGCCAGCCACAGCTAATGACCCATGTGCTGGGGTGGGAACAATGGCTCTGAGCTACTGAGAGTGCAGCCAAAGCCACCGTGGGAGGGAGCTGCCACAGCAGCAGCATTTGGAGCCAAAACGGCTCCCTCGGGGGGCCAAGTGCCACCACAGAGCAGTGCTGGCACCAGCCCAGGCCCCCTATTGATGGCCATGGTCATCCTTTCCTGTCCCACCATGGCAGCATGTCCTGCTCTGACACCACCACCCACTGCTGCTAGGTTCTGCTGGGACATGTTTTGCAGGGTGCATCACTAAATTAATCGCAGCACAGTTCCTCCTAACCCGAGCTTAACTTTTGACATGGTTACAGTTGTATTTTTAGGGCGTGCAGGAGCCTGAGTGTGGGGGCAGGAGGCTGCTGAGCACACGAGGGGTGGCAGAATAGGTGGTCGGTGATGGATGGCTGCCCTGTGCTCCTCCAGAGCCCTGCACACTCACAAATCACAGCTCCTCACTCCTCACTGCTCTCAAGGTAGCTGGGGAAGGGGGAGAGCCACGGTGGGGGGGGTCCTGGCATCCTACTCCCGGCTTAATACGGTGCATTCACACAGATAATCTGTCAAGGAAAAAATGAGCCAACAAGCTATCTATTCTTGTCTGTGCTATTTTCCCATGTCAGAAACAGGCTGGGCTGAAAAATGTAGGTTTCCCCTTTCATCTTGCCTTTCAGAGCCCCTGAACAAGATGCCTTTCTTTGCCAGCACTCGCCGAGGAGATCTTGCCTCGAAGAGCAGAAAAAGGAGCTTTCTTTTTTTTTTTTTTTTTTTTTTTTTTTTTTTTTTTTTTTTTAATATCTGTGCCCAGGCTGTGCCAGTAGCAGGGATGTAGAGTAGCTTTTATTTTCATTGGGAAGGGAGGGTGCTGTGCTGATCTCCTCCTTGAGCTCCCACTTTTGTTACTGTTTCCACTAAGCTGAACTAGGGGTGACAACAAATACTTCCCTTCCACTTTTTATTTTTAACATGAAAAGAAGTGTCTGGGAAGGCAAAAATAACGTTTCCCCAGGTGGGAGGCCCCGGTGAGCGAGAGACAAGTGATGAAATGCCGCTGCATCCTCCCCTCAGCTGTGTGATGCCCACACATCAGTGCTGGGCACTCAGCAGCACCCATCCTTTCACGAGTGCCACCATCCTGCTGTGCCTGTCCCCTCCCTGGCTGGGTCCTGCAGGGATGCCTGTCCTTGCTAGCCAGGCATGCTGTGGTGCAGCCTCCTCTCCCCCCATCCATGGGGTGACAGGGAGCATTAGAGGCAGGCAGAGGCACTGCACACCTCAAGTTTACAAAGTGGTGGCAATCCTTGCCCTCCTCTGGCCAGGCATCTTGGGCTCACATGCCCTTTTCATGCAGTTGCTTTGGTCTAATAAAAGCAAGAAATGTGTTTTTATAGGCGTTGTGGTCTGTCCTTCATTAATCACATTTCTTTGCGTTCTTGTTGGATTGTTCTACTTCAGTGACTGGCAGTGGCCACCAGCTCTCCAGCTGCGTAGGCTGTTCTGCTGGTGCTGGGGTGTGTTTGTTGATTTATGGAAGTGGTTTTCAAAAAATAATATTTGAAATGGTCAGGTAACAGCCAAGTTACAGCAGGGAGAGGACATATCAGCAGCACTTGTATAACAGTGATCCAGATATCTGGTTTCTTGTAAAAGCAAATAGTTTAAAGGGTCTTAGGCTGTTCTGCTTCCTTCACAATTTTGAGAATTTTGAAAATTGTGGTCTTCTTTACTATGGTTTCCCTGACCTGGGGATCACACGTGGCAAACAAACAAACCCTTTCTGAGATCCAGTTAGTCGTACCATTGAAACCTACATTTTTAATTGTTTTTTTATGTATCCTTTTGAAAGAAGAGATGGATGCTCTTCCCTCCTCCCAGTGCAGAAAAATGGAAAGTCAGGCTCTATCCCCAAGACTTACAGGAGTCTGTCCACTCCAGTTATCAGTGCTAGAAACCTGGTCCTTACAGCCAACTTTGACACACATTCTTGCTCAACTTCTATTCCCCTAAGCTTTTCTTGGAGGTTTTGTGAAGATCATCAGAAAGAGGAGACAAAGCTCTGAAAGCAAATGCTTCTTCCCTGGAGGATGCCTAAGCTGCCTCCAGTCACTCAGCATGTTTGGTTCCTGCCACCTGTAATGAGGACAGGGGCAGGGGCTCCTGCAGGGAATCCTGCAGAAGAGATGGCCAAAAGCTCAGGCTGCCGTGAGTGCAGTGCTGCTCAGCGCCTGCTGAGCCTCGCTGGTGCCTCACAGGGCCAGCACCCACTCCCACCAGAGAGCTGTCAGAAGGGCTGGGGATGTGCTTCTCCACCAAAATGCTTCTAAGGCAGGGCTGCTGGAAGGAAATGCAGGGAAATAGGGATCAGACAGAGCAGGCAGCTAATTGGGAGGAGCAAAAATACATAGGTAAGATAAAAGAGAATGTTTGCATTGTCTGGAATCCCCAGGCCATCCCAGGTTTGCCTCCAGCTGTTTGGTGAAAAGCCCTTTCCAGCCTTTGAGAAGGTCATGGTTAGTCTGGAATCAAAATGAGCAAGCGAAGGCGAGCAGGCAGGAAGGCATGAAACCAGCTCCTTTGACTTTGGGAGTACTGGGAAACTTGTAAATGTAATTGCTTGTGGTGGTGTAGCACTCAGATTGCCACAGCTTTTGCATGACAGTACCAAGACACCCCACCTAAGGCTGGAGCAGCTCCAGGCTCTGGAGAGAAGAACCTGTGGCCTGAATACACAAAACAGGAGTGGAAACAGGCTAGAGAGGACTTTCCCACAGGCAGAGTGGGGCAGAGCTGGAGCCGCCATCGCCCCAGTTAAGGCTGTGGCCACCGGCTGCCTTGCCCTGGGGGCAGGCTCAGGGCTCAGCTGTGTAAACCTGTGGGGACCTGGGCAAGAGCTGGATGAGCCCAAGGAATTTTTGGGAGCTCGATGTACAGTGTAAGTGGGAGCCTGGCAGGGCTTTGAGATGTGACAGTAGAACAGAGACATCTGGGCAGCGTGATGTACTGCCAGCTCACTCAAGTCTTTGTCCCTGCTGCCAAGCAGAGTACCTTGGGATATGGAACACTGCAGTCCTTAAACCTCAGCCTGGGAGTCTCCCCCATGAGAGAGGAAGGGGGAGGCAGGCAACGGCAAGGTCATCCTCAGCCTCTTCCTTCCTCCCACAAAGTTGGGCAATGGTGGAATGCAGCAGGGACCGTGATGTGCCTGTCCTTGCTTTGGGCTGCCAGAGGAAAGGGACTGAAGCCACAGGTGCTCCATGGGAATGAGCACTGCAGCCTCTGCAGGGTTGGGAAACAGATGTTATCACAAGGGAGGGTTCACCTCAGCAGAGAGGTGAGGAGCAGCTCCCCCCAGCCCAGCCCCACAGCCACTGCCCCAGGCCCTGTGCCAGCTCTGCAGGATAGAGGCCCTGGTGGAGGCAGCTGGGAACCACCTGGACTGCTCCAGCAATGCCAGTCACAGCCCACTGTGAATCACCAGCCCGGCGTGCAGCCCGATCCTGCACCTGGCAGGAGCTGGCACACCTGGGTACGCTCATTTCCTGACACAAGGGCCTTTCCCTGAGCAAGGCAAGGGCTTGGAACAGTCTCCTGGCTGCAAGGCAGGGCTGGGAGCAAATGGACAGCTGAGGCCCTGGAAGGTACTTGCCTGGGCCTCCAGGAACCTGCAAAGTGCTTCTATGGACTTGGAAACTCAGACCCCCAGCCTTATGTGGAATGAGGTTCTGAATTCAGCACAAATTCAGAAAAAATACCCAGTGCATGTGAGGGAGAACATTGCCTGCAAAGAGGGCCCAGACCCTGGGAAGCTGCCATCCTAGGGAGCATGTGGGAAGACCCTTCCTTTTCCCACCAGGATCTCATCTGACACCTCTCCGGGTGCTCTGTCGGGCTGCCCCAGCACCCACGGGTGCCCTGGGACACTGCCAACCCTCTGCACTCCTGCCTGGCTCCCAGGCAAGCCGGCCAGCCTGCCTGGGAAGCGAGCCTGCTGCTTGGCAGGAACAGCTGTGCTGCTCTCCAGGCTCCAGCGCTTCCCCCGGGCACCAGCCCTGGCCCATGCAGCCCCACCTGTGCTCGGGGACCGCCGAGGGACACCGGGGGTGCCGGGGCAGCGCGGGCAGGTGCCGGTGCCGGGGGCAGGGAGCGTGGGCTGCTGGGCACGGCGCCGCGGGCCGGGCAAGGCCGGGCAGACAAAGGGGAGCCAAACCCCCAGGGGAAGTCTTGGATCAGAGCCTGTCCCAGAGTGTTAAGCTGTTCGCACAAAGCTCCTTGAGCTCAAGCTGGCTCTGCCCCCTCCGCTGCCTTCTCCCTCTGCGGGCAGGGCTGGTGCCAACGTCGGAACCTGCTAATCAGTAGCTGCAGCAGCCGCAGCCTCCCTCAGGCCTCCCAGCCTCCCTTCCCTCCCTCCTGCCTTGACTGCCGGCCAAGCGCGGCCGAGCCTGCCGGCGCAGGAATGTGTGAGAGCCATGTGTCACTTCTCCAGACTGTGGGAAAGTGCTGCTCCAGTGAACTCACAGCAGCTGCCCTGCCCCAGCCCCAGCCCCGGCCCTGGCCCCGGAACAGGAGCTGGGCTGGCCGCCCTGGGACGCCGGTGCACTCCTACTCCACTCCCCTCAGCGTGGGTCCCCTGCCAGCCCCCAGCCCTGCGGGTGACAAAGAACATCTGAGCCCCCAGCGCCTGCCACAGCCACCGCGGGTGGTGAAGGAAGGGCTGCTGACCTGGTTTTCCTTTAGAAACAGTTGTTTCCCTGCACTTTTATGTTGATTTTTTTTTTCTTCCCTAGATGAAGGGTGTGGGGTGCTGAGAACAGGAGCAGCCACTCGGGGAGCCAGGGGCTGCTCCCATGCCGAACTCTCACCACCTGGCACTTGTACAAGGCTCCTCGTCTTCAAAGCCCTGGGCAGACAATGGCCCCTTTCAGGCTGCGTGGTGCCTGCAGCCGGCCAGAGCCCTGGCCATGGTCAGCCCGCCTGGCATGGGCTCGGCCCTGGCTCCAGCACTGGACATGCCTGCCCTCCTCACCCAGAGAAAGAAGACGGTGCTGTGTGCTGGGGGGATGCTCCTGAACCCACATTCCCGCTGCTGGGGGAGCGCTCAGCCCCCTTCCTTTCCTCCAGCATCCTCCTTGCCCAGCACAGCCCTTTTGGGTGTTGCAGTGGCCCTCAGCACGGCATCTGCCGGAGGAGCTTGGCGCTGGAGCATCAGCATGGCCCTCGGCTCTGTGTGGAGAGGTTGGCTGCCTCTCTGCGGGAGTCCCCACTCCCGGCAGCTCTCAACGCACACAAAAGCAAGACCGAGCTGAATAGAGGGTGGGGAACAGCCTGTCCCCTTTTTCCCCCCAGCTCCCTGCCAGGGGATTAATTGCCGACCCAGGGAGCAGGAGAGCCGGGCTGGGGCTTGGCAGGAGGGCAGCAATGCAAAGCACAGTGTGTTCAATGGTTGGCTGGTGCCTCTGTGCCTGCTGCCAGCCCTCCCCAGCTTCCTCCTTGCCGTGCTGGTCCCAGCCAACCAGGCTCTACAGACAAGCACCTATTTCTGCCCTCATTTTCATCTCCCTCTCCTAGGCCTGCCATGGGCTCTCATTAAAGCTGCTTGCTGGGGACTCATTAACTTGGCAGGCTCAGTGAACCTGGGTCAATTAAAATAAAGCTCCTTAGCTTCTCTGCCCTCTGCTTTTCTGCAGTGTTGCCCTGCTCTCCTACTCCTGTCTACATCCCAAACCAGGTAGAACAAGGACAACAGTCCCTGATCTGCAGCGTGTCCTGTGTGTATCAGTCCCAGGACCATCTACCATAGCTCCTGGCCCAGGTTAGCACCAGTGATTTTTGGGGAGCACACTTGGTGAGAACTTCTTCTACAGGAAGCTGCAGCTCCCAATAGGTGGCTGAGGTATTTGTAATAAGCAGGGTAAGATGTCTGCAGACTGAAATTGTGCTACTGACATGCCCCTAGGCTCTGCTGGCACAGCTGGCTGCAGTGCTCCTTGATGGGTCCAGTGCTGACCTTGTCCTTGCAGACCCCCAAAATATCTCCCACTGGGTCCCCTTAAAGTGAGAGTGCTGCTCAGGAGCAGAGCCAGCTCCTCAAGCTCTGTGGTGCCCAGGACTTGTTGCTTGGCCAGCCCATGCTCAGATGCCCAATTCACCTGAGACATGATTCCATAGCTCTTGATACAGTTGCAGAAATGTTAGGATGGGTCCATTGTCAATGATAGCTTTAAGGGATGAAAAGAGAAGTAAACTTGCTTCTTTTTCACCAAAATATTATCTGTATTCTCTGCAGCCAGTGGAGGGCTGGAATATACCTGATAGTGCCCTACTACTAATTTCTTAATGACTCCAGTCAGCATGTTGTGCACCTTTTTCTATTTCAGAAACTTTTTGAGAATGATGCTGACTGTCTGTTTAGAGCTATGCAAACTCAGAGGGACAGGCAGAAGCAGATCTCAGGCTTTCACCCCCTTGTAAATCTGTTGTCCAAACCCAAACAAACCAAAGCTATAATAAAATTAGCTTGGAGTCTTTCCTGGGTAGCATCTGTGCAGACTGGGAATCTGCTGCTGCCAGACAGATGATGATATTAGCGGGTACAGAATGAGGCCGCGGGGTGTGAGAGACCATGGGCCAAGCCAAACACTGGATGCAAATGCTCCCAGGCTCTGGGAAAAGCCTGACCCAGGCACTGACTGGACAGCATGGCTGGGGCTTATCTCTGCAAACCAAGGAAAGCACTGTGGCTTCCACTGTGGACAAGCTCCAGCATAGTGAGAAAATCTGGGGCTTCAGCATCTTACTGGCACCTTCTTCACTGCCTGGCCACCACTGTGATGGCTCACATGCTTTTACATTGCAAGGGCAACGTCTGATGTGCCACCTGTACAGAGCTGTGTCCACCCTGGGAGCAGAGGCAGACCTTGACTGCAAGATTGTGCCTGCTGCTCCCTTACTTGACTGCAAGTATCCCCACATGGCCTCTCAAGTGGAGAAAATATTTGCTCTCAGCATTAGGTTTAGACCTAAAGCCCTTGCTTGAAAGCCCTTGACTTGGGACAGCTCACATGAGGAGGAACTGTGCTTGGAGGCTCGGGGTCATCAGCTTCTCCTTGCCAGAACAGAGCAAGAAAAGCAAACAGTTCCTGCAGTCCTTCTCTGGTTTGGGTTTTGTTACACTTTCCAAATGCATCAGTCAAATATTCATGAAGGATCAGCCAAATCTTTCCCAGGCTTACAAGCTCAATTCCAAATAAGCCTTGGCCTTACTGACACTCCACAGAGGTCTGATTGCTCTGCCAGGAGGAAGAAACATGGAGTGTGAGGTTTAATGAGTCCTGTGCTATGGCAGCTCATCATCTCTGTAGTGCTGGTCCAGATCCTTTTTAAAGGCAGACTGGGCTCGCTTGTCACTCTGCCCCTCCCCAGTGAGTCACTGGAGCATGGATCATACATGTCCTTAAGTGCTAATGACCGTGTTTATGTCCCAGCTGCACTTGCTAGGCAACATTTGACTCTCATGTGATGCAAAGGTTGGAAGAGTGAATTAGCTTGCTTAAACCTCTCCTGTATTCATGGAGGTGCCCAGAAGCACCCAGGATCACGAATGCACCATCAGTGACCAGCTCTGTGTGGCCCAGCTGGGCAGAGCCGTCCCATGGGAAAGGCACTGGCTGTGTCCTTGTGCCTGCTGAAAGCAGCCTGCAATATCAGCTGGATGCTCAGAAATTAGGGGCAAGAGGAATGCAGATGATGGGTAGTTTTTGTTTCATAACTCAGGAGTTTGGGGGTGCTAGAGGTTGTTGGGAGCTCTAAAGATAATTACCTGATTTCCAAAATTCCTTCTCAGGGGGCATCTGAGTACTCTTTTAGCAGTTACACCCATTCCCTACCAGTGAACTAAGAAATGGTGTGCTGTGCATGAGAGGGCTGAGCTACAGCACAGATGTATGGTGGAGCTGCTGGCTGCCCCAGTCCCACTGCTCTCCAGTGTCCCCTGGCTGGCTTTTGCACAGCACTGCTGCAGTGTGAGAGGAGTCCTACAGCTGTCTGCCATCACCCAGTGCTGGGATGATTGCTGGGATGCTCCTGGACACTCCTCTGTGTATGGGGCCAGGGCTCCCCCACTGCTGCCAGAGGTGCCACTGTGCAGACTGAGCCTGCTGCTGAAGGCACAACTGCAGCAGCATGGAGCACATCCCCACAGCTCCCTCCCTTTCAGCCAGCTGGGAGGCAGCAGGTTTGGCAAGCAGGGCAACAAAAATACCATCAGGGGATTGCCAGCAGGCCGAGGGCTCCGATAGCTTCCCCTCTGCTCTGACCTTAGCTGCTGAGCACTCATCGGGATAACGTTTCTCCTCACTGCTGATCCTGCTTAGCGGGCACATTGCTGGGATGGCAGAGCCACCCTGACCTCTCAACACCCAACGCAGCCCACGGCTCAAATTCAGGGCACCTGCTGCCATAAGGCAGCTCAGGAAACCTGGCCAAGGGGCTGCCGCAGCCTGAGCCCCCAGCAGTGGGCCCAAACCCCCCGACAGCAGATCCTGCACTGCCGTGTGCAGCATAGGGGTGGAAAGCAGCAGAGCAGGTTCCACAGCCCCTTGGCTACCCTGAGCTTGGAAAAACCAGGAGCCCTGTGAGGCACCTCTGGGTACTCAGAAGGGTATAGGGATCCTGCACATGGGACAGAGGTGCCACCTTGCCCTGAACTCCTGTGCTGGGTTGCTGTCTCCAAGGGGCACGTCTTGTCCCCACACCAGAAGAAAGGGACTGTCATCATCCCCCAGCCCCACAGCTTTCCCCAGAGTCAGCACTATGACACTGTGAGCTGCCTGTCACCACTAGCCATGGGAGAGGTCTGGGGGTCACCATCACTCTCCCACCATGACAAGGGAGGAACAGGATGATTTGACAAGAACCCAACTCTGCCAAGTCCTGAGAGCTCCTGCTGCTTTGGAAAAGGAGGGGATTTAGCTGGTCAGAAAGAAGCATTTTAGCCAGAAGTTTTGATTTTTAAAAATATTTCCAACTCCAGTTTCTAATTTAAATTCAAAAGGAAAAAACCTCAAAATGCTATCATTTTAAAAATCTGGTTTTATTAAAATACTGGTGTCATGAAAATCAAAAGCTCTTTTGTGCTTGAAATCCTTACCCTAAAAACAAATGCTGTCTGTAACAAGTACATTTTTAATAGCAAAAAAAATTTAAACCAAAACTAGTTCTTTGATGCTAAACTTTTGTTTTGGTCAGTTTTTGGTCCCATCATTAATCTGACTCCATCCAGGATGGGGGGAAGCTTCAACGTTGAGAATGACAGCAAGCATGGGAGCAGGGCATGGAAGGAAAGCCAGGACAACTGGGCTAGAGCTTGGCTACCTCCAACCAGATACCTCCAGGGGAAGGCAGGGCAGGAGGAAGACTTTAATAATTAGTCCTGGGCTCTCTGGAGCATTTCCAGTTTGCAAATTACCACTGCTTTATTGGGCTCTAATTCAATCTGCTTCAGGACATTGCTTGCAAAAGCCTTTTTGAAGATGAGGTGTGGGAAGTGCCCTGGCCTGTGGCTCATGCATGGCCCGTGGTGGCACAGCCTGGATGGTGCCTGCCCTGGCTGGGTTCCACCCCCTTCCCCATCCTTTGCAAGAGAGCAAAATGTGACCCCAGGGCTGCTGAGATGCCTGACTGCATTAAGTGGCATGATAAATCCCACTGCCATGACAAGATACGCATTTGTTAGTGTGTGTCCATAGGATTAGGTTTTCGAGGTCTTTTGGGCAGTGATGTTGGGGTGAGGGGCTGGGGAGCCTGCTCTGTGCTGGGAGAGGGAAGAGGCTGAAAGGACAGTGAAGCCCCAAATGCCATCAGAGCTGCCCATGCTCACAGCCCAGGCTAGCACCAGTTCAGCAGCCCAGGCAGCCCCTTCCTGCTCCCCACGGGATAACCTAAAAGCCTCCCAGGCTCCCTTCCCAAGACCCTCTGAGCGGAATAGGGTTTTCCAGCACAACTGGTGTGGGATTGCATCCATCCCCCACAGAGGGGTCTGGCTTGCACAGGCACACAGGCACACACAGCCTGCAGCCTTGTGCCAGTGGTGTCCACAGCAACCCAGCCTGCCAAAAACAGCCTCCTTTCTCTAGCTGAAAATGTAGTCCCTAACTAAAATGTGGCAAGTCTAACTTTTGGGGGACAGCCCACAAGATGGGCAGAGTTTGACTCAAAACCACGCATGAAAAGTGTGCGGCTGGACATTGCCACCCCCAGAGATGCATTTTTCCTGTAAGTGTGACCCCTTGGTTTAAAACTAGGTGATTTTCATCAAAGGAGAGAAGAAATTGCATGAGATCCTATAAGGAGGCTAATAAAAAGTGCAAGACTGAAACCCCCTGCCCCTAAGCCCTAAAAATGGGCTAGCTTTGGCTCTTTCCTCCACACATGGCAGAAAGTTCTTGTGCCTTCTGAGTTCACTTCTGAGAATGAAACGCTCTGGCAAACAGGGTGAAAGGAGAGGGTGGAGAAGAGGGAATGAAGAGGATGAATGGGAGGGATCCAGCCCTGTTCTTATCTGATGGCTGCTGAGTGAGGCATGATGAATTCCCCAGCAACAGGTCTGTTTTGTCAGAAGGCCTCTTATCAGATGGCACAAGCCCAGTGGTCTGGCCATGGCCATTAATCACCCATCAGCAGCTCTCCTCCAAAGAGAAAAGTTTTCCCCCTCCTTTTCCCCGTTGGCCCCAAGCCCTGCTCTCATACTGCAGGAAGAAACTTCCTGCAGCCAAAGCCCCCCACCCCCAGAGGAGCACAGGAGATGGCCTCGAGATGGGGATGGTGGGGACCTCACACCCTTCAGATAAGGGACTGGAAGTGGGTGTGAGGTGTGGCAGAGCAAACCATCCCAGTGCCACCAGCCCTCTTTCTTCCCCTCTGTGCCGAGTGCCCAGCACACAGTGGCAGGGCTGTACCCCCGGGACCAGCTGGAGTCCATCCCTGCACTGGGAGGAGCAGCACGGGCCACAACAGCAGGGTGACTTACAGACAGCCCCCTTGTCTCATGTCTGCCACCACAGCCAGAGCTGCAGAGCCTCTGGCCCAGCATCCTCACACCAGGGGATGTGGGGAGCAGGTTTGGTGGCTGGTTTGGCTCCCACACCACACCAGGGGCCCTGGCACCCCCTTGGCTGTGCTCTCTAATCCCCAGGCTGCTGCTCCATCCTGCCTGCACAGCAGCTGCCGGCTGCCTGAGCTGCTCAGGGCTCTCAGCTCGCTCCTTTTTCTCACGGTGCTTTGTCTGCAGCTGGTGGTGGGTGACAGGCTCTGCGAGCTGAGCTCTAGGAAGCCCCTTTTTATTTTATAACCTGTCATTCCTTGTCTTTCCTGGGTCAGCTGTGTCTCAGGAGTGCAGATGCCCCCACCCCAGGGTGACAGGGGGACAGGAGGAGCCATGAGAAGCAGCTTTAATGCAAAGCAATTTGTCAGAGCAAAGGGAGAAGATGCAAATGTGCATATGTGTCATCTTGTAATTCATGTGGGCATATCAGAGCCCAAACATCAGTGTGGCCCCAGAAGGTGGGAAGACACCTCATGATCAAAGATCAGCCCCAGGCAGCACCTGGACTGTGCACGGCCCTGGACCTCTTGGGGACACCAGTGGGCTGCAACCCTGCAGGGCTGCAAACTGCTCAAACATGGACACAGATAAAATCCAGGCAGGGGTAACCAGTGTCTCTGAGGCATCCAGGAATGAGAGTGGTGTTTGAAAGGCACCAGAGATGAGAGAGGCTGGGGAGAGGAAAAAGGGGGATGTTCATTCCATCTGGCCACACATCTCTTAGCCAGACCAAAAGTAATTGGAGTCCAGCTTTTCCAAGACAGAAGAGTCACCAATCCACTGACACATCTTCATGCAGCATGCAACTGCCCCTGTAAAACCTTCTGTATGCTTGAAGCATGCGGAGGTGAGGTTGCATGAAGGAGGCAGGTGGGGCTTTTCTTAGGGTCACACTGCCTGGAAGCAGAGCAGGAGTGTTCCTGTTCTAGTCCTCTGCAGGATGCGACTGGAGTGAGACATCTGCCCCTGGCCCTGGCTGCAGTGGGACTGCAGGCTGGAACATTTCAGTCAGGAGGAGAAAGGAGGGGTCGGTGTCAGGAGCTGGCTGCAGTGTGTTGGTGTTCTCTTACTCCCTCCAGAGCCATGCCAGGGCTGCTGGAGGAGCCATCTGCGTGCTTTGGGTCTGGTGCCATCAGCATAAAGGTGACATTTGTCCCCTGGTCACACTTTCCCCAAGCCCAGATGGTGCAAAGTCCTCAGTGTCCCTGTGTCAGCTGAGGCACGGACCAGGGATGCCAACCTGGCAGCTGACACCAAAGAGAGACAAGGGGGGTGCAGGCAGGGGATTGCCATGTGTGGCTCCCACTTCAGGGAGCTGAGCACATCCACCCTCCCTGAGAGATTCTAAAACTCACTGTCTTTTATCACAAAGAGGACAAACAAGGTTCTTCTGTCTCCTGACATCTCATTCTGTGAGACATCACATGGGACTGCTTCAGCAGTAGGCCACTGTGGAATGGGGGTTTACTGCCAGAAGATTGACCCTAGAAAAGCAAGTCTTTGACCCAGGGTCTGAATGAAGGTGAGGTCCATCACTGCATGGTGGCAATCTGTTTGCTCAGCTCCTGGTGGAATCCTGGGTTGTGCCAGTGAGGCCAGCACTGGGCCCCACTGTGCCATGCCAACTTGATGTCACAGGAAGGAAAAATAGCTGTGAATGAGAGCTCATGGCCATGAGTAATGGAAAGCAGTTGTCTCTTGTAATGCCTGGCCATAAAGTGTCAGATAGATGTAAAAGTTATAAATACATCACAGAGCAAATAATTACAGCATGGCTCTAACTCCTTGCTTCAGGAGAGCTGCTGACCTCCCTGGGGAGTGCCCAGCCCTGGGGAGATGAGCCAAGAACAACCTGAGCATGGGACCTAAATGTGTGCAAACTCCCTTTGCTGGCAAGTGCTTGTCTGCTGCCTCTGGCAGTGTGGATGGTGCTGGTGCTTGCAGGGGATCTCAGAGCTGCCCAGTGCATTGCTGAGTCTCACAGGTGAGATATCTGTGTGGCTGTGTTGGAGGATGGTGTGTGCCTTGTGGTGTGATTAGTCAGGTAAAAGCCAAGGGCAGACGTGTGCCCAGCTGCACTGACCCTAGGAGGCAGCAGCCTGTAAGGTTTTAGGGGGAGCATGTTCTGATGGCAGGGAATTTTGCAGCGTGTGGGAGGAACAGCTGTACAGCAGAGCACTATGCATGGGGTTGTTCATGTACCTTCCAGTGAACATGCATTGAAGGAGGAATAGAAAAAATCCAGATGTCTCCATCCTAGCCACCACTATGCAAATGACACTGGCACAAACATCTGGGCAAGGGATGTTCAGCATCCCCTTGGTACCAAATTGATGGATGCAGCATTCCCAAAGCAAGTGCCTGTGGGTGCTCAGGAGGAGCAGCCAGAGCAGGGTCCTGCTGAGGAGCAGCACTGTCAGAGGGCTGGATGCACTGCCCTCAGTGCCAAGGAATTACCCTCCTGCTGCTTGCTATTGTGGTGGGATGCCAGAAATTTCCCATATATATATACACACATACACTCACACATTTATACATGGCTGTAGCAGTTGAAGCAGACCCAAACCCTTATAGAACATTCCTGAGAAACCTCTCGCTTCTGCAGCGCCAAGACTTCAGAGCATGGTCTCAGAGCTCCAAAGGTACGACTCAAGGGTGAAACACAAGCCTAGCATGGAATTCCTGCAGGAGGGTTTCACAGAAGGGCAAGATGCAGAGGAGAAGGAGGGCTCAGAGGAACAGGTGCAGGCAGTCTTGCAATGCTTCCCTCTGTCTACAAATACACCAGTGGAAATAGTGAGAGGAGCAGGGAGCAACGATGCAATAAATCTTTTAAAAGAAACAATAAGAGCAGGACAGCTGGCATAAAAAGGAACATGTTCCCCTGGCTACCAGTGGCTTTAGGAATGAAAAAAGCGGAGTGAGTGAGGGACAACATAGTGGCAGGGTAAAAACAATGATCCCAGAGAAATTTAAATCCTGGGATCCTGAGAAAGATTCCTGGGAAAACTGGGTGCTTTTCAAAAGACTTAGAGGAGAGTTAGTCTCTGTCCAGAACACCATGTCAGGAAAAGAAATGCCAGACGTTGTGGTGCTTAAGCTAAATACAGAAGGAAAAACAGCAAAGAAGATGTGAAATTTTGGGTGTAGTGAGGAGTTATGGGAGGAGAGGCTGCTGAGGGAACAAGTGTGGAGGAAAACCATCCATCTGAGTTCATCTATGCACTTTACACACTGGTGTTTCTTTCCAAGACTCATGGGGTTTATGCCTTACCTTCAGTCCCCAGCACCTTAGCCAGGGAAGCACCACTCTAATACTCAGCTCCAGCCTTGGCTCACTGGTGTATTGGACTGAGTTTTCACTTCTTAATAATCTGTTTCCTTCTTGTCCAGCTGTGAATTTGCTACTATTTAATTTCTTTGCCTGGCCCTCTTGGTCTGGTACTGCCAGAGACTCCAGAGACTCTAACACAGGCTCCTGTGCTCCCCCTGAGTCTCCCCCTCTCCTACTCACAGCCCCTTTCCAATATGAAATGAGAAGCAGCTTCCCCCCAGGCTGTCCCTGTGTATGCCTCCAGCTTGTTCTCTTGGCTACATTTCTGTAGAGGAACATGCTGGAATGCTAAAGCTGTAGTAATGAGTAACACACTTCTTCAATGGGACAATGCATTCTGAATGCACTGTGCTTTACAGCTACCATAAATAATGAAATCAGTATTTGTAAACTATACTTTAAGGAATCCATTCTTTTCCAGAGATTTCAAAAGCGTGTCATTTTCCAGATTGAGAAGTGTGCCAGTTCATCTATTTTTAGAAATTCTCACTCTACTGATGTGGTCAAGACAGTCCTTAAACAGAAAAGGGTGGCTGCATGCCTCGAAGGTATAAACAGCCAGACATGTGATGGGAAATGCTTCAGAGGTGAGCCCTGCGGACTCCTAGACATCAAAGTTGGTGGGTGGTGAAACTGCAGGGACAAATCAGTGTGCAGGCTGGAGGAACAGGCACTGAAAAACATCTTAGAAGTTACTTTTCTTGGGGACCTGAGGAGTCCTTAAAATAGTCTCACGTCCCAGGAAATGAGACAGATCCTGTGGAAAACTGGCAGTGTGGCCTCAGCCAGAAACGCACTTCCTTGGAATCCTTACTGGCTGTAAGCATAAAAGTGGGAGGAAAAAACAAACAAACAAAAAAACCCGCACAAGCAAGCCAGGCTGTCCAAGAAGCTCCACTGGGCTGTGCGGCTGTGCCAGAGCCACCAGCTCCCTTAGATGTCTTCTCTTGCATCCCCGATCCTCATCCCTGAGCCACTGCAGAGCCCTGAGGGTTGCCTAGGGAGCAGGGACAACCCTGCTCTGAGCAGGTGTGAGCCCCACAATTCTGATAAGGGAAAACAGACCCAAACCTAAAGACCTCCCAGTATTTGATATCTCCCAAACTTGGATCCAGCTGCTTGTGATCCTGCACTTTACCCTGCCTCCAGTGCAGCACAGCACAATCTGGTCAAGCTGCTGGGACTTACGAGTTTTTTGAGGCCCGTATTCCTAACTTGTTTAGTATAAATCAATTTTTTATTGCACTTAACGTTTCAAAGATGCTCAATTTGATCAATTTCCTTCCTGTGTACATGCTTTTTTCTATTTAAAAGCTGTTGATTCTTTTGCTTAAAATGCATGCATATATTTATTTGGTTACCAGATAACAAAACTGGGTCATGCTTTGCTGCTGCAGTCTTCTCTGGACTTCAAGTATTTCTCTATGTATTCAGCTTAAAAGTTCTTGCCTTTATCTTTCACTTTTCAGGCCCCAACTTTATGTTCCCTGCAGAGAACACCAGCTGCACAGGAGTGTTTCTCCCACTCCACAATGAGACCTTGTCCTTGTTTGAGATACACTGGCCAGCCCCCATGGGAAGGGGTCATCCTATGTAATTTCAGGTCCCCTCTTGGCCACAGACAGTGTCCTGTCTCCAGCTGCAACTCTTCTTAGGTGCTCCCAGGAAAGATGACAAACTCCCTGGCTGCATAGAACCAGTGCCACTTTTGGAATGAAGGACCTCCCTGACTCTTGCAGGTGCTTCAATTATTTTTCAAACTTCTCTCTGCTAAGCTGGACCCCTTTTGCCTCTCATTTCAGGGCTTGCCCAGCCAGGCTCTTTCTTGGCCTCTCCTTGTGTCCCCACATTCTCCTCCAGGTGCCAATTTCAGCACTGATCACTGCATCCTTGCAGCTCTCCTGTCCTGATTGCTCCTTCTTCAGACTCCTTAGGCCTGAGCTGGGGCTTGGACCCAAGGGGACTCCCAGGTCTTCCTCCAAACCATGACTTTCCCAGGCAGCCCTGGCAAAGGGCTGGGGACCCATTAGGACTGGCTGTGATCCTGCAGCCAGGTGTGACCCCATTCCTGGCTGCAGAGGGTGAGGTGCACACCCTGGGACAGCCCCTCTCTTTGTGCTTTCACACCTGGAGGAGCAAGCAATGGTGCTCAGTCCATCACACAGGTGGGGACAATCCTGCACTGTGGATACCGAGCTGCTGTGGCAGCATCCTTCCAGCCCATGGGCAGAGCTCACACACGGGTTTGCAGCTCCCCTTGCAGAAGTCATCCCAGCTCTGCTCTGAACCGCCTGTCAGGACAGGAGGCAGCGACACACAAACACCTCCCTGCATCCTGTCTCCCTCTCAAATCTGTTTTTTTCAAACCAAGAGACTCCCATCAAACCTGGCCCTGCTCCAAGGTTCACACAGGCAGTGGTGGGGTGGGAGGAGGAGGGAAGCAGAGAGCAATCCATAACCTTTGCAGCACTCTTGAGAGCAGCTGTCTGGCAAATGTCAAGCACTGTCTAGGGCTATTTTGGGCACTTTATTTTTATAAAGGATGCTTTGAGCTGGGGGAAGGGTGCAAATGGGGTTTTCTCATTGCCGGCACCTTAAAGAATAAAATCCTAGGGAGGAAAATTCAAGAAACCTCCATGATCATGTGGTCAATGCCACATCCCATTGGAGAATCCCTGGAGCCTCTCAGACAGGCAGGGCTTTGGAGGAAGGCCTTGGCTTCTCTTGTGATTGGAGACCTCCTGGAGGAGCTGAAGCCCTTTGGGATCCAGGGTGAGGATGTGGCTCATGCTGTGGATATGCAGTTACCATTCCTGCAAGGGGGACCAGGACCCCATGCAGCCCAGCCCCAGAAGGATTCTGGGGTGAGAAACCACCAGCTTTTGAATGTTTCTTCCAAGGAGTCTCATAAATATCATCTTATATATCATCTTATTTCATAAATATCATCATCTTCTGGATGTTTTCCATTGCTGTCCCATTGAACCCTCCAAGCCCCCAAGAGCCCTCAGACTCCTCCACTTTCAGGAGAGCTGAGACCCAGAGCTGAAATATTACGCAAGGAGGAGCAGAACATCTTAAAGATCCTTGCCTGAAAGATGTATGGAGCATAACTGGAACATCCAACAGAAAAGCATTCCTATTGACAAGAAGGGATGTTCTTCCAAGAGCGGAAACAGTTGCAGAAAGTCAGGGTGTTTGTCTTTGTAACCATTTCTTCCCGTGAGCCTGGAGAAAAAAGTAGTTCTCATTTGTAATAATTGGAGACTTCAGCCCCTCTGCAATATGCCCCTTTATCCGAGACAAAAGTAGCATGGAAGTAGGAGAAACAACCCCTCAGTATTTTTCACTATAAAATGTTACGTGGTGCATTTAGTGTTTTTAGACTGGATGATCCATTTTAGGATTAAACTGGGATCAAACTCCGTGCAAGGATCTCAGAGCCATCAGTGGCTGGGAAGATGTTCTCTTAGTAGCCTGAGACTATCAACCACAATACCCATCTAACCGAGGGAAAAAGGAGTGGGGAGCTACAAACCACTTCCCATCCCAGAAAAATGCTGGCATGAATAATCCAAAGCAGTTTTGTGAGCATCTGGAAGTTAGCACAGAGATGAGTAATACCTGATACGACTTTGTCAAGAGTGAGACACGTCAGGGCAGTTTAATTTCCTTCAGCAGCGGGGTAGAAGGAGCCCGCAGATGGCGGAGCAGCGGTGCCTGTGGGAGGGGGATGCTGTGCTTGCCCTGCTGCAGGACGGGGACAGGGCCAGGCAGGGTGCTCAGGATGGGAGCAGGGGCACTTCTGCGACAGCAGCTCTCAAAGGCTCACTGTGGGGCTGGAAAGCTGCAATTGAGCTCTCCCATTAACAGCCAGCATGGAGAAACAGAGAGAGTATTTATTAAATTTGCATGCCATGAAAGGCCGGGGCTGCAGACAGAAGAAGGATTGTGGCAAACTGGAGAAACGGGATGAAAAGCTGGGAGGAGACTGAGGAGGAGGAGGGGAGCGTGCTGTGGCGTGCTCCTGCTAGAAGGGGCAGGGGAAGATGTCCCCTGGGCTGCTGCTGCCTGCTGCCAGCCCGGAGCTGTGGAGGCAGCCCCAGGAGGTGCTGCTGACCATGCAAATGCAGACACAGGAGCGGTTCCCGTGCAGCCCTACAGAGCCTGCAGTGCCTGGGCAAACATAGGTGACAGTCACCTCTGGGCACCCACCACATCTGGGCTGGAGTGCAGCGCACCAGCTCTGACCCATGTGAAGTGCCATCAAATTGACATACCTTCAATTCACAGCACTGTGGTCTGAGCCATTTCTGTTTTAAATTGAATCGATTTAACAGGGGAAGCTGTCAGCACCAGCTGGGTGGCCTTTCTTATGGATAGTAGTGCAGGCAGGGTAAAAATCAGCAACAACTCAAACCCTCCTGCACTGGTCCCAGGAAGCATGTCCCTTGCTGGAAGGGAAGGCATGCCTAGGAACAAAACCCTGGTACCCAGCTGCAGCCAGCTGCTTTCTGCCAATGCTGGGATAAGGAATGGCTGAAAGTTAGCTACTGAGGGTCACAGTGAAAAAAGAAACATGAGCAAATGCATCTCCCTGCAGCCCCTGCCTGCAATGGGAAGAGGATACTGAAGGGGGGATATAACTGCAGGAAAGCTGGGCACCCCATGGCTGAGAACTGGTGGAGCTGGAGATGTGGGGCAGCTGCCAGCCTGGGCACGGATGTCTTTCCCCTGCAGCAGTGTCAAACAGAAATGGAAAAGAGTTTACTTCTCTCTTTTGTCAGCCTGTGGAGCCAGAGTGGAAACAATCCCCCAGATCCTGTTTTTCCGTACTCTCAGAAGAATGTAAACCTTTTTAAACAAAACCAAAACTTCTTAGCAAAGGAAAAATAGAAAGAAAAAATAAAGCAGGTCCAAACTGTTAATTTCTGTCAAACTCCAGCAGTTCAACAGGAGGGAAACCCTGGTGGGGATCACCGAGACCTGTGGACAATTCAGCTCCCTGGTGGGATGTGACCCCCTTCTTGCTACCCAGAGAGGATGTGACATCCCCAAGCTGTCCTACCCCCGTCCCAGAGCAGGGGCCAGCCACATCCTGAGCCGCTGTGGCCCCATGAGAGCTGGTGCCGAGTGCTGGGAGCAGGACCCCAACCCAGCGCCAGGCCGGGGTCAGCGGGGGAGGCCGGGGCAGGGCAGGAATTTGCCGGCGGGCGCTGGCTGCCTGGCTGGTCCCACAGCGCAAGGCCATGTGGTTTCCCTGAGCAGGGAAATAAAAGGAAGGCTTTGAAAGTTGGCGTGTGACGGGGCGTCCCCCCGGGGAGCGGGGCGGCAGCGAGCGCGTGCGTCTGCGAGCGGGCCTGGCCGGCCGCCACGCTCCTTCCGTTTATTTACGGTGCTTTATCGGGGCTGTGGGCTGCGATAAAGCTTATGAAAATAAAAGGCATCTCCAGCAGGCCGGGGCGAGAGCAGGCCCTGCCGTTTCTTTCCCACACTGATTAGGATCTGGGCAGGCTTCGGCGCTCCAGATCTCCGATGAAAGCTGCAGGACCGGCAGCGCTTCCTTTCCTGGCCCCTGCTCAGGGCCAGAGGCAGCGAGAGGTCAGCGCGCTGCAGGCTGCGCCCACACAGCTCGGGCCGCACGCACCGCGCCTCGCACGGGGCAGCGTGACGGGCACCGCGGCGCCAGGCTCTGTGTAACCCTGCCAGGGCACACCGGGCTGGGCACTGCGGCACCCTGCCTGGGCACACCGGGCTGGGCACTGCAGCGCCTTGCCAGGGCACACCGGGATGGGACACACTGGGCTGGGCACTGCGGCACCCTGCCAGGGCATACCGGGATGGGCACTTCAGCACCCTGCCAGGGCACACCGGGCTGGGCACTGCGGCACCCTGCCTGGGCACACCGGGATGGGACACACGGGGCTGGGCACTGCGGCACCCTGCCAGGGCATACCGGGATGGGCACTTCAGCACCCTGCCAGGGCACACCGGGATGGGACGCACCGGGATGGGCACTGTGACACCCTGTCAGGACACACAGGGATGGGACACACCATGCTGGGTACTGTGGCACCATGCCTGGACACACTGTGCCTGGTACCATGCCAGGACACCATGCACCAGGCACTGTGGGCACTCTGCACTGAGCACCCTGCACTGGGCACTGCAGCATCCACCATGTACTGAGCACTGTGCTGTGCCAGCCAGGTGCTGTGCACTGTGCACCACACCATGCACCCTGGCCACTGTGCGCCTCATGCCGGGCACCCTCCAATTCCCTGTGCTCCCACGCTCCTCTGCTGGAACCTGGGGAAGGTCCCTTTGAAGGAGCACATGGGACAGCAGCAGGGCAAGGCATCCGGCTGGGATGCAGCTGAGGCAGGAGCAGGCCCGTCCCCAGCAGGGCAGCTGTCCCCATCCCCAGGGTGTTGGCCAAGGTCATGGCTCCTTTCCGCCAATTGTTTGGTGGAGGCCAGGCTCTGGCTTCCTCCTGGTCACGAGTCTGACTCTCACTGGTGTGAGTGCCGGGGCTGGCGCCTCAATCCCTGGAATGGGCATTTCCAGGGAAAGCAGGCTCCAGGGAACAGAGTCTTCTGCAAGCTATACCTTCAGAATTCACTGGGCTGCACTGCCAGGCAGTCTGGGCAGAAACAGGCACATGAGGAGCAAAACACAGGGAGATTTGCTGGCTGGAAAATGGGAGGGGTTAGGAGGAATTTGGGCAATGGCAGTAATGGGAGGTTCCATCCCCCAGTTGCTGCTGGGTTTGGAAATGTTCAGTTAAGTGTGGGTTTTGTGGGGGATGGTTTTATTGCCCCTTTTCACCTCCAGCACACTCTGTAAGAGGTGCTGGGAACCGAAACACTTAAAAGCAGCTCATGATGAAACCTCAAACCACACAAATCGTGCTTGGTCTGGGGTTTTCTCACAAGCTCACAGTACCGGCATGGTCCTCAAAGGAGCCGTGAATCTCTGAATGAGGCTGGCTGGAAGCTTGTGGTTTTAAGAGAAACGCAGCTCCTCCTCTCTGCCACCTTTTCCTCTCTTACAGACTGTTTCCCTGCCTGGAAAAACCAGGTGGATGCTCAGAACCAAACCTTGCTTTGGGTGGCACAGATCCTTGTGCAGACCCTCCTGGTGACCCGGCAGCCCCCGTCATCCCTACCCCCTGCAAACCAAACTGTGGGGAGGGCTCTTTCCTTTCTTACAGCAAGTGTTGAGATTTATGGGGCACTGGCACCAGATCAAAAGCAAATTCAGTCATTTACAGTAAAATCAAAGCAGGCAGAACAATGAATATGAAGTGAGGTTAAAACACCTTGTTACAGGAACAAATTGTGCAGCTGACATCAAAATAATGGAATTTATGTCCCTGCTAGTTGAAGCCAAATTATTTGCAGTGGCATTTGTCGAAGCATGAGTATCAGGAGAGGTGCTTGATACTGCTGCTGAGATATTTTGGGGTCAGGCAGCAGCCTCACATGGCATGAGCAGCAGGGGAGGGCCAGAGCTCAGGATCCAGCCCCTGTCACCATCTCGCATGCTCTGGGGTGGGAGGATGTGGGGAACCCCCTACACCTTCCTGTGTGGTCTGCACAGGACTTGCCCTGGCTGTAAAAGCCTGGATGCATTTCTGTTCCTGGCACCTGCCCAGGAGATGCTGCTTCCTCCCTAATGAATTCAATGTGCCCTGTAGCCCCAGAGCTATATATTAGGTGTGACTGGCCCACAAGCTCCATGCTCCTCATGGGAGGTGGCCACCAGTCTGGGTGGCATTGCCAGCTCCTTGAGTGGCAGCTGGAGTTTGATCCCACCCCTCAACTCCCTTGTCTTCCCAGCAATTTGGGACAGCATGTCCTTTTTCTTTGCCTGCTGAGCCCTGGCTGTGCTCATGCATCTCACACTTGTCAGACCCTGGGATGTCCCAACGCATGACATGGCTCTGAAAATCCCCCTACTCCTTTCACCTTGCCCTTAGCACAGAATAACCCCACTGCCACCCCCCAGGGCATGGATTGGGCTGCCCAGTGCTTCCCAAGGGACAGTCCCTCCCTGTGCCCTGCCCCTAGGCCTGTGCCAGGCTGGCAGCCCCCAGGAAGGCAGGTGACACGTCCCACTCCAGCAGCTCTCCCTGCGTGCAGTGTGGCCGGGCTTGTTTTGAAAATTGATTGCGAAGCATTTCATTGCTATGGAGACTTACTTTATGGACAAATAAATATTTGTCTGTTTCTCCTCCTGCCTTAAAAGTCTGTCTCTTCTCCTTGCTCGCCACATCCTTTTGGCTCTGTGTATGGGTTTTATATTGCAGGGTCTCTCTGCTCCTTCCTCATTCTCCTCTCCTGTCCATGCATGTCCTTCATCACCCCTCAGCCTCTTCCTCCTCCAGCTCAGTGTGATGGGACCCCTTCAGCATGAGAGAAAAGGAGAAACCCTCCCATCTCAATTTTTAAGCATTTTTGCTTTTTGCGAGTATGAAAATTATTTCATTCTCTTATTCTTGGTACTTGAATCCCAGCAGCAACAGTGCAGCTGCTTTCAGCTTTTCTGGTCCCAGTGCTGTCTCCTTGGTTGGGCTCCACTTGCCATGTCCAGTGTTTCTCTCAGGATGGTTGGTCCCATCACAGTTGCTCCTCATTGTGGCCCCCATGTGTCTCTTGGGAATTTTGGGGGGGTTTCAGGAGGTCTGGGTGAAGATTTTGCTGGCACAAAACAAAATCTTCACCCAACTCTCCTAAAACCCCCAAAAGCCATTAAAACTAGCAACTGGCAAAGCAACACCACCAATTAACAGTGCAGGGGAAGGGGAGGCAAGACACAAATGAACCTCCTTCATTAATAAATCCTAGCAGCTGTGGAAAGTTTGAGGCAAGTGAGAGCACCCAGACAGAAAATTAAAAAACTAATAAAGTCCTCAGTGTGGGGGCACTGGCATCAGGTCAGCTTTACTTCTGTAGGCACCTCATAAAGAGACATTCCAGGACACTAACTCATAAGGGAAAGCTGCAGGGGTCAAGGAGAACAGTGGAAAGCTAACCATGGTAACTCAAGTATACTGGAAAGGCAGCAGAAAAACAGCAAGGAGTTGGGCTTTTTCTTTTTCCCTTCTTTTTTTCTCTCTCTGTTGGTTTTTGGGTGAGCAGAGCCTGCAGTTTCAAGTGTCTTGTGCATGGTGGGGCAGCCAAGCAGAGCCCAGTGAAGAGCCCTCTCCAGTGGGATGGGAACAGGCTGTTTCCAAGGCAGGAGCAGAAGCAGCTCACTGCCCTCTCCCTGCCCCAGCTGCACCACTCCTGCCTGTCTGGGATGTGGCACAGCCTGAGACCACCTGCTAAAATGCACAATATACTTGTGTTAACCATAACTCTAAATGGGGATGCTTTGCTGTAATGGGGGTAAAAGCTGAAAATTATTCCTTAAAACTTTGTATTTCTTTTTGTGTCCCCAGGCTGGTGCTGCAGCTCTTACTCCTGGAGCGTACTCTTACCCTCCCACTGCCTCCCCTCGGGATGGTGAGGGAAACGTGGAGCCTGGGGTGGAGTGTGCTGCCCACCTGCAGCACCTCTGTGCAGGACCAGGCATTCTCACAGCAGGTAGTGTGGGGGTGTGTGCCATGCCTTTGAGGGCATAGAGTCATGCCCAGAAGCATGCTGGCCTCTCTCCTCTTTTCTAGCCATCCTGGTGGAAAGAACAAGGGATAGTCTTGCCTGCCCTGGGAGATCATGCTCACAGTGACATCCCAGCCTGCAAATCATCTTCACAGCTCTTTAAAATAGGCAAATGCATCTATCTCAAAGTCAGCTTTCCAGGAGCGAGAAGGGGTGGGGTGAAGGGAGGAGGCCTGGATGTCCCATGGGCAGGCAGCACGCCCCAGGAGCAAGCAGCCAGGCCAGGGTGGGATCCAGGCTCAGCAACTGCTGGCCAGGAGACCCTCTTACAGGACTCTGGCCACTGCATTAAAACCTCCTGCCAAGTGCTGGGCTGGTGCCATTCCTGGGCCATGGCTGTCTATCAAGCACCTGGACCAGGATGCACAGCTCTTGGCCAGGCTCCAGGCAAGGCACATGGTGGGTATGGTTATTGCAGAGAGTGTGGGGTGGTTTCCTGGTCCTTGTCTGGTGGCCAGAAGAAGCCAGGAGTCCTGGTCCCACACCCTCACTCTGCTGCAGCTCACCAGCTCTGGCTGTGGTGCTGTGCCTCTAGTTTGTCTTTTGGTAAATTCACCTTGTTGCTTGCATTGCCACATCACCCGTGAGCCCGGGATCCCACGGGGTGAGTGCTGGCCAGGCAGCCCTGCCCTGCCTGTCCTGCCCTGCCCTGCCCTGCCTGGGGACACAGCACTGTCCCCGAGGCAGGCAAGGCCACTCAGGGGATGTCTCTGGGCTTCCAGGGCAGTGTGCCAAGTCCTGCTGCCCACACAGCTTGCTGAAGGAGCCCCCTCGATTTGCCTGCCCGTGAGAGGCGATGTGCGAGTGTGGGAGCAGCTGCATCGAATATTTCAGCAGAGAAATGTGAGTTTCCCTGGCTTGCCAGAGCCCAGCCTGGAGGGCAGTTTCACAGCCAAGCTATAAACCTTGCAACCAGGGGTTTCTAATGGAAACATTGACATAACCTGTAGCTGACAGAGCAACAGCTCTGCTCACGTTAAGCCTGTATTTTCATCCCTAATCCCTGCAGCTCCTGGCCTGTCTCAGGAATGGACTCGTGCAGCTGGCTGAGCATCCCCAGGGATCCGGTGCATGGCTGGGCTGCCAGGGGGGGTCACAGGGATTTGGCTGCTCCCCACCATGCCACACTGCAGGCAAGGGGCTGATGCCTGGGGAGGCACGACAGTCCTCTTCCACCAAAAAGGCAAAAGAAAACGGCAGAGTGGTTCAGTTGGTTGTAAAAATTAATGAGTTCAGATACAGACTTGCTTTATTCCGGTCCAGCTGCGTAACCACGGCGATTGTGTCCGGCACACTAGACAGTTACATCAGCTCCACACCCCTGTACAATAAGACTCTGTTTGATCTCAGAAACAAGATCAGACTCCTGGGCTTTGCACATCCTGCTTCCTACATATGTAAAATCATTTTATTACCAGCCAGGAGAGTTCATCTAAGCCGCTCTTGCTGTGCAGCTGATGTGGAGAGAACATGCCCCTGTCTGCACTTCTTTTACCAGATGGAGATCTACTGAGAGATTGAAGAGCTGCTTCTCCTCCAAGTTTGTTTTGTTTTGTTTTGCTTTTCTAAATTCCTTATCTTAGATTGGAAACTCTGGGGCAGGACCTGCCTGAGTGTCCTCATGTGTTTGTGCAGCCCCATCACAGTGGGAGGTGTGTAAGGCTCAGCTCTCCTGAATATAAGTGGTAAATAAGCAGCCATGTGTTTCTGCTTGGCTTTACTCCCTTTTTGTCCTATCTACCCAGGAGAGGAAGTTCTTAGATAAAGTCTGCTCTGCCCTTCAAACATCTGCTCAAATCCCCCTCTGTTTGTCAGGTCCATGAGACACTGGGGAACTGTCAGATATTTCACATCCTCCCTGTATTCAAACATTTACCCTGCCCCACATGAGTAACCAATGTCACCAGGGCAGTTATGAACGTGCCCAGGCGGCCACAGGCTCAGCCTGACCTGCCCAGCACCAGGACTCTCTTTTGCTGACCACAGATCACTCAGCAGAGTTACAGGGCACTGACTTCCCTCTAACCATAGCTATTCCAGTTACATGGTCCCACTGGCACTGCCTGCTGCTGGCCCTACATATCCCAGTGGCTGAGCTGCAACACATGGATGCTTTTGTGGTGATGGCACAGCACTGGTGTGCAGGGACTGCTGGGTTTTGGGATGTGTCTGCAGTGCTGGTGCACATCACTGCATCCCAGGATGCCTCTGAAGCACTGATGCACAGAGACAGTGCCATAGGGCTCACCCAAATGAGGGCACATTCCCAAAGAAAATGCACTTCTCAGCCCAGGATTCCTCTGCTGCTGTTGTCTGCAGGGCTGTGTGGCCAGAGCTCAGTGACTCACTGCACACAGGTCATCCAGCAGCTGTGGGGTGGTAACTCTTATTTACTGCTCAGTTGTGGTTGGATTTAAACCAGCAGTACAGGGGAAGGGAGGGGAAATCCCCTCCTTCCCAGCCCTGCAGAGTCAGCCAGTCTAACTGGAGCAGCTACTCTTGAGTGCATCTAGTTTAGGGCTTTGTTTCATCCTGAGTTTCTAGCTCAGTTCTCCTGGCTTTGTTATATTTCCAGTCCAAAGGCTTCCGGGTGCTTACAGCTTTGGAAAAAGCTCTTGGAGCCTAAGCCAGGTCACACACCCTGTAGTCCAGCAAATCTAACACCAGGACACATCTGTTCAGCAGCAGCAATGAAAATTGCTGCCACTCCACACTCACTGTCCTGTTTGGAAAGGAGAAACTGTGCCCAGTGTAGGAGCCACCACCATGGGCACAGGTATCCCCATCCATCCAGCCCTTGTAGCATTCCTTGGCAGCACTGACCTGCCTGAATCAGGCATGACAAAAGATGCTGATGAGTCCTTTTTGCTGAAAGACATTGCTAGCACATGTGCCAGACCAGATCAAAGTTCAGCTTCCCTGTACATGTCCCCTGAAGAGCTCTGCTGATCAAGTCATGCTCTTGGGGCAGGGCCACCATTCTGATTCACATGTGATGCCATCCCATGCCTCCCATCTTTGCCTCCTGGGCCCATGAGTCAAACAGGGATCTCATCCTCTCATCCATCTTCTCCTCTCTCCCTCCAAGGCTTGGTTTGGAGAAACTGAGGCTGGCACTTGTGCTGTGGGAAGCTCTGGCCATCAGGGTGGACCAGCACTGTCCCAGCTGGTTTCATGCTCTTAAGGATAATTGCCAAAGATTTTGCATGTAGCAATGACTTCCTCCTCTCTGGGTGCTCCCCAGCTCTTCCAGACACATTCCTGGCAATTTTTTTTCTGTGTCTTTTCTCTCCCCATCCTCTCTAGATCCTGTTTTTTGTAAGCATATTTTGACCTCAGCTCAGGACCGACCATGTGTGCGTGTTTTCACAAGCAAAATAAACCAAAAAAGCCCCAACTGCCTCTGCAGCCATTCCACGGCAATGCTGGAGTGCCTGCCATTGCCAGTGGCTTTTCCTGTTGTTGGTTTGTAATTACCTTGGGATGCCATTCCCCACATTGCTCTGACAACTGGGATTTAAGGCCCTGCAAAGAGCAGAGCTGCCTGATCTCCAAAGCCTCCCAGGTTTACAGCCAGCATCGTTCTCATCAATCATCTTCTGTCAGATGGGGAATTTGAGCAACCCCAATCCGAATCAGAATATGGAAGGGAGGCCTTCCCCAACCCACCCTCCTCTGTTTGACAGCTCAGCTCGAATAAACAAAACCTGAAAGGGCCAAGGCAGCTCAAAAGGAAACTGTAAACGATCCCATCTGTGAGCCTTGGCAATATCTTCTCCAGGAGGGGGGTGTGGGGGAGAGAAAACAAGCTGAAGGGTCTTTTTTTTCTCTCAGAAGGAAATACCATTGTGTTCAAACGTTGCTACTGCTCCAAATGTCATTCCAGAGCCCAGACCCAGGCTCCTCCTTACTCAGGTCTCTTAGCCAGGATGGTGGCAGCAGCCTTCGAGAGAGGTTGTCATTTGCAGGGATAATTAACACTAAAGGCAGCTGAACACAGGTGAACTGAGCTCGGGGTTGAAGGTGTGGATCAGGGAGCAAAAGCATGGTGACACATGATGTGTGTAAAAGTCACATTTCATAGTGATAAATGTGTTTTGTAAGGCAGTAAAACAACATCCCTGCTCTCACTGGAGAGCAAACCCCAGTTTGCTGTGTTCCTGCCCATGACCCACAGGCACTGGTGTCTGGGTGCTCCCAGCTCAGTGTCAGCTGGATGGGGACCTCAGAAAAGGCAGGTCCTGGGATGGCAATCAGAAAGGGCAGCACCTATGCTCAGGCAGCAGCCTGAAAAGGTTATCTGTGCCCAAGTTTAGAAGTCAACATAGTCCAGGACCATCAATTCATCATCCTTTCCCCATTCTTGAAACTTGCCAGTTTTCCATTTTTCGGGGCTGCAGAATGTCCTGTTAGCCGTGTCCCCCCTCCCTGAACTTTCCCAGGCAGCCTCTCTGCCTCCTGGCCCCAGACTCAGAGGTTGGGCTGGGTGCATGACAAAAGCACTGGCATCACAAAGCAGCTTTATCTCACCAGGTTCCCAGCTCTGTTCCCCAGTCTCAAAGGCTGGGATTGTGAGTAAGGGCACTTAGCATCTTCAAAGAGCAGGAGCAGTTTCGGGATGAGCCCAGGGTGCCCTGGAGACCTCAGCAATCCAGCCCCAAGGGAGTCTGAAATGCAGATCTGGGTTGTGGAGCAGGAGCTGTGTGTGTGCCAAAGGCCGCTGGGAGAGCAGGAGATGTACTTGGGAAATGCTCTGTGCATCACCCACAACCACTCCAGCCCTTGCTTGGCTAGTCAGAGAAACTGCTCAGCAGAGACAGATGCAGAAGGCAAAATATTCCAGTGCTTTTGATTAACTGTTGACTTTTAAACACGAGTTAATAGTTAATTGAGAACTTAACTTTGAAGCATGCCAGTGAGAGTGAGAAATGAATGTTTAAGACAGTGTTAATTGCACTGGAGATGGGATGAGGCAGAGAGAGGGACCATCAAGTGATGAAGGGCTCAGGGTGAGGACTAAGAACTTTCTGGTTCAGAAAGGAGGATTTGGCTCCAGCAGGGTGATACTGTGGCTAAACACCAAGTAGATCCTGGGACACTGTCACAGGAAAGAGCTTATCAGCTTCTGGTGCTCACACTGCAAAATTGTGCTGAAAAGTTGGCAAGTGCCAAGAGAGTCACAAAAATTACTTGAAGGCAAAACTGAACTTTCTGGAGGTTGCAGAGCTCAACCTGTTTTGCATGGAAAAATGATCAGGTGGTTAAACTTTTAAAAATGATGATAGGAAGAAGAAATAAAAGAATATTCAATTTAGTGGGGAATGTTATAATAATACTCAAACCCAGGAAAGGGAATCAGGGCAAATTTAAGAGGAAATTGGGAATTTATCTTTAAGGGATAGGGTCAGGAACCACTGTAACAAGCCAGGAAAAGGAGAAACACATGCTCAGTCCAAGGAAAGAAGATTTTCTATCCCTTCCTGGGGTCAGCTCAGGCATTTCTGGGGAAAATGTGATGCCTGTGAAATGCAGGCATCCTGAATAAGTCCCACCAGCTCCTGCAGCCGTAAGTAACATATGCTCATAGAACCAGGGAGAAAATGAGGGAAATGACATCCAGGAGCAGAGTGGGTGTGTGGCAGGTGCTGGTCCTGAGCCTCTTGAAGTGGCTGAGGATGAAGTAAATGAGAATGAGAGTGTAACTGCAGCGGGCATAGGACCCTGTGAAGGGCAGGCAGTTCACTTGGTGCCAGGCTCTTCCCTTCCACTGCCCTGGAAGTGTCACCCCTTCAGCTCCCCACACACAAACTCACCAGGCTTGCACTGGGATGTGTGGCCTGGCTGCTCCTGGTCCCCTTTGCAAGCACTGTAAAGCAGAGGGGGAATGCTGTTTCTGCAGCTCTGCCTCTGCTCATTAGCTAATGTGAATTAAATCCCTTTTATCTTCACACTCATTTTCTAAGGATAATAATCCCTTTTTGTGTGCACCCACTTTAACTGTTCCCAAACTGAGCTGTAATTGCTGATAGTAATTAAGTTAATACATATTTATAGCCATGTAGAGTTATAGAAGGTCTCCCGTAGTTTTATTTGGGGCATTTTCTTTAACCTGCTATAAAATCATCAACAAGTTGTTCAATGTTAATTGCCTCCAATGTTGATCTCATCCCCTTGCCTCCAGACAGGGCAGGGCAGCAGATGGCTTCCCTGGACAGCCACTTTCTCTCTGCTCCCACCCTGGCTCTACTGCAAGGCAGAAGTGACCTCACCTGTCTTGTCTTTTTTGATCCAGTTTTGGCAAGCTCATCTCTATGGACAACTTTCCAAGGCATTTGCAAAAAGAGCCTTGCAGGGGTTGATGTGCCCACGTCCATGCATGCCATGAGGATGGATGGGGCAGTGGGACCTGGGAGAGCAGGGATCCTGCAGGACACAGTCTCAGCCTCTGCCTGCAGCTCTGCTGAGCTCCGTGGCAGCAACCCCCCCCCAATGCCTGATTTTCTCCTGCTTGCATGTGTGCTTTTGTGCTTGCCAAGAGCCCCAAAGCACTTGGCAAACAGTGTGTGTGGTGAGAGATCACCCCGTGTAATCTCCGGGCGAATCCCCCCATTATACAGTTGGCAAATTAACTCCGGGTACAGGGTCAGCGTGAGCTATCGGCCCCAGGAATGTCCTCCCCAAAGGGAGGTAAATATCACTGCAAGAGCAGGGAGCCCCTTTCTATGGCAGTGAATCCTGATAAAGAGCTTCACTCCATTCTCCTGCTGTTGGCTCCAGCTTAGTGTTTTTAAAGCTGATTCTCCCTGTGCTAATCTGGAGGGTCCATTGAGCCCCAAGCTCAACATCTGAGTCTATTTGCCAAGTGTGCAGCTGTGTCAATTTGCAAAGACAAAGGAAAGCTCCTCTGTCAACAGGTCGGGGAGCTCAGGTAGCACGAGCGAATTGAGGGCAAGAAGTCAAAGTGGTTTCACAAACCATCAGACCATGTTTAAATCCCATCCAGCCTGAGAGGCCAGGGCAGTGCAAGGGATAAAGGGAGCGCAGAGGAGTGGACTGAAGGGCCAGGGCTAGGAGGCCACCAATTAGTGCTATTAAAGAAAGATAATTAGATCTGCTCCATGGAAACCCCAGAGGAGACAGAATGCAATTTCCATTTGGGTTTATTTTAATAAAGGTTAGAAGTGCCAGGAGGTGCCAAAATTGCACTGTTGGCAATATGAGCAGGGCCCTCAGTGTGGGGTAGAGGAGTTAAAGGGCAGCAGGAGAGGACCAGAGCCCTGCAAGGACACAGAAGACTGTCTGCTCAATATTTGTGCTCACAGGATGGTACTTGAAAACTTTGAACTTCCAGATAAAGAAATTTTGAACACATGCAGATGAAGAAATTCAGCTTTTTTAAGAGGTTTTGCTTATCAGGCAACTTTTCTTTCGACTCTGCACACAGGCAGAAGCCACAGAGATGCTTAGTGGTGATGTGCTCTAAGCTGAGAGCAGGGCAGGAAATGGTCATTCTCAGGGTGCCCAGGATGGAGTTGTGAGGAAGGCAGGAGTCATCCTGATGTCCCCTGAGAGAGCACAAAGAAAGTAATCGTGGGGAGGAAATTGAACTTCTCACTTAGACCATTAATCTCAGTGCCATCAGGTCAGGGAAATTCTTATCCCTAGTTCATGCAGGAGAAAGAGAGTCTCAGGAAGACAAGTCTGAGATTTATGAAGTCAGCCTGTGGTTTAGGATGTGGTTTAGCCCTGTCTGGGCACTCCTTAGCCATTGGCAATTGAGGACCACGGCACTGCAGAACCTCTTGGGCGGGTGGTAGGGATCAGCCAGTGTTTGAATGGAACACAGGAATGTCTGTGGGATTTGTAACCTTCAGAGTTAATGAGAAAAGGGAATATGGAGTCAGTGTGATACATAGTCAGTGTAGGAGAAGTCCTAAGTCTCCTCATTTGTAATAATCTAAAATACTTTGCTGTGATTCAGAGATCTACAAAATAAGCTGTGTTTAAGCAAATCCATTTTGCCACTGAAAACTTCCACTGGAAATAAAGGCAGCTTCAATCTTTCTTTGGATTTTTGAGACAAAAAGTAGGACCTTGGTTCAGAAGGATTTTGCTGAAACTGTAACTTTGCCTTCAGGTTGACACTACATGTGGGAAGAGGAATTTCAGATGTGAACAGATGGAAGGGTAAAATAGCCAAGCATGGTTGATTTTGGTATCAGTCATGTGCTGCTCTCACCCCCAGCTGTTGGCCTTCCCTGTGCCTGTGGAGCAAATTTAACTGCAACAAGTCCCATTAGGAGGAGATTTAGATATTGTCCATTGGATTAATAGTCACAGATGTGCAATAATAAACACCATTAAATAGCATTAGTGGATGGAGTTAGCAAAATATACATCACATATAGGTGGATCTCTAGTGAGCAGGGAGAACAGGTGAATTTCCATGTTATTTCATGACACAAGGTCCAAAATTATATTCTGCCCACCTGCTTCTCCATTCTAACAAATTACCAGGGCACATATATAGAGATGTATAAAATTTGACCAGATACTACATTTTCCTCTTACAGGTGAGCATATTTATTTTGATAATGTCTGGCAATATAAAACTTGTAACATTAATAAACACTGTCATCCCTTTCAAATATATTTCATACTTACTGATTTTTTTTCTTGGAGATAATAAATCACATGAATAAACCTTATTAATCATTTAAGCAGACCCTTAAAACACTGTTGAAAAGATTTTCCAAGTCAAACACCTTTTAAGACGCAATGACATCATGTCTGTCGGGACATTGTTATGCAGTGAAGATTGTGAGACATTTTCTCCCCATAAAGTTGCTGTAATAAAGTTTGTTACTGCAATCATTACATTCATGTTGTCTTCTCTTACCTTCTTCCTTTCTCTGGTGCTTCCCATTGTTAGGGAGAAAGAGAAAACTTGCCACAGTGAAAAATTTGTGGATCTAATCATGGAGCCTTCCACAAAGCAAAATACGCATTGATTTCAGCAAGGGTTGTAATCTGTCTTACACTGATTCCAGGGGTACTTGGATCTTCTTGAGCAGGTAGAACAAGCATGGAGAGAAAGAAGAAGGGAAGACACAAAATTCTATCTGGAAATGATGAAAAACTGAGGAAATTATATTGTTTCATAGAACTGAACATCCTGGGAAGAGCTTCAATTGTGCATATCCTGACCCAGAGGAAGGTGCTGGCTCAGCTGAGAGGTTCAACAGAGGTTTGCCTGCTGAACAAAGTGAAGGTTTGTTTGACTAAGCTAAAAAAGAGAGCAGAAGATGAGGGTGATGAGTTTTATCAGTTGGAGGCTGCAGATTCTTGGATGGTAGCAACTTGCGAGTGTGCTGAAAGCCATGATAAAGATGATGTTTGGTGTCTCTTCCTGCTATTCCAGGAGCTGAGCTCTGTGCTGCTTTGAACAGACCCTGGAGGGTGCTGCAAACCCTGTGCCAGCAGCTCCCCTGAGCTCACCCAGCTGTGGTAATGGCTCTTTGGTGGCCTGTGAAACCAAAACCTCAGATGTGCCATCGGTGCCTGTGACTCAGATCTGCTGTGTGCCTCCTCCCTCGCCCTGCCCAGAGGAAGAGGAGCATATGTGAAAATAAGTTCTGGCTTTGGCTGCTTCCAGAAGTGCCTTTCTGGGCAGGTGGTCCCTCTGAGAAGGGAATGCTGTGGAGTGTGTCGTGTACTGCGAGCAGGGACGTGTGTCTGGCAGCACAATGAGCAGAGCACCTTGAAGAGCACTGTCAGCCTCAGTGTCTCAGAGGTGAAGACTGGAAGAATGTCCTGAATGCACACACAAAAATCCACCTGAATTCAACCTCCCCTGGTTGGCAGAAGACAGTTCCATGTGGTAGAGCTGTGCCTGCTGCTGGATGGCCCCAGTGGGGACCAAGATGGAGCTAAACTTGTCTGACAGCCAGCATCCCAACCGCCCTCCAAATTATTACACACGAAAAAAGCCTAATCCAAGCTCTGACCTAGCCCAGCTGCAGTCCCTGCAGCAGGTTTCCTTCCCAAAAGATACCCTGACCAACTTTAAGACAATTCCCAGGGGCACACCTGCCTGATGCTGATTAGAAGCTGTCTCAGATGCCCTGTGCCACCACACTGCCCGTGATTCCAGCAGTCTGCCTCTGGGGACAGTGGCACCTCTGCCTAGGAACCTGCATTCCTGGCCGTCTTCCCTCCTGCCTGAAAACTAGTCAGAGTGCACAACCCTCTTTAACTGAACAATTAAGCTATTAAGTAACTCAGTTAATAAATTCAGATTTTGCCCTAATACATTTCTAATGACCTTGTCTAATAAATTCAAAGCAATCTGGGAAGAATGCTTGTTCTTATATTTTAAAGGCAAAAGTGATTTATATTTGCTGAGAGAACAAAGACAGCCGCATGTGATTTATTACTATCAGTCACTGTATCTTTCATCTCTTTAATTATTTTCTCTACAGGCAGCTTCAAAAGTGCTCTTGAAGGCCGAATGGTGAGTGCCTTTCAAATTCAGATTCTGCTTCAGCCTGCACTGCTGATTTTTGCCTTTGTATCTGTAGCTTCAAGTATTAATCATGGAAGCTGCAATTTAGTTTGCTTAGGTTGGACTTAATGCAAGAAATGATCTTGCATGCTTGGTACCCTACCAGGGCCAAATGCCTGAAACCTCCAAGGCTTTTGTCTGTCAGTGATATTTTCCAGTGTGAAAGCCAGGAACAACTACCAGCATCCATAGGCTGATTTCATTTATAACAAGATTTAACTTTTGTTGTCAGACTATAGGCAGCACATATGGGACCAAGTCTGAAAGCTGCTCTGGTTTTATTGGACAAAAAGACCAAGTTTTCCATCCTTCCCAGAGAGGAGATCTTGCTTGGCATTTGCAGCCAAAGGAGAAGATGAACTAAGTGTTGGAAAGCCTGAAGCCAGGACAGGACAAACACAATTACATGAAGAAATCAATCTTTTTCCAGAGGGAAAAAGGCAGGAATCACCACTTAAAAGCCCCCCTCCTGTCCAGGAATGTGGGGAGGTTTCCAGAGGAGCCACATGGAGTTTGGATCCCACGTCCCAGAAAGATAGGGGAGCCAAGTTCATCCATCACTCATGTCCTTCAGAAAGCCCAGCCTAGAGCAATAAGGGAAATTATTTATATCCTTGCTCTCTTATATACCCCAGCACTTCTTAAGATTTGAGAAAATTGGATTTAATCTTTGTCCAGCTTCCAGTCCCAATCAGGGCTCAAACTGTGGGAATTTTTTCTGCCAAGCCTGTCTTCCAGTTATTTCCAGGTAGTCCTCAAAACAGGCCTGGCTGGGATTCAGTCAGGAAAAAACATTTCTACAAGATTTTCTGCCTGACTTTACAAGCCCTAAAGGTCTGGGGAATACTGATGAATCCCACAAAACCTCGATAAGAGCCTGCGTGACTCATGGACGGAATGGACATTGGGGATGTAGGACAAGGCACGGCTGGGTCCCTGCAGGGCAACCAAAACTGCCTGTCCTGAACAGCCTGGGCTCCCCTCACAGGCACAGGGGAAGGAGCAGCTCCAGCCCATCCAGGTCTGGAAGGATGTTTGTGTCCCAGAGCTCCCCGTGGGCAGTGTCGCAATCCCAGCCTCTGTTTACGGACACGGTCCCACCACCGGCGTCTCACTCGGTTCGAGTGCTCTGAGCTAAACATAACAGTGAGAAACAAGGAGCTTCCAAGGTTTCTTCTTCAAATCTCTCCAGACCCCACTCTGCTCAAGCATGCATCTTCTCGAATGACATGCCCTGGGTTGAGTGTCTACAGTCAGAGGAAACTTGTAGCAGCATTTTTTGGGGTCAGTTTTTCATGACTGAGACCTAGTCATGCAAACAAAGATTTATTTTTCCTTCTGACCAAAACAACTTTAAGGAGAAAATTCTTTCCCATGACTAAAGCCAGGCTGGAATTTTTTAACAGAATGTCAAAGCAGAAAGTTTCAGGGTAGGGGTCAGTTTGGGGCAATTTTACATGTACATACTTAAAATGGGAAAAAACCCACATCTGGTATTTAGTGATTGTCATGCAAGTAAGTATCATGGTCTTTACAAGACAAGAGTCCTTGCCCATTCTCACTGCCAGCTAGAACCACTACCAGCACCAGTTGGGATTGTTTCTGACAGCATTGACTGGCTTATGTGCTCATTTTCATCACGAATGAGGTGAGCTGCCCAGTCATGACAGCCAGTTGAAGCTCAGCCATCCTGTACCAAATGCCTCAAAGCTTTAGAGGTATGTAAAAATTGAATATCATCACCATCTAAGGGCTAAGATGCACTAACACCAGGGCCCTGGGTTTATTTTTGATTCAAAAGGTAGTAAGTCACTACTAGGGACACAGCATCTCCTCAGAGGAGCATGTGAAGGGCTGTGCTCATCAGCCCAGCTTCTGCTCCCACACATCCCTCTCCTAGAGCCATGGGAACTCAGATGGAGGGGCCATTTCTTCTGTGCAGCAGTGGAGGGTGTGCACCCACAGGCAGCAAGGGACAATACTTTGTCTCAAAACCAGAGACCTCTGCTCTCTCATTCCCATTATTTCAGGGTGTACAGAAAGCAATAATGTGGTATTTAACCAAGTTACCACCACCAAAGCTTTGAACTGTCAAGCTTAGAAGGGTGTAGAATATTGCTCTTACCATTTTCTGCCATGATGTTAAAGCCCAGAGGCTTGCAGAGGGAGCCCCAGCTACTGCACAGGGAAGTACCACCCTCCCAAAAGCTGCTCCAAGGCCTGGCTGTCCATCTGGCTGCCCAAATAAAATGCAGCAACAATGGAAACAGAATTCATTAAACTAAAATAGACATGATTTTATCCTTGTTGGCCTAACCTCAGGTCCTTGTACATATAAAGCTTCCATTTGTGGGCCTCGACATTAACAGATGAGTTATTAACTAGCCATGGCTAATTATAGATAGCTGCATCACCTTCTTAAAAGAGAGACATTGTCAAGGCCAGCTAGGGCCAAGGTTGAGGTCTCATGGAGTTAATCTTATTGTAAAAGCCACTCAATAGAAAATATTTTGTTTTACCTTCAGCTTCCACTGAAAATCAATTTTATGGTAATTTGAACAGTTTCCTAAAGTGTTTGCAAAACAACCATCAAAGCAGGGAGAGGTAAAACAGGTTAGTCTGTCTTCATTGTCTGAGCTGGCACTGAGCAGCATGTATCGGTGAGAAGGAAATCATTAAGCCTTTAAACTTCCTTTCATTTAGATGATATACAATATTGTTAATGAACACAGTTACAGGCATTTGCCTTCCCCAGCTGTATGCCTTTTTACTTAGTACCACACTTTTAATCTTCCCACAGACTTACAGAATTGTTATCCCTGAAAGGAAGCGAGACCTCCCTCACTGATGAAGATTTACTTTGCTAATGCTTTTTGATGAGGCAGGAACACAGCGTGGAGGAATTAAGGGAATAATAAAATAAACATTTCTACCCACAGAAAGAGGAACCCACCCTCCCAAAGCACCCCATGTTCATGGGTGGGTGTCTTGCCTCGGGGCCACACCAGAGCCTGGGTTCTCCTAAAAATACTCAGCATGGAGGGCAGAGCAGGGTTTGAATGGTGTAAATGGAGAGGGGGGTGAGTTCTGAGGTGGTGGAAGCCAGTGTTGATGCCTGGACTCTGAGCCAGAGCTGATTTAGCTGTGAGAATCATGACCTCTCCAGAAAATCTCCAAATGAAGACATGTGTGACATTAGCTAAGGCTTTCTAATTAATGGAGAAAACAAATCTGCTCCACCCCAGGCAGCTGCAGCTCCAGCCAGCATGTTACTTATTAGCTCAAATTATTATTATTATAAAAAACACTTGACTTTCTTGTTCAAAAAGTAAAAAGGGATTAGCGGGGTCTCTCAGACAGCTCTCCTCAGACTAACCTTCAGCATTTCAGACAAAGCCTCAACCAGAACAGAGGCTTTCTCAGGGCATGGACAAAACAGATCCCAAACGGCCGCAATAGAAAGTCAAAGGCAATACTTGACATGGCACTCAACTCTGTTTGCTGACTTTTCCTAATGCATACAATAAAATTCAGCCCAAATATGTCACTGCTGCCAATTACCCAGGGCAACAGCCGGACCCATGAGCTGGTATATCACTGGAGATGCCAGAGAAAGCTGCTTTCCCCAAATGTGAAGTAGGTGGAAGACCACAAATGTGAGAAGCACAGCAGGAAGGATTAGGGGCTGCAGAACAAAACATGCTGGGAGGGCTCCAAGTGAGTGGGTCCCCTGTGGCCACCACCCCTCCCAGCCTGGGCTTAACCCAGGGCTGCACAAACCTGTCCCTGGAGAGGCTGCACCCCAGCCCACTCCCCCCCCGAGACCAGAGAAAAGGGGGATGATTCATCCAGCAAATGAGGATGCCAGGAAACCCCCATAGGAAGTCTGAGCTTCACCAGTGAGGGGATGGGGCTGCCTGGAATGTCAAAGGCAGCTTTCCCCAAGGCAGCAAAGCCCCAGGCTGCGTGGGAGGGGGCAACCAGGGATGGTGTTGGCATTTGATTAAAAATTATTTGATTGGCAAATCCAAGCTGCCTGGGACTTGGTAGATAACAAGCCACAGCTTAGGTGTGAAGAGCTCTCTTTAACCTGAAAGTATTTTCCTGTTAAGCAAACTGCATCATACACATCCTCATCTCTGCCAGCTCTGCTCACAGACTGAAGCTGTTCCCAGTTTTGATGGCTGAAGCACTGAAATAAGTGGAATCCAGTAATTTTATCGGAAATGCTGAACAGCAGTTGGTGTTTATCATCAGCCAGGCCCACCACATGTGTCTGGGTGCTGTGCAAATGCAGTCCTGGGGGTAACAACACCTTTTGGAATACAGGCTGAGTTTGGAAAATGGCTGAGCCTTTTCCACAGTCGTTTCCTCACCTGTTATCAGTCCTTATGGAGAAAAGCTGTGCCTCACAAAGAGCCTGCCAAGGACCACAGTGTTTGCATCAGGAGGATTTTGAGGAGTGGGATGTTCCCCCACTCCCCTTCTGAGCTTTGCAGCCCTGCGTGGTGTGTAATGGTCCAGAGAAAATCAATTGGACACTGCATTTGAGAGATAAGGGTTGGGATATTATTCTGAATAACCTGGTGACCCCAATCAATCTCTGTCCCCAAAGCTTCTGAAAGTTTGATACTCAAGCCTGCAATTAAGCCTCCACAACCAAGAACTCCAGCAGATGTTCCAGTTAAAACACCTTTATTAACTATTTATTTTTTATGAATCTCATGAGATACCAGCCAATGCATTTAAAGGCACACCACAGGTTCTGCCTGACTGGTACATGGTCCAACTAAGTTTTTGAGTTATTTTTCACCTGCTTTTAAAGTTTTGGGTTTTTTTTTTTTAAAGCTGATAAAACTAAAACAAACTGTAAAATCCCTCAGACTTCCCTTGTGATAGTGGCTCTAGGAAAAGAACTTAAGCCAAATTGTCACAGTGGAAAAAGAGCGTTTGAAATGTGACAGGGTATGAAAACACTCTGTCTCCCTCTCCTGAGAGGGAGCAGGGCTGGGATGGTGCTGGGTGCTGCTCTGGGTGCACTTGTTCCATTTGAATCAAACAAGAAATTATACCTGGTGGGAACAGCTGCTGCTCAGGGCAAAGCAGATGCAGGAGACAAAGACGAGTCTGGAGAACAAGTATTGAACATAAAGGTTAATTCCTCAGATAATAACATTTCTGCTGAGCCAAACTTAAGTTTGCTTCCTGCTCTGTGATGCCTCTGGGACAGATGTTCCCTGCAGTATGCACTGCTGCTGCTGCTGCATGCCCTCCTTGTGCACTTTTGGGCATGGTTAGCAGGGGACAAGAGAGGAATAAATCCTGTGTTTGTCAGGCAGTGCGAGGGCACACAAGGAAGATGCTGTCCAGGGTATGCACAGAAAAACTCTTTCCCACAGCTGCTGCCTTCAGATATGGCCAGGGCACTCCCTAGTGCAGCAAATTCACACACATAGGGCTATCCTACCCCAAGGGCTGGACTTTTGTCTCTGTACCATGCTGCAGAGCCCTCGAAAGCCTTTCCCTGTCTGCTGGGCTGCTCAGCCCAGAGTTCCCCCATAACTCCTGTATATCCATCAGCCACACGCTTGGCCACGCAGGGGCTGACCCTGAAGTCCCCAGGGCACTTTTTCCTGGTGGATATTAAAGTTGGTGAGTGATGCCCATTTACACACCCTGCACAGCTGGCTCTGCCTACACCAAATCCCCCGGGCTGGCCCGTCCAGGGCAGGGGGAGAAGGGGCCTTTGGCGGGAAGGTGTTTTTCATCACCCCAAGAGCTGTGTCCGATGGCATTGTCAAAAACAGCAGGTAGCAGTGACAGGCAGGGTCATTCCCCTGCCCAGCCCCAGCCCCTATTGTGGCTCCTTTCAGAGCGAGCGAAAGGTCAGCCCGCAGCCCCAGCTCCCAGCCTTCGCTTTTTTGTTACAATTGTCACAAGGTAAATTAATCAGATTTACGGCATTAAGCCTTGCCGTATCTTGAGCCTTTCAGTCCTTTCTGCCCCCAAAACTTCCCTTGTATGAACAGGCTCTTTGTTTATCCTTGCCCATACAATCTTCATTTGGTTTGGGGGGAGCGGTAGAGGGACAAAGACTGGAGGAGAGGGCTGCTGCCTGCAGGTACCCTGTGTCACAGTGCTCACTGCCCAAAACACTGCTGGGTCCATCACTTCAAATATTTCTCCTGGCTAGCCAGCTGGGGAAGATCCAGTTTTCAGAGCTGCAATGCCACTAGGACATATTTTGGGAAGAGTTGCTGCCCCTCCAGTCAATAAAAGGCAAGAGCAAATCTGCAGCAGGGGCAAGTCAGCACCACTGTGAGCACAAAGCGCAATTTATGTCCCTCTAATGTACCTACAGCATATGGGACCACTTACACAGTTGTTTGCCATGGTCAATGGGGCTGCTGAGCCATTGGGGAGCTGGGTCTTATTTCACTTTCTGACGGGGGTTTGGAAATGACCGGCCCTGCAGCCAGCCCAGGGCTCCCCAGCCACGCTCCCAGCGTGAGCCGGCAGCCAGGCCGGGGGAGGTGACAGGTATCTTTATCCCACCACCCAGGAGAGCTCACACATCCTGCTGGCAGGAATTTGTCTGCAAATTTTCCCCCATTGAAAGGAACGAGGTGGCTGATATGATCACTTGATTAAGGGGCAGGCGAGGAACACTTCAAAAGATTGTGCTCCAAGGAATTCCCTTCCCTATGGGAGACTGTGATCCACTGCTCCCCTCTGTTTCTCACTCACAGGATCTCACATCCACATCTGCCAGTTTTGTCAGTAAGTCTGATTTCTGCAGAGTATACAGCTTAAAAAACCTATACCTAATCCATCCATATGGAAAAGCAATCTTTAAAGGAACAGCAATGAAACTCAGAGAGGGTAATAAATGCAGCTGCAGTGAAACTCACAGCCAGATTGGGAATGGGTGGGAAACAGTATCAGTGACCTTATCTTCCATAGGTGCATTTGATTTTGATTTGATTATCCTCAGGGCAACTCATAACCGTGAAACATAAAATACATTAATGCATTTGTTTTGGGCAATGGCATGCAGATAAGAGGAAGATTATACACCACATTTGAATGCTGGGTTTGTCTTGACTTTTCTGCTTCCAGTTTTTAAACTTTTGCACAAAAAAAAAAAAAATAGAAAAGCAAGATGATGGTACATAGAGTCTACATTCAAATGACTTCTCCATAATCAGAAAACTTTTGCTGTATATTTAAATTGAAAAAGGAGAACCAGATTGATATCCTAAATTCTCATTATCCATCATTCTTTGCAGAAAGACCTCTTTCCAGAGGCAGCTGGCAGGCTGACTGCCTTCTCTCCAAAAATAAGCAGCGTGGGTGAGTTTGCACATAATCTTTTGGCCTGGTGCTGATACACAACCAAAGATGTCTGTAGCTTTTGGAGTGTGACTGGTGTCACATTGAGTGAAAAATGAGAATTCTGGTGAGCTGAGAATCCTCTGTGGCTCAGAGCTGGCCTGTGGATAGAGCCAGCAGCATTGCTTCCTTCCCCTGCACAGGGGCTGGCCCCCCACAGCTCCTGGCCATGCTCCTCCTTCTGCAGCCCCAAGCCCATGATTCATTAAAACCATGAGGACTTCAGATATCTGGGCTGCATCTTCCCAAAGAGTGGGAGGGTGAGCCTGGCATGAAACCATAGTTCTGCTGAGTATCCTGTGTGGTGGCAGCAGCAATTCATCCTTAGGTAAGATTCTATCAAGAGATATTTAAGTTTTTTAATGAAAAACATAGTCCAGCTTTGAAGAGGAGATTGATTTGTTTTATTGTCACTCCCTATTGACACTGTCCCACTGGGAAAGCTCCCAGAACTCTCCACCTCTGCCCATCCAGCACACAAGCTCTACCTGCTTCACAGGGATGAGGTGTTTGCAACAGGTTTTTTCTGCATTCTCAGATGAAAAAGGCCTTAATCAGTATAACATATTTCCTAAAATAAGAAGAAAATAGATGTGAGTCATGCTTTGGGCACACATCTACTTAAATGTTTTGCCAGAGTACATCAGCTACAATCATCATGGTGATTTCCTCAAGATTAAAAAAAAAGAAGAGGAGGGAGGAACAGTCACTCCTGACGGTGCCTGAATTTTTTAAATGGTGTCATTTTTTTGGCTTTGTCATTATTTTCATTTCCCTCTTCTCCCTCTCCTTAGAAATTATTAAATCATTAAAATTATTTTAAAAATAGCGAAGCAGATGTCTGGCCTGTTTGATCTCAAGCCTGAATATGGAAGAAAAAGGAGTCAAGATTCTGATTATGGAAAAAAAAATGTAGAAGAGAGGAAAAAAAAATTCTAACAGGAAAGTCATGAAGGAGAAGATTTGGCTTTGATCTCCACACTGCACTGGCTTGGCTGGGTGTGGGGCTCTGCTGAGCAAAGCTGGGCTGTTGTGCGGCTGCTTCATGGGCTCACAGGGGCAACACTTTACACCATCTGTTCTAAGGCAAACAAGTCACTCTGAGCAAGATTTCCATCCTTTGCCTCTGAGAAAGCAAGCAAAATACATATTTTTATATTTGCAGAATGAAGCTAGACCTCAAATCACAGATGCTGTTTTGATTTCTACACAGCCAGCCTCCTTCAGCTGAAGGAGACTGATTAGCAGGCTGCAGCCTTGGTTTGCTTAATCATTTTAGATTAAGCCTTATTTGGATACCCTCCTCTTTCCCTGCTGCAGGGAACCCAGAGGGTAGGAAACAACCATTAGAAACCAGAGCTAAGAGGGTTAGCAGGCATGCAAAGCTAACCTGCTCACACTGCTCCTGGTGATTTTCAACAGTAGAAAGTATGCTGGGAACAACAAGGGATCATTTGTCATGGACTCCCTGCTAGCAGAGCCTGTAGCTATGCTGGACAGAGATTGAGATTTCAGCCACTTACATTTTCACCAGGTCCCCATTGGTCCTTTGCCTTTGAGGATTTGTCATTTCAATCAGTCTCTCAAGGCTGCTTGAATTGCTCCCTATCTTGAAGGAAAATTACAAAATTATGAAGATGGCCTGAGAGCAGGACATACTACTCAAATCCATCCAGAATTTGGCAGCTCTGATAAAAATATAAGTGGTACCATGGTGTTTGGGATTGCAAGTTCCTCCAACTTCACAGCCCCACCAACACATTCCAGCCCTTTCCATAGTTCCTGTCCTCTTTCTCTGTCTCACTATTTCCTAGACCTGATTTTGCTTGTCTGAGAAGCAGTCATACTCAGAGGAGACTCCAGTGAAAATAGTCCAGTCCTAGCACACCTACTCCTTCCTGAGCTATGGGTTTTACCTGCTGCTTGCACAGCCCCCCTCTGAAAATCCATCTCAGATGTGTCAGAAGGAGAAAGAAACCCCACAAAATGTGGAGGTGGGGAAATCTACCCCACACAGATCCCACCTGCATGACTGGCAGTGATGGAAGGCATTGATCTTCCAGGCATATTTTGGGATTCAGCATCTTAAAGTCTACATGTCTGAAAACAATAGATTCCTTCTTTTTGTCAGTGCAGCTCCAGGGAGCAGAAGAGGCTGCTGTGATGTCGTGGGCACCAACACCCAATGCAGCTTTTTTCTGCCAGCAAATCCTCTGTGGGTGGTGACTGTAGACTAAAGAGCTCCAGGTGTCTGCTCAGTGTAGGGCTCCTGGAGAGAAATTCTTCTTTTCAAACATTTGTGTGGAGCCAGTTTCCAGATGATGCTAGGGGAGAGTCATTCTCCTGCAGGATCCATATTATCCAAACTTTTCTGCCCTTCAGGTGCTGCATGCAAAAGCTTCTCACCACCCGTGACTGCCTCTTTGCCTGCTGGAAAATTTGCCAATAGCATTTGAATGAGAGCAGCCCGGTCCTGACAATCTGCTGCTTGGAGCATACCAGGCATCTCATTTTCCAACTGGAAAAGTCTTTTACCTTAGCCCTGCTGATGAGAATTAATTGAAGACACATGTTCACAAGACCCAGAGGACATCTGTGTAAAGTGTTCAGTGAGGAGATCAAGACTAACTCACACCAAGAAGCCATGTGCTTAACCAGCATCACCTGTGCTGCTGACTGCAGACATGCAGGAGTGGCCTCAGCGTGCCAGGACACCCAGTTTTCGTGGTAGCCACACAGGGAACAGCCCTGGCTGGCCCTGGGTATGTTTTCAGCCATCACCTCCCTGGAGAGGCAGACAGTGGTGTTTGAATGACAGGAGCAGCCTCTGATCAGAGAGGAGCCCAGATCTGCTGGGACAGGCAATGGCATGAGCAGAATCCCCTAGCAGGCAGCCAATGCAGAGGATGAGCAAAGCAGGCAAGAACTGCAGCTACACAGAGCTGTATCAGCTGGGAGGTGTTCCCAGGGGCAGGGTGGGCTCTGGTGAGGCTTTCAGGGGGATGGCACCTGCCAGCCTGGTCCCTGTCTTTGCACTGTGTGTCCCAGCCACGTGCCCTGAGACGCTGGCTGCAGCCCTGTGTCAGTGGGGAGGGCAGACACCCTCTGAGAGGTGCCAGCCATGGAAGGGCCTTTCCAGAAGGTCAGAGCAGGGACAGATGGAAAATGGTCTTTATTTAGCTTGGAAAGGTTTCCCTTTGGGTGGATCTAGCATAAAGATGGGCGTCCCTCCCATGCCCTTTCCAGAACAAGGCAGCAAATAGAACAAAACTAAAATAAGAAAACCTCAATCACACCTGATCAAACAGAATATTTAACTCAATCTAAGAGAAAATAGTTTGTTTTGTTTTCATGTGTTTCACTTATGGTATTTTTGATTAATTTGTTGTTTTTTTTTTAAATCTAAGCTCATGTATTAATTCAAAAATAATAAATTCAACATTTCATAGTGGGACAGCAGTTCAACACAATACACAGAACTTTCTCAATTCAAAGTGTGCGTGTTATATTCTTTTTAAGTGTTTATTCTTCATCTTTTTTCCCTCCAAAATTATCCACTGAATGTGATCCTAATTCATAAGCAGCCCCAGCCACTGTGAGTTTGGCCACACTGCCTTTCCACTAGACCAATGACCAACTCATAATGTCAGCCAGTGTTACTGGTGCCACTGCTGAGAAAAGGGATCTTCTGATATTTCACCAGCATTTCTGAGACTGTCTGGGAAGTTTGCTGACTGGCCTGCCAAAGGTGAGACCAAATTTTTAAAATCTGAAGGTCACAAATCAGGCTTTTGGGCAGCTGAAGAGAATGTCCTGGGCTGTGAGGGTGCATGAACCAGCACTGATATACTGCTGTAGTCTTGGCCCTGCTGGTGGATGCTTCCTACAAAGGAACCGAGTAGGTAGAAAATATGGATTTTGCCTCATCAAGGCTCACCAGAGCTCATCTGGAGGCCTCCTTGAGCAGTCCAAGGGAGACCTGTCTACTTTGAGCTAGTTTGCACATGAAGTTAAAGCAAGTTAAGTCCAAGTGTCAATTTAAAGCACGGTTGATCAAAGCACAGAAACACAAGGCAGCATTACTCCAAGCTAAGAATTCACCCTGCTGTCAAGTGTCTCCTCAGCACCTCTCCCAGGCACTGTGATCTTTCTGTGGCTGTCACCAGCTGAGAGCCAGAGCACGGAGGGGATGCTCCACTGATGGTGCCTTTGACACACACCAATGAGCACGAGTGAGTCTAAAACTGGGGAAGGCTGGGAGGAAGCCCTGGATCCCCCAGCCCTCCTTGCCCCTTGGGCAGCAGGAACAGCAATCCCTCCACTTGCTGCTGTGGGGAACATGTGCTGCACAGACATGGCTCAAAAATATGGTGAGTACTCATCCAAAAACCCTGTTCAGAATGAGTTGCTTTAAAACTGAGATTTTAAGAAAATAGTTTCATTGCTTGAAAAGCTCCTAGTCCCAAAATAATAATTATTGCTCAGTTTATGAAAAAAAAAAAGGCAGTAAAAGCATCAAATCCCAAATGTAGGCCTTATCCAACTATATTTCTATAGAAAATACTCCTCATTTTCCTGTCTGGTTTGATGCTGAAGACACCTGGTCTTGCTCACTGACAAAAGTGTGCCTCAAGAACCTCCTCTCACTTCCAAGGAAAACAACACTGCATACTCAGCCAGGAGCATCTTTGCACTCTGCCTACTATGGATTTTGCCACTGGCTTTAAGGGTAGATAGAGCCAGCACAGCACCCCCAACACAAGCATTTGGAACCGGTTTGCTCTGCATCCTGCTCCTCAGTTGTTAGGGATTAAGAAGGGGAGGCGTTTAAAGCTGTGGGCTGGTGGGATGAGCTGGGGCTGCCTCTGGGTGCAGGAGTGGCTGGAGGCAGCCCCAGGGAGAGAACTTAGAGACAGCAGCACTGCCCCTACTAGAAATGTGTCCCACAGCATGGCACTGTCCCCTGCTCCCAAGGGTTTATACTCCAGCTTCATCTTCAGAAGCCTCCTCAGATGGCAGGAGGCACCTCAGCCCTGGGCCCTGGGCAGCATAGCCCCTATCTTGGAAAGAAAAACCCTTCCACTGCTGGCTGGTGTAAGGCATGAGAGGCTGCATATCATGGCACAAAGTTGCTGCTTGAGGCCTGTTTAATACCCTTACGTCAACAGCTTCCTCCTGGTTCTTGCAGGCACCAGTGATGTAAACACAGTCCAGCCCACAGCACAGGAGTGTGCTCTTGGCCAGAGCAGCTGCAAGTGGTCTCCCAAAGCACAGATAAAGCCTGAACCACTTGGACCAAAGCCATAAGCAGCTTTGGGAAGTCCTCAGTATTGATGCTTGCAGCTGGGCCAAAAGTGTCCTGGCAGCAGTGTGCTTCTGGCCCTGCCCCAAGCAGCACCTTCCCGAGGCAGGTCCAGGAGGCTGGGAATGACATCTCTGCTGAGCTTTGATGGGGTGTCTGGGGGCACATCACAGGCTGCACAGGAAGAAGTGCTCAGGCCTGCCAGGGAGACTTCTCCCCTCCACACCATAGGTCTCCCCTTGGGACTGTGGAGTGAAAACCAGTTCCATCTCTCCATCTGCTTCTGCTCCCTCCTCACATGCTAGCAGCCATTCTGCTGCTCGAGGTGGCATCTGAGCCTGCTTCAGAGCTGGAGCAGAGGCATATGAAAGCTGAGTTATGGAGAGACTCCTGACAGGCTGGCAGCAGCCTCAGTGACTCACTAACTTGTGATTTCCTCTGTGGTGGTTTTCCAGCACAGCTGCTCCCGGCCACAGCACATGGCGAGCGCTGGCAGAGTGAGCACCGTGTCATTTCTCAGAAGGCCAGGCTATGTGGGCAACCTGTGCATTGCTCATGCAGATCCCCACAACAAACTCTAGTAATTGCCTCAGAGGATAACAGGCCATAAATCTGGGCAGCTGCACATGAGGCACGCATGGTCTGGCTCCTGGAATCAAAGCGCGTGTGTTTTTGCTGTTTGCAGTGGCTGAATGTGTTTCTCATTCTGGATTCCCCATTTTCAGAGGAAACTCCCTCCATCCCCCTCACTTCTCTCATCCTCTTTACGAGAGGACCTCAGGCACTCTGGAAACATGGGAGAGGTTTATACCACTCCTGTGAGACATCTCACAACTTCTTCGTGCCATTTGACACACGAGGAAGCTTCACACAGTAATTTTTAACACAGAGCTTGCAGGAGATGCTGAATGAAATAAATGATAATTTTCTGGTTTCCTGGCCCCATATTTTTTTCTCCAGGTTTGAAATCATAGCATTTTTGTTGTCCACAAATTTGATTACAAAACACCCAGACTGCTTGGGTTACAAGCTTATTTGCAAACCTGAAACTTAGTTCTAGGGTCACAGACTTATTTTGTGCAAACTCAAGGCTAAGGTTTGAGTGAAAGAAGAAAGAAATCTTTTTACTCACAACTCCATGGAGGAAAAAAAAAGAAATTTAAAGAGGCTTTGTCAAACAAAACCTAACCTGGCCGGTCCAGGAACCCCACACAAAGGGGCATTGTGCTCTGCTTAAGAAACAGCAAGTCCAGTCTGTCAAGACTGTGTCCTGTACTGCCAGTGCTCAAGAAAGTTGGACTCAGGTAGCCAAATAACCTGATGACTTCATGTCTGAGAGCTGGGTAAAAAGTATCTTTCTGCCTCCTTTCCCTTCTCACTCATTTACAGGAGGGACTCTGCAGGACAGATCAGACTCAAACAGGAGCAAGAGGGGACAGAGTCAGGGGAGGGGGTCAAGCACCAATGCAGCCAGAGGGACCAATCAGCAGTGGAACTGCAGCAGGGACCTGTTACCCACAGGGCTGGCTAAGAACAGCTATGAGCATGAGGAGCAAGAGCAAGCAGAAAAAAAAAGGAGTGGTCATTGAGATCAGCAACTGGAAGCAGAAATGCACTGGGGTGGTTCTGCCTGTGGCAGTGCAGCCCAACACTGCAGTGCCCCAGGAGCCGTGCTGGGGGTGGCACTTGGAGGTGTCCAGCATCTGCTGCTCCTGGGCCATGGGCAGAGGGCACAGGAGTGTGACTGCCTGGGCTGTCCCTCCCAGCTGCTCAGGGAATGCTCTCTGGAGGATGCTGTCCTTATTTCTCCAGGACTGCTGGGGTTTCCTGGCTTAACATACATGTCCCTCTCTCCCCAACATCTAGCAGTGCACTCATATATTTAATTTGCTGCCCAAGAGCAGAGGGCACTAGAGCTCCAACAAAACACTGAGCAGGTATCTTAGCAGGGGTTTGCACTTCAGTGCCAGAGTAAGGAGCCCTAGGAATGGCTCCTTGGAACCATATTAGTGCCTGTTCCCCTCTGACCAACCCTATGGAAACAGTGGCAGCAGCTGAGATGCCCATGCAGCACGTGTGCACATCATCTGGATGGTGTTCATACAGCCTTTTATGAGCATCCTGGGAACCTGCAGCATTCAAAGGGCTGCCAGCATCAAGATTTCTGTCCAGCCCGTTGCAAAGACCTCCAAGCTAAATGAGTGACCTCCCTGCTGCATGCTGCATGAGGCCTGGTCTCTCCCTGATGTGCTCTTTTCCCGTAATGTACCTGAGACTTCAAGCCATGCTTTAAATAAAACAGCTGTTCTGACCACTTACAAGAAGGCAGGGAATGCAGCCACACTTTTCCAGCCCTGGAAACCACATGAAAAGCCCTCCAGGCAACTTTCCCCAGCATTCCCACTCTCCTTCATACAGGCTAATCCCAAGAAAAGCTCAGCCAGAAAAAGATTTGCAGAGCTGCATGTCATAAATCCAGGGTTTCACTAGCATTTGCCAAAGGGTTTTCCCTCTTCTAGGAGGGTGCCTAAATCATCCTTGATGATTTAGGGAAGTTTTTTAGGGAAGATGATTAAGTTAGGGAACAAAAACCACCAGGTCTCTATAGTCAACAGTATTTCTTTTCTGCTTCTTCCTGATTAAACTGTTAGTTGTATTTCCAAATCCCTCAGAGGAAGAGCCTTCCTATCCCTTACTTTTCATTCTTTCTGATATTCTTCTCTTTTGTTTTCAGTTTTTGTTTTGCATTTTACTGCTGTCAAGCACAGGAGAAGTAGTTTCATTTTTAGCTCTAATGACTTTTCTGGTGTTAATACAAGACTGTTGGTCCAGTCTAGTTTGTTGCCTGTGACAGAGGATGAAACCTGCAGGTCATACAGGAACAATTTTAACTCTCTAAGCTAAGCAGAAAACAAAGCCTTTTCTACAAGGTTTCAGGAAAAAAACTACAGTTTTAACAGGGAATTCCATCTCCATGGGTGAATTTATAGATCATGTTAAAAATATAGAAAAATTAGCGCTTCCTGCCTAGAGATCACTGAAATGGAAAGCACTCCCACTACAAGCATTGCTTTTTCAACTGAGCTAACACTATGCTGTGGAAGTGAAGATGGAGGATGGTTTCTTGGATGTGGGACATTTAACAGGACTAAGGTTTGGGGCTGCAGCAAAACTGCTGGGAGGTTCCTGTATCACAGCTCAAGTGGGTTGGCTACATAAGACAGACCTGTGGTGCCAAAGCAACCTCCAGAAGTTTTGGGAGAAAGGACTGGGAACACACACAGGCTAGATATGGAATTTCTGGGCGTGGCAGAGTTAGGGCTCAAGCCACCCATTCTGAGTGGCTCGAGGAGAGGGGCTGGATCCCTGAGGGTTTGTCCCATGGCCTTGGAGGACCCTGGGATTCCCTCCAGAATGGAGCCCAGAATGGGGGGGTGGCAGTCACTTTTCCTATGCCCTGGCCCACACCCTGGCCATTTCCAGAGCTGTTTGCAACCTTTGTGAAGGACCTGGATGGGCCCCTGTGGCCTTAAGGCTCTCCTTTCCTGCTGCACAAGAGGGAGAGGGGTGGGTTTTGTTCAGCAGCTGGGCTGGCCAGGGATGTGGGGCACACTGAGAATGGGGGGCTGCAGGCTGCTGTGCCCTCCCAGGTACCAGTCACCTCTGCCATGTCAGTCTCTGCCACCTGTGCAAAAACCCCATAATCCATGGAATAAACATAATTTGCTACTTTAATAAGGCCATTACCAAATGGTTTATTTACTTCCTTATGCACTACTTGCTTTCTCCCCTGCTTTTGGGCTTCATGAGTAATTTTTCTCTCTCTGGATTAAAAAGATTTGTTTTTCTGGTAGATGCAGTAAAATTGCATTTTGTTCCTGCTCTATTATGTGGGCTTCCTATTTGCCATTAAGCCTGTTCATCACTTTTAATGGCTGTTCCTTTCTCTCCTCACAACAGGATGGATGAGGAGTGTGGCCATATCCTGAGCGAGCAGAGCCCTTCCTCTCAGAGTTGTTCCAGAGCAGAGGCTCATCAGTTGCTGCCACACTGTGATTGCTGCTCTGTGTTGGCTCATTTATCCCCTCTTGCCCTTTTCCACAGCAGGGCTCTTTGTCATCTCATCTCTAGTAACAGAACCAGGGCTAGAACTCCTTTTTTTTTGCCCCAAACTGGTATTACACAAAGCTGATTTCACATTTGGAGGCAGAACTCATTATCTTCTCCTTGTATTTAAGCTCAGCTGTGAGAAAAAACTGTAGAAAGTGGGAATGTGTGTGACATGGGAAAGTGTGACAGCAGTCAGCAATGTCCCCTGCAGCAAACCTGGCTCCAGTGTGGTCTCAAGCAGTGCTCAGCCCCCTGCAGTGAGCTGCTCTGCCAGGGCTGGCTTAAAGGATAGACCAAGCAGGCGTCTACCCACCCCCAGGAAAAGCCTGGGCTGCTAAAAAGCAAGCTTGCTCAAGTAAAAATATTTATTCTCAATTTCCTGTTAAATTTGGCAGGAACAATGAATTTTTTCTTGTAGTATTTTATTAGGAGATAGGGATTTAATGGGAAAACCCAGCAAAACAATCTGCCTCCCCAAGAAACAGGGTAAGTCCAGGGTGACATTTCTGTCTCACAGCTTTAACAAGGACTCATCCCCAAGCTTTACCCTTGGACACTGTGGAGAAACCACTGATCCTGTGGCAGAAGGCACAGCTTCACACCAGAGGGACCTTAGCAACAAGCCCCTCAAAAATACCTTGAGGAACGGCATTTATGGAAATAAATGCCTCTGGCAAGAGCAGCTGCAGCACTAAGGTCACCACATAAGCCCACTGGGCTGGCACTACCCTGCTCTTTCCAGAGTCACAGCCAAGCTTTCAGACAGCAGCACAAATGCAGTCCTGAAACAGCCTCTGGCTTGCAGCAGGCTGTGAGGGCAGGACACAGTGGCTTCTTTTCTAGTTGGGAAAAAAAGCTGGAGTGAAATACCTTCATGTTGCTTTGAAAAAAATGGGTTAATTAGTTATTTTCCCTACTTTCCTTTAAAGCACCAGAATGAAGTTAAAATGGGAGTGTGCATCAGTGACCTGAATGTGACAACAGACACTGGGGACATCCCCACTTTGGGCTGGTCTTAAATCTAGTGCTTTGTATGAAATATTACAGTGTGATTCATCATAGAGTCAATTAGGCTTCAATCCACCTGCAGATTTATCCACTCAATGGTTAAACCTGTCCTGGTTGCTAATGACCTCCTAATAAGTCAGGTACTGGTGTTTTGTTCTAATTTAGAACATTTAAGTCCTACTTCAAGCTATTAACATGAAGTGAAGGTTGCTTTGTAACACAGGGAAGCAATATAAAGTTATCAGCATTCATTTTGCTTTGGGCAGTATGGAAACTGTCACACTTACCATGCCACCACCACCTTGCAGGATGGGTCAGAGGAGCTGACACTGCATGTATTCCCCCAAAATACAGCTCATCTCAGAAAAGCTTTAGATAGCTCCCTGCCATCTCTGTTCACAAGGGCACTTCACCTTCCCCAGACCTTTCCCCTCAGAGCCTTTTCTCTTAGGAGTGTGAGACTGCAGTAGGAGAGGGCAGTGAGCTAGAGGCTCTGATCTCCAGAGACACCCCTGAGTCACTCCTAGATCAGACACCACCCACAGAGGTTTATCTCAGTTTTCTGTTTGGAGCCTCTCATTAGAGTCAATCACTTTTCTGCTGCCCTGAGAATGATCTCAGGGACTCTCCTCTTACCTCCCTTTCTTCCCATCCCTAACACAGAAGCTTCTGGACTATAGCCAAGGAAGGAAAGCTCCCCTCCCCACAAGAGCTCCTTATCTCAGAGCAGCCCTTCTCCCTCTGGGGAGCAGCCAGACTGCTTCCCCTGCCCCAGCCCTTTCTAGCCAGTACAGCAGTAACTCACCCTTCTCAGGTCAGATCAGCTACTCTTAACGCAACATGCCCATGGGCCTTATTTTCCAATTTTGCAGTCCCTGCTCTTGGTTGAAACACAGCTTCTCTCACCAGGCACAGCTGAAGGCCAGTGAGATCTTGGCCCAACACCAAGGGACCCAGAGCACTGCATGTCTGTGAACAGCCACCATGCAGGAGCTCACCCTGCTCACACTCTCCCTGCACTGGGCCAAGCTCCTTATTGCCCTCCTCAAAGATCAGTCCCCTTTAGCTCAGTGTGCAGAGCATGAGTGCACTCACTACAGAGCCTTTTTTGCAAGCAGCTGTGTGAATACTCAGGATTCTGCAGGAAATCTGGGGAGCACTGGCAGATGCACAGCATGGGGAGAGAAAAGGGACTTGCAAGGAGCCAGGATTTACTTGAGAAATACACACCCATCCCTCTGGCAGCTCAGGGAATGCTAAATAAAAGCTCATTCTGTTAGCAGGAAAGCAGCTGGCTTGTGCACAAGGGAGGAAATCCTGCTGCTACCTGGGAGCTTTCCACTGCCCACTGGGGAAAGCAGTCAGGCCTTTGTGCACAGCAGGAGAGACCATCAGTGAGCTCTCTCCTGAATTTCCAGCTGGCATGGCCTGAGCCAACATAACCCCGTTCCCCAGAGCATGTCTCTGTGGGTAGACCTGCAAGGTCAGGCTGTGCCACCCCTGTCTGGCACTCCTGCCCCGGGGGCCTGGCTCCAGAGAGGCTGTGTGTGCCCCAGGGTGCCACTGCCATGCAGTCAGGGAGGAATTTTTCACCTTTACTTAGTTTGCTGGAAACCAATTGTGAATACAATGGAAAGTTTCATGCTGTGCAAAAAACTCCTTCCCATAAAGCAAACATCTACAGATGGAAAGTTTTCATCCTGTCCAATGCCAGAGCTGGGAAAGTAGGGCTGCACAGCCACACCAGGAAAGAAAATCCTGCAGATTACTGTGCCCAGGATGCAAGGCAGAGAAGACAGGGAGGCAAGTGTGGTGGACAGAGACCACCCTGTGAAAATCCCATTTACACTTGTCACCCAGTACACCCCAGAGAGCAGTCCAAAGAGCAGGTCTGGGTCCCTGTGACCTGCATGGGCTGATAACGTGGTGCCTTCATTTGAAAGGATCACCCATTTTCATCTTCATCAATTTTGTGTATTTAATGGCTTCAAAGTCACTTGTGCTAATGGGCTAACTCTTAGCTGGTGAACAAGATAACCATCACTGCACCAAAGCCTGCAGCAAAGTCAATATTGACCGAGCTGGCCTGGCTGCATCCTGCCTGGCCAGGACTCCCAGGTGTGCAGCAAGGTTCTCCTCCAGAAATTTCTCAGGTGGGGACCAGTGGAGATCAGAACCAGGAGCCACAGAGCGTGTTAGACAGGAACAGTCTGGGGAGCAACGTGGGGTTTCACAGCTCTCCAGACATAAGCAGCTCTGTTGGCTACCAACAAATGGGAAAAGCTGTGCATGCAAATCACTGTCAGACCAATGTGTGCATTATTGATTTTAATAATCAGACACAACTGGAGACAGCCATTGAGTAATTATTCCCATATTACAAGAGAACACACATAAGCCATGGGACACGACAGCTCTGCTGATGGAAATGATCTGTAGCTTTCCTTTCTGCCTCATGCTATTTTTCACTTTGCCTCCATCCCAAACACATGTTCATGGTCTAAGTGCTCTGAGGCTTTCTGTGCAGAGCTCTCAGGCAGAAGGGGCAGTCCTAGGGGTGCAGACAGTCCCACTGGAGCCAGTATCAGCCCCCAACCCAAACATCACCCCTGGCTGTGGTTCACCTCTGCTTAGACACTGCTCAGGGGTCCTGCAGCACACTGAAATACTCCCCTGGGGTCAGACACAAAACAAGCAGCAGGAGGCCAGATGCATACCAGCTCCCCAGAAGCACGTTGTGTGGTGCAGGGCTCTCCTGCACAGATGGAAAGGCAGTGTTGGGTAGTTTAAGTGAGGGATCAAGCACTGCAAACAGCAAACTTCCAGAAAGGCAGCTGCTACAAATAATTTGCAAGCGGCCTCTGCACTGAAACAGCACTTGAGCAGCCCTGAATGATAAATGTTGAAAGGAAAAGTCAGTTCAAAGAGAAACACTGGTCCTCCCACAGGAAAAAACCCTTGGAGGGAAAGAGATAAAGATCATAAACAATTAAAGAGCAATGGTTATTGAGTACACTACCCCTGTGATTAGAGCTCCTGAATCTGTTTATCAGGAATGGGATGGGTGCAGTGAATACTGCATAGCCAGAAGCATCCAAATTGTTGATGAATCATGAAGGGCCCTGTCAAAACAGAGATGGTGTACAAATGGAAACTCTAGTGTCCCTAGCACTACTGGCTGCTCCAAACAGGAAACCTGTAGTGTGAATTTAATGGTGAACATCTATCTCCAGCATTTAGCTCTGCCCTTCAGAGTTAGGACAGGAGAAGTGAGTTTGCTCAGCCAGAGCCTGAGTCCACCACAGAGAACAGGATTTGTGGTGAGATCTGTTTTTAGGCTGGACTGAATGGTTAACCAGTCTGATTAATAAATGCCAGAAGGAGGAAATAACAGGCAAGTTAAACAGAAGAGAAAAATGTCCCCCTACGTGGCTAGATAGCAAAAGTTTACAAGAATTCTGTGTCTTGTGGATAATTCTCCCCAGCTCTTACTTAACACTGTTTTAGAAGACATGATTGCAGCATCTCTGAATTACAGATGTGGTGGGATTTTCCATATCAGCATGTTCCTGGAGGTTCCCAGCCATTTCCTTCTCAATTCTCACTTCCTGGAGGAAATGAAAGATGGGACACATGCCAGCTGGAAGGAGTCCTTACCTCAGCAGTATTATCTGATGAAGGATGGTTGGTCATAAAACACTTCTTTTGTTTCTTGAGAAAGTATTATATTTTTATCAATTTACTATTAAAATTTACAACTTTTAAAAATTAAAAATTATTTCACAACTTCTCATAGGAAGCAGCTGTCATTTTTCCATCTGTGGAAGAACAGAGACACCCAAGGACTTGTCTGGGTTTGTAAGGAGCTGTGTACTGCAGACAAGAGAGGTGATTCTAGGTATATGCAAAAAACAAAAAAAAATTCCAAACGAAAATGGTGGAACATCCAGTGGATGGAAGTTTGGGGGAAGAATTTAATGCCTGTGATTTACACTAACCCATCTGCTACCCTTATGTGATGATGGTTTTTAGGGCTTAAGAAGCAGAACCTCTGTTCTTCATGCTTGGGAAGAGAGTTCCGGAGTGTGACACAGAGCATGTCTGCAGTGAAGCTGGCTGCAGGACTTGTGGAGATGCAGAACAGTCAATGCTGTAAAACTCTCTGACTCAGATACCATCAGGGGCAGATCAAAGTTCTCCTGGGCCATCTGTCCCATCATCACCTTGCATTTTGGGAGCTCTGGGCCATAGTGACAAGCCCACTAAAAGCAGATCCCAATTTCAAGTTACCCAGTGTTTTCACACACATGGCCATCACAGCACTGCCTACAGCAGTGACTATTAATCAGGTTAAAGTCATGTAGGCATGTGGTGACTTAGTTCTTACACATGTATACTGGCTTTCAATTTTTTAGCAAGGATCTCTGTATAAAAAGCTGGAAAAGCAAGAGGATAACATGAAACTGATCTTGCTCCTGCTAGAATTCGTGGTGAGTTTAGATTAGTGAGAATGTGAAAATATGCTCCATAAAATGGCAAAAAAGTCTGCTATTTCTAGAGATTTTTCTCCCCATACTGCTCACTTCAGCCTCCTCTCCCAGGGCAGACTAACAGATGGCTTCTGGCTGATCCTGCCCACTGAGCCACTGAAACTGATGAACCGGAGGAAAGCCAGTGGGAAGTAATTCTGGGACTCTGTGGTCTGTTTCTGCTAGACAAAAGCCTATTGCTGCAGCTCCATCCTGAACACCAGCACAGCCTGGCCCGCCCCTGCCTGCAGCAGCTGCCACGTGCTCTGCCCACACAGAGGCCGTGGCTGGTGCCCGGCAGGCACTGGGGGCACAGGATCCTGCCTGGGACAGCCTCAATGAGGCTCTTGTCCCATTCAGCCTTGTGCTCATCTGGAGCCCTCTGCTCATCCTGACACAAACCTGGCAATGAAAAACATGACAAGGCACAGGAAATTTTGCTGTGTGAGCAGAAAGGATGTGGAGATTATTGCTGTGCTTTTCCAGCTCAGAGAATTCTGCTAGAAAGGAAGGGATTGAAACTGCTTAAGAGCAGTTGTTTGCTGAGGTCCCAAGTATCTAACAATAAACTCAACACTGAAGTCAAAAAGGTGAAACTCAAGGTACTTACCTGCACTGGAGCACATGGAGAGCCAAAGCTGGGTGTCTAACAGGGAAATTGACACAGACCTTTAATGCTGCTGAAAAAAGTAAATAAGAAAGCTACTGAATAATATGTTCAGTGATTCTTTTCTTCAGCTATTAATTTATTTTTGTTTATCTATTAGAATTATTTCTGTAGTCTGGTTGAGCCTTGTTTTGGAAGCAGTCTTTCAAGCTCAACGCAGACATTTGATATTTCAAATTGGAGTAGTCTGAGTATGTTGGACTATACACGTAAACCAGGTATCATGATTTCTTTGGCCAAATGAATGCAAATCTTGGAAACACTTCAAATGGTCTTTTTTATAGGTTTCAAACTCACTTTAGATAAACATTTGCTAATGACTTCAAATTGACCATGCCAGTAAGCTTATTTGATAAAAAGGCAAGAGAAAATGCATACAAAAGGATTGCAAGTACTGCAGTCAGTTCAAACACACATGCAAGCAGACCATGACTCTAAGGAGAGCTCTGTCTGATGACCGAAAAGTTCAGAGTGTCCTTTTAAGAGCACTCATCGTTTCCTTAGCCTGCCATGGCTGCCACGTGCTGAAATCTGCAGTCTGGGAGTCCCAGAGCCCTGGGCAGCTCTGTCATCACAGGCTCTTATCACTGGGGATGTACCAAGCAGCCCTGCAAACACACAAGGCCTGCCTCAGCAAGGGAGTCCTGCATCAGAGTGTGCTCATGAACTCATCTGTCTTCCCAAACAAATTAATCCAAAGTATTAGTCACTGTGCCAAAGGATTGATCTGCCCTGCTCTGAGAGCACACACGTGCCTGGGAAGCACCAACTCCAGTCCTGCAGTGGTGCCTGGATGTCTCCTTGCAGGCTGCAGCACTTCCACATCACCCAGAAACTCTGCTCCCTGTAGCTATAAGCACTTTGCCTGGCTTTCATTTCTGTGTAAAGCCTGTGGCTTCAGTCCTGTGGCTGAACAGGACCTACAACAGAAATGAGCCAGGGGTTGCAGAGAGATTCACACAGTGAGTGAACCTTTTACATTTTCAGCCTAAAAATATATTTGTATAAACTCCTTTTGAGTCTCTTTCCCATAAGCACTGTTTGCTCCCCATTGCCTGGCTGCAAGGGAAGGTGGAGAAGCTCATGCAAACATGAGATGACAGGATCTACTACTCTCATACAGTACTGCAGCTCTTCCATAAACACCTAAAAACCCACAGACAACTATAGGAATTTCCAATGTCAGAAAATAAAGGAGTAAAGCCTCAAGAGCAATGAAAATTTGTGAAATCTCTGAATGAAAAAGCCTGTCCTCAGAGCCTTCACCCTAAACTGCCCATGCCCTCTGCAACCCCTGAGTCCCCAGCCCTGGCAGCTGAGCACAGCACTGCCAGGGAGGACAGTCCTGCATGAGAGAGGGGATGTAGCCTGAGCCCAGGCAGTCACCCTCATCCAAAAGGAGATGCTCAGAGTCCACATGGCTGTGTCCATACAGCCCCTGGCTGGCCCTTAGTGACACACAGAGCCAGGCACACCAAGGAGAGGAGCTGTAGGTGCAGCAAAGGCCACATTCACAATAAAATCTCCCAAGCACACATTTTATCTCTCAGTCATAACATCGAGCTCCTTTCATTAGACACCTACTTTTTTATTTTCAGTCTATCTGTAAAAACATGATGTCTTTTTTTGTGACATGGTGGAAAGGAAAGCACACAGAGCCTGATATTTAAAGTGTAAGACATGTTGGTTTAATCCTGTCAGGACTTTAATGTAGATTAGGTAGGGACAGGCAATGACCAGAGGGAGGGAGAGAGGTGTAAATAATCCAGAGGAGTGCGGACTTGTTGGCAGGGTGGATTTATGTCCTGTCTTAATAAAGTGTCCTTTCATCTCTGGAACCTGGGCTCAGAAGCCAGTCTAGACAGGAATTAATGGGGCTCCTTCTCCACTTACAGATCTCAAGGTTTCTCAACACTGAGACCTCAATCAGCCATGGATACTGTTTTTTGCAATGAGCTTTTAAACACAAGTTCTGACCATTCACTGAAAGGAGTCTGCTGCTAGGCCAGGAGACAAATTAAACTCACTTTCTACTTTTTTATGTGATTACTTTTTCTGGCTTTTTTATGTGATTACCACCCTAAGGTGAAGCCAAGCAATTGTGAGCCTGTTCTAAAGAGATGGAGTAGGGCATGCCAAGAAGATGTTAGTGTGCATTGGTATGGACTGGGACTTGGTTCTGCCTGGAAATCATGTCCAGGAACATGAGTTACTCAGGGCAATACAGCACTAAGACCCACAGATGCTGAGCTGTGTGAAGTCCCCTGTTGTGAAGGGAAATTGTTGACTTCTTTTCTGCTTGCAGTAAACCTTCCCTTCTGTTTATTTGTCTCCCTTAGGGGTCCAAAAGAGTAGGTGGGGATGGAGCATTCAAAAGCATTTCTGGTAAAGGATCTGGGATTTCACTGGAGTGTGCAGTCAAGAGAAGCAAAGAAAGCTGTGAGCAAAAATGTACATGGCCAGTGGGATTTAAAGCATTTAAAACAAAATTCTTTGGAGAAAGGTTTATTAAGGATTTTAATTTCTTGATCTCTTAAATTGCTTTTCCTGAGAAAAGGTCACATCTTAATCTCTCATCTCCAGCTATGGACAAGGACCCCCAAATGCAGAGCGATTCAGCTCCTAATTTTACATCTGTTTAATCTTCAACAACAGGACACAGGGAACAGCAGGATGCACTGCCAGCTATTAGGGAGCCCTTTTATTATGCAAAATTTGGATCTTGTCTAAGTACAAGGCCTCCAATGAGTAAAGACAGAGCCAGTTAAAGGAAAGGAATAGGAGAACAAAGTGGTCTCCAAAGGCACAGCAAGAGGTAAGAGCCCACTGTATGCAGTGATGGACAATGTGACAGGTTCTCTTCCCAGGGTATTTCTTCTGTAGACATTTGGACAGTGCAGACAGAAGTGGCCAAAGAACTTCCTTCTGGGAGCTCAATAGCTGCTGCCTAGGCAGAAGGACTGTAATTTGTAAACTCTTAAATTAAGATATACAAAAATCACAGGCAATATGTAAGCAGTCCTCGGCATGATATTTTATTCTGTTTATATAGCATAGCACTCAGAATGAAAAAACAATGATGTCTCATTGTGATAGTTGCCCTGGGCTGCTTGCACCATGCCAAGAGCAGCAGGAGCCCTCTCCTTCCTTCTCCTCTTCCCTGCAGGGTCAGTTTCTGCTCCATGAGGATCCCGTGCCTCAGGAGGAAAGGGTGGCAGAACCTTTGTGTTTGAGGAATGATGGCTGCAGGACCATGGGTTATATGCCCAGCTCCATTCATTAAATAGCAATTGCCTTCTTTGTCCCAACCCAGGAATCTCCTGGGACTGCCTCACAAAGCAGGAGCCTCTGCCAGGGAACATGATTTAAACCAGCTCCAAAATGCAGGATAGCTCCTGGCCTGGTGGAAACCCAGGTGTCCTCCCTGTGCAAGAACCAGCACTGAGACCCCGGGAGAGGAAGCACCCAGGCTCAGTTAGCTCACTTCAGGATTATGCACCTTTAGCACCTGCTGAGCTGTGCTGCCTGTCCCCAGTGGAACTCCTCAGCTCGAGCTGGAAGCCTTAAGGGGCTTGGAAGCAAGGGCATGGAAGAAGATGAAGGGCTGCTTTGTCATGCAGGGTTTTTTGCACATTAGTGGAATTCATTAGTGGAGCCTGATAATAAAGAGCAGTAATAAAGTGCATTAGACCACCCTGTGCCTCCAGAGCTGTGCTGAGCCAGGCTGTGGCAGGCTCTGGGCTCTCCTAGCTCATATCTCAATCTGCAGCCAGAGCACAGCAGCAGTCAGAGAGATCCAAACCAGATGCAGCCTCAGCCTGCAGAGGGCCTGGGCCCTTGCCTGGGCCAGCCAGGACTAAGTTGGAGCACAAAGCAGTGCAGGCATGTGCAGGGTGAGCTTTACCCCTCACTGCTTCAGTCCCAAACATGTGTCATCTCCATGAAGGCAGGCTGTGCTTCCTTCTGCCAGGTCTCACTCTACAGACAATTCATAAACTGGCACAGACTCTTCTGAGATTGTGTTTTGGGCTCTGTGCTGGCCAGCTTTTGGTTCACAGCTTCAATCTTGCCCAGGGCTGGGTGTGGAAAGAGCAGAGCCAGGGTGGCAAGAGCTCTATGGAACAGAGGAGAAATTCCCCATTACACACCCCCTCCTAAGAGCTCACATGGTAATCTAAAACTTCCCACTCCCTGCTAGGTAAGGAAGACACAGAGGTGGAGAGCATTTCATGTGTTGGGACAGCTGGGCCCTATGCTTGTGGGTGACACAGCCAATCACTCTGTGTACAACTGGTGAGGGTCTGGCTGCTCCCCCCACACCCTCTCACTGCCCTGCAGCCCCTTCCATCCCTCAGGAAAAGGTGCTGCCTTGGAGATGTGTCAGTAAAGCACCAGCCTGCAAGGTCTGCGCTCACAACTCTTTTGGCATCTGCATCTGTTCTCTGTTAGGCTAGTGAAGGTGTCAGGGACGAGACCTGAGGCAGCTTTTCACAGCAATCTCTCTGCAGTTGTTGAGCCCAGTGACTGCCATTGCTGCATGCACTCAAGGCAGCCTTGTCCCCTGTCAATGCCATGGGGCTGTCACCTGGCACATCACTGACACCTGTCCCCATGTGCCCCCCTGCCTGCAGCTCTGCCACTGCCTGGGCACAGGGCTGAGGAGGGGCTGGGCTTTCAAAGGAGCCCTTTGGGTTTATGGCCCCGCAGATTGCACAAGCAATTTGCACAACTGAGCAAGATGCCGCCCATTGTGGCCAAAGGGGACTGGCCTGAGCTCTTCCTCCCACCTGCACTGTCCCCTCCAGTGTCTTGCAGATGCTAATGGGCTGTGGGGGAGGCTGCCTCCAGTGAAGTTTCCTGGCTTCCTTAGATCTGACACGCATTCATCAAGCGAAACTGAGAGCTGTGTGCCCACAGCAGCTGCAGGTGTTTGGAGCCCAGCTCCTGTGTTGGATCCAGCACTGCTGGGCTCTTGGTGTATTGTAGGGAGGACAAGGGAAGATAGGGAGTGAAGAAATGTGAAGATATCTAAAGGTGTGAGCTGGATTGGATGGACTCCACACTGTACTGAGACAAACACAGCCTGTGCCCTGGGAGCAAATCCAGCCCAGCAGAGGTGGCTGCTCTTGTCTAGGCTGGTCAGAATCAGAAGTGAGAGGAGCTGTAAAAGCCATGATGCTCCATAAGCCATGCACACTCACAGCCCTCTACCCTATAAAGGTAAAGGGATCTGGGAGCAGTGGGGTCCCATGTAAACTTTCTTTAGCCTCTCTTAACACTTGGCACTTCAGTCCCACTGTGAGCCATCCACTCACCACTGACTCTCACTTTCCATCACATGAAAGGTGTCAGAGTGTCCCAGTGAGGGCTGGGTGCTCTCTGAGGGTCTCTTCCAGGCTCCACAAAGTGCCATTCCAGGGCTGGCCTGCTGCCTTGAGCACAGCATAGTGACAAGGGAGAATCCCAGCTCAGGGGAAGTGGTTCTTTGTTATCTTGGTAGGGAGAGACATGGGAGATCAGTGTTTGAAAAAGGAGTGAGGAGAGATGGATCCACAGTCAGTGGGCAGCACTGGAGTCTCCCCAGATGGACCTGCATTCAGCCAGTGACAACAGAACCTTTGGTGCCAAAGGAATAACTATTTCAGGAGTTTGAACCAAAGTGAGCTGAAAATTGTTGTTAATCACTGACCCCTGTGATGCTGAAAGTGCTGCATTAGGGAAGAGTTGAGTACATGAAACAAAAGCCTACAATTCCATTCCAACAGTGATTAAATTGACAGAGGTTGTGTCCTGCAATGCAGCATTATGGAAGACAAGGCAAACAAGATTAACCCACATTGACAAGGCATTTATCCATGGCTAAGAAGAGACCCATGCCACAGCATCTCTGTCCCACAAGTTTACACCAGCCCACAAGTGTCTAATCCCTCATGGCCTGTCAAGCTATTAGGCAAATCTCTGGCTCTCATTTGCCTAATCCAATAGCTCCCAGCTTCATAAGAAAGACCTCCTAGGGGGCCTTAACAACCATGTTTGTTAGGCCTTATATAAGTAAACAAAGCTCTTAAAGCCGAACAGCTTCCTCTTCCATATGGGATCTCAACACTCTCAACCTGGAGAAAAATCCAACCACACTCAGGGAAGGAGGATGTGTTTATAACAGGTTGAGTTCTGCCTCCACAACAAGCAGCATCTGAGGGATTTTGCCATCACTAGCTCTACACTTAACACTTCTTTCAGAGTTCCAGGTGCCTTTGTATCTTGAAGGATTTATTGCATAGCCATGAGGTCACAGTGCTCGTTCCCTGTTGTGCCCGCTTCAGGAGGAATAAGCAGGGTACAAGCATCCTTTCAAGATCAAGATGTTTTGTGTGCGCATGTGTGAACATCACCAGGAGACGAAACACTTTCACAGGTTTGTACACCTCAATCTACAAATGCTGTATCATAAACCCTCTAAAATACAATTTTTCTGAATCCTGCCACTGGCACTGATACCTCTGACATTAAACAGGGTGCAAGTATTTGCTAGTCCTTGAATTTGAGGTCACCATCACCTCTGCTCTAGAGATACACCCTTTCCCAGGTGCTTTAGCCAAAGATCCAAACTGTATCCAAGCTCTCTGGATCTCCTGGGGCTGAGAGCTACTCTCATCTCTGACACATCATTAAAGAAGTCCTTGGCAATGTGGTTTGCTCCATAGACAGGAGAATCTTTAGGGAGGGTTCAGGCAGGTGTTACTCAAGGCTTGGCTGCCAGGCTTCTGGGGATTTGGAAACTAGACTGAAAATAACGCAGAAACAGGTTTCCTAAGGGGCCTTCCCATACAGCTCAGGTGAGGCTGAGGTCAGGAAGCCATAATCTCATTTTCTGCCACTTTCTCCACAAAGTGCATTTGCAAAGGTGGAGCTGAGAGAGCACATGAGAAGGAGAAACACACTGCCAACAAGAGAGGTCCAGTGAACAGGAGCTCTAGGACAAACACCTCAATGGAAGAAAACCCAAGGGCTGTTACAGACAGTTCTGCACTGCCTGCCCTGACCTTAGGCAATTTGGAGATGACCGGGTTGTGGAAGCAGCAGAAGAGCTCTGTGGAGAGGCCACAGGCAACACCTGAAGATGCAAGGATGAGTCTTTGTCATGCTATCAGGACTATTCCATCTCCACCCTGCTCTTCCACCATGCATGATAATTTCAAGGGCCAGGGCAAGACTGAAAAATGAGCATTTTCACCTGAAAATATTCAAAGGCTTCAAGAAAAGCTTTTTGGCCATTTGAACTGCCAGCCTCTGCACTTGCCCAATCTCCAGGGATGCAAGTATTAAACATTACATGTTTTCCATCAGTCTGGAGTGGAGTTCCCTCAGAGACTGGTGGTGAGCAGGGACCTGATCTGGAACTGTAAATCCTTCACACCCACCAGCTGAGCAGCTGTTCAGGTTAGGTCTCATTTATATGTAAAGCAGTTCAGCCATCAGCAAAGATCTCTAATGATGCAAATCAGTCGTGTGTCATCCTAGCAATGAAAGTCAAGGGAGCCCTTACTTGCTTGAATCCAGCACATTTCAGCAAAAGTGCCATTTAGTAAAAGAAAAGGGATTTCTACTGTGGAGTGTGGCCCACTACCCTCAGTCACTTTCCAGCTGAGATCACAGCTAAATCACTTATCTTTACATTTTCATACAAATCTGATTATCCTTGAAGAGCTAATTGTTTCGTAAGTGCCACTTGGAAGCTCTCCATTTCCAACACAAGTAAAGAAATTGCACTATAAAACTGTCTACCTTTGCCATGAGTCACTTTAGCACATCAGATGAATATTTGGCACTCTCCACTTTTTCAGATTAACTCGCATATTTATTTTGGAAGAAAAAAAATGGACTGCTTTAATTCCTTCCCATCAGAATTCCTCATACTTGCTTAGCTTATTGAAACTTTTTTAATAGACCTTACAGTATGTATATTATATAGTGAGTGCTGATGGAGGAGACATTCACATCTCCTTTCATGTAAAGAAAAAGCTGAAAAATACCTATGAGAGCATCTGATATTTCACTTAGACAGTCAGTAAACCTGACAGATTATGTCACCTGCCATGAAGAAGGGTTTCATCCCTTTGGCTGAGGCCATGGAAACATCCAGCAAGGACTTAAATTCAGTGTCTTCTGGATGGAGTATGTGTTTCTCTTCCAAAGAAAAATTCTAACACAATAAAATTAAATTTCTTAAAGACTCGTTCTGAGCTAGGCTGGGAAAATTCCTGAGAGAAAGAAGAGGGTTCTGGGCTTCAGAAACCAAGATTTCTTCAGCTGTTCACTCAGTCTCATGAAAAAGTAGTTATACACCTTGCAAAAGGATGTTGCTTAGTCTGAGTAGAAGAATTCTATTGTATTGTCCCATGTGACCACATACATAAGCCAAAGTCTAAAAGACCAACTGAATTTAGCTCAGCATCAGTTAATTACACAGTTTATTAACATCTTTGGACTACAATCTAAAACAAAAAAAGTAATGCTCTTCCAGGTGGGCATGATCTAAATGTCATATCCAGGAGCTGAAACAAAGAGTTCTGACTTCTGAAATGAAAAGTTTTGCATTTTTCCAACTAAAATCCTGCAGGGTAGAGAAACTGCAGGAAAAAGAAACAACAGAAGTTGTGGGCATCTCCCAGAGTGCCATTATCAGAGATCCCAGAGAAGGCATGTATCTCTGTGCTGTGTATTCTTGGCCAAGTCTGTGGAATGTGGCACTAATTAATGAATAGCCAGGGAAGAAATTGCAGAGCAAGATAATCAAGTGGTATAGCATTACGAGAAAGGCTTGTATCAAAGCCTAATATTTTTATAAATGTAGGTGAAATGGATTTATACAGTGACCTAACCAAAGACTGAAAAGCTGTAGGACATCAGAGGTAGGAGGCAGGAGCCCTCCACTCTAACAGACTCTGCCTCTGCAGGAGCTGCACGCCCTCCATTCCTACAAGCTGCAAGGAGGGCTGAGGGCACTCCTCCCTCCCTAGATCGAAGCCTAAAATTGTCAATTAGGAAAACAAATGTGGGTACTAGACATCTTTTTGTGAGTGTCAGTCCAGCAAGCACTTTATTATGAGTAATTTTAGTATTGAATGTAGTGCAATTTTGGTAATTTAGCAAAGTACAATGATGGATTGAAGTGCCTGGTGATAGACGTTTATTTCACCTTCTGAAACACAATTATTATGCACTTTACTCAATAATAGTATCTTGTTCCAACTAAAATACACGTTGTGTAATTCTTTAAGCTGTAGAATCATAGCAATTAGAGAGGGAAATGGCTGATTAGGTCACTGATTCCAGGTTCTTGCCAGCCCAAGATTGTTTCTGCCCTGTATCAGTTGAAGTTTTCCCCAAACTCCTTTCTTTTACATGTTTTAGTGATGATGATATACATTAAAAAAAAAAAAATAGAAAGTAAAAAAGAGATACTTCAACCACAGTTGAAAGATTCAGTTTTTTACTACAGGAAATCCTGAATTTTTCAGTGGGAAGGGTCTGAGAGGTTTTTACCTTCTTATGGCAGATGGCTGAAATGCTTTCAGCCAGAATGTTGTTCTTTTTTCATGGAAGCAGATTTGCTGAAAAGATTTCCCAGTTCCCCATCTAAGTTAAAAGTATAAGTCCTGCTTTTCAGTCTGAAGTTCCTCTTACTACTTTTTGCCTAACCACAGCTTAATATTTAGCATTTGCTAAAACAGAAACAGAAAGAAAAATTAGCCTGACTGAAATTGTACTCAAGAAAAGCCACCCTTCCTAACCTATACTGGCAGAGGGGTGGTTGGGGATGTGGTTTCAACTGGTCTTTTTAGAGAGCTCACCTGCCTAAGCCATGTCAGTGCTTGAAGTTTATTCTGCTGTCAAATGCTGGCTTTGTGCCTTCTCTGTCTTTATCCATGGGTGCTGTCCTTAAGAACAGGTGCAACCTGTGGGAACAGCACATCTTAAATAAATAAAAGGGAACTCCTTGAGAAAGCAGCTTTCAATGTGAACTCATGGAAGCAAGTGGACAGAAAAATCTGTGGATTTCTGCTCTTCCAAACACTGAAGAACAGACAGCAGGGAGTTGCCATGCAGCCCACACCCCCATGGGTGCCCACCCCTTACACGTGTGGCCCAGCTGTGGATGGGCCAGAGAGGCACTGCCAGGCTTGGCAGCGCCAGCAGTGCCCTCGGTTTGCCATGCAGCTGGCTCCAGCAGAGAACACCATGCTCACACACACAACATGACAGCCTCTCCTGTCACAGATAAGCTCAGCTAATGGTTAAAAAGGAAAGAAATATGTGATTCTTCCAGACAGCTCAACCAAGCAAGCAGAGCCACAGCTTCTGTCACCCATCCATAAGGCCAGTCCTCACTCCATCATCCAGCACAGGCAGCAGCTTTAGCTACATCTATGAGAGTCAACAGCCACCTCCTGGGCTAAAATACTTTCGGTGCAAACTGGCATTAAACTCAGCCCCATGGTCCTTTTCCCCTCTATCTCAGCAGCCCTCTGAGCCTTCCTGCCTGGTTATTGTCCCTTAAGGTTATCCTGTAACTGAGCTGCATACAGGGACATGAGTACTGGTACAACTGACCCAAAATTAAGCACCAAACTACTTCTGTTAAATTTCATAGTTTTCTGAGGCTTTAGCTGCATAGTGAATGCCTGTGAATCTGAAGACTGGGGGAAAAAAATCCCCTGGTGCAACTGCCGGGTACCATTCAACTCCAGCCATGAAATCACAACATTTACTTTGTAGGGCCGTGCCTGTGTCTTGTCAGGGGCACAGCCTCTCACAGCACAGGAACAGGCTCTGTTCCCAGCTCTACCACAGACTTCCCGCATGTGTCTGGAAAAAAATCACTGAGAAGCACATCTGAAAAAATGTTACACACAGCTCCAGACATTTGATCTAACACCTGGCCTAGCTCTCAGCAGCACTGGACACTGCAAACACTGTTGGCCTCGACTGGGGCACTTGTAAAATCCAGACCTGATGGATGCAATGGGGATGGAGGGAACATCTGCTTCTTCAGTGCACTACACAGACTTCACATTAAGGTACCTTTTCAACGGAGCTGTGTACAAGTCAAACCAGTTAAACCAGCGAACAGTTGCTCTTTGTTCTGCACACATGCCAGAAATTAAAAGCTCTCACAGTTTGGCACCAAGAAGACAGAGACCCAAAGCTAGTGACTGTGTTTGGAAACAGGAGACATAAACTCTTTTAGTTCTGTTTTCCCACGTGTAAACAGAGGATGCCAATTCCTGCCTGGTACTTAGGACTTCCAGGCATTTGGAAAGCACTGAGGGCATCCCATAGATGGCACAAAAAGCTGCTTGCAATACTTCTGCTTTTAAAAAGTTAGTGAGGTGCTGGCTGGACACTAGTAATGTTTGCTATGTCAAGAACAAAACAAGATACTGTTGCACACACTATAAAACAAATTACTGTTGAGCATGCTGAATACAGGGGCTGCTTTTTGACGTTTCATCCAGTGTGTTATATCCTGTCCTAGACAAAGAATGAGTCTGTAGAAATCGTTGAAAACTGGAGATTGCTTTAAAAGAAGATAAATAAAAAGTTTCAAAAGTGTTTCTCTGCCTTGCTGGGTTTTTTTTTTTTTTTTTGCACATAGCTCTCGCTGTACAAGTTTTGAGGAGTAATTCTCTCTCACAGTGTTTGCATTTGACAGGTGCCTTGTTGGGGCAGCACACCTGTGTTGCACAAGCACTGCACACAGCAGAGCTGAGCATGCTGCCCTGCAGGGGTGGTCTGTGAGAAAGGAGCATGAACCTCACGCTCCAGCAAGCATCCATCTCTGGATGTGCCATCTCAGCTGAGGAGGCAGAATATGCTGCTGCCCATCGGTCCTGATGAGGGGATTCTGCTCGTGCTCCAGGAGCTGTGTCTTCCACTGCAAGAGACCTGGGGATGGGTTTGATGGGTGATATTTGCTGCTGTGGGGAGAAGAGCAATCTCAGACCTCCTCCTGTGTGAGGGTAATGGCAGGCAGCAGGGGAGCTGCAGGCAGCAGGGGTGCCTTTGCTCCTCATCACCTCAGGGGCCAGTCAGGCAGTACATACCCCTCACTGTCACACTCCACCACGTCTGGTGGGACATGCCACAGCCAAGGATCACTTCTCATGAGGGCTTTTTCAAATAAGCAAAAAAAGTGAAATGTTAAATAAAATAGAGTAAGAATAGAAAAGAGGCGTCTTGTGTTCCTCTTATCTCCTTCATTCCCAGGAATCTCTGATGCCTTAAAAGAGTGGCAACCTTTCTGAAAGCAAACCTTTTTGATAAATGGTGCAGTTATTTATTTTGCAGAAAGCTGAAATATGCCATGATGCCGTTTTCAAAGTAACACAGCAGCTAACAAAGAGAAGTATTGGTGATTTACTACATGACACTCCATTTGTCTCAGAGGGAGAAAGACCTTGTTTGAACCTCAGGATTTGAACCTGTAATTCGACCAAACCAAAGACACTGAAACCTGAAGTTCAGCAGTTTTCTCCCTGAAGATAAAGCTAGGTTTTCCTGTTCCCCATGAATCACCACAACCCTGCAGGCTGCTGTGGAACATGAATTGCCCACTGTACAAGAAACACCAGCATCTGTAAATCCCAACAGCAAGGGATGACCAACACAACTGTGCAGCCATCCATGCCACCAGCTGCTCCTGCTGGTGGTCTCAGGTTGGATGCTGAGGATAAGAGAGTGAGATCTGGCATGTGGGATGCCTGCTGTGTCTCAGTGCTGCAAACTTCCAAGTTGCTCCACAGTTTATGATCACTTCAGCTTCTCCCAAGGCATCTGACAAACAAACAGTTATTTTCCTTGCCTAAAATCCCAGCTTTGCCTCATGCTGCCTCTGCTAGGGTATGTTTCAATGATTCACCAGGAGAAATACATGTGAATCCAGAAGCAACTGCAGGGGCCACCCGTGCCATCACATTGCAGATTTTAAGCAGAAGGTGACAAACTTGGAGCTGATCTGGAAGTCCTGCTTAACCTAAATCCCCTCTGCTCAACCCAGGACCCTGGCATTCATCCTGCAGCTGAAAATGCAAACAGACAGATGCAATCTTTACAGCTTGGATCAGCACTTGCCTCCTCTGGGAAGCATGACCCCATTGCTCTGACTGGTTCTGATGCAACAGCAGCCATTGCACCAGCAAGGACCTCAGAGACAGCCCAGGGCTACACTATCATTGTGAGATAACCACCCTGAATTGCTCAAGAGATCCTGTGATGATCTGAGGGTGGAAGGGCTGTGCTTTCCTATTCTGCTCTGCAGACTGTGACACCCATGAGCAGCGAACCCATGCTGCCCCTGAAGGGCTGTGGTCCCTGCGAGCAGGCAGCCACCCTTGAGGGAGCCACTCTAGCCAGGCTGAGTGCAGGCACCCCCCTGCTGCCAGGAGGGGCTGGCTCTGCACACCCAGCTGCTCCCCCAGCCACTGCCAGTACTGAATTGTGGCAGCAAGCTGAGCACAGGAAAACACTGGCGTTTCCAAGGAGAGAAGCGTGCAGCTGGTGACAGCATTTCCCCCAAGTGTTACCCAAATCTGCAATGAGTTGTAACAGGCTTGTCATAAATCTGGACTGCCAAACTCTCCCTGAAAGAGTCTCTCCTGACACCCAGGAGGGCGGACCTCCCTCTCCAGAGAGGAGGGGAAGGAGGGAGCTGAGGTGGGTAACCAGACACTTCTTCAGTGTCCCTTCTCTCTGCCACGTGCTCAAAGCAGCTTGCTATTTTGGAGGGCAATTTTGGGAGGTCAGACACCTTGAGAAGAAGGCTGCTCAGCAGGCAGGCTATGGGAGCTGGGCTCTCTGCCCTAGATAAGCCCAGGAGGAAGAAGAGGCTGCCTCCTGCCCTGGGTGATAAACCCCCAGCTTTTCCCCAGCTCCTCTGGAGAGCAGCTCAGCTGTACCACCGTGCTGTGGTTCACAGGCCTCTCTGTAGGCTCAGAAAATCCATGTTCCTTTCCCAGGGAGAAGTGCTGCCCTCACACACAACTAGAGAGCAGCTGCCTTCATCCTGCACCTAGGCTGTTCTGAAGATCACACCAAACAGCAGTGGGACTGGGGAAGGGGGACCAGGCAGGTTGTGGAGGCTTTCCTGTACAAGAGAAGGAGGGGTCATGGCCAGAGCACAGGACAGGGACCTGGGACATCCAGGGCAGGATCTGTGCTGACAGACTGAGCAGCCTGGCAGGCATGGTGACATCCCCTGCCTGGGTGAGCCCAGTTCTGCTTAGCTCAAAGCCTTTCTGCTGAGGTCTCCTGTGCTGTGCTGATGCTGTCACACTTGGCATAACGTGTCTGTGGGGGATCTGCAAAACAGCTTCAAGAAAGACTGATCTGTCCCACCAATTGCCTCACTTTTTAGCATCAAGCTGAAGTAAAACGTTTCCTGGTGCTCTGTGGTGGGGAAATTACATTCTTCTTCCCATTTTAGTGTCAAAACCACAGGAATAACAACAGAAACATAGTTAGCTCTCAGATTTTTGTCTGGAAAAGGCAAAAAAAAGGGGGGGGGGGCAAGGTCCAAGGGCAATAAGGGGGATTCAGGCCAAGCAGGACTCCCAGATCAGCTCCCAGATGCTCCAGGGAAGAGCATCCAAACCAGACCTGAACTGCAGTGTGGAAGCAGTTTGTAAAACAAAATCAATGACCAAGAAGCCCCTGCACAAATCCTGCCAGGCAGGTGCCACTCCCCTCTCTGTCGGTGTCATCTGCCAACTGAGAGATCAACAGTGTGAATGTCTGCATCTGCCAGCCCATGAACTGGGGTCAGAGTCAGCTGCTGTGACACACCTGTGACATAGCTGTGACACACCTGTGACATAGCTGTGACGTAACTGTGACACACCTGTGATGTACCTGTGACACACCTGTGATGTACCTGTGCCTGCCTGGCCCTGCCCACAGCACGGCCAAGCCTGAGCACAATGGTTACTGACAGGGCTTTAGCAGCAGGAGGAATTAGCAGAGAAGCTTTCGTGGCCTTGGATCTTAATGATATTCTTTTCCAAAAAAAGCCCAGGGTCTCATTGCAGTTTCCAAGCAGAAGGAGATCACCTGAGGACTTTGAAAGGGAAAGAAGAGGCACTTCATTAGTGCCACAAGAGCAGAGCTCGGCAGGAAGGGACAGCAGAGAGCTGAGCCCAGGCCATGCACATGGCAGGGCATTGCTCCATCTGTGGCATGGGCATCCCAGGATGCTGGATTCCAGGTTAAGGAATACACACTTGTGCCTATTCCTCTATACACAAGTGAGATGCCACTTAAAGGTCACACTGAAGCTGGCCTCCCTGTGATTCCCTAGGAGTAAAATCGGATTTGAGGCTATAGTAATTTAAGAAAAAAATACCAGAATTGCTTTTTAGGCTTCACATAGCCTGGGATCTGGTTTCAGGGCCTTTGCAGGGACATTCCATGCCACTTCCAAGAGCTTGTTAAAAAATACTTCATACCAGCAAAGTTCTGTGGGATTTTTTTTTTCTTGCTAGTCCTGCAGGCAACCTGCAGGCAACCATGGGGAAATTCACTAGCAGGATTTCTGTAGGACTCTGACTCACATAGGAACTTTTATTACTGCTTTTAAATATTTGACTGCCTTTTGGCTGCTGGCAGAAAAGTTGTAAAATATTTTACCAGACAAGACCAGAAACTCTTTATAAAAACATCTTGGCCTGGCATGAAGCATATGTCTCTACTTATCTCTGTAGCATGTGCTCAAAGCTTTCACATGCCCCTGGCAGTGGAAGAAACTTTGGATCTTCATGTTTCTAGGCTGTGGATAAACAGAGCATCCAATGTCCTGTGCTTGTGTGAGTAGATCTTCTGGCAGATAGTCCTGCTGCAATGGGCAAGATATATCAAATTTGCAGGACTGAAGAGGATGAGGCCCTGGTACAAACTCTTGGTTATAGGTTACATGCACAAGAGCTCTTATTCTTGCAAGTAGTCAATGTCACAGGTTGGGTGGCATTTTCATGCTGTGTGATATGTTGTTTCTTTGCTTGAGGCTCTTTCCCCTTCATTGTTTTTTCTCCCTTCATCTTCCTCATGTAAATTAAGATGAAACAAAGAAAGTGTCCCACAAACCAGAGCAGAGATGAACTCTGTCTCAGTGCTGCATGGAAGAAAGCAGGAATAAAATCACTGCCTCTTTTTATTTTCACAGCAGCAGTGAATCAGGATGTTCTGCTAAGGGGGCTGTTCAACAGGACTTGTGCTTGTATTTTATTGCTCTACTCCCTGATTATTTTGTCGTGTGACACAATGACCAAAAGCAGTGGGTTATCACTAAAAGTGACTGCTGCTTACCTGCTTGGATAGCTGTGCTTCAGGAAAGTAACAAACATTTCACCTTCTCGGCATCGTCCGTGGGCATCCCGTGTCTGACCGCGCCGGCGGCAGGGATAAACACGGCGGGCGAGCGGGAGGATGTGCGGGCCAGGGGCTGAGCAGGCTGGAGCAGCCCCATCCTACTGCATGGAGCGGGGTGTGCCTGAGCAGGCTGGAGCAGCCCCATCCTACTGCATGGAGCGGGGTGTGCCTGAGCAGGCTGGAGCAGCCCCATCCTACCGCGTGGAGCGGGGTGTGCCTCCACTGCCCCCCGGTACAGAGATTACCCCTGAACGGAGCAGCTCTGGGGCTGCTGGCCGCACACCGCAGCAGCTCAGGCTGCCTGGGGACTCCAGGAGCCAGGATGCACCAGGATCCGGGCTGCTCCAGGAACCAGGCTGCTCCAGGCTCTTTCCCCTGCTGGCAGCAGCCAGCCTGGAGCTGGCTCAGGGCTGTCCCTGCGGGCCGCACTGGAGGCAGAGCTCATACCGCTGTCAGCGAGCCTGAACCGCTGCAGCTCAGGGGACACTCGGGCCCAGCCTCTGACCTGCACCATTTCACCGCGGATTAACCTCAAATTCCGCATTTCAGTGATTGCTCTCGGGGTGCAGATGACAGGGTCGGGCCCCGCCAGGCGGGAGGCGCAGAGTGAGGATTCCCAAAGGCTGGCGGTGCCCTCCTGGGTGCGAGCCCCCGCTGCAGCCCCGTTCCCCTCACACCTCCCCGCCCATCCCCAGCACGGCCCCCAGCAGCACCCCCGGGCCCAGGGGCGAGCAGCCGTGCCCCGAACGCCAGGGGCGGGTTGGGTTCGCAGGCTCCCTCCTCCCGCGGGTCCGCAGAGCCGGGAGCATCCCCCGTGTCCGGCAGCAGAGCCGCACTAGCGAGGGCCGCTGGTGCCCTCTGTTGTCGCAGGAACGCAGAGGAGCTGCCGGGAGCACGGGCGGGACCGTGCCACCCGGGACGGGCCACGGCCTGCGCTGCTCTGGGCTGCTGCGGGCTGCTCTAGGCGGCTTTAGGCTGCTCTGGGCTGCTGTGGGCTGCTTTGGGCTGCTGCAGCCTGCTGCGGGCTGCTCTGGGCTGCTTTAGGCTGCTGTGGGCTGCTCTGGGCTGCTCTGGGCTGCTTTAGGCTGCTGTGGGCTGCTTTGGGCTGCCCTGGGCTGCTCTAGGTTGCCCTGGGCTGCTGTGGTTATTGGGACAGGGCTGAGGCCGGCAGTGCCCAGGGAACAGCCCGGGCTCGCTGCAGGCAGGGCTCGGTGGCCTTGCACCCACCCAGGGCAGAACCGGCTCCAGCTCACTCAGCTCTTTCACCTCCTGGCCTCAGCAGCCAGGGGATCTCAGCACATCCCAGGATGCCTTCCAAAATAGTTAGGGATGAGTCTGAAATAGTCCGTGGAAATCACATCCGGGTTTCCCGACTATATAGGTATGTGTGCAATGGAATCTGCTTTTCCTTTTAAAAGAAGGAGTGCAGCTCTGCCGTGGCTGATGGCTCAGTATGTGCAGTGGCACCAAGACACCCGTGCTGAGAGCAGGGTGCAGCCCTCACTGCCCAGCTCAGGGAAAAGCTGCCAATTCACACATCGCTGTTCTCAACACGACTCACCAGTGTGTTCCAGCACTGTCTGCTCCGGTAATTTCCCCAGTTTGGGCACGGGATCACACCAAGTACTTGCAGGGCTGCAAAGTGCTGCTAGGAGGGACACAGTGACTTGTGATTTTCTTACAGTTTTGGCCCAGAGACCCACAGTATGGGCTCTGCAGGCTGTGGCCCCAAAAGACACATCTGACAATCCAGCCTGTAGCACAACTTTCCCCCATCCTCTCGAGGGGCACCATGCCTCCCACCATCTTCCAAGCAACAGCAGAGCCCTCTGGGCATCGATCAAGCACAAGGTTTTGGGCTCTGTGAAGCCAGGCTGCAGTCTCGCACCTCATTCCCAGATATAGCAGGGTGCTTACGTTCCCTACTCACCCACTAACAGAAGCCCAGCCCTGCTGAACAGGCATCTGTGTGTCCTGCAGAATCCTCAGGCTCAGATGCATTCAAGGGTTGCAGATGATATGATGATACAGCCATCACCTTAAAAATTAATATATGAAAACAGGGTCTTAACTGGAGCAGAGAGCTTTGACTCCATTCAGAGTAGAACAGACATCAGCAAGGAGTGGTTGGGTTCCATGTCCACAGCAATGGTCAGCTGTAATTTTTGTGCACATCACAAGGCAGCACTAGTTAATTATTGTTTTAATACTATTTTTTTTCATTTATCACAAATAAAACCCCCCTCTTTACGGTCTATACATTTTTGTGTAACCAAGTCTAAGCATTAATTGTTACTGGAGATAGAAGAAAAATTGCTTCCATCTCAGTAGAAATTTTACTCTTTGTGAATTATCTCTGGAAAGATGCAATTTCTCCATAAGTGTTATTAAAAACAGCTGCAACAATTGCAGCCTCTGGTTCCTGTTAACTCCTTGTTAATGTGGCAGCTCAGGAGTTTCAGATGTAGCAATTACATGCTGTATTTCTGCTGTTTGGGAATGGCAGTAATGACATACAGGAAATCTCTCCTAAAAAACTGCACTGCTTCCTTCAAAGGCCACAAACACACCTGCCTGCAAAGGCCTCATTGTGAATATCTGTGGGAATTACAGGCTAAGGAGGGACAGCCACAGCTGGGGCAACTCACACAGCCCTGAGAATGAATATCAATCACATACTGGGCAGTGCTGTGCCTTCAGCACCCATGACCCTCCCTGGAAGTCAGAGTTTTCTCAGAGAGGGCAGCAGGGCTCTGTTTTTCACCAAAGGAAAATTTTTCACCCAGGCAGTCTCAAACTCTGCCCCATTGCTCGAGCAGTCAGTCCCAGAGCAGAAATGCAAGGCCATAGAGCGATCTGGGCTGTTCTCTGGGCTCTCACAAGCACAGCCCCGAGCAGAACTTACACTTGCCCTGCCAGCTGCCAGACCAACCCCAGCCCTGCATGGTGCTCCCCACAGACAGAGCCTCTCTGCACGGGCAGCTCTGCTCACAGCAGAGGCAAGCACTGCCAGACTGCACAGCCTGCCCTTAGGAACTCCCAGATCAATGCTATTTTATTTAACAATCCCATTTCCTTTTCCTGAATTTCTGGAAAGAGTGTGGCATAGATCCAGGTTTTTCTCTTTAAAGTGCAGCCTACACATGGAAATAAAAACATTCAGAAAGGTATTGGGCACGCTAATTGACTGAACACCTCCAGCAGCCCCGAGATGCTCAAGGAGCAGAAAGAGGTGTGGAGCTTCACACCTCGTGCTGTGAGCACAGCCAGCCTGTTTGCAGTGCCAGGAGTTTGTTTGTGTATTGTGTCCCTCTGTCCCTCTGTATTGATCCGCTGCAGGCAGGGACTGCCAGGCCCGACCGTGCCGGGCTCCTGCACGCAGAGGGATAACGAGCTTTAGGAAGGATTGATTTCATGACAAAACCCATGTAGAGCACAGCACACACAGTGCTCTGCCTGCTGTAGACCACACAGATATGCAGAACTCCTTGCAGTGGCCTCAGTATTATTTAGACCGAGTAAATGTTAATATAATAAATAACAAGTGGCTTAGCTGCATTTTGAAGATGGGCAACAAAGCCTTTGTGGACACCCCCATGCATCTGTATAAACCAGGTAGGATCAGGCAAACTGTTATAAGGATCCTGTTGTGGTGTTACAATAACATCTTCAGGATGTTTGCGCTTCCATCTGGATCCACATCCCCTGAAAGTGCATTGGAAATGCTCCCTCCAAAGGGCTCGTCCGTTGCAATGAGGAGAGGACAGAGGAGAGTAAACCCCAGGCTAGAACGGTACAAAGAAGCACCCAAGCTGCTCTCATGGCCAAGAGCACTGTCTGGTTCATTTGAACTTATGTGGTCAGATGGAGTTTGGAACTGTTCAGCCTGAAAAAGAGATTTATCAATGTGCATAAATATCTGCAGGGAGGGTGGAAAGATGCCAGAGCCAGGCTCCTCTCAGTAATGCCCAGAGAAAGGACAACAGGCAATGGCACAAACTGAAACACAGGTCCTACTTAAACAGAAGAAAACATATATTTACTGTGAGAATGGTTATAAACCAAACAGTGACCAAAGGGAAGCCAAATAAAAAGGGAGCTGGTAGTCACATCAAGCTGAGTGCTTTCACTTCTCAGACTGTTTTCTTTCTGAATAGGACAGCCAGAGTAAGCTATTGCTAGAAATATGTTTTTAGGATTATAAATTTGAAAATTTTACTTCGAAATTAATTTTTACAAATCAATTTTAGTTATTGATTTATTTTTAAAATATAGTGTATGGTCATTATTCAGTTTGACCCTGTATTTCTCCAGGAAAGTAGGATTTATGTCCAAATGCAGCATTTTTCTGGGCTTTTAGATTCACAAGATAAACACAGTAAAACCAGGTATCTTGCCTCATTGCAGGTAGAGAAAAGTACAGATTTCTTGGCATCTTAATCACCCCATGAAGATCAATGGATGATTTTATGCTTTTTTGTGGAGAAAGACAGGATAGGGGAAAAAACCCCATATATATTGATTCTCAGGCATCAGTGAAATGAATAATAGGGTGAAACATCCTATCTAAGTTCTTTGCAGGTCTTGTGAAAGCTGCCTGGTGAGGAAATGTAGCTGTGCATGTAGGTTGTGATTATGCTAAAGAGGCACTAAATTAGTACATTACATGCCCCATTTAGCACTACTGTGCAAAATCTGAAAGTGCTAATAAATTTTGTTTCTAGGGTCAAGAATCATTAAAGAATGGATTCATGGTCATTCATTAGCCAGGAAATTAAAGTTTGACAGCTGCTTTTCAGTTCTGATTTCTCTTAAATGGCAGTGTTATATTAGAAGCCTTTTTTTTTTTTAACCTTTGAGGCTGTAGAATGATGTGTATCATCCCTAAAGCACAGTATCCCCAAGCCATCCAGCCAGAGTTTCTTCATAAGAGTGCTGTGTGGCTTTGAGGAGTATTTACAGGAGCTGAAAGTGCTGCTGTGTGCTATTGAGAGTGGTTTCTTGCTCAGCTATATGGCTGTGAATGATCCGGGGCTGGAGCTGTAACCCTTCTCAGTTTGCATTACAAAGGCATCCTACCTACTCTGAGCAAGCAGAACAGGGCCCTGCAGTCCCCTGTGGGCCACCAGCCCCGGGAGGGCAAATGCCAGGTGCCCATGTGTGTTTGGAGAGAATGAACCTCTTTGTTAAAACAACAGGAACAAGTAAACAACAGTCCTCTCAACTCTCAGCTGGGCTCAAGGTAGCAGAAACGCTGCTTGGCCACTAAAGCAGGCACATAACTTGGGAAAAGTCCTTGGTAACCCCGAGAAAACCCCTGGGATTAGGGTCTCTGTTCTGCAAAAGCCTCTGCACGTGAGCCACATCCATGAGCTCGGTGGCACAGCTCACGTGAGTGCACAGCACAGCTCACACACGAGTGTTTGGTTTGCCAGAGCTCTGGCCATGGGACAGATTAGCTGACACTTGAGAGGCTTTTGTTCCCTGCTCTGCATCAGCTCCCACTGAAATATACAGGCAGACATTCCCCTTTACTGCTTTCCAGCTTGCTCCTATGAAATTTATATCAACAACAGGAAGGGTCCTGCTTGCTCCACACACAGACATCCTAGTGAGAGCCCTGCTTTATAGTGCTGCTCTTCCTGACAGGCCTAAAAGCATCTTGTACACTCCAGCACATGTCTAAGCATCCTCTCTGTCCTATGGAGTTAACCCTGATTTTCTGTGTGAATGCAACTAGTTTTGTGCTCATCTCTTTGAAGGGCTAGTACCTCACTCTGTAAAAAAGCAGCTCTGAAATGGCAGCTTTGCATGGGAGAAAAGGATGGAGCAAAAAAAAATTATTCTCGGAAAGCAAAATAAAACCAAACCAACTAAAAAACCCAAAACACCCCCCCCCTCCAAAAAAACCAAACCCAAAACAAAAAACCCAAGACACCAAGCAGCCTGGAGCCTTCTATTGATCAGAGCCCATGGGCTGCCTTTGATTAATAATTTCTGCATCAGTATTGCAACTGACATAATATTCAAATATGTTGCATCAAAAATGCCAACATCCAACTGGATTGATCTGGTTATTTGTACTACAAGAGACGCTCAGTTCCAGTAAGAGGAATAGCAATATGATCATCTATATGGCTAAAGAGCAGAACTTAGAAAAAACAGTTAATTCACATTCCACTCGCCAGAAAACACTGTCCCTTCCAGGCAGGCCATCAAATAACACAAAAAAATTACAAAGTACATCTGAAAAACTTGGACACTTAAATAGCAGAAACAGACTAAATTCAATAATTTATTAATTAGAAATTATTTCCCTCCCTTATAAATTGGTAGAATCAAAAGGCCATATTTTAATGATAAAGCTTTGCTTAGTTCTAAAGATCCTGTGCTTTTTGATAAATTGATGCTGAATGCATTTCCCTTTTTCTGAAATGTTGCTATCCCCAGAGAGCACAGCAGGAGCCATGGAGCACCACCAGCCTGACTTAGAGTTAAGTGCTTTACCCAGTCCTGTCTTGGAGGTCATCTGCACCAGAACAGCTTGCCACTAGCCTTGAGGATTATTCAGGTGCCCTGATGCCCCTTGTGTGCTGTGCTCCCAGTCCCATTCAGGTGATGTGATGCTGAATCTGGGTCTTGAGCTTGGTCTGGTTAGGATGAGCTCAGTGGAGATCCTGTCTCTGCATGACGGGATCCCAGGCTACCTTCAGTGCTCACCTCAGAGCTTTCATGGTGAGTAGTGTTTCCTGGACCCATGAAATTATTTCCATGGAGTGCAGCTGATGGTCTGCCATAACCAAGTGACTCCAGGAGCTGGAGTCCTCCTGAGAACACACGACTACCCAGAAAATATGCAAACAGACAGACCCTCTAACCAAACCACCGAGAGCTGCTGACACACAGCTCTGGTACTGGCAGCCTAGATGGTGCTTTTTCAGTCCCAGCTCAACTCCCTGTTGTGTTGGCTGGTACAATGACAAGTAAGCAGGAATGGGGACCCAAACAGCCCTGTTGTGCTGGGACCAGCCTGCACAGGTCCACAGTCAGGTACAGGCATGCTGAGTCCTTTCCTGTTGCTGCTTTCTGCTGCTGGCCCCATCACAGCCATCCCACTCCAACAGCAGCTCTGGGCCATGCCTCACAATGCTGGTAATTATTCTCTTGCCAGGCTGTGAAAAAACAACTCTAATTAGTGTTTTCTGGAGAAGCCCCCTCCCTGCCACCCTCGGAAAGATGCTGCAGGAGGCAGATGTGGAAGCACAAGGCAGCAGGGCAGAGAGGAGGGTGCTTGCAAATTCTCCATGAGACTCCTGGGCCAAGCGTTATCTCCTGTTTCCTTTGAGAGCCCACAAGACACGGCCTTCCCAAAGCAACCTCTGAGGTGGCCCGTTCAGCTTTTGTCTCTCTCAGCAAAAAACTTTCTGCCCCAGCGGCTCCGAACAAGGCTTCCATTAACTCCGTCCCCGCGAGGGCAGCACGTGGGACAAAAAGCCCAACACTGCGTCCCACCCCTCAGACAAGCCTGGAAACAAACGGTGCAGGAATTTGTCAGAATAAAATCACCCGCTCGGTGTCACTGCATAAATTTACCTACCTCAGTGCCTATTCAGGGCCCTTCCAAAGGGGCAATATTAACAGACAGAGATCGGACACCATCTCTATAGCAACACCAACCCGGAAAAGTTATGGCTTCCCCAGCAAAGGGAATCCCTGTTTCAGGCACACCACCAAGTCTAGAGGTTAGTCTTGGTTTTAAAAACAATTCCCCTTCAACTTACTTTTGTTCCTTGCAGTAAAACTTATTTAAGCAACAAGAGCACAGCAACCTGAATGGAAGGAGAGCAACCAGTGGATGCCCAGCACAGAAGGGATGCAGCAGAGGGATGGTGTGAAGTGCTGCAACACACACGCCTGTCAGCAATGTAAATCACCAGCCTGCTGCTGAGGGGAGAGCTTTCTCCCCACAGCAAATCCCAGGGTACAAAAGTTATCTGATGTCATACCTGAAAGCTACGATGAAAAGCATAGGTCAGAGTTCCAGTTTTTATCAAATTAATAATCACCAACTTCTCATTAAAAAAAAAAAAAGTTCTTGAAATTGAAGTGTCTTTAAATTGTGGGCAAAAAAAAGTGAGAAAGCAAAGAAAGCTATTAGAAAGTATGAACTGGTGGAGGAAAGTGGGACTCATTGAAATGAGAGCTTGATCCTGCAGAGGATATTAAATCCAATCTTGCCAAAGATCCTTTAACTCAAGTCACAGAGACAGGTCTGCTCTATGTGGGGTAGAAATGAATGAGAATTTAGTTATGCCCCAAACTGGATGAGCACAATGCCCCAGTTTGTGCATACAGAGATTTGAGCCTGAGAGCAGAGACTGGATGACTAATGGGAACAAGAATGAGAAACCCTCCAAATGTCATTTGGGGAAAATCAGCCCACGCAGGGTCATCCACTGCAGAGCCAGCAGCAGCTCCATCTGCATGCATTTTGTACTTCTGGCATGATCCAGTCTTTAGCCTCTGGTAATGCTTTCCATGTTGGAAAGCTTAGAAGCTTGGACCTCAGGTGATGAATTTCTAAATTTGGTATGCAAAAAGCAGTTTTGGAAGGCAGGTGATCCAGCAGCATTGCAGACACTCTTACTTCATGATTCTTGACAATTTATGACACTGATCTGCATTAAAACCAAATGAGAAAGCTTGAAATAGCCCCACAATTATGCTGCAGAGAAGCCTTAGGTGACCTTCCATTAACACCTGCTCTGCAATAAATGTTGAGCATCAATTCACACCAAGATGAAAACTGGGCTTATAGCTGGGTTTAACAAGTTCTCAGCACCCCATGGCTTCCCTGGCTGCAGATTTGTCCTCCTGCACACCAATATCTTAGCGAAGGCATCCCAAATAATGGCAAAGGCTCAACAAGCTCTCCCCGTGGGGGCTTTGGGTGGACAGGTGGAGGAAAGACCCTGATGTGCACAGCTGAGCCGTGGCTTCACACAACTTTCTCCCACTGAAGTGTAAAGACTTCTAGATCTGGAACTATCATAACTTACTTGAGTCTAATCTGCCTGTCCAAACTCCAGCTGCAAAGTAAACTTGTCCAGCTGAAATACCATGGAAAGATTAATGCTTAGCAAATGCATTAAGTGCTGGGAAGGCAGGAGCTAAGGCAGTTGAGATAAATAAGGGGAAGTCTATTTCTAAGGCACATTTGTACAGTTACATTTCAAGTATGCTTGCCAGTAATATGTACTTTGGTATGGCTTCAACAAGTAGAAAAGATAAATTGCAGTATATTTGCACCTGATGGTTTCACTAGGAACATCCTGCAGTGGTGCCTTCCCTTCTCTGTGGCTCATTTCTCTGACAGATATATGAGATTCCTCCCTCTGCTTGCTCCTCCTTCCCAGAGCTCTGGGCTTTCCCAGCTCCACAGCTCTGGGCACAGCATCAGCAGATGATGTGCTCTTCAACATCTTCATAAATGGCTTGGACATAGCACTGGGAGGGATGCTGAACAAGCTCACAGACAGTACAAAACCAGGAGGAGCTATTGGCTCCCCCAAAGGCAGGGAGCCCTGCAGAGAGACCTCCACAAATCAGAAGGCTGGGCAATCACCAACCATATGCAGCTCAACAGGGGAAAGTGGTGGGTTCTGCATGGCACAGCCTGGGTGTAGGCACAGACTGGGGAATGAGAGGCTGGAGAGCAGAGCCACAGAAAGGGACCTGGGGGTCCTGATCATTGGAAAGTGGAATGTAAGTCAGCAATGCCCTGGCAGCCAGGAGGGCCAACCCTGTCCTGGGGCGCCTCAGGCACAGCATGGCCAGCTGGGCAATGGAGGGGATTGGATTGTTCTGCTCTGCTCTGCTCTGGGGCAGCCTCACCTCTAGTGCTGGGGCAGGTTTGGGCACCACAATGTAAGAAAGACACAAAACCATTAGAGAGCATCCAAAGGAGGACTGTGAATGGTGAAGGAGCTGAGGGGAAACCGTGTGAGGAGCAGCTGAGGGCACTGGGACTGCTCAGCCTGGAGGAGGCCGAGGGAGGCCTCTGCAGCCACAGCTTCCTCCTGAGGGGAAGAGGAGGGGCAGGCCCTGATCTCCTCCCTGTGCTGACAGTGACAGCACCTGAGGGAGCGGCCTGAAGCTGTGTCAGGAGAGGTTCAGGTTGGATATTAGGAAAAGGTTCTGCCCCCAGAGGGTGGTTGGGCTGGAACAGGCTGCCCAGGGAAGGGGTCACAGCACCAGCCTGGCAGGGCTCCAGAAGAGTTTGGGCAATGCTCTCAGGACATGGTGTGACTCTTGGGTATGGTGCTGAGCAGGGACAGGAGCAGGAGTTGGACTTGATGATTCTTGCAGATCCCTTCCAGCTCAGCAGATTCTATGATTCTGTGAGGCTTCTTGCCTGGAGCTCTGGCATTCCCCAAGGAGAGATAGTGGAACAGGTAAGAAAACACAGCAGTAGAAACCCCACTGCATGGCTCATAAGACCTCATATCCATGGCCAATACAAAGTCACAGTTTATGACAGGAAACAGCCCTCTCTCTCCAGATACCTGCCAAAAGCTTTCAGAGACCAGTGCTGTCACAAGAGAGGCTCCCTTCTTGGTCTCTCGTTTCTGCCCTGCCAGATTTACTGGATAAACTTCTCTGCAAAGTGATTCTCTCAGTCCCAATGGTAAGAAATATTTAGAGGCTGATGCTGCATGTGATAAACAGCACAAGCCTTGGCAGCAGTAAACCAGCCCCTTCTCCTCAGCTGTGACCACAGCTTCTCCTTGTTAAGCTCTTTATGCCATTAAGTGGCCCCACTGGGAACAGCAGAAAGCACAACTGGGAGCATTAATGAAGATCTACAGCATTACAAGGAAAAGCTCAATGAATCAATGCCTCGTGCCTTATTCCCATGGCTGTGACCTGTCCCCATTAGTAACAGGAGAGGGTTTGAAAGGGGAGAGATCTCCCCTTCTCTTTCTCCCCTGAGAGGTTTGTAGTGCTTGGCACTGATAGATGCTTGCAGCCAGCAGAGGTGAGTTGTTGCGTCCCTTGTGTGGATCCTCACACCAAATGGTGCAGGCACCAGCAGCTGGGGCCAGCAGTGGCTCTGTCACACCCCTTTGGTGTCAGCTGGCAGCAGCAATTTCACTGCAACAGCAAACACACCTTCTCTTGTGACAAAATGTGCATGAGGGCTCACAAGTGCAACCAGCAGGAAATATGTGGCAGAAAGGGAGGATTAGGAGATTTTTAGGCTGCTTTAGGAAAACCCATAAGACATGCTCAGAGGAGAAGCAGTTCTCATGTCCCGAAATGAAGATCTGAGGCACATGTTCAAAGTGTACCACGGGAACCCAGGTGCACGGCCAGGGGATTAGGAAGGGGCTGTACACCTGCCCACATTCCCTCACAGCTGGGTTCATGCTCTGATCAAATGGCTCAAGCAGCAGGGGGGGCTGGGTGAAGGAAGGGGTCAGGGGATGGAGCTTCCTGACCCTTGCAAAGTGATTAGACAGGCCCAGATCTGACAGAGCCACGAGCTGCTGTGCTCTGTGAATGCCACCAGCAGCTCCTGTCCAGGTCCCAGCCCTGCTGCACAACCCTGTGGAGTGAGGAGCGCTTCAAGGGCTCCTGCACCCACAAGGACTTACTGCAAGAACAGGTCTAGGGTCACACCATAAAAACAGAGAGGTGTCTATCTGCAGGAATAAAAATTGGTGTAAAACTTGGAAACTTTTGTTTGATGTTTCCTGTACAACGTTGGCAAATAAACCAGTAACCCTGAATTACTCAACTCCATTGAATTCCATGCTTAGAGTAATCCAGCCACAGAATAGGGAGATATGTGCATGTGCCTATCCATGGCACAAAAGACATGGCAGAAAAGCAGCTCCAAGGCTGACTGCAGGGAGTTATTCTGCTACACAGACCCTGGACTTCCCTGTTGTCCTTAGTACCTAGTACTGTATTTTTTGTCAAGAATAGTAGCAAGGACTATATGAAATGAAATTAATTTTGCATTTCTTTGCAAGGGATTTTTAGAGGCTTCTCTCCAGCAATGGTAATATGAGAGCTCAGTGTTCTTGCAGGACAGCACTGAGGGCACATGGGCAGTAATAAGGCTTATACTGAGGGTGGATCAAAGAGGTCTCTGGATGTTTAGAGCTTTCTAGCAGGCTTGGCAGGAATCTTTACAGCACTTTCAACATAGGTTTGGGACACTGATAATAATGCTCGTGCTGGTACCAATCAACCCCATCAACCTTTCCCTGAAACACTGCTTTCTTGCAGAAAGGATTAGCAGTAACAGTTGTCTGTGGAAAGGAAGGAACAAAAATGTTAGTTTGTCTGAGATCCCTGAGAATATGTCAGGAAGTCACAGCCATCCCTTCTTAGACCTGCCTTGCTCCTGATAGGGCAAAAAAAAAGGGAGTTGGGTTCTGTTGCGGCCCTGTGAGTTTGCTTACCCCTCCCAGTAAGGTAACAACAATTTATCTGTGAAAAGACTTAACACTTCCCTACCCTGCTGTAGTTTCCTTAGGTACAATCCACAGCTCCTGCTCTCTCCATTCCCTTCTGCACCTCAACAGCCACCAGTGCATCTTCTTTCTCTGGGTTTCTCTCCTTGGCCCTCAGATGTAACCAGCACCACAGAGTGAGCCCATTCAGGGCAGGATGTGCTCCTGCCACTTGCCCCAGTGTTACTGACACAGTGACCACGTCTGTTCCTTGCAGGAGAGCATTCCCCAGATCCCTGTCCAGTGCCTTGCACAGCCAGGACCAGGGAGCTGCAGTTAGGGACTGGCTGGCACCACATACCCATTTATCCAAGTGTTTGTCATGGTCTGACCTTGCCACCAGGCAACTGAACCTCAGGGATTTAAAATCTTAGAGAAGGTCAGCCAGAGAGTAACCTTCCCTTAGACTGGAAAATCCTGGAACAGGACAGTGCAAAGCAGCCCCTTTCAGCAGTTCCTAATCCAAGAGGGCCACAAATCTCCTTAGAAAGAGAGGACATAGAAGGGACTTCATCTGTTTTGGCCTCTCTGCTGCAAAGCACAACGAAAAGCAGGTTAGCCATAGCTCACACTGAAATCTGCCTTTTACAGCACAGCAGTGACCAGGGGTGTCAGCAGTGGCTCCTCTTCACAAACACCTCGAGTCCACCGTGCAGTGCCAGGTCTGGGAGCCCAGCTCCAGCTCATGCTGCCTCATTATCTTCTCAGCCTTGTTGAGACTTTGTGTCCAGGGTAGATGGTAAACTCTCAGGGGCAGTGACCATGACTCAGTTCACTGAGTGCCAGACAACTGCTGGAGCTCAGTTAATGACAGACAACTCCCATGGGCCCATTGTCTTAAGTGGGAGTTTTGGCAAAGAGAAGACTTCGGAGATTTGCCCAATAATAAGTCAGTAATTCAGGATGCACTTAAAGACACATTCAATGTGCCTTTGCAGCAACATCCTTGGGAAGTGAGCATTTGTACTCCAGAGCACAACTGCAAGGAAGTCTAATATTAATTAGGAAGCACACTCAAGGGCCCTGAATAAGCCCTTATAACAAAAGATCTTTTATTGAATAACTGTAGAGGAGTGCAATGCCAAAGTTTCCATGCCAAAGTAACAATAAATGAACTGCAATTAATGCCTTTAAGGCCAGTCTGTAAATTCAATCTTAGCTTAAACAAAACAAGGAGCTTCTAAAAACATCTTTTAAAAACAGTGAGAGGGGAAAAAGAATGAATATAAACTTAAATAAAATACACAGGTTGATTCAACCTGTTTCAGCTGATAAACGGCATAGTACTTGTTCTGTGCCAAAGTGACACTTGACCTCTATATATCTTCTTAATGAAGTCAGCAGAGAAAGACACCCAGTGAGCCTTTGTAACACTGTAAGCAAGTTGCAAGCTGGGCTTCACTAATGGGAGCTGTCACTTGGTTTTTTCCAGGTCACAAACTAAGAAGAGCAATTAAATCAAATTGGAGGCTGTACAGATTGGAGCAAGCCTCAATAGACCAGGTACCTAAATCATTAAAGACATAGTTCTTTTCCATGATAAATTGTTGAGGAGAGTGAAACATGCTGCTGGTCATTAATCTAGGCTAATCAGCTTGAAAGCTAGGTTGTTTTATTTAGTAATTAACTGGTTATTTGAAAAAAATGATACATGGCCTATAGAGCTGCCATCCAGCAGATAATAATGCAGAGCAGTAGGGAATCTCTTGAGGGCAATTCATGCCTTTTCAATTATAGCCATTGGCAAACTCTGAAAAATGGCTCTAGGTTTGTATTGACACGTAGTAAAGAAAAACACTCCAAGCAACATAGCAGGCATCTTGTGCATGCTGGTAATTGCTCTGGCCTGCCCCTTACAGACTGCACTAAAGCAAACCAAACATTTTGGAGGAATCCTTCTTCCCATTTCTTGGATTTAGTGTTTGTCAGACCCCTCTGCTGGAGCTAGGGGAGAAGAGCTGCTGCATGTCCCTGGCCAGCTCTGCAGTAAAGGGGGCCCAGCCTGCACAGCAGGAGCTGCCTCTCCCCACACCAGTGCTCAGTGACCAGTCTGGACTCTCCAGAGGTGCCCCATGGCTCCCCAGTTGGCTGAGACCAAATACTGTCTAAGCCAAGAAGCAGAAGTCAAATGTCTGCAGAGCCTGCTAAGCAAGGGCAGCAGCTGATCAATGCTGCTGTCCCACCTGGTTATTGATGGGCAAAACACACAGGGCTGGCTGTGCTGCAGTGGCAAAGCAGCTTTGCAAGAACACTGTTCCTCTGAGAGGAGCCAGGCAGGCCCCCCTACCATGGCAGTGACAGGTCAGTGTCACTCAGAGCCAGCCACAGCCATGACAAAGGTGTTTCACACTCAGCCCTTCCACTCATTTTGCACAGGGACACCCAACACCTTTGCTCCAGCCATGGATGTATAAATAATTTTCCTTTGGCGACCGAGACAGGTCTTTTAGCATCATCAATAATTGCATCCAGGTGTCCACAAAAAGCCACCCAAATGCAGGGATCATGCAAGTGAACCACATGTCCCCAGAATACTTTTTGTCTTTTGTCAAGTTATATTGAACACATAGACAGCAGCTCTGGCTCAAAAGGCTCCTAACCACAAATATCATGCACACTTGTCCTGGTTTTAACTCTACCCTGAGCATGTGCTGCTGGCTGAAGTTGGAGACAGGATATTGGACTACCCAGGCCAGTGGTCTGGTGCAGCAGGACCGCTCTTTTGTTGGGTACCTTCTCTCCCTAAGACTCAGAGGGAAAGAAATGCATGGCTGACACAGCAGCAGTAAGGATCTGGGCTGGATGGAGGGGCAGTACCCTTAGCAGGTGGGTAAGCCCTGTGCAGATGGATGGGCTTGTTGCTCAGTCACTGTATCCAGTCAACTGTACTTCAAAAAATATTTCTTCTTTTGAGAGTCTTTGATGGAGATTTCAGAGGCAGGAGGAGAAAAGAATGAGCCTGATCAATGGGGCAGGAAGCAGCATCCCCTGTGCAGAAGCAGCATCCACCATACACACAAAGCTTGCAAAAACAGGCCATGCAGGGTTATTAAACCTGGTTGTGGGGGTCAGGAGAGCCCCCAAGCCAGCAACATCCCACAGAGCAAGCAAAGCAAGTTCCAACCAGCTTAAAAAAGCACCCGCTAATGAAAAACTCTACCAGGAAAGCAGATCACATCAAGGCCACACAGAAGCCTCAGATCCTTTAAGCTGCACTTTGAAGACCAGTGGTGACAGACTGACAGATAAAGGCAAGGTCACAGGCCATTGAGACCCCCTCCAACACACCGTGCAGCTGAGTTGAAAAAAAGAAGAAAAATCATTGTTGCTATTTGACTAAACATTATGAACTAAAAATAGCTGAATATCTCTGATTAGGAGAATTCCAGGGGCTTACAATCCTTGCCACTTGGGGTCCAATTTTCCTCTCTTTTATTATGGGCATTAGGTTTTGGACAATGCCAGGGCTACAGAGGGCGTATGTTAAGTTAGTCTAAGCCGGCACCACGCGAACCTTTGCACCCTGTGGGCTGCTTTGCTGAATATTTCTGTCTCCAAATGAGCTCTAAACGTTGCAGTTTTTTCTGGCAGCAGCCAGCACAATTCCCATTAACACGTTTCATGAGTATAATTTTCAACAATATTAATAATTGTCCTCATAAAAGTCCACGAGAGGAACTTAATAGACTACACTGGTTTATTTCCATGAAATTCCTGGTCTTTTAAAAGCTCTCCATGCCTGGAATTAATATTTTCTACTTTCAGATCTTGACCAACTGTTTCCAGGCATAAACTTTCCTACTTCAAGTGGGCTAATGCCAAATGAAAAGCAAAGTGATCTAAAGTTCTGCCAGACCCAGCAAGTTGGGTTAAAAAAGTCAAAAATGAAAGGGGCTGAACTGCCAGTCACTGCCAGATGACCAGGGTGGGACTTTGGGGAATCATTAGCTCCAAGAAAGGATTTTCTGACTGCACTGGAGACCTCATCAACCTTTGGGAATGCTCACTGCAAGGCCTATCCCACAAGGGATGGCAGCCAGCCAGATAGGGCCACACAGAATAAAACCATGATCCAGTTCCAGACCAGGACCTTGGGCCTGGGGTCAGTAGTGGAGGAGCAGCAGCCAGGATTGCTGAGCTGGTTTTGCATGTTTGGCTCATTCAGCCCCTCTTAGTTTCCATCAGCAAAGCAGGTTGCCAATCTCTGCAGGCACAGAACTCTCTGAGCATTGGAAGGAATTCTGGCTGAAGATGGGAGGGTCTGCTTGGACATCCAGCTTCAATACCTTTGCTTAGGCTAGTAGGGAACAGGATAAATAACCTCCAAATCAGCATCCAGTCATAATTAACACTCAGTGATAACACATCCAATTCAAGACAACTCTTAATGCATCAGATAAAAGGCAGAATGAAATCTCAGTGCTTGAAACTACAGCGTAAACTTAGACAAAATAAGGTGGTGCTGTTTACCAATACCTGTAATAAGCTTAGCAAACTTATCTGGTGACAAGATCCATCACAGAGGATTGTCACATTAGCCCTCCATTCTTCTTTATTGCAAGTCTCCCTTAGCCCAGTAGAAGTTTGGTGCAGAAGATCACAGTGATCCATTCTGACCCATTTCTACCACCCAGAAATACCAAGGAGTGTGAATACAAACACTTCTAACAAGCTGCTTACAAGCAGGTAATGGATTTTTGTTTGTTCCCTGCCATCTCCAAATTCCCCAAGACAATCTGTTATAGGAAAATAAGGAAAAAATCTCAGATGTAGAAATACTTTTCTTTATCAAATATTTACCTTACACTGGAAAATTACCTAGTAAAAACAAAAAAATCAAGCAAGAAAAAGCACAAACGCTGTGTCTGACTCAAATATTTCATGTCAAGGATTGCTGAACTCCTTTGATTTCCAGTGCAAGTGGAAACAAATAGCAGCAAAAACTTCATTTAAGTCAGTGGACCCCCACCCAAACAATATCAAACAACCTTGAAAATCCAAGATTAATGTTGATAGAAGGAGACCAGATGATCATTGGTGTGTGTTATACCTCAGAATCTCCTTCTGACCAAGCAAACAACTCACCTTACCTCTGTATCTTGGACCTAACAGGTCTGTTTCCAGCTTATTGTAAATGAAATGGTGTTATCTTGAAAATGTTTACCTGAAACCTGTTACACCTCTCACTCCCTAACCCTGTTGTCTTCATTATCACCTAAAGCCCTCAAGTTTGCATGGGGGTGTTTGACTGGGATAATCTTTTTGAGGTAGTTTTGCCCTTGTTCCTCATTAGAGTAATTGCAAGCAAAGTTCACATCCCTGTCCCAGTGATGGCTGAGCAAACACAACTCACAGGAATGGCATTCTGGGGGACCTGAAAACTGGAATACTGGCAAAATTCCTGACAACAAAAGGATAGACATGCTTTCTTGGGAATTTATGCCATAGTTGTCCTGAAAGGTTTTGACTTACTCTTTGCACACCCTATCACTCCTCTGTCATCTAATCTGATGTGATTTCAAGGTGATCCTTTTGTCTCTTGACTACAAATTAAGCCCTACATACAGGAAAGCTATTTCCAGAAGGACTTGGAAACAGGGGATTTCAGGCGCAGCATATTTCAACCATGAGGCATTTCCAGAGAAAAAGGCCTTAGCAAAGCACTGGTTTAAGAATTCTAACAAGCAAAAAAGCCACTCTTGTACTTCTTGTCAGCCACGTGGGTTTGCACAATTAAACCACAATAGTTTCTTCCAGGGCTTTGTTGAGCCTGGAATAGCCCAATGTGAGTGTGCAGTGTGGCATACCCTGCCCATTCTCTTCTCTCTGCAGGTTTGTCTGCCCAAGGCAGCTCCTCTGCTCCGTGCTAACCTCTTTCTCCCTAAATGTTGGAATGGAGTTGTAGTTTGCTGAGTTTGAGTAGTGTTTCTGATAATGTTTAGGATCAGGTGTTAGTAAACTCCAGGAAATACTCAGTTCAGGTCACAGTGAAGCCTTTGTTCATGTGAGTATTTCCTTAAACCAGAATGCAATTTTCACATTAGCATTTATTCTAAAATTATCAGGCCCAATGAACCCGACAAATTCTGGGAAAACTCTCCAACCATACATGAATTAACATTTTGAGAGATAAAAGTCTTATTCAGGGCTTTATAGGTCTTATTCAGGGATTATTTTCATCCTAAAATCAACTGTGCAGGTAAAAACCAGTGCAGCCAAATGTTCCAAGCTCAGTGCTTACTATACAGTCTGATTATGGCTTAATGCATATTTCCACTTTTTCTGAGTGGAGCTGATAGAGGCTAAAGATTTCTTGGCTCTTTTCCATTACAGATTCTGATTATCAGTGGCTGAAAGAGCCAATGTAAATGTTCACAATAAAATTTCTTCTGCTGGTTGGTTGGTTCCAGTTGATTTCTTTGTTACTATTGAATATGGAGTAAAAAGGCTGAGAATTTCTGGAGCTTCTTTACTTAGGAACTGGACTTCAGATTCATTAGAATTCTAGTTCTCAAATATCTTCTTAACTAAAAATTTGCCTTTTTGGGGTTAAGACACAGTTTTGGATAATTTTGAAGAATGCATTTGAAGACCACAGTTTCTGCTGGTGCAGAGTTAATAAACTGACCCCAGTGCATAGGGAACTCCCAGGCTGTCACACACATATGTGCAATTTTCAAGGCAGGCATAACCAAACTGTGAAATAAATAGACAAGTATTTTAAATGGCAATATAAAATATTCTTGCCTTTGTTTAATACAGAGCCAGGTCCATCTGCAGAGGAATGGGTGTTTGTTACCATGTCATAAATCCAACTCCACAGCCTCTGCAGGGTGGAGAGCTGCTGCCAGCTGTACTTGGCCCGATGAGCTCCCGCTGGGAGGGAACCTGGAAGATGCTGCCTCACACAGAATCCAACTTATCCATCAGAAGGCTGCCATTCCCCTTCCCACATGAACTCACCACTGTTTTTACTGAGGTGCCAGGCTGTCCTTTCCCCCTCTGCTTCCTTCACCCAAACAGCCCACAAGCTCTGGCTGAGCCTTTCTGGGAGCTGCTTCCTTCAGAAGGGAAGCCAGGCTCTGCAAGTGAGTTGTCTCATTCCTAGCATAGAGTGCATATAGATGAATGCCATCTAAAAGGAAAAATCACATGAGCTGAGTATATTATATAAAAATGAGCTTTAAACCTGTGAAAAACTCAGATACCAGAAGTGGGTAGCAGCTGGGAAATCAGTTTCTGCTGTATCAAGCTTTCGCTGGCTCAGCCACAACAGCAGCCACTTCTGCCATCCACACTCACAGGTGACACAAAAATACTGCAGCTTTATGGGATGGTCAGGCTCATCTCTCTCATAGGGCTGATGGCTGCTTCCTTTGTCTACTTCACAGCTATTGCTGGGGGAAAAAAAAGCACTTGCTTTTGCAAAAGCAAGAAACAGGTCTGACTTCTCCCTCCTGGCTGGGATTTCAGTCAGGGCAGCACAGTGAAGGCCTTGTTCTCCCCTGAAAGTTCAAGACAGTTTTGTTTAAGGGAAATAGAGGCTTCACCAGCTGCTTTTTGGTAAAAGGAGCCTTGTAGACAATAGGTGAATCATACCCAAAAGCAGTCACTTGACATCAGCCACAAAAGCTTCCAGCCTCATGACCAACAAACCTCTGAACTAATATGGGAAGAATTACGATGGCATTTTCCTGGAGCGTGCAGCTTTGTCTCTCCCTTTTGCTGGGAGCACAATCACAATCCCATCTCTCATTCCCTTCAGCTCTGAGTGTCCCAAGATGAGTCTGAAATGCAAAATGGTCACAGGACTTGTCCAGTCTCAGCACCTGGTACTGAAATCCATGCTGGCCTCTTTCTTTTTTCTAAGCCCTAAATTTCTTTTTAGCATGTGACTGCATTAACCTCAAAGGCAAAGCTGTTGTTTTATTTCTGAGGCAGAAAGGAAAAGGAAGCACCAGTAGTTCAACACAAAAAGGCAACAAACAGCTGCTGTTATCTGTGTGTCCATCAAGGATATAAAAAGTTGTGGATTAATTTTTTAATACTTCTGTGGAGGGTACCAATCCTCCAAGCTGATGGGCACCAGTCTAGAGCAGCAGGACCCAATTGGCTGTAAATGCTCTTTCTTGAGCATTTCTTTCTCCAGTCACTGTTTGGAGCAGTGCTCAGCTCAGGTAACAGGATGTTTGTGATGGAATTTTTTCAACTCTATTTAGGCTCATTAGTCTTTTGTCTCTCCTAACATGCTCTCCTGGAAAAGAAAGAATTGACAATGGACTTGCAACACAGCATTTCCTTTCCAGTGGGATTAGTCTTAACTGTACCAATCCAGAGTGATTTTTTTCTGTCAAGTATTATTTTTCAGACTCTTGAAGCCTAGTCTGGGCTCCCCAATGTAGACCTGCAACATAATAAGGGAGGGTGGTACAGATAGCTTTCAAAAAGAAAAAAGAGCTCCTTCAACAGCAGTCATGCTGTCATCCTCCAGTGTTTTCAGGAAGAGAGTGGATTGTTTCAATATCAGTTTGAAGTAACCATGGCAGAGACAGATGTTTGGTTTTAGAGAGCAGGCAGTAAGTTTATATTGTCAGAGCAAACACTTGGGACTCCAGAGCACAACATCCCGTGTTGTTTACCAAGTGTGTTATGCCAGAATCAGACGTGAAGATGCACTTCATGGTAACAAAGGAGGACAATGCTTTTATCCTACAATTGTCAACAGTGTTACAGTGCTGAAGACTTTAGTTCAATATTTGCCAAGCAGTAAAATGAGCAACGCCTGTCAGTTTGTTGACCTAGATGCATCAGTTACTAGAAAAACTATATTGAGCAGACAGCAGTTCAGTTTCAATTGTTGGGGACCAAATTCCAGCCATAGAATTAAGTGCTATTAGTTACATTCAGATTAACAGAAAGAACTGTGAAGTATTGCTTGGATGCTGTCACAAGGACACAACAAACAAACACCCTTTTGCTGAGACACTCTGAAAGCAAGTTTGTAGCAACAGTTTTGTCAGAGCCAGGCACTGCAGCTCCTGCAGACTGAAATTCCAAGAGGGATTAAAAATGATGTAACCATCATTCCTGGAAAGGCTAAAAACTTTTAAAAAGATGTTACCTTTGCCTTGTTGCAGAATAATCACTCTGGCTTCATGGACAGATGTCCTGCAAGCATTAGGCTACAGCAAATGTTGGCATGAGGGTACATTTTTACCAAACCATAATTCTGCAATCACCTGCCTCAGCACAGCCAGAAAGGCTTGAGCTGACTATCTACCCCTGCTGGAAAGGCTGATGGGCCTGGAAAAGTGCCTGCCCTTGTCATATATCAGGGCACATAGAGGGAGGAGTGGTACTCCAGTTTCACCCAGTCCTGGAAAAGTGGCACAGGCCTGAGGCTGACAGCAGCCTAAATGTCCTGTGCTTGCATTCACTGCAGCGCCTCCCACTGCCAAATCACTGATCTATAGCTGCAATCCGTGTACAGGAGAGTCACAAACCAGCAGAATGGGCTGACACATTCCTGCAGAGATAATGCAAGGAACAAAGACCTAGCATGGTGTCCTCTGTTTACTGCAGGCGCTGTTTCAGGCTTCAAAGGGATGACAACACTTAGACTTCAGCAAAAAACCTGACAATCATCCCTACCCCACCAGGCTGAACATGCAACTTCATGCCTGCAGGTAAAAGCTGTCAGAATCAGGACAGGATCAGCATTTGTGAGAATCCCTCTTCACCTACATCACACTGAGACAATTTTACAAAACCTTCATTGATGTAATCTGCTATAGACTGTGCCCTTGTGCTGCATTGCAGAAAAGCTGGCAAAACACTTTTGCCCATCTTGCCCAAGGAATCTCCCTTTCACAGAGCCTCCCCTGCCCCTCACTGGCCTGGAACTGTGTCCTGCATCAACCCCATCCTGCAGCTTCTTCCAACTGCATGGACTCCACACGAGGGTGTTTGCTGACTAGCAAGCACACCAAAACAGGCATGACAAATACCCAGTATATTAAAGGCAGAGGCCCACAGTTGGCTCCAACCCATGCTTTTCTGAGACAATGCACATATGTCACAGAGATTCCTCTCCAGCTTAGCCAAGCTCTCAGAAAGGCTTTTCACTAAGTTTTAAAAGAGGCCTTGGATGCTAAGATACCATTCTGCTTTCTTAAGTAATGTCACAAGACTTCTGGTTTGGCCACACAGTTGCTTTTTAGAAATGAAAAGGAGATTCCGTGCTTCTGCTCGGGACAAGTGGCAAAACCACTGCAATCTTTTTTATAAAGAATGGAGGTGAAAAAAAGAGGAGAAAAAAAAGGATCAGGAACTGAGTTCAGTCACTCTGGGAACTCAGCCTTTATGTACTGTTTACCAAAAGGATGAGCTGGGGAAAGGGGTGAGGGGCAATAGTGTGCATTAGGTCTCACCTGCTGATTCTCAGGAGTCATGAATATTCTCATAATCCCCATCTCTTGGCCCAACAGGCTACAGGCCTTTTCATCACAGAGCTTGATTTCAGTGAGGATCTGGGAGTTGCTCTAAGCTTCAGCAAGTGCTATAATATTCCCTTGTTTCCACATGAAAACAGCCTCTTGCCATGAACCACTCTCCAATGTTTCTTCTCTGTTACTCATCCACGAGTGGCATTTGTCTTTCAGGCTGGATTAGATAAATTCTGGTTTGGGCTAGGCAGAGATCAGTCAGCAAGTCACGATTTCTGAGGCACTCAGCATGTTTTTTTCTTGCATAATTATGCATATGTAATATAAATGTTGAGATAGAGTTATATTTATAAAATGTGACACATGTCTGTAGCTAAAACCAAGACATTAAAAATAAAACTGAAAAGGGACATGAGCAGTAGTAGACAGAGAAATTTTACCATATATTTTCGAGGCAGATTATTGCAAGCATCTCATCTGACATGTAGTACCTCACAGGCCAGAGAATGTCACCTGGTGAGGGTGTAATTTTCATGCCCATAGGACAGGGAAGGACAGGGAAGGAGGTTGTGCTGGCAAGGAAAGCAAACAGGGTGTGCAAAAATATCCAACAAAGCAGAGTCCAGAAATGAACCTCACTGGATAACCTATGGCTAGCTGTACTTCCATAAGCTTTATGGAATCCTAATTTTCAGGCACTAGCCAGTGTAAAATTATTTTCTTTTTCTGACAAGGGATGTGTTATTTCCTCCAGCTGAGGGAATGGACTTTGCATAAAGTGATAGGAGAGAAAAAAAGGACTTTTAAAAAGAGAAGCTCTTATTCTCCTTATAGCAATAGTTTCCAGTGGTAACGAGTCTTGGGTCATAAAAGAAACCTTTAATAGCTTAAAAACTGCTGTCTTGCAAAAAGATTTAATTGATCAGAACTTCCAGATAAAAACTAATTTTCTGGCCATTGGTGAGAGCAGAGTTATTATAAGAACAAAAGAGATAACATTGTCTTCCTGGTTATTGTTGGAAGATTAAAAAAAATAGTTATTTATATGTATTCTTGAAGGGCCTTATAAGGATAATATTCCTGCTGGTCTTGCTTGTGAGATAGTAAGGATGGCCTACACAAAGCTATACATCTGCAATACTGGAATCTTGTGAAAGTGTTAAATGTTTTAGCAAGAAATCCAGGCAGTGGGGCAGCAAAGCTTTTATCCATTTGGATAAAAAATTTAGCCCATAATTAGTCCCAAATTACAAAATAGTTTGCACATGCAAATAACTTTTAGTTTAGGTGGGTTGAGATTACAACTGTTCGATGAACTCATCATCCCCCTGATATACAAACATAGCACAGAGGAATCACAAATGAAACATGAGCAGAGTTTGTTTTGGGGATGACACAAATCTGTGCAGAATGTGGAAGTTTGCTTTTCAAATTTAGTATTACTTACTCCATAAGATGTCATTATTATTAGTCTATAACTGTATGCAGAAAATATGTTAATATGCATAGGCATTGATGTGATAGGTAACATCCCTTATGCTTGCACTTTCAGGCTACAGTTTACCAACAGAAAATCATTAGTATCTACATTTTTTAAGGCAAGATGGGGTATGACCATCCTCATTCATTCCCTTTATGCCTGTGTCTTTTGTATCAACTCTGAGGCCTGATGTTCTTACAGATTTGTCCCAGTGTCTGTTTTGGCTTGTGGAGCCTTTAGGAAAGGATACCTGCCCCACAAAGTGTTGGGCTCAAATGGCAAACAGGCCTCTCACCAGCTCTGTGCTGGCCTGGGCAGGTGGACACTTGAACTGGACACTTCAGGCACTGCAAATTTACCATGTGCAATGAAGGCTTGGAGAGAGCAGTATTTTTGCAGGGCCAGAAGCTGTACTTCAATGATCCTTGTGGGTCCCTTCCAACTCAGCAAAGACTATGATTCTATAATTTGTGCTCTCTTTGAGACCTTTGGAATCCATTACTCAGGAGGTATGAACAGTCCTCTAAACCTCATGGCGCTGACAGTGCAGAGGGCACATTTATGACTCTGCAGGACAGCTGTAGTGGTATTCTCACCTCATGGTTTGCTACTGCTCACATTCCTGTGGTCTTCTTTCTACAAAAAGTATCTTCAAGGATGCAGAGCTCAGACAACTGTGTGTAAAAAGTCCCATTGCTCCCAAGATTCAGTCCTGGCATGCAGGAAAGCTTTGCCTTTCTTATCATCAAAGATCAATCCCTTAAACAAACCCGATGCTCTTCAAGAAGTGTTGTGCCAATTTCAGACATCAGTCTGAAATACTCCTTTGAAAGCCACTGGTGTTTGGTGTGTGCTGTAGTCAGCTTTTGCCTCAGCCTCACCTCCTGCCCAGCTAAAACACATAACACCGGGCTGCTCAAAGGTCATTCTTTGTTTGCTTCTTGACTGCTCTTAGACAGATGTTCCAAGGCACGACAGAGGATATAAACACGTGCACACTGGGGGAAAAAAAAGGTGTCCAGGTGTTTAAGCAATGCCAAATGTGAAAGAATTCCAATTCACTGCCTTCTGCTTTAATCTGGCAATTCCAAGGGACCAAGCGTGTCAAGACTTGTACCCAGAGCACTTTCCGCTCGGGTGAGTTCAGACAAGGTCTGCATTAACTCCCCAACCTGCGAGAAAATTATTTGAAACAAAAGGTTCAGATATGTCCTTTTCCCTCCAACAAGCCTGGAAACAAATGGTACAGGAACAAGGTCAGAAAGGAATCATCCGCCTACCATACCCCTGAATTCATTTACCTACCTCAGAGCCCATTCAAGGAGAGGGGTGGGATGGGGAACAAGGAATGATATAAAGCGGAATGAAGCTCTGGGGTCGCTCGCTACATTACAAGATTTGACAAGCCTTTGCCAGCCTTCAGCTTCTTTGTGTCTTTCACATAATAGAGAAACACAAACTGAGCAGCCTGTGATCTGGGGGTTGCACTATTAGACAGAGCAAACCCTTTGCAAATGCTAATAGTATTGTAGCATCCTGTCAGGCAGCAACACAAAAAAGGATGTTGATTTTCACATGAACCAGAACAGACTCATTGTAAAGAAGGCTGCAATGAATGTTCCATCTCTAAACATCAAAAGCTACAGGCAATTGGCTTGTGGACATGAGGCAAACTGCTCCCAATGTTCCTAAATATAGGGGGCATACTGTTACCTTAATACTTATTTCATGAGGCTGGCAAAGAGAGGGCAATTGCTTGAAGCAGAAGTGAAAATGGTTTTCAGTTATGATTTCTGTAGTGAAAGAATATCTAGATCTAAAGAGGCTTTTGTTGTGCAATTTACTGTTTTTCAGCAGTCTGGAAGAGATGATCCTTTATGAAATGTGAGTGTGCAGATTCAGTCCAAGGCAGAGCTTCTGTCACTTCCAAATTGTAAGGTTGGTAGTAATAGGGCACAAACATGCTTGGCCTTTGCAGTTCTAAGGATGTGGCAGCTGTCACTCCTGTTCCAGTAAGGCTCACTTGGTCAGGTGTTTCCTGAAAAGATCTCTAAAATGGATGTCACACTCAAGCTTCTATTCTAAAACTTATTATAAAAAACCCTTTTAATTCAAACTTCACATATACCCCTGTACTAATAATGGTATAAGGCAAGGTGTTATTGCACCACACTGACTAACCTTCAAAAAGTTTGTTTTTGTCCTTTGGGTGAAAAACCTGAACAAAGCTCACTTTGCTGCTTGTCACTACAAAGGATAGTTTACAAAGCCATATTAAAGTCATATTGGGAAATCACCACTGCTCTGGAAGTCCTCTTGGAGCCTACAGACTGCCAAGAGCAGCAAATAAACAGTCTTCTATCAGTGTTCTGCAACACAAACACACAAGCATTTGCAGCTATGTGCAATGAACTGCCTTTCAGCAGATAGGACTAGAAATATTTCTGGAATTGGCACTGGAACAGCACCTAAAGCCAGTCCCAAGAAACTTGACTCAATTTCAGAAATGTTTCCAGAACAATTTGTGAATTTGGCTCTAGGACTGTTTCATCAGTACCTTCAGAACTGCTTCCTCAGTCACTACTAGTCAAAACTAAAATCATGTCTCTGACTTTCAGCACTTCTTACAGAACAGCCTGGATAATTTCACCTCCTGATGTGCTGAAGCACTGAGGTGATGGCAGATGCAAGCAAGATTTGTATACACAGAAATTTGCATGGGTTTTCCATTCCAGCACCACAGTATAAACAACTATTACAATCTCTGTACCATTTCAGCTTCTTCCCATCCTTTCTATATAGTACTTTATACGAAAAAATTCCTGGCAACAGCTACATGCTGTGAAAGCTCTGTGATAACAGCCATCTAGAACTCATAGCACTTGTGAAACTACAGCTTTAGGAGTTACCTATCTTGCAAAGGTTTTATAATACATTTAATTTATCTTACTGAATAAAAACTAGCAAGTGATTGATCATGGTCTATAAAGATTACTGCAAGGGAAGATGGATTACTGGACTAATTAAAAAATAGAACAGGATCCAAGAACTTTAGACTGACATTTAAAAAGAAAATGGTTCCTGGGATATGGTAAATCACTAAGATGGCAAGTTTTTTCAGACAGAAATCCCCATATTTCGACATTTCAAATTATGAAATCTCTTGCATCTTTTTAAATACAATTGTTAAGAATTACTAAGCTACATTAAGTTACATGAAAATTCACAAAACCTTTAGCCTTGGAACTACATCATAACTCAGCTTATGTTCAAAATGCACTTAGCAAAGAACCAGATTCATGTGGCTTTGATGATGAAAGAGCATACCAGTGTGTGAAATAACCAAGAACTTCATTGATGTATTCACCCTCTATGTTTGGTTTTCACACTTCTAAACATTTCCAAAATATTAATTTCTCTCATAGTCTGATAACTTAGGATGAGGTTACTAGTAACCACTGAGAAGGAGTAATTTCTGACATTTGAAAAGACATTATTTGTATCATTTTTACGAAAAAGTGTCATAATACCTCTTGGCCATTAGTATTTAAACCTTGACTTGTAAATGGTTCATTTTATAAAGACCAGAAATAACTTAGCATATCTACATGACAGTAATGAACATGCTTTGGAAATGAAATATCCATTTATGGAACAACAACAATATTTACATTAGGTGATTCTCCTCCTTAAACTTAAAAAGATACAGAAATTTCAGATTAGTCATTGCTCCTTACAATGAATTGCTGTCTCCAGAATCTGAAGGAAGCCTATGAAACACAGAAAAATATCATGAACTTGTGCAAACCAGTTTGGAATAACATACCCTTCAACACCACATGAATTTTAGGCAGTTCATATAATTGTGTTTTCTGTCTCAATACTGTTGTAATATTCAGCAAATCCTTCTTATGCTGGTTGATATAAGATCTTTGTCTAAATGTATTACATAAATGGTACATTAATTTATATAGCAAAGATAAGAGTAGGTACAGTCACCACTGACCTGGTGCTGACCCAGCTCTTCTCAATCAGACAATTTGATATCATTAACATGTACTGGTATCACTGATGTACACTTGTTCACAACTTAACCAACGAGAAAAAGAGGTCAAAGTGACTTCTCAGTTAGGTGCAATAACACCGTGTTCAAACCTCACATTTTATTATTCCTTCAGTTACATTTTTATTCAATAAATACCTAGTTTCCATGGAATACATCATGCTAAGTCTTAGATGAGCAGCACAGAGAAGTTGGAACTAAACCCATAGGAACATCACACTAAAAGAAATTAGCATTGGGCCACTGGATGCGATATTTTGCAACATTTACATTACACAGAAGTTTCAAACAGTGATCTCTAGGTAAATGCAAAAGTTTTTGTTTGTTTCTTTGTTTGGTTTTTTTTTACAAAGTACAGACTTCTTTCACTTGCTATACACAAAGGTGTCTGCCTTCAAAGTTGGGCAAACTCACGTTTCTGAAGTTATCTTCAGAGGATGGCCATGACAAAAGCCATTTTTTCATTTTTCAGTTCTTAAACACTCATTTTCAGGAATTAATTTTGAACAGAAAATCTCCAAACATTCAGTTAGATCATCCTGAAATATTTAAACTTTCAACATAATTTTAAGCTCTATGTTAGCTTTTTGTCCACATGGCTGAGTATTTTATGTCCAAACATTTGGGGAACATCTTTCCAAACTCTGTTTTGTTTCCTCTTAGAGCAAACCAAAAGGTATCTGTTGGAAAACATTCAGATTCCTCTCTTTTCATTTCTACATATCAAAATCAATTGTCTTTTCAAAAGGGAAAATAAATCCAGGTCACTTTTTCAATGTACATAATCAGATAACTGCAACACAAACTGTTTCAGGCCGAACACCTTCTTCCACACAAGTATTCAGAAGTGTATCCAGATCATTTGTGGCAAAGTGTGGGCAGAGAAATGTGGTGGTGATTAACCACCAGGCACCTATGATAGAGAGCTTATATCATGCCTAAATTTGTCTGAAGTAACATTTCTATGGCAAAACAGAAAGGCAGTTTTCAGTACCTTACTAATTTTACTGAATGATAGACATCAAGTGGGTGTGGAAGGACCTTGTGCATGACATTCTTATAGAAGTGATTTTGGTCTTACAGTAGCTATTAGTAAAAATTAAATTAATGAATTTTTTCCTTTTTTTTTTTTAAGGAGAACTTGGAATTGTACATTCTTTTTACATTTCACACCTATTCCATCAGGTTACTCTGTACCTATGGTGAAGGGAAGAGTTAACAAGGAAATCTGAGTCTGTGCAATCCCAGAAATGAAATGTAATCGGCTGACATTCAAAAGTAACAACATATATCAGGAAAGAACAGGTAAAAGGACCAGCTGCTGACATTATTTCCTGAGCCTAAACCTTTTAAGGTGTCAATGAATAGCAGTCTGTGCTTTCAGGTGAAAGAACTACAAGAATTGTTTGGCTGACATCTCTAAATAGTTTAGGAGTTTAACAAAATCCACCACTTCCTCTCAGGATGTCAATACAATGCTTTTAAATCTGTACCACAGTGATCAGCAAATGCTTCAACACAGAGCATAACAGATACAAATGGCATTACTTAGAAGGGCATTTTAATGTACATACAAATACTAAAATGTTATGTCAAACTCCCAGCATCATCTGCAGGCAAGAAAATGACAACACATAAAATCATTTTATGAATCTGATCCAGCTCTACCATACAAGACACATACTAAAAATAACAAGCTTTTTTCCACTTTCAGGAAAAAAAATCCTTAAATGTACAACTTCAGCAAGCTCCCAAGCTATCTCATTAATACACAAATCAGATTCTTCTGTGCATGTAGCTTCAAAAATTAAACGAGCAGGTGGATTTTAACTGAACTTCTCAATCCCATATTTTCAAGACGTTATTTTCTTTCTCCTTCAGCATTTCAGGATGCTCCCCAAAAGATAGGAAAGAGAATGGGACACAAAAGCCATTTCAATTCAGTCTTTGTGCACGGTATCCTGGAGAAGGTTGCATTCTTGTGTAAAGTTGCTGTTGAAACAGAATGACAATTATTTTAAAATATGTACAAATGTATGACAGTACTTGAGCTTATGGATTTGAAAATTAATATAAATGAGATTTGGAAATTACTTGTATGCAAATATTTTTCTAACGTTACACAGTGTCTGTAAGAAAAGCAAAAGAACTAAAATGCTTCAATAGAAGAGTGTTCTATTAATTTTGATTCCAGCTAGGTATACTTTCTTCTCATAATACAAATAAAAATATTGAACTGAGAGTAATCAAATAGCCTACAATGATTCACAGTACTGGTCAGTAATTGTATTTTTACTAAATTTCATATCTGCTTGTAGCGTAAAAGCAGCAAGTGTTGTTCTGCAGATTAGAAGCAAGAAGCAGCAGCAGCCAGAGAATGGAATAAAACAAATAGAAATTTTCACAAAGTCTGTATGAAAACATGCATTCAAATGAGATGGATAATTTTATATAGAGCAATGAGATAGCTGTAGCAATCTCTTTATGATCAAAACATGATTACCTGCTTGAACAATCTACTTTTCTTGATGGAGGGCTTCTATGAAGGCTTCAAGCTTCTCCTGGATTTCCCGAACTTTTTCTGGTGGAAATAAAAGATCCCTGTTCAAATACCTATTACTATTAAGTGCCTGAGGACAGGCACCAAATGAAAAGAAAACCCACACAAAATCCATTAACAAAAACATGCAAACACAAACAAAAATTAATGCCGTCATCGATATTACCCTAAGCATTTTGTTTCTCAATTACAGAGGTACATTTTTATGCATCAGAAAAAAGGAAACCCTGTCCTGTTCTAAGAACTCCTACAGATATATTTTAAGATTATCCTGCTAATTTAATAATTCAAAAATTTCCTGAAGGAATCCAATACTAGAAATGTATTTCAAAAACCTGAAATTTCCCTCAGATCATGCACAGCAGAACTACTGTACACTTGTTACACACAGGGAGCTCTTTGGTTTTAAATAATGCCCACTAGTCCCTTTCTTCTTTAACTAAATGTCCTCATTCTCCACAGCAAGTGTAACAAACACCAGTAATCATTCCAAATAAAGTTGAAAGCTCATGCCCTTTCACCCAAGAGAATTTCAGGGAACCAGATGTCAGTATTCAGGACACCTCCTCCAAAGGGCACACATGATATTAATGTTTAAAACTTGCATTTTATTTTCTTACATTTCAGTAGTAACCAGATGGATGTGGGCGGAATCTCATTTTATACAAAAACTAAATCTAGGAGTTTACTTCCCTAACAAAACAAGACTTGACCACAACTACAAATAGTTACTAGGAATGAAAAGGCAAAAATAGATTGCAAAAAATCCAGGGGTTTAGGCATTTTTCCACTCTTTTCTCAATTCCATACAACATTTGTCATCATATAACCTATGTGATTTATTAAATTGCTTATGGAGCAAGATTTAGAACACAGCTGGAATCCAAACCCTGTGAGATTTCCTGATTCTATCTCACCACATCCTCATTTGAAGCTCCTTCTGTGTGTGATTATAGGCATGAAAAACACACACTTCAGAAATATGAAGGAATGGGGGGAGAGCAATAGGACAGACAAAAATAAGTTAGATGAGCATAAACACAGACAAATATTTTTTTCCAAGCTAAAAATACTATTGGATTAAAGCCATATGTTCCCTTTTCTGAGATACAGGGTTTGAGCTTTTTTTAAAAAAACTTTTATTTTTTCTCCTCTTTATCAATACCATATGTTATCAACTTTGCTGAGCTGAAGTAACAGCAAAACAAAACGAAAAATAAAACAACCAGCTTTAAATGGGATATGTAAGCAAAAGTAGAAAAAATTACTTCTAAAGAGAACACTAATGTAGATATGGGAACTGAAAGTTTGATCTAACAAGATGACAACCCCACAAACAAACATAAAATCCATTTTAGAGTAAGAGTAATAATAATAACAACAACTCAACAAATCCCTGCAGTCCTGTTCTAACAGAAGTAGAGAATTTTAGTGAGCAGTTGAAATAAAGTATGGAAAATAGCCTGCATGAGTATGAAGAAACCTCAAGCTTCTCTCTTTATCTTGCAGCTCTGAGGTGATGAAGGGTAAGCTTCTGACACTTTCAACACTTCAGCAGGCCCTCCCCAGTGGGGCTTATCTACAAACACAAGTACAGTGAAGCTGAATCACACTAAAGTCCTAGAGAAAACACCAAAGCAGCTTATTGAATTTCAGCTGATTTTTTTTCTCTTAAGGTACTTTGATATTAAATGAAGATTACAGTCAGTGTGAGGGCAAAAGCTCTACCTTGGCAATTTAGAAACAATAGTAGCTGATTTTTACCAGGTTAAAAAGAAATTAATTCTGATTCAGTTCAGCAGAACCTTTGAAAGCCATCAATGAAAAACAAAAGGTAGTCCCATGATCACTTACTGAGCACATTCAAAGTGTTTTCACTACTATCTTTTTAAATGAAAAAAAAATGCATTGCATGCCAGTATATAAATATCTAGTGTATAGAAAATATTATTTCTATGGCATTAATTCAGGCAACTTCATTAATTAACTTAATTAGCTCAGCTTCCAATACTGTTGCTCTATGAATGTCTACAAAATCAGCCTTTCTAATAACATTTTACTATTTTGGACAGAAATAACTTATTTTTTGCCCACACTATGCTGCATGTGCTTTGACCAACCTAGAAGGGAAGTTGGAATGAGATGATCTTTACTGTCCCTTACAGCCCCAAATATTCTATAGTGATTCTGGGTTTACAGATTATTAATCTTGGACCCTGCTCTCCAAAATGAACAGCAGTTTCCTGTGATAATGGGAATAAGATCTCACAACTCAGAAGATCTCTTTATGTTGTACTTTCAGTGGTTTTCTGTGGCATCTTTTTTTCCTAATTGCAACATGTTTTCCCAAGTGTGTTCTTTGTATTGATCAAGCCATTAGACCCAGTGAAAGCAGGCAGATTTAGCAGTATTAAATGCAAGTATTTTCCTTTCTCAACCTCTTGCTAATGAAATATTCCAGCTCTGAAAATTAATAGCATCAGCAAAACCCTGTCATTATTATTTCACCCTTAAAAAAAGTTTTGTGCCAACAAATCTATTCTAATTTTCTGATTAAGGCATATTAAAATAACAGGATAGCAAATATGTATTCCACCAGAATATACTGAATCAGCTGTGTTTGCTCAGAGAACATGTATACTAAAATTGACTGCATACTATGAGCACTTTATTAGTTTTTATACTTGGACTGAATTGAAATGATTACTTAACTGTAGTAATTATGAAGTCTTGAGGTAATTTAATACTTTCAAATAATATGCTGGCTATTCTTAAAAAAGAACAGCTACAATGAGTGCCAAATAGCTGCAATTATTCATGCCATGCCCTGTATTTTAAGCCATGGTAAAGCCTTTTGCAGCAGCAGATCCCAGGCAACCTGTAACACACTTCTGCAAGTCCATTCTGTAGCTCACAGAAGCAGTCTGCTGGACTGGTTCACTTTTGAAATAGGCTGAGGGCAGAGTAATGCATTTACACAACACTCATCTTAATAAATAGTAAATATAAATGCTTGGATAGAATTCTGATAGAGGAGTGCAAGTGCAGGCCCTGCAGTTCTGGGTAACTGTCCACAGTTTCATCAGCACCATGTCACTTTGTATGTGCAACAACTATTCATTCCCACAATTCAAGAATCAGATGTTATCCAACTTCAGGGAAAGTGAAATGCACAAGCTCTGCACCTACAGCTGTAGGGTTTTGACTGACACTTAGATCAAGGTATCAGTCATTTATCCTTGTAAATTATAGTACATTCTGTTTTGAGGGAAGTTTATCAGCATGCCAAACAGTGAAAAGCATCTGGGTTTCAGGTAAGAATACTTACTGCAGAATAGGGGTAGATTTAGAGACCTGTTGCTCTATGTCTTGTGATACTCTGTTTTTCCAAGGATAAGTAAACCACAGATTAAAAGCATTCAGCTTGCTAGCAAATTACTTCTGTAACTGGTTGAACTACCCAAGCTCTTTTATACAATGCTCCCATGTCACAAAGGGGACTTTAACAAAAGTGATACACTTATTACAAGGTACTATGTAAGTTTTAATACACATATTGCTTACAGTGGATTCTAGAAAGATGATGTGCTCTTTGCTAGCTCTAATGCAGACCTAAAGTTACAAATAAGCAATTCTTCCAGCACCTGTTAAGCACTGATCAAAAATCAAATTAAATCAATGAAGAGTAACTGTAACTAAGCCCTTGTTTCCACCTTAGAACAGTAAAATTCACAGGCCTAGGGGCCATGAATTGTTATTCTATTTCCCATTTACCCCATGTTTACCTAAAAGATAAGCTGGTTCATACATCAACTCATTATGCCTCTTGATCTGGTCATGAATATTCCCATAATCCTCCCTCCATATCCCATAAAACTTCACGGACAGAATGAGGAAATTCTTTATTCAGATGTCTCGAGATCCTCATTCATGCTCAGTCCCTCCTTATCTCCATATGAAATGATATTGCTACCCGCTCATTTTCTGTTCATTAATCCTGTGATCCCAAATCTAAAAGGCTCAAAACCAGACTAATTGAACTGTAATGAGGATTTGGAATACACTGTGAATGCAGAAAGACACAGGCACAGATAGAGTTTGCTTTTCCTGCTATCACAGCCTGGCCAGAAGGGAACCCCTCTGAAATATTCAGACTTACAAGGAAGGTTTGTTTTCTGATTGCTGCCTGAGATACCAAGCTTAGCTAGCAATAAACAGTGCTAAAATGAAACAGCTGAAGCAACTTATCAAGCAAATCTCCTGACGTAAAGCCAAATAATCCCAAATAAGAAACACAAATTACAAAAGCAAAGTATATTACTGATTTATTTCAAACACACTCCTAGAGGCAAGAAAAGGTTTTCTTGTATTTTCCAGCTGTGTTAATTGGTTTACTAAGAGATGTGGCCTCTGTCCACAAAACCTGTCTTGCTTATGATTTTGAGGATAAATTTGAGACATTCAAATGCATATTCACCTGTAAAGAACCAATAATTTTAGCACAGAATTTTAAAAATATTCATGTCTGTCTGTGCCAGAGTACATGAGTACTTTGGGCAAATCAAAAAGCTTTCCCTTCCCAATTACAAATGTGCACATATGATACAAAATTTCAACTGCAGCAACAAAAAAAATTCTAAGATCTTTCTGGACAAAAATCCATTTTTATTTTGTACTTTGATGAAACCTACAGTATGAAATGACCACAAAAATGTGTTAATATCTTATAATAAATCCTCCTGTTCTACATTAAAGTGACTTCTGTCTCCAACTCATGTTTACATGGCTTTGATATTTGAAAGCTCATGGTTGTTGTTCCTTTTGCTCTGGATTGTGTTTAGACTTGAGTTCTCCCCTTCCTTTTTTTTTTTTTTTTCCCATCTTCCTTCCTTTCTTAATCCCCTCCTTGCCCATAAACATTCTCACTGCTTGCTGGGCTACTTCTATGTTATGGTTAGTTAACCACAGAGGCAGAAATTTGGAATTTACTGCTGTGAATGCATCATCTTTCCTCCAGTAAAAAGGAAAGCCCTGTCAGTCAGAATTCATCACAATGCCCAGAAATACACCATTAAAACTAGAGATGTCAATCCAAAGTTTTCTATTGAAAACTGATTTTTACCTTAGGGCTATCTAAAACACAAACTCCATAGTTGTACAAACCCCTGTGAACAGTCAGGTGGAGAAGGGGGGAGGGAGGAATCATCTCTTTGGAGTTCAGCCTTTGGTGCCACATTCCTTGATTTTCTAAGGGCCATGTGCAAGCTTTAGTTCTTGTTAAAATGGTATGAGATAGATAGATAGATACACTCCCAGGCACTCCAAATAATGCCTGAGAAAGCAGATTTCCCAGCCACAGTTACCTGCAGCAACATGCTTACTCCTGCTTTGTGCAAACACTGCCATAATTCCCTGATCACTGCAAGGTCATGTCCTGCTGAATTTTAGAAAATCCTTTGAAACTACCTATCACATATTTTGCCAGTTTCCTCTTGTTCACATACCATATTTTCCTCTGGATAAGACTGAGGCGAAAGCTAAAGTTTTAAGGGGGAAGAAGGAAAAAAAAAGGCAAAACCACCCAGGCTGCCCTTAAAGAGACAGAACATAATTTGTCAGCTGCAAAGACAGATTTATAAGTAGAGGGCCCCCTCTGTTCCTTTAAGGCTGCAAAACAGATGGGAAGTGAATGGACAGTCAAACGGTCAAGAAAACACATGGGAGGTGCTGCTTGCATGCTGTATGTTCCCAGCAAAAGAAAGAGGTCAAGATTGTAACTGCATGGCTGGATGCTGGAAAGGTCTTTTCTTTAAGCTGTTACAAAGACAAACGCTGTTCTTCATCCTGCTGTCAAACCGCTATAAATATTGTTTGTCAAGAGAGTTTCAGCAGCTAAAAGTTTTTTTTTAAAAAGGCTGAGCAGGAGGATGAATCATGTGAATGATTCTTAAACAATTAGCTCATTAGTGTAATAAAAGCACTGCAGAATCCTGAAAAGTTTAAATGGAATTTATAGTAGTTCATATAGTAAATCCATGAATCATGAAAAATATACAGCCTTTAAAATGCAAGCTTGCAGAATGTAGCTGGCATGGTCATTGGTTACCAGTAGTTAGACTGAATGAAGATGCCAACTGATGCTACATGGTAGTACCTGTCCTTGAATGTTATGTTTTTTATATGTGTTGCTATCTATCAGAACATTTGAATTTGCATCCAGTTTGATCTCCTTTTGCATGGCCATAACGGAGAAAACGTCAAGGACCCTGCTTCGTACAAAGATACAGTTTTGTTTTCCCTGTTGTAGGCAAATCCACCGATTAAATAGGAACAGATCACCTTCAAATTGTATATTTAGCCTGATGTAGAAATATAATAAAATCAAGACAAAAACCCCAAGTCACAGCCGCCATCACTGAAGTTACTTTGTTACAAGTATTACTATCATATGAATTATTAATCCCTTCATAGCACACCTGAACAAAGCTGTCAGCAGCCTGCAGGAAACAGTATTACCTTTATTTCACACTAAAGATAACCAGGCAGCAGCAGAAGCAGCTTGTCTGAAAACATTTCAGCTATTTTTGCAAGCTACGGAGCACTGCAACAATATTTTAGTATTACTAACAAGATCTTTAGCCCCAGAAATGGGAACTATGTATTGTGCTGTTGAAATAGTAGATTTATAATCAATGTCTTGATCTATAGCTGCTCCAGATTCCCTGGCCAGAGCTCTCAGTTTAACAAAACAGTTTTGGCCACATGTTTTCCCTCTTTGGTGGAACAGAACAGAAGCTGGCTGAGCTTCTTGGAGCAATCCCTGGGGCTCCTCAGGCTGGTAAGCATGAAATCCTGTCTCTGACAGAGCATTTCAGAACTGAGCTATGGGGCTAAAGCAAAACTGACAATTATGGAGACTACTGACTTTATACAACAGACATTTCCATGAGCTATTCATGCTCATGGAAATCCTGCTCATCTACAGAAGGAAACAAAATATTACCAAACAGTGATGTGAGGTCACAAACTATTTCTACACTGTCATTGAGGTTAGCCTAATGTACCAGTGATCATTATCCTGTATTAAGTTGAAAGTTTATGAGAGTCACAAGGTCTGCAATATCAAGGTAGGACTTGGGCATCTTTCAGTCCTCTGTCTCCATCTCAGATGTTTTAATTAAAACTGCTCTAACAACTCAGTCTTTCAACAGAACTTAGCTGTGTTACTGACTGGACAGCTGGAAAGAGCACAGTAGCAGAATGACAAGGCAACCTTATAAAACAATCTCATATTTTGAATCAGACTTACAGATACAGGAAGACTGAACTTCCAAATCTAAACTGTTAAACTAGAATGAATCAGAACATGGTGATGCTCATTTTTCAGTGTGCAAATAGTGAAAAGCATAGAGGCAAATCAGAAATACTACCTAACATATCCAGTGATGTAACAAAAGATAAACTTTTCCTTATGCAGAAAGGATATACACAGTGATGAAGATAAACTACTTATGTAAAGGCTACTGTAACCTTAAGGCTATAAAACTGTAAAGACTTTAACATAGGAAATAACTGATATATTTTTGGGTGTTTCTCCACCCAAAAGAAAGCATACTCAGTAATTAGTTAATGAAGTAACATGCCATCAGGACTATTTAAGTTAAAATGTCTCTAGAATATGGCAGAAAATGAAAAGGCGATTGGATGAATTTTTAGATCATAACAATGTTTAATAGTCAGGAATTTGAGTTGCCTTATCCAAATGGTTCTATTATTTTTTTCTTTGCTATCATTCCTATGGGCAAAGTGGAGTCTACTACAATTGACAATGTGCAACATACATGACACTGATCTCTCCAGCTTTTGGAAATGGGAATGTTACATTCCACAGCTCCATACTGCTTTAGAACAAAAACATATACTGGTCCATTTACAAGCCTGTAATTTATACCAATAGTAAATCTCCCATGATAAGTAAATCTCTCCATGATAAGTACTTAAACTTTGATTAATAAGTACCCTCACAAGGAACCAGTACTAAAGAGAAAATAGCATCCAATTAGATGTTTTGATCCTTGCATCATTCAGAAAATTTTAGGAAAACAATAAATTCAGCAGACAACACCACAATGACCCTGAAGTACAAAAGACATGGGTCTAGAGAAAGATTAATAGGCATTAAACATGTCATTATTCATGTAGCAGTTTATCACTATTTTTCAATGTCAACTTTAAGTGATAGGCTTCTTTTAGTCAGTGACAAATGTGGTGAACTTTGTAAGGATCCGTTTTAGGACCTGGACATCAGTGCCTAACTCTTCATCAATAACTAAGAAATCACAGCAGACAGGCTTTGGTCATCTGGGATTCTTAAGTTAAGTAAACCATCACTCCATCACAGGATGTCTGCAAGTGATGTATGTTCTCCCTTGAGGATTACTTCCCTCTGTGAGAAGATGCAGCCTTCTAAAGCACTTTCTGCCATGACACAAAGCAGGAACTACCTTATCTGCACTTTGACACACAGACCATCCTACACATTCTTCTGGTTTTAATTCATTAGTTTCATGCCGCTGCCCCAAAACTCAAGAGAAAAAAAAAAAGAAATTAAACATTTAACCAGTGTCTTTCACATCAAAGTACACTTGCTTGGGTCGATTTCTTAAATTATCTACAGGGAGTCAAAAACATGACGATCATACAAAAATAATTAATTTGCATTCTAACAGGAAGTTTGCAAGTCTACTGTGAGATATTGCTTGGGTTCAAACTTGGGGGAAATCGAAGACACGACCATACAGACTGATTCCAAGCACACTGTCCCCCAAGTTTCTGTGTCATGGAGCACCAGGACCTCTACAGAGCTCCAAGGGAGCACAGGAATCATGCTGCCACCAGCACACTGGGGACACCAGCACAAGCCTGAACTCATTAAGAAACAGCCCACACCTTGTGACTGATTGAGATTTGGGCAGAAACCAGAGTGCTCTAAATGACAAGCAGCCCCTGATAAGACACAGGCCATGCCAACATCCTCAGGGAAGCTGCTGGCAGGGGACTGTAAAGACAGCAGCTCCCTGCACAAGGTTAACAGAAGTTGGAGATTTGTTGGGGATTCCTAGAGAGAAATGGCTGCTGTGCATCTCCCTGGGTAGAAGGCCACACCATCTTCGTGGTGTAACGTTCTGCCAGCCCAGGATGAGATGAGTGAGTGCTCCTCACTGCTATGACCAGGGGAAATGAGAATGAGACTAAAGCGAGACTGTTGGCACCTCTGGAATTGTTTTACAACTATGAAGTAACCATATTTTTACTTAAGTAGCTTCTAAAACTCCAATATTTAGGCACTGTGGAAGAAATAAGAGCACAAAATAACCGTAATTAATCAGATTCTAATAAAATTACTCCTCCATTTGCACTTCCCAAGATGCTTTCCTCTTTCCTATATCTATCTTTGGGCAGCAAGGGTGACATTTGGGTGACTATCTTCAAATATCTTGAAAATTATACCTTTTTTCTGTATCTTGTGAACACTGAAAACCATACTGTTTCTGATCTAAGATCTACTAACCACTGTCTTTTGAGCTGTTTTGTCTAGTTTCTACAGGAAAATTACCTATGATCTGCTTATTTGAGAGATCTTTCCCCCTACAGCTGAGCTTTGCCCCTATGAAACACTGTGACCTTTTAAAAAAAAAAGTTAAAGCTCATAATAGAAGAGCAAATGGAAGCAAAGGCTTTAGAAAGTCAAGTCAAAGCCTGATTTTAAGGAGCACATGTAATCAACAATGTCATGAAGGATGGAGGTCAAATCAAAACACGATTGGCAGTCATCTGAAGGAACTGAAATTTAATTAGGCTACAGTAATGACCACAGTATAGAATTACTTTCACACAACATTTGTGTTCTACAGCTAACAGCAATGAAAGAAAAAATGGTTACATTTTTTCTTTCATTGCTGTTAGCTGTAGAAGCAATTAATTATATGCAAATATAATGTAGGAGCAAGTAATTATATGCAAAGTACTCTTCACAGACTTTATCCCCAACTTTGAACAAATGCATAACAAAAATGGGGACTCACTTGGATGAAAACCAGTTTGTTACACAGAACAGACACAACAGAACCCACTCAGCATAGCCAAATCACAGGAACTTCAGGTCCTGAGTCAGCAACTTGCATATGGAAGTGCCAACCTTAGCTTTCTAACTCCATTAAAATGGCAAGTTTATTATATGACTATATGATATTAAATCATTCATGCTCCAAGTTGGCAAATGGCTTACATTCAACAAGAGAAAAAGTAAATAAAAAATTTAATGCTGTGACTGCAAAGCAATGACTTTAGATATAAAACTTGAAAGTATTTCACTGTAACTCTGGTTTGCTTAGTTTTTATATGTTTTAGTCTTTACAAGAAAATAATTAAGTTCTGCAAACTATTACATTTCATAGCTTACAAACTTCTGACAGAATTGCAACAAATGGCCCTAAGCTGTATTTTCTTCATGTGAGGGCTCACTCCTCAAATGTTTCAAAAAGCTTTTGTGCAGAACAAAGTCTCAGCGAGCCCACGACACCTGTACAGGTGTCAACATTACTGACAAATGAACTTGGAGGCTGATCCATTCACATTCATTCCTAGCAATTTCAGAATCAAGTTTCCACAGGCATTCCCACCTCCTGCCAATGACTCTCCCATGCACATGGTTTTACTTATAATTTGGTGAAGAACTGGGTTTTCTTTTCCAACTTGTGAGGACACAGGATATTGGATGAATAGTATGCTGACCTAGGAAAGATGCTTTGCATGTACTATGTTTTGTTTATCCCATGGCTTTGCAACATTCATAGTTTTGCTGTCCAAAAGGACTAAAAGGAGAGGAAATAAATGAAGATAGGATATATGTATTGCGTTTGGGTCTGTGAGATTTCAAGTCTAGTGAAGTGAATGGCAAAGCTGCTGCTGCCTGCCTGAAGCTTGGATTCACCTGAAGCATTCAACATCTATGTGCACCACCTAGCAGGCTTTAGGTGCTACTGCAATAGGCAGAGATGGCACTTAGCTTTAGGATAAGACACTGGAAGATCCACTTCCTTTCTGAAATGATTAAAGGATTCAATTCCTAACAGTCTTTTCTTAATAAAGCTTACTAAACTAGTACTTTCCACGCAGTTGCTAAGCAGAAATGTTCAGCTCAGAAAAAAAATGACCGTCCTTTACAATCTTAATAAATTGTATGTCGTACAAACAAACCAGAAAACCCCGAGGGGGAGTGAAGAACAAGGGGGACCAGGGACAGGCAAGCGCATCTTCCTGCCGGCGGTGGGAGTGGAGCTCCGGGAGGGAGCCCCGTTAGGAAGCCCCGGGAGGGGATCTCCGGGAGGGGAGCACCGAGAGGAGAGCCCCGTTAGGAAGCCCCGGGAGGGGAGCCCCGGGAGGAGGGAACACCGAAAGGATCCCCGCCCTCCCTCCGCGGCCGCTCAGCGCCACCCCGCGCTCGGCACCGGCACCGCCGGAGCTCGCCCCAGCTGCTCCGGCCCCGCGGGGAAAAACACAGCACGGCCGGCACAGAGACATCCTGCAACCTGTGAGCTGCTTCTGCCAAGTGTGTTACTGGGAACTCAACATTTTCAACAATTCCCATGTTATAAATAGTCTACAAAAAGGTATGATTTATCCACGTGCTATCAGGCATTTCTGCTGAAATTACTAGTCTGTCATTTGTGTTAAAAATAAACCAACAGAAAACACATTATTTGTGTTGAAGCCTTTCCCCTAGGTATTACCTTCCTATTGCCCAATACTGAAGAACATAATTAATACAGTTCTAGGGAAGGTGTGACTTCAAATTATTGTCTTTTATAAGTAACCAACCAAGTGCCATTTTAAAATACACAGAATATTTAAAACCTTCAGTAACTTCAGAGGCAGTCTGCAGGAATATTCAATATCATTCACTTTGGAAAGTTAAACACAATTAGAGGAGAAAACACAGGAATTTACAAATACTGCAAATGTTCACTGATAAAATTGAAGGATATTTATTGACTCATCCATTTTCAAAGGTACTGTAGAAATAAAGGGTAATTAATATCCAAAACAAAGAGCAAGTGGAAGATTTGTGTAGAGGTGCGCACACTTGTGTATAACAGCTGCAGGAATTTGAAGGGACTGATTTGCCACCATTAGATTTTCCCTCCAGCCCAAAGCAGTGCCTTAAAGCCTGCAATACAAACAGGGCAGTCTTGCCAAGAGGCTTTTCTGGGAAATTCTTCTTTTAAAATACTAACTTTTTACCATTGTACTTTCAGGTCTCCTTCTATCCCATTTTACTTCTTATGGAACACATAAGAAGCATATTTAAGATACTGATATAGCTAAGCAAATACTTAGTTGTGTGAAATATAAATTTCAAATCAAAGTATTTTGTCCATCAGCAACAAGCACAATCAAGATGCAGGTGCCAACTGGAAAGTAAATGTAATTCCTCCTCTTTCTGGTGAAGCTATCCAAGTCAGGGTTATGTTTCCCAAATGACAGACAACTTTGGTGAAGAACTTCAATAAAAATAATCCTCCAGAGTTATGAAGGAGGTGGTGAACAACTGCATTAAAACAGGCTCCTATCAACTGCTGAATAAGCCTACAGTACCCAGTTAGACATGTAAGAGACAGATAGCAAATTACTCTTGTTTCTGAATCCTCATAATAAAAAACCAATAAATATATCTCAACTGTACCTACAGTTTTAAAACATGACAAGAAAAGGAAAATATCATGGCTGTTACTTTTCACACAAGAACTTTGGAGTTGTAGCAGATAGACCACTGCAGCATCAGCTCACTGTTCACAGTAACTGGCAAAAGAGGAAATAGACTACAAGAAATTGCTGTAAAAAGACCAGAATAAAACCCAGAAAGCATCATAACACAGGTATATAAATTCATAATGTAGATACATTTCAAATATTTTGTGCAAGGTCTGCTCTTTCACCTCAAAAAGGGTTTATTGCAACTAAGAAAGAGAAGAGTGGCAAGGCTGATTGAAACCAGGAAAAAAGTCTATGCAAAGAGCAGCTACACCATGAGAACTTTTCAAGTCAGAGAAAAGAACATCAAGTGCAGGTAGCATACACGTCTGTGAAGTCATGAATGGCAAAAAAATGAAAAGAAAAAGATTACTGAATGTTTTTCACAGTGCAAGAATTAAGGAGAACCAAATGAAACTGGCAGGTGGCTCAGAAACAAACAAAAGGAAGTACTTTTTCTCACAATGTGTAGTTGAACCCTGGAACTAATTGCCACAGGATGTTGCAGATGCCAAAGTTTACATGAGTTCAAAAAGCAATTAGAGAAATTCACAGGAGGGAAAAAAAACCCTCCATGAATGCCCATTAATCACAAAGATATTACCTCAGGATTAGGAAATCTTGGAACCACAGACTGGGCTGCTGTGAGAGCACAACAGGCAGGAACTACTGTGTGCTTATGCTGTTCCCATGGCTGCTCACTGCCAGGGTCAGGACTCTGGGACACATCAGCCACAGGTGTATCTTTCAGTGCAAGCATTCTCATAGAGTGATTGCATTTTAGGACATTTTTGAATTCAATTTTCCCAATTCAGCTGTTCATACTTTCCTCTGCCCCTTTTTGCACCTCATGATCCTTTCTTCCCAAAGGACCCTAATTCTAGGGCTTCTTTATTTCCACAAACTCAGTAACCAGTAACCATTCACTGGTACAAGTATCATGATCATACTTATGTTAAGGAGTATATTTATGTTACATGTAAAGCATGTTTTTGAAGAAAAGCATCCTTCAGTATACTAAAAAATTAATAATTTGTTCAAAGATCTGTTTACACTTTTTAAAATACCTGGAATAAAACTTGAGATATTAACAGTGAGAAGCAGCAAGATTCAGGGCATAAATGTCATATAAGGAATATTCTTATATAGGACTAAAGTACCATTCAAGGCTGTAGAACACAGACAACAAAACCTGCTCAAGTAAGTTTTGAGTCCTGTGTGAGCTCTCATCATGAGACTCAGTCACCCATGTGAGTAATAGCCATTAACCAGTATCCTGAATAAACAATAAAACACTTTCAGTGCTTCAGCACTAAAAGACTGATAAAACAGCAGTGAGACAGTGTTCCCATATAATCAGCATCAACAGAAGTCATCCCAGCCTCAGGTATATAAATAATTTACATTTGCAAGTAGAGTTTCTAATCAGGAAGTGAATCCCAGCCCCATATTTACAAATTTAGACTGGAAATTAGAAGTCTATTTGTAACCACCAGAAGAATGACATCCTGGAACATGTTTTCAGTGTCAATAGAGAGCCCCAACAAGTAACTGGTTTGAAGACAGAGCTCCAGATATTCGAATCAGCTGGGTTATATAAACACAGCTGCATGGAACAGAGAGACTGCACTTTGTGGCTCGGGAGATCTCTGCCCTTCCTAATTAAAATACCAATACTTTATGAAAGTGTGTCACAAGAGTCAGGATTTTTTCCTTTAGGAGAGTCCTGAACTTTACTAAGTGCTGCTAGAATGAAATTACAGCCATCTGAGAGTTCAATGCTCTATGCTATCAAAATCTATCTCAGGGGTATAAAAAAAGTCCTCTGCATCTTAGAAAAGCATTCTATTCACTAAGGGAAATGCAAAGAACCTCCCTTTTCCAGTCATATTTTCATAAAAATCACTTAGCAATAAAAGCATGCAGAAAGAACACAGCTGATCAGAGCACAGAGCTAAGCAGTGGTAGTTTTAAAATCTTCCCACAGGTACAATAAAGCAGAACATGTCATCATACATTGTTTTGTACTGAGTAACAATTATTTCTTTAGAATAACATGTGGGGGATCTGTGACCTCCTGAATTTAAAGAAATACAGTGCAGTGACATGTTTTTGCTACACAGTAATTTATGAAATGCAAACTACACACTTCAAGCATTTATACCAGGGCACTGACACCTCAGGTTATGAACACACACAGGCTGCTCCTACAGGTCGAGTCTTAGTTTACAAAACAATGACCTCAGCTGCCACTGCTTTGAAATGGAAGCCTATTACTGAGGCTGGGGAAAAGCAAAGTTGACAATACAAAAATTCTAAGTCAATTTCAGTGCAAAATAAAGACATGTTAATTTAAACATCATGGGCATGTTAGGATTTTTTAATTTTGTTTTAAAACACTGAATACCTGAGGATAAATCAAAACCACCAAGGTTCCCTCTATATGAATGTTTGTGCAGGAAAAAAGCCCAAAAAATCAGCATCCAGCATCACAGCAATAAAGCAAGCAGCACTGCTTGAAATAGAGGATTTCCTAAATTTTTTCCTACAAAGAGTCTGCATCCTACTATATAGCTACCACTCATTTTACCTCAACACATACACAGAGGAGGAGAACCTCTTACACTGTAAAACATGTTCTACTTACTCTAAAAGACTGTTTACATAAAGGTTGATACAGGATTTCAAAAGCCACACAGGGTGTTTGGAAAAATTATGCACCTATCATGAAAATTATACACTCATAGCACCGGTTTCAGAGATCAGTCAAGAAAACCTAGGCAACTTGCCCTAGATCACCAAAACTCCTATTCACAATTCTAAAATATTACATTTTCTAAAGGAAAACAAACACAATTCACTGGGATTTCAGTAAAAATACTTCCAATAAGTATTTTCATTATTTTCAGTGTAGCCAAACCAGCACTATTAAAAAGAAATACTTAGATTTTGAGTTTATTTTAAGCAAAACATTTACTTTATATTACATTTTGGATGTAAAATATGAAAAATATGCTTCATACTTAGGTAACTAACAGCTACTGCAGACTTCTCTGTCCTACCGAACCCTGGATATAAGAACTTTCCTAATTACTTTGCTAATTGAAAGTAAAAACACCGACCACAATATTAATTTATTCTGAATTAAATATCCCAAGTCATATTTTAAGACAAAAATTAGTTTCTACATCAAACACAAAACAGGTATCTAAGAAGAATGGTCACCTGTGATGTGAACATGCAGGTATTTATGTAACTACAGGAACTTCATTTGTCACTAGGGTTTTTTTCTTTTCCCTTTTGCACAGCACTGTTTTTTCCACTCCCAGACCAGGTGCACAGCTGGGGTTTAAGTGGAAGTCTCACAGAATGGCACAATGCTGCCAAAAAAAAAATGGTGTGTGTGCAAGACAAGTCAGTCTAAACTCTATTGGGTGTGCAGGCAGACAACAGGAGACAACCTCAACCTGGACTGTCACCTTAAGAACTTTCATTGTTTAAAATTTTATTATATTAATCATAAAACACTAATGGTTTTTGAGCACTTTTTGAGTTACCCAGAGCATTAAACTACTGTAATCCCTCTGGAAGGAGAATCTCCCTTTAAATATTACTCTGTTTTAACCACCCTTTTTCAATGTATTTATATAAGTGAAGTTACATCTAGTGTAAATTATATTATCTCACTATACTACCTATGTTCACCTTAGAATCAGTAAGATCTGACCATATTTAAGAAAAATCCGTATAATATTAAATAAATGCCAGCACATGAACAACCCACATCACACTGAATATTCTCAAGAACAGTTGTAAATTTACTTCATTTCAAGCTTATTCCAAAACACTGTAGAGTGTGTACTTACTGAGATCTTCTGCAAGCTGGACTCTCTTGCCAGTTAGGAGCATCACCTTCTTTTCATTGTCTTCAGCAAAATCTTCAAGCACTTCCTTTACATTCTTCTCCAAGCGCCTCACTGTAAAAAACCAAAACAACAAAGCAACCAAAAAAAAAGTGAGAGGCAACACTTTTGCAACTCCAAAGACCTAAGGACAGGATTTTGGGAAGATCTGTTGGAGATACAATATATGTTACCCTACTTCTTAACCTGATAGGAGAAAAGGCAAACTTCTGAACACAGAAGCCCCTTCTTTGGGCCATTAAGAATGGAAATTCTTTGAAAAAGATTTTTAAACTTCAAAGGGTATTTCCACTCTAAGCAAAATTATTATTGGATGAGTTTTTTAGAAGGAGATAATTTTTTGTTTCAAGCCCTTCCAGTGAGTGAGCCTTACCTTCAGTGTTGGTGAGCTGCTGCCTCAGGGTGTTTGCTGTGATGGCCAGCATTCGCTGTATCCGCCAGAAGAGCACGATGTCATTACATTCAAGCTGCAACAACAGAACTTGTGGGGTCAGACCCCTGGTGTCCACTGAACATCCTACACACACAAGAATCCCTTGACACTTTTAGCAGCAAATGTAACCTCATGTACCTATATCCAGATCTTGCACAAAAATCCCACAGAATTACTGGCGTAGGTAACAAGGAAACACATCAAAATAGACTTCACAGGAACCACATCAGCCTTATTTAATGCACTGCATCACCTTCATGTCTGCTATTTTCAACAGAAAGAGCTGTATCATGGGAAACCATGGAAAAACAATTTGCACACACTTTATGCACGCTGGGGAGTGTAACCTAATGCTCACTGGAACACCACTGCTGGTAGCAAATTCACTGAGAGACAACAGCTGAGCTCCAGGCTGTGCCTCCCTGCATGGCAAATGCTTCTGAAGACAGGGCTGGGCCAAGAGATGTATTTGTTAACAACAGAAGAGACAGTATCTACACCTGCAAGGACGGCAGGAGGGAGCATTAGGTTCACATCAGGGCACCTTAAAAAAAGACAGGAATACGATTAGGAGTTTAAGGATCATAAAGAGGGAGCTCTCCATATTGTGATCTCCTTCTCTCTTATCTCTTACAGGCAAAGGTATTTCTAAAGTAACAAATATTTCTGGCTTCATGGCTTAGTAAGAGAAAAAGTGAGGAGCTCTACCTTTCCAGCAGTTTCTCTTTGATTTAAAATATAATGGTAAAAAAACAGTGTATTCTTTGAGTGATTTGATCCATACTGTCATTTCTTGCACAAGCTCGGGTTCACAAAACTGGAAAAGTTATTTATAAAGACCTGTTTGGAAACTTCATAGCTGTTCATTTTTTCCCCATTGATCACACATGGTTCCAAGCATTAACGATAAACATTTACTGACCATAGTTTTCCTAAAAATCCATAGGGATGTTTTCTAAATTTTTTTGTATAAGTGAAGCAAATAACTATCAATGGGAAAGCAGGAGAAATGGCTATCAAAAACATATCAACAGCTGTACACTACCGGTTTTAACAGTGCATTTTCAATACACAAGGATTAGAAACAGATGTTTAGGTCACGGCTGATATCCAGTGGTCATTTTACATAATTACCACCAGGATGGCATTTTATCCATTACAAGCCTCATGTAAAACGTATCTGGGATCACCAGCTATCTGGTCAGGCTACTTTGAAGTACTTTTAGATTCTTTTTTCAGCTGAAATAGAAATATTAAGGCAAAACACCAGTATAGATGAAGAACATCTGTTCTTTAACTTACCTCTGAGTCCACAAAATGCCTCTGATAATAATAGAAGCCTCTTCGACATAGATTGCAGTGGCTCAAAGCAGACTTCAGGAAGTATCTTCTATAAATTTGGTGCCATGTGTCTTTAATCTAGGAAAAGAGTATTTAAATTTGACTAAATAAATAAATACATACACTCACTATCGTGCTTAGATTAATGATTGCATTTAATTTTATAATGTAACTCCAAATTCTACTGTTCCTATCATGTAACATGCATCTAAATATTTCCCAGCAATTTGTCTGCAACTGGGATATGATTAATGTGTTAGTTACACTTGGCAAACACTACAGATGACTTGTCAATTTAAAAACCTACTCTTCCATGAACATAACTGAATGCTTAAAAATACAGTTTCTGGCCAAAACACGTTTAAATTATATACTAGAAAACATTCTTTACATTCACACTGAGAACACATTTTTGAGTTGTACCCATTAATTTACCAATTAAACCAGAGTAAAGCTTAGAGAAATATTTAATGGGTCTTATGTAAACAAACATCTATAACTTGTCTTGATTAGGTTTATTATGTTTCAATTCTTCAAAATTAAACATGTGTATCAAGATGCCTCTCTGGAAAACCCATAAAACATAATTAAGAAAATCAGTTGCTTAGCTAGATAAACTTCAGTTTCCACTCAGCCTCCTCATGTAGATGATGTGGATCACTACTATGACCTTTATAAAAAAATGCTAAGTGCTGTATAGGAAAGGAGCAGCAGATATTACAACTCTTCTTCCTAGAAGAAGTGCATGTATTAATGGTGTAAAGGTAGCCAAAGTTATTGCAGAAAATAAATCACTGCTGTAGAAAATCTACATCTATTACTTATTAATGTCTGAATTCTCCTTTATTGAAAATCTCACATTTAATGAGACAAGAGGTCTAATTACCCTTCAGGGCCTTTCACTGCAATGAGAGATGTAATTTTCCAGAACATTTCAGATGTACAATACAATCCCTTGGGACACTCTAAAAGAATCCTGCCTTTTTCTAAGTATTTTTTTTAAAAATTTCTCTCTTCATTGTACCAGTGAACTGTAAACTTCACATACAACCACACTGAAAGCTTTAGGATACACAGTATGTTTTTACTGTAACTTGCTCACAAAGGCCTTGATTACATCTGAACAACAATTTCTAACAAGTTTTGTTACAATGTAGGCAAGAAAGTCTGCTCAGCAGATTCTGATTCCAGTCTAAAGGGACAGATTCCAAAGTGCTGCACAGCCTTTGTCTGCCAGCCAACACAAGTGTGTGAATTGCGTGCAAGCAGTCACTTAGGGATTTGTTTGGAAACATCTGCATTACAAACTCAGTATTCAGATGAAATCTTTTCTTTGGCATCTAGAAAACATTCAAATGTTCACAGGGGGCTTCCATGTGTCTTGTTACAATTCTGCATCTCACCAGACATGGATCCACTGCTACTCCTCTTGCTTCCAGATTCTTTCTGACAGTCGTTACTTCATCATTTGCCAGATAAGCTGGATGATCTTCATTGCACTTGATTAATTTCTCAAGTTCATTTTTTGTTTCATTACGAATATTCTAGGATAGGAATGATTAGTTGGCATTTATTATTAGCAACACAGAGATCATCAGCCCCTCCCCACTAAACACTCTATCTGCTTAACAAGCCAGGGCAGAAAAAACCTCTGACACTATTAACTATTACTTTTAAGTTACTTCAAAAGGAATTTGTGAATTTGTGCAAAGACACATCAAATATAGCATTTTTAATGGATAATTCACTGTCAATTTTTTTTTTTCCTTTTTCATTATACACAGAAATGCAGAACAAGAATAGAAAGGTGGGAAAAAAATCATTTGTGTTAGCCCCCTTTCCCCTAGATGAATATCTGCTAGCAGGGTTTCACACTCATATGTCACTTGTGACACTGATTAAAACTGTAACTTTTGACTATTAGCTAGCAGGAACTCTCAATGGGTTCATACCTTTAAGCTGCTGCTCATAAAAACCAACTAATATAGGCTGAAGTCACTACCATGCTCCAATAGCTGGCTGCATATAGCTAGCTGTAAAACTCTTTTCTGCAAAACAATTACTTCCTACTCTATCCTTTAAAATTCTGCTTACTTCTTTAATGTATGAATCAGTTTGAGAAACATCTAGGAAAAGTAATATAAAAAGCCTATCATCTCTGGGCATTGAACAAAAGGTGCAATTAAAATTCAAACGAAATTTCCAAAAGCTATGAGCAAATGAGAGGAGATATTATGATGAACAGGGCCTATCAGAAGATACAACTGGGATTACAATTCAAATGATAATACTATCACATACTAATTAAATCCAAACAGAGCATGACAGGAAACTGCATGTGACTTCTGTTTAGAAGGCAGGCATAAAAAGTGTAGAAGAGAATAGCCCAGTTTCCACCTGCTTACACTGATTTCTTTCTACTCCAAGAACTTCAATACACAGGTCAATGGCATAATAGCAAAGATTTAATTCAGCTGAAAAATGGAAAACAGTTTACAAGTCACTCTGTAGATGGAGCATGGAAATGTATACTAAATTCTCCATGCTATTTAAAACAATGACAAGTGAGGTTTTTTTGTAGCCATCTAAATAGTGTGAAGAGAACTGGTAGTTTTGAAAATTAATTGAGAAAAATCAAAGTTTTCTAAAGGTAGTGAACTGTAAATTCTTTATAATTTTTTTTCCTATTACCTGTTCTTTGGTGCGGCCTACCCAGTGCAACCACCTTTTTTTCCAGTCTGGACCCACCATATCCTCAATAACCGATTCAGCTGAAAAAGGAGGTATGATGTTAAGTATCAAACAAAATATATGCAACCAGCCAAATTTAAACTTTCAAAATTAGTTACGTGAACAAAAACGAACATTTAATGTTGAAGAACATAAAATACACCACACTGAGTTAAATCAGGCGTGTTTTACTTCAAGCAATGGTTGATGTATTTTACTAAAATTTAAAAATTACTTCCAGTAGATAGTTCAAGAAGTATATAAAAAACACAACAACCCTCTACTGAGATCACCCTCCTGGTTCCAAATTATGCACTAAAAAACCCTCAAATCTTACCTTGGCTGCAACTTGCATCAAAACTGATTATGTTAGAAACCATAAACAGACCAACTATTTTCCCTGAATTTATCCTGTTCTCCATGTGCATTTAGACCATTTTTTGACTTTATAGATATCTACTGCTTCTTATTCAGTTGCCTCATTTTAAGAGCAAGAGTATGAGAGTTTTCAGGCTGCATTTTGCTAAATATTTCAGTATCAGTACCACTGCAAGCAGTCACCACTGTATCAGTTGGGCTGATATGAAGGCTGCCCTTCAGTGACGTGAGCTAGCTCAAGATTGGCTTAGATTAAAAGGAGAAGAAGAGTGGAACACATGACACCACTCACTGTCTTTGAGCCGACTCTGGAGCGTCTCTTCCATGAAATGAATGGCTGCATCCCACTGCTGCTTGTCAGATATGGACCGATCTTCTAAGGCATTGTGCTGGATCACCCGCTGCAATGCACAATGTCACCTCAGCACACAGCAAATCAATCCTTCAGGATTTAGTTAGCAACCCATTTCTAGTATTCTTTTCATTTTTAATGGCTGATAAAACAGATTCTATTGGGCATGCACAAGAGATTCAAGAGGCACCTTTCAAGGCACTGCCAAAATTATTTTTATGTGCCTTTGATTATTTTTGCAGCCTGCATAAATAATGGAAAAATAAAGCAAAAGATATGAAATCCCTCTGGATTACAGAATCTATAAAGATGGAAATGAAATGATGTTATTTTATAGGGCTACACTGAACAGAACAAATAAGCTGATGCCAAACAATTCTCACCAGGCTGCCCTTGTGCAGCCAGTGGGTTATGGAGGACACTCATGAACCAACCAAAACAGTTCTGTTAGACATTCTTTAGGGCAATAACTAATAAAAGATAATAATGAAATGAGAAACACTAAATTAAAACATTATATAGAAAAGGTGAGATGAATACAACAATAATAATTTTATGATTACAGTGAAAGAATGCAAAAATACTGATTATTCAACTCTAATAAAAACATTTCAAGGCAAAAAGCCCACTACATTATACCAGGCTATCCTCTGCTCTCTCATTCCATTTATGCCTCTTAATAGTTTCTTCTTTGACAGCTTGCTTCAGTTTATCAAAGATATCATCGTGCTCTTTTCCTTTTTTTTCTGTCATGAAACGGGAAAATTCTTCTTGCAAAGTCTCCCATGCCACCTGCAAAGTTAGCAAACAATTTCTCCTGAAATGGACCATTACACCATACACCAGCTGATAAAGACACATTTACCACAATTCTTTCAAGTATGAAAATATGGAGACTTGTCAAAAAAAACCACTCGAACATAAATCACTGACTTTTCCTTTGCTGCCTTATCCACTGCTAATAAAAGCAACATTAAACTTTGCTTCACTGTATTGTAGCAAGCAGAATTCTGTTAAACTTGCATAAATCTATTAAATGTGAATACACCTACTTGAGGGGTTTGTTAACCTTGCAAAAACAGATTTGGGTTTTTTCTTTAATAGACAAAATGCACCAGAAAAGCAAAATACAATGTTTTTGCTATGAATGGTTCTGAGACAGCAAGATCTTGCCAGCCTTTTTTGACATGTAAGCTAGTTAAAAGAACTGCAGTTCAGCCATTCAAACATCATCTTACTTCTCTGGAGTTATGCTTTCATTTTACATTTTAATTAAGTTTTAATTTGATTTTTAAATTTAAATAACTAAATTCTCACCTCTACTGCTTTATTAGGCAGTTGCTTGTCAGTCCACTGCTTCAGTTTGATGTCCACAGTGGTGTTAAATGTCCCTGAGTTTGCAGTCTGTGCTGCTGGCAGGTATATGTTCTCAATCACATGAGTAGATACCCTTTCCCATAAAGTTTTCTCAAGCATCTCCTCCCTAAAATGAGAATTATTGATAGTTTCCAGTATACACAAGTGACTAATAGGTGTGCATTCAATTTGTTAGGAACACAGAAAACAAGATTACAGATCACAGGAACCCAATACATTGTCCAAGAAAAAAATTTTCTTACTTATAGTTGATAATGTTGTTTTCTAGAACTCTATTTTAAAGGCAAACTTCTCCTAGTAAATAATGGGAAAAAAAAATTACTGTACCAGTGCTTTGGGGTGACCTGAGTCAAACTTATGACTTCATCAAGAATCTCATTCTTTGCTTTCTCAAACAGTTCATTCTGTGCAAAAGGAAATAATAACATTAAGTGTAGTTTGATCATGTCTCCATACAAAAAGTAAAAAAATCCAAAACTTTTTCTTTAAGGCCTTTAAGCATCAAATGATATCTCCTGGTCATGTTCTGAACAATGTGTGTGCTTATCATCAGCTGTCCTGGTTTACCATACATCTTCCCTCCCATCTCTTGGTATGCCTTTGTCCAGGCATGGCATTTCAGTATTCACAATCTCTATAAAAGAATTACAAAATGAGATCCCTATTGTTTTGTTACTCTGTCTGATAGACCAGGGAATGTAACTTCTCTTTGCCAGTTCTGTCATGATCACAATGAAACACTGACCTATCCCTGGGGGCAAGTTAAGTCAGGTAACTGTATTCTAGAAGAGTGAAGGACTTAAGTGCTGAAGCATCACAATTCTGAAGAACAGTATTTCCTTCCCCTACAATAATTTACCCTGACCTAACATTTTGAAATGTCAGTACTTTGTGTTAAGTTTAAGAAACCTTTACAAATGAAATTAAAAGGCATAAATTTAGATTCACAGTCTTCAACCCTTAGCAGCACACAGTAATAGCAGCAGTGTAATTTACCCTGTCAAGCTCTCGCAGCCGGGGGTAATTGTTCTTCCATTCTGTCTCCAGATTGAAACGTGTGGCTGCAAAAATCAGAAACAGGGCCTTGTTCTTTTAATTGTCCATAAGCACTTCATGACTATCTTAGAAGTTCAGCAGGTCTTAAAATTCCACAAATGTTGCTTATGAAAAACTCTCCAAGAACTTTAAGTGTGTCTGCAAATGAGCAGAATTCTTTTCTGTCTATGCCAAGATACTCTGTCTACAAATTGCAGAATTCATGCATTAAAAAAGCACAGTGGAGTCACTCAGCTTCCAGCTCTGCACACATCAGCCCTGCCCTGGCTGACCAGATGGTACCTTTATATAAGAAGCCATTTTAAACATCTTAATCCAGTGGAAGAACTGTATTTTGCTCACAAAAAAAAAATCCAACTTGATTTTTGTTCTTCATACTTTTTTACTCCTTTGGTTTTTAGAGCAAGTAGTACTTTGCAACATAAATTACATTTTTAGTTTTTTTCTAGAAATTACCTGGGAATTTAATTCCCAATTAATGGGAAATGCTGGTAATAAAAAATGTATGAAACAATTGCCCAAGCATGCTGGTAAAACATTATATGCATATGGAAGAAATAATTGTTTGATAGCAAGTTGCTAGTTCCTTTTTTTTCAAAACATGTTTACCTTTAAAAGCATCTGCTTGCTGCTCCACAGACTCTCTCACCATTTTCCAAAAGCAGTCTGACACAGCAAGACTTAAGTTCTTGGTTGTTACCTGATGTGCTTTCAGCATACTTGTCCTGTAAAGAAAGACAGCCAGAGGAAGTTCTCTGCATATCCAAGCTTTCAGCCCCCATTTTCTGCTCTCTAGAATAAAGCTTTTGCTTCTCAGAGCAGAAAATAACAATGTGACTGTGTACCAAACCCAAATTCCAGTCTCTTCCTCTAAAATACTCAGTGTAGATCATCACCAAAGCAAGGAGAAAAAGTCCCAAAACAAAACATAGGAACAAAAAGCCCCCCCCTAAGTAAGTTTTTATTCTAGAGGCTGCAGTGCAGTTACTACAGTCCCAAAGATCATGTACTGTACTTTCCTGAAGAATAGCAGCCTGTGAAATCAAAACTCCACTCAGTGTTCACTCAGAACACACAAACCAACCCTTTGAATACAACATGGTCACACCAAGACAACTGACGTTTACAGGCACTAACACTCACTTTTGGGCTCGATTTACTCCTCTCAGCTCTAAGTGCTTAGACAGGTTGAAACTTAGTTCTTGTAGGGCTGATGGAGAGACACACAAACCTTGGAAGAGTGGCCCAGAACTGCAGTGGAATCAGCTGCTGCCTGAAGATGCCTGTCTGTCTCCACTGACTTACAGCAAGCATTAGGAAACCAGGATAAATTGGTCACCTCAACATGATACTTAATTTAAGCATATTAAATCTCAGTTGGTGTTTCCACATTGCAATCCTTTTAAATTCCACAAGAAAAACTGATGCTAGCATTTACCAACACAAGCTCATTTTAACAGAAAGGATAAAATAGCAACATACTTTAAAAGCTTTGAATTCTGGAAAAATTCCTCTTCATATTCTTTAATGGATTCAATGCTTTCACTGCTGTTTCCTGCAAAAAGAAAAGAGTGCTGCAACAGTTCCATTCAGAGAGCTTTCTGGGCTACCAAGAACAAAATAAGCAGAGCTAGAGCTCTCTTTACCTTTTCCAGTAACAACTGCAAAATAACCCAAAGCCTTCATTGGGAAGAGTTTGCCTTCAATGATTTGCTGGATCTATGAAAATAAAGGATTAAAAAAACCCATCAATTACTTTGCACAGAGATATTCCACAGTTTTAAGGCCAGATCTAGTCATAGCTGTGCATAGACTACAGCAGGAAGCAGTTTGTCATAGGATATGAGTTCTACTGAGATTAAAAACAAAACAAATTAAAAAAATAAAGGCATAAATCAAAAAAGGCATAACACAGCAGAACACAAAACACAACAAAAATGCCTATATCAGAATTTCCTTAGCCTTTCTGGGAAATGGAACGTGCTCGGGTCACCTTCATGAAAGGAATCAGTATTACAGCAAGCTGAGACTGAAGTCCCGTAGCTGATCATTAAAAGCAAGGCCTGAGAGAGATTAAAACAACAACTACCAAAAAAATCATCAACTCAATACAGAAATAAGCACTCAAACCCATCTAGAACAAGCACGTGAGGTCCAATATCTCTGCCAGCATCACAACTATTTTACCATGTGTGACTTCAGCCAGCACAATATAAGAAAAAGTGTTTCACCTCTTTGGACTCACCCTGTTTGGACTGGCCACATTTTTCTCTGCAAGATCAACCTTAGTCAACACAAATATTGTCCTTTTTCCTTGGGGATCCATTTGGCTGACTAAGTCTGTGACAATACTGCGTTCTGCATCCACTGACCCATCTAAAATAAATACAAAAGTTTCTTTTAGGGACTGTGTAATCTAACAGTACTGAAAACACAGTAGCCATCATCAAGTTTCATGTTACAAATTTAACCCCATAAAAGTAGACTTACATTCCATTTTTTGGATATACATAGTGGAAAAATTGCTTTGTTCCCAGAATCAAAACAAAGCAGTTTATTGTAGTTCTCTAAGTTTTCAAGAAGTACCAGCTTACTCAAAATATTCAACATTATATTATATTCAATATTATTGCATGCTACCTCCAAAAACACTTCTGTGGAAAACTTGAATTTTATTATCACCACCATTTTTCTTTAATGCTACAATAACTCTTAGCAAAAAGTTGCTTTTGCCACAAATTTTGCACAGATTGCCTTAATTTATAAACAGATATTCCACAGCATGCTGTTTTGTACACTACACAAATTATCACAAAAGGAAAAATACCATCAGAACAGACTCCAGAGTAACATATGAACCATGATTAAAAATACAAGTGGATAATTGTTCAGACTCTTAGTACCTTGAATACAGAGGATGATGGCATTAGGATTCTGCATGTAGGCTTTGCTGATGCTAAAGATAGTTTCCTTTGTATCTGGAGCCATACCTGATGTCACAGTCTTTAATATGTGCATGGAGAGAAATATTTAAAGAAAAACAAAGAAAAAAACATGTTAAAAATCCCCAATGGCTAATGTTCTCATCAATAACACTACTTCATTTACATGTCTTCATTTTTACAATTATTGCATACTCACACTAATGACTCCAGGTAAATCAACCAATACCATTCTCTGCAAACCAGGACCTTTCACACTTAAGGAGATGGTCTGTGAAATAAAATTGAAATTAGAAGTTTATACACCATTTAGTTTGAATATAGTTACATAGACAAACACTATGAAACTATATGAACACATATTTACACACATATGTTTTATGCAGCAACAATCTGTCATTTTAAATAGGAAGTACAACTTTTAATGCAAGTATAAATGCAGTATTGTTGTATGAAAATGATTTTAACAGTCCAAATACACCTTGTATACCTCAAAACACAAAGTATATGCAGACTGGATTCACCACAATCCCTCTGTTGAAGAATACTTCCAAAACATATACACATACAGATATTTACCATGAAATATTTGAAAAGTCTTACCTCAGTGCTAACAGTGCACCCTTCTTTCACACTATTTCGCATTCTGATTTCTATTTCATTTCTCAAAGCTGCAAGCTGTTACAAGAAAAGCAAAATATCAAACAGAAAATTCTTTATAACTGTGATAGAAGAAAAATTACCTACACAGAAAACCACTTTTAGTTAGGGATGAAGATCTCAGTTTATAAGTTTTATTTCAAATGCATCTTTACTAAGTCTGGTAAATGGGGAGGGCACTAATTGACAGATTACCTGCAGATCCCTTCATGCTTCAAAAAGTGTCCTGGCATAAGGAGCACTCAACATTTTATCCACTTCAGTGCCAGCCAAAGAGATAATTTAATAGCTTATACAATGCCTTGCCCCACTAAACATCTTTCACTCTAATTAAACAGGGGCTTAGAGATCACAGAGATACAAAATTATTCAGAAAATCAACAGAAGCAAGTCTCATTAACTTCCAGTCACTTTATTATACTTACATCCTCCTCTTTGGTCAGATCAAACTCCCGAGAGCTGTCTTTGAATAAAGCCACATGGTGAGGACCTTCACTAAGGGTCACCTAAATGTTAAAAGCTTAAATGAGAAAGTATAGCAAATCTAACACAGAGAAACATGAGAAGTACTTGACATATGTACACTTCCCTCTGTAGTAACACAGTTATATGTAATGATAATTTTGCACAAAATTACTAAATGGTACTGGCTCCTTCTCAGACAGTACACATGGATCATATACAGACCTGCAGAGCTCTTGTCATTGGCTGAAACCTGAAACAGCTCCCTTGCTTACAGGCCATTTTATAAACCTATGTACATGGATGCTTCAATCAATGTCATAATCAGAGGGAGAACAATGCAGCAAATGCTGATTCAGAGATGAGGATGTTCCTTACCTTGACAGGGGAACGTGTCATCATCTCCCCAGACCCTCGAGGGAATATGCGGGCCTGGGCGATCATTTCTAACACGCTGGTTTTTCCTGCACTTTGGTCTCCAACCACCACCACCTTAAGTGAAAGTTTAAACAGCTATTGGCTTTTGGAAGGATATTTTGGAAGTTTAGACAAAAGCTGACTAGGAAGACACGCCATCTCTATCAACATCAGTCATTTCCATTGAAAATGGAAAGCTGAGCACAGCAGCAGTAACTGAATCTAGACAGGGTTTATCTAAGAGCCAAAACAGGCTTAGCATGGTTAAATTTGTTATTTTCAAAATGATCTTATTGCTTTTAAAATGAAAGACATGTCTTAAGCAAAAGGGTGGAGTTACAAGAAAATAGCCTAGCAGTAACTCTGGATTATTCTGGAATATAATGAAATGCTCTATTTAATTGCAAAACTGTTGTTTCAGTAGAAATCATTGAACTTGTTATCTACTTACTCGAGGTAGGTGATCTTGAGTGTTATAACTGGCATCATAATCAGACAGGATGTCAAGTACTTCAGAATACATATCAATCAAGGACTTCTACAAAAAAAAGTACACAGATAAAACACAGCCAAATAAGAGAACAGAAGTTTCAGACTACTTCTTCTGTAAATTTGTGTAAAAATTATTTTACTTTCTCCTGATGGTTTGAAACCACAGCTGTCTATACTACAGCTATCTTTATTATATGAAATATTGACCAAGTAAAGTCACTCCTTGACTCCTGTGGATAAAGAGGGAAATGAAAGTTCCTAAGTACAGCATAAGAGAACAACTGAGTGCAAACTTTGCAGCTTTCAGGTTAAGCTAAATTGAGTTTCTTCCATTAAACATCTACAATTATTTAGTTTGATGAACAATAAACATTAACAAGGATACAGAGTTATCTAACTTATTATGCACGAGTAAGATTCATCTTTCAGTTCCCAGAGGAAAGAACAAGATCCATACTGGTTAACAAATCACACAGAAAAGCAGAAAACATCTATTTTTAAAATGCTCAGGATGTTGGCAGACAAAAACAAAAGCTAGTCTCACAGGACTTATCCAGTCATTAAATTATGTTCCCTGACGCCATAACTTACTCCTACTAAACTCAATGAGACCCATGACAAAGCACAAAGGTATCAGATTTTGTGTGCAAAAAGAGTTGGAAGCAAGATTATCTGAAAATACATTGAAGCTACATGAAAAATCAAGCCACATTTCCCAATCTCTTATGTAAGTTATTTAGTTAGACATGGTAAACCCTTTGTGGTTTTCAATTGAAGCCACTTCCAAAAGTTATATAGTTAAAAAATAAAGGATGTATGAAAGTCCTGATGACATAAAAAATTAACAGAGGTATCCTAAAACAAATGTTAAAACTTTATATATGAATTAACAAATGCAATTTAGAATAGCATAATGAAAAATATGGTGTAATTATATTTCAATGTGGTTTTGTAACGCATACCTTTAACTTCCTCTGATGAATTCCCTTGTCATCTCTCTGCAGTACCAATTTTCTCAATTCTTTGTTCTCCTTCTCTAATCGCTCAAGCATTCTTTGGTATTTGAGCTATAAAAAGTAGTACAAACATATTTGTGTAATTATGGATGTAATAGATTCACATGAGCAAAGTTTTACCTATGAAAAACTTAAAATCCTTCAGGCAGGTCTTTCAGAAATATAGAAACCTTCATGATCACTAGTTACTAAGAATACAAGGTCACTAAGAGAAGAGTGTCAGAATTACTTTATTTTTTGCAGTGCAACCCATTTGCTTCAAAAGTTTTTATAAGAGCACACTATTCAAACCTCAAGACACAAAGATCAATATTAAAGCATCTTAAGCATCATTTTCAAAGAAGCTACACATATGGAATCAGACAGAAATCAGTGTCAGTGAGAACTGGCCATTCAATCAAAATGGGCAAGCCTTGTTTAGACCGTTCTGTCTGGCCTATCAAGGTAAGATTAAAACTTGGTTGCAATGAGGTCTTGCTTTCTGTAAGTCATTGTCAGAGAAGGACAGACTAGACTGACCTTTGCTCTCTGCCAACACAGGGGACTCTGCATTCATACATTCAGAGATTGAAATAATCACTGCATTTTTACCAAATATACTTCAGGTGTGCTTTTGTCTAGTAAATATGAGTCTGCTACACATAAATCACTACTTAAGGCAACAATAACTCAGAAAAGTCACCTGAGTGCGTAGTAATTCTTCTTGAAGTTGATCAATCTTCTCTTTGTCAGAAACCTACAAAGAAAAATAATCATGGCTACCATCACTTGTTTAGTTTAAGCACTGTAAGTAACCAAATTACAAATTGGAAGTTTCATTCAACATAAGAAAAGTGATTTGACATGCATTTTACAGCAAGTAAAATTCTTCAATTAGCATTTAAAATTTAAAGCTGATGGAAAGCCCTGTCTGCAACAGGAGCTTTCCATCAAAGAATTGTCTGAATTTCAGTACATGCAAATGTAGAAATTAACCCTTCAAGACTTAACAGTGGGAAAGTGGGCTTAAGGAAAAGCAGCTTCATATAGTGCTGAGATTTCAGGCCACTGAACTAAATATAGTTTTAGTGGTCAAACTCTCAGGATCTTGTATATCCACTTTCTGAAGTAACATCATCTTAATGTGATAAAATCACTGAACACCTGTTTACTACAGAAAACTTTCAGGTGAGTATTCACTATTTATGAATATTCATAAAGCATTCTTATTTCATTCTTATTTGTTTGTCAGAATTCTAAACATGCTACATCACTTCATACATTTTAGACAGGCAGGACAGTCTTGAAGGGTTATTTCAAAATTATTTAAATTACATTGAAACTAGAAAAATTAGGATATTATACTACAAGACATCTTGAGATTCAAAGAATTAATGTAGTAAGATCAAGCACTAAGAAACATTTTAAGCCAAAAGTTCCTAAAATGTGTTCATCAAGATGCAGTAAACAGTTGTTTTAAACAATCCCCTTTTACTAACACAAAGGCAAAAAGCATTAATGATGGAATACAAATTCTTATGATGTAAATATTTACAAACAACAAAATCTAATGGTCGACTGATAAAATATTCAATTTAGAAAAAATGGTAACCTAAACAATTATTGAGTGTGTCAATACTTAAATAAAGTTCATGTGATAAAGCCCATGTGACATTTACAACTCAAGTTGGCTTCAAATGAGAAAGAGCATATTATCTAATATGCATAGGACAGCTGTTATTTAGACATAAATTAATTCCATTACTAAAACTTTACAAGAGTTGTTACAGACGAAACAAGAATTATAATCCACAAGTATTCATCATGCTCACTATCATTTAGCTGTTAAGCCTGAGAATTGTGTCTGCACTTTATAGAAAGAAATCCAAGCTGACACTTCCATCTTATTGCCATTATTTTCTTTCATAAAGAGCAAAGACAAAATGCTGTAAATTAACTTTTCATTGCGGTTAATTAGTTCAGTGGTAGCAAAAGTACATCAGAAACAGGGTTAGTTGAACAGAAGATTTGATGCATGCAGCTACAGGCTGCTATATGTAAATATACATTTACATATACACACACCTCCAACACCTCAGAGATATTAGGGGAAAATAAAAACAGGAGGCAAAGAAAGTGAGGCACAGAGCCAAAAGAAGCAAGAAAATTTAGGAAAGAAAAGGAAAACAAAGTGTTTCCATGTGCTGCAGACTTCCAAAGGAGGTAACATTTTCTCAGAAGCCTTGAGGGGCGATGATGCACCTCTGAATGCTCCCCTAGAGACCCCTCCAACCATGGGCACTGTCTGTGTGGGCTGATGCTTCTGTTCAATGCAGAAAAACAAAATACTGCACAGCCTCATGTTGTGAGATCTGAAGCAAACAATCATCTAGCACTAGATGATGAATTCTAACAAGGACTTTAGGTAAGTCATGTCAAAACTAACAAACAGCTCTAGAATGATGCCTTTGCCTCAGCGCTTGGTGCAGGTGTGGTTTCAATGTTAGTACATACAGTATTTTGAACATGTGGTCCTTAATATTGCCAGAAATTTTAAAGTTGCCATAAAAGCTAAAGTATCAATTTGAAGTACTAATAGTCACATAAGACTGATTTCTGATTTCTAACCCACCCTCCAAAAAAAAATCAACTATTACAGTTTGTTTCTATAGGTACATGAGTATTTGTTTAATCCAGTTCAATATAGCTTGTAACTCAAGATTACTCCCTCTTTCCCCATTGCCACCATAAAGAATTATGAGAAAAGAATGCTGGAGACTTATTTTTAATCAAGGGCCCTTGCACACAGATATCTGTTCACTGCAAATAATTTTAAACTGATTATGTGCAGAACTAAAACAATTTCCAATAATTTAAATGAAAATATTAAGGCCCAGACAAAATGCATTCAAGCACCCATGCACAGTGCAATGGTAAACAATTTTACTGCTACATATTTAACAGACTGCCCAAAAAAAATTAAAATTCAACAAGAGAAGATGAAATTTTTGTTTTTAGTATCTTCTCCTTATTGTAAGATGGTTTGTACTGTTACTCAATTTACAACTGCACTAGATTTAATAATGAGTAAATAAATTAAAATGGAAAAATATGCAAGTACATTGGGCAACAAAACTTTCAAGAACTGAAATAAAAATACTATGTTTTATTATAGACATGCAAGCAAGACAACTCAGTTAAAAAATAAAAAGGGTTAGTTTATGCCCTGTCAGAAGGGTCTGCAATGACTTATTTCATTGACAGTCACAATTTGTTCTTCCAAAAGAGAATGTGGATCAATCATTGGATTCTTTGACCCATATCATCATATCAAGATACTAAATAAAAGAGTTTACCACCTCTTTCAAATAGATTAAAAAATAAAAGTTAGTTTGACAAACATGACTCATTCTTTTTCTTAAGGCATGTATGCCAAACAGCACATTGAATGCTAAGTGAAAATTTTCCATATGCAAAGGAAGGTAGACCTTCAATCCTATGAAAACACAGAGTACCTGTCATGGAGGGCAGGATAACATTTACAAAGACAGCCCTTGCAGTTTCTTCACAGCTTAGGAATTGTGGAATTAGTTGCAAAAAAGTACTAAAAAGTAGAATCTCAATCATAAAGAAATGTAGTATCAAGCTCATTTTTCCCTGAATGTGTTTATTAGGCTGATAAATTTTTATATATCAAGTATTGCATTGGTTCTCCAGCAATTTTTACATGTTCATACATTTTATTATTACTTAAGTCTATTATTCCATACTATAGCTCTCTCAATAAACTCTATACAATTGGACAAGGGAGCTTGTAACTCCAAACCATATAAAATAATATGGCAAGAAAGTAAAACACTGAAGTACTACTATACTTTCAGAGAACACTGTTTTCCTCTGTTGGACTCAAAAGCATGACAATTACAGCTATGCAAACATGTCTAAAAGTTTAATTCATATTTAGAGCATTTCTCTTCCTGTGGGATTTATCTCCAGATGTACAGAAGATCAAGTTCTGTATTCAGTGCTCAATTCCAAAGCTGCTGAGAAGTATAACTAATCAGGAAGTTTTTAAGGAGACACAAAAGCAGCCAACAAACCAATGTGGTCAAGAATTACAGATTGCAACAGATCAGACAACTAGAACATCCCAATTTAAGAGGGATTTCCAATCAGCCATATAATAATTAACAAAATGATCAGAGCTTAAATTAAATAAGTAAAGAGAAGCACAGATGTTCCAACAAGTGCAACAAATCAGTAAAAATTCTGCTTTAAGATGGAGAACAGACAAGAGACTACCACTGATGAATGTACAGTAGATACTGTTATTATCAGCAGCATTCAATTGTCTGTGCAAAATTATTACTAAGGAGCTGCTGTCATTTTCAGATTGGCAACAGTATAAAGCAGGGGAGAAAAACTCCCAGATATATATTCCCTGTAAATAGCTACACTCTTACAAGACAGAGCTACCAGAAACAAGCAACAGTAAACAGGTTTGATTCATGTACTTTCCTTAAATGCATTTTTAATGTTTGAACTTTACATAACACTTGTTATAGAGGCAGAGATGATACAATTTCAAAGCGACACAAAGTACCTGTTTTGCTTTTAACATCATGCTTTAAATGCAACTTGGTTAAACTGAAACAGGACTACCCATCTGTAGTGAAGTTGGCCAATTACTCGCATCCACAATTTAATTAGTTAGATTTTTCTAGCTCAAATGCAGAGAGCTGAAGTATTGGATTAGAGTGAATGCAGAACATTTTGTCCCTCAGGGCATCACCTTGCGCTTCTGCTGGGAAGAGAAGCCAGCGGCTCTGCGTGCTTCCTCTTCGTGCTGCTGGATTTGCTGTTGTAACAGAATGAGCTCCCCAAGCAGGCCCTGCCGTGAGTTTATAATAAAAAGGAGAGGAAAAATTTGGGGTGTAAGGAGAACAAAGTTAAACCAAAAGGCATGATACAAAGACAGATGAAAAACAGGTATGAACGGGTCAATTCAAATGCAAGTGGAATTTCATTAGCAAGATCTCTTGCTAGCTGGAGTGGATAGTCAGCAAAACCATGCACTTTGCAAATCCAGGCAGAACAAAGCAACCAATCTTTAGCTACATTTTACAATTATATTCAACTTTAACTAAGCATCTAAATATTTAAAAAAACCCATCTGTAACTATCTCAGTTTTAAAATATTATTGAACTGTTCAGTTCAGCTTTGTCAGTAAAAGTTTTGCTAAAAATAAAAACAAAGCAAAAATACCTTAAAGAATACAGACAGTTTATAAAAAGATGGTTTTTAGTTGGTACTTAACTTTCTAAAACTAGCAGAAGAAAAAGTTTCTTGAGCATAAAAAAAAGAAAAAGCTCCCTCTCCACTTCCATAACACACTGCAATTTAAATTCATGCTGTCATAACTCTTCCTGATCATTCCAAAACTTCCTAAAACTTGATGCTTATTTTTTTACTCATTCAGCATTTCCACAAAGCTTAGTTCTCTTCTCCCTCCACATCAAACAATCCTATGATGGTGATCTGTCTTTCAAAATTGGTTGAGAAATACAATGCCAGCCTCTACCAGAAGCTTATGAACTGTTTATTTCAGAGAATGCAGAGAATATTAATGAACTATTTAAATAAATTTCTTTTTAAAAAGTATTACATCTTCTAAGAAAACATGCAGTGAAATGAAATGTTTCAAAAATGTACTTCAGGAATCAAAACAAGCTCTGAAACAGAACTTTGGTGTAAGAATTCAAGACATCCATCATCAAGGTATACATCTGTTGCATGAAATACACACACAGGCATGTACACATAAGGATAAACAACACAAGAGAATGGATAAAAGGAGAGACACAATCAAATGACCAAATATAAACATTTGTTAAACAGTGATTTGTATAATTTGAAGCTTCTTGCGTTTTACTAAACCACTTTCAGATTTAATAAATGCCTCTAATGCCAGACGAGCAACTGAGCCAGGAACTCAGGCAAAAGATTTGATTCCTCCACAGCAGCAAGGAGAGGAAGCCTCATGAATACATTTAGTATTAGAAGAACAAGAATTATACTTTGCAGACAAGGAAACTCTCAATATGACCCAACACATTCCCTTTAAACATTATGCTATGGGCCCAAAAATACAAGAAAAGACACTGAACAAAATCTGCCATGAAGGCCTTTCAGCATTTAACAGGAAGTAACAGAAGTTTGAAGTCATCAAATCGAATTATTTAATCAGCAATTCCTTTCAAAGACATCTGGTACATGCAACTCCTATTCCACAATAAAGTATGACAAGAATAATATGCAACTACAGTCACACCATTTAATAAAATATTCAAATAAAAAAATTATGTCATTTAAAAGACTTCTCTGATAGATACAAAGAAGATAATGTTACAATCAATAATCACATTATTATTTCCTTTATATTTTAGATCTTAATTTACTGTTTTAGATTAAAAAATAAATTAATATTAAAAAATTAAGAACTTTAAATAGCACAGAACTATACACACAGCACCCCAGCTGGCATATATCAAGACACAAATAAAAATATTGATATCTCTCTATCATTGGACACTATCACTGCATGTCCCCTCCACCAAAATCAACCTGTTCTTTAAAGAATTTTTGCTAGAAAAATCAACACCAATCAATTAATGCGATTTCAAAAATCAAGTTCTTTACAACCATTACATTACTGTTTTCATTGTCAAAGAAACCATGTAAAGGGTAGGGAATAACAGGAGTTAAAAGAGTACAGTAGTTGACATATTGGGATAAACCCTGACATTGTTACCATGTATTCTTTAAACTTCTCCCATCCCCTATTATCTTGCATTAAAAGTTAATATACTGCACTACAGCTGAGTATGACTCTATCTTTATTTTAAAAGGAATACAAAGGAGTGAAAATTACAAGATAGGTAAAGAGATCAATTTTTAGGAATTTGAATAAAGGTAACAATTTTATCCAGAGCATCTATAACATGAAACTGGAAATTAAGTTGGGAATATAATAGCACTCTTAATAAAAGAGAAAATTATGGAAACTTTATTGCATAAGTTGCAAGGAAGAGCAAAACAAAAAACAAATGTTTTAAAAAAAAATCCAAGTGAGTGACAGTCCTTACTCAAGTCTCTCTCACTCTCCAGCAGCAGCTGTGGTCAGGGGCTGTGGGATTTTGTGCATCTCCTTACACCAGCTGAAGGTGACCCTGTGCAGGCTGGGTGAGACAATCACACACTGCAACTGCTCCAGGGGGCAAAAGGGTCTCCACAGTACCAAAGAACCAGAGCAGAAAAACGACTCTAAGCCCCACACCAAGACCTGAGTCACAGTCTTCAATCCAACTCCATCACAGCTATAATCACTATATGTTTTCTTTAATGGTAAAGGCTAAGCTTTGGAATTTGTCTGCTTTAAGAGGAAACTATTTCTTAAAGAAAATTTTCGTGGAGACACAATAGTGCAAGATGACCTAAGAAGGTAACACAGTTGTTTCAAGTAGAAGCCTCAAATAGTTCCTCACTTACAATACAGTACTTTTACTTCACTGTAGATTGTAGTTTTTGTAACCATGTTCGCTCTTCTTTCTCCCAGAACAAAATTTCTTATTTAATCCAGGTAAAAAGAGATTTAGATGCCACATACTTAAACTACTTATCTGAACACTCCAGTAATTTTAGTTTAATTGTCTTTTAAAAATATTGTACTTTTTGGATTAAATGAGAGATATGAGATAAACACCAAATCAGGCTGTACTGCTTCTTATTAGCTAATGTGTTTGGGACATCTTTCACTCTCTTAAAGTTACTTTGCAAAACAACTGGTTTCTCACTCAGTCTACTGGAAGCTTTTAGAGACCTGTCTGAGGATCACATCCTGTAACAATTATTCAGAAAATTCCTCCAAACAAATAATTTCTAGATTTATCAGTTAAACGAAACGAAGAAAACCATCTCTCATCAGGCACTTTGAGTGTCATACTAGAGCACCCATACAATCACTTTATGAACTCATACAATCACAGTTCTTAAACTAGCATTGGTTGGCAGTGCTAAGCATAGAATGCAAAAAGGCCATCTTATCCATTGTCTTGAAAGTAATAATTTTGCCTGTCAACAAACTTGGTGATTATGCTCTTTTAGGGATTCATATGTGCCTAGTTTGAAATATTCTGTCCAAACTGATCATATTAATTAGCAAATTAACAGCTTCTTATCACATATAATCACTAGACCAAACAAAATTTTCTTAATCATATTAAGTTAGTCTGGTGATATTTTCCACACCACAGACAAAGTTAAAATGCAGATATCACTGCATCCAAAACAACCACAGGATCATAACAAGTTTTAATGATATTACAAGTATTCAATAGAAGTGTCAGTTATTTCAATCATCAGAGACAATAAACTAAGATGGCCACTTCTTCACAAATCAATAGTAAAGTGTTCTTTAAGATTTATGCAGTGAGACCTGTGCAAAGCAATCACTGGAGAAAAACACAGACACTTTACAGACAAAGGAGAACTAAAAAGCTAGGTTAATTCTCATGTAAAATCCATCACTGCTCTACAGGGGAAAAAATGGTTGTAGGATCTGAGCTTTGTACATGTTTCACTATGTTACCATGCAGAATTAATGCAGAATAAATGTATACATGCCTGCATATACAGAAAAGTTTATGGAAAAAACTCAGTTATAGTTCAGAAAATTTCAGTTCAAAAATAACTATATGATAATTTACAAATTCCCTGATATATATTGTTTCCTTCCATTTTTGTAAAACAATTTTTAAAAACAGACACAAGAAAAATAAAAGCCTTTAAAGAATGAGCAATATGACAATTTAGGAATTTAGCAGAAATGTTCATGAAAACAAAAAAATAAACTTCACCTTCTTGACTTCAAGAAAAAAATGTTAGGTTATCAAAATACAGTAACATTATTTTCCAGAAAATAGTAACAAAAATATGATGAATGCTTTATCTAGATAAAGAAAGTAAAAAACAGACTACTTTAAGAAATGGAAATTCTTTAGGGTAGAAATTCTTAAATAAGAATTAAAACTATGAAAATGTCAACAGAAAGGAGTTTGAAGCAGAAATGCTAGCTAAACCCACTTCAGTAATAAGTTAAAAACTCAAGTGCAATGGAGACCGTGCCCTGAAAAATTGCATACGCACATACAATGCCTAAAATCACATTCTTATTACAGACCAATTTTCTTAATTATGCAATTACTCAACATTTTCATGTCTGCATTGTATTTCCTTACACCAAAATGTTTATTCTCCCCGCAATAATTTTATATATAAAAAGCAGTAATGCATACTGAACTAATATTCAACAATAAATACTTTTTAAGCTCCTTCCAATGAACTTCTGCAATGGGCTATGATGCACTTTCAAACCATAAATACCTGTTTATAGAGACATTTTCAGGTTTGCAAGTGAGTAATTACCTTCTTGAACTGCTTGTCATTGTCATATCCCTGGTCAGTAGCCCGGAATGCTGTTTCTCCTGGGGAACCTAGGACACAATTATAGAAACTAATAATAAGATGCAAAAGGCTCTTAAAAATTCTCAAACTACAGTTACTAGAAAATTAAAGCTTCAACCTCTATGAGTTAGTAATTCAATTATCTTTAAAGTTCCTATAAAAAAACTTCATCTTAAGAAACTGAAGAAGAAACTCAGTTTAAAACTCATCTGAAAATTTTATATCTAGTTTATGACGCAGATTAATTATAACACAAGGGAGCAGAGAGCTTCAGTTAGACTATTAAAAGTTCTCAAAATATTGCAGAATTAGTTTTTGAGAAAGAAGGATAATACAAAATCCACTGATGTTACTGTAATGAGAAAAAAAAACCTTTCCTATTGTAATGACAGGTTTTCAAAAGAAGCTTCCAGAACAAGCCTGAAATAAAAAGCATCTGCTAAAGACTGTGGCAGAGATACATCAACCATTCACCTATTCATTCCCACAGAGGAGGACCTAGGCAGGAAAAGTTCTGCCCCCAGAGAGTGGCTGGGCACTAGAACAGGCTCCCCAGGGATCTGGTTACAGCACCAAGCCTAGCACAGCTCAAGAAGCTTTTGGACACCTCTCTCAGGCACAGGGTGGGATTTTCAGGATATCCCTGTAAAAGGCCAGGAGTTAGACTCAATGATCCTGATGGGTCTCTTCCAATTCAGCATATTCTGAGATTCTGTGATTCTATGAAGTATCCTAAAAATAGTTGGAAAGTATTTATAAATCCATATTAAGTTGCTGTAAATAGTTGTATTTATATTGATATTCACTCCTCTTAGTATAGCAGTGTTTTAACAGTTTGCTGTAAAAAGGCAGGTTAAAGGCAGGAAAAAGGGCTTTTACACACCTAACAACAGAAGTAGATCAGAAGCTCCTATGACTTCACTAACCAAATTGTAACCTGTGAAAAATCAGCAGAAGAGGGGAAATAAAAATTATAGACACAAAACAAAATGCAAGATAAAGATGAGGGATCTTTGTTTCATTTGGAGGACCACACAATCATAAATGGCCATTATGCCAGTGTGAGTATGATAACAGGTAATTGGTGACATCTCACTATTGGTCAATAACAACACAATTTTAAACTGTTAAAATTTTAAACAGCCAGAATACATAGGAGATTGTAATCTACTTGTCACTCAACTGAACTTGGCCCTACTTAAGATTCTTGCTGCACTTGTAAGATTAATGAATTAGTTCTGCCATTGACAGTATTTCAAAGAAACAAAACCACACTTCTTAAGCACATTGATATGAAAATATTTTCAAACACACTTAGAACAATGATGTAACCCCTCACAGATACATTAAGCCTCCTACTGCCTGGATACAATGAATAGACAAACCATCCCTATGCCTTTTCTGAAGGATTTGGAACTCACCTGCTCCTCTGAAACACAGCCACACCTAACCTAAATCTCCAAGAAAGTTTTCCTGAGTCCATGACCAGATGGAAAACATCATTCAACCCAGAATACCTTTATTACAAATCCCCTATTTCACATACTTGCAACATTAAGAACCTTCACTCTTAACAATCCAACTCTTTTCTCCTATAACAGCTGTGATATTGCTGCTGTTCAGTGGCACTCTCACCAAGTTCTAGCTGGACACAACCAGCTTCTCTGACTCGCTGAAGAACTGAGCTTTCAAGCTGAAGAAGAAGCTGAAGCTGAATAGAAGTTTTCTATTCAATTTCATATTATAGTTCTCTGCACTTGTTACTAGAATTCTCGCTTTTAAAAATACATCACACTTACCTGTGTCCACAACTCTTTCAGAAGAGATATTCAATGCAAACACAAACATTTTCATGATCTGCTTTGTTTTAGTATCTAAGGACATACCTACACCCTCGTCATCAAATACATTCAGCTTTTGAAATTAAAACTTAGCTGAAAATTTGTTCTCACCAGGAGAAAGAAATCCTTTCAGTGAAGCAAGGCTCTCTCCAATCTTTTCAAAGTCAGGCATAAGTTTGGCAAGGTCATCTGCATCAGGGAGGGCTTTGAGAAGTTTTTCTAGGAAAACAGTACAACAGTTAGTGAGTTGGGCTTTTTTCTATTATTTTTGGAAAAAAAAAAAGTCTTAGGCTATAAAACCTAGCAACTGCTTCAGGATATGGCTTTGAAAATTTTTTTTTAAACAAGTATGAAGAAGTTTCTCTCCACGTGCACCTCCCCCCACTACTGTTGGGAAAGACTATCAGATCTGAAAAACCACTTGCTTTTTTAGACTTTGAACTTCCTGATAAGTTGGCTGCCTCAGGTACTTTATAATTGCTGAAAACTTATTGCTACATTTTACCACATTTCATACATTATCCTTTCACTTACTTTGTAATGTTTTAAATGGATGTTTTAAAATTACTGTAACTGAAAACTGTACTGAAATTGTAACTATGCTCATGTCTTGAATCTTTTCAGAAAAGCTTAGTTTTCAATTTCATAAACAAGCCAATTTTGTGATCCTTAAAATAAAAATCATTACCTTTAAAGCACTATAAAAATGTAGTGTCCATTTGCAGTAAGGACAAGAAAAACTTGTATCAGTTTTCAATCTCTGCATCTACCTATGCAATTCTCACACATGGCATATCAAGGCTGGAAGTAAACATCTATAAATCCCTCCCACTCCAAAGCATTCTACCATTCTATGCAGTAAAATCTTCTTTTTTTTTTTTTTTAAAGATCATCACATTTCTACCCTGCATACAAAATGTAAGTCAGAGCTTGATTTTCAGATTTCTGTCTTTCATCTAAAAATACACAAAAGCCTCTACTGCAACCTGAAGGCTCAGGAAAGCAAGTCTATATTTTTCACTTTCTTTTCTTCTGTATCTTCAAGATAATTTTGTGGATAGGCAGGTTCGCTATTCTGCATTTTCAACTGGTCTTTTCTCACACATTTTTTTTACTATCTATTTATATCTTCACTTGTAAATCAACCATATAGAAAGAAAAAACTTACTGCATAATACTACCAAAACCTGTGTGAGTCTCTTAGATCATGCCATAACTCTCCTTTCACTAATGGGGCTATATGGCTTTATGAAAGGACCAAGAACATTCTCAAATGAAAGGATGCATTAGGGAATATCCATGCTAAGTAGAGCTTAATTTCTTCTTACAAACACACTGATACAAATTCTTTGGTGAAACACACATCAAACTCCAAAAATAAAAGTCCACTCAAATGACACCTGAAAAGCTACTCCTGGAGTGAGGCCCTGAGGACCTACACTCCTGTGTTAAGTTTTACACATGCCAGTCTTTAGACAGAGAAACATCATGGCTTTGTGATACCGATGTCAACAAGTTCATCAAGCTCCCAAATGAAGTCAGGAACAATCCACTTATAATCCTCGAGATCTGGTATCATGTCCTTCCACTGCTCATAGGTCTGACAGAGAAAGGAGAAAAATCATGGTAGAAATAGAAAAATAGAAAAAAGAAAAGTACATAGAGAAGTGTATGAGCAACTGCTACCTACACATAAAACATACTAACCCAGCATCTTTAGCTATGAGTAGTACTTTGATCTTCTAAGATCTACAGAAATTTCCTAAACAATGTTATCCATATTCACTCATCTTTATTATCATCAGTTAACCAAGCAATGCCACCCCATATTTTTGTGGCTATAACAAGAACTTCAGTTCTGAAGTATGTAATAGCAAAGAAAAAAATGCATAAAGTAGCTTCCAGAGATAAATACCTTCTTAGCTGTGTAGCCACCTCCTACTGCAGATCCTAAGATGAGATAGCGAACTCTGAGAAGCCTAGAGGCCAATCTGGCCAGCCAAAAGTTCCTGTGGGACTGGTACCCATGTTTGACATTCAAAAGTTTTGTTTTGTGAAGGGGAAGACGATTCAGAGAAGAGAGCTGCTGAATGGATATCCTTAGGGGAGGTCTCTGGAACTTTGCACTTGGGTAGTAGGGATGATGTAAACTGCGGGAAACAAGATGCAGGTTTTGAAGCGGTGATTTTCTCTTTATTCCACAGCTGCTGTTCACTAGACTCTGGCAGATGACACTAAAAGAAAGAAATAAAAACTTCAACTGATTTCTTCAACACACCATTAACTCAAAAACCTCTTTAGAAGCAATCCACATTATATTTCAGCTGGTTACACATACTTATTACATCACCTTGAAGACACAATTTCCAGCCACTACTGCTATGCTTATGAGGAAAATAAAAAGCTGCAAACATTGTTAATGGGTACAATATTTCTAGTGGTTACAGACACAAAAGCTTCACTACAAATTCTGAAGTCTGTTATGGATTACATTTAACTTACACACTGCAATAAGGCAAGTAACAGGTGTGGTAAAGCATTGTTTGGGCTAAAGAGTCCACAAAACACTTCCAACATACAAGAAAACATACAAGTTTGGCCTGTCTTATTCTGTAAATAAACTTCTAGAAAACAAGTTAGTAGAGAACTTCCAAACTTTAAAAAAACCCAATACACAGAAAAAAATTCTTTGTAGAATACATTTGTCCTATTTAGGCCACCCATGTACTTAATGACATCTTCCAGTTCCTTTCACTTGCTGTAGTTCTAGGATTACAAGATTATGGTTTTGTCTTGGGTCATGCATAGACAAGATGAGTTGTGGAGGTGGTTGCATCATGTGCATTGATGCTTTCATGAAGGAACTCAGATTTAAGAGGGAAAAGTCTGGAAAATTTGAGTCTGAAAGCAGAGCTCAGCTATGAAAAGCACACATTAAAACACAGGAGCCTAATCAATCCTGCCTATGTTATGCAAACACAGGGTCTGGAATAATTGTGTACTATGAGTGAAATTACAGGTTTGAAATTTTGGAAGTTGAAATGAAACCTTGTCCTTTTTCAGAGTTTCCAATATTATCAAGTGCCTCTACTTCCAAATGGGACAAAAAAAGAAAAGAAATGCTTCATATCACTGAAATGGCAAATTACTAATCCCATAATCCTAAAACATTTAAAATTATCAGAAGAATTTTAACAAGAACAGGTGAATTATTCTTAGTGGAAAATATCACAACACTTTCTAATAACATGCTTTATGATCTATACAGCTCTTTGCCTCAAGATTTTCATGTACTAGAGATGACAAGCACATTCTTAATGTCCAAAGAAATGAAAGACTTTGTCAATAAAAAAGACTTTTAATCCAGAAATTGAGCTTTGGGAAGATAAATTAAAAATCAGAATTCAGACATTTTTCTTTCTTAAAGACCAATTTTGCCAATGATCTAAGTTTAGAAATTTCCTTTAGTGCAATGGAAAGCTCAGTAAAGGAACTCCTGCTCTGCCAGTCCTCATTTCTAAGTCCCTGTGGCTGAGGACTCCCTTTGCTGCCATACTAAACCATCTCTGCAAGGCTGGGCTTTGGCAATATGAAACTTAGAACCTAGAAAGAGATTAATAAGCAGGAACAGAACAATTCCTAAACCACTAAAGCATTTCTCCTCTTGGACATGGAATTACAAAAGGCTCAGAAATTAACTACAAACAGAACCAATACAAAAGTGCCTCCACACTTGGAATGTTTAATTTCCCAGTTTTGAAGCCAGATTTTTAAATCAAGGTGTGAAATCCTGTATGAAGCATGCCAGTGACTGGGCTGTTCATTATTTTGTTTTGCAGTCATTACCATTTCACAGATATTTATTCTTTTCAGCAGAGACCATGTGGTAGCACATACTACAGCAGTCACTCCTTGTTATTCATCTTCACCTAGGCTAAAGGCATTTTGTGCAATATTATGTAACTTTCTTCTCTGTGATTTTTCTTTTAGAAAACATTGTGGTTTATAGCATTGTCTGTGTGCTTAAACTGAAGGGAAAATTGAATTTCATTCTGGCAAAACCTCAATCCACAACTTCCTTTTGAGTGTTATTGCATGTTTCAAACTCAGCTCCTTTACTTACACATCTGAAATCTTATAAATCATTAAAACCCCCACTACTCCTCCATCACACCAAAACTTCCATATTCTATTTCCTCCCTCCTGCTGCTGCTAAGTCTCCTGATGAATACTGACCAAAAACTCACCTTGAGATCTCCAATGAAAAGTACAGCCAGATTGAAAAGGATGGCAGGACAATGCTATTAAATGAGCACTTAATGAGTTCCAAATTTCAAGCCTCTGCTAGGTTGGTTTTAACAATAACAAAAACTGTCCTTCCAGACACGAGTGGCTCTGCCTGATTACAGGCCTGCAACCTGCAACACTGCACTGAGATTATAAATGCCTTATAAAACACAAAATAAGTGGGCGGCTATGCATGTAACTACAAAGCAAACGCAACCCAACAAAATGCATGGTGGCATTTTCTTTCTCCCTCAGCACAAGACAACGCTTATTTTCCTACTGCTGCTCCCAAACAGGGGTTGGAACTAGGTGATCTTCACGTTCCCCTTCCGACCCAAACCATTCCATGACTCTATAAAATTTGCCAAGGAACACCGTGCTGTTATCCACCAGTGCCTGTCACTGCTCCAGCCGGGAATGCTGCAGCAGAACGGTGGCAAACAAGCGGGACGCAAGGCAGCTGCTGGCAGGGACAATGCCTGGACACGAAAGCGGCCGGAGCTCCCCATGGCGAGAATGCGGGAGAAGCAGCCCCCTCTCCTCCTACACGCACCGCCTCCCCCGGCCCCAGGGGAGCCGCAGGCTGGGAGAGCGCCCAGCCCGGGGCGACCAGGCTGCGGCAGCCTCAGGCCCAGCCCTGCGCCACCCGCACCTCGCACCCCACCAACCCGCTGTGCTGCGCCGCCTGCGGCCCGCCGGGGCCCGTCCCGCTTACCAAGCCGCCGCCGCCCGCGTCCGCCACATGGTAAGGGCCGGCAGGGAGCGGGAGCGGCCCGGGAGCCGCAGGAGCGCGGCCGCGCTGAGGGCAAGGGCAGCGGCAGCCGCTTCCGGGCACCGCGGTCCGCGCCGCCCGCCCCGCCGGAAACCGCGCCTCACCGCGCGAAGGTTCCGGGCTCGGCTGCGGAGGAGGAGGGAGGGTTTAGAGGGAGCACCGCGGCGGCTGGGCGGCCGGGAGCGGAGAATGGGGGAGAGCTGGATCTGTAGTGCTTGGAGTAGGGATCCCTGCCCCGGGATCAGGGATCCCGCACCGGGATCAGGGATCCCTCCCCGGGATCAGGGGGCTCTCACACTGGGATCAGGGGTCCCCGGACCGGGATCATGGAGCCCTCACTCTTGGATCAGGACACTCTCACACTCAGATCATCGATCCCCGCACCGGGGGCATGGATCCCTCACACTCGGATAAGGGATTCCCACACCGGGATCATGGAGCCCTCACACTCGGATCACGGATCCCCGCATCGGGATCAGGGGTCCCTCGCACTCAGATCACGGATCCCCGCACCGGCGGCATGGAGCCCTCACACGGCGGTCCTGGATTAGTCACACTTGGGTCATGGATCCCCGCACTGGGATGATGGTTCCCTCACATCGGGGCCATGGGTCCCTCACACTGGGGTTCTGGATCCCCCCACACCCCCGTGATCGCCTCGGGGCCTCATCCCTGTGCCCCTGGCTGCTCTCGGCAGGCCTGGAGAGGGTGCTGAGGGCAGCCCAGCCTGGATAGGGGCACCGGGGGCTCCCACGCTGTTACAGGAAAGATTCTGATGAGTCCCCAGCTGTTGTTGTGCCTGGGGAGTGCATGACATGGGTGGCAGCACTGCCTTGAAAGCTGAAAAACACAAGGTGTTTCCCAGTGGGCTTCTGCGAATTGTTGGGGTTTTTTTCTGTCCACAATGAAGCAGGAGGCAAAGGCAACATCAGAAGAGTTCATCGGCTCTGTCCATGTGCGCTCACACAGGACCACCTCTGTTAAGGTCATTTCTGAGCAGCGCGTGCCACACCTGTCCCTAAAGACCACAGACATTGGAGTGCTCACCTGGCAATGCCAGTGCTTGCTGACTTTAACAGCAAGTATTCCCTTGTGCCTGGTCTGAATCTTTCTTGTAGCATGTCCACAGTGGACAGGGATAATGTTACATTCTCCAGTTACCTGTTTGAAGATTGTTGCCATGACTCTTCTCAGTCTCCTTCTCCTTAGATAGAACAACACTAAGTACCTCTTCCATATTTTATGACTCCTTTGTCATCCTTCTCGGTGCTCTTCTGTAGAATGTCACCAGTTGATTCACAGCTTCCTTTCTGTAATGTGGCCAGAACTGGGTGTCACATGCTGAGAAACAGAAAATGAGATTTGGGGTGCTTTAGAGGTCAGGTTTCTGTTTATACTGTCAGATTTTTCAAAGCAAAATAAATTGCCTAAGGATGACATAATACATATATGTATTTTCAGGACTAGGATAAAAGTTGAGTTGAGGTGAGGCATGTGTTTTTGTTGTTGCCTCTTGCTTGCCTACTTTGTGACTATTTATAAGTTTTAGGGACTATATTTTAATTCCTACTTTGCTTTTATATTTTAGCTTGGCCAATTATTTTTGTAATTTATGTATGATTTTTTAAGACATGTTTCAATTTAAAAATATGAATGATAACACTCCATAGGACATGATAACAAATAACTTTTTATGAATAAATACTATGTAATTCTTACTCCAAACAGTAGAGAGCATCATATTACTAAAGGTTCCAATTCAGGCTGCTTTCTCTCCAGGCAGTGTGAACATGCTTAAGAAAATGAGCAAATGTCACCATCTTCTTTGGTTCTAGATTAATAATTTGATGAATTATTATGACAGATTGTCAGACTCTGGAAATGATGAGTGTTTTGCACCTTTAACCTGTTTTTTCTTCCTTTTCAGTTGTGAAGGTATAAATACTCCTACAAGGGTGTTCTCTAGGAGTGCAGAACACCTCGGAGCTGGAATAAAACTATGAACAGTTAAAAGATTGTATGAGTCTTTATTCTTCCCTGGAAACCCTGCTTTGGTGGGAACTCTGCATCTCTCATCTCTGTGCCAGAGCAACCACGGACCCCTGCTGCACCCTAGTCTGCTACAGGCACTAGAAAGGGCAAAGGTGATGTTTGGGAAAGCAGCAAAAGCTGACCAGGCAGAAAAAGCGTGTGTGACCATCCTGTTTTCCACACCTGGCACCTCCCAAAATAATGAGTCATTTCCCAAAATCATCAGCCTGCCTTAGAAAAGTTACCTTTGCAGTTGTTCCCTGTTTTCGTTTTAGTTTGTACTGTGGCTCTTGTATAACAACTGGTTTTCCCTTTGCTTGGTCTCAGAAGAATAAAATGGTAAGTTGAGAGGCTCAGAGCAAGTTGCAGTGGGAGGAAAGAGAGGGTAGCACTGAAGCTGGGTCTGGAGAGAACCTTCTTCCCTCTTGATCTTGTGCAATAAACCACCCTTACACAGCTTAGTACAGATATATCCTTGTCAGTGCAGCCTCTGGCCTGGGCTCCCTTTGGAGGTGTTTAGGTTTCAAGGCAGAACAACTTGCCTCCAGTGCTTAGCACCAGCATTTTCAAACACATCTGTCCCTGTGCTGGGCATGGGTGCACATCTGTTTGTATTAACTGACCTAATTCCTTCACTTTCTCTTCTCTGTTTCCTGCATTTCTCTGTTTCAGATCCTCTGAGCCTGCCCACTGGAGGATAGGCAGTGCTCTTTCCTGTTGCTTGAGGTCTGGACTTGTACAAGTCCATGCCTCATGGCAGCAAAATGCTGAGGAATAGGAACTAACTTGATACCTCTTGATCTGTTTCAGTCACCCTAGATGTAATGTTTTAGTTTTCTTAACATACTTACTGGAATAACAGGTTTGCCTTTCCTGACCTCACTTCTGAAATATTTCTTGTGTAACTTCTTAAAAAGTAGCAAAGTACAAGGAAATAGTAATAGAATGGGAATGAATCACAAGACTAATCAGCAAATGCAGCCCAAAAAAAAAAAAAAAAAAAAGAGAAAAAAAAGAAGTGGCAAAACTCTCAGTGTTGTTTTCCTGCCAGCTTCCTTTTGGCTCTGATTTAAAGGTCGGAGACTGACATAAGTGGGAAACTCCAGTTTTCCCCAGGAGTGAGTAAATAATCTCAGCAGTGTCTCCCAAAGCTATATGGTGAGGTCAGAAGACATTCTATGAGGATATTCCCAATAATGAATAAAGCTCCTGGTTACAGATCCTATCTGGCTGAATCCTGACACACAGTCAGTGTACAAATCCACCTGCACACACTGGGGACCCTTTTTCCAGTGCCAGAGCTTGATTTATTTTCTACAGCTTATGTGGAGATCACTGCTGGACACTTAGCTCAGACTGGTTGCTAAGAGTGTTAACAACAGCAATGGCTATTTTGTTTCTTATTTGGACACACTCCTGGTCTCCAGTGATTCCATAATCTCTTGAAGAAAAATACTCCCCTCTTGCCCTCCCCTGAAAATTTTGTGCCAGCAGCGCTTGCTTGCACCTACCAGAGTTATGCTCTGGAGTCACATTGTGTCAAACACTTGTAAGACTGAACTTTTTCTTTCTTTCATTTTTGACTGAATTCTGCCTGAATTGCAAAACTGCAACAACAGAATGGAGGGAGGAGGGATAAAGTGTTACCTGCTAACCCCAGAGAGGGAGGAGCTCCCTGCTTCAAACATCATCAGAATTATAAGGAAGGTGTGTACTTAGAGCACTTCCTCAATGTAGAAGTTCAAGCACACTATGCTGAAGACCTGTCCTGAGGGTGCTGTAGAAAGTCTCCAGAGGGTCATTTCATGGGGGAAAATCCTGCCAAGAACCATTATGCACAGCTTAACCAGGGAGAAGAGAATGAGATGGTGAGTTGTGTCTCTGTCTAGGTCTTTCTTAGCTTGAAGCAGGGGGCACGTGTTCTGCAATAAAATGCTACAGACTGTAATTGAATTATTGCTAGCTGGGGTGTTTCCTTGGCAGAAACATACAGTTAGAAAGGGATATGATTTTTTTTTTTTTAGCAGAAAGAAAATAAATTTGATTGTGTCCATTGGATTTAACTGGTTATCCCCTCCAACAGGGGATGATGACTCAACAGATTATTCATGTGGTGTTACAAATCTAGATGGAGATGGTTTAATATGAGCTTGAGGGACGGGCCAGACTGGGATCTCCAACCATTTGACAGCTGGGTCTCCAGGATCAGCTCCAGTTAGAGAACAGGAAACCTTGGCTTTCTCCAAAACATAAAAACACCTGTTATGTTTGCATAAATTACTGACAAATGCAGTCTGTTGAATTGCCAACCCTATCTCAGAAGCTGGGATTCCTAAATACTGAAATACTATATTTCTTTCCAGAGTTTCCCAGGGAGAAATGTGTTTGCATGCATTTTGTAACATCTGGAAATAAGTCCCATGTTTACACCAAATCTCTGGTCTCCTGCATGGCAATGCTGTTAAATAGTAAAGCCAGTAGACAATTGAAGTGAATTCAGTGCTTCTGAGCTGCTTTGGCATTACTGTGTATTATGAGTCAACTATTCACATGGATTCTGTCCCTCTAATAGATTCTGCTGGAGATATCAGATCCATGATGCTGCTGTACAACAACAGTTCTTAGGCATATCTGGTAAATGCAGTCCTTCTCAAAATTCCTGTGCTGCAGAGCCACTGGAGCACTGCTGTGAGTGCTTGCAGGATTTCAATAGTGAAGCTATTGGAACATAGTCACTTCCAAGTTGACACAACTGTTCTCTTTCAGAAATCCTGGAGAAGTCTTCAAATTCTCCTCACCAACATTATTGTTCTAGTGAAAGAGACTGTGTCACGTGCAAACATGGATACCTGTTATCTTGCAAAGAAAAATGTAGATTTTCAGACAGCCCTCTCAGCCATCCAGGGAAGGGGAGATGCCCCATTTTGCGTAATGCAGACCTGGGGAATGCAGCAGAGAGTCACCCAGCAGCACGGAGTGAGCAGTGCAGGAAGCACAAGGCACTGGCTCCCCGGGTGGGGACTAATTAGCTCCGTGCAATGCAGAGCCCGACTGGCTCCGCCGGCCAGTTACTAAACCTGCTGGCAGCGCCCCTCTTCTGGCTCTAGCCCTGGTGCTGATGTGCCACTGCTCCCCAGCTCCAAACAGCTGCTGGGTTTGTGCCTCTGCTCCACCCCGTCCTGTTCTTCTAGGACTATAAACACCTGATGTGCTCTCACTGCTATCGGTGCTGTCTCTAGCAATGCCAGAATTGAGCTGGAGCTAATTAGGTTTAAGTGGATTGCCTGGTGCTGTGTACAGTCACACTGTTGTACCCTGAATGTTCAGTTCCAGCTGTGCACTGCTGGGACATCCAAGCTGTGCTTGTATGGAGCCAGTTATGCCGAAGATGTTTTTATTTCTCACCAGTATCTTACTGAGTCCATGTGTCCTGAATCTGGTGCTCAAGGATCTGTGAATCTGAGGTTTTCCATGCACAGCTACTGTGTGTGCCCAGTGTTGAGTCAGTCTTCACTATGAATCCAGAGTTTCTGGCAGTTGCCATGCTCTCCATGCCTGCAGTGAGTCGGATCAGTGCTCATTCACCTGGGGTTTCCAAATGGAAATTGAAGAAAAAATACTTGTAAAGCACTTGAGTTGAAAATGCAATTAAAACTGGAGCAAATTATGTTAATTTAGGCAGGAATGCATGTGTTTTTGTTACATAGATAAGAGAGAAAAAAAGTATGATATAGAGGAAGATATCCCTGAGGATATATGAGGTACTGTAAGAGACAAGAAAAAAAGCAATGTGTGTATAGAAAACAGAGAACAGCTAATGTGTGTATTTGTGTGAAAGGAAAAAAGAAAGTAGTATGTAAATGAGAGTACTTGTGAAGAAAGAGAAATCTTTAAGTAGAGGAGTGAAGAAGAATATGTGAAGTAAAGAGAAGTTAATTTTTTTAAATTCAAAGCCGTAGAAAATATTTTTTGATGCTGTTTTCAACAGTCAGTTTAATCTACCTGAACTAAATTATTAACAAGAAGTTCCTGACCTTTCAAACAAGATCAGATCTCTAACAGCTGACACTGTGCAAGTGCCAGTTCTTCCAGAGTGGAATAGTTCAAGTAATTTGAAAGAATGTAAGTCATTCACTTGAACTCTGGATGTGCAATGCTTCCTTCTGTGGAACCAGCTGTCCTGTTTGCTGAGGAAAGATGGGGAACTCTAATAAGAGGAAATGCTTTGAAGATTTCTTCTGTTATTTCCATTTCTTTCTTCTGTTATTTCCACTTCTTGGTATAGCTGAGGTGCTAGATAGTCCTGGATTTAAGAGTAATCACTCTGACTTAGGAAATCTAACCTGTATATCCTTGTGTATGTCTTCGGGATTACTTTACAATTGCTGCAGAACATTTGCTTGAATTAAACTTCACTCTTCTGCTATGCAGCTAAAACTTAGCAAAGCGTATTCAGAGCATGAGATAAACTCTTTCTCCGCAATTATTTGTAGTACCAGAAAGATCTTAGTAGTGTGAGAGAACTCTGGGCACAGCAGCTTGCCTCAGAGAGGGCTAATAGTATGCTTCCCTTCGGAAAAATCTGCTTGAAGATTTTGAGAAGAAGTACATTTACTGTATATACTGAATACAAAGAGAAAGTAAAACCACAGCTTTATGCTCTCTGCCAATTTGATGTTCTTCTCTGCACAGCTTGGGAATAATCATTCCCTTTGCACAAAACCTGAAGTGTGAACCTTAAGTCTTGCAGTGCAAAAGATTGTGATAGACTTTGGCAGGCTGCTGCTTTGGGAAGGATTTTCCAGCAGCCTGTCCTAGGCATGTGTTCCCCCATTTCTTGGGCTGAAGGAATGGAAGAACTGCAGTCAATCAACTGGTGCACCCCAGTTTACTGCTGCATCTTGGCAGCTGTCTGCATCCTTTGAGAGGCCACAATTCTGAAGGGAATCTGGTACAGGAATTTTATGTACTTTGAATTTGAAAAATGTAACTGTAAAAATTGAAATAAAATCTGAAATGTACAATCTTGTTGCTAATGGAACAATAGTGAATGTCGCTACTCATTTCAGAGACAGGGACAAACCTCTGATGAAACAGGTTCTGGTTGGTAAGACTGAGTTTCAGTTATTAAATTGCTTGTGAAACTTAGCCAGTCTTTCAAGTCTAATCCTATTAACTGTTGTTATAGCAACAGGTTGCTCATAATAGGGTACCTGGTGTTGGGGTTGCAGAAATATGACCATTCACAGCCACTGTTTAGGTTCCCTGATGGTAGCTACAGGCTTTGTTTTTACCAAAGAAAAAGGTGCTTGAGTTTGTTTGACATTTGCATTTAGATTCTGTTGTGCAGATGACCTGGCAATTAGAGGCAATTTTTATTTTAAACATAAGTAACAAAGACTTGCTGGACACTAGAGTGATAAGCCCCTGAATGCTGGCTTTGTGTGATTGTAAAAGCAGCTAAGAACCTTACTTGCCACTGAGCAGGTCTGGCAGCTTTTTCTGTCCAAAAATCCTGGCTGCTTCTTAGACCCTTCACTCACAAGTCAAACCATTTTGTTACAGTCACTCCTGTGACTGTTGTGAGTCTCAAGAGAAAAGGGATGTTAATAGATGAAGAAACAAAATTTTACTGTACACTACAATTTATTAAAAATTTTTCTATAGAGATGAGATGAAACTGTATACCAGCCAATTCTTTAGATGGTGTTACCTCCTATGAGGAGTCTTACAGATAGCTAATCTTAATTTTATTTTCCACCATTTTCTAGTCTGATGCACTCAAGAACCCAGATTTTTGACTGTGAACTGTTTTATATGCCAAATGCACTCATTTAACTCCAAAAACTTGCTCATGCATTAGAAAAGTTGTCAAGCTGCAAATCTGTATTCATCAGATCCTCTTCAAAAGAAGCATGTCTGCATGAGTGCAACAAAATGAAACACAGCAAAAGTTATTTCCTTAACAACATAAAACTAACCTGACAGACGTGTTCTCGCTGCAGTCGTCTCAGCAGGACTTCTGCCAGCCTTGAAAGTATTGTTTGCCATAGTGGACATGCATTTGCCTGGAGATCTTTGTAGCAGAGGCTGAGTGAATCAAGAATTTCTAAACCCTAATTACTAGAAGTCATTCATGTGCCTAAACAAACCTGCACCATGTGTGTGCCTGTTCCTCCCTTCTTCATGCAGATTGTGGATACCTCTGTTATGGGTCTAATATTCACCTTTTTTGTGGAAGATAATTGTTTTAAGAATTTTTCTAAAGAATTTAATTTTGACTTATCTGATGAGAGAGAAGTTTCTGCTTTAACAAGGAGTTATTCATGTATTTTTTTTTTATGAATGCAGCATTCATTGCTATAATCCTTCCAGCTGAAAGCACAGGGCAAGAAAAAACTCCTCAACCTAACAGAACATTCTGTACTGAAGTTAAGCTTGAAAGGTTCTGGCTCGGAGAACTTTGGCGCAAGTCAAAGTTGGACCTCAGTCTATTTCCCTGCCTAGCTTTACTTCTCAGTGATGTGGCCCAGGTGACCCACTCCAGACATTTCCAAACTGTGGGATATTATTTGCTTTGGCAGTAGATTCCATCATGGACACCCTGATGCATCAGTTAACATCTGATATTTATACTTTCCCAGCTTACTTGTTGTAGAACTCCTAAACAGCTGTATTCAGAAATGTCATACTCATCAAGACATGAACCAACAAACCTGAACGAAAATCTCTGTTCTTATGGCAATTCATGCCCTTGAAGGGTCAGAACAGCTCAATGGAATCCCTCTGTCCATCTGTCTCTCTGTCTGTCTCGGGAAAGTCCCTTGTGAGAAGCAGCAAGATCCAGCACACAGCATAATGAATATCTTAAAGGGCATGTCTTTTCTTCCAAGATGAGCTGTTTTCCTTCTTTCCCTCTCTTCTGTATTTCAAGATGAGGAATACTGATGCATGCTTGGTTCTGGGGAGTGTCTTGCAATCTATGGATTCAAATCACTTTTTGAGTTGAAACTAATCTGGAAAAAAGGCCTTAAAATATATGCTGGCATAGGGGGACTCAGATACATATCTTCATATATTGGTGTGTGGTTTCCTTGGCAAAAATTCCGAGTAATACAGTTTGCTCTAGTTTTTTGGTGGTTGCTGTGTCAGACTTGGGAAACCATTGAATATTTCAGTGAAGAAGACTGCCAAGAGATGATGATCCCAAATGACTGCCAAACATAGGCAGAGCATTCACCCTCTCTCTTCTTAATTCTATTAGTATAGCATTATTGACTCCTCAGACATGGGGTGTAAGACACAAAAACTGAAAATTAAAGGAGTGATTCACTGGCAGAAGCTAGATGCACATGGCAGCAATCCTGCTCTTCCCCACCCTGATATTCATGCCCATCCCAGTTTGAAAATACTATTCCAGTTATTCCAGGTCCAGTGATATACTGAAGGAAGTCCGAAGGCGTGTTCTTTTAACAGTTCTTCCCTTAGGTGTCTCTGTCTCCTTGGGAGATCCTTTGCCTCGCTTACAAGCTGTGAAGCCTGGATCCAAGCTAGTAAGCAATCTGGATCCTGCTGGTAAGCATTTGCTGTGAAGAGTAAATTCACATTGTCCTGTGTATTATGCTATGTGTGGGTGCTGACACTATTTCTTTAACCCTTTTGGTCAGGTTATATCTAGAGAGAGTTGAATGGAGACTCTTTACCTAGTTATAGAAACATGTGAATATTAATTGCAAAACTGCCACACCAACTGCCTCCTAGCAAACTTGCCTGTTTGCTGTCCTCCATGGGCTTTCTTCTATCTGCTGCAGAGTTGTCTTATTATCTTGGCTGCTCAGAGATTATGGAAGCCTTCGAAAATGCAGTGTGCTTATCTCACAGGTGGTATGGCTACTTTCCTGTGTTGTTTACCATAATTTTTCCTCACAGTTGCCAATTTCTTCCCCTTAGAAACCTCTTGGATATTGCCTAGGATGACAGAGTCTGTCTTTTGGAGAATGCCACAGAGCAGGTGTGCCAAGGCAGCATGTGGAACCACTGGGCAGGGCCTGCATTTCACATAACAAGCAAAGACTCCAGCACAGAACCAGGAATTATGCATTAGTCATCCTTACAATTACATTGCCTTCTCTTCTCACCTTATAAATGGATCTTGCAATATCTGTGGCTGCAGATATCTGATCCTCAGAAGCAGATTATGCAGTTGCTGCGGATATACTCAGAAGAAGGAATTGAAGAACCTTAACCCTTATGCCAGCAAATTCTCCTGGTCACCTGATGTAATTGCAGCCATGGAATCTCCCATCTTAGCTTAGGCTGCATCTTCTCTATAAAGGTGCTGTATATGTTTGGTTTCACATTTACTGAGTCCCTGCTAGCAGTACTGAGAGGAAATTTGGCCATGGTACCCAGACCTGCAGCTCTTAAAATGTAATGCTGACAGACATGTTTGGGGCAAGTCACCTGACTGTAACAATTTCCCCAGCTTTAAAAATGAAATAATAATACCTACTCATATAACTAAAATGAGTTGCTTCCTTTGGCCTTCTGACATATAAAGCATTCTGCAAGGATTCATTAGATGTTCTTTCTAATAGTTGTTATTATTACTATTATTGTTATTATTATCATCATCATCATCATCATCATCATCATTAGCTGTCAGGCCAATGGCACATTGACAAGCTCCAAAATCCCCATACTGGAGCTGTCATGGAAGAGGGTAACAGCTCCAAAAGCTGTGTCTGTGCCAAGTTGTGCACAGCAGCTCCAGCTGGTGCAGGCACACAGTGTTATTCACCACCAAGCAGAGACATTGGGTGAGTGTCTGAAGTGCATTAGTGCAGATCACTGCTAGAGCAGTGATCACTTCTAAGGCAGCAGCTCTGCACTGGTCATTCACCATCTACTTAAGCTCTTCAGCTGTCTGACCCTTAAAAAAGCTGATGGTCAAATCTGAATTCCTGAGTTGGATTAAAGGTTTAAAGCTCTCTATTTTGTTGTCATTCCTGTTCATGTACAGACAAAATAATGTTTCATGCCGAGTTTCACAACTACATAAGAATAGTGGTCAGGTTACAGCAATCTGGATTTTGTGAAGGTGGATGAAAATTCTCTTGAAGATGCAAATTTTTTGTAATCGTGCTTAGGATACCTAAAGTAGCCAAATACAAGTTCTATGGCTTGTTTTTCACAGTACCATACCTAACAGTAGCTATGGCTGAGCAGGGAGTGACAGGAAGGTGTAGTATTCCAGGCATTTCTCTAGGAGAAATAGTAATAATTTTTGTCTTCTTTTTGCTGTACAGGAGATATTTGGCTACAAAACTCAAGGCTGCCGAAGGGCCTTGTGCATTGCTGGGTTCATCTTGTCCTGTGGGGCTCTGAGGCTGCTGTTTTACTGGAAGCCAGAGTGGGATGTGTGGATAAACTGCATCCGATGCAGCTTGGAAGAAGCTGATATTGTTCTGCTTAGAACAACGGTAGGTGCCTACTTTAATCTTTTAATTAGTCCCTAGTAGGTGGCTATTTGGAAGGTGAGTTAACTGTAAGGTATCCAGTTGGCTGAAATCTCTTACATTGCTGGTTTCCTGCAATAATATCTTATGTGCACCATCGTTGATCTAAAGAACTTCAAAATATCCCACAAATTATGTGTATGGTGATCATGGGAATGGAGTGTAACAGCTGATCAGACAAAGTGAAAGACTTTGGGCTGATAAAACCCGTAATATCTGTGGTTTCAAGACTGTTCTCAGTCCTTCCTCCCTTCTATCATCCCTGTGCTTTCTACTTTGTAGCCTTGTGCTCCAGATTCTAAAGCACCTGTTTGTTTGGCAGTATCCAGCAGGTCCCATTTCCCTCACTTGGCTGTTCTGGCAAAGATGTCGCTCTCTGCCAAAATTCATCTACTGGGCCAAATTAAAGATTTGTCTAGCAGCGTCCCAGCAGTGTCCAAGTGTGTCATGAGGGATCAGTACACAGAAGAGGCCAAGCCTACACTGCTTGTTTTCTTGGCTCTGTGTTTCCATTTCCCACAGCCTTTCCCCATGTCCAATAAGCTTGCAATCCTGCAGTTAATGCTTTCAGAGCTGGCACATTTTGCTGTAGTTTCCTGATACAGGTCACTCCTGTTGAGGGCTGTACTGAAGCACTGCAACATATGAAAACCCTTGGTTTTATTTCATGGAAGCTACTGCAACACTAAAGAAATAAACTGAGACTTGGGTCTGAATACCAGCTGAGCCTGAATACTCCAGGAGCTGGCAGAGTTGGTTTACTTCCAGAAATTTGATTTGTTCTGCTTCAAAGATTTCTGAACAATGGCATTTTCAATGTTTGCAATTGCAAAACGGATCACTTACTGCTTCTGTGTTTGAGCCGCCTTCTTAAATAAGCACAGCAGCATGTAGCTAAAACCCCAGGTTTTGAAAATCACAGATCTGCCTATTGAATACTTTATAATGAAACAATCTGCATCCTTATAGTCTGGGGGTATGTTTTTTCTTTTATTAAAAACATCATATTAGGCTTAATATCCCTTCTTAATCTTCAATTCAGTTTGCATTTTTAATTACCTGTTCTTGTGTGTAATTATAAAAAGATGTGCCATGCCAAGCACTTTTCAAATAAATGAGTTTTTAAATGATCCTTTGTGTAATTAAACAGCAATTGGATCATATTGTATGTTCTTGTTATCAAGAAGCTTTCTCAAATGTGCTCTAAGTGTTTGAAAATTTAAGATTTCCTTCATAATCATTTGTGTTAAAATGACAGTTTTGTTTTGTTGTGCTACATTATGATTATATCAGTTCTCAAATGTGATGGCTACTGCTAATGAGGATACAAGTAATCTCATCAGCTTGATCCTTGGAATTATCTTTTGCTTCACATAAAACCTTAATTCTGAAGTTATCATTATCTCTGCATTTGCAATATAAGAGCCTATTAACTCTCTTTGGTTATTGAATTTTGATTCACTTTAGTTCAAATGATGAGCACCTGTGTTATTCACTGGTTCCCATCTCAATCTGCATCCCAATGTCTACACATTCTGAAATCTAAATTCAAGATAAATATCAGAAAATAAATGTTATTCTACTCAAAAGACCAGTTTAAGAAGAAAAACGGGCAAATAAGATATATAAAGTTATTAAAGTTCTTTTTTTAACAATTAAATTGTTCCAAAGGGCTCATATTTGGTACAGAAATCTTTTTTACTCTTCCCTTTTCTGATTAAAGTTTCATAACTGCAAAACTGCTCACACACAGGATGTAAGTCAGTCTCATGGTTGGCCTTAATGCATGTAGTTCAGTGTTTGGGGCTGAAACTTAGCATGGGGCTGCTCAATTCAGTAGTTCCTCTAATCTCTCAGAGTGTGCTACCAACCCTTGTCATCAGGCAGTTCTAATGTTCAACTTGCTTTATAAAAAAAGTGAAGGTCATGAACTCAGTTTGTGGTAAAAGCTTGTCTAAGGTGCCATAAGTGTTGACACTTCCAATGAAGTGTTAACTCAGGAGTGGCTGTAAAGGCACTGGCACTAAACATCCATTTTGCAGCACAGCACTGTGTTCCTTTTGATCTTCCCTTTACAGCACGGTCACTGCATCTCAGATTGCCCTTTGCTGTTTGCCTGCCCTAGATCTTGACCTGGGTGTTCACATTCCATCCTTATCAGCCACACACCAGACCTGTGGTCACTGAAGTGTTTGCAGTACTCACATTTTGACAGGGCAGTGGTTCTGTTCCTATTCTAATGATTTTTCTCTAAATCACAAGTGTTGGGAGGCTTCTGTTGGCTAATCCTTAAAAATAGCCAGAGTAGTACTCTAGAAAGGCTGCTGTAATCATTGACTCCAAGGTGAAAGTGAATTTGGTCTGTGTTTGGGGCAAATTGTGACATTTCTCTTCTATACCCACTTAGGATGATTTTCGGACTTATTCTCGTAAGACTGTGACTTGGATCTCTGTGTCTGCATTTATCAAAAGCAGATCAGACTATCCAGCCACTGAGGAAGACTCAATCTTCAGCAAAGCTGTAATGAAGCCAAGTTTGCTAGTAAGTAAAGTATTCCCTGCAGCATCTGGGAGATGATGGCAAATCTCAGCCATGCTTCATGGAGTAAAATGCATACGTGCTGCATATGTGAAACATATGCAGCTAAGAATCTTGCAGCTTGAGGAACACAGTGAGCTGTGGAAAAAGAAAAGAACTGTATTCAACTGTACTCACCTCTGAAAAAGTCTTATTCTGACAGGGGTTTTGAAATGAGAATTCTCACAATTTCTGAGAGAAAACCTATGTTATAAGTAGGAGAGCTTCAGGAGACTGGGGTTTGCAGAGGAGAATCAGTTCCAAATTAAAAAAAAAAAAAAAACATTTTTGGCATAGGAAACAGGGAATTTAGAGGTGACTGTGTGTCTGAAAGGAGACTGTGCAGAACAGAATGCAGTTGCCCCAGTAACATGAAAGCAGGGATTAATTCCGATAGGGAATAGAACAGAAAAGAGTCTGAGCTGGATCAGTATTTCCAGAAATGTTTCATCGACACATTTTGCTTCTTTCCCTTTGTATGCACCAATTTCTTCTTGAAAGTGCATTTGCTGGAGTCGGGTTAACAGGAGTCAGGATTAGGAAGAGTCAGGAACAGTTGACCGGAGTCGGGTTAACTGTTAATAGTTCTTGCAAAAATGTATCCTGGTCTCTGCCAGTCCCATAGATTTGAGATCTCGCTGAGACACTGGGGGGAAGGTAGATGATGGATCTACCCAACGTAATTATCCCATGTCTAAAACATGTACTAGACAGTTCAGCTATGTGCCTTGCTTAGCATTACATGTTAAGTTTGTGTGAGCAATAGGAATGCAAAATGATACATTTGCTAAATCTGGCTCTTGATTATAGATACTAGAGCACTGCACTGAGGCATCCAGTAAAGAGCTATTTTCCCTTTCAGGAAATAAATTTATGACTTACTATAATTACTTTTTATATCTACAACAATTTTAAGTAAATATTTTCAATATAAACCTAACTTTAGCTGAGCAAAACTTGTTGCTATTTCTACTGTGGACATATATTAATGTACATAGGAAAGTTTAGTGCCAACTAATTTAATCAACTGGCACAATATGAAAAAAGTGGAGACAGGTCTGTAACATTCTTTTGAGGATCAAATTAGTAACAAAAAAAGGCCAAATATAGCCTCAAATAATAGGTCCTTTGAACACCACTTTCATATCAATCAAAACATCTAGATAGAAAGGACCAGATTTCAAAGCAGCAAAGAGAGAACAATTTATTCCTTCCCTAGCCATTCAAAAACCCCTGCTTATCATTCAATTTCAAAGTGTTTTTTCCATTTAAGCTACCTGAGTGCACAGTGTTCTGTAGTGCCCAAGAGCTGTCCAAGGACCTCTTCCGACAGGGAGCTGAGTCTCTTGCTTCCACTCCAGTTGTTAGCATTGCAGATATTGCAGCTCCTACTGCATGAAATCCTAACTTCAGATTTCTTGTTAAGTTAATGACTGTGGTTATAGCTCCATTTTGAGTTGGTGGATGAGCTGAGTCTAGATTTCATTGGCCTATAATAACACTTATTGCTCTGGGCAGGGAGAGTTCCCTGGAGCTGATTTCTTTATCACTCATGTGTACAGGTGTATATCCCTGCCTTCTACCAGCTGATAGTAAGTGCCATTATCTCTAATAGGCTTTGTTATTGTTGTGCTAGACAGGACAGACTCCTCTTGCAAGTTATAAATGACAGCGTGTGCTCCTAATGGATAACTGCTCTGCAAGGGCTTAGCATTAGCAGTGACTCAGTATCCTGGGATGGCCTTTCTTGTCTGTTGGCACATCTGTTTAGCTGAAAGACTCAGCACCATGCTTGGAAATAGCCCAAAGCTCCCTGCTTTCCCCAAAACTAGACAGAAGATAAGAAAGCTGTTGGCTTTTTCAGCTGCTTGTGTAGGCACCATGGCATCAGTGATCTCTAACATTCATTCTGTGAGATCAGAGTGAAGATTATTCCTTTTTTCAGAAAGAAAACTGCTTTGTACTTGCTTGACCTAAAGATCTGTAAAGCTTTCTGGAACCCGTACTGTTCCCCAGTTATAGATTGGGGATCCCAATCTAGAATTCATCTAGGGTTCAGTGAATGCAGTCCTGTCTTCTCTCCCACCTTGCCCCCATAAAATTTCCCTGATCTGTACTTGACCCCAGTGAGAATGCCCAGCTGAGCTCTGTGAGCAAGTCTCAGAGTATTTTTGATTGTTGTGTTGCATGCTTTGTTGTCCCTGTCTTGTTTTCCAGGTGAAAACTATCCAAGTGCAAAAAATCCGCTATGTCTGGAATGACTGTGCAAAACAGTTCCAGAAAGTTGGGTGAGTTCACTGCACTGGTTGCACAAGTCTCTGAAGGAGTCAATTGTCTTTGTGAATAGCATCCTAAGGAACATTCTCCCTTTCTATTTTAGAGTCCTAGAAGATCACTACACTTGCTCAGCTATACATGATAAATTTGGTTCTGGTCTCACCTGCAATGAACAGAATGTCAGGTACTCATTGTAAAACATGAACACCCAACATATGGATTTCAAATATATGTAAATTTGATCTGTTGGTGCACTTCCCATGAGTTTTTTGTGTATTTATTAATATGCACATAATTTTAGATGAAACAGCCGTGCATGGAAATATTGAATGAAAAAGGCTAGAGAATGTTGTTTACTCCTTGTCAAAGTTTTTGAAGTTTCTCAGTATTTGTCACTGTTATTGTTCTCAATCAGGAAATAATTGTGTTCTGTAACTAACTTTAAGCAGTTCTTATTTGGAGTAAGAGAAAGTCTCTGTGGAAGAGTGCAGATAAGTTGTGTGTTTGCTTCTTCAGTGGAGCTCCAAATCAACTAGTTCTAGTCATTGAACTTATTCTCATAAACTACTGTGTTATTAAGCGAGTTACAGAACATGTGTTTATGAAATAGAGAAATAAATAATCTTCAGTTGATTGAATACTGAAAATCCAGGTCCTGATCTTAGCTCATGTCAAATCTTACATTCCAATCATTCTTAACTTTTTGCAAAATTATTTGGGTTTGGATCATTTAGTTTTAGATGCAGAATTCCTTTGTTTATCGTCTCTCAAAGTAATCAAATGTATGATGGAAACATTTGCCTAATAGGTTGTGTTGCACTTCTTGTGTGCATAAGTAAATGTCACTGGTACAGCCATCTTTTCTGATGTAAGCACTGTAGGGATATTTAAATTTCTTTTCTTGAAAAAATATCCTCCCAGCCTTTAAACTGGAATCAAAAGATGCTCTCAGGACTACTGAAATCTGTATTTTCTTGAGCAAGTGACACTGTCACTATTTTATCTGTAAGTGATGTATCTTTATTCCATACAGGAGAGTTATCTGTGGGCCAAACACTATTGATGTTCCAGTGATCCCTATTTGGAAACTACTCATCAAAGAGGTTAAGCATTTCTATTGCTTTTATTCTAAGCTGCTTGGGAGGCCATATGTGCATATAATTGATTCTATATCTGATTTAACTTCCCACTACTCACTCTTCAAACACATTTCATTTTCAAATCCTGTTGAAAGCTGTTCTATTAAATCATCATAAATTCCTTCATTCTCCCTTTTTCCTATCCTCCATCTCCTTACCTGTGTGTCTGCTTGGTATTTCTATGTATCTGTGTCCTGGGAGCTCATTCTGTTTGCCTGCTGAGGGCCATTGGAGGTTTCCAAGCTGCACTGGAGATCAAACCTTCCAGACAATGGCTGTCTCTTAATTAACAGAGGTTAAGTGAACAGCTGTACCTGGTACATGCCTATAGCTGCAGAGAGCTCCAATGAGCTCATCATTTTGGGCACAGCACCACACAAAGCACCAATATCTCTTTCAAACAGCCTATAGGTGGCCTAAACAGGATGTTTGTGGCAGTGTGCTTATGGAATGTGAGCACCATGCTCACAGCACAATCTGCTCTTCTCTCACCTTTGTTACATTTCTTGTAAGAAGCAAACAAAACAAGGATGGGACTGAGTCATTCACATTCCAAGTAATATCCTATTGGTCCATATTATTTGTCCCTTCAGTCAGATGAAGATGGTCCAATCTGATTAGACTAAAGTGACTACTGAGAAAATTACTAAGGGAGTCAGAAGTCACAATACTTAATGTCTTTTATTCCAGACGTTTTCTAACAGGTTGGACTGTCTGAGTATATTTGGGCCATTTAAATGTGGCCAGCTCTTTACCACTGCTGTCTCTCCAAACAGGTCCTAAATCCATTTTACGTGTTCCAGCTGTTTAGTGTGTGTCTGTGGTTTGCTGAAGATTACATGGAGTATGCCATTGCCATCATATTCATGTCTCTCCTCTCAATATTTTTGACCGTATATGATCTTAGAAAGGTGAGACACCTCACATTTTCCACAAGGCAGATTTACTTTTAATGTCTGGGGCAGGCCAGCATGCTACAACATGTACACAGAGCTACAAGACTTACTCAGAGGTTTAGTCTTGTGACATTGTGTAGCAGCAGGTGCAATGGCCTGGCCTCCTAGTCATCATAATCTCTGTGTGGTACCTTACCCACATCCTCCCTTCCCCATTCCAGTGCTTCACCTGGTAACATTTTGTTACATTCTCTGTAATTAGGGTGGGGGATTTCTTTCTCTCTGGTGGTTTAGTTCCTGGTAGGGCTGGAGCCCAGTTTCTGAAGGCTCTCATAACCACAAATAACAGAAGGAAGTGATTGTTAGTGGACAAATTGCATCATGTAAGTAAGATGTAACATTTTGTTTGTTCTTCTTTAATTTATAGCAATCCATTAAACTGCACAAACTGGTTGAGTCTCATAACAGCATCATGGTCACTGTCTGCAGAAATAAGGAAGGTGACTCCTCTTTACTTCTTTTTTATAATGTGCTTTGTTTCTATAGCAATTTCCATAAAGTATGTATAGTAACAGATTTATTCTAAAGTGGTTTTCATCTGTTTCTCAGCTCAGTTAACTCACTTCTGCGCATAGAGTTAATTTGAGTTGGAAATGCATTGTGCCATATCAAACATATTAATAATTGAGTGCAGCCTTAGATGAAAATTGTCAGGAAAACGAAGTAATTTTTCTTAAAGCAGTGCTGATATAGCCAACAACATACCCATTAAACGGCTGTGAGTCCACCTAATTGCTCCATGCAAAGTCTGTTCATTGTAAAGGTATCTAGAGCACAATCCAAAGAGATGAAGACAAATAAAGAAATTTAGATCCAAGGCTCTTCAGTTAGGTCAGTGAAATGGAACAGTAACCAGTGGTTGGGATCCTGGGTAGATAAGGAGGAATTCTACAATTGGAACTGATGCCTAGGCATTTCTTAAATATTGGAGGTTGTATACATAGGTCCTACTCTGCTCCTTTGTTTAATAGCCATTACAAAGAATTCTATTTAGCAATTAGTTCCTTGTATTTTTCCCCCTTGCTACAGAGAAATATATGAAGCACAAAGTTTGCACTACTTTTCATTTTCAGGTTTCCAAGAGTTGGAATCACACTATCTTGTTCCTGGAGATTTGCTGATTTTGAAAGAGGGCAAAACCCTTTTGCCTTGTGATGCCATCCTGGTCAGCGGGCAGTGCACTGTAAATGAAAGCATGCTGACAGGTACAGCCATCCCTCTCAGGTTTGCCACCTGAACACCATCATTGCCCCATGGCTTCAGCCAGTGACACAGGACAGACAGAGTTATCATGCACACCCCTTTCTGTGAGACAGTCCATAGCTGGCTGAGAAGGTGATTCTTTTGGTTCCATATAATAGAGTTTGAATTGTTGTTAATTGTCTAAAGACTTTAGGAAGGGCAATTTATCCTTTCCTACCTTCATGGGGTGCAACATTTAGGAAGAGGTGATCTGATTAGAAGGGAAAGAGTGGACAGTGAAGAGGAGTGAGCAGAACAGGAGAAGAAAATGGATATGAAGCAAAGTTGTTCCTACACAGGGCCCACGGTCCACTCTGGCTGCAGGGTTTTCTGTCACTTACTGGATGTCTCATTGCTGCAACATCTCCTGTGGAGTGTCTGTTTAGCCCTCCAGACACTTAGTCTCACATTCCTGTGATAGCAGTGGAGGACACACCAGGTGGGAGAGGTTACTGGAAAGCAGGATTTTTGGTGCAGGAGGAGGTCACAGTTCCATTTCTTGTCTTTAAATTTGGTCTTGGTCTGAATCAAACTGAAACTGACAGTTCTGAAATTTCATGTAAATGAGAAATTCCAGAAACACATTTCATTTAGAAAACTTCAGCTGTCACAAAACATTTCTCCTTCACCTTACTGTCTGGCATAAATAGGCTATTTGTCACCTGTCAAGCACTGAGCTCAAGGCTCTCCTTTTACTAGAGAGGGAGAATAGGGGATATCATGTTCCCATCTGCTTGAGGGAATGTGTAGTGACCTGCACATGAGGTTCAAATTAGGTGAACAACTTGTGGCCATTCAAAGGTAGTCATGCAATATCAGTTCAGGCCTCTTTTCAAGCCTCTACATCTACAGTCAGGGTTTGGAGTCCTTGGACTGCTTTCAGTTCTCAGACTTACTGAAGTTAAGCTGTACTGATGCAGAGGAAAACTCTTCTGTGGCAGTCTATTCATTTCCTAGGCTTTAAGCTCTATTCACTCTGAAGATGTCAAAATATAAAAATAAAATTTCTGTGAACTGGTTTCTCTAGTAAATACCTTTAACTTACCATCTAGATGTCTGGGTGCTTATTTGAAAGTCAGCAGGCTGTTATTAAGTGTACTGCAGTTTTCCTCATCTGAACTTATCTTCCCTAGGAGAAAGTATTCCTGTAACAAAGATCCACCTACCACAAGCTGATAATTTGAAGCCCTGGAGAGTGTACTGTGCAGAGGATTACAGAAAACATGTCCTCTTCTGTGGAACAGAGGTCATCCAGACCAAGGCAGATGACAGAGGAGTAGTGAAAGCTGTGGTGCTGCAGACTGGTCAGTCAAAACTTGAGTTCACTTTTCCTTCCATGATTTTTTCCACTGGAACAGTCTGACAAAGTGTCAAATCACATTAAGTTAAAGGCACTGATCCATATTTACAACAGACAGATGGAGAATCATTATCCTGGGCTGGGCTAAGTTATAATGCTTTGTTTCTTTTTGCTTGGCATAACTTCTAAAAAACTGCCAGCATGTAATTACAAAGAAGAATTTTGCTTTGCTTCTAAGACATTGAGAAAATCCTTCCCCCTAAGGAAGATAGGAAAAAAATCCTTCCCCCCCTAAGACAAAAATAACTCCTTTCTAAGGTCACATACACTAAAATGAAACACCTGGGCCTTCTTTCATAAGTTGCAGAAATTATGAATAATTTTGAAGCCCCCCATTCTTTGCAGAGAATTAAAATAAATATTTTCCCCTTGGAATGACTTGTCTTTCCAGGTTTCAACACAGCCAAGGGGGATCTGGTGAGATCCATTCTCTACCCTAAACCCATGAACTTCAAGCTATACAGGGATGCCCTCCGGTTCCTGATGTGCCTCATAGCATTTGCAGCCATTGGAATGATCTACACAGTGTGTGTATTTGCACTTAATGGGGTGAGTTATTAATGCAGGAGAAATGGTTCACCTGAAACCCTTTTAAAACAGTTCACTCATTCTCGTGCATCAAAGTCAATGGGAGAACAGTTATACACTGTAAACAGTAGTTCTGGAAATTTTAAAGCCTAATTGATTTAGAGCATTTTCAGAAGCTTTCAAGAAATCATTTCATGCCATGATAATTATCTGCCAATGTAAAGTCCAAGTCATGAGTTGTAAGGTTGATTCTATAATTCAGCTTTTGAATAATTTTTCTCCTGAGGCATAATCTACAATCAGTTGGCTCAGAAGATTATTTCCCCTTAGGATATCAAACAAAGTGTGTTTAAGAACATATTCTTGTGTCTGCTTTGCAGTTTTTCCTTTTTTTTTTAAATTTAACTTCCCCATTGTAATATGTAAAATACATGCTGATGCTATCTCAATTGCTGAAATTGTCTTGTCAATCTTTTAAGCCTGAATCACAGGATGTACTAAATGCTTTCTCTTCTGTGAGGGTTTATCTAAAGGTGGGTGGTAAGTACTTCATTCTAACATAAAATAGATACAAAATATGATCAAACTGGTGTATTCTGTGGTCTGAGACAATATCAATGAAGGGAGAACCAGAGCATGACAGAAATTCAGCACATCAAACACAGCATGATTTTTGGTCAAAGTCCCAAGCTCAGAAGTAGTAATAGTAGATCTCTATGATGGTTTGCAAGTACTTCTGAACTGCAAATGTGCTTCAGTTTGCAGTGTCTCGGTCCTGGGACCCCAATTTGAAAAGCATTCAATTCTTTAGCATTCCCATCAACTGCCCAGAATAACTGTGTCCACACTCAGCATCCTGGCAGTCGGTTTTACACTGACCCCTAAGCTCCCAAATTATAGATTGCTTTTACAAAGGTAACTGTTACTTCCATGTCTGTTCCTGCAGGTAAAAGCATTTTTCTTTCACAACTCCTAGAACATAAGGTCAGAAGAAATCATTAGCTCATACATTCTGCCCTCATTTTCAGCACCATCCCATATGTCTCACCTGTCACCTTAACACGGAGTCCAGAGCTGTGCCTATAGGCATTTGGACAAATGCCCATATAAATAGCAGATTCCTGTATGCTGTGTCATGGGAAAATAGGTTTGACTGCGGGTGCAATGATCTAGCTGGCATGTTTGAACACATGCGTTTTGGAGGAGGCTGTGAACCTGGCAGGTTTGTTTGCATAGAGAATGGATGAGGGCCTGGAGGCTGCCCTTAAGCAGTGATGAGGCTTTAAAGCCCCTGGTTAAATCAAGCCTATTAATCTCTTATGGAGATGAATATGTGGTGAACCACAAGCAGAAAACAGCACAGCCTGGAGCACCTGCAGAGGAGGGGAGGAGCAATGAAGTGGGCTCAGTGCAAGCAGCACTTCTTGCCACTCTCTTCCTGATAACTGTCCTTGTTATTATGTCAGGAGGAGACAGGAGAAGTGGTGAAGAAGGCTTTGGATGTTATCACTATTGCTGTCCCACCAGCTCTGCCAGCTGCCTTGACAACAGGAATCATTTATACCCAGCAGAGGTTGAAGAAAAAGGGCATCTTTTGCATCAGCCCACAGAGGATCAACGTGTGTGGACAGCTGAACCTTGTCTGCTTTGACAAAGTAATGGCTGTGTGGTGGTTATGCCCTCATTGGTGATGGAGCTATGCTGGGAGTGGGAGGCTGGGGTTTGATGAGCATTTCTATTGTATTTTAGAAACAAAATGACCAGTGCTGTGTACTTCAGTTCTTGTCTGAACAGAAGCTGTGGCAATTTCTTGTTTTCCTTGTAATCTAGGAATTGTCTGGTAGCCCTTTTACTCTGCACTGGACAGTAACTTCTTAAAATAATTCTTGTTTTTCATTTCTATTGGAGCTCTTATGTGGGAAGTTAATTTTAATGTACATTTTAACTTAGACTGGCACCTTAACAGAAGATGGCCTGGATCTTTGGGGCTTGCTGCCCTCTGAAAGAAACTGGTAAGGCTCCTTGACACACCAGTGGCATCTAAATTTGCTTAGTGATTGGATTCTTCTACTAGACAAAGGACCAAATCTGGAAGACAGTTATTGTTAAACAGTTAAGCAGTTGAAGTTCCCCATGTTTAGATTTTAAATTTCTTTTCTATATCCTCTGGAAAATGAATTGTTTGCCTTGTCCTAGGGGTCCTGCTCCAGATGAAAAGATACAGCCACTGTTGCCAGCATTTGGCACAGTGTGTCTGGGCAGACAGTGTTCAGTTGAAAACCTGGGTTAGATCTCAAACTGCAGTGTAACCCCAACCCTTTATGACAGGAAGTCACTCTTACCCACAAGGTTGATACTCTGTTTTTTTCAGTGGCCTTGATGTTGCCCATTTACATTTCCAGAAATGTGCATATACAGACTTGTTCAAATTTATATCAGCTTCAGAACTCAAAGAATCTTTGCACAAGCCTCAAGGAAGATATTTTATAATAATCTGTTCCTCTCTCCATCCCATTGGATTCCCTAACTAGACATCACACACCTGGTTTGAGCATGTGTATCCCAGCCTTTACAGGTGCATGAAAAGCAGTTCATGTGGGAGGAAAGTCTCCAGAACATGCGTGTGGTTTGGGCTCAGGATGGGACTTTACCTCGCCTCAGTTTAGGATTTTTTTTCTATTGGTCTTATGTTGTTTGGTGTTCTCTGAGAGTAACTTTTATACTCTCTTTTGCTTTAGCTTTCAGAATATTCACAGTTTCCCTGCAGACCATGGCCTGCCTTGGGGCCCAGTGTTCAAAGCACTGGCAGTTTGTCATTCATTAATTGTTTGGGAAGGCAAGATCCAAGGAGACCCATTGGATGTGAAAATGTTCGAGGCTACTAACTGGGTAAAGCAGTGACTTATTGTTATGCAAACAACGGGGAGATCACCTTGCCATCTCAGGTTTAGCCAGACATCTGTTAAAGTTATGAAAATCTCAGGAATTCTGTCAAATAACGCCTGTGAAACAGGAATAATTGAGTTTCTTTTGAAATGAAAAAATATTTTTGTTTCTCACAATCATGTTGTGATGATAAAAAAATCCAGAGGATTTGTGGAATACTTCAAGAACAGCACTTTCTACATTAATACAAATCCTTGTGTATTATTTTCTCATTGAGTCTATGTTATATCTAAAGATTTTCCTTTATTTAATTCTGTTGTAATGAATAAAGGATTTATTGTCCATGAGAGGACATTGTCTATTTGCTGTGCAAGGGTACAGCAGTGTCTTAGTGAACCCAGTGAGGCTTTCTACTCGATTGCTAAGAGAGGCTGTGGATTTTCCATTGTTGGAAGTGTTTAGTTTAACATCAGACAGACCCCTCCCAGGAATGAATAAGATACCTTGTTTAGAGACAAGGAAAAGCTCTAAATGGATCCTTGAGGTTCCTTTCAGCTGTACTAATGTTTCAGTCTGAAATATTTTTGTCTTTCAATACACAGGTGATGGATGATTCCAGCAGACATCAGAATGAAGGTCAAGGATCCACACATGCCACTGTTGTTAAACCTGGACTTCAGGCCACCACTGTAAGTTACTTGCAAGAGTCACATCCATGATCAAGTTAGACTGTCAGTGTAAGGGTTACCTTTCAGTATAGTATAGGAAAGATTGGGTGTCCTTGTCCAAGAGAGCTCTTCCCCACTTTGTCTTTCCTGTACTGCCTGCAGAGAGAGTGCCTTGCTCTATCTGATTACAGACGCCTGGGGGAGCTTGCTGCTCACACCAGAAACAGGGGGATGCTGGATTAGAGATTGTCCAGCTCAGGGATGTGCCTGTCCTCATGGCTTGAGACTCAGTCTGAACTCAGCTGAGTGGGGAATGCAGTGGAGTCTGCTGGCTGATGTCAGACCCTTACTAGTGACAAACACTGGTGGGACACTCTCTGACAACCATTTTCCCTTTGCAAGACCAGTGTGAGACCAAACAGAGTCTTATTAAAGAAACAGGACTAGTAAATTCCTTTCAGTAAATTACATTTTGTAGTCTGCTAAAATTGTCAACAAACTTTTCCTACTGCTTAAGCTAAATATTTCTGCACAAATTTAATCTCATCTTTATGTACCAGTCATTTCTAAGTGTGACAAATTGGCCCATTATACATGGTTGGCTTCTTACTATGGCCCAAAGGACAGACCTAAAATCCTTCAGTCTGAGTTTAAAATCCTTGCTAGAGTATGTAATCCACTTGCTTTTCTCCTAGGCCCCTGTGGAAGGAATTACCATTTTACGTCAGTTCCCATTTTCCTCAGCCATGCAAAGAATGTCTGTCATTGCCCAGGAAATTGGTGGGGACCCACAGGCCTTCACAAAAGGGGCTCCTGAAACAGTGGCCATGCTGTGCAGAGCAGAAACAGGTAACAAACATTTATAAATGCATCCTAGAAAAAGATATGTATAAGTGACTTTGGATGGTGCAATGAAATGGAAGGCCAAAATGAGATGTCTGTCTAAGGCTTTTTACTAAAGCCTGAAAAGTGTCTCTGTTGTCTTCCAAGTCTAAGGCTAATCTCTCACACAGCCCTTCTCAACAAAGAAGGATTTTGAGAGAGATAAGAGATAAAAGTAACTACTAACTCCTATACAAGATGTACACTCCCTGTCAGAATAGATATTTGGAAAAGTTGTCCACAGCTCCGCCTCCCTCAAAAAAGTGAGGTTTTTTTCTCCAAATCTTGGGAAGGCATCTAGAGAAGCAGACATCCTTCATGACACCCTGGAAGAAGGTAGGTCTTTGCAGTTTAGGACTGAAGTTCCAAGTGACAAAGGAGAGGCAAAGATTTTCTTATTGAACAAAATTTCCTTTCTTTGAACAAAAACTCCCTTCTTTGACATGCTTGGCCTATTGGTAGACTCTAGGTTTACAGGTCCTCTGGGACATAAACCTTCCATGCTACAAAGCTTCCTTCCATTAGAAAGCAGTTCAATGCTGTGATTAACGGTGTTTTCCTCTTTTGCACAGTCCCATCGAACTTTGAAAGCAAGCTCCTGCTCTACACAGCCCAGGGCTTTCGGGTCATTGGCCTGGCCTGTAAATCTCTGCAGGCAGGGAAGCCACCTGCTGCTCTGACAAGGTAAACCATAAAAAACACAGCTCCTGCCACATTCAGCCATGGGCCAGGGGTGCCTCACAAAGCATCATCACCACATCATCCCTGCCAAGAGCAGAGTCATAGTACAGAGTTTTGTTAGATTCAGGCCAGTGGGAGTCTGATTTAAATCTGGATATAGGCCTGAGACGAGATAGAGGACACTCCTATGGCACATGCACAGAATCCTTATGTATTTATTCAATTTCAAAACTCTGGATTAACATAGGAAGCATGAGTCTCTAACACTCTGAACACTAGCAAAGGCCCCCTCTTCATTCCATCATTTACACTGGTCTCCTTGCAGATTCACCCATGCTTTCAACTGAAGGGAAGTACTTAAAAATCTTTTTCTTACCCACACTCTTCAATTCAGCAAAGAAAGTAGATGACCCCCAGTAGTGATCTCCAGCTCAGTCAAAGGCAGGGAAAGGCATGCCAAGGGGAACACAGAGCTGCCAAGACATGGCTTCCTCCACAGCTTTCTCCTTGGAACCAGCCTCAGCCCAAGGCTGCTTTTACTGCTCTAGGGTTAGGGTCACGCCTAGGGTTAGGGTTTTGAAAATCACAAAGCCCAGAGCAAGCTGTCTTCTGCTGTTCTGTTAGTTCACTCATTTAGCTTTCTCAATTTTACCCTTGGTTTGGTTTCTATTGAAGCTAGCAAATTCTTCTATCACGCTTGTGGTATTAGTTTTGTAAAAACTGTGCTTCACAAAGGAGCACTTCTCACTTGAATCCCTATAGTTTTTTTCCAAAAGCCTTTTGCTTTTGTATGTGGTACTCCAGAATCACCCCTTCTGAAAATCTGCATTTACTGAGCATCTGCTGACCTCTGATTTTACTAGCTACAGGTCCTAATCCAGGTGAGGCTCACTTGTTTTTTCACAGGGTTTTTTGCTTTGCTGAAAGGGCTGATGATACTGAGGTAGAGTGCAAGTAGTTACATAAATCTTGCCTCAGGTGTCATAACAGACCTTTCCACCCAACGAGCAAAGGTGTGTGAAATGGCCCAGATTTTGCAGTTGCGTATGCAGTTACAGCATGTGTGATGTTTATGCTGCCAAGAGAAAGAAGAAAGCTTGTGAAAAGCAGTGACCATTCAGGCACCACCTGACTCAGCTATTCTGACTACCATGCAAGTGTTTGGCATCTCCTTGGGGTCTAAAATGAATGCTTGAAAGCTTTTCTTCTTTTCAGGTTCTTCAGAGTCGACCTGTGTCCCTGAGAGACCTCTAGTTCATGACTCAGGGGTGGGGTGTCTACTCAATTTTGTTCTCAACTACTTATGTTCAACTGTAAAAAAGCAATAGCACAGGTGAAAAGAAAAATGTAGGGGAAAACAGAATTGGAGGAAATTGAGGAAAACATAATGCCACAGGTTGTTTGCTCTTACTGTCAAGAGGAGCAGACACATTAACTCAGGTGTGTTTCTTCGTTGTACAGTCCTCAAATGAGAAAGTCTAGTGTGCAGGGACTTTTCAAATCAGACCACCACAGTATGGGAGTCCTGCAGGAAATTCAGGGTGCTGGTACTGAATTAGCACTGCTGGTATTGAAATAGCACTGCAAAAGACAGACATCCTGGGTCTGCAGAAAATAGACAAATTATTTTCATTCTTTTGAGTTAGATGGGATGGTTGATAGTCATAACTGGCTATCACCAAATCCAATGGTGATAAAGGGAAAATAAATAATTTAACCTGTCTGTCTCTTTTTAACTGTTAGGGAGGAGGTAGAATCTGATCTGACATTCCTGGGCCTGCTGATAATGGAGAATCGATTAAAGAGGGACACAAAGCCTGTTCTGGAAGAGCTCAGTGCTGCCCGCATCAGGAGTGTTATGGTCACAGGTATTTAAAAAAAGGTGCATTGTTTTTGTGGTCACTGGCCCACACAGGGAGTCCAACAATGTTTAAGTGAAAAGTCTTCTGTTGTCAGCACCACTGGTTGGAAGGCATGGATATTTAATCCAAGAAGGATCTGTGTTTTAAAAATGACATAAGGTGAACCATGATGTCCCTGGCAACTTCACCAGGGCATGTCTGATTCTAATAAAGGCTTGTCATGGAAGATCCCTTTTTGATAGGGCCTCCTGAAATGGCATGCATGCTCAGGACAAATATCCAAACCTTTTGACATCTGTTAACTCATGCCTACCAGTGCCTGCCTATCTTTTTTCTTCTTCTTCTTGTTCTTGAAGGGCTATTCTATCCAAATCCAAACCAGAGTTTGGATAAAATAACCCCAAAGTTTTTCCATTGTCCAAACACTTGGGCCTCACCCCTTTCAGCCCACATACACCAAAGCCAATCAAAGAGAACCAAGCAGCAACAGAGCACTGAACCCCTTACTGTTTTTGTTTAAAACAAATAATCTAGGAGCACATTCCCCATATGGATTTCTTTGAGCTGAATATGAAAATACTTCATGTCCAGATCAAAATGTTTCTTTTTCAAATGAAAATGTGTTTATTGATTGAGACAAACCTTATCTGCAAAGGTTTAATCTTTATAAAAAACTTTCTTATGCACAGACACTGACATTTTAGTAATTCTTCTGGATATATTTGAAAACTTAGAATTCAGGCTAGTGAATAAACAATTCCTCACTGCAGAAATGTTTTGATAACACTTCCTTTGACTTTTGTAGGGGACAACATTCAGACAGCTATAACAGTTGCCAAAAATGCTGGCATGATAGCTCCAACACACAGAGTGATTCTTGTGGAAGCAAACGAAGGGCCTGGATCTTTTTCAGCATCTATAACCTGGAAATCCCTAGAAGAAAACAAAATTGAAGATTACAGAAGCCTGGTGAGCATATCAGAAGCAAGTTTTGTGTAGCAGGAAAACAAACTAGGATGGAATGCTTTAAACAAGGAGTGGGTTTATGGTAGTATAACAGAGAACTGCCATTCACCAGCAGAATATGTGCTAGAAGAGTGTTTATGAGAGGGGATATTTATAAAAATGTGCTCCCCTAGAGCTTACTTCCTAACATTTTTTCCTGTGAACACATTTTTGCTAACTGCCTACCTGGGTTTGAGACCAGCTCTGCAGAAATATCAGAAAGATTTGTCTCTAGTCCTCATGCTTAGCTGATGCCAGTTTAAGTGCTTGCTTTTCCTGCAAGACAAATTTGATGAGATAGATGTGGACTTAAAATCTGTGGAGCTGCATTGAATGAACCAGCCCTGTTCAAGCAGGTAGTGTTAGCACTTCCCACACCTGCAGAATTAAAACACAGACCCACTGTTGAGAAATTGCATGTACACAGTGAATCATAGGCAAGCCAGGCTAAGAAATTTATTTCATCAAGCATCTCCACAGAGAAGCTGGGAAAAAGATTAGTTACTTTCTTCCTGAAGAGTTGGTCTGAAGGTGCTGAGCCTTCTCTGGCAAGTACAGAGTCAGGCAGATGGCAGGGGATATCTGCAGTGGTTCCTCAGCCTGAGCAACTTCTGCCTGTGTTTCACTGCACAAAGACTTCCTTAGAAGTGGCTTTAGTCCCTCTCATTTCCAGTGCAGCCCACCAGATTGGCACTGTTGCCTGAATTCCACCAAATGCAACAATCCATTTGATAGAACTCATGCAACAAAAACCCAGTAAACACTGAAATTACTGGTATTATATGCCTCAATCTCTTTAGAAATCCAAGCAAAGGCCATGGGCCTTGAATCCAAGTTTCCCAGAGCCTTCAGAAGTACCCTCTTCACGGTATGCCCTTTACCTTGTCTGTAGTAGTGTCTGTGTAAAAGCAGAGTAGCTTTTGAGGACCTGGACACAGCACTCATTCTGTCTCATTTTATAGGAGGATGACACTCAGACTGAGCCAGGAATCAGGCTGGCATTGGGATCAGGCCAGTATCACTTTGCCATGAGTGGAAAATCTTACCAAATTGTAGCACACCATTTCAGGCACTTACTTCCAAAGGTAAGATCTGGATTGTGTAACTGGAATACCCTTGCCATGCAGGAGATATGAATTGTCCTGGTACAATTAGCTGAAGAGATCTGTATCAGGACATCTTTGGGAACAATTATAACCCTGAAATACTTATAGGCTGGATGAATCTCTGATATTATTATATGGGGAACGATCTGAAAATCCCTGTGTTTTTCTCTGCACATAAGAGAAGCAGGCATGCCTTAAGCTGTGAGGACAGAATTTGAAACATTTGTGCCCAAATCCCTACCCCTTGCACAGCACTGGCTCTGATCTGTTTTGGAAAACAGGAGAAAATGAGATATTACACATGGTGCAATTCAGCATAGCTAGTCTGTTCCACAGACAGACTATAATGAATTCTCACAAATTCTCTTCTTATAACTCCCTGCCTGGCAATCTGTGTTCATCAGGTAACTCAAATGGCATACCAGGCCTCTTGTCCTTATTGTCATTATTACTTTTTCAAAGTAATTGATTAAGATCTTCTTTATCTTTGATCATCAGCCTTTCCCTCCTTTCAGAGTGTAGAATCAGTTGTTTATGAATGTGATATTTGGTGATTTAAATTCAGATTACTACTGAAATCACTTACTTCAAGTGTTTTAAAAATAATTTCCTATTTTTCTCCTTGCAGCTCTTGCTGAATGGAACAGTTTTTGCTAGAATGTCTCCTAGTCAGAAATCCAGTCTTGTAGAAGAATTTCAAAAGCTGGAGTAAGTTCCTTGAATGAATTTGAAAATGTTTGTTGAATTCACAGGCTTGTAAAGAATCTAGTGAGAGCTAACTTTTGTCTAGCATAGTTTCATGGAACTGCACAAAACTGAAACCCTCACACATCTGCAAGTTGGCAATTAAATTCCAAAAGTCTTTTAAGAAAGAGGCACTGAACTCAGTTCTGGTTTGGCAACCTGTCAAAGATCAAATACTTCCATGGTCCTGGATTTTGTTTGTTCATATCATCCTTTGTCTTTACTTCTCTCTGGGCCTGAAGATTTGTCTCCCCAAGATTTATAAGAATCTCTCCCAGCACTGCAGCTTCTCTGAGCTTGCTGTCTTTTTACTGTGCTACTGCTGGCTCAATGTGATGGGTTAGCAAATGTGTCAGGGCAGTCTGGATTGTTCACAGTCACAGTGATATAAATAGATAAATAAATAAATATAAAGAAAGAGAGAGAGAGGGGTAGATATATTTCTGAATCCAAGCATCTTGTTTCCTGTTGCTCAGCTGTTTCCCAAGTCTTTTGAAAACCCTCACCCTTATTTCACATAGCTAGCCCCAGGCCTTGTCCTAGAGCAAGGTGAGCTTTAGATTTGAGCATTTCAGATTATCAACTTGGTGTGTGCAGGTGAGCACCTCAACTGCTGTCTGGTCAGACAGGCTTTAACTTTCCAGAAAGGCTTTTAACAAAACTCTTGTATGACTTGCATAAATGGCTTGCATGGAGCAGGGTCTGATTCCTCATTTGCCTTATCACTTTATTTTTTAGCTACTTTGTGGGCATGTGTGGAGATGGAGCCAATGACTGTGGGGTAAGTGAAATTTTTTTACAGTATATTTTAAAAATGAGAAATTAATGCAATGCCAGTAGAATATTCCAAACTGAGCACATGCTGGAGATGGGAGTGTACCACTTATTCACGGAGCAGCTGTACTATTACCAGTATTGATTTAGACCTGATCTCGCTGTGTGGTCCTTACCATGCAAGAGCTGTCCTAGGCAGAGATTTTTGCAGTTTGTTATCTCAAAGACTGGTTTATTTTCCTTGCAAAAACCACCAGAAGATTCTCCAGGGGGGAGCAAGCAAAGAACCCAGACTAGCTGCATAAAATGTGGGAACAAACAAGTGCTAAAAAAAGGAGGCAGAGACAAAGAAGTTAGGGTTGAGTCTGAACTATTTGAGTCTTTTGCAGCAGGTAGTGAATGGCTGTGGGGTCTGTGGAAAATGAACTTTCCCATGCTCTCATCCCCATTCTTTCCCTGGACTTGGCATCTGTCTGGAGGAACCCTCAGGGTGGAGCACACCCAGGGAGTGAAGAGGGACTGCTGTCCCAGAACACATCCTGTAATAAGGGGTCACTGCTTGGCTGACATGTGAGATGCTGTGTCTTCCTGGTGAGCTCTGAGGAGGAATGTGACTTTCAGGCTTTGAAAGTGGCACATGCAGGGATATCCCTGTCGGAGCAGGAGGCGTCTGTGGCTTCACCGTTCACATCCCGAACGCCCAGCATAGCCTGTGTTCCAGAGCTAATCAGGTAAGCATGGGGTTTTCTTGCCTATTTCATAAAGAAGGAAGCTCCCACTCCTCTCAAACATTAGCCTTGGGTGTTCCCATCAAGTTACAATATGCGTATCTAAAAAAGTCTTTCACCTTGAAATTGCCGTTTGCCTAGTCCCTATCTGAAATTCCTTTAAGATACATTAATTATCACAAGAGGAAGACATTTACAGTTGAGCTTTATGTCATCAAAAATATTTTAAATGCAAAAGAGATAACAACATGAACAATGGTCCATAAAGCTGAATCACTAAATGTCTGCCAGCCAACCTGTAAATGAATTTTAGGTTCTACCTCTGATACCCTATGCCAGTAAAATGTGGCATCTATTATGCCAGGATCCTGCTTTTCCTTACTGGGGCATTTGAGTAGCCAGGGAGAGAGCATTATCCTGGCTGGATATTGTATGCTCACTGTAGGAGGAAAAGACTTGTTAGTTCTGAACTCAATGAGCAGCTGCTTGGCTTTGTAAGTTTTCCCTCATACAGAGTTTGCTACCTACACTATCAATGTCAGCAGAAAAAGTTGCTGGGGTAAACTGTGGTCTACAGAACACAGGTGACAGGAATCAAGCCCATTTCATTGGACAAGATCTCTGCAAGTGAAGATTTTACTTTCATTTAGGTCAGATTTTATTTATTTCACCTCCCAGCAAGATACTGGTAAAGGCCTTTCTGCTTGTGACACCTGCCCTGTTCTTCATCAGCCTTTTGGGAGAACTGGCACCAGGACAGACCCACCACCTAATTGCTCTATTTTATTTATGTTTTCCAACAGGGAAGGCCGTGCTGCTCTTGTCACTTCCTTCTGCATGTTCAAGTACATGGCACTGTACAGCATAATTCAGTACCTTGGTGTTCTCCTGCTTTACTGGGTATGTATTGGGAGCACATTGGCTGGAAGTGGATAAGCTTCTATTTCCTTGTAGGAGAAATAGGGCATAAAAGCCACATGAGACTGGGAGATGGAGATTTACCTTTACCTGAGCTGCAAAATTCTGTGGTGTGATCATGCAGCCCTCCAGTAGAAAACTGGCAAGATTCTTCCCATTAACTTCAGCCAGGGGGCTCGAGATCCAAGCTGGGCAGAAAGAAAGCTGAGGTACTGAATGGTGTTTTGGATGAGGGCATATGTCTGTGAAAAGGAAGAATCTGATGTAAGCATATGCTGTTACAATTTATTCAGCATTTAAAGCATGAATTAACTTGACAGTAAGCAAATCCCCTGGAGTGCCTTAAACCACTTTTGCATGGCTTTTTCCCAGACGGAGAGGAGAGCTTTGTGTTCAGAAGTAACCCAGCAGTGAGAAAGCAGTCTCTTCAAATGTTCTTCTCTTTCATTGCCTGGAGTGAACTGAAAGTGTAGTTAGTCCAAACAATGTGCAAAATGAGAATATTCACCGCAGGCCCAATGGTGAGGAACCTATTGGCAGGGTGGTGAAAGGTGTGGTCTCCTTATCAGCAGAGCAGCATTTCACAACAAACAGCAAAGCAGCATTTCAGAACAAACAGAGCAGGAGCTCCATGGATATAATACGGCTTTCTGGAGACAATATAAACATGCCCATGGCAAATGTCTGTTTTGTGATTTTTTTTTTTCTTTGTTTTCCTCTTTTCAGCAACTAAACTCCTTTGGGAATTACCAATTTTTGTTCCAAGATCTGGCTATTACTACTGTAATTGGTGTGACAAGTAAGCCCCTTAGACATCCTATGTATTAATGAGAGAATGATCTCAAATACTTTTCTCCTCCTTGGAAATACATAATTGTAGATAGAGAAAGGAAGAAAAGGAGACCAAGCTTTCTGCAGACTAAACTTCCTCTATGTAGAATACAGGATATTTGGATTATTAGAAGAGGGGTCTTGTTTGAGAAAAGCCCTAAATATGGGAAGTACTTAGTGGTGCATTTGCTGAGCGTATAGGTTGTTGGTAACTGGGCTGCTGTCTTTAGGACCAAGGAGTAAACCCACACCAAGTGCAGTGGAAAGTCTATTCAGGCAGTTTCCTGTTGACTTAGCAAGGCAGATTAAGAAGACACCTGACTCCATGCCCAAATGAAAAAGTAGAGATTAGTTTTTATCAGTTTACATTTGAAGCTGTGTAAACCAGAGCCCTGAAAGAAAAGAGAGGTGAAAATTGAGAAGAAAGACATGACAGATGCCAGACACTACAGAACAGGGAGCTGTAAGCCAAGAATAAGAGGGGAAGCCAGTGCTGAGGCAGAAAGACAATTTTATTGAGACAGAATAAGTGCAGGGAAAGAAGTAGGAATGGCAAGGACAGGGCCATGAAAAGCATATAGCAAAACCACATCCTGGTATGTTCCATCCTTGCTGGAACACAGACAATAGGAAAAGACTTTGATGAAATCAAGCCTAAAAGGTCAGCCACAACAACACTGCGTGCCAAAAGCTACATTGCTGTAAGTAGTTTATCTGCAATTGAATCAAAGCTTTGTGCATAACTCTTTGAGTAAAAGTCTGGATAATTTTGTTAAACTTAAGAGCATTACCTGTTGTGTGAGGTAATGCTGTCCTTCTCCAGCTCAAATAACCTGGTTAGATGTTTAGTTCAGGAGGATGAGGAGACCATGAGCAGCAAAAAATCCCAAGCCACAGCTGACAAGTGACAGAAAGAGAAGAGCATAAGTATATGATCGTAATCTTGGGCCTGACAGTAGCCAAATAAAATAAAAACCCAACATTTTATTTTTCAAAAATACCTCATGATAGATGACATTAGTTAACCTCTTCTGTGTCAATATGATTTCGTAAGAAAACAATTCTGTGTTTTTGTACTTGATACAATCTTTGTATGTTTTATTAAGAATATTGCAGACTGTAAAAGTGCCAATCAGTATTACACATCATCACTGCTTGTATTGTGGGCACACTAGTAAACACATCTGTGCATATTTCAGTGAGTTTCACACGTGCCTATCCAAAGCTGGTCCCCTACAGGCCTCCAAGCCAGCTCATCTCACCCCCACTGCTGCTCTCTGTTGTGCTTAACATCCTCTTCAGCCTCAGCATGCAGATCTTCGGGTTTGTGGTGGTCCAGGAGCAGCCTTGGTACTCCCAGACTGATATACACAGGTAGGACCCCTCTCTGGGATTCTGCATACCGCAGGGTTGACCTAGTGGGGCAGGTCTGTGTGAAGCTATTGATCAGCTGATGCAGGCCTGATGAGCAGCTGCAGCAGACCCCATGCTGCCCACAGGGTGCAAACACTTTAACCAGTGTTGCCTGAGGTCCCTAAGCTCTCCAGTGACCTGCCATGCACAGTTCTTGTGGGGAGAATGCTTCTGCTGAGCACAGAGAGGAGGATTTGATTGCAGGAGAGACCAGGTCTGAGCTCAAGCTCTAACAAGTTCAGCAAGCTCAACCAGTGGTGAGATTGTGGGCATTGCCAATAACCTATGCCATGGCTGTGAGGGAAGATTCCTGATAGTGAATAGTGGAAGCTGGGGGAGATACCCAGGACAATGGTCATTCCCTGAGCAGGGTGACACTCTTTTTCAGTGCCTGCCTGTCAGTGAACATCCATGAGAGGAATTCATCCTCCAGCCTGGGCCTCCACGGGGTGAGAGATGGAGCCCATGAGCAAACAGACAATGGCTTCAAGAGCTATGAAAACACCACAGTGTGGCTGCTAAGTACCATCAATTGCCTCATTGTAGCACTAGTGTTTTCCAAGGGAAAGCCTTTCAGGCAACCCGTCTACACCAACTGTAAGTATGGGGAGAGAAGAAATGATATTTAAGTCAACTTATATAAGGAGGTCCATTTAATAGGGGAAAATGAAACTTGACCAAAATTATGTCAGCCAAAAAATCAGGAGAGAGACTGTCGTGTGAAGGGAAGATGAGTACATATGTTTGTGACAGTTCCAGAAAATGCAGTGAGTCATGGAAGAGCTGTTCTTTTTCTCTTTGGGACAAATACTGCAGCATGCTCTTAGACAAAACTCTCTTCAGCTCTTTTTTATTATTTTTACTGAAGAGTTGAAATAATGCAGCAGCTTTCATGGCTTTGATGTTTCGGTATAGTAATAGTGAGGAGGGGACATTCCTTGTAGAGAGCAGAAAAGTGGGTCATCAGTGTCCCATAACAAGGCCAAACACAAATGAGTGGGTGGAGGATGAAGTTCAGTGCATGCTGGCTGAAGAGAAAATTAATTTATTTATCACTGGAACATTTACCTACAGATGGAGAAGGCAATAGGTTCTCCATTACTTAGACGCTTTAGATCCTGATCAAGACCAAAGTCTTGACATTACTGAAGTTGAAGGCTGCATTCCTAACCATATTCAGAAGAACAAGACTATATCCTGGCCATTTTTCTGAATCACACAATATACTGTGATCAGAGAGAGACTCACTGGAAAGCTATAAAGCTTCTCAGATATAGAAGGTCAAATCAATTGTTCAAAATACCCATTTGGTGTTTTAAATCTGTGGCTACAATGCTTGTCCCACACTCATGTATATCCACTTGATTTAGTAAAGCTGGGGTTTTACTCTGTTCATTTTTCTCTTGCTGAAAATTCCTTTATATCTCATAGATTCTTTTGATGACTGTGTAACACAGAAAATTATTACAATCTTCTACAGTAAAGGCAAACAGCTGAGAATGCTCATAAACCTGTGGGTTTCTTTCTTTGCTCTTATCCCTTCAGATGTGTTCATACTGGTGCTCATAGGGCAGCTGGGCATTTGCCTCTTCTTGATGTTTGCTGACATTGATGGTCTCTACTCCAAGATGGATGTGAGTATTGTTCCAAAGGGGATTTTCTTGCTACTGCCAGTCCATTATAAGCACACTGGGATTATTTTCACAGAAGGCACAGATTTTTGCAGGGAGATATGGCATCTCTAAAGACAAATCATATTTAAAGAGGTGGATTTTAGATTATGGGATTGTAGAAACTTCTGGAAATACTGTGACTCCAAAGTAGTATCTGTGCATTCAGCAGGACAGCTACACATGTAATTTTGATTGTTTCAGAACATTGTCCAAGCAACAGAAGATAACATCACTAAGCTTATGTGTAGTATATTGGTGGCTTGTGAAGCCAGGAGCAGAACAGGGCTGGGCTCTGTGGGTTTAAAATAAAGCACCACGTTCTTGTGTTTCTCAAGCTGTGCTACTCTGCACAAAGGCCCTCTTGCCAAAATCTGCCAGCTGGCACTCAGAGCAGCTCTCAGTTCCGGTCCCCAAACTTTTCAGGCTCCCTGTTTAAATTTTAGGTAGCCTGCAGTTTCCCAAGATTTGGGTTTAGAACAATTGTAGGGAAAGAATAGTGGGGCTGCCATGGCAAGAGAGGATCTGTCTTGATCCTTGATTAATAAATACCAATAAGGCTTGACTTATGTCGTCTGGCAGAATGCAGGCTGGGAGTTGTCTTGAGAGCAGGATAAGATCTACATCAGCTGAAGGACTGGGTTGTCAGTGGAGCTGACAATTAGTATGTTGAGGCTGGGAGATATTAACCTCCTCTACTGTGACACTCTCACAGTCTTGCTGTAGGAGTCACAGGAACAAAACATGAAATGCACCACACAGCTGTTTTTTCTGTACATTTGCAATCAGAGCAGTGGCCTTGAGTCACAAGTGCTGAACAAAATGCAGCTTCCATTCCTGTATGTTTGTATGTCAGTTAGCAAGTCGATTTAGGCATGGGATTAATGGAATTTGTAAAAAGAAATATAGTAAAGGGTCCAGGTCTCGAATTTAAATGTCAAACAGCCCACTTATCACTGTTGCCTGTAACTATTTTCAGAGCTCGTCTCAGCAGGCAAACCCAGTTAGGGAACCTGCCACGAGATGGCACTTTAAAGCAAGTCATCGTCCTGTTGTGGACTGTGGTGGCACAGGACACTTTTCAGCACTGCAGCTGCAAGGGGATAAAATGCATTTGGGGAGAACTGCAAAACTCCCAGCCCAAGAAGTCTGGAGGGAATTCACTGGAATCGCTGAGAACAGAAAATGAGGGAGTAGCAATAAAAACCTCTGCAATAGCCTAGCCCTGGAGAAACTGCTGGTCCAAATTGTGGATCTGAGCTGCATCTCCAAAAGCAGAAAGAAAGCCAGTCCCATCTCTGGGAAGCTGGAACTGGGTTTGGGGCTGAAATACTCAGTTTGAACTATTTCTTAATATTAGGAAGTAAAAATGCAGTTAGATTTCCTCTTGCAGTTCTAAAGAATGGTTTTCTCTACTGCATCATAGATTTAAAAGCATCTTTATCAGTAATTCCTCAAGACAAATAGCAGTATTAGCTTATCAGCAGGGTTAGCCAGTTTGAGAGTTTAGCCTTTTATGGCATGAAGCTGCTGAAGATCTGGAACATAAGTCTTGTAAGGAGTGTCTGAGGGAGCTGTGTTTGTGCAGTCTCAGGAAAAGGAGGCACAGGGGAGATCTTAATTCTACAGTTACCTTACAGGAGGTTGTAGCAAGGTGGATGTCACTTTTTTTCTCCCATGTAAAAGTGATAGAGAGGAAATGGCCTCAGGTTGTGAGCCAAGGAAAGTTTAGACTAGAGATTAGGGAAAATTGTTAACTGAAAGGGTTACAGACTGGAACAGACTGCTCAGGGAAGTGGTTGAGCCATCATCCCTGGAAGGATTTAAAAGAAATGTAATTGTGGCACTGCAGTGGACTTGGCAGTGCCATGCTTATGGTATGGCTTAACGACCTTTAGGATTTTTCCCAGCCAAAATGATTCTGTATTCTATTGCACAAGTGCCCACCAGTGTTTACTGTGGATTCATTGCTGAATAGCTTCTCCTGCTTTTCCCCCAGCTCGTTTGCACCCCTACCACGTGGCGAATCTCCATGGTGGGAATGCTTGCAGTCACACTGGCTGTGTCCTTCCTTGTTGAGGTGAGTGTGCATCCTTGGATGTGTTGGTCAGCACTATTGGAGAGATAAAATTGTCAAGTCTTGCTCTTTCTCTCTCCTCCTCAGCTCAATTTGGGAATATCTAGTAAAACAGGAGTAATTACTGCTACCTCACCCTTGCTCCCTTTTCTTAAAGCACTCTGTCTGAATGATAAGGGAATGCAAGGCATAGCCACCTTTTCTTTCCTCTGGTGAGTGGGAACCCTGCCCCAGGTTAGAAAAATATGGGCAGTCTGTGGTGTTTTCTGCTCAGATCCTGAAGAGTCTCAGGAGGAACTGGTCACAGTTCTCTGGTGGAGAACTCTGGTGGAGCTGGTATGAAATGTGATCCATAAAAGACTGTTTAAGGGACATGGATGAGCAGGGCAGGTGGGAGATCTGTGTCTCCACTGTTTTCCCCATGTTTGTACTCTGGATGAAGAGTAAATGGCTGTCCAGGTCCTCTTAAACCCTCTTTTTGCTTTTACCTTTACAGGAAGCAGTCATTGAGAACAGACCCCTGTGGCTGCTTCTGAAAAAGACATTCCAGTACCACTCAAAGAGCCACTACAAGAGGCTGCAGCGTGTGTTGGAGCAGGACTCAGCCTGGCCACCTCTGAATGAAACCTTCTTCTCAGATTCTGTGGCAGTAACAGTAGAAGGAAATATGGGAGGCCATAGCAATCCAACATTTGACAGCAATGAGGACTCGCTCTGAAGGACACTGCAGTGAACACAGGTCCAGGACAGTTGAATTTGATCTTAAAAGACTCAGTGACTTAAAAAGAGGAAGAGCTGCTCTCCCATTCTAGGAGTAACCAGCTCTTGCTTACATCTAAGTTAACTGGAAGCACGAAATCTTCTGCAGTAACATAAAGCCACAATGATGTTTCCTCTGTCCCCTTGCCCATATACAGATGGCTGCCAGCTGAGTATTGGTAAAGTATTTGTGGTTGAAACAGCCATTACTGTGTCCCTCTGTTGAACTGCATTATTGGGGTCCCTAAGGGTGGGAGATGCTCCAAATGAAAAGTAGCTAATTGCAATAGCAGCACTCCCCTGGGCAGATCTCCTTTGAGAAAACAAGTAGAACTTACTGCTAATAGAGGCTGCTGAGCATAGGTGTACCTGGGATTCCTCTACAAAAAAATGTTGACCTGCAAAGCAGAATGATTTCATTATTTAACTTTTTTTTTTTTTTTTTTTTGGCAGGAGGTATTTTTTCAGGATATCCATTACACTGTAGAATGGAATGTGTTCATTACAAATTATGATCCTTCAAGGACATGCTGACCCTTGTAGGGTGAGCTTTCTTTACAAGAGTAGATTCTGCACAGCTGGCTGCCACCTGGCATCAGTTTTACCAGTGCCAAAAGAAGCAAATATTGAAGAGGTTATTACCCTCTAGGACCTAAGGCCTGAAATAAAAGATGTGGAACCAGCTAGGCCTCAAAATAATTTTTAAAAAATGCTGTGGCATGCTCTTAGAGTCCAACCATCAGAGGTTTAGTCTCTGGTTTCTCCATAATTGTAGATGCAATTCAATCATCAGCTCATATCCCTCACCTGCTAACCTTTGATAAAGAATTTTACTCACTTTGCTGTGCTGTATTTGCCATACATAAATGCAACAATACTGCACATTCCTGCAAGTGTTACCTACTAAGAAAAAAATCAGCTTCTACCTGCACCTACTCTCTCAGCCCACTGATGTTAATCTGCCTTTCTCCCCACTGCACTTTGCAATTTTGGTTCCCAGCTGGATAAAACAACAAGATAGTCAATCAGAAGGGCTTTGGACCAAGAGGAACTCTTCCTTCATTGGATAAGATGTGCAGAGGAGCTGTGCCTTTTGAGTTGCCTTCACAGCTTGTTTTCCACTCTTGGAGCTAACCCATGTTTTTACTGGGTGGGGCTGAGATGCACTGGAGACTGTATTTTCCCACCATTGTGTGCTAAAGCACTCATGTGCTGCCACAAAAATCCAGGAAACAGGCAAGCTGGGAATCAATTGGGAAAGACTTATTTGGGTTTTAGTTTTAAAAATCAGTTTGGGAAACAGGGAGCAAATCAGAAGAAATCATTAATTGTTTTGAGTCAATATACCTGCACCAGAGTGGAGTCTGAAAATAATCTAGCCTGAACCTAAAAATAACCAAGAAAATAAAGAAATAATAGCTAAGAATAAAAATAAAATACCCAAAAAACTTAAACAAACAATATTTCAACTTGAAAAAAACATTTATTTGAGTCAAAGCAATTTTATCATCTGTTTTTGACAAGTTTGACATAAGCAAATGGAGTAAATACCTTCCCACCTACGGTAGTTTACCTAATGGTAAATGCCTGTCACACAACTTGACACAAACTAGAACTATTTCATAATAATTCCTAGAAGTGTCTCCCAAGTTTTCCTGGGTTCCCAGTTCACAGCAAAAGCCACTGGAAGGAGAAGGCTGGATGCTCTCTGCATTGCTTACAGCTGGAGGCACCAAAGAGCAGGTTTAGTGGAGGTGCTCCTGACATTCTGTCTTTTAGGTACAGTAACATTTTCTGAAAACAAAGTTCACTGTCCTGTTACAAACTCCCTGACAAAGCCAATATGTTGCTGCATGTGATACAGTGACAGCAGCAGTAGCATTGCAGACCAGGCATGTGGTTTATGTTTAGATATCACTGACACTATAAAAGTATCAAGTCTTGGTAAACCTGTGGTAATTGTTGGATTGAGGAGATAAAAGCTGCTTGCCTGCTGCTGAAATACAGCCTTACCTGCAAGAGAGCAGAATTCAGATGCCAGGCAATGTTTAACCTCGGCCACTCTAAGCACTGTCATCACCTCTGCTCCTTTTCAAAGGGGTCAGTGAGTCAGGCCAGCACTTGGGGGGACAGTTAGGAAATTTCACCTGGGTGCTTTGGGATGGGGTGGCTGATACTTCACAGACATAATCCGTGGTGGAGAGCTGGTGAGCCTCTTTTTTGGCTATTAGCACACGTTTCTGGCAGAAGCTTGCAGGGAATGATAGGAAGCTAAGGAGATGCTGCATGCTTGTAACAGCTAAATATTTCCCTCATGGTGACTGTGTCTCTTCTTGGAGAGCAGTCCTGCCAAAGACTGATGTCCTTCTCCTCTGCTGTGGGCCCTCATTCCTGACAGAACTTTTCCTGTCGACAGGGACGTCTTGCCTCCTGACTGAGCAGCAGCACAGACCTGGAGCACTTGTGCTTTTTGCAGCTGCTGGAACCACAGCCAAATCACAACTGCCCTTTCATGGAGGCTCTTGCTAACAATCTCTATTTTAGTCCAGCTAAGGCACACTCGTTTTCTTTAACAGCCTTGGTTTAGTAGTCCAGAAACTAAAAATCACCAGAGAAATGCTGCTGCTAGGCTTGCTTGTGGCCTCAACAGCAGAATAAAGCACAGAGGAAAATATTTACAGAATTGATATTTTTAATTTCTTTTTCACCTCATAACTTCCTTTTCTCCCATGACATAGACATGGGATGTTTTTTCCTGAATAAATAAGGAAATACTGCAGGACTGATCTTCCTCTACAGAGGACAAAACAAATACATCTTGTGGATAAGAGGAGAAACAGTTATGGATAGTTACTTGCTGAGTTTGCATATAGAAATGGCAGGCATGTGTTTCTGCATGCAGGATATTTTCATGCCATCTGTGTTTACTTCACTGGGCTATGGATGCTACATGAATGTCCTTAAAATGGGAGATACCTCTGAATGCTGGGACTCTAAACTAGTATGTTCCTGAACTTTTACTGAAGTATGTTTGAAAACCTACAAAATTCATGAAAATTCCAGGGCTCTTGAAATGGGTTAAATTTGATGTTACCAACCTTTCAGTGCCCTCTGGACAGAGGTTTTGAAGCAAACTCCAGTGTGGCACTCTGAAAAGTTTATTTAATTTGAACTTTGTATTTTCATCCAAGGCTGAAACCTCATGTTTGAAATACTAATGGTGGTGCCTGGAGGCAGACTGGTCCTCATAAGCTTGTGGTAGTTCAGTCCAGATACAACTTCAATGTCCAAGGGCTGGCACCCTGATTTAGTGTCTTTCGCTTTGTTCTAGTGAATGTTGAAGAATGCATTAAATTTTCAGTGAGGGACCAAATTTGTCAGATAAATAATTCATTTAAGCTCCAATCTTTATGCAGAAAACACTTTCAATAGCTATTTTAGTTCCACTAGCTCTCCAGAATAGTCTGTCACTAATTCAGAGAATCCGAGTGGTGAGCAAATCTCCAAAAAAACACCATTTAAACCTTTTGCTGTTATTTAGGTACCACAACAATAAAAATTATGCTCTCAGATATCTGTGGGGCTTGTGGTCTGTTTTAACATAAAACATAAAAGCAAGTGATGACTATTGTCATAAGGCTGACTGAATGTAGAGCAGCTAAAAGTATGCAAGTACAAGGAAATCAAACCATTATTTTAGCAGTAGTCTAAGGCTGATTACTGCTGACCTCACAGACCATCAGGTTTTCTTTATTCCAGATAAATATATTCACAATGACTTTCTTAAATCATATAAGATCAAAGACTTTTCTGCTAACTCACTCTTCTCCCTCCCCCATATTTGGGTACTGTGTCCTGAACAGCAGTTACATATCATCAGAAATGCTGCCTCTGTTAGACGGCTCTGCTGGGAAATCACATGACTTACAGTCATGACAAACAAAGTTACAAACATGTTATAAACAAAGTCTGACTTTGGGTTTTCAACATAGTTGCTGCCAAAGAGAGTTGCCTGCCAACATCATCTAGCTGCAGACATGTGTTAGCTGATAAGCTGCTCCCTAGCCAGGAGGAACAGCCCTGTCCTGAGGTGTCCATGGCGCAGCATTGCCAGCCAGGCAAGGGGATTCCTGGCTCCTGATATGTTTTATTAATCTTTAGGAAGACATAAGGCTTAGGGGTCAACACTGAGAGTTGCAATTGCTGAAGATGGCATGGAGTGAAGGGACGGCAGCCCTGAGGTGCACTGACCTGTTTGTCAAGATCACGTGCTGCTTAGAGCCAGGCACAACTTATGTTGCCTCCAAATTCACTGCTATAATCATTGTTCCTGAGCTGAATTACTGAGCAAGGGCAAGGTTCAGCCTTTTGAGAGGTTCCTTGGGAAGCTGAAGTGCTGCCCAGGAGAACTCTTATTGCTGCCTCTCACTGATCTTGACAAAGTCCATGTGAAAAGCTGGGGCTTTTACCTGCACAGGTGTGTTGGCTGCACATCACATTTTTTGTATCTGTAGTATCTGTAAGATGAGTAGCACTCCCATGCTGAAAAACTGCTCAGAGATGCCAGTGTACCTTTGTACTTAGAGTATTCATGTCCATCATTTTGCAATTGTAATTTTTACATCAAGATAAGGCATTCTGTCTAATGGACTTGCAATGACAATTAACTTCATCATTATCTCAGGAGATCCAGTTGTATGAATTAAATTGCAATAACTGCCAAAGCTCAGACACCCAGCTAAATTACAATTTCTGTATTTCTTCTTACAACGGCAGTTTTGTAATGATAGTCTTTACAACTTGGTGGTTCTGTTGATATCCTGCAACTGTTGAGCACAAATAAACCTTCTACTAAGGGAGTGCAGACAGCAAGGCTGCATTTAAGTGTGCTGACCCTGGCATGAAGCAGGAATTGCTCCTTGAAGGCCAAGGGAGATATAGGGGCATGAATTGGAATCAAACAGAAAACTGAATCGATGCTCCCACCACAGCTTGTTCTATGTTAACTCAATGAACTCACATCCTGACTTTTAATGAGTGATGTAACACCTCCCTGTATAACTCCAAGTTGAGGTTTTTTGCTGTTAGCACAGAACTGTAACTTTCTGTTTCTTGTTGACTACTGGTGTCTCGCTGCACTTTCCCATCCACATCAGCCTCCCAAGCTGCACCACCTCGCTGAGGAGCATAACAAAGTTCAGGTTACCATCTGCACCAAGAGAGGAGTGTCACCTGCATCTTGTTTTCCTCACCAGCCTGTATAATGAACTAACATGTTGAAATGTATCTGAAATTGCACAGCAAAGGAGGAATGGGGCAGAGGGAGGTGAGGTGGGCAGGGCAGCAAGAAGTGTGGTTACAGCCTGTATGATGCAGTAATGATGCATCTGTGTCTGCAGCATCTGTCATTATACAGTTGAAACCAGTAATTTGTGTTAAGAGTCTAGAACAGCTTGGAAACTTAATTTCACAAACAAACAACTAGATAACAATTCTGGCCTTCCAAGACCTGCTTCCTGGCTCTGCTATAGGCTGGTTACACAAAAATCTTGTCAAGTAGTTTGCAGGTGGTTTTTAAGGAGTTTAGACACATGGCTCCCATCCAGGTATGTGCTTTCTTTCCCAGCCTCAGATCCTCACCCATGCTCACTTGAAGAGAGAGGTTTAAAGGGCTGATCTCTGAGCTGTTGTTTTTCAGCCAGTGTTATTTCTAAGAAGCACTGGCTTAAAATAATACAGTGGAGAAGATTACTGATACTGTGTATGTCTTGATACTTATTTTAACTGCCCAAAACTTGTGCACAAGTAAAGTTCATTTTTGTATTTGTCTACAGGAATCTTGTTACTTACTCCCTGGAGACACATTTCTTTTAGGTGGGAAAAGGTTCTGTCTCCCCTGTGATGCTGTCCTGATTGATGGGAGCTGCACTGGGAATGAAGGGATGTTCTCAGGTGCAGCACTGGAGATAGAAATGCAAAGGTTCTCTGAAAGGGAGGTGTCTCTATCTGTTCTGACAGCAAATTATTTACTATTTATTAGTGTAGTTTGCAGCAGAAGGGAGAAAATCTGTGGCTTGAATAATTCACAGTTGTCTTAAGCTTTTGGACACCGTCATTGTGTAATATGACTTTCTTATCCACATTAAAAACAAGTAGCAGTTATCTACTCTTAGGAGTAGAAAGTGAAAATGTATACATGAATAAATGGAGTTACTTGACAGAATATGTATTTTTTCAGTTTTTGGATTCTGCTGTTGCAGCAGTTCAGCTCAAGCACACAGAGCAGAGAGGCCAGTGTTAGCCTTAAACATCACAACACTGCAAGGCATAAACTTGGTTCAGGGACAAAATGTGTCCCAACCTCCTCATACATAATGTACAGAACCATGGCTGGGAGGAGGCAAGAGAAGGAAAGGAGCTGCTCTTCTCTCTGCCGTGTCCCAGCCTGGAGTGGTTCTGGATCTCTGCAGTTAACTACCTTGACATTTCTTCTCCTTCCTTGTCAACCTTTTTCTCAAGAGAGCTACCCAAGTGTTTTTGGGGAGGCAGAGCTTGATGGGTGTCCCTGCTCCTACTCAGCTCCTTCCCTCTAAGGAAGACACATGGGCACTGCTGTGGCCCATGTAGCCACAAAGGAGGCTGCTAATTCAAGGCAAACAGAATTCAGCAGCAGCCAGATTGCTTTTAATTACCCTGAGGGCATTAGGAGAATGTGCACAGGGCTGTTCAATTATGTCATTCTCAGCACAGTTAATAAATATTCTTAATCTAGTCAATAAACCTTTCATCTTGTAAATGTGAGGATAATGCTCCTTCTGTTGAAATTAAGTCTTGCTGATTTTGGTGCTTGTCAAATATCACCTACCTTCTGCAAAATCCATGCGACCACAGATCAGAGCTGCAAAGGTCACATGTCTTTAGGGACTTCCCTAAACCCTGGCAGGCTAGATCTCAATTCCAAGCCTAAAGACCATTGAAATAATAAGAAATAACCATATAAACATGAAAGTTGATTATATTAAACATTGCACTATTTAATTCATATTGCAAAATACAATAACAGACCTCAGCACTTCAGTGCATGTGATGCCAAGCTCAAAGTGTTAATCTTTTCCAGTGGCCAGGACAAATCATACACCCCATGTCAACTCCCAGGATCATAAGTAGTTATTAGTACAACATATCTGTTCATTCAACACCACAGAGATAATTATGCCATAATGAATGAAAGAAGAAATTCATTGCAAGAGGAGAATAATCACATTCCCAATACTTCTTAAGAAAGCTGAGAGGAAATTACTATCTGATGCAAATTAATGAGATGAAATTAATAAGTGTCAACCAATAAAGTACTTCTCCAGTGGGACCAGGCTGCAGGCACGTAGTACAATCTCTTCTTGGCCTCCTGCAGTGCCCTGGGGAGGCCCCATTGAGGAGGTGCACATTGAACAGGCTCACAGAGCACCACCACCAAAGGGCAGACAGATCAAGCAGCGCCAGAGTGATTTTCACCAAGGTACCCTTGCAGGCAGCGTCTCACATAAGCAGCAGAACAAAACTGGATCCATGTGCCAGAATAAATTCCTGTAATTAAAGCCATCCTCTGGAAGGTATCACAATGTAAAGCTCTTTTTGCAGATGTGTCCAATGTGCATCCAGCTCGGGAGGTGCTGGTGACCTCTTGCCAAGAACACGAGGAGGAGCTGCTGCTGTGGGCATGGATCTCATCAGTCTATTTGCATAATTACCCTTTCCTAAATGTTCACATTTTTAAATGTATTGTAAGACTAGCTGCCAGCTAAGCTTAAAACTGTGACGCAGTAAAGGAATTTAATTCTACTTACAAAATATCCTATTTTATGTTTAATAAGATATAAATATTTGTTGGTTTTATGTGATGTTTAGCAGCTTCACAGTCTCTGAAGTATTAATTAATTAATAAGCCAATTATGATGAGGCTGAGAACAAGGTATAATGTGCTGGAAACAGAAGAGGCTTTGATGGCCCAGAGGCACAACAGGTCCTGGATTCACTGTGCTTTGTAACAGAGCTGCTTGCTTCCAGAATAATTTCACTGTGCCTGTGCTAGTAACAGGGGATGCTAGTGGTGATCAAAGATAAATATATCTGTTTAAAGCTCCCCTTAACAGGCCAGAGTAAATGGTGATGGGCCGTGTTGTGGTCTGGCAGACGCACCTTGTCAGCCAGCAGCTCCCTAGGGGAGAATTAACTTCCATTATGGCATTACAGAGTCTTCACCCAGCCCAGCCTTGCATGCCTTCAGTCTGAACTGCATGCCCTGGAGGGAACAAACCTCAGGGCTGGGCTGAAAGACAAAAGAAAGAAACAGAAATAAGTTTCTTTCATAGAAAGAGTTCAGGGCATGAATCTCTGAGTTATGCTGAGGCATGGTGTCAAAAGGGTCTAACCAACTTACCCATTTTTAACACCAAGGTGGGAGGGACAAAGTGCCTGTGGCTATGAAAATGTAAAATCTACATCTGGAAGTGAAGCTGGGACTCTTTGTGGCTTTCAAACTGCTCCCAGGATCACTGGGAGCAGGCTAGCAGTGCCAGTGCTTGTCCAGCCCTGTGAGTGAGCAGCACCAGCCCAAGCAGATGCACTCCCTTTGCAGCCTCACAACCCTTCTCCAAGGGCTCATCCCCAGGATATTTTGAGAACCCTGTTGAGGGTTCTTTCCTCTCTAGTAGGGCAGTTTCTGCTCACACAGCAGTTGCTAAATAAGACTCCTGTCACAGCCCACCACAGTGTTCTCCTATTTCAGTTACTTCACATCAAGGAAAACTCATGAGAATTAATGATTGAGTACTATTTGGCCCTCTTAAAAGCAGTCCCACCAACAATATGCTTTCAATATTCAAGTTTCAGAAAATCCCTATGTTTCCATCCTCTGCCTGGGGAACTGTATGTGAAAGAATGGAGACTTGTCACATACTGGTTGTTTTGGATAAGGAGATTCAGGGAAATCCCCTGGATCTGAAAGGGTTTTGAGTGACCCAGGGCTGCCTGCATTTGCTCTCTTAATTTGACTTGAAAACACTGGAGTCTGAGGCAGGGGAGGGAGAGCCTGGTTGTTGCTTGCTGAAAGATGATCAGACCACACTTCAGAGGGACTTCATCTTCAAAGGCTCTTGGGAAGCTCTGTTCTGACAGCTGAAAACCTGTACCCAACCAGCCTCTTCCAAGCAGAAGGAGCAGGATTTCTTGTAACAATACCAGGAAGACACTGCTATGGAAACAATGAAATCAGTCTTGTTTCACAGGCTGCTCTGTTCTCATGATAATGTCACTGTAACTCAACAAATTTCAGTTTCCAGTTTTCCAGGACTGTAGAGTCAGGAATATTGCATTAATATGTGTTTATTAAGAGAAAGGCTGGGACAAAGACTGGAAAACAAGTGAAATATAAAGAAAACCACCAGGATTCCTGAGAAGTATGCTGAGATGACAGTTGTTGAGATGATGGTTCATAAACTTGAAATCAGTGGTCTGATTACACAGCTAGAAGACAGAGAATGTGAGTTTGTCAAAAACAGAACACTCACCTGTTAATAATATTTCACTTTATCGAGAGTGATATTAGTGATTAAAGTTCAGGATGGAATCAGTTTGGGTAATCAATGACCCAGATAATATCTCAATTTCCTGACCCCTTCTGGGCTCCTGTGGAAGGAATAGCAATCCTACCTCAATTCTCATTTTCTTCTGGGCTGTGGAGAATAGCCATTGTGTCACAGAAGATCAGGGAGGAACAGTATAACATGTACATGAAAGTACTACCAGAAATATTATCCAGCTTTTGCAGACAAAACACTCATGTGGAGTTTCTACAGTCACACAAAAAGAGCAACTTTATAGTGGTTTTGACCTTAATCAAAACTTTAATCAAAACTTTAATCAGAGTTTCTACAGTCACACAAAAAGAGCAACTTTATAGTGGTTTTGACCTTAATCAAAACTTTAATCAGAGCTTATGTTGGAGCTGAAATCCTAAAAGGATTTCCACTGGCCCCACTGCAACTGCATGTATGTGATTCCTCCCACAGACAAGCCTTGGGCTCATTAAATATCATTAGTTAATTCTACAAACAAGTTTTCATTGCTTGTAAGTTAAAGATGCACAGAGCCCAGCAACTAGAGAGATGCACAGCCTGAGGTTCAGCTGCTCTGTATCTCTTAGCTGACTTGCATCTGCTGAAGATTTGGTGCATAAGTAATATTGATATGTCAAAATATCCAGAGCCGATGTAGGATCACAGTAATTGCCTGTGTCACATCAAATGTGTTGTGCTGCACAAGTTCTTAAATATCCTCCTAACTTATTGCCTTGTAAATTCAGCATTGAGTTACTGACCCAGCCTGTAAAGGCTTTAAATCTAGCAGTGCAAAGCTCACTGTGGACATGGTAATTACTGTTATTAAGGATAATTGATATTAATACTCAAGCCAAGGCTTCTGTCCTCTTGCTGCAGTAAGCACAGGCTTTTCTTTTCTGTCTATCAAAATATTATAGGCTTGTACTCAAATTTGTCGGCAAATTTGAAACTCAGGTCACTCCTGTGATTCACTGAGTACCTTAAAACAATCCCAAGCAAACACAGAACCAGTGATCTGTGGCTCTGTGCTCTGTTATTCTAGGTGTCACTAACCTGCAAAGAGGTGAGGAGCTCTTCAGTGCAAGAAAGACAAGGAGCTACCTGAGGGTACAGCAAAGACCACAAAGATGATTTGGGGTCTGGAGCATCTCTCTTATAAGGACAAGTTGTGGAAGCTGGGCCTGCATAGTCTGGGGGAAAGTGAGAGGAAATCTCATTAATTAATATAAATATGTCAAAAGTAGGTGTCAAGAGGAGGGTACCATGCTTTTTTTCAGTGGAGGAGCAGTGGCCATAAACTAAAACACAGACAGGTCCACCTCAATATGAGGGAGAATTCCTCTCTACTGAGGGCAGCAGAGCCCTGGCAGAGCTGCCCAGGGAGGTCATGGAGCTCTCCCTCTCTGGAGATGTTCTCAAGCCACATGGATGGTTCCTGTGTCCCCTGCCCCAGGTAACCCTGCCTGGCAGGGGGGTTGGACTGGAAGATCTCTGGAGTCCCTTCCAACCATAACAATTCTGTGATTCTGTGAAAACAGTTTGAACAGACAATAGAAAGATTTCATTTAGAACCATGTAAGATCTAATGACACAAACCTCCAAACAAACCAACAGCAGCAAGAAATATGTCTTCAAAATAATGTTCTGCTTTCCTAGGTTTCTCAATAGCTCCACTTATCCTATCTAGATTGTTTCTCTATTGATTCCAGATTAATGAATCATTGGGTACTACACTGTAAAGCTGTGATTGCAGTGTGTAGTGGAAGGTATATGCACAAAAATGCTGCAGAGTTAAAAGGAATTCTTTGCTTTTAGAATCACAGGAATGATCAGAAAATCGAAAATTTAGCATTTAGAAGAATTTTCACATTAACACATAAGCATTAAAGCAATTGCTTCAGTCATGTGATTTACTACTGACAGGCTGCAAAGTCAGGCTCATTGAAGGAAACTGGAGGGTTCCATTCCAGCTGCCACTGCCTGGAGATTGGCAGGAAAATGCAAGGCAAACACAGCTGCTCCCTGTGTAAGCACTGCCAGGGATGGCTGCTTTTGAGTGCCAGGGGGAATTTAATGCTTTTAATGCCTAATAACTGTCCCCTTGCTGGGGATTCAGAAGTAGCCCTGAGGAACAGAGGAAACCCTGGGGGTTAGTTCATATCTACCCCAGGGTACATGGAACTGGGGTAAGGACTATGCATCCACTGGGGAGAAATCATTAATAGAGTGGTTTTCTCTCCTCAGGACTTGCGGCAGTACTACACCAATAACTGGCAAGGCTTTGCAGATGCAGCAGTGGCTACCTCAGTCATGCTTGAAGTGTGCAGAATTAATGCAGTTATACATACTTGTCTGTGTGACAATTTGCTGGGCCAAATTGCAGTGTCTGAAGTAGCAGCCTGTGGCTAACAGCAGGCTGGCATGTGTGAAAATGGGTAAAGAATAAAGTATTGCCAGGAGCAAATTTTACAAAGGGAGCTTGCAGAAAGCTGTGTCCCTGGTTTCCTGGAGGGAGGCTGTCAAGGTGGAAGGGAAATGGCATGTTATGACCTCAGTCTGAAACTAAATGTTGTCTTAGTTCTAGTAGGTGTATGCTCATACTGAAGTAAACATCACCTTGGAAGAAGAAGCCTGAAACCATTTTGCAATTAATGAAAAGTTGTCTCAGATAATTGTCAAGCGCTTGTACAGCTGGCTGTCAAAAGCAGGTTCAGAGAAAAAAATGCACTTACTTGTCCCCCTATTTTATTTCATGTCAGTGGTGTTCTGTTGGGAGAAAGTGTTTTTCTGTCAGCAGCTGTAACATCACATTTTGACAACTCCAGGCAAACTTCCACCATGCCTCAGGTTTAACCTGAACAGCTTGTTTTCAGCATCTTGTAACCCCACAGATGCCAGGGGTGGCTGTGGTGCTGTGAGCAGCTGCACAGTGGAGTTACTCCATGGTCACCTTCTCAATTCCAGTTTAATTAAAAACATCAACCCCATGGCCATGTGCCACTTCCACAGCCAGCAATGGTCTTGCTCAGCAGGACCATCAGGAATGTGAAATAACCACTTGTAGCAGCAGAGATCTTCAACTCCTATCTCTCAGTCCACTAAAAAGCTTGGGCTGGGACAGATTCTCAGATTTTATACTCTCTAAGCCAGAGTTCCAGGTAGAAGAAACTTCAGGCTGAGCAGGGTTATTGCTGCTGTCATCAACCATCTGTTCTGCACTTGGGGAGCCCTTGCCATGCCTGGCTGCTCTGAAGGCTGCTGCAGAGCATGTGGTGATCACTGGCACCCCAGCACCTCTGACAGAGCAGGCGAGGCAGAAAACAGCAGGATAAATATTCAGTTAGAGGACACCTAAGCCCTAAGGGGAGCAAAACCATGTCAAGGTTTGAGAATTGGGACTAGGACATTTGACAAGTGTTAGGGATCCACCAGGCAGGTCTAATCCTGCCTCAGTGGAGCAATGGAAGCACAAACACTGCCAAGGCAGCCCAATGCTCTTTATTGCAGTTAATGGTGAATGTGCCTATCTTTGGCAGGATGTCTGCTGGCCAAAGTCTAGCATTGTTGAAGGGTTTCAGAACTCAAGTAAGGTTCCCTTTTGTTTTCTCCTGGAACCAAATCAATAAGGTGTTTTCTTGAAGTGTGATTGTCCCATCTAGTGCTGCTCCAGCACTGCCCTGCTTAATCTTAGCAGAGTTGACTTTTTTAGGAATTTAGTTAAAAGGCAGGTCCCAAGCCCATTTCACAGAGCATTGATCCTCTACAGAAGACGGGTAAGACCAGAAAGAAGCTGCAAGCAGTTCCCAGGCTGAGATGGGACAGAGGATTTATCTGGTGTGAGATCTGCACATGCTTCTCTGTGTTTTATCCCTGTTTGGCAAGCACCACCAGGAGAAAGCAAAGGGCAATTCCCTTGGTTTAACCTCCTATTTAGCTCTGTCCTCTCCCCTCCCTGGCAGTCAGGAAGTCGCCAGGAGGCTCCTGGCAGCTGTTGACCCATCCTGCCAGCAAGCTTGAGGACACTCAGCTCCCTTCTTTGCATCTCACAGGAGCTGCTCAATTTAGCCACAACAGGCAGGGGCTCCAAGACACTGCATATGCCTTGCCTGCCCTTTTGCAGACCTGGCAACCAGGACTTTTCCACCTGCTCAGGCCCTCAGCAATACTTTCATTCTACCTTTTCATAAAGGTAAGGTTAAAATCCATGATTCACAGAAAGAGCCCATAGGATGTGGTAGGTGCACAGTCTGCGGTAACTGGGAGTGGGGCTGTGGCCAAGCCTCATCTCCAATGGGTCACATCTGTGCAGGAGAGCTGTGGAATTGTATGGAAGGCAATGAGACATGGAGTGCCCAGCTGCACTGACCAATTACAGAAGGGTACAGAGGGCACACAGGTGTAAGGCATGTAAGGTGAAGGTTATAGAAGGTTGGCATAAACAACAAAAAAGTGCAGGTGCTTGAAGCTTTCTGAGGTGGTGTGGTCTTACTCTGTGTATCACAGGTGTCTCAGCTGTGAAAGGATGTAGCTGATGAACCCAGGATGTAGGTAGAAAGCATGAACCAGTCTTCAGAAAAGCACTGAAGGGGAAGGAGTGGAAAATTTTCTTGCAAGTGCTTATGCACTACCACAAAAATCATCACAGACAATGAAATAAAAGCAGATGCAGAAATCAGGCCAGTGCTGCTGGGGGTCATCTTGAATGGTGACATTCTTGACTTACTATTTCTAATGGGAGGGCAGAGAGGAGCAAGGCAAAACTGTTGAACTTGCACACAAAGCTATCCTCAAACAGATAAAAGACAATTGTAGGCAAGATGAGTTTGGATTTTTACATTTTAATAAGTCTTTGAATTAATTATCACAGCAGTTGCTAGTAAGCATTCATTACACTTGTGGCAAAAGCTGAACACTGACCAGGGACTCCATGCCTTGCTTGAACTCTTCTCAACAGCAACTCTGTTCTAGTATATCTCTCCACGCTTTTTAAATTTGCCAGAAGAGATGGACTGAGCAATATTTCTGGAAGTGATATCAAAACTAGCAACATGACCATGCAGCCACAAAAGGAGCAGGGACCACAAGAGGAAGACCAGGCTCAGCCACAAGAGGAAGACCAGGCTCAGCCACAATTCTTCTGTTAATTCCTATCAGTATCGCTATAGAAATAGAAGTGATATTTCGAAGTGTTGGCTTGGGCTGTAAAGGGAAAGTAAAACACAGGTTAGAGACATTAGAAGCAACCCCCAGACATGATATCTGAGTACAGGCTAAGATAATCACGGTAATTGAATCTGGGTCAGACCTGCCCCATTATCAGAAGGGGCAGCAGCCAGGTTTGTCCCCCCAGGAGGTGGCACTCAGGGAGAGGGCACTGCCAGGGTGCAGCCAGAGCACAGGGACCCTGCAGGGGCAGGGGCTCTGGGGAGGCAGCGCTGCTTTGGAGCCCACGCCTGGCACTGGGCTGTGCCCTGCAGGCTGCAGGCTGTGTCCCAGTGCCCGGCTCACAGCCAGCAGCCAGGAGCTGCTCTGGGAGGCACCCAGGGCTCAGCCTGTGACACTCACCTGCTCACAGAGTGCTTTACCGTAACGGAGCTTTGTCACAAAGTGCTCACAGTTGCTGACAAACAAATTATATATCAACACCTTGTCAATCCATTTCTTAGCACGCTGGATAATCTCCTTCACAGGGAAAGGAGTGTGGTCCTGATCGTACTTGTTGTTGACACGCCATTTATCATTTCCTGCCACGGCCTTCAGGCGCTGCTTCTTCACCTTTGCCCCCATAGCGGTTATTCCCCCAATGCTGGCTGACATGGATGAATCATTTTTATCTGGGGAAGGCAAGGAAGAGATAAGGCAGGCAGGCAGACCTTCTCTGGCCCCTCCACAAGCTCAGATGGCCTTTGGACTGGTCCTGGAAAGCTCATCTACACACACAGAGTCCACCAGTAGCCCGAGGAGGGATGGAGGCCTCCTGGAGCTCCCCAATAACCCCTCTGCATCCTGTCAGGCTGCACCAGCCTTACCTTCAAGTGTCACATGGATGACATATCCATCCCCCATGTAGAGGGCCCAGTGCTGGTACCATGGCCGACAGATCTCAATCAGGTCCCCAGGGCTGGGACGTCCAAACATTGACCTTGTCATCTGTAATATGAGGAATGTGCGTTTGACCACCTAATAAAGCCCTCAGCTGGAGAACACACACTAAACCCTCAGCAATAAATTTAGTTTACTTTTTGAGAAAGTTAAGCTTAAAATCATTTTTTTCATAGAAAAAGTAATTGGATGTAGCTGATAAAAGCAGGATGAGGATAGAAGGCCTGCACCAGCACTCAGTAAATCACTGGAGGGGAGGTGGAAGCTTAAGGGAAGGAAAGTTTACTTTCAAGTGCTTTCAGATTGCCACAAAACTCATCACAGACAAAAAGTAAAAGCCCATATAACAAACAGGACAGTGCTGCTGGGGATCACCTTGAATAAAGATATGTATGACTCGGTATTTCTTAGTGGGGCAGCAGGGACAAGAAAACCATAGCGGAGAACTGTCACAAATTCCTCAGAGTATATGCCAAGCTCATCATATGGCAGTTCCATGTCAATGCAATCCTCAGCACACCAGATGATCTCCTCCACAGGCAGAGGTGTGTGGTAAAGGTCATACTTGTTGTTGACAGCCCAGTCATCCTTTCCCACCACCTCCTTCAGGAGCTCCTTTGTAGCCTTGACCTTGCTGATGGGTATTGTCACACCGCTGGCAGACAGGGGTGCAGCATTTTCATCTGGGGAAAGCAGGGAAGAGATAAGGCAGGCAGGTAGACCCTCTCTGTCCCCTCCAAAACCAGAGATGGCTTTTGGACTGCTCCTGGAAAGGTCATACACACACACAGGGTCCACATGGAGCAGACTATGGAGATAGAACAGGCTCCAGGAGCACCACAACACTCCCTCTGCACTCTGCCAGGCTACACCAGCCTTACCTACAGGTGTCATATGGATGACATATCCATCCCCCACATAGAGGGCCCATTGCATATAACTTCCCTTTTTGATCTCGATCACATCCCCAGGGTTGGGGCAGTCCTTTTCATCTGTCGTATCTCGAATGGTCATTTCACAACCTGCAGATGTCCTCGACTGGAAAACCATAGTAAACACTCAGCAGTAAATTCAGTATACTTGGAGGGATAGTTAAGGTTAAATCTTTCATAGAAAGAGCCAATAGGATGTAGCTGATAAAACAAGTATGAAGGTAGAAAGTCTGCACCAGCCCTTAGAAAAGCACTGGAGGGGAGGTGGCAGGGTAAGGAAAGGAAAATTTGCTTTCAAGTGCTTGTAGATTACCACAAATAACATCACAGACAAAAAGCAAAAGCCCATGTGACAAACAGGCCAGTGCTGATGGGGATCACCTTGAATGAATGGTATTTCTTGAATGAATGGTATTTCTTAATGGGATGGCAGGGAGCAGCAAGGCCACAATGGTGAACCTGCATGCAAAGCTGTGAAAAGAAGATTCTAGGCATGATGATTTTGGGTATTTATGCATTATTAAGGCTTTAATTTAATTATTTCTACAAAGGGTGGCAAAAGCAGGGCAGAGACGCTGTGCAGCCAGGGAATCCCTGCCTTTCTCTGAGCTTTTCCTGATGGCCCATCAGTGCTCTCTTTCTGGATTTCACCCCCAGCAAGCCCACCCACACAGTGAAGGCAACAGCACAGATCCTACTGCCAGCATGCAAACAGTTGTTCTCTTGGCAGGTAAAGGGAAAGCAAAACCCAGGCTGGAAACACGAACAGCATTTGCATTTAGCCCCAGGCATGGTAATGGAGAATAGGCAGGGGTAATCAGAACAAGCAAAGCAACAAGAGCCATGTGCCCCATTATCAGAAGGGGCAGCAGCCAGGTTTGTCCCCCCAGGAGGTGGCACTCAGGGAGAGGGCACTGCCAGGGTGCAGCCAGAGCACAGGGACCCTGCAGGGGCAGGGGCTCTGGGGAGGCAGCGCTGCTTTGGAGCCCACGCCTGGCACTGGGCTGTGCCCTGCAGGCTGCAGGCTGTGTCCCAGTGCCCGGCTCACAGCCAGCAGCCAGGAGCTGCTCTGGGAGGCACCCAGGGCTCACCCCTGGCACTCACCTGGTCTGAGACTCCTTCTCCATAGCGAAGCATTGTCATAAAGTGCTCACAGTTGCTACCAAGCACATCATATGTCATCTCCTTGCCAATCCATTGCTCAGCACTCCAGAGTATGTCCTCCATGGGTCGCGGAGCGTAGAAGTTGTCATACTTGCTGTTGACACACCATTTATGATTTCCCACCACCTCCTTCAGGAGCTCCTTCATCACCTTGGCCATTCTACTGAGATTTCTCCCATTGCAGGCTGACAATTTTTATCCGGGGAAGGCAGGGAGGAGATAAGGCAGTCAGGCAGACCTTCCCTGGCTCCTCCAAAACAAAGATGACCTTTGGACTGCTCCTGGAAAGGAGAGCTACACACACAGAGTCCACCACCCACAGCCCATGGAAAGAGACAGGCCTCTTGGGGCCAAGACCCTCCTCTACACCCTGATAGACATTTCACAGAATGCACCAGCCTTACTTTTCACGTAGATGATGTATCCATCCCCCATGTAGAGGGCCCAGTGTTGGTAACCTGGCCGGTCGACCTCGATCAGGTCCCCGGGCTGGGGATCGCTCCTGCCTTCTGCCATGGCGGGCTGGCGCAGTGAGGCGGTGCAGGTGCAGCCGGGCTGGCTGAGCGCAGGGCAGAGCGCAGCGGGCAGGCGAGGGCTGTGCAGGGGCAGCTGGCGGGAGCGCAGGCACGGAGGGTGTCAGCGGCGGGCGCCGAGGGCAGCGGCTGGCGGAGCGGGGCCGGGCCGGGCCGGAGCCGGCTCGGGGCCGCTGCCGCCCGCCGGCGCAGGGCGAGGCAGCGAAGGGCGCCGCTCGCAGGCAGCGCATCCGCCCGGGGCCGGGCCGGGCCGGGCCGGGCGGGCGTCCGGCTGCTGCCGCCGTGCCCGGCTGCCCCCGCCCGCCCGCCCGCCCGCCCGCCGTGCCCGCGCTCCCCTCCCGGCCGCGCTCCGCTCGGGGCTCCGCCGGCGCCGGGCCGGGCCCGCTCCGCTGCCGGGACGCGGCTCCCCGGGGCTGCCCGCGCTGCCCAGCCGGGCCCGGGCCCTGCGGCACCTGCGGCCGCCCGGCAGAGCCTGCAGGGGCCGCGTCCTGCTGGCAACGCCCGCTCGCATCCCCCGAGCCCCGCTCACCTCTGCACCTGTCCCACTGCTGCCGTGGCCGCGCTCCCGGCCCGCTGCTCCCAGTATAAATAGTTTTTTTCGAGGAAATTGCGCTATCGCTGGCGGTCACTGCCCTTCCTGGCCCCGCAGCTGCACGTCTGGCACCACCCATCCCGTGCAGCGGCAAGGCTCCGCTCCTTAGGGTAGTGCCTGTGCCGCTGCTGCCATGCTCTCTCGAGGCCCGCTGCTCCCGTTATAAGCTCATGGCAGAAGAAATTGCGTGAATCCTGCCGGGCTCACTGCTAGCGCTGCTCCGGAGCCGGCCCGTTCCATCACACTCGACCCCCACCCCAAAGAGGGCTCTGCTTCCAGTCTTGGTGCCAAGGAACTCCTGTTGATTGGAAAATCTCATCTTGTACCTGAGGAAGCCGAGCTGCCCCCTCATTGCAGTGAGCCTCTGTCCAGTGCAGATGCTCCTCCTGTCCAGTGATGGCCAACAGCACTATCCCTGTCATTCCACAGGACATCTCCTGGCAGAACAACCCCCCCTGGACGCTGATTAAAACCTGCCTTGGGTACTGTGAAAAATACATTCACTCTCTTGTGAAAAGTTAAAAGTTTAATAAAGGACAACAGGAGAAAAGGACCATACAGCAAAGGTTATTATGGCCGGGTGCATCATGGCACCCAGCCAAGAGCACACTGATTTTTGGGGATATCCCTTGAATACCTTTTCTCGTTACATTGGCCTGTTGCATATTTATAGACGCTTATACATATCCATAAACTAGTTTACATATTCCATAAACTATTTCACATGGCCCCTCCTTGGGTCCTCTTTATTAGAGCATGCATGTTTCTTGGCTGTGGTTTTGGCTCCTTCTCTTTATCATTTCCATTTTAGCCTTGGGTCCACACTGTCTTCAGACTGTGAGTGTTGATAGCTGGCTTATCTGTACCAAGTGTCCTCATCCTATGTTAATTGGATTTTATCTCATCCAAGCAGGCATTTTAACACCCACATAGCTATTTCACTAATATGTCTAAGCTTAATTAACAGGAGAAATAAAAAGTATATCTTTATAACAAAATTATTTTGACATCACACATATAAAATCCAGTTTAACATTTGCAAAAGGCCAATATTATCATAAGTATTTTTAACAGGTACCAGTCAAACAGTTGATGCCACAAATGGCAGAGGATGCTGCAGAGGGATTTGAAATGGCCCCATACAAATGCACAAGACTGTGCAACAAAAAGCCTGGATGAGTGTGGAGGCCCTGGAGAGGCTTCTCTTAAGGTACAACCCATTAGCTCCTTCCCCTGTTCCTATGCCTGAACATAGGTGTTCCTGAGGCTCTCCCTCCCTTTTCCCTGCTTGGGCCTCACCTTGATACTGCCTGGAGACCAAGGTCAGCCAGGAGTCCCCTGGGGGAGGGAGTGGGATCTTGGGGGGTGTGGTCTGAGAGCAGAACATCTCCCTGCGTGGCTGAATTAAACATCTATGGATATCATGCAAAAGCCTTTTTTGCTTCTACACCCCAGACTTTACTAGCAGCAATTTAGTCTGCAGCAGATTAGATTTATGTGAACCCACCTGCAAACACAATAAAGAGAGTGAGTGAGACCCTACAGCCAGGCTCTGAGCTGCACGATGCTGCGGCTTCAGCCCAAGTTTTCATCTTCTCATGTAACCCCGATTCACATGGCTGACATCCCTACAAAAGCCCCTCCTTTTAGGGAGGGGCTGCATCCGTCCTGGCTCTGCCTCAGAGCACATACATTGATATTGTTTTCAACTTTTGCGAAAAGAACAGCCTTGATTGTACTCATTGCCAGCTGTAAAACCACCTAACTGGTACAGCTGCAAAAAGTTTTGATTGCATTTCCAGGAATACAAGAAGGAGCTTCAGTTTCAGTTTCAGTTTGGTTATATCATGTTTTCCTGTATTAAAACTAAATAAATATTGGGAAGGATGTAATAACAAAGGAGAGCAAAAAAACAACAGGAATTCATGGCTTGATTATTTCAAGCATTGAAAAACTAATGTTTAACAAATGCAAAGAATTAATTATTTTTCTTTTTCTCAAGCCACAAGTTTTTCCGTTCAACTCCTCTGATTCCCTCCCTGATGGGGCTGCCAGGGCAGTGAGTGAGCAAGTGGCACCTGGTGCTTTGCTGCTTTCTGGAGTTAAACCTGGACAATCTGTTCAGAGCAGACAAAACCAGCCAGGCTCTCACACACAGCTCTTCTGCTCTCACCTGTCCCTGCAGGCCAGGCAGGTGCCTGTAACAAAAGCAGCACAGACTCTGTGTCTCACAGGTGGGATGCAGCTCACCTGCTTCCAAACACTCAAGGCAGATGCTCCAGGTAAAGGACAATCAAGCACACTTAGCCTGAAGAGTTTTCTTCCACGACAATGCACACATCAGCTTTGTGACAAGGGAATGGTGTGTCTCAGTGCATTGGGAGATGAAGCACAGGTGCTGCATAGCTCATTCTGCACATCCCTCACCGCCAGCACTGCAGGGACCCTGGCTTTGCCTTCCTGCTGGCTGGGGGAAGATTGATCTGGTGCTTTAGAATGCTTATGAATGCACTGGAATCAATATCTTGTCACTACATTGACAATGCCCACAACTCTGAGGGTCAATGTCCCCTTGATGCCTTATTAATTCTTTAAGCACCTCAGTGTTTTGGCAGCTCAAAGAGCAGAATCCTAGAAGGAGTTGAGAAGGGGATGAAAAGGGATCATAAAAATCACCTGGCAGGCTTGTTCTGCTCCAAGGTCAACAATCACTGCACATACGGTGCTGAAGTGTGAAATTTTGATGGCACAGTGGAAGAAAAAGCTGATTGAGAAAAAGTCAGCTGGGGTTTTTCTGTCAGACCTCCCCACACTGGGGCTCTGCTGCTGCTGCCTAAGAGAGTCAGATGAGCCAGGGAAAGGAACGCTTTGTAGGCAGGGAAAAACTGAGCAAAACACCATCTCCCCAAAATCAGAATGCCCTGTAAAACACAGGAGGATACAGCCTGTAAAACCTGCCCTTGCTTCCCATCTCCCCAGCTCCCAGGAGCTGCTCAGTTTGGGCAGCACAAGCTGCCGAAGGTTTCAAGACACAGCACATTCCCTGCCTGTCCTTTTGCAGACCTGGCAGCCAGGGCTTTCCCACTCTTACGGGTTTAGGCTTCTAGGGGAATTTTTCCCATATCCATGGTGAAGACCCTGAGAGTAGGAGAGGATGACTGCGTGGAGATGGATGGCGGGTGAATGAGCCCTGTAAGGGAAGGGGCTGATATCCCTGGCACATCAACGGAGTGGTTTGGGGAGGGGAATGGGGGTTTGGCAGTTTACTGGCTGTTGGTGCTGTCCTGCGCTCGGGGGAATCGGAGCCGTCTTGCGGTGCCGCGGGCAAGGCTGCGCTCTGTGCCGGGACTGGGCTGCGCCGTGAGCCGGCCCCGCTGCGTCTGTGTCCGTGTGTCGGTGTCCGTGTGTCGGTGTCCGTGTGTCTGTGTCCGTGTGTCTGTGTCCGTGTGTCGGTGTCCGTGTGTCTGTGTGCCGGTGTCCGTGTGTCTGTGTCCGTGTGTCGGTGTCCGTGTGTCTGTGTCCGTGTGTCGGTGTCGGTGTGCCGGTGTCCGTGTGTCTGTGTTCGTGTGTCTGTGTCCGTGTGTCGGTGTCTGTGTGTCGGTGTCCGTGTGTCGGTGTTCGTGTGTCGGTGTCGGTGTGCCGGTGTCCGTGTGTCTGTGTGTCTGTGTCCGTGTGTTGGTGTCCGTGTGTCTGTGTGCCGGTGTCCGTGTGTCTGTGTCCGTGTGTCTGTGTCCGTGTGTCGGTGTCCGTGTGTCTGTGTGCCGGCCCCGCGCTGTGCCGGAATCCGTGTGTCGGTGTCTGTGTCGGTGTCTGTGTGCAGTTCAGCACCGCGTTGGCGGTGGCTGCTCGGTGTACCGGCCCCACCCTGTGTGGGTGTCGGTGTCTGTGTGCCGGCACCGCGCTGTGTCCGTGTGTCGGTGTCCGTGTGCCGTCCCGCGCTGTGGCGGCGGCTGCTCGCTGTGTCGCTGTGTCGCTCCCCGCCCGTGCCGCCGCCGCCGCCGCCGCTCCCTCGCGGGTTCCCCGCGGCTCCCCCGGCCCCGCAGCCCCGGCACAGCCGCACCGCAGGGACAGCGGCGCTCCGCGGGTTGCGGCTCCGCGGGTGGAGCTCTTGGCAGACTTCTATCTTTTGTACCAGAACACAAACACACCAAGACTCAGCCGGTAAAACCTCAGCGGTCCTTTTTATTGCAGTGATACACAGAATGAGCCTCGAGGAGCTAGATGATCAAATCAGGAAGAAAAGTCTGCACCAGTGCTCGGCAAAGCACTCGAGGGGAGGTGTGTGGGATGGGGAAGGAATGGATAACTTGCTTGCAATTTCTCCCAGATTACCACAAAAACCATCACACACAATAAAATAAAAACTCATGCGGCAAGCAGACTCGAGCTGCTGGGGATCACCTTGAATGGTGACAATTTTGACTTGCTATTCCTTACTGGGATGGCAGGGAGAAGCAAGGCTGAATTTTTAAACTTGCAAACAAAGCTATACTCAAATAGATAAATAAGAATTTCAGGGAAATATGAGTGTGGATATCAGACATTTTATGAAGGCTTATTTAATGTTTACAGCAAGGGTGGCATAGTTGCTAAGAAGCCTTGATGGTGTTTTGCCCTGTTTTTTGTAGTTTTTCTAAGCCTTCTGATGTTTACCTTCTTGTAACAAACTTTGTCTAGCACTTTATGTCACCAACTTATTGTTCTGCATTCTTTCACAGAGGAGGAGAAATTTGATGGAAATTTGATGGAAATTGATGTTGGTTTGTCCAGTGTCATTGGAGTGTCACTTTTGGAAATCTATAAATGTCAGAGTCAGAAATCAAACACCCTCTTTTTTACCTTGGAGAGATGTGTGTACGCGTAGTTTTATTTCGTGTCCCATAGCGACAATGGAGTGTGTAGCAAAAGCTGGGCCGTGACCACTGTGGCAAGGAGCTCTCCCTGCCTTGCTCTGAGCTCTTCCTGACAGCCCGTCAGTGGTATGACCGCTCAGATTTGCCCCCGGAAAATGCCATCCGAACAACAGCAGAAACACCAGCAACAGCAGCAGCACCAGCAGCAGTAACAGCACCAACAAGAGGAAAAACAAATGCAAGGGGAGCCAATCCTAGAGTTGCAACACCACCAAAAGCGGCTTTTCTGGCCTATAAAAGGGAAAGCAAAACACAGGCTGGAAACATCATGACCACTTACATTTACACACCAACACTGAGCCCTTCAAAATGATAATATAGAAAAGGCAGGGAAAATGGGGGTTAATAAATCAGCAGGAGCCATGTGCCCCATTATCAGAAGGGGCAGCAGCCAGGTTTGTCCCCCCAGGAGGTGGCACTCAGGGAGAGGGCACTGCCAGGGTGCAGCCAGAGCACAGGGACCCTGCAGGGGCAGGGGCTCTGGGGAGGCAGCGCTGCTTTGGAGCCCACGCCTGGCACTGGGCTGTGCCCTGCAGGCTGCAGGCTGTGTCCCAGTGCCCGGCTCACAGCCAGCAGCCAGGAGCTGCTCTGGGAGGCACCCAGGGCTCACCCCGTGAAACTCACCTGGCGAGAGACTCCTTTTCCGTAGCGGAGCTCTGTCACAAAGTGCTCACAGTTGTCGGTAAGCGCATTATATGGCACCTCCCTGTCAATCCATTGCTCAGCATCCCGGATGATCTCCTCCACGGGGCGAGGAGTGCGTTTGCGGTCATACTTGTTGTTGACACGCCATCTATAATTTCCCACCACATCCTTCAAGCGCTGCTTCTTCACCTTGCCTCTTGTGGCACCTATTGAAGAGCTGCTAAGCCAAAGGGATGAGCATTCGTCATCTGCGGAAGCCAAGGAGGAGATAAAGCAGTCAGGCAGAACCTCTCTGGTCCCTCCAGGACATCAGATGGGTTTCCTCTGCTCCTGGAAAAGACAGCTACACACACAGAGTCCACCATCCACAGCCCATGGAGGGAGACAGGGCTCCTGGGGCATCCCAACATCATTTTGCACCTCGCCAGGCTGCAACAGCCTTACCTACAGATGTGAGGTGGATGACATATCCATCCCCCACGTAGAGGGCCCAGTGCTGGTAAAATGGTCTGAATATCTCGATCAGGTCCCCGGGCTGAGGTTTGCAATTCTTCTGTCCCATGGCGGGCTGGCGCAGTGAGGCGGTGCAGGTGCAGCCGGGCTGGCTGAGCGCAGGGCAGAGCGCAGCGGGCAGGCGAGGGCTGTGCAGGGGCAGCTGGCGGGAGCGCAGGCACGGAGGGTGTCAGCGGCGGGCGCCGAGGGCAGCGGCTGGCGGAGCGGGGCCGGGCCGGGCCGGAGCCGGCTCGGGGCCGCTGCCGCCCGCCGGCGCAGGGCGAGGCAGCGAAGGGCGCCGCTCGCAGGCAGCGCATCCGCCCGGGGCCGGGCCGGGCCGGGCCGGGCGGGCGTCCGGCTGCTGCCGCCGTGCCCGGCTGCCCCCGCCCGCCCGCCCGCCGTGCCCGCGCTCCCCTCCCGGCCGCGCTCCGCTCGGGGCTCCGCCGGCGCCGGGCCGGGCCCGCTCCGCTGCCGGCACGCGGCTCCCCGGGGCTGCCCGCGCTGCGCGGCCGGGCCCGGGCCCTGCGGCACCTGCGGCCGCCCGGCAGAGCCTGCAGGGGCCGCATCCTGCTGGCAACGCACGCTCGCATCCCCCGAGCCCCGCTCACCTCTGCACCTGTCCCGCTGCTGCCGTGGCCGCGCTCCCGGCCCGCTACTCCCAGTATAAATAGTTTTTTTAGAGGAAATTGCGTTATCGCTCTGAGGTCACTGCCCTTCCTGGCCCGTCAACTGCACGTCTGGCACCACCCATCCCGTGCAGCGGGAGGGCTCCGCTCCCCTATAGTAGTGCCAAATACAGCCGTCGAGTTGAAAATGTCATCTTGGTATCGAGGAAGTGTGGCCATCACCTCATTATGGGGAGACTCTATCCCTAAGTCATCCTCCCATCCTCCAGTGATGGGATAGCCCTGACCCTGCACTCTGTCACTCTGCTGGATGCATTTTCCTCCAGAAAAACAACCACTGGATTATGATTAAACCTGCCTTGGGTAACAGTCTATCAGCTGCTACCAAAAATGGCAGAGGATGCTGCAGAAGGATCCCAAATGGCCTCAGGTAAACACCAAAGACTTTGCAGCAAAAAGCTGATGGATTAGATTTATGTTAACCCCCCCACAAACACAGACAAGGGGACCAGGTTGAACAAGGCTGGGGCTTCCCGGGCCTGCACTGAATCAGCCCAGGTTTTCATCCTCTGATGTGCATTACATAGATGCTTGAAATGTCTACAAATGCCCTTCTGTTTAGGGAAAGTCTGTGCCCCTGCCCCTGATCACAACCACGGATATTTCTTTCCAGTCTTGAGAAAAGAACAGCCTTGACTCTATTCCATGGCAAATGCAGATCTCGGGTCTTGCCAACAGCTCCTACAAATGCTCAAAATGCAGCAATTAATGGATTCTGCTGCTCCTCCTCACACTCTCATTTTATGGTTTGGGAAGTGTTCCACCAAATCCTGTCAATGCACCCACCAGGCTCCAAGGAAAAGCTGCCCATAATGAACAACATCACCCTGACTGCAAAGAGATGCCCAGTACAACTACAAACTTCTGCAGTTTGGGAAATCTTGCAGCTTTCAAGACGAACAATACAATTCCCCAGACAAACTAATGCCAGTTCACACTACAACACTCTTGTCTTCCAGGGTGAAGTAGAGATGTGAGAGGTTCGTATGCTGCCCTCACACGGTGCTCACTTGTCAGGGTGTGCAGAGAAAATGCTCTGAGAGCAGAAAGGCTACTCAGGTTACTGTATAACATAAATAGTTTGCCCATGAAAGAAGTTTCAATTGCATTTCCAGGAATTGAAAAACGAATTTAATTTCAGTTTCATTATGATGTGTTGTCCTGTATTAAAGCCAATGTCTTACTCAGAGGTCATAATAAACAAAAATAAATGAAAGATCAACTTTGTTATTTTGACAGTGGAAAAACCCCAGTTTAGAAAAGCAGTGAAATCATTCCTTCCTTTGCTTTCCTCTAATGGAGAGCTTTTGGTTAACCTACTAAACCATCTTTTTCTCAAGCCACAAGTTTTTCACAGCAACTCTTCTGATTCCCTCCCTGATGGGGCTGCCAGGGCAGTGAGTGAGTGAGCAAGTGGCACCTGGTGCTTTGCTGCTTTCTGGAGTTAAACCTGGACAATCTGTTCAGAGCAGACAAAACCAGCCAGGCTCTCACACACAGCTCTTCTGCTCTCACCTGTCCCTGCAGGCCAGGCAGGTGCCTGTAACAAAAGCAGCACAGACTCTGTGTCTCACAGGTGGGATGCAGCTCACCTGCTTCCAAACACTCAAGGCAGATGCTCCAGGTAAAGGACAATAAAGCACACTTAGCCTGAAGAGTTTTCTTCCAAGACCATGCACACATCACCTTTGTGACAAGGGAATGGTGTGTCTCAGTGCATTGGGAGATGAAGCACAGGTGCTGTACAGCTCATTCTGCACATCCCTCACCGCCAGCAATGCAGGGACCCTGGCTTTGCCTTCCTGCTGGCTGGGGGAAGATTGATCTGGTGCTTTAGAAGACTGATGAACGTTTTGGAATCAACATTTGGTCACTGAAGTGACCTTGCCCAAGCTCTGGCAGGCAGAGTCCCCTTGCTGCCCTTACAATTCTTTAAGCACCTCAGTGTTTTTTTGGAAACTGAAAGAGAAGAATCCTAGAATGGACTGGATTGGAAGGGACTATAAAAATACCCTGGCATGCTTATTCAGGTCCAATGCCAGCAACCACTGCACTTACAGGATGATGGGAGAAAACTTCAAGGCACAGTGGAATAAACAGCGGATAGAGAGATATCCACTGGTTTTCCTGTCAGACCTCCCCACACTGGGGGGTCTGCTGTTCCCAAAGAAAGTCAGAAGAGCCTGGGAAATGTACACTTTATAGGCAGGGAAAAAGTGAGTAAAACTCCATCATGCCAAATTTAGAGCATGCCTGTAAAACACTGACTTTGTTTCTCAATGGGATATCAGGGAGAAGCAAGGCTGGACTGTTGAACTTGCACACAGAACTATATTCAGATAAAAGAGGATTTTAGGGCAATATGATTTTGTATTGCAGAGATTTTATTGAGGATTGCTTAGTGTTTACAGCAAGGGTGGCAGGGTTGCAAGCAAGTCTTGAAGGCAGGTGTTGTAAAAGCTGGCCTGTGACTGCTGTGGCCAGGGACTGTGACTGACCATGTCTGAGCTCTGTCTGAGAGCCCATCAGTGGCACTATCTCCTGGATGTGCTCTCAGACAATGCCATCCCAACAAGAGCAGCTCCAGCAAGAATGATACTTCCTACTGCTGCTGCAGCACTACCAGTAGCTGCTTTACTGACCTGTAAAAGAGAAAACAAAACACAGGCTGGAAACATGAGGGGCATTTATATTTACAACACTCTAGGATGATAATCTGGAAAAGGCAGGGATATTCAGGGTAAATAAATCATTGACAGCCATGTGCCCCATTATCAGAAGGGGCAGCAGCCAGGTTTGTCCCCCCAGGAGGTGGCACTCAGGGAGAGGGCACTGCCAGGGTGCAGCCAGAGCACAGGGACCCTGCAGGGGCAGGGGCTCTGGGGAGGCAGCGCTGCTTTGGAGCCCACGCCTGGCACTGGGCTGTGCCCTGCAGGCTGCAGGCTGTGTCCCAGTGCCTGGCTCACAGCCAGCAGCCAGGAGCTGCTCTGGGAGGCACCCAGGGCTCACCCCGTGACACTCACCTGGTCTGAGACTCCTTCTCCGTAGCGAAGCATTGTCACAAAGTGCTCACAATTGCTGTTAAGCACATTGTATGGCACCTCCCTGTCAATGCATAGCTCGGCACGCCGGATGATCTCCTTCACAGGGAAAGGAGTGCAGGAGCTGTCATATTTGTTGTTGACACGCCATCTATGATTTCCCACCACATCCTTCAGGAGCTCCTTCTTCACCTTGGCTCTTGTGGCACGTATTGAAGAGCTGCTAAGCAAAATGGATGAGGCTTCATCTGCGGAAGGCATGGAGGAGATAAGGCAGTCAGGCAGATCGTCTCTGGCCCCTCCAGGACCTCACATGGGCTTCTGATTGCTCCTGGAAAGAACAGCTACTCATACAGGGGCCCAGGGAGGGAGACAGGGCTCCTGGGGCATCCCAACACTCACTCTGCACCTTGCCAGGCTGCACAAGCCTTACCTGTCACATGGATGACATATCCATTTCCCACGTAGAGGGCCCAGTGCTGGTAAAGAGGCCGGAATATCTCGATCAGGTCCCCGGGCTGGGGTTTGCAATTGTCCTGTCCCATGGCGGGCTGGCGCAGTGAGGCGGTGCAGGTGCAGCCGGGCTGGCTGAGCGCAGGGCAGAGCGCAGCGGGCAGGCGAGGGCTGTGCAGGGGCAGCTGGCGGGAGCGCAGGCACGGAGGGTGTCAGCGGCGGGCGCCGAGGGCAGCGGCTGGCGGAGCGGGGCCGGGCCGGGCCGGAGCCGGCTCGGGGCCGCTGCCGCCCGCCGGCGCAGGGCGAGGCAGCGAAGGGCGCCGCTCGCAGGCAGCGCATCCGCCCGGGGCCGGGCCGGGCCGGGCGGGCGTCCGGCTGCTGCCGCCGTGCCCGGCTGCCCCCGCCCGCCCGCCCGCCGTGCCCGCGCTCCCCTCCCGGCCGCGCTCCGCTCGGGGCTCCGCCGGCGCCGGGCCGGGCCCGCTCCGCTGCCGGGACGCGGCTCCCCGGGGCTGCCCGCGCTGCCCAGCCGGCCCGGGCCCTGCGGCACCTGCGGCCGCCCGGCAGAGCCTGCAGGGGCCGCATCCTGCTGGCAACGCACGCTCGCATCCCCCGAGCCCCGCTCACCTCTGCACCTGTCCCGCTGCTGCCGTGGCCGGGCTCCCGGCCCGCTACTCCCAGTATAAATAGTTTTTTATGGGCGATTGCGCAATCGCTGTGCGGTCGCAGCCCTTCTTGGCCCCGCAGCTGCACGTCTGGCACCACCCATCCCGTGCAGCAGCAAGGCTCCGCTCCCTAGCGTAGTGCCAAATACACCCATCCCGTTGAAAATGTCATTTTGGTATCAAGGAAGTGTGGCCACCACCTCATTATGGGGAGACTCTATCCCTAAGTCATCCTCCCATCCTCCAGTGATGGGACAGCCCTGACCCTGCACTCTGTCACTCTGCTGGATGCATTTTCCTCCAGAACAACAACCATCTGGATCGTGATTAAATCTGCCTTGGGTATCAGTCTATCAACTGCTACCAAAAATGGCAGAGGATGCTGCAGAGGGATCCCAAATGGCCTCAGGTAAACACCAAAGACTTTGCAGCAAAAAGCTGATGGATTTGATTTATGTTAACTCCACCCACAATCACAGACAAGGGGACCAGGTTGAACAAGGCTGGGGCTTCCCTGGCCTGCACTGAATCAGCCCAGGTTTTCATCCACTGATGTGCACCACATTCAGATGCTCAAAATCTCTTCAAAAGGCCTTCTGTTTTGGGAAAGTCTGTGCCCCTGCCCCTGACCACAACCAAGGATATTTCTTTCCAGTCTTGGGAAAACAACAGCCTTGACTCTATTCCATGGCAAATGCAGGTCTGTGACCTTGCCAACAGCTCCTACAAGGGTCAAAATGCAGCAAGTGATGGATTCTGCTGCTTCTCCTCACACTCTCAGCTTATGGTTTGGGCTGTGTTTCACCAAATCCTGTCATTGCACCCACCAGGTTCCAAGGAAAGGCAGCCCATAATGAACAACTGTTACAGGGCTTGCATGGGTCTTTCAGGGGTGAAGAGAGAGACGAGAATTGTGTCTCCATGATCACAAGGCTGGATTTATTATTTTATGATACATAAGACATTTAGACTATACTAATAGGAATAGAGAGAAAAGTTCAGAAGCTGCTAAGCTAAGAATAGAAAAGGAACGAATCATCAACGGAGCTCTCTCTGATCTGTCCCAGAAAGAGCTTGGCCCCTGATTGGCCCCTAATTGTAAAAATGTAACATGGCCTAATCACAGGTGCACCTGTTGCATTTCACAGCAGCAGATAACCCCTGTTTACATTCTCTTGCTGGGGCCTCAGCTTCCCAGAAGAGGGAAAAATCCTAAAGAAAGGATTTTTATTAAAAGATGTCTGTGGCAAACAACATCACCCTGACTGCAAAGAGATGCCCAGTACAACTACAAACTTCTGCAGTTTGGGAAATCTTGCAGCTTTCAAGACGAACAATACAATTCCCCAGACAAACTAATGCCAGTTCACACTACAACACTCTTGTCTTCCAGGGTGAAGTAGAGATGTGAGAGGTTCGTATGCTGCCCTCACACGGTGCTCACTTGTCAGGGTGTGCAGAGAAAATGCTCTGAGAGCAGAAAGGCTACTCAGGTTACTGTATAACATAAATAGTTTGCCCATGAAAGAAGTTTCAATTGCATTTCCAGGAATTGAAAAACGAATTTAATTTCAGTTTCATTATGATGTGTTGTCCTGTATTAAAGCCAATGTCTTACTCAGAGGTCATAATAAACAAAAATAAAAAATATCAACTTTGTTATTTTGATAGTGGTAAAAGCCCAGTTTAGAAAAGCAGTGAAATCATTTCTTCCTTTGCTTTCCTCTAATGAAGAGCTTTTGGATACCTACTAAACCATCTTTTTCTCAAGCCACAAGTTTTTCACAGCAACTCTTCTGATTCCCTCCCTGATGGGGCTGCCAGGGCAGTGAGCGAGCAAGTGGCGCCTGGTGCTTTGCTGCTTTCTGGAGTTAAACCTGGACAATCTGTTCAGAGCAGACAAAACCAGCCAGGCTCTCACACACAGCTCTTCTGCTCTCACCTGTCCCTGCAGTCCCTGCAGGCCAGGCAGTTGCCTGTAACAAAAGCAGCACAGACTCTGTGTCTCACAGGTGGGATGCAGCTCACCTGCTTCCAAACACTCAAGGCAGATGCTCCAGGTAAAGGACAATCAAGCACACTTAGCCTGAAGAGTTTTCTTCCAAGACCATGCACACAGCAGCTTTGTGACAAGGGAATGGTGTGGCTCAGTGCATTGGGAGATGAAGCACAGGTGCTGCACAGCTCATTCTGCACATCCCTCAGCCCCAGCACTGCAGGGACCCTGGCTTTGCCTTCCTGATGGCTGGGGGAAGATTGATCTGGTGCTTTAGAACACTTATGAACACTTTGGAATCAATGTTTGGTCACTGAAGAGAGAATTGCCACAGCATCACAACATCACCCGAGGAAAGACAGATGTTGCACCGCCGTAATTGCTTTTGTGGCCTATAAAAGAGTAAGCAAAACACAGGCTGGATACATGATGAGCAGTTATATTTACCACTCCTTAGCACGATAATATAGAAAAGACAGGGATAATAATGGTAAATAAATCAGTGAGATTCATATGCCCCATTAGCACAAGGGGTAGCAGCCAGATTTGTCCCCCCAGGAGGTGGCACTCAGGGAGAGGGCACTGCCAGGGTGCAGCCAGAGCACAGGGACCCTGCAGGAGCAGGGGCTCTGGGAAGGCAGCGCTGCTTTGGAGCCCACGCCTGGCACTGGGCTGTGCCCTGCAGGCTGCAGGCTGTGTCCCAGTGCCTGGCTCACAGCCAGCAGCCAGGAGCTGCTCTGGGAGGCACCCAGGGCTCACCCCTGGCACTCACCTGGTCTGAGACTCCTTCTCCGTAGCGGAGCTCTGTCACAAAGTGCTCACAGTTGCTGGTAAGCACATCATATGTCAACTCCTCGCCAATCCGTTGCTCAGCACGCTGGATGATCTCCTTCACAGGGAAAGGAGTGTGGAAGCGGTCATGCGTTTTGTTGACACGCCATTTATGATTTCTCACCACATCCTTCAGGAGCTCCTTCTTCACCTTGGCTCTTGTAGCCTGTATTGATGAGCTGCTTAGCCAAAGGGATGAGGCTTCTTCATCTGGGGAAGTCAAGGAGCAGATATGGCAGTCAGGCAGATCCTCTCTGGGCCCTCCAGGATATCACATGGATTTCTGACTGCTCCTGGAAAGGTCATCTACACACACAGAATCTACCAGCAGCAGACCATAGAGGGAGACAGGGCAACTGGGGCATCCCAACACCTTATGTTCCTAGCCAGGCGGCACAAACCTTACCTGTCAAGTGGATGACATATCCATCCCCCACGTAGAGGGCCCAGTGCTGGTAACCTGGCCGGTCAATCTCGATCAGGTCCCCAGGCTGGGGGTCGCTCCTGCCTTCTGCCATGGCGGGCTGGCGCAGTGAGGCGGTGCAGGTGCAGCCGGGCTGGCTGAGCGCAGGGCAGAGCGCAGCGGGCAGGCGAGGGCTGTGCAGGGGCAGCTGGCGGGAGCGCAGGCACGGAGGGTGTCAGCGGCGGGCGCCGAGGGCAGCGGCTGCCCCGCTGACCGGACCGCTGGGCCGGAGCCATCTCGGGGCCGCTGCCGGGGCTGGGCCGGGCCCACTCTCTTCCCCTGAGTCCTGCTCACCTCAGTGCCTATCCTGCTGCTGACGTGGCTCCCGGCCCGCTACTCCCAGTATAAATAGTTTTTTAGAGGAAATTGCGCAATCGCTTGGCCATCACTGCCCTTCCTGGCCACGTAGCAGCACGTCTAGCACCACTCATCCCGTGCAGCAGCAAGGCTCCGCTCCCTAGGGTAATGCCAAATATAGCCGTCAAGTTGAAAATGTCATTTTGGTATCAAAGAAGTGTGGCCACCACGTCATTATGGGGAGACTCTATCCCTAAGTCATCCTCCCATCCTTCCATGCGCCAGTGATGGGACAGCCCTGACCCTGCACTCTGTCACTCTGCTGGATGTATTTTCCTGCAGAATAACAACCACAGGATCATGATTAAATCTGCCTTGGGTACTAGTATATCAGCTGCTAACAAAATGGCAGAGGATGCTGCAGAGGGATCCCAAATGGCCTCAGGTAAACACCAAAGACTTTGCAGCAAAAAGCTGATGGATTAGATTTAGGTTAACCCTCCCCACAAACACAGACAAGGGGACCAGGTTGAACAAGGCTGGGGCTTCCCTGGCCTGCACTGAATCAGCCCAGGTTTTCATTCACTGCTGTGCACTACATTCAGATGCTCAAAATCTCTACAAATGCCATTCTGTTTCGGAAAAGGCTGTCCCCCTGCCCCTGACCACAACCAAGGATATTTCTTTCCAGTCTTGGGAAAACAACAGCCTTGACTCTATTCCATGGCAAATGCAGGTCTAGGACCTTGCCAACAGCTCCTACAAAGGTCAAAATGCAGCAAGTGATGGATTCTGCTGCTCCTCCTCACACTTTCAGCTTATGGTTTGGGCTGTGTTCCACCAAATCCTGTCATTGCACCCACCATGTTCCAAGGAAAGGCAGCCCATAATTGGAGTGAAACCCTCAGGTTTAGCCAGGGCCCCGTGGAGAATCTGAATAATAGAATGCTGACACAGCAGCAAAGAAGCTTCCTGACTCCAGGGACATCCACCCTATAACCTATCCCTATAGCCATTTAAGGCAATATCTTGTTAACCCTACTGTTGGTCACTTATGGTCCCTCTAACCTTTTGCCATTGGTCAAGATTGGAACTGGGCCAAGGGTATAAAAGTAGCACACTCTACCCCTACTAACTCAGAAGAAGAAGTGCTGAGACCCTTCACAAACCCCTCCAATAAAGCCATACTCGTGGAACAGCCGGCGTCTTCTCCTTCTCCTCTCTCTCCGTCTGCTGGAGCCTCAAGCCAAGGGAAAGCTACCTAGCAAGCAAAGCTGAAATCATAAGAGCTGCCTAATCTGCCACTAAGAGCTGAATATTCCCTGCTTGCTAGGGGCTGATCCGCGGCCTTGGTCTGAGAGAGCTGGCCTCTGGCACCCAGTCCCCTTGGGGGCTGAGCTCTGGTGCTGTAATAGCTTGCCTAGGATAAGACCAATTAAGGGTCATTTAAGTGGAGCTCAAAGGTGTCCTCGGACCCCTACCCCCAGGGGCAAAACCTCACTGAGGCATGGGAGCCTTTTCCGGGTCTCCTGTGTTTGCCTGTTCGGGAAGCCTCTCCTTCTGCACAAGGACTTTTTGTTTTAGAAAATCCTCTCTGTGGAAGGGTCGATTCGACCCTCAACACATACATCTGGACGAGATAATGTCTGAGGAGAATTGAGCAGCAGAACCCCTCCCACAGACCCCTGACCCCAAAGCACATAAGTATTACGTAAGATTGCACGCATACCTTTGGATGCTCTAAAAAACCTTTTTCATTTTTTTTTTCTTGTTTTTCTGTGGAAAGGGCTTGAAAATATGGGTACTTCTTTAAGCATCCTGAAACTAACCACACTTGAGAGAGAGTTGTATTTAACCATTGTAGAAACCTTATCTGTTAATGTTTTCTCTTTTTCTAAAGGTAGTCTGTCAAAAAAGACTCTTAAAAATTTGTTACTTGGATTGTGGCACAATTTTCTGAAACTCATAAAACCACAATTACTGAAAATTCTTTCTGGGATACGGTTGGAAACACTATTTATATGTCTCAAACAAAACAGGGCTTTTTTGTTACTAACTTCTTACCTGTATTTCATATAATAACAAAAACAGTTGAAAAATCCAATTCTGAAAATTCTGCACACTAACATATCTTTCCTCTTCATATGCTAATTGTGCTGATAAGATAACAGAGGTATGTGCCTTGCATGCCTCAGAGTTGCTGGGCTCTGCAGGGCTTCCTGCAGATACCACCTCGCAGGCAGAGGCCAAGCAGTCCCCCCCGGACCCCCTCTCCCTTGCCCCAGAGCCAGCAGCGCTCACCATGGTCGTCCCCCCCCCCCCCCCCCCACTCACTCGCGGGACCCACGCTGCCCAACTCCCTGTTCCTGGCCTGGGCCGTAGCCGCCGTTGTAGCCCCTCATCCCCCCGGCTCCGCTTCCTTCCCGCTCCCGGGGGCCCCGCTCCCTGCCCCTGCCGCTGTCGCCCCCGCTGCAGCCACCCCTCCCCCTGCGCCGGTCTACCCCCTCTCTGTTACCCCCGCCCCCGTGCTGCCTTTGTCCCCTCCCGTCGCCGCGATCCCAGTCCTCGCTACCCCCGTGCTGCCTTTCCCTGCCCCTGCTTCCTTCATCGCCATATCCCCCGCTCCCGCTGCTGCCCCCGCCCTGCCCCCCGCCGTGCCACCCATGCTCTCCGGCCCCGTTATCGCTGCTGGCCCCCCCAACCCCCCGACCCCCGTGGCCGCCCTCCCCGCCATCACCGCCCCCGTTCCCGCCCCTCTCGACACCGCCCCGGCCCTCCCGGCCCTGGCTGGGAGCGGGGCGGCCCCTCCTGCCACTTTCCCGAGCCACACCCACACCCTATCCCTCAGCACCGAGCCTCGCACATGCGCAGTAACACCAGCTCCCCCTATACCTGTAGTATCCCAAGCCAGCGGCACTGCTTGCACACCCCCAAACCCCCCAGGCGTGCATCCCCAGCCCGCCCACCCTCCCTGCCCCCATGCATCCCTCCAACCCCTGACCCAATCCTCCTGCCACCCGAACAGATCAGAGACCACCTGTGGCGTTCCCCTCCCCACCCAGTCCGGTCTCTGCTGTGCTGCAACCCCTCACCCAATAGTGCCAACTTCTGGCCAGTCATTGAGAACCTTAAAAAACGCTTCTAAACGAAAAAAAAGGAATTCACAGGTAGCAAATCCCTCACAGCTTTCCTCAGACAATGAGAGCTTCTCCGATGAATCTGATTTTGATGCAATTAACATAGACCCATGGGCTCTTATTGAGATAGAAGCTATGAAGTCGGGGAATTGGAACCTAGCACAGAAAATCACAGCCTTTCTGGTTGAGTACAGGCAAGGAAGGAATGGTGGGGAATCTAATATCAAGACATGGAAACCAATTTCTAATAAGGAACTAATGCAATTGAGAAATATAGCCAAAGAACATGGACGTAGTTCCCTAATTTTTAGAAATTTCCTAGAAGCCATGTTCTCTGCACATGTTTTGCTTCCTCATGATGTAAAAAATATTTCACAATGCCTCCTGTCCCGGGCAGAATATTTGTTATGGGACAGGCATTTGAAGAAACACTTAAAAACATTATCAGATTCATATACTGCTGATGCTACTAAGACCAACTTTACAGTAGACCAGCTGTCTGGCGAAGGAGACTTACAAAAGCCAGCGGAACAAATGAAACTCTGAATAAAGAAGCGCTGCAGGATGTAGCAATCGCAGCTAAAACCTCCTTGCTTCTTATGCAGGATGAGTCAATGCCAACAATATATTTTTCTACCATTAAACAAGGCATTGAAGAAAGCTTTGTAAAATTTGTAGACAGACTTAGAGATGCTTTGGAGAAACAGATAGAGAGTGCAGAGGCAAGGAAGGAACTCTTATGTAAGCTTGCTTTCAGCAACTCAAATGAGAAATGTAAGGCCATTTTGAGGTCTTTACCTGTGGATTCAAACCCTACTATAGAGCAAATGCTAGAATGCTGTACACGTCACATGTCCACTGAAAATACAGTGGCCCAAGCAGTTGCTAAGGGTATTGCTGAAGGAGTTTCTGGTGCATATGCAGTCATAACCTCTAAAGAACAAGCTAAATGCTATCACTGTGGAGAACTTGGATATTATATAAGGGACTGCCTGGAGAGATCACCCCCCCGATACCATCGTAATTATTATCAAAGACCCCAAAATCAGCAACGCTATCAGCTGCGTCCTTTAAACTCCTTGAGCCACCTGGTGGACCTTCGAGCGCAGAATATAAATCAAAGGCTACCCACACCCAATCATGCACAAACCCAGGCTGCTCCAGACCCAAAGAAGAAGCCCCAACCCAAGGGACAGCCCAAATGGGTACCCCCCAGCAACTGGTAACTGCTTTGTCCATTGACTTTAATGATAAGAATGTTCACCATGTTCCCATAGGAAAATATGGACCTAAAGGGAGTCCTTCAGACATTTTAATTACAGGTGACTCTCTTAATACTCCAAAGGAAATCTTTGTTGTTCTGGAAGTGTTGACAGTGCAGCCGGGACAAGAGATCCTCGTGCAGGTATATTGCATAGACTTACCATTTTTTCTTTTTAAGGGAACTCCAATAGCTCAGGCCTTCTTACTCCCAAAGAATCACAGGGAACAGATTCCTCTCAACCCTACAGCTATGTGGGCACAAGTCATGGGACCATCCAGGCCTACCATCGAGTGTGGCCTCTCCTACAAAGGAGAGAAGACCCACCTGCCAGGGATGCTGGACACCGGTGCAGATGTGACCATCATCGCCCGTTCAGATTGGCCAGCACACTGGGATCTACAACCTGTTGCAGGCATGATTTCCGGGATTGGTGGAGCTACAGTAACCATGACGAGCAAGAACAACATCCTCATTGAAAGGCCTGAAGGCAAGCTGGCAACCATCCGTCCATTGTAGTAAGGGCCCCCATCACCCTTTGGGGCAGAGACGTTTTATCCCAGTGGGGAGCTTCCCTATGTATTCCAATTTAGGATTTCTAACTGGGGCCACCAAGTTGAGTGTGCTGCCAGAAACACCCCGTCTCACCTGGAAAAGCCACGAGCCAATCTGGACTGAGCAGTGGCCCCTAAAGAAAGCCAAGCTGCACGCCCTAAACGCCCTTGTGGAGGAACAGCTCAAAAAAGGCCACATAGTGGAGTCCGACAGCCCTTGGAACTCTCCAGCCTTCGTTCTACCAAAGCCTGGTACAAACAAGTGGAGGCTTCTCCATGACCTTCGCAGAATCAACGAGGTTATCGAGGACATGGGCCCTCTTCAGCCTGGCCTGCCCTCCCCATCGATGTTGCCTAGAGACTGGACGCTTGCTATCATAGACATTAAGGACTGTTTCTTCAGCATTCCACTCCATCCATTCCTGAGGATGCTCCACAGTTTGCTTTCTCCATTCCTTCTATTAACAAAGAAGCTCCGCTCAAAAGATATCATTGGTGTTATCTTCCTCAGGGCCTAAAAAACTCGCCCATGATCTGCCAGTGGTACATGTCTCACATCTTGTCTCCCATTCAGAAATCATTTCCAGATGCTATAATCTATCACTATATGGATGACATTCTGGTGTGTGCTTCAGACAAAGCTTACTTGGACAAAACGGTTAAAAAGACTATTGAAGCCATTGAAAAGGCAGGAATGGATATTTGTGAGGACAAATCCAGTACATCTCCAGTGGAAAGACTTTGCAAGGATCTCTATGTCATCAACTTCCTGAACTGCACAGCATCAGAGCCTGACCCACCAATACTTCGCCAGTTTGCAAATACCACCCAAGCAAAGCTCACAGAGAAGCCACCTGTGCTCGTGAAGGACCCTGAAACACACCAAATTTCTGGGCCTCGTCAGTTGATTACCTGGGGTAGAGGGTATGCGTGTGTTCTAATACCATTGGGTCCAAGGTGGTACCCAGGAAAATACGTAAAACCGTATTTGGGCACTGCGAACACTACTGCAGACGACAAAAAGAACTCTCCTGAGGCAAACAAAAAACCACCTCAAAACCAAACTAGCTCAGCCTGGAGACAAAGATATCACCGAACACCCACAAACACAAGAACAGACTGCCCCATTACAAGGCAGCAGACAAAACAGAAAGTTAAACAACAGTCTGCTGTACCAGGCCACAGATAGCCTTAACACAAAAGTGTTCTCAGAATTATGTGTTGTTACACTGTGTTTTGTATTTTAAAAAACCTTATTATTCCCTCTTCCTAACCTTTAAAACCCCTTAACCTTCTACCCGCTCCTCCTCCATTAGTGTAGCTTAGAAATTAAAAGAAAAAGTGGGGGGGAGGAGGGGAACACAGAAAAGAACAAGGCAGAAATCCCTCTCATCATAAAGATAACAAATTGTGCTTATATTCCCAATCAGAAGCCCTAATCCTGCCCAAAGATGAAAAATATCTCTGTCGGTGCTGTCCTCATCGCTGCCTGGATGCTCTACACCGTACCGCATGCCTTTGGCTGGATTAGCCCTCAGCCCAGCCATAATGTTTGGGTAACCTTAGCAAAAACACTACCGCAAGACAACAAGTGCTTGTCCATGGCAAGCATTGACAATCCACTTTCTACATGTCTAGTAGGAATTCCCTTTGTGGCAGACAACTGGCCTGTCTATAACTCCGAGGTTCTCCGCACCACAGGAAAGAGACCCAATGGGGCTGATACTTGGGATGAGTGGACAAAAATTCTGCCAGATGCTTGAGAGAAACCCCAAGAATTGGATCTATTGGGATCCTCCAAGGCCACATATTGTGTCAAATTTTACTTTAGGAGTCCAAAAAACAATTGGCCAGAAATTGACGAACACAAAAACACATATTGAAAAGATGTATCACCAATTATCAAAGCCTATAACCCTCATGATTGGTGCAATTACACGGCTCTTGTGATTTCTGTGTCCTCCCTCCATCCCAAAGTATTACCCAAGGGAATGTTTCTCATCTGTGGTGACAGAGTATAGGCAGGGATCCCCTCCCAAGTCCAGGGAGGTCCCTGTACCCTTGGAAAATTTCTACCCTTACTCCAAACATCACTGGTTACATAACTGGAAAAAAGAAAGTGAATCAAAACATCAAAAAAGGTCCTACACTGAATTAGATGAAAATTGAGATTATATGATTGGAACAGACCAAAAAAGATTGCTGTCTCCCTGTTTTTACCCTGGGTAGATGCTGCTAAAGCCCTCGGTGAAATCAACCACCTCGGCTGCTGGCTCAGTAAACAAGCTAACGCCACATCAGCAGCCTTGAGTGATCTCTTAAAGGAAGAAGAAACCACAAGACAGGCTTCACTCCAAAACCGAGCAGCAATCGACTTCCTGCTGCTTGCCCACGGATATGGCTGTGAGGACTTCGAAGGAATGTGCTGCTTCAACCGCTCTTCGTGTTCGGAGTCCATCCATGTGAGCATCCAGAAACTGAAAGATCTCGTGGAGGACTTGAAAGTAGGAAGAATCCCAGACTGGGTCAATGAACTTTTCAGGCAATGGGGACTAACAGTATGGGCTGCAGCTTTGGTTAAGGGATTGTTGTTGATTCTCCTTGTAATTGTTATTGTGTTAGCTATGTTCTTGTGCCTTGTTCACTGTTTCAAAAGAACTATCGCGACTGCATTTTTTGTAAAAACAGAAAGTGGAGTTGTAGTGAAACCCTCAGGTTTAGCCAGGGCCCCGTGGAGAATCTGAATAATAGAATGCTGACACAGCAGCAAAGAAGCTTCCTGACTCCAGGGACATCCACCCTATAACCTATCCCTATAGCCATTTAAGGCAATATCTTGTTAATCCTACTGTTGGTCACTTATGGTCCCTCTAACCTTTTGCCATTGGTCAAGATTGGAACTGGGCCAAGGGTATAAAAGTAGCACACTCTACCCCTACTAACTCAGAAGAAGAAGTGCTGAGACCCTTCACAAACCCCTCCAATAAAGCCACACTCGTGGAACAGCTGGCATCTTCTCCTTCTCCTCTCTCTCCGTCTGCTGGAGCCGCAAACCAAGGGAAAGCTACCTAGCAAGCAAAGCTGAAATCATAAGAGCTGCCTAATCACTAAGAGCTGAATATTCCCTGCTTGCTAGGGGCTGATCCGCGGCCTTGGTCTGAGCGAGCTGGCCTCTGGCACCCAGTCCCCTTGGGGGCTGAGCTCTGGAGCTGTAATAACTTGCCTAGGATAAGACCAATTAAGACATGATGAACAGCATCACCCTGACTGCAAAGAGATGCCCAGTACAACTACAAACTTCTGCAGTTTGGGAAATCTTGCAGCTTTCAAGAAGCACAATACAATTCCCCAGACAAACTAATGCCAGTTCACACTACAACACTTTTGTCTTCCAGGATGAAGTAGAGATGTGAGAGGTTCATACGCTGCCCTCACATGGTGCTCCCTTATCAGTGTGTGCAGAGAAAATGCTCTGAGAGCAGAAAGGCTACTCAGGTTACTGTATAACATAAATAGTGTGCCCATGAAAGAAGTTTCGATTGCACTTCTAGGAATTGAAAAACGAATTTAATTTCAGTTTCATTATGATGTGTTGTCCTGTATTAAAGCCACTGTCTTTACTCAGATGTCATAATAAACAAAAATAAAAAGAAATATCAACTTTGTTATTTTGATAGTGGTAAAAGCCCAGTTTAGAAAAGCAGTGAATTAATTTCTTCCTTTGCTTTCCTCTAATGAAGAGTTTTTGGATACCTACTAAACCATCTTTTTCTCAAGCCACAAGTTTTTCACAGCAACTCTTCTGATTCCCTCCCTGATGTGGATGCCAGGGCAGTGAGCGAGCAAGTGGCACCCGGTGCTTTGCTGCTGGCTGGGGTTAAACCTGGACAACCTGTTCACAGCAGACAGCCTCTCACACACAGCTCTTCTGTTCTCACCTGTCCCTGCAGTCCAGGCAGTTGCCTGTAAGAAAAGCAGCACAGACTCTGTGTCTCACAGGTGGGATGCAGCTCACCTGCTTCCAAACACTCAAGGCAGATGTTCCAGGTAAAGGACAATAAAGCACACTTAGCCTGAAGAGTTTTCTTCCAAGACCATGCACACATCACCTTTGTGACAAGGGAATGGTGTGTCTCAGTGCATTGGGAGATGAAGCACAGGTGCTGTACAGCTCATTCTGCACATCCCTCACCGCCAGCAATGCAGGGACCCTGGCTTTGCCTTCCTGCTGGCTCGGGGAAGATTGATCTGGTGCTTTAGAAGACTTATGAACGTTTTGGAATCAACATTTGGTCACTGAAGTGACCTTGCCCAAGCTCTGGCAGGCAGAGTCCCCTTGCTGCCCTTACAATTCTTTAAGCACCTCAGTGTTTTTTTGGAAACTGAAAGAGAAGAATCCTAGAATGGACTGGATTGGAAGGGACTATAAAAATACCCTGGCATGCTTATTCAGGTCCAATGCCAGCAACCACTGCACTTACAGGATGATGGGAGAAAACTTCAATGCACAGTGGAATAAACAGCGGATAGAGAGAGATCCACTGGTTTTCCTTTCAAACCTCCCCGCACTGGGGGGTCTGCTGTTCCCAAAGAAAGTCAGAAGAGCCTGGGAAATGTACACTTTATAGGCAGGGAAAAAGTGAGTAAAACTCCATCATGCCAAATTTAGAGCATGCCTGTAAAACACTGACTTTGTTTCTCAATTGGATATCAGGGAGAAGCAAGGCTGGACTGTTGAACTTGCACACAGAACTATATTCAGATAAAAGAGGATTTTAGGGCAATATGATTTTGTATTGCAGAGATTTTATTGAGGATTGCTTAGTGTTTACAGCAAGGGTGGCAGGGTTGCAAGCAAGTCTTGAAGGCAGGTGTTGTAAAAGCTGGCCTGTGACTGCTGTGGCCAGGGACTGTGACTGACCATGTCTGAGCTCTGTCTGAGAGCCCATCAGTGGCACTATCTCCTGGATGTGCTCTCAGACAATGCCATCCCAACAAGAGCAGCTCCAGCAAGAATGATACTTCCTACTGCTGCTGCAGCACTACCAGTAGCTGCTTTACTGACCTGTAAAAGAGAAAACAAAACACAGGCTGGAAACATGAGGGGCATTTATATTTACAACACTCTAGGATGATAATCTGGAAAAGGCAGGGATATTCAGGGTAAATAAATCATTGACAGCCATGTGCCCCATTATCAGAAGGGGCAGCAGCCAGGTTTGTCCCCCCAGGAGGTGGCACTCAGGGAGAGGGCACTGCCAGGGTGCAGCCAGAGCACAGGGACCCTGCAGGGGCAGGGGCTCTGGGGAGGCAGCGCTGCTTTGGAGCCCACGCCTGGCACTGGGCTGTGCCCTGCAGGCTGCAGGCTGTGTCCCAGTGCCCGGCTCACAGCCAGCAGCCAGGAGCTGCTCTGGGAGGCACCCAGGGCTCACCCCGTGACACTCACCTGGTCTGAGACTCCTTCTCCGTAGCGAAGCATTGTCACAAAGTGCTCACAATTGCTGTTAAGCACATTGTATGGCACCTCCCTGTCAATGCATAGCTCGGCACGCCGGATGATCTCCTTCACAGGGAAAGGAGTGCAGGAGCTGTCATATTTGTTGTTGACACGCCATCTATGATTTCCCACCACATCCTTCAGGAGCTCCTTCTTCACCTTGGCTCTTGTGGCACGTATTGAAGAGCTGCTAAGCAAAATGGATGAGGCTTCATCTGCGGAAGGCATGGAGGAGATAAGGCAGTCAGGCAGATCGTCTCTGGCCCCTCCAGGACCTCACATGGGCTTCTGATTGCTCCTGGAAAGAACAGCTACTCATACAGGGGCCCAGGGAGGGAGACAGGGCTCCTGGGGCATCCCAACACTCACTCTGCACCTTGCCAGGCTGCACAAGCCTTACCTGTCACATGGATGACATATCCATTTCCCACGTAGAGGGCCCAGTGCTGGTAAAGAGGCCGGAATATCTCGATCAGGTCCCCGGGCTGGGGTTTGCAATTGTCCTGTCCCATGGCGGGCTGGCGCAGTGAGGCGGTGCAGGTGCAGCCGGGCTGGCTGAGCGCAGGGCAGAGCGCAGCGGGCAGGCGAGGGCTGTGCAGGGGCAGCTGGCGGGAGCGCAGGCACGGAGGGTGTCAGCGGCGGGCGCCGAGGGCAGCGGCTGGCGGAGCGGGGCCGGGCCGGGCCGGAGCCGGCTCGGAGCCGCTGCCGCCCGCCGGCGCAGGGCGAGGCAGCGAAGGGCGCCGCTCGCAGGCAGCGCATCCGCCCGGGGCCGGGCCGGGCCGGGCGGGCGTCCGGCTGCTGCCGCCGTGCCCGGCTGCCCCCGCCCGCCCGCCCGCCGTGCCCGCGCTCCCCTCCCGGCCGCGCTCCGCTCGGGGCTCCGCCGGCGCCGGGCCGGGCCCGCTCCGCTGCCGGGACGCGGCTCCCCGGGGCTGCCCGCGCTGCCCAGCCGGGCCCGGGCCCTGCGGCACCTGCGGCCGCCCGGCAGAGCCTGCAGGGGCCGCATCCTGCTGGCAACGCACGCTCGCATCCCCCGAGCCCCGCTCACCTCAGCACCTGTCCCGCTGCTACCGCGGCCGCGCTCAAAGTCCCCTCTAGCCGCTATAAATTGGGAGCACAGGGCGCTTGGGTGTTACCTGCCCGGCTCACTGCCGGCTTTGCCCCGGAGCCAGCCCCTCGGGGCACAGCCGCCGCCTGCTCCAGGCTCTGGTCTCGAGGCTTTTGCCAAAACCACGGCTGGATGAAAAATCTGGTCCTGCCACCACGGAAGTGGAGCCACCCCCTCTTTGCCAGATGCCCCTGCCCTCAAGGGGTGCTTCTGTTCCGTGTCAGGCAACAACCCTGACACTGTCGCAGTCGAGGCGGTCAAGACACAAAGGAGACACTACAAGTAGTCTCAGTTGGCAACACTTTATTAGTGAACATGGCTGATCTTTTATACATTTTTTAATTGTTTACTTTTCTTCTACCTTAACTATTAGCTACAATAAGTCAATACTGTACTATTAGTGAAGTTATAGTGACTTCACCTAACTTTCTAAAAATGCTTCGTCTAGCTGCAAAGTACTCTTACGTTTCTCCTCTCAATTTCTTTAGTTACAGCCTCAGCGAAAGCTCTTTATCAGCTTCTTCTTATTTCTCAGCTTCTTCTCGCTCCTTTAGCTAACAAGCCCACTGTTAGCCCCTTCCACATGACACTGCTCCCATACATGTGGCAGGGTATCATCTTGTAAAACAGCAACCTCTGTTTAAAGTCTGGCTTGTGTACCAGTTAACCAATACCAAACCCACAGAGGATGTAAATGGCCAGTGCAAACAGCCTGGTGTAAATGCAAAAAACTTTATAGCACCAACTTGATGGATTAGATTTACATTACCCCACCTACAAACAGAATGAAGAGGACCAGGTGAGGCCCTTGAGCCAGGCTCAGGGCTGTACAATGCTGGGGATTCCCTGTCTTGTATTGAATCAGCCCAGGTTTTCATCCTCTGATTTGCACCACATTCAGATTGTTTAATGTCCTACAACTTCCATTCTTTTTAGGGACACACTGTGCTTGTGCTGGGTGTGCCCCACAGCACAGGGCTGTTCTCTCAGAGGTTGGGCAAAGAACAGCCTTGACTCTATTCCATGGCAACTTGAGCAGGTCTCAAGTCTTGCAAGCATTTCCTAGAAACGTTCAGAAGTGCAGAGTGTAGAAACTGATGGATTTTGCTGCTTCTCCTCACACTCTCACCTTATGGTTTGGGCTGTGTTCCGCCAAATCCAGTCAATGCACCCACCAGGCTCCAAGAAAAGGCAGCTCACAATGAACAACATCACCCTGAGTGCAAAGAGATGCCTGCTACAGCTGCAAACTTCTGCAGTTTGGGAAATGTTGCAGCTTTCACAAACAGCAAGACAATTCCCCAGATAAAATAATGCCAGTTCTCTTCATTGTAGGATGAAGTAGAGATGTGAGAGGTCCATATGCTGCCCTCACACGGTGCTCACTTGTCAGCGTGTGCAGAGAAAATGCTCTGAGAGCAGGAAAGTTCAGAAGTTCTGCATAACCACCTCAATAGCTTAGCCATGAAAAAAGTTTCAATTCCATTTCCAGGAATCCAGAAAGGAGTTTCCCTTTCAGTTTGATTGTAATGTGTTTCCCTGTGTTAAAACTAAGAACTTTGTTCAGATGTAATAACAAAGGGCAGTACAAAATACAACTGGATACTTTGCCTTGGCTACTTCAAACACTGAAAAACTGCTGTTTAAAAGAGCAATGAATTGATTCCTTGTTTTGCTTTGTTGCATGCAAAGCTTTTGGTTTACCTACTAAACCAACCTTTTCTCAAGCCACTGGTTTTTTACTCTTCGGATTCCCTCCCTGATGTGGATGCCAGGGCAGTGAGTGAGCAAGTGGCACCTGGTGCTTTGCTGCTGGCTGGGGTTAAACCTGGACAATCTGTTCAGAGCAGACAAAACCAGCCAGGCTCTCACACACAGCTCTTCTGCTCTCACCTGTCCCTGCAGGCCAGGCGGTTGCCTGTAACAAAAGCAGCACAGACTCTGTGTCTCACAGGTGGGATGCAGCTCACCTGCTTCCAAACACTCAAGGCAGATGCTCCAGGTAAAGGACAATCGAGCACACTTAGCCTGAAGAGTTTTCTTCCAAGACCATGCACACATCAGCTTTGTGACAAGGGAATGGTGTGGCTCAGTACATTTGCAAACTCTTTCTAGGCAGGGAAAAACCATGCAAAACACCATCATGCCAAAACCAGAGCACTCCTGTAGAACTCTGTAGGGTACAGCTTATAAGACCTGACCCTCCCTCCGACCTCCCAGGAGTTTCTCAGTTTAAGCAGCACAAGTACAGACTCAAGACACTGCACATGCCCTGCCTGCTCCTTTGCAGACATTGCAGCCAGGGCTTTCCTACCTACTTGGACCCCCAGCTGGAAAACCCTCAGCAGTACTTTTTTGAGTTTTCTGGAAAGTTGAGGTTAAAATCACAGATATACAAAAAAAGCCTACAGGAACCAACTGATGAATAGGGATGAAAAGCCTGCACCAGTGCAAATGCGCCCAGACTACCACAAAAATGAAATAAAATGAAATGAACTAAAAGTAGAAATGGCAACCAGGCTAGTGCTGCCAGAGGTCACTTTAAATGGTGCCAATCCTGACTTTTTATTTCTTAAAGATATAGCAGGAAAAACCAAGGCTGAACAGTTGAACTTGGATGCAAAGTTAGATAAAAGAAGATTTTCGGGCAATCAAAGTTTGTATTTCTGACAATTTATTTAATTAAATATTAATTATTTATTGTTATATTAATATTATTTAATGATTACAGCAAAGGTGGCACAGTTGCTAGGAAGCCTTGATGGCAGGTGCAGCAAAAGCTGATCAGTGAATGCTGTGGCCAGGAGATCCCCCTGCCTTGCTCTGAGCTCTTCCTGACAGCCCATCAGTAGTACTTTCTCTCTCTCTTGGATGAGTCCCCAAACAAGCCCTTCACAACAGCAGTGGCAAGGCCAGCAAGAAGGATACCTCCTACAGCTGCTGTAGTACCAATTACTACTTTTGTGACCTATAAAAGGGAAAGTAAAACACACATTGGAAATACAAGGAGCACTTATGTTTACCCCCCACCCAGCATGATAATGGAGAAAAGGCAGGGATATTCAGGGTAAATAAATCAGTGAGAGCCATGTGCCCCATTATCAGAAGGGGCAGCAGCCAGGTTTGTCCCCCCAGGAGGTGGCACTCAGGGAGAGGGCACTGCCAGGGTGCAGCCAGAGCACAGGGACCCTGCAGGGGCAGGGGCTCTGGGGAGGCAGCGCTGCTTTGGAGCCCACGCCTGGCACTGGGCTGTGCCCTGCAGGCTGCAGGCTGTGTCCCAGTGCCCGGCTCACAGCCAGCAGCCAGGAGCTGCTCTGGGAGGCACCCAGGGCTCACCCCTGGCACTCACCTGGTCTGAGACTCCTTCTCCGTAGCGAAGCATTGTCACAAAGTGCTCACAGTTGCTGGTAAGCACATCATATGGCACCTCCCTGTCAATCCATTGCTCAGCACGCCGGATGATCTCCTTCACAGGGAAAGGAGTGCGGGTGCGGTCATACTTGTTGTTGACACGCCATTTATGATTTTCCACCACCACCTTCAGGAGCTGCTTCTTCACCTTGGCCTTTTTGGTGAATACTGATGTGGTGCTCACCAACAGAGATGGGGCTCCTTCATCTGGGGAAGTCAGTGAAGAGATAAGGCAGGCAGATCGTCTCTGGCCTCTCCACAACCTCAGATGGGTTTCCTCTGCTCCTGGACAGGTCATCTACACACACAGAGTCTACCAGCAGCAGCACATGGAGGGAGACAGGGCTCCTGGGGCATCCCAACACGCACTCTGCACCTCGCCAGGCGGCACAAGCCTTACCTACAGGTGTGACGTTGATGACATATCCGTCCCCAACGTAGAGGGCCCAGTGTTGGTAACCTGGCCGGTCGATCTCGATCAGGTCCCCGGGCTGGGGGTCGCTCCTGCCTTCTGCCATGGCGGGCTGGCGCAGTGAGGCGGTGCAGGTGCAGCCGGGCTGGCTGAGCGCAGGGCAGAGCGCAGCGGGCAGGCGAGGGCTGTGCAGGGGCAGCTGGCGGGAGCGCAGGCACGGAGGGTGTCAGCGGCGGGCGCCGAGGGCAGCGGCTGGCGGAGCGGGGCCGGGCCGGGCCGGAGCCGGCTCGGGGCCGCTGCCGCCCGCCGGCGCAGGGCGAGGCAGCGAAGGGCGCCGCTCGCAGGCAGCGCATCCGCCCGGGGCCGGGCCGGGCCGGGCGGGCGTCCGGCTGCTGCCGCCGTGCCCGGCTGCCCCCGCCCGCCCGCCCGCCGTGCCCGCGCTCCCCTCCCGGCCGCGCTCCGCTCGGGGCTCCGCCGGCGCCGGGCCGGGCCCGCTCCGCTGCCGGGACGCGGCTCCCCGGGGCTGCCCGCGCTGCCCAGCCGGGCCCGGGCCCTGCGGCACCTGCGGCCGCCCGGCAGAGCCTGCAGGGGCCGCATCCTGCTGGCAACGCCCGCTCGCATCCCCCGAGCCCCGCTCACCCCGACGCCTTTCCCGCTGCTGCCGTGCTCTTTCCCGGCCTGCTGCTCCCGCTATAAATAGGATGAAGATGGCGCTTGCTCCGATCCTGTCGGGCTCACGGGCGACGCTGACCGAGAGCTACCCCATCCGTCTCCTATTCCATCTCGTCCCGTCCCACCGCCCCCGCCTTCTCCCGCCCACCGTCCTCCCATCCGGGCTCTCCACTCCCGAGATTGTTTCGAAAACCACTGGTTCAGTGGAAATTCCGATCCTGTCCCCGAGGAGGACGCGCCATTGCCACTTTCCCGGAGCCTTCCGCAGCTCCTCGAGCCCCTCCAGCCGCGGGGTGGCTCCGGTCCCGCTCGGCCGAGCGGTGAGTGAGTGAGCACCCCTCAGCCGGAAACCTTTCGAGAGAAAAATGGGGTGCTGCCGTTCTACTTCTTCACCGTGATGAGAAACAGAGGAGGTGGAGCTCTGAGTGAAATAGTTTTAGGGCAAAGGGATTTTTAGGATGTGTTTTTATAACGTGGCCTGTGCATTTCCTTTGGGACAGCAGAGGAATTTCATGATTGTGCCCTGCCAGGGTCCCGGTCCAAGAAATAAGCACAGCTGAGCCCGTACAGCCATCTCCTTTACTGCTGCTGGCACAGTGTGCTAAAACTAATGAGAAAAGTGCCCTCTGGGTAAGTTGAACTAAGCAGTATTTAAAGCCTTGCATTTCAGAAGTCAGGCAAGCAAACTGGTTGACATGAAAGATGAGAGCAGTGGAAGATTTGCCATCTTTCTGTCTTCCAGTGACATTGTTAATTCAGAGGAGCATTGAACAACAGTTCTACTTTCTGTATCATCCCCTTCTTTAAATCTGAACTATTTGCAAAGATTTGCTGTGGAAATTTAATCACCAAGGCAATTCTTGTTGTATGGAAAAAACCCCAAACATATACAGGGAAACCCAGATATCTGCTTTACCTGGGCACAGCAGGGTCCTGTTGCTTGGGGGAGCCTGGGCTGGGATCCTGCAGGGGAGGGACTGGCCTGTGCTCCCACCCATGGGTGGGCAATCACAGAATTATGCTGTGGCAGGCACGAGAGTGCAGTAGAAACTGCCACTGTACAGGCAGCAAAGATGGTATTATAAACACAGTGAAATTCCAGCATAAAGTTGACAGTTCATTTGTGCACAAGTAGGCTTCTCTCACTGATTCATTTTTGTTGTGTAATGAGGTTGAAAGGCCCTTTCTATTCATACCCTTTCCAAAATAGATGTAGCCTGTGTGTATGGACAGCTGCTGTGCTCTTGAATGGACCAGAATAACCTAACTCACCACGGAGACTGCAAATCCTTCTCTGGCTAACAGTGCACATGAGTTTAGGGACACAAGGGAAAGGAAAAAGGGCAATTAAATAATAACAAGCATTACGGAAGAAAAACCAGCAAGTCCTGTTAAGGAAACCCACCTGTCCAACCATCCAGGACTCACTCTGGCAGTCTCACTTGCTGCACTTGAGCTGGGATTGAGGCCCTGTCAGAGTCCCTTTGAGGTGCTCCCCTTGACTCCCTGTACACTTCACACTCACACATCCAAAGTTTTCTCACCTGCACAACCCCAGGTTTGCCATAGCAGAATGTCAAACATCTGGATCCTTAAAATAAATTAATCATGGTGCAACAGCAAAACAGCAGCTTGAGCTTTATGTCTCAAAGCTTTACTCATAGCCCTGCTAATCTGTTCTGGGCTTGGACAAGGCTCAGGCAGTGCTTCAGTCCCTGAGCTTTGTGAGTGGTCTGTCGTGGGGTGGGTCTCACACACAGCATGTAGGTAGGCATTGCTGCAAATGCCTTTGGTCTCCTGATGTAGGGCAGTCCTTGGTATGGTCTGGGGCTGAGTTGATGCAGAGCTCCTCTCACATTCATCAGTGTGGCAGCTTCTGAGTTTGCAAAGACCCCCATAGAGACGTTATGACACGATCTCATTCTTCAGAAAGTTTTTGTTAAGTTATGCTCTTATTTAGTCCCCACAGACTGGGGACTGATGACAAGCCTGCTTCTTGTCCCCTTCACTCTAAGAGGAGAATGGAGTTCATCCTTTTTATTCCATGTGTCGTCAGGCTAGATCAGTTTCTTGTTTCTCTCCCCAGCTGGACATGCCTTGCCAGAAGTGGGATAAAGAACTGTGTCCATGTTGGTCAACTAATCCCCTCCCCATGGAAGGATTTGGGTAAGATCTCATGAAGACCTGCCTGGGATGCTGTAAATAGTTCATAGAATCATAGAATGGTTTGGGTTGGAAGGAATCTACAGATCATCCCATTCCAATCCCCTGCCATGGGCAGGGACACCTTTCATTAGACCAGATTGCTTCAAGCTCTGTCCAACCTGGCCCTGAACACTTTCAGGGACAGGGCATCCACAACTTCTCTGGATAACCCATTCCAGTGCCTCTCTGCCCTCATAGTAAGGAATTTCTTTCTAAGATCTAACCTAAACCTACTTTCAGCTATCTAACCTTTACCTACTCTCTTTCAGTTTGAATTCTGACCACATCAGCCTATGGTTTGTACATCTCTCCGAGGTGTGGATGTCGTGTTGTGCAGCACATTTGTGCCATCAAGATCTGTCTGCAATTTATGCTTTTCAAACTTCCTTTGAAGACAACAGAGTCTCTTACATCAGTTAGAACATATTTCATTTTGGGCCTACAATGTAAGATCTGAGAGCTATTTTAAATGAACAATTACAAAGGTTTTCAACAAATGCAATGATAAATTTATTATTATTTCTTCTCAAAATATTAGAAATATGATTAAAATACAGAGTAAAAGTATGACAAATTATTAGGAATAATATTGTTAACTATAAATGTGCATTTGAGGATTCATTTTGATCAAATGCACTGTTCACAATGCAGCCATAATCTTGCTCACGTACTCTGGCATCCAATTTGTCCCTGGACCCTTTCAAAGAAGAATCCCTTGTTATAACAACTGTACCCACATTTCTCTTCGTTCTGTACAATGGGGGGGGAAAAAAAGAAAAAAACAACATATTTTAATTTCAATTCTTATTTATAGTGAGTGATCAAACAATGCTGTGAGCATGAACAGAAGTGAGTTTTGGAGAAGCTAGAGTTTTATGATAAGTGATGCATATGCCCTGTGTAAAAGAAATGGGATGTGTTCACTCTTGATAAAAAAAGTTAAGTTTTCCCTCACATTCCTCAGAAGAGATCCCCAATGCTATGGCTCCTTTCTGCTCTTGCAGGTATGTGACTGATGAGAGTTTTGAGGTTTACAGGTGCTAAAAGAAGTGTCTTTGCTGAATGTAGCAAAGCTGGGAGAAGCCTTACCTGAACAGGTACACTGCAGAGGAGATGAGAATGACAATAACAACTACTCCTGCCACAACTCCGATGACAATGGCAATGGTGTAGTCGGAATCCTCTGTGCCAGGGTCTTCAGCTGAAGAACAAACAAGAGCCTGTCACTGAAAGCTAACCATGCTGTGAACAGAAATGGTTTTTTTCTCCACCCTTTTCTGTCTGTTTGTTATTTTTTGTGTTCTCTGTGGCTTTCTGGAGTGGTGTCAGACCCAGGTCCTGTGTGCTGTACCAAGCCCTGCTGTCCTGCTTTCTGGTACCTCTCCACTGGATTTCTGACCCTTCTCTCTGCTTGGATGATCACAGGCTCTCACCCACTGGGTTACTAACCTACATCATGAAAATGTAGAGCGAGCCCGGTTCTTCTCCACAACAACATCCATTTTTGAAAATGATGTGTTTAATGAGACAGAGAAATACAGAATAGTTTTATTACCTATTTTTTCAGCCTCACAGTTTAGTCCTGTGTAGAGTTCTGAACATTCACAGAAGTGGAGAGAGGTGCTGTTGGAAGTTTCAGAGCAAATGCCATCATTTTTACAAGGATTTGGCATACATGGGCCACCTGGGAAAAAAGGAGAAACACTTGACTCTCAGATAATCCAACCCTGAAGAGAACTATTCTTGTTTAGACTATACTGACTCCAATGCTGCACATCCCCTGTATTTTAGCATGTTTCTTGTATCTGATAACATGAATAAGGGAAAGAAACTCTGTTTCTCCAGTGAAACAACAGAGCAAGATCCCTTGCATGGTTTTCTTCTGTACACTCCCTCTTGCAACTATCCCTAACCCAATGAGGCTCTTTAAAGTTAGTCAAGACTTCATAGCATTAAAGACAATGTGATAGCAGTTAACTCACTCCTGTAGCATCCACGAGTGTAGTTTGAAATGTCACAGATTTCTCCAGACCCACACACTTCATCAGAGCAGAAAACAGTGGAGCTTTCTGTGCACTGGCATTTCTGAGAGCAGTCATCAGTGGTGAATATTTCTCCAATCTGGAAAAACAGGAGTTAGATGTTAAAAAAGATCAAATAAAATCAGCCAGAAAAAAAGGAATGTAGCCCTGGAACCCTCATTATGCTCTCTCCAATGCTTTCCTGATAAATGGCAATAGAGCAGATAGTTTTTTTAAAGTAGTTTGTAAAAAAACACAAAGCAAGCAGCTTATTAATGCAGCTCTCTGAAACTTGAGGATGGCCCAAGAAAGAAAGCAAAAGAAGAGTTTGGGGAAATCTATCCCCAGGCAGGGTACACGTGCAACCGAAAATAGGCAACTGTTGCTTGGGATGAATGGCAGATGGATCACATCATACCTGCAAGGCAATGTGGAAATGCTATCTGCCGTTTCAGAGGGACACCAAGAGATCTTGACCTCCCTTCCCTTTCTCCAGAAACCAGAATTTTATTAAACAATTTCTCTTTCTTTCTAATGTTTCTACTGCAAAATTACATGCTGAGGATTATGAGGAGATGGTCAAAATAACTAACAAGAGAAGATACTGCTTAGTGGGAGCTGTCTGACCCACAGAAAGACCGTACCTCATAGTATTTGTTAAGGTATGTGCAGCCACACTGTTTGTAAGGCACGCATTCAAAGCCACTAAGAACATAACCAGGGAGACATTCACAGCCTTCAACACAGGGGGATTCACACTCAGAGGGGCTGGTCAGGTCGTTGCAGGATGCTGGACATGCAGACATGCATGAGCTGTACTTGCTGTTGGGAGGACATGACATTCCTGTAAAAATAAGGAGTCCAGTTACACCAGGCTGCTGTGTGTTACTTCCTTACAGAATTCCCTTTCTGATCCATTGTGTAGGAGGCAATATGATAAATACACACACACAGATGTGCATGCATATATAATAGCTCTGAAGTTGTAAGTAAAGCACTGCAAAGTCAGGAAATGCATCATCCAAGCTATTTGTATTCTGTGCTCTTGTTCCTGGTATACACTGCTCTCAAAACAACTTCTCACATGCTCAGAGTTGCCATCCCTGCAAGTGCTAGAGCTGTTCCACAACTGTGGGAACTGTGTTTCACCAGAAATACAGAGTCATCTAACCATAGCAGACACAGGGAAAACATGGTTTGATGAATCCCCAAACTTAAATATAAAATGAGGAAAAATATGTTTGAGATGATTATAAGTCTTATTTCAGCATTTTTTTAGTCTGAGAGTTTTGAGTTTTCAGTTTAATCTTTTCTTTTAATCTTGAAATTTCACAGGCAAAAAAAAAAGGTAATTAGAATATTTTGTAGATTTAAAGAGAGTGTGAAATTAAATGTTTTGCCTTCAGATTTGTAGCTTGTGATAGTCTCCAAAATGGAAACTTTTTGTCCCATTTGGAATGGGGGCATCTTTTCACTCAAAAAACTTCTGATGACAGGGAGTTGACAGCTCTGATTTCCAAAGTATCTCTCAAAGCTGGGGTTTAAATGCAAAAGTCAGCATAGGCCACAGAGGAGAGGCCAGAAAAACAAGTGTGCTTAACTGTGAAGAGTGAGTGAAGTGTGAATCAACTTGTTTTTATTCCCTGAGAAGATATGATATGGGAAAAGGCTTAAACTTCAGATTTTAAGAGTCCTGTAGGTAGAATCCCTACTTTCTGTTTCTTTCTGTGCTTACCACAGTCTGTCTGCTGCCTCCAGCCATCCATGCTGACTCCTTGCTGCTGACAGGCCAGCACATATTCCTCCAGACTGCGACACAAGATCTCATCTCCTTCCACACAGCTATCAAACAGGCAGCTCCTATGTGCAACATGAGAAAACATTAATTCCCAGGACATTTGTTATTGGTGGTTTCCATCTGCTTCTCTGCCTGACTCTGAGTTGGTTTTGTTTTCCAACAAAACTATCTGGCTGACAGGAAGCAGAGGAATACCCCAAGCACTCCAATACCTGATTGGAAAGATCAGGTCATTTGTTGAACAGCTGCTGTTGCTATGTGAGGCGTCCAAATAGGATCATATAATCATTAAAGCTGGAAAAGGCCTCCAAGATCATCATGCCCAACCTTTAACCTAACTCTACCAGGCCCATTACTAAACTGTGACCCTAAATTTAAAGTTTTCCTCATGTGCAATCTAATAAAGTAATAAACAGTTGCCTGACTTTACACATTAAGTTCTTCTTTGCCCTCTGCTTCTGTTACAGGATACATGTTGCTTATACAGCACTTTTTAGTGCTGCTAAGTCTTATAGCTTATGTTAAGAATATGGATAGTGGTTCATTTTATTTGGCTTAAAGTACTCTAACATTCTTCTCCCAGATAAGAGGGACTTTGGGGTGAGCATTATCTGTCTTTAAATATTAGGCACAATTATGTAACTAAAGAAAACTGGCAGCTACTTGGCTAAGTTATGACTGATGATGGATGAAGCATGAAAGATGAACGTGGGGATGAATACAGCTCAGACATAGGTAGGTTGGAATTGTATAGGTAGGAGGCAGAGCAACCTTGAAACACAGCAGAGGGAACTTTCTTCAAGATACCAGGTTAGTTAATCTTCACTAATCTGGTTTTTGTACTTCTCCGTGAAAAATTCAAGAAGTATCACCGTCAGCTTTAGCCTTTGGTTATAGCACAATACAAATTTTATGAAACTAGAACTGCTACCCAATAGACCCTGGTTCTAAAGTCTCACTGAATGTGGATGAGAACTGTAAGCATATTGCAAATTCCAGGCTTAACACTGCTGCTTTATCTGGTTGGGAAAAGAGGAAAACTGCTTTGTAGAACTAGCAGAGAAGTGAAATTAATAGATGAAAGAAAGATAATCACAGCTATTTAAAAATAAATAAGGGAATGTAAATATATCAATAATGGAATCACCGGGTCCAGTTGTACAAAGACACTTACTATCCGCAGCTCCTATTAATAGCCTGGAGACTCCAGATGACTGAAGATAGTTGTTGGCAGAAGCTATTGCCAAAATTATTTTGGAAATGGGGAGAACAATTATGTCTGGAGTAGACACTTACGTGAAATAGAAATCTGGTTGGACTGCAGAATGACACTTGGCAAAAGGACCATTCAAGTCAGTCAGGATTTGACACTTTGAAGTTGTGTTTTGCTGCTCCAGCTGATTTTCATTGCAACCTTGGAAAAGCCCTGTATCTGGTTCCTCCTCAGGTTCGTTTTCTGAGTTGACATCTCGTCTGTAAATGAAGTCATCATGAAATCATCAGTGTTCTGTGAGCATCCAGCATTCATGGTGCAATGCTCTGAGCAGCACTGCAAGAATACTTCTGCCTTGTGGTGTAAATGTAAGTTTATTTATCTTTCATGTTTTATCCTGAATGAGAAGGAGATATAGCAAATCAAAGATGTCCTGGAACACTTCCTACCATCTCAGAGATTTATGGATATTTAAAGTAAACAGGATATCTGTAGTTATCTCTTTGCAAACTCTGAATGATACATGTCTTATCCATTGCTTCCTCCATCCAATCTATTCAACAAAAGTTGAATGTTAGTCAGAAGGATGCAGCTGGAATAAAGCCCTATTTCTTGGATATATGCTCACTTTCACTGAACAACCCACTGTACGCCTGAAATGCCTGAATTTTCCTATGGGCACAGACTCCAGAGCCCCTTTATGATCAACATTGCCCCATATACTGTCTGCTATTATAGCAGGCAAAATTTTGTAGTCAAAATATATCCAGACAAAATATATAGCCAAAATATATTACAGTTCCATTTATATGCTGAAAAAGTAATGTGTTAATGGATAACCAATTTCCAAAGGGCTTTCAAAGCAACAGGGACAAAGGAAGGAAGGAAACCTCAAGGAAACAAGAAAAATCTTTTTCAATGTTATGTATGGAGTAATTAGCACAGAATTTTCCTGACCACAAATATTATGCTCATGCACCGTGAAAAGAACGTCCTTACTTTTTGTGTACTGGCAGAAAACAAAGTAGACAGCCATGAAAGCAAGAGAATCATACTCTTCAATAACCTTTTATGGGAGGAACTGTGAATTTATGTTGATGGATTTCAAAGCTACCTTTGCGCTCCAGAGGAAAGACTGACACTGAATCAGGATTTGCACTCGCTCAGGCCCATCTAGCACATGTATTTATCTCTTTCAGGAACCATGAGCTTGGCAAAGATGTTATTCATCCCTGTGTCCTGACAGTTGTAATGGCTGTGACTCCAAAGAGGGATACTGAACTGGAGTCATGCACTGACAGTTCAGCCCTCTTTTGGCCAAACTGATAGTTCACCTTAGTGATGAGCAGGAAAAGCCCACACACACAAACAATGGGAAGAAGAAAGATAAGAGAAATGAGACAGTGTAGTTATTCCTAGAGGTTAACTATGACTTAATTCACTCACTTCTAGTGGTAGTGCTTACTGTGAATATTAAATAGAAAATCAAGTACCTGAGGCGAGAGCTTCTTTTTAGAGGAACTTTCCAGCTTTCACCAAATGTATTCACATTCCTCACCCAAACACCATCTGGATTTTTGAAGTCATTTCTGTATCTCCCATCAAAGTCACCACACAAGCCTTCCACTCTGCTTCTGTAGGTGGTAGCCAGCTTTATGTCTAGGCAAAGTCAGAAGGAAAAAAAGCTGTTACACAGAAATTGTTGCCACTGAGTGTATGGAAGAGGTAGAAATCATGCCAAGTGCCACATGTCATGACTCAGATTGCAGGTGGTAATGTGACATGGGTTTAGTATGCAGCATAAGAGCATAGCCCTGAACATACCTGTTCATACAGGTATTCACAGTTTCTGTGCTCTGCAATGTGGATAATGAAAAAGTAATTTTTCACAAGTTTTTATATAACATGAGATCGCTGCCTGGGTGCTCTTAGAGCATGCTGCTTACTGCTTTGCGACAAAGGGAATGCATTACCCACTTTTTGCCCTTCACTTACAGTCCACTTGATCACTGAGAAATGGAATTTCTACAGACAGACATTTGCTTTCTGCACTTGGAATTTCAGGGTTTGGAAAGATGCCCATGTAAATACAAAGCCTGGCACTTTCACCATGCACTCAGAAACACTACAGCTATATGCTGTGGTAAATCAGGAGTAGCTCTGCTTTGAACAGAGGAGGTACCATGTGTCCAGCTGACATGAGTGACTTGTGTATAGGCCATGGGAAGTCCTGACAAACACTGAAGAATGGGATTATCTGGAGTAGGCTTGAGAGGAAGCATGCAAAATGATACACTCACAGTCTCTAGCTTCAGGATCTCAGTCCTACAACTCCTCTGGCTGGGTTCAGCTGGCATGGGGCAGATCCAGATTTTGCCCCATCATCCCAATTAACAACTTGAAGTGATTTGCTGTTGTTCTTATCATTCAGACCTTACTTAACATGAAACAACTATATGACAGTCTGACTCTATATCTCACTTCTCCTGGTGGGATCCAGATAGAGAAATGCCAATTTTATGGGTTTTTTTCTTGTTTCTGGGAAGCACTTCTTTCTGGTATTTTCTGGTTATTTTCTGGTATTTTATATAACAAAAGACCATAAGAGCAAAGAGTGAAGATTTCAAGTTTTGCCTTGGGTCTAGACCTCCTCTGGAATGAGAACATTTTTGGGGGCTGAGCAAAAATATTCCTGCAAAGTGCAAAAATGCACTTACCTGCATTCTGGATGCCATCAAAGCTCACGTATAAGCCAAAATCTGTCTCCAGGTAAATTCTTGTTAGCCTCTGATATATACGAATACCTTCATGAGGTCGAACAGGGGGCCTCACTCTCACACCATCCAACTAACAAGGAACGAAAAAATTAAAATTCATTATAAATAGGCCAAATTAAAATCTGATTTCTGTACAGGTCAATGATATAATCCAATACTTCTCTGGTTTTATGATAAATATATTGGATAATATAACAGCATTTATTTTTTTAAGTTAACAAAATCATGTATTGTGGAAAGTGATCTGAACACAGTACTTTCATATCATCCAAAGAAATATCTATTATTTAGCTAAAAATGTAATATAGCAGCTCTGTATGCTCCTACACACCAATAAAGAGGAAGAAAATTAAATTATCCTAGCATAAAATAAACCTTTCCTTACCACTGATAAAAATTGGTGTGGCTTTATTGTAAGCCCTGGAATATTTGGGGTTTCATTGCTAAAACTATATCTATTGATTTATTTGTTTGATGTAGAATTGTATCTCTCATAGCTATGGAGAAAAAAGACTCCACACGACTGAAAATCTCATTTGTGGTGGCCTCACGGCACTGTTGTAATAACACAGTTCACTTTAATACTTTAATTAAAAAAAAAATGTCCATCACTCAAAAATGTTTTACTCCAAGGGAGGGCCTTCCTTGTGCTCTGCAGTCAGAGGGGAGTGACTTACCAGAATCTGCTTGTTGTGCCTGAATCGCACTGTGTGGTTGTAAACATTGATGAGCATCTCTTTCAGGTAAGTAATGTGTCGACTTCCAAGCAGAGGATAGTTCATGCCCTCAATGCTGAACTGTGTCAGAGTGTCAGGGAGGTCAGGGGTGGTCTGAGCCAGAATATACGTGTATTTCCCTTGGAAGTGGTGCACCAGCCTGTCAAAGGTGATGTAGTGTGGGTCGCCCATGACCTGACATATCCCAAAACCTGCAAGGGAAGAAAGAGCTTCATTACTCTCCAGTCTGAATGTGCATGTGCCAGATGGCATGCCTGGAGTGGTCCAAACTGTTAGATTAAAATGATTGCTGCTAGCATGCAGGTCTGAAAGCAAAGATGGGTGCTCAGGGCTTGCTCTAGTGAATAGAAACTCAAATGGAGAGATGGACAGAGAAACTCATTCCTCTGCTGAGAACCACTGTGAGCCAACTGAGCTGAAGCAGAACATTAGGGTTTATAGAATTTATGGAGACTAAGTTGTGCTCATTGGCTCTCTGCAGAGGAATGACTGACACAAGCTCAGCTTGAACTGGCCTAATAAGAGATGTTGTTTTCATAACCTCTGCCATGTGTTGTTACATAATTGAAAAGCAATGTTTAATTTTGGCTGACTCAGTGCTGTCACTGATTTCTTCTGAGGTTACTAAACTGATAATTGGGTTTACAAGATGTAACAATCAGATACAGAGATACAGTGACTATCCTCTATGTATTCTCCTGGACCACTGAGCACAGAGTAAACCATTATTCCAGGAGCAAGGCATAGGAAGGCCTATTAGATTACATATCCTTAAAATTGCTGGGATGCCTCTGCTCAGATATTTTGCCAAAATGAACCAGGGACACTGAATTTGCCTTATGCTTTTGTATTGATCCTCAATAGAGTAGGACTGATGCCGTACTATTCTTCAAAACTGAAGTGTAGGGACACTATGCAACAAGATCTCTCCTAATCAACCCAACCTACCTAGAGAATATGGGATTAACTTTGCCTAGCCAACACAAATGTTGAATGAAAAGCACCAAAGTCCTCTGACTGGCCTATCATATATCTGTCCAGACCTTCTCTGTCCTGGTTTTGCTTATTGGTTTTTGATTTGGTTTTTTGGTAAACATGCAATGGAAAAAACAGGGTTATTGTGATGAGATTCACAAACTGGGTTCAGTAGATGCAGTGGAATTTTTTTAAAACAAATTTCAGTCAAACTAGTCAGACTGAGCTGTCAAATTTCTAGATATAAGTAAATTATACCCAGGTATCCATTTCCGTCTACAAATTCTCTACATGGAATAGGAACCTTCTGTTATGAGAACTGAGATCTTTTGTGATTCGATAACATGTTGTCAAGAAAACAGTCAGAGTTTCCTTCTTTCCCAGTGAAAGAATGAAATTCCATGAAAGAAAGTATGTACACCCACATCCTCCCTCCTTCTGCAGCCCTCAGGTGAACCCAAGTGAAGACCTGCTTGCACATACTTGTTGGATTGCACTTGTGTTTTCCATCTTTGATCACGCAGGTTTCTCTAGAATCACAGCTGTAGCTCCTGCAACTGATGACACCGTTCTTCTGGCACTGGCATCTTTGGGTGCAGTGTGGAGTTAGCCATGTCTCCCCAGCCTGGACACAAGTTGTGTTAAGAATACGTTATCAAGGTGCTCAGCTTTGCAGTGCAATGGAAGTTCAAAAGCCATGGGTGTGGACACTAGCTGGGTCCAACCTTGTCCAGTTGGCAATTCCACAGCTGCTTGGTTAAGTGTAGTCTCACCAAGAGCCTGTGAGAGGGGATCTCAGTCCATTTATCTTACTGTCATCAACATAAGAATTTGAACACAAAACTGGACTAGGACAGACTGCCTGAATAATTCTGAACAATTGGCAGTTTTAAAATAGGCCTCAGGTGCAAAGTACCAAACAAGCTTCTGTATCTCCTAATACCCAAGGCAGCAGCTTTTACTAATCAGATGACAGGTATTTAAGAGGTAGATCCTGAAGTCTTTGATCTCTCTCTCTCTCTTTCATATTAAGAGGGGCAGGAGATCAATTTTCTATAAGTTCTGAAATCAGAGATTTGCTCTTTAAACTACTTACACTGTAGTAATTGTTGTCATCATCCCTGCAGCCACAACTGCTGAGAGGCACACAGTTGCCATTGCTGAGCACATAATTATCATCACATTCACAGCCCTCTGTGCACTCTTCTGTATTCTCACAAAGGGAAGAGGCAAAAATGTCACTGCATGTTGATGGGCAGGGAGAGACACAGTCTTTGTAGTGGCTCCGGGATGGGCAGGGCAATGCTGTGGGGGAGAACAGAGCCAGCCTTATTAAATACATTTCCAAAGTGCACTGCAAACACTGAAAGCTACACCTTGGCCTATGGAATGGCAGTACAGAACTGCCTTTTAATAACTGATTTTGATCATCAGCTGGTTTTTTTTTGAATATGCTACTTTTAAAAACCTCAAACAACAAAACAACCAAAAACAGAACAAAAAATGCTCTCTGGAACTGCTTATTCAGTTTTATTACAGGTATGACTAAACCACATGGCTCCAGATTTAGTATTCCAGTTCAGCTCCAAATGCCTCTTTGGGCACTGCTAGAAATGAGACTCTTAAAGGCAAATTCCTTAAAATATTCAACCTTCCATTGATGCAAACCAGATGTAAATTTAGCTTAACTACAGACATGCAAGAGCAGCAGATATGTAGGTTCATCTAGCTCTAAACCCTATTTCTGCCAGTGACATGACATGCATAAGGGGACAGGTCAAGAAACAGTGTAACATGTTAGTTAGTCCAGTATTTTCCTACACTCATGGCAAGGAGGCAACCAGGGATTTCTGATGAATCTATTAAATATTCATCTGACTTGCTTTTTAACTAGTTAACTGTTTTGTCCTCCACAACATTATTTGATAATCCCACAGTGTAATACTAAATTGTAAAAAAAGATCCCACAGATAAAACCCCTCCACAATATCTTTACTAGTTGTTTTATCATTTGTTGTAGTTTTGTTGAATGAGTGGAGTGAAGCATATACCCTGGAAATTAATCTGAGAACAGGGTGCATAATTAATAACTGGGCAAATTAACAGTTTTTGTTCAAATCACAGTGAGTGGCATTGAGCCCTGTGTCCTAACACAGTATCCCTCTTTCTTTTGATCTTCTGGTTATATTATTTCTCCATTTTAGGCTCACTACAATATCTCATTTGGCTACCAATGCCATTCTAACTCCACATTAATATCCACAGCTTGTCTAGTTATCGCTGGGTTTATCTGAAGCTGAATACAGTTCAGTGGAGCAATGGAATTGTGATGGTAGAATTGTACTTTGTGATAATTTAGATTTAATTTTCTTTTACTTGTTCAATTAATTGTGCTATTTTTTTCATGCTATCAGTCATTCAGGTTTCAGGCTTTTCACTTGCTTGTGTACTTACGACAGAATGTGCTATTCCTCCATTTAATGGTGATTCCATGATTCTTGCAGGTGTCCACATAGACTTGAACTATATCACAGAGGGCAGACTTCATACCATCATACTGGCACATATCATAGATGCAGATCTCTATGAAGTCATCAGGGTTGACTAGGCTATGGCACACTTTGAATTTGTCTGATTTTAGAACATTGCACTGTCTTTCAATGACTTGTTTATTCTCAGCAGTGCAAGGAGGCTCATCATCTTCTCTTAAGTCTGGCAAACAACTGCAAGAAAGCACAGACACAGGCTGCTATAAGACAGACTGAAACTGAAAAGTTTCCTTCCAATGAAAAGTAGAAAATGCTGGAGACTCTGATTTCCTTCTGTCAATGGATGAAAGACTGAGCAGAAGTAGAGCTGCCTGACAACCCCCATACTGTGTCTGACACCTGTTACTCTCATTGAACTTGACCCTGACTAGAGGATTGACTTCAAAGCTTAACCTTGGATCTATCTCATCACTATAAATTTCTATGTGGTGACCTGAACTGAGCTCGGCTGACCTTAGCTTCCTTCTATGGGACTTCCCTGCTTGCCTGGCTCAAGTAGAGTGGGATGGACCCCGGCTGGTGAGACCACAGTTTTTTCAGCTGTGTTGTCACATATGTGTGTCACGTATGGCTCCCTGTCAGCCAGAGAGCAGCTGGCCCTCACCATTCCCCAGCACCATCATCTTGCTCTGGGTGTTGCCAGTGTGAAATAAACGGAGTCCACACTGTGGACTGCCCCAAAGACTCATTCTCCAAGTGTGTATGTAGATTGATAGAACAGCTGTGATTTTCCTGTGCAGTGGTTTCCTGTGGGAAAATCCTGTGGGGATGTTTTTTGAGCTACAAATTCAAGAAGAGAAAAGTCTGGTATACCATGCTTATATGTTACAAAGTAGCACAGTCAAAACAATTGAAAACTGTGTTCCTGAAGCAAGATGGGAGGTATGAAAATTATTTAACATTTTACCCCTTATCACTGTCTTTCTCCACTTCCCAGCTATTTCCAAACTGTGGGGCAGTGACAGTTGTACCATTGGTCAAGGACAGATCATCTTCACCATTACCATTGAAATTGCCACACATGCCATGCACCTGCAGATGAAAAAAAACCACATTCTAAGCATGACCTCTTTGCATCAACTTCCCCAATAACTTCTTATTCGTTGCCTATGAAATAATGTGACCAAATCACCATCACCAACCAATCCTGTGCCAGACATTTCAGACATTCTGACTGCACCCATGGAGAAACAGAACAGAAGTTACAGTAAATCTCTGATTCCCTAGAGCTTCAAGCTGTTTATTTCTCTAAGTTGGAAGTATTCCCCTAGACAGGTAATTTTCTTTAACTACCCCCTTGGAAGACAAAGAAACTGTTGTGAATAGAAAAAAACAGGAAGGAAAAAAAATACATTTGGTACAATAGAGCTACAAAGAAAGATGCAACAGCAAAACACATGAATAAAAGGAACTAGAAGTAAATGCACAAACCAGCAGTTTTGAAACAACTCCAGATGTTTGTATACTAAATCTTACCTGTGAGAAATAAGAGCGTGGGAGGGTGATTTCCAGATGGTGATTGCCATCAAATTTCACTATCACACCAAAGTCAGTTTCCACTACTATAAATTTGCCAACATTTCCAATGGTCACGCCTTGCAGTCGGTTCTGCACTGGAGTGTAGACTCTCTCGTTGTTCAGCTGAAGAGATGTGTATTTGTCAGTATGGACATTCTTCCATGAAAACTCACAGTCTCTATTACTAGCAGTGCTGAAAATTTCTCTGTGACAGTTTTACATTTCCACCATTGCATATTCCAACCATGGGTGGCAGGAATCAGCCTTTTAGCTGAGAAGGGCTGGGCAGGACTCATATGCTGTGCCTTTAACAGGGAGCTGGAAAGATCCCTGGTTGTGAGCAAGCTCTTTCTCACTCTTGGGGCAGATTCCCTGCCATGGCTCCCCATGTTTTTCTAGGCTGATACATTATGCCTTGCTCTCTATAGATGACTGGGTTGATAAAAACTGTTAAAGTGGGGAGTCTTAATTCAAGTATTTGACTTTAATTTAAGGCAACAGTTCTCCAGTCTGGAGGTCCTGGGTTTAATCTCTAACGTAAGGACAATAAATCACTAAACCCAAACCAGAAACCTTGGAAACTAGTGAGAAATTATATTTCCTCATGACATCCACTTCATGGGGGTGCCCACAATTGTTAAGCATATGCATATATGTTCCTTAGGACATATATGACGTATATTTTTCCTACAGCTATTCTAAGCGAGCTAATTTTAAGACACTTTTTGCCAGAAAAAGGAGCACCACCACCTACCAGGATTCCTTGGTTTTTCTGAAGGGTGATTCGTACACCATACATGTCTATGTAGACTTCTTTCAGGTATGTGGCCCCTCTTAGTCCTCTGTCTTCATTCTTGCCAAGTATGGTTATAGGAATGATATTGGTGGCTGTGTTGACAACCTCAACCAAAGTGTAGGTGCAGGTTCCCACAAAAGTGTACTTCATTCCATCAAAAGTGAAATAATGGGGATCTCCTACCACTTGACATATTGCTTGACCTGAAGGTGAAAAAAATAATCTAAGGATTTTGTACTGGATTTCACCATGGACTCAGGTGACCAAAGCAGTTTTCATTAGTATAGCAACCTCATCCTGATCCTTATTATGTGGGCAAACTTTCAGAGAGGCATCTCAGGTTCATGCCAGTGACATTTATTTGTAAATAAGAAGTTTCCAGAAAGCGTCTCTTAAATTTAACTTGCAAATTGTATACAAAAGGACAACTTGGCAGCAAATGAACTTCTGTATACGCTTCTATATGCTGTTGTAGCTATGTTTTATAGTATGGTTGAGAGTAATACAAAGCTTTTCTACTTATCTATATAAAAATACATAATTAACTGTATAAATACAGATGTAAATATAAAGTAAATAAAATTGCATCTATATACATCAATACATAATGCACTTGTCATTACCAGGCCCACAGAATACAATACTCACAGAAATGCAACCAAATGTAAAGCTTGCAGCACTGGTGATGTGGGACTTGAATTTTCATTATCAGGACAAACAGAATCCAAGAAACCTTGCAAACTTTTGGGCAGCATCAGTTTTTGCTGATATCCACTACAACAGGAGGGCATCTGTGCTTGCATGACAGAGCATCATGCATTTTCATCTCTTAACACTGGCAGCAGTCAGTTGGGACTTTTTGCCATCCCATATGAAAAGATATTTATAACAAAGCTAGAAGAAAAGAGGATCTACTGATGGAATTGACATTGGGGTGGTTTTCAGGCAGGACTCACCATTAGAATGACAGCCCAGCACACCATCCTGAATACTGCACTCCTCTTGGACCCCACACTCCCAGGATGTGCACTCAATGGTGTTATCTGCCCTGCAGGTGCAGCGCTCAGTGCAGGGGTAACGGGGGAACCAGCTTTCATTCAGCTACATGGGAAACAAAGGGTGTAGAAGTATATATTGTAAGATAAATAGGAAGGTAAAACCATGGGGGACATCAAATTATTAGTATTTGAATGTTCATGATATATAATCATTTGGGCGATTGTAGCCATGCAGTATATGGACCAAGAAAGTTGGCAAAGTAAGTCTATTTTGACATTATTAATGGTGTAAATATGAATTTGTAAATATAAATTACAAATTAAATAAATATGTAAATTATTAACATGGTTTTTCCCTCACAGTGGTAAAGAATGAGACCCCCTGTTTTTTGGTTTTTTCCTTTTTTTTCTTGAAATATCTGATGTAACTTGCCTGGTGATACTGGTTTTTTTCATCAACACAACCACAGTTGCTTTCTGTCACACATTTGTCTCCACTCAAAATATAGCCTTCCTTACAGAAGCAACCTTCCACTGGCAAAGAACTGCAGGAATCATCTGCTGACATGTTCAAACAGGTAGAGGGACACCTAGTACCACAGCTCTGGTAGATGCTGCCTCCAGGACAGGACATTGCTAGATAAAGAGAGAAGAAAAGATCACTCAAAAGGGCAAAATCATAATAAAGTTCTTCCTGATGCTTTCACTGTTTGCTCCTGAAACTATACAAAATGTCTGTTAGAAAGTCTGACAGGAGAGTGCTGAGTGCAAAACTTTTTCTGCTGATTTAAAGGCATCAAGTGACACAGTTAAGAGAATAGAAGAATATTTTTCCATACCAGCTGATATGTCCCCATTACTGTAGTTACTATTTGAACATCTGCTATATATTCCAAAATAGAACTAAAAATCACACTCTGTGTTTCACTGAGACTCCTTGCGAACAATATACTTTCACACCCCTCCTGCTTATGGTAGAATTGGGCTTCTATTGCTCAAAATGTGGTCCCCAGGGATAATGTTACATTTTACAGAAATCCTGAAGTATTTGCTCATTTCTGTTGTCTAAAAAAAACACAGAAAAACATGGATTTGGCTGGATTCTGTTGTAAATCACTACATATGATTCTCATTTAATTCTGTCCCTACAACAGGCTCTCTGAATCCTGTCAGACAATTACAGCTGACATCTCCAGTCATCTAGCCAGACTTCCTTCCCTTGGTCTGGACTTTAATTCATTTTTATTTGCATCACTGATGAAGAGAGCACTTGAGAGTCAATCTTTCTAATGTTACTGAGTTTTCTCTATTACTACAATGAAGCCATAGATATTTATGTCCTAGCCTATAGCCTCAGACTATGGAGTCTGGATGTCCACAGCTTTAATCTAATTTGGAGAGTTAAACACTCATTTCTTGTTCTATCTTCTTTTTATATAAAAATTCTCTGTGCTCAGTCCTCTTAGGGATGACTTACTGGGTGCTTTATCACAGTAATTCTTTTTCCAAACTGACCAACTCCTAGAACCTATCCATTTTTTTATGGTTTAGTTTAAATGCAGAGCTAGTTTTTGAACATATCCAAAAAAGAAAAGTAGAAAAAGAAAAAAGGTGCAGATCTGCAGAAGATAATCCAGTGGTAACTGGTATAATAAAAATTAGTGTAAGGCAAAAAGCAAAAAAGAACAATTATGGTTTATTTAAGTATGGTTTAAAAGTCCTTTAGAGGACTTTTTTTTTCTCTCCAGGTGTGTGGTTTATGGACTTAAATGCCCTTTAGAAAATGCTGCCCAGAAAAGTTGGGGATGCCCCCTTCCTGGAATTATTCAAGACCAGGTTGGATGGGGCTTTGAGAAAGCTGTTTTAATGGAGGGCATCCCTGCCCATGGCAGGAGGGTTGGAACTAGATGATATTTAAGATCCTTCCCAACCCAAACCATTCTATGATTCTATGATTGTATGTCTGACGAGCAGAAACCTGTCCAGTGTTGCTTAGAATCAGCACCAGTGGAACCCCTGGAAAGCTTTATTCTCAGAAATATGAGTTCATTATATTAAATTTGCCATAAAGTCATTCTGAAGAGAATTGAGACCAGACAGTACTCAATTTCTTTGCTTTAGAGAGAAACAGAGCGCTTCCTATAAACAGCTTCTTTTCAAGGTCTATTTTTTTTTTTTAAAAAGGTCCCTTTTCTTTTTTTTTAAAAGAAAAGGTCCCTTTTCTTTTTAACCAAAGCCATTGATAAGCATGTTTTATGGAGGACTACCAGCTCCACTTACATTGAGGATGATAGATTTTCATTGAAGCAAAGGAACTTATTTCTGCAATGCAGAACTCACATAAGACACAGTTGAATGTAATCAGACTTTTCCAAGAAACTAATAGCAAATTATAAATATTGTAAAACTAAGGATTTAACATGTATGTATCCTAATGTTCTCTAAATTAGTGGCTTATACAAATCCTGGAATGGTTTTGAATCTGAAGCAGGTTCAAGACATTATAAAAGACTGACTATACTCAGAACATTACATAAAATGAAATAACACGCATGGAGAAGGTAGAGGACAATGAAGTTAAAATCCAGAATAGATATTTATATCAAAACACTCACGGCAGAGAGTAGCATTCCTCCACTCTATGCATATCCCAGCATTGACACACGACTCAGCATAGGCCTGCAGTCCGTAGCATAAGGATATTGCCTGTCCCCCAGTGAAACACATGTCATAAACACAGTTTTCAAAGAAATTCTGTGGAGGCACCTTGCTGTGACAGTCCTTGAAGATTCCTGTGTAAATCAAGGAAGATATATAAAAGGATAGAAACAACCCACTGGAATGTTAAGACTGACCACCATGTATTTTCTGTCACAGCAAACATATCGTGGGTGTTCCAGGCTGTGTTAAGTTAATCTAGTACTTGAAATAGATACACAATGGGCTCCCTGGGTCAGGTTTTCTTCTTTTTGCATGATTGATACAACATAACTTACATAAATTAAGCATTGCTGCCTAGGGAAACCATTAATTCTAGCCAACTGCAGGGAACATGTACAGAATTTCAGATAAAGTGTCTGTAATACACACACTGACAGTGCATCTGAGCTGCTTCTTTTAGCAAGCAGGGTACAAGCCACTATAACACAAAAACCAGCCATGGTTCTCAGATAAAACTCATAGACACATTGGCATTGTCTGAACAGACGGTACATTCTAGCCAGGCACCTATGGGTTTTACACTGGTCATTTACACCAGAGGCTTTATATGCTTCCAACATAAGCCCAGAAAAAGAGACTATAGAGAAGGGACAGTACAAGCTACACCATGCTCCATCAAATGGCTCACATAGATCTACCAACACACTACCTGTTGGGTCTGTGATCATGCCACATGCTGTGTTTTTCTTTGCTTCACTCTCCAACACAGGATCACATTGCTCTTCTTTCCCACCAGTGGAGCATCTGGGGAAAGCAAGCAAACCAAACATGTGCTTCAGATCTCTTACTATCAGATTTTCTGTGGAAAATTAATAAATCACTACCCTGCACAAAAGAGTGCATTTTATTTCAGTCACAAGACTTTATCCAACTTCTTTGAAAAGCTGATGTCAGCCCTCTCACTGAATGGGCTCCTTTTTTGATCCCTTCTGGGTGATTCAAAAGCTTATTCTTAGCTGAAAAAAAAGAGCTATGGGATCCAAACAGTTATGGCTTCCAGTCAGGGAACTGGACTGATGTACCATCCCCCATCACACTCAACAAACAGTTCCTGCTCTGGAAAATGAGACTTAAAGAACACAAGCCCTCTTATCATTCGCTGGTTTATGTAAAAGTCCAGCTCCCTACTTCTATCGGGCAGCTGCAAGATGTAGACTGGTACTGGGGAAAAAGGCAAAGAGTAGTGGATATTTGATTTTAAGAGTTTGTACAGCAAATGCAACAAGATGAAATGATTTTACATACATAGTGTTATTCTCAGGCACCAGCCAGCTTTCTCCAAGATCAGTGGAATCACTTGCAATGTCACCATTGGACTTGATATTATCATCATTTGGATCACCATTATAATTACCTGTGAGGGTAAAAAGAGATTTATGGGGCACATGAAGTTCAAACCAGTAGAAAAAACTTAGGTTTCAGGTTGTAAAATAAATTAAAATGAGAGAATTTTAATTCTAGGGAGAATATGTATGTAACATCAATCTGTACTGGGCAAAATAAGAGAAGAATTGTGTTTTGATTACTGACAAGAGCTGCTGCTCAGACATTTGAAGCAGGAAGTCTGTAAGTTGCTACGTAACTAGATTACATACAAGAAAAAACTTATCTAAAAACCCTGCTCATTTTCTTGCATCTTACATGTAGAATGTGTGACTAAAAATTAAGCAATGCTATTTGCACCATTATATTCTTAGGCAGATTTCCTGCATTGAAAGTGTGAAAAACCCACGAAGAGATAATTGAACTAGAAAACTCCAGATGATCCAAACCAAATAATCAGAAAGTCACAACACAAACCACTCTTGTAATTTCTGCATGCTAATGGAAAAAAAAAGGTAATCAACTGCTACCACTTACCACAGAGGCCACAGAGCAGACCACTGTAATTAGAGGGCACAGAGACTTCTGCATAGTGATTTCCATCATATCTCACCCACAGTCCAAAGTCAGTTTCCAAGAGAACATATCCACCACTGCTTTGAATACTGATCTTCTTTTCAATAAATACAGGCAAGGTCATTCTGTGACCATTAACCTGTACAGCAAATTGTGAAAGTCAGTGTATGGCTTTTGGGACTCCAACAACTACCAGCAGCTAAAACAGATTGCTGAAAGATAGGATCTTGTGCATAGGGGAACTGTAACTGATCAAAGAACATCTGAGCAAGTTTGTTGGAGATCTCATTACAAGAGGTATATATAATTAATAAAAAGATAAAGTTTTGTTAGAAACTATATGGAGATAATAATTATCTGCATGCCGGTTAAAAATTATACATGTCTTTTAAATAGTATTTTCTTACATTCACTTTCTTGTTTTTCAGCAGAGAAATCTGATGGTCATAGACTTCCACATGCACTGACTTCACATATGAGACTTTGGTGTTGGCTCCTCTGTGCTCATTTGTTGTGGACACATCGAAGTATGGAAGACTCTCTGAGGCAGTGCACACTTTGGAGAGGGTGTAAGTGCAATTTCCCATGAAATTATGGACTTTGTTGTCAAAAGTGTTGTAATGTGGGTCCCCAGAGGCACTGCAGGAAGCACGACCTGTGAAGAAGGAAAACGTCCCTCTCAGTCTTCACCAGACTTTTGCAGTTTCGGGGTTCCCAGATTGTTTGTTTAATGCTGAATTTGTTGCTCAGATGGAACAGTGATTACATCACTCAATAGACTCCAAAGGCCAACCCAGCCTTCAGTCTTTGGACACACAAAGAATCTATTCTGGTGTGTAAAAAATCTATGCAAGAGGTTGATGAAGAAAGTTGGGTAAAAGGCATGATTAAGACATTGTTATATAAAGGGGAGCAGAGTTTTTAGTGCTACATCTGAAAGGCTTTTTCTGATAAAATAGGAAGAATTAAATCAGAAACTTTGCAGGGCTGATTAGAAAGAAAAGACTGCTGCACTACCAGCAACTCATTGGCCACTTGCACATTGAAGGAGGGCAGGGAGCTGTTGCTGTCACATAGCTTGGAGAGGGTGTAGGTGCAGGTGCCCATGAAATTGTGTAACTGCTTGTCAAATGTGTGGTAGTGAGGGTCTCCTTCCACCACACAGGTGCCTGACAGTGGAAAGACCAGAGGAAACTTTCAGCAGAGCACCTCCTACTGCCTCTTCTCCCCAGCTCACTTTGCTCAAACAGTATCTAGTGCGTGACTGGTCTTTTACCTTTATGGACAAGCAGAGGCGTTCTAGATCTGTATCACGATATTATTAATTTTTACAGACATACTGTTCAAAGCTACTGAAACATCCTATTGCTGGAAGCACAGCTGTCCCACACATATCCTTGGAAATGGAAGAGCATTCAATGCATGTCTAATTATTGAGAGAGACGGAAATGAATCAAATAACAGCCCTTAAACGGAAATGCACCATGTTGCAAGTATGGATTTTGGAGAGGACTCAGAACTCTAGGAATAATAGCAGTACCTGAGGTCATTCCTGGTGGTGTTGTTGGTCTTGGTGTTGATGGTGTTGTAATGTTAGGCAGCAGAGTAGGGGGTGTAGTAGGAAGTGTACCTATGGAGAGACACAGGAAGAAGTGGCAAGTGTCAACAAGTGTTACCACCAGCAGCACAACTGGGAGCTAGGAGGAGGCACACCCTCCTTTGGTACAGACCCACCACCCTGTGTCATGGGCCCTTAGAGGAAGCAAAATGAAAAGTTTCAACAAGCAGAATCAGAAGGGGATGGGAGGTGGCAGCGCTTGAGGAGGGTGTGGGTCTGGTTAGTGAGGTGGTGAGTACAGGCTGCATTGCCGTGCCTGGCACAGCTCTCATGGGCGTTGGTGCCAAAGGACCTAGCACGAGGGAGAGTTAGAAGAGATGTGCAACAAAGGGGAGTTTTGTTGCGAGGCACCTTGACCACTCATCACAAACAGCCAAAAAGCTTGACCAGAAAGCCTCAGGATGCCCAGGACAGACACAGGACAATGGCTCCACATCAAAAACAATTCCAACAGCATAGATAGAACACAGGAAGAGACAGATATGCCCCATGGTGATGGACATGGAGGAAACAAAATGAACACTTTTAAGGAGCAGTAGGAGACAGGGATGAAACATGGCAGTACCTGAGCTGGGTGTGGGTCTGGTTGGTGAGGTGGTGACTACAGGCTGTGTTGTGTTACCTGGCAAGGGGACCGTGGGTGTTGGTGTCGATGTACCTAGTAGAAGAGAGAATTAGAGAGATGTGTACCAACAAGGGAGGTTTGTTGCAGACAGCTGGTTCCCTCACCCTTCTGAAGTACCCAACACCATGACCAGGCATAGCCAGGACAGGGACTGAAGAGTGTCATTTCAGGCAGAGCTGTCCCACTCCATGGCTCTGCCACCAGCTTAGCTGGGTCACACCAGCAGATAAGGCATTTCTGTGCCTGTGGCCAATGTCTTGCCCTTGGGCCTTATAACATGTGAACTAAAAGAGTGACTGCAGGCATTGCCAGTGCCCCAACCTCCCAGAGGAGAGTAGACTTGGGCACAAGGTGCATCAGTGCCCAAAGACAACCTGTGCTCCTTCCTCTAGCCCAGCTGTGCCTCCAGCACAGCCTGCCGCCTCGGTCAGTGACATGTCTCAAGCTGCCATTCCCAAAGCCAAGCCTTGTACCTGCACAGGCTCCCTGTACAACGGAGAGATCATCCAATGCTATGTTGCTCCTCACATCTTCACCCCATTCTCCATCCAGCAGGATCTAAGGGAAGGAATGGTTCCCGGCATTAGCTCCAGCTGCTTGTGTGAAGAGCCATTAGAAAGCACAGCTCCTCTGAGGTGACACTGCGAGCCTGTGGCCTTACCTGGAAGTTTCCTGTGGTGTTCACTGTGACCTCTCCCAAATACCACTCGTCTCCATGGTGCCCAACTTCTTGCCAGATCTCCACCAGCTCCTCACCCTTCTGCACATACACCCGCAGGGCCATGGTTTGAGCAGTTCCGTACATGTGGTACCAGAAGCGGAAGCAGAGTGTTCCTTCCCAGCTGCACTCCGGACTGACCAGGCGAGCCACAAAACCGGGGAGAGTATCAGCACTGCCTTGCAGGAAGATGTAGTAGCCATCTGAAACAAAGCACGAGCCACACTGTCACAGATGCATCAGAGCTACCCAAAGCAGCCAGGGGACAACCCAAGCACAGTCCTGGGAGCACCCCAACTGCAGTTTCAGGCAGGCCAAAGGAGGGGAGAGCAAACACAGTTCCTTCACAAGCTGCAACCCTCCCCAGAAGCAAGTTCCTCTATGAATGTGCTCTCAGGGCTATGGCAGATGGATGCTTTGGACTGGGACATGGCAACACCTTCATAGTATTGTCACAGTCCTCACATGGCTCTGCAGAGTTGGAGAACCCTCCTCTTTGCCTTCTGGAAAAGCCAGGATCTCATAACAGAGTCACTCAAACTCATTTGTCTTCCCAAGAGACTGACAGGTCATCAAGCTGTGCTTTGCATTCTCCCCTGCATGGCAGGTCCTTGCCTGCTCTGGGGGCAGCACAAATTGATTGCCAGGGCTGGAAATCCTCCCAGAGGAATCATCTGGCCCTCGGGGACTCTAGACAAATTGCTCTGGAGGAAGGCCAGCAAAGACGTGGTATGTGTTTGCTGTTAGAAGTTTGTTGCCATCTTTGTGGGGACACCCCTCAGCCTGTGTCCTGATTGCTGTTCCTACCTCCTGTTGTGTGGTCAGAGGATGGGCCAGTATTTGGTGTGGGCGTTGGGCCTTTGTTCCTTATCCAGTCAATGCTGCTGTAATCTGCCTGGACCCACCCACAGAAGTCCTCTTCAAATGTGCAGGCAAAATTGCAGTCTGTTGGTGGAGCTGAACATGGGGCAGAAAGAAAAGCAGACGTTTTAGAGTGAGGGTGAGGCCACCTTTTCCCCAAGAACAGCAGGGCTCAGGTACATCCTTGCACATTTATGGCATGCCCATGGAGAGGCAAGAGTGGCCAGCCAAGGGGGAAGAGCTTGTCATAGCCACTTAAAAAGCTCAGATGGGAGAGAGCAGTACCTGTGCTCGTTCCAGGTGACGGTGACGTTGTTGTATGTGGAGGTGGCGTTGTAGTGCCTGGAAAGGGAGGCAAGGTTGTAGGAGCAGGTGAACGAAACAGAGTGAAGCACAAGTGGAGGAGGAATGTTTGATAATGGAGATTTGGTCCCAAATGGGGATGTTGCACAATTCCCATAACACACTCCACTCCATTGCAAACAAAGCGCAGGACAGGGTTTCCACCTGTCTGGAAGAGTCTCCTCATGCAAGGGCTGGCTCACCAGAGTGGTTAGTTATGTGATACATGGAAAAATCTCTGCCCCATGAACTGCCCCCAGAACTGCCCCCTTCCTTGTCCCTGAGATTCAAGGAAATCAGAGGTGGTCAACAGAAGGCTTACCACAGACAGTGCCAGCACTCCAGTCTCCCAGAGCAACGCCCGCCTCAGCACAGGCTGCAGCATAGGCCCCCAGGTCATTGCAGAGCTGCTCCGCGCTGCCACCCGTGGCACACTGGTCATAGACACAGCTCTCAAAGTATGTCTTGGGTGGCAGAACTGCATGGCATGGCTGGAATGGGCCACCGAGTTGTGTGAGGAGTGAACACTGCTGCTTAGCTGCCTCCTCTTCAGCAGGGGAGCAGGATGCAGGTGGGCTGATGGTTGGGTCACACCTACAAAGCAGACAAACAGCCCTGAGTTCCCTGCAGCCTGCTGACAGCAGCCACTGCATTTCCTGACCTACTCCCCAGCCAGAACCTCAGCTTCTGCAGTCCAGATCCCTCTCTAAGAAAGGCAGCCATGGCTGTCACTTGAAAGCGTGGAACACATGCCCCACAGGCACCATTGCCCTCCCTGGTTTCAGGAGGACAGAAACAACCCACTGAGGCAGTTGCGATCCAAGCAGCTTAGGAGAAGCATCCTGCCCAGGCTCAGCCCATTCTCCCAGGGCTCAGGAAGCTGCCTCTTCTCCCTTGCCCCACACTTGCCGTCACCAGCCCTCCCTTCTGATGTCCCTCATTGCTCTCCTCTCCCACACTCCCTTCCGTGGCTCATCTGCATGATGGAATAAGGACTCACGGCCACTCATCATCTGGCACCCTCCAGCTGGTTCCAAAGTCGTTGAAGTCGGGTACAACCACCCCATCGGGTCGCATGAAGTCATCCTGCTGGCTCCCAGTGTACGTCCCACACAGCCCACAGAGTTTGTCCTTGTACTTCTCAGACACCTTCACTAGGAGCTCATGGTCCCCATTGAACTGCAGCTGCAGGCCCAGCTTGGTGGAAACCCGCACGTAGGAGCCGCTCAGGGAAATGGTCGTGCCGGGGGCAGGAGAAGCAGGCAGGGAGACCAGGGCACCGTTGATCTGGAGAAGGGGAACAGAGGGAGACAGAAGCATGAAGAGGTGCCCTCCAGTGAGAGGTCACTGTTCCTCACCGGGGTAGTGCCAGGGCCAGTGAGCCAGAAGCTCTGCTGGCATGAGAAACCCTGCTCAGGCCTAGAAGGGCAGCAGCAACTGGACCAATGGCACTCTGAAAGCTCAGGAAAGCAACCAAGAATCTGTGTCTGCATGAGCAGCCATATGGGGCCCCGCTCAGAGCTCTCCCATGCTGTTCTGAGAGCACGCAGCAGGCTCAGGGAACAGCAAGCTCTCCTTGGGGACAGAGGGGTATTTTAAGAGTGTCCAGTGTGTCTGTTGTTCCCAGGTACAAAGTGAGAGGCTTACGTAGACTGCCTTGTGCTGGCGCAGTGCAATGTGGAGGCCTTCAAGGGACAGTGCCACAGAGTTCAGAGCTGTCCAGCTCTGGCTGCCGCGGTGTTTGTTGCGGGTGGTGATGCTGAAGCCAATGGAGGAGTTGTCACAGCCCGTCACCACTGTGTAGTTGCAGGAGCCCTGGAAGTGGTGGAGCTTCCCATCAAAGGTGCTGTAATGTGGGTCACCGTAGATGTGGCAGACAGCAGTGCTGGCTGGGTAACAGCCCCTCTGGCCATCCTGGACCTTGCAGACCTCGTCCTCGCCACAGGACAGGGCAGAGCAAACCATCTGGCCTTTGGCTTCACACCGGCACCGGCGAGTGCAGTTCTCATTCACGAAGGTTTCCCCTTGCTGCAGGCAGGGAAACACCAACCCTCAGTGTGTGAGGCAGGAAAGTACAGGCAGAGGCGTGGGGTGGCAGGGGTCTGCAAAGCAGGGCAGGGTTTTCACTCACAGTATAGTAGTTGCCCTCAAAGTGGCAGCCGCAGTTGGCCTCGGGCACACAGGTGTCTCCGCTCAGCAGGAAGCCAGAGCTACATGCACAGCCCTCCACACAAGGCTTGGAGCAGTTCTGTGGGGCGTGTTGGTCAACACAGGTGGCAGGACAGCCGGTCATGCAGTGGTCATAGTAGCTGTTAGGAGGACACTGCAGGGCTGCAATGGCAAGGGGAAAATTAGGACCAGAAAACTCCAACCACAGACAGCCTTGAGGGAAGGGAAAGATCTAAGAGACACATTGGTCAGAGGTTCAGAGCAGAGGGTGTGACCCATTTCCCTTTCAGGCAATGGCAAGGCAGGTACTCACGGCAGAAGGTAGCATTCCTCCAGGGAAGAGGAAGAGTCACACCAGCAGCCTGGCACGCGTCAGCATAGGCCTCCAGAGCAGCACACAGGAACTCCTGGCTACCATTCAGGGCACACAGGTCATACAAGCAGGTGTCAAAGTAGTCCTGGGGGTTGATGACGCCATGGCAGCTCTCAAAAGGGCTAGGCCTGGTGGTCAGGATGCCGCAGAACTGGTCGGACCCGTAGAGCTTCTCGTCTTCTGCACTGCAGGGTGGGGAGGGCACGGGGACACCGCAGGAGGGGTCACTGTCTGGCACCTGCCAGCTCTCCCCCAGAGCATTGGAGTCTGCAGCTTGCTGCCCATTGGGCATCATGTATTCATCGTCTCTGCGGTTGTTGAAGTTGCCACACATGCCACAGGTCAGGTTGAAGTAGGTGGTGGGCACCTTCACCTCCACCGAGTGGTCAGCGTCGTAGGACACTCTGAGGCTGAAGTCTGTCTCCAGGACGATGTAGCGCCCGCTCCTGCTCACCGTGATGGCCCCTCCTGCTGCGCTCACCGGCAACGTCTGGCGCACGTTGTTCACCTACGGCACACACACCACAGTGGGCCCCGGGCCTGTTCCTGGCCTGCCGGGCTGCTCCTGCCCTGGGAAAGCAGCAGCCAGCCCAGGCACGGCAAACAGCTGTCCGGGATGTGCCCACACCCCAACAGGCCTGGGGCTCACAGAGCTGTGTGCTGGGTTCTGCACTGTGCTCAACATGGCACATGTTCCCTATTTGACTCTTCGTCCTCCAGCCCCTCCCAAAAGCGAAAAAAAGCCACCCGGTGTCTTCAGGGAAACCCACCCATTCCTGGGACTTCTGGTGCATGCCAGAACCTGACAACAGCAGCCAGACCTGCCTTGCAGCTGCCCATGCTCATTCCAGCCCCACTGCGTACCAGCACGTGGCTCTTCTGCTGCTTGACAATGACGATGCGCTGTCCATACACCTCAACCACGACTTCGCGCACATAGGACACCAGGGTGCTGCCACGGTGCTCGTTCTTGGCCTCCACGTTGAAGTAGGGCAGGGAGGTGGTGTTGGAGCACACTTTGGCCAGGGTGTAGGTGCAGTTGCCCATGAAGTTGTGCGTCACCTTGTCAAAGGTTTGGTAGTGGGGGTCCCCGTGGACGTGGCAGATGCCGTAGGAGTGTTCAAGGCACACGGGTTTGCCGTTCTGCACCCCGCAGTACTGGCCCGCAGGGCAGGAGGCATTGAAGCACTGCACTTTGCTTCCCTGTGAGGGACAGGTGCACTTGGAGGAGCAGGTGTTGTCCGTCCAGAACTCAGAGCCCACGGGGTAGTGCTGCCCATTGTGCCAGCACCCGCACTTCTGGCTGGACACGCAGCGGTCGTTGTAGAGCAGGTACCCGCTGTCGCACACACAGCCCTCCACGCACGGCAGGCTGCAGGTAACAGGAGCCATCGGGTCAACACAGGTGGCAGGGCAGGCTGCAGCACAGGGCTCGTAGTGACTGTTGACTGGACAAGCAATTGCTGCAGAGACAGATGACCCAACAAATTACTTGGGGAACAGAATACACATTTCTGCTGAACATCCCCCTTTGAAAAAGTAGCTCTGTATCGATTTTCTCGATGGTGTTTTTGTCTCTACACGTATTCTCAGCCCTACCCAATCAAAATGAAACACAGACAACACAGGTGGTGCCTCCAATACTGATATCTACCTGTATATCCCTACAGCCCATAGGGAGAATAGTTCTTACTCGCCAGCTCCCTCTTCCAATCCTGTCCTGTGTTTTCCCTAGAGTAGCAGCCCCAGGTACCATGTCTGGACTTACGGCAGAAGGTTGCGTTCCTCCACGCAGGTATCTGCACACCGAGTGACTGGCAGGCATCTGCATAGGACTGCAGGCTCTTGCACAGGGTCTCGCGGTCCAGCCCCAGCTCACACAGGTCATAGGTGCAGGTGTCAAAGTAGCTGCTGGGGCTCAGCACAGCGTGGCACACCTCAAACGGGCCACTGGTGTCATTGAGGAGCCCACAGAAGTGGCTGCTGCTGATCAGTTGCTTGTCAGTCTCATTGCAGGCTGGGGTGGGCAGAGGTCCTGCTGAGCAGCTGTGGAAAGACAGGCAGACGGGTTCTTGGGTCATTTGTGGACTTCTCCTGGTGTCTCCTCCTCCTGCCCTTGCCCAATGTGTCCCCAGGGCTACTGGGAGCCATACCCACCTGCTGTTGTTGGACACTTCCCAGCTGTTACCCAGGCTGGTGGAGTCTGGCTCCATTGTCCCTTCTGGGTTCTGGAAGTCATCTGCTGCTATCCCGTTGTAGTTGCCACACATGCCACAAACCTTCTGCCCAAAGGAGCCTGGAAGCGTCACCTCCACCCGATGGTTCCCATCAAACTTGACTCTCAAGCCAAAGTCAGTCATGACCATGGTGTAGAACCCACTGGACAAGACCTGCACACCCTCGGATGGGCTGCATGGCAGGATCTCTTCCACTCCATTGACCTGGAAGGACAGGAAGCCAGACAGGATCGGAGCAGCCCATCTGGCACAGTTCTCTCTGCTCACACAACCCCACAACATCTCCACCTCAGGCTCACCGTCACCACTCCGCCCTGTCCCAGCCTTATCCGCAGGTCAGCCACATCGACATCCACGTATCGGACATAGGACACACGGGTGTTGCCTCCCCTGTGCTCGTTGGCCGCTTCCACGTTGAAGTAGGGCAGGGAGCTGTTGCTGTCACATAGCTTGGAGAGGGTGTAGGTGCAGGTGCCCATGAAATTGTGTAACTGCTTGTCAAATGTGTGGTAGTGAGGATCTCCTTCCACCACACAGGTGCCTGACAGTGGAAAGACCAGAGGAAACTTTCAGCAGAGCACCTCCTACTGCCTCTTCTCCCCAGCTGACTTTGCTCAAACAGTATCTAGTGCGTGACTGGTCTTTTGCCTTTATGGACAAGCAGAGGCGTTCTAGATCTGTATCACGATATTATTAATTTTTACAGACATACTGTTCAAAGCTACTGAAACATCCTATTGCTGGAAGCACAGCTGTCCCACACATATCCTTGGAAATGGAAGAGCATTCAATGCATGTCTAATTATTGAGAGAGACGGAAATGAATCAAATAACAGCCCTTAAACGGAAATGCACCATGTTGCAAGTATGGATTTTGGAGAGGACTCAGAACTCTAGGAATAATAGCAGTACCTGAGGTCATTCCTGGTGGTGTTGTTGGTCTTGGTGTTGATGGTGTTGTAATGTTAGGCAGCAGAGTAGGGGGTGTAGTAGGAAGTGTACCTATGGAGAGACACAGGATGAAGTGGCAAGTGTCAACACGAGCCTCTGTTGTAAGCAGCTAATGCAGCCTTCCTCTAAAAGCAGACACACTGGCCCGAGAGACCAAGGGCAGGGATGGCCATGTTACATCTCTGCAAAAGTGCTACCACCAGCAGCACAACTGGGAGCTAGGAGGAGGCACACCCTCCTTTGGTACAGACCCACCACCCTGTGTCATGGGCCCTTAGAGGAAGCAAAATGAAAAGTTTCAACAAGCAGAATCAGAAGGGGATGGGAGGTGGCAGCGCTTGAGGAGGGTGTGGGTCTGGTTAGTGAGGTGGTGAGTACAGGCTGCATTGCCGTGCCTGGCACAGCTCTCATGGGTGTTGGTGCCAAAGGACCTAGCACGAGGGAGAGTTAGAAGAGATGTGCAACAAAGGGGAGTTTTGTTGCGAGGCACCTTGACCACTCATCACAAACAGCCAAAAAGCTTGACCAGAAAGCCTCAGGATGCCCAGGACAGACACAGGACAATGGCTCCACATCAAAAACAATTCCAACAGCATAGATAGAACACAGGAAGAGACAGATATGCCCCATGGTGATGGACATGGAGGAAACAAAATGAACACTTTTAAGGAGCAGTAGGAGACAGGGATGAAACATGGCAGTACCTGAGCTGGGTGTGGGTCTGGTTGGTGAGGTGGTGACTACAGGCTGTGTTGTGTTACCTGGCAAGGGGACCGTGGGTGTTGGTGTCGATGTACCTAGTAGAAGAGAGAATTAGAGAGATGTGTACCAACAAGGGAGGTTTGTTGCAGACAGCTGGTTCCCTCACCCTTCTGAAGTACCCAACACCATGACCAGGCATAGCCAGGACAGGGACTGAAGAGTGTCATTTCAGGCAGAGCTGTCCCACTCCATGGCTCTGCCACCAGCTTAGCTGGGTCACACCAGCAGATAAGGCATTTCTGTGCCTGTGGCCAATGTCTTGCCCTTGGGCCTTATAACATGTGAACTAAAAGAGTGACTGCAGGCATTGCCAGTGCCCCAACCTCCCAGAGGAGAGTAGACTTGGGCACAAGGTGCATCAGTGCCCAAAGACAACCTGTGCTCCTTCCTCTAGCCCAGCTGTGCCTCCAGCACAGCCTGCCGCCTCGGTCAGTGACATGTCTCAAGCTGCCATTCCCAAAGCCAAGCCTTGTACCTGCACAGGCTCCCTGTACAACGGAGAGATCATCCAATGCTATGTTGCTCCTCACATCTTCACCCCATTCTCCGTCCAGCAGGATCTAAGGGAAGGAATGGTTCCCGGCATTAGCTCCAGCTGCTTGTGTGAAGAGCCATTAGAAAGCACAGCTCCTCTGAGGTGACACTGCGAGCCTGTGGCCTTACCTGGAAGTTTCCTGTGGTGTTCACTGTGACCTCTCCCAAATACCACTCGTCTCCATGGTTCCCAACTTCTTGCCAGACCTCCACCAGCTCCTCACCCTTCTGCACATACACCCGCAGGGCCATGGTTTGAGCAGTTCCGTACATGTGGTACCAGAAGCGGAAGCAGAGTGTTCCTTCCCAGCTGCACTCCGGACTGACCAGGCGAGCCACAAAACCGGGGAGAGTATCAGCACTGCCTTGCAGGAAGATGTAGTAGCCATCTGAAACAAAGCACGAGCCACACTGTCACAGATGCATCAGAGCTACCCAAAGCAGCCAGGGGACAACCCAAGCACAGTCCTGGGAGCACCCCAACTGCAGTTTCAGGCAGGCCAAAGGAGGGGAGAGCAAACACAGTTCCTTCACAAGCTACAACCCTCCCCAGAAGCAAGTTCCTCTATGAATGTGCTCTCAGGGCCATGGCAGATGGATGCTTTGGACTGGGACATGGCAACACCTTCATAGTATTGTCACAGTCCTCACATGGCTCTGCAGAGTTGGAGAACCCTCCTCTTTGCCTTCTGGAAAAGCCAGGATCTCATAACAGAGTCACTCAGACTCATTTGTCTTCCCAAGAGACTGACAGGTCATCAAGCTGTGCTTTGCATTCTCCCCTGCATGGCAGGTCCTTGCCTGCTCTGGGGGCAGCACAAATTGATTGCCAGGGCTGGAAATCCTCCCAGAGGAATCATCTGGCCCTCGGGGACTCTAGACAAATTGCTCTGGAGGAAGGCCAGCAAAGACGTGGTATGTGTTTGCTGTTAGAAGTTTGTTGCCATCTTTGTGGGGACACCCCTCAGCCTGTGTCCTGATTGCTGTTCCTACCTCCTGTTGTGTGGTCAGAGGATGGGCCAGTATTTGGTGTGGGCGTTGGGCCTTTGTTCCTTATCCAGTCAATGCTGCTGTAATCTGCCTGGACCCACCCACAGAAGTCCTCTTCAAATGTGCAGGCAAAATTGCAGTCTGTTGGTGGAGCTGAACATGGGGCAGAAAGAAAAGCAGATGTTTTAGAGTGAGGGTGAGGCCACCTTTTCCCCAAGAACAGCAGGGCTCAGGTACATCCTTGCACATTTATGGCATGCCCATGGAGAGGCAAGAGTGGCCAGCCAAGGGGGAAGAGCTTGTCATAGCCACTAAAAAGCTCAGATGGGAGAGAGCAGTACCTGTGCTCGTTCCAGGTGACGGTGACGTTGTTGTATGTGGAGGTGGCGTTGTAGTGCCTGGAAAGGGAGGCAAAGTTGTAGGAGCAGGTGAACGAAACAGAGTGAAGCACAAGTGGAGGAGGTATGTTTGATAATGGAGGTTTGGTCCCAAATGGGGATGTTGCACAATTCCCATAACACACTCCACTCCATTGCAAACAAAGCGCAGGACAGGGTTTCCACCTGTCTGGAAGAGTCTCCTCATGCAAGGGCTGGCTCACCAGAGTGGTTAGTTATGTGATACATGGAAAAATCTCTGCCCCATGAACTGCCCCCAGAACTGCCCCCTTCCTTGTCCCTGAGATTCAAGGAAATCAGAGGTGGTCAACAGAAGGCTTACCACAGACAGTGCCAGCACTCCAGTCTCCCAGAGCAACGCCCGCCTCAGCACAGGCTGCAGCATAGGCCCCCAGGTCATTGCAGAGCTGCTCCGTGCTGCCACCCGTGGCACACTGGTCATAGACACAGCTCTCAAAGTATGTCTTGGGTGGCAGAACTGCATGGCATGGCTGGAATGGGCCACCGAGTTGTGTGAGGAGTGAACACTGCTGCTTAGCTGCCTCCTCTTCAGCAGGGGAGCAGGATGCAGGTGGGCTGATGGTTGGGTCACACCTACAAAGCAGACAAACAGCCCTGAGTTCCCTGCAGCCTGCTGACAGCAGCCACTGCATTTCCTGACCTACTCCCCAGCCAGAACCTCAGCTTCTGCAGTCCAGATCCCTCTCTAAGAAAGGCAGCCATGGCTGTCACTTGAAAGCGTGGAACACATGCCCCACAGGCACCATTGCCCTCCCTGGTTTCAGGAGGACAGAAACAACCCACTGAGGCAGTTGCGATCCAAGCAGCTTAGGAGAAGCATCCTGCCCAGGCTCAGCCCATTCTCCCAGGGCTCAGGAAGCTGCCTCTTCTCCCTTGCCCCACACTTGCCATCACCAGCCCTCCCTCCTGATGTCCCTCATTGCTCTCCTCTCCCACACTCCCTTCCGTGGCTCATCTGCATGATGGAATAAGGACTCACGGCCACTCATCATCTGGCACCCTCCAGCTGGTTCCAAAGTCGTTGAAGTCGGGTACAACCACCCCATCGGGTCGCATGAAGTCATCCTGCTGGCTCCCAGTGTACGTCCCACACAGCCCACAGAGTTTGTCCTTGTACTTCTCAGACACCTTCACTAGGAGCTCATGGTCCCCATTGAACTGCAGCTGCAGGCCCAGCTTGGTGGAAACCCGCACGTAGGAGCCGCTCAGGGAAATGGTCGTGCCGGGGGCAGGAGAAGCAGGCAGGGAGACCAGGGCACCGTTGATCTGGAGAAGGGGAACAGAGGGAGACAGAAGCATGAAGAGGTGCCCTCCAGTGAGAGGTCACTGTTCCTCACCGGGGTAGTGCCAGGGCCAGTGAGCCAGAAGCTCTGCTGGCATGAGAAACCCTGCTCAGGCCTAGAAGGGCAGCAGCAACTGGACCAATGGCACTCTGAAAGCTCAGGAAAGCAACCAAGAATCTGTGTCTGCATGAGCAGCCATATGGGGCCCCGCTCAGAGCTCTCCCATGCTGTTCTGAGAGCACGCAGCAGGCTCAGGGAACAGCAAGCTCTCCTTAGGGACAGAGGGGTATTTTAAGAGTGTCCAGTGTGTCTGTTGTTCCCAGGTACAAAGTGAGAGGCTTACGTAGACTGCCTTGTGCTGGCGCAGTGCAATGTGGAGGCCTTCAAGGGACAGTGCCACAGAGTTCAGAGCTGTCCAGCTCTGGCTGCCGCGGTGTTTGTTGCGGGTGGTGATGCTGAAGCCAATGGAGGAGTTGTCACAGCCCGTCACCACTGTGTAGTTGCAGGAGCCCTGGAAGTGGTGGAGCTTCCCATCAAAGGTGCTGTAATGTGGGTCACCGTAGATGTGGCAGACAGCAGTGCTGGCTGGGTAACAGCCCCTCTGGCCATCCTGGACCTTGCAGACCTCGTCCTCGCCACAGGACAGGGCAGAGCAAACCATCTGGCCTTTGGCTTCACACCGGCACCGGCGAGTGCAGTTCTCATTCACGAAGGTTTCCCCTTGCTGCAGGCAGGGAAACACCAACCCTCAGTGTGTGAGGCAGGAAAGTACAGGCAGAGGCGTGGGGTGGCAGGGGTCTGCAAAGCAGGGCAGGGTTTTCACTCACAGTATAGTAGTTGCCCTCAAAGTGGCAGCCGCAGTTGGCCTCGGGCACACAGGTGTCTCCGCTCAGCAGGAAGCCAGAGCTACATGCACAGCCCTCCACACAAGGCTTGGAGCAGTTCTGTGGGGCGTGTTGGTCAACACAGGTGGCAGGACAGCCGGTCATGCAGTGGTCATAGTAGCTGTTAGGAGGACACTGCAGGGCTGCAATGGCAAGGGGAAAATTAGGACCAGAAAACTCCAACCACAGACAGCCTTGAGGGAAGGGAAAGATCTAAGAGACACATTGGTCAGAGGTTCAGAGCAGAGGGTGTGACCCATTTCCCTTTCAGGCAATGGCAAGGCAGGTACTCACGGCAGAAGGTAGCATTCCTCCAGGGAAGAGGAAGAGTCACACCAGCAGCCTGGCACGCGTCAGCATAGGCCTCCAGAGCAGCACACAGGAACTCCTGGCTACCATTCAGGGCACACAGGTCATACAAGCAGGTGTCAAAGTAGTCCTGGGGGTTGATGACGCCATGGCAGCTCTCAAAAGGGCTAGGCCTGGTGGTCAGGATGCCGCAGAACTGGTCGGACCCGTAGAGCTTCTCGTCTTCTGCACTGCAGGGTGGGGAGGGCACGGGGACACCGCAGGAGGGGTCACTGTCTGGCACCTGCCAGCTCTCCCCCAGAGCATTGGAGTCTGCAGCTTGCTGCCCATTGGGCATCATGTATTCATCGTCTCTGCGGTTGTTGAAGTTGCCACACATGCCACAGGTCAGGTTGAAGTAGGTGGTGGGCACCTTCACCTCCACCGAGTGGTCAGCGTCGTAGGACACTCTGAGGCTGAAGTCTGTCTCCAGGACGATGTAGCGCCCGCTCCTGCTCACCGTGATGGCCCCTCCTGCTGCGCTCACCGGCAACGTCTGGCGCACGTTGTTCACCTACGGCACACACACCACAGTGGGCCCCGGGCCTGTTCCTGGCCTGCCGGGCTGCTCCTGCCCTGGGAAAGCAGCAGCCAGCCCAGGCACGGCAAACAGCTGTCCGGGATGTGCCCACACCCCAACAGGCCTGGGGCTCACAGAGCTGTGTGCTGGGTTCTGCACTGTGCTCAACATGGCACATGTTCCCTATTTGACTCTTCGTCCTCCAGCCCCTCCCAAAAGCGAAAAAAAGCCACCCGGTGTCTTCAGGGAAACCCACCCATTCCTGGGACTTCTGGTGCATGCCAGAACCTGACAACAGCAGCCAGACCTGCCTTGCAGCTGCCCATGCTCATTCCAGCCCCACTGCGTACCAGCACGTGGCTCTTCTGCTGCTTGACAATGACGATGCGCTGCCCATACACCTCAACCACGACTTCGCGCACATAGGACACCAGGGTGCTGCCACGGTGCTCGTTCTTGGCCTCCACGTTGAAGTAGGGCAGGGAGGTGGTGTTGGAGCACACTTTGGCCAGGGTGTAGGTGCAGTTGCCCATGAAGTTGTGCGTCACCTTGTCAAAGGTTTGGTAGTGGGGGTCCCCGTGGACGTGGCAGATGCCGTAGGAGTGTTCAAGGCACACGGGTTTGCCGTTCTGCACCCCGCAGTACTGGCCCGCAGGGCAGGAGGCATTGAAGCACTGCACTTTGCTTCCCCGAGAGGGACAGGTGCACTTGGAGGAGCAGGTGTTGTCCGTCCAGAACTCAGAGCCCACGGGGTAGTGCTGCCCATTGTGCCAGCACCCGCACTTCTGGCTGGACACGCAGCGGTCGTTGTAGAGCAGGTACCCGCTGTCGCACACACAGCCCTCCACGCACGGCAGGCTGCAGGTAACAGGAGCCATCGGGTCAACACAGGTGGCAGGGCAGGCTGCAGCACAGGGCTCGTAGTGACTGTTGGCTGGACAAGCAATTGCTGCAGAGACAGATGACCCAACAAATTACTTGGGGAACAGAATACACATTTCTGCTGAACATTCCCCTTTGAAAAAGTAGCTCTGTATCGATTTTCTCGATGGTGTTTTTGTCTCTACACGTATTCTCAGCCCTACCCAATCAAAATGAAACACAGACTACACAGGTGGTGCCTCCAATACTGATATCTACCTGTATATCCCTACAGCCCATAGGGAGAATAGTTCTTACTCGCCAGCTCCCTCTTCCAATCCTGTCCTGTGTTTTCCCTAGAGTAGCAGCCCCAGGTACCATGTCTGGACTTACGGCAGAAGGTTGCGTTCCTCCACGCAGGTATCTGCACACCGAGTGACTGGCAGGCATCTGCATAGGACTGCAGGCTCTTGCACAGGGTCTCGCGGTCCAGCCCCAGCTCACACAGGTCATAGGTGCAGGTGTCAAAGTAGCTGCTGGGGCTCAGCACAGCGTGGCACACCTCAAACGGGCCACTGGTGTCATTGAGGAGCCCACAGAAGTGGCTGCTGCTGATCAGTTGCTTGTCAGTCTCATTGCAGGCTGGGGTGGGCAGAGGTCCTGCTGAGCAGCTGTGGAAAGACAGGCAGACGGGTTCTTGGGTCATTTGTGGACTTCTCCTGGTGTCTCCTCCTCCTGCCCTTGCCCAATGTGTCCCCAGGGCTACTGGGAGCCATACCCACCTGCTGTTGTTGGACACTTCCCAGCTGTTACCCAGGCTGGTGGAGTCTGGCTCCATTGTCCCTTCTGGGTTCTGGAAGTCATCTGCTGCTATCCCGTTGTAGTTGCCACACATGCCACAAACCTTCTGCCCAAAGGAGCCTGGAAGCGTCACCTCCACCCGATGGTTCCCATCAAACTTGACTCTCAAGCCAAAGTCAGTCATGACCATGGTGTAGAACCCACTGGACAAGACCTGCACACCCTCGGATGGGCTGCATGGCAGGATCTCTTCCACTCCATTGACCTGGAAGGACAGGAAGCCAGACAGGATCGGAGCAGCCCATCTGGCACAGTTCTCTCTGCTCACACAACCCCACAACATCTCCACCTCAGGCTCACCGTCACCACTCCGCCCTGTCCCAGCCTTATCCGCAGGTCAGCCACATCGACATCCACGTATCGGACATAGGACACACGGGTGTTGCCTCCCCTGTGCTCGTTGGCCGCTTCCACGTTGAAGTAGGGCAGGGAGCTGTTGCTGTCACACAGCTTGGAGAGGGTGTAGGTGCAGGTGCCCATGAAATTGTGTAACTGCTTGTCAAATGTGTGGTAGTGAGGGTCTCCTTCCACCACACAGGTGCCTGACAGTGGAAAGACCAGAGGAAACTTTCAGCAGAACACCTCCTACTGCCTCTTCTCCCCAGCTGACTTTGCTCAAACAGTATCTAGTGCGTGACTGGTCTTTTGCCTTTATGGACAAGCAGAGGCGTTCTAGATCTGTATCACGATATTATTAATTTTTACAGACATACTGTTCAAAGCTACTGAAACATCCTATTGCTGGAAGCACAGCTGTCCCACACATATCCTTGGAAATGGAAGAGCATTCAATGCATGTCTAATTATTGAGAGAGACGGAAATGAATCAAATAACAGCCCTTAAACGGAAATGCACCATGTTGCAAGTATGGATTTTGGAGAGGACTCAGAACTCTAGGAATAATAGCAGTACCTGAGGTCATTCCTGGTGGTGTTGTTGGTCTTGGTGTTGATGGTGTTGTAATGTTAGGCAGCAGAGTAGGGGGTGTAGTAGGAAGTGTACCTATGGAGAGACACAGGATGAAGTGGCAAGTGTCAACACGAGCCTCTGTTGTAAGCAGCTAATGCAGCCTTCCTCTAAAAGCAGACACACTGGCCCGAGAGACCAAGGGCAGGGATGGCCCTGTTATATCTCTGCAAAAGTGCTACCACCAGCAGCACAACTGGGAGCTAGGAGGAGGCACACCCTCCTTTGGTACAGACCCACCACCCTGTGTCATGGGCCCTTAGAGGAAGCAAAATGAAAAGTTTCAACAAGCAGAATCAGAAGGGGATGGGAGGTGGCAGCGCTTGAGGAGGGTGTGGGTCTGGTTAGTGAGGTGGTGAGTACAGGCTGCATTGCCGTGCCTGGCACAGCTCTCATGGGCGTTGGTGCCAAAGGACCTAGCACGAGGGAGAGTTAGAAGAGATGTGCAACAAAGGGGAGTTTTGTTGCGAGGCACCTTGACCACTCATCACAAACAGCCAAAAAGCTTGACCAGAAAGCCTCAGGATGCCCAGGACAGACATAGAACAGTGACTCTTACATCAAAAACAATTCCAACAGCATAGATAGAACACAGGAAGAGACAGATATGCCCCATGGTGATGGACATGGAGGAAACAAAATGAACACTTTTAAGGAGCAGTAGGAGACAGGGATGAAACATGGCAGTACCTGAGCTGGGTGTGGGTCTGGTTGGTGAGGTGGTGACTACAGGCTGTGTTGTGTTACCTGGCAAGGGGACCGTGGGTGTTGGTGTCGATGTACCTAGTAGAAGAGAGAATTAGAGAGATGTGTACCAACAAGGGAGGTTTGTTGCAGACAGTTGGTTCCCTCACCCTTCTGAAGTACCCAACACCATGACCAGGCATAGCCAGGACAGGGACTGAAGAGTGTCATTTCAGGCACTCCATGGCTCTGTCACCAGCTTAGCTGGGTCACACCAGCAGATAAGGCATTTCTGTGCCTGTGGCCAATGTCTTGCCCTTGGGCCTTATAACATGTGAACTAAAAGAGTGACTGCAGGCATTGCCAGTGCCCCAACCTCCCAGAGGAGAGTAGACTTGGGCACAAGGTGCATCAGTGCCCAAAGACAACCTGTGCTCCTTCCTCTAGCCCAGCTGTGCCTCCAGCACAGCCTGCCGCCTCGGTCAGTGACATGTCTCAAGCTGCCATTCCCAAAGCCAAGCCTTGTACCTGCACAGGCTCCCTGTACAACGGAGAGATCATCCAATGCTATGTTGCTCCTCACATCTTCACCCCATTCTCCGTCCAGCAGGATCTAAGGGAAGGAATGGTTCCCGGCATTAGCTCCAGCTGCTTGTGTGAAGAGCCATTAGAAAGCACAGCTCCTCTGAGGTGACACTGCGAGCCTGTGGCCTTACCTGGAAGTTTCCTGTGGTGTTCACTGTGACCTCTCCCAAATACCACTCGTCTCCATGGTTCCCAACTTCTTGCCAGACCTCCACCAGCTCCTCACCCTTCTGCACATACACCCGCAGGGCCATGGTTTGAGCAGTTCCGTACATGTGGTACCAGAAGCGGAAGCAGAGTGTTCCTTCCCAGCTGCACTCCGGACTGACCAGGCGAGCCACAAAACCGGGGAGAGTATCAGCACTGCCTTGCAGGAAGATGTAGTAGCCATCTGAAACAAAGCACGAGCCACACTGTCACAGATGCATCAGAGCTACCCAAAGCAGCCAGGGGACAACCCAAGCACAGTCCTGGGAGCACCCCAACTGCAGTTTCAGGCAGGCCAAAGGAGGGGAGAGCAAACACAGTTCCTTCACAAGCTACAACCCTCCCCAGAAGCAAGTTCCTCTATGAATGTGCTCTCAGGGCCATGGCAGATGGATGCTTTGGACTGGGACATGGCAACACCTTCATAGTATTGTCACAGTCCTCACATGGCTCTGCAGAGTTGGAGAACCCTCCTCTTTGCCTTCTGGAAAAGCCAGGATCTCATAACAGAGTCACTCAGACTCATTTGTCTTCCCAAGAGACTGACAGGTCATCAAGCTGTGCTTTGCATTCTCCCCTGCATGGCAGGTCCTTGCCTGCTCTGGGGGCAGCACAAATTGATTGCCAGGGCTGGAAATCCTCCCAGAGGAATCATCTGGCCCTCGGGGACTCTAGACAAATTGCTCTGGAGGAAGGCCAGCAAAGACGTGGTATGTGTTTGCTGTTAGAAGTTTGTTGCCATCTTTGTGGGGACACCCCTCAGCCTGTGTCCTGATTGCTGTTCCTACCTCCTGTTGTGTGGTCAGAGGATGGGCCAGTATTTGGTGTGGGCGTTGGGCCTTTGTTCCTTATCCAGTCAATGCTGCTGTAATCTGCCTGGACCCACCCACAGAAATCCTCTTCAAAGGTGCAGGCAAAATTGCAGTCTGTTGGTGGAGCTGAACATGGGGCAGAAAGAAAAGCAGATGTTTTAGAGTGAGGGTGAGGCCACCTTTTCCCCAAGAACAGCAGGGCTCAGGTACATCCTTGCACATTTATGGCATGCCCATGGAGAGGCAAGAGTGGCCAGCCAAGGGGGAAGAGCTTGTCATAGCCACTAAAAAGCTCAGATGGGAGAGAGCAGTACCTGTGCTCGTTCCAGGTGACGGTGACGTTGTTGTATGTGGAGGTGGCGTTGTAGTGCCTGGAAAGGGAGGCAAAGTTGTAGGAGCAGGTGAACGAAACAGAGTGAAGCACAAGTGGAGGAGGTATGTTTGATAATGGAGGTTTGGTCCCAAATGGGGATGTTGCACAATTCCCATAACACACTCCACTCCATTGCAAACAAAGCGCAGGACAGGGTTTCCACCTGTCTGGAAGAGTCTCCTCATGCAAGGGCTGGCTCACCAGAGTGGTTAGTTATGTGATACATGGAAAAATCTCTGCCCCATGAACTGCCCCCAGAACTGCCCCCTTCCTTGTCCCTGAGATTCAAGGAAATCAGAGGTGGTCAACAGAAGGCTTACCACAGACAGTGCCAGCACTCCAGTCTCCCAGAGCAACGCCCGCCTCAGCACAGGCTGCAGCATAGGCCCCCAGGTCATTGCAGAGCTGCTCCGTGCTGCCACCCGTGGCACACTGGTCATAGACACAGCTCTCAAAGTATGTCTTGGGTGGCAGAACTGCATGGCATGGCTGGAATGGGCCACCGAGTTGTGTGAGGAGTGAACACTGCTGCTTAGCTGCCTCCTCTTCAGCAGGGGAGCAGGATGCAGGTGGGCTGATGGTTGGGTCACACCTACAAAGCAGACAAACAGCCCTGAGTTCCCTGCAGCCTGCTGACAGCAGCCACTGCATTTCCTGACCTACTCCCCAGCCAGAACCTCAGCTTCTGCAGTCCAGATCCCTCTCTAAGAAAGGCAGCCATGGCTGTCACTTGAAAGCGTGGAACACATGCCCCACAGGCACCATTGCCCTCCCTGGTTTCAGGAGGACAGAAACAACCCACTGAGGCAGTTGCGATCCAAGCAGCTTAGGAGAAGCATCCTGCCCAGGCTCAGCCCATTCTCCCAGGGCTCAGGAAGCTGCCTCTTCTCCCTTGCCCCACACTTGCCGTCACCAGCCCTCCCTTCTGATGTCCCTCATTGCTCTCCTCTCCCACACTCCCTTCCGTGGCTCATCTGCATGATGGAATAAGGACTCACGGCCACTCATCATCTGGCACCCTCCAGCTGGTTCCAAAGTCGTTGAAGTCGGGTACAACCACCCCATCGGGTCGCATGAAGTCATCCTGCTGGCTCCCAGTGTACGTCCCACACAGCCCACAGAGTTTGTCCTTGTACTTCTCAGACACCTTCACTAGGAGCTCATGGTCCCCATTGAACTGCAGCTGCAGGCCCAGCTTGGTGGAAACCCGCACGTAGGAGCCGCTCAGGGAAATGGTCGTGCCGGGGGCAGGAGAAGCAGGCAGGGAGACCAGGGCACCGTTGATCTGGAGAAGGGGAACAGAGGGAGACAGAAGCATGAAGAGGTGCCCTCCAGTGAGAGGTCACTGTTCCTCACCGGGGTAGTGCCAGGGCCAGTGAGCCAGAAGCTCTGCTGGCATGAGAAACCCTGCTCAGGCCTAGAAGGGCAGCAGCAACTGGACCAATGGCACTCTGAAAGCTCAGGAAAGCAACCAAGAATCTGTGTCTGCATGAGCAGCCATATGGGGCCCCGCTCAGAGCTCTCCCATGCTGTTCTGAGAGCACGCAGCAGGCTCAGGGAACAGCAAGCTCTCCTTGGGGACAGAGGGGTATTTTAAGAGTGTCCAGTGTGTCTGTTGTTCCCAGGTACAAAGTGAGAGGCTTACGTAGACTGCCTTGTGCTGGCGCAGTGCAATGTGGAGGCCTTCAAGGGACAGTGCCACAGAGTTCAGAGCTGTCCAGCTCTGGCTGCCGCGGTGTTTGTTGCGGGTGGTGATGCTGAAGCCAATGGAGGAGTTGTCACAGCCCGTCACCACTGTGTAGTTGCAGGAGCCCTGGAAGTGGTGGAGCTTCCCATCAAAGGTGCTGTAATGTGGGTCACCGTAGATGTGGCAGACAGCAGTGCTGGCTGGGTAACAGCCCCTCTGGCCATCCTGGACCTTGCAGACCTCGTCCTCGCCACAGGACAGGGCAGAGCAAACCATCTGGCCTTTGGCTTCACACCGGCACCGGCGAGTGCAGTTCTCATTCACGAAGGTTTCCCCTTGCTGCAGGCAGGGAAACACCAACCCTCAGTGTGTGAGGCAGGAAAGTACAGGCAGAGGCGTGGGGTGGCAGGGGTCTGCAAAGCAGGGCAGGGTTTTCACTCACAGTATAGTAGTTGCCCTCAAAGTGGCAGCCGCAGTTGGCCTCGGGCACACAGGTGTCTCCGCTCAGCAGGAAGCCAGAGCTACATGCACAGCCCTCCACACAAGGCTTGGAGCAGTTCTGTGGGGCGTGTTGGTCAACACAGGTGGCAGGACAGCCGGTCATGCAGTGGTCATAGTAGCTGTTAGGAGGACACTGCAGGGCTGCAATGGCAAGGGGAAAATTAGGACCAGAAAACTCCAACCACAGACAGCCTTGAGGGAAGGGAAAGATCTAAGAGACACATTGGTCAGAGGTTCAGAGCAGAGGGTGTGACCCATTTCCCTTTCAGGCAATGGCAAGGCAGGTACTCACGGCAGAAGGTAGCATTCCTCCAGGGAAGAGGAAGAGTCACACCAGCAGCCTGGCACGCGTCAGCATAGGCCTCCAGAGCAGCACACAGGAACTCCTGGCTACCATTCAGGGCACACAGGTCATACAAGCAGGTGTCAAAGTAGTCCTGGGGGTTGATGACGCCATGGCAGCTCTCAAAAGGGCTAGGCCTGGTGGTCAGGATGCCGCAGAACTGGTCGGACCCGTAGAGCTTCTCGTCTTCTGCACTGCAGGGTGGGGAGGGCACGGGGACACCGCAGGAGGGGTCACTGTCTGGCACCTGCCAGCTCTCCCCCAGAGCATTGGAGTCTGCAGCTTGCTGCCCATTGGGCATCATGTATTCATCGTCTCTGCGGTTGTTGAAGTTGCCACACATGCCACAGGTCAGGTTGAAATAGGTGGTGGGCACCTTCACCTCCACCGAGTGGTCAGCGTCGTAGGACACTCTGAGGCTGAAGTCTGTCTCCAGGACGATGTAGCGCCCGCTCCTGCTCACCGTGATGGCCCCTCCTGCTGCGCTCACCGGCAACGTCTGGCGCACGTTGTTCACCTACGGCACACACACCACAGTGGGCCCCGGGCCTGTTCCCGGCCTGCCGGGCTGCTCCTGCCCTGGGAAAGCAGCAGCCAGCCCAGGCACGGCAAACAGCTGTCCGGGATGTGCCCACACCCCAACAGGCCTGGGGCTCACAGAGCTGTGTGCTGGGTTCTGCACTGTGCTCAACATGGCACATGTTCCCCATTTGACTCCTCCTCCTCCAGCCCCTCCCAAAAGCGAAAAAAAGCCACCCGGTGTCTTCAGGGAAACCCACCCATTCCTGGGACTTCTGGTGCATGCCAGAACCTGACAACAGCAGCCAGACCTGCCTTGCAGCTGCCCATGCTCATTCCAGCCCCACTGCGTACCAGCACGTGGCTCTTCTGCTGCTTGACAATGACGATGCGCTGCCCATACACCTCAACCACGACTTCGCGCACATAGGACACCAGGGTGCTGCCACGGTGCTCGTTCTTGGCCTCCACGTTGAAGTAGGGCAGGGAGGTGGTGTTGGAGCACACTTTGGCCAGGGTGTAGGTGCAGTTGCCCATGAAGTTGTGCGTCACCTTGTCAAAGGTTTGGTAGTGGGGGTCCCCGTGGACGTGGCAGATGCCGTAGGAGTGTTCAAGGCACACGGGTTTGCCGTTCTGCACCCCGCAGTACTGGCCCGCAGGGCAGGAGGCATTGAAGCACTGCACTTTGCTTCCCTGTGAGGGACAGGTGCACTTGGAGGAGCAGGTGTTGTCCGTCCAGAACTCAGAGCCCACGGGGTAGTGCTGCCCATTGTGCCAGCACCCGCACTTCTGGCTGGACACGCAGCGGTCGTTGTAGAGCAGGTACCCGCTGTCGCACACACAGCCCTCCACGCACGGCAGGCTGCAGGTAACAGGAGCCATCGGGTCAACACAGGTGGCAGGGCAGGCTGCAGCACAGGGCTCGTAGTGACTGTTGACTGGACAAGCAATTGCTGCAGAGACAGATGACCCAACAAATTACTTGGGGAACAGAATACACATTTCTGCTGAACATCCCCCTTTGAAAAAGTAGCTCTGTATCGATTTTCTCGATGGTGTTTTTGTCTCTACACGTATTCTCAGCCCTACCCAATCAAAATGAAACACAGACAACACAGGTGGTGCCTCCAATACTGATATCTACCTGTATATCCCTACAGCCCATAGGGAGAATAGTTCTTACTCGCCAGCTCCCTCTTCCAATCCTGTCCTGTGTTTTCCCTAGAGTAGCAGCCCCAGGTACCATGTCTGGACTTACGGCAGAAGGTTGCGTTCCTCCACGCAGGTATCTGCACACCGAGTGACTGGCAGGCATCTGCATAGGACTGCAGGCTCTTGCACAGGGTCTCGCGGTCCAGCCCCAGCTCACACAGGTCATAGGTGCAGGTGTCAAAGTAGCTGCTGGGGCTCAGCACAGCGTGGCACACCTCAAACGGGCCACTGGTGTCATTGAGGAGCCCACAGAAGTGGCTGCTGCTGATCAGTTGCTTGTCAGTCTCATTGCAGGCTGGGGTGGGCAGAGGTCCTGCTGAGCAGCTGTGGAAAGACAGGCAGACGGGTTCTTGGGTCATTTGTGGACTTCTCCTGGTGTCTCCTCCTCCTGCCCTTGCCCAATGTGTCCCCAGGGCTACTGGGAGCCATACCCACCTGCTGTTGTTGGACACTTCCCAGCTGTTACCCAGGCTGGTGGAGTCTGGCTCCATTGTCCCTTCTGGGTTCTGGAAGTCATCTGCTGCTATCCCGTTGTAGTTGCCACACATGCCACAAACCTTCTGCCCAAAGGAGCCTGGAAGCGTCACCTCCACCCGATGGTTCCCATCAAACTTGACTCTCAAGCCAAAGTCAGTCATGACCATGGTGTAGAACCCACTGGACAAGACCTGCACACCCTCGGATGGGCTGCATGGCAGGATCTCTTCCACTCCATTGACCTGGAAGGACAGGAAGCCAGACAGGATCGGAGCAGCCCATCTGGCACAGTTCTCTCTGCTCACACAACCCCACAACATCTCCACCTCAGGCTCACCGTCACCACTCCGCCCTGTCCCAGCCTTATCCGCAGGTCAGCCACATCGACATCCACGTATCGGACATAGGACACACGGGTGTTGCCTCCCCTGTGCTCGTTGGCCGCTTCCACGTTGAAGTAGGGCAGGGAGCTGTTGCTGTCACATAGCTTGGAGAGGGTGTAGGTGCAGGTGCCCATGAAATTGTGTAACTGCTTGTCAAATGTGTGGTAGTGAGGATCTCCTTCCACCACACAGGTGCCTGGCAGTGGAAAGACCAGAGGAAACTTTCAGCAGAACACCTCCTACTGCCTCCTCTCCCCAGCTTGCCCTTCACAGTGGCCTGTAGTTCTATGGCAGGTCTATTCTATTTACCTGAATCTGGCATGGGTGTTGATGTGGGCGTCTCTTCTGATGGTGTTGTGATTGTGGGTCCTGGTGTTGTTGGAGTAATATCTATGAAAGAAACAACAGTAGAAATGAGATGAATTCTCCTTGATCAACTCTGGTTGAAGACAGCAGCTATGGTTGAGTACAGCACTTCAACTGAATGCTAGAAGAAGCATAACCTTTTTCAAGGTGCCCTCTCCCCAGTCATGGTTTGTACCTGTGCATTGCCCCTTTACAATGGACAGATCATCCAAAGCTACATCACTCCGGAGATCTTCACCGATCATGCCCTCCAGGACAATCTAAGGGAAGGGATAGATCCTGTCATTAGCTCCAACCATACGAATGAATTGCTATTCAAAAGCATGGTTTATCTCAGTGAGAGTCAGTGAGAGTCTGTGTCCTTACCTGCATATTGCCTCTGCTGTGTACCGTGACTTCTCCCAAGTTCCATATGTCCTCTTTGTTTCCAGCATCTTTCCATTCCAGTGTTGATGTCTCATTGTGAACTACATACACACGCAGAGCCATAGCTTCATCTGCTCCATACATGTGGTACCAGAAGCGGAAGCAGTGAAGTCCTTCTGAACTGCACACTGGACTGACCAAGCGGGCTACATCAGCTGGCTTTTGCTTGCTTCCTTGCAGGTAGATATAGTAGCCCTCTGGAAACAGCAGAATGTCAGGTTTTCACATTAATGGGCCAGGATAAGACAAAGTCAGTTCATTTACAGAGTGTGTACAGTACAGCATTACTTTACCCAGCACCTGCATTATTCTTCCCAATATTCAATTCCCAATTGGACTACCAGGAGATTATACCTGTTTTGTACTTAAGGAAAGGAGCACATTCTAAAGGAAAGGTCAGCTGCCACAGTGATCCAGTGTCAGCATGAATATACCTTTGCAGAAGCCTCCTTGCAGGAACTTATGCTAAGAGGTCACATGCTCATCAATGTTCTGTGTTGCTCATCCACCCATAACAGATTGCTGACTAATGCAGAAGACCCTGGATTAAGCCTAGAAACACATGCCCTGGATTTGCTGTTATAAGAGGCTCCTTGCATTCTTCCAAGAGAAGCACAGCCCAGTGCTGTTCACTGTTCTCACCTCCAGTTGTGTGGTCATGGGAAGGGCCAGTATTGGGTGTGGGTGTCGGTCCCTTGTGCCTTATCCAGTCAAAGTCATCAGTAGTTTCTTGTTTCCACTCACAGAAGTCAGCCTCAAATGTACACCACATATTGCAGGCTGGTGGTGCAGCTGTTTATGGTGCAGAAAGAAAAACAGAATTTCCACAATAAGGTTCGGAATCCTGTCTCTGTTTGGAAATGCCCTTCTAAGTCTAATGAACCCATGTTCCTGAAAAATTTGAAGATGCTACAATGGAATGAGTAGAATTGACCAGTACTGAAAAATTGACTATAAAATATGAAATTGTAAGCGTCTGAGAATGTGAGTTATTTTACAGCTCCCTTCCTCATGTGTCATCATAATGCACTAAGATCCTGTATTTTTACACTATGCGACAGTCATAATCTTTTGCCATTGCAAATTGCTCAAAGCTGTGCTATTTGACAAAGTAGTACTCTGCTGGCTCTCAAAGTGCTTTTTAAGTGGAAATGTAGACTTCATAATAAGAATGGTCTGACATTGCTTTTTACTGCTCATAAACTGGGATGAGAAGTATTGTCTTGGAATTGGAAAGCAGTTACAGAATGCCTTTTCATGTAATAGCTTCATTCTTAGGCTGCTGTTTTTTGCTGGCTTTGGTAATTACCTCTGGTAGCTCCAGAAAAAGCAATTTAGGGATACAAGGAAGAATTTTTTTACCATGAACATGGTGAAATCTGGGAAACATTTGGGGTGAGCTTAGATGGTGAATAACCTGATCTAGTTATAGATGTCTCTTCTTGCTGCAGGGGAATTGGACTAGTTGACCTTTTTAAAGTCCCTTCTAATCCAAACTATTCTATGATTCTATGAATGTCATGCCTCCCACCATACCCCTGTGTTAACCAGTCTACCTAGGTAAAACCAGCCCAAGGCTGAATGGACCTCAAGCTGCAGGATTCTTTACTGATTTTAAAGCTGTGCTTTATATACTTAGGAATTTATTTTGCATGTTTGGGGAAAATGTAGACAGGTTTGGGAGCTGTAGACAGGTTGGTTAAGTGATATATTAACACTTCTCAAAAAGAGAAAATATTTTCTTAAAGGCAAAATGGTGATTTATTAGACAAGTGCTCAATTGTCCCTTGCTGAGCCCTTAGCTGACAATGCATGCTGTCTCTCTCAACCCCATTCTGAAAAATACTCTTGGATCAAATGTGTTATCACATTCTAAAGTGTATACAGGAAGCCCATTAAAAGCTTAATTAGAAGCCAAATTTACAGAGATGCTAAGCACTTGAAAGCTTCCTGTGTTTTGTTGAGTGCCCATCTTTGAAATTCTGCTCTATTCCTTAGTTATTTGAATTTATACTTGTAGCATGAGGATTTAATTAGATGGTGATTTGCTAAATGTCCTAATGACTTACCACAGATGGTATCCTCCCTCCATTCACCCAGATTTACACCTTCTACTTCACAGGCAGCAGCATATGCCTCTAAAATCTTGCAGTACTGATCAGAATCCCCCTCTGTGGCACACAGATCATAGACACAGCTCTCAAAGTACAGTTGTGGTGGAATGTGTGAATGGCAAAGCTGGAAAGGTCCACCAGTTTTCAAAATAATTTTGCAGAGTTCTTCATATTCTTTCTCTTTTTCTGTGTCACAAGCAGGCGGTACAACTGAAACTTGATTACACCTGCATGAAGAAAAAGAGCGGTGTGGTTATATAACCTTTGTGTTTTGTTCTATCCTGCAAAGCACACCCCAACTATAATAGAATGTTATGCCAAATTCTGTAGACTTGTTATGTATCGACTTGGTTAGTGTGTCAAACTCAAAAGTGAGAAATATTGCAATTTAACTTATAAATCCCCATTAAGAATATAGCTGCAAATTGTGACTGTCTATCTACAGAACAAAGTCCAGAAGAAACAAAAAAACCCCAGCTATCCAACACAAGAAAGATAATTTCAATTCATTATTGGACGTAGTAAGAGTAGTAATTTGTATGTAAAAGCATTAATAGATAGATAAGTGCCTCATACCTACGTTAATCTACATGAAGTTATCTCAGGAGCTGAATCTGCGAGATAGATTTAGACTTTCAGTAGAAGGAAGGAGGAAGGAATATTTTAGGGTGATATTTTAGCAATATTTTAGAATAGGGAAGTAAGGAAAAATTCAAGTTATATCCATAAAAAGAATGCCAATCACAAGTGAAATCTACAAAGCTCTTGTGGAAAAGCTCTGAAGGTTGTCTGAAATTTTGAAATTTCAATGCTTTCTATAGAAAACTGAAGTTACCCAAAGGTGAACACACTAGTGAACAAGTAGTATCAAAAGAGGGCAACTATGGAATGTAAATAATACATGCTTGACCTATAACTAGATGATCTATGCTTCAGGCATTTTGCTGTTTCTAAAAGTATTATCTGATACTTACGTCCTGTTGTCATCCTTCACTATCCAGCTGTCACCAAATTTATTTGGATCCTGTTCTAGGACTTTATCTGGGTTTAAAAAGTCATCCTGTTGGTTGTCATTGAATGTCCCACAGAGACCACACAGTTGTCCTTTGAGACTTTCATCAACCAGAATGAAAAGCTCCTGGTCACCATCAAACTTAACCTGGATCCCTAGAGAGGTATCAATGACTATGTAGTGCCTTTGTGTGGATATTCTGGCTTGATGGTTCAAATCCACAGGAAGATGAACCTGATCTCCATTCACCTAAAACAAATCCCACAGAAGCAAGAGTCAGCTTTACTCTAATGAACAGCAGACTGAGATTAAGCAGAGACTAAAGGTGTACACTTATTTCAGACCTTGAATAGTGCTTTGTGGCACAATTTTATCTTTCTGCTGTCTTAACTGCCCACAAAGCAATTGTGGAATAGTTAAAGTTAGTAAAACCTTTCTGTTATAGATGAAAACAGAGATTAAGCTGTTTTATCCTACAACTGCATTGAGAAAACATACAACTGGACAAAAAGAAGTTCTGCTGATTTATGCCTTTTTTAGGAAAAGAAATAACTTCTGTGACTTCTTGCATGTGCTGTTTTGGAGGTGAAGAATTCAGAGAAGCCTGATTCAGTTATTTTGGACAGAAATGTAAAGTGCATAGATGTGATGGATTGTTGTGCCTAAAGTAGAACACTTACATAGGTCTCTTTGTTTTTCTTCAAAACAATGTGCAGATTTTTCAGCGTGACAGCAACCGAGTTCAAGGCTGTCCAATTCGGATTTCCTCTATGTTCATTTTTGGTTGTCACTGAGAAGTTTTCAGAAGAATTTGTGCATCTCTCAACAGCAGTATAATTGCAGTCTCCTTGGAAATGGTACAGTTTCCCATCAAAGGTTATATAATGTGGATCCCCAAAAATGTGGCAGGTGCTGGGATTCAAAGGATAACATCCCAGGAGTCCATTCTGCACCTTGCAAACTTCGCTCACTTCACATGTGTCTGAATTGCAAACTACAGTTCCATTTCCAGTACATACACATTGGCCTACACAGTCTGGTTGCCAAAAAGATTCTCCTTTCTATTAGAGACAAGAAAATAAAAAGAAATTAAAAGAATTAAAGGTAGTGCTGAGTTTTGAAATAAGCCCCGCGTAAGAATTATTTTCTGGAACAAACCTCATAATATTTGCCATTCTGAAGGCAGCCACAGTTGCTCATGGACACACAATGTCCTCCGCTGAGGACAAAGCCACTGTTGCATTCACATCCTTCTACACAAGGTCTGCTGCAGTTCTGTGATGCAAGAGGGTCAGTGCAGGTTGCTGGACAGGCACTGGTGCACGGATTGTAATGACTATTGGGAGGGCATGCAACAGCTGAGAAACAACAAAAAGCACTGCATTAACAAGCACAACCCGCATGAAACCACTAAACCCACATTAAACTGCTATTCAATAACATTATTGTTTTGAGCTAGTGGCAATTGTGGGGGTTTTTTGAAGCCTGAAATTCCATTCCTATTTCACTATCAGAAAGAAGAAAAGAAAATAGACAACATGAGAAAAGTATGTTTGACTCTGTATCCTGGCTATAAAGCATCTCTAAATAAAGGAAAACAATGCCTTTCTACACTAGATCTTGAACAGAGGGGATACATTTCCACAAGTACAAGAATTGCTAAAACCATAATATGTAATAAGAATATAAAAGGCAAAAAATCATCTAAAACTCAGGGATTACATTAAAAGGGGCATATTGAAAGTGGTTTACCAAAGATTCTTGAGAAAATGAACAAAACTATTCTCTGTTCTCTGCCAGAAAACAATAATTGCATGAATTTTGAAGAATTTTATTTCTCTGTATTTCTTGCAATTATGTGAAGAATTTATGATATTTAAGCTATGGCAGTTACTGGCTAAAATCAGCCTCATAAGACAAAAAGGAGCTGTTCAAAGGTTCATTTTTCTATGGCAACTCACAGCAGAAGGTAGCATTCCTCCAGGGAAGAAGAGTCACAGCAGCTGCCTGGCACGCGTCAGCATAGGCCTCCAGAGCAGCACACAGGAACTCCTGGCTACCATTCAGGGCACACAGGTCATACAAGCAGGTGTCAAAGTAGTCCTGGGGGTTGATGACGCCATGGCAGCTCTCAAAAGGGCTAGGCCTGGTGGTCAGGATGCCGCAGAACTGGTCGGACCCGTAGAGCTTCTCGTCTTCTGCACTGCAGGGTGGGGAGGGCACGGGGACACCGCAGGAGGGGTCACTGTCTGGCACCTGCCAGCTCTCCCCCAGAGCATTGGAGTCTGCAGCTTGCTGCCCATTGGGCATCATGTATTCATCGTCTCTGCGGTTGTTGAAGTTGCCACACATGCCACAGGTCAGGTTGAAGTAGGTGGTGGGCACCTTCACCTCCACCGAGTGGTCAGCGTCGTAGGACACTCTGAGGCTGAAGTCTGTCTCCAGGACGATGTAGCGCCCGCTCCTGCTCACCGTGATGGCCCCTCCTGCTGCGCTCACCGGCAACGTCTGGCGCACGTTGTTCACCTACGGCACACACACCACAGTGGGCCCCGGGCCTGTTCCCGGCCTGCCGGGCTGCTCCTGCCCTGGGAAAGCAGCAGCCAGCCCAGGCACGGCAAACAGCTGTCCGGGATGTGCCCACACCCCAACAGGCCTGGGGCTCACAGAGCTGTGTGCTGGGTTCTGCACTGTGCTCAACATGGCACATGTTCCCCATTTGACTCCTCCTCCTCCAGCCCCTCCCAAAAGCGAAAAAAAGCCACCCGGTGTCTTCAGGGAAACCCACCCATTCCTGGGACTTCTGGTGCATGCCAGAACCTGACAACAGCAGCCAGACCTGCCTTGCAGCTGCCCATGCTCATTCCAGCCCCACTGCGTACCAGCACGTGGCTCTTCTGCTGCTTGACAATGACGATGCGCTGTCCATACACCTCAACCACGACTTCGCGCACATAGGACACCAGGGTGCTGCCACGGTGCTCGTTCTTGGCCTCCACGTTGAAGTAGGGCAGGGAGGTGGTGTTGGAGCACACTTTGGCCAGGGTGTAGGTGCAGTTGCCCATGAAGTTGTGCGTCACCTTGTCAAAGGTTTGGTAGTGGGGGTCCCCGTGGACGTGGCAGATGCCGTAGGAGTGTTCAAGGCACACGGGTTTGCCGTTCTGCACCCCGCAGTACTGGCCCGCAGGGCAGGAGGCATTGAAGCACTGCACTTTGCTTCCCCGAGAGGGACAGGTGCACTTGGAGGAGCAGGTGTTGTCCGTCCAGAACTCAGAGCCCACGGGGTAGTGCTGCCCATTGTGCCAGCACCCGCACTTCTGGCTGGACACGCAGCGGTCGTTGTAGAGCAGGTACCCGCTGTCGCACACACAGCCCTCCACGCACGGCAGGCTGCAGTTGTAGGGAGCTGTTGGGTCAACACAGGTGGCAGGGCAGGCTGCAGCACAGGGCTCGTAGTGACTGTTGGCTGCACAGGCCAGTGCTGAGTAAGGAAAGATACAGATATAAATTAATATATTTTTAATTACTCAAGTCTTGGTGTTTGTTTAATAGCATATTCTGATTTCTTTTTAAATGCTTGTGAACATCTTGGGATTAGCAGCATTTTCATGCATGCCTTTGTTTTCTTACACACTTGAAATCTTTTTTGAGTTTTGGCTGTCTAAAGTTTCACTCAGAGAGAGCATTTCCGAGGACTTGAAGATAATTTCTTGAATTATTGCATTGGACAGAGGATATCAATATCATGTTAGCTATTTGTACTAGACATGCTACATTTAGTCTCTAGTTCTGATAGTTAATTCCAGACATGTTTTAATGTCTAATTCTTATTTTTTCACTTCACTGAGGTCTTTAAATTTTGTTAAATAACCAGGGTGTAGACAGAATCTATTCTATTTTTATGTTTTGTTACGTGCATGACATATAACTACCCATTGTAATCAGATCTTTTAGACACTGTCATATTCTGATGAGAAGGTCTGAGAACTGGAGCTTCCTGAGCAATCTTTTTTCAGCTTCCAGATGTTCATATGATGTGGGGCAATTTTTAATGACATATTTTCTCACTCTATTTTTAGCCTACTTTTTTTAGGAGACAGAAATTATACAATGACCTTGTACATTTCTCTGCCCATCCTCCCGCTTAATTTGACCCAGGTGCTCTGCAGGAAATACCTTGGTGAGGTTGGCAGAGGACAAAAATATACACAGCTTCATGAAAAGAAATAGGCACAAGGCAAGGAGAAGGGATCCTGCAAACTCTTTCAGCAGAAAGAAGGGATGCAGAGGCAGCTCAATCCTGCTTAGAGACCCTAGAACCTCTAGGAGAGAAAGCTTCAGTAATGTCCCCAGCCTAGAAAATGTGCTTGATGGAAACTGAAGTCAAGTGGGAAACAAAAGTCAGAAAAGAAATTAGGCTTCAGTAATTCCAATGTTTTCAGATAAGCTTTTTAGTCGTCCCTTTTAGAAGGCACATGGGTCACTGAATTACTATTTCCTGTTCCTTTTATTGTTTCTAGTGGAAACAGATCTGTTCAGGCATTTCAGACATTAAATTTGTATTTAAATTCTGTTCTAAAAAGAATATGGATTTTTTTTCCTATACTATATACCTGAATGCTTGAGAAATCATCTTTATTTACTCTTTACCAATACTCAAAAAAGAAAAATCGTTATTCCTACTTACTCCCTAGCACAGACATCTATCTATTACTTCAATACTTGCCACATTTTGTCTTGTACTTCTGTGTGTTTCTGTCTCTTCCATCTCTTCCCTACTCTCCCTGTGTTCTCCACACTCAGTAGCATTGTTACAATATACATTTCACAGACTTTTGACTTCAGTCCTAGCCTTTCATTTCAGGCTTTCTATCAGTGCTGACTCCTCTCCCATCTGAAACCATGAATGACTACACCTGTACAGGACACTGATGCTTTCCTCCACATCCAATTGGGAAGAATGGTCAGCACTCCCTACTCTCTTACACATGAGGGAGTCTCTTCCTTCAACTTGCTCTCTTTGCAGAGAGGAATTCCAATTCAATTTTAAGATGGATTAGATGGAATTTTTTTCCTTTCATTCAAAGCAACTGAACTATTTTCCCTAGCATCTTCCCAAAGGAATCAAATTGAGGAACTACATATAACCTTGAAATCTTTAGCCTGATCAGTCAAGATCCTCAGGGCTACATGAATTCAAAAGAGGCTTGTAAGGCTCTGTCCTCAGGAAATCCTCATTAAACCTTCCTGACAAGTGATAATTTCTAGCAATCTTTGATACATACGGCAGAAGGTTGCGTTTCTCCATGGTTCCAGCTGGACTCCTGCAGCTTGGCACACGTCTGCATAAGCCTGTAGGCTTTCACAGAGGGCTGCATTGTTCAAGTGAAGCTCACAGAGATCATACTGGCAATCTTCAAAATAACTCTGTGGATCGACCACTGCATGGCAGTTCTGGAATGGACCACTTGGATCTGTGATCAGGCCACAGTATGCATTGCTTTGGATCATGTGTTTTTCCTCATCAGTGCAGTTTGGAGTATGACCATAATCTGGTGAACACCTAATGAGGAAAAAAAAAAAGAAAAAATATGTGGAAAAATTAACAGATCAACTCTGGGTTCACTAACACCTTAGATGCTTTTGAAATCACATCTACCAAAACTACAGATCTCTTCCCAGACTAAACATGATGTATTTACAGTCCCTCTATTTCAGACTCTTAGGATAGAAATTCAGATTTTAATATGATCTCAGCCTCCTAATCTTTAAGAAGCCTGGATGAAACCCAGGTATTTATTTTTGGCTTTCTCATAAATCAGGCTGTTTACATGGAAGGGGAATTAGAAAGTGAAAGCATTCGAAGTTCAAATCCTACTGTCATTAATTGTGAAATAATTAACAACAAGTCAAGCATCTCAGAAGAGTTAAAACAATGTCTTCAAGTATTAGCATTCATAAACTAAAACAATAACTGAAATCTTACTGGGCACCTTCAGTGTTTTATTCAAACACTAAAATGTACATTTAAACGTACAAAAGGAATGTAGCCAAGTCAATGCTAAAACTCACAGATCATTCTCCCTGTCTGGCCTGTGCTTGTATTTAATACAGTCCTTCTTTGGGTTTCCTCAAACAGCACCAGGAGACAAAAGAAGCCCCCGTGGCTTTTCTCTCCTATCAGCAAGGCAAAGCAAATGAGAAAAGCAGTGTCTCTTATATGGGAGTGTTTTTTCCTTGCAGCTTTGTGCCCTGAGTTGCATCAGGGTGCCTGAAGAGACCATTTATGGAGACATTACAAAATATGTATGTTTTTCTGATTTAATTGGCCGCTGTTCCTGAAAACCTCAATGTGTAAATAACCCTAAAACTCAGGCCCAGGGGTGTCTCCAGAGGTATGTGATGTGAAGATATGGGTGTTGTGTATGCAGTGCCCAGCACCTGGCAGGATCCAGCCCTGAACAACAGGGACAAAGCCCTTCCCCATGGTGAGGCTACAGGGATGGTTCTGGCTGCCTGAGCCCAGCAGAAGCCTGAGCTTTTCCTGAGGAATCACCATGATGTGAGGGAGCAAAAATCCTCCCCCCCTCCACACACCAGCTGGCCTCTCTTTGGGCACAAAGCATATGTGGGGTAAGATTTGAAGGGGAAAGAAGGAGGGTTCACTCCCCTGTCCTTGGCACTGTTGAGGCCACACCTTGATTCCTGCGATCCCTTTTGGGCCTGTCACTACCAGAAAGAGGTGCTGGGCTGTATCCAGAGAAGGGCAAGGGAGCTGGTGAAGGGTCTGGAGCACAAGTCTTACGAGGAGTGGCTGAGGAAATTGAGGCTGTTCGGCCTTGGCAGAGGAAAGGCTCAAGAGACACCTCCTCGCTCTCTGCAGCTCCTGAAAAGTGGTTGTAGTGAGACAGGGAACAGTTTCCTTCCCAGGTGACAGGGTGAGAGGAAGTGGCCTCAAGTTGCACTAGGGGAGGTTTAGATTCAGTATTAAGAAAAATTTCTTCTCCAAAAGGGCTGTTAAGCATTGGAGCTGCCCAGGGAAGTGGTGAAGTCACCATCCCAGGAGGAATTAAGAAGATGCCTAAGTGTGGCATTTGGGGACATGGTTTGTTGGTGGATATAACAGTGCTGGTTAAACTGCTAGACTCAATGATATTAAAGGTCTTTTCCAGCCTAAACAGTTCTAAAAGCCTAAGAAATGTTCTTTTTTTAAGCACAGTTAAATTTCCTGTGAAACTTTACCCAGATGCATAAAGAACACTGAAAAGGGTAGATTTTATCCCACATGTCAGACATTTTTGGCCTCCAAAGAAGAGTTGCATAAAACACCGGTCATTGCACAGCCAACAGGTAAGACCTGACATCTGGTCAGGAGTCCTACCTGGAGTCATTGTAAACCTGCCAACTGTTGCCAAGGCTGGTTGAGTTGGCTTCCATCTCTCCATCTGGGTTGAGAAAGTCATCTGCTTTTTGCCCGTTGTAATTTCCACATATTCCACAGACTTTAGACATATAGGTACTGGGAAGAGTGATTTCTGCTCTGTGGTTTCCATCAAACTTGACTTGCAGCCCGAAGTCAGTAGTAACTACAATGTACTGCCCACTGAGGGAAATACTGACTCCTGGGACCAAAGTCACAGGGACCACCTGGCTGACTCCATTGACCTGCAGGTACAGAGGAGGACAAGTATTGTAAGCACTTGACAAGAAGCATTTTTAACGGCTTGAGGGCATAACAGCATGGCTACAACGTAACTTACTAGTGTGGTCTTGTTGAGCCAGACACAGCTGGCAAAAGTCCAAGACAGTGTGGTCTGTCTGCAGCAACGGCCTACAGACCTATTCCTTTTTATAATAAAACCAGTAAATAGGGGAAAGGTAAAGAGAGAGGATGTTGGACAAATGAGGACATATCAGTTCTCCATGTCTCTAAGATCAGATGGGAAAGGTTTCAGTATACCTTTAATCCTTTGCCTCCTTTAAACCACTGTTGTACTTTCTTATAAGAAGGGTAATAACGAAGCAAGGTGACCTGTTCATATGTGGGGAGTTTGGCTCAATCATTTCTACTGTCTTGGCCCTTTATGGAAAGGATCCAGAAAGAAGACCAAGGGTTTAGCAGGCCAAGGGTACAGTAGTGTAAGGAGAGTCATGAGACTGTCACTCCAGGACTGCCATCTGACCCTGTTTTATGGCAAAGGTCAGGTGTTAAGTGAACAGAAAGTGGAATAAGTAAAAATCAGGGAGAAGTGTTCAGCATTACAGGCTACCACGCAGGATTGGGAAATGACTACCAGCATGAACTCAGCTAATTCAGAGCCTCTTTGCTCCCTGTTATATGCCAAACTTGAGCATGGGGGAGCAGGTTAGAGAGGTAGTCTAGACCACCAACCCCATCTGGATTGTCAGCTCTTAGCCCACCTTTGAAAGCACTGCACAGAATTCTAGTCTATGCTTTCAGTTTTGAAATTCCCATGTTTAGGAACTCCACAGTACTCCTGCTTCTAAATATCTGACTGCCCTCTAAGAATTATTGTATAGATGCTGGAAATTTGTAGTCACTGTACAGCACCTTCATTCACGCTATGAGTTATGAAGGATAGACAATGGGCTCCAACCTCACCTTAACAGCTCTTTTTTGACCAAGGTTGATCCTGTAGCCATAGACATCCACATCCACATACTGGACATAGGACACACGGGTGTTGCCTCCCCTGTGCTCATTGGCCGCTTCCACGTTGAAGTAGGGCAGGGAGCTGTTGCTGTCACACAGCTTGGAGAGGGTGTAGGTGCAGGTGCCCATGAAGTCATGACGCTGCTTGTCAAAGGTGTTGTAGTGGGGATCCCCATGTATACTGCAAATAGCTTCTGGAGACAGGAAAAAGGAATATGCTCTCATTAATATAGAAACACATCCCAAAAGCCCATCTTATTGTGTCCTCCTACTGCACAATCACCCTAATTTTGTAGATTACACCTGGAAGAACTGAAACAGAAAAGGCTCATTTTGCAACCAGCAAAATGAGGTTATAACAGCTAAAAGAATATATATTCTGTAATAAGGTAAGGACTGCAAGAAACAACATCGTAGACAAATACCCATAGAAATTAACAGAAGCAAAGAAGCAGCGCTGCTAGTAAAAACTGTAAGTGCCCTAGTGTCCTACAACCCATTGAGTAGTACATGTGATTGGCTAAAATTACCTGTCACTGGAGCTGGTGTAGGTTCTGTTGGTGTAGGTGTTGGTGGTACAGGTGTAGGGACAGCTTCTGTTAGTGGAAAAGACAAAGCAATACAATGAGCTTTAACATTACAGGGTGGACCCTATTTACACACTAACATACAGGAATTTTCACTTACTCCTCACCAGCATAAAGTTAGAAGTTCTCCAGTGAAGAAAGTAGAACTGCCTGTGTTTAAAATTGGGGATGTGTGGGTCTTTGTAGCTCTTAGGAAAACTCGTCTGATTGTTAGTTAGATCACGGTGACTGAGCTTGGGCTCCTCTCGGGAGCTGGAAGTGTAGTTCCAGCTGGGTGTGTGACTCCCTCTGGTGTGTGATAAGATACACGAAGGTCCTACTGTCAGCAAGTGCTGGCAGGTATGAGAGTGAAATGAGCAGAGAAGCTCTTGTCTCTTGGAGTTACCTTTGTGCACCATCCAGTGGCTGAATCATGTGCAAATACAACTGGGAAAATGAAGAACTGGCTCTGCCTAGCCCTCAAACAAAATAAAACCCCAAGTCTTTTTCATGGAATTTTAAATAAAATCATACTATCAGAGAACGTGGACCTGAAAGGAAATCTTTGTCACAGGTATTGTACATTTGAAACATGTTATGTCATTACATTAGTAGTATTTCACAGAGAACAACGCCTATTGACACCTAATGAAATTTTCTGTAAGTTTTTCAGCAAATTTCTTGGTCAATTCACATTCTGTAGGCATTTCATGCTTGTCAGTAAAAATGGATCCCAGCCATGAACAGCTTGTGCTAGTCTTGGCTGATCTGTTACAGGGTCAGAGATCGAGCTCAAATTGCTGATTCATAGTCAAAGTTGGTAGTGCAACTCAGTGGTATTGACTCGTTGTTATTTCTTTTTGTGACATGTGGTTGTACTGAGTATTTAATGAGCTGGCATGAACTGATATTTGCTATAAAATGCCAATTAGACCATTTAATCTGGAAGCCTAGATCAATGTGCAAAGCCTTGTCTAGGTTTAGAGATGCACTTCAGACTTAGATGTGAAGGTGAATTTTGCTGGGCTTGGTGAAAAAGTTCCCATTTGCAGAAAAAGGGATAGCTTGTCTTGGATGTTGGAGGTGATGAGGAAAGATTTAAGAAGAAATTACAGCAAAACACATAATATAAAAGTGAAGTGAGCTGTAAAGTTTTTTGCCATTTCTCTTTTGTGGTTTCAAGTTCTGAGGGGTTGCTATATTGTATATGGAGTAGAATAATGGAAAATTGTGTTCAGCTCTAAACAGAGAGGAGGAAGTAGCACAGACTTGGTTGCAAACACAGACTTACCACAGGGTCCATCCCTAACTCTCACATTGTCCAGTGCTGTATCACCATACTCTGTCAGTCCTCGGACAGCCTCAAAAATTACCTAGGCAGGACACAAAGTGATCTCTGCATCAGAGATGTTTAGGCAAACACAAGACCATTTCTTTTAGCGTGTTTTCAAACTAATCTGTCTGCTTTTTTGCTAAAAATTGCAACCAGCAAAATGAGGTTATAACAGCTATAAGAATATATATTCTGTAATAAGGTAAGGACTGCAAGAAACCTTTTCCTCGATTTTGCTGACTTATAAATGATTTATGAGAATTAGTGATCTGGATTCTTCAGAGGAGTCCAGCAAGTAGCATCCCAAAGTTCAAACCTTGAAACTCACAGCTGATAAGTCTGCATTTAATTACGACATCTAAAGTCCTTAACTGCATGATAGAATTAAGGAGGAAAGGAAGGAAAAAGAGAGACAATGAAACTGAATTTTATCCCTTAACTAACAGCACTAGTGAAACTAGGAGGTTGGGGGTTTCTTCTCTTAGTTCATTGACAGAAATCATGAGGCCATTCTATTTACAAAATATAAACCTAGCAAATCTCAGTTATATTTTCTAGCTTACATGTACAATATTTTGCAGCCTCCAAGGTGAGAACAAATGCTGTCACTGTACAAAGAAATATATTCTGCAAATCTATTACCTTTATCTTCCTCTGTGTCGGAAAAGTGTGAGTGATGGTACCGTATTCCCAAAAGGAACTCTGGTTTCCCCTCCGATGCCACACCACAGACTCCCCTGAGCTATCTTGGACAAGCACTCTCAGCTCATTCATCTCTTCTGATCCAAACATGTAGTACCAGAAGTCTATGCATATTTTTCCAGAAACTACAGTATCTGGGCTCTCCAGCCTGTTAGTGTCGAAGGGGATCAGATTACTCGCTTCTTGGTAGATGAAATAACCTTCTGCAGAGTGAAACAAAAATTAAAATATGGTTGAAGCTTCTGATAATTGATTAGGTATCATTTAAAACTGAAGTACAATCCCAATCTGGAAGAAATTAAGGCATCATTAGTGTAAAGAAGCAAAGCAAAGGGTGTTTGGACTTCACATCGCAATGGATAACTTGTGTAGTTCTACAAAGTAGAATGTGAGCCTGAGAGCAAAGCAAATATATTTCATCTCACAAGAATAATTATTTTGGGATCACAATTAAAGACGTGGGACTTTTTCAAGAGACAGCACTTCCAGACACTGCCACACTGATCTATGTTCAGTTTCCATTTTCCCCAAAGGAAAATAAGGCAATCTTCTACACGTTCTTTTGTGGGATATATTTTTTTAATAAATATTTGGTCTCAATATGAGTAAATCTTTGCCACAAGGAAAACTCTAAACTGTCAGCATTTTGTTTTGTCTCAAAATAGAAGAAATAGAAAGCAATACTGCTATTTCCTTAAAAATATTGAAATTTGACATTATGAAAAGAAAGGAAAGTTTTCAAAATTCAGGAACTTGCAGTCTTTCCTTTTAATTCGAAATGCTCTTGTCTGATTGAAATATGAAATCAGATTTTGCTTTCTTAGGGCTGAAATCTTTTGCTTTACATGGGCTAAGATCAAAGTTAGCTTTCCCCAGTGCAGCTAAATTCAAGTTCAAAGTTAGCTTTCCCCAGTGCAGCTAAATTCAAGTCTCTCCCATTTGACTATGGAAAAGAATCAAGAATAAATGAATGACCATTTCTGTCTGGTAAAGTATGGCTCCGCACATAGCATCTAACATTCAGTCATAGATTTAAGTTGGCAAGAAAATCTAAGTCACGTTTAAAGTTATATGGTCTATGTTAATTCAAAAAGAAGAACATTATTATTTATGTTAATCCAAATAAAAATGCTTCATTTTTTTCTTCCAACAGGGAATTTTAATTGTTATTAGCAAAATAGAAAAACCGTAGAAAATTATTTAGCAACAATCCCAACTAATCTGTTCTAATCTGCTTAATGACTCTGACAGTAGCTGACCTTTCAGTCTTGGGATAAGTACAGGAAGCCGTATGACTGCAGACTGATCCCCCTAAATGGATCTGCTGGGGCAAGGATAGTGGTTCAAACACACAGAGACAGGACTGTGGAGTATTTCTTTGCTACTGTGATCGTGTTAGACTCCAGTTTTTAAATCACAGGTATCAGAGGACAAGGTTTTAAAAATGTTCTTCAGTTTCAAACTTGATTTTGTAACTAGCTGGTGTGAACTTTATCTCATGCCAGTGTAGTAATCATTACATTTGTTGTCATAAACTGGTATCAGTGGAATTTGGCCAGAAGCCCTCTATTGAAAAATAATCTGTTCTATGTCACTATTATTCTCTATGAGGCCTTAAGCGAGATATAATTTGCTTTCTTTTACTTCCATGCACTGATAAATATATCCAATCTATGATGTGAAGTCAGCGTAATAAGCTCCTGTCTGATATGATGAAAAGTCAAAGACAGGTGTCAGCATGAAAGACACAAGACACATTTCAAAAGACTTAATGAATCTCTTTTCCCTTTCAAGGAAAGGAGAAATAAAGGTAGTCAAGCTATCTTCAGAAAAGGAGAATAAATGAGGCCACAATTGAGCACTTACTTCCATCAGGATAGTCCCCATCAGGGCCTGTTCCATCAGTTGGAGTGTCATGCTTGGTTCGTATCCACATTCCCTGGTTGATATTGCAAGGCTGGGTCCAGTCACAGAATGGCCTTGAGTTATTGTTAAAATCACATCTGGTGAGGTAAGCTGAAATACAACACATGACAGTGAGGAAGAGGAGCCAGCATGTCCAAAGTGAACCTTGGATGGTTATCAGCACTAATGCCATGTGGTTACCTGTTTCAGGATCCCATGTCCTCAAGCCACCTCTTGGTCTTTGCTTGATCCTGTCAAGAAAAAAACAGAGTGAAACCCTTGTGGAATTAGTGACTCAAAAACTGGTAAAGAAAGAATGTTGGGATCTCAATGTATGCCTATGGGCATTTCACTGAATAACTGAAGAGGCCCAGGATTCCCCCATGTCTAAATTTCTCTTCCCATATCAAAGTTACTCGTTCATGGCAAAACTCTGAGAGCAAAGGTGAGAAGGAACTTCTGCTCTCTATCCCTCTGAACTGGAATGAGGGGAGTTCTGGGCACAGAGAGCTGCAAGGGGATACATCTCAGCTCAGACAGCACCAGGATAATAGCAAAGACTTTCTAGGAACTTGCTCAAGGCTTTATTATCCCCACTGTTGCTAAGCAAAGCGTGTCAATGCCAGTAAGCCAGCGCTCTGTGTAACTTGGTTATTTGCTGGAAGACTACATATTTCCTTTAAGCCCTGCAAACCTCTCATGACACAAAAGTTAAATTTCATGCAGCACTTCTAATTTGCCCTGAAAATGCTGCAAAACAAAAGGAGTTACAAATATGCAGTCTTTGTGTGCTACAAAGTCTTGCAGAGATGACTTGACCCAAGATCAAAATCCCACTGCAGATCACAACATAAATGGCTCTGTTCTTTGGGTGTTTTGCATAAAGAAGTGATGGTCCCCAATTTCTGGAGGTAGAGTTCCGTTCCACACTCTGTGGTGCTCCCTCCTTAATTATCCTTATTGCACTTGACACAGTATAGAGGATCTGTCCTTAAGTGAATGCAGCACAAAGAATGTCTGCGCTGCTCAAAATCCAAGCAATGACATTCAAAAAACCAGGGAGATTAGGAGCAAATATCACAATTAATTTATTGTGAAATGATGCAATGGAATGCAGCAAGAAACTGGAAAACAGATTGATCTCAGGCTAAAGAGGAAAAACAATATGTAAAGACAGATAGAGTAAGAAAGTTTTCTTCATTATTCTTCTTGGATTTCATCTTCCATGGGAAAGGGGAGACCAAGAAAAGTTGCCACTCAGTCTCTATTGAGTGCTATCTTAAAACTGTTACACATCAGGCAAATCCTAAAGCAAAGGTTACTCTAGGTATATTCAGAGTCAAGAGAGTTTTATAAGCATTGTGGCTATTTGTCCAGATCTCTTCTTTTCAGATGTTCCATTAGAAATCCAGGTGTTAAAGATTTCTCTCTCAGACAGAAGCCAGAGCAGAATTAGGTAACCACAAATTCAAAATATTTCTTTTAAAAAATTACATGGTTCAATTGTACAACGTTCATAATTTAAAAAGGGAAGAAACATTCCACATTTGAAAAGTGAAGAAAGGACATTAATCATTAACAGCTAATCTTCCTGAATTAAGCTACATTCAGTAGTGTGCTACTTACCCTGTGGTACTCAGCACTGAAATACAGAGTAAAATTAAAATGTATTTTAAGTGCCAGGGGGTCCCCATATTAGAAGACAGAGTTAAATCTTCTGTGTAGTGCAGCTTGCATAGTAATCCACCTGCTGTACTGAGCAAGGAGAAAAAGGGGATGAGCTACAGTGAAGCAGGTGAATATATTGACAAGAGGGTGGAGGCCATTATAAAAATCTGTCCAACCATATATCATGTTCCCTTGGCTGTCTACCTTGAGAAAAGTACCTATGAACTGAAGGCTCATACTCTGAGTCACTTTCTTTGACACCCTTTGCTGTTTGCTAGAGAAATTGATGTGATTTTGGAAATTTTTCTTGCTGCTCTTTTATATTAATTAAATCTGGAAAATTAAAGGAATTTATTTCTGACATAGATAGCAAGACAACTCTTTCCATTTTAAAACTCCTGCCCAGCTTTTACTGCTAATCTAAGTGAGATTTCTCACTCTGACTGAATTTTCTCCCTTTCTGAAACTAGCAGTCAGCAGAGCAGATAACATTTCAATTTACTCACAACAGTCAAGCAGTCATGGGCATAATTCGGGAACTTGCTGAAATATTACTGATACCATATCAGTCCTGCTTAAAAATAAGGGATCATTTTCTGGGCTTCCATGAAGTCTCTGTCAGTTGCTGGCAGTCCAGGAAAAGCAGGTGGATCATTCCCACTGACACTTGGGCCTTTACCTGTTCTTTTGCAGCATTTCTTGCACTGGGGTCTGCAACAAATGGTTCAAAGGCAGATAAATTCCTACTCCATTGGGTTTTGTGAATGATAAAAGTCAAAGGAGTGTCATAAAGAGTACAGCGCTTCCTTGCACTGCCAGGAAACCCCAGACCATGGCTCTTTTTTTTAATCTAGGAGTATATGTCTGGGAGTGGACCTTGCTGTAAAAGTGGTCTCTTAGTTGCAACCACTTTCTCTTTTCTATTATATTCTGATGATTAAGATAATTCAGCCTTTTAAAATTAGGTCTGGAGTTTCTTCAACTCCTTTTAGCCTTACTCATTAAGCAAAAAGAGGCAACCTACAGAAACAAGAGAAATAGGGGCAGATCAAGTGAGGCTAGGGAGAAACACAAAAGTCTTTCAAGCTAGATGTTAATGGATTGTGTTGACAATTTGCCTGGGCCTGCAATCTGCCACAATGCCATGCCCCACACAAGCCCCTCCCAAGCAAGAGGGTAGATGCTCATTTGACTGGTAATAATCCCTCTCCAGTGCAAATATTTTCTTAGGAAAATGTGTGTACTTTGGCCACACAGTAAAGAGGGAAGAGGATTCTGTGATTTAGAGACAAAAGAGACTCATTTCCTGCACAAAACCCTTGACTGCACTTTCCAGCTCAGCTGGGGAGAACTCAGTGGGACAGGGAGAATGGAAGTGACCACCAGACACAGATGCATAGTGCACACTGCATTTTCAGCAGGGCTGAAGGAATCCCTTTATTACTACCTGAGATGCTGGTCCAGCAGGTGGAAATGTGGGCTACAGATGTGCTTAGCACTACTGTGGGGAGCAGTACTCACATGCTTTCCTTCTGTAGACAAGGGGTTTGCCCTGAATCTGGTGCTGCTCTGTACAATTCTGACACGATGAGAGTCTGTCTTGGAAAGAAAGCAGCCCTCTGATAAACCCATCCATTCATTCACACATTCTGTGACTCCTCGCAACCCACAGCAAGTGTGAGGCCCTGCAGCACCATGAACATCCCTCCAGCCTGCCTGTGTGACTTTTCCTGTGCCTTTTCTGTCCCTCCAACATACTGCCATCTCAGGTACTCTGTGAAAGGTGAACTGAAGTACAGATTGAAGCTTTTCAGCGAGGGACACATATTAATAACCTTTTTTCCATATGGAAAGGATGACAAGGAAATGACTTGCCATTTTATTCCAGTGGGATGTGACAGTATCCCACATTCCTGAGAGTGAATCTGATCACTTTGCAAGCTCACTATTTCTCTCCTCTACTTGCACACTATGTATCTCTGAAAGGTGCCTGGGAGACACTGCCCTTTGTATAAAAACACTGGGCTGGACTGCCCAGTAACATGAGGAAGGAAAGCAACATCAGTTTTTAGTTGCTAATACAGTGTTGCTAAAATTCTTTCTAAGGGCATTTGCAGGGAATTTCACCAACAGTTTATGCTTTACTTCTGCCTTAAATCCAGGGTACAAGTGATGCACACCTGGTTGGTAATGCCTATGACTGGCGTGCTAGTGCTCTGTACTGCTGTGTTTCCTTCTGACAGCAGATTTCACTCCATCTGCAGCCAGCATTAGATACCTCATCTGCTGCCTGTTGACAAGGCACACAGGGCTGATCCTGGGACTATTTGCCTTTAGGTGATATAAGACATTTCCCACATTAAATCTGCAGCAGAAGATACCAATAATAGGGCTTGTCAATGATCAGTGTGACATGCAACACCCTCAAAATGACAGATAATACTGCATACAACTTTACTTCTGACTGGTGGTCAGAAAGTGTCATTTCAAGAGATTCTCTTAATTTTTGCAGGATGAATTTATGTTTTCCAAGAGATAGAATCAGCTTGATATGCATGCAGGGGGACAGCAAAATGAAGAAAATAACAAAACAAAACAGAATTAAAAAAAAAAAAAAGCCCAACCAAGAGAAATCAAATAATAAAAGAAGAAAACTCAGCAGTTCAGCCATTTTAGTGAGTGCTGTCTAGTGCAGCTTTTGCTGCACAGTTACTCCAATAGATGTAATTGTCCTCAAGTACCTAAATCTGGTTCCTCCCATTTTCTTGAATGCAAGTGTTCTCTGTTGAATAGCAATTGCAATTCACTGAATAGCTAATGCTCAGTCTGTGGTGTTGTAATCAGTTGAAAGCTAGGGAGCTTGAAAAGCTTAAAGAATGGGGGAAATTACACAAAACCTCTTTTCCTAAGGCATCAGTTTGAGGCCAGTTGAGCCTCACAGTGACACTACAGGAGGCTGCTTACACTGCTACCTAGCAAAAAGCAGAAGGGTGAGTGACTGCCTGATATGAAATGCTGCTGTCTTGTTGGGATGCTCTTGAAGAGTGTGTATCTCAAGACTTATTTTTTCTGACGCTAAATCTAGAAAAAAAAAAAATTAATTAACTAAATGGCCGCTCTTAAACGGCAGAATTCTGTGCAGATTCCCCTAATTTAGAATACATTAGGCTCTGTAAATTTGCACATAAAAATTAAAGATCTTTCTCTGGTTGTCAGATAGTGTAACTGTTTCTCACTAGGGTTTGCACAGATTTAACTGCACTGGGTTTTTTGCATCAATTTCAGTTTAATTGATACAACCTGTGTAAGTAAAAGCATTCTCCTGTTGTTTCTGTTTCTGTTCAGCTAATAATTTCTTCCTCTGTCCTCACAAATTACTGACTCAGTTTTTGGAGCCTGTATTACCTCTGTCACTATTTCTGGAATTCTCACTGACCTATGGCTTCATTCTGCCTTTACTGGCATTGTGGGTGAGAGGGCACTGATAGATGTCCCATTCCTTCAGAGATCTTTCTATGCTGGACTCCTGTTGGAGCTACACTCAAGTCACTGCTCCGGGAAACAGTCACCAAGGAGTTATAAATCAAGCAGTCAGCACCCATAAATCTATAAACAGATAAATTCAGATTATACACAAGTGTAGCTAATCTCGCTTTCTTACTGTTGAGTAATATGTGGTGACAGGCTGATAAGACATAGAAAATGTGTCTTAGAACTAGATTTTTGCTTGATGAGTGAAGTATTTGCATTCTGTTGAGCACAAGCTGAGGCTGTTCTTTTAACTACTGGCTCTCCAGTCTGAAACTGCAATTTGAAATTCAAGCTATCTCTTTCCTGGTATCTTTCCTGATATCTATAATAATTTTGGAAAGGAAATGTAGCATTCTTACTAGAGTACAGATGCCAGATTCAGATTTCATGTTCTTTCTTATGGTTTGAACAATGCAGAGATGATAGAAATCAAAAGATAGCAGCTTTTTGACCAGTATTTTCTGTTGTCAACTGCCTCAGGCCAAAATTCCTGAGGGCAAATAGTGTTCTTATACTGTGATCTAAAAGAAATGCTTTTTCAAGGTAGCATTCATGAGTTTATTCAATGCTTACAAATGTCTACTATATGGATAATGTATAATTAAATCTGTAACTATTATGGCCCTTCTTATCTTTCAGCTGAAATACATCTCAATATATTTTATTTCCAGGATACTGAGGTAAAGACCATAAAATTCCTCACAATTAATGAAAAAAGAGGGTTTGCTGGTATTCAAGTGGATATTTGAAGAAAGAAAAGACTGTAATAGGTAAAACTCTTCTTCATTTTGGGGGGCTACACTTACAATCATAAGATTACTAAATCAGTTCATAAAAGCCCAGAAATTTTCCAAGTCTGTCTCTTAATAATAGATCAGATGTAAAAGACAATTTTGAATGTGTGTTTTGGGTAGATCTCTGGCAGGAGGAAATAGATTATATTTATCTCTTTAACTGACTTCTTTATATAGGGTTGGGTTTTTTCTGGTTCAATGATAATCTAAGCAACCGTCTCTGGTTCACTGGAGTTCAGTAATTTTATATCTGCACCTTTATACATTTTACATTTATCATTGCATCTATACTGCACAGCATACCTGTGGTAAGCAGAGACCATACCCTAATGTCATTTTTTTTCAGAGGCAGGGCTGCCCTGTAATTGTCCATGGTTTCGTAAATCCAAGTTACCTATAGAGACAGATGTCTGATTCCACTATTGCACTCTTTGAATTTCAGTATTCTACTTTTAAAGCTGGTGGTGCTGGTCCTAGTTCATTGTGATCTAAACAAATGGGGCTCCTGGCTCATTCTTTGTGGAGGGATAGAATGTAAGAAAATAAAGACAGTGCAGAAGGTAATCTCATCCCTGCGGAGTTGCAGCTGTACTAATCACCAAAGATTAGGAACAGGCCTGCCCTTAACAGGCCACAGCTGTGTCCAATAATGATGAGTGCTATAGAAGAGTGGGTTAGCTGGGTGAGGAGGGAGTTGGAGTTTGTTGGCTGTGTTGTGAGGAGGTGCATGTGAGAAATCACTGAGAAGGTATGGGACTTTTGAAATAAGATGTACAACAATTCTTTAAATATAACTGTATTACAGCAGTAGCTGTGTCTAAAATTAGCAATCCTGGACTTGGCTTAATGAGTGCTGAGGTCTGAGTTTTCTGCTCAGCACTGCATAGTCCTTTGGTGCTGATGAAGCCTTCATTGTCTCTCCTCTTGTCAGCACTCTGGCTTCAGCAAGCCTTTCACTTACTTGAACATGATTCTAACCAGCTGTCTGTGTCTACTTGATTATTTTTGCTACAGATCCCAAATGAATTGGGACCTTTGCCTTCCAACCCTGCTCCTCATGAACTGAGTAATCCTGCAAGCCTTTTAACTCTTCTTGGTCATTTCACAGAGGATGCCTTCTCCCATCTCTTGTCTTCTGGATAAATCTACTTCCTCACAAGTCCCAGTTGTAAGGTATGGTCACTTCTTACAGCCTCTTCTGTAAGACAGCCCTTTGAATAGCAAACGGTTTGTGCAATTATGCTATTATAAGTTGTTACTACAGTTGCTTCACAAAAAAATAATACCATTTTGGTTTTATGTAAATTTTTAGAGATGTAAAATTATAAATTACTTAAACATTAAGAAACTTGCCAAAATTTATTCATATGGCCTTTTCTGATCTAAATCCTATGCTTCCCATGACTACTGGTGCTATGCAGTGCTCTCTGTTACCTAGATCACAGATAACTCCCTGCTCACTTTATAGAAAAACACACTGAGAGGTGACTGAGTTCAGCTAAGATAAGTCTCAGTCCAGCAGCTCCTGCCATTTTTACAATCAGAGAAAGAGAAAAGTTAACCTGTTGCACAGTCTGTCCACAGATCACGAATCAAATCCCCTCTGGACCCTAGCAAAGTATGAAGGTTGTGGAATGCATTGCTACTTGCACTTTGTTCTGCACCCGAAATGAAATGAACAAACCTGAAATGGAACTCACTTGTGTCATTGATGGGTTCAAAGCAGAGTGATTCTGTTGTTTGCTTTGGAGTGAACTGTATTTACACTAGAGTACTTGATTTGGAGCTATGCAGGAGAACAAGGCTTGTGTCTCTTGAGGTACACAGGGTTCCTTATCACAAGGCATTTAGTACTCCAGCTGACACCTGGGTGTGTTTGCAGGCTTATATACTCATAAAAACTTGTGTGAACAAAGTTTAGGGCATGTAGCTGGCCACAGAAAATGATTTTTTTTTTTTTTTTGAAGTGAATGACTGTGATTTCCATTTTCAGAAACCAAGACAGTTGGATAGCATTTTCTAACCTATTGAGTCCACTCAAAGTGTAACATTCTAGATAACATAACTGTGTTTTGATCAAGAGAAAATATTTCAATTGGGGTTCTGCTGGTCAAAATTCAAAGTTTGCACACTGCTAAGCTTCTCTGTTTGCCACTGAATCTTAAAATCAAACACATATATATAAAAATGAAGACTATCAACTACCATGGTGCTGCAAATTGAAATGTTAATTATCAAAAAGAATGCATGCATATAAATTGCTTTGAAGATCTAGATTAAGAAATTATCTTTCAACCATTAAAAACAATATAATCTGTGGAGAAAGAGTGCCTACAGCAGTGGATATGGACCCAAGGGAAAAGCCACTGGGTATGTTATTTTAGCATTTAGTAGAAGGAGTTGGCAAAGTAGAATCTCACTGCTGAAAGAAAGCCTTGAATGGAGGATGTGGGTTGGGAAATGAACATCAAACCAAGGACACAAATAGTTCTTGGAAACAAGGATGCCAAAGCCATGGCAATCAACTCAGTGATTTATTACGTACCTATTTTTTGAAAAGCGTCACTGTGTTATACTCATAGGAACAAGAACGTAAGTCACTATTAACATGATTCAGAAAGATAAATTGCCCTTACAACAAAATCATATGATCCCAGCAATCTAGAAGCTTCCATGGAAGTAAGCAAATTCTACATACTTTAAAATGCAGAGCTGGAAAACTCTTTATGAGACACCTGCAGAGATGCCTCATTGAGAGCAGATATGTCTACCATGTACAATCTGTCCTTCTTTCTTTTGTTGTACATAAGAAAATTGAACAATAATACTACAGTTTGCAGATCAGATCAATACTACCAGAATATTTTACCCTTATTTCAGGATAGTATGCCTATGTGTGTAATTGTATGAGTAAAATTACAGCAATGCCTTGATTCATCTGGAATTATATCAGTCAAGGTTCCCTAGTTCGGCAGGCCCATGGCAATGCATACGAATTGCAGAATTATCAAAAAAAAAAAGGAAGTTCTAAAAGTTACCTGGTTCACACCCTGCTAAAAATCTAAGTAACTCCAAGATTACATAATGTTGGTCTGGCCCTTGCCCAATCAAGAAGGAAACACCACAACATATCTGGGTCCTTCTGTGATTCCTGTGTTTGACCATTCCCATTATGAAGATTTAAAAATGTAATTAGGAGTTGATATCCATCTTGAAGTGAGGTTCTCTTCACACCTGCCTTCAGCAATGCATGCAGAAGTTTCTATAAATGTGCTCTAGTCAGGAATAACAAATTACAGAGCAGACAGGCCTTTCTCTAATAGCCGAACCAGACAAGAGAGGACATGATATTTACCTGGATAGTACATAGTGCTACAACTTTAAGTGTCCAGATTTTGTGTTGGGCTTCAGAAGTAATTGTGTAATGGCTTAATAATCACAAAGCTCACAACTCTGCTTTTCTTCAGCGCCCAGTGCTCAAAGTTTCCAGGTCACCACTGGGTTATGTTATCAGATTTTCAAAGAAGTAGAATTTTTCTTTTTTTTTTTTTTTTTTTTTTTGTTTATAAGCAAATCATAAGCAAAAACCTGTAAATCAAACATATTCACTTCAGTGCACAATTTTCGGTTTATGAAAATAATTTCTTAAGACTTGGATCAAAATGGGAGAATTAGCAATGTTAGAGAAACATCCAAGTAAAGCTGGGAAACAGAAGCAGAGGCAATTCCCCTCTCACTGATAATGCTGGTAGTACACAACTTCGAAGAAAACCAAAGCCATAAATCTTCCTTGTAGTTTTTAATAAGCCTTTTAGAGACGGAGTGCATGACACCCCCAAGTCCTGGCAAGTTCTCTTTATTTCAGGCCTGCTGTAGAAGCATAGCAGAAGATAATCTGTGAGAAAAGCTTTATGAAAAAAAATAAACCTAAATAAGAATTAAGTATGCAAATCAGTTAAGATTTTCCTATGGAAAATGACTTTTGTTTTATCCCACAGTTCTTCTTCTGCTTTATGTTAACATGCAAATCCAGGAGAGACATAAAATGAAGAAAATAGTATGATAATATACTTAGAAAAATCTTTTATGTGACCATGAGCTATAAAATGTTTCTCTGGGCTATCTTTACATGCTGACATACAGAAACAGGTCTCTAAACCACTGTGCTTAAGGGACTAGGTACAATAGATTACTGCAGTAATTTATTATTATTATTTATATTTATATAATTTATTATTTATTATTAACCACACAAGGTTTCCCCTTCTGATTTTCTTTTCCTCAAGCTGAGATTTCAGAGCTGCTGTTTTGTTCCTGGTTTTCAGGGTGGAACAGTAAGAGATGATAGGGCTTGTCAGACGTCACAGACTGGAAAGGAAACCTGGCCTTTCCTTTATCTCCAATGTCTGTTCTGCAGGGTGAGTTCTTGTACCTTGGCCTCCTGCATCCCATGTGAGTCAGCCTAGATTTCTGGACTGAGGGTATTTAATTCTTCACAGGAAATGAGCGAGTTGGTGGAGAAAAAATGTGAATGAAATTACCTGTTTAGCTCAGGGATTGGAGCATTCACGCAATTTGTAAAGCACTTAGGTTTTACCAAAGTGAAACCGCAGCAGTGATGGAGCCTGTGGGCACACGAGCAGATTATAGCCTTAAATGCATGAAGGTGACCAAATTGCCTTGTGGTAGCCATGGGGGAAATGAAAACCTGTGGGTGTGTGGTGAAGGGTGAGGCTTCTCTCCTTAAGGCAAATGGCTGAGACACTGCCAGGTTTCCCTGGTTCTGGTAGGAGATGGTGTGCTTTGGGAGGTACAATGGTCAATCACTCTGACAGCCAACATTGTAAGTCCCTGGGCTTACAGCTGGCCTTGCTAAGAGCATTCCCTCTGCCTGCCAGTGGGCTGAGGCACGTGCCAGATATGTGGGAACAGAAGCTGGAGTTTACAGGTGATCACAGAAGCAAGGAGTTGATTTTGGTACTCAAAACCTGAACTAAAAGCAGCCCAGCCTGGGGCCACTCTCTGGCCTTGCAGCAGCCCAGCCCTGCCTGGCTGTAGGCTGGGTCCTGGCTGCCCACAGAGCCTCTGCTGCATCCGGGCCTGATTCCCATCCCTGGGCCTGGTTCCTGTCCCTGATTCCCGTCCCTGGACCTAGCTCCTGTCCCCGGGCCTAGCTGCCATCCCCGGGCCCGGGAGGTCACATTTTCTGCATGAGGGGCCTGTGCTGCAGCCAGCTGGGGGCTGCGGTGTGATGCCTTTCTGACAGGAAAAGGAAGAGGCTGGTACATGGATGGACACCATGGTGGGAGGTCCCCAGTGTGTCACACCAGCTGTCTCCTCAAAGGGAGAGATTCTACAGGCTGAGATGGTTTTACCTTTCACACAGTCTCCTGTGGGGCTTACACATCCAGGGCATCCTGCAGTAACGCCATAGCAATTTTCTGTTTGTGCCAGAGTCACTCTTTAGTTTGGTTTCTCGTGTCTGGTCTGATTTTGATAAGTGGGAAACTTAGTTGTTGAGTAAGCTGATGGCATTGATTTCTTCCTTGAGTCCAAACTTCATTCTCACGATACCAGGTGTTAAAAGAATGAGCTTTGATGTGCACTGTGACAGCACGGCCCGGCACCTAACTGGCTGGGGTCCAGCATCTGTTCCTGTTTGTGGACCCGTGGAATTACTTCTTCATTGCAAGCCACTTCTTGATGACTGTACAAAGCTGTCAACTGATTTAATATCTTCAGACAAAATGAGAAAAATGAGAAAAGAATTGTTTCAGTTAGCCCTCTAGATTTCCACATATTCTAGATTTGCTCTAGGTTTGAAAATCTTGGGCATTTTTGGTAAGTCAGATATCCAGCTACCATGACCTTTGGCTTGTGATTAATTTCCTGATATTAATAAGTTCATATTCATCTTTCAGACCAGTTCAATAAGAATTTTAAGAACATCTTCTGGCAGGCCTATGTTTTGCCCTATTGACCTTGGTAAGCCTAGCCAAGGCCTCAGATGCTTTTGAGCTTTCTTGAACATTTTGCTGACTCCAAACTTGGAATTCTATGAAACTGAGGATAAAGTTCCTCAATGTTTGGCAAACAATTTTTTTTCTGCACTTGCATACATCTTTAGACATAGTCTTTTCTTCCTATTCCTCCTAACTTTAGGACTGAATTCCACAAACAATTCTCTCTCTGCACTAGATTGAAGCAAAACTTATTGAGTTAAACACCCTGGGAGGACCAAAACTGGGGACAATAAGAGAAGAAAGACAGTAGTTTCTCTAATCTTGTTTGATGCTATTCCTGCTAATTTTTGTCACCTCTGCTATCTTCAGACACCATCAGACACTGAGAAGGCTGCCTAAAATGAAGCAAGGGTAAAAGTGTGAGGAGGAGGCAACCATTAGGGCTAGTCCATTATTTCCCTAATGCTTGAATAATCCCAGTGCTGCACATGATGACTGTGGTCAAACTGTGCTGTGGTCTTTTAATTAAAGACTTGTTGATGCCTGCAGCTGTAGAGATGTCTGAGGATGTTTTCAAAGAGATGCCCTGCTTCTGTAGAACTGACATCTAACATACCTCTGTGTGGCCATTCACATGCTATGAATACCTGAGTAAATCCCCTTGTAAGTAAAAATGTTTTTACATGGTCTCTACTTGGCAGCCAGTACAGTTGGAAGTCAGTGCAATTCTCTAGAAAAGCCACATCCTATCCACTGTGCTAAATGTTTTTGTGAGAATGTTTTAATTCTTGAGGAGCCTCTTTCCCAGCTGAATTATTTGCTAAACACCAGTGGGTAACAATAAACAAGGGATTATTGCAGTCTGGGTGTGGAATTTAGGCTGATTTCTTGGGTGTATGCTGTTTCATAATCTGAGCAATGATATGGAGGAAACCATAAAATCATGACTGATAGGGTGTTCAGATGAGACATTATGGATATATTAGATAAGGCAACCTAGAGAATGGTGGTACAGAGATCTGTAGTGCTTGTAATATACATGGATGTTCACTTAAGGGAAATACACAACTCTACTTCTGTTACCAAAATACAGGGTAAAATTCAAGGAAGGTGACAGGGCTAGAGAAGCTTTCCAACAGACTGGATCTTCACAGTGTAAAATCAGCAGAATTCAATATCATAAACAGAAGGGCTGCTCTGATTTGGGGCTGGGAATACTGAGTCAGCTGTGGCAGCATGCTATCATTTGAAACATGCTGTATTAGTCTGGAGTCAAAGGTTCAAGAAATCTGCTGAGAACATTGAAATCATTTGGAAGAGAGCAGGTAGAAGAAGCTAAGAATATTGAAAAACATATTTTTGGATAAATCAAATTTAAAAATGTTCTTAAATGGCATAATGCCTACAGAGAATGAGAGTACAGTGAAGAAAGCAGCCCAGGTACTTTTAAATTATGTCATTATGAAATTACTTAATCTTGGAATCTATAGGCTGTATAAGAGGTTTCCTTGGTTTGATTTTGATTTTTTTTTTAAACACTGTTTTGCTGGTGGTGAAATAATTTTCTTGTGCATAGTAAGTTCCTCTCTTGTTAAAACATGCTAAAAAGGGAAGTATTTCCTCAGCTTTGTAATGATACCTTAAAGTTACCAGCGACATGAGACTCACTGCCTCTGCTGCCTCATGGCATTACCAGTGGCTTTTATTAGTTCCTCACACTTCAGCTCTTTCGGTACTTGCAGGTGATCTATTTGATCTGCCACTGCTTTGGCTGCTGCTTTCTAGGAGCAGAGCACAGTTCTACCTGTTCCATGTGTCTGAGCTGCCCTGCTGTCCCTGTCACTCTGACCAGGCTGTGGGCAGTCTTCTACATGTCTGTGTCCAGTGGAATTGAGGCAGCAGCTTGATAGTGAAGAGGAAGCAGGGTACCAGATCTGATTCCTAATAATTTACCTGTTTAATCCTTAGCTGCACTTTGGTGCTGGGTAAATGAGGCTTTACTCACATACAGCTGGTCCAAAGCTTGCTAAATGCACTAAATGGAGCCAGAAGAGGAAATTCAGTTGCAGGAATCCGACTAAACTGTAGTGGGGTTGAACAGATGTGGTGTTAAAAAAGCACAGTTCTGTTAAATGCACTTCTCTGAAAGCAAGTTAGTATTACTTTTTAAAGAGAGAACATAATAGCCTTTAACAAGGAAAAAGTCACTAGAATTTTAAAGCACAAGCCAAGTAGAATTTTTGACTGATTTTTGGGGGAGGTGCTTTTAAATGACAGGTGTTCTGCTTGGAGTACCCCAGAAAAGCCAAACCTGAGGCTTAGGTTCTCCCAAACTGTTCAGTTTGGCTATATCATTCATGAATAAAGATAGCAGAAGAGTCCTACTTTTAATGGCTCACATTCTCAAAAGTAAGTGTTTGTTCTGATTGTCTCCATTTCAAGACTTTCAGTCTGAGTTGCTGATGGTCTCTGAAAACCAAGTTTCCTCAGGGTATTATTAGGATAGGCAGAAGTGAAATATTCTGAAGACTCAATGCAGTAAACCAGAAGATTGACAAATTTCTACCAGTTATCTGTTGGTCTTTTGGGCTGCCTTTTACTAGTAACTACAAATGCATGTCATTTAAATATTTGCCCCCTCAGAAAAATATTTTAACTCTTCACACCTAACTAACACAATCTCTGGGACTTTGAAGACACTGAAAGATCTGAAGCCTTGTAGCAGAATTTTTGTCTCTGGAAGCTATACATAATCTCATAGTTTTTAATGACTTCTTTGAGTCAGAGGAACTTCCACAATGGGATGAATCAGTGGTAGCTGAAAATCTCTGCATTGCACTGCATTGTGTAGACATGTCTTGAGTCATGTTCTTTAATTGTCTTAGGCTGTAGCTGTAGAAAGTACAAACATGAGTGGAATACTCCAATTGGTGCCCTTTGACATTGCAGGACTGAGAGTATTATGTAAATGAAGTCTTAAGGGTTGTCTGGTTCTCAGGTTGATGGTGCAGAGTAGAAGCTGAACAGGGGCCCTGTAGTCATTCCCATCTGAAAGTGACAGATGGTGCATCTTAGCTTAATATTTTCAACATTTCCAGGTACAAGGTAGGACCCTTAGATAGAAGCATGACAAATCACAAACCCTTCCTGAAACCTGTGAGCAAAAAGTCTCTATACAGAAAAGACATACTCTGAGGTACATACAGACAAAAGATGGTACCTAAAGCACTCTTTAGGAATACAAAAGGAACCTATAAAAGTCCAATTAGGAAAGTCCCTCAAATTTCTGAAAGGATTTTAAACTTCACAGAAAATTAACTTTTTCTTCAAGGTTGTTTCATCATCTCTCTATATCAGGATTCTTTGAGTGAGTTATGGGGTGGTGGATGACACTGAACAATGAAATTTATTTATCTGTTCTTGCTGCAGTGTTTACTAAAGAAATACCACAGTTTTATTGCCCTCGGGTACCCTGAATCTTCCTCAGACTGAAATAAGTAGATGGTGAAATGTGTGCAACTAGGTGCCCTCTGCCAACTCTTCAGCTTTGAAATACATGAAGGTATTAATGAAGGCCTTTTACTGGAGGCCAACATGAAAATTTCTTTTCATTTAGGTACTAGACAGAAGACCCATGGTTAAATCCTGGTCCTTGCAGCCTGTTCACATAGAGAAGGGTGGATGTACTGGTGTGCATCCAGATGTTGACTTGGCCATACTAAACCTGATACCAAGAAATTAATAAAACCTTTGGGTTGGAGAGCCAGAGTGGCTGTGCAATCACCAGTCTGGTCTGGAAACAATCTAACTGTGCTCACAGAGTACAGGTCTGGTAAGTCTGTTCCATGTGGAAAAGAGAAGGCTTAGAGGTGACCTAATTGTGACATTGCAGTACATGAAGGGAATCTACAACAAAGATGGAGAGAGACTATTTAAAGAGCATGTAGTTACATGAGAAGGGGGAATGGATTCAAACTGACAGAGAGCAGATTGAGATTGGGATATTAGGAAGAAACTCTTTACTGTGAGGGTGGTAAGGCTCAGAGAAGTTGTGGACTCCCCATACCTGGAAGTGCTCAAGGCCAGGCTGAAGGGGGCTTTGAACAATCTGGTCTAGTGAAAGATGTCCCTGCCCATGGCAGGAGGGTTGGGACTAGATGATCTTTAAGGTCCTTTCCAATCCAAACTGTTCCAGGATTCTGTGAAGATGGGATGAGAGGTGTGCCAGCTCAAGGTAATGTCAAAGGGTGCTGCCTCTGCCCATCCAAACTTGGTGTTTTTAGTAACACCAAGTGTTATCAGCTGGTTCAGGGCCCTGAGCAGCAGCATGCACTTTGGAGATCCTCCATTGTCTACCTATAGCATAGAGACAAAAATCCTTTCCTTCTCTCATCTTCATCTGTCAGGACTCAAGGTCTTTCAGGCCCCGCCTGTCCATCATTGACCTTTTGTACTGCCCCTTTTCTGACGTGAAGCCTGATCTTAGCAGGGACGCACAATGTGTGGGTGGCAGTAAAACCTTGTCTAATTAATGTCATTTTCCTGTATCCTGTCATGACTCAGTAAAATGCACCAGCAATTTACCCACTGACTTTGATCTCAGGAATGCTTAGGTCCAGACCCATTCTGCCTTACAGAGCACCTATCTGCCGGTGTGTCATCACAACAGACATCAAACAGAGTGTCTCCCCTGGACTCATCCATTTGGAAGCCAAAATAATTTTACTCAGGGCCCTGCCTTTGACTGTCAAAGTCTCTCTTGCTTGAACAAGACTGTCTGCATTGACAGGACAATGACCATGGATTATATTTTGGGTGAGGCTTCTGTCTGTGGGTGGGATAGAGCACAGGTCATTGGGCGTGGGGTGCTTATTTTTGCAGACAAATAAATGTTAATATTTAAATCAGGTTTAGCTTGTTTCATGAACAGGAAAATGTTCTATCTACAAGGTGACTGAAATTTTCACTGTCTATCAAGAAATGATGCCAACAGGAAAGGAGGAAATGACAAAATTCATTGCCTAAAGATGGGGAAGGTATTCAGCGATTGCAGCTGAAGGTGCTGCCAACTTCCACAAATTCCTCTTTGTCCTGGAGCCAAGCCAAACCAGAGAGCTGGAATGCACAGCAGAAAGAGCAGTTCCTTCCTAAAGAAAGCAACGCCAGATGAGGCAGGCAGGAATTGATTGCTACTGTGGGACAGAGAGCTGTAGCTCTGTCAGGGTTGTATTTCCATTCTGACAGCAACATGTGTGGTGGGACAGCTCGTGGCCATCTGTCTCTTTGCTGTAAGGATTCCTTAGGGATTTCCTGTGTGGCAACTTCTGAGAGAATTCTGCTGTCTATTCAGAAACAAAAACTTTGCCATATGGCTGCTTTACAATAAATCAAGACACGTATCAATGTTATTTCTGTTGTATGATGCTCACCACCCCACAGTTCTTCCTTCATCCACAATATAATGAAAATATCTAAAGACCTTACATCTTTGGGCTTCATTAAGTTGGTCTTTTTTCAGATCGACTGGATAGAAGATGCATGTTAAGCAAATCAGAAGTAATGTCTGAGTGCACACAACTGAAACAGATTTGGTTTCCAAGTATCAGTTTTTTTACCACTACTGGCATGTACGTTTCCAAAGTGTTATACTGCAAGAAATCTTATTCTAAGGCTTCATTGTAGCAGTAGTTGAAGGATTAAGACCTTCTTCTTAGAATATATTTTTCTCTGAAATAAATTTGTAACCCTAAGAAGGTGCTGGCTGTGTAAGCCTTTGACAGAGGCAGATGTTTGACAGATGTTTTTGTAGTCAGGAAATCTTCTCTCTCTCTTGGGTCCCTGGTGGGAGACGTCAGCTCTCTCAAATAAATTCTGTTCCACAACTTTCCAGTTAATGACTGTTATGTAATAGCAAGGCAACAAAAGCACACCACCGCATAAACAAGGCATATTGCTACCCCAGCCTCAGCTGCACCTGCTGATGCTGCAGTAAAGTTGTCTGGTGTTGGATAGCACTCTCTCTATCACTCTGTAGAGGATGGGCCAGTGGGATTCATACACTCACAGAGAAGTGGGGATGCACTGAACCAGCAATCTCCTCTCCATTGGTAGAGATTAATAGTCTCAGTGTAGGAGAAGAGGAAAGATGAAGTCTCATAATAATAATAATGATGTGAAAGGGATTCAGCCCACTTCCAACTAGGCTCTGGTCTCCCAAATCCTGAACTGGCCTAGTGGGAATCTCTCCTGAAAATGCTGATGGAGGCATGGTGAAAAAAAGGAGTCCAAACTACTGATGGACTGTAGCAGGCCAGCACATTTTCCTGCAAGAATGCTTTGAGACCAGTTATGGGAGACCCTTCCCCAGATAGATTGCCTGCAGGTTTCACAGTGAGGTTGGAGAGTCTCACTCTCCAGAGATATTAAAAAACTGTTAAGACATAGACCTGAGTAACATATTCCAGGAGACCCTGCCTGAGCAGGGAGGTTGGACTAGATGACCTCCTGTGGTCCCTTCCAACTTCAACCATTCTGTGATTCTGATTGTGATAGATGTAATAATCATTTTCATTTATCTCAGGCTGCAACAAAGCATATTCATTTTCCTAGAAAACCTGTTGCCATATCTCCTTCTGATTTTAATTTTAGACAAATAAAAGATCTTTTTCACTGAAGGGCATTTAGCCAAGATGATTTTTAATGTTCTGGTACATACTTGTTTGCCTTTGCTATCTATGATTTTAATTTAAGATGGACTGAAGTCTTTCTCCAGACTCCCAAGAGCAATCAAATCATGGCCCCTGCTCAGCTGCAGGGAGGTGACAATGTGTAATCCCTGCTCACTGGGCTGGGACTGGCAACCAGGTTCCATGGGGCTGCCACAAGAAATAGCAGTCATGGAGTTCACATCCTCTGAAAGGCCACTCCCACAACAACAATCCTTTGTTATAAGAACTTCTAAGATTCACAGGCTTGTAAATCACAATTGCACTTAACTAAAAGATAACATTATTACTAAGCTACTATATAACTTTACCTTTGCACCTGCAATGCTGTAGAGGGACATTTTCACCAGCTATAAAGTCAGTCTATTCAGTCACAGCTAAATTTAAATAATTAAAAAAATGAAAATGCTCAAAAAATTATGCCCCTTTTTATAGAGCAAAATGGATTCTGAGCTCAGCCCAGTGAAAACAAGAATTTTGCTGGCTTGTTTTGAAGTCACAGGCTCCAAGATACAGCTTCCAGTACACCACCCTGGGATTCACACTGACTACTCTGATGCATTTGTAAGAAACAAACAGAGCTAAAAGAAATCTGAATGCAAATCAGACATAGCAGAGCAGATTGAATGGTGTATCAGTCAAGACTTGTGATTCACACAAGATACAGTATTTGCAGAATGTTGCCAAGAATGCAGGAGTAGGTTTTGGATATCCACTGCTGCAGTCATGAAAGTTTAGGTTCAGTTTTCCAAATCTCGTGTTTTCTCAGCAACAGAAAAAGAAACACTGGCATGGAGAGAGCCTCAAAGTGACCAAAACCCAGTGTCTCTGCAATCACAGCAACCAGGCAGCCATTGAGATACCAGTGTCTGTGACCATCTATGCTAGGAAACAGAAAAGAAAAGGAATCACTTTTTCATCCAAGAGGAATCTCACTCAACTAAGTCAGCCTCCTCTGACTTGGGTACCAGTCAGGCTGTTATGAGAATGCCATGGTAGCTTGTTGTTAGGTTTTTGTGGTTGGAACTAATTGGACAAGGGAGGGAGAAGCAACAGGGGAGGGCTTTTTCCTTGGTCAGAGGAAGCTAAGACCTCCCACAAATATTTTTGGTGTATGGAAGTGTTTATCTTCTCATGAAAAATAGTCCTTTAATTTTCATTGAAATCCACAGTGAAGTCCATCATTTAGTACTTTGGCAATGGTCAGCTCCCATTTCTTAAGGGTAAGGAGAGAGCTGGTCACAATTTGTCAGAGGGAAATTATCCATGGGAAATTCTGAAGAGAATTTCTGTGAAAGTATGTGAAGCAAAGTGTCTTATTCCTCAGCTCCTACAAATCACAGTGAGGTGATTTCTTCCAGCATTTTCAAAGAAATTGAGTGGTTCATACTAGGCCTACAGTAGACTTGTGCCTATCTGTTCCAAACACTTTCTACATAAAATTTCCTGTCACAGGGAAATTTATTTCTTCCCAACAATATCCTACCAGAATTTGAGGTACAAATGGCTAAGGATTCTAGTCATTCTAGCATTCTAGTCCCATGCTCTGAGAAATAAGCATGCTCATCCCAGAAGAGGGATATTTTTTTAAGTTTATTTTTCTTCCTCATGCTGCTGTTTTCTGGTGAAGTAATTGACTTTACATATCTTACTCAGCATCTCCTTGGCAACCTGGAACAGACTCCTCTTGTCTTCCTCTTACTAAGGCAGGCAGTCACACTCAGCGGCAGAAGCAGCGAGCAGAGGAGAGCAAGTGTGTCTGCAGAGGAGAGTGAGAGTGCCTCCCAAAGCCAGAGGTGCAAACAGCACCTGGAGAGGAGCCAGCACAAACCCTGTCCTTCAGAGCAGTCCTGGTGCTGCTCGTGCCCACAGCAAACACTGCAGGACACTGCATGCTGAGCTCCAGGGATGGTGGTCTGGCTACTTGATCAGAAGTCACCCTGAGCTTTGAACACTGATGAGGTAGCCACAAAGAATACAAAATGTGGGGCTTGAGCATCACTCTTATGATAACAAGCTAAGAAAGCTGGGGTAGTTCTGCTTGGAGAAGAAAAGGCTCTAGGGAGACCTTGCTGCAGCCTTCCAGTACCTAAGGAAGGCTTTTAAAAAGAGGAACAGTGTATTTTACACAAGCAGATAGTGATAGGGAGGAGAAATGGTTTTAAAATAAAAGAGGAGAGATCTAGATTAAATGTTAGAGCCAAGTTCTTTAGTTCTTTACAAATAGGGTGGTGACATGCTGCCAAAGGCTGCCCAGAGAAGCTGTGGATGCCTCACTCCTGGCAGTGCTCGAGGCCTGGTTTGATGGGGCCCTGAACAGCCTGGTCTGGGGGCTGGCTTCCCTGCCCATGGGGATTGGAACTAAATGATCTTTAACGTCCCTTCCAATCCAAGTCTTTCTACTCTTATGTCAAAATACATTAGTAAGAATCAGTATAATTAAATAATAGGGAAGAACACAGTTCTGTAGGAGATGGTTTTGGCATACTGCCTCACTCCTTGCTCCAAACCCCTGGCAGCAGGCTGCCTGGGTTACTTGAAGTGGAATTTGATTGTGGCCTGCCAGCCAGAACCTCTGCTACTTTGCTAGACTGCACAATGTGAGCGTGTCAGAACAAGTTCACTGCAAGGGAAACTCCACGAAGTCAAGAGAGTTGTACTAAGAAAAATCCAGCCCATCACTAGGCTTTTTTTTCTGAGTGAATCACATGCTGATGCAAGCAGGCACTGGTCCCACTGGAGTTGGCAGCAGTGTTTTGAGAGACTCAGGCCTGTTTATTTAGTGCTGCACTGCTCTAGGACCAGCAAAATCCTTTAGTGTTTCTTGCCACATGACATTCCTCTGCAGGGAGAGATACAGTTAATTATAGGTATCACAAGTGCTTATAGCTGTGGGGAAAATTTCAGAGATAATTTCATTAATAAAATACAACTTTTCTGATATGACAAACAGTGTGGGAAACCAGTTTTGAGACATCCACATGCATTTATCACAACCAAGTTACTACAGTTACTACCACAGCAGTTCATTTTGCTGCTGATCACATTGCAGAACCATCCAACTTATTTACTTATGTCATCCAAAACTGCCAAATTCTGTGGCAGCCTGGCTAGCCCTCATGGTCTTTCCCTTCCCACTGTTCCCACTGTCTCCAACTGGAACAGCTTCTGCCGTCCCATGCTGAGCTACCAGCATGGAGTTTAGAGCAAATGGAGCTGAATATATGGGGTAGAGTCCAGTGAAATTTGATTTAAAATAAATAAATATTCTTCAGTTAAGAAATTCTTCTGGATGTCCAGCCTGAACCAGAACCACTCCTGGTGCGACATGAGGCCTTTCCCTCTTGTTGGAATTTTATCTGCCTTTTCCTCTTGTTTGGAAAAGTCCTTTCCAAAGGACTTTTCCAAACATCCTTTTTGGTGATACATTATAGAGGAGAAACCTCCACTTTCCAAAGGTATCTGCTACTAAATTTTCAGGCTGGTACATTGATAAGATGGAGAAATCAGAGGGACTGGGCAAAATAGATGCTCAAAGTACTCTATGAACTCCTCAGCAGCACCCCATGTTTTTGGAAATTGTCTCCCAAGATTGTTTTCTAAGATTTTTTCCCTGTTTTTTTCTCTTTTGCAGAACACTGGCTGAGGCCAGCTCTGCACAACCAGCCTCGGTGCAGGATCTCTGTTATCTGATGTACACCAGCACAACTGCACTGCCTCTCCTGGGGCAGTGAAAACCAGGGTCAGGCAAATGTCTGGATAGGCAAGGTAGAAATGAGGATACCACCAGAATGGCATTTTTCCAGATTCCAGTGATAAATTTGGTTTTAGTATCTTCAGTGGTGGTGGCCATGACATTTTCCTGAAGATTAGTAATGCAAGGAGAGGTTTCTGTCCTTTGTTAATTATAAACCTGAAATATGGCTCACAAAACATGGAAAAAAGCTCTTCCATTACCTGCTTTACAAAACCTATGGGACTTCTAATGCAAATACAAGCTAGAAACTATACCCATAGGCTTCATGAGCCTCTTGTTTACAGGCAAGCTCACCCCTTGGCAGCAGTATCTCTAGGACAGAACCTCTGCAGTTATGTGGGGCTGTCACTGCAGTCACACTACTACAGTTTTTTAAAGGGAAGAAATATCTATGTAAGTATTAACTTTGTAAACAGCATTGATATATCAGAGATGGGAAAAATCACTGATGTGTGCATGTGAATGGCTGAGATTGTACAGGCTGATATGCAGTCCTTGGCATTTGGATTTTCTGAGAGAATGTTGTTAAAAAAGGGAACCTATAATTCAAACTAACTGTTTCTTCAGAGAGCAGGACAGAGGGAGTGGGAGTGTTCTCTGAATGCAGGGAAATTCAGATGGTGTGATGGAGAGACTGTAAGGGGAACCCAGCCAGGTTTTGATTATTCCAGTTCAGAGCAAGACAAAAGAATCAGTGACCTGCTGGATTTAAATGGTCAGTTTCAGTGGCCTGATTCTACCTTTTATGTTAAATCCCATGAATGCTCCTTTTACACCACTTTACAAGCCCTTTGCCTGATTGAGGCCATAGAGAGCGAGCCAAGCACGCACTGTCACTCAGGAGACACAACACTGATGATGTAAGGGAAACCCTGTCCACTCCTCCCAGTGCTGGTTTTGGCCCCAGATATCCCAATCAGTCCTGGGAAATGGCAACTTTCAAATATGTGCTAATCCATGTGTAAGCACCTCTCTTACCTGTCTGCAGCCCTGATCAGCTGTTATGCTAGGCAGTGTGTGGAGGTGGGAAGCAAAGCAGATAGTCAACACAAACACATTTTCTTATACATCTGAGTATACAGTACCCAGCACAGGAGGAGTCCACACAGCTCCAGCTGCAGGGACTGATAGGACAGGCTTGTAGGACACTGAGGCCTGCTCTGCATGGTCACAGACAAAGCATTGCTCTGCTTTGCTTTTTCATATTTTAACCCACATGTAAAATGTCTGTGCTCCAGCTGTTGGAAATGAGGGCTAAGAGTATGCCCTGGTCACCAGGTACAGCTCCCCATAGTGCAGGCACCATTTGCTTCACACCTGCTTGAGATAGGACTTCAGCTTCCAGAAAGTGCCTTGGGCTCTGCATGGATATGGGTTTGGAGTTCACATCATACCCTGGGTTCTCTTTTATTTTATTAACTTACATGAAACTCTATTCCATGTTTGTACATGTGATGATGTAAGTAAAGAATAAGAAATCTAGTAGCATAGAATAGTGATTTTGAAGGACTAATAATTTAAATAAGGACAAGACAGTTGGTCTCAGAGACAGAGAAATAAGATTGTGACTCAAGAGGCTTAGGCTGAGTTCCTAATTCTGCCGAGCTCTACACAGAGGCTGTGTTTTTAACAATTTTTCTCTTACTGTCTGGCCTTGAACAAACCAGCATTTCCAAGGCTGCCTTAAGAAAATCTATTTATAAATATATTAACTCACCTACTTTAAAAGTCTAGGTGATTAATCTAGTCTAGATTAATTCCTAATGAGATAGAGGAAACAACTTAGGTGTAAGTTGTTTTGCTGCTAAGAGGCTTAGAGAGGTATGTATTTACTTGTAGATTTCTACATATGCATAAATAAACATATATACATCTTCTGCTCACAACACAGGAGGGAAGGGTGTGGCATATATATATTTTCCTGAAAAAGGATGAAGACTTTTGTTTAGGCCTTCCATAAATAAACTACACCTGGAAGCAAAGGAAAATAAAGAATCAGAATTTCATTATTAAAAGGATTAATTTTCTAAATCTCTGACAAAAAAAAAGGAATTGTTCTAGACCTGGAAATATTTTTTTTACTATTATACTTGCTACATTAAATGTAATTGGATCAATATGATAGTCTGGCTTGTAAATATATGCAGTTTTTACAATGCTTTTTTACATTTACTTATTTTGTGTTTTGTCATGTTTTGAATGCAAATATATGGTCACATATGCAGCTAATGGTGTTTATTTTTGGTTTCAAAAACAAGAGAAAGTATTTCCCTTGTATTTGAGTTATGTCTGAGTAGGTTAGAAGGATCCCCAGCTCATGAATGTCCCCTGTGTCTAGGGGATCTCCCGGCAGCCTTTCTGTTCATGAAATCCATCTTTGTCACAAAGAGCAAATCTGGGGCTATGGAATATCACAATCTCATTATGGGATGTCATCCCACAGCACAAATACATTATTCTCAGTGGATTTACAAACAGCGTAGCCAATATTGCCACCTGGATGTGACAGATGTACTGGGTATATTTACACTGAGACATGATTTACACTTGTCAGGACAGTGGCAAGAATAGGCTGCAGAGAAGACTAGAAATACTGTTGAAAGAGTTTCTCCTTCATGGTTCCTTAGACACCATAATCCCTGTCCTGAAGCACGGGGTGGGGGAGGGAGCAGCTCTCCCTTGCTCTTTGAGTTACAGCTAGATGTGGGGAATAATATTCAGCTCAGTATTTCTGCCTGCAGGGCCTGAGCTGTGCCTTCCAGCTGTGGGAGCAGTGTTACCCCTTACCAGTAAAAGGAACTTGTAGCATCCTTGTCAGCCCAGCCCATGGACCCTCCAGATGTATCTCAGGGGATGAGGGATTATGTCTGTGATTGACCAAGCTGCTGGAGACCTCAAATTGTGCCATGTGGAGTGTGCCCCAGTACCACCCTTTGCTCCCAGGGGAACAGCCCTCACTGGCTCTCTGGGCACTCCTTCTATGCCAAGGCAAACTGCCCTTGGCCACACTGTCTGCTCCCTGCCTGAAGGTGAACTGTTGGATTTGTTGATGCTTGAAACCAATCCTCCAGCTTTAGCTTTGTAGGAGCCTACAGTCCAGACCTGAGCTGCACAGGGAGCTGCCCTCACAGCACAGGTGTCTGCACAGTTTGGGTACCTTTCCAGCCACTTGTAGGTTACTGATGGAGACAGGGTTTCCAGCTTCCCAAGGAGCAAAATGCCGATTCCAAAATACTACCAGTAAGAACATGTTGGTTTAATACTGGCCTCTCTAAGAAGGAGAAATATAAATGTCTGTGAATGAAGGTAAATCAAACTGAAACAGGCAAATCTGTTCCACCAGAGCCAAAAATAAATGTGAGCAAACCTCCAGGGTTCTATGAGATGAGACAAATGAGAGAGGAAATGACCCACTTAGAGCTGGAGAAGTCCAGATAACATATTAACATGGAGAGGACAGCCTGAGGGAATGTCTGCAGAGCTCTGTCACCCACAGAATCAGCAGGACTGATGGCACTCAGTATCCTGGCAGTCTGTAAGGCCAGCAGGGACTCACTGTTTCAAGGGCACAGAGAGGAGACTTTCACTTCTTCCTAATGAAGGAGGCAATCAGAACATCCTTGCACATGCATATGGGGCAGGCGTGTGGGGTGCTGCTGCAAAGAGGACATCCTCTGTTTTGTGGAGATAGCAGAAGCAGCAAGTGCTGCTCTGGGGGAGTAGGGAACAAAACAGCTTGGCTGGGATATAAGCAGAATGTGGAGGGGAGTGTGAGTTGTGTAGCTCCCCCTGCCATCTCAAATGAGATGTGGTCCCTAAAAAGTGGGTTATCCTCAATCTCTGCATGGGCTGTGGACTACTACACATCCCTAAAACATGGTGCCCTTTCACATGAACAGCAGGACACAGTGAGGTGCTGAAGAGAGCTCTCAATCCAAATTCAAGGCCACACTGGGCCAATGATCCTCTAGCTGAGCAGAAGGGAAGCAAAGCAGAATGAAGCTGGCATATCTCCAACCAGCAACTTACAATCTAATTTCCATTTCTCAGCTATGGGCATTTTAAGCCCAAAGCCTTTCTGAGCAAAGTGTCTGTGAAAATTAGGGCCTTTACAATCCAGAGGGTTTTTTTATGGCTCAGGTCTACATGAGTCTAGTGCTTGAATTTCTCATCTGTGAAATTTTAATGGGGGAGCTGTAGAAAGAAAAGAGTTCTGCATGGTTTTACAGCAAAATAACAGACTTATGTTTTAAATATGAGATATCCACAGCACAAAATTACAGTCAAGTACAAAGTGAGTAAATGAAGAAACGAGAAGAAAATGAAAATTAAATGAAAAAAAAAACCTGCACAAAAGTGAAAATCTGTTGACTCATTACAGTTGTGCTCCTGTGGCCAACAGTGCAACTGGTCTGACTCTTTGAACAGAAGTTAGGAAGATAGATGGTCACCTATCTATTCATTTCTACTGGGGATGCCTTTTTTTTTTTTAAGTTTGTGCTAATATTAATTCTGGACTTTAAGTATAAATGAAAGTGACTCTTGACATGTTCAAAGAAAAATTCACACAGAAGAGAAATTGATACTGTTTCCTGTGCAATGGCAATGTAACATTTATTAAAAAAATATGCATATCAGACCCCGCTTCTCTCTAAACCAGAGCAGATTTTGATTCAGAGTATAATTATGTTATTTTCCTAATCCAAGGAAATGGGAAATCACATGCCCACCTAGGAAATGAGCACCTCTAATGACAAAGCAGCTGCAGAAGCTGCACGTAGACACTTCTACATCTCATTAGGTCAGACTTGTAGGATAAATTCTCAAAATTAACCTTCTGCAGCCAGTGTTGCAGCATGATTGTTATAGACCTCAGTGCAGGGAGAAAAGTGGGGCTCCCACCCAGCCAGCCCCCAGTTCACAACTCCCCATTTGCCATCTGCTTATGTCAGCACAAAGCTGCTGTACTGGGGCCCTGTTGCTGTGATCTTCATGGCTGCATCCTCCCACACAACTTGGAAATTTATCTTGACCTGTTTCCCTTGACAGATGAATAAAATTGCTTCTGAATGCAAAGACAAGATATAGTTGTGAATAACAGCTACCCTTGATACCAGCATTTCACCTCATTGCCTAATCAGTCAGAAAGAGAAGCAGGGGCTGTCTTGATGGACAAGGGATTGAAATATTGAATCAGTGCTGAATTCACACTTCTCAGTAGCCTGTGTCTGATTCTAGGCCATTCTGCTCACCCAAAATGTGCTGACATGTACCTTCTCAAATCCATAAATCTTTGGCTGTGCATGGGAACTCCACCTCTTGAAATTCCAGTGATTTAAGTAGATATCCAAGTATGAATATATTTTGATTTGGTTTCATAATAAGGTTCAGGGTTGCTCAGAAGGAAACATTCTGCTTTTGGGTTACTAGCACTTCCTCCTTGAGTAAATCAAGAATGGCTTTTCCATTTTCACTCTGCAACTTACTGTGTTGCAGGCTGCCTTTCAAAAGTTCACTGATCAGCAAGCCCTGAAGTTTTACACTAGATCAGTGGCATAATAAGGGCAAAGATCCAGAGCAGGAAGAGTCCTGTGAAACTGTTTGCCACAAAACTGGAGGAAATGGCTGCTCCATTGCTCAAGGTTATCCTGCCTACAGTGATTTCCAGGAGTCCTTTGTATCCCCTTCTGTTGATCAAAGCACTCTGTTACTCCATCCTGGTCTCTTCATCATGAGAATCCTCCGTGGCAGAGTGCAATAAATGAATTTACCTTGAGGTCTTCAGGGCATGTTGGATCAGCTCCAAAATGTATGGGTGGCTCTTCCTAAATCACATGTCTTAACTTTGACAGGTAACTTTTCCAAGTGTCTCTGGTTAGACTTCTAAACCCTTCTTTAGGCACGTGGCTGAAGCACCAGACCTTTCTGAGAGCTTTAGCTGACTGACATCAGTGACACTGCAGCCATGTTTCCAAGATGTCAAAATACACATTTTGTTTGGAGCAGGAAATGTCCATTTGTTTGCTGTAGGAAAAGAAGTTTGGCTATGAGGTTTGTTGTCTGTAATATAAGGAAATGTTGTATTTATTTATGGGTTATAGACCTGTGAATAAATACATCGTTAACATCCATAATCTCAACAGTTATTTCTGCTCTACAATATAAGTGAAGCTTTTAATGACTGAAGTATGGCAAGGTGAATATTAGTTTTTTGTGGCTCAGGAAAACTTCCTAGGGCTTTCACTCTGTGTGTATGTATGTGTGTTTTCAATGTCTGTGGACAAAGCCTGGCTCTGTTTCTGGACTTTTCAGTACTTGTCAGTCAGAAGAGATGAGAAAAATGTCTGCAAACTTACCCAGCTTGGTCAAGGGTAATCAGACTCGAATATGGTGAGGCTGCATGACAATTTCTAACATGTCCCTGATGAATTGAGTTTCACAACAAAATGTTCAGAAACGTTGAGGGTCGCTGAAACCATGCCAGTGAGCCTGGAGAGATGATACAAATGTCATTTTTCTATAGACCTTCCACATGAAAGCAGAAAAAGAAAATAAACCTGTGATTTTCAGTTTTTTGAAAGTTCTCTTTCCTGCAACACCAGGAATGGGATGCAGGGTGAATGTGGTTGCAGAACTCTCCATCTGTCATGCTGGCCAGTATGGTCTTGTTTCTGTGTTTCTTCACAGACTCATACCTATATGAGAGCTCTCTGAGGCAGAGATCCTATTTTTGTTTTGTTTTGTTTTGTTTTTTTGGCACAGCATCTGACATGGTAAAGTTTGAATTTATAATGAGCTCTTGTGAACTAGAACTAAACATTTCTGACACAAGCAATATTTAAGAACAAACCAGACTTTTAAAACTGCATATTGCTCTTATGCTAGGCTTCTGTGTACAGGTGAATTTTACCCTTTGAGATTTCATTATGGGACAGGGTTTTATGTTCTGTTCAAAGTCAGCGATCTAGGGAATACTCATGGCCTCCATCTCACCCCACCTACACTCTTGATTATATCAGTGCAACTGTTTCTGAGGCCCATGCTAAGAACAAGAATAGGGAACCTATCTGGCTTTTGGAAGAAGAAAATGGCAAAAGAATGCAAATATATATTCACTACTGGCACAGTAAGCAAAGTCTCAGACCCTTGTACAGCCAAGGGAGTTCATTGCAGCAAGTGAATGGGAATGAGCAGCAGTACTGGTGGACTATGGGAACCAGTATGGCTGTCAAACACTTAATATGCTGAAACATGGTCTGGAAGTGGTGCTCTGGACTCTTGCCTTCCTTCCAGTTTCTCTTTCACTCCATCAAAGTAATAAAATCTCCTGCCTGCTTATTAAGAGCAAGCTGTCTCTGTTCTTAGTGAAGATGTTGGTTAGGAGAGAGTAGAAGCTCTGAACTGATGCTCATTACCTGAACTGGCAGAGGTGTAAATCTGGGTCAAGAGGGAGTGGTCAGGTCAGGCCAGGTCAGGTCAGGCCAGGCCAGGCCAAGGGTGTTGCAAGGCTGTTTCAGTGCTCACTTAGATGCTCTGCTTCACAGGCACTGATCTACTTGCTTTTCATTTCATCTCCTGCAGAGCACAGAGTGCAACAGGACAGGTGCTCTGATTCCTGTGATGTGCTGAAGTTGATGACTCCTAGTTTGCTCATCAGTGCAGCAAAGAAAATCAGTCAGTTGAGGTAACACGCTAACGTGCATTTTGGCCCAAAGACTCTCCAGCTAGAGCTGTGAGAATGGCTTTTGTTCTGCCACAATGGAGAGGAGAATTCTCATGTATATTTTAAACAGCATGCTGAAAGTAAGGACTGATCTTTCTTGCTAATACCAGGGAAATTTTATTGAACTCAATGAAAATTGCATCTGAAATCCCTCAGTGGTAAAAGGATCAGGTCTTGCAAGCTCTCTGTTATGCCTATAGAGTTAATTTCCATTAGCAAATTAATTTTCTTTTGCTTTTGTCTAAATGAGCCATGAGTATCCAGCCACCATTACAAATAAGCATATTAACACATTGTCCTTTTCTGTCTACTGCTTCTCTCCTGTCCTGAGTTCATTTGGACACAAGTGACATCAGTCACATCTGGAGAGATTGCAGCCAGGGTAAGTGGAGGCGGCAGAGGAAGGAAATTGCACAGGTACAGACCTGGCAGCAAAGCAGATACTGCAATGATACTGCCATGAACCAGTCCAGGAGAGAACTGTGCCCATCTGTAAATCTAGCGGAAGAAGGGATATGATTTCATGGTTTCATTTGTAATGCAAGAGGCTGTAAATTCATCTATAATCCAAAATTAATTAAAAACTTCAGCAGATTATTAATGGAGGATATGTCCACTTATCCCATGCTCACACATCACATACAACTACAGAATATCTGATGGCTACTGGGTATGAATAAGACTGGCAGGTGCTCTTTTGTTGTCATTATCTACTTCATCATTATAGCTGCAGTTCATCATACCCCTAATTTTGGTAACCAGGCAGGTAAAAATTCTTGCATCTGCAAGGGTTAGCACACACAAAATTTTATTTTAAATTTGGAGGCCTCTTTTCACCCTCCACTTTCACTGAAGAATGCATCAGTGTTGACTGTTCCTTTCTGGGATGAAGGACCCTCAAGCAGACAAATAAACAACTTTAAAACTTCTTTACTGTTGCAGGCTCATAGATCTGCTTGAGGAAGCCACACTGCATGGAATACCCAACATATTGTAGGCTGGTTAGAAAAGGTAAATTGGAGTAGTTAGGGAAATCTGCCAGCAAGAAAATGAAATTTATCTTAGCCATGACATTTTCACTGTAGGGGTCTCTATGGGGAGAACTGATGACAGCTCTCCAGATTTTACAGTAAAAATGTGCTGTTGTTACAGAGATGGACAGAAGCTGACTGACTGACCAACCTTTTGACTTTCATACACAGCCTACGGTGTCAGGTTCCTGGCATGATGCAGGCACAGCTTCTATTACACATTTCCTGCTGGAAGTTGAGTACATATACTTAAAAAGCAAACTAAAAAGTCACAGTTCATTGACAGTAACTGAACAGAACTGAGAAATGATAGCTTGAGGAGTCAGGAGCTAAATTACCTGCAGAGAGCACGGATAGGTAGAGACACCAGCCACTGAGCACTGCAGCCAAAACATGGTCAGCCAGCTGTCTATCCAGTTCCACAGCACCTCTGCCCTATGGATCTGCCCACCTCTGCTCGTCCCACAAACACTGCAGTGGGTGGCAGCTCAGTGGCCTGGGCTGGGTTGGCCAAAAGGATGATTTGTTGTAGTTTTACCCAAAATAGTTTTACCCAAAAAATGGTTTTTTGTGTCTATTTTACTAATTCCTGAGCAGCTGTTAGAGCCTTTTTTCTTCCTACTTAAAGTCTTTATTTTCTTCTCCTCTAGCAGCATGTTGTTTACATGCCCTGATCAGAGCAAACAAAGGAAGTTGTGAGATGCCCAATTCATACAGTTTGACTTTCTGCCTAAAGGTAAGCTTTTTCTTCAAGACTTGAAGTAATGTTATACAGACTTCCTCAAATCTCCTTTTTCCCATAAAATGAAGAAGCCAGTTTTACCCAGCTCAAAATGCTGTTTGAAGTAAGATTGTAGCTGTCTATACATCAGTGGGAAACACAAACCTCTGCAGTGAATTGATCACACTGGGCTCACAGCCAGTGTCTGGTGTCATCCACATGCTTCACCTACTTCAGCTCAGATATCTGGGGATAAGAAATAAGTCTTTGGAAAAACCTTCTGCATGGGCACTTCCACCCCTCCCCATCTGCAATATAAACATCTACCTGGACTTCTCAGCTCTAGAGCTGAGCACAAAGGGGGAAATGGGCACACAGAGGTATTTTTAGACACCTCATTTCCCCCCACACTCCTGGCTTGAATGCTGGCTAAAGAAACAGAGAGCCAGGTTATAAAAGCCACAAAATCACACTAGAGAGGAGTTGTGGACAAGGTATTGGCCTCTCATGAATGGGATAGGAAATTTCCTTCTTAGCTTCCATCTTCTTCCCTACCCTTACTGGTGGTCTTGCCTGCTGCTTTACAGTGCTTCACCATCACTAAAGGACAGACATGAGCCAGCCCATTGCAGACCCACATGGGGTCTGTGCCAGACACTGGAAGGCTTTCTTGTGCTAATATGCATTTCTTCAGCTCAGGACTTAATCCAAGAAAGAATTCTTATGTTTTAATACCAGGAAAGAGAGTGTAAAACCACCATTATAATTAATACTTCTCTGAGATATGTCATGCAAGCCAGTCTGGAGAGGACAACACTCTAATCTTTTTGGTGTTATTGTAACCTCATGCCCATAAGGAAAAGTAAATATCAACTTCAAATTAACTACAATACACACAGTGAAAACTAAGTGGAGTGAATGAGGAGAGCCCGGAGATAAAACAGGCTGCTCTCCAGATATTATTCTGAAAATTAAAGTGAGTGGATGGAAGATATACATCATGAAAATATTCTATTATGCTCAGCGTACCAGAGCAGAACTTTCACCCCTTTAAACTCTCATTAAAATGCAGACATTTTTGTTTCAAAGGATTAACATGTTGGCTCTAAAAAGAGAAGAAAAATGTGATTCATGGGGTGCTTGGAATTAGATATTGTTAATTGAAAATAACCCTAGGCACCTACACAGTGCTTTTCAGCTCAGAATCTTGAAACTATTTTGTTTGTATAAAATTCATTCACGTAAAGGGGCTGCTAAAAGATGTATGCAGCAAAAATCTCATTGAAGAGTACTGAGGGAGCCCTTGTATGCTTGCACTGTACACTAAGGCAAATATCACTTATGGGCAGAAGGCTTTTGAAAATGTGGGGACTCACTGTCACATAGGAACAAAACACCTGTCTGTAAAAATAGCAGGAAATTATTTATTATGGTTTGGCTACAGCTGAATGGGTGTCTGTACAGCTAGATAAAAAAAGTCCCCTGTAAACTCTGGAGGCAGCCAGTTTTGAGCCCAACATGTGAGGGGCCCTCTGTCCCCCTCAGAAGGGAGTCACCACTATGACAGCCCTTCTTATCTATTTACTATTAGAGGTGGCGATCCATCTGACAGATGAAGTGCAATTGAGAGGCTCACTGGGCAGATAATTTTCTTCTATGTCATCTGTCTGTCCCTCTCGATCCAGGGCCTCATACCTGTTCTGAAGTGGCACCTGGGTAGGTGATGGGGATTGGGAGGAATTTTTATCACCTCCCTGAGTAGGGATCCATTTCCTCTCCCTCTTATCCACCAGGTGTCCTCCTACTGCCTGGCATGGGAGTCCTCTGACCCTGTTGGGCCTCCCTCAAGGATGGAAGGGCAGAACCCCACCAATCTGTTTCCCTTTCACTTTCCCTAATACTCCTTAGTCTTTCTACTTCCTCCTTAAGCTCGGCCACCAGTGAAAGATTATTCACTTGCTCACACTGCTGACAGGCTTCTTCTGCAATGCCCCCTTCTTCTGTAATGCCCACTGATAAGCTCAAACACTCCACACAGGACGGGGTCTGTGTTGGAGTGAAGATTTATCTTCTAAGTCATTTGTTTTTGAACCTATTGTGACTTACTTTAAGTTTACTGATAAGTGGCCAGGATTTAGAGCAGTTGGGACAGTGATGTAATCAAAGTCACACTTTGGTACATGGAGGCAAAATAAGTATCAAGGTCAGGAAATTTTGCAAAGTGCCACCAGATGAAATAAACAACTCTGGAATAAAGATGAAGAGAGCACCACATACTGAAAGGAAAGATCTGTTTGAAGTAGAGAGAGCAGGATGACAACTTTCATGTGGCTAATTGATGCAGCAATTCCAGCAGGAAGTCTTGTAACTGAAGAGTGTATCCAACACCTCCAAATGCCCACTGGGAAGCAGAGGTGAGGAACATCTTTGATAAGCCATTTTCTGCAGGCTTTCATCTTTTGCTAAGGTAAAGGATGATTTCTCACAGACCTACTAGCCCCCAGTGACCTTTTTGTATAATCAGCTGGGGCCTGCCTCCCTCCTGGAAACAGGAATAGCTTCCTTTCACAGGAATAGATTTCCTCCCCTGTGTCTGGGAGGCAGGTCATGAAACAGGGAAAGATACAGGTACAAGACTTAGTGAAGACAACTAAATCCAAAGTGGTATATTCTATAATCAGTTTTGGCTCTGGCTTCTCCAAGGAAGAACTGGCTATAAGCTGCATGTAAAAGGCCAGTGATATTAAAGCACTTGGCTCTGAAAGGATCTGGGGATGAGAAATGCCACACAGTAGAAGCTATTACTATTGTCATTTTACTGTGGACTCTTCACTGTCAGCCTCAAAGAGTGGTGGAGGAGAAGGGTGGAGTGGAGGAGGCTGGAGGAAAAGCCATTAGGATGGGCAGAGAGGGCACTCCCCGGACCACACTTAAGTTAGAGCTATGGACAAATCTCTCACACCAGAAACCCAGAGAAGTCAGTGAAAAGGCTCTTATTGTTGTCATCAAGGTCAGTATTTCACAGAGGTCTGACCTCAGCTATATGTAGTCCAAAGTATAGGTCACAGCCTCACAAAGGGAGCTCCAACAAAGCATAGCAGTGGAGTGATATTTGCCTTTAAGCTCTATGATATGTCACCATGGCTTTTATGTCTCATTCTTCTCTTCTATGTGTGACCTCTTCCTAAGGCTCTGCATTGAGCTCCCTGCAGAGGTCATTAGTGCCTCTCCTGGGGCAGCAAATGTGGAGACAAGGGCTAAAAAACCACATGAGTTTCACGGGAACTCAGTACTACATTCTAGATCCCTGTCTCTGTCCTCAGATAGTTTTCCAAGCACACAAGGGGAGAACACGAGTGGTGTTTCAATTAGCACTCAGTGTGTGCCAGATGTGCCAGGGCTCTGAGCCCTGAGCTCACTGCTACACTGAGCCTCCCTGTGTTATTGGAATGGCACCTGCTGCTGTGTGCAATGCCTCCACAGAGCACCCCTTCCCTGCCAGCCCAAATGGAAGAGGTGGCAAAATCACTGAGACTCTTTGACTCTAGCAGAAGGGGGAGTTTGATGCCCTGCTATAAAATCACATAAAGGGAGCATAATCCTTGGCCCTCATTGTCTCCTGAAATTAACTGAATTTCCCACAGAAATGCAAGGAAATTTTATCTTAATAAACCTTCATTATTTACTGGCTTTACTTTGCTCAAGTAACCAGGGGGAATTTAAACTGATCATTTGTTTTCCTGTGGAAAAATCCCATGCACTGTAATAGAGGAGACCCTGAAAGGCTTTTATCTTAATTACTGCAGAAAATTACAGAGAATTAGATCCTTTGTAATGGTTTTCTGAATCATCCTTTGGGATTTGATAGCAAGAATATAATTTGCTATTGAATTGTATAGACTAGTGGAATAACAATGCCTCTAGAAAAGTGTTCACTATCTATTAATGTCTATAGGGCTTCCCTATAAAAGGTTTCTAAAAGCCTTTTATTTACAAATATTTTCAGGGGGTTCTATTATGCTGTTCACCTTTGTTTATAAAGCACACTCATTAGAGTAAGAAGGGGAAAAATAGCAGAGATCAGAGATCTGGTTTCTGGGAAAAAGGACTGCATGAAATTACAGGACACCATCTTTGTAACCCTGAGAAAATGCATCACATAGCCAAGGAAGGCAGAAACAAGCTGAGATTTTCATCCTGCATGGAGTTACTGTTGTCAGACCCTTGTTCCCAGCTAAACTCTGCCGCTTTAGGGAGGTACAAAGAGCTTTACTTTGTATTACAGGTCCCTAAACTAACACAGTACATTGACAGTGGAATTTGATCATAGCCTGAAAGCTTGCATGCAAGGATCCATGTTTGCACAAGTAATATAGCAATAATTGATCAATTCCTTGTTTACTTCTTCAGCTGAGCAGCAGCCAGGTCTTTCAGCTGCAATCCCAGCTCCCTCCTGAGCAGACTGTGCTGTACACCACCTGTTTCTTCCTCTCCTAGTACTTGTTGAACTGACAGAAAAGGGCCCCCTGAACCCTGCTCTGCACCCTCACTTCCACCTCACAGACATCAAGGGAATTAGGGTGTAGGGGGATAGAATATAAGGAAATAAAGATAGTGTAGAAAGTAATCTTACCCCTAAAGAGTTGCAGCTGGGCCAATTATCAAAGATTAGGTCTGACTTTACAGGCCACAGCTGTGACCAATGAGAAGCAGAGTGCTATAAAAGAGTGGGGGGGTGGTGGGGCCTGGGGCCAGTTGGCTATTTTGTGAACAAGAAAGAGTCAGTGCCCTGAGGAGCTACCCACAAGAAACACCAAGGAGGTATGAAACCTTTGTGATAAGGAGACAACAGTATGGAACTCCTGCAAGAAGATGACAACATTAGGGAAAACTGTCTTAGTTGTGCAGTGGTTTGCTACACAAATCTGGTCTCATTGTTAACATGCTGAAGCATCTGAGAGATGCTTGCAATGGCAGTGTGGTGGGGCACTGTCAGGTGCTTTGTGTATTTGGGAGTGATACCAAGCACCTCTTCCATTCCCCTGGTCACCAGTAAGAGCTGTACAGTATCTGCTTTGAGAGTTTTCCATTTCTGATGGGATTTTCTGTTCCTCTTTTGGTTTATGCTCACTGCTTTTGCTCTTTTCTTATATAACCTTGAAGGAAAAGACCTTGCTGTGTGCTATTCAACAGAGCTTTTTTACTTCACCATGTGATGAGGAATATGCTGAACGGTGCCTGACTCCAAAGTGTGCTGCCAGAGTTACCCTGGATTTAAGCAGTACAGCTAAGGCTGCCACATGCAAGTTTGCAGATCCGGGAATAAGAGAAGTCACAGAAAAAGTCTAGACATCCACCTTATATCACCCCTTAAAAGTGCCCCGCAGGGAAAATGGAAGAAGGACGTCAACAGCAACTTCAGATTTCGCTTGTTTCTGCAAAAGAGGTGAGGATAGAAGAGGAAACACAATGACTTTACGTGACTTTCCAGGTGATACCATGCTAAGCTTTCACACAGGAGCCACAGAAGGATTCTAGCACTGAATGATACCGAGGGGCTTTTTGAGAGAAATGAAATTAGGAAAATGTTTCAAAGCTGTCCCAACATTGCATACCTGTGCCAGGTGTCCCAACACTGCATACCCATGTGTTTAAAGTCCACATGACAAAAGGTGTTTGCTAATCTCAGACTAAAAGGTGCTTTTCATTTTCCAGGAATCCACTTATATTGCAGATACTGACATGCCAGCTGCTAATACAAAACACTTAAGAATAAATACAGACCATTCCAGAAAGCAGAAAACAGCATGCTCAGTACTGGAAGTGGAAAACAGATTGTGTTAGTTATTAGATTTATAAGTTGAACTAAAGCTAGAAAAACCATTCATGTGTGTTGCAGATCTGACCAAGTCCTGGCTCTCTAATACCTTTCATGAAAAGCACAATTACCTTGATTTTCCTTATCTTTCCTTCCTTTCCTCCCCTCCCATTCTTCCATTATTTTTCATTTGCAATTGTCTGTCTTGGCAGACAGACAAGTCCTGTGTTCAGGACACAAACTCCTACTCATTATTATAGATCTCTAAAATGTTTTATCTAACACATTTTCAGGCTGTCACTAGAATTACAAGAGAATTTTTTTTTGTTGTTATTATAGATTGTTCCTGCTTTTTGTTTATCCATCTCAGATTTTCCCTTTCTCAGATATGAACCCGTACATCAGCCAAAGCTGTGCTGAAAGCTTCTTCTCAACAGCACAAAAAATAAGCTCTTAAAAATCTGCCAGCAGTGGCCAGATGCAGAGAGATTTTTTTAGTGAAACAGGGCAGTTAAATACAGAGCTCAGGCTTCCTGAATTTCATTTTATGTTAATGCATTTTTATTAAAAGAGATGAAGAAAACTAGTAAATCTTCATGCTAATCAAAAGGAAATTGATATGTCAGTGTGGTTTCATAATCATTTACAAGATTTGGATATTCTTACAGGAAGCATAATGTTGGGAAAGGCAGAAGAAAGGGACTTTTGGCTTTAAACATGTGACCAAGGGAGGTTTCCTCTTTGTGTGGATGCTGCCACAGGGAATTGTAGCATTTCCTGCAAACCTCTATTTTCCCTACACCCTTATGACCACTAGTAAGAAGTGTGTTCTTCATAGGAAAGAGTCTGGGTGTTGGAGTGTTTCTTGTTTTCAAACTTGGAGAAATATCCATCTTTTACAGCTACAGCCATTTTTCAGCTGTGGCCACTACACAATGGGATTTGAAGTAACAAATTATGCTGAGACTGCTCCAAAGAGGTAGCAGGTATGTCTGCATCACAGTTGCTATTTTACTGAGTTTGCATGTAAAGTGCTGTGTTGAAATCTGCTCAAGAGCTGCAGAATATGATGTGACACTTAAACTGCTGCTGGTAGTCAGCTTGTGAGCAGAGGGGTGGCTCGAGAAATGGAGTTATTGGGTCTGGTGGGTCTGTACATCACTGCAGGCACAGACCCACTGGGAACATTTCTGAGCTCCTGGATGGGAAGAAAGTCACTGAGTGAGGTCTCTGAGCACACAAGGAAATGAAACAGAAGTGCTAATGACCACTTCTTCATTGTATTTATATCTGGTTTCCTGTACAATAGAGCCCTGATTGTAATTTGTGGGTTTTGCTGTTATTGTAATACAAGCAATTAGCTACAAATGAACAACAGCAGTGAGTAGACAAGCTATACATAATGCATATAGATGTGTAAGGGAGCATGTCATACTGTTTGTGTTCCCCAAACTGCCCCACCAACATTTATTTATTACATATGGAACCAAACCCAAACACCAAATCTGTATCCTCTCCACGTAGGAGAAATTTGCACATGGGTGAGGGATTTAATGCTCTGGTCATATCCCTGTACCAAAGCATGAGCTCCAGTGCAGCACTGCAATGCAAAGCAATGCTCAGATATGAATCCAAATTTTACTGCTTGAGAAAATCCCAATTTCAAAATAAATCTAAAATTAACATAAATCCAGGAAATAAGCAGCATAAATCTATACAAACATTGCTTACAGAGGTCCTGAGCCAACCCACTTAAAGACTATGAATTTTTTCAGATCAATTTCAAAAGTGCCTGGCTACAATCTAATGACACTTTACAATAATGAGATTAACACATCACTAGTATATTTTCACCTAAGTAAAAGACAAAAAAAAAAAGAAGACACTGAGGCAAGAATAGTAAATGATCCACCTGGGGACTTTCAGTAGCTGTTGTCTGAAGCTGGTTGAGAATCAGGAGTTTGCTTCTTAGAACCTTACTTAAAAGCATCTGCTCTTCTTTTAGAAAATGTTTTAAGCATCCTGGGTATGGGTACTTTGAGGCTGGCTGTGACAGATGCAATGCTATTGTTTCAAAAAATTTTAATGAGCACAGCTCTGCTGCCATGTGGACAGCTCGATGCTGTGTACTACTGACAGGATGCAGATCACAACTCTTCACAGGGGAAGGCTTTTTTTTTTTTTTTTTTTTTAATCTGGAGAAGAATTTTAAGTCTGTCAAGGAAGCAACACACACCTTTTTAAAACTGTATGAAGATTGTAGTGTGTGCTGGATGCTATTGGCCTGACATAATCCTTGGCATATTGAGATTGTGCCTGTCCATCATGCAGATTTTTTAGCTCCAGACACAAAATTTGTGGTTCCTGGAGGGGGAATAAGGAGGAAGCAGAGCCTGTCATTGTTTCTGGGAGACAACTTGGGGACACTAGGTGTTTGAAGAGGGACACAGCTGAGTATAATCCTTGCTAGTTTGGCTGACAAATTTAATAGTTGTGACCACACATGTCCCATGTGGAGACAGCTCCAGGTGGCATTAATTATTAGAATTGAGCTGATTTTACCCTAAAAATAGGAGAAATAAAGAGGGAACCATGAATAAAACACAGGAGTCAAATTCCTTGCCAGTTCCAGATCTCCAGAGTTTGGAAGTGCTGTGATGGGGCTCTGTGACTGCAGTTCCTCAAACTCTTGCCCCTTTAAAGCGCATAATTTGGGAAGCAGAGCCAGACTTCATCTGAGTCCAGACTTCATCTGAAAGATCCTGTGTGCCCTGAGTCTACACTAAACCCAGCTTTTGCAGATCCCAGCCTTGTGATGCCTGAAGACAGCTACCTGTAAGTGCTGTTTTGAAGATATTTTTGCTGTGTATGAAATACAGGCAGTTTCTGGCATCAGAAGGAAGGGAAAACCTGGCACAAAGAAGCACAAGGAGTGCTTTGGTTACATCATGGTATTCTGTGACATTCCAGTTTTGTCCAGGAGTCCCAAAAAAGCCTTGCTACAGAACCAGACAAGGGACTGCTATGAAGGGAAAGATCTGAAGAGTGGTGAAGCAGCTGCAGTACACTAGGATATCACCACCTCAATGAAAGTGAGGTCCTGAATGATGTGAAACCAGGTTTGGTGCTTCTCTGGGCTCCTTCCTCCTGGGACTGGTGCAGACCTGGGAATTGAGGTCCCACAGAGAAAGTGTACAGGCAGAAGAAAAGGGAGAAGTCTTGGCCAGGATCCAGCTATCAATAGGAAGAGCACAGCTGAGTGCCAAGCCAGTGAAGGAGAGGGAGGAAGATGGCACAGCAGGATCCTTGGTCTGCCACTGAGCAACTCTCTCCATGTGAGCAGCTCATTTCCCTGCTCTGTCACTCTTCTTATCTGCACAGACAGACTGTTCTATAGGCCAGGACCAGGTTTGTGCAGCACAAGGCACAAAGGACTCTTGAACAGCTTAGAAGGTACTGCAATAATACAAAGCAGAAATTGCAGCCACCAGATGGAGAAAATAGAGCACTTCCAGTCAGCAATTTTGTTCCTGGTGAAAGTCCCATGCCACATGAAGCTTTGAGCTACAGCTGCTGCTTTGCTAAGTACAGAAAAGGGAGGTCTTTCTGGAGTCTACTTTGAAATTTTAAAAACTGGGTACAATTTCCATGAAATGAGGGATGAATTTAGCTCATTTTTCATCATGCTCTAATTACCAACTGCAGTGAAATATTCTAAGATGATGTATATCAGGCTCCATCTTATTTCTGGATCTTGCTCCAATTAATTCCCTCTACAGTTTACAGCACCTAAATGAAATGCACTGAGCATCAGGCCATGAGTTGCATGGTCTATCTCCCTTGGTACCCTGGGCCAATTGCTTTTCATAGCTACTGCAGTACTGTTTTGCCAGTCTTAGGATGATGGTATTAATACTCACTTGCTATCCAGCAGTTTTTTTGAGCCAGCCTATTCAAGTGTGAAAAGCTTTTTGAGGTCCCAGGTCATGCTACAGAAGTGAGAATAGCTATTTCTTCTCTTTCACATCATTTTTCTGTGGCATGTTGTATTTCTGAATGCTGGAAGTGGGACTGGAAAGAGGGTATCTGTTCTGCAGAAAAAAGGAAGAGGAAGTCTGTTTTGAAGGAGGAAAAAAGAGGAAGGCTGTTTGAAGGAAAGAGAGAGCACATGGGAGAAAGGAAGGGTGAGTGTGAGAGGGAGAGCACAGATTCTAGTGCAGGTGAGAAGCAGTTTAGTAATCCAGGTTGTCAATCCCTACCCCAAATAAGGTGAATGTCCTCATTGGCAAGTCTTGGGGCTGACACAGCAGAGGCCATAGGTTCCTTCCCAGTCCCAGATAATGCTCACAAGAGGAGCTTTGAGGATGCTGCATTTTTTTCCACAAAGAGTTCAATTTCAGAAAGAAAAAAGATTTGGTAGAAAACTCTGGGCCAACACTATTTGCAATCTCATTCTCATTTATTTGCTCAAGTAATCCCCAGTGCTTGATTTACGTAAGACTTGAATTAACTGTGTATTTATTCAGAGATCTTAAATTACACTGATGTGATGAGGTAAAATTGCAAGCTGATGCAGTTTCAAGGGTATTAACAAGCACATGATGGTGAGGCAGATCCCACTTGCCACTGAGGAATCCAAGCCCATTCAAAGGTTTCTAGAGAAGATGGTAAGAAGGATCTTTTACAAGTACAACTGCTTTTCATGAAGCAAAATTTATCTTAGCACTGAGGTGAGGTAGAGAGGTGCAGTACCTGTCAGAGACTTTGAAGAAAATTAAAGCTGCTTGCTTGATGCTGGTCTTGGTGAGCAGTCTTGGTTTGAGCTCAGACATTGAATGAAGCAAATTTTTGGATCTGAGCAATTTCTGAATAATGCATGGTACCAGGAATAAAAAAAATTCAGATGAACAAAAAGCATGGAGCAGCTATGAGCCTGATATAATGGAAATTTTCTCTAAGTATGAAGGTGGCTATAACTTCAAGCAGCGGTGTCATTAAAAAAGACAAAGTGAAATCGCCATTGCTTCTGCTGTTAGCTGTTTCTGAAGAACTTCATGTTTTCCACAGGTGCTTAGTGAATTCAGGCAATGAAAGCTACTATGAAGTTGTCACTGAATGGGATTTAGACCTGTTAAATGAAGAGGGGGGAAAATGATAATGTAAGTCTGTGGTTGATGTGGGTGGAGAGTTGATGGGACCATTTGGAGGTCCACTGAAAGATAGAATCTGAGACAAAATGCTCCTAAAGAAATGACTGGAACTTCTAGTATGATTCTAGTTGAAATATGATGCAGCAAATAGAATATGGTTAGGGAAGAAAGCTATCTGGTCCATGAAGCTTGTGGAGGCCATCAGCTTGAAAAAGATGAAGCAAGAGGATTGGGGATGAAAACCGTAACTGGCATAAAAAGATCCATCTGCTTTGCCCAGGTGGTGCCCGTGAGGCATGCAGAGCTGCTGGAGATTTGCACCACGTGAAAGGGAAACAAGGAGACCCACACAGCTAAAATGGTTATGACAGGCACGCAGGAGACTTAGAGGTGTTCAGAGACGGACAGGGCAGGTCTTGAAGTGGCTTGGGGCTCAGGAGCTACTGTGACTTCTGTGGGAGCAGCATCATCACCAGAGGGAGCTGTCCGCCTGTATGAGATTGTCACCCCGGCAAGAAGCGCTGCAGGGAAACAGCACCAGGGCTCCCAAACCCTGGCAGGGGCAGGAGGCGAGAGAGCACAGACAGGCAGCGACCACAGCAGCCTGGAGTGGAGGACATGGGCCGAGCCGGGCTAGCAGAACTAATCCCTCAGGGCAGGCCGCCCACACTGCACACTGCTAATTGCTCTTCTGGAAGTCAGATCCTGCATGGTGCTACTGCCAGCAGTTAATTGGGGCTTTTTTGTTTTGGTTTTTTTTTTTGGTTTTTTTTTTTTTTTTATTTTTCTGTAGGCTTTGCTGGGGAGGGAGGAAGAGGAGCGGTGGTTGGTCAAAGTCAGACAAGGTGCTAGTCAGAGGTTCATGTGACAAGGCAGCTGATCACCAAGGCTCCGATGGTGAATGAAGTCGATGTGTGTCAGTCGGCTGTGAGCAGTGTCTGAGCACAACAGGGCCCGTGTACCCAGCAGAGGGCATGTGCACACACACACAGAGTCCTGCCTGTACCTCTGGGACATCATTTCTTAGATAATGAGCATATCAGTGCCCAAAACGGTATCTATCAGCGGCTGCAGGACAAAGCCAGAGGCACCAGGTGTTCTGCTTGAATGGTCTGTGGTTTCTGTTACAGGGTCCAAACCTACCCTTCTGCTGAACTTCAGATCAAGGTAATGGTTCAGAGGAGCTAGGCAACATCCCGAAGCTCAGGTTTAAAGACTGACATCTGTATTTACAATGTATCAGGCAAACCAGCCTATAACCTCTTCACAATGAGCTTAATTTCCCCTTCCAACTATTTATCCAAATGCTCATGCCTGATTTTGGTAGACACGTTTTACCATAGTCTGAGACTGAGCTGAAAGCTTTGTTTCCTGCCAAGAATCTTGAGAGGATAATACATTTCCAAGCAGTTTGCATCAAAGACATGGCATCTAAATGCCCTACCGAAGACAAAAACAATGTATTTGTATGCTCCCTGGGCAGAAAGACAGACAATTCTTCCAGTGGATGCACTAATACATGTAATGGATAGTGCTGTATATGTTCAATGATGGGTCAAGGCACAGAAGATTCAGGCTAAAGGGAGAAAAACCACTGCAGGTTGAAAAGTTAGAAGGCATTAAAATTACATACAGAAGAAAAGGGTGTAGTCTTGTCGATGGGAGAAATGGATGAAGATGAGAGGTCTGGGCTCCTTGCCCCAGGCTACTTGACCTTAGGCGAGTCTTCCGAGATCCCATTTCCCCTCCTTTCCTTTGTCTATGCGGCTCCCAGGAGCTTCGAGGCAGGGTTGGTTCAAGCGCAGGAGTTGCTGTACTTTATCTTGGTCATTTCTCCTAGGACATACCATAAATTAATTTCCTATACATAAACATATATGTATATCTGAAGCAACCTTCAAGGTAGCGTAAGAAGCTAAAGAGGGATAAACACAGAATGTTTGGGGGATATGGAATAGCAGAGTTCATAACCAGTTATTAATCCACTTCCAGGACAAGGCTTTTGCTGAAGTTTAAAATAAATTTAAATAGAAAAAAAATAAAAAGAGAGAATGTTATCCCGAGCCAGCGGTGTGTCTCCAGCCTCAGCACCCGCCCGCCGTGACGCCGGCAGCTGGCACTCCCCCGCGGCCCGGCCGGCGCGGGCAGCCCCGCTGTGCTGAGCTGAGCCGTGCCGTGCCGTGCTGCGCCGCGCTCCCCCCGGCGGGCGGGCGGGCGCTCCGCGGTGCCGCGGGCGGGGGCCGAGCCCGCGCGGCCGCTTGTTGATCGCGGCCGGCGCCGCTCCGGGCTCCGCGCCGGCGGCCAGCCCCGCGCCCGGGCTTGCCGCTGCGCCGCCGCTCGCATTCTTCCATTTCAACAGTGCAAACCCCTCCTTTCTCCTTTTTCCTTTTTTTTTTTTTTCCCCCTCTCCCTTTCTTTCCCTTTTTTTTTTTTTTTTTTTTTTTTTTTTTTTTTTTTTTGCATGAAGATGGCGGCGCCTCTCGCCAGCAAGGCAGGGTCCGCCGGCACCACCAGCAAGCCTCCCTTCCCGGAGCTGGATTTCCGATCGGGAGCCAGGGTGGAGGAATTAAATAAACTCATCCAGGAATTCACCAAGCACGATCAGAGGGAGTACGACGACCAGCGAGCCCTGGAAATCCATACGGCCAAGGACTTCATCTTCTCCATGCTGGGTAGGGCAGGGAGCGAGCGGGGCGGGGCGGGGGCGATGCCGGCCGGGGACCCCCGGGCAGGGCTCCCGGCCGTGCGGCACCGGCGGAGCCTTTCCCCGCGCCGGCCTGGGGGGTCCCCGCTCGCAGGGCGGCTCTCACCCCCAGGAAACTAATTTTTCCTGTCCTATCCGACTAGCCCTTGGCAGCGATGTATTTATAAGCACAGAGGAAAGGCTGGGTCGCAGAGCTGACCGGTGCCCGAGAAACACGCCGAGCCAGCAGGCGAGGCGAGTCCGGCCCTTTATTGTTTTTACCCCCAACTGTCGAGACATAGGAAGCACAGATTTTTAAATTTTTTTTCCGGACCGCTTATTTTGGCTATTAGACCGGCGGATGCTTGTGCAGGAGCATCTCCCGAACTGCCTTTCTTGCTTAGGTTGCAAAACTCGCAGCGAGTGGAGCAAGTGAGATTGTGGCGGGGGAGTCTTCATCTGTGTGAAACTTTGAGTCGCAGGCTGGGATCCTTAAACCAGGGTGAAGCATGTGTTGGCCCTTGCGGAAATCACCTGGGCTGTAGCATGACTAAGGCTTCCTAAGAGTAACAGTAGAATGACTAACAGCTCTGATTCTCCAGGTAGTCAGTTTCTGATAAATGTTTACCGTGAATTGACTAAGAAATCACGCAGAGGAATAAGAACCTTCAGGGTACAGAAGGATGCTCTTTAACATGCAGATTAGACCTTGAAATCAGTCGTCCAAGTTTCAATCATTGTCTTAAACAGTTTCTCAACATTTTTGTGTAAACAGCTGCTGTGGCTAGTGAATGGTTCTTTGTAGCTCAGAGGTGCACATACACCCTAAAGCATACTTGGCACAAACCGAGTGTATGGTCTGCATGTACACTCTGAATAACCTACATCACTTTTCTCATTCAGAAACACAGAGCTGTTCTATTGCAATGATTATTATTTTCTGTCTCAAAGGATTGTCTCTATGATAGACCAGTTCCTCTACAGCCATGAACACACCTACACTGTTATGAGAATCTGCCTGTCCCACTGGTTATCTTGTAAGGTACCTGGATCAGTATAATTGCCCACTGTATGGGATTTGCACAATTTTTTATGTATATTGCTTTTTCACCAAGGGCTGGACAGGATATTGCAGACTAAATTTAGCCTGAGAACAAGGACAACAAGTTGAAAAGTCAGTAGTGTGTATATTTATAGTTGCAGTTATAAATATTTCCCCCTTCCCAGCTAAACAACAACAAAAAAGATATGGTGAATCTACGGTTGCCTCAAAGCCTGTAGGATTTCTTTTTCTTAAAAACATGATCTGGTGGAAGTCATCCAGTATTATGATCTGATACATTTTTCAATCAGGGCTTTAAATAACTGGCTGAGGAAACATGGCTGGATGGGATGGAGCAAAGAAGAGTGGAGAGAAAAAAGCAATAGCTGCTGTGGCTAGCAAGCAGAGAAAGCTTTGTATGATCCTGTTTAAGCATTAATAGTCTTTGCAGGGTACAGGGATCACAGAATTTCTTCCTGCCTCGTGTAGGAGAAAGCAATAGAAGAAAGACAGAAGAATAAACTGGAGCATGCCTTGTATTTCTGCAAATACACCCTAATGCCTTGCTATTCATGAAATGGGGAGCCTTAGGCTGTTCAGAAGTAATGTAAATTAATGTGGTTGTCTTTCTTAATATAATGACTGGGAGATGAGCATTCTTCATTTCTAAATGTATAGCTAAAGCATTGGTTTCAATAAAAAAACTTATTTCTGTCTAAATTGTACCTGATAATTTTCAGTAAGTCTTGTTTCTGAATAAAAGAAGAGAATTGAGGACTGAGCCCAGGACAGAAATGGAGATGGCATGTCTGATTTGCCTGCATTAGATCCTAGAAGTTGTGTTTGTGGATCAGATCCTTCTTAGCAAGAGAGGCTCTTAAATCTAAAAGGATTTAACTTATTAATAAATAGCTCTTTCCCCTGTGCCTGATCTCTCCCATACATACTGCTCTTATCTCGTCGGGTGATGATAGGAAAATTAAACATAGCTTTCCTGATTTAATTACACTGGTGTGTAATTGGTGGATGAATAATAGGTGAGGAGACCTTGTGAAGATTCTCAGATGTTTGTACTCTGCATGGCTTGCCCTCTAGGTCAGACTTTCCTTTTAATTTGTATTAACTCTTTTTCATCTGTGTTGTCTTGCCCTGGCTATAACTGAACTCTGGGAGAGCTAAAGAGTTGGACTGTGAGAAAATTAGGGAGAGGCACTGTTGTGGTGTGCCTCTCTTTTGGATTTTTGTTTGTCCAAAATCTTGTGTCCCAGGCTTTAGAAGAGGACTGCAAATGACTTACCTCTCTGGTGGGAGAAGTGAGCATTTTCTGAATGTGGGTGGTTCCTGGCCGTTCACAGTCCCTTTCACAGTCACTAAGACCATATGGTCTTGCCAACACCCCATACCAAAACAACAGGTGTATTTTGATGCCTTTGTTGGTAAATTCCTGTACTCACACTGAGCTATGCCTGATAAATTCTTGTCTCTTTGATTCAGGTATGATTGAGATTCAGAGGAGGGAGAGGCTGTAGGAACCAAGAGAAAGAGTGGCGAAAAGACAGTCTTGTGTTCTGGGCAGAGGGCTGGCTAAGACAGGCTGAGAGACCAAGTATCTACCTGCTAGTCATGAAAGGAGCTAACTACTTATTCCCCTGATGACTCAGTTTTGGGAGGGTTTCGTGCATAAAAAGTGATAAAGGAGTATTTTTATCAAATGATGATATTACAGTCAATGATATTTTGATTTTTAAAGTACTTGCTGCCATTGTGATGGGAGGTGCATAGCAGTCATATTAAAAACCATTTAAGGGTACCTGACCTAGAGGGTATTATTCCTGCAGTACAAGTACTTTCAGGAAATTCGTTAATGAATACTGGCTGTCTCTTTCTGTTCAGCACCTAAGTAAAAAGTGCTTTAATGCATAGATGTGGTAGGCTTAAAAAAAACATATATTATGCTCTTGAGAGAACATAATTGAACATTGCATATAAAATAACTCCTTGAAATTTCTAGTGCTATTGCTGCCTCAAATCAGCTCATGATGTTTGGAATACTGACTCTAGAATTTTATATAGTAACAAGAGAAAGGAACAAAGATATATGAATTAGTACAGACTACACAGAGCTCCACTCCAGGTACACATCAGGGTTCAGTCATCTAGAGCAGTTTTCAAGCTCTTTGGGTTGGTGTTTTGTTTCTATTTCCTACTATGAGACTTCTCAGCAGAACCAGAAGACAGATGCTTAGGACATTTCATGCCATTCTCCTTCCTGAGAAATCAAATCAAGGAACAGATGAATTCAAGTTGGTGCTAAAGTGGCCTTTTGAGGTATTAAGGCCTCTAGTGTGTCTTTTTGTCTCTTCAGTGGTTACTTCTGTGGGAAGTGGCCACCAGGGCAGGCCATACTTTGAGCATCTGCTGCCAGCTGCAACTTAGAGCTGTTGACAAGACCTCTAGAGAGCTTGTCTCAGCACCTGATACAGGAGAGGTGGTGATCCTGTTCTGAGATCGTTTCCTAATTCTCTGGTGTCTGCCTGCTGCTGTGCTGGGTGTGCTAGCAAGTGTTTGTGATAGAGGCAAGTCTCAGTGGAAGCAGGGCTGGCATCAGCAAATTATTTCTGCTGCAAATACCAGATTCCCAAATGGAGTGAGCTACCCTGCTGAGCCCCTGCATCTGTAGCAAGGCTTCCAGCTGTTTCCTGGACTCATGAGCCCCTAAAATATGTGCTCTGGAGGTGCAGATTGCTGTGCTGACAACACAGGTGTCCTCACAATAGCTTGCCTTTGTCAGCAGCTTCTACAAGGAAAGAATTTTCCAGTTTCCCCCTGTACCTGAGGTCTGTGTAGCAGAACAGCATTGGCAGTGTGACTCTTGTGTGGGTTTGTGTGGCATTTTTTTCCTCCCCTCCCGTACCTGCCATAACTTGCTGATAAAATCTATTGTAGATTAGATTTCAGGCATTGTTTGAAGTGTTGCCTGTTTAGGTATGTGTCTAGGATACATCATGGAAATTCTGCGCTTCCTGTTGTAGTGTCAAGCTGATGAAATAGCAACAGGATTGGAGTGATCTCTCTAGGGTTAAGTCTTTTGTGTGTGTGTGCCTTCTCTCAAGAGAAACCAATCATGATAGGAGCACACTGTACTCTGAGGCCTATGTTAATAAAGGCTCCCTGCTGGCATTCCCTGTGCTGCTGAATGCATAATGCACAGCTGTTAAAAACAACCTTACTCTATCACAGATTTCATTTCTGGCTTCACTTGTGTCTCCTCTCCCTGCAGACCACATGTTTCTGTATTTGCATTTGAGGCTGGGGGGTTTCTTGGTGTTTTGGTTTTTCTTAATTAGGGGACAGTGTACTAAACTGGTAAGGTAAGGCTACAAAGCATTGGTAGCTTCTATTTGGTTGTACCTTTCATAAATCAACCAATTTCTTCTCACTGGGAATTGGTTAAAAAGGTTTGGTAGCCTCCTCTGTGTCTTTGTTCAAAGGGATTGTTGGTCTATATATGTATCACCAGTGAAAATAGATTGAAAATCTTTGTCTCAGTTTGTTTTAAGATGCTGGTATTTTACTTGCACGACTACTGTTTTGAAACATTAGTCTGTGATGCAAAGTATTTAGTGTAATAGCTAGGAACATGTCCTGAGGGCACAAATTCTCATGGCAGGCTTGTCAGACTGCCCACCGCCTGTTCTTTCAGTCTGTGGAAATATTTGTAAAAGATTTGGGAGAATACTTGCCAAGCCCAATTATGCAATTATGTTTTAAGGGCAATTTTATAATTACAGTGGAGGATGGTAACCAGGATACAGGAGTTGTTGAGGTTTTGACTTTTCCTTTTTTTTCCCTATGTGACTTTGTGTGAATGCTAAAACATTCAGGGCAATTCTAGTTGCAAACCAGTTGTTCAACTTTCTTTTAAGCACCTGGCTACTTTTATAGGTGAAGCTAAATTAAAGATGACTCCAGCATTTCTCAGGAAGGCTGGAGGACATATTTTATTAAAGCCTTGGTAATCTGCAGGTTGGATGTCTGCTCAGAGACCCAGATTAGCCCATCAACAATGTCCAGTCTAGAGGAAACTCAGAGGGTAAAAGTCCTGCCTGGACTTCTCAAAGAGAATTTCCAAGTTGATCAGGTTTTTTTAACAGTTAGGTTTGTCTGTCATAATTTTTATTTCACAAATGTCAGGTTCCGGCTTTGTCTCCTGCACAGCTGAAATTTTTGCACTTTTTCTTGGGCCTTGATATGTGCACTTTTGCATTGAGGTGCACCTTTAGGGGCATGTCCCAGTCCTGTTAGTGCAAAGATAGTTTTCCCAGGCACACCTCTGGAATCTTCCTCTGCCCTGTTTGTACTCTGCAGGATTGGTTAGGTGAGAAAGTGCCAGGAAGGGATGTGGCTAAGGCCAAGATTGCCTTTCACCGCCAGTCAAGGGGTCTTGAGCTGCAAGGGCTGCTTCAGCATGACACTGAACAGTGATTGAGATGGCAAATTGCACTTCCAAGCACATCTGTGTGAAAGCCTGTGGCAGCTGCAGGTAGAGGCCCTGGAATAGACCTGTCAGGTTTCTGTGAGTCTAAGAAAAATGACCTGCTGTGGAGTCCATCACCTTTGTCTGGGTGGTGCTGATGTATGACGCTCACTTGAGACGCAAGAGCTGTAGATCATTTGCTGTGAAAGGAGAGGCTTAAGAGTTGAGTGCATTATATAGGGTGACACATCTCCTGGGTTTCCCCTTAGCAACAGCTGGGGTCGTAAGTTCCATGTCCTAAAAGAAAACCATTAATTCTGGCCACTGGTACCTTGGCCTGCTGTCCTCTGAACAAGGAGAAAATTCTTTGAGAGTGACAGTCCCTTCATGTGTACAACATATGTTCTATTTAGACTATCTTTAATTTGCTTATCTTTGGGGTATGAAACAAGAAGTAGAGTAGGGTGGAGTTCTGAGGAAGCAAATGGGGAGTATCTGGAGGGTTTTTTACCCTTGGAAAAGCAGAAGATCTATTATGGGAGCTAAGCAGAAAGCAGCTTTGGAGGCTGAATTCACAGAATGTCCTTTATGTGGAAAAGAACAGTGACCCTGCATGGGAGCAAGGGTGAGAGAGCTGAGAAATGACCTCTAGCTGCATGGCCCAAGTTATTGGTCTGAGTCTTGTCCTGATGACTCGTAGGGTGGTGTGAGTTCAGGAGCTGAACTGTAGCTTTATTGGAACTCACAACCATATTTCATAGGTTCCCCATCTTAACTATGGATTTTATATCCAGTGATGTTTTATCACTTCTGTTAGCACAAACCTGTCTAAGTAACAAAAATATGGCAGTCAGCTTTTCTTGGTGTTTTTTTTTTGGGGGGGGGGTTGCTTTTTTGTTGTTGTTGGTTTCTTTTTGGTTTGCTTTTGTTATTTTTCTAATGGAACTGGAAGGCAGCTTATGAGAGATTCAAAATAAATCTTTCAGCAGCAGCTGATGTTCCAATTGACAGATGCAGCTATGGATTTTGCTATGTTTCATTATGAGAACTCCACTGCTTGCTTTCATTTCTACCATTCTGTTGCGTTCCCTTTTACTGTAAATAGCAATTGTCCTGGACTGAGTGGATTAATCTGTGCCTTAATACTTCAACCAAACTGGCAGGTCTCTGAATCATGTACTTTTACAGTAGATAAACTTTCTGCAGTTCTTTCAAAGCACTATTTCAGTGACTGTGTGGTTGTATAGGAAGCATTCCGTTTGAAGAAGATAGATTCCCTGCTCCCCAACACATTTGACTTTTGAGCTTTTAATAAACCCTGGATGCTAAGAAAGTCACAATGATCTTATTAATGCATTGTTTCAACTGTCAGACAGTCTGATTTTAACCTAATTGAAAGCATTTAATTAGAAGGTTGTTAACGTGTTTTGTTATCAGCATGCTGGTGTCAAAAGTACAAATATCATGGAGTGGGGGTGATTGGTTGCTCTAAGGTTCATAATATCCATGTCTTTGACACAGCAGTGGTAGCTACTGCCACCCACTCATGTTTAGGGCTGTGGGCAGACATTTTCACAGCATTGGGTGGCTTCAGCTGGTAGAACAGGAGGTGGGTGGCATCTATTTCAACCTAAGAAAATCATTCTGTGGGTGAAACACTGAGTCAGAGTGAGGACACCCTAGACCTCTGTTCTGAACTGCCCCTGAATTTATAGAGATCTATGCAAGTTTTGGAATATAATCATATGTAGTAGGCCTTGGTACTATGAGAATCCTTCCTTGTCTCCTGTGCTTCAGCAGTCTGTGAAAAGAGGGATGGTACTGCAAGAGTGGACCACTGTGATGCTGCAGTTCTTCATGACAGGATGATTTAATCATGCAACTCTCCCATGTAAAGGGAAGTCTGGCTCTGAGAGTCTTGCCATGAAAAGTATTTAAATAATGAAGGCAAATAGTTGCCTGTCATTTGTTGTTGATCTAGTGGCTTTGAGATCAAGTGCAATTCAACGTCTATGAGAGAGATTACAACCTAACTCAGTTCTAGCAAGTAATCTTGTTTTGCACTGAATGGACCCCAAAGCAAAATTGGGACAAATTAGTTTAAATAATGCATCCTGTCTGTGGTGTGCATGGTGATGCAGTTTAGCAGTGTCAGGCAATGCCACTCAATAGAAGGCAGCAGTTTGGGACAGAAGGCAAGGGAAAAATACAAGACATGGCAGTGTGCTTTTTTTTGTTCTAAAATGTCTTGTCTCAACTCTTCTGTTCCTGTTTGTGGGATCTTTTGGCACTGCTCCACAACCCTCTCTCAAGGATGGATGTTTTTATTCAGTGATGCACATTTGACCTGGTTTAGAAAATCAGGTTCTGAGGTTGTGAAGGAGTAGTATTAAACATCTATCAAAAATGCTGAGACAAACACTGCAATTAGCTTCTGTGTGTTTCCCTTCAGCAATTCTACTCTTTGCATTTTAATAGTCTGAAGAGCTATGTCTTTGTGATGCTTTGGGTGGCTCCTTTTGGAAATGAATCCTGTGCTGATAGCTCTGGCTGTGTCCCATCCACAGGCACGTGCTTGGAGATATTTTGTGTTTGTTTTGTACCTCACTAATTAATGTATAAGTTAGTGGTAGAACAGCAGGAAAGCTGTGTTTGCTGACACTTCATGAAATAATGATTTAATCCTTTGTGACACGTTCCTGCTGAGTGTCAAAGCTGATAACTCTAATCTCTGTCCCTAGCTCAGTGCAACAGGAACCTGTTCTAGAGGGCATTTTGCATGAGCTTGCAAGCTCTTGTAGGTACTTTGTGACCAATTCATGTAAACTTTTTTTGTACATTGCCACTCTTGAGCATGATTGTTCAGGATTGTCTGGCACACTGAGGAATCTGGAGTTGAGAGCAAACAAAGGAGCTAACATTTGTCTGCTTCAGATGAAATAAGGGGTGTAGTGTGAGCAGCAGGGAAATGCTCTCATTTCCTTCTAAATGCACCTCTTTGTCAGCAATCAGAGCAAGGCATGGTTCTATTGATCCAGAGGTGCTCCTTGACAGAGCTTTGCACTAGTTTGTATGGGGGAATGATGGACCAAGGGGGTCTCAGTGCCCTGAGCTGGAGGACCATGACTGAGACAATTATCACTCCCAGTCAGCCATGAAATTGCATGGGATCTGCTGCTCCAGTTGGATCCTTAAAATCTGTGTGGCCTGATAGGATTTATCTGAGAATTTTTAAAGACTTGTTGGTGTTATCACAAAACCTCTCTTAATGACTTTGAAGTGGTCTTGGGAATCCAGAGAAGTCCCAGCTGTCTGGAAGCTGGCAAACATTCCTGATTTTCAAGAAGGGCAAGAAAGATGACCCCAGAAACTACAGGCCTGTCAGTCTCACTTTGGTGCTTTGTAAAGTTATGGAGAAGATTATTCTGGGAGGTATTGAAAAACACTTTGAAGACAACACAGTCATTGATCACAGCCAGCACAGCTTCAAGAGAGGAAAGTCTTGCTTGTTGAATCTGATTTGCTTCCATGACAAGGTAACAACCTAATTACCTTACCATCAGGTACAGCATCACCTGCCTGGCAAGGGAGGGGATTGGATTGTCCTGTTCTGCTCTGGGGCAGCCTCACCTCTAGTGCTGGGGCAGGTTTGGGCACCACAATGTAAGAAAGACACAAAACCATTAGAGAGCATCCAAAGGAGGGCTGTGAATGGTGAAGGAGCTTGAGGGGAAACCGTGTGAGGAGCAGCTGAGGGCACTGGGACTGCTCAGCCTGGAGGAGGCCGAGGGAGGCCTCTGCAGCCACAGCTTCCTCCTGAGGGGAAGAGGAGGGGCAGGCCCTGATCTCCTCCCTGTGCTGACAGTGACAGCACCTGAGGGAGCGGCCTGAAGCTGTGTCAGGAGAGGTTCAGGTTGGATGTTAGGAAAAGGTTCTGTCCCCAGAGGGTGGTTGGGCTGGAACAGGCTGCCCAGGGAAGGGGTCACAGCCCCAGCCTGGCAGAGCACATGAAGAGTTTGGGCAATGCTCTCAGGACATGGTGTGACCTTTGGGTATGGTGCTGAGCAGGGACAGGAGCTGGACTTGATGATCCTTGTGGTCCCTTCCCACTCAGCGGATTCTCTGTGAAGCCCACCCCTCTTCATTCTATGTGATTCCAAATCCTGGGTGTGGATGCAAATCTGTATGCAGGGATAGCTGAGAAACTGCTCTGCAGTAATTAGTCCTTGAGATACAACAAGCAAAGCTCGCTTCTGTTCTGGCATGGACTGTGAATTGCTGTTTAAAATAAACTTTTGGTTTAATGGTATTAAACAAAAAATGTGCAGCTCTGCAAATTGAGAAGGGAATGTCACAGTAACAACACTTCAGGGCCTCTGAAATTCATCTTTTACACTTGCAATACAGTGTGCTGAATGGCAGATCAGGTATTGATATTGGCTCCTTGATATAAGGCCCTTAAAGCTTGAGTTGCTGAAATATCTGTATTTTGTAGACAGTAGGACAACCATGTGCTAAGCAATCAGTTACTTGAGGAAAATAAGAGGAATGCAAGTCTCTCTGCCAGCACAGCATGTCTCTGACAAGCTGAATTAAATGCCCATGTTTTTTCCAATGAGGAAGCTGTAATGCACATCTAAGTGCATTATTGAGAAAAAGGAACCATTACAATTTGATTGAGCATCTCTCAGAGGCTTGCATTATGTAATAAGTTGTCTGTAAAAGTTTGACCCTGAACTTGCATTTTTTCTTAATATCCTGTGAATGTCTATGGATGTGCAAAATTTACAGTCGAGGCAACAATGTTACAGTGATACAACCCCCTTTGACACAGGCTTGTAACATCAAAGAAAGACTGTTTCTGTGCAGTCATTTTAATTGTCTTGGGGAGAGATTTGTATGTGCTATATAAGCACTTAGCAAAACTATTTTCACACTATCAGAGCTGCAGAGTTGTTACAAGTTAGTCTGGAAAATCAAAGTTTAAAAAATTATTTTGATCCTCTTAAACTTAAATCCTGGCTATGAACTAAGGCACTCGTGAGTTACTTTAGAAACTAGACAAACCCTCTCACTCCTTCACCCTAAAATCTGGAATCATCTTTTTATCTCAACTGCTTCTTAAAAATTCAGGTAAAGAATTTAGTATTTAAAAATCTGCTCTTATGCTGAGACCAGTCTTCTAAGACATTGTTTGTACATGCATGAATCACTCTATTGTTCTGTGTATGTCACTGAGTTCTCAACTTCTTTTAAGTGACTCTTTCCTTTCCTTAAAATGTGTATATGCCTTTGTTTTATTCCATGTGGAGGTCTCAGCCCCTCCCAACAGAGCTGTTCCAGTGTGAGAGGCTTCACTGGGCCAAGGCCAGCGCTGCTTGGCGAGGACTGTCGGAGTCCTATGGAAAAGATTTCTGTCTGAGGGAGACAAATGAAGAAAATCCCCAGACCCACAGCATGTTGATAGACCTCCTGTTGTTCTTAATTCATGTCTGTAAACGGCACTGGTTTCCGCTGTTGTGCACCGAGACAATAATAAATAACAATCCTTAGCATTTATATACCACTTCACAATTTTCAGTGTGTTCAACACACATTAACTAATTCAGCTGAGATGCACATATTCTGTGAGCAAAACTACTCTTCTTGCTGCCCAGGGGAACCTTTTATTACAGCTGGGACAAAGCTTTTCTTTTTGCCCTTAACTGGAGCTGTTGGCAGGAATGTTCTATACAGGGCCTGTGTCTTTCTTCCTGAAGGTTTTAAGCATTTGCATGTACCTCTGTTTGAACAGGAATCGGACCACTCCCCAGTCATATGTGATACTATGAAAAAGATATGCAGGAGAATTTTCTTTGTGTTTTGTGTTGCAAATATGCAGACCCAGGATTAATAGATTTGTGGTTTCAGAAGTCATTGAGTTAGCAAAGATGTGGCTACATTAAGTGCATCTTTCTGTGCTTCCATAAGGTCTTCAGGGCACACCATCTCCAGTGGTCCTTGAGGCTCAGGAAGAGAATAACTCTCTGTCAGTTTTGACTGTGTTGGATCATCACACCATGTGCTGAAGAAAATTGAGGATGCTTGGTGGCTTTGGTGCACTAGATCCAGCACCTGCTAGGCCACCAACCTGACTTTTGGGGCAGGAGAAAGCTCAACAGAAGCCTGTTGCCATGTAAGAGGTGTTTTGAAGGCAATTAAAGACATTATGCCCTATTATTTGTAATCCTGAATGGCAAACATGTCGTTTGGGGTCCCAGACATGCACTGGCATGAATCTAATCTGTCAGGCACTTGACTCGTTTTCTGCCTTGGCATTTTGTATATGTGTATAGAGCTGGTGAGAGGAGTTTGATGTATCCCTGTCTGCACCTTCAAGCTGGGCAGGATTGGTTCCACATTTTCTTTCCAAGAATAGCACCATTTTAGCATTCCATTCAGGTGGCTAGAAGATAAGCATCTTATTTAATCAGGTCATATAATGTGGATTAGTGGTTTACCTTGGAAATAACTGTTTTGTAGTCTTTGTAAATTGGTGCCTGGTACTTCAGAATGGCTTTGCAGTTGTCACTCTTTTTCTGATCTGAGAGATTTAGTTATAGCTAGTGGTCACACTTTTGGATTTCCTCTTTGTCTAATCTTATAGTAACCTTCTGGTTTAGAAGTGATGCCTGCAGGTTTGACCTGAGACTCATTCTGCAAGACCAGCATAGAGTATAATTTTCCTATAAATGGTTGTACGAACCAGGAGCACCATTAGCCTTTTAGCGACCTAATTACACAGGCAGGTAGCATTTTGAGATCAGAACTCTCATTTTGCTACAGCTCTTCCTTCAGCTAACAGTGCATGAGAGAAGAACAGCATGTTTCTTGCAGGTGATGATTTCTCTTTCAGTGGCTTTGATATCCTCATTTTGTGTTTGAAGGTAATGTGCAGATTGCTGGGTGGCGTCACTCAAAGTGACTGACTGGGCTGCTGTAGCATGTGAAGATGTCTCCAAGACAACTGATTTCCTGGTCAAACAGCACATTGGCTTCTGCCACAAGACATTTTAAGGGAGCCGGTGAGCTGAAGGAGCAAGATATTTTAACAGTTAATTATTAGCACTGTAGCTGCCAAATGCAGCTCAGAGTCTAAGGCTGAAAATGTACCTATTACACACTGTAAATGAATAACTTTAAATAAAAAGGATTGTGTGATTTGATTAGCAAACTGATTTATCAGAAAACTTCTACCAAATAATAGGAATTGATTCCTCCCTTCACAGTTCTTTTCCTCCAGTTGTTATATGTGGAATTTAGGGACCTTCTTTTACTCTCACATTTTGTTGTCTATGTCCCTGCTACCTTTCAGCTTTGCTTTTTAAGTGTTATTGTGCCGTATTCTTTTCTAAAATGTACCCAAAAAATCAGATGTTTGTTTCTGTTTTCCTTATGCTCTAAAACTCAGAAAGGTTTAGTGACTCCATTCTATTCTAAAGTTAGGATAATAAAAGCTTGAAGCATTGGATTTTTCCCTCTGTGTTATCCCCTCCTCCCTGTCCCCTTTGTCTCCAGAGGAGCAGTGTTACTGAACAGGTGTAGAGCATTTCAAATTTTTTCTTCTGCATTTCAAATTTTAAACTTTTCTTCAGAAAATATTTCTATGTCCATCCTGTTGCATGGTACTTGGTCCAAACCAAAATGAAAAATATCCACTTGTTTTCCTGCTCTCCTTGCAAGGCTTGGCTGTTCTGCTCAGCTGAACAAAACCCACCTTTGTCTTCGCTTTGGAATAAGAAACAAGCAGGCTTGTTGATTTTTGCTGCATTAATACTCTCCTTCCTCACAGAGATGCAGTGGTTATCAGGGATAGGGCTGGCTGCTGTTTCCATGAGATCTCCAGGAGCTGCTGCAGTATGGATCTCCAGCCCCAGAGACAGCACAGACTGAAGGAACACGAGCAAAATGCGCTTTGTGCAGTGGTGGGTAGTGAGAGCACAGAGAGTGCTGAGAACGCTTGAAGACTTTCAAATAATGTGCAGGAGCCAGGGGGTTGTATCCCTACCCTGACCTCTGTCCCATGGAACATCTGAACCTGAATTCTCAGCTAATAACCCCTAAGCTGCCTTCTCTGAGGTGCCTGCATTCGCTGGGGAATTTTAGGAATGCACATTTCAGCACAGTGTTGATGCTGCTCACCCTCTGCTCAACTAAGAGCTTTAGAAGCTGATGTGGGGTTGGTATTGCCAGGATAAAACCCCATTGTGGTTTGCAGTATTCTTTAACTAAAGATTTATTTTCCTGGGTAAGGTTCCATTTAGAACAGCAGGAGTCAACATCAAAGAGCTGGAGAAAGGCCTTTTCCCTTTCCCTGACACAGCACAGCTTCAACCCTCTCCCTTCACCATCCCCTCTCCCAATTCCTTTGTTTTTAAGGCATTACAACTTCAGTGACTGGAATATTGAAGAGACTGTAGTTAGTGTTGCATTGCTCACAATTACAGGGGCAATTGATCTAAGGAGGAAAGAGGAGAAGTGGGAGGGTAGAGCCAGTGTCACTGATGCAGACTTCTCTCTTTTGATGTCCCCTCCATGCTGATGCAACTCCATCTTTAGCCTCCAGCCTCTTATGTAGTTCCTGTTGGAGGATGTGGGAGGTCTGCTCTTGACCCATATGGGAGGAAATTGGGAAACTGGGCACAGAGGCCCCACCACCTGCTTGGCTTGTGCACAGCTCTGTGGACTGTGTGCCTTTTGCTGCATGTGTCTTGCACAGCAAGGCAGCAGGAGGCTGTGGGCTTGTTTTGTAGCAGATATGGTAACAAGAACACTCCTTAGTCCATCCCTGTCTCTGTTTCTGCTGGGTAGTTGAAGGTCCTTCTATTTGCTTTGAAAAGCAGCTGACAAAGGAAGGCAAAGCAATTTGTGTCCTCAGCAGGGCAGAATAATCATGTGACCAGCATCTCTGAAAGATCTCAACAGTGCATCTTGGAGTCTCATGCAAACTGTGTTAATGCAGAATTCCTACACATGCAGGCATTCAGTGCCACACTTGATAACTAGGCAGTGATTCAAGCTGTTTGAGATCCTGCATGCAGTATGAGAAGCAGCCTGGACCAAAATGAAAACCTAGGGTGATTCTGGAGGAAAATGTAAGGTTATTTTTAGGATTGCTGTTATTGTGTTGTGCACCAAGGAAGATAATGCTCCAGCTTTGCACTACAGGTCAGCATATTGTTCGGCCTTATTCCTCATTTCTTGGCCCCATCTATTTTAACTGGCAAATATTGTTTGCTTTAGCACCTTCTTTTGTGACCCTGCATCTGCTTATCTAGGTGCTGGACAAAGCAAGGGTTTGATGCAATCCAGAGCTTGCGTTCTGTATATGAAATGCAGTTAAATTTGTTCCTGGTCATCTTGTAGCAAAGCTATTTTTGCCCTGCCTATGGCCTGGCTTGCAAGCTGCAAATGTCTGGATAGGATTTATTATCTCTGACCATAAAATTTTAAACTGCTTTTAATGGTAGATATTAAATCACTGCTGCCCCAGTTCCAATCTCTGCAGAATTTGAGTTCCTAGGAAGGCATTTTCTCTGCCAGTAACCTTTGGTTTCTGAGAGCAGAGGCAAGTTACAGGGCTGTTCACAGGATGATGATGGTGAGGGACCTGTGTGCTGGCCAGTGTCCAGGCATCTGTCTGGCTCCAGAGAGCAGAGCCAGGCAGACCTGGTACGGCTGTGATGTGACTGAGGGATGTTTGTATTGGTGTCTGGGTACACTGCTGGGACACAGGACTGAGTGTCTCTGCTCTTGGCTTTGTTCCTCCCTGATTGAAGTATCTTTGATGCAGCAAGAAAACTGGAATTCAGTGCTTCAGCACTGAGCTGCTTACAACAAGCTATTTTATTTTCTGTACATGTCTAATAAATGCTGAACTGTTCAGTGTTGTCACTCAATGTGGCTTTGTCCCTTGCTGCTGGGAGTCTGCATAGATTTCTCTTGAGACTGGCAAAATGCTTCCTTCAGGATGTGCATGAGAGGCGCAGTGTTCTAGCTGAGGCTGTTGTTTGTCACCTTTGCCTAGAGAACAGTGACAGCACTAAAACGGAATCTAATGTTTCTTGAATCAATTAATAGCCTCGAAGCCCTTTTCAGGAACATGCAAAGAGCTGTGGCAGGTGGGCAGGACGTGTCTTCCTTGCCAAGGGCGGGGAGATGCCACCTTCTGTGCTGCATTTGCAGGGGAGGCAGAGAGCCACCCCAGGCTTCCCACTCTCAGGCCTGTGCACTTCACACTGCTCCATCTTCCTCATGGCAGCCTAGCTTTCCATTTCATCAGCAGGAATACAATTTAGTGTGCTTTGCTTTAACCCAAAGTTGGACATCATAGAAAAGAGTCATCCAAGACTAGGCTGGTAAGAATTGTTTGACATCAGCATATCAGAAAAGGTTACAAAAATTTACAGTATGCTGTGGCAGAGTTTTCCAGAGTTTGTGCTTGACTGAAGCAGGATAACTCCTGTCCCTAATATGGTGTTTAAAACCACTCTTCATAGCAGTGCCTGCAGTCATGGCAGTTGGAAGCAATCTTCTGGTCCAGAATAGCCAAAAGCTTAAAAACATCTAATATTTGATAATTTTCATCTTCTGGAAGACTGTGCTGTCTAACTCAGAGGTTATTTAACTTCCCTTATGGTGGGAAAGGCAGGCTATCATCAGTAGAGACCGGTAATCCTGGACCAGGGTTTAAGCAAAACCACTTCCAGCAAGAATGCTTTCCACAAGTGGTTCTGCCTGTCTGAAGTTAAAAGGAGGCTCTGACTTTTCCTCGGCTTATTCTCACACCTCTAAAGGTTGAGCAGTGCATTTTCTCAGTGCTCTGTATGGCTTCTTCTCATATTAGAAAGGAAGTTGCTGAATATGGGCATCCCAGGGTGCGTGCGTCTGTCTGTCTGGACCCGTCCCATCAATTAAACAGCAGCTGACGTCATATTTGAAGGTCAGCTGTTTTATAACCTAATATTATCTTTTTTTTTTTTTCCTCTGGGTTTATTATCTCTCTCTGACCTGCAGCTCAGCACCATCTGGTGCAGGCACACAAGGGAGAAAGATTAGAGAAAGTAAAGCAGCTTTGTTCGCTTCCCCCATTGCTTCCAATGTGCAGAGGAGTCACAGTCTCTTGCAATACTGAATTTTAAGTGCTGGGGAGGGCTGGATCCTGTTTGCTATCTGAGAGAGGGAAAAATAATCTGTGCTTACCAGCAACCTGTCAGGAAGTGTCTCAGGATTCCTAAGGGTCTTACTGTGGCCACAAAGTGTACTTTGCTGGCATTTTATTTTATTTTTAAATACTGTTGGGATTTTTTATGACCTGTTTTTCTCAGCACACATATTTTCCTTACCTGTGAATTGCCAGAAGCACTCCTAAATGAGGTACATGTGCAGTGCTGACCCCAGCTAGAGTCTGCTTTGGAGGTGAAGATCTCTGAACACCTGAAGTGCATTTACACCTGACAGAGCCAAGCTGTCTCACCCCAAGCATGTTCTGCCACACAGAGGTAGCTCCATCTTCCCTGGTGGCATCTGTCTGCACATGCCAGGGAGGTGAATATTTACTTGCCCAGCCTCAGCCCACAGGGAAGACTTGTGAGTTGTTTCCATTTCATAGGCAGGGTGGGGTTGCGCAAAAGCTTCACCCTCTCTGCCATCCTCCCTCCTTCTTTTTCTCTGTCTATCTAGAGGTGTGATTGCTTTCTGTCCAAACTGCATGGTGCTGATTTTGTGTAAAGGCAAAGCTCTTTTCTTTCCAGTAATAAAATGGTAACAATTCTAGAATGCTGATCTCCTCATCCAGCTGGCGAACTTGCAAACTATCTTGTTGCTTTTCTTCAATGTTTCAAATTTTGCACTTGGTTATTATGAAACAAAATTTCTTTAGGTGTAAATAACTATTTTTGGCTATTGGGAAAGGATAGATAATTGTTGGACACAAATAAAAAGGTTTAATTAGGAAAAGAGTTGGCTGACTGCTGGTGCATGGATGTACATGGCTCTGGATCATAAGACATAGAGGCTTTTTTTGTCCAACTTTCCTTTGGTGCTGTGTAGCTTTCTCCGAAACTGTGATTTTGTTAGGTCAAGGACATTTCATACAGATTCCTAATTTCTGGAGAATAGATCAGCTTGGGGAGGTTTTGTGGAGGTTTAGTTTCAGTTTTGCTCTTCTAAAAAAAATGACATTCGTTTCTAGCTTCTCCCATATATAAAGAATCTTGAACAAACAAAAGTAGAATTTCAAAAGAGGAAAATGTATTTGGAAACAAAGAGGAAGTTCTGTTTTTTCCAGTGCTTTAGGTTTAGCTCCAGTTTGTAACAGAGAGGGGTTTGTCTCCTTTCACACATTCCGATGCAATTCTTTCCACTGTGACGTATTTAAGGTTGGGACTGAATTTTTTCCTCTCCTAAATCAGTATAATGTATGGTGTTTTTTCAGTATTTGATTCAGCTTTTCGTGTCCCCAGCATCTTGATTTATGCAGGGTTTTTATGGAAGCACAGCAAATGGAGCAATTGTTCCTGCATTTCTTGACAGGTTTTTAGGTTTATGAAGGTACTTTTCCAAGCAGTGAGACAAACTGAAGTCTCCCCACATGACAGTGAAGAGTTGAGAAGGCAGATGCACACAATGGAGGACCTGACCATGTCACCACAGTCTTCCTAGTGTGAATCCTCATCACCTTGAAGTGAGCTTCAAAATGGTGCTGTGGATTCTCATTTGCAGCTTAACTTTGAAACCAGTTGTTGTATGTCCTGTTTATATTTTTAAGACCATTCTCAGAGTAATTTTAATCACTCACAGCAGTTTACAACACAATTTTTTCCAGTCCAGACTGACTCAGTTTTTTCTACACTTAAGCACTATATAGGTAAAAAACTCAAGCACTTCTTTGTGCTGGATTGCCATGAGGGAAGGCTAGATCTAGGAGATACTGAAATGGGGTTTGAGGAGAGAGAAGGAAAGGGCACAAAAGGTTTGAGTCTGCTTTGCAAGTTTGCTTAGTTGTTTTTAGTGCCCAAGAGAAAAAGAGAGATGATTTTTTTTTTTTATTAGTCAGGTCATAATGTGTCCTTTGCAACCTAAAATGCTCCTAGACATATTGATTTTGTACTTCTAGTGCTCTCTACAGAAAGATCTCTCACTTCTTTTCAAGGACAGTACAAGACAGCAGTGCTTGGCATGGATCACCATGAAATCCCCTTATCTGCCCGTTCTCACTTTCTTTTTCTTCCAACTCTTACAGTGTCTTCATTGGCACTGAAAATATGCAGCCAAAGTTGATGAGGGCAAAACTTAAGCTTTACCTTAACTTCTGCTTAACTCTTTGCAGTGTTTTTTCAAGGACTGTGAGTGAGCAGAGCCATTAAATCCTTCCTTTTTATTTTTTTTTCCTGTCCCAGTGCAGCAAGTATTTTAATCTACCTTTTAAAGAGCTGAGAGTTCAGTCACTGATCTAGAATGGTGCACTGTGCATGGTGGTGCTGTGTAATCTGCAAGGAGCTTGGGTTCCTCCATCTCTTTAGTTTTTCTTCTGGACACCAGAGGATGCATACACATTACAGTTACTGCAGACCAGGTTGTACTTGCCAGATTGGCAAATGGCAGGCTTCAGAAAAGAGGCAGCATAATAGCTGGCTTTGCTACTCAAGATTTCTGTCCCAGAAGAGGAACAGACATCTTCATGTGGCTCCTGGTGCTGTGGCCAGTGAAGCACCCACAGTGTGTGGTGATGTCTTGGCAGGGAATGAACCAGCAGTACTGTTTCACCTGATACACATCCAGCAGAGCCATCCCACAATGGTCAGGTTAATGGTAGGCAGTAATACTAAAATGTTGCACTAAAACCAGCTTTTCATGCTGAAATAGAGATTTTTGGTTTATATTGCCAGTACCTCTAGGGCTTGGCTGGGGACAGAGCCCCTTTTTTCCAGTCTGTGTAAAGATCAGTTGAAAACTGCAACCCTTGCTTTCACATGTTTTCAAGATATAAGTAGCAGAAGCATTTTAAGTAGTCTTGTGCCTTCTGCTGCTTTGTTAACTTTCACTTGCATTGGCTGTATTAACCATTGACTGGACTGTTTGCAGTTGCTTGGTGTTTTGTTCTTTTCTCTTTGCATCTCAGCAAAAATCCCTGCTGACAGTCTCTCAATGTTTGTCTTACTTGTTTCTGGAGGTTCCTCTTTTGAGGCGTTTGGCAGGGGTTTCTCAGTGTCTCTAGTAATAATTGAGGTGGTTGAGTGAGTTATGAAGAATCAGCTGGATTGATTTCCCTTTTGCAATTGGGACTAGAAAAGCTGATTGCCTTGGTGTGCAGCATGCTCAAGGCCATACGCCAAGCTGCTATCAATTTTGCTTTCTCCTCCTGTGAAATTACTAAAGAAAAGATGTTTTCCAGATCATGCATGTGGAACAGATGTAGCTTATATTGCTAGATGATTCAGCTAAGACTGGTGCCAAAACATTTTCCAGAACTCTCAGCTGGTAGTTGGATTGAGGGAAGGAATAACTTGATTGAAGTGCTGGGCTGGCTCTCCCTCCATGTCTGTGACAGCAGCCACGTCAGGTACAGTTCCCTTTGATGTAGCAAAGGTCTAACAGAGTGATGGGATGAGGGGTGCACACAGAGGTCTTGTGCCATGAGGCCAGGGAGGCATGGGGAATGTGTATCCAGAACTGGGTAATACCAGCCTAGGAGTCTGAAAGGAGTATAGAAATGCATTTGTGACAGGTTTGGTTGATGTGGGGAGGTACTTACACACAGCCCGTGTGTGCTTCTCCCACTGCAAGTGTTCCTTTGCAGTCAAATGCCATCAGCACAGAGATCACTGGGGTCCTCTTGGCCAAATGTATTTCCTTCCACCTTCTGCTGAGATGGAGAAAATTCTGTTTTCATGAATAGGAATGTGATTAGCTCACCTATTTTTCCCTTTGCAGTCACACTTGGCAGTCTCCCAAAAAGTCACTGGAATGAGCTTTTCCAAGGCTCTATGTATACACAGAATCATGCCAGAGATGGGACTGGGCAGTTGCCTGAAAGTCTGGCACAGTAAACACACATTTGTTTGTTTAAAACTTGCTTATATGTAGACTGAGGAGTGCAGAGAATGAGCAGAAGTGCTTAATCAAATTCAGTCCACATGCCTAGCATGGCTCTTTGGACTTTGCTGCTAACATCATAAATTGGAGCACTTTACCCCTAAAGCTGGTTAAATGTTTGTGCATGGGTGAAGTCCAGGGGAGGTGTTCTGATGGTGGTGCCTGGGGAGTAGGACCCAAGGAGGAGAAACTGGTTATTTTGTAACCCATAACAGGGAAGTGTTAATCGCAACTGCTGAACAAGACGGTGGTTTTATTGCACACATGGCATTTATGGGGAATACAGTGTAGCAAGTCTTGGCACTGGGGAATGCGGAGTCTATAGTCTGGTGTCTGTGCCTGTCAGAGAAGACGTTTGTGCAAAATGTTTGCAGGGTACCAGCAGCCTCCACCAGGCAGAACGTGGGGTACTAGTGGCCTCATTCATGGATGGATCAAAGAAAGGAAATGTCTATAGGGGATGGTGGGCATTGTCTCCTCTTCATGTTCCCAGAAAAAACTTTAGCTGTCAGTCTTCTGCTGAAATACATACTACATTCTGCCTTAATAAAGAGAACTATAGGAAGAACTGTGGTTTTTTCCTGCAACTGCTGAGTCAGGAGGGGGTGGAAATGAGAAACTCAGAGTTGTCATTCTGGTCCCATGGGAAAGCAGTTCACAGCTTGGCACAATAGTTTCTCTCAGTGTCTGTCCTCTGGGAGCTCACTCTATGGTTTAGCAGCCCTGTCTACCTTCCATGAGAAATTAGGGTACCTCCTGATTGCTGTTTGGTTCTTGACTGTGGTCTATAAACCAGATCTCCTGTGGCAGTGAGCAGAGCTGCCAAAACAGCAGTCTCCACCCAATGCCACTGCTACAGCTCCTGGTAATTTGGAAGAGGTCAAGAGTGGCAGGCTTGGGCTAGTGCACACTATTGTAGGTGACCTTGGTATTCCATGGGACATGGTGGTCCTTTGAACAGTGGGGGGTGCTCCCCACGCTCTGGAGCTGCCCAGGGAGGGGACAGTGTTTGCACACTCTGCCATGCCTCTGTCTATGTAATTATTAAATAAAGCACTTGGGGTCCCAGCTGTGCTCTGGCTTCTTTTGTGCTTAAAATGTCTGTTCTCTGTCCAGCCACCAGGGATTTTCATGCAGCTCAAAGTGCAGGGGCTGGTGCTTTCAAAGCAGGAGGCTTGATGTCCTTTCAGGTTAGTAAGGGCATGCTCTGTCAGCAAAATCTTGCCAAGGTTCTTTCACTTTTTCTCCAGGAAGGCTCTTTGCTACCTTTGCCTGTGTTTGGGGGAAAGGCGGCACCAAGTGGCAAAGAGACCGGGCTTGTGCTGCAGGGCTTTAATGGCAATTCAGTTGCATCCCTTGCATTTTTGGTGATGCTGATGGAAGAGCTTGCCCTAGGGGCTGGGTTAGTAGTGCTTTTGTGTTGTTGCCAAGTTCTGTTTAATCATAGAGTACTTTGCAAACCCTGGAATTTCACTCAGAGTGCATGCATGCTTTGGTCCTAAGCAGTAAAATGCTGCATATTGCAAACTGAGGTGTGCCTTGACAGGTGAAAAACCACAAACCAATTCCAGCTGGATACGCAATGAAATAAAATATATTTACCAAGTTTTTATTACATTTATGACAAAGATTTGGAATTAAAGCATGGGTGCTATTTGGATAAAGAGGCTATTTCATGTATTCCAAGTGTGAAAGTTTTTAGTCACACTCTGAATAAGTTGCTTAAATATCAGAAGTTTGCAGTTTCCTCCCTAGCTCTGTAACTACTGAATAGTGGAGAGGATAGAGTAAGCAAAAATATTATTTGGAGGAAACTAATTTCTCTCTGCTCCACCTCTTCCTGTGAGCAAAAGGAGGGGAAAGGCACAATGAAGACATCTGTTCCTTTGAACCCACTCACAGACTTGCTTGGTAGTAAAACTAGGGGGAAGGAGGAGAAGATATTGGAGCTGTTCAAGTGGTTGCTAATCATTTTGAGTACTGAGGGGGCATGTTGACCTTCTTAGGAGATATTGAAAAGAAGCTGGCACTGACCTCTGCCAGGGTTTAAATCCAGCAGACTCAGAATCCCTTTGTGCCCCTTTCAAAGAGGAGACAAATCTCTGTGGTAGCTACGCTGTCCCCTTGCCTCAGGGTAGGCACCTCAGCTGTACTGACCCAGATACTGTGCTCTGGTCTCCTGGATGAGCCTTCACTGCCTGTGTATCACCATGATCAGGGCTGCAGCAAACTAAACAAGAGCCCTGCAGATAAAAAAATTATCCTGTGCCCTGCCTCCCATCCACACTTTGCTCTTGTTGTGTGTAATGCTTAAAATCTTGTGTGTCTGTAGCACAGAGCTGCAGGGTCCTCCCCATCCCCCACTCCTCCTGCCTAATCCCATTGTGCTGCTTAGTCACAGCAAAGACCCCTCTAATGGGTTTAAGTGGCCGTGCTCCTGGCTGGCTGAGCTGCTTTCTGTCCAGCCTGGGACACTGTGTGTAAGCAAAAGATGAGGCTGCGCACATCTACTGCCTCTGGGTCCTCCTGAGTGTCAGCAGGTGCCTGCATGAAGATTAGGTTTCCCTCTAAGTGTCATATCTGGAAACAAAAGCCTGTTAAAAAATGCCAAAGGGGGAGAGATATTATTCTCAAACTAATAAAATGTGGCCAAAAATGTTTCTATGAACTTAGCTACGGAAGGCAGGGGCAGATTGTTCCTTATGAGCCTTTCCAGGCCCTGGAAAGTGTCTTAAGGCATAAACCAGTGGTTGTGGCACACTGGCACTGGTAAGGTTGATTCTTCAGCTGTGGCTATTGCATCTTCTCTGAATTCTTCCATGGCATTCTCCCATAGCTAGTGAGGAGCTCTCAGAGAAGGGCTCTCTGAAAGCTGGTATAAGGTCTTTAAGCCTGGAATGTTTGTTCAGAGTGGAATGGTTCTGTCTTAACCAAAGGTAACAAGCAGGCAGCTGCTAAAGAGAAGAGAGATGTCTTTGTGTGGTGATACAAGGAGCAAGTTTGCCAAGCCAACACAGTGGAGGAGAAATAGGGACTTTGTTACTGTAGGCAGCACTGGAGCATGATGATATGATTTAAAGTCATGGGGTTCTCTAATTTGTGGCTATAAACCATAGGAACATATGTAATATCGGTTGGAAAGGGCTACAGGAGGCCCCTAAATACCTCCCTAAACTGTAACTGGTGGCATAACATTAAGGTAAGAGAGAGTACCACATCATAATAGTGCACAGAGTGTGAAACTGAGCAAGGTAGCAGGGCTAGGCTTATTCCTTCTTTCCTCTCTCAATCTCTGGACAGTACCAAGTTAATAGCTAATATTTGTATGCAACACTGCTAAGGGTGGACTCTACTGTGTGCTGGGACTTAGAGAACTCTTGAAAGAAAAGACTGGAGAACAGAACCTGTGAAGTATTGTTCTCCTTTGTCCTTTTGTGAAGTGCTAGCCTTGGGCCTGAAATGTCCTGGATGGAAAAATTGCTTTGAATAACTCATGATGCTGCTGACTTCATGGAAGTGAAATCTCTGTGCAACACTGCTCTCCTTTCTCATTGCCTTTCAAGACAGAGCTTGGTGCAGATCCACGTGGTGCTTCTAGGAGGAGCAAACAAAGGGTGTCAGTAGTGTCCTGCAAGCTGATGCCTGGCCCACAGACCTCTCTAGTTAGGGGTGGAGTCTAGCTTTGGGAGCTTGGCCCCAGATTCCCTGTGAGACCCCTGGCAGATGTTTCCTCAGCAGTGAGAGTAGCTGCTCTGCTCCACAAAGCATAAGGTCCAGCCACCGTGTAGGGACCCACAGAGCTGTGGGCACTGCTTTGGAGGACACTGGTGCTCAGTGCTGCTGTCAGGCTGCCTGGAATCCAGGATGGAAGCAGGTTCTAGGGAATGCCACCCCATAGGCTCTGAGGAATAATCCTCTTCTGCTGTCTTGTGGTAGCACACTTAGGAGGAACCTCAGAGTCTTTCATCCTGTCCTGAAGCAACCACACAGCTGGCTTTGCGGGCAGAAGGGTGGGCTCAGTAGCCAGTTGCTTCTTCTCTGAGGTGATTGTAGCTCCAGTCTGATAGATACACAGCAGGGTGGATGGACAGGGAAAGTTTTGCTATCAAATTTCCATATCTTCCCTTTAGTCTTGACAACATTCTTCTATTACAGCTCTTACAAATCTCCCATACATCAACTTTAATTTAGCAATGCACAAGCCAGACATAGTTTGTCAGTTCTCTCCCCTGGAGCAGGGTTTGTTAGCCAGCAGTGCCAGAAGGGATGTGTGTGCCCTGGTGCCTTCCTCCCTTTGCCCCAGTCTCTGTTCTGCAGTGGGACTTGTCTGGACTGATAATACTCATACCAGTTACAGAAGCACTCTGCCCAGACTTGTCATTGCCTGGTAGTGAAGATTTTTTTTTGATCATCAGGCCTGGATCAGGATATGATCTTTCTCTTCCTTGTAAAGCAGCCATAGATCAGTTCAAACTGTTGAGATACTCCTTTAGGAAAGAAACAGCTTAGAATAATGAACTGACTCATGGCATTTGTGACTGCAATCCAGAAAGACTTTCCCCTATGTGCTTTACTCCTCCTTCCCCTGGAAGGAATGACAGTGAATGGGGTGGAAAGAGTGATATGATATGAATTTTGATTGTCTTCCACTCTGCAGAAGAATTACAGGCACCTATAAACATAGCAGGTGGCCACTGAAATGCAAACATTTCTCATGACCCATAGTTGCAGCATGGAGCTTGTTGCCCACGACACGTGAAGTTTAAAATACAAATGGGTATAAAAGGAATTGTGCAAATTCATAGACAATTTGCCTGTAAAAGTGACTATGTAGCATTTACAAGGCTGTGTGCAGAAGCCTTTAAGCCACGCACTGCTGAAAGCCAGGGAAGGTGTGTCAGAGGAGAGGTATTGCTGGAGGCTACTCTGCCTTTTCACACTTGCCCCTGAAGTTTCTCCTCCTTGTCACTGTCAGACAGTCCATGGTGGATGAAATGACCCAGGATTGTTATTCCAGAGTTGTTGAGCACTTACTCTTTCTTTGCCATGAGGTCTCTCCCACCCTGTCATTTTTGCCTTTTGCACAGACTTGTCTCATTGGCATCCCAGTCAGAGCCTGCTTGTGTGAGGCGTCGCCCTAATGAGTGCTGGAGCTCACAAGTTCCTTTTTCACACAAGCAGGGCAGCTGCTCCAGTGTGGGTGAGAGAGGAAAAGTAGATGCAAGTATCATGAGCAATAACAGTGTTTAAAAATAAAAGGCACAGCCGCTCAGTTGTGCAGACAGATCAGCTGCTTGGCTTTTTCACATGTGTGAGCTTCTTAGATGTGGCTGCCATTGTATTTTGCAGCTAGATACCTTCTCATTCCTTCTTAATTTGCTGAGCCCTTGTCTCCAGCATTTTGACTAAAAGAGTCTCCCAGTATGTTAAAGAGATAAATGCATGTTTTCTGGCTTCTTGAACAACTCTTACTCATTGCGGTGGAATTTAAAGTATATTATCCACCCCCTTTTCAGACCCTCTTTTTAAGGGGTTTGGATAGGGAACTCAAGAGTTCTGCTAACAGGGAGGTAACACTACTGTTTGACCAGTGTCTGAATGGGTGGCTTGTACAACACAGATCCCTCTCTCTGAGACCAGACAGGGATATGCTCTGTAACAGACACAGTCTTCCTTAAGGATTTGGGTCCAAAACGTGTAATTGACAAAGCTTGTTTTGCTGGAATGAACATTATGTCCAAACATGAACAGCTCTTAGTTTGTGGGCCTGATTGCTTTTGTGTTTCTCTACCTTCCCCCTCCTTCACCCACTATCCTCTCTGCTAATTGCTTTCCATCAGTTTTATCCAATACTTATTAGTAGACAGGAATATCATCAGCCATTCCTTAGATTTCTGTTGAAACGGCTCTTTCCGTGGCAGGAGATCCAGGCTCTGGTGTCCATTCTGTAAAACCTCAGGATGGAATTAGACTTCCCACATGGAAATCTGCTGCAGTTGGACATCTCTTGGCCAGGATTGTTAGGAGAAGGCCTCCTGACAGTGTTCAGTGCTGGCTTTTTTCCTCCCACCCAACTCTTCACACACACACACACAATGTTGCTGGGTTCCTATTCCAGTTCTATTTCTGATGCCCCAGCCCTCGCTCTGCCCCTGTCGCCTTAGCACAGGGCTTTGAGTGAGACTTTCAAACACACGCTGGGTCAGCTTCTTCACCTCCAACAGCAGGTGACACAGATGGCTGGGCTGATTTTTAAGGCCACACATATGCATTAGGCTGCCTTCGTGTGTTTCTGTGACTTCAGAAGCCTGTGTGCTCACAGGTCATAAAATATTACTCTCTGCACTACAGAAATGTGCTACTTAAAGCTCTTTAAGAGCTGTTGAATTCTGCTAGGGCTGCTTATATATATCATCTAAACTCTGTTCTCAAAGCATCACATTAGGATGTGGCTGTCCTCAAAAGCTGCATGCATGACCTTTCTGGCATGTGCAAAAGTGGTGCTATTGATTTTACCTTAGCTTTATTCCTTAGAAAGTCATGAGTTCATGTATTTATTCCTGTTTATTATTTGCAGTACCCAGCTATGTTACCTCATTACCTACCCCATTCTGTGATCAGCTCTTCCTTCTGGTAGGAAAGAAAATAAGCACATGCAGTGTGCATTACAAATCACTGTATGTTGTTGTATCTTGGTATTGACAGTGGAGCTGTTCTGCACTTCTGTGTCTTGTGAAAGCTCACTGAATAAATGTTTTATAGGATCCAGCCCAGTTCCCACTTAATGGGAAAAAATCTTATTGGTTTCAGTGGTATATGGATCAGTCTTCTAATCCCGTGAAGGAATGTAGTTATATTCTTCTGTGGATTTTAGCATGACTGTATGCTGAATGCCATAATGACTGCTGCAATATTAGCCTGCATATTTTCCATCGAGGTGTGAAATCATCTTGATGTTTGGAACTGCTCAGATATTTTTCTAACTCACTGCTTATCTCTGCATGGGAGCGGCGTGCTGTAATAGCTTTAGGACTGACTGAATATTGCATGCTACTGGACTGTGAGTTTTCCTTAATCCAGGGGATTCCTGCAGTCTTTTTGAAAACAAGAATAGGGAAAGGGGAGAAGGATGTGAGAAAGATTTTAAAAGGAATTTGTAATGAACCTTTGCAGACTAGCAGTTAGGTATTACAGGTCTGTTTCTGTGGTTTTCTGTATAAACTGACTGATGTCTTACTTTGAAGTCATGCTGTAGATCTCCATCATGTTTTTAATCTTAGAAGCATTATTGAAGCGTAGCTAAATGCTACCAAGAAATTTTCACTAACATATAATATGTGCCATCTCTGACAATATTTCAATATAATAGTTAAACATTTTTGGCAGGAGTGCTTCATTGACACAGCAATTTAGAAAAGCATTTAAAAATACTTTCTGTGTGCTATTAACACCTCCTGTATCAAGACTCAAAGTAAAATTCTGTGTGGTGGGCTTCCTTTCTTTATGCTGTCAGGTTGAACTTGCTGCACTGGATTCACCCTGAAGAGTTCATCAGAAATTGGCTGCTTTCTCTGCTTCTGCTTCTGGGCCTGTTGCTTTCATGCGATGCCAAAATAGTGACTCCACATACTAACGTCATGTTTTCTATAAAGAACAATCTTAATAAAACCAAGACGATGCAACTTCCCTTTCCTGTGGATATAGCTTTCCTTTTTCTGTCTGGGTAATTTTTGACCTTGTTGAGTTTTCCTTGGAACTGACAGCTCCCTCTACCAATATGCCATTTCAGCCAAACCACTTAGGAAATCATTTCCTTTCCATGGCAGAGTGGTTGCATGTCCCTGCAGGGTGGTGGAGGACACAAGCTGAGTATGCTGGCTGTCTTGTTTCAGTTCCTGTTTCAGAGGAACTTTTTGCTGTAATGTTGCATTTCTGCAGACCACTTGTCAGTCTTCTGGTATCCTTTTGTGTGGCAGTGGGAGAGCTAAATGCCACCGAGTTAGAGGGTTAAACATGTTGTGAGGATCAGCTGCAATGGCTGAATGGGGCAGCTGAAGACCATGGCTGAAAATTTGGTACCCTGAAGTTTTAGTGACCAAAACAATTGCTTTTCAGATCAGGACATACCTTTGACTTTTTCCTATGGTGACACAAAGTTCCTTTCATGGGCTCATCCTAGAGTACTGATGGCATTGGGACAAGAAGATGTATCAACAGTGTCTTCCCATGTCTGGCTGGCAAATGAGAGCTGCCCTTCCTTAAACAGCTCCTGATTTTTCTGGGTTTTCTTGCTCTGTGACCCATCTCCCTCTCTATGGCAATGAGCTGTAGAGCCCTGCCATCCATCCCCTGTGTGCATGTGGAAATAGCAGCTTCCAGGCCACCGATGGTGACAGCCTGGGGAGAATTGTCTTGGCACAAGGAGTGCAGAAGTGCTTCACTCGCATTTGGTGCCAGATGTCTACTTATTTCTGACTGCTGGAGCAATGCCAGCTCTGGGGTGGGTGTGGAAAAAGGGATTTGGGCAGTTAAATGCGGGAAGGGGAAGAGAGGTCAGGGCTGGCAGCTCCTCTGTGCCTCAGAGGATCTTCTTACATCAGAAGCTTTAAGGGACTGTCTTGCTGCAAGACCCATGGGCAGCCCTATGATCTGTCCCCAGACTCCTTCCTGACAAGTCTCCTTTTTAAATAGCTGTGTAAAATATATGAGAGTCTGGCCTCACACATGCTTGGGATGAACAGAGCCCAAAACATGCCATGGGAATCACGCTCATCCTGGGAAGTCTGGCCAGCAGCACAATTGAAGCAAGGCAGATATGGATCACAGGGTCAGGATAACGATTAGTCCTACCCTTCCCCCTAGTTGTAATTAGCTGTGGTGATGTCACCCTCTGTTCTGACTTCTCACTGGCATTAATTACAGATCTGCACATTTCCTGCCTTTCTCTTCTAATTGCTCTCTGGGAAACTCAGAGTTTACACCCTCTGTTCAGTGTCTGCCAGCAGCCTTCCACATGACATGCTCCAGGGACTAACCTCTGGAAATGGGCTTGTTTGGGATGCTTGCTCAGATACATTTCTGAATGTGAACATTTCTGGTTAGGAATAATCCCTCTGCTTCTCTTGTGCTTGGGTCCTTTCATCTCATTTCATTTTGGATTCAGTCCTGAGGAGCAAAAGGTGTTCAAACTCTGCAATGAAGTTAACCCTCCCTTTAAGAGAATTCTGTCCCTCACTAAATGACCCTGTTTCTATTGGAGATAAATTCTCTGCTGGTGAGACAGGGTTTGGGAAATCTGAACTGGTGTGGCTCTACATGCCTTGAGTAGCCTGGAATGTGTTCTGGTCCTGCAAGGACCCTACAGCCCTTGGGTTGGATTCCACATGCTTGAGGGGCTGTAGCTTGAACCCAACCAGTATTGGCTTGTGGCCTGTCAGCCATGGACTCTCACAAGCTCTATGTGGCCTCTAATCATTAGGGTCAAATGGAAAGAGTACTGTAGAGGGATGAGGGAAGGAGATGACAGTGATTGCACTAAGAGTTATCAGGGGAGAGAAGGATGAGCTGTTAAAAGCAAGTGAGATCCTGGGGGACAGGAATGTGTCAGCATGAACTGGCTGGATCCCCAGCAGTTTGGAGTGGGCAGTCCTGGGTAAGTGCTGATGCTCCAGGTCTGCTCTGAGCCAGGCTGGTGCTGAGAAGGAAAGCAGCCTGTCCCCATGGCAAGGTGCTCCTCTGAGTGTGTGGGTGAGCAGGGCTGCCTGCACCCCCAGGCAGGTTCCCCAGGCAGCCTCTGTGCTCTATGTGAAAGCTTATGTGCTGTAGAACCAAGGTTCTACTCTAATACTTACTTATTTAGAGAAGATCTTAAAAATTCAGTCCAGATCCTGTTCTGAAGCAGCTAAATCCAGAGCATCCATGCCCCTCATCTTACGCAGTTATTTATTTTCCTGGATTACTTTTCAGCCTTATGCCTTTTGCTCTGTACAGACCTCAGCAAGGTGGCCTTGTGGCTTCTTCAGTCAAGCATCTCCCAGTCAATCCTCCTTTTATTTTGGGTGCCACTCCCCTTTCAAGTGGGGTGCGTTTATGACAATAAACATCATCATTAACATGAGGGGGAACATATCCCATAATCAGGAACCTTCTGTTTAGAGAGAAGTGTTTATTATACACAACTTGTTACGGAGTGTCAATCAGCCAGGCTCCCTTTGTTACTCCATAATGCATCATTAATGATGGCTGCTGCTGTGCATTTAATTTCATTGCACACAAGGGCCTTGTCTCTGTCTCCTCACCCCCTTCCCCCTCTTTATAATCACCAGCACAGAAGAAATTAATAAATCAATCCAGGATGGGAGAGCTACAGACTTGCTATAGGCTATCTTTGGTGTCCTTGCTCTCACAGAGTTGTACCTTACTCATGGAGAGATCTTTAGGATGTCAGTGGAGTTGTTTTGGGATTACTACTTGCTCTGCATGTTGAGAAAGGGGCGTGGTGTTTGCCCACACAAATACATGGATAACTGGCCATGGAAGTATCTAATGAAAGTGATCTGTTGAGTCCTGGGGATGGATATGTCACATCCTTTTCAACTCTTCATTTCTGCCCCACCCTTCTGGATCTTTGAGCCCTGAGAACATGCTGAGGCTTTGCTGACTGACATCTTGCTCATTCAGTCCAACTCAATTAATTTTAAAAAGGAATATTCAGCTGCTCCAGGGCTTGTGAAAGGTAGATGGGAGAAACAAGCTCACTGGAGGCTATATATTCAATAAGAAATTCAGTGTCTACCCTGGAATTTTTTAGGAAACTACAAAGAGTTAAAAAAAAACAAACTGAAAAATCCCCACTTAACAGTGATAAGAGAAAATGCTAGTTGTAGTGTATTTTGTTTGTTAAATAAATCTAACTATGTGGTTTGGGACCCGCCTGTTGGAAGCCCTGAAGCTGATTTTCTCCTACTGTCAAAGTTTCCAGCCTTCATCTGCAGCTGAAATTCAGAATGCCAGTAATGGCACGGATAATTCTGCCTTCTGGCTGGAGCCTGCTAATTGGTTTTGGTTGATCTCCCTGTCTCATTTCTTTCCATTTGAGTATCTCTAGGGCTTTTTTTGAGCAAAGGGGGCCAAGTCCTGGTGTGAACTGTGGATACCAAACTCTCTGGTTTTTTGTACTTTCCCAGATTAGAAATTACTTGTACTGTGTCCTTTCTCACTCTTGTGGAAAATCCAGTCCTGTTTTATGGCCCCAAACTAGCTGCTTGGTGTCCATCTTGGCACCAGATCTTTCCTAGGTCCTTATGTGATGCTCCTGCTTACATATGGCACTTAGCTGCGCAGGACATTGGCAATTTTTTGTGTGGAAACATTGGTTTATGTGGTCATTTTTCATTAAAGCAAGGAGTGGCTTGTGTTGTGGATGAGAAACCCTCACAAATACTTCTTTCCACTCTCCTGGGTTTTTCCAAAGGAGCTCCACTCCTTATCCTGACATCTGTTCCACAGAAAGACCCCATCAGTCCTGAGGGGAAGGAGGAGCAATTGGAGGAGAAGGAAATTCAGTCAACTTTAGATGGGCTTCTTTAATTCCCTGTGCTCACATCCTTGGCTCCAGGCCACAGTGTTTTGGGATTTCCCTCTGGCAGGCAGCTCTGGCAGAGCGCTCCCGGCCGGGTTCCAGCTTGTTCTCCTTTGTCCCGCGCGCGCCCAGGCCTGGCCGAGGGCTCGGCTGCTGTCGGGGGGAATCTCTCGGGGTCTCTGTGGTCAGAAGGACCCCAAGAAACGTTAGAAAGTCTCTTTTCCCAGCCCAGCACTCAAAGGAGTCAGAGCTCTTCAGTTCTCTGGGTTGTTTATTGTATCTTATCTATAAAATTCTTTGTCCTGTCCTGCCGAGGTCCACTCAGCAAAACAGTCTGAGGCACTCCGCCTGCCCTCAGGGCTGTGTTATGTCTTTATACTAAAAACTACGTGTACAATATTTACCATAACTTTCCAATACCTATCATCTATGTTAGACAGTGAGCTTCTACTCAAAACCAATCTAAAAGTGCCAACATCACAGCAGATGATGGAGGCCGAGAAGAAGAAGGAGAAAGGCTGGACATGCCCAGATTCTTCCATCTTGCCCCCTGAACCCCCATTCTAAAAACCCCAAAATCTGCTTTTTCACCCTGTGATAAATTCACTATCATTCTACTTAAACTGTCGTGGCTTGCAGCTCTTCATCTAAGGTTGGTAACTTGCTCCAAGGGTCATAATCAAAACCACACAGGCATTTTGGGCTGTGTGCCAGGGTCTCTGAGCCCCCTGGCAGGGGTATTGGCTGCTCGGGACAGCCAGAGGGATGTCCTGGGTTCCGACAGGAATCCTCCTCCCCTGTCTGCAGGGCACCACCTCTCCCTGGGCACACAGCTTGGTGTCCTCTGGCTCACCCAAAGGAAAAGTTCACCTTGCTGCTCTTGGCCAGGTTCGGCCTCTCAGTCCAGAGCATCCTGCTCAGGAAGGCAAAGGGCATCAGTGAGGCTGTTTTGAACACCTGATAAGCAGAGCTGTAGCAAAAACCTTTGATCATTTTCCATCTGAGTGGAGTAACTCACAAGACTGCATTGCCCTGATTTTCCATGATAAAGGAAAAATAATGAGATTTGATGTTTCTTTTCTGGAACAGAGCACTTGAAGTTTTTGAAATGTTTTGTTTATTTTCTATTTGCTGTTCCTGTACCTAAGTACCTGAAATATTTTTAGATTTTTCCTCTTGTGGATCATTTCAGAGGTTTTATGTCCTTTGTTTCCACTCCAAAGGAAGTCAAATTTTAGAATGCTTCAATCTTGGCCATAGTGGATTTCTGTCTTCTGTACTGCTCTGTGGATTTATTTGATATTTTAAAAAACCCCACAGACTTCAGCACAGAAGAGGACAAATTTTACCTTTTTTTTTCCAATTTTTTTTCTAAGACCCATGGTCTCACTGGAAACATATTTCTGGAGTTGCTGTTTCCTCTTTAAGGTTACTTTCTCCCTCCACTCACCATTAATTCTAGGGGCCTCCAGTGACCCAATAAAGGAGCAAATGATCTTTTGGTGCTGGGCTATGAACCTGTTTTCCCATAATAAAAACAAACTACTTAGGTTAAGGGAGTCACCCTGCATTCATCATGGTGCTGAGGGATAGAGGGCCTCTTAATGTGATAATTTTTAGAGTTTATGCAAATTGACAGAGATGCTAAATGCACATTACTGAGAAGAAAGTGTGAAAATCTAGTGACCAGTCTCCTGGGAAAAAAAAAAAGGGAGAAAAGAAATTTGGTGCTTAAAATTTTATTGTGTTTTTTAGTTTGACCCTGTAGGCTGAATTCAGATTTCAATAAATCTTTATAGTAGAAAGAATTTACCTGCTAATAGTTTCTGCTCTTTTAGTGAAAGGTTCTTCAGAGAAGACTTTGCCACACAATAAATTGGTGCTGAATTCAATCTCTAGACAAACTGCATAAGAAGCTGAACTGTCTAGGTCTTTGTTATGGTAGGAGACTGAGCAAAAACTTGGTAAGGAATGAAACTCTCAACTTCATATTCTGAGTTCTTTGCTAAATTTTGTTCCTTTACATCCAGTGCATTTTCAGGCTTGCTTTATCTTGAAGATAAAACTATAACCCTTGATACCTCCCCCCTCATTCGTGTCCGGTGTAGAGCAAAGAATTAATTATGGAGACTTAAATCACTGCTTGAAGCCATAACAGCAGATCATCATTGTCCTTAAATGTCTCTGGCACAAGCTCACTGTCTCTGATTTTCATGTCTCACCAGTTGCTATTTTTACATGTTTTGTACGGAAGAGGCTGCACCAAATAAAGCTCTGTGTTGTAATAAGTGATTGAAGACCTTAAAATGGCTCCCACTCTGTTATGTGCCTTATAACCTGAATTCCCAGCTCAGCTTTTTCCCTGTGCCAGGAAATATCTGCTACCTTTGAAACTCCTCTCCAGAGATGTAAGATTAGCTTCATGCTGTCAGGAGCTGTCATTTCAGGCAATTAGAAATAGATCAGCTGACACCTGGTAGTTTTTGCAAATGCCTTTCTTTCCTTCAACTGCTTCATCTCTGTCTGGTTTTGAAGATTACGTGCAGGGTAACTCTTCCTTATTACCCACATGCACTCTTTGTTCCTGGCTGCTGTTCTCTGGCTGCCTTTTCAGTGTTGGTGAAGTTATTGGTAGCTCGTAATGCTGCTGTGAGGGAGCGTTGCTTTATTTGTAGTGTAAGAGGGGTGGAAGTGGCAAATTTCTTGTTCTTAGCTAACCCAGTGTGTGAAGAAGGAAATGGAGAAATTAGGAATTGTTACTGCTGAAGGCAGAGGCAAGTGAAAAAGGAGATTTTATTGCTGTAGAGCTCTGTCCTCTGCCAGGACTGGGAGGAAACATGCACTGGGAGCCAGAAAACTGCATCCACAGAGTGAAACTCTTTGCATGCCCTTGGGCTGCATCTTTCATTATGTGCCTGCCAGCCCTCTGCTCACACCATCCCAACCCACCTGTCTGCTCTTGTGCTCTCCCTGTGCAGCTGCTTCTGCTTTCATTTGTTTCTAGGTTAAATATTGCCACCTGAAATATGCAGTTCCCAGAGGAGACACAGTCAATGTTAGTGAAAGGCTAGGATCTGTTTCTTTGCATTTTGGCTTGAATTAGGAATATAAAATCAGTGTAAGAGAGTGAGGGGGAGGCTGAGCCATGACACTAGGAGGAGCACAGCTCTCTTTCGTGACCTTGCAGTGCCTCCAGAGGATCCTGTATGTATGTGAAATTATGAACTCTGGGACTTGGTTATGCTGCCAACTTCATTTTGATCTTCTCTCTCTGTCTCTGAGAGAGAGTGTTTTAACTGAGGCAGAGCTAGCAGGCAGTTAACCCCAGTGCTCCCCGGTGGAGATGTGCTACCCTGGATAATAACATCGTTTCTAGCAAACTCTTGTTTGAAAGTGGTCTCCTAGACAACTAAGTTTCTTGGCAGGGATCTGTTATCTCTGGGTGGAAGCTGAAAGAGAGCCTGCAAGGTAACCAAATGCCAGGCCCTGGCCTGTCTGCTATGTCAGACATCTTCAATAGCAGAGGCAGAGGAGGGTCTGCCCACATCCAGAAATAGCGAGGGAGTGAGGCTTTTGGCTCCCTGTGTGCACACAGATGGGGAGAAGATACAACGAGTGGTCTCAAGGGGCATGGTGTTCAAAACTTTGTTTTGTCACTATCTGTGAGCCCCTGAGGAGCCCTTTGGGGATGTCAGGCTCTGGGGCTCAGCAGCTGTGCCCCTGGAGCATCACAAGGGTGCTGGAAAAGGCCAGGGCTTGGACAGATGGAGTAACGGAGATTGGAGGCAGAGGAGCTTGGCCTTGTGCCAGGCTGTGGCGTGGGGTGGGCAGATCACAGAGAGGAGCTGGAGGGGTTCAGAGGAGGATAATCCCCAGGCAGCGAGGGAGGCTGCAGCTGTCGGTGTGAGAGCGTGGCACTGCAGGGGTTTGCTGCTGCTGGGCTCTGGGCATCAGCAGAGCTCTGGCGCTCCTGAGGGCTGCGTGAAGCTGGGTGCTGACAGGCTTGTCAGTGTCCCAGGGGATGTTGTGGGACATCAGCTGAAGGTGGAGGAGCCTGGAGGTGTGCAGAGCCCTGGACAGAGCCTCTCCTGGCGTGGTGTGGGGTTGTGAGAGCTGTGGCAGTAGTTGGAAGGGAAGGCAGGAGCTGGCTTTTGGACATGCTGCTGTTAGCTGCCTTAGAAAAATTGCTGAACTCAACTTGCTTTTCTGTCCCCCTTTGCACCAAGTCACAGCAGTGCCCTGTGTGAATGCTTCTTCCAGATGCCCCCATGGGGCAAGCACTGTGCTCTGGTGGGAATAATTAACTCACACTGAGCAGGGAAGCAAGCAGGGAGCCCAGCAGTAAAGCTGGTGGGGAAGTCAGGGCTCTCTGAGCTCCTGGAAACCTCTTTCCCTGGCAGAGGTGCCCAAACTGTGCTGCACTGCAGGACCTGGCAGGAAGTGGTGCCTGGAACAGAGCCTTTGTTCCCAGCTCACTGTGGTGTTTTTAACACCTCCAGTACAAGTGTACAGTGCTGCTGTTCTGCTTTGAGTCTGGAGGGAGATTGCCTGCATGCAAGAGCTCTGAAGGGATGTTAGAGATCCAGCAGAGTTTGTGATGTAAAAGTGGGCACTTAGAGCATCACAGCAAGACAGGGACCAGTGTAGGGAGAAGATGCACTGCACTCCTGCACTCCAGAGGAGGAAGCTCTCTGTACAGGGAAGAGTATAGCCTGTCCCTGCCATCCCTAGGGCTGCAGGCACATTCCTTTTCGGAGTGCTTTTCCCAGAATATCACTGTCCCAGGAACAATACATGGGACCCCTCTGCCCTTTTCCCCAGTGCCATCTTTCCATCTCCCTCCGTATATGAGACCCAGTGGGTTTTACTTTGCCATTTTTTTTACTCGATAAATTTGTAGAGAGAGCTGATGCCAGCCATCCAAAGGAAAGCTTAGGGGGAATAGCAGTGAGCTGGTTTGTGAAATTTGAGGCATTCAGAAGCTGAGTTTGACTCTAAAATTAAAAGCTAAAAGCTCTTGGTGTATTTTTATTTCCGTTCTGTTTTCTTCTACTTTTAAGTGAGACTCATCTCCTTTAGGGTATTTTTGGTTATTTGCAGCTGTGATGGATAAGAGTTGGTAATTTCTTTCCATAAATTTAAGCTGAGACTTTTGCCCTGCCTTAGGACTCCAGAAACTTGGATTTTCAGAAAAAGACAGAAGACGAGAATTGGCAATACGGCCAAATAACAAATATTGAACATTACTCAAGCACCTCCAGCACATCTTTGCCAAGTCCCTGAATTTGAATCCAATACAAATACTTACCTATGGCTCAGGATTTGGAGACTTAGGGACGAACAGCTCTGTAGGTGTTTGTTAGGTTGGTAGATGGAGGTGATGGATGAGAAGGGATCTTCTTGTGTGTCCTAGCCAAAAATGGTTTGTAACAAAACATAGCAGTTATTCTGTCCAGCTGGCAGGGGCTGCTGAGAGCTACTGTCTCAAAAGTGCAGACAGATCTCAGTTTTCCTCTCTCTGTTCAGTGGGAAGTCTGAGATGGGGCTCTGGCAGCAATTCTGTGCCAAAGCTGTTGAAGCCCAGCCCCAGTCCCACTTGTTCTCATGCTGCAAAACTTTGGATGTGCTGGAGCAGGCACATCAAATGGTTACAAAGGGTGTGATTAAGCCCTGGGAAAGAGCAAGCCGGCAGCTTGTTTTATGTTTCCTCCCCTGTGTTTGTATGAGTCACGGAGCTGGCGGCAGTCCTGCTTTCACCTCACAGAGAGCAGAAATAAGTGTGTAAGAGCCCCACACTAATTTGCTGAAAATAGCCAAAAGCCAGGCTCTTAAGATACCCAAAAGAGATTGCAGCTCCTCCATTTATTGATTCTTTTTCTCTCTGCTTCAAGTTAACAGCTTTTAAGAGACATAAAATGGGAAGAGCATCCATTCTGCCAGTGGTGTGATTGTCTGTCCCAGCCCTTGCCTCAATGGTGCGTGTGTGTGACCTTGAAGGGCAGACAGTGGGGTGGTGTGTGGAGACACACATTTGAAGCAATAGAGAAGAGGTAAAAAATATCTTCCCCTGTTACCCTGGAGGCTGCTGGCATGTCATGCCCCTGCCAGGGCAGCAGAGAGGCTGGCTCTCACCATCACACACCAACTCTGCCCTGAGCAGGCAGGGGCCAAGGGTGTTTACCCCCAAGCTGTGTTTGTGCAAGTCTCTAGGGCTGGACTTGCCCCTGCATTCTCCAGTGTAGGGGGCAAAATACCACCTGGGTGCCTTGCAATGATGCCAACTCAGAACCACATTTTTTGTTTCTCTTTTTAATCAAATGTGATGTTAAATTTTATGCTGTCATTAAAACTCCAGCTTCTGGAGCCAGTAGATGATGCTGTGAGAATTCCAGCTTTGTTTCTGAGCAGGGGAAGGAAGTCAGGAAGGCAGTCTGGCAGCTTGTAGCTTGGGGACAAGCAATGGACCTCGTGTTCCTTCCGTGTTTCCATGGGCTAAGTCCATGTTGCAAGTTTTGAGCACAAGGGTCGGCAGAGCAGATTCTGACCCTAGCTGACATGTTGGGAAAAGCAGGAGAAGTGCTTCAGCTTGCAAGGGATACAAGACTTGCGTGATGATCACAAATTCAGCTCAGCTCAGTTGAGCAGAAGGGGAAATAGATGAGAGAGGCTGCCCTCACTTCATCCACTGGTGTGGGGAATGCAGCTGTGGTTTGGGGCTCACTGAGCCAGGGCTGTTTGTGTGCTGAGCATCTCAAGCAGATAGGAGACTCAGACATCTCCCAGCATTCGTCCTTGGTGCAATCAAGCGATTGCTCTTTAGCAGTGCAGGCTCCCCCAAAGCCCAATTCCTGCATTTCCTCCCTGCTGTAAGCTCTCTTTGCTTCACTTGTTTCCACATTTGTTTCTTCTGTTACACAAGCTTTGGTCTCAGGCCTCTGAGATGAAGTACTCAGGGCTTTCAAAAGCATGACTCTGAATTAGTCTCTTGCCCCTCTCTGCTCCATGCCCAGCTCATCTGCCTTGGCAGAGTGAGGACCAAAGTTAAGGAGCTCTAGTGAGTGTTGCTGTTCAATGCTTAAAACCTGTGCATGTCTTCTGAACTGCCACAATTTTGCTTTAATCCCAGACCACATCCCATTGGATTCAACAAGTATTCCTCATGGAATCTGCAACTTTAATGGCCCTAGGAGGGCTCTGTTTGCCACTTCATTCACTTTTTCTGCTTCCTCTGCTGTTTTCCAAATGTGTTTTGTTGTCCCTGCTTACTGACTTCCCCACAGTGGAGAATTCCCTCCCATGATCCCTAAACTGGATCTCCACCCAACCCCCTTGCAGCAAATGCCCTGTCCCTCACACTGACTGCTGGGGCTGGGCCCTTTCCTTTTAACTGCAGTGGAATGGGAAAATAGGTGTGAAGATTTAGAATTATCCACTGACCTCCCTTTTACCAGACTCCAGATTGAATATGGGGTTGGGGGCAAGGGGGAAAGAACATGACAGGACATCTGCATCACTATCCAATACTTGGAAATCAATTCTAGGACTTGAAATAGGCTTGCTGGTGAGTTGCTTCTGGATATGCATGTCTGGAGCCAGCAAGAGAGGTATCCCAGCAATGTCTCCTATGACAGTGTCTGAGCAGTGTTCAGAGGCTGGGGAGAGTTCTGGGGCAGAGAAATACATTTGTTTCCTCCATTAAGGTTTCTCCTCCATTGAAGTTTTTGCTGGCCTACAGCTACAGTGTGGGTGTGACAATAGCTATTTAAATGCAGCTTCAGAAGTGTCCATAGCCCCCTGTGTGCTGCTGCTCTTGCTGGGCACGGTGCTGTAGTTCACACAGTGGCAGCGTTACCAACACAGCACTTGTGGTGGTAGTTTGCTATTTCTATAAACTCAAAGGGTGCTTGGGTTTGTTCCTTTGATGTTCCCTCATCTCAGACGTGTTCTGTGTTGCCAGGTGTCCTCAGCTATCTGTTGGAGCACGCACATTCAATTAATTAAACACATTAAATGCACCCACTTCCCACTCTGGATTTGTTCTTTCCCTGACCCATAACTCAGCCTGACACATAGACACTTTGATGGATCTTGTTCCTACAGGTGGAGTCATGCTGTAACCTCCTCCCTTTTCTGCAACAGATCACCCATAGAGGAGGGTCTGTATTTTAAATCTCTGGAAGTTACACTGACAAAATAGAAATGCACTTCCTTTGACTAAGAAGCTGTCTTTGTTTTCTTTTGTCTCTGCTATTTAGGTGCATTTTAAATCCATTTAGTTCAGAAATTTTATACCCTGGATTAAAACATGCAAACACGACTTTACAACACTGTTTTTATTGTTTTTTTCTTAATGCTTTCTGCTCGTCCCCCATTTCCAGATAGACTCTCTATTTATTGCCCTGAAACAGTTCCAAAATCCCAGCTCTGCTCTTCAATACATGGGTGTATGTGCATTCCTAGATGATCCCGTTTGCATTTTATTTTGAACGCTCCTAGATTACTTTTTTTGTATTCACTATGTTCTGAGGAGGAAAATAAACAAGGGAAACTGGTTAGTTAGATGTTTAATCTGAATCTCTGGAGGCTTCTGTCCTTAAACTGAAGTAGCTGCTTCCTCTGAACACAAGAACTGCTGCTGGGCAGCTCTGTGCTTGCTGAGAGTTTACTTGGTTTTTGATGAAGAAATAGAAAATCTAATTTTTGAACTAAATTTACCTGCAATGATTCATTCTCTTTTCATAACTTATCAAAATACATTAGCAATAAATTCTTGACAGTGCTTCTATAAACAGCAGTTGTTTTCCTTTGAAGCCGTGGTGCTCGCTGCCTGCTCAGTTGTGCTGCTGTGCAAAGTGGCATAAACACTCAAAGAGAAACGGCACAAAAGGAGCTGTGTACAGATGGCTTAGACAAAATGCTGGCCTTTTCCTTCAGTCGTCACAAGCTGGAAATTTGGCATTAAATAGGATTTGTAGGCAGGTTTGGTGTCTATCTTGTGGCTTATCCCCTCTTAAAGTCGCATCTCGCTCCCACCCCGAACATTGTCTGCTGCCAGTGGAAAGGATGGACAGAATGCGGTGTGGCGGCCTGGTTGCTGTCTCAAAGCTGTAATTGTGTCAGACAGGGTAAGCCCTGTGAGGTGATGGGGAGGCTGCGGTGTGTGTGTGTGCCCGTGCAGTGTCACAGGGCGGCGGGAGAGCGGTCCCGGCCGGGCGCGGCTGTGCTGTGCCGTGCCGTGCTGAGCTGTGCCGTGCCGTGCTGAGCTGTGCTGTGCCGTGCTGAGCTGTGCCGAGCTGTGCCGTGCGGTGCTGAGCTGTGCTGCGCTCTGTGCCGGTGCGCTCCTGCCATCTGCTGCCGGCACAGAGCGCCGCACGCTCCGCTCCTGATGCTGCTGCTGCTTCCCCGGCACCTCCTGCACGGAGGGACAATGAACATGGGAATGATTCCTGCCTTCCCGGTAAGGCGGCTGGGTAACTGCCGGTGAAGTTTAGAATTATCCCCCAAACCCAATCAAGTCAGGAAGGAAATCTGTTTGAAGCAAGATTTGTCAGGAAAATTAATGCACAAGCAGAGGTTTATGTCCAAAAAGGAGACGGAGTAGTCCTGTAACTTTATTCCAATAACGGGACATGGGGCATTCCCCTGGGGTGCCACTAATTTTTGGAGGATGCAGCCTCCTTTTTATCCTCATTTCCCTGCCTCATGTCCCTCTCTGTTTCCCCATTGGCTGAGGTACTTGAGAGGTACAGAATTCCCTAAGTGCCTATTACCTAAGACTGCTTTCTAATGTTTACTCCCCCGTTTCTTTTCCTTGTGTCAGTCAGTGGAACTCCTATGGAATTTATGGTTCTTCCCATTGCTTCTTTCATCTTTCAGTATCTGATTTTATTCATCAGCAGACCTACAGTTTGTTTGTAAAGACAAATCCCTCTCACTCCTTTCATCAATTAGTGGAATCCTTTCCATTGTTTCTTTTATCTCTCAATATCTAGCTTTATTTAGCAGCAGACCCACAGGTTTTTTTGTAAAGACAAATCCCTCATTCCTTTCAGATTTAAAGCCCAACATGGTGATTTAAAGAACCTGCAGCAAAGCAGAATGTCCTCAGCTTGGGAAAGCAGAGATGTTTTAGCAGCATTGTGATTTCATGAGCCATCTCTCTGGGAAGGGATAAAGTGCTGCTTCTTCCTCAACCACAGAGTTCTGTGCAATATTTCTTACTTAATTTCTGATTGCTCAGACTGTAATTTGGGCTGGAAGTTGTGTTTTAGCAACAAAAAATTTGCAGGGTCCTCCTAGTGGTGGCCCTGTCTATAGGCAGAGGAGGCCAGTGGCTGTTTGGGAACTGACACTTTTGTCCTCCTCTGGGCTCTGCCTGTGGGTAAGAGCTGGCTGATCCCTGAGCTTAACTAGGAAGTGCCCCAAACCTCATCAAGTTGAGAAGGAAATCTGAAAGGTCTTTTTACACTTCTCCTCCCTGTGGGTTGTTTGTGAGGCAAGGAGAGTAGGGCTGTTCAGGGGCCTCAGATCTTGGCCCAGCCCGTCACCCAAGGCAGGTGTCCCTGGGCACAAGTAGAACAATTCCAGCCAGAGCAGCAGCACAGCAACTTGGGGTGTGATTTGTGCTTTGGTGATGGTTGGCTTCAGCTACAAACCAGTGTTTTTCTGCCTCTGCCAGCCCCTTCCTAGGGTGCAGCCAGGAACAAACAAGCAGGATTGTGCTCAGATTTCTGCTGGCTATGAGCTGTACATCAGCTCTGTCTGACTTCAGGGACAAGCACCCTTGTTACAGGACCAGCTCACACCCTCGTATTCCTGCTTCTACCTCATGCAATTAATTCTGAAAACTGTTAGCAAATTTAGGAGGTCTGTAATCTTCTTTCTTTGTCTGTTAATCACAGTGTGGGGACCAGCTGTCAGTGGGAAACCAGCAAGCTCTGTGTTATTCATTGCTTTCTGTGTAGCAGGACTGTATTCAAACAATATCTGTCTCTGTTGTGCTGGGAAGTGTTTTCATGCAAGGGATAGCAAGCCTTGCAGGAGCTGAATATCCACATGGAAATTTTACAAAGTATTTTCACAGCAACATCTATAAAATACAGGTGAGATTACTGAATCCATTTGAAGGATCTGTATTTCTCCATGTACCTGCCTCTTCTAAACATGATTTCTTTATCATCATTTGTGAGCAAAGCTTTTTAGCGTTTTTCATGATTGTGTGTGCAAGGGAATTTGTAGGATTACAATTCCATATTATCACTGTATAAGACAATAGAGAAGGTGCTTTAATTTTTGAAAGAAACTCCAAATGCAGGTAGGAAAATTCTACCAGTATACTGTGGTTTCTCCTTAAGGCATTTTACTGGAGTTATATGAGGTTCTCTGTTAAATAGAGTGTAAACAAAGCATTTCTAGTTCTCACATTTTCAGGGGAAAGCTAAGTGAGCTAACTGAATTTTCTATTCTATTGAATTATATTTCTGTTGGATTTTGAGCAGTAGTTGCCTTTCCTCTGTCCTCCTTGCAAAAATGGCTGTGGAAATTAAGCTGGGATGACATTGTTGTGATTTCATGACCTGTCTTTTCATGTATATTTGGGCTGGGGATACTGCTTCCTAAAACATGGGGACATTGGTGAAAGGGATTCTGCTCACCTGAGCTTTCAGAGTCAGGAAGGTGAAGCAGCCCTAATAGATAAGATTTGAAGAATGAGCTTTGATTGTCATCAGCTTTCCATTACAAGAAGACTTTGAGATCCTACTTCATGAGGTTTTTTGTGTAGGTTTCTGACAGTTTCTGGACCTAAATCTTGCTCATGCCATTATTCTATTAGATTTTTAGAAGAGACGTTACTTTAGGACTCAGCTATTGGTGGGGACAGCTTCCTGGAACATACTTTGCAAATTTCATATTTGATCAGCAACAATTTTGCTTTCTCCTCCCTCCTTCACCTTGCAAAGTAGCTTTCATCCTGATGAGCCAAGAGATCACCAGGCCTTTCTTTAAATAAACGTGTGTGTGAGGCTTTATTTCATTCCAGGTAAGCACAAAAAGCCTTTGCAACAGATGTGGTTGTTCTCTTGGAATTTCTCCTGAGTGAGCAGAGTGGGTAAAACGGGATGGGAGTTCTGTGCAAAGGGCATTTCAAGCCCTGCTCCTGGTAACAGAGAATTGCTCCAAAAATGCAGCCCTCATCTCACTGCAAATGCCTCAGGGCATGGGCCAGTGCCAGCTCCACCAGCTCCTCCTTCCCACCAGCCAATCCACACCTTACACTGGAAGGAGGGTGGTTGCAATACCTGGATCTTTCAGGGCCACCTGGCAATGTGATTACTTACCTTGCCTTCTTCAGGGGACTGCATTTCACCTTTGCTGTCCAAAATGACAGTGGCGTTTTGCTGCATACCTTCACACCGGGTGGTCCAGGTTCTACCCTGTTGCTCTTGCCTTTCTCTTTTACCCTAATTATTCAGTTCCGTGCTTCCTGGCCACTGCTGTGCTGCAGGGATAAGAGATCCTTGGCAGCTGCTGGGGCTGTGGGCTTGGTGCTTGATGGAGATCAAATCCTCGCAGTGCTTCCTGCTGTGCTCTTTGACAGATGACAGTGCTCAGCTGCAAAAAAATGGCTGTAAAATCTGAGATTTTGGTTTGAAACTTCTGGTGGCTTTTGTGTGCTGTCAGATGTGACCTCTGCAAGATGAAGCTGGAGCAGGATGATAGGAGCAGTGGGACATGGACAGGCAAGCTTGGAGGATATAGGTTTTTCTCTGCCTGTCTCCCATGGAAAGCAAGGAGAAATGCTCTTGACATTTCCATTCACTTCAGGAGAGCTGCTCTGTTTTCTGCTAACAACAAATTTGGCCTGTATCAACTTCTGGTGATGTGAGTGAAGAGGAATTTTGCATGAATGTCAAAGCCAACCAGCGTACATCCAGCTGATGCTGCACATGGGGCTTTGGCAAAAGCATCTCCTCTAGGTGACTTGATCCAGCTCCACATGGCTTTGGGAATGTTCTCAGTGGTGGGTGGGAAGTTGGTTAATACTGCAGGAAAGCTTGCTCTTGGCTTCATGAGCTCAGACACAGCTGTATGGTTTAAACCTTTTTGATTTCAGCACTCTTTGACAAGGATCTGCATTCCCTGCCTTGTTTTGCTTGTCCAATGCATGCTCATGTGCAAGGACAGAGAAAAATTATATTGTGCTTCTGGCATTGGTTATTTCAGCCATATTTGGCCTGTCTTGTCTTCTCCCAGTGTTTGGATACCTGATTTGTCAAAGGGTCTGTACAGATGGAGTCCAGTGAATTCTAAGGGCTGGAGAGAAGATTCAGTTCATGTATTTTCTCCACTACATTCCTCAGAAAGGGTTCTGAAGACAGCTGCTTTCCTTCTGTACTCAGAGAACTCAGGATTTCCAGCACTCTTTTGGTGCTTGGCTGGTTTCCTGGAAACATCCTTCATTCCCTCTCTTTCTGACCTGTCCCATTGTATAAACCTAAATAGATTTTGCTATTGGTAGATTAAGAGAATGAAAGCATTGAAAGAGATGCCTTTCTGATCATGTCATCCAGGAACCAAGTTTGGTGGATTTTAAGGGAAAATCAAGGACATGAATTACAGCTGTGGTTATCCATCAGCTCCCTGATGGCTGTTAGTCACCATGTGTACTCCACATGTAAGCTTAGCTTTTCTGGATGATTTAGTGAAGAATTGTTGCGTCAAGGACAAATCTCCTGCTGCTCTGCAGCAAGGTAGAGCTGTTATTACAGAAAATGCAGGCCCTGAGGATGGGCAGTGTTAGCTCAGGCCCAGTTCATAAGGAATGGTGCTGTGATTTGTCTTGGCTGTGACTTATCTTTGTAGAAAACAGCTACTAAAGGAAAAGAAAGCAAGCTGATAATTTAGCAGCTGGGGAGAGAATTTGTGGTGTGTTGGATAGCTGTAAGCAGGAGTCTTGGCAGAACAGCTCAAAGTGCATTTACAGTGGAGGCTCCTATGTTATTTAGAGGATGTGAGGTTGTGGTGGCATTCCTGTGTGCACAGCCCACTGGCACCAGAACATAAAGTGGTGTGGCAACTGAGCCCTTTCAGGATGTTGCCAGACAGTAACTGAGAACACAAATCCATCCCAGAGGTGCCCAAAGTGCTTTTGCCACCTTGGAGTCAAGTTCTGCCTGGTATGTACTTGTGCCTCTGTGGCTGACTGGAGAGGAGAGTGTGTTCCCAGGTTTGGAAGGGAATGGCTTTGCTCATCAGTGGAGAACTGCCACGTGTTTGCTGTGAGAGGCACCTGGTGCTGACTCTTCAGATTGGGATGAGAGGATGAGGGAGGTGGGGACTTTGTTCCCATGTGCAGTCTCCAAAACCTTACCCTGTCCTACTTCCACAGTTCTTTTGCAGTGTCAGCAGCACCCCTTGTAAAGTGATGGGATTGGTGCTGGCTTTTACAAGGGGAACATCCTGAAGGTGAAATTAAATACTGGGGAGGAGGACTCCATTACATTGAGCAAACCTGCAGTGGAGTGGGGCTAATTTAGCAAGCAAGGCTGCTGAGGTATTTCCCAGAGGACTGTGAAGGCATTCACCCAGAAGTCACTTTTCACGTGAAGTCACCTTTTCATGCAGTGTTGACCATCTCATTTCACTTGAGTGTAGCAATACCAGGGCCCACACAATTGCAGATCAGGACAGTCAGCTAAACAAAGTTTAAATAAGTTGTCCTTTTCAATGTAGAAGAAAGATGACTGATGAAGCTGTGTAAGATCTTCAGTGATCCAAGGGAGGTGCCATGGTTAGGTGATTTTCTTCATTTCCTAGCAAGCTAGCAAAAGGAAGTCCTTTTGACTCGTGTGTTTTGTGAAACACGGTGCTGCAAGGCACTGACTATAACAAAAATATAGCTGATTTACAAAGCAATGAGAGACATTCCAGGCAGATAAGTCTGTCAGTGCTATTAAAGACAAATCTGCAAATACTGCCTCTGGGTTGGGAAATAGCAAAGCCAGAGAATGCTTGGAGATTGCAGAGGGAAAATTATTATGCTATACTTTCCTTGCTCTTAATGCTCTTCTGAAAGCCCTCAGCAGCAGTTGCCTGAGCCAGGGTGCCACAGTAGGTGGACATGTCATGCACCACTCTGAGGTTGTTGGGCTCTTGTGAGGATCTCAGTAACAGGGAGGAACTAGGAAAAACAAGGGCAGAACAGCCTCTCCTGCAAGCTGCGTGTTTGCACTCAAGATGCTCAACCTGGTTTGTGCCTACTACTGTTACCTTGTAATGAGATCCAAGAGAGGAATCCTGGTGAGTCTCCCCCAGAGTAACATCTTGCTGAATATTTAGCAGCGCTCCATAGGGGTGTGAGCAGAAATGGCCCATCTAGACCCTGTGTAGCCCTTGCCAAATGTGCACTCTCAGTCCCAGAGGGTGGAACTGTTAAAACAATCTGTCCCTTGGCATATTTTGTCTCTGGCATTGCAGTTCCAGGAGAGATGGCATCTTGTGCCATTTCCAAAGGGAATTTCATGTCTTATGCACATTTGAAAATATGGACACCATATGGACACAGTGTGCAGTGTTAACTGGGGTGTAGCAGCAACTTGTTCTTACAGCTATCCTCTCTGTCCCCTGTTCCTTCTGTTCTGCTTGTCAGCTGCTCTCAGACCTCATCACCCACATTTTTCAGACCCTAGAGCACCTGTTTGACTTGCACTTCATATTCCATGTAGACTTTCACCTTTCATCACTCCAGTTAGTTTGGCTAATGTGACTCTGGAAATAAGACTCTTCAATAAGCAGACTGGCGTGGTGGAAACCCAGCATCAGTTTGGAACAGACTCTCAAACCCTTCCTGCCCAGAGTAGAGGTGCACAACAATGCAGGGACTCTCTCTGAAAATGCTGGCTCCAGCTCTGGGAGCAATCTGGTCCTGCTGTTGTGGTCTCTGAGCCCTGACTGGTTTAGCCAAGCCGATCACTACAGAAACACTGCTGCTGGTTTTGGTGCCAGAGTGGGTTTAGATGTTTGTGACAGCACCATTCTTCACTGTACAGGCTCGCCCTTTTTCTCTTTTTTTTTCCTGCTTGCACCATGAAACACCCTTTTCCATTGCCAAACAGAATTTCAGCAAGGTGGGTGGCTTCCACCAGGACACATGAAAAATGGCAAAAAACTGGGACACCACTTTTGAGATTGTTTTTAAAGAAGACTTTGAAGAAAGAAACTGATTTCTTTTACGAGGGGGTGCTGTCTCCCTGCAGTGTGTTCTGTCACCACGTCACAAGATTTCTAAAAGGAGCAGAATCAGTAGGACACTGGTGTATCAGTCTGCAAGGAGCAGCTTCATTCGTTCACATCCCATATTTGACTGAGCTGGTATCACATGGCTCAGTCTCCCCACTCTTCTCCCACCCCCTGCCTGCTTCCGCCAACAGTCCTCTCAAAATGTGCTTTGTAACTGAAGACTCCCCTAAAGAGCTGACTCTTCCAGTTCTCCTGCGTAACAAAAACTTGTGCTGCTCATAAATAGAATTGCAATTACCAAGGGAAACAGAAGAATCTGCGCAGTCCAGATGCATCAGAGAGGCCTCTCGTCTTAAAGAAGCCTCTGAAATTCAGCACACACTGCTCAGGCATAGCTGGGAGACCTCTGCAGAAATCTTTCCTTTGAGCAGCCACTGTCTGATCATCCAGAAAGTCAGACTTCCTTAGGTCTTGGACTTACAGGATGGTAATGATTTCATGTAGAAGAAAAGAGGCATTCTCTAGGTTATGCATCTAAAAGGATGAACTTGTGAGGAAAAATCAAGAGCCTTGACTTTGCATGCTGCGTCCTGTGGAAGGATTAAGTAGTAGTAGAAAAGAGGGAGGCAGTAGGATATGTGAGTGGTCCATAGCTTTCCCTATAGAACAGATCACAAATATAGGGAATCTTCTATAAATCTTCTCCCTAGGCTGCCAGGGAACTCAAGGGAGGCATACACCATTTAGTGCCTGGCTTGGCTCCCAGAAGAATTCCTGTGGTAGGCTTCTTCTGTGTGCAAGGTTCTGCTGATTGTCCTCTGTGGAACCTTTCTCAGCCCCCCACTGCTCCTTTGACCTGTCTCAGGTTCCCATGCAACAGAAGCCTCCCTGAATTCAGTGACTGCCCTGAACATCACCCCATTCAGTTTGATGAGACCAAGTTGGACTAACAGAACAGCATCTTGCTTTGCCATGTTTCCTTTTGGTGGCAATGGTTGCACATCTAAAGCATCAGGAAGAAAGACTTCAAGAAGGAGCCCATAATTAGGAAATGCATATGTTAGAAATAAGTTTTTACATCATGTTTTTCTTGTGATCAGTTTTTTCAAAGACAAATCTGTGTGCTCCCACTTATTTACACAAAGCTAGTCATGAAATAGCAGTGGATCCCAGCACACACTGCAATGGTCATGAAATCTGTTCATCTGAAATTCTTTTGGTTGGAGAGCATCTTTGCATTGCAGTTTTTTTGTTTTCAGTGGGAAGAATAGTCTCTGTGTCATCTGCATCAGAGTCACAGTTCATTCAAGGATGTGTCCCAAATGTAGGTGTTACATAAAGTAAAATCTCTTTTCTCTGTTTTTATTCTCTTTGTATATTAGTGCTTGAAGTAGAAATAAATCCTTTTTCCCCTTACACTGAAGAAACAACAAAGGAACAATGTTCTGTTGGTGGAACTCACTTGCTCACCTGTCTTCTTCTGAATTCATGTTTAGTAAACCAACCAGCAGGCCTGGCCTACAGGTGGTGCTACTGATTCTTACAATCCTTGCCTTTCTCATGCTTGCAATCATACTTACCTGTTAGAATGCCAAATTTACTAGCTTGGGAAGATCTTAAATTAGTTACATATCTAGAAAAACAGAATCCTTTAAGGTGCTTTAGCAAGAAGAGGTAACCGTACACCAGTCCCTCACTTAGCTTTGCCAAACACCTTTTCAGTGTCACACAAGGTACTACTGCAAATGATGTGTCTTGCCTGGTAGCAGCGAGAGGCTTCTTATGTATCAGTGAACCTACTTGGATACCATGAGAGCTGGTCCTTCAGCTAAAATTTGTTTTGTGTGTTTGACCCTACAAATTCTGGTGTGGTCTTTACAGACAAGTCCACAGATCTATAAATTTCATTAGTTTTTCTGTAACCCCTATTGCCTCCTCCTCCCAGGTGGTCCTGGGACTGAGATGAAAAGAACAGAGCTCAAACTGCCCACTGATGCTATTAAGTACTTGGGTTGAGTACCAGTCTTGGTATTTTTCTTTGTATCTGCACTTACATGCTTGCTGAACTGGAGTGCCTACTTGTGTTGTACGTTCATGGGCTGCAGAAACTTGGGGTGAAAGCTTTGTGACAGGCTGGTGTGTGCCACACAGTGCTGGCTAATGGGACTCCTTGAAATCCCTTCACATTTCAAATAGATTTGTGAACAAGGGGGGCAGTTTGAAGACACTGCAAACCCCTAAAGCCTTAGGTAATCCTGAATTTGGCCAGCTCAACTATTTATAGAACACTCTATGCCTATTCTAAATATACTTTCCTCAAGGGGACCTTATCTCAGCTCCCTGCTCCACCACTTCAGTTGGATCAGCAATGCTGCTGTGATCATTTAGCAAAAATTCCTTCTCTTGTTCTGTGGCAGAGCTGCAGATGTTGCTGGTTTGGGACTTGAAGGCGAAATTCTGTGCCAAGCAGAGCTCAAGGGTTTGATTTAAACTGCAGCCAGGCAGGTAGAGAGATATTGATGACATGTTAGATCATTTCCTGTAACCATTTCTTTACTATTTTTCAATATTTCTCTTCTTCTGGTAGGTCCAGAGTTCTGGAGAGGGAAAACCAAGTGACTCATTGACAGTGTACAGAAGGCAGGGCTTGAGTCCCACTTGCTGCTGGTTAAATGGGGTTAGACTATCAACTCCATTGCCCCCATGTAAGGACAAAGGATCTCTTCAGGCCAAGGAAAGCAACCCCTCCAACAGCAGATTCTGAAGTGGAGAATCTCTTTCGAAATTCCTGATTTTCTTTTTTATAGTTGAAGGCTCTGGGATAGAAGTTCTGGTGCAAAGCACCCGCTGCAGAGCATTTTTCATCCCTTAAGTTTAAAAGGTTTGAACATTTTCCTCTGTCGGATAGTTACATTCTGTCTGCCTATCTCAGGAACATCTGCAGATTTGCATGGCAGATGCTGCAGAGCACTGTCCTGAGTGGGACATTGTGGCTGAGTGTAGAGGCAGGATGGGCCATCCAAACCCTTCATATCATGAATAGCTATGCTGCCCCACTGTAAGGGCCAGTAGTACATTAATCTTTGGGGGGGAAAATAATTGCTCCCTGTCCCTATGATGTGATTGATCCAGACTCTACTTCATGGACTCAGCTTCCAGCAGAGGTGTAAAGCACTAAGGCTGCTTGCACTGGTTCAAGGGCAGGATTCAGAGGCAGTGTGTCAGTGGTGTCTGCAGAAGTCACATCAATTGAGGTACCCATTAGAAAACCCCTTCTGGGTACAGCAAAAGAGTGACTGCTACTTATTTAGCCTCTGGGATGGAGAAGCCTGTGTAAGACTTTGCTGCTCCACAGATCAGGGTAACATAGCTCACTGTGTGTCTAAGCCTCAGAAAATGTTTTTGAGGTTGACAGAAGCTTTTCTTAGTTATTACCCTTTGAGGATGAACAGGGCAGCGTGTGGCAAGATCGCAGAATGGGATTAGCTCAGGATTTAGCAGGAAGAGTTTCTTAGCACTCCTTTAGAGCTATTTCCTTCTATTGCAGCCCCTGGAGCTGCACGAAATAGAAGGGTTTATGTCCTTGCCTGCCTGGCAGGAAAATCATCCCAACTCAATGCAGCAAAATGGACTGGGTCCAGTGCTCTTGGAAGGAATGAAACAGGTAAAGTGTTTTTAACAAGGAATTTCACATGGGGGCTTTCAGGTACACTGAATATTGCTCCAGGATGCATTCTGCCTCACACATAGGCTTCTTCCTCCAATATCCTTGGCTTTCCCAAGGAATCAGTGTCCACAGAGCTTTAGATTTTGCTCTGGTCATGGCTTACCTATAAGCATGCAGGTAGTGTTTCCTTGTTGCTGTCCTAGCAGGCAGGGAAGGACAGGTGAGTGTCTGAAAGCTCTGCTGTGCCACTGAGCCTGGTGCAGCCCTCAGTGCCCTGGGGTGCCGCTGCTGCTCTCTGCTAGGGTGACCCGCTCAGTGCAGGCAGTGTCTGTGATCCTACAGGGGTGCATTACCTCAGGAAAGGCTCTGCAGCCCCTGGGACCACGACAGCATGGGTACTCATACTGTAGTGCTGATCATTTGTGTTTCACATTCTTGATGTGTCTGCCTGTGATTTCTGGGCTCACAGAGTGACTGGCAGCTTTCTGGCTCGCTCTGTTATGCCTCTGGCTAGTTATTCCCACTGCTGTCTCTCTAAGGCTGCCTTCCTTTTAATGGAAGTGCCCATTTGACCATTCTTGATGTAAACAAACCATATTGCCTTTCAGAAGCTGGACTCAGAATGCATGCCAACAGAAACTAGTGCATTTGTACTTGTAAGGAATAAAATATATCCCTTTTGCAGTGCTCATAACAGCTTAAGCATCTCCATTCAGAGCCACTGGCCTTTGTTCCCTCATGGCTGAGGTGTGGCAGCTGAATTGAGGCTGGGAAGCCACCAAAAGCATTTAACCACAAGAGGAACACCAGCAGTGAATCAGCCCAGAAAGCAGGAGCAGACTGCAGAGCAGTTGAAGTGCAGAGCTCAATTTTAAGCCTAATTTGAACACTGAATGAGGTGCTAATATCTCAGCTTCTGTGTAGAGTCTCAGTCTGCTGTTCATTTTCTATGGACACAGTATAGTGGGGTGTATTTATAGAATTCCTGGTGAAAAGCTGGCTTTGTACAACTGGTACAGGCACTGCAGGGTGAATGTCGTGTCTGGTTTTGGTGTTGAAAGTAAAAATCTGTCTTCATCTCTGTGTTCTGGGGAGCTGATCAGATATTTTATGTCATTGCAGCTTGAAGAGCCAATTTCAGGGCTGGCTTCTCTAATTGCCTGATCATTTAACCTGCTGCATTCGCCCATAAGAGAAGGATGCATTTCTTTTGTTCATGTTGCCTTGTTTATCAGTAAATGTAAAGCAGATTGTAAAATCAGACCTGCTTGAACTAACATTTGTAGCTATTCATTCACTCATGAATAAACCAACTCCCTGCTGCTGGTCCAGATTTTTTCTATACCAGAGAGAAAATAAGAACAGCGAGTCAATTAAAATTCTCTTTTCTCTATGGGGTGTTGGTGAAACATTTGGATACTCTGGAAATGAATGTCAATATGGTGAAAAACTGGTTTAGAAGGTGTTAAAAAAGTTACATTTAGTTCTGGAAGTAGCTTTGCTGTGTTTCACCAGAGGCTGCTGCTTTTTTCCATTGCTTGAAATCCGATGTTCAGGATGGACTTCACACATTCCCAGGAATGCAGTGAAGACCCTGCCCTGAGTCAGGTGAGACCAAAGGTTGTCTGAGTGCTGGGACTGATTTATGTTTTTGCCACACCAAAAGTTATAGATACCTCTGGTTGCCTTCTTTTTCTGCTGGGCATGGGATGGGTTTTAATCCTGGTTAGATCCTGGATCAGTTTTTTTAAAGGACTTGTCTTCTGTCTTTTTCAGGCATGGTTCAGAAACTCGACCAGAAGCTGCCTGTAGCCAACGAGTACCTGCTGCTGTCGGGTGGCGTGCGGGAAGGTGTGGTGGACATTGACCTCGATGAGCTGAATGTTTATGCCCGGGGCACAGACTATGACATGGACTTCACGCTGCTGGTGCCCGCGCTGAAGCTGCACGACCGCAACCAGCCGGTGACGCTGGACATGCGCCACTCGGCCCTGTGCCACTCCTGGCTCAGCCTTCGCCTCTTTGACGAGGGAACCATCAGCAAGTGGAAGGACTGCTGCACAATCGTGGACCATATCAATGGAGCCACCAATTACTTCTTCTCCCCAACAAAAGTTGCAGACTGGTTCTATGAGTCCATTAGCATCGTGCTGTCTGAGATCCAGAAGAAGCCCCAGCGAGGGATGCCAAAGGTGGAGAAGGTAGAAAAGAATGGGACTATCATATCCATTATTTTGGGAGTGGGCAGCAGCCGCATGCTGTATGACATTGTCCCTGTGGTGTCCTTCAAAGGCTGGCCAGCTGTGGCACAGAGCTGGCTGATGGAGAACCACTTCTGGGACGGGAAGATCACGGAGGAGGAAGTCATAAGTGGGTTTTACTTAGTGCCTGCATGTTCCTACAAGGGGAAGAAGGACAATGAATGGAGGCTGTCATTTGCCAGGAGTGAAGTGCAGCTGAAAAAGTGCATCTCCAGCAGCCTCATGCAAGCCTACCAGGCCTGCAAAGCCATCATCATCAAACTGCTGTCCCGCCCCAAAGCCATTAGTCCATATCACCTGCGCAGCATGATGCTGTGGGCTTGTGACAGGCTGCCAGCCAGCTACCTGGCCCAGGAGGATTACGCAGCCCATTTCCTCCTGGGGCTCATCGATGATCTCCAGCACTGCTTGGTCAACAAGATGTGCCCTAACTACTTCATCCCGCAGTGCAACATGCTGGAGCACCTGTCCGAGGACACGGTGATGCTGCACGCGCGGAAGCTGTCCTCGGTGCGCTCCGACCCCGCCGAGCACCTCCGGACTGCCATCGAGCACGTCAAGGCAGCCAACAGGCTCACCCTGGAGCTGCAGCGGCGGGGCAGCACCACCAGCATCCCCTCCCCGCAGTCCGACGGAGGGGACCCCAACCAGCCCGACGACCGGTTAGCCAAAAAGCTGCAGCAGCTAGTGACTGAGAACCCCGGCAAGTCCATCTCCGTCTTCATCAACCCAGATGATGTCACAAGGCCCCACTTCAGAATTGATGATAAATTTTTCTGAGCTTTCGTCAATGTTTCTTGGGATTTTTATTTGTTTTGTTTTTTAAAACTCTTGCAGTGCGCAGGTTTTTTAATTTGGTTTTCCTTGATGACTTAGTCTCTTGGTTTTTACATATCCAGCATAGATTGGATCTGTTGAGAACAATCTGAACAAATTATAAATCCTGTTTCTGCAGCACAGTGCAGATTTTGGAACAGTATATTACTATTTCATATGCTGCTTTTTTTTTCTTTTTCACCCACCCTGCCCATTGTCTGTGAGTAGTTTCTAAAGGAGGACATGCATCGTAAACACAAGCCACAGTGTAATGTAGGAGTTTTTTCAAGCTTCCATAATTTATGTACATTGTTGGGCTGGGAGAAAGAACAACTCCCCTTCCGTTGCTTCAGAAATTCACTTCTTTTTCCATGAGCTTCCATCACCCTAAAGAAATGAGGAGAGGCTGGGTTGGAAAGCACTCCTGGTAATCTGACGAGGCCAAATCTACTGGGCTGAAGCTCAGTTCATCTGTTCTTCACATTTCTGATACAGGGGAGAAAGCTGACTTTACAGATGATGATGCAGCTTTTTGGGGAAAGAGTTGTTTCTGTTTTGATCTACTTTTTGAATGTAATTGTTCATTAATTGGACCTTGTACAGTCCAGAGGGTTGTTTCTGCTGCTTTTCCATGCGGAATAAGGTTATGGAATGTTAGTTTTAGTGTGTGTAATTATTCAAAGCCTTATTTAAATTCTATTAAAGAACATACCATTTTAAATGTAATTGCACTAATGAAATCTCTGCCATTACCTCAGTCCCACTGTTTGTGTTTCTTTCATGAATTAGCATCTGTTGTTAGGTCTCAATATTGCTGATTGCTTGAGACCCCTCTGGTCTCATGGTTTCAGGTGATTTCTTGATTGTCTTTTGTAAAAGACTTGTAAAAGACTTCCTTGTTAGCCCGGCTATGTGTGAGCAGTCAGAGTTTTGCATTGGCATATTTCTTTGGATGCGTATTGTGTGTTGCAGTGCATATTGCATTAATATGTATTGCATGTTGTTGAAACAGGTTTACCATTAGATAAGGATGTAATGCTAAAGCAGTGGTATGTGCAAAGTGAATCAGCCAGACCTCCAGCAAAGGAGCTACCTTGCTTCTCTAATGCATGTATTAGGCCTGATCCTTTCTGGCAGTTACCATTCCCTGGACTCCTGAGAACTTTCTGACTCACCCTGGGACATGGGAGATCTTACTCTGGTCTCATGTTTGCAAGAGTTGTGTTTGTGTGTAAACTTGTGGTGCAACAGTAGCCTTGAAAAACACATACACTTTTCTTCTGTGTGTAGAGTAAGATGTATGGTAACAAGGGTTAGTCTGAGCCAAAAATAATCCAAGAGTTCAAGGATAGAGTGACTTATTGTGGCTGGCTGGCCAGTGACTGATATTTAGGCCTTAAATCAGCAATTTGGGCTTACTGATTATCCCAGAGATGCTGTTCTGATCCAAACTTGATGCATGTGTTAAAATGTGGTTATTAGAGCAGGTTGAAGTATTTTTAAAATATTTGACAGACAAATGAGGTGCATATCTAGTAAATTCTAACTGATAAAAATTGTGTATGAAAAATGTGTCACTTTTTCAGTCCAGCCTTTGTGGTACAGAAACCAGGCTGATGGAGCAGCACACCAACAGCTTTGGCAACTACTTTATTAGATGGCAGGGAGGTTCCAATACCTGATCTAGTGCCCAAGTCATGTCTTAAAACTTTAGCTCCTCCATCTCTTGGGCATAATTGAAAACTTCACCCCATTGCTATAGCCAAGATGTTCACATTTACCTGAATTTACTGGTACACACTTACAAGAAGCTCTCAGAAGTTGCTGGCCTGATGGAGTGGATGAGGATTTAACCTTAAAGCACAATTGGCTCTTGATCATGAGCCCTGTGCAGCTGCAGTTTGGTCCTGGGAAGGACATGGATTGGCTTCAGCAGAAGCAGAGCTGGGTCCTACCCATGTGGCCATTGCCAAAGATGAGTTTCCATATAAACCTGCGAAACCTGCCTGGGGGAGGCAGGAGAAACAACGGGGAATCCTCTCCAGAAATGCGTGGAAAATGCAGATTTGTTGAAATGGTTTCTTCCCCAGCCTCTGGGACTTCTGTTTGTTGAAAGAAGAGTCTGGGCTGCAGGATGAAGTTCCCATCACTACATGAGAAACCTGCTCAGCACAAAGCAGCAGTAGCCTGGCAGGCAGAGTACTCTCCAGGAGACCCATTGTCTGTGCCAGTGCTCCTGAGATATGCAGAAACACAGCCTTCCTCATGCCAGTTCAATGTCCTGCTGACCAGCAGTTTGACTAGCCCATGTCAAGCTCTGGTGTGTGCTCCTTTTTTTGGTTTTAATTAAAAAAACGTTTTGAAAAGTATCCACCTTGTTCTTCCTGCATTCTGTGTGTTGGAGTTTGTTGTTGTTGTTGGGTTTTTTGGTTGTTTGTTTTTTTTTTTTTTTCCTTGTGGGGGAATGGAGGCTTGACTTTTTACTGGACTGAAAAACAGTTTTCCAGGTAGGTTTGTGAGAATGTTATATCCTCCAACTGGACCATCTGTCTTCCCAGGAGACAGAATCCTAATCTGCAGTATGTTTGTATCTGTCTAGTATTTGCTCCTCTCCACATACTATAGTTAATTTAATGAAGCAAGCTGCCAGCCCAGAGGTGACAAGTGTTTTGTATATTAGAGAATACAAAAGACTATTTTCTTCCTTTTCTCTTGCCCCCTTTTGCCTTTGAGTATATGCTGGCACAGACTTGTGAAGTGCAGAAGTCTCTGTGTGGGATTTCAAAGTAGTCAGTGGGTTTAGATACCAATGACCTTTTACTCTTTACTTCTCTCTGCAAGTTTCAAGGAAATCATGGTGCTTTTCCTGTTAGGGAGTTCTTGAAAGTCATTCACACATGCATTTTAGAGCACTCAGCCCCATGGGGTTAGAGACTTGGCCAATCTGACAAACACTGAAATAAGAAGGAATTTGCTTTAAACTAGCAATGTAGGCATCTTCCCTGCTGATGTCAAGAGGAGACAAGTCAGTGCTGTGAGCCAGTGTCTCCACAGGAGCTTCACTTCTGCACCCACTGCTATGGCAGGTAAGAGTTCTTTTCTTTATTTTCCTTTTGCCCATTAGCCACCTTTCTACTGATTTCTCCCTGTCCTGAGCGATGTTGCAAAAGGACTGGGACAGGCTGGCAGCATGTAGGATGGATCCCTTGTGAGTCTGTGAGTTAATGACTCCTACAGTGTTAAAAGGGAGGGAGTCCCAGCCAAGAGGGTCTGGCTTGGAGGCATCAGAAAGGTGGGGAGGAAGGAAAAGTGCCCTTCAGAGGCTCCTCTTCCTCCTCCCAGTGTGATCCTCCTTGGGCATCTTGGCTCTGGTCCTTCTCTTGGAACATGCTTTTGCCTTTGCTATTTCCATAAGGTTTCTCTCCAGCAGGACAGTGGGAGAAGCAGCTAATTTGACTGGTTCCAGTTGTTGTAAGTTCTGGGAGATGCTGAAAAAGCTGTCACTTCTTCAGAAGGACACCTGAGCTGCTGCAGAGGTGACAGAACTACCAGCTAATGGGAGTTACTCTCTGCTGTGTTGGGAGAACTCATTTGAAGGCAGAAGGGAACAAGAGACCAAGAGCTTTGTGTCAGCCTGCAGTCTCTGCTCCTTCAGGCAGGTTGTGTGAAGCCTCAGTCACTCTTGTCTGGCTGTGATAAATTGGTTTCTGCACATATTCCAATACTTTAGCCCAGAGAAGTGTTGGTGCTCTAACCAGAAAACTACAACTGGGCATCAGAGTCACTCTTTGCAGCAAAATACCAGCAGGACTTTAACCATGCACTGCCCAAAATAGAAGCCTCTGAAAGAGCTGGTTTTTACTAGTGTGTTTTCTCTGTTGTCATTGTGACAAATAGCACTAATTTTGATCTAGATTCTTGGACTTTCCCTGGTTGCCTTGTTCCAGTGGAGAGCAGCCTTCTTTTGGCAGTGTGTGGTTCTGTGCTGGACACCTGAGCTCTGTACCGCTCCAGTGCTTGGTCTCCCCATGGAGGGCTGTAAAACAGACTTGTGTCTGTCAAAAATCGACTGAAACAGGCATTGAAAGGTGGCAGTCACAATAAATTCCATTGGGAGACTTAAAAATATACTTAAAACAAAACATGTGTACTTTGCTGGATAAAAGCTGACTGTGGTCAGACCAAAGATAAGCAGACATTTATCATATTTTCTTAACCCATGCATAATACAAGTGGCCATGCACAATGCAATGTGGTAGAGGGGAAGGAAGATAGATTTGCTAATTATTATTTCTGATAAAAATTTTTTTAAAGGTATGCATAGTCCATGCATAGAATTGCTTAAAAACATCCATCTGTCCCTTTTTATGGGTTCAGTGCTGGATGCATTTTGCCACTTTGTCTTGTATTAAAGTGAGCATGTTTGAAAGGTTGCTGGGCAGCTGAGGGTAATAATGTTCACATTCTCCTGGCATTGCTCAGTGATTAGAAGTATTCAGCAGGCAAATAGCTCGTTCAACTTCAGCAAGTACATCATCTCCCTCCTGCCAGCCTTGCTTGGGGTGAGCTAATGGACTTTTAACATTATTCAGCTTAGAGAGCACTGTCTCTAATAGCTCCTGATTAAGCTCTCCAGAAAGGCAAATAGCCATCATGGGGCAAAGGCTAAACCAGGGGAGGGGGGGAAAAGAACACCCTGGTCAAGGGACTCTTGCTGACATGTTTTGGTTTTAGGGACATTCAGCATTATATTTAGCACATTTTGGCTTTTGAGAACTGTCAAGTGAATCCAAATTTATTTCCTCTGAATGCTTTTAGAACAGTGATAAAATAGCCCTCACTCCCTTCTCCTCCCCTTTTGCCATTTATAATCTATTATTTTAGGACTGCTCTGAGGAACTATTGTGTTTTCCTATTATCATTGTCCCTGGCTCAGCACTGTGCTTCCAGGCTGAATGTAGGCTTTTGGGGGTTATTTTTATCTTGCTGGCCTTCTGTGGTAGAGGAACACACTCTCATTCAGTCTCCAGACAGCCTGATTCACCAGGCAGAGATGTGGGTGCATATCGGGGGCATCAGGCTCTCTTCAAACTGACTCAGCCCTGTCTTTCCCTCAGTTTTTGTGTGTTAGGAATATCAGTATGACAGACATGACCGAGGTCTTGCTAAGCGCACAGAAGACATGGTGCGTGATTCTGAAGTCAAGCAAGCTCCAGTGCAAAGGGAAAACTGAGCCCAAAAAGCCACTTTTCTCCTTGATTCTCAACTCATCTGACTCCTTTGTTTTAGCTTTATTTTGGGAAGGTGGAGAGAGATGAGCTGCTTTTGTCCACTTCAGTGGGTACAAATCACAGCTGTGGCGAGGACGTCAGGCACTTCACTCATTAATGGCTTTGTCTCCAGGTCTCTATTGCTTATGCCCTGCCATGACATTGACAGGATGGGAGAGAGTTTTATGATTTGTTCAGCACTGCGCAAAGAAAGGAATGGGCATTTTTCATGAAGGGCTGCTGACCCATTGTGTCCTTCCCCCTGTGTGCCAAGGCTTACGCACACAGTTTATTAATTGCCACTTTTGTGGGCTGCAGCTGATCACAGAGGGAATGCCAAGGTGTTTCTGTGCAAACCAGTCTCCAACCTTCAGCATCCCTTGCCGGGTAAGTCTGCTCCTGACTGAAGTCTGTGCTCTCAGAGCAGACTTTGGTTGTGTTTGAAGGGCACAGGCTGGGTCTGTGTACACTGAGGATGATGGCAGGCCAGGTTCCCTACAGCTGACACATGAAGAGATAACTCCACTTGTCTCATCTGAAAGAACACAGAAAAGACAATCCTTCCTGCAGGGAGGCCACTGCAAAGTCTAACCTTTCTAGCACCATGACATTTGCAGTGACACCAGGAGCAGTCTCCATGGTTTGTGCCACTGTAGAGGCACCCTTGTGTCTCAGAGCTTTGTGTGTCATGTACAGCCACAGCTGCTGGGGCTCTTCTGCCTTCTGCCAGCGTGAGGGATGGAATCCAGAACTGTCTCTGGTGGCTTTCATGTTTAGGCTCCAGAGCTCATCTGGTCCACCTCCAGACCAACACTTTTTAACACCCTGTAACAGGCAAAAGAGCTGTAATGATAAAAATCAAAGCTGAAACCTTCATTGAGCTTCTCCAAGAGGTTTCCTCTATTTGCTAACGGTTCTGCCTGATCTTGCTTGAGGTGCACAGTGCTCCTCAGTGCTCTAATTCATTAGATTATTTTGTTAATCAGTGGTGGCAAAACCGGGATTGGAAAGTGTTGTACTTAACCCCTGGACTGCTGTGGGTACATCCAGATGTTATCTTGTGGAATTCTTGAGCCAGTTGCACTAACATCATCTCTGCTAATGGATGGAACAATGGTGGGAAGTCATTACAGAAGGTTTCTAGGAAAGCCACAAGCCCACCAGGTAAAGGAGATTCTAGAAATGGAACTCAGCTGTTCTGGGTCCCACCAGCCCATTGGGACTAAGTCCACCAAGGCTTGTGTTACTGGGTTAGTAGCACAAAACCAGTTCCTCAGTTGTTCTTTCCCCAAGGCATGGCTCTTTTCACAAAAAAACCCACTGAAGGTAGAATGTCAAACCCAGTGCAGCAGGAGGTGTGGAAAGAAATATATCTTAACTGTTTCCTCTGGTCTCTTTTGCCACTGCACCCAGCCTGCCCCATTCTTCTCTCCATCTTTAAATAAACTCTCCAGAGGTGTTCTGCTATGCAGTAATGAACTCTAATGAAATAAAATTAAATTAAATGCTGCTGAGTGGAGCTGCATAAATGCCTTGTCATATTTTGTTATAATCACCTACTGTGACTCCATCGTCTGTGTCATCTGTCTCTCCAGCTTACTCATGGAGCAGCACACACCATGGTGACTGGGCAGAAAAGGAAAGAAATGCAAGTTCATGTGAGTTGGAGTAAATAATTCAGAGGCACTGGTTGTTGTTCTGATACACAGAGCTGCCCAAGCTGCCAGGGCACTCAGGTACAGCACGCACAGAAATCACGCTTTCCCAAGGAAAAGCCAAATATGGAGGAAACTGAGCAAAGCCTCCAGCCTGTGACTTCCAGCTCATTGAGCAGGTGGAAACTCAGCAGTGTGGCTGTGTGGAGGGGTGGAGTGAGGCTGCAGGGTGTGGGAGCAGTACCTGCACACTGGCACCTGTGATTGCAGCACTGTGCTTCACTGTGAAACTCATTGAATACAGTCAGTGCTTCAGTTTGAAAGCCATTTCTGAATAATGGCTCAAGAGAAAGAGGGTGGGGGAAAAAAACCCCAAAACACCTAAGAAGCAGTACATTGTACACAGCCCTTCCACAGAGCAGGGGCAAGAGTGAAAAGGAGCTTCACATGGTCAGTTTTAATGTTGTGGTAGGCTTGGATTTCCTGCCAGCTGTCAATTTTACATGCAGTACTTCAGCAAATGTCCACATTTGCCAACCTGAATTCAGGTTGTAGAGATGGGGCATCAGGACAGGATAGCAACATAAATTAATGAATGTGTTTGTAAAATAATCTCATATGCATAACTCACTTTTAGTACGTGATTTTCAGTCTAGTCACAGAGAGGCTGTGTTGGTTTGCACTTCTGCAACCCCTGAAATTCCTTTGCAGTCAGTTAGAGACAGGATTTTCTGTTAAATATATATAGTACTGCTCCAGGTTCATTTAAAGAGAGTGATAATATATCATTGCTCCCAGTAGGGACATAGCTGCCTCATAGCTTATGTCTGCTGTCAGGCATTAAAGCTGGGCTTGAATGGTGCCAATCGATAGTGGAACAGCAGCAGCTGAAACTGTTAAGTGCAGCTTTAATGTTCCTTATGCAAACCCTGCCTCCCACCAGAGAGTACACCTGCTCTAACAGGCAAAGAAGCAGGACTGACTCCTCTATTTCCTAAATAATGCCCAGAGTTTTCCCTATTTTTTGTAGTTTGTGTATCTTATGGGGGAGAAAAAAAGAGAGTTTCTGAATGTGCAGAAGGTAGTAGCAGCCAAAATTAAGAAAAGAGCATCTCTTTTTTGGGACAAATGTCTGTTGTTCACACACTCAAGGACAGATGAGCTATCCTGGGCTATCTCCAAGAAGCCTATCAGGACAGAGTTCACTGGGTTCTGCCCCCTCTGCTTAGTGCCCTGCAGTTTCTGTCTTGATTCTGACCAAAGCAGGCTCATATCCCTGACTCAGCTCCAGGCAGAGCTGGTGCATGGCTGTCACACCCTCCTGTGCAGCCCCTGAGCCCCCACACTGCACCAGCATTGCAGTGCCCAGCCCTCAGCCTGGAGCTGCCCCTGACTGCCCCTGGAGCCAGACCCCGCTGCTTACACTAGCTCAGCTGGAGCTGCATGCCCTCAGCAGTGGCTGGGCCTGCAGTGTCCTCATGCTGAAATCCAGTTCATCCACTCTGAACACACAGGTGACACGTGGAGGGAGACCAATGTTTTGACAGGCAGGCCCCGAGGGTTTGGGATCACCATTTTATTCCATCTGTAAGCTGGAGCAATTGCAGTACTGACCTCCTTCTCCCTCTGTCACACACAGCAAAGTAGATTAGAAGGAGAAAAAATTCCCTCAAGAAATAAGTTTTCTTATTTCTTTCTGCAGGGCAGCCCTGACCCTTGTGGCACACCTGGCCATGGCTGTGCCTGGCGAGGTTCATCCTTCCCAGCTGGAGCTGGTCCCAGCACGGGGAACTGACTGCTCAGCAAGGCTGGGCACAGGTGAGGGGCATTAGCAGCCATTAGAAGGGTTATAAAGAGGGAATGAGGGGCATTGGGAGAGGTCTCTGTGCTCTGGAGGTGACTGGCTGGGGGCTGCACTCAGAGGAAGGTCAGCAATGGATGGAGAAGTGAGTGAACTTTTTTTGTCGTATTGGTATGAATCTGTGCACGGTGTAAAAAGCAGCTCTGTGTCCTGAGTCTGGCCCCTGAGCTTCAGGCAGACCCTGTGGTCATAAAGGAAATAGATCTTGAGCTGTGAAATAGTGGAAAAAGTAGACTGTCATTTTGGTGGAAGTATGTGCTTGCCTTTCCTACTTCTCCATTTCCTCTTATCTAGAGATTACAGCAAAGTTGTGAGCTGAGTGAGATGGAAGGCCAGGGTTTGTTTTTGAGTGCCAGGAGCTGGGGTGCCCAGAGAGCCTGAGGCAATGCTCTGGGAATTTGAAGTAGCAACTGTCCTGTTGCCTGCTCTTTCCCTAGGAAAGGATCAAGGAAGCAAAACAAGAAGTTACTGTGGCTGCCTTCTAGATGTGCTCTCTGGAGGAGTCTGCTTTGGGGAGAGCTGGGCAGGAGAGAGTTGTTTGCTCTTGAGGGCCAGAAGCTTTGGAAAGCCTGCTGGGTTTGAGCTGGCTGGAGCTGTTGGTCCCTGTGTGGTACCACTGCCCAACCTGCAGACTTCCCTGGTGGGGAATTGCGTGGCCAGACTGGAAAGAAAGAAAGGGCACATCCTGGCACACAGTCAGCTTTCACCAGTGAGTTGGACATTAGCAGGTGCTTACAGGTGGTTGTAAATCCTTGTGAGGTGCCATGGACAGAAGGTGAAGTGTTCCCTTGGCTTATGCTTCCAACTGAAGGTGCATTCTTTGGCAGGGCAGTTGAGGGAGGCTGCAAAGTGTTTGGTCCATGTGCTTTGTGTTTGTACTCCAGGGCTCAGCCAGGTCAGTTTGGATGCAGGTGTGTCTGTGAGCTCTGTTTCTGCTCAGATGGGTGTTGGGGAGAGGAGCTGTTTGCCTTGCAGGGTGCCTGCTGTGAAGCCCAGAGTTTGCTCAGCTGAGCCCTAAGATCTCTTGATCAAGTGAATTCAGTAGCTTGGTTATTTCCTTACTTGAGGAGTGTGCTGCCTGCAGGTTGGCCTAGGATTACCCTGCCTGAAATGCCTGCAGGAATGACTTCACTGACCAGTGTGAAGTGTGAGATGCCTCAGCAGAGCACAGGTGTAAGTTATAATGGCAATGCACAAGAGTCCCGGGCTGTATTATCACAGCCCTTACTCACTCCTTGAAGTCTTCAGATTTTTAAAACCAGAAACTGTGCAATGCAGACTGATTTTGGATTGTATTTTAAAGGCTGTGATTCCTCACCATGCTAAACTGCCTCATTTCTCTACCCTTCTTAAAGAAAGAAAACAATGACTTGGGAAAGCAAAGTCCTTTTCTGGAGAAGTGTTGTTTAGACCACAATTCCTATCCTGTTATTACAGCTCTCCTTGCCTTTGAGCACAGCTAAGGGGCCTGGTTATATTCGCTATTTCAGCTGGTTCTAGACATGGAGATGAGAGCAGCTGCTGTCTCATTTCTTAGTGAAACCCTCATGGGACTTACTTTGAGGGTGTGGAGCCAAGGGACAGCTTCCCTATGAGTGACTTGTTAAAAATGCAAACAAAACTCCAAAGAAGCAAATCCACCAAGTGCTGGAGAGGGTCATTCTGCTGGCTCTGAAGAATTTCAGGCAGGTGTCTCAGCCAGGTGGTAGGTTCGTTGTTGTGCTTCTCTGCATAGCCTGAGTAGTACATCAGTGGAAATGGGCAGAAATCAGAGTTCTCAATTTCAGAGTTGTAATCATAGAGTGTGAGAAAAAAAGCCACCACCTTCTTTTGCCTCTACTCTCCCTCCTGTGATGCTCCAACCACTGCCTTTACCTACCATTTTCCACTACAGGTGGTAGAATGGGAGTTTCTCTTTTCTGTATTCCAACCTCTGGTTGATTGTGAAAACCAAATGGGAAGGGTGCTTCTTTATCTACTTTTGTTTTACCTGGTGGCTGTAAGTGCATCATGAACACTGTCACCAAAAGTGTGCTCCCTTCTTGGTGTCTGACTCAGCCAGTTGCTGTTCTGTTTCCTATCCCTGATGCTTAGTGAATGAGGGTTGTTGATTTCTGTGTGGAGATGAGCTAAATCAGCAGTGATTCTCTAGATCTGGTGCATTTTTGTAATTGCTGGAGGATGTGGTTATCTTGGGATGATATCCTTATCATCCCTCACAGGAGATAAGGTTGTTTCATGCAGCCATTTTTATTCTTGAAATGATAGCACCCTTTTACCTTTGAGATTTTTAACAATGCAGGGAGATAGTATTGCATGACCTTGCTTTTGGCAGTGAGGATGAACTGAAGGCAGCCTGCAATGTTTTCATTTGTTCTCAGCTCAACTTCTTCCTTTCCAGACCTTTTTTCCTATTTGCCCTTGTAATTTGAGATAAGATGGACACACACAGTTATGCAGCATCAGAAATGTAATCTAGACATCTCTTCCATGAAGCACGTTTCTAATGTGCCCTTCAAACACAAGTCAGATGCCTACAGTCTATTTTCTGTGAGCTGCTTGGAAAAATCTGTGCTGCAGCTATTGAGGGATACATGTCTGAGGGACACCTGGAGGTGTCTGATGTTCTCACAAAAACTGCACAATACTTCACAGAAAAGCAGCTTTGCTCAAGGACAGCTTTATCCCCTTCCTAAAAGGAGATCAAACTCTTCATAGGAGGGCAGGCAGGGGCCACTAGGGACTTTGATAAGGTGATGAAAGCCTCTAAGTGTTTCATGTTTTGAGCAGAACAGGAGTTCAGGCTGTGCAGATCATCAGAAGAGATTTTAAAATACCCTCTCATGCTGTCTGTGAACAATGGAGGACTAGGTGAAAGATCAGGTTTGCTTTCTGTCTTTGTGCCCAATCCAGGCCATTTTGTTACTGAACAAAAGCCCTGCTTGCTGTGTGATGAGAGCTAAGCAAGTTCAGATTCCCAAAGCTGGATCTTTTATTCAGAACATCACTGAGGTCTTGCCTTCTGTTCCAGATTGAGAAACTTGTAGAACCATGGAGAGGAAAGTCGTAGCTGAGGGGAAGCCAGACTGGGGTGAGCAATTACATGCTGGGAAAAGCAAGAATTTTTGACAATTGTGATTTTGAAGTGCTCCAAGTATAAGACAATTCTTATTTCCAGGACTTGTCCCTATCCTCAAGATCTCCCTCTTGGGAGGTTTCATGGCTGCCTACAAGCACATCTCTTATTTGGCAAGGCTAAGGCCAAGGAAATGGGAAGCCTGGAGGAGGATTGAGGGAAGTATCCAGACCAAAAAAAGGTATATGGGTTGAGAACTTGAGGCTTTATTAAAAACCCAAAGGTGTAGGTTCTGAAGCCTGTAAATACAGAGTGAGTTGTTCAGATAAGTGATTGCTCTGAAGATTCTGGTTGTGATGGCTCTGTGAGTTCTTGGAAACACAAGTTATGCAAATACTACTGCATTTGATTGAAATTGTGATTATGTTCCTTAGGTTTCCCCTCTGCACAAGTATCTAGGGTGTCTGAATCCTTTAAGTGGTGAAAATGAGATGTAATGCTCTGGAATGCTCTGGCTGAGTGGTCAGTGAAATCCTGTGTTGTGAGGCCCAGTAATGCTGGGTTATCCAGATTAGACACTGCATCTGATTATCCTGCTGATAATCCTGCCCTCAGTAATTTAATCAGGATGGGGATTGCAAGGCCAGGATCAGGCAGAAATGATGGGTGATTGCCCCCTTGTACATCTGTAGCAGTTGGAACTCCTTGTTTGTGGCAATATCTGTAATGCATTTAAATAAATGAATGTGTGTGGTTGTGCTCTGCTGTCACTGGTATTGCAATGGGAGTCTCCTGGTGTTCATCACAGTTTGTGAGAAGTTGGTTATCAAGCAGTTTGGGGGCTACAGAGATTCCTGCATTGCTTTCTTTTAATTCTCACAAAGTGCTCGTGTGAGGGAGCTGTTATGTGATGCCAGCTTTAAACGATTTGGGATGGTAAAGAGAGTGACCCAGCCCAGTGAGAGGAGCAGATGGTTTCAGCTGAGGCAGGACTCCTTGCCCACTGCCACAGGAGAGCTGGGTGAAGTGATCCATGTCCTGATCCCATCTCTGGCAAAGGCTCTCCCACTGTGGGGTGGGAAAGAAGCTGCCTGGACACGTGTTGGTAGTAGCGCCTAAAGGGGGGGCTGTGTGCTTATAACTGAATTTGGGCAAAAGGCAGGGATTTAATTCCTGACACCTGGAGCACTAGGTCCAACAGAGGAGCTGGTACCCAGTTTATTTAGCTCCCCAAACCAGAAATGAATTATTGTGAGAGCCACCTAAACATGTGCACGTGGGAATAAGAACTGCTAAATGGAAAATGAAGAGGCACCTTTTGCCATGTACTGAATGAACCTGGCTCCAGAAGCTAAGCAGAGTGTTACTCAGGGATAATTGTGCCTTAGCATTTGGGATAATGGGTGTGCTTGGAGCAGCTCCATGCACAGCTGAGTGCCACAATCTACACCGGGCTTTTACCGCCGTGCCTATATGCGATTTATCGGAAAGGCGTTTGCGAAATGCCAATATCCATTTACACTGCTCGCAGAGGTATCAGCCCTGTATCATCCTGCGCAGCCCCGCGGCATCTCGGGCACTGTTGATGCCGAGCCTGATGCTCGCTGGTGCGGAGCGGCCGCCGGTACCGGGAATTCCCCAGCCCGCCGGGAGAGGGCGGCGGCGCCCGGGGGGAGCCCGGGGGGAGCGGGGCCGGCAGCCCGGGGGAGCGCGGGGGATCCGGGGAGCGGGGCACGGCGGGCGGGATGCCCGGCCCGGAGCGGGGCACGGCGGGCGGGATGCCCGGCCCGGTGCGGGGCAGGGAGCAGGATGCCCGCCCCGGAGTGGGGCACGGTGGGATGGATGCCCGGCCGGGAGCGGGGTCCCAGGGGGAGCGGGATGCCCGGCCGGGAGCGGGGCACGGCGGGAGGGATCCCCTGCCCTCAGCGGTGGCCCGGGGGGGCAGGATGCGCGGCCCGGAGCGGGGCACGGCGGGCGGGATGCCCGGCCGGGAGAGGGATGCCCGGCCCGGAGCGGGGCAGCCGCGGCACCAGAGCGCTCTGCTGTGCCTGGAAACTCTGCATTGGTGGAAAGCGCACGGGGAGGAGGAGTTGGGGGGGGGGGAAAAAAACCAAAGAGGAGAAAATGGGTGCTGCGGGAAGGGAAGGGATAGCAGGTGGCAGCGGGCACGGAGAGGAGCTTTGCCTTGTGTGGCAAGCGCGGCTCGTGTCTGTGTGCAGCTGCCGGGATCGCAGCGCTCGGGGCTCGTAGGAGGCCCGCACCGGGAGCGGGGGCAAAGCTTGGCTGGGGCTCGCAGCCGGGGATCTGCTGGGGAGAGCCTGCACACGGGCCCGGGAGCTCCGGTTCAGCATCACTCCTATCCGAGCTGGCACATTAGGGTGAAGCTCTGACCCCTGCACTGAGGATGCTATTTTTTTTGCTGACATACTCATGATGTGGGAAATCTTCAGGATCAAGCATGGTTTCCAGTAAATGTTTTTAGTTTGGAGCCCTTTGACGGTGCTTTCTTGATCTGACAGGAAAATGTCTTCCTCAGGAAAACAATTCCATTGCTTTTCTGCTTTTCCCACTTGCTGGCTTTTTTTTTTTTTTCTTTTCCCTGCTCCCCCGACTTGGCTGCACATCCCATCACTTGGTGTTTCTAGGGCTCTCAGCCTTGACAATGCATCTTCCTATTTCCTTGCTGTCAGTCCTCTTGTTTGCTGCAGTTGATCTCTCCCATCTTGAATCTCTTGTCTTCTCCACTGCAATGTGGCACTTGTTGATTCCCAGTGCTTTTTCACTCTAACCTGGGCTTCTGCTCCTGTTACTTGGAGGGTCTCAGACTGTATTGCCATGCTGAGTGTGCTGAACTTTTTCAGTTTTGCCACCTTGCTGACTAAATAGTTTTCCTTCTCTAGCTTTCTTGTTGGCATAGGATTCAGTCACAACTGGCTTCCTGCCACCTTGAGTCAGTCCAAACCTTCCTCCTCTGCCTTCATTTCTTTTTCTGACCAAAATCTCTTCTACATTTAAAAAGAAATGCAAGATGATATGATCTTCTTTCTTGTCCTTGTCTCTTGGATGTGAGCACCAGCACCTTCTCCCGTCTTCCAGACTCCCTACATCTATTCCTATCCATGCTGTTATTCTTTCCCTTCAGCCCACCCTCTCTTCTGGCAGCTCTTCCTTAAAAAAAACAAACTTGCTATTCAAGCCCCCACATGTTTCTCTAAATACTGCACCTTGACTTGCAAAGTGCTTCCATCAGCCAGCCCTTCTTTCCTCTCATGTCCTTACTCTTGTCACTTGGCATGTTACTCCTTTGTTCTTCCCTTCTCTCCCTGGACTGTTATCCACAAAGTTCCTCGGGGGATGCTGTTTTTCCCTTTGGCCTTTTCCAATCTAAATTTGTTCAAGTGTCCTATATCACTCTGTCCTTGGGCTCTTTCTCTCCTCCCTTTACATCTTATTTGACTGACCTAATCCAAGCAGTAAATTGCCTTTGTGGCTGCCTTGTCCCCTCTCCTTAGTTGGAGACAGGAGGAGAGAGGAAGATCTGGAAGATCTCTGTGCAGATCCAGGTATTTGCTTCAATCAGAGCTCTCCAGTGTCCCCTCACCTTCAGCCCATTCCTGCTTTTCCAGTGACAACTGGAAGGCCCTCAATGTGCATGTCACTTAACTTGAATATGGCACTGGCTTCTCAGGTCACAGCTATTTTAATGCATGCTTCTCCCACACCACACAGATCTTCACTGGCACCTTTTTCTTTTACTGACACAGTTTTGCCTTCTTGGTGAGAGTGATCCCAGGCTTCTTCTGTCTATGCTGAGTGTTGATTTCAAGGTGATCCCTTCCCTAGCCCAGAAGAAATATCTGGTGGAGTTGGTGCTCTACAAACCTGACCCCTAATGCAGCAAATGCTGTAAACGTGCCCAGGGGATTGCTGGGCTTTTTTCCTCACCATTTAGTATCTGTGCAGCTGGTCCTCTGACAAAGAGAGGAATGTCCTCTTAGCACTGTTTGCTGAAGCGGCTGCTTGCTTCTGATATTTAAGTTTTAAAGGGTAACCACTTTGACTAAGAAAGAGAAATACACTTTTTGCTCATCAGTCAGCTGAGAAATGCTGGGCAGAAAAGGATAATTATGTGCAGTAGAAAATTACATTCTGGGAAAGGGCAATAGTGATGCTGCTTTGACCCTCCTGGAGCTAAAGGAGATCAGCTTTGGGCATGGCTGGGATGGGCAGGACTGTGCTCCTGGGAGCCCTCTTAGCTGGCTAAGCTGTTATGGCCAGCTCTGGTCTGCATGGCAGGTGTGTGTAGCACGGACAGCTAAAAACTTCTGCTATTCCGGGGCTTCCTGGCCACAGCAGGGCAAGGGTGGAAGATGGGAAGAGAAACAGGAGCCTTTCTGATCTCACCTAGGTGTTGAGTGCTTTCAGAACTTGGTTCTTGAAAATGCCTCTCAAACCCAGCTTGGACATCCCTCTTTGATGGGAAAATCATCCTCTCACACCTGACATGTGTTAAGCTCTGTAGAATAAAGGAAGACTCTTCCCAGGAGTGTGTGGCTCTTCCAACTCAGGGCTGCACTTGCTGCAGTCTATTTGAACATCTAACAGGCAGCAGGTTACAAATGCTGCCCATGATCTCAGTCTTGCTTCATCATTGCTGAAAGGCCTGCAACAGAGCAGAGATGGGGAACAGCTGTAGAGTGAACAAAATTGAAGTAACTTGCTGGCTGCACTGAGTGCAATTCCAGATTCTTTCTTGAGTCTCCACTATTTTCTACATTTGTATTTAACTGTTACTTTGGAAATGCTGCTGCAATGTCTAGAAAGAGGAGAGTTGTACTCACTTGCTGAGCTCCTTTGAAGCAGCCATGCTTTGCAAGGCTTGGGTTAAAGGCATGAGGTTTGGTTGTGCAGAGGGGTGAGGCAGCTGAACCCCCCAGTGAAGAGCTTCACTCCTAAGGACTCTTCTTGCCATTCTCTCAGGTGGCAGGGAGTTCAGTTAGGATTGCCCTCTGCCTTTGTCATTTTCCCTTCTTCACTTGTCTTTGCCTTTTTGATTGTGCATCTCGCTTTTATTTGAATTTCATTTCTCACTATTTGTCATGACACGGGCCAAGAGGAGTTTAAGCTCTGAACTGGCCCAGCCAAAAGGCTGTCAGTGGTGCTGGTATCAAACAGTGCTTATCTGTCTCTTGTATTTGAATAAACTGAGTTTCAGCATGAAATATCACAGACATCCAAGTCCCTGAGGCATGGAAAAGCTGCACTATGAATACACTGATGATAATAGTCCTGGCTCTGCGGGTTTTATTGCATTTGTTATTTTCTAACATTCTGGAAAACATAGCATTAAAATGAACAGAGTAAACACAGGCAAATGGAAGATGTTGGAGCTGGATAGGAGATGACTCTCTGTGCTCAAGGCTCTGTTGTCCCCTACATCAGGGTCACTGGAGCAGTCTGGTACATGCTTAGGGTTTTGGGATTGTCAGCTGGCATTGAATAGCCATCTTTGGGGGTGTCTCAGGACTGTGGTGTCTGAGGGCAGAGATCCTTGTTCTATAAATGGCTCTTATGGGGTAGGAATAAGGCAAAGAAATTGCTTTCTGGGCCTTGGCAGAGGTCAGCTTGCTGCGATTTCTTGAAATAGCAGATAAAGAATGTGACTGCTACTCAGCTGATGGTGGTAGAATAGTGATGAGCTAATAGATTTTTTTTTTTTTAGTTGTAGGAAATAGACATAGACAAATAGGATTTTAAGGTGAATAGTCTATTGTCTGCAGGCATTCAAGCACCTGGCTCTTAGCAGGGCTGAGCTGACAGCAGGGAGCTCTTTCCTGCCTCTGCCCTGTAAAGATTTTTAACCTGCATAAATTCCAAATGCAAGTAATTACCTTTTCCAATCAAGTCAAAAAGGGACTAGAGCTTAAGGAGCTCCATTCAGCGGCTAATTTTCACGTTTTATCTACTTACATGAAATTCTTAAGCTTTTATAATGGTATAACAACCTGACTTCAGACACCTTCCTCCCTGTCCCCATCTGGTTGAGGATCTGACAAAGTTATTTACTATACTGAGTAACCAGAAACCTGCAGTGGGGCTCAGAAGGTCAGAGAGTTAGCCCTGAAAACACAAGGCATTTTGCTGCAAGGACTGAGAACAACATCTACCTTCTATAGGTTTTGCTGAGCTTGGGGTGCTCAATATCTCACAGAAAACTAAAATTGGGAGTTGAGCTGTCTACCATTAAAATCAACACCAATACTCTCGTTAGTGTAAATGGTTATATACAGATGTTTATGAAGAATAGTAGCAGAAGAAAGCTGGTGCTCAGAAGGAGCTTCCTGAGTCAATAACAGGATGGTTCCCCATCTAGGATTGTCTTCCACAGTAATTTTTGACTTTGTTACAAATAATTGCAAAACCTCTCCCTTGTTTTGGTACTTTTGGGACATTAGTGTTTTTCCTTTATTAATAAAATGCTGACTGATTAATCTCAAGAATATTTAATCAATAATTTTATGTAATTAAACTCTGAGCTAGCTGAAAGGTTGTGGTTTTGGTCTTTGTTTCACACATCAGCTTCTAATGCACTTCTTCTAGCAACTACTTGGGTGATGTAAGGAGGTGACATCAGATGATGATGTAGTAATAATTTGTGTTTTGTTCATAATCAGAAGTTATGTACATGATGTACATCATTCTCGGGATGTAAAAATGCTTTTTATATTTTACTCTACCTATATTATCAAAGAGTTATGGTCTCTGTTTACTCCTCTTTCCCTCCCCACTGTGTTCTTTGCTTTCTCAGTAGTGTTAGAGGTCCTTCCTGCTGCTGCTGTGTCATGGCCTATTTTCTTGGAACCTGCTGCTCTGGCTTGTGCTTATCTGAGCCCAGCTCATGGCACGTGGACATCTTCTGAGCATGGTGTGGTACAGAGCTGATTTCTTTTTCTGTCCTTAAGGAATCTGCTCTGCTGGCTAATGATGGTAGCTAGCTAACAATGCCCATTGGTAGCTTTGGATAGATGCTTCAGAGGTCAAAAAAGGACTTTCAGAAGCACTTAGCTGATTCTTGCTTGCCATTGCAGCTGGCTTTGAGGTCAGACCCACTCTGAATGTCAAAGTTTGTAGGTACTTCTCTCTCTTGGCCAGAGCTCAGGGTAGTTCCTTTTTGATTGAGCTGTCCATTTCCTTTAAGAAACATCGTCTTTAAACCTTGTGTAGGAGAAGTGATATTCTGTTGCCTGCAGTGAGAGCAGCTCTGTCTGGCTGGGAATTCTTACTTCGGTGCTGAAGTTGGTTTATGGGCAGTATGGAAACAGGCTGAAACATTGGTACCTCAATTTGCACTCTCTTGAAATGAAAGCAGAGCTGACTTGTGGCTGCTTTTGTGCAGAGCTTGCTATAGAAGCTAGTGGGTCACCTGGCCCTTGAGACTGTGCCTTTTTGCCTTTGTTTCCATTTTGGATGGTCATCCCCAGGAACTGGCACTGGGCAGGTGACATCCCCTCAGTGGCAATCTGCTCCCTCCTGGCACTTCCAGCCCCATGCAGAAGTAGCCCATGGCAGCATGTGTGGCTATCTGCACACTCTGAAGGCTGGCTGGTGTCTCTGCCCCTGGGAATGGAGGTTCCCTCTTAGAGAAGGAGGCTCTGTGCCAGGGCAGCAGATGGGCAGGAGCAGCAGCAGCTGGGACACCATGCATGATCATCATGTGGACTTACAATCTGCAGCAATGCCAAAATGGCCACTTGTCCTTATCCTGTCTGTGGTCAGGGCTGTTTCTAAGGCAGCAGCTTATGGAAAGGTGCAAGGGCAGGCAGTGAGCATCCACCATCAAGGTGGGGAGCAGCAGGCTCCTCGAGGCCTGAAGGGCCAGGAAACATTTCTATTTCTTTCTGGAGCAGCCAAGCTGAGCCCTTGCTGTTCCCTCTCACCTGTACAGGCTGAGCTCTTTGTGAACCTTGCCTCCAGCAGTAGGACCTTAAATGTCCTGCCACCCCTGGGAACAGCTCCCTGCTCTTCAGAGTGGGTCAGTCTGGTGGAGAGGGCAGGTCTTCAGCAGCACAGGCTGAAAAAAAGCCCCACTCATCGAACAACAGGGCAGGTGGCCATGAAGAAACCCTGTGCTTGCAGCCCCACAAAAACCACTCAGGACCAAGAACAAGAAGGAATAACTCTGCCTTTTCCAAACAGCCATGTCCTTGCCATGACAGGGGCCAAGGATATGCTGAGGCATTTTGGGAGAGCAGGGTCTGCACAAGGTGGTTTGTGCTTGGATTGAGCCACTTTGTTGGTTGTACTGTGATTTCAGGTTACTCCCAAAGCCTGAGCATGTGAGGGAAGCAGCCCTGGCAGCCCTGTGGGCTCCATACAGCACAGCAGAGCTTCAAAGGTGGCTCTTCCATCTTGGCTGTAGGGTGTGAGTAGCAAAGATTCCAGGCTCCGCACATCTGCACCTCCTGAGTGCTGCAATGCATTCTCCTGCTGTGGTTTGGGGAAGAACTCGATGCACTATTGAGATGCCATTAATGTGTGTGGTGTTATTTGATGCTTGATACTTGCAAAGCCAGAGTAGGCTCAGACTTTCCTGAGGGACTAAAGAAGAAACAGTGATCTAACTTGAGCTGGTCCAGCTTGCTTGAAACTTTAATGCAGGATGTACTTTAATGTAGAATGGAGCACAGGCAATATCATATTTCTCTCTACTGATAAGTAATTTGAAAGATGACCTGTAAATGGCAAGGGAGGGAAAATATTCACTGGATTTATTCCCTTGAATTTGCTTCTTTGCATTGAGGAGAGAAGCCTTGAAGGAGCAAAGGGAGGGACTTCTCTCTTCAAGCTGGCTTTTTAAGAATGTGCATCTTAAGGCCTTGTGATGGTTTCATGATTTGGAAGTGAAATTGTCATGTCCCAGATGCGACCCAGAAAGCCCTGATAAACTGTGATTGAAAATTGAATGTGTGGATTAGTGGGTTTGGATGTTTGATCTATGTTTCTACCCTCTGTTACCTCAAAGGAAGAAATGCTTCACATCTCAAAAACAAAACAAATTGTTAATTTTGCCTTGCTCTGCAAAAGCAAGATCTCTGAACAGCTAATTAATGTCCCCCTCCTTTGACAGGACCTCCACAAAACCCCCAAACCTCAACCTGCCTTTGCCAGTGGGAAGCATATTATGGCTGATCCTGTCAGGACACTGGAAAAATACATTTCCTCTATTTGAGAAACTTGGTTTTCATATTCTGCTGACAAGCAGTGGGACTCAGCTTGATGCCTTTAGCTAGGAGCTGTTGCCCAGCTTTCTCAGTGAAGCTGAGTTATTGATGGCTGTTAGCTTTCCAGGGAGTGCACAGCCTGGAAATGAGGCTCTTGGTTCACTGGTCCAGTGCCTGCTATTACAAATGGTGCCTCAGATTGTGCTCTTGGTAAACAGCCTGGCTGCACCTTAAAAGTTAGGGCATTTCTGTGCCTTCTCTATCTGTTGAAAGTTGTTCTTGAACTTGGATGCCAGGAACTTTAATGTCCTTTGAGATTTTGCCTGATGTTTACTCTGTGGGAGTTGATAATTTGAATCCAAGAGTTATAAAAAACTGGCTGAGGAGTTGTGGAGCACTCTCGTGTATAATCTGATTGTATTTTGAAATGTTAGTGAGAACTAACAGACCTTGAATGAGTCATTGTTTCATTGCTTTTCAGAAAAAGCACACAGATTGACCCTGGAAGTGTAGTTGAGTCAGTTTGGCATTGATGGTGGGTAAAGATACAGCAACAGGGAAATAGGATCCCACATCAGTCAAAGAAAGAATTGATGATTTGACTAGAAGGTCAAAGTAAATGTCTGTTGCATCTTCAGTTTCTAAGTCTGTTTCATCAGTTCTCTACAGCACAGTTTGACTCACAGCTTGCCTACAGTACCTGACTATTCAGTCCTGAGATGAAAAACCCTAATGTCATTCTTCATGATAGTGTAGGACCTAATAAATGGATAGGAGCCAGTTAAAATGTGGATTTTATGTGCTGGGTCTTCATTCTGGGCTGTTTCTAACTTAAGTGCCCTGGCACCTTGTGGGGTGGCAGCTGAGATTGGAGCAGGTACTGCTCTGAACTGCCTGGGCTGTGTGCTAAGGGGGAATGATGTGTGCAGTGTTCATGTCCATAACCAAACTCAGGGTTTGGCTTTGGGATGTGAATGCCCCTAGGTAGTGTCCTCAGGATGGTTTGCAGTAGCTCAGAATGAGAGACTGTGTAATTACAGAGTGTGTTTTGCCAGTCCTAGGTAAGAAGGGAAGATCTGAACACCAGGATGTATACAGGAACAGTAAAAGAGAGGAGTTACTGTCCCTGTATTTAGAAACTTAGATCGTGCTGGAGCCATCTATCCTCTATTCGTGTAGCTCCCAGGATGCCATGAGCTGCTTTTTCAGTAGAACAAATCATAAACGCAGAACTGGGTTTTACCATCCCCATTGCACAAAAGTTTAAAATCTGAAAAAAACTTAAGAGGTAATTCCAGCGACAAACTGGAACATCCCTGGTAACAGGAAAGAACTCTTTGTTCTCCAAAAAAAAGTTTCTTGATCCTGGCATGAATGTTGTATCAACTTATTAGCGGGGACTGTTTATTTTATTAATGAGTTGGAGGATGAGTGAAATGCAGGAATGAAATCCACTGGCTGAATGCAAAGGCGGAAAAGCATAAACTAGCCAAGAGGTGGACGTTTTATGAATCAGCATAATTAATCTTGTAACAACACATCCAGGGAAGGCCTGAACCTGAGTCCGGGCATCTCCTGAGAGCTGCTCTCCGAGTCTGCAGGTGTGCGGGCGCAGCCTGGCGCAGGATCAGGGAGGCTGGGGGCGAGCGCAGCGTTCTCCCCGACCCGCCCGGTGTGGGAGTTGTGGTCTGGGGGTTTGCGAGGCGCCTGCGGGACCGGCCGCGCTCCTGCAGCAGCGGGGCTGTGGGCGCACGGCTGCGGGGTCCCGGCCCGGCCCGGGAGCTCTGCTGGCGCTGCCGGTGCCCGCGCTGAGCACCGAGCGCTGCCGCTCTCCGAGCGCGGCCGGGGCGGGTTCCCCGAGTCCGGAGCCGCTGTGTGTGCGCGGCCGGGGCCGGTTCCCCGAGTCCGGAGCCGCTGTGTGTGCGCGGCCGGGGCGGGTTCCCCGAGTCCGGAGCCGCTGTGTGTGCGCGGCCGGGGCGGGTTCCCCGAGTCCGGAGCCGCTGTGTGTGCGCGGCCGGGGCCGGTTCCCCGAGCCCGGAGCCGCTGTGGGTGCGCGGCGCGGATCCCGCAGCCGGGCCCGGCGGTGCCGCGGTGCGGGGGCGGGGCGCGGGCCGCGGGCGGGGCGCGCATGCGGGCGGTGCCAGGCAGCGCGGCGGGCCGCGGAGCCACTCGCCCCCGCAGCACCGCTCGGCCAGGGACAGCTCCCGCCAGGTAACGCGCTCCCCCCGCGCCCAGCCCCGCTCCGCTCCCCGCGGGGCCGGGGGGGCCCGGCCGCTCACGCCGTGCCCCCCGCCGCTTGCTTGCTTGCTTGCAGCTCCGGGGCTGTGACAGCGCCGTCCCCACCGCGGAGCGAGGCAGCGGCGGCCGGCTCTGCCCGCCGGGCTCTCGGCTGAGGAGGGTGCGCGTCTTCCCGCAACTTGCCGGCGCTCGCAAGGCTCCGCGATGGAAGGGAAAGGTGGGTCGGGCGCGGGGGGGCGGCGGCGGAAGGACCGCAGTGGCCGGGCTGGTGCGGGGCCGGGCGGCCGAGGCTGCCGCTGTGCTGGGGACATTGCAGCACCCGCGGGGAGCGTCCCTGCCGAGCCGCGGGCTCCTCGGCCCGCTGCCCACGGAGTGAGGGGAGAGGTGCCTGGTTCTGTAAATTCATTTTCCTTTAGGGCGAGACAGATGTTAGTTAGTGATTTGTTTTCTTAATGCTAAGGATTTGCATAATAAATATGAGGTCTGTCCCATGATTTTTAGCCAGTCAGCAATGGGGAGGTTTTTAACAGATGAAAAGCATTTTGTGATTAGAAAGGGTTTAAAAAAAATAAATCTCATTTTTTCTTAAACGAGATCAGGGCTATAGAGCTCTGCCCTCGTTACATTGCATATTTAATACATCAGAACATCCTGATAGATTGGAAGAAATGCAATGAGTATTGTGCTATTGAACTGTCCACCCTGGAAAGAGGAGATAATTAAATCTTGCTTGGCTAGCTTGCGTGTTCGCATACGGAGATATCTCATCCACGTATATCCCTTCAGGTTGAGCATATGCATTTTGTTCCCATACACAGCTGTGTGGTCCTGCACAGTTATTTACCTATCCACCTCTACAATTGCACTGGAAATCACACATTCAACTGGTACGTGAACTCAAAGCCTGTACGTGTTAATTGCCAATGAAGTACTGATGGTAAGTCAGTGCATGCAGAGGAAAGGCGAGTTGCCATTCCCACCCAACATAGCTGCCAGCTCTCCTGTACAACACAGATCTGTGAGCAGTGTAATTGATAGTGATCAGGGCAGTGGAGCAATATGGACTATATTAATTCAAGGAAAATTATGGTAGACTTGTATAACACAATACTACATACCTTCCAGGGAGACGAGCAAGCTATATTTAAACCTGGGGTTTATTTTTGTAACTATCTTGTCAATCAGGGCTATAGTTCTCCTGTGTGGGAATATCTGATTATATGCTGATTAAGGAAGGAAGCTATTTCAATCATAAGGAGGCAGTATGTCCTATAAAGTACAGTTTCTTGTGGGCAGTGATCAATAAACATACCAGGGCTTGAGGAACATCTAAGTACCTCTTAAGAAGGAGTATCTGCGAAGACTTTACTTAAATTAAAAAGCTCACAGCAGTCATGTTAGCGCTAGAGATATTTTTTATACTCTCCATGCTATTTTCACAGTTAACCTGAGATGGCCACCTTTGCCTTTTGAATGTCCTGTTGGTACTTGCCTTGATGAGAAACAAATGAACTGTGACTTGAGTATAACACACTGCGTGCCTTGTCATGCACTACAGGGGCAGGCAAAAGGCTCTCCGTGGAACTTCAGATGGAGTAGTTGTGCAGGGAGCAGGAAGGAAACATCTGCAATAAAACAAGGATCCAGGTAGCTGGTGGCAAAGCACCTCCAGAAGGAGAGTTGCCCAACTCTTATCCTGTGCAAACAATCCTGTGTTACGCTGCAGTTGCTGCCTGAATTGGCAGTGAGTGTCTGCTGAGGCAGGTTTTGGGGCTGCTGGTACTGGTGTTTATGGGCTCCACAGCAGTCCATGTTTCTGGGTGCTTAGCTTTGGTGAGATAGTGGGATTGAGGCATGCCCAAGAGTCAATACTCATTTTGATGCAAAAAAATTCAGAGCAGTTTGCTGTTACTAGAGATTTTCCTCCATGGGGTAGGGGAAGGGAACAAATACTGAGTTTCCTCTATGTAAAAAGAAGGGCTGTTGAGAGCAAACCCAGCAGAAATCAAGGTACTGAAATGAGACAGGTCCAAAGCAGGGTTGACCATAAAGGAAATACACAGGAACCTTTGGCATCTCAGTGAATAAATGAGAAGGCAAAGGAAGTCTTCTCACAGCAGGGCTCCAGTTGTGTTGGCACTGAAGTGACGGGTAGTGTTGGAGTGGCATGAGAAGGCCTGTGGTGCATGGGATCACAGAGCAGTTTTGTGTAGGTGTACAGTGAGGCACAATGCAGGACATCCCCCTGGAGGAAAGCTATGAGCCGCACTAAACTCTTCACATCTTCAGCTTTTGAGGCTAATCCTGGATGGATTTGCAGCTGCATAGCCTGACTATGCACTGGTTCACATTTTGTTTTCATTACTAACCAGGCCTCTGCATTGCCAGTCCTCTGTTAGGAGATTGTTGCTTGCAGATGATGCTTCTCCAAAGTCATCTCTTGCTTTTTAAATGCTTCCTCCTGCAGCCTTTCTCCCACCTCTCCAGTCTTCCTCAGCGCAAATCTCAGAACATCTCCAACTCAGTGTTGTGCAGATACTGAGGAAGAGTGTGTGCTATATTAAGCAACATAAAGTCTGTTTAAGAAAACCTGCCGTCTGGTCCCTGAATTCAGCTATCCCTGATGAATGCTGTGGACATTTCTGCACAGGATTTGCCATCAGTAGAACTTGGTTGTCTGAATATGGCTGAGGCTGGTGCTTTGCAAAGCCTGCAGTCTGCAGTAAAAAATGGGCTAAAGAACCATCTCTGGCACTGCTTAGAGCAGCCATAACTGATTTCACTGGTTGGGCTTACTCATGAGAATGAGGGGAGAAAGATATATCCTAGTTTTTGTGCAGTGGGATGTGGGACTAAGGACTTTACTGTTGTGAATGTAGCAGTAAGAGTACAAGCCAAGAGGGCTCTGTTGAGGTTTGAGGAGGTGGTGCAGCCTGCCTGTGCCATCTTCCAGCAGACAAAGCTGGCTAGAGCCAAACATCTCTATCTCCTCACCATGCCTAAAAGATAAATAACACTCTATGGAGCTGCAAAGTTACCAACACATCTTGGTGATCTAAAAGTAGCATTTGGCCTCATCTAACTTACAGCTTCTCTGACTCTGTTCTGCACATTCACTGTCTGCAAACCTTTTGCAGAAGTAAGGAGCTTAAAAGTTGTAGCTGTTCCCAGAGCTCATTAGGCAGTGGGGGATGCAGGGCACCGTGGGTGAGAGCTCTGTTTTGCATCTGCTACCTGATCCCTGTTCTCTGAATCTCGCCACTACAGCAGTTCCTGTGGGCTGCAGCAGTAAGCGATACCACACCAGGCATCCCGGGAGCTGGGCTTTGCCAAAGCTAACAATAGTTAATGTGGAGGTTAAAGAATACTTGGTCACTTGCCAGATTCTTCAGTCACAGTTAGAAAGATGCTTAGCAGAGGCAGGAACGTCATGCAGTGATGTTCAGACTCAGAGGCTGGAAAAGGAATCAGTCGAACAAGAGTCAAGCTGCGTGGTGTGGAATGGATCCCTGGGCTTCTGGATGGAGTGGAGAGGGACTGCAGGCTGGCCTTGCTGCAGGGAGAGCTCCTCTCTTCTAAAGGTGCAGTATGCTTTTCTGTACTCCTGAAAACACAGAAATCACATTCTCCCTCACTGCTAGAAAACACAGATTACTACTTTTATCTTGCCTGAGGTGGCGATTGGAGTCTTCATGTGTCAATGTTGTATGAGGGGCAGGGCCAGGCTGGCAGTCTGAACTTTCCTTGGGGATCAGCCAGTTCTTGTGGCTCTCTGCTATCCCTGGAAGTCAATGCTGGGTACTGGTGGCTCTGGGGTGGCTGGGCAGGCTGCCTTCAGCACAGGATGCTGTTAGCTAGGAAATACAGCAGGACTTGTTCCTGTCAGCTGGTCTATGGGGACAGCAAAGCTAAGGCATGTAGCTGAGATGTGGAGATGCTCCCCTGAGCTATGGTCCTGCCCTGCTGGAGAGACATTCTCCATGCAGTAGGTCTGCTCACAGGACCCCATCCTTGTGCTCAGGGGGCTGTGTGGGGGAAGCCAGGGAACCTGTCCTTCCAGCTCTCTTCTGCTCAGGGTCCCAAAGCAGCAGGGCTTTGAGGAGATGTCTGCAGAGGACATCTCTGCAGTGTGACTGTCCTAGGCAGATGCTGCCACAGTAGTGCTACCTGAGTCGTGTTCTCTTCCCAGTCCCTGGGAGCAGGATTTTTGCTTTGTAGAAAAGCCACAATGCTGCTGTTCATAGATATGGGATGTTCAGGCCTTTAAGTGGAAGGCCTTAAGCACTAAGATCCCATTTACTCAGGGCACAGAGTTCCCCTTCCTGGGAACTCTGGAGCTCTTTGCATTGTGCTGTCTTGTGGATATGAGAATGGGGAGAGTGGTTTGAAGCATCTTGTCCCACCAGAGGTGCTCTGAAGCCTCCTTGGCCAGCCCCAGCATTGTGGGCCTCCTTCCTCTGTGCAGCTGCCTGCATGCTATGCCTGTAAAGGACAGAATCTTCACCTTGAAGAACTTGTGATCAAAACCCAACAAGAGCCAGTGAATGTTAGGATTGAAGACAGACTTTGTGGACAAGGTGAGAGAGGGTGGCAAGTGAGAACATGCAGTTCTGGAGGTTACTGTGCACTGTTCCCACCTCTGTGGCTTTCTTCAACAATCAAAGGAAAGGTCTTAAAGATCCAAGACATAGTTCATGTCCTGAAGCTGTCTGAGATGCTTATGTCAAACTGTACCCCATAATACACCTTCCTGACCTGTCCCGTGTTTGTTGGAGGTGAATCTGCAGCACATACTGTCACACATGTGTTGGAGTAGTGCAGATTTCTTTGGAAAGTCTGGGTCCCACAGGACACCTTAGGTGCTTATTTGTAATGCAAACAAAACAGTGGCACTGTTACTTTTGTTACAGAACTGTTTTCTTTTTCGGGGAGTGCTTGCATGTCTGTCAAGATGGTCAGAGGCTCCTCTGAGCAGTGCATTTTGCACAGAGGAGGCAGCTCCATGTTCTCAGCCTTTGCAGTGATGTTCTGTGTGAGATCCAGGGCGTGTCACTGAGGCCAGCAGTTCTCAAACTGGCTGCTTGAAGTTTGACACAGGGAAGCATATTTGGGGAAGTAAATAAATGGCCTGATCTTTTTTTGCTTGCTCCCCCATGCCCCAGGCTGTGCATTTCAATTTAGGTACCAGCTTTCTGTATAGCAGGGGAGCACTTTGATTTCCTGACCTTATCACCTTATCCCTGAGGCTGGAGTGGGGTGCTGTGAAAGACTACTTTGGTGCTGTGCTTCAGACTCCACCAAAAGAGGAGGGGAATGTCAGGCACTAAGTTAGCACCGCAGTCTTGCTTTTCTTTAATGCATTTCAAAAAGGGAGAGAAATGTCTGCTCCCATTGCTTTAGAAATCCCATTAGAAATCAACACAAACATGACTGTCCTGGGAGGGCTCAAAGATAAGAGCTTGGATTGCTATGTGGCTCCGGAAAAATGAGCCAATGTTGGCTATTTGCTGCCACCTAGAAGTCCATGTAGGAGCCCAATACCTTTATTAACCATCATTTGATAGCTGCTGAAATACTGTGGGTGGGCAACTGCAGCTTCTGAATGAGAAGGGTGATCCAAGCCAATCTGATACTGAGGGAAGTAGATGTGGTACCCCAGGAAGCATCTGTGCTCTAACAGGCCTCTAACATGCTCAAGCAGGTAATTAAGGGAGAAAAGTAAGTGGCCATGCTCATAGTCCTCCATACCAACAAACCCACCATGTTACTAAACAAAGGTGGGAGGAGGACCCTATTTATAGTTTTAAATCTTATAAAAATTGATTCAGGACTTGGTCATCAGGCTCTTATGAAAATTCCCAAATCCTTCAGCCCTTTTCCACAAGCTACATGGGAACTGTGGATGTTGCTTTTGGACTGAATGAAATGCGAGAGTAATTGAAAGTAATTTTTTAATGCATTCAGTTGTTCTGGCATACCATTTATACCCAGAGTGGCTGGAGGCATAATCTGTGGATACTTTGAGTAATGACCTGCATACAGCTGTTTCATCTCTAGGTCACATGGGGTCCAGAAATTTTTTAAAAAAGGGATGGTTTTTTTTTTTTTTGAGGCTTAGCTTACCAGAAGATTTTCCTTATTTGCTCTTATCTTTCCCTCTCTATCTACTCAGCTATTCAAATCTTGTCTGAATTGCACTCATTTTTTAATGTGCCATAAAACTTGATATGCAAGAGCTAGTTATTTAGGGAGAATTGCAGAAACTATTTTAGTCTGTGTGTTTTGACCTATAAATGAGGTAACATTATTAATTTTTACATGCAAATCATGGTGTTTATTAGCATGGTAAAAGGCAATTTGACAATGAAAAATATTCCTGATGGATATAGTAATTAATGCTTTCACTCAAATTGTAAAGCCTTTAATAATGCTGTTATGCTTAAAATGATTGAAGAAAAAGTTGACTATTTTCCTGTCAGTGATGCAAGGAGGTTTCCTTTTAATATAACTCCTGTATCCCTGCCTTTCCAAAGAGTTCTTTATAGTCAATAAGACTACAAATCACCAGGCTAATTCATTGAGTTTCTTCTCCCAGGTCTCAGGTTTGGATGAACCTTATGATTCGATACTTCTGTGGGGATGCACATTGAGAGCTCTGGCTTTTCTGCTGAGATTGAATTAAGGCATTTCTGGTGTCGTCATGTTTCAGTAGGGATCTTGTGGCTGGAGATGATGGCTGCTCCGTGAGCGCTCCTGCGGCGCGCGCGGCCGAGGGAGGCTGTGTGTGCATCAGGATGTGCACTTGGAGAGGAGAACTAAGGCGTTTCTGCTTGCTATTTTTAATAGCATGTGCAAAGCAAGAAATCAGGGAAGCATGGAACAGCATTTCTAATTTGGAAAGCTGTGGTTTTTTTTTTTTTTTTTTCCTTGAGCTGTGCTTCTTCCTTCTGTGTTTCATCCCCCCGCTGGAGGCTGGCTTAAGGCTGGCTTTATCTGCCATCAGCCTTCAATAGGTAAGGTTAATTTGCTGAATGTAGCTACTTGGATTTTCTTCACAAATCCTCCAGAAGTTCTGAATTTCTTATTGGTATAATGAGGGAAAGTTGCCTTCCTTCTCAGTCACTGGGAATGTATTATTAATGTAAAAACATTTTCCTGGCATTTAATGTTATTTCCAAAAGAGGCTGACAAGCAGCAAGGCCTCTTCATGTTGACTGAGGCCCATCTGGTCACTGAGAGTTGTATGCAATGCTTACTTCAATGCAAAGTGCTGTCATTGGTTATTTTTCTCTCCAAGTCCAGGTAGACAAGTTTGTTGGTAGGATGGGTGTACTTGAGTGTTGTGATTCCACTATGCAAGCAACTGTGGAACTGGAGACCCTGAGGGATCTTCCAGTTGATGCTGGTCTCTAACAAGACCCGACTGAGGAGCTTGAACTCTCTGGTTCCAGATTCTGGACCTCACTTCTTCCTCCTCTCATTGGCACTCTGGTCTCTACTTCTCATTTCTGTGTTTATCATTACTTGGGGCATTGAGGAACAGAATCCAGAGGTGGTGGTGGTTGTTTGGCTGTGATTTGTTTGGGGTGGAGTGGAATTACAGGGGTCTGTGCAGCTTGAAAGATCAAACCTGTATGAAATTGAGCAGAGTAAAATAAAGTTCTTCTTTGAAGGACAGCCCTCAGAGCTTCATCCTTTATTGATGTGTAGTCCTGAATATATATTTTGGAGCACTTCAGTGAGTATGACACTTGTCACAAATATTTTGCAGCAGTGGCTTTAGAAAGATCAGAAACAAACACCAACATATTCCACATATGCAGAATTATCATTCCATCATAGATATTATTTTAAGATTCAGTTTAGTTTTCTGAGTTTTTTCAAGGAGAGCACATAAAGTATGAATTCATTCTCTACTTGAGAATGTATACTTGCTATGATGCAGAAGTGTTAATTTCTCTGTCCCTTTAGAGTGGCTCTGAAGTCAGTCTTATACATGCTAGTGGCTCTACCCTACTGTAAGTGATGGGGGAACAGCAGTAATGCCAAAATGAGGAAAAATGTAGAATCCAGCACCTTCCAGTAAATGGAGGGGAAAAAAAAGTTAATTATACATGAAGGGAGACTTGGATTTCCTAATTTGATACTAACAAGCCATTGCAGCATAACTGGGCTGACAGTAGAATAAGCTTCCTCAGCAAGACCTGCTTTTTATAATATTTCCAGCTTATTTGATCTCTTTGAAAGCTGAATCTGAGCTTTTGAGATATTTTCTGGCCTTGAATTCACATTCCCTTTTAGTATTGACCAGCGCTCCTGGTATTTTGAGACTGCCTGTTAACCGGTGCCATACATTATCAAATTATTGCATTGACAAAGTCATCTGTTAATTTTTAAACTTCTTATTCCTATCAGTGTGCCCCAGTGGAGAAATATCATACTGCAAATTATAACCATTTTGTTGCAATATGAGAAGTGCTGGGGGAGTCAGCAGAGAAGTTTAAAAATTACTGTCCTGAGTCTCCTCTTCCAGTCAAGATTTTAAATGAAGTATGTGGAGCTGTTCTTGATTTGCAGTGGTGAGATAAATGCCTCATTTGGTCAGTAGGCAAAGGCCAGGTCTCTAATGCCTTACTGAACTGAAAACAAAGGAAATAATACTGATGATATGGTGTGAGACCTATTTAACTGCCTTTAGACCTTGACTATTAACTATTGAAGAACTAGTAAAGGCTTGAAGAAGTAATTTTGTGTTGGTTCAAGGGGATGGTAAACTAACAAACATTTGTGGCTTATTTACCTTTTACTTTCTTCCAGCCACTTTGAAGACAATTTCCTTTATTGGTACAAATTATATAGCCTTGAGGCATCTGTGTTAGCAGCTGCTATTAAAATTGCTATGTGGTATCACTGAAGGGGTATTGGGGACAGCTAAAGGTGATAGAGATTTTATCATCAGAAGGCATGAAAAGAAACTTTATTATTAGAAATCTACAGTTCTTATGGAAACAGTGGTGGACCTAGGACCTGACTGGCCTTTAGGAATCTTCTTTCACACTGTTGGTGAACTATGAATAGTACATTCTAGAGAACCATATCTATAAACAACGGTTACAGAAAGAGAGATAATAATTGTTTGAATTATTTTGCTCTAAGTTTCCCACAGCTTCTACACAGCTTCCTGGGATTTTCCTGGGAGAACAATGTCTCTCCCTGTTCAGAGGATATGTCATTACTACAAAGTGATATCTTCAAAAGTCAGATTATCCACCCCATCTTAAAAATGACTATGAATTACACTACAACAAGTGGTTCTGTGCTGAGACATGTCTCTGCCATTGCTACTAAACATAGTGCTGGATATCTAGATTTGCCTGTCAGTTTTATTTGCATGATTCATCTCTCAGTAACATGCACTGCAGGCTCTCAGACCTAAATGGTGCTTTTAGTGCATTCCCCTCTCAAAAAATATCAACATCCAGGAACAGCAAGACTTTTGGGGTTTTTTGTTTGTTTCTTTAAAAAAGGGAAAATAAAGGCACTAGGGATGAATTTCTCCCCTCCTTTGATTAGAAAGTTCCCAGAAATAGTGAGGACAAGCCTGACATACTAAAGCATACAGCCGTGGGCAGTATACAGAGACAAAGAACAGAGTGTGTTTAAAATCTTAATTATTTATAGTAAGAAAATACTGGTTTTGGTTAAATTGTCCCTTCTGTGGCACCACCCTAAGGTTGATGACAGCAGATCTGAGTGCAGAATTTAGCCTCATGCTCTGCTGTCTGTGAAATTGAGACCCAGGCGTTGAGGCTTATGCTGAGCTTTGCATTCAGGGGTATCTTCTAGTGCAAGCAGTGCTCTGTGCTGTGCTAGTCAGCCAGACAGTGGGAATTTTTGGGTGGATGGCCCATTGCAGACATACTGCTGTATACATGAAAACACAGGCAGGTCCTTTTTGATTTAAAGGTTTTTAGGAGCAGTGAATCCAGAAGAGTCTCACTGAATCTCAGCACTGTTAAAGCTGGCATTGCCACCACTGAAATGCATTTATGCTCATGTGAAGTATGAGTTTCTGCTCAGTAATCTCAAAGGCAGGGCTGTTACTGTATTCCTGAAGTCAGCTTTATTACTCAGAAGCTGCATGGCAATTTGGTAATCCAAACCACACAGAGCACGTTCTGACTGTGGCTCCAGCTGATTTTGAAAGTAGCTGTGGTGGGCAATTGGCTTGGAGAAAATTGGGATTTTGTAGGTGGATATTTCCCACCTCAGTCCCCCCTGGTACCTTCAGGTCAGTTCTGTCAGTGTTCTAGCAAAGCTGAAGGCAGGACATTTGGGGCTGTTGTCTGTCTGTCAGGAACACTGAAGTTTAGCATCTGCCTCTTCTCCCTTCTGTTTGCAATGGAGCTACCTAAAAATCAGATCTATTTTGCAGGAAATCCAATTTTCTGACATTTCTCTGCTGAACTGGATTAGACTCAATAGTTCCTTTACCATCCAGGCCAGTCAGGGGTTTCCTGGACTCTGCACTTTCTGATGGATCTTGCCTTAGATTCACAACAGTTTGTCAGCACCTCTGGTCGTATAAACAGCACAAAGGCAGTGAATTCATGTTTGTAAGCTAAACAATTTTACTGTGTGCTTTTTTTGGAAGGATGTATCACAACAGCCAACTCTTACAGATTTCTGAGGGATTGGGGATTTCATGGGATGCTTTTAAGTCCTTTCCAGGTGGAGGTACATATGGACCATAAAGCTTTATCATTGTTTTTAGCTTTTGTACTGTTTCCCTAATCAACTTTACACATCTTCTAGCTGTATGGAGCTTAAGTTGTTGGGAAAAATGGTTGTTTCCAGGTTTCCGTTTCATCTTCCTTTGTAAAAGAGACACAGTGCTATTTGCCAGAAAGGAGAGATACATCATCAGAAAAGCCTGTGTATTCTTCTTTTCAAAAATACTGATTTTTCAGTTCTAAATAACATGTTAGTTTGAAGTTGTTTTGAAATTATTTCCTTTGGGGGAAAATATTATTAATTACTGTTATTAATGCTATTAACAAACAATAATGGGTTATTGAAAGCTTTAAAACAAACTTTTTCCTTAGGGTTTCCCAGGACAGTTAAACAGAACTGATCTCTAAATTGCAAGTGTTACAATTGACTGTATCACATATTTCTGTGCAGAAGGTCCCAGCTGCAAATGTTCTGCCCATAGTTTGCCAGTGGTTATTGCCTCAAATGTCATGCAAGGCCATGGGAAATGGTTTAGTTCCATGAAGATGTGACCTCATCTGCATAGATTATCTTGTAGCTTTACCAAAAAAGCACCATTCAAACTGCATTGTCCTGTCTTGGTTTATGAACTAGGTGGCTTTCCCCCCATGTCCCAGAACAGCCCCAGCTGGCACTGGAGGCTATGGACTCCATATATTTATAGTGGTGCTGCTTGGTCCCAGAAATGGTGACCAAGGTGGCCATCAGCCAATGGCTGCTGAATGCCCTGAGTGTAATGAATTGAAAATCTCATGTACCTCCTTGAGGGGAAAATGCAATCAGCTTGTCTCTAATTATGACCCCAGATAATGATGGAGCAATCCAGAAATATCACAGCATGGGCAGTGAACTCAGTGAACTTACTTGATATAAGACAAACCTGGATGGGTCTGATATTGGATCCTTCTTTTTTTGCTGAAAGACATATTGGACTGTCAGTTCTGTTCCTGGAAGGGCTAATTACAGCTACATGAGGCAATAAATCAGCTCCTGCTCCTCTGGAAAAGAAACCCCTTGGCTCTCAGCTCAACCCATGCTGGCAAAAAAGTGTGGGGATGGAGAGCCAGAGTTTTACACTGCTGTGCCAAGTTCAATACACCAGTTTTTAAATCACTTGGGTTCAGCCCCTTATGTCTGTATTCCATAAAGAAAGAATGGTTAGAATTCCATAAAGAACTCTGGTTAGTGGAGTTACTGTGCATGGAGACTGATTTTGGCTCTGGATTTAGTCTGAGGCTGTCTTTACAGTACGTGCTGATGAGTGCACTGGGGTTGAGGTCTTCATTTTCTTATGTAGGAGTAACATGAGGAACCCAGCATGGCTTTAGTGTGTGATCAGTGCTGATCTGAGACCTTTCCTGGGCAGCATTTACAATTTGGGAGTGGCTGGATCCAGCTCTTGATGTTGTGTTGTTGGCCAGAGAGCTCTGGGAGCTTTGGAAAAATCATCTTTACGGTCATAAGGAAGAGGATAGTACAGAGCAGCAGGACTCCTGAGTTATATCCTGCCTCTGAATTGTAAAAATTGTTGAAATTGCTTTTAAATCTTCTGTGCTGCTCAGTGGAATGAAGATTGGTGCATAATGCAGCCCTGAAACCAGGGCACTGATGTTTTGTTTTCTCCTGCTATTCCAAAAGGTTTTGAGCCATTACACTACTAAAGCACATGTTCACCCCCAGCCTAGTGGGGTGATGTGAGCTTCCCTCTGCACCTTTTTCTGAAGTTCATAGCTCAGCTGTCTCTGAAACATCTCAGATGAGTTTAAACTGGAGAGATGCGTCCCATGCCAGCTGCCATCATGACTAGCAAAGTTGAAGTTTACCAGTTATTTCTTGGATGATGAATCCCAATAGCTTTTCACCACTTCAGCAACAAACAGAGAGCAGTGTTCAATAACTGTGGGTAAGATCATAGTGTTGGGCCTGGAGGCATTGCAGTCAGGCTGCAGCAGCCAAAATGGTGGTTGAAGATTGTAGAAGGAGCTCTTTTAGACAAGGACACGAGGAAACCTCTGTTCTGTTGGTGGTTTTTTTTTTTTTATGATTTTCCAGGTGATCACTCTTGTAACATCTTGTATTCTGTGGGGTTTTTTTCTTAGCTGTATGTTTAGGCAGTCCCCTGACATGGGTCTCATGGGGTGATAATGCCCCTGCTGTGCCTCAGCCCTAATCCTGTCCCTAGTAAAGATGGTGATGCAGAGGCACTAGGAAAACATGGGATCTGAGAAGTGTTCCTGTAAGTTTGCTATGTTCTCTAGGCTGATCTGGGCTCTCACTGAAGGACAACCTTATGGAAACACAGATGAAGGGACAGAAGTAGCAGTCCTCATAGTTGTCCCATTTCTGCTACAATTGCTAATCACCTGGCATTTCATAACATCTTTTTCTCCTCCTGTGCTGTCAGCTCCAATACTTGCTGTACAATCTTGTAGTCATTGGAATGGCAGAAGATTGCAGTCCCATAATTGTGTTATAGCTGGTTTGCTGTGAGCCTGGCAGATGAAAATTCCCTTGACTGGTAAATGAAGTTAGGAGTGCATGTGACCAAATGCTGAGTGCGTCACGTTTTGTCACGTTTTGTCCTGCACACTTAATGTTTCCATTAACCAGGACTGAAGGACTTGTTCATTTGTTTGCACCATTTTTCAGGGCATACCAGACTTCTGTGTAAAAGATACTGTTAATATTTTTCCTTCTAGAAAGAGCCGATTGATAGGCTCTTCCTGGTGGGACTGAAATCCTTGGGATAAGAGAGAGCTCCTCTTACATAAAACATTTAATACTTTAAAATATCAGAGAATTTTTATAGAGCTATGAAAATGTTATAGATTGTGGATATAATCACTCTTAATTTTAAAATCTACATGTTTTATGAAATTATTATAGTGACCATATTTTAAGTTTTAAATAGTGTAGTTGGTTTGGCTTAATAATCTGTAAAGGTTCCATGCACAGTAAATCTAATTTTTCATGCAGAAAAAGATCTTCGAAGACAAATATTTGAAGTAATAGAAAAGTTAACATAGAGAAATGATGTGGAAGAACATTATTCTTTGGGTAATTGTTTCCTTTCTTTTTCTTATGGCTCTTTGCTGGATGTAAATACCCAGGGCTCTCTGTGGCTCTGTGTGCTTCTAACAGGTGGCTATTTTTAATCACCTTTCTATGAAGGAAGGGGAAGAAGAGTTGTGCTGTCTTGATTTTGAAGTGTCTCAGGTACTGGTTGGCTGTTTCTGTGGGTGATGGATGTATTTGGGACTGTTCAGAGAGGTCAGTGAGTCCATCTCACCAAACCCTGACAGGGGCACACCACTCACAGTTACATAAAAGTGTAAAATGGCCATTGAGAGGCCCAAATCAATAAGCACCTGCATCAGTGGGTGCTTTTCCTGTATTTGTCTTGTCATGTTCCCTTTGACTTTTGCAGTCACCCCTGTCCTGGCACTCCCACCTGTGCCTGCAATAGAACTGGCACATCTCAAATCAACATCTCAGGCTCTTATGCATTTTATGCTGCTGGTGCTTAAGCCAAGGTGCTGTAATGCTCCCTACCTGATCCTGTCTGTTTGAATAATGTTGCTATTCCACCAATACAGGGTAGAAACCAAAGAACCCAAAATATTTTTCTGAAAATGGTCCATTTTGTTCTGTTGCAAAGCTGGGTCAGGGAGAAGCAATGACAGCTCCTTATGGTGGTGGTGCTGCTCACCATGTAACTGTCCTGGGAGTTAACCAGAAATATTGGCAAAGGCAAAGTCTTTCAGCTCTGGTAGAGACTTGAATAACTTTTGAAATATCTATTTCCTAAAAAGTTCAAGTATTTCAATACTAGCAGTTGTCCAAACTAAGAAAAGATGGAATGGGGAATTTGTGGGACTTAAAGCCACGTCATCACTATGGAATTGCTTTGTTTTGATTGTTCTGTGTAAACCTAGATCAGCATCTCAAGGATATTTACGTGACACATGTTCATGTGAAATTTCATATTTTGTCAAAGGAGCCCAAAACTTCATTCTCATAGGTTTGAGTGTTTTTCCTAATGCCACATGGCTTCTGGAGCTGAGCCTGGCAGCTGGACTCCATTCTTCCCTCCTCTCAAATCAGCCTGCCTGGTGAAATGCCAGCCTTTGTGACATACAACACTAAATTGTTACATAGCTCTTTGCATTTGTGGATATCAGTGCTACAAAAAGGAAACCCAGAGCTTTATCAGTGTTACAAAGGAACAGAGTAGAGCCACTAACTCAAGGTCACCCTTGAAAGTGCCAGGAAAACTATCATTCCAGCACAGTTAGGAGTAAAACACCTTTTCCATGATACTCTGAGCTAGAACATCAGAAAATTCATATCTCTAATGAACGACAGGGAGACTCCTTATTGCAATGTGAAAGATGTAGTTCTCCAGGGACTTTCCCTTAATAAGAGAATGGGGGTGTGAACCACAAGTTTGAAGCAGTGTGTTAGTAGGGAAAGGCAGCTGAACTTATTAAAAATATTCAGCTATTTTTGGGTTAGTTGAAGAGGGCAGAACATTTTTATTTGGCCCTGTATGATACTTCACTGCAGTCACCCTGATGAGATTGTCTCTTTGTTAGAAAATGCAGTCGCTCTTGCATAATTGGAGGGATGGGGGTAGAAATCCAAAAGACAATTCTCAATAGTGGTAATAAAGAAAGTCAGGGGGCTTGTTGAGGAAGCACCTGTGGCCCTGGTTCATATGCGGATGATCTCTCTGAGTGAGGATATTATTGCCTTCCTTTGGCATAAAGAAATGGAGCAGCAGTAAGTCAGCACAGTAATTATGCTTGCTTTTAGCACATATGATTCCTGGATTTAGGGGTTTTAAGGAAATGTGATGTTTTTTGCTATTTACTCATATGTAAATATCTCAGTGGATATACAGAGATTAAAGGATGTGGATTTTAGTCTTAAGTGAAGGTTTTTTGGAGTTCAGAGAAAGCTAGATCTCTAGGGTGTTCACTTGCTTTTTCTGCCTGCCTGCATCCTGAGCATTCCCATGGGAGTACTGTGGTCCTTATAAATTGGAGTTCAGTGCCTGCAGGGGTTTTGATTTTCCTCCAAGCATGAGGCTCCCTGAAGGAGTAACACAGACTCAGAAGAGGGCTGCTCTGAGGACAGCAATGCCTTTGCTCGGGGTGGCAAGCATGGAGGCTGTGCTTTTGGAGGCATGGACAGCCTTCAAAGATAAACAGCCTTTGAACTGCAACTTCAAAAACAAGTTACCTGCTGGAAAATCAGGGAGTACAGGGAAATGGTTACATAATGCAGATTTAAAGGTGTGTTTTTTGCCAGAAGTGGGTGCGAACTGCTCAGAGATTGAGAGGTGAGTACACATTCATTAAGGTGTGCCTTTCAGTAATAGGGCCTTGGATCCTAAGAAATTAGTAGAAATGAAAGTATGCAGAAGTATCTATGTGTAGGTGATACTCCTGCCTGTTATGGAAAAGGAGATATCAGATCACAGTGTTTATTTCTGTAGCCTACACATAAGGATACTTTGTGAAAAGATATTAGAGCTTTGCCGGTCCCCAGTTATTATTAAGTGTTATTTATTTGAAAGCCTACACTTAATTTAGAAAATAACAGATATATCTGGGCAGATTTAGTTTTTGCTTTTACTCTAAATTGAAGCTGTTCACTCTCAGTGGTTGTCTCATGGTTGATTGCTCTGTGTGGAAGATGGATATTTCTCAAAGATCTATGCACAGTGTTCACAACATCAGCTGCTGTCTATTCTCTGCTCAGATAGTATTGAAAAGCAACAAACAAATACTAAGACACTTCTCAAAACTTGAAGGAAAAGGCTCAAGATAAGAACTGTTTTATAGTGAGTGCTTTCTTCAAAAAGCAATGTATGCTGTAAGAAATGATTTCTTAGATTTGTGTAGATCTGCGCTGCTGACTAGTTATCTTCAGTGCTTTTACCTGGGTGAAAGGCTACTTCTTGTATAAGCAAAAAAACCCTGATTTTGTTAAATCCACCTAGAAACTACTCGGAAGCCTAGGGCAGACATGAGAGTGTTACTGTAGTACATTCCTGCCTGGACTGAAGGTTGTCAGGACCATGGACAGAGTGTCAGTTTTGACCCTTTAGATACTTTCTTCATGGTGGTGTCTTAAAGGCAAAGGGCTGAGCTCCAGTGTGTGTGTGTGGGCAGTGGTCCTTGCTCCATGGGGCAGCAGCAAAGCAAGTTTATTCTGGGCTACAAACTGAGCTACCTAAGCCAGTACAGAGCTCCTGCTGCTGCAAAACCAGTCATGCAGCTGGTGCAACCTCACTTTTATCCTGGGCTTTTCCCAGCCCAGGGTCTCATGGCACAGTGGGCTGTATGGGCTGCCCTGGAGGTATTGCCCTGTCCCAGCTCCCCATTGCTCGAGGCAGTGCCTGGTCAGGACCCCTGAGCAGAGGTTGGGGTGTGCAGGTGGGGCTGGGATGCTGGCCTGGTTTTGGAGTTGTTCTCCCTCCGGGCTGTGTCAGAGCTGCATGTAGGGCTGTGCTGGCAGGGTTTGCCTTCTCCCAGATCTGCCGTCCTGGTGGGACAAACCAGCTGCACAGAGCTGTGAGAGAAAAGCTATCAAAGTGTCAGCTCTGTGACATGTGCTGTGGGACAGCAGAGTCTGCTCCCACTGCTGCCTTGCCCTGTGCCAGCACTACTTCTGGAAAGCTGTTTAACCATGTAGACACTGACTTTATATCTGGCCCTGTGTGAATGACAGAAGAGTGAGCCAGCACTCCAAGTCACTGGGCACCCACCTTACTGAGTAATTTGCCTTTGCACTTCATTCTTGTTTTTGGATAGGAAACACTATGTATAGCTATTTATAGATTTGCCAGGCCTTCTCTGAAGCTCAACCAACAAGACATTAATGGATGTTTCTGTCATCGAGAAATTCCTTCCTCTGTTGGTTACTTGGGTTTATTGATTTATTTTAAACTATATTTATTGGCATATTACAAAGAAGGATTATATTGAGAAGCATCTGATAGTTCTAGAGTTTCTTTCCTTTCAGTCTCTGCATAGTTACTTGAGAAAATAGGTGACAGCCCAAACCTTCACTGCTTTGTAGGCCATCAGGGATGCCCATAACAGAGATACCCTGTGGAATGCAGACACAGGCATTTGGTATCCTTATCTGTCCAGTGCAGGATGGTTTCTTTCCAATTCTATCTTTATTAAAGTATGAGGACAGCGAGAGCCCTTGGAATGGATATTTGGGAGGGTCCTGCAAACTTTGGGGATGTTTGAGAGGGTCCTGCAACTTTTTTCTCTGACCAAAGTCAAGCTGAGCTGAGGGCTGTGGTCAGTAGAAGGGACATTTCCTTTTGCTGAGCCTCTGCAGCCCCTCAGAGCAGTAGTGCCTAGTGTGTGAGTGTGGCTTTCCTTTGTATCCCTGCCTAAGAGAGGAGAAGGAACCACCTGATGCACCTGAGTGTCCCAAGGCATTCCCAGTGAGCTGCTGTTAAAATGCACTTGGTTTGAATGAAGAGAAGAGGGGTCAGGTTTAGTTGCAAGGAGCACAAATTACTGCAATTTTATTGCAGGGATTTAGGGTGAGAAGGTCAAGCAGGTGAGCTCACAAGTCATTGCAGTTAATGGACAAATTAAAATCCCCAAGCATTTGATGCTGTGTAGCTTGAGCACTCGTGAGCTGCTCTTGGGTGCCTTTGGCCAGCAGAGTTTTACTGGAGAGAGAACAGCATCAGATCCCTGCCCTGAGCTTGAGTTGCCCATAAAATTTGTACATCTTGGATCCTCCTTGGATGTCTCAGAAGAGCTAAATGAATAATGAACAACCTTGAGGAGAGTAGCCCTAATTGTTTAGGAATAACCCTTGCTAAGGCAAATATATTTTAAGTGGAGTCTCAAATGTTGCCTCAGCAAGCAGTTTGCCTAAGACACCCTGATGGGCAGGTGCTGAGCTCCAGCAATTCCTCTGTGTGGTTATCATGAGATTGCTTAGGTCTGCTAAAATATGCAATATGGTGTGATCAAAGAAATTACAAAATCATTGTTTGTCCTACAGAATATGAATCTGTGAAAGCCTATTTTCCAGCTAGGCACTTTGGAGAAGTTTTAATGTGCATCTAAGCACTGCCTTGGCATTGTATGTGTGTTTGTGTTTTTGCCCCCCACCGAGTCTCATTTGCCAAACAAATTAGTGTCCCACAGGTGACGCTTTAGAAAGTGAAGTCATCCTTGAGTGGTCAATACCAGCCAAATCTGCCCTGAAATAGGAAAAAAAAATGCCTTCCTTCTTGGATGCTTCTGAGTTGCTTCTCCTCAGGCCTTTTGTGCTCTTCTGGAAAGTCCTAGAGACTTGGATACAGCATTACTGATGGTGACAGCTTGTTTCTTGTCAGAAGAAGGGAAAATAATTTTTTAATTGATTTGTTAATTCCAGATCAGGGTCAAACACTGTGGAAAAGTAATGGGCTTAGGTTGATCTGATTCCTTACTGGATAAGTATCTCTATTCTAGCATTATTGGCTCTGGTACCCCTGTGCTCTGCAGTGGGGCAGTGGCTTGGGGGAGTGGAACAGGAGTTTCAGGCTGGGTGTGTGTGTGGGCAGTGCCCATTGCTGGGGGAGCACATGGTTCCTGCCCTGGAGGAAGGTCATGAGCTTCAGTCAGGCAGGCTTTGGCAGCACAGGGTTCACAGGTTTGCAAGGTGTTGGTAGAGTTTGATTATCAGGCATAGGTGTTGCTAAGCCTGAGCTGCTGTGATGTCAGGACAGGCAGTAGCTGTAGAGAGAAATATCAGGGGGATGGGGAAAGGTGATCAACTGATTCCCTGGTCTGAATTCCCAAAATAACCCTGAAATCTATTTTATTCCGCTCTGAAAGAATAATTTCCTTGCCTGGGAATTAACATAGCTGTGATGCTATTCTAGCACCATAAATGGGATTGAGAATGTGATGTTCCCTGCCCTGGAGAGTCACTGCCTCAGAAATGTGCTGGGGCTCTGCAGTTGTCACTTGCACGTTGTGTCAGCATCCTCAGCCTCATCAGCATTTCAGTTTGAAGCAGCATGGGCTTTTGATTGTAAACCATTTTACTTTTGGGACAGTATGAAGGAAAGTGTGTTATGCTTTGCTCAGAGAAGGGGAAGGAGGGGTCTGTGCCTTTCTGTGTGTATTTTTGCAGCACACTGAGCCAAAACCTTCTAATTTAATGGGACAGATTTGCAAATTCACACCTGCAGAGTTTGCCTTCACAGGGTTTTCATGCACAAGCTTTTTATTCGTGCCCCGAGAGCAGCCTGCACCTGCTTCATCTCGCCTGTGAGACCAGCAGCTCAGATCTATTGACAGTTCACTCTCTCTGATAATAAAGAAATGCCTCATCCTGCAGCATGGACCCCCTTTCAAGGGTAGTACGGCTCTCCCAGGTGAGCAAGGGCCACAAGCACAGCCCTGCCCATCTGTGCTGCAGACACTGCCCCAGCACAAGTGCAACATGGATGACACTGCTGCTGTCTAAGCCTGCACATCTCCAGGCTGTCAAGAAAGTTGTTTGGTTGGTTTTTTGTGCTGGTGCCTGCATGTAAAACATCAAGGAGCTGTTCTACACAGCTGCCCAGAAGTCTGGCCTTGTTTCTGCTGCTTCCTAACAGTGGTTCATGCATTGCATTTTTTTGCTTGAGATGAGTAGCTCAGGCTCCCATAACCATGGAAACCTGGTTTGTCTTCCCTAATAGCTTCAGCTGAGCTCAACATCTGTCTGCCTGGGAGAAGGCAGGCTGCAAGCTACAGGTTAGCTGTGCACACCTCTGGGGTTGCTAAAAAACCCTTGAGCACCTCCAGCAGCACCCTGGTGCACCAGGATGAGGCAACAGTGCTGAGATAATGCTTGAGGGGCTTAGAAAAGATATGCCAGGCAGGAGGGGAAAACAGGGAGTGAAAGAAGGCTCTTCTGAGGCAGGAAGGTGTTAGGAAGCTGCCTAAGAAGATACTGCATTATGGTTGTCTTGCTCTGTGTGTGTTGGCTTGACATGCTGGGCGTGTGGAGCATTCTGTTGTGACTTTTAAGCTTTAAAAAGCCATTTTCCATTTTAAGTTAGAAACCCTTTAAACAGCTTGCTTGTAGCAGAGAAGGAAATCTGGGTATAAGCTCATGAGCATAAAATAAGCTTTGAGATGGGGTAAGTGCCTCTCTGTGGTAACAGCAGGGTTCCATGCAGCTTTTCACTTAGTTATTGGAAGAATGGTTGTTGATAAATGTGTCTCATAGCTCTAACTTGGTGCTGGCAGTGTTGCTGGGCTAGTTAACATGGGGGAAAGTGGGGAGGAGTGTTTTTAAAAAAAGCTTAAAAAATAATTCAAGAGGGTTCATTCTGCTCCATTTCTGTATGGATGCACATAAATTTCCCATGGGCTGCAGTTTAAACTTTGAAGCACAGTTGCAGCCCTGAACTTCAGGCTTCCAGGAGCAGCCCTGATAGTTGCCAGTTTCTCAGAGAAGTCATTGTGGGAGCTGCCAAAGCTCCTTTCCTGATGTGCTGATCCTGTGTCTTTGTTAAATTAGCAGCAGGCCTGGTGCAAGCTTTTGGAAGTGTGTGGAGAAGTTCTGCCCACACCAGGGAGGTGCTTGGTGCAAGGACCTGTGCCAGGATGCTCTGTAAGCTGGAGCCAGAAGCAGAAATAGAAGTAACATTGTCCACTGCAAGTCACAACCTCAGTGTGTCCATCTGTGAAAGGGAGGTCATAATGTTTCACTGTGGGTGCCTTAAGGCTCAGTTAGTGTTTATGAAATGTTCTGAGCTTTGGGATGGTGCCTGCTGCAGAGGGCACTTAAAATGGTCCCCAGATGTCTGTGTTGACACAGCACACACATAAAAACACTGGCATCTTCCTAGTGCATAGAACAAAGATGCTGGAATTACTCTCAAGAAAAAAACAGACACTTCTAAACCAAACATTTAATATTAATCTGACAGTTACCACCTGCGGGTGTTGCAGAATGAAAAAGAAAATACCTGGTAATACCTAGTAAAATTCTGTGTTGAGATTAGTGCCTGAACAATAAAAGCTGTTTGGGAAATTCTTAATATATATTATTATATATATTCTTTATATATTCTTTATATATATTATATATATTATTTATATATATTCTGAATATATATATATTTTCTGAATATATATATTCTTAATATATATTTTCTTCATATAGCTATTGATGTTTTGCATCTAAGCACAGAGCCCTCACACTTTCTCTGTGGACATGACAAGCATAAATGCCTGCTTTCTCCATAGCAGCCTGGCAGGAGGGTTTTCATGCCAGTTGCTGCAGTGTTGGAAGCCTGGGCCAGATCAGGGAGCCAGTTCTCCCAGGTCCCCTCTCAGTGGGGATTCTGGCCAGCACAGCCGTGCAAGATATACAGCCTGGCAATAACAATATGCTTCACAGAAACTGTTCTTGGATTTCTGGCTCCTTGGGTGTTTGGTGAGCGGGGAATCAAAGGCTGGTCTCTTGTCTGCTAAATCCAAGTTAAGATCTTGGGAATTATCTTGTGTTTCTGCAGCCATGTATACAGCAGCTGCTGCAGGTTATGTTACTGGCAGTTTAAATTGAGTATTTTTTTTTCCTCTGCTGTTTTTTCTTGGTAATAGATGCTTTTCTACTGCTTATTTAGACAGAGAGGTATGGTCTGGATACCTGGATAACCCGTCTGTTCAGAGTACTGGTCTCTATTGCTAACCTGGACCTGAGAAACCTTTTCCTCAAGTAAATTTAATCAAGATTGCTGCTTTTAATTAAGCTTCAATTAAAATGCATTTATGACCAAAAGACTTCTTTAAGAGCTACCTGGGAGCACTTTTTTCCCCTTGGAGCTCCTGGGAGCCAGCAGTTCCACATGTTGTCTGTGCCAAATGGCAGAAGTGCACCAGAAGTACACTGAGCCGTTTCAGTACTGTTGGCTGGTACCATGAATTGGTCCAGGTGTACAGTTTTGTATTATTAGGATTTTCTCTGGTAGTACCAAGCAGCAGCTCTCTTTGGCTGGTGACTATGGACAAGAACACACACTCTGCATTTTTATGTTTCCATTCACACACAAGTACAAAAAATACCTGTGGTTATTAAATACAACAGCAGCTGTTTATCACACTGTCTGTGCCACTGATAGGAAGTAGTGATGGCAAATGTTACCTGACCTCTGATAGCAAATTTGCTTAGTTAGAGCTACGCTGCAAATACTGGGTTTTGGCTTTTTTCTGAGTCACTTTCAAAGTTACACAGGTAAATTCAAAGGTAATCTCTTTATCAGCACTTCAGAACTGAGAGTGCAGCTCCAACAACATTCAGTTGATCTAGCATAGACATTGTAGGGGTGTGAGAAATAACCTGACTTGGAAGCAGAAACAAAGTTAGACCTTCTGAGTTGTTCTAGAAAGTAACTGTTCTGTCTATACTTGAGAGCTGGACAATGACTTTGAGTTGGGTCTCAACAATGGAGATGGGAAAATGAATGGAAGTGTATTTATAGTGAACAAGTTGGCATCAGGAGCTGGGCTGGTTATTCTTGTGCACTCATTGATTTGAAGTTGCCAGGGGTGACTTTGGTTTGCTGGGGGTAGTGATAGCTGCTGATTCTGTCTGCTGAATTACATTTTCCTGGTGACCTGTTTCTTGCCATCCCAAGTCTATTTTTGGACCAAATGGTGAATGAATGACTACTGTTTGGACTGTTTGTGGAGCTGAGCACCCGAAATGAATGTTGATGCAGAAGTGACAAATCATCCCGTGGCTGCTGAGAAGAATATCTGATGATGACTGCAGCTGTGGTGCAGCTCCACTTACTGTTTACATTTCTGCATCAGTAAGATAGGTCTACACAGAAATTACAGCCAAGGGCCATGTTCAGCAGGTAGGCAGCTGGTCAGGGAAGGAGAAAAAGCTGCTGGAAGGGTTTCAGGACATGGTGGTAATAGTCTTGTCTGTCCACTTATTTGCTCTGACCCTTGGTCATGTTTTGTCCCTTTACCATGCTTTTGATGTGCAGTCAGATTTTTTTATTTACCTGTTAAAATGCAAACACTTGATAAGAGCTGTCTCTTTTGTGTGTCTGTGTCTGTTACCTGGTGCTTTCAGTCCAGGTTCCAGTCATCCCTTCAGGGCACTCCTGCTGAAAAGGATCAAGTAGCAGTTATGGTCCATAAAGAAGCTGAATGTGACCATCTAGGGAAATTTTTCCCCTTTCAGGGAATATGACTTTAGAGAGTTCAAAAATGGTTTATATGTTTCTGCAGTGTCTAATAACGAGCTCTCTAAAGCTGAGGGAAATCTGAGGTGGTGGTTTGGTGTCTTATTGATGCATGAAATAGGGTGCATAGAAAACAGTGGGGAAAACTTCAACACCTTTAACTTCCAGAAGTGCTGCAAGCTCAGGCCTCTTCAGGCCTGTAGGCTGAGGCCAGGCAGAGGTGGCTGTGGCTCATTCAAAGCAGCTGGCAGTAGAAGTGGTTTGTAAAGCTCTGCACGTGGCCCAGCTCCTTCTTGCAGATGTGCAGCCTCCCTTCAAGTGCCTCAGAGCTGCAGCACAGCATTGCACTGTGGCAGCCTCACAGCCTGGACTCACTGGTCAGGCATTTCTGGCTGTCTTGAGTGACTGCCTCCTAAATCTCACTGAGAGCTTCTGGTGTAGTTACAGGTGCTAAAGCAGGAGTGTCACATCTGGGCACCGTGCAGAGGGAGGTAAACTTGGTGCTTTCCACACTGGAGGGTGAGGACTGCAGAGAGCTAAGCAGGCATTAACTTTGTTCAGGAGAAGGTAGTGCTGATCTTAGGATAATGAAATCAGAATACAGCTTTGCTTCAATATGGCCAAGCCAGACACACAGTGCTGTGCTTTGCGTGGGACAGGTTAAACCCAATTACTGCAGCAGCTTCTCTTGGACTCCCAGGCTGAGAAGTGACTATGGCTTGGCTTCTGGTGTGTCATGGTATGGCCTGTCAGAGCAGCATGTGTGCAGGAATTACTGTGTCATCATGCTGTGTAAAAGGAGCATCTCCGGTTTAGCAGGAGCCCTTTAGCTGGATTCAGGATCTAGGTTTTCAAATGATGATGTAATCTTGATTCCAAAAAAACCAGGGACAGACAGCTTGGCTGGTACAACACACATGGAGAAAAGGCAAGGAGCTTCTCTGCTCTTGCTATTCCCCCTGGCTGGGAGCTCAGCTGGGCCTGAGGCTGTGCCTCTCCAGGAGGGAGATGCCCCTGATGGGCTCCTTGCCACGGGCAGGGGCGTGTGGCTCCTGGCTCTGGCAGCATGGCAAGGTTGCATGTGCTGAGCAGATGCAAAAAAACTGCTTGTCTGAGCAGAGGGAGTCAGGGAGGGGACCAAATGGATCTGAGCTGTCATGCCAAATTTTTGGCTATTCTCAGGTTTGAATTGTGCATAGGTTCCAAATGCAGAGATCTTTTTTTAAGGAACAAGTCTAATGCACCCTGTTTTAAAAAGTATTATGGATGTCCCAATGGGATTACTTCTGGCATTGCTGCCCTGGGTGTGAAAATGTACATTGAAAAGCTGGCAAGATATGGGCAGGAATTTTTTGGTGGTTAGGAACTGTAGTGCCTCTTTGAAGAAATGAAGTTGACAACGCTTTGAAAGGTAACAGATTTGATAAATGATTGCACACTCTTTTAAATGCAATTAGAAGCCATATGAAGAGTCTCAAAGTCTCAATTTAAGGCATCCTCAATCACCAATCATTTCTGGAAAGTAAGTAATGTTTAACTTCTTTAGAAGTGCATACAGAGCTAGAGCTATGTAACTGAATCTGGAAAAGAGTCTGATAAAAATCTCTATCACTCCCTCCCCAAGTTCAAAAAAGACAGAAAAGCATCTCTAATTAAAAATTTAAAAGGTTTCTTGGCTGGCTGACTGCTTGTGTGCTCTTTAAAATAATACATTATTTTCATCTTCTTTTCTGAAAGATCTCTCACTGAATGCTCTGAGTAGCTCCCTTGCTTTATGCTCAAAGATTCTTGATATAGGAGAGCCAAGCCCTCATTTTCTTGTTTAAGAGGGCTTCTCCAGCAGCTGAAGTTAATAAAAGTGAAGATGATGTAAACCTAAGCCCATAGAGCCTCCACAGCTGGATAGAAGCTTTGAGTCTGTGAATTCTGCAGTCTGTTTTGACCATGTGTTTTTAGCTTCTAGTGGTTACACTGCACAAGGCAAAGCAGGCACTGCCAGCCCTGGATGTGCATGGTCGGTGTGGAGGGCTCTGCTCAGAGCAGCACCCGGAGGTGACAAGCATCCCTTGCAGGAAGGTCTCTCCTGCTCTGTGCAGCCCTGTGGGATGTGATAAGGGGTTGCTGACCTGCATGGGGACTGGGGTCAGTAGCAGGTGGGGTGGGCTCCTCACTGCAGCTCTGCCCATCATTTAATTTCTTCAACTCAGGCTGGGACTAGGAGTTGATCTTTTCCCCCCTCTATACTGGAGTAAGAATTGGCTCCAGCTGATCCAGCACAGCTTTCCTTGTCCATGGAGAGCGGAGGGTTGTGCTGTTTCAGATGACTAAAGGCTCACATGGACTGACTGCAGAAGCCAGAGCTCATGTGAGCATCTAGTGATGATGCTCCAGTTTTGTTTCCAGTTATTTATGTCTGCTCGTGCCTTGGAAATTTCTTTGTGGGTCTCAGCTACTATGGAGCCCTATCAAGGAGACAGGTTTAAGTCTAAAAATTCAAGGGCTCTAGAGACTGAAATCAACCTCTAAGGGGAAATGCAGTTTTCCTCGGCTTAAAATAACTTTGTAATGTCCTTTACTCTCCAAGGTCTCTTTCAAGGCTCTGCCTGGGTTTGATTTTTGACTTGTGCGGAGTCAGGCTCCTGTGAGAAAGGAGGGCCAGGAAATTCAGAAAAGGCAGTTGGGGAGGAGAAGGAAGGGGGAAATGCTGATAAGGGTGACGAACAGTTTCACCTTCAGGAGTGATGAACTGTGGGAGAGTTGGCTGCATTGAGGGTCTGGCACAGCTTCAGCACATGCACGTGGGGATGGATCAGCTGAGAGAAATGACTGCATTTATTCAATGAATTTACATGAGGTGCCTGCCTTGCCAGAAAGGGATGGGCTCCCACCCCCTCCAAAACATCAGTGGCTCCATGCAGGAGCGAGGAGTGGAGCAGCAGGCTCGGCAGAGGGACAGGGCTGGGAATTTTTCAGCAGAGCCTTTGCTGTGAAGGCTTCTTCATGATGCACCTAGATTCAGAAAGGAGTTCAACTGTGCCCTGGGCTGTGGCTCTTATGAACTGAATTAATAAATAGTTAATTAATAAATGGTTACACACTGCCAGCCTGCTGCTGGTTGTTCTACAGGCTGCTTTTGCCTTTAGCCAAGCTCCCTCCCCTTCTCCCCCAGGCCCTCATTCCTAGAAATCCACCAGCAGCTTTTTGTACTTCTGGTTTGAGGTATTAGGTTCTGTTCTGTGGTTGTTGCCCTTAAAAACAGTGCCTGAATGCTGTTTATAGGGCAGGATATACAGATTTGTACTTAGATGTAAGGGACAGAAGAGGAGGAATAGATTTGTACCAAAAGGTTGAAGCTGCAAATGCTTTCATACAATGTGGTGAGAGAACTGGGGCTTAATGTGGGGAGTCCACGGAACCTCATGCATCCTTAGGGTTTCTCAGAGTGTAGGACACTGCAGTGCAAGCCCTGAGGATACAAACCTCTGGCACCCAGGAATCAAAGGGCTTCTTAAGGAAACTGAAGAGCCTAAATTGCCAGAGAGGTGGTGGACTGCCCACCCATTGATGTGTTCAAGATCAGGCTGGATGGGGTTCTGAGTAACCTGGTCTAGAGAAAGGTATTGCTTGGAATATCTTCCCCTGAACTAGAGGATCTTTAAGGTCCCTTAAAACCCAAGCCCTTCTGTAATTCTGTTTATTCCTTAGCACTGCTGGGTTATTAACAAAGTGACTGTTAGATAGGCTGCCCAGGCCTGTGGCTGGGATGTTTTTATACAAAAGGCTCTTCAGAGTAAAACCTATGGAACCAGCAGCAGCTGGGGTCCTGCAGCTGATGCTCTGCTCCCTCAGCTTCCAGAGCCAAAGAACATTTGAAAAAACGGCACATCCCCCAGTCCTTCTAAAAACAACCCACAGTAAGCAATGAATATTTAATTTTAAAATGGGATTAAGTGAGGATTGGATACTTTGCTTTATGCCTGTTATAGCTGTTACCTTACTGCATGGGTGCTGCAGGATGTGACCTGGGCTGAAGGTTCATGGACTCCAGGCTCCATGGGAATGTGCATGTTCTATCCCAAACAGTCACATTGTGGGAGATGCTGAGGGCTGAGGTACTGTGATAAATACCAGCTTGATGTGGGAATGTTAGCCAGCTCATGGTACAGCAGAGAAGCTTCAGTCTTAAAACTTTAATTCCTGATAGATGCCAGAATGACAGAGCCTGTCCCTGGTGCACGTCACAGTCCCTACCTTGGAGTGATGCTCCTGCTGTAGGGGCCTCAAGGGACACAGAGGGCTGCTTATGGAGAGTCTGTGCTGTAAAATTCCCTGGCTGCTCTGAATTAATTCTTTTTTAGCTAGAAAGTTGCCTCTGAGTAGGGGTGGAAAAAAATCATGCCATCATGTTTTTAATGTGTGATTGAAAATCCATGACAGGTTTTACTGTCCTGCATTCAGCCTTACTGACAGGTATCCATACTGGTGATACTGCCAACATCAGCTTTAACTGGCTAACCATCATAAACATATCTTGGTTTGGGCCTGAGTTTGTCTGAATTTTGCATTACCTCTTGTTAGACCAGATTTGCTAAAGGACAGAGCTCTTTGATCGAATTTATGTTCCTTACGTAGGTACTTGCAAACTGTGATCAGATTGTCCTATTAACCTTCTCCATTCATTAAGGAGAACAGATGGTGCTTCTGGAGCCTTTCTCTAAGCTGCCCTTTTGGTCCTTTAATCATCCTCTTGGAGGTTCTTTGCACTGGATTCAGTTTTTTCAATATTCCTCTTGAGTTGCATGCATTAAAACTTACTATAATTTTGACAGAGCTAATCCCACATGCTGATTTGTTTTTTAGTTTGAGCATCCCACATCCAAAGCTCTCTGAGCTTCCCTTGAGCAGAGGACCATTCCAGCAGAGTGTGCGCAGCTTCCCTAACTGCATGTTGACCATGAGGTTCCTGCCAAAATCAATGAATGGCTTCACTGGAGACTGCCCCATTGTTTGTGTTCTCTGTGTGTGGGTGGCAGTACTGGAGTCTCTGCTGTGTTCCTTGGTGGAGGTTATTTAGCCATGCGGATCTGTTGTTCCCTTCTCAGCTATTTAGCAGTCCTACAATGTTTGCCAAACTCAGGCTTGATAAGTAATGATTTCAGATTCTCTTCCACTCATTTACACCACAGAGCCAAGGAGCAGCCTCTGCCAAGTCCTCAACAGGAACATGCATGTGTACCTGTGACTCTTCAGTGCCCACTGCATTAAATGATTTTCATTCATTAATACATGTTGTATTATTTCCTCATCTCCATCAAATAATAGTGTAGCATGAAGCTAAATGCTGTATGGACAGTCCACAATGTCATTTTATTGACTAAAACCATGTTGTAGTGTATTTCATACTTTTAAAAAATCTATAACACTAGGTACTCTGCATTCTGGAGAATTTCCAATTTATACAGATTAATTTTATCACACTCATTTATTGGAGATCATTCTTAGGATTTTCTATTTAATTCTTAAAATACTTGGCACATCAGCGTGTTTTTCCCCAGCTACTGTGACTTCCATGTACCCAACATATTTAAAATTGATATCAATAATAGAGTGTTTCAGGATGTTCTTTTAAAACTGTGGTGCAAGTCATCCAAACCTGCTGAATTTAGGTTCTGTTTAATTAGCTGCACTTTCAGATTCTGCTTAGCTGGTAGTAGAATAAGGAGTGTGGAAGTGATGATGTAACACATGCAGGCACCACTTAACTGCTGCCACTTTGCAATGAAAAGCATTAAAAATATCTTATAATTTTTTTGACCCCTACCATGTGGAACTGATTGAAACAGCAGTGGAATAATCTTAATTGCCTTAAACTCCACCTATATGGTTCTTAATTTTTTTAGCTAAATTTACCTCTGAGCCTTCCTTTGTTAAAATTACAGTTGCTGGTTTTTGGTCCCTTGTCATCACCTTTCCCTTTCTCCAGGGTGATGTGTGTTTAATCCTGTGCTTCCAAGTAGCTGATTGTTGGACACAGCAGTTTTGAATTAGTGCCTTGTCATCTGGGTGGTGGTGATAATGCTTGGAGGGCATTTCAGTGGCAGCCATGTGGGACCTCCAGTTTTTCTATGCTGAAATCCCCTGCAGTATCCCAGGTTTTATTCTCCATCCATTCCTGATGATTGTTAAAGAACAAGAGTAAAATCTCAGCTTTATCTTTTATCTGAGCTATCATTGACTCAAGGAGAGTTGTTCCATTTCTCCTGTATTTGCCATTCAGAAATACATTAAAGCCATTTATGGCACTGCTGAGGAGTGGAGCAATGAGCAATTCTGGCTTCTCTGGTGTGTTGTAGTCTTCTGCTGCCTAGACAGATGAAACCAATTAATTTTAACCATATGAGAGACAGAGAGGAAACAATTCTGAGGTTCATTTACTTTGATTTTTTTTCTTTGGGAATCTATGCTTTGCTGTTTGGTTTTCAGTGAGAAACCCCGAAGAAAACCTTTCCTGTACTAAATTGTACATCAGACTCTAACAGTTGGTGGAGCATCATTGCACAAAGTGGATGTTGTCTGTGCCCCACAGGGTTCCCTGGTGGAGCACTTGTTAGCTGAGAAAGATAAATATGTTTGAAAAAGAGCTGTGTTACCTTCCAGTGAATTGCTCAGATGTGGCTGTATGCAGTGAAGCACTATTAGGCCCTTGGGATATTTGCCAGCAAGATTCAGAAGCCCTGAAATTTTCCTCTTGTCTTAGATCAGGTAGGACAGCAGGCTGTTCTGTTGTCTTGCTATCCCAAAGAACACTCCATGCAAGGTTTGAGAGCTGTTAGTGCAGAGGGCTTGTGGGGATGAAAATTCCTCCCAAGTACATGTATTATGAAAGAGCATGCATAGTTAATAGCTAAAGACAGATTTCACAAGGACAGAATAGTGCATTATTCCCAAAATATATGTAGCTTGAGCTCACCTGTATGCACAAGTCAGTGCAGTGCATAGTGAGAAAATCAGCTAATCCACATCATCTGAGTGCAGAGCATTGGGGCAGGGGAGCAAATGCAAAGCAACTCGGGCGTGCTCAGCTTGCTTTCACTGAAAGATGAAATTATTCAAGTTGTTTTATGTTGGACTTGAGTTTAGGGCTTCCTTAGCTTGGTGTAAACAGGGTTCCTTGTTTGTCTTGTGCCTCATTTGTCTTATTCTTTAAACAGGGAAGGAATTCTTTGATGATTTGTGTGGCACTCAATTAGTGGGATTTTTATAACTAGAATCAGCTGATTTGTTGAAACAAATAAAGAAAATATTTTTAAAAGGCTTTCTTTGTGAAAACCACGTCTAAGTGTTATGGATGACCTTGATATCGAAACAACAGACACATCACACAGCTTCTAAGTTAGCCTTTCTGAAATCTCATCCATACTCTACCTTTGAAGCAGTTCTTATAAGGATTATCTCCTCTACCCTCAGCCTCTATCCTCCATAATTGAAAGTTTATACAGCAGCCATGTGATTTCAATATGGGCTGCTGGCAAATGTGACTTCTTTAATTCTCTCCCTGTGCCACGATGTGACGGGAATGATGATGGGAGTTGTTACACTTGATAACTGCAAATACTGTTAATGTTGGCAGACAAAACAAGTGTTCAAAATTGTATGGATCTTTTTTCCCCTTTTAATTTCGACCCTCCCATCTCAATTGAGATATGATGAACCCAGACTTACCATCTTGATGCTGCAGAAGATTCTCTGTAAGTCAATGTCCCACATTGGGCAGGTCTGTTAGTTCTGTATTACTGGATATCCTGTATTATAGGTGTGTCTGCCTTCTGCACTCTGCTGTAATGTAGCTGTTAGTCACTAAAAACACACAGAATGAAATATGGCTCTTGTCAATGCTACTACTGAGGTGCACTCGCAAGTCAGAACCCTTGAGAGCAGCTGCAGGTGTTGCCAAGCACACACTGTACCTGCAAGAGGGAAGATGTCCTTTGGAAAACACAGGTTGTGGGTGGTTAGGAACTGATGCTTTAAATTGTAGTTTTGTGCAGATGGCAATAACAAACAGCATTTTTACCCTTTTGCTTTATAGTGTTTTTTCCTGTGCTGTATGTCTGCTTCATCTGAACGTACCCTAAATTTCCAAAGCAGTAGCTGGAGAGGGCAGCCTCAATTGTCCAGCTGGCCATGAGCTGGAGATACTGAGCCTCTGTTAATTAGAGCAGTATGGCAGGATCTTTTCATTCCCTGAATAGTGGCATGCACAGTAGTATGCTGCTGGAAAATTTTCTTTTACCAAAGACACATCTATATGCTTTGAACTTAATGTAGCAAGCCCAAGACTTTAAAGATGCCTCAGAGGTCTCATTTGTTATTGCAGATGGTGCCTCTGCTGTATGATGATTTATGAGAGATGGCTCCTGTCTGCTTCGGAGAAAGTACTCTGTGCCCATAAGCAAGTCTCTCTGACACCCTGTTGGCAGTGGGGTGTGAATTCATTGCAGGGGAGATGTTATTTGAGTCACCTCAGAAGTGACTTATGGTAAATGATCCAGGTTGCCTTCAAGAGCTGTATTTTTGCTATGCGTAATGTTCAAGGCTTGAGATCAGATTTTTGGGATGTTTCCTGCTGGAGCAGGATGGAGGCTGAGTGTTGTGTACAAGACATGGTCAGGGGCTGGTCAGACACAGTTGACACTGGGATTCTGCCTGTCTTCAGCAGGAAGCTGGAGCGTTTGTTCCTGGGGTTCAGTTCCAAAGCCACTGTGTGCTTTATGTCACAAAGCCACCCAGCAGTAGGTTCAAGGAGCTCTTGTTGCCAGAGCATTCTTGGCTCCAAGGATGTGGATCCTGTCAGTAGAGCAGGTGACTTTGGGTGATGCAGGTTTGTAGTCCCCCAGATAGAGCAGGTGTCTCTGAGCATCACCAGGCTCTTGCTGCAGGCCTGTGCTGACTGTGGCCAGAACCTTCACTCCCACATCTCCTCTGTCCTTCTAAATCCTTGATGCTACAGGTGACTTGGAGATGAGATCCTGGCCTGAGATTGTTCTGGGAAATGGCTCAGGAAGGAAATTCCCCGGAGATACCCTGCAAGGGCTGTGAGCTCCCCTTTGGGGGTGATGTGGTGGTGGCTGCATCCATCCCAGGGCAGCTGCACTTATCAAAGGAGAGGTGAATGGGATTAGTGGACACTGATCTCCCTGAGTCTTATCAAATCACAGAATCACTGGTTCAGGAAACACTAAAAAGTGTAAAATCATCGGTGATTGTAAGATTATGTGGCAGTAGCTAATATGTGGTGTGTACCTAGATCCCTCTCTCTCTCTCTCTGCCAATACCCTGTAGAAACAGGGTACTGATCTGTACAGCCCATCTTTATGCTGAGAATGGAGAAATCTAAACACACTGGAGCTGTTTGTGACAGTTCACATTTCATGTTAAATTTCAAGTTCCTCATGTGCTAAACATTAAATCAAATACCATGGTGCCAGCTATGTATTTTTATTTTAAGCATTTTAATATCTCAGCTGTTTCTTTGCCGTTCTCTCTTGTTCAGAAAGACAGTTCTTGGCATAGAAGATAAAATGTATTTGTTTTCACTGTTAATAAACATCCAGTTAGATTCATTGACATGACAATGAATCAGTGCAGCAATATGCCAAGTCTGCTGAGGCCACTTCAGGAACGTGGTGCTGCAGTTCCCTGCAGACCAGGCACGAGGTTCTCATGGGTCTGTTGTTTTCTGCTGTCCACCTCAGAGAAAATTAATTGCAGAACATGGGAACTTTTTCACATGCTACGTATGCTGTGAGCAGAGATGAATGGAAAAGGATTTTGAAAATACCTGAGTCCTCATTTTGGAAAAGGGGGAAAAAATGATCTGTTCATCCCTGGTGGGATTCTGCCAGTGTGGAGTAAATCACAAGACAGATTTGTTGTCCTTACAGTGTTATCTTTCTGTAACAGCACAAACTTGCTTATTTGGTGGATAGAAAAGGTTTTACAGCTTAGTTATTAAAGAAGTGAGAACCCATCTGGCTGCACTATGAAAGAGATGTGCTAATGTGATTTCAGTGTGAAATGGTCCCAGACACTGTCCTCCTTGAAAAGCTTTTAATGTTTGGAAATAGTTTCTAGTTTTAGAATTTGGGAGGAAAAAGTAATTTGATTTTTTTTTTCCCCACTTAGCTTTTCCTTTCTCTTTTTTCACTTTATATTTGAACTAGAATGTAGGAGAAATTAAACTGTTTTGCTTTAGTTGACAAAGACAAAATTTTCCCTTCTGTTTTGTAATAATTTTTTTTGTTTGTAGTAATTATATTCATTTATTTTTGTCTCCAGGCTAAGAATATTTTCCTGTCCTCATCCCTGTAGTTGAACATAGGTCTTGGAGTCTGTCTCTTGTGTTTTTCAGCTTTTTCCATGTGAGCAGGCTTTAGCATCAATAGGGCTTTTTTCCACCAAGCTGCTTTGATCTACAACACAGGTAATGATATCCAGGGCTCACTTCCCTCTAAACTGGAGCATCTCTCTTCACAGGAAAGAATCTAAAGAATTACTTGTAGCAAGGAAGTAAATTCAACGTGGAGTTGCATATCTGATTTCAGCTATGAAAACTGTTCTCATAGCTAAAGGGAATATATTTTGTTCTTAAAAACAATTACTTCAATTATTTTTGCTATGCTGCACTCTGCTGATGGCATGTGTGGCCACTGGGACTTACTTAAAATATGTAAGTTCTTAATATCAGCTCAGAAAGAAAGCTATCTCAGCTGGAAAAAAATAAATGTAATATAAAAAATTAGATTATTTTTTTCCATCTGACCGTGCCTCTATCTAGTTATCTCAGATTTTGATGTTGAATTTACAGATTAATAATTGTAGCTGCTTGAGCAAAGTCAGGGCAGAGAACAATTACAACTGTAAACAAATCCCTCTTCAACTCTGCGTTTTCCTCATTTGGAGTGCAGTGTCTACAGCAGAGCTGTAACTGTGCATACAATTACACACTTTCCTAATAACTCTGGGAAAACGAATTACTTTTTCAGAACCATTTGTAGCCAAAGGAGGGTTTTCTGCTGCTGGTGCAGCTGAGGGTCTGGGTTTATCCTGCAACATCGTGATATTCCATCACTATATAGCAGCAGCAGCTCAGAGCCTGGTTAGGGCCACAAAGGGTTTTTCAGGCTGGTTTTGTTAAGTCTGTGCTGAGCTTTACTCAGTCCTTACCTTACCTGCTCTGTGTGCTTAGTTCAGTGCTTTGCCTGGCTCTGATGCATCCACAGGCAGGCTCTGGGTGCTGTGTAGGGCACATCTGGCTGTGCCTGGGCTGCTCCAGCTGTGGTCAGTCACTGCTGCAGGGGCTCAGCTTTGCTTTGGTCTCTCACAGGAAACCTTTAGAGCTTGGAGTCAGAGATGCTGCAGTGCCTGTGGCTGTGTCAGAGCTGTAAAGGTCAGGGGCACCTGCCCCACAGCAGCTGTGGCATGTGACTGCAGGTGTGGCTCCCTTGCAGTGTGTCTTCAGAGCACACTCTGTTCTTGGAAACCAGACCTGAAACTGGCTGTGCCTTCAGGGGTTTGTAGTGGAACAGCCTGTTATAGCTTAACTACCTGAATTTTGGACTTGGAAAGACTCTTAATCATCTCATAAATCTAATCAGTGCTGTAATTTTTGGAAAACTCGGGATTCAGCTTGGAGTTGAAGCCAAGTGTTCTTGGAGAAGATCTAAATCTGTTGGAGAAGGTGGATCCTTGAGCTAGGAGTGTGATATAGAACAGACACCTGTCCTCACTGCTGCTGACAGAACTGAAGAGCTGGTGTCCATGCTAAGCAGGTTTTATTTTGCATCTGTAGGTTTGATGGTGCTTATAACCCAGAGCAGTGCTCACCAGATCAAAACCATGATTAGAAAATTAAATGTTTAATTATTGTCTCATTAGATAATACAGACCTGCTGTACAGAGCCTCCCTGTCCTGCCTCTGAAGTTGTTTCTAAAGCTTAAACCTTTGGATGTAGGGGTTTTCTGTCTACTCTAAGGCATTTTTTAGGATTAAAGACCAACTGATTTGCCTGTAATTTGTAGCCCAGCTCTCTGTTTGATGCTAGTGGAGTTTGAGAGCTGACTTAGTGCTCTGTCCAAGTGAGAATGGGCCCCTCTCTGGGAAAGGGGAGTTCTCATGAGTCTTTCATGCCTCCCTCACTTCATCTCTGCCTGGATTTCCATGACTGTGAAATGACTGATAAACTGTGGAGCTGTGAAGGTGCAAATAACTGCAGTGCTCTGGGAACCTCTCCTGTGAAGTGGTAGTGAGAAGCAGTTTTATGGCTATTGCTCCTTTTGTGCTTTGTGCACACCAGCCACAATCACCAGGACACCACAGGTAGCTGCAGTGCTTCTATAATTAGCTGATGGCATGGGGAGCATTGCTGAAGTAAACTTTCCTTGGGAATACACCAGCTACTTACCCAATCATATACTGGAAAGGGCCCTTTGAATCACAACTAGCACTATTTCAAATGTTCTGTACGTGAAAGGAATTAGGTTTTCTAATCTAGTGTTACAGCCAACTAACTGCCTCACTAAGAGAGCAGAAGGGCATTAAAGTTCTGAATTTAAAGCAGCATTTAAAAATATTTTTGACTAATAAATCATTCCAGGAGCTGGATTTTGCCATATGCCCATGTTCCTGCTCCCACCAGCAGCCTGTTTGATCTCACATGTGGTTTTGCACCGTGTCTTATCCTGTCACAAAGTTCTCCCTTCTCCCTACCCAGTCCTATCACTGACTTCAATGTTGCTCCATTCAAGTGTGAATGACTCAACATGGAGGAAGTCTGGGAGATGGAGACAGAGCCTGAGCAGAAGGATCCTCCCTCTTTTCTCCCTACTGCCAGCCAAGCCATCAGAGGAGATAAATCCATTTTTCTTTCCCTCCCTGTTTGCTGTGAGTTTGCCTGCAGTGTTTCATAGGCTGAGCACTGCCTGCATCTCACCTTGTGCTGTTGGCTGTGTGGGGTTTTGGGGCAGTAGAAATAACCAAGCTGGGAGGCTGGTGGTTCAGGAGGTTACAAAGGTGATGTCAGCCCTGAGCATCCCAGCTCTGTGCTCCTCAGGGCCTGGAGGCTTCCCCACAGCCCTGTCCTGACCAAAATGGGCTCTAGGCAGGGCAGCAGGAGATGTGCCAGCCCCTTGACTGAGGGTCTGAGGGCAGAAGTGAGTGTGAGATTTGATGGGAAATCACAGAAGTGCTCACAGGGCAGTTAGTGTGGCAACTTGCACCCAAAAATACCTTAATATTCATTTTGGTCTGCTTCAAAAGTTGTATCAGGGTATCTTTTGTAATGAAATGTGGGGATTGAATTCCATCTCTGTCAGGAGCTGTTCAGTTCTAAGGTACCTGTTTCTGTAGCTTCCACAAGCCCCAGCAAAGGCAGGAGTGTGGGATGCAGGAGAGGTCCTTGTGTTGACAAGCTGGTGAAACACTTGAGTAAACACTTGTTCCTTTGTATGGTCCAGGGGAATCTCTAATTTAAATGCTGGTGGATGCAGAAAAGATGCTAATGAAGCAAACCTAGCAGCCTCATTTACCCACATGAAATCACTATCAGTGGATAACTCGTTCTCCTGGAAAACACAATAATAGTAATGTAGTATACAGAACACAATGCTGCCCTCTAATAAGTCTGACAGGCAGATTGCAGTGTATATTTAGACTGTATTAGCCAGCCAGAGATTGCAAATGCTTTTATGTGAAGACCCTTTTTTCTCAACTCCTGCTCTTTGCTGGTTGAGCTAACCTAATTAAAGAAAGATGAACTATAGTTGAGAAGTCTGGAAAAGCTAAAAGCAGGCTTTCTAAACAAAATAAGCCTCCAAAATGAACAGCTTTCAGTACTTTTTGCAGAAATGAAAGTTTATTTGTTGTTCTTTGGGAATGGATATGGATATGATACTACATTTTGTTCAGTATCTTGGGTTCATCAATATGTACCTTTTTTTCCACACTATAAGCACTCATAAAGACCTGCATTACCTGGCTCTTCTGCTCTTACAACGTGAAGTGACAGTTCTGTCGAGACAAAAATCATTTAGTGGTGCATGATATAGGGCCTGCAGCCTCAGAGCAGCAGCACTTGTGGTGTGTGTTTAAAGGTTTAGAGCTCATTGTGGCTGAAGTGTGCAGTGCCTGAGGGCTGCCTGCATACCCTCCTTAGAGCCTGTGAGCTCGGCAGGGCTCTCCTGCTTCTCCCTCGGTGTGCGTGCAAAGCGCTGCCCCTCTGCTCCGGCTGCCACAGCACAGCTGTGTCCTTGGGGGCTGCACTGGGAATGGCTCCCACCTCAGGGCTGGAGTGCTGCTTGGGATCTGCTGAGTAAATGTGTCAGGGCTTTTGTGAGGGGGGTGTTACAGTAAAACAGCTGCCAGGTGCTGTGGAGCTGTATTTAAAGGGTGCCGGTGGGTTTGAAGGCCTTAAAGCTATGGGAGGTAAGTTCCACAGGACATCCTCTCCTCCACACAGCTCCATAGGGGTCAGATATAGGTGAGTTTGGGATCTGTGCACTGAATTGCTCAGCAAAGGCACCATCTGGATCAGTCTATTGGTGAAAGATGGTCATGGTCTCACTGGTGCACCCACATACCTAGAGGAGTCCTTCCCATGTCCTATGCTATTCCATGGGTTGGAACAGAGTCCAAAAAATCCCAATTTCATCTATTTTTATGAAGACAGCTTGTTTCTTTCTGGGATATTTTCTTCTGAAGAGCAGATTAGCTTTCTGAAGCAGTGGACTTGTGCATTTGTCTCTCCAGACTGCAAACACTGCATGCAGGTGGGACTGGCCTGATCTGTGCTCATCTGGGTTAAACCATTGCAGAGAGACTTGGGCAGGCTCAGGCTCCCTCCTGGCCTGTCTGAATTTAACTTGAGTAGCCTGTTCTTATCTTCCTGATGGTGAAAATTGGCCCAGAGTAGGAAAACTTTTTCTGTGCATGTAATGTAGAGGCAGTATCTGCCTTGAAGTAGGAATGTAGGAGCTGCAGTGCTCAGCCTGTTCCCTCTGCTGCCGGAGTTTGGAGGATGCGTTTGGCGTTCGAAGAAATACTGGCACGCTGTGCTGTTGAACGCTGGCCCACTTCAGCTGCTGATGGAAAGATAAAATACATTTTGCTTTTGGCTGGCTCCCTTGCTTGCTGATGCTAATAACATCACGAGCTAAGCATTTCAAGGGTCATCTTGAGAGAAGCAGAGACCTGAATCCCCCTGATCACACCTTCCTGATGTTGTTGCCATTTCAGGGAAACGTTGTTGGGTCAGAGATCAGTGTTTGCACGTCAGCACAGTGGGTGCCAGGTGACTCCAAGGGCTGCTGTGCAATTGGAGTCCTGATCCAAAGCAGGATGGTGGTGATTCTCCTGACTGGCAGGTTTCTCCATGCCCACCTTTTAATTTTTGCACTTTTACAAAGGTCAGAATGAAGACCTGCAGGACTGCAGCTTTCACAACCACCTTTATAGGATACAAGGCTGAGGAATACCTGGTCATGCATGTACATCTTTATTGTCCTCTAGGAAGTTTTCTAATCTCTTCAACATTTTGTAGCACCCCAGGGAGCTTTTCTGTCTCTGCCAATTAATTTGCTGTGGTTATTTCAATTTTGTTCACAACCTGCTCAACAAAAACTCCTTAAAGCTAGACTCTTCACATTGAGAGAGGAAAAACACAGAGCTGGTCTGGATCACAAGTAACAGTAGGAGACATAATGCTTAGCCCTAAAAATTGCATACATGCTTATAAGCTGATGCATTGAAAATGCAAGTGCTTCCTCAGCTGCCTGCCACTATGAATTTTAAAGATGATAGAAATAAACTTTAATTTGTTCATTAGTGTGAAAATCAAACAACTGCAAAGCCAGCTTTTATTATACCTCACTCAAAGGGGTTTTGTGACAACTACTTAATGCCAGCTATTTCTTGATCTGTCATTGTTCCAGACAGTCATCACTTTTCTTTCTTCTAGACTGATAGTGGGAATTTATGCTTTTGGCACCTGATTATGGAGACTTTGGTTTTGCCTGGACACCCAAGTAAGCTGGAAGAGGAGGGGAAAGCACGTGGTATCACCAGTCACTAGTTCTAAAAACATTTAATTGTGAAATGAACATGCAGAGTACTGTTTAAATGTTCCACTAGACATGTCTACTGTCTCACTCTTCCTCACAAAAGGAGAGAAGGATTTTCCAGGATTATGATTTCCATGTGCATGCTGCTTCAGTGCAGGGCTTGGCAGGTAGTGGAGGGCTGCTGTACAGTGCTCTGGCTTTGCTCAGGGAGGCTGTGCCATCTCCCCTGCTCAAGGTGTCAGGCAAGCTTTGACTCATGGATGTTAATTAACCCCAAATAGTTTTTCAGCCTCTACTGTGGAATTTTTCTTTCTCAGCACTTAGGCTTCTGCATGAAATTGGCTTATTTATCCCACATTCCCCCAGAGTGGAGAATTGTAATTCTGTAAGCACCAAATGTCTCTTTCTTTCTCTGCACAAGACTTTTTATTGGCCTGCTGCTGCAGATCAGTTATTAGCTACAGAAGGGATGTTTGCAATAGTGTTTTCTACCTGGGGAGGTTGCAGGAGGTGCAGGGTGGCAGCAGCTCAGCCAGTCCATAAGCAGACACCCTATTGCCAGCCCTGCTCCTGTTTGTGCTCCATCTCCTGGCAGCTTTCTCTAAGGGTGCTGCATAATTGCTCTGCTGGAGGTATTTTCATTAATAATGGAATTTAACATTTTAATGTGCCATTAACTAGATTTCCCTCCCTTAGGCTGATATTAGCTGTGGTGGTGTATGGGGCTTTTCATGTGCACACAGATGGAATTGTGTGCACAATTTGGAGCTGTCACTCAGGGTGATGGGTCCCAGGGCTGTCAGTGAAATTTGCCAGCTGACCTGAGGTGAGGCACTTGGATCTGTGAATGTGAGTTTTTCAGGAAGACTTCATGTTACTGAACTTAAAAGTGCTGGAGGCTGCTCTGGGACAGGGAGGATGTCCTGTGCCTCAGTTTTCTCCAGTAATTTTAGTCTCGCTGATAAAATAACTCTGATTGCCTAGAGCCTTGACGCTTCAAGCAATTTAAAATGGTGTTGCCTCTGTTGAGGATTCACTGCCATACAAACATCAGGAAGCTCATGTGCCCTCAAGAAAGATGGCTTGATAAAGCTTCCCCTTGCAGATGTGAGGATGCCCAGAGAATCCAGGGGGACTTCATGTCCCCTCCTGGGAGAGTGGCAATAGGGACTGTCCATGTCCCATCTCAGCTCCTTGGCACAATCCCATGAGAAGCTTGGTGTTTTCTTGCAGAGCTGAAAGCCAAGTCAGATATGCTTATCTGGAAAGGAATTTTGACTGGTTTCAGGTCCCTATATTTATTAAAATCTTTTTTTCTTCTCCTGGTTATAAATTAAGGCATTGCTTTCAAAACTCTTTAATTGGGGCTGTAACAAGGCTCATCATACCTGGCAATGATGAATAAAGGGTTTGACTGGAGCATATGTTAATGCACAGAGAACAATGACGCTTTAAATAAATGTCCCCAAAGTGCCATATTTGGCAGTGGCTGCAGGAAATCTGTAGTAAATGATGCAGTGCTGCTGTTGTGCTAGTGAAGGGACCACAGCAGTTTCTGGCTGGTTCAAGGATTTCATTCTGCTGAGCTCCTGTGTGGGCAACAAACTGCAGTGAGTGTCTTGCAAGGAGGTTTTCAGAAGCATCCCCTGCTCTGAGCTGTGTAAGAGGTTTGTTGTCACTCCCTCTGCAAGGCACCTCCAGCACCAGATGCAGGGACTTTGCAGTTCTGGAGGGTCAGTGGGTTTGAAATATGGGCTGGAATTTGATTATTTATTTAAGGTTTCTAGACTGCATGTAGTCAGAGTGCTGAGTGTCTATTTCTGGAATACAGATCTCTCTGCCTCTGTTACAAGATGCCATCTACCAAAAGGTGGCCCTGCATGTTTATTTGCATTTGTGCTATGTAGCCTAAATCACTTGGATGTAAGAGCAAAGTGCCATTTGCTCTAAGACACAGCTTTTGCACTGGCCTGGTGTTTGTATCTCAAGCAGAGCTATTTTAGCATAATACAAGCTACTTTCTTTTGCAAAATTGATCTTTTTTGTCTTTTGCTCTTATGCTTACTGCCTTAGCATGTAACTGAAACAGAAAAGTGCCTCTTATTTATCACTTGCAAGGGTTTTAGTGGTGGCAGTATGATGGCCCTGGAAAGGCATGTATTAAAAAGCTTGGGGGGGTTGTAAGCTTTCTGATTAGTAAGAGATTTATTTCTCATCTGTGGGCACAAAATTTCTGTTACACATCAATTCATTAAGCAGATTAAATAAAGCCAACCAAGTTGGCTGTGAGCATAGTGGCGTTTTCACATGGAACAAGAAGGGATGCACAGACAATTAATTTATCATATATTTGGCAGTAAAGTTCAGCTCAACCCATATGCCTCCTACCACTGCTTTCATTTTAGGGGACAAAAAATCAAATCTGAAAGCACAGGTAAAGTCTGTAACCCTGTGTTTCCAGAAAGGAGGTTAACACAGAGGACAGGGCAGCACAAGGTAGAGAATGGGGCTGATTGAATGGTTCTGCTCCAAGAGGCTGCAGCCACCTTGCAGGCTTCCCAGGAATGCGTCTGGAAGCTGAGCAAGGTGAGGGGAAGGAGAGGGAAGCACTCATATGGATGGAGATCAGTGTTTGCAGTCAGTTCTGCTGTTCCATAAGGGTTCCATAAATGTTTGCACCTGACCCAGGCTGGTGCTGGGCTGGCCACGGGCACTGGAGCCGCTCCAGCACCCCATGGCATGTGGGACAGTGTGTCCCTGGATGCTGCAGCTGGGCCAGGGTCCCGTCCTCCTGGGGAAATGAACCCTGCAAACTGCCTGCCTGGCTTAAACCCAGCCTGCCCAGAGCCTGGGATATAGGCAGGTTTTTCACCAGACCCTGCAGGGCCAGCCATGTTTTCCAAACAAGCATCTCCAAGCCCTGTGGCAGGAGCAAAAAGCATGGCAATGTTTTTTTCTCTCTGACAAAGCAGGGCTGCTGCAGATGCCACAGACAAGATCAGTGTTAGACAGCTTGTAGCAACGCCCTTGTCACAGCTAGGAGTGGACTAGGGAAAGCTGAGTGGGAGAATGATCTGCCTGCCTGTGCCAGGATGATCTTTTGCTTAAAAGATTCAGGAGACTTTTTAGCTGGAATGGCTACAGATATAAACTTGGAGTTATGGAAGCAATTTGTATAATTGCCCTAAAGAACTGTGGTTGAGAGTAATGTAGGATATTGTGAATAATAGAAAGAAAGAAAGAAACCCCATTAAATAAAAAAACAAAACCAACAAAAATCCCCCAGAACCCCTCTCCAAGCGAAATAAAAGACCCTGGCTGCTAGAGAGTTTCCAAACCTCAGCTGGTTGTTTTATGCACTGTGTTTCTTGTTGTTCCATGTTCTGGGAGGGCTTATTAAATCAGCACAGTGCTGAAGGTCTGGCTGATGGGTCAGACTTTCCTGGACCTGCTAAGTCAGGCCAGAAGTCCTGCCAGTTGTGACAAACCCTGCTAGGTATGAACTAAGCCTCCCAAAAAGGGGTTTTGGGAGTTGTGGTGCCACTGATCTGCACCTGGGGAGCCTGCCCAGGGCGGAGTTTGGGCTCCTCTGGCAGAGCTGTGCAGACACCAGGGAGACAGAGGTGCTCTTACTGACAATGATCTAGAAAAAGAGAGTTGTTTTCCTCTTTTCTGAAAATAGACATTGCCTGAATAAACTCCCAGTTCTTTAAAGAACACCTGACAACCAGCCTGGGTTTTACAGCACTCTGGGATTCAATGCTGAGTGAAGGCTTGGTTCACTTTCAGTGGTTGCTTTCTCATTAGGATTGTGCTAGGGAAATGCACTGTCAGTTCAGCAGGGAGGGAAATTAGACTAATCCTTTGGGGATTTTCTTGTTCTTACTCCAGATATTGCTTCATTAATGAAACAGAGGAAAATGGGGGATTTCAGACTTTTCTTCTTCACCAAAAAAAGTGATAAAATGAGCTTGTAACAACTTTTAACTTTGAATGAAGAGCTGATATGAATTAACCAAAATATTTGTTAAATAGTTTAAATTTTTTTATCACTGTGGGAAAGGTAACAAGGATGGATCTACACTAAGACCATAACCCTGAGCTGGAAAATCACCTTAAGACAAACCCTATTTGCTGCCCAAGTTACAGCTTCCAACCCACCAAGGCTACTTACACAGCAGAAACATGAATTTGTGTTTGTCCTCGCCCACCCAGTTACTGCTCATCTGTAGGTATGACATCTGCTCCCAGTCACTGGAAGCCAAAATCTCTGCTTTTCCTCATGCTGTTTCTGTCACGTAGCTCTAAGCAGGCTTCACTGGAGATTAACATGTTTAAAAGCTTGTCCTGTAAATTATCTTCAGCTGTATTAATTGACAAGTTCTTTAGTTCTTGCTAGTGTTTCACTGAGCCTGAGCTGCCTAAGAGGGAAATAAATGTCACTGCCTTCTCTAGGACAGCAGGACTTCGTGAGCTTGCAGTTGAACTGAGACATCCCTTGGGATTGCCTTACAGGCAGAAAAAGTCCTGCAGACTGCATATTAAACTTCCTATTTTTAACTTTATGTCAGGTTTAGAGAGCATAGCAAGACAACCCGATTTTCCCCTGAGGATTCAAGCAGAAATATCACTGTCATTTCAGTTCATTTCTTGGGGATAATTAATTACCGCTGAGGACAACTAATCGTTTTAAGGAATTTTAAGGAAGGGCAGGAGCAAAAATAAGGTAAAAGTCTCTGGCTGACCCCACATTAGGCCAAGCCAAGGCACACAATATACAAAATATAGTAATCATTTGCAGCCCTGAGCTGTGGGGGTCCAGAGGAGGTTTGGTGGAGTTTGGGTTCCTTGGTCCTGTCCTTGATGGGTGAAACCACAACTCAGTTGACCTGGACGGTTTGTTCAGTAGTGGTTCTTGATTTCACTGTGGAGAAAGCTCTGCCTGTGGCAAGGGCCAGAAGGGCTCAAAACTATATAAATGAGTTGTTCATTGGGCTGCTTGGGCAGTTGAGGATGAAAGGGCCTTGAGGCTTCCTGGCTTTCTTTTCCATCAGGGCAGCACCACAAGCCCACCCAGGAGGAGGTGTGACAGCCACTGAAAATCTTTTGCTGTGGGTGTGATGGCTCAGGACTTGAAGATCTCAGAGTGCTTAAACCTCTCTGATACCAGCTGCTGCTCTCCTCCCTATCATCCCATCTCATACTGATTGCTGGATGCTCTCTGTATTGCAGAGCCAGCCTCCTAAGGACATGGTAAAAAATGAGCTTGATATGAGCTGCCTTTTGCCAAGTTCAGCTGTGTTCTCTCTGTGGTCCTGGCAGGCCTCATTGCTCTGATAAGCATATCCACAACTTCATGAAAAACAAGGTGATTCTCCTTCCAGGACTCTCAGGCATGTCACAGATTTACAGACCCTGTCTGTTCCCCACACCATCCCTGAATGTATCTTGACAAAAGCATCTTTCTGCTCATGCTGCTGGTACCAGTTTGCAGGCTTGTGGTGGCAGAATCATTATACTGTGATGGTGGTTTTGAGCCCTGACAGTCCTCCTAAATGTCACATGTGAACTTTGGATCATGTTGGCAGAGCAGGGGCACACTGAACCAGAAGGAAAACATGTTCTTAGCTTCAGCCTTTTTCCTGTGAGCTCAGGACCACCTGCTCAGGTCCTGATGCTGTTGGACGTCAGCAAAGTTTTCTCCCTGTTGCTTTTTCAAATATCTACCAGGGTTTTTAAATATGCTTGCCATTGCTTCTGTACTGAATGCTAGGGAAGTTTGGGAAAATTGTCTGAAGGAGGAGAAGCAAGAGTCCATTCCTAATGCAGCCAAAGAGACTTTTATGTTTCAAGAGGTAAAAGAAGAAACAGATGGAAGGTTTTCCTGAACTCTGGTAACTCTAGCGCTCCAGCAGGATGTTAGAAGGCATCTCTTTTCCTGTTTAATTGTTGCATTTTATGAGCCCATAAAAACCACAAATGCATTTAGAGTTGCTGAAGTTCTGTTTCACAAAATCCTGTAACCACCAGAGGTGGTGCAGTGGCAGATGTTGGGGGACTGTTGCTGAGACAATCCTTTCCTGCCAGTACAGGTGGCCAGCACCAGCACTGCTGGTGAGCCTGGGGATGAGGAAGGGGGAAGATAGACATGTTTAGTGTGCCCAAAGAGGCCTGCCAGGGTCAGATACTGCCCTTGAGTCATCATGGTGCACATCCTAGGCAATCTCACTGGCTTAATGGAGGATTTACTCAATGTAAATGATGATGTGTAAATGGTGATGTAAACCCAGACTTTCTTCTTCATTGCATATCCATTTTCTCTGACCTACTTGTTCTTACAGCATCAAGAGCTATGGTGTGTACACAGGACAGTGGGGAAAAGCAAAGGGTCAGTGAAGCCAATTGTGTAAAGTAATACTGTAATTATGTAATGTTTAGATAACTGGCCCAGTTGAGGATGGGTGTGATCCAGCACTGCATGTGCAGCCTTTCAGTGCATGGCTGAACCATCATACTATGAGCTCATCCCAGGGCTCCTGCTGAGGAAAAATATCATGCCCCTCAGGTGGGAGAAACCAGGTACTGCTGGTGCTTACCCAACAGGCTTATTGTGCCATGGTTGCTTCTCTTTTTCTCCTTAGGCCATGGTGTAAGTGTTAATGTAAAGCCACGCATCTCTCAATGTGTTTGATATTGTGACTTCCATAGATATGTACAGGGCAATTATGTGGATTGATTTCCAATAAACAGACACTTCAGAGCTAAGTGGAACATATTCTGGTAATGTCATATCAAGAATGTTTTATAAATAAGTCATAGCTGTGATACGTGGTGTGAGAGTATCTTATGAATAAGTTAGACTGCCTGGGGTCAAGCATGCTTTCTTTTGGTCATTGTAAATGTGATGGAAAAGTCAGTTTTCTACCTATACTGTAACTTGCCTAGAGAAATGGGACAGACTGGATGGTAGAAAAACCAAATAATGTTGCCTGCACACTTTTTCCAGAAAAATCTCTCTCCAGACTGAATAAGCGATACTTTAATTTCTCAGCACAAATCCCAAATACACTTTTTTCTTGGTTTACTCTGTCCCCAGTTAACCTGGCTTTGTCTCAGTCTGGCTTTTCTGAAGGAGAGTCATGATGGAGTAACCCCGACGTTTTAAAGATTCAGCCCCTTGTGCAGCAAGCTCATCTGCAATGGATATTTGGGATTTTGAGATCCAGGCATTTGGAATCGTTTCCCAAAGAAATACAGAGAATAATCCTAGTATGAAAGTATGTCTCCAAGTGGAAGATTCCTTATTTTGCAGGCACTTAAGTAGCAAATATGACCACGTGTGCACCTAGCCTTTGGGCCTTTGGTCACGTACCATCCACCTGGTGTCCTCTCTTGCCTGGGAGTTCTTGCTGGACTCAAGTGGTGCTTTAGAATCTGACCTGAGTTGGAGGTGAATTGCTCCATGGGCAGGGACAGTGTCATGGCTGGGTCTTTGCTTCATTCTTGCAGCAAAAGGCTGTTGCAGGTGCTTTTGCTGCAGATGAGTTCCTCAGTCGTGGCTGCTTTGCTGCTGGCTGCCTGAATTTTGTCCAGAGTCTGCAAATACTGCCAACAGATGCAGCAGCTATTTTTTTTTCCCTGCATAGGATTGAGGACAGCAGAGCTTTTACATAAGTCAGGTTTATTCCTGCATGCATGCAAGTCCCCAGTGCTGGCTTGTATTTGCGGCTGGTTCTAGCCCTCTGTTAAACAAATTCCTGAGCTCCTTGTTTGTTCTTATTCCTGTCAAACCTGTGCTGAGCTGATTAAGCATTTAGCAAGAGTAAATCTGTAAGAAACACTAATTGAGAGCAGCTGTTATTATCTTGAGGGAAACATCAATGTGCATCTTCCCTCAAGGTATTTGTATTTCAAAACCAAGAGAAAATGTTTAGACAGTGGCTGGGCCATAGGGGGGAAAAGGAAACACATTTATAAAGAGGGGTCTGATTAAAATCCACCTCCATCTTCACAACCAGCCATTATGCCAGCCAAAGAGGGGCAAAGACCTCCCTGGCCAGCTGCCCTTTCTTCCTCCACTTGCTGAAAACCTCATTGTACACCATGTTCATGAACTTCAAGTGCCCTCTTAAAATCCATATCCTGCTGGGAACCTGCTTTGAAGCCATCTTGTGCTGATCAAACCTTGCTTATTTCTAGGTTATGTGTATTCTTGGCCATATTTATCTGCACTGGGCTCCAGTGCTGTCCTATAAATACCTCGGGGAGGATGATATTCCCTCTTGCATTCTTCTTTGCTGGGTTTAAGTGGGCCAAGCTGCTTTAGTCTGTTGTGCAGAGCTCTGCTTGCAGCTGACCCTGCTCTGCTCCAGATGGGCTCTATCTCACCCCAATGCTGCAATGCAAGAAAGCCACTTCTTTAAATATAAAAGTCTTTCAGGTTGATAGGCTTAAAGATCAACATCTTGTCTGGCATAAGGCTGGAGTCTGCAACTTCAGCATTTGGACTTAAATAGTTTTTCATTTTTCACACATTTTTAAAAAATTGCAGTATACACAGTAAACAGATGATGCTCAGCAGGGCACTGCATAAGCGGCTTTCTGTTGTGTATTGCTCTCAGTGATGGATGAAATTAGGCTTCAAGAATTACTGGCAACCCTTTCCCAGATCTGTAGCCGGGGATGTTTTTTGGTGATTTCATTTTCAACTCTTGCGCCATCACTTCTTGAAGTGCTTGTTTAGCTCTGCCAACCTTCACAGAGGCTGAAGAATGTAGGAACACTTGGATCCAAACACCTTAAAGGGTTTATGAAGTTCAGATCCAGCTATGAGTCTGGCAAGTGCCAACTAATGGAAGATGTCACAGTAGCTGAGATTTATGGTTGGTTTTGTCCATTATCTCTCTGGCCGTGTCCAAGGGCCAGGGCCTCACCAGACCTCTCACAAAGCATCCACAGCTCAACGGCTCTGTAGAAAAAGTGTCTTCCCAGCCTCCAATATTTGGCTTATTCCCTAAAGCAGGAGTGTTATTCTTCATAAAATGTGTCAGCCAGTACCTTTGGATGTTTTTTCTTATAAATAGATGATCCTTTGTGGATTCATGCCAGTCTCTTCCAATATAAGGCACTATTACACTGAGTTTCAAAGGTTGTTATAGCTGAATCGTGCAAGGAGAAAATAGAGTGAATTTTGGAAATGCTGTGATCCAGTTATAAGTCAGACTTCTTTAAATTTATGATTTTTTATTGAAAAACATAGTTGCATGTAGTATTGTGCCACACATTCAATGAAGGCTGAGATTTTTGTAATATGACTTTTTCTTTGGTCGTTTAATATGTAACCAGAATTACATGAATTTATTAAGGCTCATGTTAATATCCTTAGTTCCACTTTGTTACTGAACCTTAAATTAAGCTTAAATAATTGGTAGAATAAAAGATTTGCTAGGAACATGGGAGTTAAATGATTTCTGATACTTGTGTGGAATGAGTGAATGTGAACAAAGCAGCAGAGCAGCAGTTTTGAGGTGACTGCTTTCCCAAGCTGGAGTAAGCATGCTGTTAATTAACATTTTGCAATGCTTTGAAAATGTAAATTGCTCCAGGAATGTTAAGTATCATTATTATGGCAGACTTGAAAAGTAATAGCTTAATCTATGAAATTGAGTCCATTCTTTAGAATTACAAGTGGGACCATGATGTGGCTGCCAGAATAGCAAACTCCAATTCAGGACATTTGGTTCAGCTCTTGGGGCTTTTTGTGGGGTCTGTCTGAGGTCAGCTTGTGGCTGTTTACTGCTCACTGTGAGTGACCTGCAGGAAGGATAAGGCAGATGAGGACAGGTCTCTGATGGAGAGCCAGGAGTTGCTCGGAGAATTAGCACAAGGAGCTGTATGAAGAGTGTTACTTGCAAAAGCAGGATTTGGACACAGAGAGCTGAGAGGGTGGCCTGTTTATGGGAAGCAGAAAGTATGCAAAGGCACAGAGGGCTCTGCTTCACCTGACTTCACTCACTAGTCAGGTGAAGCAGAGTCCTCAGGACTTGAGCTGAGGACTTGTTGCCATCCCTTGTGCCTGTGGTAGGGCAATGATGCTGCTGCCCCAGCGGCCGAGTCCAGCCCAGGGAGCTCCGTGCTCGGAACTGAGCACAGCAAATGCTGTCTGTGGGAGGGCAGGCACAGAAATCTGGAGAAGTAGGAAGGTGAATATGTTTTCTCCAAAATTAGCACTGGTGAGATCTCTTGTAAAATACCTGAGGCAGTTTCTGATACCTGTAATTAGAAAAAAGATACTGGGGGGGAAAAACATACCAGAGATAAGTCAGAGAATTGCATGTGAATGATCATAAGGCATGACTTATTATGAGAAGCTGCAGCAATTTGATTAATTGAAGACTGATTTGCTCTGTCTGCTATCTAGATGGAGAATAGTTTTTAATGTACTGCAAGATCCAGTGGTTGAAATGAAAGGTGGGCACATTCTGACCAGAAATAAAATGAGGTTTAACTGTGCACCTAATTAGCCATGGGAACTGTATCTGATGCTGAGGATTATGGTGACCTCTTCATCTCTAGAAATGTTAAAATGAAGTTTGAATGCTTTTCTACTCCAGCTTTCATCAAAATTGATTCAGGACTATGTCCTGGTCTCTGTGTAAGGTACAAGACCCAAACAGATAGCAACAGTGGCTTTATTAATTCACTGTTTTGGGCAGGTTTAATGGGGGGTGTTTTAATTTTAAGTGCTATCAGTGAAGTCAAAGCTCTAGGGGTTGTTTAAAGGCAACATTATGACTGAAATTGCCAGGGTCAAGGTTTCTCTGATGCTGACTTTTAAGAATGTTGAATCCTCCAAAGTCTCTTCATTTCAACTGGAGTTTGCTCAGCAGCTGTGAAAATACAGCAGTCAGCTGCAAAAATGAGTGTCTCCAGAACTGGAGGTCAAGAAGAACAATGCCTTCAAACCCACATCTTCAAATTTTGCCTTACCCTTGCTGTGAGGGCAAGTTTATATTCCTGTGAAATGAGAGTTAATGTTGGCCATTGTCTCCTAAGGACACTTGTGTGACCTCATGAGCTTTTGGAACAAGTCTCGCAGGAGGGTGGCTGCATTGTGCCCGACCCCTGGCGCTGCCGGTGCCTGACGCTGCCAGTGCTGCCTGATGCTGAGCTGACCTGCTCTCTGCCCAGGGAGCACCAGGGCTGTCTTGCAAAAAGGCAAAAAACCCAAACAGTCAGGATCTGGTGTGTGTTGGCTGTAAATGCTTCTGTGTAAAAACCTGAGGAGAGGATGTGTGAGTGCTGCATCCGTGCACTGCTCTGAGCTGGGCAGAGCAGGACTCTGAACATGCAGTGCTGCAGGAGGAGACTCAATCATCACTTCTTCCTATTTTCTTGGAATCTTTTTGTTTGATTGATTTTTTTTTTTTTTTTTTGCTTGTTGTGGTTTTTTGTATGTGTGTCCTTTTGTTGTTCTGCAGTGTTTTGTTTAAAATGTCAGCTCTAAGCTCTGTTTTAAACAGCAATTCCACTGAAATGGCTTAGTTTGAATGAGCTAGTGTTTGGCAACAGGGACATTTTTACATAAGTGAGTCTTGGTAACATCAGAATAGTCCCTGGTGACCCTTTGGAGTCTGCAGCCTCTGACAAGGAGATAGTTTGAGGCAGGCCAGCTGTGTAGGGATGGGAAGGTGTTCGTTGCTTTAGTGTGCATGTTCCCAGTGTACAGTGAGAGGATAAAGGGGATTTGTGTTCTTGAGGTTCTTCTGGTTTGCCTGAACTTGCCTGAACTCGCCTCTCTCATCAGGGTGTCTGCTAAGTGAGGGACAGGGCTGTTAGTGCTCACTGCTGTGGTGCAGCAGACAAAGAGTGAGTTGTCACCAGAAGGTGACAGTATCGAAATGAGACCCCGTGTGCACAAAGTGCTTTTATTTGCATACAAACTGCCAAACCCGGTATTAATGGATACATCTTGCATATATGGGAACCTAAGCATGACCAGTCACTCCAAATGCACAGGCATCAAAATTTGACCTATTCAAAGTCACACGTTGAAGCAGGAAGCAAAAGCCAAGAATAGATTCAGGGTCCTGAACTTCCCCAACCTCCAGAATTGGAGCCAAATTTCATCTCTCACTTGTAATTATGGTCAAAGCCTGGGCTGGAAATGAGAAGCACTGATTTCTGTTTCTGCTCTGCAGTAGATTTGCTGTATGACCTTGGAGGAAAATGTGTCCTTCTGTATCTCAGTTTACCTCCTACTAATGGCAACAATTACACAGTAAGCTTTAATGGACTCTGTAGCTGCACCTACTGAACTTAATGGCTCTCCTTGCAGTGGGAGGAGGACCAGACGCACTGTTTGAAGTGTCTGGATGAAGGGAGGTTACAGAAGGGAGACAGATATTATTTGTTTTAACATATGGGCCCAGGTAGAAGCCACATATGCTCAGGAGTGGATGGCTCACGTGGACAGTCAGGGATCACAATTCAGCTGCAGCACAGCAGCTGTCCTGACCCTCCTTGACTGCTGCTCTGTGTGGTCTCACCTGGTCCAGGTGCTGCTGGAGCACCTAGAGGGAAGGTGGGAGTAGGGGAGTGGAATTTGTAAGAAATCCAAGACCCAAATTCATCAAAAAATTCACTGAGGTGAGTGCTAACCTTGATGCTACGTGTGATTGAGCAAATACAGTATGTGGAGAGCTTCTGGCTGAGCAAGGTTCTGTCCTGTGCCTTGTTTCCCTCATGCATTCTTCCAAGCTAGCTGTTTAAGTGTGCAGAAGCTACTTGCAAAGATAAAGCTGAACACTGACTCACCATGGTTCATAATGCTGAGCTAGAGGAGTTATCAGTCCCAGCACCATGGAAATGAGTGCAGCACCTCTGGCTGCTCTGCATTGCCTCCTGTGCGTTGCAGTGGTCTGGCTGGCTCTTCTGGAAAGGTAAGCTAATGTTGCAAAGTTTATCTGATGTGTTTTGTGGTAACTGGTGTCACCAAGTGGAGTATTTCTGGCAAGTGGAATCATGTTTCTCTATTCCGTTAGTAGATTAGGTCTAAGCACTACTATCAGCTTACACCTTTTGTGCTGATTCTTTGTTTCCTAGGCCAAGGGGTAATAAATCACCATCTGATCTGCTGACCAACCAAAAGTCTGTTCAAGTAAATTATCCCACAAAGGCTATTGCTGTACATTTTACTTTTCAGTTTTTCTAAACCTGATTAAGAAGTCCCCGTTTTGTAGTTTCGAGGTTGGTCAGGTCTCAGTGCATCAATACCTCCTCACTTCTAGCACTGGGGTATCTAGACCTTCACTTATTGATGAATTGTTGGTTTCCATGCTCAGCAGGGGACTGTGGTGCCTGACAGACACATGCAGCTACATCCAAACCTGTGTTACTGCTCAGGTTTGTCAGAAACTGAAATAGATTCCATTGATTTCACCAGGTGCATAATTGTATGCTAAAGACATCCTTCATCCCAAAAAGCTGATGATTTGGAGAGGGCAGAGGGAGGTTTAAGCCTCCAAAGTTCCTGTGTCAGGGAGCAGTTAATGTGTTTCACTCCTCCTATCCAGGAGGAAGGACAGGATTGTTCCTTTGCCATTATGAGGCTTCACACATTCCCATACACCCTCACCACCACTTTTTTTAAATTCTAAAATGATTTTCTCATAAAATTGCCCTTGATCTTCAGCCTTGAGACACTGATGCATATTTATAACCTGTCCTCTGTACTTTCTTCTCCCTTGACTTAACCAAATCCCAGTCCTTGCCTGAGCTGGGGACACAAAGCACAAGCTGCAGCCTGAGTGGGGTTGAGGCCTAGAAGGACTCTCTTGCTCTGCTTTTACTCTGATCTTCTTTGAGCTCCAGATGTATCAAGGGACACTGTTTTGCTGCCTGCTAATGAAGACATTCAGTGGGATGAAATCTGTTCTTATTCAAATCCCTCCAGCTCCAGGACACCTGGTGTCACTGCACAGCTATCTGAGGTCCTCTGTGAACAAACAGTGCATGGCAAAGTCCCCCAACAGAGGGGGCCTGCCTCCACATTCTTTCTAGGGTTGTACTGCTAAGAGACTGCAGAGCAGAGGCCAACTCTCAGCCAGTGTTGCCTGTCACAGCTCCATCATCCCCTGGTTCAGTTGCCCTTACAAAGGGCTCATGTCCCTCTTTGGCAAGGAACGAGAACCTGGGGTTTGTCAGACATCTCCCAGTGTCTGGATCACACTGGGGAAATTGCAGTCATGCACCCCCAGTCAGTGAGCAAAGCCTGCACAGTGTCTGAGGCTCAGGCTGTGGCAGTGTGAGGGTGCTGACAGCCTCACAGCTTCCTCTGAAAAGGTCCCTCTTCTCCCTGAGAAGCAGAGCACAAAGCAGGACAGCATCTCAATGCCAAGCCCTGGGTTATAATTCAGCAAATCCTGCACCATAATCCCAGGGACTACAAAAACTGCATTGGGTTGGTGGGAGGCTGTTAGGAAGAGCTGTAAAAGCATGTTTTACACTCTGCCCTTGGATGCAAAATCCATATTCTGAGGGTAGTGAGCATTTGTATTCAGATGATTGCCCAAGCTCTGGTGTTGAACGCTGTGGAAGAAAGTGATTGCTGTTGTTTTTCAGGCGGAGATGAAGTGCAAGGTGGTCTAGCAAGCTTCTTGCTGAAAGCTGCTCTTAGAGATGTGTTTATTGGGTTCTTTTGCTTGTTCTCTGCTTCTGTAGAGACAGAGTATTCTGCTTTCTTAAACCTGCTGTTGGTGCAAGACAAAACCTGATTTCCTGCACAGGTCTCAGTGAAAGGCCTGGTTATGATTTGGCAGGTGGATTTCTGCCTGCTGGCTTTTGTAAATTCTTCTGGTGTCTACTAGATGTGAAGCACATTCACACAGAGAAACACTGCCTGCCTTCAAGAGTGTCTGGGTTTTGAGGTTTTTTTGGTGGTGTCTTTTGCTGCTATTCATTTTGGGTTTTTTCACTGCAAAACAGAGCTTTGATGTGGCTTGGACAGGGGCAAGCCTTTTTCTCTTCTGTCTGACCTGTCCATGTCAGAGCCTTGGCTTCTTCTCTTGTGGGGATGAAAGGAAAATGTCCCTCATGAGCTGTGCTGCAGAGCTGTCAGCCAGGAGTTGCTGCATGGGTGTTCTCTGCTCTGCATCTTTACATTGTGGTGGTGCTTCAGTGGGGCTTCTCATCCTGGCAAGGCTTCTCAGGAGGTGCTGAAAGGGCAGGGTGGCCTCTGAAGGCATGGAGGGCTCTGCATGGTGGGCTTCATCCACTGACACAACACACCTTTTGATTCTGTAGGGGGAATTCAGGGCTGTTGCTCAATGGGACACTCCGGCTGGTGCCAGGGATCAGCTGTGGAGTGCTGGCTGAGCACACTTAGGGCCATCCCACTGAGTTCACCAGCTGTGCCAGTTAAGTGCTGGCTGCATGCTTCATCCAGAGCCACAGCCTTCTGGAAGCCACAGAAGTGATCATCTCCACTGGGAAGGCAATTTCTGAGCTGCTCCTGTGGAGCAGGTGTGAACTGTGTAGAAGTGGGGTCATCTTTAGTTAAGTGCCCTCAGCATCAATCAGCTCCCAATATTTCATCTCCCTTCCCTGGTGCCTTTGGAGGCATCCGACATCCATCAGATAAAGCAGTCTCCAGATGGCCCCAGCATATGGCCCATGTCTCGGAATAGCTGAAATCTAAATGCTTGCCTCCTTGGGAAGCTGCAGCCCCTTGCTGAGTCTCAGCATCCAAGGGAGATGCCTGCTGCTTTAATCAATGTGTGTTCCATTTTTTTTTTCTGCTTTGTCATAGTCATAATAATAAGCAAGTCTCGCTTCAGCATCCCTGGCTGCAAGAGCCTTTCTGTGCTTGCAATACTAAATGCGTGTCGGTCTCTTTCTTTCCTCTTGTCTTCTCCCTCCTCACTAGGACCTACTGATCTTCTGAATCCTCACAGCACTAATTACCCTCCTCTTCCCTCCTGCTACTGCTGCTCTTCCTGCCTTCCTTCTTCTAATCTCTTATTTGTCTAAATCACCAAGGGTGAAGGCAGAGTAAATATCAATAAAGCAATTCAAGCCACTCATGATGTTTCTAAGGGCTGCCCAAGGGGAATGGCAATTAGTGGCGGCTGTTATTGGTCTGTCCCACTTCACACCCAAGTTTGTCTCAGTCTGTCATCTCTTCATTCCTTTGTCCTCACTCTGCTAAGCATTGTGAAATTGCAAACCAATTCCTGAGCCTCCTGGGATAGGCCTCCAAATGTGTACTCCTTTATAATAATATTCTGTCTGATTTGATGCTGTAGTCGTACTGTGTCTAGGAATACTACCACCATAAGTACTAGGAATTGGGCAGCACCCAAGGAAAAGTAGTCTTGAGCCTATAATGACCATTTTCCTTGTCCCTGTTGAAATCTGTTTGGAGGGAGAGCCTCCAGAGGAAGACGCACTTCTGTGACTCCTGCTCCCTATCAAAGCAACAAGTCTTTCAAAAATAATTCTAAAAAATAGGTTAAATTATTGAAGTTGGATGGAAAAAAGTCTCTGCACAAGGACTACAGATGGATCTCTTCCACTAATTCAGTAAATATATCAGGAAAAAATGTGTGCCTTTAAAAGTGGCACATGTGACTAAATACGTCACATATCACTGCATTTAAAGAATGTAAGTAGTTATGAGATGATATTACTGCATTTAGGGTATGTAAGTAGTTACGATTTGTACATATTTGCTTTGTGTGCAGAAGTATTTGGTCAAGACTTAGCGAAATCAAAACTGCAGTTAAAATTTCCATTGAAAAAGGGCCCATCTCTGCCAATCCAAGCCCTGAAGAGTTGTTTGTGCTGCAGTAGATCTCTGTCAATCCTGCAAGGTCCATAAACTTTATGAAGTTTACCTTGTGAGTGATGTAACTCCGTGTTACAGATGTCAGAGGCTGAACAACCTGGGACTCATGCCCTGGTCCCCTAATGGCCTTGACCTGCTGAGCTCTGCACAGGTTTGTTATTGCAGGGCTGAATTCACACACCTTCCAGGTGCTGATACTGCCCCTCCAGTGGTGCAATCTGCTGGGATGAGATCTGGCCTTGTGTACTTGTCTGTGTAATCTGTGGCTCAATTAATTTAGCCTGTGGCATCCATTTAGAAGCCCATTGCTTTTTATCTGGCTTGGTGGTAGTTCTCTGCCCTGGGTTTGAAATCAAGGCAGCTGCTCCCTAGACTGTACCTGAGATTTTAAACGTCTTGATAGTGGAGAGCAGAATGAGATTTTGCAATGTGAGAAGAAGTTACTGATACCTTGGTTTCTCTTTAATTTTCCATGGAACTTCGTGCTTTTTGGAGCCCCAAAGTCAAGGAAAACCATCTCACTTATTCTAGTCCAGGCTGCACAGAGATGTGGGTTGAAAGTCCTGGTGCTTCATATTCCACCACTGTGACACCAGACTGTCAGAGGTGATGTGCAGCCTTTGTCTGGGCTATCTTTTGGGGTCAGACCTTGCTTTCTTATACCTGTTTGCTGATGCTTGTCCTTTCTGCTACAGCTGCCAGCAGCTGTAACACCCACTGCTCTGGTTGATTTAGTCAGATATATCCAGTTTATGTTACCTAAGTCACCAAAGAGCCACCACATAGCAGCAGCTTCCCAGCATGACCCTAGAGCTGTCCCCATCTCACCTTCTCCCTTCCCCAGAGGTGCCAATACATGCATGAGTGCTGTGGAGTGAGCAGTTCCCTTGTGTGCAGATGGCAGCCTATTCATGTCTCTTGTAAATTATTTACAAGTCTTGATAATTATGTGCAGGAAGTATTGTGTCAGTGTTGGGATTACATTAAGGAATTTAGTCTTGAAGTTACAAAAGAGTTCATGATGAGAAAAAGGGCAGGGCAGCCTCGTCCTTGGCTGTGTGGGGCACAGAGCATTGGTGGGGCAGCAGCTGAAACAGGCCAGGAAAGTGTTTGCAGTGTCTCTGCATCCCCAGTCCCATGGTTTTCCTCTGCCTGAATCCCTGCTCACTTCCCTCTGCTGCTCCCAAAATCCCCATCCCTTCCATTTCCCCCCTTCCCTGGCACCTCAGTCACCTGTCCCTACCCCACACCTCACTGCCTGCAGTCAGAGCTGCTTAAATAGATCCCCTGCCACGAGCTGGTGTCCTCAGTGAGCAATGGGAATTGCAGGAAGCACCGTCAGCCTGGAGCCTTCCCTGCACCCTAGCACAGCAGTTCCAGCTCTTTGTCACCAAGGGCAGATGCCTTTTATAATTGCTGCTGGTAATGGCTGTAAGACACGTCCTCTACAAGATGTGAGGGGGTACTTAGCAGAAGGAGAGAAAACTCTTCCAAACCATATGGTGGTATCAGCACTTGTTTGATGCCAAGCTTGGCTCTTGGTTAAATTGGGATCCCACTTTGCATGCCTACGTCTGCTGACGGAAAAAAGTTTGAGTTGGGGCCATGAAATGATTAACTTTTTTCATGTTTATTTCCATGCTTTCTTTCTACATGTAAAGCATACAGCTTAAAAAAAAAAACAACTCTAGGTGTAATATTTTGGACTATGGCATTGTACTAAGATGAGTCAATCCTGTCTCCAGTGAGAAGGAAGAAAATCTCTGTGGCTGTCATGCTCTATCACCTTTCCTGATTGCTTTGAACATACATTTCTGAAGATGCCCTCTCTATTGTCTCACACACCAAATGATTTATACTGTGCTTTGAAGACCACCTCTGGTGTAAGGGAGTACACCACATCTCTGGAAGGCACTCAGGAATGTTTCAAGGGTGGCAAGCTCCTTATTTCTGTGGTTATTCTCTGTGCGTTTATTGGTATGCTGATGGGTACAAATAAAAGCTTGTGGTTTTTCATTGAGACCTTGTTTGGTCTGCTTGGGAAGATGATGCATTATGAAAGAGCAACCTTTTTTCTTTTAAGTTCACCCTTGAATAAGAAAATACAAGAAAATTGTTGCTTGTACAAACAGATATTGAAAAGAAAAAACTGTTCTGGAAAACCTCCTGAAGTAAAACTGGAACCTAGGGAAAAGGAGGGGTGGGAGGTGTGAAGGGAATTTTAACACAGTTTTTTCATGTAGATGTGGGGTCTGGGATTGTGAATACAGGAGGTGTTTTCTATGCATGCTCTGGGTCAGTTTTATGCCCACCATGTGGTTTGCCAGACTGGCTTAGTGGCTTGGGTGGTCAGAGGTTAAACTGTAAGTCACATTTCAAGTGATGCAGAGCCTTGTGCCTGTGTTTGAGACTGTGCTGAACTGTATGGATGTAGCCGGTGTGTTTTGTCCCCAGAATTTTGATTTAAGTATTTTTCTATCCTACTTTCTCTTTAAAATGCTCATTTACAAAGCTTCGTATCACAGTTTTTACCAGTTCGAAAGTTATAATTAAATCAGCCAGAAAAAGAAGAGACTGAACACTCAGCATATCTGAGATGGGATCAATTTAAGACAAAAAGGTTTTTAATGCATTAGAAGAGCTTTGGGTGTCATCTGTCTCAGCCTGTGCCTTCCCCACTGCCTGATGTGAATGCACTTGGAGCTGCTGTTGAAGGCACACTCACAGCATGATGTTATTGTGGAACCTGGAGTCTGCACACTAAACTCGACAGATAGAATTGTGAATTGGATTTTTTTTCCTTCTGATGTTTTATATCTTCGTTAAAAACTAGAATCATACCTAATATCCCCAAATAGCAAATGTGTGAATCCAAAGCTTATAGATACGACATTTTGAGGATACTGCATTTCTTATGCAGCATTTAATCTGAAATACCATAAGAAAATCCTGTATTATCTCCTCTCAGAATTTGCAAGCAGAGCTTTGAACAGAAATAGAGTTTTAGTAGAGGCAAGTATCAGTTCTCCAGGTAATCTGATCAATCCTTTCCTGTTACACCACATGCTCTGCAAATGCTTTTTTCTCACACAGTTTTTCATAGTGGGAAATGTGAACATTTTTCTCTACCCAGCCAAACTACTGCACTTCTTCCAAGCTGGTGGGGAGGAATCCAGGCCCAATGGCATATTTTTGTAGGCAATGGCATAATGAAACAAAGATTGTGAAGTCCTTAGCACTTCACTGGTTAGCCTGACACAAGGCTTTTAGCAGGAGCACAAGTGATGCTGGCAAAATGGCTTCAGTTGTGTAGTGACTGACTGAAGACAAAAGCAGGCCTGTCCAGAAAGACTTCATGGTGAAGTTCAGTTGCCAAGCACTGATGTTTGGTGCCATTTCACTCTCCCCAAGAAATGTAGGATGTTAATGTGAGCAGATGGAGCACCAGTGCAAGCAGGGCTAGTACAGCCTGCAGACCAACATGAGTGAAACCCCGAGTCTAGGACTGGGTGTTAAGTTAGCAGTAAGAATTTTACTTGGAGAATCTTTATTAGCACAATGACGCAAACGTGCAAGGGCTAAAATACTTGTAAAGGCTCTCTTCTTGCTGTGTGTTTTGGGACTTTTCTGGCTGGGTAACTTCCATTATGATGAGATCTTAGAAGTTTTACAGGAGAGGACTCCCAAAGAGCTCACAGTGCCAATCTCTGCCGTGTGATTTGTCCACGGCTGCTGGTCCACATGGGCAGATGTGCTTAGCTGTGTGTGCCACTGTTTGCAGGACAAGACAAAGGGTGTATAGGACAGGTATGATGTTGTGCAAGAGTGCTGTGTGTTGTATTGCTTCTGGTTTTTTTCTTTACTAAGGCTTGTTCTAAACCTTCTGTCTAAAATCCTTCTGTCTGAGTCACCCAGACAGGCTCCATGAGAACACGATCTAACCACCGTTAGCAGACTTTTGCTTTTATTATCCTTTGGTCCAGATTTCATCTAGCTCTCACTAATTCAGATCTGAATATGAATGCCTTTGTCTTCCCACAGCACTTCTGTGCAACTTCTGTCATGCAAACTTAAGTTTAACTCTTCTCTTTCTGTTGATTTGACCATCTTTCTATCCTTACTATTGATTATCCACTTTCACCCTGCAAGAACTAAAAAGACTAGGAAAAAACAGGCTTCTAAGGGTGGATGTTTCTTGAGTGAGAAACCATGGATAGCTTTTGTCATGATATTTTTTTTGTTTGTTTATTGGGATGTTGTCAGTATCTCTCTTGTCTCATGTCTCTGTGCCCCCAGAAAGCCGGTCCAAGCTTGTTCTGTAAAATTGCCAGTCAGTTGTGCAACAACACATGCTCCATCTTCTATAGAAAGGGAGAGTTTTGCCAAGAAAGGGCATCTGCTGGGCACGGAGGACTTATTAATATACAAGGACCTTCTGGCCTCTGTCCCTGCCTTCAGGGCTTGACGCAATGTCCTGAAGAAGTCAGGAGCAGCAAGGCTGGAAAAAGGGTTTGGGACCTCCTACCTGGCCTTCTTGTTCCCTGAGCAAAATGTTTGTTGTGCTGCTTTCCATCTCTGTGGTAATTGTATGTTTGTGCAGACATGTCAGTATGGGGAAGGTCGTTACCTTAACTGCATTCAGTCATTACATAAAAGACTGTCAATGAGGAGCTGTAACTACTCAGGAGTTTTAATTACGCCCTGACGTGATGATATTGTCCTGGCCTTGCACACTTCTGTGGGTGTACTTCTGAAGGAGGTGGCTTTTGTTGCTCCAAGCAGATGACTCCTCTCAAGAAGTTGTTCTCTCCATCAAGGTGACATTCTGGAATGACAGTGTGACACGTCACTGAGGAGGAGGAGGAGAAGTGCCTAACAAGGAACTGCGACTTCAGTGTGATGTTTCCCCATATTGCCAGTCTTTTTCAAAAGGAAATGTTTGTGATTCTCCAGGGTTTCCTGTGGCATCACTCCTAATAACCATCCTTTAAATCGTGAAGAGAAGTTGTATCCTCTTAACAGCTGTACCTTCAAACAGACTGAAAAAGGGCCTGTTTTAGCTCCTTGTCTTGCCGCAGGATGTCTCAGACTGCAGGTCAAGGAGAACTTGGTTGAATGATTTGTAATAACAGATTAATTTATATTAAATGTCCAGACATATGGGACAGATGAGGAATCTCAAATTGAGATACCCATGCGCTGACTACCCTATCAAGGATGCTCAATGCTTCCAAAATATGTTGTCCCTTTGAGGTCTCCTGACCCCAGCTCCAAGAGAATGAAAACACATTTATATATTGGGTACTTTCTTTAGGAAGGTCTGTAAACTGATCTTGCCCAGACTGTGCTCTTGTGCTGAGTGTCTGCTGCTTCACATTTGTAATTCATGCAGAGGCTGCAATGGAGGAGTGAGCTGCTGGGCTGGATTTAAAGGATGCCACAGATTTTTCGTAGCACTACAAGAGGGTGATGCTTCTGGCATGTTTAGCTTTGGTGTCTGTTTTGAGGAGCCTGTGAACAAAGGTGTCTGCTGTTGGTGGGGCAGGACTGATAATCAAGTGCTCTGCAGAGGCAGAAGCTTTTCTCCAGAACTGGAAGTCTGCAAGAGCCTTTCCTCTACCTCCCATTGCTTCCTGACAATGTGGCTGGTCCTCAGGTCTGGCACAGCACCTGGATAGAGCAAGTGGGATAGTGCTATTAGGAGTAAAATTTGTGGAAAATTTATTTAGTGGCTTTCACCTGTCTGTTATAGGGACTGAAAGCAGCTGCTCTGAACAGATACAACTTAATCAGTGCTAAATGTCAGCTGCACTACAGTGTTAACCTACTAGGTAAGACATCCCTGTAATAATTAAGTAGGATAGATCAGGATAGGTTAATTTGTTGTACCTTTTAGCAATGGGCACATATCAAAGACACTGTTTTTTAGGGGCTGGAGGATTTCTTTGCGCTTAGGTCTAAGTGAACGGAAATTTTCATCTCTGCAAGTGCAGCTGGATGAATAATTTGTAGTGAATAATATATCTCAAGGCTTTCACTGCATTTTGGATTGACAGAAAACACATCAAAATTTTAATTATTGGGAATGATTTGCTGAAATATTCAGGAGTTATTTTTGGTTCCTGCAGACTGTGCATGGAAAAGTTAGCTATTTAAAATCCAGACTCTTGTCCCCCCACCTCCTCCCCTGTGCTACTGTCTGGTCTCCTTGCCCCATATAAGCTTCCCAGAGCAGGGCAGCAGGACTCCCTGCATCCTGGCTTGAGACTTAACACACAGGAACCCTGAAATAATAACAAAAAAAGTTATTGGAAGTCTTCCTACTCTTACAGTCAGCAGAGGGCATGAGGGAGATCAGGATGAGGTTGATTTATTGGCTTCTTCAGGTGCTTGTGGAGCTGAGGGCTTTCCCTGTGACTGAGGTGGGAATCTGCAGAGTGGAGAATGGACACATTTGGAGAGGCAAGGAAAGCATTATGAAAATATTATGTCTCTTCCTCTCCTTTTAACAGCTTTGAAACAATCAAAGCCTCAGGACTGGCCATTGCTGATGTTATCTGAGTGTTACCTGAACACTGTGCTAGCAAGGATGTTGGGGTAATCCAGACTCCTAATGTGGTGTAACCAGTTTCCTGAAACTGCTGGAAACAGCTTTTTGCCCTCCTGACCCTCTTCCCCTCCTCTTGCCCCACCAAGGATGGTACCCCACTGCTGAACCATAGGCCATCCCCACAGGACATGGCTTGCTGCCCACTACTGCAGGGGAGAGCTGGCTGGGGAGGGATGCACACTATGAAGAAAAAAGGGAGAAACCAGCTTCTTTCAGGCAGAAGGGTAGGAATAAATGAAATATATATTTTCCTTTTCATCTGCGAAGAAAGCAAGGCAGCAATTGAAAATGGAATGGATAGGCATGAAAAAAATTGTAATTTTCCTGAATAACTGAAATAGCAACCAGAAAGTGAGGAGGGAGAAGCAAGTACAGATCAGGCTGCTTTGCCTGGGCCTCTGTCAGCTGCTCTCTAAAATGCTTTGCTACCCTCTGGTGGCTTCCTGAGGATTTGTGCAGTCTCGTTTCCATTCCTTGAACAGTCCCCTGCCAAGTTTCTGAACTGCATTGAGGAATCCAGATCTGCTGATGGAGTTTTATATTTTCTCTGATTCCAAAGCAGCAGTGCAATAATAATGAAACAGCAGTTTTGGGGTTCTTTGGTTGGATTTCTAGTTTGAGTTTAGTGTTGTTTTTTTTTTTCCTGTTGTTTGTATGCACTCTCTTTTGGTCTGCAGTTATAATGACAAAGATAGCTTGGTTGGGATGTTCAAATGAAAGAATAACGGCTTTGTAGCTCGGTTGTCTGTGTAGTGGGGAGTTCAGAGTTTGGGAGTGACATGGGTTTTTTAGTCCTGCAGAATGCAAACCTTGTCCTCCATTACCTGCAGAGGACATGAGTACCAGTGGAGTCAGTAACAGCCAACATCCCATCATCTCCAGGAGTTCAGAACAGATCCTGCTCAGCGTGGTGCAGGGGCAATGTTCAAACCTCCATCATCCTTCACTGTGCCTTCATCAGTCAGTAGCTTCTTGTTTCTTCCCTTTTCCATTTTCCCTGTTCTTTAATTGATTTTCCATTTGACTTCATAGCACAGAAGCTGTAGGTAGGGATTTAAAGGGCAGTGGTTTGACAGATTTTACAAGAAACTCCTCCCAGGTATTAATTCCTGGGTTATGGGGTCAGAGAGGCTCTTGTGATCTTTCAGTCTGACCTCCTGTGGAGTGCAAGTCACAGACTGCCCTCAATTGACTCCTGCCTGAAGTGCAGTGCTGAATAAAGAAAACATCATCCCCTCTTGCTTTGAAACTTTCCATGATGGAAGACTCACCTTCTTAAATTGTTCCAATGCTTTATCACCTTCAACATTAAATACTTCTGAACTTTGCTTTGTTTAGTTTCAGCTTCCAGATTTGGGCTTTTTTTTTTTTTTTTGTTGCTTTGTGCATTTGGGAAGCCACGTGTTGCCAGAACTCTGGTCTTGATAGAGTTGCCAACCCGGTGAGCTCTGAGAGGTACCTTGGTTGTAAGAAGTAAAAAGTTGTTAATGTTATTGACTGGGTAGGTGTGGGGTGGGATGTGAAATCACAAACTCATCACCCAGAATGAAAAAAGCAATAGAAGGGCATGATGTGTGTGTGCTTTTCCCCAGTGTTTTTCTGCACTGGGTGTTTCTAGTGTTTACATACTTAAAGCAAACACTTAAGAATGATTTATGCAGGTTTTCAAATGAGATCTTATAGAAAAAGTCTTGCAGAGGTTTAGTTTTACAAGAAATTTCTTGAATTACAAAAACATTTGTTGTTTCGAGTGTGTGTTTTTGTAAATCAGCTGTGCTGAGGTCCTTGGGGACATAGGCTGCTATGTTCAGCACAACAATTGCTGTTAGCTTCTTACCCTGTTCCAATTTATGATACATTTTATAAGCAGCTCCATCTATCTCACAGCTTGGCAGAGGTTTGGAGTGGAGAGCAGCCAGTGCCTTTTGTGCTGGATTAGCCTGAGAGAGAGAGTATGACCACAAGCCTGGCAGGCAGTAAGCCCAGCTATAAGGCCACCTTAAAGCAAAACAGCTTCTTGTGGTTCAGGCAGAGCACGCGGATGCAGTAAATTTGGGTTACTTCAGTCACAGAATGTGCTGTGACAGCAGATAACCAAACTTCTTCTGTGGCTTGACCTCCATCAAGAACAAATTGCTGTTTTTAAAGCCACTGGACACCCCACAGGAGATGGTGGGAAGTCAGAGGTGTGGGACAGGCTTTTAGGTTTCAGAGCCTTGCCTCTTCTTGGCAGGCCAGCACATGGCACCAACAATCCTCAGTGCAAAGCCTCTTGTAATACAGCTCCTTCCAGGCCTTGTGGGCTGCTTGTGTGAGGCTCCAGGAGCTGCTTATTGCAGTCCTGCTGCAATATCCATGCCTGTGAAGTGGGGACAGAAATGCCAACCTCAGCGTCTGTGCCAAGGCGGGCTGTGAGGGTTTGTGAGCGTACACAGCTGCTGTGGGAACAGCTCTGCTGCTGATGTTCAGCACACCCAGTCTATCTTCTGGCATTGATGCTTTCTAAACCAAAGAAGTGTTTTGAGCTGATGCCAGTAGTCATGGGTATGTCTTACAAGATCTTTTGCAGCCAGATGCAAACTTGTCTGGGCTGTGTTTTGGGCTGGCTGGACTCAGTCTGCTTCAAGACTGCAGGCTGTGTAATTACACAGCTGGGGTGTCTGAGCTGATAAATCCAGCCTCCCAGCAGACCTTAGTGGCCAAGTGTGATGCTTTACTGACATGGCTACAAGGCTTCGGGCTGGAGACAGCTTACATCCCTCCCTCTCAGGGAAACTTTTGTCACTTGACAAAAAAAGAGAGTGGACAATTCTGAAAAGAAAGCATGTGCCCCAGCCTGTGAAAGCTCTGTACCCCCTTCCCAGGAACACTGAGGGGATGGAATTGAGTATGAAACTGAGAACGCTTCAACTGAAGTGTTTCACACTTTAAAATCTCTTTTCTTTTCAATGTCCATCTTGATCTTGTCAGACCACAGCTAGTTCTGGAGGAAGACAAGATGCAGACTGACAGCTCTAAATCAGGCAGTAAGGGAGGTCACAAGGTATGAATGTGAGCACCTGTGCAGAGGGGACCCCAGACTTCTGCATTCCCCCTGATACATCCTCTCTGTGTAGTGACAGGAGATGATTTTCCTGCAGGAAATCATGAGTATTTCAGGAAATCAGTGTTTCTGGCAGCTCAGCAAGAAAGCACTTTGCAAGCTGAGGATGAGGGTATATCTGTGATCATTGGGACTTCCTGAAAGCTGTTTCTTCCCCAGCTGCCTGTATAAGAGGGAATCAATAATGGAGGTGTGAAAAAGTAGAGACAGAAGCAATGAATCACCCACCACTCCAAAAGGATAGGGAAAGAAACAAAGGGAGATGAGCTCTCCAAGTCCTTAAAAAACAGTCTTTCCCATCAGCTTTAGAAACAAAACTGGCAATGGTTAGGAAAGAACAATCCCATCTACAAAATTCACCAGTGGGGTTTGGCTTCTTAGTACTGAGGGGGAAAATGCACTTTGCAAGCTGCATTCCTCCCTGTTTTCCAGGGCACTGCACCCTCTGGCTGCAAGTGCATCCGACAACTTTCCCAAAAAGGCACTTTGGGGATGTAGCCTACATCTCTGGAAGGAATTGAATGGGGAGTGTGTCTGTGCTAAGGAAAGCTGCAGCCAGAAATAAGAGTTCTGGAGGTTGAAAACTAGGTTAAAAGCAGCCAGCAACGGAAAGCAGCGGAAGATGGAGTGGGTTAAAGAGCTCTTGAGCATTAGACAGTGGATGGTTTAGCTTCACTCCCAACTCCTGGGTAATGCAGTCCTGGCAGATTGACAGAGCTTCTGGGGTGAGCTGTCACAAGATGCTTCAGCTTGTTGGTTATTTTCCCCTTAGATTTTTATTTTTAGTTGAATTCTCCCACTTAACACACACTGCAGTGACCCCTACTGCTGCCAGTAGTCAAGAACCCATCTCAGTACAACTATATGAAACTATGGGAAAGTATTGCCTGTAGTCCTAAAAACAGATAGTATCATTTATAACCCTTAAGTATGCAGAAAGTCTGCTGCTAAACTCCATACCACCAAAGAGGAAAACTTCTGTAAACCCTTGTGATGCTTAAATTGTGTATACAGTCTTTGTGTAAAGAATACAAATCAGCCAAAGACTTCAGAATAAACCTGTTCTCCCTTTTCCAAAAAAGACTGGGGAGGTATGCTGACCAGTTGGGCCTCCCACATGGCAAAACTGCTGTACTGCAGCACATGCATAAACAGCATCCTTGTGCTCCTGCTTGGTCCCAGCCACCAGGAATCTCCTCTATTTTTCAGGAGCACTTGTGGGGCAGGAAAATCCTGACAGCAGTAAGAATATGAAAGGGTATTCAAGGCTACTGCCCTTAGGAAAGTGGATGGCAGCTGCTCTGTCTTCTGTAATGCCTTGTGATGTGTTAAGAGCCTCATACTGGTCTGCACACAGCATTTCGTGTCTGTGTTAACTACCCTGACCCTGGGCTGAACCATCACCTTCTTTATTTGACCTCTCATTTCAGCAGGATTTTTCTGGTGTGTAAAATCTCAGCAGGGACATTAGGATCATACAAAGAGATGGTGAGGAAATAAGAAACTTGTAACATGGAATAAAAGGAAGTTTGAAAAGTTGGAATATTAGATGTAAATAGCAGGGTCTCAGAGAAGTGCAGTGCAAACACAGCTGCTGTGTGGCAGGATGGCCAAGTGCCCATTTCCATCAATCCTAATTTGTGTAAAAACCCATAAGGAAAATGATAATTGGCCTCAGCAGGCATCTTCCATGAAACCTTCCTTGGTGAGAGTGCCACTGTGGAAGAAAAATTATGGGGTACCAGAAACATGGCCCAACAGCTTCTACAAAGTGAGTGAGTACCTAACTGGTAAAGCAAGTTGTGGAAGAGCAGAACAATACTTTAAAGTGAGAGTATTCCAAGCACTCTGCCTGCATCTCTGACAGACCAGAGCAGGCTTTCCCCTATGAGCTCTTCCCCAGGAGTTGCTCTGTCTCAGTTTTAGCTGCTCAGACTATGCCATAGTCTGGAGTAGATGTCAGCTCTGAGGTTGTACCTGATTGTTAATTTACTTTTTTAATGTAGGCCCATTACCAGATGCTTGCCCCAGTGGTGTACAAGTAAAGCTGTTGTCTGTTCTAGCTCATCAAAAGCACTGCAAGTTTTACCTGGAGACTGGGGCTGCCAGGTGTTCTGTGCCCATTGAGAATTGGGCTGGATAAATGGGCAGCGAGACAGTCCAGGTGCCCTGCCTGAGCCCAGGGGAGCTCTGCCAAGGGGCAGGGTGGTGAGTGTGGAGGTGGTCAAGCACCAGGAGGCATCCCTGGCTCTCCCTGTGAGTGATGCCTGCTCCTCTGCATGGCCAGTCTGACCCATGGCCATGCTATGTCCTGCACACATCCATAGGCTCTGGCAGCAAAGCTTTTCTCCCCAGCTGCAGATTTAGTGATGCCTCGGGTCTGGGGAAAGGCACTGAGTTACTGCAGCTGTGTGGAGAGCCAGGAGTCCCACTTATGCACTCTTTCAGAAGTTATCTTTGACCATCTGTCCTCTGAGAACATCATCCTGAGACAGATCCTTCTGCCTGCTTGCCTTTGTGCCGCTGGCTGCTGACATGAACCACCTTGGGCATTGGTGGCCTTGCCTGACAGCTCCTGCTGTACCCAGGGGGTGACTGAGGGAGCAGGCTGAGGAGCCAGGCTGTTCTGTGCCCTGCCTTGCTCTCACTTGCTATTGCTGCAGTTCTGGGAGTGAAGTTATAAAAATGAGGAGTGTTTTGGTATCAGATTCTGCTCCTTCCTGCAACACTGCACACTATGGCATTCAGCTCTGCAGAGCTGAGCCAGAGTGCCTTTGTGCACTGCTGAGTGGTGCTGGATTCCTTATGGCTTCATTATGGTTTGACACTGAGCACTGGGGAATGAAAAATAGATGGAGTGGCTGTGACACTTGCTGTAACTCAGCAGGGAAAAGGAAAAGACACCACCTTGGGAGCCCCCCTTCCCATTCCTCACAGCTTCCAGTGTCGTGTGCTGCTCACAGAGTGCCTGGCACTGACCTCAGGAGCTCTGGGGCTCTGCTGTCATGAAAAGCAAATAGCTAAACTTGTGTTTTACAACAAGCTGCTCCTGTGAGACTTAGGCAAGGACAAGTTGGGGCTGTGACAGAGGGAAGCAGCAGGAGGTCCCATGGAGTTGGGTCTGTTTTTCCTCAGAAAGCAGCCATTGCTTCCCTTTCCCTTGTGCAGAACCTCCAATCCTGACCCAAGGACCTTCTGGAGACAGGCAGTGGTTGCTCTATAGCAGGAAAATGTTGAGCTGTCATTCCCTGGTTCTGAGTCATCCTGCTAAATCTGTGCACAGCAGCTGGCTGAGAAGGGGGAGTGGGAGATGGAAAATCCCCTTTGGGATCAGGATAACAGTCAAGGAACCAAAGTGATGGAGAAAAATAAGTCAAGCCTCTGAGTGTAGGGATTTGAATATGGGGCTGGCCTTCAAGATATCTAGATAGAGCAAATTGAATCCTCACTGCTGGGATGTAACATCTAAGGAGGGTTTATGTGAAACTGAATGCTGCATAGTTGAGGTTGCCTCTGTGTTGGGGCTTTAAGCAAATGCCAGCTGAAAGGAAATAATTTTGTCAGTGGTCTGAGGATGTGGATGCATGACACATGAGAACTGGCTCAGAACAGCTGTGCTTTAATTGGACATTTTTCCCCATTGTAACTTCTGTTTCCCTGCTGAGTTGCAGGATGCAGCTTGTTGGGAGTGGAAAGTGATGGCTGTAGTTCCACTCAAGAACTCACCACTTGTGAGCCCCTGTACCTGGCAGGATCCTTTGTGCAGGGACAGAAATGGTGTGTGGGGCTAAGGCAGCACTGGGGACTTGGGACAACTCAAGCCTGCAGTTGTGGTTTTTAATTCTGCAGAGGCTTTCTCATTTGAGGGAAATTCCCAAAATTTATTGCTGCCATTGGGTGACACTTGTTTAGATAATGTCTGTGACTGTCCCAGTGTAAACAGGCAGAGGGCTAATGCAGGTCTGGCTGGAGGTCAAACGTGTCCTGTAGCAGAGCCAGTGCAGTGGCTCTGCCAACAGCCTGGCACACAGCACACTGTGGTGACTTTTCTCAAGTAGCTGGAAAAGGCATCCTGGCCACATGCCATTCACAAGCTAAGGTGAGAATTAGAAAAGGTGTGTTTTAGTGACTCATATATAGCTCAGCACATGCTGACGGAGCAGCAGCTCAGCTTTATGATTTCAACTTTGCATCCCTAAAGTGCCTGTTGGAAAAAAAATAAAGTATCAGTGCCTGAAATGCATGGGCTAAATTCAGACCTCCAGGAGCAGTATGAGTTTAGCAGATCAGAATCTAGCCCCATCTCTCTAACATTATTGGAAAATCCTCTGCACCCACCCCTGTCTCCTTTAATCCTTCCTCAGTCCGTTCTGTGGTTGCATTTACAGCTTTAGCTTGTGCTGAGCTGCATTTTGTGCTGTGCCAGGTCCATCACATGTGCCATGTGTGGGGTGTGGTCCTGGTTTTAAACTATGCCTGTGGGAAATAGACAATCAGTGCAGTGCTTCACCTTCAAGGCCTCTGGTAATGCCTGATAAAGAATTGCCTAGTTGATTTATCTGCTCACACACAAAAGCATTTTCCTCCTGTATTTTACTCCTCTTTTGAAATTCTACCCATTGGTCATCCATCTTTTGTGATTTCCTCTTTCTTGCTGTGCTCCACAGCAATAATCACATAAACAGTGCTTCATCTTTGACTTTGAACGCTTCTTATTCCTCCCTGATTTGCCAGATTATGCATGTTTTGGAATGGGATTTGCTAGAATCTTTATTCCATCTTAAGTGAAATATCTTCAGCTGCTGAGGAAAGCAGGATTTTATGTTCTCATAGGGGAGCAGAGTTCTCCAGAGGCTGATAATCACTCTGAGCTGCCTGTGGGCTGGCACTGCTGTGTTTTCAGCAAAAGCGGAGTAAGGCTATTACTGAGTATGTCACATGTCAGCAATGATTCCTGTCCCTGGGAGCCAGCCATGTTACCTGTCACTGGTGTGGTTATTGCAAACTGGTGTTGCTAACTTTTAGAAGATTTGGGGCCTTTCTTAAATCCCTGAGCCATTATGTAAGAATGGTAACTTGGCATATTTAGATTTCCTGGTTCTAGTGGCTGCAGAGAAAAGCTAACAATAGAAACCTTTAAAGATGCTGGACCATGAGTCAAATGCAAAAAAAGAACCTAAAATGTGTTACTCAGGTTTGGGTTTTCTCTTACAGCAGAGGTAGAGAAAGTGGTTCTGCCTTGTAGCTGGCATGGTCTGAGCCTGGTCATACCAACTGCCTTCACCATTTGTCCTGAAACTATGAACAGGAAAAAAAATCTCTATCCCATGAAGCTGGTGTGTGGTATGTGGATATCCATGTGCAGGGGGCTGCAGAGCAGAGGGGGATTCTTGGGCTAATGGGGAACAAGTCAATTTATTCTCTGTTCGCAACACTGTCAGCCAAACACTCCTGGTATTCCTCATTGTCTGACTTTGTTTGAGAATCTTACAGAAACGTTTTATTTTTATGAGATCAAAGCCTTTCCTTGCAATTTTATTTTCATAATAGTGCTAAAGTACTTCAGCAAAGTTGAGACACTTTAGAAAAATGTCATTTTAAGGAAAATAACATGTTAATTTTTTTTTCAGCTTCCCCAAAGTAATAGTGTACTCTTAGAAAGAGACAGATTTTTTTTTTTTTGTTAGCTCTCTTGCATTATGGTGAGGACTACATGATATGAGTCTCAGAAAAGGAAATTTTCCAGACAAGAATTTTTAAGTTTCTACTGGGTACATTTTTTTTCCAGGTGAAGTCCTGTCCTAACAACCCAGGATTTCAAGGGTGGCTCTTATAAAGGTCTTGTAAATCCCATCTTCAGATCTCTTGAAACATTAATTTTCCTTTACCTACATAGACTTTTTATAACTGTGCTGTAATATTATTATTTAATACCTAGCTTTTGTCATTTTCTTCCTTTCAGAACCAGCAGGGACAAGTCTGTGTATAGGTCTGATAAGGAGCCTTAGCTGTGCTACACTGCAGGCGCTGGCAATTGCATGTTCCAGAATAGTGGTCTTTCTAGAGAAATCTGTTTCAGATGTGTCTCTGGGCACTCTTCAGCCATGGTGGCCACTTAATGAGTGAGGGTCGGATCTGTGTTGTCCTGATCGTGGCTTTTCTGTCATTGGAGCGGCTGTGAATTGGAGCAGAAAGCATTTCTTGTACCATCATTCCCAAGGCAGGCAGTTAGGCAAGTACTTGCTTGTCTTGATGAGGCTGTGGCACATGTGTTGTGTTAGCATGCCAGAATAAATACACTTCAGGTCTAGACAACAGTAAAAGGCTCTGTAAGTGTCACTGGAAGTAGGCAGATGGGGAGGCTCGTGCTTCCACAGCTGCTGCTCCCAACCTCAGATGCCCTCTGGAACATTAGGAGTGAGTTTGCTGGAGGGGAAGGGGAGATGGCTTTTGGCATGCTTGGTCTATTGTACTTTTACCCTTAGAAAATCCCCTTTATTAAGCCTGACAACTTTTCCCTGTGAGGTGGATGGATTGGTTGCACTCCTAGATGAGGAAGCAGCCTGCCAGTTGTTCATGTTTCATGCAGGGAGCTGGGGGGAAAGCCAAGCCAGGAGCACATCCTGAATTTGGAAGCTGCACCCATTCCAGCTCTGGCTGTGCCTTGGTGGCTGCCTGCTGAAAGCAGAGGGGCCAAGGTGCTGTCAGTGGGCAGAGCCCAGGAGCTCTGCTGGCCAGCAGGCTGGATTGCTGCCCACCCCAAACCCTGGCTCAACTGTGATCTGCTGCCCTCACAACCCTGGGTCATGCCTCAGGCAAAGCCATCGTTACCTACTGTGGATTAATAACCTCAATTACTGGAGCCCTGTGGGTCAGATCTTCCTGTGCTGGCTGCATTACAGCCCTTTAATCTGCTTTCCTCTCTCATAACCTCAGAGCCTGGAGGGATTGGCAGGCAGGGGAGATCTTCTGCCTTCCAGCATGTTTTCCCTTGGAAGGGCTGCAGATGTGGAACAGCAACCACAGCTGGCAGGGGACTTTAACCTAACAAAGAGCTGCACCTAGAAGGTGCTTCTGCAGCTCTCAGGTTCAAAGGACAAATGTGGCAACATCTGGAGGTTTGCCATGAACTACATCTGCAAAAAATCACAGCAGCCATCCTGTGGGAGACTGGCAGTCAGGCTTGGTCATCTAGGCAAGGGTCTGCATGCCTCTTGGGGGGGAACATCCCCCCAGATTCCTTCCCTGAGCAGCTGGGTAAAGGTGAGACACAAGTCTGGATTTCTAAGATGCCTCTTCACTGGGTGTTTTCCCTAAAGAAAAAAGGGCAGGTCTCATCAGTGGGGAAATGGCCAGTGAAGAGAGGGACTGAGCTGTGCAATCTTTGACATGCTCTTAAATGATCTTGAAGAGTGAGAGGATGAAGAAGAGACAAAGTCTTTGAAGTAAGAGAAACAGAAACGGACATAAAAGAGCTGCAGAAGGAGCATCTGATATGGAGCATCTGCTGAACTAACAACAGTAGAAACTGGGGAGGAGTGCAGGGCAATGCACCCATTGATGAAACCCAAACATATGGGGGGGTGTATCTATAACTATTTTATATATATATATATATGTATATATGTATATAAGGGTAAGGGGTGCTACTGGGGTCCTTTTCACACATTTCCTCACTGGAAAAAGACCACAGAGAAACTGAATCTCCCCAGAAGTGCTAGCTCAGCAGATGCAAGCGGAAATTATTGGAAAAGGTACAGAAAGTATATAGGAGCTATCATCCTGCTGTGCTAGAAATCCCTGGAGCACTTGCACCTTGAGTACTGTGTGCAGCTCCAGTTATCCTGTCTCAGAAAAGATGTGATAGAACTAGAAAGGCACAGGAAACAATGACAAGGCCAGTGGAGTGTGAAGAGGAGCTGCTGCCCAGGGAATGATGGAACAGATTAGGCATTTTCAGGTGCCTTCAGGAATGAAACAATTGAAGAAGGAAATACGACAGAGGTGTATAAAACCATGACTGTTATGGAGAACATAAAATTACTATTTCACAATATAATCTTATAATGCTCACCTTAGAAGTTAAGGTGAGCATTAAATGATTAAATGGAGCTATGGAGAAGGAGTTTTAAACTAGTAAAAGTTTTTTCCTGCCACATGATTAACCTGTGGAACTCCTTGCCAAAAGATGGTTAGGAGGCCAATGGTATTACTGGTTTCCAAAAATGAGTATAAAAAGTAGTTGGGGAGAAATCCATCCAGGGTTCTTAAAAACACATTGTGAGACATCCTGTAGATGAGGGCATCTGCTGGGCAGTGGAAGTGGGTGGAAGGAACAGTGTCTGGCTACCTTACTTTTTCCAGAGTATCTGTTCTGTGCTGCTCATACTACTGCCAAAATGTTTGGAGATGCCCTAGAAGTTCAGGTTCTGAGGAAGTGTCACTTTACTGAAAAATATTCAGAATAACCACTTCTCCCTAATTCAGACTGGAGACACAAAGCCTTCTTTACATGTAATATTAGATTTCTTCTTAATGTCAGGAAATTCAGCTCCTGAGTGCTCATTACTGTAAGCTCTTTATGTGTCTGAGGATAAACCTATTAAATGATCAAGGCTATGGGACATCTTTTCTTTTGCTCTGGAACCTGCTTTGGTGAGCTCAGAAAGGGCTGAGATTTTACCAAGCCAGTCTCTCCAGCAAGACCTGGAGTTGGTGGTTTCTGTTCACTCTTGCTCAGAAAAGCAGCCAAGAAATTAATCTTTCTTGTCTGATGTACGAAATCAAGCTCTGTCTTTTTGTGTCACCTATTTGCTCTCAGAAGGTGTGTGATACACTTTATCCATGGTAGAGTTTTCAGAAGAATCTTTGCCTTAGTGCTGTTTTATACTGATCAGGAAGAGGCTGATTCTCTCATTAAATCACCAGAATGAGGACTGACCGATGATTCCCTACTTGTCCACAAATTTCTTATGTGACCTTCAGCAAACCTCTCGACTTTGTGCTGCAGTTCCCACTGTCTCTGGTGTGATTGTGTTTTGCTTTGGTGGAGCTGGTAGGAGCTGTATGTAGCTGTTATGTCCCTTGCCAGCTTCACCAAGAAGGGGAAAAGGGTAAGCAGAAACAGCCAGAGAGCACAGTGGTGACAGTGGTTTGCACTGAAAAGGGCTTGGCCCATTTTGGTAGATTTTGCTCTTGCAAGGAGATGTGTTGTGGAGTGGTTCTCTGCCACCACTGAAGAATATGCAGTCAGTGATCACATATCAAACCCATGGAGTGAGCTTGGAGAAATGAGCACCGAGTGCCAGGAGTTTTGTAAATTTAGAGAGAGGGACAAGGTGCAAGCTCTGCATCAGCACCACTTTGGACAAAGCTCTTAAGGTTAATGGGCCCTTTCTCATCATATCCGCCTGTGTTTGGCCAGAAAATGCAACAAAGGGCAGAGACTTGCAGCAAAACCCAAACCAACCAACCAGAAATAACACACCTGCACAAGCTGTTTGTGCACCCATCACAATGTCCAAAGAACTACCAGTCAGTATGGATGACAACAGAACAGCAAAGATTATTACTGCCTGTGTTTGAACACAAGGAAATTAGCTTTCCAGCTACTCTCTTCTTGGAGCTTTTGTAGATTTTCTTTCTTTTTTGGCTTTTGTAACTGGTGAACTCACACACATTATGCTATTTTAATACCTAGCAAAGAGCCTTGTCGGCTAAATCACCTTATTTTTCTCTGATCAGTGTGCAGTACATTCCTCTTTTTAGCAGAAGGTATTAATTTAAATTCCATAATCCTAAACATATTCTCGTTTCTGTTCAGTGCTTCAGAAGGCCAATGGCATTTTAATTTAATAAGGGAGAAACACACATGACACTGTGTTCCCTGTAAATGTCTTCTGACCTCAATGAGGCTTTCACAGCTTTCTTTGTGTTCCAGCAAATGCAATCTCTGCTTTTATTCAAGCACACTATCATTTCTAATACCTGTGTTCTACCATGGCTAAAAATTTAAATATCTCCAGCATTTCCACAGTAACTTTTGAGATGTTATTAGCATTATTATTTAGTAGTGTGAGCTCATCAATGGAGCCATAGTGAGATTTATGCACCGTTGTGTCCCATTGAAGTATTGTTTGGGTACATGCTGTCTCTCTGCACTGAAGTAAATTTTATTTTGGTTTACCTTGTTTTCAGATTAAAATGAGTTAACACATCTAGCAATGTCTCGATTTATGTCAGCTCCATTTATCTTTTCAAATTCTTTAAGCTTTGTTTGCTGGGCTAAGATTTACCTAATTGGGTACATGATATTACTGAGTATTTTGTAGCATGTAAACACTTGAGTCATATGCATCACAGTTCTTCCTTTACCATTTTTATGCTTCCATTTTGCTGTCTAAACTTACTTAAACCTACTCAGTTGGAAAGAGCACGTGCTTGTTGCAGTCCTTACGGCCCTTCTTTGGAAATGTCAGGTAATATTCATTCTTTTCACTGGTTTGAGTGTGCCCTCTTTTCCTCTAATGTGACTCAGGAACTGACCCCTTAGAGTGTGCCCACAAAGGCTGGATTATCAGCCTTGCTGCAAGGTGATGGAAACTCCCCAAAGAAACGGGGATTATTTTATTAGTGGGTTTTATGGGTTATTTTGAGTAGATTTTCCAGGAACAGCTGTGTTTAGTTTAATGAACAGAGGTCTCAAAATTCAGCTACCTGTTGCATTTTCACTTTTTATTCTAACAAACACCTGTATCATGTCCAAGGCACTTGCCCTTGCATGTTAATGAGATAAATCTGCCCATTTCTATGCTAGGTTGATACATATAACATCTAAGTGCAACTCTTCCCTCTTACCTAGTGCTGCACTTCAGTCCTGGCCTCCCTAAATGAGAGCCCCTCACTTACAGCTCCATGTTGGCTGCTGAGCAAGGAGGGCACCTTGACTTTGGATCTCACCGTACTGTACTTGATCAGCCAGATCCAGAATTGTTCTCATCTCAAACATGCTGCTGAAGCATTTGCAGAAAGAGGACTATTATTTGTTTATGCTATTACCAAAGTACTGGAGAACCACCAGTTCTGTTTTAGGGCTTCAGGGTGCACACTCCTTCTGGCCTTGTTCCAGCAGGGCTGTAGGCTGGCTCTCTGGTGATCAGAAGTAGCAGAGGACTGAAGGACAGCTCTGGGAGAAGGGTGAGGTAACCACTGTAGTCTCAGTTTGGTATGTGCCCTGACATGGCACCATAGCCTTTCATGATGGCTGTGGAGCAGGGATTGCTGAGGAGTGTGATGGAGCAATGATCCTGGGTAACTGGGGACATGGGGAAGGGCAGTTTCATTCCGCTTTTTGCTATGACTTGGTGCATGTGCAAGATCCTGTCTAAAATAGCTCATAAATTAAGACAGAGTGATGATTTTTCAGCCTAAGTCACAGCAGACAGCAAAAACTGAGTTTAGCGTGAATCCCAGGGATGTTAGTAACATCTTCCATCCTTCTAAAAGTCCTGAACTGTATGCTACTGGCTTTGTTTCTAGATAAGTGCTGTTTCTCAGCATATGAAGTAGAGTTCACCAGAAAATAAGAGCTACCATTTCATGAAATGTTTAGCATTTTAATTGGGTTTTTTTTTCCCTTTTCTATTCAAGAGTAAAACTGAAACTGTGGAATATTTATTGAGGGCATGGAAGACTCTGGATGCTCTCAAAAATATTCATTTTGCCACACATGCTTGATAGATTCTCACACCTAAACAGCATCTCTTTTGTTACACCTGGGTTATGTGCCTCAGTACTCTGATCTAGATGTTAACATCTAAGTGTGTATCCCCACTCTCATACCACTGAAGTGCTGGCCAGAAGCTTGTTACATCCTAGAGTGCATTCTCTGGAAAAATATCCATCTCATGAGCTGGTTAGACACACCTGGTCACTTCTTCCAGGTATTAAGGGAAACAAAAGCAGAGAAGGTTTTGGAAGATGGTGTGTGAGTAGGTAACCCTGCTTGAGTGCAAGGTAATTCAGTTAAAAATTCACCCTTGTGCAGAATTTCTATTTGTCCCAGAGGGAGCTGCTTTTTAGTGCACTATTAGAGTTCATTCAGGTGAAAGAGTTCTTTTGAACCGCTTTTGTATGTGATAGTACTGTTTTGTCGAAGGAGTTTTTCTGTGCTCCTGTTCTTTCTAGCCTTATGTTGTGGGTTTTGTGTAATTTCATGAATTGGAGACACTTCTGGTTAGTTTCCCTTGCATGTGAAATATGTGCCCTGCCTTTCTCTGCGCAGCGCCAACACTGAGACTTGAGTCTGCAGCGCTGTAACAGCGACGGTTTAAAAGCGGGTAAGAAAGAAGGTACCTTCAGTTTCAATGGAGCGCCCTTTGCAGGAGGCTGGTGCCTTGGGGTAGGTGGGAAGACGGAGGCTTCTTCGTTTATAGCGTGCTCATCAGGGAGCCCTCCCGTCTGGGTATCCGCACCCAGCGGTGATTTGATATCAGAGGTGTCTCTTCTTCCCGGCCCCGCTGCCGGCCCGCAGTTCGAGCCCCGGGAGCCCCGGCAGGGCCGCGCTCGGTGCCGTCTGTAGCTGGGGCACCGCGGGCACCAGCCCTGCCAGGCCCCGCGCGGCGGCCCCGGCGCTGCTGGGGCGGGCGGCGGGGCTGTCTCCTCCCTCTCTCCCTTCCTCCCTCCCCGCCGGGACTCGCAGAACTCGAGCACGGCGGGACCGGTACCCGGTGGGGGGGGGGGGGGGGGGGGAAGCGGCAGAGCCCCCGCCGGAGGAGCGGAGCGGAGAGGCCGAGCCCCGGCGGCGGGGGGGGTCCCGGCGGCCCGGCCCGGCGGGGGCTGTGCCGGCAGGGGGCAGGGCTGGGAGCCGGCCGCGCGTGTTTCTAGGGCTTGACGTCCTTCCAGCCAGCCCGCCCCGCTTCCCGGCACGGCCGGCCCTCCGCCGGCGGACAAGTCCCGAGAAGTGGCGGCGGGGTCCCCCTCCCTCCCCCGGGCGCGGCGGGGCCGCGGCGATGGGCCGGGAAGTTTGGCGGCGAGGGGGCCCGGCGCCCCGCCGCTGAGAGCCGGCCGTTCCGGGGCCGGTCCCTTTTCCGAGGAGCGGGAGGGCGCCACAAAGTGAAATCCATGAGGATTCTCGGGCTTCTCCTGGAGAAAGGCTCGCATATGCTGCAGTGTCTCTGTGGAAGGCGCCTGAGATCCAGCCACAGCCCAGGTGGGGAGCGCGCGTCCTTGTCCCCGCCGCCCTCGCCTCCCCGCCCGGGCGCCGCTCGGCCCGGGCTGGCCCCGTTTCCTCGCCGCCCTCGCTCCCTCCCTCCTTCCCCTGCGCCTCCGTCTCGCCGGCGCCGCGCACAGGTGGCCGGGATGGGCCGGGCGCTGTCCGCGGTGCTGACCCCGCCGTGCATCCCCGCACCGAGTCCCCTTAATTCGGCATCCCCACACCCGCCTCCCCTCAGCATCCCCGCCCGCTGATTCCCAACCCGGCCCCTCTCTACCCGAGGCCTGGCCCCCACCCCACCCTGTGCCTAACCCCGCCTGGAGCCCCCACCCACACAGAGCCCCCACGTGTGGCCTTTGTCCTCACAGAGATTCCTGCCTCACACATGACCCTCATTTTTGTTCCCCATCCTACCTGCAGCCCACTCAGGTCTTTTTTCTTAATATGGGACCCCTGTATTTCTCATCTCACCTGAAACCCCCAACTGTGATTTCTGTTACCACCTGGCCAATATGGGGATAACCCTCCCCAGAGTTCCAGTGGCCCCAAATAACTCTAGGGTTGGCCCCTGTGTGAGAGCTCTCAACACTTTGTGCTTCTGGTAGTAGTAATGTCGCAGTGGTTTTCTGGTGGAGAGTGCTGAATGAGTTTTTGAATGGCAGTGTACTTACAGGCAAAGAGAAATCCCTGCCTGCTCCTGATGGGAGACCTCAGGAAACTCCCAACTCCTCTCTCAGCTCCCAGTCTGTTGGGGAGAGAGCATTTCTCTAGGATGGGAAGGAAGTGCAGTGGGGCGAATTTCTGAACAATATTTGTGATCCTAAACACTTCCCCTGAGCACTTCTTGAAGAGGGGAATGAGTGCATGAGTGCCTTGGTTTGGTGTGGTACTACCCCTGAGTTTAAGGATATCTTGTTGAAGCTTTTGAAGTGGTGTTTCTACAATTTCCTCAGTGCTACATGTTTCTTCCATGAATCTGAATTTCCCTCTCTAGAACACTGGGTAAATGCTTCTGGAGTGAAATCCTGTGTTATTGTTGTTATTATTAACATCTATAGAAACTACTAATCGGATGTTTATGAGGGCGTCTCTTAGAGTATTCTTTCCTAATGCTTGTGCCGGTTTTTTTTGTGAAATCTTGGTCCTAGAAGAGAAAAATGTTCATGCCTCTAGTGCAAATGCTTGGTGTTCTCTTGAAGAGAAAGGCAGTTCTTAGGGGACCAGTGTTGCTGAGGTAGCCTGGATTCCCTTATGGCCTTGCTAAGGAAAAGCTGTTAATGGTTATAGCCACCCGTTTATGCCTCAGTGGCCTCTTCCCTCCCATGATACTCTTGCGTGCAAGTTGCTGTCTGTGACAGCTCATGGCAACAGGGGAATCTTTGGGAGAGAACACTGGACTCCCTTCAAAGCACGTTCTGCCCTGCTTTGAAGAACAATATGATAAATAAATAGAATAAATTGTGGCTGCACGTGGAAGCTGTACGCACACTAGTCTCTTTCCAGTGAAAAGCTACAGTGGAGTTTTCACCGTGGTGCTATGTGTGAATGTTTGGTTTTTGTCTTTTGGAAGAGCAGTAAAGAGAATAAGCTGCTGGTAAAAGTGGGGTGTGCTAAGACCATGGGGGATGCTAGGCTGGAACTTTAGAGAACTAAAAGTCAATGACAGTGTCCTAATAGTTTCCTGGCTGAGGTGGTTTGCCTTTACAGGTGGATCCTGTACTGGAGTGTGTTTGATGCATATATGGTGCTTGAATTTTTTCTTACATTCCCAGTTCTGAGGAATGATACTGAACATTGAGTAGTCTTTGTATTTCCTAATGTTGGGCTGTAAGGAGACAGAGTATGGGAATGATCTCCTATTGTAATCTCCAACTGAGCTTATTTTCCAGGTACTAGCCCCATGCCACCATGAGCCTGACGACTCCAGATCGGGTCTGTTGCTAAAATACATTCCCTCTCCTTGGCTGCACTTCTTCATTTTCTGTTAAGGTTGGGGATTATGTTCTTGAAAAATGTGCCATTAAAAGGAAAATTTCCACTTATAAAAGGGACAGTGTGGGTTGGGCCTGCTGGGGCATAAATCTCCTTGCTAACTTCTTCAAAAGCTGAGCATGCCCCAGGAGACAGGTGGATACTCTGGCAACAACCCTAAAGGTGTGTGCTGTGCCCAGTGTGGCACTGCGGGGCCAAGCCAGTCAGGGATGGAAACCAGCAAAAGGGTTATAAAATTATGGGAGTGGAAGGACTGCAAACATCAACTACAACAGTGGTGGCACAGAATGTTGTGAACTACCTCCGTGTCCTTGATCCTCTGATCTGAAGTTATTCTGATGGATTGGCCAAGCCTTTTGCCTTCCTAATATCTGTTTGCTTTAATGCAAACAGCTCATAAGGGTGTAAGCACACGTTTAAAGTCAGATTCATATTTGTGTGTTGTGCTGACTCAGAGCCTTAGACCACTCCTGATCCTGACAGAAGCTAATGCATGACACTTCAAAGGGAAACAGTGAAATATTGAAGGTAGTTGTATAGTACTGTACAGCTCTATTGTGATGTTTGCAAAAATATTAGTAAGATTTTTTTTTTATTGTTATGCAAAGACCTCTCACCTCTTTACTTTAGCTAACTCTAGCCTGTTGTTTTCTTATGCTCCACTTCCAAGGTGTGCACATCTTGTCTTAAGGGCAGGCTGGGGTTGTTTGAACAGCACCTTGCAAAATGGGGCTTAATGGGTCTCCTGGCCACCACAAAAGTGCAAGTAATTCATAGCAATGCAGAGTAAGAGATTTGTCCTCTTCCTTTCTTTACAAGTATTTTAGCACAGCAACATCCTGTATCATCTTTCAGGTGCTTCACTTGTTATCTTAGTTTCAGACTTTGCAAGCTGACTGATTGTATTGCATGGGCAGAGGTATTTCCCGTTCAATGGTGCAACCACAGTTAATTTTGTTAAGTGTTTTTTCCTTTGATTTATTTTCTCTGCTAACACTCTTTTCCCCTTTGCTTAGGAGATATGGTTTGCCAGTCCAGATTTTTTTTTTTTTGCTTTTGGCTTCCTAGCCAAAATTATGAAACAGATAGCTACTACACTGTTAAGTTCAAGGTAAACATTAAATAATGACTGCATTGTTGTTGTAGCTGTGAACAGAGTTGTGAAAAACTATTTTGAGTGACCTGAACCTAGTTTGCTGCCACTTTGATGTAAAAGTCCCTGTACCCATAGACTGCATAATAATAGCAGCATGGAGATTTCTGCTAGTGAGTGTTTTAGTCTTCCTCCATAAGAATTTCTTACTTGGCTCTATGAGTGGTTCTGTCTCATGCCTGTCCTCCCCTTGGTTCCAACACTGACTCTCCTGTGGGTTGCATCATTGCTAAAACTACAGATACTTCTCACATCAACCAGCAACAGCATTCAGCATCAGTGCATTTTCAGCTTTATTTTCAGTAGTAGAGGTTTAGTTGTATCCAGAGACTGATCTATTCTCAAACATTCACAAGAGTACTTCTCAGTTTAAGTCCTTATTTTGCAAATTGATGCCTTCAGTACAAATTAAGCTCATATTGAAAGTAAATCCTGAACTTGGCTTTCATGGGAGTCTCACACTGGTGAAATTTGGAGATGCTCCTGGAAATATACTGATTGATGCTGGCTTTATGGCAAATTAAAATGATGTCTGGCACGGTAGGTCTTCATATTTCTCCAGGCATCACAACAATAAGTTTGATATTTGGGGCAACATGAACAAGCATTCTGTCTAGGTAGGCAGGGTCAGGCTGGGCCTCTGCCATTAATTAGCCAGTCTGTTGCTGCCCATATACATCTTTGCATTTTCCCTGAGACTATTTAGGGCACTGTCATAATGAGTCTGCACGTGCAAGACATCTTCAGATGCAAATGGAATCACGCACATAGGAGGTACAATTGCATATTCAAGAATAGCATTTGGCTTATGAGCAGAACAGGCACTCCTTTGTTTGCTTGTGCAGTCATCTGTGCATCCATCTACATTTTATTTGCATACACTAGTTCTTGAAAATTTTCCCACTGCTCTTTATTCAAGTAAACAGCAAGTTACATTGTGCAGCAAATATTGCACAGTTCCGCTTCAAATTACTGGAAGCAGCAGCTCTGTGTATGTAAGTGACAGATAGTGGAACCTGCAGAACCTGAGTTCAGGGAGCACAGAGAGGCTTTGATCTGTGGCAGCTCAGAGTGTGGATGTGCAGTGCTGCTGGGAGATGGGAACGGTGGCTTAGCGGGGCTGAGCTGGAGCTGGGCGTGGGTCACAAGGCTGAGAAGCACTGGGATCTGGCTGGGGGTCATCACTACATTTTCCTTCCCACACCAGGTGTGTTGCCTGCCATTCTCTGCCACTGTTATGGTACATATTTTGTTCGGGCTCCTTCTTCCTGTTTTGTGTTTTTGGAAAAGTAACACTTGCTGACCAGTGGAAGTTAAGTAGCTGTGCTGTTCTGGGATAATGCCTATTGTTTACACTCATATGCTAGTGGAGGAAGTATCTTTGTCTGATTTACTTTAATTCACCTGGGAAATGAATTAAACAAAACTCTGAAAACTCTTTTTTATTATAACAGGAGCACTCCTCTGGGGTATTATTCAAGAATAGCTATAGCATTTTAAATCCATGCTTTCCTTTTTTCTGAAGTAACTCTCTCATGCAGACATTGGCTAAGCATCTCTCCTGGAAGTCCACAGTGCTTGTGCATCTTTTTAAAAAAATCTGTTCTAGAAATGATGAATTTTTTAGCATTTTTATTTGGTGAAATTACTTGGTTTCTATCATACAAAAATTCCAGAGATACAAATGATAATGAACTTAGTTATACGCACATAACTTTTTTAAGTGCTTGCAGCCAGTTCTCTGTAGTTATGCAAAGGAAAGTCTTTGATATTATGCAGGATTTTATTTTTCAGTTTGCAGTAAAGTATTTCATAAATCTTCAAAAGAAATGCAGGTCCAGGAACTCCCTGGGTGTAAAGTGGCTTAGCAATGCAGAGCTGTCAGCCAGATGTCTGAGGTTACAGAGCTGGGCATCTGGAATTGCTGGATCTTAACTCGGTCCTCTAAGTATTGAAACTTGTGTGGGTCCTACCAGAGCATCACTGATACTGAATCATATGTGAAAAATGTTTTACTTTCTCCGAATCAGAAAATACAAGCAAAATAAGAGTCATTTGAATTTTCTTAAGTACCTGTAATCAGGATGATGAACAGTACTTTGAAGCAGAGGTTGGCTGGTTTATGGCACTTCTCACCTAAAGGTTTGCATGGTTTTGCAAAGGAATAAAGCTTCACTTCCTTCATTTCCGAATCTCAGCCGAGAAAAGAGTAAGAGGTGTCAGAGGTGTACAATTGCAATGCATTATAAACTGAAATATTTATGGGAAATGTTAGCTAACAATATAATGAAATATTTTTTCAGCTTTTCCATTTGTTTTCCTGAATGACTGTGTGTATAAAATTCTGTGTTGCGGTTTTTCCGCTTGAAGTGTAACTAAAGAATGCAGGGTCAAAGGGATATATTGAAAGTTGACTTTCAGAGCAGATGCTTTCAGCTTAAGAGCTGTATGACTGTTGTTAGGTTGTGTCCATCGAAGACCAAGGAGCATTTCCGGAGGCAGGTCTCAGCTCACTGAACCATCTGAGTGCAAATTTAACTCTATTCGTGCATCTAGTCCCAACCAGAACCATTACTGAACCATTAGATTAGTGGTATGTATCATCCCTAAAATTCTTCTTGTTTGCCCTGTCCACAGAGCATTGACAGTAGGCTTGTTTTCTGCTTCCAGCAGATCCCTCTGGAGGTATTTCACAGCCATCAGTTCCCAGATGGAAAGCCCTGTTCATTAAAGAAATTGAAATCTTCCTGCTTTGTTTGTGAGAGCGATCTACTTCTGGCTCACTGAACTTTGTCTCAAAACCAAGCCACTTGTCTTCCCATAGCCCTTTCTGCTACTTTCCAGAAGTAACCTGTTTAATTTTTTACCAAACTGATGCTAGTTCTAAATTTTTTAGTCCAGGTTGTACATTTATCATCAAAAGTTGAGCATGGTCTGAAAACTAGATGAGATTTCTTGTAGAATATAGATTTTTTTCAGTTGTAAAAGACCTCTAAGATTGAGTACAACTGTTAACCCAGCACTGCCCAATCCACTAAGTACCACATCTGCATGTCTTAAATGCCTCAAGGGATGGTGACTCCACCACTTCCCTGGGCAGCCTTTTCTAATGCTTAGCAACTCTTTCAGTGAAGAAATTTTTCCTAATATACAACATAAAGCTCCCCTGATGCAATTTGAGGCCATTTCCTCTTGTCCTGTCACTTGTTACTTAAAGAGACTGACCCTTACCTTGCCATAGCCATTTGTCGGGGAGTTGTAGAGAGCAATAAGGTCCCCTCTGATTCTCCCTTTCTCCAAGTTAAACACTCCCAGTTCCCTCAGCCACTCCTCACAGGACTTGTTCTCTATAATCTTCCCCAACTCTGTTCTGGAGCTGGACAGATCACCTCAGTGTCTTTCTTGAAGTTAGGGGCCCAAAACTGGATACAGGAATTGAGCTGTGGCCTCATAAGATGATTGTAATGGATACCAGATGCAATGGTGGTGTGCAAAGCTTTCAATTGTGTGAATAAATGTTTGATTAATAGGCCTTTAAATAATTCTTCTTCCCCTTGGAGGAAAAGAGATGTGTAATGCTTAATAATAAAAATAGTGTTTCTTCCCATAGCCTGAAATGGCATGGAAGGAGGTAATCATGTTTTGTATGGCAAAGCATTTTTCTAAATGGCATGTTTATGCCTTTCTAGCATGGTGGCTGCAATTGGCTGCTGGGCCAATTTGCATGTGCTAAATTGCAGTCCTGGGGATCTGTGAAAACAACCCAGCAAAGCCAATCTCAGCTGGGAGCATGGAAGCTGCTGCTAAATTTGTGATGAGCCACCCCCAGGCCCAGCGTGAGTCATTATCATTGTTTTGTTTTCCAGAAGTTGGTACCAAATGCTTCCAGGATCCAAAGCGTGGATTATCTCTGGAATTGTATTTGTTCCCTCAAAGCTTTGTTTGTTCCAGATAAGAGGAAAGAATAGGAAAGAAATCTGTTTAAAAAAAAAAATGAAATAATTGTTTCCTTATTAGTGTTCTCTTCCTGCTTTTAACGTGCACTCACAGCCATTTGTTCACTTGCAAACCCACTTGTGCATGGCCCAGCAGTTGCTGCTCGGTCCTAATCAGTTTGCTTTGTGCTGCCAAGGCAATGTGGGGGCTACAGTAAATACAGTAGCATGAGGCAACTTGACTGAAGTCATTGTTTGGCTCTGGCAGAGCTGAGGTGGGGAGTTTCTGCTGTCCCTTCTTCTATTTGCCTTGCTGGTTTCTCAGTGAGTATTTTTATAAAGCCACAGCTACGTGTGGGACCAGCTGGGGCATCCATTTGCTGTAGGTCAGGAGTCTTTGGTCTGAGGAGTGCACTGGCCTGATCCCCAGGATCTTACACCTGATGCCCACTTGCTGCATTTGCTGGTCCTTGGGGAGATAGGACAAGGTGTTGAGAGAACTAAAGCCCCTGCCCTGTGCTGTGATTGTGACAAACAGTACATTTGTTCCCAACTTCTAGCCCTTGTTTCAGGCTGTCTTCTGAAACAGACTTCTTTCTGCCATGGACTATGCAAGTGTACCTGCAGGGACTGTGGGTGGGATGCAAAGGAAATGCTGAGTCCTGCAGAGGAAAGGTCCAGGAGTAGGAAAATGCATGTGTGTGGGCATACAGAAGCATATAGAAGTGATTAAAATTCAAAACTTCAACATACAGTGGGTGGAAAAGACATGGACACAGTGGGAGGCCTACATGAGCATGGGAGTGGAATAAGGAGCTGAGAGCACTGAAAAAGAGGAACGGACAAAGGGGAACTTCTAGTGAAACTGGTTTTAAAATGTAGTTAAACATGCTGTGCTTGCTTTGTGGACAGAAGTACCCAATCTGGTGTTCTCTCCTCTGCATTAGTGATTTTCAGGGTGGGGAAGTCTGCTGGGAGGATCCAAAATACGTCTGGAGGGAGGGGCAGGCAAAGCAGTCTTCCTTATGCGGCTGAGGGTGAAGCTGGACACAGTTGCACAGAGCATTCAAACTGGAAAAGCACAAAGGATCAAAAGTGTCCAGGACATTCCACAAAGCTCAAGCCTCTCTATGATGTTGCTGTGTCTACAGATAACCACTGGAATAGTATTGCAACGTCCTCCATGCTGCAAGTTCCTTCTCAAGCTCTGGATTTCCTCTTTTGTTGCAATGTGACATGAAAACAAAACCAAAGAAAATAATAATTCTACTTCTGGTGGGACTGGACAACCAACACGCTGCCACTGCTTTTCTGAGTTCCTGTGACTTAGTGTTGCCATTGTTTATCCTCTTCTGTGGCTTTTTGGTGGTGGAGAGAGGGACATGTGAGCCTACATTGAATCGCAGCAGTGAAAATCAAGCACAGACCCCTTTCCTGTGTCCCAGTGTGTGGTGCTCCCCTTGCTCTCAGTTCTGTGTGCCCAAGCCCTTTATCTCCCTGCTGCTTCAGTTTAGCAATAGCATAGGTGTATCCTGGGTGGTGTATTTGTGAGGGTGGAGGGAGTCTTAGGTGGTGTTTTTGAAAGGCTGATTTCCCCAGGTATTTATGCTCAGTGCAAGCAGGGTATAATCTCTTAAATATTCAGCTGGTTGATCAGACAAATATGTATATAATTATTCACATATGGCTTAATGTTCTTGTGGCTGTGCTTGGGTGTTCCTCTCTAATAACTCTAATTTACCTTTAATGGACAAGACAAAGAAACCTGGTTTGCTTTTTCCTCCGTTTCTGCATTTGCTGGAGTTTCTCTGATGAATCCTTTACTGTGCTCACCCTTAACCTGAAGAGGCAGTTGTGGGAATATAAATCATGCTCCCAGATGCTTGCAGGCTGCTCAGCAACAAAATGCACTTTCCCTGCCCTGTTTTCCCTGCTAAATGGCTGACACACACCTTAAAGCATCTTGCTGGAGATCTGTTTCTGCCCTGCAGCTCGTTTACAGCACCTTGGCTAAGAAGGTGATGCAGCTGTGTTTTAGGGTTGGTTTGGGGCTTTGTTTTTGAGGTTAGGAAAGGTTAGAGTTAGAACAATGAAATTTGTTCAGATGGTGTGTGAATCATGAATAAGGAGGACAATTAAATGGGAGCATGTCCTTTTCTGAGGAAACACTTTAGTGAATGAATTTCACACTTGTTTGGCATTTCTGGCAAGTGGTGGGTCTTGCTGAGAGTGCTCCCATGAGAGTTTCTCTCCTACTCATCCACAGCTCATGCCCTTTGGGTCGATACTTCTCTGTCTAACATGCTGTTTGGCAGGGAATGCTCCCACATCCCAGAGAAGGTCAGGCAATACATGTTCTAAATTATAGTCTGCTAAGTATAAAAATCCAAACCAGAGGCTTTTTCTTTGTTAGTAGTGAGAAAAAAACTAACTCCAAACTGGCAGGCACACTGCTTTGTGAAATAGCCATGGGCACTTCTTGGGGACTGTGCTAAGGGCTGTCCTGCCATAAGGCTGTGTCTACTCAATGGGAAGAGTTTATTGCTTATGTGCATGGCCACTGAAGAAAAGTGTTTCAATAAGAAAGTCAGATTTTGATAAGGGACTGGCAGGGTGTAGAAAGAGAAATGCAGAGCCCTGAAGTGTTCTGGGAAGATACTTATGGGTCTAATTTCCACCCAGAGCAGGGACCAAGGACTTGTAAATCCTGCTCACTCAGCCCAAAGGCATCACTTCTCTTTCTCTCCTGTCACCCTGTTCACTTGTGTGACCTCCAGACTCACTGCAAGCCTCAGACTCAATAGATTTTCCCTGATGCTTCTTTGCTCCTAGTCTGTAGAAGGGGACGACAGCACAGTGCTGAGGAGGAGAGAAAGGCATTGAATCTCTATTATTTATGGGAGTGTTGTTCATTTGGCTGGTAAAATGCTGCTGGGATTAAGTGTTAGAGGAATGATGGGCTTGTTACTCAGTGAGCACATGTTGCCCCACTAACTGCCAAAGGACAGTCGTCTGTTTTAGCACTTCTATAATCACTTGTTAAGCTTTGAAACTAAGAGCCAATATGTCTTACTCCCTACTTCATCTCTGCTTTATCCACAATGGTGTTGTGTTATAGAGGCAGATCTTCACTGGGTTTAGTGTAGCCTGGAAAGAATTGTTTGGAAAAAAATGAGAGAAACCTCTGAAAAAGTCACCAATAGAAAGATAAAAAGAAGTAGCGTCAATTAACATAAAAATACAAGAGCAATTAATCTGGACCAGAATAAAGTGTCCATCTAGTCCAATAGCTGTCCTCCATCCACATCAAACAGGAAAGAGTAAGAAAATATGATCTGTCCCCTAAATGCTCTCCCAGCTGCTAGCTATTTTCAGCTTAGAAAATTATCTGAGTCAGACGTGGTTCAATGTACGTAAGAGTTCTCAGTGGATGTTTCTTTTCTGTACTTGACCAGTCTCCCCTTGAGTTCATGTATATTTTTAGCATCATAGTGTCCTGTGAAAAGGATTTCCCCAGACCTGTTACATGAAGAAGCCTGTCTTTTCCTTTGTTTTGAACTTGATTCCTGCTTGGGTTAATGCTTTCCAGAGACCAGTACTGAACGAGATAGCGAATAACAGACCCCATCCTCCTCTCGTGCTACTTGTGATTGCAGAGACCACAAGCATACTCCTGCTAAGCTGTTTCTCACAGTTTGAAGTGTCTTGGATCTTATTGCTGCCTCTCTCTAAACCATTCCCAGTTCTAATAAATGCTTGTTGCAGTGAGAGCAGCACAGCATCACATGCTTGCCTCAAGTAAGGCATTGCTTTTCTTTATGCCCAAGGGTTCAAAACCAATGGGGTCAGTTCAGCTGGAGAGACAGCAGTTGTCATGTGGGGTACAGAAAGGAAAGCAGGCTGGTGAGTAGGCTGTTATGGCCAAATGATGAGTTCTGTGGCTGTCAGTCCCTATAAGCTTGTGATCAGAGTGGCATCTCAAGCTGTGGGTGGACACAGCCTCGGTGAGCCGCGTCAGGAGATGAGGATGGCCGTGCCGGAAGCTCCGTGTGTGCCGAAGCGTGGGGGATCACCTTGAGACCCGACTTCAGCTCGGGGATGCTTTGAGCTCCGTCCTGCCTGGTGAGCTGTGCTGGCAGCTGCCTGCCCATGGACCAGAGCAAGAGAGGGGGAGCTGGTTCCACTCTGATGTGAGAGGCTGCCCCTCATATCCAGAGGAGAGAAACCAGGATACCTAGCATGGAACTGAGCTCCTTTTGTAGCATATCCAGATTTGGAAGGGACCCACAAGGACCATAGAAATCCAACTCCTGTTTTAGTATGCATCTGCCCCATTGATTGTGTTGGCAAGATCTCCACCAAATGTAGGGGAAGCCAGGGAGAGTTGCTCAGTCTGACATTTAGGCTGTGGGTACTGCACATAACTCCACCCTGAGTTCCACCACACCTTCCTCTGCCTTATTGCCTGTTTGTAGTGTGGAGACAGTGCTGCCTTCTTTGCAAAGTACCTGTGTGACTAACCTAGGACCTGTGTGACAACAGAGGGACTCTGAGTCTCAAAGCTGTTTAATATTACTTTGTCTGCACACTGGAACTAGAGAAAGGGGGTAGGATTTTAGATATTTAAGAGAAAATGCACCATGAGAATATTATAGTACAATTGAAATTCCTCATTTGTGCTTTAAGAGGCATTTGAGACTTCCAGCCATTCAGTAAGCTCCCATTAAAAGGACATGCATTACAAATTTCTCATGTAAAAGTATTTAATGTTCAGTAGGAGTGCAGCTTGCCAGGGAGAATATGCTGGCTGCCTATTAAGAGAAACAGATGAAGGCAATTGCTTTCTAAGGGTTAAGGATGACCTGGTAAGCCAAGGCCTGCAGTGTTAGCAAGTGCCAGCCAGCAGCTGGAATAGCTCAGTGATGGATAACAAGTGCCCTGTCCTTCCATTCCTCCAAAGAGAGCCTTGCTCAGTGAAGGTTTCTAACGCTGAATCAGCAACAGCACTGGCTCTCTAAAGGGCTCAGAGTTAACAGCTTCTGCACACTAAAGGTTAATGGTGGTATTTCAGGAGGTAGATGTCAGAGGAAAAAGGTTTTTTCACTGTTTTTTGGGGTTTGCTTATCCTCTCTATATTACCTGCAGCAGTGTGCTAACGCATGGGCAAAGTGGGCTGTGACCTCAATCAGCTAGTTAATTTTAAGCCCGTGCTTAAGTGATTTGCTAAAACTGTGCTTATTCAGAGAAAGAAAGCTGATTGTATTTTCATTGCTCAAGCTAGGTGAATTATAGCATCTAAGTGGTTTTAATGATGGAGGAGCATATTATGCTTTGAAACAATTATTTACGTTCCCATGAAGAACATTAGTATCAGTCAGTATGTCTGATGATTGATGGCCATGCTCATACTTGCTAATAACCCCCTCAAAGCTATTTGAAACACTGTATTGTGCACTTACATTTTTATCTCTGTAATTTTAAGATGAGCAGAGCTTATTAAACCAAAGTATTTTTATGTCTTGTGTCAATAGAAAACGTTCTTTTAAATGTTCAGAAGGAATTGGTTACAGAAATATGGGAGAGAGAGGGAAGAGATTGTTTTCCTTTCGTGTTCAGTACATTCTTCATCCTTTTGCTTTTTGATGACTAAACTGTTCTGTATTTGCAATTGAAAACTGTTGATTGGAAATTCTTGTGAGACTAACATAAATGGGGCTTGATTTTGAAAAATACATTCATGATCGTTTGCCTAATTTGTGTGTGCAATTAGTGTGATTGCCACTGGAAATGGCCATCTGAGAACAGACTGTTGGAGACTTACATCGTTTTCTGATCTGTTTTCTCTCTCTCCTCCTTAAGGTGCCAACTCCTATGATGTCTAAATATTACCCATGGAAGTTTAATTTGGTAATATGTTTATTGATATCCTTTCATCTCTTACCTCTCCACTTTCAGGTATTTGTTAAAAGGCTGAGAATGATTATTCCCTTCTGCTTCCTTCTCAAGTCCACTTGACACAACGTAGAAGAGGTTCTTTCATCTAAGTTGTTGATCTTGCAATTCAGAGAGTCAGATCTCACTGGCAACTCTAAAGACTCTGGCGTGGCCATAGTAATATTTAAGTAGTTTCCAGATGTGCACAAAAGATTACAACTTCTCATCTGTTAGGTCTCTTACTCCCTCCTGAGGAAACTTGTCCTCACAAGGGACATTTATTGGTGACAAGGTGGAATTGTTTCATTTTGCTTTGTTTTAAACATGTGATGAATTAAAAATGTAAGATAGATGAGTCTCTAGAGTATTCCCTTTAGTGAAGCTGTGAAACCTGGTTCAGTTTAGGGATTTGAAAGGCATGTCAGCTCAAGACATCTTTGAGCTGACTTGGAGTCCTTTTTGTAGGAGCATGCTATCAAGGTTGTAGTTCCTTAATGGTTTCATTGATGGGTAAGAGAAGGGAATGAGCTTGTGACCCCAACCTCTGGGAGCAGTAGTCTTATTGCCTCCCATCGCTAGTGCTGGGGATTAAACCAGTGGGAAATTATCCTGTTCTTATTATTGGTATTTTAAAAATGAATTGCTTTTAATCAAACCAGCCTTACAAGAGTCATTGTGGCTATACAAGTGCTGCTGTTGTAGGGAGGGAATCAGCAAGAAAGCTGTAGCCTGAGGCAGGGAGAGGAATGGGTGGAATTGCCCCTGTTTGCAGCTACTCCCACGTACCTGGGTTTGAAGCAATGGGCACAGCCCCACTGCTGGTGACATTCGCATTGCGTTCATTGCTCCTGAAATGTTCTCCATCCTGAGGTACAGCTAAGTCAGATCTAAAGATTAGGTGTACCTTCCAGTCTGGGGTGTGACTCAGCCCTACAGCTGCAGAGGTGGGAGAGCTGTGGCAGTGTACAAAAGACAAATATCCCCAGGCTCATTAATGATGGGATGGAGAGCACATACTGCCTGATTGCTTATCGCCTGTGGCCTTTCATTAAGGGTAAACTCAATTTGCCCAGTATTGACAGCTGCCTGGTGGAAGGGTCATGCTATGTGGCAGGCACTGAACTGCCAAGAACAAGCACCCAGATACAACAATATGTCAGGAACGATACAGGCAGTTTATTTTGTTCTTTTCTCCTGTGCTTTATCTTCTTGTTGAGAAGAAACAATTTCTAGGGATGAGACATTAAATATGTCAACCCAGGCCTGTCTGCTAGCTAGGAAATGCTGGAAAAGTAATGAATTTAAGTGGGAAAGATGGTTCTTGTTTGTACTTGATTGTTCCTGGCCTGGGTTGAGACTCATTTAATTAAAGGAGTGTAGTATCCTTTCCAACAAGGCCCCCAAGCCAATCAAAACCTTTGGTTTTTTTCCTGCCCAGTCTTTCTGATCCTTCCCAAAGCACAAACATTTATTGTGCTGTGGGGGAGAACTTTGGAAAGGAGCAAGCAGACCATGTTTTGCCAGGGAGCATAAGTTTCTGCTGGCCCTAGCACCGCTCTTCCCCCTGCTCTGTCCAACCAAAGGCCCTCTCCATTAGCACAGCTCGCTCAAGCATCTTCCCTCCTCATTCTGAGAGCTGCTCCAGCCCCTTCCAAACATATAATTATAGGCATGAAAAAAATAAATTTGTTCTTATTCAGCACCTGATAAAATGGTGACTCAGACATTTTCATTTTCCATTGGAAATGCAAGTTCTCGTGCATTCGGAGCGCTCACCAGCACACAGCCTGAATCTTAAAGGGAACTCTGTCTGCCTCCTGGAAGGGCAAAATAGTTACAAATAAAGGATGCCAGGTGGAGGCTCTCACAAGTAACTTCATTTGTCCACATGGTGAAGCAAACCAAGGTCACTTATCTGTCTCTGCAATTCCCCCTGCAGTGTAGTAATCCCAGCAAAACCCCAACCTACACCCAGCAGTGGGCTATGGAGACCTGGCTAGCCTGGAGCTTTCTGGCCACTGGGACTGCATGATCAACCTGGCATTTGAGACAAATGGTGGAGGAAAGGTACTTGGTCAGGTTTAGGATGGCCCTTGTGAAAAGGGTGACGACACTCTGTTCCTAAAATAAACATATTTCTGTGCTGTGTCAGGAGATGGCTCATACACAGGCTGGAAGGAAGCAAGATACTTGCCGAAAGGCATAAATCTTTCTAACCACCTTCAGTGGTTATTTTTAAGCTCAGGGCATGCAGTGCTATGAATCCCATCCCATTAGGGCTGGAAAAGTGTTAGTCAGGAAGATGGGTGCTCTGGAGCATGAGAGTCCTCTTCCTCCGGCCCACATGACCTGTGCCTTCCAAAGAAAACTCCTGGGCTGTGACAAGACTGAAAGCATGTTTGATTTTAGTTTAAACTGAATTCATTAAATGTGTTTTATTGTATTCTTCCAGAGCAGCCAGAGTTGTAGGAGAAATATTTATATGGAACAGCTGCTGGGTTAAGACAGAAGTACAAATATATGTTTTTGCCTTTGCTTCTACCTGAAGGTCCCTGAGGACTTGATTCAGTGATTCCTATGGGTCCCTTCCAACTCAAAATACTCTACAATTCCATGACTTTGTTGGAATCAATTATGTCTTATACTACTTATGGACATGGCTTTTTTTTTTGTTTTGTTTTGTTTTCATATTGTTCAGGAAACAAATGCAAATCAGGTAAAATACAATTCCATGAGTGCTTCTCCTTTATTTTGTGGCCAACCTATGCCCAAACTCACCATGGCCTGGCAGCTTTTCACAGGAGTATACTGGACCAAACCCAAACTAGTGTCTAGTCCCTCTTTCTCCAAGCATTTACACTTGCATCAATTGCTGGTGTAGCTTAGCAAACAGGACCCCTCATGGGAAGGACTGCAACATCTCTGAACATCAGCCAAAATCCTTTAATCATAAAGAGATAACCCACTAAATAATTTGAGCCCAGCAGTCTGCAGGGCATGGGGGCTGCTTTCTGGCTTTGCTCCCAAAGATTCAAAAAGTTCTTCAGAAATGGCTGCCCTAGTGAGTGATGCAGCAGGGAGAGCTGGGAGAAGACAACATTTTGTTTTGGGTTTGGCTTTTTCCCTGTGACAACATAACTTCCTACATGAAAAAAAAAAAGATCAACATTTCGGTGTGTTTGGGAAAAGGTGTAATTTCTTCTGAAAAAAGAAGGATCTTTCCATGGGGTATTTTTTGCACCTAATTCTCCTCTGGCAAAATGTGGGTGCATTTTTACTGATGGAAAAAGTCTTTCCCTAAATGTTTGAGGTGTAGGAGCAGTGGTGCTTTACAAATTGCACTCTGCCAGGGAATGGATGGCAGGTGAGTATGCATGTGTTTGTTCCTGTGTTCCCAGTGCCTGGGGTGAGCTCTCTCTGGCTGTGTCATAAGCCTGGTAGCATCAGCAGAAGGGCCTCCCCAGCTTGGGCAGGGGTGGGATATGTTTTGGAAAGACAGGAGTGCAGGATATCTGTTGAGTGGTGCAGTCCTTTGAATAGCACACAGAACAGAGGAGAGGTTTGTCAGTGCCCCAAGAGCAGGGCATTTGCCCGACCTGCAGCTCTTGGTGACTGTCTGGAGTCCTTTGAACCACTGACGAGGGGCTGATGATGGGAGAAGGACCTGGGATGGTGCTGTGGTGGGGCAGGAATTCCCCTGACCCCGAGTGGTCCTGTTAGGAGAGCAGGGCACGTTTGTTGCCTGAGGACTACCTGGGAGTTTTGGCCCCTTATGGTTACAAGAGAGGCTTTGCTGTTGCCCTGTCAGTTGTGGTGGTTGCACCTCTCTCTGTTTAAGTCTTGTTGCATTATGCTGCTTTGGATGATCATGGGTCAACAGTGACAGCCTCCTTGGAGTCTCAGACACTCAGACCTGGCAAGTCCCTCACACTGCAGAGCTTGGAGCTCCAGCTTAGGGCTCTCTGTCACCTCTGTCCCCTCCTTGGCTGAGTCACCTTTGTGAGTAACATCTACCAGTGATGCTGCCTCTTGGAGTGGGCATTAGCAATCACAGGACTGGTACCTCTCCCTGCCTTTGTTATAGTAGTAGTCTTCTTTTTTCCCTTTAGGATGTTTGTAGTGAACCTGAGGATTTGCAGGGCAGAGATTTGCATGTTTTCTTTAATCTAGCCAGGTCCAGCAGCAGTAACAGTGTTGGTATGTTCGTCACATAAGCACATAACCAGAACAGCCAGTGTGCTGGTATAAATGATTGTGCAGTTCAAGCATTTTGATTTTTTTTTCTGCTACTTTTATCATTTAAAATAAATAGATCAGAGTTAGATGTGCCTGCCAATAGCTCAAATATACCTTCAGTTAGGTTCAGTAACATTCCATCTCAAACCATACCCTGTGGGACTTTCCAGGTAAACCTACATACCATAAGAAACACAAGGATTACTCCTGTCTTGGACTATAGTTAGTATTCTTCCAGTTAATGTGATCATTCCTAGAATAGAAAAATTTTGAGCACCCAGCTATTTTCAGCCAAGCCCCTGACGTGCCCAGCCTCTACCACTTGAAGGGAATGTCAGATATTTTTACATGACAGAAAAGCGTGGCCAAATTCTGTACTATAAAATAGTCTTAACTTTGGGGTTACTGTTTCTTTACTGGATTTCAATTTCTATTTATTCTTGAAACTTGCAAAAGATACATATCCAAATCTGCTAGATAGTTTTACAAATTACAGCCTAGTTTAGATGCATGTGTAGGCCTTTTCCTTTAATGATAACCCTCAGCTAGCTTGAAAATTAGTGTTACAGACTGACAGATACACCTGGAGGCATCCACAGCCTTAAAATATCAGCCCATGTTTTCTACCTTTTATTTACTTGTTGGTTTTTGTTTGTACTGTAATATTCATATAGTGAAACAAAATAAGGAACTGAAAAGAGCATTTTTATGTAATTTTGTGATCCCTGTTAAAGCGCTTTGTGTGTTTATCAGAATGAATCACTTGTGCAAAATTCTCTGTTCTTTTTGCTTTTCCTGACACTGAAATGTCTACATACCAGAGTAGGGAATGAAAGCACATACAATATGGGGAGCAGAGATGCAGGTGGGGAGTGTTTGCAGTGAATTCCTGTGATGATCGGGAAAGAGAAGCCCATGAAGCCAGCTTTGAAGAATGTCCTGTGACAGCCAGGCTGAACTGGAATGTGTCCTGGTATATTTCCATAGCGAAACAGAAAATCCTGCAGCGAGGCAGTCAATCGAACGCTGCCGACCGCTCGCTCAGCCCATGCAGGAGCAGCCTCCTCACCTCCCGCCAGCAAACGGGGTCTGAGCAGGCTGGCAGCAGCCATGGCTTTAAAACATTCCTTGCCATATGTTACACTGCTACCTGAGCTCGCCAGCCTGACCTGCAACACAAACAAAACCCGTGTCCAAAAGGTGTGTGCCAGGCAGAGCATGTGTTCCTTTTCTCTCTGCTCTCCAGAAGAGTCACTGCGCTTTTTTTCCTCTGTAGTTTGCAGCTTTTCATCACCTGCAAGTCACTGGTTTCTTCTGAAGGCTGGAAATTGAAAAAGAAATGCACCATTCACCTTCTGACTGCTGTCTGTGCTGTGTCTGCCAGCACCATGCAGGTCCCCCGTGGGCATTAAGGCCAATGCCACCCACATCATTACCCAGCTGGGAGACAGCTGCTGGCAGGGACAGCCACTCTCTGTGGAAGCAGGGAAAGACTGAGGCTTTTCACAGAGTGCACAGATGCTTTCCACGAACATATGCTTAATTAAGAGGCAAACTCACCACCTGCTCTGCAGCATGGGTATCCAGGCTCCTTTCAGGCAGGTATTTGCTTTGCTGTGTGCTTATGCTTTTACAGGGGTCTGGAAGTGCTTTTGGTAGTGTTTGTGCAGCTGTGCCTGAAACCCCAGGCGTCAGGTGCTGTTAGCGTGCAGAGCTGCCAGCTTCATTAAGGTAATTGTGCCCAAGGCCTTTCCTTCCTTCTCCTGGTTTAATGAGGAGCCACAGCATCCTCTCGATGCTTCCAGTGGCTGCAGGGAGCTGCACGTGGGTGCGAACTGGAGTGGGTTTGCCCTCTGCCCCTACAGCCTCTGGGGCTGCTGCCAGCACTGGGCAGGGAAGGTGAGCTCCTAAAGGCAGATTTTGCTGCTTAAATTAGTGCCTTATTTTTTTAAAATGCAAAGAAATTCATTGCTCCTGTTAGAACACTTGCTTCTGCTAGAATGTTGCACAGGTTTGGAGCCCCTCATGAGCCCTTGCCTAAGCCTCAGCCTCTGAGTCTGCAGCCAAATCCCCAGCAGAGCTGGCAGCGCTGCAGCAACCCGGGCAGGGATAAATGGGCCATGCACTCTGCAGCCTTGGTGGCAGGGACAGATTAACCCTCTTTTGCAGAACCAGTGCAGTGATGGCAGCTGGTGGGTGGTTGAGAGTCCTCTCTCCCTGGGGTGCCCTGAAAATGGGCATGTGGCTCAGCACAAATACCTGTGCTGAAACAGAAGTCAATATATCTGCCAAACTCAGCCTGTTTTCTTTCTTTGGACTGTTCTCTCCTCACTCATCTCAAAAATGCCTTTTCAACAGGTAAATGCATTTTCTGTGCCTAGTTTGTGCTGCATATGGCGTCTTCTGTGAAAATGGACATTTCTTCTGCAGCATTTTCAGGCTTCTGTGTCCCAAAAGGAGATCATGCACAGGGATTTCAACCTGCAGCCACGGAATCTTTATCAAGGAGCATGTGCAGAAATGCAAAATGCACATCTGTGCTCCAATCACAGAGCCATGTTCTTGGACCCAGCAGGTTTCCAGCCTGTTCATTCATTAAAGATGATTCAGGATGAGGACAATTAATTATTCACTAAGAGTCATTTTGAATTTTCACTGGCTGCAAGGAAGTGCCTGTGGGACAGCAGGAAAACAAATATGGCAGTGAGAGAGGGGCTTGCTCCATGCTGGAGCAGGGGGTCAGAGCCCCCCAAGAGCCTCTCAGAGTGGCAGCTCCTGCCAGGCCAGGTACCCCACTCACCACGGAGCAGGCAGCACAGGGGGGAGCTGGAGCACTGTGCCAGCCTGCCATGAGCTCACACAGGCAAGGAGCACACAGCATGAACCTCCAGGGACCCCCAGAGCCTGCCTGGGTTGCTGCACTGTGTTGCAAAAAGCTGTGCTGGACCCATGTTTTTCCAGCTGTGCAGACACACAGATGAGATTGTGTGTGAGACAGAAATCATCAGCTCAGGTATTGTAAGGTGAGAGGAGGAGCGGGAAGCCCATAGCCAGGTTGTATTCAAGATGGTGATAGAGATACTGCTGTGTTTCCTACCTGAATGAGTGCTAGGAGGGCTGGTTTGAGCTGTGCCTGCAGTCCTGCTGCTGAGGTGGCACTGGCACAGGGGGCCGTGCCCAGCTGCAGGCTGGGTGCCGGGGCTGTCCCTGGTGCCTGGTGAGTGCACAGGAGCTCACAGCACTGGGGCTGCCAGCTCCAGAAGCAGCAGCAGCAGAAGAAGCATGAGTGGGGGTTGCTTGCTGCTGGCAGCCCCTCTCTAAGCCCGAGGTGACTGCCCAGATTTCAGTATGAGTAGGAACAGCATTTGCACCTCTTGCTTTTGGTGGGGTATCATGTGCCTGAGCCAGGGTCCAGCTCCAGCCAAAAGTGGCTGAACTTCATGCTGCTCACATTGGTGTAACAGGCATTGGCTGGGAATGCTTTGTAATTAGTACCAAGAAAATGAGAAGAATCTTCTAAAATGCAGCTATCCCATAGAAAGCTTTTTCTTCTCCTAGCATAAGTAATAAGGTGGAACACTAGAAGTGTTCTTTTTGAGTCTTTTTTATCCAAATGGAGTTAATCTTATACCTGTGCTGTGGCTGGGGCTGTGCTGCAGATACATAGGAGGCTGTTCTGGCTGTTCTGACGCCTTGTTTAAAACAAAACCTACTGGAACAATTGCCAAGAGGAGAGCTTGGTGTTGGCCCACCGAGACTTTGCAGTATCCTGTGTGTACTTATTATTTGCTGTGATCAATGGCACTGCAAAGGCTGTTCCCAGGGTAGGAAATGCCTTATTGTATAAACAGGCTATACTGGGAAGGAAAATAGTACCCAGGAGAGAAAGCAGTGATGCATTAGAAGTAATGGGCTCTGTCAGTGTGATTTTGTTGGTTAAGGTAACCTCAAAGATTTATTTAAATAGGGCAGAGATATGAGTGACTGCTACATTCTCACTTTGTAATGCATTTGCCAGTCAGAGAGCAGATAGCAGTAAAGGCGTTGCTTTTTACAACACAAGTTCATTTAAACTGAGGCTCTGCAGAACTTGTTCTGTGGTGAGCTAAAGCAATACCCAACACCTTTCTCTAAGTAGGAAAAGTGGGTATGCAGACAGGAATAGCTGAATTTGTGAGGTTTTTTTCTGTTCATTTTCTGCAAGTTTTAAAGATCATCTTTAAATACTGAAGAAACTAATACTGAATAGATCTGTTTCCTGAGGGGGGAAAGAAAAAGAACAACTTCAGAGATTTTCACCTGTGATATATTCTCAGTTTTTGCTGTGGGGTCAGGATGTGGGACCAAGGGAACCATGGAAATTTCCTGTTCCTAGGCGAGCAACTAGCCAGTACAGCAAAACCCATTTTATTCTGTTAAAATGGAATACAGTGCTTGACATAAACGCTGTGGAGGAATGCTGTATGCAGCCTCTTTCCTACGTTAATTTCCTATTTTATAGGAGAAATTACAAATGTTGGGCTTGCATGACTGGCAGAGCGAGAACTGCTCAAGGCAACATAAACAAATAGCTGTGAATAACAGATCCAGGAGTAGACAAATGAACACAACTTGCTTGCAGACAAATGAACAAGCAGTACAGCTAAGGCCAAGCTAGTTAGCTAATGTTTTTCTTTGTAATCTGTGCACCTACATTACCCTGCAGGTGGTAATATCCAGAGCTGATGTGTTAGTACATTGGTGTGATTGGTGTCCCTTACAGCTTGGCAGTGTATGCAGAGACACTCCCCAGGTTTTGCTGGGTGTATATTCAGGCTGCTGAGGTGCAGAACCTAAGCTTCCCCTCTCTCTTCTTTGTATAGGATGACTGTGCTAAAACAGATGGGAAAGGGGCAAAAGCTGCCTCCCTTGTAAATATTGTGTGTGAAAAAACTGCAGGTCCAGGTGTAGGCAGCTGCCTCCTCCTTCTGAGTGAGTTCTGGCTTGCAGTGACCAGGACTAGGCAGGAGGGGAAGGCAGTGTGTAAGGGGTGGAAAGAAGCACTGAACCCCTTTGTTTTCTCTCATTACCTGTAGACCAAGGCCAAGGTGTTTAATGATGCCCACTCCAAGGCTCTGGTCTGTTTCTGACTTGGCTGCCTCTGGCTGCTCCAAAGGCCCCATCTCTTTCCTTTGCAGTTTGTCCCCTTGCCAGTGTGGCAGGCACACTGCAGGGTGCTGCTCTGAGCTGTTACACAGTGATTTGTTCTGCCTGTTGCTGGTTGCATTTTCAGCAGGGAGTGAAGGTGACCTTAACGTGCACTCAGATTTTTGAGATCTGTAAAGCAGAGCAAGATATGTGGAAGCAAGTGGGCATTTCCAGTGTCAGCTATAGACCTTTACATTTATCAGCAAGCAGTTCTAGCACTTGGATTTGCTAGGTACAGAGCACAAAGGCTGCATGGTGCAAAGGGGAAAGGCAGTTTAATTTAGTGCTGGGAGAACAACATATCTGGGGCGTTGTGCAGTGCCAAAAAGTTTGGAGGGAAGGAATGAGATTTGTCACACTTAGTCCAAAACTCCAACAGAAAAAAATACACTAGGTTTTTAACTTGTTGAAAAGACTTAGAATAAGGATTTGTGGATGAAAGAACAGGCGGGCTTTTGACTTGCAGAGAAATAAATTTTCTCTCTTCATTTGTTCCAAGTTTTTTTAAACTAGCATTGTAAATTATCACAAATGCAATGGACTGGTCAAACCACATGTAGATGTCTTTTTTTTTTCTTTTTTTTTTTTTTTTAACGTGGAGATGATGAAACAGATAATGTCATTGACCTGTCACCTGAAGCACAGGGCACCTGCACTTCTGTGGCAGAGCTGCCACGAGTGCAAAGGCTTGTGACATGGAGGGGAAAGCCCTGCAAAGAACAACTCAGAGCGGTCACATTTCACTGGGAGCAAGCGGTGCCCCGGCTGGAGAAGCCCTTGCCTGTGGGAAAGGGTTTGGGCACGGATGGATGCGGGCACGGTACCGGAGGCAGGCCGGGCTGCTGTGGCCCGGGCGCTGTGAGCGCGTCCCTGGGCGCCAGGTGGCACTGCTGCTGCGGGGACAGACAGAGCGCTGCCGCGGGGACAGAGCGCTGCTGCGGGGACAGACAGAGCGCTGCCGCGGGGACAGACAGAGCGCTGCCGCGGGGACAGAGCGCTGCTGCGGGGACAGAGCGCTGCTGTGGGGACGGACAGGGCGCTGTACAGAGCGCTGCTGCGGGGACAGAGCGCTGCTGTGGGGACGGACAGGGCGCTGTACAGAGCGCTGCTGCGGGGACAGGGCGCTGCCAGGGGCGCATGGCGCTGCCGCGGGGACACAGGGCACTGCTGTGGGCACACGGCGCTGCCGCGGGGACGCTGCCGCCTGCGGAGCGCTGGGCTCTGGCAGTGCCCTGCGCTGCCAAGCCACTCCGCCCCTCCTCTCCGAGCGCTGAGCATCCTTCTCCTTTCACCCGTTTCTAGGCCACGCGTATTTTCCAAGTGTGAGCCGAAATTACGTATTTCAAATTTCTCTTGAGCAGAGCCCCATCCTGGAGCCCGAGCAGTTGTCGCTGTTTTGTCGCACGGAGGTGTCTGAGGCTGCAGATCTGCGGGTGGGAGCTGGTCCGGCCCCTGGCCTCTAAACGCTGGTGTTCGGAGGAGCATCTCGGGCTGCCGGCAGCTGCATTTCCCTCCAGCTGAGCCTGCGGCAGGTCACGGTCCCTGGTACAATCTCCCGGCTACAATCTCCCCTGGTACAATCCCCCGGGGCAGCTTTGGTGCATCCGGGAGCCCCAGCGCCCTGCCCTGCCGGCAGCAGAGGGGTGCCCGGCTCAGCACAAGGGGAGCGTTCCCACTGTGCCTTCTGAGACGGCTGGTGTGTGCAGAAGTCCTGGGTTATTAATGCAGGCTTTTCAGGTTCTTGTAAAAAAAATTAATCTGTGTTTATACTCTAAGGTTTGAGTTTTCATTCTTTTCCTTCTCTTTTCCTTCCCGCCCTTTTGTCACTCTTTTGCCCCCTTCACCCTTGTTCTTTCCCCTTTATTTCTTCCCCCTTCCCCTCATATTTCTTCTTTTCCTTCCTATATTTTTTCTTCTTTTTCCATTCCTTTTCCCTCCTTTTTTCTTCCCTTTTTCCCCTTTTCTTCTCCCTTTTCCCTTCTTTTCCCCTTTTTCCCCCTTTCCCCCCCTTTTTTCCCTTTTTTTTCTTCCCTTTTCCTCTTTGCATCTCCCTTTTTTTCTTCCTTCCTTTTATATATTTTCCTTTCCGCACTTACCTTTCTTTAATTTTCTTTTTTTTTTTTTTTCTTTCCCGCTCCCTCTCCTCCGGAGCCGGGGGTCGGTGCCGGTGCCGGTGCGGTGCCCGCGGTGAGCGCTGGGCTCGGGCACCGCTGGGCGGCGCTGCCGCTCCGCCGCCGCCGGCCCGTGCCGAGAGCGCCTGCCCGGGGCTCGCCTTGGCTGCTCGGGGATCGGGGCCCGGGGGGCGAGCGCTCGCAGGCCTTCAAAATGAAAAGGAAATACAGAAAGGGAGGTAGAGCGGCGCTTCAAAAAGGCGTAGTTAAGATAAGAGTCGGTAGCGGTGTCCTTCCCATGTAAATTCAGGGGTGCACACCCAGTCTGGACTGATTTATGTAGGCAGTGAATTTTATCCTAATTTTCTTAAATCCCTGTGTATTTGGTTGAAAACCTCCTGTGTCTCTGACAGCACAAAGAGTGCATGTTCCTGCATAGGTATCACTAACTGTGGCTCGATGTAGATGGTGAGTCCCAGGGGGAATGCATCGTAACTTGATGAAAAGAAACTCAAACTTGGTTTTTTTTCCTCATTTCATTGGTGATTCTTGTATTGTGTCTCAGTTTCAGCAGCAGTTCTGGTGTGGTCATCTTGCATGGCAGTGCTCTCCCTTTCCAGTTCCCATACTTGGCTGCTGTCCCCCTCTGCTGTGTGTCATCTGGGGATCCTTGTGCCCTGGGATTGTTCACCTTCATTATAACAGGGATTAATTGAGTCCCTTCCAATCCCAGTTGTAAGTGCCTTGTCCAAACTATTCCACAAATATGCAAAAAAAAAAAAATAGGCTTGTTCTAATCCACAGGCCCTTGGAAACGAAACAGGGAAAGTTTTGGCCTAGGTGCAGCAGTGACCAGCGTGCCCTCAAACAAAAATCAGTGTTGGATTTAAAGGCAAAATGAGGTATTTTCCCAATTTTAGAACCACCCCCCTTCCCCCAAAAATAAATTAATAGCCTTTACCTTCTTCCAAGTCGTTATCTAACTGCATTTCCAATTTTTCCATGAGAGACATATTCCAAGATATTTTGTGATTCCCCCACCCCCAAAAAGAGGGGAAAGTTTACAACCTTCTGAGGTTTGTTTAAATAATATAGGAAAGAAACAAGATTAATTTAAATTAAAATAGTTCTGTGACCCCAATATTGTTTTCCATTTTTAAAAATTCATCGTAGGAAAAGAGGAAACTTGGTGCCATACTGTATTTTACTATTTTTCACTCTACTCACAGGCATAAAAAAAGCCTGGAAATTATCTGAAATTGCGTGCTCTGAGAGCTGTAATCCCATAACCCTGTGAGGCACAGTCACTCTAGTCATGCTGCTGTAGCTGGATTCCTCACTTATTTACTCAGGATGGAAAAGGATCTGAGCGGGAAACATCCTTGTGAAGCCCTGGTGTTTCCCCAGAGCAGGATGGAGGCTGCAGGACTAATCCCTGTTTTGCACGCTGGAAAGACAGGGCTTCTGTGATGCCTGTGAGTCTCTTACCAGTGCAAATGGCTTTGTTGGTGCAGCCCTGGGGAAGTGTGGGCTTTGCTGGGATTACTGGGTCCCCACTGCTTGCCTGGTGGCACCTCCATCTCCCCTGCCTCTGCGCTGCTGAGCTCATGGTTCTGGGGGCAGAAGGATTGTGGGTTTGAAAAACAAAGTCCTGGTGAAGCAAGGTGGCAGCCTTGTCATTTATTGCAGTGCAAATACAGGGATCCTGTTAGTGTGCTGGAAGAGCTGCTGAGGGGGGTGACAGTGGTGGGGGGCCAAGGCTGCTCTGCAGCAGCTGTGCCCAGCTCCCTCTGTATGGCCTCACAGGGCTGGTGGGGTCTCTGCTCGAGCTGTGGAGAAGTTGAGCTGCAAGCAGAGGGGATGCTGGCAGAGGTGTCAGCTGAGGAGTGTCGGTCCCTTCCCAAAGGGGAGCCCTTCCTGACAGCTCCATCTGTGCAGACATGGGGAAAGCTGGGGCCCCTCCATCAGCACCTCTTGCCTGCACTGCGAGAAAAATCCCACCGTGAAATCCATCAGGTGGATCCCACACATCAGGGATGTGTTTGTGAGCTTTCCCTTGGGGGAGGCTCACAAAAGCAGTATCATCACCTCACCCTGATTTCATGGATGGAGGAGCCAGCAGTGTGGGGAGGAGGGCACGCACCTGTGTCACTCCATGGTCTGGTGGCAGGCAGAGAGAAGTTGGTTAGGCTGGTGCTTTCTCTTGGCATTGAGGGTGATCTGCAGTGTTTGTGTCTCAAATGCTTCAGTGCTGTGCTTGTGAATCAAGCAGAAAGGCTGCTTTAAAAGCAGGCAGTCTAGTTTTAGAGCTGGCATAATCATAATTCCTATGCCACTAGGAGCAGGGGGGAGGAGCAGATAAAAATCAGAAAATTAGAATTTTTTTACAATAAAAGCCAAAGTGCTAGAAGCCAAAACTGTCATTGTAATGTGAGCTCTTTTTTGATAGTGTCCTATTACATCGTGTAAGAGGTTGAACACGCGTACAAATATCTTGGTTGGTAATTATCTGATTTGTGATATGTAGCTAATGTGAATTTGTTGTTCTGTACATTATGCAGCAGCAATTCATTTCTGAGCAACATTAACTGGCACTATGGCAGTTCAGTGCAGAAATTACAGGCATAAACATATGCTTCACTTAGGCTCAGTAGTGGCTAAGTCGAGACACCAGCCATCCTGGTCAGGGGAGATGTGGGGTGAAGAGCTGAGGGTACATCTGTTCCTAACTCACCCTGGCAACAGAATCCTCCTCTCCCAGATGATGTTGGGTATCCTCAAATTACCCAGCAAGCAGAAAAGATCTGTGCAGACAGATGTGGGTACCAGCTGGCCAGGGGACCCCACAAGTGGGAGCTGACATCTTCCCTATTCTGGAATGAGTTTGTGGACAGTGGTGTCTCTGCAGGCTGCACCAATCAATAGCAAAGATCTGCAGGAGTGGCTTTCAAATTAGATAAGCTTTGGAGCTGATGTCTGAATGATGGTAAAAATATAAACACTTAACTGAATGCACTCCTGTCACTGCATCCCTAACTACTCTTAGATAAGACCATTTGTATTTTATGGGATCTTACTTGCTTTCGCTTTATTTAATGACACTGCTAAATAAAACCACTCAATAATTGTTGTTGCTTACTTCAATTCATCAATTAAATGTGCAAGACTATTAGTATAGATATATTTTAAGATGGGTCAATGAGCAAAGGTTAAATAAAACATCCTACAGAATGTACATCAAAGGTCTCCCCATTCTTAGAGTATTAAAAAGATATTTTTTGAAAGACTGAAAGCATTAGTGCTACAGATCAGAGAAAGGGTCTCTTGGCTCATGTTATTGCAGGCTGTGTCACATAATTTTTTCACAAATGTGTACAAAAAGCCTCCTTGGAACAGAAGGAGCAGAATGAGATGTGCCCACTGGCCCTGTTGGAAGCGTCTTACTCCTCTGATTGTTAGAAACCATGTCTAATTTCTAGTCTAAATTTATTCTTGGCCAGTTTCTACCCATTTCCTCTTGTGCCAGCATTGCCCTTCAGCTTATCTGTCCTCTGACTGCTGTTATTTATGCCCTGTTTACATTTCTTTCTGCCTGGGCAATGAAGATCTATGAAACATGTGCATTCTGCTTCAGTTTGTAGGCAGTTTCACTTTCTTAATTGCTCTAGTGCCAGGGTTTCAAACAACACAAGGGAGCATCCTTTGTTTTGAAAAGAAAAGCTTTCATTGAAGCTGCACAATATTGTGGGCATATTTCCTGTTTGACCAAGGCTTTATGAATTCTCTATATTTTTCTCAATTTTTATTTTCCCCATAAAATTGCAAAGCTGTGGGTCAAATTTAAGCTGACAGAGTCCATATTAAATGATTAAATAAATAAAAAAGAAAGACTTTTCAGACCCTACCTTGTGCCAGGAGTCAAGGAAGAAAAGTGAGAGAATTGCAATAAATGCTGGAGCTATCCATGTGCAAATAATAATAAGGCTGGGAGTAGCATATATCCTTTTCTAGAACAAATGCCTGGTGTCTACCTCCTTATGTCAACTAGTTTTTGGCAAGATGAACTTTGCAGGAGTCAGTCTGGCGTGTTTAACTGGGGTGAGAGCTGGTGCCTGCTGCACAGGGATTTCTTGCACACCCCACACAGAGCATTGGGAGTGTAAGGGGTGGATGGTGGAGCCTGTGGGGAGATCCCTGGAGCATCACTGAGATCTGGAAGTTTGTTTCATTTATGTGGACTTTGATAATCCCAGCTCACGTTCTCTTTGGCTCATGACAGCTAAGACTTGCTGATGAATAAGCAAGGACCTCAAAGTTATTGAAGGTAATGAAGTGTCCATGAATTATGCTCTTTCACAAGGACATGTTTGTGTTGCATATGCTCCTTTTACTGCTACTGTCTTCAGGCTTCTTTATCTGCATCTGTAATGAGGAGACAGACACTGCCCTGGTAGCTACAGATCTACACACTTAATTTCCTAAGTGCCCGACTTCATCAGTGCAGACTTGAAAGGAGCTCTGAGTCACTGCCCTGTCAAATCAGATTTTTCATCTGAGGGCATCTTCTTGCACCCCACATTTAAAGCATTTGAGGTGGGCTGAAGTGGGTATTAGAGGTACTAGAAGTATCTGGTTTAGCATCTGAGTTTCTAGAAGTATCTACTGTAATGGACTGAAGAAATAATAGATTTGTTTCTTAACTCTGAGAAGGGAACATGTATTATTGGCATTCTTTAGCAAACAGAAGGGTTCCCAAAGCCAAGCAAATGAGTGACAAAGCTTGCATCAGACTTATGAAATGAGTTAGGGGAGAGAGAGCATCCTTGCAACCAGATTGGAACTACCCTGCCCCTAAGTCAAGCATAAGTGCAAATACAGGGATCCTCCTCCAGCCTGGAACTGCCCAGCATGTTTTGCTTCCCTTCCTTTGTATCCCTTCAGGCATACGGAGCCTCTGAAGCTGAAATAGAGCCTGTGGAAGACAGAAACACCAGTGGGGCTTAACTCTGCAGAAGAAGAGCTACCTCAGAAACTAGGCAGTTTCATGAAAATAATTTTGTGCCTCCTTTTCCCTGGTGCAGAAAATCTGAGACTATGAGAATATTAGGATTTTAGCTTCTTTGCTGCTCTGGCCCTCTTTCAAGACTGAAGGATGCTTTTTGGGCAGAAAATCCCAGCATGGCTCTGCAGCTCATGGATAGCTGGTCATCTCTCCATGGAGTGCTGAGGATCTCTGTTACCATATTGCTACCTGTACCCAGCACAAAGCCATCTTCTCCTTAATTACTGACAAAAATGTCTCTTCAGAAGCCTCCCAATAATTACTCAAGTACCCACTTAAGTGGTTTTTAATTCAGGCTCCTCACCCCCACACGTGTGCATTTTCCGATTGCCAAGCACAGCTAGTCTTATGTATAAGCATCTGCCAAAAGAAAATGCTAATACCCTGCCCCTTGGTTTATACTACCTTGCATGAGCTTCAGTGAGCCCACAGCAGCTCAGGAGATGGTCTTTCCAACAGGCTAGAGCAGGAGCATTCAATCATAATGAAAGATGAAAGCTCTTGTTGTGAGTTACCTACATCTGACAACACTTGGCAGTTCTACAGCATCTCTTGTTGGACTGCTGCTGGCTCCTTTGCCAGCTCCTCTCATTACTGGAGGCTGCCCCTTTCCCCTGCTCTGGGGCAGGAGTGCCCGTGGGCTCCTGTAAAAGCTCTGGGGGCAACTGGCAAGAATGAGCCATAGACAATGTGCTGGTTGCCACAGCTGGCAGCTGACACTGCCCATAGGGTGGTGGGAGGGCAGCATTTCCAACTTTGCAGCCTTCTTTGTGGGAATAGAAAGGGAAGCTTAGGGGATCCTGTCCTCTTATCCTGTAGGACCCAGCAGCATTCAACAGGGGATGCCTTAGATCATGGCTATATGGGTAAGCAGGGTCTGTGCCTGTTTCTCCATGACTCACAGAAGGCATTGCTCTTTCTGCTTAATTCCACTGTTTACTGGGGTAGTCTCCAGACACCAGGTCCAATCAGTGACCTGTTTGTAGCAGGCTCTAGCAAACCTTTAGTGGAATATTTTTTCCTGTTTCTGATGGAGACTGAAGGGACACTAACTCTGTCCCTGAAGTGAGAAAAGGATTGTGCATGTGAAGTGAGAGGGCAGGCAAGCACATGGCCAGAGAGGAAGATCAGAATTCCTTGTACAGGAATTCCTTGTCCAAGATGGAAGCTGTAGAGAGGTCATGAATAAAGGATGCAAGGAAAAGGGGTTGTCCATGTCGAAAAGCTCTTCTTGCAAAGCCCTAGAAGAGCCATAGAAAGTGGTCAGAACAGCTCTTGCATCTTCTGCTTTAGGCATTTCAGGAGTTCAGCAGTCTGAGAGCAGAAAAGGCAGGAACTGTAATTTATGTCAGAGACACATGTGAGTGGTACAGGCTGGGAGGCTGTGATGGATGCATCAAGAAGGAGTAGCCAAACAATCAGTAGAGGTGCTTTTTTACTTTGAAAAATGCCACATTGTCAACACTGTGCAAGGGAGAAAGGAAATAGTCATTTCAGAAGAGCGTGTTGTGCAGGGGTTTCAGTGCCAAATTTCATGCCACTGCTCTGCCTACTGCAAAAGCAGAGACTTGGTCTGAACAGTGGTGAGACTTCTACCACATCAGTGTGCTTTCCTCTCTTCTGGCATCTCATAGTGAGCTCCAAAAGGTCTCATTTTCATTTCATGTGGGGAAGAAACACAACTTTGAATGCGCAATTTTCTGCAGAGTAGATTTCTGTTCATCTTAGCTCTAGTACCGACCGACGCTGGGTGAGTGTCAGAAGCCAGGCAGAAGGGACCAGTTGTGATTATGAGTCTGGTCTCCACCATGACTCAAATCAGGACTGCACCAAGCAAGCCCAGTAAGGCCTGTGTGAAAGGCATGATCTATAGGGCAAGAAACTTGTAGCTGAGTGGGATTTGGACTAGATGTTAGAGTAGCCTTTTTCAGCTGATGGTGGTAGAGCTGCATTCCTAAGGGAGCTGTGGGATTTACAGTGCAGGTGCCTGATCAGAGATCAGACCATCGGACAAGCCTTGTCAGTGATGATGGAGGTACTGCTGGCTCAGTACATGGGTGACTTCTCCAGGGTCCTTTGTACCCTGTGCCGTGTGATATCAGCTCATCTATTTTTGAAAGAGGTTGGCTCTTAGGGTGAAATGATAGCAAATCCATCACAACTTTTGCCATGTTGTTCTCTTGATGGATTACCTTTGATATTAACAATAAACATGAGCCTTGCCTTGACTTACTGCCTCCAGATTTCACTCTGACTTTGCTGGATTGAGACAGTCCCTCCTTTCAAAAATGTTCTTACTGAGAGGTGAGGGATTTATCAGTCAGGGCTAAGTTTTCTCTGTCATTTACTTGGCTATCAAGGCTCTCAACCATTTATCTTTTGTGGCCAGATTTTCAGCAACACCAAACTATTAGTGGCCATGGTATTAACAGGTTAAATACACTCAGTACCAAGAGTGTTTTCAAGAGTGGCCTCATGTGAATCCCTGTGGATGTGCTATTACTGCAACCAAGAGACCAAACTGCTCATGTCTTTCACTATATCCATATTCTTTGTAGTCCTCAGACCATCTTTGTTCTGCCACTTCTGAAGTATGGTAACTAGACTTCATGACATGTGATACTGGTATTTGCTGCACTGGTGCAAATGTTTTTGTACAAATTTGGTAAAACGAGCATTGCTCATTTTTCTCCCTGTTGCTCCATCTGTGTACGCATAGGCTTGGGCTCTCCTAGCTGCAGTTCTGTGCAGAAAGCTCCTTTTAGCTGTATCTCTCTCATGGTTCCCAATTCCCAGAGTCACTGCTTTCTGAGAAAAAAATTGCCCAGTCTTGAAGTAATACAGACTGCACAATTTATCCCCAGAGATTTGATCTGTCTGTGTTAAAAGGAAACTTGTTCCTATGAACTCAGTTTCCGTGTCAGTTCAGTTTATTCTCTTCACCAGGCTTACTGCGATCATTAATTACTCCTGCATTAGGCTTTGTATCCTTGGCAAACTTGGATTTCCTTCCAGACCACTGATATCTTTATTGATGTCTGGATTGCAGCAGCTCTCAGAGTCCAGGAAAAGAGGACATGGGATTTCATTTTGCTGGAGAGATAGAGGAGTTGATTTATTGCTGAGAGGGAAATAAATTACAATGCAAATAGCAAGAGGTGTGCTTGTAAGACAGGGGTTTGTGGGGGAAGCAATGCATTCACCCACATCCTTTTTACCCAGCACTTTAGGTCATCAGGGGATAATGGAGTCTTCAAACCTTGTCCTAGCTGCATGACAGCTGTAATCTCACATTTACTTTTAGTGTTGAATATGCTCTTGCAGTATGCAGGAGAAATAAGCAGGTTTTGTTAAGTAAGATGCAATCTGAATGCATGTAACTTCAGAGGCATCCTTAGGGCAGGATTAATGTCCCAGCACTCCTGGACTGCAGAGCTGGATGGCAGTGGGAGTACCAGGTCTTGCCAGAGCTGCTGCTTTTCTTTTGAGCTCTCCAGACTGGAAGGATGCTTTGCTGAGTGGCAGAGCAGTGGGCTGCCCCAGTGAAGCATTGCTGACCTGACCCAGCAGGATTTGAGATTTGACCTAGCTCAGGCTGCAAATCCTGGCCTTGTGGACTTGGAGGCTGGATGAAGGAACAAGCAAAGTTTGGGTTTATGGAACTTTCCATGGCTTCTTTAGGTCTGTCAGAATCCATTATGTGCAGATAGACAGATCTACATGTCTGGAGGAAGTTTGATATTTCTCTTGGCAGCTTCTGGCCCTTCCTCCCACTCTTGACCTATGCCAGGGCTACAAAGGTGCAATAACGAGGTGGATCTTCAGTCTCCAAGCCTTGACCTGCTGTGGAGCAGATGGTCCCACAGCCCTGCTGGAGGAGCACGATAGGGGTTTCACTCTCCCTCCTTTTTATCATTCTCAATCACATAATCGGGTTGGTTTGCCTCAGCCAAGATCTAATCAGGAAGGATCTCTTTGACTTTCAGCAAAGTCAGCTTCATGGAAACTTTAAATGGAGAGGCTTTTCCTGACACACTTGAAAATGGTTTTGGTTGAAATTGGTGTCTGGCTGCATGGTTACAACATGAGGAGTTTTCCTTCCTCCCAGGGAGAGGGAGAAGTTTGGGCAGTCTCTCAGACCTCCTGAGCCCAGGGGCTTGGGGGCCCTGGGCCTGGAGCTGCACTGTAGGGTTTCACTCCCCTCTCTACCCAGACCACGCCTTCATGAAGGTGACATGTAAATCCAGTCACAACCATGTTCCGTGTCCATGGGACCTGGGCATCTCTGGCATTATTGAAACTGTAGGCCAAAATGGGCTACAGGTTGTCATCAACTAGGATGAACAGAGGACAGTGGGGATGGCTGACCTCTCCTAGGGAGAAGAGTGGGAATTGTCTGTTCATAAAAGTACTGCTATCCTGAGGTGGGGACTGAGTCTCTGCCTTAGACAGAGGAGCATGATGTGTATGTGTATTCAGCCTCGAGCTCATAGGTGGGGTTGTTTATTGGTGGCTATTCCACCTATTTCATGTCAAGCTTCTGCTCTGCATTGAAAGGACAAGAGATGTGGTCTTTTTCTAACGCACTGTGAATGCAGATGCAAGACCTGGAGTGAAATCTCAAGTCCACGCTTTATTTTCTTCTTCTGGGTTCCTGTGGCTTAAGGCTATTTGACAGGTAGGCATAGGTGAAAAATCCCTAAGGAAGTGGATGGAGGGAGTTGCTGGGTGTTGGGAGAACCCCAGTGAGGAAGAGGAGGTAGAGGGAGGAAGAAAAGAAGAGAGGCAGCTGTCTGTCTTGTCTTTTAAATTCTCCAGTACAGGCAAGAATATACTTGAGTTTTCTTTCCAGATGTGTAGGTGGGTGTTTCTAAGCCTGGAGCAGATGCTTGTCTGTGTGCCACTGGCTCAGCAAGGGTGGGCTCCTGGCTCTGCCTTGCTCTGGGTGACCTGCAAGCAGAGTGTCCATCCTTTCATTACTCCTCGATGGGAGATCCTTCAGCAAGGCCTCATTCCTGCACTGCCCTTCTGACTGAAGTGCTGTGTGGGAGCTGTCACTGGGCAGGTGTTTGCAGGCCCTTTCTCTTGGACTCCTGCCACTTAGGAAGCCACAACTCAAGTGTATCACTGCAAGGACAGCAGCTTTTCATGTCCTGATCCCATTGGGGAAGGCAGTGATAGAATGGTTGATGAACAGGACTGTTGGGCTGAGGTGATAAAAACAGATTTGTGATGAACTCACCTTGAACAAGCCCCAGGTCTGGCTCTGGCCTGTGGGACAGGCACTGACCTGTCTGCAGGGTGGTCTCTGTATGTGGGAACAGTTTGAGATGTTCCCCGCTACTGCTCCTTTTCAGGCTTCATTTCAGGGAAATGATCCCAGTAGGTGTTTCCAGAACCCTGGAGACAAAAGTCTATTCATCCACACAGGAGGCTTCTTAAAGAAAAATGCTTCACAACACTTTCATTTCTAGACAGCCACAGTTCCCTTCAGTGAGGGGAAGCTTTCTTGTGTTGCCCCGCCTGCATCTCATATAGGCAACCAGTCAACAAGGAGAAATAAAAGCTTCTGCTAAGTAGAAAACCTTCTCTTAAAAGGGGGAAAAAAGGTGAATTTATAAAATCCTAGTAGAATTATTTATTTTTCTGGCTGCAGTTGGTTTTGTTGTATTGGTACTGCTTGTGGCCTGCTTTTTGCAGTAGTGGTTTCATTCTGCAGTATGCCAGCTGTGTACCTGCCTCTTGCTTTAACACCTAGAGAGGCCCAACTTCTCCCCAGGCTGGAGCTGGATTGAAAGACACCAGCTAAACTAATAAATACTTCTTGTGATGAGTTGCAAATTTTGTTTAATTGAATCTTTGAAGGAAAAAAAAGGGAGTGAAGGGCCCATTAAATGAATTATTTCAATATAGCAATCAGGTGATGCAGGCTTTTTTGTGTTTATTAAAAGGCCAAGTCAGCTCTAAGCTCAGCTGTGCGAGAACAGCCCAGAAAGCCAGCCAGTTCTTGTACTCTGCTGCTGTTTAAGGGCCAGATCTCTCTCCCTGAATAGCATATTTAAAGTGGCCATGTGAATTCTTATTAGGCATCCAAACATAGATACAAACTCATGTATTGTAAACAGAATTACCCTGCACAGAAACCAAGCAAAATGCAGCAAGGTCTTGTCTTTTCTTTATCAGGTTACCCAGGCATGTTTTTTTTTCCAAAAGTCCGCCCACGCAGAGAGACTGGGGAATGCCAGAGCTGCATGAATTTTAATTATGCTAGACATGCAACAAGGGGCTACCTTATAAAGAATAAAGTTAATAAAACATGGATATGGGCTTAATTCTGCTTAATAAGCAGCCCTGGCAATGCACATTTTAGATGTAATTTACACAGCGTGGAAATTTGGTACAATTCTTAAGAGGTGTCTGCATGCAGACTTTCAAACTCAACAGTGCTTTCCTATTGGAAGAGATTTGTTGCTATGCTGCTGTAAAATGGTGAATTAGGCCATTCATAATTATTGGCTAGAGATGGGAGTCTTTCTTTTTTTCCCATTCAACTACAGCAACGTGCACACACATTTTAAAGTGGTATTAAATGTAAATCTCTTCCTTAATTTTCATGTATGCATTTTCAGTAGCTCTGCAGATAAAATAGCAAAAGAAACCCTGCATATGTTTGTATCTGTAGTTAGCTCTGTATGTACAGAATTAGTAAAGCAGAGATATGCCTAATGACTGAATCTACAGAACACAGCCCATGGCTTTTGAAGGCTCTATGAAAAATAAACAGGATATTCTGTTAGCAACCCTGCGGGAATTATTGCACTTCACTAAGGAAAGATGCCAATAACCTCCGTTTTGACCTAGATAGATCATTCTGTTTAGGAAGGTAAGGGAATGCAATTCTAGATCTCTTCTCTGCTCAAGTGACCAAAGCCCTGACATTCAGCCAGGCCTTCATTTTAAACCTCAGCACTAAGGACAGAAGAGTTTATTTATCAAGAGGGTGAAACCTCAAAAATGGTAGTGTCTTGAAATGTTAATATTGGTCATGCAGAGGCTCTTGTATGTCTGGGGTGGGGATATTTAGTGAGCACAGTGAGTCTGACCCTCTGCCTGTTCCTCTGTGCCAGATGGGGTCCTTCTCCACAAACTGCAGGGGGAGCACTGGCATATCTCTCCAATGCCATCAAAACAGTCTGTCTTGTTATTTTATGAATTGGTGCTACTCTTGCATTCTGTTTTTCATAAGGTGCACTGTGCAGCTTTGCAGATTGGCACTGAAGTGAGGAGGATGCCCAGAGAGAAGGGGCATGCCAGAAAAATTGCCAAAATAACTATATAATATAGATATTATTTTATATAAAAACGTGTTTTAAAATTATGTTCCTTAAGGAAAAATGCCATATTGGCCCAGTTTGCTCAAACAATTCAGCTTCCATTGGTAGTAATGAGGAAGGCCTGTGAATCTCACAGGGGCTGGTTGGTTTGGAACAGTGTAGGCTGCACAACCCTCAAAGAGGAGTAGCTGATACAGATGAAAATGGAAGATGTTTTGAGCCCTCTTTACCCAAATGGAAGTTGAAGGAGAGAACCTTCCCTGTTAGAGATGAAAGCACATGGAGGCTTTTCTGTTTCACCTGGCAGCCCACCAGAGGTAATGTTTCACTGGTGAGAATGACAGTGCAGGAGCATGATGAGACTGGCCTTCCATTCTCCAGCTCAAGAGCACTCTGAGTTTCCTTGGTGTTTGTAAAAGCTTGGGCTCTTCAGAAAGTCTTGTGAAGCTGGGGCATGATTTGACCCGTGCAGATGTACATGTCAGTAATGTCACCAGAGCTCATGGCACTGTGCCCGTGCTCAGAACCAAGCCCTGTGGACTCCTTGGCCATCTGTAGATAAAGGCAGGCCTGCATGTTGGCAAATGCAACACTACATTCAGTTTCACGAGCTTTGGCTTAATTTTATTCAGTCACTGCAGAAGCAGGAAAGACCTGGGAGAAGCCTTTCTTCCTAAGAGTTGCAGCAACTCTCTTTTCAGGTCCACAAATCATCAGGGAAAAAAATACTGTGACCGACTTTATCACTGATTAGGATCATTTTTAAGTGCAGAGCTGCTGCTCTGAGTTTATAGCTAAACAACAAAACAAATTAGTTGCACATCAAAATAACTGGAACTTATCTAATGTGGGGTGGATAAACTGGCATTTTTTCACCAAACTTGAAGACTACAGGCAAAAAAAGTATCTTTATATATAGATAGAAAATCTCTTTCTTGAGAAGATATGAAGATATGCTCACATCCTTTGAAGATGAAGCTTTGGATAATTCACTGGCATTTCAGATAGTGATTCTCTGATTGCAAACAGCTTTCTTTAGGCCATGCCTGTACCTTGTACTGCAATAATTCTTTGATGTCTAGTGAAATAATCCGATAGAGAAAATTAAAATCTGAAGCATTTTAGCTACAGGAAAGGGAAGAAAAATCTTTATTGATTGGGATGGTGAAATCTGCTCAAAAGAAATTGGCAGTAGTTAAAAAGAGATCAACAGCCTGGAGAACCTGATTCCACCTTGTTTTGGTATGCATAGAGACTAAGTAAAAATCAGGAAGTAATGCCAGAGTTTAGTTAATCATTATGGACATAGTGAGTGGTTGTTTCAGTTGTCTTTTCCTCCCAATACATTAAAATAATTTAGAGCTGAAGTCTAGAGGTGAAGAATTCAGAAAATTTTTAGAACTTAGACGTGAAGTAGTTAAAAAGATTATTTTGCTAAATCTGGTAATTCCTAGGGTGTGTTACCAACTGGTCTAAAATGCTCTTGTCAGTTGCAAACATGCATCACCCGCACACCTTCAGAGCTGGCTTAATCCTGTCCTGCCATTGTTACTCGCCAAAGTGTAGCAGTGTCCTTTCTGTCTTCCCAGCCGAGATCCCCTCTCCCTCCACCCTGTGCGCTCCCCTCGGGGTCTTGCTCGTCACCTCAGTAACCTGGCAGCTGCCATCGCCACCTGTTACTTGAACCTGAAATCCGGAGAGCACCGTCCTTATGCAGCAGCAGTTACTTCTCTGGATAACCAGAGATGTTATCTCCACCTTCATTTTTTTTCGGTGCGGTTTTGCGGCTGGAGATGTGCGGGAGCCAGCCCAGCACCTGCCGATGGCGGTGTGCGGTGGGACCGCTGCGGCCGGGGGCAGCTCAGCAGTGCCCACCGCCGCTGGAGCCGCCCGCACGCTCCCCGGCCGGGGAACCGGCCCCGGGCAGGGCAGCCCTCGGGATGCCGGGGCTGTCCCTTCTCTCTGCTTCCACCGAGAGGCAGGGAGAGCCACGGACACGCTCGGCTGCCGAGGCTGGGCGCTCGGGCGTCGAGAGCGGCGGGCAGGGATGCAGCCGGGGTGGCTGCACGAGTGGCAGGCGGCTCCGCCGGGGGTCTGCGGTCCCGGGGAAGCCCGGCTGCCGGCGGGGGCGGCGGGTCTGCCCGGGCGGAGGGGCAGAGCCGCCGCGGAGCTGCAATCGCCTCGCTTTGCCTGCGCGACATTTCTCATCCAAACCTCGATCACGTAGGATTGCGTAGAAGAGGGCGAGCGGGTGCAGCTGCAATTCTCTCGGAGCCCGGAGCCCGGAGCCCGGCTCCTGCCCGGCCGCCGCGGGGCTGCGGGGCTCCCCGCCGCCTTGGCAACAGCCCTGCGCAGCGTGGGCGTCCGGGGGGGCTTCCCCGGCCCCTCCCTCCCCTCTCCTCCCCCTCCTCTCCTCGCCTCCCCCCTCCCGGCTCGGGCAGGAGGATGCAGGCGGGAAGCGGGCGCGGCTCGGCTCCTCCTCGCCCCGCCGCCGTCGGGCGGCACCGCGGAGCATCCTGAGCCCCGCACGGAGCGGCAGCAGCAGCAGTGGCAGCCGCACACCCCCGCCCTTCTCCTCCTCCACCTCCTCCCCGCCTTGCTTCGCTCCTCCCGCCGCCGTCCCCGCCGCGGCAGCCGGGCCCGGGGCCGCCCCGGTGCCGAGTGCTCGGCGGCCGCCCGGTCGGCCGGACGATGTGGGTTGCTGCCGTCGGGGAGAGCCGGTGCCGGGGCAGAGGCGGCGAGCAGGGCAGGAGAAGCTGCGCCAGCCATGGCGCTGTGAGCCCGGGGCGCCGAGCTGCGGCGATGTGAGCCCGCACTCGCGGCCGGGTGCTTCTTTTTTTTTTTTTTTTTTTTTTTTTAAGAATTTAATTTTTTCGCCTTCTTTTTAATTTGTTTGTTGGCCTGCTGCTTTTTCCCGTGGCTGCTTTTTCCTTCCCCTCCCGCCCTCTCTGAGAGCAGAGTGGGTAGGGGGGGAGAGGAGAAAGAGGAGGAGTGCGAACAGAAATGCAGCGCGGCTCTCCCTGAGCCCGGCCGCGGAGCCGCGTCCATGTGCGCGCCCTGCCGCGCAGCGCCTCGGAGCCACCGCGCCGGGGCCGGGGCTGCCCGCGGCCCGAGGGGTCTCTGACTCATCCCACAGCCCCTCGCCGGAGGGCGGCCGGAGGAAGGAAGCGCCGCCGCCTGCGCCCGGGCGGAGCGGAGCGGCACCGCGCCGCAGGGACCCGCGGATCCTCCGCGCCCCCCTCTCCTTTGGACACAGCGGACCTTCGCCAGCGGGGCGGCCGCTCCCGGATCTACGCGGCGCTACCAGCCCGGCCGGGGGTCTCGCCGACGGCCGCCCGCGCCGGGATTTGCGCTCCCCGGGGACAGACCCATGGGCGGCGGGCTCCGGCGTCCAGCCATGGTTGTTAGCCCGGGCGCCCTGCTCCGCCTGGCCGGCTGAGCCCTCCCCGGCGCCGGGACTCGGGGCTGCAGCGCGTTCCGCGGGTCGTTCCCGTGCCCGGTCCCCGCGGGGCGCGGCGGCGGCTCGGCCCCAGCGCGCCCGGGCGGCGCACCCCGGAGCGGAGCGGCGCGGGGGGCCCATGAGCGGCGATGGCAGCGGCTATCGCCAGCTCGCTGATCCGGCAGAAGCGGCAAGCGAGGGAGTCCAACAGCGACCGGGTGTCCGCCTCCAAGCGCCGCTCCAGCCCCAGCAAGGACGGGCGCTCCCTCTGCGAGAGGCATGTCCTGGGGGTCTTCAGCAAAGTGCGCTTCTGCAGCGGCAGGAAAAGGCCGGTGAGGAGGAGACCGGGTGAGTACGGCGGGCCGGGGCCGTGGGAAGCCGCTTGGCGGGGATGGCTGCCCCGGGGCGCTCCGGCACCGCCTGGGACGAGGCTTGCTCCGAGCTGAACTTTGGCCTGGGTCCTGGCACATCTCCTCCCCGCTCTGATGGGATAGGTAGGCAGTGACCTGCTGCCAGCATCCCTTCACGACTGTCCGAAGTGTGAGCACAGAGGGTCCTCTGGCAAGCGTGGCCCAGCGGTTTCGTCTGTCGAAGCTTCACCCAGAATTGTATTTTTCCACTTCCTCGTAGATAAGTTTTTTAAATAGTCTCTCATTTTCTGCATGGAGACAAGGAAATCGATAAACTGAGGATCAGTTAAAATTGTGGCCATTTGATTACTAAATCCATCAAGTGCTACTTCGAGAGCTGAGTTGTACAGGGAATTTCATTAGCTTAGAAAGCTTTCTTGATGGCAGCTGCACGACGGTTACACCTGATATGGAGTTTGTGAGGACCTAGAAATGCTCTTTAGGCTAGTCCTTTTAGTCTTGTTTCTTTTTATACTTTTATCCTTGTGTGTGCTCAGTCTTGGTTCCTTGTGAAGAACTTCACCCTAGTGTACACCCTAGTGCTCACATTCCCACGATGAAGTCCCACCACCCACAGTTTCAGTTCTGAGCCTTGCTTTGGGCTCTCAGCTGTCCTTGGTAGGCGTGAGAACTCAGCACCTGACAAGAATAGGCCCTCCATAATTTCTGAGTGGAATTATTATTTATGTCTTGCTTTATTTTTTTTACTGCTATAAGTCACTATAAAGGTAAGAAAGCAGAGATTGGTTTGAGAGGATGTGGTGAAGATGTAGTTTTCTCAGATATTCTTCAGTATAATGGTTAAAAAAGGGGGATACTCATTCACTTAGCCATTCAGCATGTACCATTAACCTGTGTAACCCTCCTATGTTTTCCATAAACATTAGTATTATGTTTATTTATCAGTTTCTTCATGAAGCCCCTTCTGCACAGCTGAGGTCTGTTGGTAATGACTCTCCACCAAGGTGTTGGAGGTAGCTAAGGCTGCTGTTCTTGCCTATAGACTGATGTACATGACCTGGACTCATCTGAGCAAGGGAAGGAAATGGGACAAAGCCTCTCACCATAGAAGGCCACTTCTGTCAGCACTGTTGTCAAACAAAGGGGAAAGAATATTTACTCTGGATTGCTGTCAGTGCTCCAGATTCACAGGCTGTGAGGCAGGGACCATACTTAGTTACAGGAATGTTTGAAGACTCAATGCATGGGTTCGGCTGTGCAAACCCATTTCTTTAATGGTCTGCTTTAAAGCAGGTATCACAAGAGGCTGTAAAATGCTTAAAATATAGCATGACTCAAAGGGGAAAAGTTGCCTATCATTTTTTCCTACTCAAGTTCTGATGAGTGGTGGCTTGCTGGACTATCCTATATATTAGTTAATCTGGGAGCCAAGACCAGAACACAGCTCTTGCCCAAAAAATGTTGGCATTTTGTCTCAGGAATCACTCTTTGCAGGATCAAGAATGGGAACTGGGAGTCTTACTGATGTAATTTTTTATATTCCTCTTTTTTCTCCATCTTAATCTGCTATTAAGTGCAGTCTTCTAAGGATTGAAAGGGCTGGGAAGTGTAGATCTGTTAGCTAGATTTCAAGATGCTTTGTCTCATGAAAGTTTTAGTGACTTCCAGCAGGATGTGGTTGGGAAGGCTTTTTAGTGGTCCTACCCCAGTGCTCCCAGCTACACAGGTCCAATTCTGTAAATGCCTGTGAATAATCAATGGATTTTAAGAATTCCCTCAGCTTTCATGGCCTTTCATGCTGAGGAACTTTTCTGTTACCTTACAGGCAAGAGTGATTTTATGAAATCTTTTTATTGACTTAGAAGGAGGATCAGCACTACTCAGTGTTGTAAAAATAGAGCTGCTCAATCTTCAGAGCTGTCAGTCAATCGCTTGTAACCAGTACTGTATTCATCTTATAAAATCAAACAACTAGAGGAATTAAGTTGCTGGCGCTCAGGAGGCACCATGCTACAGAGAGTCTGCTGCTGCCATTGTTTATTCAGGGGAGTGTACTGTGCCCCCAGATAACTTGCTCATTTCAGAATACAGGTTCTGCACAGAAAATGACATGCAAATGAATTGAAAGTGGTTTGAAGAAATGTGCATACATTGTGCAGTGACCCACAACCCCAGTGATTATGTGTACTTAATGATATGCTGGTTCAGTAGTTTGCAAGTCACTGAAGGGAATGAGAGGAACACCCCTGTTCAAGAGGTACAGTTGTATTTGGTGATGATACAGTGCCAGGGGATCTCTCCTTACCGTTTTAAACATGACCTTGCCCTGTGACTATGGGGAGTAACTGTCAAAATACTTCGAATTTACAGAGTGGTTTTAATCTATAGCACTCAACAAGCTCTACCAAATGGAGAGGATTCCTCCCATGTTACAAAACGTGAGACCAACTCCAGCTATGGAGCAGTTACCTGACACAGAGACCTAATTCCCAGTGCTGGGACCAGCAAGACACACTTTGGGCCCTGCTGCCACTGAGCTCAGGATGCAGCAGTGGTGGAGCTGCAGCTTGCGCGTTACAGATACAGCTCCAGTGGAGGTTCATGTTCCCTTTGCTCCTTTCTTCTGTAAAGTAACTGTGTGAGCTTACATTGATTAAGTAAGTTGTTTAATACATGTTTTAATATGCAAACAGTGCTGTAACTAAAATATTCAGTAAAGACGTGGGTGAGCAGAGTTACTTGGCACTGGTTGGCGCCTTGTGCTCCACTTTGCAGCCTGTGTGAAGTGAGTGGCATACTCCTGCTCTTGTATGGGAAGGGAGAATTTGCACCCTGGAGCAGCTGAGTCTCGCATACTGGACATGAGTAGTCAGAGGTTTTGGCAAGCTATGGGGAACCAGATCCATGCAGGGATATCTTGTGTAATCAAAGCTATCTGCTCCTGGGGAAAACAGACTGCAGAAACATCTCATTTGTTGGTTCCAATAGGGACTGTGTTGTAAAATGAGAACTAATTTTGTATGTCTTTTCAATGGGCCAAGGCAGCTGTCTCACATGCACACTGTGTTCTTTTAGAGCTCTTGGATTTGTTTTGCTCCAAGATGACTTACTAGTTTAAGATAGGCCAAATAAGGACACTGAGTGTTGTGGACTAAACTGAACATTCGGACACATGGGTTTAATCCCATTATTGTGACTTAATACAGGTTATTTGCTGCAATTGTGCATCTATAAATTATATATTTTGCTCTGAACCATAGTGACTTGATAGAGGATTTGAAAGAAATTATTGTATGGCATGGCTTGTCAGTGTAGGTTCAAGAGGTGGATTCTTCCTCACGGACTGATGGATCCAAGAGTTGAGTGCAGGAGATGAAACAAGGAGCTCTCTCCAAATGACTTCCCTGCCAACAAAGAGTTGAACCAAGTACTTTCATCCCCTTTGTGTCTGAATTAAAGCATCCAAGCGTGTCCCTCCTTCAGCCTGCTTTATAGCAGTCTGAAAAGCCTGGGCTGGTGGGTTCAGCTTGTTTGTGAAAGCTGTCACTGTTGGTTCTCCAGCCATCTTCTCAGGCAGAGCTCACCACAGAGGTGGCCTTCCATCATGCCATGGCCGCTGAACAGCAAAGCTGAGCAGTTTGGCAGCCTTGCACCAAGGGAAACAGGCTAGAGCATCAGGCACAATATCTGTGGGGATTGCTGGAAATTTCATCCAAGTGAAGCCCACTGAAAGGGTGTTATTATGTGGGGAAATCATGTTTGATTGGTTTGGGTCAGGTGATGCCACACGCTGTGTAGCATTGTCTCAGTCCTCTCAGATGTTGCTTTTATAGGTGAGTTACCAGCTCAGAATGCAGAGCTCATTCTCAAACAGGTTTTTCACCCCAGGGGAAAAAAAAAAAAAGTGGTTTTTTAATTCTCTTTTTTCCCTGTCTGGTACATATTTTATACTCTTTCAGGGGAAGATACTTTTCCTTAAGGATATATAAAGACTTCTTCCAAAGTGAAGGAAATGGCTTGCATATAGGAAAAAAGCAGTAACTTAAACCATGTTTTCCATTTGCTGTATTTCTCATTTTGAATAATAAATAGTGATTTGGAACTTAAAATATATGAATGTAGATATTTTTGCAGCAGTATAAGTAAAATATAAGGGCAACTTTAGTTGAAGGACATAGAAGGACTTTGTTCATTCAGAGATTCATTTAAAGCATTTGAGAAGTCTGTCATCTGCAAGCTGTTAAATTCCCCGACTTAAATCCTAAAGTCCTTTCTGATTTCATGCAGGGTGAAAATGATGATTGAAGCTCAGGGTAAAAACCACCTTTTTAGCTCATAGTCCTTGCCTGCTTTTGTGGAGTAGTGCTTCTCAGAACAGCTGTAATACCTGCCCAACCTGTGGGATTTGTCCACTTTGTTGCTACTGTCTGAATGCTGGCTGCATTACCCAGGGCATAGCTGGTCCCTGCAGGAGAGAATTCCACCTGGATCCCAGCCCTTCTCTGTGTGACCATGCATGTCTGGGTGTGTGCCCAAGCAAGGGGGTCCATCACATTCTTCTGCCTGCTCCTCTGCAGAATTTGGTGCTGTGTTCTCTATAAAAGAAGTGGCTGACAGGAATGGAAATGGCTGGAAATGTGACATCACCTGGACAGCAAGAGCTCCTAGAAGTCCTAGCTGAGATGAGGGCATGGATGGCAAGTCTCCAGGCAGACGTGAGCCTGGATAACACCAAGGGGAAGGGCACAACCCTGAGGGCATGCATCCTCCTTGGTGGGGCAGTGCTGTCAGCTCCTTCTGCACCACCCATGCTAACGAATGCCAACATAACCAGGAGGGAGGAAGAGGCTCCCTGCTACTGATGACAGCTCGGCTGATGGGTTTCATTTTACCCAGCTGATGCCCGGGGGTGGTATCACACACATTTGTCACTTGCAGATGTGGTGGTGTCACGGTGCATGGCTGTGCTCTGTGTCAGATGGCAGCTCTGAGCTCTCAGTGCCTAAAGTCTGGGGGAGAGCTGCAGGTTCCTGGCTTTCTCCAGAGCATGGAAAACTCAGCTGCCAGCCTGCTTCCCAGCACAGCTTATGGGTGAGCATGTCAGTCACTAAGCCGCTTCGGACTAGTTCTGGACTGAGTATGCTTGATGCCAAGAAAATCCGTGGAAGTTATCCAAGCTCTGAGAGGGATGGATATCTTCTGTCCCCATGGCCTCAGGGGTAGCTGTGCTTGTGAGAGCAGTGGAAATTGTTAGCCAGCAGAGGCTCACCATTAGATCAATACAAATTATTGATTCCTCCGTCACTGGCCAAATGGGAGAGTCAGGGCAAAAAGTGGTTTGTGAGTGATTATTTCCCTTCACCATAAAAGATCCATATAAATCAATTTATCATTGACTGATACAACTGTTGGGGTTTTTTTGGGGGGGGTTAATGGTGCAATTTCATTTAGAAGATTCTGATATGATTCCTTCTTTAACTTTCAGGTATTATTCTAAATGAAGTGTTCATTTGAAATATAAACCCAAAAACTTGAGTTCCAAAAAAAAAATACCAACATGGAGACAAGGTTTTCTTTCTTCCTTACTTGCTTTGCTGAATTCAACACAAATTTAGAATGATTCCAGTAGACCAGTTACTTCATATTTTAACAGATAAATTACCTATTAACCAGAACAATCATCAGCTGAACTTGGGCAGTGAGGAGAGCAGAGCTGTCATGGGAGCTGATGAGGCTGTTTGAGAGACAAACATAGTCATGAGTCTCACTGTGGTGGGGAGCAAGTGCAAATGCAGTTGGGCTTATCTGCTTTCCTTCCTTCCCCTCCCCAAAAAGGACTACCGTGAACCACAGTGGCCAGGTAGGTGTTTGTTTCATCCCCATTTGTCTCATTTGATCTATCCTTCTGAACAGTCATGTGCATATTGCTTCTGAGATTTTTCTGCTCCTGCACAGTTGAAACCAAGCTGTGATTTGTTATTAAAATCAAAGGAAGAATTTTATCAAGCAAAACATGTAAGCAAAACGTGATATCCCTTTCATATTTGCAAGCTCCATGACTTGGCAGAAGGTGACCAAGAACATAGACAAGAACAGGTCAGAGAAAGCAGCTCCAAAGAACTGATTTTTAAATAAAGACTAATCATTGAATGCAGATATGTTTCCATATGTTCTGTCATAGTGTCATTGCCATGACTGCATTATTATTGTGTCTTGATCTTGGAAATGTTTTGAGAAGTGACCTGCACTGAAGTCATCCACTCCGTGCCTGGGCTGTACTTGCTGCAGTCTGTTGGGGAGCAGCCCTTTTGTACTCTGTTCTCCTGTTTAATACGTGGCTCATCTCTATTCCCCAGCTAACACAAGATTTTTCATGTTAATGTATTATCCTTTCTGAGCATGGAGTAAGCTACTACACCTATTTTATCTTCGCCCTCATCTGACATGTAGCAGAATCCTGAAATAACTCAGCCTTTCCAGAGGCTGGTTTTACTTTGCATCTCTCTTAGAAGCTGTAGGAGAACCATGGATGCACTCATGGGTGCCTCTCTTCCAGCTTGCAGGAACTGGGGTTTTGTGCTTTGACGGAGTCAGTGCAGAGACTGAGTTTGTGCAGCATGGTCACAGGTCTGTAGGGCTACAGCTTCTTAACAGTGCCTCTGAAAATAGCAGCTACAACACATTTCTAAAATGGTAAAGCAGAAGGCATCTTTCTTGAGAGCTGTGGAACACGACTGTGGGATTCACTGTTCAGGCAGACCACTCACTTTGGCTTTTCCAGCCCCCACGCTGCAGCTCAGACAAGTAACTGTGCTCGTTCCCAGCACTGAAATGAGGCTTTCTGACACTCTGATGGAGCTTATGTGGCTGCTGAGAAAATGCACCTGGATGCAAGCTGGCACTTCTCAAACACCTCTTCTGTCCTGTGTTCATTCCAGAATGCCCTGGCTAAAGGTGACAGAGACACAAGGCCACAAACCTGGAGGCAGGGTGGTGACCTGCGTCCTGAGCCATTCCAGTCTTCTGGGAGGAGCTGTGCCTGGTTGCTGGTATGATGAGGCTCTATGCAGCACCTCTGGGCATTTCTGCTCCCTGCCCTTTCCCTGTGGAGTGTGCTGCACCAGGAGATGAAGGTTAATGCTGGAAGCAGCAGCATCACAGAAGGGGTCTGTGCAGCTGTGTTGCTGCATCTGTTCTGTGGCTTTGGGTTTGTCATGAGGAGCTGACTGTTCCTCTGTGCAGGGGTACCCACTGAGGAGATGCTGCTTGGGCTTCTGCAGCTCTAGGCAGAGCTCTAAGTCTGGAAGACAGTTGAGCTCTTGTGCTCAATAGCAAGGGGAAGGTAGCAGTAGCAGCTCCTCTTGTCTTGGCAGAATGTGCACCTGTTGTACCTGAAGTTTTGTGTGGGAGGTGGAATTTTGTGCAATCCCATCTGACTTGCATCAGGGCCCCCTCCTCCTTCAGTTTTACCAAGCACAAAAACAAACTCGATTTCCAATGGTGCTTGACTGGCCCTGCTGTCAAGCCCTGAAGAGGAACCCTCAGGTGTGGACCTCTGGCACTTCACTGGCCAGAAGGTGGGCAGCTGTGGTAAAAGGAGAGGAGCAGGTCAGCTGTCACCTGCCTGTCTTCCCCATCTTTCTTCCTGGGACCTTTTCAGCACAATAGTTCTTGTTTGGAGTGTGCACCTTCAGTGATAGATGTCAGAAATTGGCTGGTTGCCTCTCATGGAGGGGGCTGTACATGAGGGTGAAGATCCAGGGCTAGGTACAGCCACTGCAGTGGTGGAGAGCATCCCACATCCTCTCACATCCCACAGCAGCATCTGTGGAGTGCTCTGTGCACTCCTGTCTCACCTTCCCTCCAGCAGCCTGCTCTGTTAAGGGCATGTGTTACATCCAGTGGACAGCTTCATGCTGTGAACTGGCAAAATAACCACAGAGAGGCAATGTAATTCTGTTACTTGTGCCTCCTCTCCAGCTGAAACCTGATTGCAGTTATGATAAAGATAAAATCCCCCTCAAATGTTCCTTTCTTGAGATACTTAAGCATTTTGGATTGGAATGAAGGAAGAAAAGAGAGGTCTTGGGGTTAATAGAACATGCTCACTTAATTGATATTTATCTAGAATAGCATCGTTGGCTGTCTCCTCCCTTGTTGGCTGCACAGATAGTTTCTTTGCTTAGCAGTTGCCACCCATGTTTCCTCAGCTGCCAAATAAATACATTTCATTCATCCCCCAAAGCAAAACTGTTTGCAAAAGGTCAAGTGGATGGGTCTGCTGCAAATGAGGCCAGGCTGCAAAAAGCCAGTCCACATTTTCCAGAACATTGAGAAGCAGTAGAAATTAGCAAAAAGACAGCTGGTTTTGGCTTCCAGCACCCAGCTTAGGGTTGGGTTGCTGAGGGTTCCCTGGGGTCTTGGGAGCCACTGGGCTGCAGGAGATGCAGGGATCAGATGCTGGCAGGTGAGGGGCCTGGACCATCCACCTGCCCTGTAGCTGGTGGTTTTCTGGCACAGCTCCTGTAACTGGAGCTGGGGTAAGTCACTGGCTGCCTCCAGTATCGATCTGCAGCCGTTCCTGCGCTCATTCTGTGGTGATCAGCATCACACTCTGGCAGGGATTGTCTGTTACTGGGCTGAAAGGGCTGGCAGAGCGTGGGGTGTAACCAGTAATTCTCTGCTGGCCTTCACAGTCAGGTGTGCTGCTCATCAGTATGGGCTCTGCCTGCTGGCAGGCACACAGCATCACTACTGAAACATTTCTAAATGTTTCTTTTGGCTTTCATTTCATTTCATTCCATGCCACTCCTACCCTCATTGCCTCCATAAACATTTCTTCTTCTATTTTTCTTCCTGTTTCTTCCTCTACTTTACTTTCTATTAAATAAATTCTAAGATTTTAGAGCCACAGCCCTTTAGCAGCTCTTGAATGTTTAGCAAGCACCAAGTGAAGTTTTAGAGCTTTCTGAGCACTCCTGGGCATCTGGGGGAGCAGGAGCTTTGTTCAGAAACCTGTTGGAGAGGCAGATTTTCTGTTTTCACTCCATCTGCACTGTGTCATCCTCAGCACACGCATCCCTGGGGAGGGAGCTCACTGATTTCAGCTCTCTTCTGAGATGGCAGTTGGGTGGCAGTGAGTCTGCCTGTCTCACTGGAGTCCTGAGAGCTGCTTGATACCAGAAATGAGGTGTTTGTGCTGAGACATGAGCAATAAAACATCATCGTTATTTAAAACAGAGCTTTAGATTGAACAAAGTGGATGATCACTTTCTCACACCTGGAGCATTTTCATTAGTTTGAAGGAAACCTTTGGCTCTAATGGAAAATTAAAATCATTATGCAGATTAAAAAAGGCAAAAATTTCCTTTTTTCACAAAGCAAAAGGAAAGAACTTCAAGTCATATGGTGGAATTTTGGCCATTTTTAGCATGATCTTACTCTTTGAAGTATAATATTTCAGAATGGCACAGGCAGCACATTTTCATTATGCATTTGGGTGTTGTATAAGATTTGTTAAGATTTAGTAACAGCACCGTTTGGAGTCAAAATGCTTCCAGACTGCTTCAGAAATGCTTAAGTTGCACTAGTGCAGTGAGCAAAAAATATTCTTGTAATGCAACTCGACTGATTCAAGCTTTAATTTCTTCCACATCACAGGCTCATTACCTGTTAAATAAAGGAGTTTCACGTGCTCATCCCATTGGAAAATGCTGTAAGATTGCTTGAGGAATACTGTAGCAAAAGAGGATGTTATCACTCGGCACTACTTAAAGCTTGCATGACAGAATGATTCTGGGACCCAAATTTTTCCCTGAGTTGTTATCCAGTGATTATCCAGGGCTATAGGGGGATAGAATATAAGGAAATAAAGATAGTGTAGAAAGTAATCTTACCCCTAAGGAGTTGCAGCTGGGCCAATTATCAAAGATTAGGAACAGGCCTGACTTTACAGGCCACAGCTGTGACCAATGAGAAGCAGAGTGCCATAAAAGAGTGGGGTGGCTGGGTGAGAAGGGAACTGGAGTCAGTTGCTGCTTTGTGAAGAAGAAAGAGGCAGTGCTCTGAGGAGATGCCCATAAGAAACACCAAGGAGTTAGGAAACTTTTGTGGTAAGGAGACAACAGTATGGAACCCCTGCAATAAGATGACAACATAGGGTGCTTCTGTGAGCTGATGTTGGTAGGACCGGGTACCTTCCCCAAGACTGATAGTATCTGGAGTGATTGATTTCTCCTCAGTGCTTGTTGGTAGTGTATTCTGTCCATTTTCTATTTTAATGAATTTACTATTCTAGGCATTCAGAGCAGAGTGGAATTTTGATGTGGTTGTTTCCATAGTATGTTTTGTTTGTGTGAGGGACTTCTCAATGTTCCTGCAGTATTTCAGTCCTGCTGGATTGATAGGGGAAGTGGAGAGATTTAGCATCTGAGAACAGCATAAATCCCAGCACTGTGGCAGGCCTGATCAGCAGGGATGGTGTCTGCCCTGCTCATGTGAGCACTGTTAGTGATGAGGTGCCTTGCATGGGGCACCTCAAGGTGAGCAGAGATGGGGACTCTATCATGGAGTCTCTCAAAAACTTGGAGTACAGAATGTGCTGATGCCACCAAGTCATGGTCACCGAGCAGCAGGGCTGAAAGGGACCCTCACTGTTGATTAGTCCAGCTTCAGTCCTATACTGATTCCAGATGTGCATTCTTTAGAAGGATGTTCTTAAACTTGTTTCTTGTATCCTCCCATGGAGAAAATTCTGGGTAGAATGTCCTAATATCCAAACCTCATCTTTGTAGGAAACAGGAAGAAATCTGATAAACAGTGACGAAGTTTTATATTGCATTTTGGAGTCAAGAGAACAAAATAAAGTCTTTCTAACTGTACACATGGCAGAGCACTGCCACAACATTCCCCAGGATTTCTGAGCCATCAAACAAGTCCTTAGGATGGGTCTGACATGTAGCTCTGTAGGAACCCTTCTCTCTGGGAAGCTGCAGGCCAAGAGGTGCTGCAAGCATGGCAAAGATGACATTGCTGCTTTTCAGTTTCTCCTCCTGTCAGCTCGAGGCAGCAAAGCAAGCAGCTTCTGCATCCTCTGAGCTCTCCTTTCCACCTCTCTTAGCATAACATATGTGGGAATATACCCCTTCTTCTCTGCTATGAGCTTTGGGCTCAGTCATCCTGAAAGCTCTGCAGTGTGGGTGTTCCCATTTGTTAAATCCTCACGCAGCTCTTGAGCTCCCATTGCTGGCATGGGGAAATTCAGGATTTTACTCCCCATGCTTCCCCTTAGTGGGTGTTGGCTCAGGAGCTGGCACAGCCTGGGGGCCAGGGAGAGCCATGCTTGGTTGGTTCCTGAGACACATCTGCACCCAGATGAAATGTGCTCAGTGGCTGTGGGCTCACACATAATATTTATGCTATCCTCTGTTTCACTCTCGGTGAATATGCTGTAATTTTGGCTAATTACACAATATGTCAGGAATAATTGCAGGGTGTTCCTCAAAATAAATAATACATTTTGTATGCTCTGCTATCCATACTTATGAGCAGGCTTTAACCTTCAGTAGCCAAGGCATTGACTGTGCTGGAAAATGACAGCTTAGGAGCTGTAGCTACAACTTATTTTGCATTAAATTTCTAATTTTTTGAATTCCTTTACCTGAAAAAGCTTATCCTGCATAAATTCTGGAACAGCACTACATCTCTTCTGTATGCCTTTTGTTCCTGCCTGGCTTTGGTTTTATTATCAGAGCTGGAGTCAATACAGGTGTAGAAAATTGCTCTTGAAAGGGAAATGTTTTGAAATTTTGTTTGCTGCTAAAACACACTGGATCAACAAAGCAACATAAAACGCATCCTGGGGGAGGCAAAGACAAACGTGGCAGTGAACTGTATAAAGAATTGGGGTTTTTTTTAGTTCTCTGGTCAAAGAAAAGAAGTTTCTGGGGAGAAGAGGATTCAGACTCAATGCAGTATTTCATTATACTTAAAATGAAACTTCAGATTTAATCTCTGGTTCTGTTAACATTTTTTTCATTACATTTCCAAAGAAAATATGATGTCCAAAAAAAAAAAAAGAAAAATTGCACTTTTTTCAGACCTCTCTTTTTTTTCCTGTTAGTGAGATGGAGTTTGTATATAGCTTTATCTACTCTTATTCTGAACTTTTCAGCAAAATATTCAGCTAGAGAGTTTTACTCAGAAGTAGTCAGCAATTCTGTGCCAAAATCCCTCGTGGCAGGTGGGTCATCAGTTCTCATCCACTTTTTGTCCCACTGCTTCACCTGCAGTGATCTTTTGGTTCCTCTTTGGCCCTGCAGTGCTGTGATGGCTGTTTTGTCCTTGGTGTTTGTGCAGAGTGGGTAGCTCATGTGTCATGTACATTAGTTTGGTGTTTGCCTTCTGGGAAAACTCATCCACAACTTCATACCTCATTATCCTTGAGCTGTTGACCTTAGGTGGCTGTCACATGGGATCCAGATCTTGGAGAGTGGGTGAGCTGCAGGGTGACTTCTTTACTTTCTAACATCCATAGGCTGTCCTAAGACCATCCACAGAGATGTAGCAGTGATTCCATGTGGCACCCCCCAGTTTTCAATGCTTTATATGACTAATTTCTCTGCCCCTTACCTCAGACTTGTAGTAACAACCCTGTAAAGCTGATTCCTGGATATGGGAGGGTCTGCATAAATGCCATGAATGTGCAATCACATCATTTCCACCTACTCTACAAGTAAGAAATAAGACTTCCCTTGAGGGACTCATCTTGGTTAGAGCAAAGTAGGCATCGTTGAGGGGTGCAGGCAGGCAGCTGTGCTCCATGCTAGAGAGATAATTACTATTGCTCCTGGCAGGCTCCAGCTCGGGAAAGGAAATCACTTCTGTGGATGCTCTTTTTGCCTACAAGGTGCCATTCTGCTCTAGTGACTCAGTGATGGTGACAGGAGGCAATTGCACTGATGGTGCTGTCATCAGCTTGAGCCCATCATCCCCCTGAGTTAGGGAAATGTCATTTTTGGAAGCATGTCCTTCCAACAGAGAGGCCATCCCTGCCAGCACAGCCTGTTATTACATGTAATGCATCCTGGAAACACCAGTTGTTTCTCTGTAGTTATTAGCCCTGGGTGGAGATTTGCACTTGAGGTGAGTAAATACACGAGTGAACCATGCAACCCTGTTGTCCCAGAGCCATCTTCTTCTCCACATGAATGCTTTGTAATTGGAGGGTGACACTGTCCCTGTAATCATGTTAAACTGAAGCTGGGTATGGTCTTTGTTCTGCATCATTGGGAAAGGAGGTGGGATTGACTCTTTGATGCCCCCATAACCATGGACCTTGTGAGCAAATCTTGATGTCAGTAAGTCTGTTTCCATCTCTCCATCCTACTCACAGGCTCAGTGATGTGCCACTGTGTTAAGCCAAATGGCTGCATCTAAACTAAAGGGTTTCATGACAGCTTTGCAAGGTGGGGCTGGATGCCTGGCTTTGCTACAGAGCTCCCTCATGTTTGGGCAGCTGTTGTTACCCACCGTGACTGCACCTGTGTGCAGATAACCTGAAGAGACATCCAGACAAACACAAATGCTCCCCTGTGTCGCTCACTTCCCTTGGCTCTGCAGTTCTTTTGCTCTCTCCCTGCCTGTTACTCAGGATGCTACAGGCAGCATTGCCCAGGCCATCCTGGCCACCTGCTTGTAGGCTTCCTCAAGGAATACATGTCCTTCAGCTCCAAACAATTTTGCTGAGTTTAGTGACAGAAACTGGAAAACGCTGTGACACTGGGAAATAAATGTCTTGCCTCTGCCTGTGCACTTCTGTGCACCGAGTGACTCGTGAGGGAGCTGAAGACGCTCAGCACTTTGCAGCAGGATTTCCCACCTCCGCACCTGCCTGACACAGTTGGAGTGTCCTCCAGGATCCCGTGTGTGGCTCACGATGCTCCGACCTGCTCCGTGCGTGACTCGCTGCAGGTGCAGCCACAGCCAGCCATGTGCAGCATCTGCTGAGCACTTACAGCCACAGTCACTGTGTGGCAGAGCTGGTCAGGGTGTTTGGCCAAAGGAAACACTCTGGGTCTTCAAGGGCAGTAGCTCCTTTCACAGCTGCAAGTGGTGTTATTCCTGAGCTTCCCAGTTTGGGTGGACTCAGTGAATCATTGTAGTGAGTTGAGCTTTTAAACTTCTGTCGATAGTGATGCATTTAATTTGAGACAGTCAAATTACTTCATCTTAACTCCCTGGAGAATTTGGCAGCTCCTGGCTGGGAAAACAACCCCAACATTTTTCTCCCTCAGCTTTTCATCCCTGAGTTCTGTGCCTGTCACCATAGTAATCTGCATGGAGCTTGCTGATTCTCGTGCCGATTTATTACAAGCCTTTATTAATGCTGTACTTCTGAAGGAGAGATTTTGGTGCCCTTCTCTGTCTACAAAATTTGTGTTTGCAAAATTCGGCTTATCGAGTATTCTGGAACCCATCCTTTTTAGGGAAGGGAAACTGCAGTTTCTGCAGTGGCACTTAAAATGCGGAGTTAATCTAAGTAAATTAGGAGCAGTTTATGCTCTGACTTGCATGCTGGGCTTGGTGTGCTAAGGATTTGAGTGCTGGTTAGGTGAGTCATAAATCAGCCTCCCATTATGACAGCTGCAGCCTGAATGGGGGAAAATAAGAATAATGGAATGTGTAAATTCCAGGCTAAAATGTTTAATTGCAATAAACAAATGTTTGAAGAACATTTAGGTGAAATATGCTCCTGAGATGTATTACATTTCCCATGTTTGCAGTCACATCCTCAGCAAAACTGTTGCACAGGCACGGAAGGGAGTCAGCAGCATGCCGAGGTGGTTCAGAGGAGAGCTGGAGGTGCTTTCTCTCTCCCCAGACCGATGTCCTTAGGAGGTGCCAGAGGGACTGTTCTGGGAGCCTGCTGCTGGCATCTCTCACAGCCTTGCTGTGCTCAGACCAGACACAGGCACTGAGCTGCAGTGAAAGAGAGCAAACAAATGGGCAAGTCTCCTGTGGAAATTCTGCAGTAGGTGCCTTCCTTGTACCTTATTGCAGGTTGCTGGATAGAAGATCGCTGCTTCCCATCCAAGCCTGCAGAGTCATCTGTTGTTTGACAGCTCGTTGTGCAGAGAGCAGTAACCCCATGAGCTTCAGAGTTTATGCCATAACCCACACTGAGTACCACTGGCACCCAGCACAGTAACTTCTGAAGTAGATTTAGAAGCAGTTCTGCACCAGTAACCTCAAGTGGAGGCTTGCCTGCCAACCAAGAGCATTGCTGTGCATTGCAAGAATCCTTGGAGCCAGTGGCTCAAATCCCTCAAAGGTCACTAAGCCCTTCATCTTTTTGAAGAGTTCAATGAAAAGTGGCTCCTCCGAGTTCTGTGCCATTGACTTGGAGAATTCAGATTGAGGTGACTTCTATGAGTGTGGTTGAGTTCTTTGATAATTCCCAGCTCAAGGCAAAGTGGGGACTGGCTTGCTGCAACCTCAGGTCATTGTGTTGCTGTAAGAAGGGGCAGTCTGAGAGTTGAAAGAAAGGAGACCATATCAGACTGACTTCCATAGTGGAGTTGCACCTGGAAGTCAGTTTTGTGCCCTGTTCTTTGCTGCTTCAGAGCAGGGTTTGGAGCAAATTGAGCTACCCTACAGTGATAATAAGAGAGTAGGGATTCTCCCCCGGCATTTAGTGCTGCTGCTTTCTGATGGAAATAATCAGGAGTTGGTGCCTTCAGTGGGCCTTTGCTAAATGCTGCATTGATGCATAACCTCATAGCTCCTCTCTGCGTTAGGGGAGTTATTTTACTTCTATGTTCTCCATTTTCCATTTGAGGGGTGAGTTCCTTGTTTACCTTAAACAGGAGGGCTAAATGAAAAGGTCTTTAAAGAGTAATATTTCTGTCAGTGCTCTTGCTCTTTTCCCCATAGCACACAGCAGCTGTCTTCAGCAATGCCTGCAGCTTGAGGGTGAGGGACATGACTCTGCAGAGTGGCTGATTTAGCCATGATCCTCTGGCCCTCAGTGAGCATGCCCCTGGAGATAAACAAAGTGCGTGTGAGCACCCTGCAACTATCATGTCCTTGGCAAGCCCTGTGAGGATGAAGATCACTGTGTAGCTGCATAATAAGGCAGGAAGCACAACAACTCATGGTGAACTGAGATGACTTTAAGGCTCAGCAGCAGGACAGCAGAAGTGAATAATGGCAGCATCACATTACCATTTAAGTAGAGACAGGAAGATTAGCAGTCAGATCATGATTTAGTTGGCCTCAGCTGTGCCAGAGGGCTCAGAAAGTTAAAAAGCAGGGCAGGCAGAAGTGGTGAGTTTGGCCTCTGGAAAGGGTGACCAAGCAAGATGCCCTTCAGGGGATGTTCAGTGAGTTGTCAGTGGATGACTGCTCTAAGAAGGGGCATTAGGTGACAACTGTGTCTTCACTGAAGGTAAAGTGCCCAGTCTGACAGATGCTACACACTAGGAGAGTTACAGCTTATTTCTTGCTCCTTGTTTTTGTTCTGTTCTGCACTCTGATGTCCCCATTGTGGTGCTTCCTGAGCGTGATCTTCCCTTGCATCCTCCAGAATTGCCACACTGGAAGTAACTGACCTTACTGCATCTGCATGAAGAGAGTCCAGTGAGTTTTCTCCAGTACTCCCCAGCCCTCAACAGCTGTATATGAGCAGCTAGAGCAAGATCTTTAAAGTAAACATCCTGAAGTATAGTAGTATTGCTTATAAAGTGGGGATAAAAAAATCCCTTTGCATATTGCATGGGAAACCTGGTAGCATGGGGTCTTGCACTGGGAATGGAAGCTGCATGGAAATCTCTTCTGTTCAGTCAGTAGTTTGGGATTAAGGCAGCAAGAACATCTTTCCTAAATCCATTTTGAAGTGCTTGACTTTGTGTTTAGGGAGACACTAAGTTGGTGCTGAAGTCTTGTCCATGTTAGTTCAGTTCCATTTCTGAGGGAAAGCTGCTTCTGTAGCAGAAGGGAAGTGCACATGGAGAGCCTGAGGGGGAGGAATGGGTTTATCCCAAGTGTATTAAGCAGTATTGCACCTTTAAAAGCAGGAGGATTTGAGTCCCATTTGCTTTACAAGGCTGAGGCTAGACAGTAGGTTTGTTTTGTGATAAATTCTAAGAATTATAGGAAAAAAAAATGCTCATAGCAGAATTTTTGCTTATCTGTGCTGCATTTTTTCCCTTTATTTTACTGTTTGATTCTTTCTCTTATTGAATATAGCCTGGAGCAGTACCATTGAAGGAAATACAGACAAAAGTATAGAGGTTGTGGGGTTTTATTGTATTTTTCTCCCCTGGTACTCCAATAAGCACTGTCAATACTATCTGCTGGGAAGGGTGGTTCTCTTTATTGCAAACCTGGAAAGTTCTCAGTCTTTCATTGTCTTTCTGTTCTGACTTACCAGGATGTCTCAGCATCCTTAATTGACAAGGAGACCTACTGGTTTTGAGGGGTTTTTTTCTATAAACTGAGACTTTCAGAACAAATGCTGCAGCATAAGGGTTAGCAGTGCTGGAAGACTGATAGAATTGCTCTGTAGATGGAAAGAAGTGATGTTAAAATATATGATATGACAAAAGTCACATGCAGCATTTTACTTCTGGGCTAGCAGCAAAATTCCCTGTGATGATACAATTTTCTCTTCCGGTAATAGTTCCACACTGAGAGGGGAAGATGAGTAAGTCCTTGCTCCTTGTTAAAAGTTGTCTTCACCTAAAATTTTGTCTGTAGGCCTCCAGCCACACTGCTTACTGTATGAATGGCAAATCCCAGCACCTCACTTTATGCCCAGACATAAGACAAGAGGTTCCCTGGTGGGAAGCAGCTACTCCAGCAGCTGTTGTCACCTGTGCACCTGTTTGTGTTTGAGCTGCTTCCTTTGCAGGCACTGGAGAGAGACTGGTGGTTTTGGGACCCTTTGGACCTGGCCTGGCCAGCCTGGGGGGGTTTGGGGATGCAAGGAGAGATCAGTTCAGGTGGAGAGAGGGCTGTACTGTGTGAGACAAATCACCCATTGCTCAGCCCTCCTTGTGTTAGAGGAGAGAACTGGCTGTGCGCCTCCCTGGCTGCTTCTGGGTTTAGCTCAGGTTGCTAAAGGTACCTGAAAGTGCAGCTTCTCTGCTGTAGAAAGAGACCCAAGGAAATGAAGAAACCAGGGAAGGAGAAGACCTGTGTGTCTCCAAAAGGCTCTCTGATACGTCCATGTCTGGAAGAGGCATTTTTTTGCTATAGGGTATCCTAAAGGAGTGTGGGCAGGGATGTTCCTGCAGAAGAGGATCTGTGCAGTGAGGAGAGAGGAGCTCTGCTGCTTTCAGACTGTGTTAGGAACAAGAGAAATGTGGTTTTGTGTATGGCTGAGAACTCTCTGCCTCACTCCCTTTGAGTTTTACTTTTGAGTTTGGGTGTGAGCCTCAAAGTTCAGCAAAACCAGGTCATGTAACACAAAATTTCCCCTCCACCTTGTCCCTAGGTAGGCAATGACTCAGAAACAGCTGGCATTATGAAGAGGGTAGTTGTTAAAGCTGACCAGGTGTCTGTCAGGTCAGTAAGAGAAAGGAATCTGAAAGGGTTTATCCTGTATTTGCTATGGTGATACAGCCTTCTGGTCAAGTGTTTGCATCTATAGAAAGGATGCAAGGAAGCATCAGGGGATCTTGGGTGCTATTCTGATAAACTCTGAAAATGTCATAAGTTATTAATAACAAGCAGATTTGGTTGGTTTTTTACATGGTAGGCTATTTAGTAGAAGTGGAAGAGATTTTCCTGTTCCAAAATTATTTGCATGGTTGAAATATAGCTTGCATCCCTAAGAAGGAGGAAAAGGTGCTATTCTAATTCTATCCTGTAGCTAAGTAATCTTCCAAAGAAAAGAGATAAGGTCAGGGTTGTTCTCTCCCTGCACCTCTTCAGAGAGCTTTAAGACAAGACCTCCCCACTTCTCCAGCACACAGAAAACCTCAGACTGCAGGAGCATCTTCTAAATCTCTCCTTCTGGAGCTCTTCCATTTCATGCAAAGTACTTCAACATTAAAATTTAACCAGTGAGTAAAATTAAGGCTAAGATTCATTCAGGGACTCAAATGTAGGTGTCTCATATCAAAGAGTGCCTATTAGTGCCTTTACTACTGTGGCATTAGATAAAAGGGAGGAAGGGGACAGACTTGAGGAGGATGATGCAGGCATCTGTGCCTGAGAATGCAGCTTTTCATTTGCTCTAGCTTTGATGTGCTTTTCTAACGGAAAGCAAGTTAAATCAAGCTTCTACATTCTCCAAAATAGGTAATTCATTTAGGTAAGAAGAATGAGCTAAGTGTTTTGCTAGGTGTCATTTTGACATATGTTGGCTTGACCAGCACTAGCTCTTAGTAGATGACCAGTACAATTGTACTTATTTACTGTCCCAGCACTGAGAGTTGCTGGGAGGAAGCCTGACTGCAGCCTACAGTGCTCACTGCGCTGAAATCACTTCTTTTTTAAGGCAGCACAGAAACCATCTGATCTGATTTATTCAGTGGCTTTTGGAGCTGTGAGAAAGTACCTGACTCTCCCCTGGCTAGGGTAGGGATTGCTGAAACTGAAATCCTTTGCACCTGCAGCCTGTCTTTGTGTGAGCTGCCTGCTGCTGTGAGTGCAGAGAGCAGGGTGAGGGTTCCCCAAAGGGGAGTCGTGCAGGGATGCAGCGGGAGCGGGGCTCGGGATGGGAACATCAACACACAACGTGACCACGGTTATGTAACAACCATGGCTTATTAAACAGCCTCACCAGAGGCATGAAAGGCAGGAGCCTGACGAGATTTTGGTATGCTACGCTGGATTCTTTCCTGTCCATTGAGCCAGCAATTATTGGGGCTTATTTATTTACTTTTGGAGGGTGGTCACATAAAACCACAAAGTCCTGTCACACGAGGAGGATCTCCTCCATGCGGCGAGTGTGTCTGCTCACACACAGTCAGCTCACTTGTGTTCCAGCAGCAAAGCCTGTGACAAATTTTTAAACTTCCGTGATTACAATTGAATTTGGTTTTTACCACAGAGTTTGTGTGTTTGATTGGTAGGGTGATGAGGAGACAGGTGGTAAAGCTGCACACCTCTGCCATGTGAAGTTCAAGCTGGTTTTGCTTTTGTTCATGTTTTCCTTTTACCCTTCAGCAGGAAGGTATAAAATGTTGTAGAGGCAATGGGGAAGAGCCAGCCAGGGCATGGCTGGCTCATGATACACAGGGGCTGGGAAAGGTCCCTGTTGGAGACAAAGATTCTAATCTGCCAGAGTGTGTGGCCCATGTTTTAGGAGGGAGACAACATGCAGGATTTTAAAACAGAGGTGGTCTGAGGTGCCCATAAATGCTTCAGAGGTCAGTTTTGGAAATGTTTTGTGTCTGTCCCTTTCCGAATTTTTCTCCCCAAATCCCACAGAGTTGCACTCACATGCAGCCCTGATTCACCACTCAGTTGCTCTGGGTTTGCACCACTGTAATACCAGTGATTTTAGTAGCTTTTCATTGGCATAAAACTGGCACTGCATGATAATGACTCAAGCATACAAAAAGCAAGGTGGTTGGCTTCAGAAGCAGAATAGAAACAATGGACACATTCTTTGCAACAGTGCGAGCAAATACTCTTCTGAACAAGTGGCATATTCTAAATACATCAGCTGTCTAAATACTTCCATTTGGTAGGTAACTTTCAGAGAATTGATGTTCCATAATCTGTTTCTACTGCACCAAGTATGCATTTCATTTTACCTGCTCATCTGATCTCAATTGTATTTGCCTGTCTCTGTATTATATGTGAATATTTTACAGCCATGCTTGAAAGGAATCACTGAAAGCAGTCTTAACTGCCAAGCACTTCTGCATTTACTCAGGGCTTATTGGGGGACCAGCAAATTGGGTCTTGTGCTACTCAGTATATCTGGTAATAATTATTATTTTTATTTTGCAGAACCCCAGCTGAAAGGAATTGTGACAAGGTTATTCAGCCAGCAGGAATACTTCCTGCAGATGCACCCAGATGGTACAATTGATGGGACCAAGGACGAAAACAGTGACTACAGTAAGAAAAATTAGCCTGTTTTGCAACCCAGTTACAATCAAATGCATCACCTAGTGGGTCTCACTTGTGCAACTTCATTTTTGAAAAGATCAAATTAGGAGGAAGGCAGCTGTTTTCTGCATATTTTTTTCTCTCTATCCGTCCCCTTTAAATCTTGCCAGTATCATTTCATATGTTTCCTCTCCGATCTTCTTCCCTCCTGCCCCGATTCTGTAACTGCCATCTGGGTGGGGTGGAGAATAAAACCCATGATTTGAATTGCTGCCAGAAGAGAAAGGAGATTATATTTATACACATGCCACGTGGGTAAAGGATACGGGGAATTCTCTCTCCAAGGAGAAGAGGAGAAAATCGTTTTCACTATTTTAGCCTCAAAAATTCAGCAGGCATCAGGAATTTCTAGGCTGGAGAAAAGCAGCTGTTCACTGAAGTCTCGTGCTTTGAGGCTGGTGTAAGGGCTGAGGGTATCAAATGACCTTGTCAAAGGAGGTCATCTTCCAAAACCCTGTTCAAAAGGATTGGGTTTGTGCTGGACAACAAAGGGCGACAGAGCCACACAGTTTAAATGCCATGGCCATGTGCAGAAGCCATTCTGGTTTAAATGCATGCAAAGCAGGAGTCGGTTTTCCTTTTGAAGAGGAAGTTTTGTCAATGCCAAAGCTCTTCAAAAGGTTTAAAAGGGTGTAGAATATTTTCTGCAGCATCTCTGCATTTCATAGGCATCAGAGTGCTGTCCCTGAGTGGGCAGTTAAGCTCAGATCCTTGCTGCCAGAAATTGCATCAACAGGGTAGGATTCAAGTCATGCTTTTTATTATCTGTGTTGGTTTGGAGCTCCCTGTGCCACTGCTTAAGGGGTATTTAACCTGACCAGCTTGGAATTTGGCTTCCCAGTCATTATTAGAGGTGAACAAATGTTAATCTGTGTGGTAGGGGTGATGGAAGCAAACTTCATGTACTTTGTGAAAGGAGGAGCCTGCTTGATTTGCAGGCAGGTTTTGGTCTAATTCAAAGAAGCTCCTGGCTGGATTGACGGTGGCAGAATAGAACAGAATAGGAAGGCAAGGCCTGGGCTGCAGGTGAGGGGTATCTGTAGGGGTGCAGCACTGACATTCTGCTGTGGAAGTGCACTTGGACAGGGGTGCAGGGTGGCTGCAGCCCCACATCCCTGGTGTGTACCACACTCCCAGGAAGCTGCAGGGTGCTGTAGCCAGGAGCATGCTGTGTTCTGGGGCTGCCCTGCTCAGGGCTGGGGGTCCATACAGGAGAGAGGAGCTGTGGGAAGATTGTGACTGAAATTGCAGGTGGCTGGCAAAGCCCCTGTGGAATGACCCAAGAGGCTGCATCCACCAGAAACATGGCCTGTATCAAATGCAAATGTCAGGTTTTGGTCCTTTTTCGTACACTCATATTGAACAAATTAAATATTGCAGATTGCAGTAAGACCATTTCTGATTTATGTGTGGAGCAGGAGAATCTGTGGACTTAGACACACACACACACACGTCTATGCTCAGGGATTCCTTCAAAAGAGTCTGGCCTTGAGATAATCTCAGACCAACACATGGGGTGAGTTCAGAGGGCTGTATCAGCTGCTTTTTCTTAAAGGAAGAAGACCTGGGGTGTTCTTAAACTGCAGAAAATCCCACTGGAGGCCTATTTGTCAAAAATATAGGAAGATATGCTAGAGATGACAGAGATTCATTGCCCTCATCTATCATGGAGGACTGAACAACAAAGTAATGGGCTTAAATGGGAGCAGGGATGAATTAAGGTAAACAGCAGAGAAATGTAAGAGCAGTTCTGCAATATTTCAGAGTGACAGGGGAGATGAGGGAAGCTGCTGCACTCTCAGTGGTTGCAGGGGAACCTCCTGAGTTCCCGTGGCTGAGGTTGGGCCCCCATTGCCCAAAGAGCTGTGATTTATTTATCCCCCCAGAAATGTCAGAGAGGAGTTTGGCCAGGTGCTGAGTACTTGAGAGCTGCTTCCACCCAGTGTTCTTAACTGGAAATAGATGGGCTGAGTACAGTTCTAGAGTGTAAATTTATCTGGTGAGATGGCAGCCCTGCCTCAGCAGCTTGGTGGGACAGGAGGCATCTCACTGAAGTGTGCCAAGCCACTGGCTCCAAGTCAGGGACTGTGCTGGAAAGTTTAGGCAAGTTTTTGAGAGAAGATCGAAGCCAAAGAATTCCCCATCTTCTGATCTCAAAAGAGGGAAAGAATCCAACTTGATAATATTTGGCTTCTGAAAATGAAATTAGGACTGTGCTTTATTCAATTTTACATAGCTTTTTGCCACATGGTCTCATCAATAAATCCTCAGTGTGAATGAACATCTTAGAATATATAAAGCTTCCAGTTACAGCTTCGAAACGAAATCACATTTTGCACTTTGGTAGTGCCAAAATAAAGCTGATTTCCTTTTTTCTTTTCTCTTCCTCCAAAAAAAATCTCTAATTTTGACCAGAAGAATGTCAAAAGTTACTTGTCTAAGTGAACAGCTTACAGATTTGCTTCACTGCAGTTTTGTTTTGAAGTGCTTCTGCAGAAGATTCCTGACCAGCCAGTCAGAAGTGTGTGCAAGAGCAGAACTCATCCAAGACTAGATAAACAATATTTTCCCATCCCTGAAGAGCAGTTGGTTAACTTGCATCCACGGCAGGGAAGGGCACTCTAGAGGGCCACAGGAGGATCCTTCCCACCCTAGATGACCATCTATTCTCCACACAGAAGTCATCTTAGCACAGTTAAACAGCTGGTGAACACAGTGTTCCATACATTGCTTTGTGTTCTGTATCCCCACACTGATTATCCAAATTAGCATTGTGAAAGGATGCATAATTTTCATGGAATACATTAGGTTGGTTTACTCTGACAAAATAAATGTTTAAAATGAGACACGCCATGTCCCTCAGATACATCTGATGGAATTAAAAGTTCTAATAAAAACCCAGTTATTTATGCTAGAGGAACTACTAATATTTAAGCAATTTTAAAATTAATTATCTGTTGCCCATTTAATGTATGTTCTTGAAGCTGATGGCATTTATTTTCCACCTCCTCTCACTTAAAGAAAAAAAAAAAAAACCCAGAAGCCAAATTCTAATGGCATTTGAATGGGCAGCCAGCCAGCTTCCCAGGAGCCAGCACTTGGGACATCTGTTCCTTCTGCCATGCTGTTAGAGACGTGCCATCTCAGTGTAAGCAAGGGGGCACATTCCCTGGCTACTGCCATTGGCATATGTGAGGAGTTCTCTTCCCACTGGAGTGCATTTTCATGGTGGATGGCCCCTGTTTGTGCTCCTCCTGTGATGTTTTAGCCCCATTTTGGGGCAGTACCTTTTCCTTCCAGCTCCAGTGATCTCAAATGGCCTTTCAGGGCTCACTGCTGCTGTCAATGCTTGCATTGTTACTGATCTCCCTGGGCTGAGCAGGAAAATGCCCCTTCATAGAGCAGGTGGACTTCCCTGTCTGCCCACACAATCCTGCTGAACATCTGAAATGTTTTGGCAAATGGATAGTAGAGAAAGGACAGGTGAACTGGACTGACCAGGTGGGAACAGCCCAGCATATCTAGGATACTTTTTGGGGCTTTCCATCCAGAAATACCAAAAGGTTAAAGAGGCTTTTATTCCAGCATCCCACTTGGGTTATCTTCAGCTGTACAGAGCCTTGTTGAGTTCTTTCAAACAGTTCTAGCAATGAGCTATTCCATAACCTCTCATAACCTCTCAGATTCCCATGCTGCACTGTCTTCCTTGTAGAGGATTTTCTTCATATCCAGTCCTCATTTCTATTTGAGGCTTTTGTCTAGTGCCTCTTGTTCTTTCGTAGTGTTCCTCTGAGAAGAATCCTTGCCTTCTTTGAGTTAAGAAAATGCAGTTCACTCTGTTTCTTCTTTCATTATGTGTTGCACCAGAGCCTCTTGATCATCTCAGCATCCTTCCTCACTCCCCTCAGGACCTTAATCCTCACCACCTCATGCACTGAGGCTGCTCTGGCCCATTGCATCCTCCATCAGTTCTTTGATATGCACTGCAGAACAAATGTCTTGCTCAAGAACAAATCACCTGTTATAAATTACTTTAGCTCCTCTGACTTGCTACTGTTTAAAGCTGAGCACAGGGAGCACACCTTGTGTATGGCAGGTCTTGCCTGACTTTTCCATTTCTGTAGATAACTTAGACCCATAGGGAATTACGCATTCAGAATTTAGCTTATAAATTACCATACTATAATAGTGACAATATACTCATGCATTTAGGACTGGAGTGTGCTAGAAGTACTAGGGTCAGATGTAAATACCACTGGTTGAAGATGGTAAGATATAATGAAAAAAAAAGGGGAACGAATATTCAACATTTTCAAGTTTTTTCCCTTTAGCCCATGAAGTAGAAGAGCATGTTCCTTCCATGAAGCTGCAGATGGCATAGAGTATGTGCCATTTTCAGAAGAGAAACTGTTTTAAAAGCATTTTTTAAATTTTCTGTTTCTCACATCAACACACCCAGTGTGCAGTTCTATTCTACCATAGCTAGTCCTTTTTCCCATTTTCAAATCTGCTGTTTCAAATCAATTTTTTTTTGAGACAAAAAAATGAGGCATCTTGCTTTTGAGGTTGATTGAGGGGTTTCCCTCCATTTTTGCATTCTTACTTTTAAGCTTATATGCTTTTAAATCTGTTCAAAATATGAAATATTATTTGGAAGCATGATAGTAAAAGGCATCAACTTCTACAAAGGTGGTTCTAGATTTGAGTGCAGACATTGCTCTGGGAATTTACCCAAACTACTGGGGTTTTTTTAATAGAGGAAGATAATTGCTTCCTGAAACTTCTTTTGGCTGCCAGTTACCTCTGTCAGTGTTGTGTCCTTATGCTTGCCTGCCCACTTGCTCCCCTGCATTAGAGGAGGAGATGCTCTGCCATGGGTGCAGCAGGGTCCCAGGGGCTTTGGGAACTGGCCATGGTCCTCCTGCTGTAGCACAGCACAATAGGATTGTTCCTTTGCATGTAGAGGTGGAAAGAGGTTTGGAAACACGTAGGTGCTTCCAAGTGGAACTTCTCAACCACTAATTCTGGGTGTTATCACCTTGCTGCCTAATGAATGCTTTGAATGGTCTGTCACAAGTTTCCTATGCAAGACAAATTGGCTGTAGGAAATGAATGATGATGCCCATTTTGTTTCATTATTAGCAGTAATATGCTCCATTTTTCAGTAGGAGGAAGAAATAGGGAAGGGGAATTGCTTATAGACTTGTTAATTGCACAAGGTTTTAGACCTTCATGGTAGGGAGAAAGGGATAGGCAACATTTTTAATGCTGAGTAGTTACTCTGGGATGTGTTTGCCTTTTCAATGGACAGTACCAAAGCAGCACTGTCCTTGACTCCAGTTATTCACAGACCAATACCCAGCCTGGACTGCATTTTCCATATTCATCTATTGACATTCTCCCCCAAAACACACATACAGACACTGGATTTGGTAAGACTTCAGCACATGCTTTGATGTTTTATGGAATATGGTGCATAAAAGCACAACAAGAGACTGAGTTGAGGGATTTTTCACTAGACTTGAGGTGTCTCCATTTTAGGCAGGTCATTGAAGGGAGTCATCCAGTCTTCCTTGGGAATTAAGTGAAGAAAAAAATTATATTCATGTGCACTGGAACTTATTGATCCTCTTTTGGAGGCAACCAGCACAGCCAAGAAAGCTGGTGGATGTCCTGAGCAAAGTGGCATTGCATATTCTTGTTTCAGGACTGTTGTGTAGGAAGAGACCTTGAGTGAAGTATTTCCACTGTGTTTGTGCTTATATTTCTGCCTCACCCTGTGCCCATCTTTCCCTATCTTCAGCTTCCTGGGATGAGTTCTAATTAGTTCTTTGTAAGCTGAAGCACAAGGGATCCTGCAACATCTAAATACTCTTGTCCTATAAAGCTCAGTAGAAACAAAGCCATGCTAATACTTCAGTGCTCAGTCTATCAGTGCTGATAATAGTCTCCTCTTTGAGCCCATGCTGTTAGAAACGTAGCAAAAGCCTGACAGCACATTAATGTATATACTCATGGGGAGAGTCTTTCAATGAGATACAGGGTCTGCTGGGTGGGAATTGAGCAATGAAGTAATTAACTGAGAGGAAGTGGTTGCAATGCTTTAATCAATAAGACTGCAGTAAAACTGAATAATGGAAGATCTTGTCCTCTTCTGTCCTCTCCAGTGCTGGTCCTGAATGGGGAGCAGTGCTGATGTCCCAGAGTGAAGCACTATCTCTTCTTGAGTTTCTTCATTCCCTTGACAGCCCAGGAACACATGGGCAAACACAGAGTCAAGTCAATTTGCATTCTTCTGGCCATAGTTGCTGTCTGTGTACTCTTTTAGCATATGGCAAATGCAGGAAAGTGTGACTAGGCTTAAATGTGTTTCAGGGGGAGCTAAACTGAGTTGTGGTGTTGCATTTGCCACAGGCAAAGTCTGTCTATGTGCAGTTGCCCTGGCTCAGCTGGCCCTCAGAAAGCCATCACAATGCTCTTGCTTGGGAGCACGGATGAGCCCTTGGCATTGCAAAGGCAGTGATCAGACAGACTGATGGGCGTGTTAAGGCATTTGGGAGGCAGCCAAACTCAGTACTTTTAAAAATTTCCTTTCACCATCAGCTCCATGGCTGCAGTCCTTCCCTGTAGCTGGAAGCAGGATGCTTGATCCTAGTGCAGTCACTTTTGTGAAGAGGCAGGAGTGGGGTGGGCTGGCCCTGGGGCAAAATCAGCAGTGGCCATGTAGGGTGACATGTCCATAACATTTGTTTTTCTTTTCCTTCCACAGCCCTTTTCAATCTAATTCCTGTGGGTCTTCGCGTGGTGGCAATCCAAGGGGTGAAGGCAGGTCTGTACGTTGCCATGAACGCTGAGGGATATCTCTACAGCTCAGTGAGTACTTTGCACTGTTGGGCTCCTGGAGTTTTGTAGGTGGGAGGAAGCAGACTGCGCCGGGACTTCAGCTTTTGCTGAAAACAGTCACGTATCAGCAAACCTTTAAAAGCAGTAGCTGGGGGGAGCTGCTGCAAGGCCATGCAATATTCACTTAATAGTGTCTCCATGGAGATTCATGGCAGTATTTCCTGACCTGTGAAGATACATTTTCGGTTCCTTAAAGTATGTACTTAATGTAGGTCACGTTGTTGAGGCGTTTGTATAGAGTTGGCTGGTCATATTCTGATTTCTCATTTGTGAAATGGCATGGACTCACTGGGATTGCTTCTGAATTGCACCCAGATAACTGATCATAGATGGTACCCCAATGGGTCATACTCTGCTTTTGACTGCAGTGTAAATCCACAGCAATACCCTGACTCTCTTAAAAGGGTTCTGGACTGTTCTGTTGGCAGAAATTTCCTGTATTTGTGTGGTCTTTTTAATGCACGTAAAAGATAAGTGCGGCAATTTTTGTCGACTAATTCCCTTGTAACTTTCTTAGATGGCATGAAAGGGCATGAGGTTATTCACAAGATTCTCATTTAAAGTAAGTAATTGATTTTCACAGTGAATAATTGATTCGGTGATTTATTAAATATGGCAACCCTTTGCCAGAATTTTTATGCTTCAAATAACTTTCTTCTAGTTCTACATAGTAAAAAGGGATAGTTAATAATACACTTCTCATTTCTGTAGTTATGATAGCTTTACAGTGCATAGCCAGATTCTAATCTCATCTGCCTTTGTGTAAATTTACAGTGCAGTGATTCTGCTCTTGTCTGGGTACTTTTTCTTCAGAAGTGTTGAGCGTGACGATGGGACCACTGAAAGGACAGAAGTTTGGGTTGCTCTATGCAATTTTTCCTAACTTTTATCTTCCATCTTTGGTCAGTTTTATACTGGTCACATGACTGAAATTTCCCCTTTTCCCTTGGGCTGTGACAAGGCTCTGTCTCCCCAGCAACTCAGGGTAGGAAGCAAGAGGAGGTGTTAGTATGCCTGGCAAGGTAGGTCTCAAAACTGGCTGCTTGTCAAGAAGAGACAGAGAGATCAGTCTGGATCTCTGTGCACGCCAGACGCTTCCTGTTCTTTCATAGCCCAGTAAACATAATTGACTGCTTCTAAATAAATTAAATTGGTTTACTAACAATGAAAACTTCCTCTCTCTGTAAAGCTATCAGAGTCCTAAAGGTAATACTGAGCACAATGTGGTGCTGCATTATTGCGTGTGTGTCCCTCTGGGCACATTGTCAGGGGCTCAGGACTGATGCTTTGCGCTGTTTTTGCTGTGCAGAACACAGTTCTGGCCCAATGCTGAGACTCTTTGTACCATCAGTACCCTGTAAATGAGGATTGCAGGAAATCAGAGTGTGCCACAGAGCCACAGCACCACAGCCAGCCAACAGGGTCCTCTTGGGCCAATGAGTGGTCATCGTTTTCTGTATAAGTAGTGCAGGGGAGGGAAAGGTGTGGGTCTTGGGAAAAAGAAATAGAGAGTTGAAAAAATGATGTTTGACAGCTGAGAGACTAAAGGAGATGCAGAGAAAAATCTTCTCTCTCTAGTAATAGTCAGACATGATATAAAGGGTGGGAGGGACACACCAAGAGGTGGTAGACAGCAGGAGGACCATGCTGTCCAGGAAACACATCTGTTAGTCATTTCAAGTATCCTAAAAGGCACCAGATCACACATGTATTCAAATGAGGGAGATTTAATGGGCCTGCTTATTTCCAACAAGCGTGCCTGTCTTGAGCAGGAAGGTTAATCAGGGAAGGCTGATGGGGAAGGATGCATTGTGATGGCCGGTGGTTAATGAAGTGAACCTCATTACATGCCACAGCTTGATGGCATTGAGCTCTGTCTGAGCTAATAAGAGTGAAACTGTTCATTTTATCAATGTGATCCAAGGTTTCTGTTTGCAGTAAATGTGTGATGCTCTACTCCAGGGTGATGGACCTTTTTGGATAATTTCCTTGTGATGACTGGTGGCTCTGTCTTTGTCTTACAGCAGTAGATCAATTAATTCACTGTGCAAGGGAGCAAACCCCAAAGCAAGAAAATAGAAAATTTGAGGATAAAGTGTGTTAGGAGCAGGGAGTATGGGTCAAGCTCATTGTAAAGGACAGGGGATGAGATCAGGATGCCATGAAAGAAGATACATCTTAGAAGAGCTCAACCTGTTTAGGCAGTCTCTTTTGGATGCTGCAGGTTTCCTTGTGGGGTGAGGGTCCCCAGGCCATGCTGCCTGGACCTCATTGCTAACCACACCAAGAGGACACTTTGTCCCTGATCTTTGCTTAGCAGACCCTAAACTACAGCTTTGTTCTCTCTGTGTGTGTACCTGGTTTTTTTCACTAGCCTTTTTTGGGGGATTTCTGAAAAAAAATGGGTCAACATTCCCCACAGATACTGTTCGCTCACATGAGTCAATTGAAAAATGAATTGCTTGGCTGCCTTCCATGCTGCATGGAAGCTCTGTAAGGACTTCTTAGATCACCCTCAAGTGCAGGACTAGTTTCAAATAAAATTATCCAGGGTAATGGTTTTTTTCTGTTTGTTTGTTTGTGTTTGGCTTGGGGTCTTTTCGCTCCTCTTGAACCCAGACTGATGCTGCAACTGAGCACATCATCACTGTGGGTTTTGGTTTTGTTTTGTGGTGTTTTTAGTGATGTTTAATCTCTGTGTGACAGCTGAGGTCTTGGCTGGCATCCTCTGCCCCGGATCCAACCAGAGGCTGTTATCAGCCTGGTCTCAAGGATGGCTTGTGCCAGCTCCTTCTGAGTTTAGGCCAATGGGCTCTTGAATGAATGGGCTTAGAATAACCAGCTCCTGGAAAAAGTCTTTCTTGTGTTGATTAGCACAAAAGTAGGGCTGAGCAGAGTCCTCTAAAGCCAAATGTGGTGAGATAGCATTTCCTAGAAACTTGCAAGACCTTCTGATGGCTTGGCCACATCGCTACCTTCAGCAATGAGTTTCCTCATCCCTGCCTAATCTGTTCAGGCAGGGATAGTGTCAGGCTGGGTTGAAGCCAACCATATATTCCTAGCCAGCTTTAGAGGCCTAAATTTATTGGATGCTAAACCTTCTTTGTTTGGGAAGCAGCTGTTTGGGACTTGTGCATTGCTTACTCACACTAGATACCTGATTTAGTTTCCCCCAGACGAGGTTGTTGCTATCTCTGAGGTCGACATGGGAATTAGGTGATAAGCAGACAAGAAAATCATGCTTTAGTTGGAGGTATCCTGATTTGCAGAAAGGAGGATGCAAGCCAGTGTCTGCATAGCAAGCTTGGGGAGTCATTGGTGTGTTCAGTTTGGATTTCCTGGAATGTACAGCAGCTGTAAATTCCCTGAGGGTGCACAAAGGTTTCAATCAGCATCTGTTCTGGGGAGGGGCTTGACTCTCCTGAAGAACCACTGTTAGCATTTGAAGCCAAAGTAAAATTGCACAGAATGAATGAAGGGCAGTGGGTATAATTTACAGTGCCTCAGCACTTGGGAAGAATATGATACCAGGGGCTGAATGTTGTACAGGATTCAGAAACATGGAATAAAGAGATCTGCCGTGCTCCTGTGAGTTTACAGAATAATCCTAACAGGAGAAGACTCAGAACATGCTCCCCGTCTGTCTGGAGTTAATAGTTTCACCACGAAATTAATTTCCACTCCTGTGTAACTTTGTGACGTTTCCCCCCTCGGTTCCCAGCTTTCCCTCTGTTATGCCCTACACAGGGGCATGGGAAAGGGAGTGCTTGTGAAGTATTTTGCCTGGGAGGCAAACCTGGTTTTCCTGGAGCAGATCTTCACCATGGGGCTGTAGAGTCTCCACAGGTCCACCCAATCACTCCAAGTACACTGGAAGTGCATCTCTCAATATGATGATATCTATAATTCAGTGGCATTGCAGCTGGGATTGGTTTTGCCCCAAGCGCAGAACACTTCTCTTCTAAAATGTATTGCTCTCAGATATTCCTTTTTGTTTAACTTGGAGTTTTAATTATTTTTGAAATGGCAAATTGCGATACATAATTTATTGGGAAGACATAGAAAACCCTAGCAGAGATAGAGAATACAGAGGAAAAAAAATGAGTCCCTTACAGGAGCTCACTGTGGTTTTTCAGTATAAACCTATGAGTTTGAAATGCTGAAATTAGAGCCTGAATCACTTCAAAGATTCCTGCTAATAAGGGAATGATTATTCACAATAAAAAAAAAACCTCTAAGCAGCATTGAGAAAACCCCAGTCATGCTAAAAGCTCAGTGTGTCTTTGCATTTTCTTTTCCTCTCCTTTTTTTCTGCTTTATCATTTTGCATAATAAACATGTCTTGAATAATAACGAACGAGCATCTGGGGAAGTATGTATATTAACTGTATTTTTAATCTGCTTGCAATGCTATAACTATTTTGCTACAACTCCTCTAGGGTTGCTGCACTCCTGTTTACATCACTCCAAGGTCAGGGGCTGGAATCAATAATGCTGCATTCTCTCCCCCAATAGACTTGGGGTGTTAAACCTACTTCTGCCAATGCCATTTCTTTTATTCCTGTTTGATCTCCAGTGGTGCTAGTTGATTTGGTCAGAAGTACAGAGAGGGCAGGCAGGTATCCTGGACGTTTTTGCAAGCCTTGTAAGAAAGCACACTTGTTGGGGGCATTCCCTAGTTTACAGGCCTCATTAGGAAGCCAGATCAGTGTAGGGGGGAGAGAAATGTCTCAAAGGCAAGGCACAGCATGAGACCAATGTAACATGCCTTTAATTTCTCTCCAGAGTACCTACTCTTCTTCACTGGCTGTTTAAAGGGACTCAGTGAATGAAGGCATTAACTGGGAGATAAAAAGCTCCTCCTGTCCCCTGAATTTTTCATAAATATGGAAACAAAATGAATATTCAAGGAAGCAGCAGTCCTGAGAAGAGCCAGCCCCTGGGAACAGATTCCTGCCCTGCATCGAATGTTCCTAAAATACAGCTCCTGGCAGGCACCCTGGCCATGCCATCCTTGTAGCATGGAAACTTGTAAACACAGCTCTCTTTTCGCCTGGTGAGATGCTGCCATCAATGTTGTTCAGCTTGTCAGGTGGAGGAGAGCAGCATGGTGCATTTCTGTGGCTCTTTGGGGGCAGGTTTCTCATCTGACATCCTGCTGAGTGGCTGTCTTCCCTGAGCTTCCCAGCACAACACTGTGGTACAGCTCCCAAAGGGAGAAACGGGGCTTTGCACCTTGAATTCACATCTGGAATGAGTTAGATCAGACTTGCTGTTCAAGCAAGAGACCTTCAGAGGAAAAAAATAAGTAACTGCAGGGCCTAATCCTACTTTCCTAGCTGCTGTTGCCTTGTCTTATACGATAGTAATACAAATTATTACTTCAGTAAAAATATTCTTCTCTTAGCCTGAGTTGCACAGGATATTTAGAAAAATGCAATGGTCTACCTAACACCAGCTGAGGAGCAGGGATGGGCCATTCCCCTTGTGACCACTGGTCTGTCAGTGTTGGAATGAATTATGATCTTTTTGTTGAAATTTCATTTTGGAAGACTAGGGGGAAATGCTCCAGAGGCGGTGACTCATATCATTTTGATACTTCCCCAAAGAAACATTACAGATTCCCATTTTGAAAGAACTTTAGAGTGGTTTATATTGCCTTATCATTCCTAATAAAATCAGAACACAGTGTTTAGATTTTGGTGGAGCATTTTGATCCCACATGATTCCCTTGAAATGTAGAGGGAGGGTAAAACACCGTCAGGGAGGGGTTGCTGTAAATTGAAGGGAAGGCAAGAGTAGAAACCAGAGAGATGGATCAGTGGAGGCTGCATCTCCTGCACAGTGTTTGTTTTGCTGATTTCCTTGAGGCCAGACAGGCAAAGCCTTTGGAGCAGGTGCAGAGCAGCAGTAGAGCTTAGGTGCAGAGAGCAATAGAGCTTACCTGTTTTTGTCCTGTGTGTTGTGTGTGATCAATTAATCACTGCAGGGGAAATGATGAGGTTAAAGCAGAGCAGTCAATGGCAATGCAATGTCTGAGTTGGATTTTGGAAGGAAACTCTAACACGTCTAGACTGAGGATAGGACAGTATGCAGTGAAGCCCCTGTTTAGCAGAAATTATGTGCAGGTGGAGCACTTATCCCAACAGGCAAAAACCAAAAGACAACTTTCAAAGTGTCCTTCTGGAGAGGTATTTACAGCAGAAGTCCCTTTTGTTGCCATTCTTTTGCTAGCTGGGGGATGCAGGACTGGCTGGTAACTGAGCTCCTTCCTCCACTACCTGGCTAATATTTGGCTTTTTCTAAAACTCTCTGGCCTGCTTTGCTTGTTTTTAATGCCATTTATCGAGTGTCTATTTTGACAATAAATTATTATCAAATAATTTGTCTATTATCTGTTTCCCAGAAGTGAAACCTAGACAAAACTCCAGGATATCCTGGGTTACAGTAAGACTATCATTAACATTTTATTTTGTAGTGGAGGGAGGACAAATATTGTCCTTCCTGAGTCCAGGACACTGATATGAAAAGAAGCAAGGAAAGTTTTGCGTGAGGATGTGTTTGACTGAGGTCAGGTGTGTGTTAATGAAATGATTTGGATCTCCTTTCTAATAATGCCAAAGTCAAATACAGAATGGATGAAACTAGGAAATGGTGTGCCTTTTCCAAACAGTGACTAACAGTTCTGGAGGTGAAAGTGGGAGAGAGGCTAAAAAATCCAAGGAAAAAAAGTTTACTGACTGTGTGCATGTAATTATAACAGTGAGCCAAGTGACAGAAAACTTCAGAAATGGGGAACATTGAATTGTAATGGTGTTTTCCAAGGAAAAGGAAGAGAGACCAAGTCCCTGGGCTATTTCAAGACAGGCAGGCTGAAACAATGGGGAATGTAGGGTACTGTAGCAGAAAGGCCTGGATGGGAACCTGAACTATCCCTGCTTTGCTGTCCTGACTAAGCATCTGCAAAACAAAAATAATTTTATTGAGGTGTCTGGATCACTGGAACTCAGTTCAGGTACTAGAGACTTTTGTTCCCATGGACCCCAAGATACAGGGCTGGCTTCTGGCACAGGAACCTCCTGAGGTTGTTGAAGTAGATGTTCACAGCAGGAGTTAGGAACCTGGCCTGAAACGTGTGTGTGCAATTCAGTGAAGTGCTAGAATTGCCCCTTGGTGCTTTTGTGAGTCTGTGTTCCCTGATCACCCCTGTGGCAGAGACACAGGCTGTGGGGAACACCAGCCTCCTCCAAATGCTTCTTCTGGCATCTTTCTGAATGAGACACTCCATGCTGCAGGAAAACTCCAAATCTACCCATCTTCTCCTGCAGTGCATGCATCCTTGGAAGGCAGCATGGGCTGGGAGGGGTCTGTGTGTGCTGCTGTCCCTGCTGCCAGGTGTTGTGAGGCGCTCTGTGTTGACAGTGCTGGGCTCTGCAGAGGCCCAGGAATGCCAGCGGGGCTGTGCCAGGAGCCGTGAGCTGTGTGCAGGCAGGGAGGAGCTCAGGGGCACCTTGCCAGCAGCATTGCCCAGAGGCAGCCTGGCAGCAGAGCAGGCAGGCAGGACACACGCAGCTCTGTGTCTGCTCCAGGGCCTCCTGAGCCTTGCCTGCTCCCTGCATCTGGCCTCATGGCTCTGAGGTGTGCCAGGGCAGCACTGCAAGGCTGTGTCCTGTGCCTGCTGGCCCTGGGACAGGGCTTGGAGGGCACAGCCTGCAGCAGAGGCAGAGCCTGTCCTGCTCACCCTCCACAGCCACTGCCACAGGGACTGACTTCTGTAAAAAATATGCCCAACCCTCCTGGAAGACTAAAAATGTCAGCCTCAAGGGGAAATGGTTGAGTGTGTCAGATCTGCTGGTTGTTTATTTCTAGGGCATTTAATTGTATTAGTCAACTTGTAAATTTTGAATGAATTCATATCTGCTGTAACACTTGGGGGTTTTTCCATAGTGATTTTTTTTGCCTCTGGAATGGTTCTAGGTTGGGACCCACATAGTTTTGAGATTATGCCATCCAACACCATGGGGACAGGTGCATTCAGAGATCCTTGGTTCTTTAGGGCAGAAAGATAACACAAGACAGTCATTACAATAGAGGCTTTGCTTCACCCTGGGCCTTCTACAGAGCAAGTCGGTTTAGCAATCACTCCAAACCCTCTGCAGCCAGTTAGTTTAACCAACATTCTCCAGAGCAGATTGTTTCACACATTAATGTGAGCTCAAACACACACAAAGCTCCTTCATCCCACCTGCTGGTCCTTGTCCTGCCCTGGAAGTTGTGACAGTGCAGGGTATTGAGCAGCGCACTGCATGTGCTTGCACACTGCTGTCTGTGCTGTCAGGAATTCTCATCAGCCCGTGGGCTCAGGACCCCTTCAGAGAAGTGTCTGGTGACCCAGTGGCCATGGCTGATGGCCACCAGCCCCACACAGTGGTGCAGTGCAGGAGGGAGCAGAGGGTGTGATCTAACAGATGCAGGATTATGAGAAATTTGGGATTTTGAGAATTCCAGTACTAAAGTAATGGTCTCTTCTGCATCATGAATAGAAGGAGAGAATCCCCACTTCACTGGAGGCTGTGCCCAGACAGGATGATTCAGAGCAGAGTGTGGACTTGCAGCTTGGTCCTTCTTTCCCGAACTGAAATAAAACACACTCTGCTGCACCAGCAGTTGTTTTTACGCTGCTTGCAGAACTGGAGAACCAGGTAATCATAGTTGGACTGGTACCCATTAGGCCCTTTATGGTGTACCATCACCTTTCTGCCTGCAATTAGGTTACATACTTAATCTTTCATGACTAATTTCATTTGCTTGCAGCAGTTTTGCTGTTCTTTAGTTACACTTCCCAGCAGCTTCTGCTGCTCACCTTAGTTCTGTCATCCTCTCTCCTGTTCCATTACCACTTCTTACTCTCACATCACTGTGTTTTGGACAACATACCTAAACCAGCAGATGCAAACTATGTACTCTTAAGCTTGTGGCCTTCTCAAAAGCTTTTGCTTGATTCTGAACCTTCTTCACTGCTGATGAACTAAGGATTGCATACTTTGTTGTGTGGAGGTTTCTGCTCTTCTGTGGAAAACCCTGACAAGCCCTGAAATGTTTAAATGATATTAAATTAATCATTCCTCTGTGAAATCAGTAAGTCCCTCACACACACGCGTAAGTCACAGGTTAATGTGGTGTTTAAATGTCTCAGCCACTGAGAAGGCAGTAAGGAGACTATGAGGGTGCCCTGCCACCTCCCACATACTGATGGTATCTGAGGTGCAGAGGAGCTGTGCTTTTGGAGCAGTGGTAGCCTTTCATGCAGCTCTTCCCTCTAAGTTAGGGGACTGCAGAAAGCTGAAAGTATTTTGGTATTCACAATGTGCTCCCTGATCCTCCAAATACATACCTATGCACCAGCCCCGTGCTAAAAGCTTTCTGAAACATGAACAACCTCTTGACATAAATTAGACATGGCACAATGATGGTAAGTCTTTGTCTCCTCACCACTTTCCTCCTGAGAAGACCAAAGGATTTCCTTCTCTTTATAAGAGATTTCCTTGGTCAGCTGCTGAAGGCTGTGCATCAAATGCATTATTGATAACAGCCCTTGGAAGCTGCATGCACACCTTACAGATTCCCAGCTGCTGTCTGGAACACTGCAGAGGAATGACTGCTGGACAAAGATTATCTGCTTCTTTCCAAAACCCCCTGAGATAGAAATCAGTATGGATCTCCTGCACAGCCTCTTCTCTCCCACCACTAAATCATTGTAAGCATGAAGTAGAAGAGAAGAAAATAGAAACTCAGAATTTTGAACAAGGTTGAGTGAGGAGGCACCAAAAAAGATAATGTCCAACTTTGTAGACACGTGCAGAGTGAGATGAGGAGAGAGATTTAGCTTAATTTTGATATTCCCTCAAGCACAGTGGCTATGCTGGGCTGTTGTTGCCCACAGCAGGAATCTGAAGCAAGCAGGGGTTGAGAAGGGCAGTTCTTGGTATTCCTGCTCAGAGTTCAAAGCCCATGCCCTCGTGACCAGACATGCTTTTAAAGTGACTTTCTACTTCTGGTGGCTTGAGTCCCCACATTGATCCATATTGCTCTACATTGGTTCATGTGCGCTGCAGAGAGGTTCCCCTTTTCCTTCAAGGCTGGATAACTGCTGCTGGTGGAGCTGGGGCAGCTGATGGGTTTTAGCATTGGATTATACTTGGTGCCAAGGAGAACCATCACCCTGTGCAGCTGGTGCCTGCTGTCTGTTCCTGTAGCCCAGTCCTCTGCACTGTGTCTATTCCCATGCCAGTTAGGGGGCTGCACAGAGCCCCCTCCTTCCCAGCAGGGCAGGGCACACTGCTGGAAGCAGGACCTTTGCCAGGGATCCAGCCAGCTCAGGAGGAGAGTGCTGTGCACATGTACAACAAGTGGTTTTATAATGTTGGTTGTTGCCCTCCTAGTTCTCAGGAGAAAAGGTCTCACAGCTGTTACACTGGCTTGTCCAAAGCAACTTCTGTCTTCTTGCACCTCTTCCTACTATTTTGGCTGGACAAAGCACTTCTCCTTGATTCTCCTGACATGCTGCAGAAGCTGTTGCTAAACAGCACTGGCTATGCTGTCCTTAGAGATACCCTGTGTCTTTTTTTACCTCCTGCTTGTCTGTCTTCGTAGAGGCTCACCACAGTCTTGTCCACAGGAGATGTCTGTGGATGTCCTGTCAGTTTCTTCTGGGCTCTCCCATACTCTCTGATAATTTTCCACTCAAACTGGGAAACTTCATCATGTAGCTAAGGAAACTGAGTGTAGAGGAGTGATGTGTTATGCCCAAGGTCATGTGTAGAGACTGGATTAGGCCTTCTGTTCTCCCTGATCCTAATACTTTGCCTTAATCACAAGCTTTCTTTTGTATCACTGTGATCATTTAGGGAACTGGTGCATCGGCAGCAGCACAACTTGTTTGTGTAGTATCTCGTGTCTGAGAAAATCAGTTTGCTTTCAAAGCTGTGCACTGTGTAGGCTGGGATTGCTTTTCCCTCTGTCTTCCCATTGCATTTCTTTTCTGGCTCCTCAGCATTTATGTCCCTAGCAATCATCATTGAGGATAATGGGAGCAGGCAAAAGAACCACAGGAGAGTCGTGCTTTGCCAGCCATCTTCCCTTGCACATCTTAATACCATATGTCAAGTGCAGTTGCTCAGGGCTCCACAGATATCTCTTTTTCAGCCACCCGAGGAGCTGGGGCTGTTTACGGTGTCGGCTTCACAAGATGGCAGGTGGAGAATTAGAAACTGCTCCTGAGAAGCTCAGGATTGCAGCAGTGCTCTGAAAAGAAGCACTTGGTAATTGCTGATGCCCCCAGGAGCTGAACAGCTGGGTCTTGCAAGAAAAGTGTTTGCAGTAACAAAAGCAGGCATGGGTTTTCAGATAGCTTCAAGCCCTGCTTTCAGAGGTATTGAGCACCTAGTGCATGCCCTTGCTCTCACTGAGATGAAGGTAAGGGTGGCCCCTGTGGGTGCATTAAACTCAGTGTCCACCTCCAGTAAGTGCCACTCACAGTGGCAGCTGGAAGAAACCAGTAACAGAGACAGTAGCAGAGTGAGCTCTCTGACCACTGAGAAGACATCTTGGACTGTGCAGGAAAACTTGGTTTTTCAGAGCTAGGTTGAGTTCTAAATGCCATCCAGGTGGATTGCTGGGCAGTCTGGAATTCACAGAGCTTCAGCAGTGCTGTACAGTGCTGGTATAGTGCTGTGCACTGTGTCATCTCTCCAGGGCATCTTGTGCCATCCAGGCATGACCAGAGACTTAATGAGAGCTGTGGGACAGCTCTAAACTGGTGGTTTTGCTTGGAGCTGGACTGGGTGGCACCCAACAGAAAATTCTGTTCCATAGGGTTTTTTCAGTGGTGGAAGCATGGCTGTAAAGCATCACATATCAAGGCAATCAATAGTGGAAGGATAAGTACAATTTCTGTGGAATTGAAGGATGTATTTTAGTGTCTGCTGTCACTACCACTGGGTCATACCTCGAGCAAGCCAACTGGTATTCATGGTATTCATTAGTTAACTGAGATGATTCCAGCATCCCTGAGACTCCTGCTCAGTCTTTGGGTAATGTCCAGTGGATGGGTGCATGCTCAGGTCACTGCATGTGTGGAAGACCAACTCCTTTTTGAGGTGCTGGAGTATGAATTTTCTGTGAATATTCTTTGTTAATAGTGATTGATGATTTTGGTGAAAAAATGGTAATTTATTAGAAATAGTGCCTGGCTTGGAAACTGGAAATTATCATGTCTTTCTGGGATGTGATAGCAAGGCCAATGCCTGTCTATCAGAAAGCTCAAAGTGATTGCTAGAAACAGGAGAGAATTATCCACCTTTTACACAAGAAAGAAGAGGTGTAGAAAAGGGAAGGGTGCCTTTTGGCCACTCTTATCTTTGGTTTGTAACTCCTTAGTGGCAAAGCACCCAGGCTCCCATAGCCTCAGCTTCTTGCACGACACAGGCCAATTTCAAGTAGTTTGTAAAATATTTCTGCATCCCCATAGAAGCCTTTCCCTCTGGATTCCGAGTGTGAATGTCTCAAACTTCCACTGTGCAACAATCTCTGTTTTTGTAAGGAGCTCTGAGAGACAGTTTATTAAAGGTTTAGTAGAGTATTTTATAGTTTCTTGCATCTCCAGGAGTTTTGTGCAAAGAAGGTCTTTGTGAAAGTTTATTATTCAAATTTGGAAGGATGGAAGGAAATCAATTTCCTTCTTCAAAACTGCATTTTTTCACTACTCCATTTGCTTATCAGTCTGCCTTGCCAGGATTATTCTAATCAGATTTCACATACAAAAAAGATAATAATATAAAAATAATTCTCCTCTTTCAAGTCTTTGTGAGGCTTAAGTAAATTAAGACATTGATCAGATTCTGCTCACTGTTGAAGCTGTGAATACCATGGAGGGTACCTGTTGTGGCTGGGGATTGTGTCTGATGTGTTTTTTTATCTTCAGAGGGAGGCCCAGATGGAAGGATTGAAATCAGACTCGTCCCTGGGGGTTACTTGGTTAAACCTGTGTTTCAGGTGGCAGCTGGGATGTGGACCTGCAGGGCACACGGCCACAGTCCAACCCAAAGGGGACAAATGGCAGAGGAGGGATGCCTGTGGGGCTGCAGGAAGCTGCTCCAGCAAGCAGGGCTGCCAGGCTGTGCTTCGCCACCACCTCCTGCACTGAGCTCTGCAAAGGGGAGCCCAGGGCCCCAATTGCTGGGGTGGTTTTGCAACTCTGTCCTCAGCCTAATGCACCAAAATGCCAGCCTGTAGCAAGGCCAGCACAACTTCTCTGCCTACAGCTTATTTCTGATTTGGCAGCTGGTTGGAAACCTTATTTGCTGTTCATGTCAAGACTGATAGCACTCCTATGGGTGCTGCGACCTTGAGCATCCTTTCATTCTTCCTCAAAAAGCTCATTATGAGCTCCTAAATTGTCATCAGGAATTTTCCATGAGCTAAAATGAAAGTGTCTTTCTGTAAATACTGCCAATGAAGTATGTTCACCTCTCAGCATGAGGTCTGGGCTTGTGGGCTTGGTGGACAAAGGCCACTCTGATGCTGATTCTGGTCCCTTGCATGACAATCTGTGTTTTTATTGAGTTTGACGAAAAATAACTTCATATTCCATAGATCCATATGGATCCTCTTGATAGTGGCTAAAAGGTGTGGGTGTATGTTCATACTCAGCCCAGAAGACAATTTACAAGCTCCTGACAGGAGTAGGTTGTTTAAAGTCCCAAGCACACAAAGCTTGGTAGTACTATTTAGTAATAAAACAGGCCTGCAGTCAACATTTTTAAAAAAATGTTATGTCCCTCTTTGCAGATGGGAGTTTTGTACTTAAGGGTGCCCTTAGGACAATTTTTAGGGTTCAGCTCCCTGCTCTCACAAAAATGCCTTGCCTTGACTTGATGATTCAATTCAGTTGTCTAAACCTGCACATTCCTCTCTCTCTGCAATGTGCCAGCATCCCCTGCCTGCCTTCCACAAGACCATGGATCTCCCTTGGGACCTGCATCCTACCTGCCAGCCCTGTGCATGTCTTGCATGGCCCAGGACATCTCAGATGGCACTGGAAACCTATGCTGAGGTAACGAGATCGAGCCCTTAATCTCTGTGCCTCAGCTGCTCCTCTCTGTGGTGGAGATAAGATTCCTTTCTTGCTCCCACGGAGACAGAGTGCAGATAAGCGTGCTGGTGATTGACAGGCACTGGATGCTGTGGTAAGGGCACTGTGCAAGAGCTTGAGTAGATAAGACAGTGACTACATGACAGCATGAGGTTTTTTCACGTTGCTCTTTACCTCAGAAGATTTTCTCCTTCACATGTCCTTTTCCTATCAGGTTGTTAGTGCTCTGAAAGAGATGAGCTCACATGAGTCTCTCACACCTGAAGCTTGCATTGACATTGCTCCAAACCTAGCTAGGTTTCTCTCTGAGTTCAGCCATCCTGTCCCTATTTGACCTCTTTTCCCCACATTGCTCAACTAAAGAAGTGTTCCAATACCTCAGCAGTGTTTGGAGGCAGCTTCTATTTGAGATAGCTCTATTATTCATTAAAAGAAATGGCAAAAAGAATCACTTGGTTTTCAGGTTTGTCAAGTTGGAATGATGCAGGGAAGTAGGGAAATCACTGACTTCAAAATGGAATAAATTGGCCTGACACCACCTGAAAGAATGAACCGAAGCTAGATACCATCTTTTTCAGCTAAATCATAGTTCTGACACCTAGTTACTTCATTACCAGTGGTGCTGTATATACTTGCAGCTCCCTGTGGTTTCAGTGGGATTTCAAAGTAATCACCAGCCCTGCAGTTCTTTCCCCTTTTATTTACAGACTTCAAAAGCTCAGTTTTGTGCTCATCATGTAGGACTCTCTTTCTTGTCGTTTGTTTAGAGACTGCCCGAAAGAAATTTTCTATAGCCAGGAGATGTTTTCAAGGTTTTCTCTAAAGGTATTGAATACTGGAAGTCTCTAGAACATTAGAGACCAAGATAGTCAAGCTGTAAGACCCCACTGAAATCTGTGGCAGGATATGAGCTCATCTCCATCCTAGGGTCTTCCCTGGGAAAGATCAGACCATTATCTTCTCCAGCAGAGGTCTGCCATGCTCAGCAAGGGTGGTGGGTGTGTTGAGGGCAGCAAGAGGAAGCTATGAAGGGCTGTGTGCTCTGCAACAAAAGCTTCAGCCACACAGTTCTCAGAGGAGCCTGTACATCTTTCCAAAGACCCCACAAGAGAGTCTGCAGCGTGCACTTCTTAGGTCATTACGTCCTTTTATTTATCTTCACTTTCACAGTGTCCCCTTTCTTTGTGCCTGCAGTCATCAATCATATCTTCAAATACTTGGGTATAATCTGCTCACAGTAGTGTCACTCCAAATTGTAAAATACTTTATGGTTAACAGTTTCACAGTTTCTGTGAACATTGATGTAACTATCAATGATGGACTTTCCCTCCTGTAGCTCTTGAATCTTGAGTCGTTGAAACCTAGATGAAGTGAGCAAAAGCTGACAGGCATTCTGAGTGTTTTAAAGTTGGTGGCCTTGTGTAGATTCTCCGTTCACTTTTATTCTTTGGGTTTTTTACTGAAAATGCTTCTAAGAGAAGGCTGCAGTGGCTGTTGCTGTATTTCCATGCATTGCTAGCCCTGGGAGCCAGGAGCTGTTCATATTCATCTCCTGCAAGCTGGCTATCTCTGGGGCTTATACAGTAACTAAGTCATAAGGGACACAAGCATATCCTCAATTCAACAGGAAATCTTGTATCTGTGGTTACTCCTCTGGTCACATTCTTGGCTGAACTGAGGAAGTGTTTTTCTTCAGAAGATCCTGGGAGACTAGCTTTTGATCTAGACCTCAGGGCACCTCTTGTGCTCTGCAAAACTTGGCAGCATCCATGTGGTGAAAATATCCCTCCCTGCATTTTCTAACTCATCTCTCTGTAGGAGCCATCTGTCTGTCTAATCTTCTCAGGGCTAACGGATGGCTGTGCTTAAGAGTTTGACCATCCAAATAGAGTCCTCGAGTGATGGAGCCAATGATGCAATGATTGCTGGGGCATGGTGAGCTCTGTGCAGCCTGGCTACAGCTGCTTCCCTCCTTTCATTCCACCACTCAAATCTCCAGTGTAATTTTTAAAACTGCCGTCACAGATGACCCTAGTCTTGTGGTTCCAATGCAAATATTAACCACATTTCCCTTCCAAAATGTTTGGAGGAAAGAAGGAGAAATAGCTCAGAGAACTACATTGTCATCTGTACAAAGCTAAATCCACATTGAGTAGGACGAAGACAATTTCCACACTCAGAATGTGTAATTGCATAGCAAGTGCAGTGTGCGTGCTTGGTAGGTAAATTGTAACTCTGAGCTGTCATAACAAAAATGTTGAGGGCAAAAACCAGATTTACATATTTGAAAAAGTGGGCTTACATATGACTCTTGTCCATTCAGATAAATCAGTAATGTATTAATGTGTTAGCTTAATACATGACGGACACAATAGCCTTGACTTCTCAAATATACGTATTCAGAGAAAAATAGAGATTTAAAAGCAATTCTTTTCAATAAATAGGGGGATTAATCACAAATCCAATAAAAATTGCAGTTTTTGCTTCCCCTTCTACAGTCTTTTATGGTTTGAAAGCATCTGAAATGATGCTATTTCCTGATTAGATACCTTTTTAAAATTTTCTACTAGTAATTTTCATGGGTTTGGGGTTTTTTTGTGTTTCTTTGCTGTTTTTTCTGTAATAAAAGCCAATGAATAGTTCTTTAGTGTGTGACAGCAGAGTCAGCAGAAAGTAACTGTCCAAATTGCAAAAGAGGACTTATTTAACCTGGTCTGTAGATTACAGTGAATAAATGAGAAGGGAAAATGTGTTTCTGGATGTTTTCAGCCTTCAGCAATTCAATGACCATGCCCTTTTCAACCTCAGCTAAATGAAATATACATTCCTAATGAATTCAATTATTTTCATGTTTTCATCTTTTTTTTTTGTTTTTTTTTAGATCACCTTCATTGCCCAGAAAAATGACACCTCTGTAGCTTTGTCAGTCTGTCCCTTTTCTGCTAAGGATATCCCATCACCTTTAGTGTTGGAATACCTGCAGATGTATTTGAGAAAGCAGTTGCAAGATGGAAAGTGTGACTGAACCCTCCTGTTCTGTGGAAAACAAGCTGTGAGGCCCCTGTCAAAATTGATTGAGTCATTTTTACCTAGAGCAATATTTTAATGAAGCGATTGAGCCAGGACTGGAGGGTTTTCATCCATCCTGTCGGAGGATGGTGTATTCTGAGTGACTGCTTGTCCTCTCACAGCAGTTTGGAAGGGACCTGCAAAGTTTCATGTGATGTGACAGAGCAGAGCAAACAGGGAACTAATGAGGTGTAGGCACATAGTGGGGCAAAGCAGGTCCTGGAGACAGTGAAAGTGTCATAAAGGTTGTGTGCAGACAAGAGAGAAAAGGAGATGAGCTCAAGCATCAAGGTGAGTCCTTGGATGCACAGCCTCACTGAGAAGTCTCAGTGGAGGGTGAACCTCGCTGTCTGAGTATCTCTGACATTTTCCAGGAGAGTATTAGAAAGTTTAAAACAGAGAAAAAATATATTCTTCACATAATATGTGATGGCTATAAAGGATACCACAGATTGCTGGAGATTCAGGGCTGCCAGCAGTGTTCTTAAACTTTGCACCAGTATAGCCAGTACTGATCTCTACCAGCAACAAAATACTCATCTAGGTGGGCCCCTGGCAGAAAGAAACCTATATTCAAGAGGGTCTAGGAGCAGTGGGGTAGAAAAGGTCTTTGGAAGACCTGAGAATTTACTTTGAATCGTGGTGAAAAGTCATTGCTCTCCTGCTTTAGCTATTGAGCTGTCTTTCCTATCTCATCATGTTTCATACAGATTTTTCTCTCAATGGCACATTTGCTGGGGGCATTAGCCCAGTGGCCTAGGAAACAATGGGGCAAACTTTATGGGCATAGCGGGATTTTTCAGCTGGCTCCAGGTCTGGAGGCAGTGGGCACAAAATTAAACACAGGAGATTCTGTCTGAACACTGGATAATGTTATTTTACTGTGAGTGTGGCTGAGCACAGGCACAGGCTGCTTAGGGAGGTTGTGGAGTTTCCCTCCTTGGAGGGATTTCCTCCCTTTTTTATTCCTGGCATCCCTGGTATGTATTAGTGGTCTCTGCAGATGTCTCTGGAGACGATTTGGAAGACTCAGCTGAAGTGGCTTCCTGGCTCTGGAAGGTAGGGGACCACGGAGTAGAATAAAGCCATCCAATGTCTTCAGATGTCTTTAAACTGCAAATGCAAATGTGTTGCCAAGATCAGACCTGGGGAAAGAAGTGCAGCAGCAGAGCAACCTGCTACAATAAGCTAGTGCATAAATATTCCAGCAGAAAGGTTCAGAGCCATCTGCAAAGACTACTAAAACTTAGCAGGGAAGGCAGAAATCAAAAAGAGAGTTAATAATCAGTGTCTCAGGAGCATACGGGCCTCTTTCCGCATTATGCTACATGAATGTCTTTTGTATTGCAGTATCAGCCTTTAGGTGGAAAAAAAGAGGGAGGCACAGCAATTTTAATAAAGCACTCAGATATACACTGGAGCTATTAACTTGCTGGAAGTCCTGGTTGTTTTGAAGGAACAATCTGGTTGCCATTAAAAAACAAAAATAAAAAAATCTGCCCCCGAAAATTTTGCATGCTTGCATTTGTGTTAATAGTTTCCTTTGTGAGAAGTAGGAGGAAAGTGACAGGAAGGACAGAGAAGACTTGGGCATGAGAAAGTGGGTTGTGGAAGAGATTCATTATGTCATGCAAAACCTATCACCTCCACGTCCAGATTCCTCTCTGTCCAACTCAATACCACCCTAATAAATCTCCACCTCTTGGCTGATGTCTGCATCCAGGACATGTTATCAGTCACTGCTGACAAGGACTATTAGTCATTATTGCCAGGATAGGAACTCAGTCTGAACAGATTGAATGGCAGAGAAACCAGTTTCTTTGTGCGAGGAAATGTTTGCTGCCAGGGGTGTGGTCTAGGAGTTGGTACAGCTCCTGCTGCCCAGCACAGTCCATGCAGAATTCCCATTTCTAGGACAACACTCACTGTTTTAATGAGTAACATGTCCCTTTCTGCATTGCTTCCCTTGGTGTGTACCAGCCCTCCTCCCAGGCTCTCCAGAAGCTCTGAGATGATCTTGCAATCATGGATAATAAAAGTGTTGCCGCTTAATTTGCACTCTTGTTTCAGAAGGAGGTGATAACATTCCCGATGATCTGCCTTTAAAGGGAGCTCATTTCTTGATCTTTCTCAGTGAGAAGGGAGAGCGATTGGCTTGTGCATTTGGAAACTGCAGTGTTAATGAAAAGGTTTCCAGAAACCATCCGTGAGTTTTTATTACAACTTGAAGTTTGTTCCCACTTGTTCCCATAGTTGGAGGGGAGCAGGGGTCACAGGCTGAGGGTTTGCAATTGTTTAACTTCTGTCTATAGACCTGTGACCACATACAGAGCAAAAGTTACTAAAGGCAGTAGTGCTGTCTCCCTGCTTTTCCTCTGACAGATTCCCCCAGTCACCCAAGTTTTCTGTATGGCTGTTGCCTCTCATTTTGTATCTGACATTTTTGCTACTGTGAGTTTTTTCAGCAGAATTCCTCCAGACGTGCTGTCATGGATTGTTCCAAGCCACAATCCAACAGGACAGAAGGTGCCTGAGTTAGCTTCAGCAGCGAAATTATACAGCAGAAGGCATTATTAAAAGTGGATCTTTTGTCCAATAAATCCTCCTTTATGACTCAGAAATTGGAAGGAATTCAGAGAAGGGCAACAGAAACAGTTCTGGGGCTGAGGATTGAGTTAGAGGGGATATGTTAAGAGAGGAAAAGGTGTTGGCATTTGTTAAGGGAGAAAATTGACCATGTAATGTGCTGTACTGGCTAAGAAGGGGGATGTTTTCAGGAAGCCAGCAATGAACATAAAACGCTGCAGATTACATAGCAAGTTCCACCCTGGTGATGGAAGTGCACTGGTTCAGTGACTTTAGCTGGAAAATGGAGCTTCCCAGGTGTGTAGTGAATGTAAATACAGGTAGGTGATGGAAATCACTGTCCTTGCACTGCTAGGGATGTGTCCCTCTGACCTGGCCCTTAACCAAGGGTGGGAAGACAGTGGTGGCTTAGTAGTACCCTCTCTTTTGGTACCCCTGTAAAAGAGACATTTTTGCTGTGACAGAAGAAAAAGCCCTCTCATTTGCAAAGAACAAGTAATTTGGAAGCTGGAGAAAGCTTTTATTATCCACCAAGTGTGTGTTAATTAATTGACTGTCTCACAAATTAACTATTAGTAGAAGGTGCTTAAGTGAAATGCCCTGAAGCTTCTTAAGCATCTTCTCTGGAAAAAGATGTTGGGATTTGCTGTAAAGTCCAGTCACAGATCTGATGAGAGCCTGCAGCAATCCTGCAAGAAGGATGCTGGCAGCATTTCCATCCTAGCTCTGTTCTCTGATCTCTTGGCAGCTTTTCATTTCAGCAATGACAGTATTCTTTTAACCCAGCTTTTTTACCTGTTGGCTTTTCCTGGAAGCACTGTCTCTGCTTTGTGCTGCATGTATTCTAGTCTGCTGGATTTTGGATTAATTGTAGATGTCTAAGACAGGTGCATCTGATCTTAAAATCTACTAGATAAAGGAGCCTGTAGACGAGCCATGTTTATGTTTTCCCAGTTCATTAAAGGAACAGCATGTGCTGCATTCCTGACTTTTGACACTTGGACTTCATTGTGGGAGGGAGGGGAATGTGGTTGTTTTCCTTTTGCAGTGTTTGTGGCTGGAGGTTGAGAGCATCTCTTTGTGCCTGCTCTGTGTGCAGGCTCTGTGCCCTCCCTTTATTAGGGTTTTTAACTCTCCCCCTCAGTTGCTGTCTGTTACTTGCCTCCTGTGCCACTTTTCTTGGGAAAGCATCATGGTGCTTGAGGCAGCAGTGACTGCTCTGTGAACACCCCCTGCTCCCTTTTGGGGGACAGGGCTTCTCTGTTTAGGGCACAAGGGAGCCTGAAAAAAGCAGCAGGGATATGCACAAGGACTTGTCCCAGCCTGTCAGCAGCCCATCAGCACAGATGCAGCAGCGTGTTTCAGGCTGATGCCTCAGCACCTCCTTCCTTCATCTCCCTGGGAAGGCAGAACGGACAAGCCCAGCTCTATTTTCACCAGGGAGAAGTGAGAATTACTCACTGCAGCTCTGGGTGAGGCAGTCTGAATCTCTGTGGCGTGATGGGAGTGGGCTGTGCAGAACATGGGGGAGAAGGGGATGCTGGATTGCTTTGCTCCAGCACCAGTGCCCTGCCATGGAGCAGGAATCCTCACCCTGAGCCTCAGAGCATGTTTCCAGCAGCAGGAGCACTCGGCGCTTTGGTTTTGGTCTGTCCTGGGGTGGGCACCTCTCCCTCTGCTCCTGGCAGCGCTGTTCCATTCCCAGTTTTAGCAGCCAAAGGTACCAGAAACACTTCTGCATACAGAACTTTGCTAGGGCATAACAGCTTGCATGATTTAATTATTTTAATTGGTATTAACTGGGAAAATAATTCCCCCTTTCAGCAGGAATAAGCAGGATACAGCCTGTCAGAATTTTTTCAAATGAGCTCTGCTGAAGGCAGAGGTGCAGAGATATGTAGTCAGCCTGCTTTAATGAGATTTGGCTGTAATTTTGTGATGAAATTATTCTAGGTTAAACTCAATCACACACAAAAAAAGTGTTTCATTGTATTAAGGCATATTTGAGACCCACAAATCTCAGTTCCATTATTGGTGAGATAAAAACTATCAGAAATTATGTCATTTTGAAAGATTTTAATTTTTCGAATAGATGTTGGAGAACAAATACTGCTCATAATGCTGGGCAAAGATTTACCAGGATGTGATAATTCATGGATTTCTTTCCCAAATAGTTATTAAACTAAGAAAAAGCAGTGCAGATTTGCAAACTATTGAGATTATTATAGAAGTCTTAGACATAGAAAGTGACCTTCAGCTGAGAGACCGTGAGTTGTTTCAATTTAAATTAGATGGAAGGCTAAACATTCAACTGTAACTAAGATTTATTATTTTATAAAAGTGAAGAAAACTGGTTATAAAGGCAAACTCGGCTGTAAAACTCTGGGCTTGAATACAAAAGTGGCCTGGATTTTTTTTAATTTGTGAGAGAGGTAAAAAGCTGTATAATTAATATACCAGACCTAGGAAAAGTCTGCTAGGGAAGATATTTAGTCTAAGAGATTTTTTTAAAAAACCAACAACCCATAATAGTAGCAATGATAATAATAATATAAAACAACCCAGAAAAGCCCACAAAGATAAAAAATGAAATATTTGCAGGCAGGAAGTCTATAAAAATGCAAAATGTGATTCAGTGAGGCAAGGTACTGCTCTTTGGTCAGAAAGCATAGGGGAGAAATGAGAATTACCAATATGGAGAGGAGTGAGATGACCATCAAAAAAAAAAGTGAGAAAAAAAAGAACAAAGAAAGGAAAACAATTAGTGGAATGCTGTTTAGCCACTAGTATATAAAGAGAAGGAATGGTGCTCTTCATCACTTAATCTGTTGCCGGAGAGGATGGAGACACTGAGTGTTTAGGAAGCAGAATGAAGCAATTGCATCTAAGTAGGAAATGGTGCCCCAGACTGCTGAAGGATGTGACATCCTAAATCATGAGTCTGTTGACACACAGACATCTGCTCATTTTATGAAGGCTATGTGGAAAAATCCTTCATACTGGGGAATATGGGAAATTTTGTTTAAAAATGAGCAAAATAAACATTGTGGACATGCAGAGGTTCATTCTTTTGGCTTCAGTGTAATCTAGAAAGGGAAGAATAATTTCAAACGATGGAGATAATGAGATACAATGTAACCTGAGTTTAATAAAGGTAGATTGTGCAGATTATTCTGTTACTGGTCTCCTAGACAGGGGGAATGCAGTAAATCTGATTTGTCTGGATTTGAGTGATCATTTGCTGTCATGCCACACGTGTTACTGGTGCAGTTGGGAAGGGCAGGATTAGCAGAAGAGAGGACTGCAAAGGGAGGGAGGGAGGATCCCTGCAGTGGAGCTGACAACAGATTGTGCTGCAGGGTGAGCCTGTCCTGGCTGCAAAGCTGCTGGAGTTTGACCGAGGGAAGCACGTGGAAGGCCAGGTCTGGGAGATGCTGTCACTGCTGTGGGCAGCTGGGGCATTGTGTAGGAAACACTGGAGTAGTTCTGGGGGGCTGGAGTTGGTGAAGCATCAGTGACACAAGGAGTTGTTGTGTTATATAAATATTAAAGAATTTGGCCTAGTAATTAGAATTTGCAGCTTAAATTTGCTGTAAAACTGTGAACCCCAGTAAGGGAATGCAACCCAGAAAATGCCAAATAACCACACAAGTTGTAAAAGGCACGGATCAGCCATAGAGAGTTGAACACATACTGAAATGCTAAAAGAATCACCACAGACACTGTCTTATTTGTGTGTAAATTAGTTTTAATTTAAAAGGTTGAGCTGAGCAAGTTCAGAGAGCCTTTTCACATGATCTGCTTTCAACAGATTCGTTTAGTCCCTAGCAAAATGCAAGATGAAAATGCATTATAATTACTGTATAAATTACCACGAGGGGGTAAATACCAGCAGTGTTTATGCTGAAGGCCAAAGCTGGCACAAGAACAAATGGTCACTGCCTGGCAGTGAATCCAATCCAATAACTCATTTAAAAGTGAAACTTGATGAACTTGTGAAAGAAATGATGAGATATTGCCAGGAACAGGGCAGTGGTGAACTTGGAGGGTACTTTCTCTCTGGTAATTTACCTCTGTCTTAGAACAGTCATTTTTTATTGCCAAAAGTCCAGTTATGGTGAGATTGGTTTTTAAATGGAAGTAATTTATTAATGACATTGAGAGAAGCAAATTATAAACGACCAAAACCCTGTAAGTATTCCCTTGGAAAATTGCAGAAGTGTTTATAAATGTGCCTCTGTAGGATGCTGCCTGTGAATTAGAACAGGCAAAAGCAAGGAAATTATAAACCATGGATCATGGTGCTACCAAACGCCACTGCAGTGGAAGCCTCTGTGAATGGCTGAAGTTGTTTTCCTGTGGTTAAACACATTTCTGATTAAGGGGCTTTTTCCAGCCATGCCCTGGCTGTCTTCTGGACACACCTGGGTGCCCAGTGAGTGCCCTTTGTGCCCGTGGCACACCTTTGCCAAGAGCAGTCCTTCATTTTCCCCAAAGCTAAAAGTAGTTAATTGCCTGCTCATCTCTTTGCATCTTCTGTGGCTCCCTCACTCTTTGCTGAGAAATGCAGATGTTTATGATGTTTTTGTCTCACTTGTGGCTTGGTGATTAATATTCTGCAAGTTGCTGAGCTTATGGGTACCGATTTCCTGCTCTACTTACTGTACTTAAGTCAGCTTGGTTTGTTTTTCTTCCTCTTGCTAATATATCCACCTGGTGAGTTAATTGTGTAGGAAAAGAGCCAGGGAAGACAGAAAATGCAGTAAACATGATGTCGAGCTCAGCTGGGAGTATTCTGCAGTTCATTGCTGTGTTGGGAGTGTGTAAGATGGCAGAATTTGCTGTGATTTGATCCCTTGGTAAGGTCCTGAATTGTGAGCAGGAGTGATGGGCTCTGTCCTGGCTTGCTTTATGGGTGGGCAAACAATGTGTGGATTCTGGACTTCCTCCCCAGAAGCTTGTGTAAGGGCTCACTGTCATTCTTGAAGGTGAACAGATATTAATTTTAAAGATATGCCACTCTCGTCTTCGATATCTGTTGCTGTTCTGTGAATTGATGAGAATTCACACTGCATTTCTTATTTTACCTGACATGGAAAAAGATTTTACAAGGCTAGATTAAAACCAAAATCTTGAGGAGAAGCATATGAGAGTGTTCCCCTGCTTGCTGGGTTGCTCATTACCAGGATAAGGTAGATCCTTGTTTACTGAGGGCATCCAGACTTGCATCTCCAAGCAGATCCTGTGACACAGCAGAGTTTGGGACTTGGTATTTAGTTTGCATGCTTCCACTTTATGTAAATAAATATCCAGTGGATCATGAGTTGGAACAAGTCCCCAGGACCACCAGGCAGAAAGAAGGGTGTATTGGGATGGGGTTGTTCGGGTGTCTCCTGGGGAAAGTGGTCCAGTTCATGGAAAGCATCAGTGGTCCATGGAGTAAGGGAGACAATGTCTTCCCTTCCAGCACAGCCCTGCCTGCCCACTGGTCTGATGTCTTGTCCTTAGGAGTCTGTACTAATTCTTCCTTCAGTTTACTCTCTGAAATTGATTAATCTTAGTCTCCTTTTATTGATCAGTGCCCATTCAGTCCCAGATTGCCTCCTACCTTCTTCCTTTTCCCACACTTCCTTTTGTCTCTCTGGTTGGTGGTCCAACTTTCTCTCATTTGTATTCAAATTGGCCAACTCATCCATTTTGTCAGGATCCAGCAGAGAAGATAGATGAAAAGAAATCTCTCTGCTGTCAATTCAAAGCAGTCCTGGCACAGCCTGTAACCATCCAGAGTTGAAATTGCCAGGAATTTGTTCACTGGAATGCATTCAGTTTGGACAGAATCAGTAGGAAATAACAGCTCTTGAACTATAGCACATCTCCCCTGTACTCATGTGTGAACTGCTCATTTTCACAGATCATCAGCTTAGCTAAAGCTTGGGTGAATATTCTTTACTCTGAAGAATGAGGAATGTTTCTGCAGGAAAACTTCACCAGAATTAACATATTTTTCTTATATTTTTCCCGTAAATGTCTGAGCTGTCATCACTGAAAGTTTCCAGGTGAATTAATCTTGAAATAGTTGAAATTATCAGTTTAATGGTTAAAACTTGGCAAAGTTAGAAGCGTGTGAAAACGGTGTTATCACGGGATTTGTCAGACAACCTTAATAATAGTTTCACCTACAACAGCAAAATTCAGTAATGCAATGTAATTCTGAGGCATCAGCACTGCACGGATGAGCACCATTAGATAAATGGGACCTAAGAGAGTGCAGAACACCAGGAGTACCCTGGTACTTAATGCCCTGGGTCTGCTCTGTATTCAGAAGGGTCTGAAGGGAATCACAGAGTGGAAAGCAGCTCCCAGGATGTGTGTGCAGCAAAACCCATGCTGTGTGCGGGTAGTCCCAGCACTGTCACACCTCAGCCTCATTGCCTGGCCCACTCTTCCACCTCCCAGCTCGGATTTGAGCAAAATTTGTGGCAGTGCCAAACTGATGGATCACCATCCCATTTTCTAAAATGTCCTCCCTGACAGCATAGGCTGTGCCAGCAAATCTAACTGAGCACATCCAGGATAGCAACTTCAGGCCATTTATCAAGTCCATCTAAGGCTTGCAAGATAGAATTTCTCACTTTCTCACAGTGAGGGTGCCAGGAATAAAAGAAATCCATCCCCAGCAGGTATCCTCCTGCATACCTGTGTCCTCTTCTCAAGTGTATTGAACCAATCAGTCCTGGAGCCCATATGTCAGTTTAGCCTATCCTTGCTCAATAGATGGAAGAGAAAGTGTGGGACAAAACAAGTTTATCCCTCCTAGTCATGTGCAACCTTCCTTGCTCAGTTTCTTGACAGTTTATTAAGTTGCCTTTGTTCTGCCTTGATATCGGAAATAATGACTTAATATGAGTTTTTGTGTTCCAATAGGATCTGTGTGAAAATGTGATAGTGGAAGAAGGGCAATGGCTGGAGCAAAAAGAAGGGACTGTGAGTTTTCAGCGCTTGAGGAGCAGTCTAAGGCTTTAGGGAGAATGTTTCAGGCTCTTCTGCAAATCCATCTTCAGCTTATGAGCTGGAGTAAGAAAGAGCTATGGACTCCTTATCACGAGATACTATGAAAAAGATTTGAGCTTTAAGGCATTCTCTAACTGCTAGAGATCAGGATGAGACCTAATATAGGGTATTTCCCCATTTCTAATTACTGTCAAGAGACCTTGGTCCTGGCCTGCTCCCATATTTTCCAAAGCATTCTGCTAGAAGGAGATTCCATGAGTCATCCTGGTCATGGTGATAAGCTGAACTGAGGCTGCACAAACGTGTTGGAAGTGCTTTGCTGTGACAGTAGCTCATGACTTGCTTCTTGCCACAGGGACCCAGTGTTGCAGTGGGGTAACATCAGTAGGAAAAGCAGAGCTGTTTCCACTCACTTTGCTCATTAAATGGGCTGAGGTGTGCAGGGCATTTTGGGGAGCTCAGCCTGGGCTCTCCTTCCTTCTTGGTCTCCACTTTGGGAACATCGCTGCCAAGACAACCAGACAGCTTCTGCATATGTCTGATGGTTTGGGCAGGCAGTTGTCATGGTTATGAGTGCTGCATAGGAACCAAAATAGATGTATAGAAAGATGGTGATGGAAGCTGGCACACATCCTGTCTTTTCTGTACATGAGCTGACAGGATGTGGCATGGAGGAACCACCTGTGCCCTGGCTCCCTCCAGCTCCCTCAGAGTCAGGACCAGCCATGCATTTGGCCTTCCCTGCTGCAGGTGGCAAAAGGAGCCGAGCTGTCTGAAAAAGGCAAAGTGAAGTTTTTCTGGGGGAAAAAAATAGACAAGTGAAGATGTTAATTTGTGAGAAGAAGCTCATTTCTTGAGTTTTAGATTGCAGGGTATGAAAAATCTCAGTGTCTGAGAGTGTCAAGTTTTCTCTCTCCTTATTTCTTTTTTCCCTCTTGAAGGGAAATATCAACCCAAGGGAAATATCAACCCATAACACTGTCTTTCATCCTCTAAAACTGATTGTCAAATGCTAACTTTTTTTAGCAATTTCTTTTTTACTGCTTCTCGTCATCACAAAACTCTTCATTGGGTCTTGCAGTACAAATGCATCAAAACTGAATGGCATGGCAAGTTCCACTGAAGAACAGTGAGCTACTCCTCTATGGATGTCTGCTTCTGATGGCCAGCTGAGCACAGAGGGGAAGCAGAATTCTTCCTTGCAAACTCTGCAGCCAGGTCCTCACAGGATCCCGAGCAACAGAATTTTGATTGAATTCAGGCTGCCAGCATCAGGGCCTGCATTAATATACTTTGTTTAACTGCCTTTCCTCTTCCCTCTTTCTCCCACAGAACCTAAAGCTACCTGGACTCTGTTTGTAACACATGGGATGAAGGGTGAAAGCAGAGGGGTTATTCTAAATGCTTTTTAGCCCAGATCTCTGTTTTGAAAGCCTGTTATGGCAGGGTTTTAAATTGGTTTAGGGACAGAGCCTGAGTGTGATAAGATGTTAGTTAACACGGTGGGATAATCAAGTCACTTTGATTTCTCCCCAGGCAAACCTCTCTGCAGTCTATTAAAATGAAATATGATGCCACTGCTGTTTCCCTCAGCTGTAGTCAAGGAGATATTTGTTTTAATTCAGTACAAGATTGCCCCACAGGCTCCGATTTCTACTATCCATATTGATGTTTGTAATTTATTGCCCTTTTACAATACACACTAAAAGGATGTTGTATTTGCCAGACTGGCTTTTGAGAACTTTATCTCCGAATCATTCTGTGTAGGATACACTGAAATTGTTCCCTCTGTCGTTAATGTTCTGTGTCATACAATATTAACACAGGCTCCATTCGTTTTACAGGCAGCCTTGGGTTTAGTAAGGGACACAAATAGAATACAACATATTCACAGAATATAATTCTGTTATTCTGGGTATGATGAAAACAGATGCCCTGTTGTCCCAGCTTGCATAAATGTTCAACATGCTTCTGCTCAGCTGGCACTTCATCTGCAAATGGCCTGAGTGACCACACCATAGATGAAAGTGTGTGTTCCTGTCATGTTCCATCCAGCAGGGATGCATTTCAGTGTGTAATTTATGAGGAATGTTGGGACAAAAGCTGCTGCAAAAGTGCAAGAGCCTATTTCAAGCTCTCAGTTTAAGTAGGCCCATGGGAAGTGAAACAGTCTGAAGGTTACAGGCACCAGTGCCATGGAAGCTGTGCTCAGGGCAAGCCACAGGTCTGAGGAGTGGTGCAGGCAGCTGCTTCAACACTTTTATCTAATACATTTTCTAGTTGGCAAATCTGAGTTTCACAGAACCAGATTTTTTCAAAGGGAGAATGACAAATTGATGAGATGTTACAATATTTCAATTAGATGAAGTGAAACAAAGTTTTCATTTTGACATTGATATGTCATAACATTATGATTTGATTGAAAATGTCCTTTCTGCTATGACAGATTCCACTTTCATTTCTCCCCTTCCTGATTTCTTTTTGACTGCTTAATACATCAATATCTCACCCTGCTTTGAACTGAGAACATTCCAGACATTTCCAGAAGAAGAAACTTTTCCTAGCAAGGCAGTTGGTTCAGTCCCATTGTTTTGTGTCTTGATAGTTTAACATCCACCATGTCTTTGGATCCAAATAATTACTGCAACTAAATCTTGTGCAACATTTTATATTTCTTAAGGCTGAAGAGAAAGGTGAAAGAAAGGTAGAAGCAAAATTTTTGGATGGAAAAGAGCTGCTAAACTAATTTAGATCATACTCTTTTGAGATGTGGCTGAGGATTTATAGTTGGATCTCATTGTACCTCTGTTTGAGATACTTTAGTGAAGCATTTGAAGCATAAAACTCCTTCATCTTTTCTATCCATCACCTCTTCCTCTTGCTGGACTCAAAGGCTTGGCTTATTAGAAAAATACAATAAAAGACTAACCGCAGTAAACAGGAAATTTTAATTACTTCATTTACATATAGAGAATTAGTCTAAAATCAGTTTTAGGCTGTCAGTAAAGAAAACTAGCTCAATGGGTTTTTTCTGGGTTTTCATGTCAAGGAAATGTTAAGTTTAAACAATGCAGTTTGGAATACTCTTTGGGATTACTTTCCTCTTCTTCCCTTAGCTACTCATCCTTGGCTATTTCAAGACCTCCCCCCCCCCCCCCCCATGAAAACTGGGGAATAAAGGGAACTTCCTATATTTTCATTGTACTTGTGGCAAAAAGATAGCCAGTTGTATCTGCAGATCCAGTTGTCAGGTGGTATTAGAAAGGGACAGTGTTGTGCACTGAGACTCTAAAGTCAAGACTGAGATAGAAACACTGAAAAACAAAAACACGTTGACTGTTCTGGAGGAACAATGTCATCTTCCCTAGTTATGACCACTGCTGGGGCCTGGAGAGGCAAATAGACACATCCTGAAGTCTGGCCTCAAGAAACTGCAGCTGTTAATCTTTCATCACCCTGTGAGCAGTGCTTGGTATAAATTACCAAGTGGAGCATCACTGAAGTGGCACACAATTTCTAGATGTTATTTATGATTTGAAATTGCCTCTCTTTACTGCAGAAGCTGTTGCAATAGACTTTTCTCTCTTCAACATGGGGCTCCCTCTCCCTCCAAGGTTAAACCAAGTGGCAGAGTGCTGTCCCAGCAGCAGGACGCTTGCCACATGGTGGGCTGGCCATGCCTTTGGCACACAGCAAGTGTTGGCAAGGGTCTCCACCACCCCACCAGTCCCTCCTGCTTAGCGTGGAGGGCAGCCAGCTCCCCTCCCTGCCTTGGGGCAGGATAAACTGTAGATTGGGTCCTGTGTCTCTTTGTACATGTGTGTAATTCCATACATGTTAATGTCACTGCCCAAATAACAGCAGATTTCCTGTAATTTTCATAGAGGTCTCAGGAGACATTTTACTGCTCCTGAAGTCCCCAGAATTACTGCCAGAGATTGATCCTTTGGGATGGGATGTGTGCTTGCTCCCTGCATTGCCATCTTAGCAGCCCCTCTGGGTGCTCTATTCCTTCTCATCCACTGCTAACCAAGAATCCCAGTTCTCCATTAAAACTACTTTCCTATTTAAAATACAAGATTAAATAGAAGTCATAAAGAGCCTAGAACTCCCACTCGGTGAAAATGAGAGTTATATAAAACATTCAAGTGAATGGACAAAATGGAAGACAAAAAAGGTTTGATGACCTCAGATGGGTAAAAGAAGTTAGTTTGCCTCATCAGTGATTCAGTTCTCGTCCTGAGGCTTGATCCAGTCTTTGGATTTAGAGTCTCCTTGTTAAAGGAGACATTCAGAGCACAAGGAGTGTATCAGACTGCTATGGACTTTTGGATGAAGAAGTGTGAAGAGCTTGTTTTACTTAATATGTGGGAAAATCTTACCCCAAATGATCTTAGTAGGGACCCACTACCTGTCCTGGTTGTGTCTCTGCTGTGTGCTGTACCTGACTCCACCTGCCCTTCACCCCATCTCTGTCCCCCAGCACAGTGAGTGGGGCCTCCTGTGGAGCTACTGTGGCTTTTGCACTCGGGTCAGATGGGAAGGGCCCTCCTGCTTCTCCCTTCAGTGTGAGCTCCACTTGCACTTCTGAGAGATGGAAATGCACATTTCATGGGGTCATCCTTCAACATACCCCAAAACTGGAGCAGCTGGCTTGCACACATCCATCTGTACTCAGCTCATGCTCCTGGATTTGAAATGTAAGGGGAAGTGAACAGACAGAAGTGAAATGTGAGTTCTTGGAGAATGTAAAGGCTGTTTAAAGAGTTGCTGTTCCATTATAGTGATAGTGATCAAGTGTTAACTGGGATAGATGCTTTGATTCTGCAGAGGTGCTGCTGTACAGAATTTGTACAGTTCTCCTTGTAGTATGTGAATGTGGACTCCCCATACACTGAACCCTGAGATTTCTGCAGCATTTTGGCCCAGATGTGTAGCACCTGTTTTTGCAGGTCTCTCTTGAAGCCACCCCTAAAATTCTGGCATTTTGATATACACAATGTTGTTTTAGATTCATCACACATTGCAGGAACATCTTCCAGTCGTAATACACTCTGGCTAGTTTTAAATTGTCCAAGCTTAAAGGCATAAAGAAAACAAAAACTTTTTAAATACAAAGATATTTATTTAATTGTATGTCAAGAAAAATAATTTTTCATCCTGCATTTTCCCCTCATACATAATAAAGGTCAGCAAAACAGAACAGTATCTCTTTTCATGGCTGATTCATCACTGACATGAACATTGTTCCTCTTCCTGCCCAGGGAGGAGATAGCTCAGCCTTTGATCTTCAGAGTGACTGGGGATGGAAAAGCCCTCAGAAGTCCATAATCTCTCTTATTTTTAGCCCTGTGTGCATTGTCAGAAGGATCCTGCAGGTTTTTCTGTGCCAGGCTGCCTGTTAAGCTTGGTTGAAGGTCGTGATTTCTGTCCCACTTCTCCTAGAGGCCTTTCTGCTCTGTGGTGGATCTACGCCTATCTGCATACAGGTGTTGGTGTTCCTTGCCAGGGTGAAACTTGGCGTGAGTGAAGTCTTCAAGAATGATAGCCACAAATCTAAAAAAGCCAGCTGGTTCCCCTTGCCATCTGACCTGTGGTGGATGGAGGCTGTGGATTATCCACCACAGTGGTTTAACTGGGAAGAAATGAGTAAGGAGTGTGTCTCAGAGTGGGGAATGCAGACATAACATGCTTTGATCTCACCTCTAAGGAGGCAGCAGTGTCCCAGAAACAAATGGTGGGTTAGGGTACACATCATGTTCTTCATGTCTGCTTTTCAAGATTACAAATAACTATGTCATTGACTTTTATTAAATACAGAATATCCGCTCGGAGTCTTACAAAATGTTTCTGTAAAAGATGAAACTTAAAGGACATAATAGAAGATGCCAAAAGCCACAATAACAGTGTTAATTTTATGACTACAGAGGATAGAAATGAGACATCACGTTCAAACTTTGCATAAAGAAACAATATTTTTATATAAATGCAAACCAAAGCTCAGAACATTCTGACTGAGTATTATTTAGTGGCTCTTGTTCTTTCCCAAACAGGATGTTCCAAACACAGACAGATCCTTTATCTAGAAAAATACATCCGCCTCTTCTGTTCATAAAATACACAATTCCTCAGTCACCATTCACATGCGTTCTATATTACATTGATTTCCTTGTCTGTGTTGATGAAAATGGTTCCATTCAGGCTGTATTTGAGAGGAGAAACAAGGACAGGCATATGCAAGTGAACAGAACTGAGTTCATAAAGCAAGCCATAATCCACACTAACGCCCAGAATTTTGTAGAAGTGCAGCTCAATTATGTGTATGTGGACTAACACAATACCAAGAGTTTTCTTAATTAAACCAATGACAGCCTCCTGTTGTTACCATATTTATTAATCCCTAATAAAATATAGCTGAATGTATCCAGACACTGCAAACATTTTTATGAATTGTGAATTAATTAACTCTCAACCTCCCCTATATTGCTGAAGGGAAATGATTACTTCATCTATTCTGTATCACATATGCTTTGAGTCCTGGTCTTCTGAGTGTCAGTGGGTAGGTAACCATTCCTTATTTGCTGGTGACAGGTTTGTAATAGAACATGAAAGGGTAAGTAAAGCTGGGAAAAGCCTCTTAATAGGTACTGCCAGCAGCTGTTTGCTAAGTGGAAAAAAAATAAGGAAAAGTAACCAAAAATATAATCTCAGTTAACAGTCTGTGTTGAGAAGGAGCTGTGTGATACATTAGGACAATCCTTTGGGACTGATTTCCAGTTATTCTCATGGTCAGGACTGTTTTTATCTCCTATTTTTCTCTCCCCATCTTCCAGGCAGTAGGTCAGATTAGGTCTTTGCCCAGAGCATCTCCATGTGTGGGGTCCCCTCCCTGTGTGGGGTTGTCCTGCTTGTCATGGAGCTGATTTCCAGACTTCAGATAGCAATGTGATAAGGGGTGGCAGGAAAATCATTCTGGTCCGTGGAGCTCTTGGTGTCACATAAACATGAGAGTTTGGGGAAGCTGATGAGATTGGGGTGGCCAGTCTCTGCTGCAGAACACAAACCTGGGAGAGCATGGAGGCCCAGACCCACACCACAGACATCCCATCAGAATCCTGCACAATGCACAGATATTTTTATTTTCATGAAGCACTTCTCAATGGTAGAAGTTCCTTTTAAGCTTTAGAATTTTTTTAGGTTATGCTATGCTTTGCTTACTTGTAATTCTTTAGATTCACCAAGGAACTGTTTGAGAACATTAATTGTGAACGTACTGTGGAGGTCCCCAGGTCAGACACAAATCCTCCTTTCTCAGGCAGGCAGGGCTGGCTGTAGCTGTGGTGAGGATGGGGACAGGAGGGTGGGTGCTCAGTCACAGTGATTGCCCTTCAGGCCTTCCCAGGTATAACCTCCCTCCTTGGCAAGTTAATCCATCCTGGCTGCTTCCAACCTGGAGAGCACATCTGGGGACCTGCCCTTGGCCTGTCCTCAACTGCTGGTGGAAAGGCTGCAGAGGAATGGAGAATCTTCCTTGCACAGCCCCTGTGCGACTCAGGGAAGGCCAGAGGGGGAGAGTTGAAGGCACTGTGAATAAACACAGTGCCCTGCTAGTATGTGTAGGTGTTTTCCAGGGAGGATTTTGGAAGATTTCTCATGGGAGACATCCAGCCACCTGTGTAGGCTGTGATTCTGAAACCCTTCCTATTAGCCCTCAGATGGGAGAGATCACAGCCAGTTCATTTGATGTTAGAATCAAATGAAACTGCATTTAATAAAGCAGATTCAGGGAGTGTTGCAGGCCCCCTTCTGCTGCTGCTGCCACCTCTGGGTTTGTTGTCAAGGTTGTTTAACAACCTTGACAAATGTTCTTAATAAGTGACAGGCTGCCTTGGCAGGGTTTCCATGCACATCAAACGTGCTGCTCGAGGTTAATCCAGCCGTCCCACTCCTGCTCGGGAGAACCTCCCAGACACAGCCTCATGGTTTGCAGGATCAGGGCTGCCTTGCAGGGGGGATATCCACATGGAGCCATGTCACAGTCCCATGGACACAAATGGCAGGGTCTGATGGAGTGGTAACGTTTCTTCCCTTTTTTGTTGTTTTTTTGTCCTTGCAGCTGCAACATGTCAGGGCAGACGTGCCAGCGTCATTTTCCATCCTTGATCAGTGTGTGACATTTTTTATGATGGCCCTTTATAGGCCACATTATCTTCCCTTCTATTACTTAAAAGTCTATTACCTTTTTATGCATCAGTTCAATCTCCTTTTCTGCAATGAACTGCTTTGTGGTAGGACATGGAGGTTCAAAAATGCTACGGCTGTGGATTTGGCTTCCCCCGGAGGTGAATTGATTCAGTGACTTTTTATTTAATCCAATCTTTAAATTTTGGGGCTACAGAGGTAATTTTCATCAAGGCAAGTTACACCTTTAATGCCTTGGTGGGAGCACTTGCACACTCTCTGAAGCAGCTTGTGCTGCTCTGAGAGAGGAGGTTTTATTGGAAACCCCCTTGGTTATATCTGATGTGACAACTCAGTAATGTATAGTAAAAGAACTTGCATGCAAAACAATAATCTGTATCTGGACTTGTCTATATCCAATAGAGATATTAACTGGGAATCCCTGTTGGCAAATAAAAATGGGGAAATACAGTCTGAAGAAGTCCTTGATGGTTTTGACAGTTTGTGCCCTTTTAGACATGAAAAGGATTTTCTGATCTGTCAGGATCAATACTGAGCTGAGCTCTGCACGGCTGGTTGCACCATCTTTCATTAGCACAGCTCCCAGTGGAAGTGATTTGAAATGATCATGTCACTAGATTTTTGAAATTGTTTTTCCCTTTCTCCCATGCCCTTGATTTAGTAATCAATATCCTCTTGATCTCAACAGAACCCAAATATTAATTGCAGATAATGATAAAAACTATCAAAAGCTCAAAGAGCATGCTTTTCCTTCTGTTCTGCCCAGACAGCCAGTGCCTGGCACCAGGCACTGCTGGCCCAGCTGAAGCCTCAGGTTGGAGGAAGGTGAGGAGCAGGATCCCTGCTCTCCTCTCTGACTGCAGGGCCCTCCCTTTGCAGCACTGCCATCTTAGGTTTATTGGTACAATTCACCTACTCCTTAAGTCTGCAAGATTTCTTTTGAACAGAGCCATTGTAATATGTGTTTGCCTGTGCAAATACATGTTTTAGTGCTTTTAAAAAGGGAAAATTTTAGTGGCTGAAGTTGTTTTGATCAATTAATTGGATTTACAGCCCTTGTGGCTAATAGGTAGCTCACTGTGTGAGCACCATGTAGCCCCTGTATGTGTTTCCCTGACTTCCACAGAGCCTGTCCACTTGCATGCCAGTGATAGTTCATGTTGCAGTCTCAAAATGAGGATTTAGCAGCTGTAGCAGAGAAGCTGTGAGGATTCCTGTTACTGAGAATTAAATTACTTTCCAGAATAAGCTGTGGTGAAATGATCCCCAGCACCCTGTGAGGCAGTGGCATGCATAATTAAAAACCAAACTACTCGTGGCAAGTAAATGAACAGAGCTTGTCTTGTCAGCTTCCTCTTTTGTCTTTTTATTTTTTGTTACTGTATATCAATCTTTGCTTTGGAGTTCACAAAACTCAGTCATTTGTGGTGCCTCTCTCATCATTAGTATGGCAAACACAGCCAGAATCAGCTCTCTTGTGTTAGTAAAAAACCAAAGCACAACAACTACCAGACTGGGTCAACTCCCAGTATTCCCATCTCATCCCGTAGCTTGTCCATTCAGAGTAGACAAAAAAATACTCTCCAGCAGATAGGATTGAAGTAATCTGCCAGCCCTTCCCTTTTGTGTGTTGTTGAATTTTGCTCTCTGTGGCATTCCCTGTCCCAGTTTCCTCAGCTGTTTGCACTGGATGCCTGGTTGCTTACTGCCAGGCTATTTTCTGGAGTCAACAATCTGATTCCACTGAGGTTGTTGGGGTAGTGACAGCTCTCCGGGAGGCAGAACAGAGGAAGGAGCAAGACAGGTGTGGTTTCTTTCAATCCTTGTGCAGTCCTCCAAAATTATCCTGGCAGGCCTTGTATGCTCTTAAATCCCTGATCTATAACCCAGGGCAGGCAGTGCTTGATCCCGTGCTCTAAAGCCATCCCCCCCTGGGCTTCACCGTGACTGTGACCTGAAGAAACACACAGCTAACTGTGACAGTGTGACAGAGCCACAGGAGCACCTTTCACAGCCCAGGAGAGGGGGCAGGGGCTCTGCAGGCTCAGCATCCTGACTTTGCTACAGCAATTGGGACATGGGTCCATCTACAGACCTGGATGGACTGGGCTCAGGAGCATCCTGCCTGTTGCATGGGCTCAAAACTCACCCAGACTCCTCTCACACAGCTCTCAAGAGCAAGGTCTCTCTCTGCTGTCTCCAGTCATTCTGCTTGCCACCTGTGCCTTCAGCCCTGGAAAAATGTGAAACTTGAGCCAAGGAGAGAAAAAAATGCAAATAGAGGAATCTTAGGTGATGAGTGGGGAAGAATCCAAATTTCTCATCAGTCTAGCATGTCCCCTAAAATTGCTCAGAATCTCACAGAAATTTTTCTTATCCTGAAAATCAATAGAAGCTAATTAAGTAGAGGTGAGAAAGGGTCCTTGCTGATAAGCCAAATAAGCTTTTGGCTCCTTCCATTACCTGCCAGGCTCATTAACAAAATCTGAACTTGTTCCAACGACCTGCTTGCTGCTTCCCCTCGGGGCTTGCCCTTCCTCCCAGCTCTCATAGCCCACCTCTGTCAAACAGAGCACTTTGAGCAAATCACTTAGCTAGGCAGCTTTCAAACCTTCTCTCAAAGGAGAGCTGAATTGGGAAGATTTAACTGAAGATGGGTTAGAAAAAAACAAGAGAAAGCAAGGATACAAAGGGTCTGTTCCAAAGGGAAATAGCAGCAGCTAAAGAGCAGAGGGAAAAAAAGCACTGTATAAAGAATTAGCTGCATGAAAGTCTATCCAATTTTTATAGACTTACCCTGATTTTTCCACATTCTGGTTAGCATTATTAACTGCCTAAACCTGTATTTCTGAACAGAAGGGAGTTATATATCTGAAAAGCATGTAAGTGTGGAAAACCCTGCCCTTAGGCTCTCTTGGACCCACTGCATCTATGCAGTGACAGCTGTCAGGGTGATGATGCTTCTTCCAGGACTGTGGTCTTGCATTAGTAAAGCATGGGAGATGCTGCAGCATTTCATTTCAGACCTGCCTTCTGAGCCAGAGCAGCTGTCTGACCTACAGGCCAGAGTGAAGGAATGAGAATGCCATGACCTGTGGGATCAGTGAACCTTGTGAGAATTCTCCACAAGGAGCTCCCACCCCTGAATGAAGGGGGGCTAGATTAACTTAACATAAGGTGGGTAGGCACATAATCAAAGAAGTTGCTCTGCACAGAAGTGTGTTGCAGTTAAATGGGGGACAGACTCTGAGGAGTCTTGAGCAGTTTGTGTTGAGTTTGATTTAAGCCAACATTTTCATTAATGGTGTATGCGATAGGAGACCATACTCCTAGAAAAAACATATGTGGTTTGTGCCAAATTGGGATTCACTTTGAAGGATATAGCCTGAATTAAAGTATCATCTTGATATATTGGAGAAGTACTCAAAATCAATAGAGCAGAATTCAGTAAAGAGGAGTTTCTTAGGAGTTACACTCTAGAAAGAAGACTTAAGTGCACAGATAAAGCATGAAAAATATGGAAGGCAGCAACACTGCAGGAAAGAAACAGGAACTTACAGTAAATTGAACATGAGTCAAGATTGCTTGAATCTTTTTATAATCTTTTTATAAAAAATCTTTTTATAAAAAAAGTGCTTTTCAGTCTGGCTCTGAATGGATGTCATTGTTATTCTGCTTCTCATGTGAAAGACTGGAGCCAGTCCTGGGTACTGTACTTGGGAAAATGAAAGGAAAGCTTGAAAAAAAAGAAAAGAAGGCTAGGAGGAAAACAATATTGTTTAGAGGCAAAAAATATTAAATACTGGGAAGGATGGAGTGCATTTACTTTGATTTTTTTTGTAGAAGAGAGAAGGTTACGTGTGGCACAGAGGCATCAAGACCATGTCAGGCAAGTATCTGTAAGTGTTGGGTTTGGTATTGATGCTGCTACCTCAGAGCAGATCAAGAGATTTGGGGTCTCTAGAGATACTCCTGGCCCTGAAGTCAGTGATTTATATGACAGCAGTATTTCCACATTAAAATGATGCATGACTGCTTGAGTGTCTTCTAAGCAAAGACATTTGGAATGGTATTCCATCCTCATCTTGTGCATCTGCAGTCAGTGAATTAATTTCTATATATACATAGCAGGCTGTAGGCGCAGGCACGTCACTGACCTGGGGTGGCAGGCTGTAGGCACTCTGTGTATTTTAATTCTGTTCAATTCCTCTTCTTCCACTTTTTGAGACCTGTTTGATTACCAATGGCATTACAAGTCATTGAGCACTGTTAATAACCCCAGTTAATCACAGCAGCACATTTCCCCTTGAAAGAGTTCAAATGGTGAGAGTGAGCACAGCCAAGTTTAATGTCTCCACTGCAGAGATGATGTGCTCCCAGCTCTTACTGCAGGGCCATCAGGACCAGGCAAAAAAGAGAGCTGCAAATATTTAGTGCTTCTCTGAGCTGGCTCTCCCAGAGTCTCATTGGTTTCTCAGATAAGCCTGAAGATTTTTCTATGGTTTGGGCCAGGATAATAATTACAGTCCAGTTTTGCACACAGAAATTTGTTTGCTGTATGTTTTTTGTTGCATTAGAACTCAACCCTCATCCCACGTCCTGTTATTTTTAATGAGCCCTGTGTATAGAACAGCATAGCCACTTGTAAGTCTTCATGTAAGTCTTAATAGCACTAATAGTTAAGAGTACTTGTAGATCTTTATGCATCCTGTACTTTGCATCTACATTACAACACAGATTTCCAATAGTATTTGGATGGGGAAAGATGCTTACAAAAGCTTTGTAGGATTTACAGACATGCTTAAATGACTTAGGTGCCTAATTCCCTTTTGATGCTCAGCTGGAGCTAAGGTGCCAGAGCTGTTTGATCTCCTGAGCAAGTGAGTGAACTGCATGTTTGAAACTGCTAAATATCTACTTTGGGAGATGGGCATCCAAGCATGTACTATGCTCTGGTACAGCCTGGCTGTGACAGTAATTAAAGTACAAAAGACAGATGATTTTAGATTTAAAAATGCAGGGCCAAGTTTCCACTTGTGACTGTCCACTGTGATACAACACATACAGATCTGAAACCATTGAACCTCAGGGTTATTACTGATCACAAAATTAAAAGAGCCACTCAAAGTCAATTAATTTTAATGCAAAAGGCCTCTGACCCTCAAACCTGAAAGCATATCTGGCACAGAAAAGGGCATTCATTGGTTTGAGGCCAACCTTAGAAAGGTTTAAGCTGCTCTGCAAAGTAGCTGCGAATCAAAAGAAACAAAAATGTTACGTCAAAAATGAAATTATTAATATTCATGCAGGTGCTAAGGAATGACATTTTGATTTCCTAACACCAGTATTAGCATTTTGCTTTTTGTCAGCAAACATGAATTGATTTTTCGCTCAGTTTTGCCCTTTGAGGTAAATCCGTGGTAATAAAGTTGTACTTTCATAGCTTACTGAGTGTGCGTGCATGCGTTGGAAAGGTGGCTGCCTGGATGTAAAATGAGAGTCTGTAGAAAAAGTAATGTAGCAAGAAACCCTTTAGTAATAACTATTTCTTTTAGCCACTGGTTTGTGTTTTCATGGTAGCTGGATAGCCTGGAGTCAGGAACATGCAGGATAAAGAAAAGTTCATCTTCCCAAATCCAGATGAAACTCAGACAGGGTAGAGATACCCTGAAAGTAGCTGGAAGGAGCAGCAGGATACTCAGACAGGCAGGGCCAGGCTCCATCCCTCAGCAGAAACCAGCTGCAAGGGCTGTGCCTGAGCAGGGCTGTCACAGCACAGAGGTCCCTGGAGTAATTACTTCAGAGCCACAGTTGGGAGAGGTTTTTTGCCCTGCTGTTGAGGTTATTTTTCTCAGTTTAAAGAGCCACACAATGAAAATATTGTTGCTGGCAGAAGATCCTGGAGGAATGAAAATCTTGCAGTGCAGCTGGGCGTTCACTGCCTGCTGAGCAGTCATGGGACCTTTGCGCTCTGATGAGAAGCTGTGTGCAACACCTTTTGTTTTCAGAAACTCTCAATTTAAATTAATCAAGCACCAGAGCACATTTGGGCTGGCAGGACACTCAGGAAATCAGCTGGGAGCCAGGCTGATATCTCCAGCTCTCATCTTGTTTCACTCTTACTACCATTGCTTGGTGACTCTCGATTTGAAAAATATTGGCTTAGGAGAAATGGACTTGTCACCTGTCCAAACATCCACTCTTCAATCCTCTGAATGCCTAAAGGATTTTCACTAGGTGGAAGGGAAGGGTTCATCAATATAAAAGCGGCATTTAAAATACAGAGCAAAGTTTCATCAAGGGATCTTAAAGGTCAGAGGAGATCAGAAAAGTTTTAGCAATCTGTGGGTGGTGTATTTGTCTTCTTTGAAGACACAGAAGATTGCAATTAATATTATATCTGCATTGACAGAACAGCAGGGAAATCCTGCTGTCAGGCACAACCAGTCCTCTCCCTGGTAGAGATAAAAGCCTTCCAAGAAAAACCTCTGCTGTCTTCATCCAACACCAGAGGCTGCAACTTTGCATAGGCATCATCAGACCAAGGTGAACGTTCCAAATCCCATGTGGTCCCTGATGCCCTTCCAATTCACATCAATATTTTTTCCATAAAATAAAATATTCAGGCCCTGGGAATCATCGCCCTAAATACTACCTCATGTGCAGGAGGGATGGCTGACATTGTAAATTCCTGGAGAGTCTGCTCCTGGTTTCTGTGCCTCCAAGTGACGAGGAGCCAAGCATACTGCAATGAAATCTCACAGGCAGAACAAGCTGCAGCACAGCACCACTTTGGTCCTCTCAATGAGTATATGGATTTGGACAAAATCAAACCTAGAAAGCACAAACCATGTTACCCACTGATACCAAATTGCTGTCTGTGCAGAAAGTCTCTTTTAAAAATATGCCTTTCTCCTTGAGCTGTCAGGGCCCCTGTTTTGTCACAGACCCAGCCTGCTGTGACATGAGGCTCTCTCTACCAGCCAAGCTCCTTCCTCTGTTGTGTATTCCAGGCCCTCCCCAGATTTTTTGGTTTTCCACTATATGGCTATATCTGTTTTAATAGAGAGGACAGATGTCAAACAAGAATGTGAATGCCTTTGCTGGACCCCAAACTCTGTTAGGGGTTTTTTCTCTCTTCCTTTCTCTCAACAGTGGTAATGTTGTTGTTGCTGAGGCCAAGGTGTAGTTTCAGTGTGGCTGTCTTGGGAAGACTGCTGTTTGGATAAGGTAGGGATTGACGAGCAGAAGTTACTGAAATTCCCTGGCGACCTGCTCTTAAATAGGAGAGATAAACAGAAGGGAGGAGATACCTCTGCTGCCTAGAGTGTTTCAAGCACATTTCGTGTGTCTGTTGTTGCATTTTTAGGCTAAAGACATCATAAAGCCAGTAGCTGAGGGAGTGATTATATGACAGCAGTTTCCTACTAAGAGAAAAAAATGCTTTTGCTGCTCCCTGTGTGCAATTGCTGGGGGGCCGTGTATGCAATTCCACATGGCCAAACCAGAGGGATTATCTTCTAGCAGAAGGGAGGCTTGAGGTTTGTTTGTGTTTCAGTTTCTGATTGTCTTCTCTTTGTGAGCACGAGACTGCCCACAGTGCTCTCCCAGCTCCGGGCTTGCCATCAGGGCACGCTGCAAAGGAGAGCAGCCAGGGCACAGCATGTGAGCTCTGCTCCCCTCCTCTTTCCTTTTCTCCTCATAGCAGGGATGGCTTCTTGCACTGGGGCAGTGCTGTGCAAACCCCTTGCAGTCCTGGTGACACACTCAGGGGATGAATTTCTGCCTATGGCTGCTCCCAGCAATCAGTCACTGCATGCTGTCTCTACTCCTTCCTTGGAAACAGCTTTTTCATGGAAATTAACCTGTTTGGCCAAGGTTGCTTGCTGTTGTTGTTTGGATTATTTTCAAGAGTGAGTTGACAGCAACAGCAATAAACTGTCATGTGTTTGGACATGAGCCACATCTCTGCACCACTTCCCAGCTGCTGCCAGGGTTTGCATACAGGAGGTTTGGAAAAGTTGAGGGGTGGACCCAGAGGTTCTTGGATGCAGAAGTGAGGCAGCAGGACCAGACACTCCTTTTCTGCACTAAAATTTCTCCCAGGCAGAAGGAGAGAGGTTTGTCCAATGCTGAGGTTTCTTCCAGGGTAGCAGAAATCAGAAATCCCACGCAAGCAGCAGCTGCACATGTGTAGGCAGCACAATATATACAAATCAGCTTAGAATATTTAAAACACAGCGTGTGTTGAACTCACCGAGCCTTTTTCTGCAGCACCTGTACAGTACTGATGCACTGGGACATGCTGAGTGTCTGTGCCTGCTGTGTGTGTTCCTGTTTCCCGTGGGGGAGTGACAGGAGTGGATGAGCCTTAGCACAGTGTGACAAGCACTCCCACACCCTGCAGGGCAGCGGGATGGCATCGCTGCAGGGCCATCCTGCTCGCCTGCAGGGGGATCAGGGCTGTGGAGGATCCCCAGGAGGATCCCTGCTGGCTCTCAAGGTGCCTTGAGCAAAGCCTGAATATCTATTTCTGCAGAGGCTCCTTACCAAATTTCCACTATTATCACAAATAATTTCATGGTAAGGTGCGGTGATAAGGTCTGTTGATATACCATGAATACACAAGTGAGAGCAAGGGAGGGATGGGAGACCTCTGTGCCATCCCATGGTGGGCACAAGATGCCCTGTTAGCCCAGACAGGTGCAGTTCACAGCTCCTAGTTCTAGTGTTGTGATGTGGCATTAGGCTGCCAGCCAAGGGGCCTTTATCTGCCATTGCTCTGTGCCATGATTCCGGACTGCAGCAGAGAGAGGGCAGTCCATGTGCTGAAATCAGTTGCATGGGACTTGAATTTCAAGTGTGCAGTACCTCAAGATGGCTTGCTGACTGCTGGGCTCAGCCTCTCTGTGCTGGTTGAGATGCTGACAGAGGCCTTGGTGCTGTTGTGTTCTTGCTCTGTTATGCCAGCAATGTTTCCCATGGGAGAACAATATGTCTCTTTCTCATTATGTTTGAAAAGCCCTTTTCCTATCTCACCTTCTGAATGTTGGAAGTGGCCAAATAGGAGTTGCTTCTTTCAGTCAGTCGAAGAGGAAATGGAGGGGGATCATATCTAAATGTTTATAGGGCATTGTGCCTGTGACTTGTGCCTGGAGGACCCATCAGAGTAGCTGGATTTCTAGATTACCTCAGTTATAGAAAACTGTGTCTCAGAAACAAAAGCTTACTGTGGTGAAATAAAACATTGGAGAATAAAGGAGGAATGGGAAGAGGAAGAAAAATATTTTAAGTTATGAATTAAAGGAAAGGGAAGAAGTAGGTATGATGTGGCATTGTCCATATTGTGAGACTAAAAGAGACAAGTTGTTTGGGGATTTTAGAGTAAACTGGCATCCTGAAAAGCATGGGAGAGAGCACATCCCTTTCTCATTCCAGACTGCCCTAAGAAACACTCTGCAGGGTCATTCCTGAAAGGGCTGTTGTCAGATATGATGAAGATGAAATCCCTGTGCTTCCCTGCTGTCCCCAGCATATTTCTCCCAAAAGTGCAGTCAGTGCAGTTGTTCTGCATGGCCTGTGAATGCCAACACATCTCCCCAGTGCTCTGTCCCTGAGTGCACACCTTCAGCTTTCAAATGGCTTCTGGAGCTGAGGGATTGCCTGATACACTTCAGGAATCCCCAGCTTCTCCCTGGTCATCAGATTTGCATCAATTCTTTGCTTTCAGCAATTTCTGAGTATCTGGCCACAAATTTTCCTAATCCTGCGGTATTCTAGTCACTATCTGCACAGATTTGACCTTTGTCCGAGCAGTGCAAAGTGGTGGCAAGCAGTTTAGTACTGGGGGAATTTGCTTCATGAATAATTCATGCTGGGATGGCCCTGCATGATGATCCTATTCCATTCAAAATGAACAGTGAGAAATTGCACAGTTAGAACTCTTAACTGGAAGAGGCCCCTGAAGCACCGTGGCCACCCCACCTGTCGTCACTTTTTCTTCACATGAAGTCAGTGCATGTCACAGCACCCCATCTCAGAGCCTTTTGAGGATCCACAGGTTAGAGGGATTGTGCTGGTGGAGCTGTGAGCTGCATCTGGCTCTGTTTTGGCTTTTGATCACTAGGAGAAGCATGTGTCAGAGTGCAGCAGCAGGCATGGCAGTGTGCTTCATTGTGTTGCCTGCAGGGACAGCAGCCCCCTGCTTGGAGCACACGGTGTTCAGGAGTTTGCCACAGTGATAAAGCGAAAGCAGATCAGGCTTTGACAAGTTACACTGGAGGCTGAACATTGTCAGCTGGAGAGTACATGCTAGCACATATACTGATGCATAAAAAGCTATTTATCTCTGCAAAGGGAGAAGCTGCTGCTGCTGCTGATAGGGAATTCATTTCCAGAGACCTTTTGGGGCTTTTTGATGTGAATTCATTTCCAGAGACCTTTTGGGGCTTTTTGATGTGCGTGTGCTCGGCATCACTGCTGAGTGACTTTCACTTTCCCAAACGTTGTGCTTCTCCTGCTAGAGAGAGAGAAAAGATGGGGCACAGCAATGTAGTGCCTCTGTGCCAGGGATCTTGGGCTGGGAAGGTGATGTGGAGTGCAGCTTTTGGGTAGTGGATCCTGCTCTGTCTGGCACACCAGTATCTCCTCATTCTGTCTGAATGCAGTAGAGGAAAGCTCTCACAGTGAAGGCTAGGATTCAGAAAATTCAGATCCTGACTCTGACACAGCCTTTTCAAGGATCTTATGCAACTGACCTCATTTCTCTTAGTCCATTACCTCCTCACCACAGTGGGACTTTCTTGTTGGATCCTTGTGTGAGGGGGATAAATGGAAATACTCAGTTGCTCTGCTGGTAGGCACCCTTTGTTTACCTACAGGGACAGACCTCCACCCTTGCTTGTAACACTATGGATTTGATCCTTCTTCTGTGACCTGCTTGTGTAAATGTGAGTATGGCATGACACAGACAACTGTGAGGGTCAGAATTGGTTTGGGCAGTTTCTGATCTCCCTAAAATATCAGGTTTTCTTTTGCCAGTTCCTCCCAAACACCTTGAAATATCAACAGTGGTGAATTCTCCATGGGCTGAGACTGACAGGCACTGAGCTGGGCAGCAGAGTGCAATCCTGGAGCTGCTCTTCCAAGCTGAGCCCCACCAGGAATCCTCCATCCTGTAATGTTTCGCTGAAGCCTCTCCTGGCTCAGGCCCTTCTTGTCTCTCCTTGGAGATCTACATCAGCTCCCACACCCAGCTCTGCGCACGGAGTGCCTGCCACACTTCTGCAGTCCCACAGGAGGCCGGGTGCTTTGCCTAAGCACCAGGACACCCTTGCTGGACCCAGCAGGCACAAGCTCCCCACTGCCAAGAGCAAGCAGGAGCTTTCACTGCATTTTCCCTGTTTTAACACCTTTCCCTTGATGCTGTTGCTGGCCACTGCCAATCTGTCAGTGGCCAGCAGTGCAGCAGTTCTTTGATCAGTTTTAATAAGAGTGTTTGAAGGAGGCTGCTGGCTGCAGAGGTGTGGAGGGCTGTCACACAGCGTGCCTGTCGTGAGCGTGTCTGGTGTCGGGATGAAACCCATGGCTCTGGCTGTGAGGCTGCAGCACAGGGGAGGGTTTCAGCTGCCCATTAAAAGCAGCTGATGGATCAATGTTGCCAGCAGACATTGTCCCCTGCATCATGACCAGTAATTAGTACATGGGGCTGTGCTGTCCTTTAACAATAATCTCTTCTTTCATCGCCCTCTTCAAAGGTGGCTTTGCATACAAGACCAAGAGTGAAACCATTGCTCATTACTTGATTGCATAATTACATTCTGCTACAGTGTAATTTGGTAATGGATGTAATTAAATGGATCAAGGTCAGCAGTAGGGCTCAGGACATAAGTGGGGGTGAAAAAAGGCCAAGAACTTCTTTAGTGCAGAGTACCACCTTGTTGGCAACTTCAGCAGCTCAGGGCAGTGTTTTTGTGGCCCTGCTGCTTGTCCCTCTGCCCTCAAAGATGTATGTGATACTTTTCAGATGGCTTTTCCCATGGTTGTGAGGTAGCCAGCAGTGAGGTTGTGGCTGGCTGGAGGGCTGCAGGCACTTGGATCATTTGAAGAGCCCCCTTGCCTTCCTGGCAGAGGTTTTCCACAGGAGTCCCTCGAGACCCCTGAATGTGTCCATAGCGACTTTGGGCTGGATTTGACTGGAAAACAGAAAGTGAAACTATTGAAGCAGGTGTATTTCAAAACAGCTTTGTAGTATTTTTTGGATCACACAGTTTGTGAGGGAAAGAAATAGGGAGGTCATAGATGGAGCTTTGTTGAGAGCTGTTGTTTTATAGTAAGGAGAGAAAAAAATTCAGGGAGACTCTTCCACACTGCACCCTCTGTATCCTGCTGCATTGGAGCATGGATTGTGCTGCACTATGGCATCTGCTTCCTGGCCATGGACATTACTTGGTGCCCAGACTTTCCTCCCCATTCACAAAAATCATGGAAAGAATGAGCCAAAGGCATTAATGTGTGCCAAAACTTGTAATAATGAATTTATGTTCCTTAAAAAAGTAAGCAAGTCATGCAACAAAGTTTATGGGAGTTGAGCCCTTCAGAACAACCTAGTCTATCTACTGCCTTCCAGAGCCTGATATGAATAAATAATTTAATGGCTATTAATGTGAATGCTGCTGATTTTGAGTCTCTGTTCTTACAATATTAAACCCTACAGCCAGTTCTGCCCTTAAGGAACATTCTTTCTGCAAAGGCTTTGTATCCATGCAAATGTTATCTGCACCCTCTGAAGAGGCTGCAGCTAAAGAATTGCTTTTGAAAATGTGTAGCGCCAGGATTATCACGCCTTGGTTTTTTATCAAATGTATGCTAACGAAAAAAACAAAAGAAAAAAGCCAAGACTTTTCAATATTGAAGTTAAATTTAGAATGCAGACTTTTTAAAGCATCTTTGTCAGTTGAAAGTTTATTTTTTTAATGACCAGCTTAAAAAGCAAGATCTCGTAACTCTCATTATTTTTCTTTTGTGCCTTAGTTGCCTCATATTTTTTATTGCCCTCTTCTAAGTAAAATGATCCCCATGGTGCTCTTCCTTTCTGTGTGTTTCTCCAAGTGCAGTTGCATGTATTTCTGAATTAGCAGTTTGCTAACATGCCTTGCTCAGGTCAGTTGAGATGCAGTAGTGTGGGACTAGTAAATAAAACCCAGTGGTTTGATAAGCATTCTACCACTTGCCTGATTGAATTTTTGCTTCACAGGTTTTCACCTTCCAGATCCTTTCTTGTTGTGCTCTATGGTGATGGTTGTTCATGGCTACCCTGTTTGTGACAGGACAGGCTGGGACACCTGGGCTGTTGTTGACCACAAGTGCCATAGATTGTGTGGGCAGAAGTGACTGTTCAGGTCCATTAGTATGAACAGATTGTCATTGTTTTGCCAGATCATTCTGCTTGCATGAAGTCCCTGCCTTTGGCTGAGTTAAATCAGACACTTAGCACAAGTTATCTTTGTGGGTTTCTGCCAGCACCAGAAGTTATTTTTCCACAGGACTTCTCATCTCTGCCTTCATCTCTGTTGTTATGGAAGTGATCATATCAATTTTAATACAAACATTCATGAATCAGTACTAATTCCTAGAACAGAATATTTAGTCCAGCTTTAGTGATTCTTAGAGGATCCAATTGTGCTCATGTTACTGTACTAATGATTCAAGACTTAGTACTGATGAAAACAGATGTAAACTAAGAAATATTGCAAATGGTAAGAAAGGACTGTTATGCCTATGAGCAAATGGTTTCTATTTTGTAGGGCTTTTTTGGTTCAGTGGGGCCTTTTTCCCTCCCCCAGTTCTGTAATAGCACAGAAGAAAACAGGAATAACATGTTTCATCTCTAGTGAAATAGTCAGAACAACTCTGAGATTTCCTTCCCCTTCAGCATATTTGCTGAAACATATAAATAAGATTTCTTTAAAATTTATTATGCTAAGGAAAATATTCACACCTTGGAAGAGTCCAGCTGTGACGTGTAATAAACTCCAGGCTTTCTGCAAGCCAGGTACTGATTTCAGATAAGCAGGCTTAGCAACTGCTTTGTTGGGGCTGTGGCCAGTGTAGCTGTTTGTGGATGTTTGGAAGGCTTTGTGTTACTGCATCCAGTGTAGCTGAGGCATTTGAGATCATAAAGGAGCAATCTGAAATGCAAACTCTACATGGCAGGAGAGGACCTTGTGTGCAGCCCCCACCCAGGTTACAGCAGGCTGCTCACATCTCTGTTTTCCAGGGGGCATACAGGGCCCTCAGCCCCTTTTAGGAACACTGACATTTCACATCATCACATGCCTACTTTGTTATACCCCACTGCAGTAAGCCAACTATCCCAGCTATCTCTGGGATTAGTGCTTTAGTTAGACCAGGATTGCACTTTGGAAAAATCCCTCCAGTCACCTTCACATGCAGCTCTTTGGTTTGCACTGCAGAGTGGTTCAGGCTGTGCAAACTAACTTCCCTTTTAGGTGAAACTAAACTGAAGGGTTCTTTTTGGGAGTGTCCCTAAAATACTAGATAGTCAGACCATGGGACCAGGTGGCAGCTAGACCAGACTGAACCCATCCTAAAATGTCTACAGCACCAGCATCCAGCCCTTGGCACCAACAGTTTCACTCTCTGCATTTGGTCCTGCAGTGCAAACACAGTCTATGTAAAACATAATCAAATGCCTTCAGATCTAAGTGTAAAACCTGAATCTCACTGAACCTCTATGCTGCAATAAGTAGCTACAAAGAAAAAGCAGTAATTTTTAACTCTGGATTGCTCTGTTGATTTTGAGTCATATAATTTAAAGACATTTGCATAGTCTTCTGTATACTAGTCCCACAATAAAATGGTCTCCTGCTTTACTGTGCATTGTGCCAAATAGAGTTAGTGTGTTATATTACTCTCTCTAGAGTGACTATATTGTCTTAGTTTGGAAGTTGAAGTCATTAGTTGGCTTCTGAACAGGATCAGATGCCAAAGCTAATCTGTGTTCTCTAGCAAAGTGTGCAACAGAGTGAAAAATTTCACTATAGCCACTGCTGCAAAATCCCTTATGATATACTTCCATCTGTCTGATTCCTGGGAAGCAGAGCATCAGCCACGATGGGTCAGCTGGCTGCATGCACTGGAACAGTCAGATTGAGCTGTGCCATAGTGTGGGTCCATTCAAAATGTTTGTGCATTGTCCACGGGTTATTTCACATCAAAAGGAAACTAACAGAAAAATAACAAGTCAGGTTGTCAGCACATGCATAGCATGGAAATCCATTCAAGGTACTAATAAGCCCAGTATTGTCTGTGAAGTTGTTTTGGGTTGTGGGATTTGTCAGCTCATTCAAGCTGGGCAGAGATACTGTGGTCAATACGTGGATGGAAATTCTGTCACAGCAGAGTTGGTTGATTTTCTTAATTCTCAGAAAACCAGTGAATAAATATCTAAAAGCTACAGAAGTGTGCCTGCACACCCTCCACAGTCTTCCTTTATAGCACCTACCTACATACCTTCACAGGGGGTTGGGATGATGAGCAGAGGGGTGTGATGTGTCACCTGAGTGTCACCCTGGCAGATATTAAGCGAGCACCATGGACCTTTTTTCCTGGCTTTGTCAGCAGAAATATTGCTGGGGCCCAGGCTTTGAGGCACAGATGTCAGAGGGTTCCCTTTGGCTCTCCCAGTGGGCAGCAGAGATCCTCCCAAGAATATTCTGTGAACCTTTCCTTCTCACTGTGTAGGCACTGCAGTGGGTACAGGGGGTGGGAAAAGCCGCATGAATTGTCACACTTGGTAACATTTCATCTCGGTTGTGAGAACCTGCTGGTCCAACACCAGCTCACTCCAACCTCAGTTGATGCTTTAGACCACTGGACTTTCTGTTAATTGCTCAGTTGTAGCCAATCTGTCAGTAAGCTGTCAAAATATTAATAATCTAGCACCTCTCATTTTCAAAATGGATGTTTCAACAGCAAAGAAATTGAATTTCCAGCCCTGGTCATGACAGCTCTGAAACTGGTTTAATGCAGGAGAGATCTTTCCAGCATTAAGAAAGATAGAGTGTGTTTCTAGTGAGTCTCACAGTTTGAATTTAGGAGTCAAAGCAGAGAGGCTATCTCAGCACATCAGCATCCCAGGGCTGTAATAGGCCTGGTGAGCTCCTTGGCAAGTCCTCTTATCTTCTGCCCACATGACGATGAATTACACAGAAAGAATGAGATACACAGAAAATTGGGTTGAGGCCATTTTCTTCCCTCAGACCTGCACTCTGCAGACTGTACCATGGGGTGAGAGCAGGGCAGTTTTGTCTGTGTGTTAAAAACCATAAAACATTTCTAAGACTATTCTTTACAAGGCTGGGGCTCATTCTCAGTCCTTTTCTTGCTGACATTGTTATAATTGCATTATTTCATTTATGTCAGAAAGAGAAGGTGTTTGCCTAAGAAACTGAACTGGAACTTGGTTGAAATTTGTTTCTCTACTCACTGACACCTCCTGTTTGCAGACCACGTAGCCAGCTGTCTGGTCTTTCAGTGCTCAGGACTTCAGCACAAAAATGTAGGAATGATGAGGTCTGCCCTGTCCTCCTGTCATTGTGAGGGCATTTATACTCTGTTATGAACCCTTGAGGATGGTTTTCATATCAATAATAACATGATAAACCCAATATTGACTGCTTATTTTCCACTAAAATGTTTCCTTTGACTATCAGAAGAAAATAATCTCATGTTTATAAATGCATAACCAATACTTTAGTTTATCCATTGTAATTATTATCAACAATAATAAAAATAGGAGGATCACAAACATAACCAAAGGCAATAAATCAATTTATTCTGCCCTGTGCTCAGACTCAGATGGATGCCAAGAAACAGAGCTCATAGGTTCAGAGCATCCCATCTGGCTGTGTTTCTAGGGTTCTTACATTATTATTTTTCTTTATAGTTATTTCAGGCTGTAGCAGATGAGGCAGTACGATGCTAATTTAGGAAATCTGTTCTTCTTGTATGCAACTAACATATCTTCATCTAGTGCCATCTTGTCTCATGATCATTGTGTCTGAAAGCAAAAATGTATTTCTGGATGGTGTTTTGGAGTAAGCAGAGTTGATAACATTGTTAGCAATTTCAGACACTTTGTCAGGAAAACAGAATGTAGAGAAGACAATAGATGAGTTGGGATTCCCCGGTTAGAAATTATCCTGGGGTGTCACCAGATCCCCAGGCTGCCAGGAATGCAATTCCAGGGACAGTGGTGTTAGGAAACACCCCTTTTGTGGGAAGCAGTTGCTTTCCTGGAAGAGCAGTGCTGCTCTGGATGGGCCAGGTGCCACACGAGTGAGCTGTGCTGGGATCGCTGCTCCAGTTCATAGCAGTCCAAACTTTCAGAGGCTTTAAAATTCCAGCTTGAAATAAGATCCAAAATTAAAAAACAAATCAATCAAGTAAATTCCAAATATACCTTATATTTTATAAAGAAGGGATGAAAATTTACTCTGTCCAACCATGAATTTGAATTTGTGGTCCATCATTAAGAAAAAGTGAAGCAAAGGGCAGAATATGTGCCTTGCTCGGTTGCCACAGGGGTGAGCAGCTCGATGTGCTGCCTTCTGCAGGTCACACTGCCCAGGGAGCAGAGTGCAGTCATTGGTACCCAGAGCTGGCTGACAGAGCCTGTTCTCTCATCCAGCCCCCCTGGGCTCTGCAGGGAAACATGGAGTGAGCAGCCTGGCTGGAAGAGTCATCCCCAGTCATGTTCTTGTCAGCAGTCATTAAGCTGAAAGCTGTGTTCCTGTGAGGATTGTGTGAGCAGCTCACCAAAGGCCAGTGCAGTGAATCTGGGCACTTTATGAGGTATTTGGTGAAAGTGTGCCTGCACAATGGGCAGGCCAGGAGCTGAAAGCAAAAGAATACAATACTGAGCTGTGGTGGGATGGACAGGTATGGATTAGGATGCCCAAAACTCACTTGCTTTGTAGTCAAGCGGAGACCGTGGTTTGTGTGGGTCTGTGTGTGCTCACTGGTCGAGGTAACTGGTTTATCTGGGGTGAAACAGAGCTCAGTGTCTGGCAGAACCTACCACGGGGTTTGGTCAATACTCTGCTGTGTGCTCTGCTCTGTGGACAGATGTCCTTGCTGCTGCAGGACACCTTGGCCATGTCCATGCTGCAATCACACCTTTGTCTCCAGCATTCCTCAGTGATGGTGACGTGAATCATTTAATCAGTCCTTGAACATTTAAAGGTGCTTGAGGACAACCTTTGTCTGCATATAAAGACCAGCAGCCTAATTACAGAGGCTTGTCCAGCACTTGGGTTTTTTTGCCTGTCTCGGAATATTGGGTCAGCTCACAAGACTTAGCAGATCTGCGCTCCACTTCTTGTGTGGGTGTTTTAAAGGGAAGTCAGCTGAACAATTATTTACCTTGAGCACAGAGAGTTCCCACAAAAGTAAGGGCAGATAGCCCCCTAGTTAAATTTTCAGAGGCAGTAAGTTAGGTGACTTGCTAATGCTGCTTCCCAGCTCCAAGAGCTGAAGAACAGACCTGCATGGATGATGATTTATTTGAAAATGTGTTCCCTCCAGCCCACAGATGGTCCAGGCGGAGTCAGAACGCTTTCAGATACCATATTGCCTCACTGTACACTCCCATGTAGCAGCTTGTTATTTTAAAATGTATCTGCTCTCTCCTACTTCTAAAAGGCCACCAAGAAGACTTGTCACCAATCTCTTACAGAGCTAGAAGGGGGAGGAAGAGTGGAGTGTGAAGAGTAGAATATCACCTGCCATCTGGACAAAGATGTGATGAGATGTAAAGTTTGGATGCACATTTGCGGTTCTTGATCACATGCCAGGAGGGAGCTCAGCTACAATTATTTTAAAGCATTTCCAGACAGATGCAACCCTAGGTCAGGGGAGAAGCTACACAGAGGCAGGGGGGCGCTGAACTGCACTGGACTCTATGCAAGGCATCTCTGCCTGTGGCAGTGCTGCTGGGGTCTGCTCAGGGCTCATCCTGCAAATGGAACCTCAGTGGTTGCAGACCTGTCCTGGCAATCAGAGTATGCCAGGATCAAGTGCTGTCATATGAGGTTTGTGGTCACAAATTCCCCAATATTCAAAAATATAGTCTGTGAGCTTTCAGGGTTTAAATGGGAGTTGGGCATTTGCATTTCATCTGGAAGCCCAAATGTCTTCAAGAATCCGATGTCTTGCACATCCATATTGATTTCAATGCTGAATTTCTCTGCGCTGTTAGCATCAGATGAGTGTTGATGAAACCCTGCCTTAACTGAGGTCAGTGAGGGATATAGAATGGGCTTTACTGGGTAAAGAGCACCATAAAACAGATGCTCTCCTCTAGTGCCATCCTTTTCCCTGGGATGGAACAGTGCTTACACAGACAAGTGAACACAATCCAATCATTCCATGCTCTGCCTCTGCAGCAACAGTGAAGTGCCACTGCTGATAGCTGTGCTGATATTTATGATTCCTACTTTAATATGTTTCAAATGAGCTGATGACCTCTTAAGTATTAACACTAACATCAGTAAGTATCCTGAGCCAGATTCTCTGGGAGGGAAGCCTTTGCCATGCCATAGACTATGGTGCAGTTTAGTGCTTTTATCCCATCTGAAGGTCTGGCTCAGTAATTGTGCAGAATGTAAAAGAGAAACCCATAAGTGCTGTAAACAAAGGAAAACTGTTACTCTGGGAGTGTGTTAGTTAGATATTTCAACACTCATAATTAACATCCCTTTCCTAAACTGTGGCACAAACTACTTGCAGAATGGGTTTTTCTTTTATTGCTGCTAGTTTCAGTGACTAAATTTATTAAGCCATTAGGTTTGCTTGTGGATGTGTGTATTTGCTGTTCTCCTTTGGGTTATAATAAAAGGAGATCTTAACAAAAAAAAAAAGATATCTTTATTTATCTGGCAATTTTGGGAATGTTTGTAGGGAAATGGTGAGCAATACAAACAAAGCTGCCCAGTCTGGGGGGACACTGAGTGAGCAGCTGGGTTTGAATACAACAGCAGCCTGTGATAGTTTCCTGCTGGCTTTCCCTGAGCATTGCATATGGAAACCTGTCACCATTTCTGCCATGATCTGAGGACACCAGGGGCTTCTGGGGAGCAGATTGCTGGCTCTTGTGATCAGAACCCAGATGCACCATGCTGTTGCTTACTGGGGACCCTTTATTTGCCCCTCCTGGCTGAGGATGCTCAGTGGCAGGGATGCTCCCAGGCTGGTATGCCAGGGGCTGGCACTGTTTCCTTGAGCAGCACCAGAGCTATCCATTGCCCTGGCAGCACTGTGATTGCACCAGGGCTACAGCACTGTTGGGTTGGCATTTTTTGAAGAAGCTGAGATCTCTGAGGCTGTCAGTGCATTGCTGAATGACCTGCAGCTTCGTGCCCACAGGTGTGACAGCAGTGCTTCTGCACTGATGTCTGTGGAACTTCTCCAGCTTTACAGAAATGCAGAGGAGGGTCCAGTCAAACTTACTGTGTTCAAAGAGTTTGGGTTACATCTACCTGACCAGGACAGGTGAAAGCTGAGGTGGATTTGATAAAAATTGCTCTCTCAGAAACCACCACCAGTCTGTGCTGTGGTAAGGATAAGTGAGCCCAGACATTCCCAACATCTCCCAGAAGAACCAAACCAGCTCAAGTGATGCAGAGAATGGCTTGTGCCTGGAAGTCACATCTGTATTTCCATCTACAGATGGCAGGAGACACTACTGGGATAAATGAAATATGTTGGTTTTCTAACCCAGAAATAACTCCTGGGTCAGTCCATGGTACCTCAGACCCTCCCTGAGCAGGTCTGGCACACCGAATCTCCACCAATGGCAGATGCATCCATTTAGCTCCTCTTGGTTCCAGCTGTCATTGAATGTGATCTCCCTTTTTTCTGTGTGATACCTACTGTGTTGGGGTTGTTTTTTTAGACTGTGAAATTTCCAGTAAAACTGCAGTTAGCACAAACTAGACCTATGTTTGTTTTTTCAAAGCAAATCTAATTACTCTTCTTAATACAATTGCCTTTTCTTCAAAGGGACTGGATTGAGATGCAAAATACAAGTTGCAAGCAGATGCTAATAATTTTGCATGTAAATAACTAATGGGGTTTTTTTTCAAATATTTCATACAAGTTTTAATTTAATAACTTAGAAAACAACTGCTTTTCCAAGCCACTTTCAGTAATATCTGTAGACACTTAACAAAATACCTCAGGCTCTAAATCTCCAACTGGTAAAAAAATAAATGTATTTATTTACTTTGTATGCAAAAATAATTCAGTCAAAGACCTAATTCATATTCAATTAAATTGAGAAAATCTTTTTTTTCTACAAATCACAAGCATACTCTTTAATGAGAAGAACTGATGGGCTTTCTGAATGAGCTGAGTTGATGACAGTCCTGACAGGAGACCTCTGTGGACTTTGTGCAGAAAATGGAGTCACTGTTTATTTCTTTGTTTAAAGACTGAAAATGACTGGTGATTAAAATATAGAAGCTATCTGTCCTCTCACTGTCTTATACCTGGTCATGCTTTTTCAATCAAGGAGAGAGTTGGAAAAATAATTGAGTGGGACTGGTTGTAACCATGTTTCCAAAGGTCCCTGCAGCAAGTGAGGAAGTGAGGTGGTGCTCATGCCCAGGGCTTTACCCCATAGCATTACCTCTGGGTAATGCTTATGTCCTGTCAGAAGCACATGGGGGGCACAGCCTGAGGATCCCTTTGTTGCGTTTACCCACTCCTTATCTGAGATGAAGAGAAAGTATTGACTCCAGGTCTGCTCATCTAGCATTTATATTATAAACAAAACCAAACAAATTTAAAAACCCTAAATCATGCATGGCCCAGAGGTCTGGTGAATAGATCAGCGATTTTTTAAAAATACCTTTTGTTATCTCAGATTTCTGTCTACAGAAGTGGCTGCTACAAACTGCTTTGTTATTGTGCAGTCTGTTGTGCTCACCTGTACTTCTGTCTTTCTTTCCAGCTCATCTCAGCCTAAGACAACTGAAACAGTAGTTCCCACCTGATTCAGCATAATTGCACAATTAATTTTGACAGTGAAGCTTGTGGAGAGGTTCTGCCATTAATATCCCAATAGCCTTTTGTTATTGGTGCCCCAAAGCTGACAGCAAAAGGCGTGTGCTGAAACTAAATGATGCAGTGTAGCTGAAGGCTGGCCATGGGGCACCAAGAAGACACCAGTGAAGAAAAACATAAGGTTTGCATGTTAATGAGATCTAGATGACACTCTAAAAATCCTGAGACAGTTCTTGGGAGAGTGGCCCGAGTCCTGCTCCTCTGCCCTGTCTCCTCTCCAGTCATCTGGTTCTTTCTTCATCCTCCTGCTCTTTGTGTCAAGTCCATGGTAGTGCCCACAGAGATTCCTGCTGCTCAGACCTGTGAGGACCCTGGGATGTGTCAGTTTGGTGGCAGGATGAGCAGTGTCCCATGGGTGTCTGTCTCCACTTCGCCCAGTTGTTGCAGGTGACGTGATGTACATAAAAAGGGTAATAGTGGATAAACCCAGTATTATTTAACAAGAACTTGGCTTTCAGATCTGTGGGTTTTCTAGGCTGCTGAATGGACAGAGCTGGGGTGTTTCATAGTAGTGTTGCCATGGTTCAAATCCTGAAGTGCTGTTTCCACTGACTTATGGGTGATGAGGAATCAACCAGCCAGCTCACAAAACAAATGGGATGCTTTTGTTTGCTTGTGGGGGAGCATAAACATTTAAAGGAAATCAATAGATTTTTCTTTATTTTCTTAAAATCTTCATTACTTTGATGTCTTTACATGCATTTGCTTTAAAATAAGAGTTCTGTGAAGTAATTGGTACAAGTGGGTATACAATACAGCATCTGCTTTTATGAACTACTGCTGCATGTCATAAAATATTACACTGATTTAAAATAGATATTGAGCTGAAAACTTAACTTGCAATAACTTCTAATTAAAATATCTTTTTTCTTTTCTTTGTGAAACTACATTTTTGAAATGCATTAGCTTTGATATTTCTTCTTCATTGAAAATAGTCTTAGTTCCATGCTTTAAGTCAAGTTGGGGGCTATCTTTCACAACCCACCAAATTTTTAGTCCCCCTAAAGGGAATTTTCGTGATCAGCTTTTACTGATGGGGTAATGAAGGCATGGCAAAGGGGATTGAGTTGTCCAGTTTGGTGTGAGAGCTGCTGCCTGGCTGGGCCTGGTGCCAGGGAGTGCCCCCGAGCCAGCAGTTCAGAGGCAGCTCCTGCAAACCCAGCTCCCAGGTGAGCTGTGCCTTCCCAGGCAAGCCAAAGCCTGGAGATAAAGGGCAGATTAAGGAACACTTAAACACTGTTCTTTTGGGAAGCTACTTCAAACACCATTTTATAATGCTCTAAGTCATCTAGATCTCTCTTAACTTGTTTCACTCTCTTTTAAAAATATTTATTTCTCTGGCACAAAGGACTCCCTCAGATAAGGCAAAATGGCCCATTTTGCTGATGGTATTTTTACCTGTGTGGTGCTAATGATTGATGCAGAATTCACGTGTGCAGCACAGCTCTGTGCTTTCTGCTGTGCTTTATCTTCTGTAGCTTCGAACCTGCCCGTCTCTGTGGGTCTGTTGCACACTGGATTTATTGTCACACCAGCAACACTTTATATAACCCCCAGATCGCTTGGGAACACGTTCCTGAGGTTTGCTGAGTGTTCAGAATGTTTGCTCTTAAACAAGGTCTGCAGTGAACACGTGGCATTACTCCAGATGCTGTGCTCAATGTTGGTCATGGGTTTTGCATTGGCAAAGCTGGAGAAAATCCCAAAGACTTGGGAATGGCTGAGGTTTGGGAGGGAGCATCACTTGCCTGTAGAAGCATCTGCCTTCACTCACAGGCCTCAGAAATGCCTTGTCTGGGACCTGTAAGAAGGGATTTTTTTTGCTGAAACATTTTTGATTCAGAAAATGAATTTTCATTGTGGCTTGAACTTATTTTGCAAGAATGTTTTTTAGAAAATTAGTGAGAGAATTTGTTTGTCTAGGATAGTTTTCTGCTCAATCTCAAAGTCTGGGAAGAAAACCCAACCCACTAACAACCACATACAACTCACTGAAGGTTGGGGAGCCCACTGTTACAGAATCCCCTGGCCAGCCAGATCTTTTAAAAGAGGTTTAATGTTTCTCTGTTCTGAAAATCGTGAATACTGGGACATAACAATTACTAGTCCATAGCTGAGTGCAGTTTCATCCTGGAGACTTCATGCAAAGCCAGGGCAAGTGGCAATGGCGCAACCTCTCCCACAGCCATCACAGGCTTAGGGGATGTCCTGGACAGATCCATATGTGCTCTGCGCCAGGGCAGGTGTGGAAATGCTTCTGGGTACCTGCAGAAATACTTACGCCAGAAATCTTGAAAATTACTTCTTTCTCTTTATTGAAAGATTTCCAGGCTTTGTGCCAGCATTTCCTCACACTGCTTTTGAAATTAAATGGTTTCCTTGCTTTTGTACTGTCATTTCTTTGAATCCTCTTAAATGGTTCAATAAACTGCCTTTTGCCTCTAAGAATTTGAAGCAACCTCAATATTTTAGACAACAAGCATTGTACATTTGCCCATCAGAGAAGGTATGAGCAAAGTCAGGGGAAGGCATCAGGAAGAGCAAGGCTGTCTCTGCTTCTCAGCTCTCTTTTTCTTTCTTTTGCTTAGTATTAAAGTCTAAATCCTGGCAAATTTGTGACTTTTCCTGCACATTTTTCATGGCTGTTCACTGTGGGCTGTTTTGCAAAGCCCAGCTCTGCCAGGGAAGGACAGCCTTGCCTTTCAGCTGGGAGTTGTCTAGATGGGTGTTAGTGCTGGAGCCGGCATTGCTGATGCCTGTTGTTTTCTGTTGCTAACTGCAATGCGTGACCGTTGTGTATCACTCAGTGATGCCCAATTTAGAAAATCAGTGATTATTAATTCTTCCATTACTTTCTCTTCTTCTCTCTCTCTCTCTCGCTGCAGGATGTTTTCACACCAGAGTGCAAATTTAAAGAATCTGTCTTTGAAAACTACTACGTTATTTATTCTTCCACGCTGTACCGGCAGCAGGAATCGGGACGAGCGTGGTTCCTGGGACTCAATAAAGAAGGTCAAATTATGAAGGGAAACCGAGTGAAAAAAACCAAACCCTCATCACATTTTGTACCCAAACCCATTGAAGGTATGGAATTTGCCCCCTTTCTCCCTCAGTGGGGTTTGGGTAGGGGAAAGTAACAACTTCAGAGTTGGGGTTTCCTGGTGGGGGTGTTGGGCTTTGAGACCAGAAAGCAAGAAGAAATGTTTGTAGCACTTCAGGTAAGTGCTGGGCTGCACTGTTAGCATTTCCTCTGCTTTCCTTCTAGCCTCAAAGGGGTTTCTTAGCTTTGGGGTGCTAAAGGATGAATTTAAAAGCCCAGCAGCCCAAGAAATTACTGGTAAAGAAAAGCAGCCAGCAGTTCCAAAGGAATGTGATGTAGCAGTGATCATAATGTTGTCTTCTCAGAGGATTTTGCCAGTGTATTTCAGAAGATTTCCAGTCCCATATAGAGTCAGTAGAGACAGGATTCATCTCACCTGATTTTAGACTTTGGCACTCCATTCATAGTAACAGAAGAAAAATTGTTCCTACCAGCACAGCTGTGGATGTTCTTTTTATGTCTACCCTGAGATTAAATCTGTTTTCCTCATCTGTAAAGACATCCTAGTTAGTCACTGGGGGGTAGAGTTGTTGTCCAAAGTTAGATGGGATGCTGTCATGCCATATGTCTTTGTCACAGTGTGAGGCTTCAGTGAAAGTCATGGAGTTGAAGTTCTGCCCTCCTGCAGATGCCTGTACCCTCTCTGAAGTGTGCCTCAGGCTCCTGCCAGGACATTTTGCTTTCTGTGGGCTGGCCCCTAATAAATGGAGAGATAGTGTGGTAAGCCCAGTACTTAACAGGTACTAACTTGATTCTGGAAACAGCATTTTTATCTCTTTCTTGGGAAAAGCACTACTTTTTGATCCCCAAACTAGGTATCTTTTCTGACCCTATCTTTGTCCTGGCATTTGTCTCCTTGAGGGACACAGTAGCCTGGAGCTGGCCTTGGCTGCACAGCTCTGTGCTCCCTCTCACCACTCCATGCTGGCTGTGGGAGAAGGTGTGAACTGATGCTCCCCTAACAGGTGCCACTCACAAGTGGTGGAGGCCATAGCTCTCTCCACACAGCAGTGGCCTTTTTAAAAGCTTCCCAGCTCAGGGGTGAGAAGTTCTGTGTAAGGAAAAGACCATGTGAAGCAAAGCATTAGAGAAATTCAGTGCAGCATTCCCAGAGTATCTGTGGCCTTTGCACAGGAAATGGAAATGTTGAAAGAGCACAGAATGGCCTGGAGCTGCTTGTCCTGTGCTTGGTTTCAACAGCTTCTCTGCAGCCAGGAGCCCTTTGTTGTTTATCTGAGGCATTAGTGGGATTGGTACCCTAAGCCCTGGTGTGTTGCTAAGGAACAGGGCCTGCTTCAGGCCTGGGGTTGGTCACCAGCTTCTCTCTTGCCTTGACCACGAGGACAGTCTTTTACAAGCACCAGCTTTCACAGCTGGGGTTCCACCTCCTATGGTATTTCTTCTCTGCCTGGCTGGGCGTTGGCACTGATCAGTGGGGTCCTTTGAATCCAGGCTTCTTTTTTAATCTAGCATGCACAGTGTCTGCCGAACAGCTCAACAGTTTCCTTCTGCATTCATTAAACTAGGCCATTCCTGTGGCTCTCCTCATGGAAAGCCTTGCTTTAACAGAGCTGCCTGACCCACAGCGGAGATCTCATTTCAACAAATGCCGCTCTGGCTTTCATTTTGAATAACCCAGCCCAGCCCGAGAGCTTCCCTTTCCCGCAGTTGCATCCTCCCACACTTGCCTCAATCGCAGCTGTCACATAACCTCCGAGCAGCGAGCGCTTTGGAACTTGGCAGCCAAATTAAGGGCTCCTCCACTCCTTCCCTCCTCCACACGCTTTGCAGTCAGGCTTTGTGAGCGCTGCTGCATCAAAGAGCTGGCAGTCTCCCAAGCCAAGGCACGTGTCAGCTTCCCAAAGCATTCAGCTGTCTGGGACTGGGACTCCAGACGGAGGACTCTGTTCCCAAGCCTGAGATTCATTGTAGGTAGGAGAGGCTTGTGGGGAGGGTTGGAGTAAAACCTGCTCATCTCCATGTGACTTCTCTGCACCGCATCCATCAAAGTCCCCAGGAGCAGCGCTTGCAAGCAGAGATGTTACAGAAAAGGGACAATTCCTACCCAGCTTCTTTCTCTTTGTTATGACTCCAAGGAAATACTCAAAGCACTCTCCTGCTGTATTTGCATGTCGGTTCTGCAGAAAGCTGTGGCTTGCCCCAGTGTGTGGGCTTTGCTGCTTATTCAGGACACAGCTTCCATCCACAGTCACACCCCCAGGTTTCCTGCTGCTGGATACCACCACCAGCATTAGCCCTGTCCCGTGATGGCTGACACAGGAATGTGTGCAAGGAGGAATCTGCTCCTCCAGGGAAGGAGAAGTGCCACATCCATTGCTAGGAATCACTTCACCTGCCACTTAATAGCAGTTATATCTGAGATGAAACTTCCCAGCTGTTTCTGATATACAGAAAAACTATGCAGCGCAGCAGTTTAGTGAAGAAAGGGTTCACATGGAAAGGAAAGAGAAAAAATCCCAGATTGCTCCCTAAGCTCATTTGATTCCCATTGCTTCATCCTGCTCTCTGAATTCAGAAGTCTCCTTGAAATTGCAAATGGACAGAAAACTTATACATAAATAAGAAATAGCCTCACAGACAATTTCTAAATACTCATGGGAGCACATATGCATATATACACAGTGGTATCTATGTATGGATGTGTGTTATCTATGGCTTTTAGCAGCTACAGCTTTCTGCTGTGCTAAACACTCACAGTGTTTTGACTCACGTAGATTGGCAGGAGGCTGGAGGTATTTTGTACAAAATTCAACAGATACCAACTGGAAAAGTTTTGGGTTTGGGTCGGTAGGAGTTTTTTTTAGTTTAGTGTAGGTAGGATTTGTTTGTTTTTGGAAATAAGATTAAGCTTAATCAATATGAAAGCACAAAAAACTTACTAAGTAATAACAGGGGAGATGTTAAGTTCTTCTCCCATCTGTGCACAGGCACAGCCAAGGCAAACAGCCTGGTAGGCAGCAGTTGATGTACTGTGTGGTGCCAGTTTTGCTTCAAAACACACATACGCAACACATTTCTTTTGATATTTTTATTTCTGATCCCTGATTATTCAAGCTAAATGAACCCTAAAAGGAAGACATCAAGATTGAACTAGACTGCACAAGAAATGAGCTTGAGTATAATTGTCATTTGGACAACAAGCAATCTTTTAGAGAAATTTCAGTCTCTTTAAGTGTCTGTAATGATTAGTGCTGGAACAATCCTACCATCCATAGTGCCTTTTGTTCTTCTAAATATCCAAATTCATCTCAATGTGAGAAGTTTCCAGTAATTTAAGTAGGAATATTATCAGATGCTTACTGTGGGTGTGCTCTGTTATTCATATTTCCTTCTTCTTGAAGACATATTTTCCAAATGTAACTCTCCCAAAGAGTTACATTTCCTCTCTCTCCTGGCCCAAACTAGAAAACATTTAGGGTGGCAAATCTGGCCACAGAAGCAGAAAACTTCCTCCAAGTCAGCAGAGCAGTCCCTTACTCTGAATTTATGGCACCTCAACCCTCATGATGTGAGCATGTCTCAGATACAAAGGTGACCTGTTAATGACTAGTCTGGATCCATTTATTACCACTGATGAGTATCCAAGCAGCCAGATCCTTCCCAGTGTCATTCCTCAGGGAAATAACATCCAAGTTTTGCTAAGGCAGAGTCCTCAGATGTTGTAAATAAGTACCAGACTGTTGACCAGAAAAATGCAGTAGGCCTTGTGAAAAGGCTTCAAAGGTATCACCTTAATACATAAAGCATAGAGTCACAGGAAGTCTTGGGTTGGAAGGGACCTTAAACAACATCTAGTCCAAATCCCCTGCCATGGGAAGAGATGCCACCTTCCCCAGATCAGGCTGTTCAGGACCTCTTCCAGCCTTGCCTTGGGCCCTTCCAGGGATGGGGCATCAACAACTTCTCTGGGCAACTTGTGGGAGTGCCTCACTGCCCTCACAGAGAAGAATTTCTTCCTAATGTCCATCCTAAATATCTCCTTTTTTAATTTAAAATTATTCTCCCTTGTCCTGTTACTACCTGCTCGTATAAAACATTACTTTCCCAACATCCTAAAAAGTATTCTTAAAAAATCAAACCTCAACGTCTCCACACTCTATAGGTCTTTGCTAACACAGCTCCTCTCTTTGGGTCTGTCTTCCAGGTGGGCAGGCTTTGGTATGTTTTCTGTGCCACACTAACTCACTTGTTCATCTATCAGACTCTCAATCATCTTATTAGATGACAAATGTAATGTATTTTAACCATGATTTTGCTTGGCTTTTTGCCATCCTGTGCTGCCTTTATTTTCTGAACAAAGTGGCAACATCCTTCACATTTTACATGTCTATCTTCACACCAGATAGACATGAGCTGACATGCCTCAGAAATGCATCAGCTGGGATTTAGAATTCAGTAATTAGAGGCAGAAAAGGAGGATGCCTGATCACTCACTCCCTGGTGCCCCTGAGTGCTGCTGCTCAGGCAGTTAATTCCCTGCACCAAAGCATTGGCAAATGCAGCCACTCAGGCAGATACCAACACCCAAAGCTGTGGTATCTGTGCAGGCAAGGAGCCTGCAGGGCTGCTACCAGAGGATGTGCTTCCAGCCCTGCCCAGATCCAGCACCATTGGGCACACGGTGATCCTGCAGGGCTGCCCACCTGCTGAACAGCAGCTTAGGAAAGTTTTGGCTTCTCCTGACTCGCAAGGGTCTGAGACAAGGGAAGACACAGAGTGAAGATGGATAGATGGAAAATATCTAATGTGCTTAATAAGCTTTTTGCCATATTCTAGAGAGAGGAAAGGGAGTTTGTTGCATCCCCTGAACCTCCTCAACTTGCAGTGATGCCAAGTGAGAAATGCTGGGGTCAGGACACAAAACGATGCTTCCCAAACTCAGGCAGTCCCTGATGCCCAGGGTGATTTCAGTGTCATCATGTGGGTGATGTGCCAGTGCCGTGTCTAGGAAACAGAAATGAGAGTGTGATCCTGTGCCAGCATGTAGGCAAGAGTTTGAGCTGTTCTGGGTGACAGGCAGCCCCTTCCACGCCTTTGCCTTCAGGAAGTATGGTCCCTGCCACCCCCATCCTCCTCACTTGTACCTTCAGTCTCCTTCCTAATTTTGATTTGATCTTTGTGCAAGTTTTTCCCTTGTGCCTGAGTGACAGGCACTGCTGCTTCACAGGGGAGCAGGGAATCAAAAGCCACAAGAACCAGACATGGGCACAGCTCCACTGCATTCACCCCTTTCCATTAATACTTGCAGCTCTTCAGCAGATCAAGCTAACAGCACTTCCCAATTAAAGCATGAATATGGATGTGTTGATTGGAATCTGGGGCATAGGAGCTGATTATCTGATTGAAACTCCAAAGCAATAGCTTGGTTTCTAGACATTAAGGGCTGTATTTGGCTAGGTGTGTGGGTGTGGGTGGGTGGGAGAAGCAAGGCAAAGCAGGGAGGGAACTCTTGTTCTAGCTGAATTGCTCATCCTTCCAAAGTTCCTTGTGCTGTGTGCTGCAGCAGACCTCCCAGGTGTCCGGGCATGACTGTCACACTGCTGCTGCTTTACCTCAGTGCAGGTGACAGAGAAGTGTGTCTACACACACATACACACAGAGGGATCCCAGAGAGACCTGGCAGTGAGTGCTGCAAGTCCTGGAGCCCAGTGATGTACTTTGAAAGCTGTGAAGATCTGGGCACTCACTTGGGTCCGTTTGCAAACACCCCCTCCCCATCCATGACTAACATCTCCCTGCGTGAGTCACGCTCAGAATTCCTCAGTGCAAAGAGGAGCAAGCTGCAGTCCAGGAGCCTGTGTTGCACAACATGTTGGGCTGTCCTTGAAGCCCTGTGCCTGTGCAGATGCAGGTGTGCACACCTGTGTGCCACAGTGCAGGGGGTTTACAGCCCCTGCTGAGCCATGGCCACAGCTCAGCACATGTGTGCAGGCCTCTTGAGTAGGAGAATGCCCAGGCATCTCTTTTGCATGATGCCATGTAAGTACTGCATGCACTGATCCTATAGGTGTATCTGAATACTGAAAATATGCTTGTCCTGTACTGCTACAGATTTTCTGGCATGGGCTGTTGGCACAGCCTGTCTGGTACAGAGGCTTTGACAGCTCTGTCTGAAAAGCTCAGTGTGAACAGTCTCCAGCCATGCCCCACATCAGTATTTGTATCCTGCACTAGACTGGAAGATAAAACTTATAATTCCTGCCCTATTTGTCAGGTACAGGGTTTCCTTCATTTGTAGCTGTAAATGTTGTTTACTTCAGTAGCCTGGTTTATATTCTTTACTCTGTGGGCCTTGTTGGCAGCTCAAGGTTTTTGCCAAAGGCCGTGGTGAGAGGCAGGGAGTTGAGGAAAGGCTGCATGCCATGGTGCTGCTGCAGCATTCACCTGGGCTCAGTCCTTGTGGTTCATCTGACCCAGCCTGATGGGTTACTGGGGATGGGTGTGAGTGAGATGAGCTTGGTTCTGGGGGAAGAACTCATGGAGGTCCCTCCAGCTCCAGCTTGGGATGAGGGAGGTCAGGATGAAGGCAACAGTGCACTTGAGACAAAACTTTTTGTATGGAACGTCAGGGGCACTGGGACAACACTGGCACAAATACATAATTCTGCTGGGCAAACATCACAGCCGAGAATAAGGTGAGTCACAGCAGTGAAGCACACCCTCAGTGCTATCCAAAGACTCTGCAGCTCAGGCTAAGAAATCACAAGGGCATGGGTTTTCCTCTGTTGTTAACCATTTCATACTTTCTTTAGGATTTTATTGGATACTTCACCCCAACAGGCAAATTCACCATCACCATGTTGTTGAGTGATCCTCCCCAAGGTGTCAGGGGCAGCTCAGGTCTGAAAGGGGATGTGAGAGCCCTTTTCCATCTGTTGCTGCCATGTTACACATTGTCCTTGCAGCATGCAGACAGCATCCATTGTCTGGACCTGATGGGCAGTCCTGACACAGCTCACCCTGGCCCAGACCCATGGGACAACTCCTTCATTTTCTCTTTTTTCCTTCTAATTTTCATGAAAAAATGGCTCCAGTTGCAGTAACAGTTTGCAGAGCAGTACCTCCTTTCAGGCTTGCTGGGAGGACCAGTGTGTGTGTGTGTGTGTGTGTGTGTCTAAACTGCTTTGAAAGCCTTGCATGAAAAATATGCTATGGGAAAAGTAATATTTTTTCACTGCTCATATATTCAATTCAATATCCCTCCTATTAATACACAGTTGACTGCACTTTATCTTTGTCCTGTATTGTTGCACAGTGCTGTAACTGTTTATCTAGTCAGGAGTAAAAGCACAGAGCAATAATGTCATTTTCAGCCTGCCTCTAATTGCTGGGATTTATTTGCAAATCAAGGGAGATCATAGATGCAAATGCTTACATTGCCTTTTCATACATGGGGTGGTTTTTTCCATTTCTTCAGATAATTTTTAAAGTTTTTTTCTTGTTGATTACCCAGAACCAAACCCTGATAGGCTCTATCCTGTGTTGGAGCTCTGTGCCACTGTTTGTGATGTGACAACTTCACAAAATGAAGCAGTACATAATCATTTCTTCATTTCCTAATTTTTGCAAAGATCTGGACGTGACATTTGCAGTCTGGACCTGCCTTATGTTCTCAACTCCACTGTGCCTGCCCTTGAGATGCCTCACTCTTTCAATCTCATTTGCACCCTGCCACATTTGCAGTGAGCTCATCAGAGATGCTCTCCTTGGAGTGAACAGCTCGTGCCCCTGCTCTGGCACACCTCACATGGCACGAGGACAGCCGTGAGGACTTAGTCCACATGGTGAGCTGGGTAAATGCTTTGTCCTGCCCAGGAGTGGGGATGAGCCATGCCTTGGGCAGACGTTGCCTCCTCCGGCCGTCTGGGCTCCAGCGAGCGCATTTTTATAGGACACACACTGCATAGCCAGGGTCTGGAGAGAAGGTGCCCTCCAGCCACCCTGCTCTCAGGTGCTGCCAGACAACCACGGAAAGCTGGGACAGCTCCTGACTTGCTGTCACTGAACTCATCCCATGTGTCTGCTCACAGCCCTGACCTTGGCTGGCTGGCTTGATTTACTGAGGAATAAATAGGAAGTGCTGAGAGCAGACCTTGGCTCTTGGCTGATGGAGCCAAATGGGCTTGAGTCACCACTTCAGATCCACAGCTCAACACCCAGAAAACCTTCATGGCTCAGCTGCAGGTGTAGTTTTGATTCAGGTCTCTCAAGGGCTTTGATGGCAGGTCAAGGGCTGGAACCGGGTCATTCTTGAACCTGTTGTTAGATGATAATCAGCATCTCAAGGCAGTACATGACTCTGTGAGCTAAAATGTTTATTTTATATATATGAATATAGCATGAAAAAGCTATAAAGCACATAAAACCTAGAAAGATTTATCTGTGAGTAGTCAATCTGCTGTTTCTCTCTGCCTTTGAAAGAATACAGAGACAGAAGCAAATGGCAGCAAGGGCAAGTAAACAGTTCCTGCTTGGTAACACGATCTGCTGCTGGGTCAGTTGGGGTTTTGTAAGTGTGGGTGTGTGTGGGTGTGTGTTTGCAATGGGGCTGGAACCCAACATCATGTACAAAGAAATAATTTGTTATGGTCATGACTGTCTGTGACTTCAGGGCTGTTAACAGGAGTCTTTTGTGTTTGCAGTGTGCATGTACAGAGAGCCATCGCTGCATGAAATTGGAGAAAAACAAGGACGCTCAAGGAAAAGTTCAGGGACACCAACCATGAATGGAGGCAAAGTTGTTAACCAAGACTCGACATAGCTGACAAATACCCTCCCTTCTTCCAACTCCTCCCCTCCCACCCACCTACCCACCCCACCTGGCGAAACCACACTGAGATGATGACAACTGGGCAAGGCAGGACCTACCGGTAGTGGCTTGGAGTGTGAACTCCAGAATCTTTCTTTGTGTAGGACGAGAAAATCGAAACCCAGATCCTGCCTGTTGCAACGTTTTAAAAAACAACAACAACAACAAAAAAAAGTGAAGAAAAAATGTTTTAAATCAGGACTCCATTAACATTTTCAAAAGCAAACTGTTTGCTCTGTGATCAAAGGGGGAAAAATCTCATCTCTGCATAATTATAATAATAATAACTAATAAATATAATAATAATAATAATAAAGATGTTACCTTTAAAAATAAAACAAAGCTTTTGGAAAATTGAACTTAGCATATGATGTGCAACAAACACATGGGAATTGCATCCTGTGACTGTGCTTTCTGTCTTATCCTTTCACCTCACGTTCACACCGCTATTTTTTACATCCTTGCTTCCCTGGGGATGGATGGGATTTTTCACAAAGCAGGAAAGGTAGGGGTGCATTATGACTGTGTTTCCTCTGCTATCAGTAAAATATGGCCTGCCCAAATTAGGAGCCTGGCAGTTATGGGCAATGAAGTAGCTACTCTTTATTCATCCTTTTCCATCTACATTCAAACCCTGCGTAGTTATTTGTTGCTAATGTCACTCCATGAGTATATTTGACCCAAGTCTGGCATTTTATGCCTTTTTATCATAATTATTTATATGCTTGTTTAACTGTACTAGTTGCCAGGGGGATTTCAGAAATGGGTTTTCAGGTCTCACAGGATGAAGCAATCATATTTATTAGGGTAGAGTTAGGAGATAAAGGGCAGGAGGGATAGCTGCCTGCTTTAAAATATGAAACAGATTAAGAAATGCTGCTGAAATCCTTGCTGTCAGATGGAAATAGTAAGGCATGTGCTGTATGAGAGGGTAACAGGACTTGAGCAACGGAAAGAGGGATGTGGGGATGGGTGTGCCTAGGAGGGAGCAGCTGTAGAGGAACATGGGTGGTTGTGCCTGTCCATTTGTGCCAGGGTGAGGACATTTCCTTCTAGCAGCTGGGGTCTCCCTAAATGTTCTGGCTCCACACATGCCACACATGTTCAAAGCAGAGGCTGCAAACTCCTCCAGTCCCCAGCCTTACCACTGCGAGGTGCTGCAGCAGCCTGGATTTGGGTGTGGGCACGAGTCCTGCCAGTGCCAGGGCTGCAGATGCTGCAGCAGCACTTCAGAGGTAACGAGTTCCCAAGTGGGAAAAGGCCAGGAGGAGGGCAGTGGGGTGAGGGATGCCCAGTGCTGAGCCCAGGCAGCAGCCAGGGCGTTGGTGGGGACTGGCAAGGCTCTCCCTGTCTGGTGCTTTCTCTCCCTGTGGGTGGGGGTCAGCAGTGAACCCTCGCTGCTGGGTGGGACTGAAGCAGGGCAGGGTGGGCAGTGGGTGCCCTGTTACAGATCACACACATTGCCTCATCTCTGGCCACTTCGGGCACGAGCACCAGCAGCAGTGCTGGAGCTGCTGTGACAAAAACAAGCACTGCCCTGGGTGAGGGGCCTGGGAAGCCTTTGCTGCTCAGCCATGGGCACAGGTCTTGCAAGGGGTGAAAACCTAAGGGAAAAGCAATCACCCAAGGGCCTGGAGAGGGAACAGAACAGTTCTTTACACACAGGGAACCAGTCTAAAGCCTTGCAGTTACAGGCTGGGTGGGTGTTTGCATTGCTCATAATGGGCACCTGTGAAATTCCAAATACCACCTTAATTGTGGAGGCACCTGTGCCATCCCAGCCAGTGCCTCAGCTGGCTGGCAGCCACACAGGCAGAGCTGCTGCTGGCAGTGCCAGGGAGAGGGCATTGCCAGGGCTGTGCCAGGGCTGGCCACGGTGCTCCTGCAAAGCCACCTCTGCCCCAGAGCCTCCCTCCCTCACTCCCCACACACGAGGCGATGCTGGGGCGCGTCAGGGCTCGGTGAGCAAAGAGACAGCCAGAGCTCAAGGTTATGGAGGATTCCCAGGATCAGCATGAAGGAATGAATTTCAAGCACATCCTTTTGTGTTTTGGAAAAGCTGAAACCTTGAAATAAAAGCCTCTTGCCACAGCTCTGCTGCCCAATGCTGCACCTAGAGCAGGCATCCCCCTGTGCTACACATCAGGTCAGAGTGGGTTCCTGCTGCCCTCCAGCCCCACAGCACTGCAGCAAGGCCACGGACACATGTTCAGCTTGGGAGCACACACCCAGCCCCCGATGATGTAATTCACTGCCTACATTTCATCTCCCTCACAAACTGGAGAGCACCCCAAATTAAAGGATCACTGGAGACATGTGCACTCAAAGAAATGGAGTCTCAAGGCCAATATGTTGAGCTAGCAGGATCCTGAGCTGTGCGAGTCACCGAACACCAGACCATTGTTTAGGCACTGAGCCACAGGTTTTCCTGCTGCCCAGTGGAGGGAAAGCCCAGCACCAGCACAGAATAGAACACCCCCAACACACCTTGATACCACAGCCTCTTCAGCACCCTGCCATGGCAGCTAGCCAAGGGCATTGATGTCATCTAGAGCAGCTCCACCATGAGACTGAAAATTACTGTGGCCTTATGTGCAAGATACCCTTTGCCTAAGCCCCAAAAAGCTGTGGGCCACAGCAGACCCAGTCCTACCATGTGCTAATTTTTCCACTGTGGGACTCACTTACCCCTTCCCCCACTGTGCTTTTGCCTTATTAATACTTTTTGACCAAATCATAACAAGAAATGCCATATTGAGGCCTAAATGTCAAAATAATCTGCTCCTTTGTTCCATGGTGTTTGAGCTAATCCCTTTCATGTGACACTCACTGAGTTTGCCCACAGGGAGCACCAACTGCTCCTGCTCTCAGTTCTGCACCACCTCAGAGCAGGTCTTCTGCCATGTGTTGAAATTAAGTGCTGGCTCTCCTTGCTCCCTTCTTAACCATGAGCCCCATCCTATGGCATAAACCATGACAAAACCCCTGAGGAAATACTGGTTTTTTTCCTGACCTCTAGGAAGCTGCAAGAGTCAGCTTGTGGTGGAATGCAGGGACTCCTGACATCAGGATAACCCAAACACCAGCGAGGCTGCACAGCCCAGCTGCACAGTGAGCACCTGCACCAGCTGCTGACTCCAGGTAACCCCACACCCCCCAGGTGCCTGGGAAAATCCGGGGGATCCACAGCTTGTAGATACCATGTACAGCTTCCTGCATGTTTTGTTTTACTCAAGTGCCTTGCAAGCTCAGTCCCCAGGCCTTATCTCAAGGAGGTGATGTGAGTTTTCTTGATTATCCATCTGCTGCTTCCCGATTTTCAGGGAAAAAGGGAATCCACAGAGTTTTTTTTTTTTTTGCTTACTTTGAAGTTCCTACAGTCTCTTCATTGCTTCTCACTCTTCTTGCTTGGTGTTAGTCTTGATGAGTGATGTTCCTTTTTTTTCTTTCTTTAGACACACATACAGCAACCATTTAGGAAGTTTTGTGACTCAGTTTAACATCATAGTGACCACAACCCTTGTCTGGCTCTATGTGATACTAGCAGGACAAATTTCCTTGCCATGATGGCATGGCTTTGGGCAAACACCTCAGAAAAGTAAATCATAAAAAAGAAGGATGTTTTCTTCTAACCTGGCCCATAACTACTGTTAACTTTGGTAAGGCTGCAGCAAACCTTTGCTCTCTGAGTAACAGAAGCTCCTATAAAAGATTTTGAGCATTAGAAATCCAGCAGCAGAAAATACAGCACAGAAATATGAGTACACTTAAAGCATTCATTTTGTTTCACCCCGTTTTTAATTGTGATGTTGGCATAGGTCTGGCTGCACACACTGTGCAAAACATCCCCTCTCACCCATGCATCAAGGACAAAACCTGATAAAATGGCTCCAGTTTGGACCATAAGGATTTTCCTAGGAAGAAAATGCAGAAGAAGCTACAGACGAGCACGCCATACTGCGCCAGCAAGTTCTGCCACAAGTGTCAGCACTGGCATGTGACAATGTGCTGTGAAGTGAAGCTGACACTCAACAAAGCAATTTATGAAAGTTGTCTGTCAACAACATTTCTGTGTTTGCGCTCAGAGAGGTTCTGGCTGATAAAGGCCCACGCAATCCCTCAAGCTGTCACGGGCTTCACTTTACACCTTTGTGTCTCAAACTGCGCTGGTTGTGCACCAGGAGAGCTCCTGCCCAGCAAGGTGTCATTGCCACACCCTGAGCAAAGTGATGCTGTGAGCAGCCAAGGCTGAGCAGGACCAGCAGGAAGCAAGGAGTGCCATCCTGCCGGGTTCCACGCCAGCCAGGCTGCAGCCTGCCTGCATGACAGGCATGAAAAACATCTTGAGGATGACACTTCCTACAACAAAGAAGGCATAGAATTCTTATCAGTTAAAGTACACAAACCCAACCTTTACTAATGGGTGTGCAATAAAATACTTTTAACATGGGGGACATGTTGGCCCCAAAACATGTCCAGCACTAAATCTCTATTAATTGGGGCACAGTGTAGCCCTGGTCCTAGATGGCAAGGATCAGTTTGTATGTCACTGCATCAAGGAAATACAAACCAAGAAAAGACGCAAGTGAGTGTCAGGGAGAGATTTCTCTCCCAAAACTGAAACAAAATGTTTAATTGCTGCTGTGGGATGACCCACAGCACACACCTAGGAGTAAAACCAAAAGAAACAGCACTTAGCTTCCTTAGTGAAGCAGAGATGTTTCCATGGCATTCCTGTTTTCCCTCTCCCACCAGCAATGCTTCAGCCTTCAAGTGGATGGAGGCTGTTTCCATGGAGCAGAAGGCATTAAGGCTCACATTCTCCTCACCTGCACTGAGTTAAGTTTGACTGCTCTGCTTCAGCTGCTGAGCTACAGTCATGGGCACCCTTCAATTTCCCCATGTTCTTCTTACACACCTTTATGAAAGGAAAAAAATCCCCCAAAAATTCCATAGCCAGGCTGATACATTTTTAGCACCATATTTAAGATCCTGAAGATCTCAAAACTGCTGATACATTTGTGGCCACAAAGTTAAAGCTTAATAACTCCCATTCCAGGACAGAGGATTTCTATTCATGAGAGTTGCATAATGAAGCGCTGCATGCACAAAATGTTGGACATCTTCCCAGCCTGCCTCCCTCTTGGAGTTCAGGCCCCTTCTCCATGGTAGAGAAGGTCTAGGCCAGCATGGCTCCATCTCACCACAGCATTCACCAGGAATTGTGGTGATGACAGGGAGCTCACACAGACTCCAGGGCATTCCCAGCTGCCACAACTGCAGTTTCAGTGCAGAAAAATTTCACCTTCCATGGTCAAGTGTCCTTTCTGGAAAGGACAGGCTCTCTCATCAAACAATTGCTTGAAAAGAAACAAGGGAGTTTGCTTTGTTTAAAATAATCTGGTGCAGGCAAAGGGATAATCCATCTGTGGAAAATGCCATTAATGTTTACTGAGCAATACAAATGAAAAAAACCAAGGCATTATCAATTATTTAAAAAAAATAAAAATTCTGGATATGGGATCAGAGGAATAGCAGAGGATAACCCTCCCAAGAGTCTATTAAGAATAGGTTATATATTGTTCCATTTTCCATGCTCATTACAATCGCTGCCCCAATAATAGCTGCGTGCTGTGCCTTTCTCTATTCTAGCACAATTCTCCCGTGGGAACTAAATAACTCTGTTTAAATACTGAGCAGAGCTGGTAAAGAAAGCAGGATGGCTCTGCTGTGCTACCCTTGTGTGCAATCTGCATCTTAGGAGCTGGTCACAACCCTTCTTTCTCATAGCTTGATACAAGAATAAAGGGGAATAAAGAATGTTCCCCCACTGGGGAGGAGGAACATGTTGGTCAGTCCAATTAAAGGACATTGTGAAAGAAAAATTATGTCAGACTTAATAACTTTCAGAAATTAAGGCTTTGGTGAATTTTAATTCCTTGAGCTCTAAAAAAATTGCAGGGAGAAAAGCAACCAGTGGGTCCATGTTAGTGCCAGCCCCTCAGCAAGGACTTTGGTGACATTTCAGCCTCTCTATCCAGCTCCTGGCTTGTCTCCTACCCACAGTGATGCCTCCTTTCATCTCCCAGAGCTCTGAGTTTCCCTGTGGGATTCTCCTCACTCAGTCCCTGGCCCAAGGAGGGCAGAGCAGTGGAAACCCAAGCTGAGTGTCCTGCTCAGGCTTCAGCTCCTCACAGAGACCTCTCCAAGGCACCTCCTGCCTCTCCAAACATGCCAGGAAAGGCAGGAAAGCAGAGCTCACTGTCCTGAGCAATTCTGCTTCCCTGGACCCTGATTTGTGCAGAGCCCAAAGCAAGAGCCCCAAAATGTGAAAGGCACAGATGTCCCTCCCTGCTGTGCTGTGCCCAGCCTGGGCTGGGGTTCTGGGGATCACAAAGCTTGTGATCTGATCACAGGATAACAGGACATTGCAAAGGTGAAGAGCTTCTGATTCGACTGTGCCTCACGGGGGTCACTGACACGCTGTGACTCTGACACTGCCACTTATTAATTTTATTTTCCAACTTACTGCACAAGCTGGCTAATCAAATAGTCTCACTCAATTCACCATTAAACAAAGAAGCAATACAGTGCACAGGGAACAAGCTTTACTTGACATCAACTCAATTTGAAGATCAAAAAGAGGTGTGTTTAACTTTGCATTATCTTCATTTTTTAATTTTCACTAGGTTTTGTTCTTCCTGCTATCAGACAGCACAGAAAGCAGAACTAATAGGAAAAACTGACTTCTGCTGTGGGAGCAGAAAACGTTATCTCACAAACAGATGGGATACTCTGGTGACTCCCAGCTCAGTTCCTTTGGGCTTCAGATGAGGAGTTTTCACATGAGAATGCAATGAATTTTCACAAGGTCCCAGTCAGGGCACTGTGAGACTTGTCCTTCACTGGCAAGTTCATATGATTCTCCCAGCAAGGTCAATGGGCTGCCAGGTAGGACCTGAATCTGAATTCAAATTGTGCATTCAGGGTGTGGAACCAGAACTTCCCAGGAAAAGCTCCCTGTGGGTACAGAGACCTAAATTTGCCATGGAAAAGGGTCCAGTTCAAATTACCATCTTTGGATTCCACTTTCATATTTGTCCCTGTAAAACCAAACTCAAGTTCCAAATTGTATGCTCATCTCTGTGTTCTTGAATCTCCAAATTCAAACACTAAACTATTTCAGAATTTTATTCCATCTGTAGGATTTAATAGGTCTTGTATAAATTGGTAGCATCTAAAATAAGAAAAACACTCAGTATTGAAAATATTTAATGGCCAAGGAACACAACAATCTAGCTGTAGACATACCCAAACTGTGGAGTCCACATCCATGTAGAAATTTAATTTGAACTGCTGCAGTTTGATCTCACTTTATATTAATTCAGTAAAACCAGTTTTCTTTCAGAGATATGTTCTTCTGAACAAGCAAACACATCAGCAGGTGGTGGCTGCAGAGAGACAGAAGGGCTGCAGCCCTGAGAGTCAAAGCTGGGGGTACTTTTAAACAGAAAGACATGTTCAGCAATAGAAGGAAATCTCTCTGAAGTCAACATGAGCTGGTTCCAGGTGAAAGTTTTATCTTTGTAAATAGTTGCCTGCTCCTACAGATTTGCAGGAATAATTGTACATCATGTGTAGCTTGTACTAAAACAACTGACCAAAAAAACCCGCCAAAACCCAAACAAAAAACCCCCATCAGTTCCATACTGTCCACCTGGACTCTGCTTTGTTTTGGAAACTTGAAAGAGTTGAGAATCAAACTCACCCCCAGGGCAACTCCAATGAAATCAATGTGCAACCTTGGGAATTAAACTGGCCCAAGCCTCATTTTCTCTTTAACTGCAGGAATCAAGGTCATTTTCCCATCTGGGTTTTGCAGAGGCTTCTGCACATACTGATGAGTTATACCTTTTATCAAACCTTGACCATCATTTTCAGGGCTAGAAAATGATTGCGCAGTGTCAGAGGATCACAGGAAATAAGATGAAGACTCTTGTTAACATCCAGACCTTATATTTGCTATATACCACCTCTCCTGTGTCCCCCAAAGTCATGTCCAGTATCCTTCCAGAGTACACTGCAGGAATCTGTCCTCCTTTGTCTCCAAAATCTCACACTTCATGCCAGATGACACCACTCATCCTCTATGTTAACTTCAGGGAAGTTACCCTTTTCCACATCTGTAGGTTTTATGCAACAGTGTGACCAGCATTTTTCTGCTGGCTGAAGGACTGAAAAACCAAACTAAGTTTTTGGTTTTGGAGGGGAAGTGGGCCTGTCTGTCTGTCTGTCCATGCCTTCGGCCTGTAGCCCTCTTCCCCCCTCAGTAATCCCCTCTGTGCCAGCACCTGTGATGTCTGGGTGGATCTGGCCCTGCAGGAACCTCTGATGACAGCAGAACATCTTGTAGTCATCCTGCCTTAGATCCTGGCTTGGTCAGCGCCTCAAAAACTGCTTTTGAGGACTTGAGGGCAAAGACCTCACGGGAGCAAGCAATCAGAGCAATTATTGCAAGTCCCAAAAATGGTAGGTGGGTCAATAAATGAGTAAAGGACTGGCTGCAGACACCCTCTCCCTCACAAGGTGGTCTGTGTCAGGCATGCTGGCCAAACATCCAGCCTCATCATGGGAACAGAGCATGCCATTCCAACGTGGCAGTAAGACAATGGATTGGAGATGAAGGGTCTGCAGAAGCAGTTCCTGACTGGAAGCAGACTGCACAAGGCTGTCTGGACATCCCCTTTAAATCCAGACTTGATATGAACACATCACCTCCTTGCTCTATAGGCTGGCGTGCCAGGTGTCTGCTACAAAATAATAACACTGAGAAATTTGTGGTTTGGGATATTTTAATATCCTGAGCAGAGGATTATTTGCTTTTTAGTGTGCTTTAAAATGTTTTCCTTCTGTGCAATTGATAGCTTTGCTGCTCCTGGACAGAATAACAAACAGCTGTGCTGCTAAATAAAAGCGATCTTTTGGATCATCCCAGAGCTCCATCTTGGCAGCCTTGGAGCCCCAGTGACTTGCAGAAAGGGTGAGTGGTCGTGGGGCAGGTTTGCAGCTGGTGCAGGCACTTGCAGCCACTTAGAGTTCATATATAAAAGATTTCATCACAGATTATTAAAGGCAGAAAGGACAGTTGTAAATCAGAGAGTCTGACCTCTTGTGTAACACAGACTGGTGATTTCAGAGCACAAGTCAGACATTAGCCTGACCAGAGGTACTCAGCTGGGCAATGGAAATTCTGCTCTTAGTTCACTGGGATCTCACATGCCAGTGCCGTAATTCCATAATGCAGCAGAGAGTTCATTCAGAGGCTGCAGACCAGGTAATCAGATTCTATGCAGGTTTACTTCTTGATTATTTATTCAATAAGGATCACATTAAAAGCCCACTGGAGGCAGTGAGAGACTCCTGTTGACTTTGCAGCAGCCTAAATCAGACCTGAAGCGTTCAGCGTTTTAATATGCACAATTGGAATTTGGTAGCTTCCAGAGGTCTGTATCAAATTATGAGCTCCCTTTGGAGTAATGTGCTCATCACACATCTCTGCTTGCCCGAGGGTAACCTCTCATAACTTGTTCCAAACAGCTTTGCTGCCTGGACTGACACTTCCTTGGAAGACCTCTGAACTCGGATCACCCACTGACCTCCTTCCTGCAGAAATGATTTCTTGGCCAAGATGAAGGAAAGCGTGGCTGTGAGGGTGGCAGAGAGACAGAGCCAAAGCTCAGGAGTTGAGAGCAGCTGAGGCAGAGCTGTAGGAAGGACTCCAAACAGCTTTGTGTGAAGCCTCAGCTAGTGTTGCCTGATCCCTCTATTTCCCCTTCAAACCAGGGCACCACAGGCACTCCCTCCTTTTCTCCTGCACCACCATTCTTCTCCAGCAAAACCTGAATGCTGTCTTTTGTCAGAGCTTCTGGGGTTCTTGCAGAGCACAACAGACCACAGACACTGCCCATATTGGTGGATTCTGGGGTAAAATCTTTCTGGGTGCAGGGTCACATAAGCCAAATAAAAATGTGGTCTTTGATAACCCTTGATATGTGTAAAAGCACCAAAAAGAATGATTTGTCAATATCTGGAATTGTCAGATGCGGAGCCAGATGTGTTATATTGTCTCTTGACCACTTTATTATCTTCTATCCCATCTGTAGAAGATTAAAAACCTGTGCAATATTTTTTTTTGTTGGAACAGTATTTTTCCAACGAGAAAAAACACAGCCTCTGATTTGTATTCCTCTGACTTGAAATCATTCATTTTAAATGACTGTTTGTTCTGCTAATTTAGAATCCGGGCAGGCATGGAAACAATTTATTTTGGTTTGCAAAAGGAGCTGAGCTTGGGTTTGTTAAGTGCACATGTACTTTGTTGCTTTGGGATGCAGCACAGCTCCCTGCTGAAATTAGAGCTCTCCAGAGGCGGCAGCTCCATATGAGCTCCATGATGGCACCCTTGGAGAGGAACCTGTCCTTGACTGAACATCAGATCTGCTGCATTTCCCTTGTCTCCTGCACAAGAGTTTTTTCCAAGAGTCACTGAATGAACCAACCCCTCCATGGCCACCCCAATGTGGTACAGCCCAGAAAAGGGATAAATGTTCACTCAGGAGCCCAGTCTGACACAGATCCTCTGGCCAAATTCAAATGGGGACTGCTCCACTCCAAAATCCAATGTGGCTAGAATTCCCTGCTCTCATGGAAAAGTCCTTGTACTCCTTACAGCCCCATTAGAAACTTGGAGTCTCCTACTGCTGGAAGCATGGAAACCCATTCAAAAAACAACTTGTGCAGATAGAAAAGAAACAGATAAACAAGGATTTTGACATCTCTAACAATGGCATTATCCCAGTAAATAAATTATCAGCACTCACTTATAATTACCTTTGTTATACATGTACCTGCTTTGCAGCAAATTTCCCAAGACAGAGTTCTGATGTTTGCTAATTTTATTTTCCGTAACGTCTAAGCAAAAGCAATTTTTTTGAAAAATGCTTCTTGATATTTGAAGCAGAAAAGTAATTGGTATTGAACCAATTCAAAAGCTGGATAATATTGTCTTTCATGATATTTTGGGCAATGATGTGGACTACAGCAACATTACATGAAGCAAGGATTTTTTAAATAGCCTTCTGGTTTGCCACTAAACCTCAGTAACAGCACATTAAAGACATGTATTTCAGCACCCCAGAACAGACATTTTGTTCTGTAACTTGAAATGTTTCATCTTATTGCTCTGAGGACTCCTGCCAGTTGGCACGTTTGCACATGTGTTAAGTTGCTAAATTTTTAATATTTCCCACCTTACCTGGTTTGACACTGCATGCCTATGTGAGGCAGAGGGAATCGGCCCTGGGAGTGTGGGCACTGCACTTTTGAGGTTGTCAGCCCTCACATGGGCACTCTGGAGTCAGACAGCACAGCAATGGGCTCCTTGCATAAACTGATAACAACAAAATATGTTAGAAGCTGCATGAACTAAAACCATAGCCCTCTAACAGCAAAGTAATTTGCCACAGAGGTGGCAGCATCAGGGAGAAGAAGCCAAACCAGGTGATTTCCTGCAGGCAGCTCATCCCTTCATCTGTGGGAGCAGAGAGCCCTTCCACACCTCAGCCACAGGGCCAGGCCATGGCCTCAGTGCAGGCACAGCAGCAGCATCCCTCTCACAGGATCCTGTAGGGGATTTCTTGCCACTGTCAGATTAAAGAGAGTCCCACACTCCTGGGGTGGCCTTTGCTCTGAGCCAGAGACTTTCCTTTCTGCATTGAATGGTATGACATTAATGAAAATTAACAGCAGCCCATGAACAGGAGCACATTAAAGCCATACAGCTGCTGTAAACACACAGAGACAGGGTCATCTCTCCACAGACGGCTGCTCTGAGTATTTCTAGCACTGTTGCTGACTAATCCTATTAGGGGGAGCCAGGAGTGTCCGAGCTGTGCCAGCCATGTGTCCATAGGCAATGTGCAGACAGAAATGCATGGCAGACCCCAAGATCCCCTGGCCACGTGTCCACAGGCAGTGTGCAGACAGAACTGCATGGCAGCAGCTGCTGACAGCCTGCCTGGCCCTCAGCTGCCTGAATTTCAGAGCATGAACTGCCAGCTGTGCCCAGCTCTGTTCTGGGTTCACCAGGGATCTTGTTCCTACCACATCTGTCCTGCCAGGGTGGTGCCAGAGCAGGGAGGAAATTCTGTACAGGGAGTGGCCCTGAGTATCCAGGGCAGGCAGCACAGACTCAGCTGTCCTCGCAGAGAGGAAAATTGGCTTCTAGAGCCCCTTGCAAAAATAAATAAATAAATAAATAAATAAATAAATAAATAAAGCTCTTAATTCAAAAGTGAGAGAGGCTTGTGGCCAGAATTTCACATTTTGCAGTATTTCAGAGAGCTCTGGTCTTTGTTCCAGGCTGAAACTCCAGCCCAGTTGGCACAAGTCCCGTGGGTTTCAGAGCAGCTCAGATTTCATTCTCCAACACACACTGCTGAAAGCACTGGCTAACAAAAGGTGAACAACTTCTAAGAAATGGGCTAGGGCCACACCTGGCCTTCCTTATCACTGGCTCCTGGTGTTTCAGTGAGAATAGCAGGCAGGCAGCTGGTGGTGAAAAGAACCCACAGTAACAGCAGAGTCCCCAGGACTGTCAGAGACAAAAGCTCCAGCCCATCATCTCCTGGCTGAGCAGCACAACAACACTGCAGTCAGGCTGCCCAGAAGATGCTTTACAGGGAAGGAATGGAACTGCACTTCTTCTGCTGAGCTCTTTACCTTTGTGATAATCCAGGAGAGTGAGTTTGAAAAGAGCTGGTGATCCTCCCTGTGTGCCAGCCACCATGGCTCTCTGCCCCTGCAGTGAACATCAGCCTGCTGAGGATGTCCAATGTCAATTCTGCTGCTGCCTCATGCACCAAGGGGAAATAAACCATTGCTAACAAATGTGTTTTTCTGAATGTCCCCATCTACAGGTGTTTGATATTGGAATGAAAATGCCACCTGGCTCTGGGACTCTGCTCCCACCAGCGGCACCAGGTGTGCCCTTGCTCTCTGCTCCCACCCAGCCTTGAGGGGTGATCTGGGCTGGTCTTGGCTCCAGACCAGGGTCTGGTCTCTCTCTCTGTAGCAAAAGAGTGAGCCATAGGTTTGTTTTTGGAAGCTCCAGTAGGAAAAAGAGAAGTACTGGGAGTCTCCAAGCTGCTCCTGTCTGTGCAATGGCCTGAGCCCAAGAGCTGCTGGGAACTGGGCTCCAGCAACCTCCAGTTCTGGGTTTGGAAGTGAATTTCCACATTGATGAAGAGGCACAAATCTAAATCTCCTTCCTCCCGTACTCCTGCCCATTCTTTATGGTGCCTCTGAAAATTACAGTTTTGCCATTTGAAAGCAAAAGTGCTTGGTTGGCAAGAAAGACTCCATAAAGAAAGCAATGGAAGCTGTCACATCTGTACTGTCTGAACACCATCTGTCTCCCAAGTTTACTCTGAAACAAAGAAAATCCCATCCAGTCCTCCTGCAATATATCGGTAAATTGCTTAGCAGTGGCACTTGGAGAAGGAATGAACACATTTCAATTAGGCAATGGCATCATTAAACACCAGCTCAGTAAATAAAAACCTGGAGGTTAACATTTGTAGAGATTAAGCAATCTGTTAAGTAAAGTTTATTGTGGCATGTTAGGGGTTTTGTTACACATCTATATACATGTAGCATCCAAAACAGCCTCCTGAGCTTACTTTTAAGATTGCTGTTTTTTCTTTAAGCACATGTGAGTACCTGAGAGTTACCTGAAGTCCTGAGACTGATTTGGAACTGTAGATACCTGCAGAAATAGGTGTATCACCTGTGGTAGAGAAAGAAAGGACAGCAGAATGATGGGGAGGAAAAGCAAAATCACAATTTGGTTTGGTAGAGACCTATAAAGATCAAAAAGACAAAATCCAAAAGATCAAAGCAAATCAAAAAGATTGCTTTAGGGGCTGATGACAAATGCTGAAAATGGGATGTAACTGCTGCAAACAGGCTAGTTACCTTCAGAAAATCCTAATTCCAGGTTAGGTAGAATTGAAAGCTGAGATAACACCTAGCTGAAAAATATGTATCACCTCTGATTTCCAAGCCTTCGCAACCACTATGGTTATGACATTTTAATTTAATGCTTTCTACCCTGTAAATCTCAAAATAGCCTCACACATGTTTGGTCCTGGAAGGACTGCATGCACTGCAAGCTTAAGCTAAGAGGAGGATCCACTGTTTCTTGGCTGATTTCAAAAACAGTCTTTGCATCCAAAGCAGAGTAAACCTGGGCAGGCTTCAACTTTTTCCAAGCTCAGATAAATGTTTTTGATTAAGATAAAGCAGTGCAAGTCCTTAAGAAGGCTGCTCCTGCAGGTCCCTGTGTGCACAGGGGATCTCACTGAGCTTTCAGGAGCGGCTTCTCTGCCAGCTGCAAGGAGTGGCTGCTCGCAGCTGCCAGCACTGTGACCCTCCATTAACTCTGTGAACAAGACTTGGGGCAGAATTTGTTTCCAAGGGACCTTGTGAATATTCAGTGTAAAAGGTGACCAGCACATTTGCACTGCAGTGAGTTGTGCCTCACCAACAGCCAAACCCAGTGTTTATAACAACAGCGTTTATATTGTATATAACAATCCCATGTTAGACACGGATAAAACCCAGGTAAACCCAGCCTGTGATGGTGCACCTTCCCAAGTGCTGCACCAGACCCAGCAGGCACCAACACCCCAGAGAGCTGCTGAAAGCTGCTGAAATGCCCCTGGACAGCAGCACTGCTGCTCCTGTGCTGCCAGCTCTCCCTCACTGCCCCTGTCCCCCTCTCCTTCAGCGCCACTGCCCCCACACGGGCTGGGAGATATTCCCAATCGTTCCAGCTGCTCTGCTCCACCACACTGAACACGATTAAAGCTGACAAAGCCCCACTGGCTCTGCTGTCATCTGGCACTGAAGGCTGAGGATCCAAACGAGCAGGGCTCAGGCTGATGTCATACTTGAGAGGGTTTGGCAGGGGAGAGGGGGGATAAAACTAAAAAGGTGTGGATTTTGCATGGCTGTTTTTATCATTAGAAAAGTTCAGCAAAGCATTGATAGAGTGAGATGATACTGTGATGATTCTTGGGGTTTATTGGTTTTGATATCTTTCTGAAATGCAGACTTCTTAGACAAATATTTCTAGGAATACCTTGGATTACCAATGCAGATTTACCTGCAGCTGTGCTCATACAAGGTCCTAGATAGTCTTCCAAATCCCATCACTTTTGCTGATACAGGCAAGATGCATTCTTCTGCTTTAACACCTTGATTAACACAGTGGCATCATCAATGCATCCACCTGAAACAAAATGGAAAGAATAAGAAAGAAAAGACTGCAGTAGAGCCCACATTACACACAGTTCCAGCCCATTTCCCTAAGCAGAGAACTCCAGACTCACCAGCACCAGGGCGGATGATAAACAAGGGCCGTGGCCTTTGGCAAAAAGAAATGCATTTGCTCACCCAGCTCCATCCAAACTTGCAGCAATCAGAGCACAAAGGTGCTCAAGGAGGAAAGAGGAATGGAAATAATTTGCCAATAACAGTTGGGACTGACACTGGATCCTAACCCAGTGCTTTAATGGTGAAAACAAGCAGAGGTTAGGCAGGACGAGCAGCTGATCTCTTCCCCAGGCCTTACTTATCCAACCAGGCAGAGCTCTGGGAGCCCCTGCCAGTGGCTTACAGGGTATGGTCCCAGTCCATTCTACCCTTTTGGCTGCTAAGTTTTGCTGCAAGCAACTGAGAATACCCAGATGCCCATAAAATGGCCCTTCCCTGCCATGGCTGGGTTTTCAGGTGCTGCTGGGCTCCACATCCCAGCAGCTGAGAGCAGCTCTGGAGTGAGGAATGCTAAAAGGGGATCCTGAGGTCATCTCCAAGCACTGAGCAACAATTTCCAAACCACAAAGGATTGAAACTCTTCACACATGGCCCCACTCCTACAGACAGCTAAGCTGCTTAGTTGTTTTTAAAAATGAATGATGACATTCACATATCCTCTCCCAATGCCAGAAAGGCCAGAAACTTTGCAAGTTTTCATGTGATGGCACTTCAGCAGGCTGAGAAGCATTCCTGGGCTTCACAGCATGTGAACTGCAGCAAACTTCTCTCCATTTTCATCTTTAGTATTATACCAGGGATGTGCATTCCAGAGGCATTCAGAGCTGCATGAAAAGCACAGAATAATTTCCAGAATGTAGGTTTATGCTGATTGAAAGAAGGGATTCCCTGTCCCTCTGGTACACAATCAGAGGCCAGCCTCCACCTCATATAGAGCAACACCGAACATCCACAGAGCAAGCTTTGTGCAAGATTCATATCCTGAACACACAAACTTCTCTAAGATACCATCCCAAAGTGATAACCACACGCAGAGCTCACTAACACCCAGCACCTAAAGTGTTAACACAGCACAGAGGAAACCGTGTAATCCCTGAAATGAGGACAGTGCTCCAAGAATGGATCGATCCAGGGCTGCCCTTCAGTGCCCAGCTGCTGACAGACAGCAAATTGATCCGTGTGGTTTGAATTCCCGTGCTGACAATCCAGGCAGGAGAGAGCCAGGAGCTCTGCAAATGCATAATCTGTGCCTGGCACTCGCTGCTGTGTGCTAAACAACGCTAAAACCTTCGGAGCAAGCTGCTTCCCCTCCAGTTGGTTAACATTTGTATCCAGCTGAACTCCTGGGGTGATAACTACAGCAAACCTCCTCCTCTGAGGCAGATAAATAAAATATACTGTAGAGAAAAGTGCAGGGTATTGGCACGTCTCTCCCACAGGCTGGAAGCAGCTGAATGCTGCATCCCAGTGAAGGCGAGGAACGAGCGGGGTTTTGTTCTAGGGGAGGCTCTGCTCCCTCTCTGCCTTTCTCCCTACAAACTGATCCATTTTCTGCTCCTGGCTGGTGCACAGAGGCATGGCCCGGCACAGGACACAGCAGCATCTTTGCTAATTCTCCAAGTGCCACCTACAGTTTGTGCGAGTGCATGTGTGTGAGCAAACACAGTCCCAGGCAGAGAGGGAGACATCCTACCAACGATATTTATATCTCCGAGCGCTGAGACATGATCAAACCAGCCCCTAGCTCTCACATGAGGAGACAGAAATAAGCCTGGGGATGCTTCTGTTCTGGGAGCAGGTCCTCTGCCTGCGGGGGAAGCCAGGCACTGAGCACACAAACTCTGCAGGGCACAGCAAGCCCTGCAGGGAATAAAGCAGGGTCTGACTGCACCTGGATGATCTGTGAGTGCTCCTCCATTCCTAGCTCAGGAGAATTGCCACAAAACCAGAACAGGGATGCAGGATCTGTTTTCCCCCCGGTGAAATACACCAGTGGATGTGGCAGTGCCAGCTCCCCAGGGGTGCCACAAAAATGATGGTAAGTGGGGCAGGCACTGGAGTGGAGCAGGGCAGTGGCTCCCACCACAGTCCCAGTGGTTCAGCAATCCTCAGCATCACTGCCATCCCACTCCCCAGCCCTGGCAAAAGGGTCCTGCACAAGGCAGAAGCTTTCTTTAGACTGTAAAGAAGGCAAACAGGGCAAAAGAAATGAATACAACAGCTGAGAGGCTTAGTATTTAATCAGAGATGGATTTCACTGCTTGTTCGCTTTCTTCACTTATTTTCAAAGGAAAATGTCCATGTCTATAGAAAATATAGCAAACCTCCAAACCCAAACAACTATTCCCTGTTCCGACTGTGGAATTGAAATGAGGCAGGGAGGAAGGGGTTTGTTTATTTTTTATTAATTTTCTTGCAGAGGTAATTTAAAAGAAATAAGAGAGGGCTTCACTGGTCCTGTGCTGTCTTACAGCAGTCAGGCTGGCTGGGGAGCTCACAAAATCCATGCCTAGATCCACAGGAAAAACAGTGGCCAAACACACTCCCAGTTAGAGGCTCTCCATGGAGTTTTGCCTCTCTCACTTGTTTTGTCTGGGGGGTTTTGACAGTTCTGTGCAATATCTTTGTCTTTCCCTTGGGGTTCCATCCAGCCCATAGCAGGCTGTGATGGACTGCTGCCATCAGGGGAGTCCAGTGACCAGATTTCTGCTGGTGTTATGTGCAGAGCTCAAACCAACCCCATGGTTTGTTGAAGAGCCTGATCCTGGCTGGAGAAACCCCTTCCAGGCTTGAGCAGATGTTTGCAGGAGAAGCAGAGGATGGAGTGCTCTGCTCTGGAGCTCCTCATCCTTTCTGTCCCCTGCCCCACCAACCCCAGAGAGCCCAGCAACAGCCTCTGTTGGACATGGGCACCCTTGGAAATGGCTGTTTACAGTGGTTTCACTTGGACTGACAGGAAAACAGGACCACAGAATGGTTTTTAAATACACCCAGTGGCTAAAAGCCTGGCAGCAGCTGGCCCCTGGCCAGGCTGTGAGAATGAACAATGATATTTTGGGGCAGAGACAGAGGCGAGCCCAGATTCTTCCTGCTGTAATTTCACTTTTTTGAATGTACTTAAATGGAGAGGTTGTTAACTAATCGGATGTCTTTCAGTTTGACTCTTAGCTTTGGCTCATGATAGAGCAGATACACAAAGAACACATTCCCTATACACCCTTCAGTCATCAGTTATTCCTCTCACCCATCAGCTTCTTTCTTTCTTTCTTTTATATTTTTTTAATGTTTATTTGCTGTACATTTAGACCTTTTGTGAGAAATAGAACATGGAAAAACTTTTCCTTTCTGTTATTAATAAACACTTCTATTCTGCATGTTAACTGATTTCTTGGCTTCTGAAGAAGTAAATAAAATGTTAGGAAGTCAAAATCGAAGATGAAATATTGAGGTTATCCAGACTTCTTGTTTCCTTTACAGCTCTACCATCAACCATCTGAGATTTTAATTTCTGTTCCAAAACAGCAAGCAAGAAAACAGTTTACAGATTCTTCAGAACTCCCACAGAAATGGGAACAAACAGACTTACTTAACCATCTAGACAACTATTGTGTCTGCTCCAGCTCCTGGCTGTCAGACTCCAATCTTTTCATCAGGGGTGGCAGCAGCCACCTCCATCCACAGGTAATGGAACCTTGTGGGAATCTACAAAATTAGAGGGTTTTGGAAAAGCTGCAAAAGGCAGGTCTCAGAGGCAGTAGAACTGTGATTAGAGCTAAGCAGCAGCCATGAGATAGGTTAGCAGAAAAATTATTTAAAAAATAGAAAAGCAAGGACAAATAGAACAATGGCCTGTGTATTAACGCTTGTATAGAATAACTCTCTAAGCTACAGAAAAGTTTATCTAGCAAGATATTAGGAAGATTGAAGCTTTATAATGGAGCTCTGTGCATTGTGTTTTAAGGCTTACAAGCAGGTATTGTATTCAAAATAAGCAAGCATTGTTTTAACCAAAGGTACCTGTGCTTATAGTGGTTGGATAGAACTACTGTCAATGTGCTTTTGCTTTGTGTGATTGGTCAAAAAACTTATAAAGTAAGTTGTACCATTAAGTTCTTGGTCTGCTGCCTGGGATGTGAGCTGCTGGCATCTTCCCATTGTCATAATCATGTAATGAGAGCAATGCTGAAAAATAAAACAGCTCGAGGCGCATTCTACAGCAGCCCCATCCCGTTTGTGATTTGTACAGAGCCCCTGGCTGGTGATGGAACCTCACTGGCTCCACAGGAGGCTGTGGTGCTGTGAGACTCGTCCTGCCCCATCTTGTGTGACAGAGCACACAGAGTCACTGAGGGCTGGCCCACACCATTGGCAATGGCAGGGAAAGCTCCTTCAGGGTGGCTCTGGCAGCATTTAGGGTTGAAGGAGCACTTAAATCACTGCTGCTGAGACAGGCTCTCAGCTCTTTTTAACAACACAAGAATAACTTAACAGATTATTTTTACCCTATGATTATTTTTAGGGTTTTTGATCTGCAGGTGGTCACTCACCTGGCAGATCTTAGGTACAGTACAGCCCTGGTCTTTTCTGCCAGAGAGAGATGTTTGTTGGGGGTGGAGAGAAGGAAACTGAAAATGCAAAAGGAAAACTTGACCAGACTACTCCCACTCTTTGAAAACCCAAAATACACGTGTGCATGCATGAGCTGCTAGATGGGAGATAAATCCCAGCTGTAGCTGGGAGTCACCCAGCAATATCCTTGTTTGTACTCTTACTTCTCCCCTCCACTGAATTCTGCTGCCTTGGAGCCTTGCAGTGAGTTGAGAAGAGCCCCAGGAAACAGGGGAACTGCCTGGGGATGGTTCCAGAGCCCCACATGTGTGTGAAGGACCCTGCTGCCATCAGGAGCTACACAGGGCTGGCAGGTGCCACAGCTCACGGAAGGTCCCCTCAATGTTTAATTACAGCTGGGTGGGAGCCTGCTTTTTGCCCGAGGGATAAGAGGCAGAAAGACAGAGAACAACTCCTGTGGCAAGCTTGGCTGCCCTTTTCATGAGGAAAACACAATTTTGGCAATCCTGCACCATTTTGTTGAAGCCAGTCCATGCTATAATCAAGTATGTTTGAGTGGTAGAGGACAGGCAGATAAGCCTGAAAATAACTCTCTGGGTATGAGAGAACACAAAAGTCCTTCAAGCAGGGACTGCAGAGATGTCAGAAATGGGACACTGGGACAGACAACAATCAAAATTCAGAGTTTTCCCCTTAGAGACCACAGCCAGCCAGCTGTGGCAAACCAGTCCAGAGGAGATTACACCCATGAATTCCAGCTGCCATGCAGGGACTCCTAATGCTCTGCACTTTTCTACAGGTCTGAAACACCCCTGCAAAGGAGCAGGTTCAGGGGGTGAGGTGGAGGATGAGCTGTGGCAGCACGGCAACAGCTTGATCAGAGGAAAGCAGGGCTCCAGTGAGCCCAGTGACCCAGACCCACACCCTGACATGGCCCTGGAGCTGCTGGGTGGGTTTGCAGGGACCCTGCTCCTCCTCCAGGCTGCCAGCTCACACCTTTAGCTCTGACTGACAGGGATGCACTGTGCTAGCTGTGCCTTGCACCAGAGAATCCTCTCAGAAAATGCCATCAGAACACTGCTGAAATGGAAACAGAACAGCAGGGCAAACAGAGGGACAAGGAAATGGTTAAAGGGGCAGATTTTGCACCAAGAGGCAGCAGGCTCCATGCACTGCCTGCCTGGCACTGCTGGGCTACCAAAGCTGGCTTTCCTTGGCAGACATCAGCCTGCCTCCCTCGTGGAAATGGCTCTGTGTGCACTGTCCAGGCAGCTGGCAGGGCTGCGATCTTCTCCCCTGGCTCCTGAGACACCTCCTGAGCATGGGGAGCTGTGCAGATAAACAGTGCATGAGAATGTGTGTGAGGAGGAGTGTGCAAGACAGGGAGAGAGAAGAAAGGAGAATATGAGAAACCAGACATCTAACAAAGAAGGAGGAAAGATGATCACGCAAAGCAGTGAGATGAGAGAGAGAGTTGTTATTAGAGGCAAGAAGTGAAAAGAGGCAAATTAAACACTGGTTCAAACCAGAGTAAAAATAGCACAGGAGGAAAAGGAAAAAGAAAAGCCTGCAAAGGAATACAACTGATGTCTTTCAGCAGGTGCTATCACACTCACATACCTGCTCTGCCAGCTTTGCAGAGGAGCACACCCTGACATTAACTGCAGGGCAGCAGGATGGCTCTGGAAACAGCCCTGGCTGTAGCCCTTGTGCCCTCCAGCTGGGCCAGCTGAGATAACAAACTGGGGTACTGCTGCTGGGTCACTGCAGTCAGCTATTCACATCAAGTATTGACCAGTCACTGCAAAAGAACTTGGCTCTTGGCTGCTTTTTGAGACATCTGCATCTCCCTTCACCCACAAAAGCGGATGGGGTCTGGTCCATGGAGCTAAATGCAGCTAAAAGCCAAAGTTACATCCAGATACAAAATTAACTGGCGCAGAATTCTTCGTGTTGCAGTGTCAAGAAGGATGTCACTATTAAGATAGGTCAGAAAGTTAAGACAGACTCAAAGTCCATACATTTATACTTGATATCCATTCTGGTCACAAAATTAAAACTAGGGATGAGGTGAAGATCAAAATTTAATGTCAGGCCATGACCTCCCTCCTGTGTCCCATGTCCAGCTGGATCCACATAATGAGCTGCATTAATCTCTGGGGACAGCAAAGTAAACTGAAAGCAAAGCAAAGCAAGGTAGGAATTTATGTGTAAGAAAGAACCATATGACAGGGTCCAAAGCAATGATAATGCATCACTGAAAAAAATCTCAGCTGATAAGATGCATCTTGGGGTTGTCCCCCTGACCCCTTCCCAAAGCAGGGTTTGTCCTTATCCTGGATCCCCAAATTCACCACCAAAGGTCACCAATAAGCATCCCAAGAATGCAGCTGGTCCCACAGTACCTGCTGCTGCCACTCACACATCTGAGGAGGTGCAGGGCACTGGAAAGGTAAAATTGAGTCACTCCACACCTGTGTGCCTGCCCTGCTCAACCCTCATTCCCCCAGGATTAGCCCCAGGACAGGAATGTCTCTAAGGTTTTAAGGAAACTCTCCTGCTCCTTTTCCTGCCTTCAGTTTTCCTGCCTGACCTTCCCCAGGTGATTCTGCACTTCAGCTCCCCCCCGCCAAAGAAGGACCACAGAACCACCCTGCTCCAAGACAGCATTGCAAGAATAAATGCATCAACAGTTGTATTAGGCACAAAAGCAACGAATGAGAGGTTGGATGAATATGAAAGATGACTGCACATTCAATTTCTAATGTTACATCCCTGATCAGACCAAGTAACCTGACTTTACCTAAGTGCCACTCATGCTGACAGCCTCTGGAGAGCAGACAAGGCAGCCTCCTCTGAATAATCTCAAAACCTGAGTGGAAACACCAGCCCTGGCCACTCTTTGGCTCTGCTGTCACTTCTCTTGCAGTGTTTCCCCACATTTCAAGGGGTGCACACACTCAGAGAGCTGGAGATCTGAGCAGAATGAAATACCAGAGGAAACAAAGCCCTGGGGCACATATTTATATGCAGTCATAAAAACACAATTCTTGCTTTGATTGTGTATAATCCTGACAATCTCCAAGTGTAAGTACATGCTTCTCCAACTAATCTGAGGTGAATACAAAAGTTAGTGCACCATTTATTTGCTTTAATATGAACACAGATCTTTGGAGAAAAGAGAAGCTGTGTTTGTGTGCCTGTGTGATAGACAGGCGGGTTTCAACCATTGACTAAACATTTTTGTGCTGTAGTTTTATAGGTAGGATTCAAGAATAACAGTTTTACTCCAAGCCCCTTGCCCTCCCCTCCATCTCAGCGTTGCTGCTGTGCTTTGGGAGCAGATTTCTTGGCTCAGACAAGGAGCAGCTGAAACAATAAGGGAGAGGGGAGGAAGGTCGAGCTGACCTTGTGCTGGGCAGAGCTGCTGGGGCTGTGTCTGCCTGCTGACACGGCCTCCCCGTGTGGAAACTGCTGCTGCTGGAGTTAATATTCACACCCACTCTGTGCAGGGCTTCCAGGTACCCAAGGAGCAATTAACCTGCCACAAATGCTTGTTTAGTAATTTTTAATCCAAGGCATTGACAGGAAAACATAATGTTTTTTCCTGCTTGGCTTAGAGTAAGAAGCGATGATGATGTCTACAGATTTACTGATGAAGAGCTTCCTAAAAGGAATTCTCAAACAATGAGCCCTCCAAACAGCCTCTCTTTACCCTCTGATTTTCATGCAGTGACAAATTTAGATTTGCTATGACTTATACCTGCTTTTGTGAGGGAAATGTCCTTTTAAAACATGCCACTGCCTCTTTACTGGTGCAGTTGCCTTGCACTTGGAAAGAAACAGTTAAAAGAAATACATTAAATCTTATGCCAAAGCCAGACCTGCTGTCTCAATTCCTTTGAGTCAATCAGCACATTGGTAGAGCTGTAAATCAAAGGCAATTCTGCAGTACAACACCATTTTGTAAGGCAGGTACTGCCCTGCAAAGGTAAATGCATATGCATATTAACTATCAGAATTTATTCAAAGTTCATAATCTCCCAGTGTTTTGCTTATAGTCTAAATATTCAAACACATTATTTTAACTGACATATTTAAGTGAAGTGCCAAAGACATATGTACAGGGCATATACTATAGATGTGTAGATACATCACACATACATATTTATTTCACTACACAAAAAGATGGAATCATGGCTATATCTCATGTAGGGCTGGGTGCTGTTTTCTGTAGATCATGATGACAGCCTCAGTTGGAAAACTACAGGAAATTAGCCTTGAATACTCTGCATAAATTCTCAGCTTTTGAGGAGCTGCAAGAAATCAACTTTTATTCAAGTTAAAACTGTTCCTCAAGAAACATGCACATTCTGAAAAATGTGATTTTTCAAGCAGGTTTAACTAAAGACTGTGAAGCAGAGGAAATGAATGTGCAAAAGAAAAGACTTGAGAGCACCCTGAGAATATTTATATTGTTAATTACCAGATACAAACAAAATATTAGTGTGTCTTGTTATCACTGTACGTTTCAATATCATAACAAAAATGAAACAAGGCTAAAAATTGTAGAATGTTTTCTCTACAAACCAGTAGCTTACTATGAATTTGTTACCACAGCTCTTGTCCTTTAACTAGTAAAAAGGAGAGTCGGTTTTTCTGGAAAGCCAGAACATGGCTGAGATACATTTTCTGATTTAGGATTTTTTAAAAACTAGGTCCAATCCATCTACTTTTCTGCAGTACAGGCATGTGAATGCATTACTTGAAGCTCTGTACACTCTGAGCACCAGCATCCACAGAAATTCTTGCAAAACCCAGCAGGGACTATGAGATGGCTCACCCAAAATGAAAGTGGGATCAGCTGCTGCCTTCTTGATGGAACAGCACAATCCTCACTCCACACCAACAGGCAACTTTATCATCTACCAGGTCCTTTATGTGTTGATGAGCAGGAATGAGCACAGCCATGGAAAAGCTGTGATCAAGAGATGGCTCTCAGAGCATCTCTCACTGGACAGAGCAGTGAAGTTCAGCCAGATAAGCCAGATAAGGCTTGTGGCACCAAGGATGGAGCAGGGTGCTGCCAACTCTCCCTTCAGTCAGTGCCTCAGGTGCTGCACAGACTCCTTGTACCTGTCACAGGGGGCACCCTGACTGCCAGGAACAGGGGCAGCTGGCAATAAATCTCTGTTACAGGGGCTGTCTGAGGCAATTGGCAAGTCTGAGAGCACAGAGACTTGCATGTATGTGGTCTGTGCACCTGCACTCTGAATTCTACACTGGATGTTTATATAGACATACATCCAGTACATAAACAGACCCAAAAGATGCAATTTTCAATATAACCCATGGCCATCCCATGTGACCTAAATAATTCAAGGGCAGGAAAGCTACGTAACATAGTATCTTTGTTGATAACAAAGCAATAATCCCATTTCTGTGAGGAAATGACAGGTTTGAAATTGCCTTGTGTTCCCAGACTTTAAACTTGGCAGCATGTCGCTTCTTGTAAACGTTTCACTCCACAAGAGTCTGGTGATCCATTATTAGCAGCTAATTCACTGTCAAGCATGTGGGCAACAACATTTGGACAGGAGCAATGAAGCATCAGCTGTTAGTCTCCTGCAGCTCCTCATGTGTTAGAGATGGGGGGATTTTCTGACACAGGAATATATTTCATGTGTTGTGGGTCACTCTCCTGGTGAGAACAGCAATTCAGACAAAGTCTGAATCTCTTCTCCCTGTCTGAGGCAAAGTCCTGCAGTTCCCTGTCCCATGGACAGAGGGAAAGGAAGCTGTTTACAATAAAAAGAAAACCTCTATGAAAGCAAAAATGTGAGTGCTCAAAATTCATGTCAGCCTGAAAAATCACTGTTGGTTAAAAGTACATGTGTCTGCTACCTCAACAATGTTCCCTGGCAGGCAGATTGCAGGGGGCATTCTGATTGATGATAATTTCCAATATGGTTCAATTCTTTCATAATGCTGTCTCATTTTTTTTAAAAAAACAAGTAATTAACAGTAATGAACAATTAAAAATAACTTTACAAATAACACCATGCTCTTACACAGGAAATTACTAAACTCATTGTATGCTTATTTGCCACAAAAAAGATTCAGTCAGCTCTTCTATTTATAACAACATCTCCCTCAACTAATTAGCAGCATTAGCATTCACAGCCTGCTCACCAGGAGAATCCAAAGACCCTTGTCTGCTGGTCTGGCCTGGATATTTTGCATCATATTCCAATTAGCTCATGGGGATTTTCTGGTACCTGCATCCTCATAAGTCAAGATTCTCTCATGTCTTGTCTGTACTTTTGTCACAGCCAAAGCAGATTTTGCCAGGAAGTCACAGGTTTGCATGTGGGCACAATGGCACAGAGCACAAAATTCTGGCTGAGCTCACCACTGTCACCAAGCCCTCAGTCCTGGTGGCTGCATTATCTCCAAGTCCTTTGCAGAGCCATCACAGCAGGCAAGAGCTGTTCAGCAGGAATAATAATATTAAATTTTTGCCTATCCCTGAATGACAGAGAGAAGAGAAAAATCTTTCCAGAGCACAGGGGAGAAGTCAAATTATCCTGAATATTTGTGCAGAGCAGGAGAGATGTTTTTAAAAGGAGTTTTGATACCAGATTGAAGCAAAGAAAGAAAATAAGGAGGAATATGCCCTAAAATACTTCCCCCTTGTTGGCTGTTTGTCTTCTAGGAAATAACAGACTGAGACTGCACTGGGAACCCAGCTCAAACTGCAAGGGGAAAGTTGTGAAGTGAGGAGGGTTGGCTTGGGGAGAGATCAGACTCTGTGGAGCTGGCAGGGATGCAGGAAAGGCTGGGGGGAGGAATGGGGGTGGAAATCCCATCCCAGATTTGACACTTAGGGAACTGCAAAGCTGTGCATGGAATAGAAGTCAGGCAGCTCTTCAAAAATAGGCTGGGAAATCCAGCAAGGAGACAAGCTCTGCTGGTGGCTGCTCATGAAGCCAGGACCTGTGAGGAAAGGGCTGAGAGCATTAGCATTGCCAGGAGGTGTGCAGAAAGCGTCGCACCGTGCTCAGACTATTTACACCATGATTTTCCTGCCTTTGGGAGGTGCTCACACTGCCCCTCTGAGAAACTCATTTTGTATTTATAAGGCTTTATGAACTTGCAAAATCTTTCAGAACTTCTGATCTGTAATTTCCCATGCTTTTCTTCAAGTGCTTTTCTTCTCCATAACAATGTGTTGTTAACTTTCAAAATCTTATTGCATGACTATAAAATTCATGTGAGGTTTCAGAGCATTGAGTTTCATTGGTGCAAACTGATCCGTCAGAGCCAAAGGAAAACATGTTCTAGGAAATAAGAGAGTGCAAGAGGGCTACAATAATTCTTCATATGAAGAAAAGAAAGTTGGAACTATTTAATAAAGGAAGCACACAGCCATGTTCTTTACTCACAGAGGGAAGGTAAAGAGAAAGAGAAAGGTACAGTGAATGTGAAGATCAAAAAAGGGAAGAAAACAATTTTTCTGGCCTTTTCCAAATTGCCCTTCATACTGCAGACTGGGTGCTGTGAAACCCATCCACACATGTCCTCAGGACATGTTGTTTCATGGCCAAAACTTAACCTGCAGCCAAAAAAATGCACACAAGCATCCAGACTTTCCTTAATATGTTGGTAGGTTCCCAGTAAGAAGGTTTGTCACACATCTTGAAATGCAGCCCACAAACTCACTTCTCAGACATCCCATGCTCCAAAGATTTGTGGATGCCAAAGGCAGAACAAAGCATTCACATTTTCTGTGTGATACAGACCACAAGATACCAGTTAGCACATTTTAGATCAGTAAAATAATTCTCATTAGTATCAGATTATCAGAAGGAAAGTCATGTAGTTGTAAGAAAAAGAAAAAATTAGGCTATGGAGAATCTATTCTGTCTCATCTGTCTCAGTATTAATGACCTTTTGCCGAACTGTTCAGCTCTGACTTTAGATTCAATTTTTCTAGATTTGGAAATTGTGAAACTGCCTGGGTGAGACTCTCCAACCTTTGTGATAGAAAGGAGCTGACATTAGCTGATTATAACAGCATTTCTAGCTCAAGCATATCTGCATCTCTGAAAATGCTATGAATTTTGACAGGTTTTCAATACATTTGTCCACCCACAGAGCTGATGTCATCTCACTTGCTGGAGGAAACTATAAAGGATAGATTTCCTTTGGCTCAAAAGAGACGTCTGAGTAGTGGCAAAGTCTGTTCTTCCACAGTCATTTCAATTAGCAGGGAATAGCCTGAGAATCCACGGGCTGTTACAGTCAGTCAGTGGCCAGAAACAATTAGAGAGCCTGGCTGGGAGTTTCTGCATCCTGCATCCCTCAGACAGCCTGGCTCCCACAGTGGGAAGAGCCAGAACTGCTTCTTGCTGAGGTACATGAATTAAAGGCATCCTCTCTTCACTGGCACGAGGCGATCACTGCCTGGGAGCATCCTGGGAGCAGGATGGCACCCCAGACCTGGTGCAGAGTGGGAGTGCACTGATGGAGCCCAGAGCAGTGGAGTGAGCCAGTCCCCAGCTGCCCCACCCCTGCTGCCCACAGTGCACAGCCCAGCTCAGTCCCACAGCTGCCCCCAGCACCTTCTCCTCCCATCACATCCTTGCCCCTGCAACACCCCCATGGAGGGACACCCTGACAGAGGTGACCCTGACACCACGTCTGGCTGTCTGTCTGTCTGTCACTGGTTGCACTGGGTGCTGGGGCTCTGCACCTCAAAACAAGCTCCTGCCTTCACCCCCACACTGCATCCTGCCACGCTCCTCACCTGCAGGAGGAACTGCAATATTGGGGCATCTCTCTTGGTGTGACATTCCTTATGGGACAAGGGAGAAACCCCAGCACTGCCACACATCTGGTCCCAGGAGCCCTGCTGGAAGGCAGCTTTCCCAATTTCCCTGCAGATAACTCTTCCAGCTTGTTTCAGAAGGGAGGGAAGAAAGTGGGGACATCTGATATTGGTTCTTCCTGCTTGCAGCTTAGAAATGTAAGAGCTGTAAAAGTAATCAGTTGGTGAAATTTTCCTCTGTAGGAGTCACAGCCAGTGGAATAAGCATTAGAAAAAGATGGATGTGGCAGGTCTGATTAATCCAGGTGCTTTTCCTGAATAACGATAATTGGGGTTTAGCGTGGCTATACGTATAAAATCAAATTTAATCAGCAAATGGACTGCCTCCAAACTCACTGCTGCTAACCCACCCTCACATTTATCTAGGTCTACTGCTATAATTTCATTGAAATTGAAGTTTTCACCCTGAAAATTTATTCTTTCACCTTTGATGGCATTTTAATCCTTTCCTTTGCGAAATACAAATTCGGTCTTTCACTCCAAGAAGTGGAGCTGCATGTTCATGTGCCTGGTCCTGTCAAGAGGCATGAAAGATCAGTGAACTCCGCCTCACCTATGGCCACAGGACTCAGTTAATTCACAGCTTAGAAGGAGGAAACAGCAGGGCAATGCACTGAGTGTCAGCTGGAGCTGCCAGCAGGAAAATTTACCTGAGTAGCCAAACCAGAGGAATAAACGGCACCAGCTACAGGAGCAGCCCTGTGAACTGCTAATTGTGGTTGGCCTTTATCTCCATTGGCTTTCTTAGTTACAGCAAATGCAGCATGGCTCGTTAGCACTGCAGCACACAGACACAAGTGTAATTACAGTAATTACTTCTCCCAGCTATCCCAATCATAAGTGTCTGAGCACCATCCCTTTGGGTAGTCAGAGGACCTGAAGAGGACACTTGAAATGCATCCTGCTCTTGTGATGACATGGAAGATCCTCAGAGATTCTCTGAGTGGTTGTGAGGCAGCTTCAAGGCATTCAGTATTACCTTGTTATTTATGTTGTGTATGAGGCTCCATGGGTTAATAACTTCTGCCTCACAGCACCAGTGCAACCCAGACTGTGCTCCACTCTTTGTGACTGTGCTTGCTTAGCCCCAGAGAGGGATTCCTCAGCAAACCAGAGCTCAAACCTCCCTGGCCAACAGTTGGTGGCTGTGGTTGGGCTCCAGCTCCCAGACCTGCTCCACAATCCCTGGCATCCCAATGTGCCTGGCTCGGCCCTGCTCACACACAACAGACAGAGCTCCTTGACCTCCAGCCAAGGCAAGTCATTGCCTGGATTGCCTGGCTGGGATCATCAGTTCTGAACTCTTTCAATTGTGGCCTGCTGGGGAAATGCTTATACATGTACACATACATGTACATACATGTAAACAGGCTCAGACATGTACAAACTGCTTCTCTCAGCTTCAGTGAAAATGCTGCTGAAGCCCATGGCTCAGTGACAGGGAGGGACCTGGATGCATTGGGAAAAATGAATCCTGCCTAACAGCTGATAGAAACCAGGATAAAATGTATTATTGGGACAAACTGGCCCTGTCTGTGAGGCAGCTCAGCCACAGCTGATGATACAGAAGGATCACTTCATAGCACTTCAACTTTTTGAACCTGTACTAAAACTGGAGAAATAATAGTCAAAGGAAGGAAGCACAGGCTTGAATGATGTATGTTCAGATGAAAGTGCATCACAGAAGGCAACAGGCATTTCTCTCTATCAAAATGTCCACTTAGATAGAAAAGAAATCATAAAACTGCACAATGCAGCATTGCTGATAGTCCCCAAAAACCTTTAAATGTAGCTGAAATTTGACTTGATACTTGATAATTTTGACTTGAGCTCAGATCACAGCTTCTCAGAACAACTTTGCAGAGTTTCTGCTTATTAATGGCTGGAGATGCTGCGTTCCTCTTCCTGAATTTTTTTCTTTCCTTCTTTGTTTCTTTTCATATTATGTGTACATATGTACATATATATAGACATATATACATACATACATATAAATATATATAAAAAATCAAAATCCCTGCCTTCCTGGATGGATGATGGGATGCCTGTGATTACAGCAAGAATCATGCCCCCTGGCAAAGACATATTTGTAACCTGGAGGTCCAGAAGCACCCATCATGCTCTGAGGGACCACATAAAGCTTCTCAGTATCACAAAAAGCTGCCAGTGGAGAGGCAAGCTCTTGTGATGTGGTCCCTTCCCTGCTAGGAATCAGGCTGAGATAAAATCACCCTGAAAATTAATCTCTAAAGTTCACTTAAATTAAATAATTATCTGTGCTAAATTAGAACACTTGAAACAGTATGGCATTATAATTTTCCCTCAACTTGAGAATAAATATTCATCTTTCCAAGACCTACAGAACACTTCTCCAAAGATGCTATCCCCATATTTTAGCTTCAACTGCTGCAAAATGCATTTATTTCCTACTATAAAAAAATACATGTTTTATAAAGCAAAACCCACTGGATAAATACTTTTTAAAATGTTTTTCAAGCCAAAACATATTTCTCCTGGCCTCATAGATCTTCCCCAGGACTCATTTAATTGTAAGCCTGGACTTGTACAGCCCTTATTAATTCAACTGTGTTAAAGGACATGTTATTTGATTATATGAGTTTGCTCTTCAGTGGCACAACACTCAGCCATTATACAAATAGACAGAGATAAGTTATAATTAGAGACTTCAGGAATGTTCTGAAGATCACTTGTAATTGGCAACAGCAATAAAAAAAACCCCAATTAATTTAATTAGGCATGTGATAGATATCATGGCTTGTAAAACCTATCTAAGCTTATTGATAAGAAATAATTATTAGAAGTGGCTTCTGTTTACTGAAGGAAGAGCAGCAGATACATTATAAACAGTGCTAGATCTGCAAGTCTCTCATGAGTGTGGGCATTGTCATTTCTGCTTTCTTTTGTTCTGCTGTAGCTCTTGAAAGGGTCTGCATTGTCGCAATAAGGGTAACACTGGACTTCTGCAAAAATTTTGGGCTGCTCATGACAAATCAGCTGAAAATCAGGTCCAAAAGCTCTGTTGTGAGTCCTGTTCCACAGTAACACCCACAGGCTGAAAAGACAAATCAATGTGTGAAAGGCCCTGGAATAGAGAGTTACCCCAAAGTGCCAGGTATGATGACCTGAGCGTTCCTATTTCCAGTTACTGAAGGATATTATCATTTGCACAAGGTCTGGAAATTGGTCTCACACTGTGCTTTTAATGACAAGGGAATATCGTGATTTGGAAATCTAAGCAACTCATCAGGAGGCTGGGCTCTTAAATGACATTTAAATTGAATGGTGGGTAAGATGTTCTCCAGAGCATCCTCTATCAGCTTTATGTTTTGAGTTTTGCCAATCTCAGGGTAAAAACTATAATTAATTTCTCCTTTTCAAACATTTAAATTATAATTAAAGACAACATACATAATAAGAAAGTTTTCTCTTGATATTACATGCAATGTTGGAGTTAATTATTATAATTTTAGCTCATGGTTTTTATCATTCAGAATGTTAATCTTCCTGTTACTCTGAGAGATTAGGAAAAAACTGGAAAAAAATTTGTAATTGGTTTTTTCCAAAAACAAAAAAACCTTCTGTGCACAAGTTGAAGGTAGCATGTATCTAATTATGATGAAAATATTTAATTGGCAATGGCTACAAAATAAACTTTGTCCTTGTTCTCAAAAGGTTTCCTCCCTTTTTAAGAAGTACTTTTGGTAATTAAACAAAGGTGAAAGAATATCATACACAAAATTGCATTAGCTCATTAACTGAGTTGTACAGATTCAGCTGGATACAGCTTTGCTGGATTCTAGCCTTGATCACAGAATCACAGAATCTGCTGAGTTGGAAGGGACCACAAGGATCATCAAGTCCAGCTCCTGTCCCTGCTCAGCACCATCCCCAAGAGACACACCATGTCCTGAGAGCATTGCCCAAACTCTTCTGAGCTCTGCCAGGCTGGGGCTGTGACCCCTTCCCTGGGCAGCCTGTATGGGGTTGTGAGGTCCCCAGGATGAGCTGAGAGATGAGAATTTGACTCCATGTCCTCAGAAGGCTGATTTATTATGATATTATATTATATTAAAAGAAATTATATATTAAAACTATACTAAAGAAAGAGGAAGGATACATCAGAAGGATAAACAAGAATGATAATGAAAGCTCGTGACTGACTCCACTGAGTCCAACACAGCTGATGGTGATTTGTCATTAATTAAAAACAATTCACATGGAACCAATCAAAGATGCACCTGTTGGTAAACCATCTCCAGACCTCATTCTGAAGCAATGAGATAATTATTGTTTTCATTTTTTTCTGAGGCCTCTCAACTTCCAAGGAGAAGAAATCCTGGCATAGGGATTTTTCAGAAAATATCATGGTGACAAGCCTATTCCAGCCCAACCACCCTCTGGGGGCAGAACCTTTTCCTAATATCCAACCTAAACCTCTCCTGACACAGCTTCAGGCCACTGCCTCAGGTGCTGTCACTGTCAGCGCAGAGAGGAGATTGGTGCCTGCCCCTCCTCTTCACCAGCATTAATCACTAATGCTCCCTCTGCAGCTGCCCAGCCAGGGACAGCCTCTGGGAGGCTCAGTTCAAACAACTTTTCCAGTTTTGCAGAATGGGGGCCATGGTTGCTCTCTGGGAGCCACTGAATCACAAAGATTCAAGAGAAGCAGGCCAGGTTTTGCCCTCCTGGCAACCTGGGCATGGAGTCTGGGTGTCCGGGCATTCTTAGTGCCTGCACTTGGTGCTGGTCCCTCCAGAGGGGTGACAGACACGGCTGTGATGCTGCTGGGGCAGCAGAGGAGATGAAACACGCAGGCTCCTGCTCTGCAGAGGCAGCACAGGTCCCATCCTGGGGTGTGCAAGTCTTTTCCTCCCTCAGCATCATCAGCATCCTGCTGAGTGCCCTGAGCTGGCTCTGTCCTGGCACTGTGACACCACCACACCCCCAGCCCTGCAGCAGCTCCTGTGTGCTAGCCAGGGCCAGGCACAGGTGCTCAGTGCTGCCCACTGCTCCAGGCTTTGCTCCTGCGCTCTGTGCAGCCCAGGGGTGCTCACAGAGAAAATTATAAAGGCACAGCACAGTCACAGCCCATCCTTGGAGAAACAGCTTATTTCTCCATTGTCACACACACATTACCATGCACAACACAGGAAGCCTATCTACAAGCAGGAACAAATGCCATATGTTGTTTTATTCTAGCATGGAATATTATTCATCTTTTTCCCCTTTCAGTATGAATACATCTTTGTCAGGAAAAACACTGTTGCAGTGTCTGTGCTGCAAATGTCCACATGACCTGCGTTGTGGAAGGAAGCTACGCTGCTGCAGAATCTAAAATCACAATTCAGAGATCTTTTTTAAGTCCTTCCCATGCAGAAAAAGTAAAGCTTCTCCAGAGAGAGGCAGACATATTTACTACACCACATTGGCTACATCACAAGCAGCAAGGACTAAAATCTTTAAACACACACAGGTTCTGCAAAGTCTCCCAGGACCTGAACCTGAACCAAAAGGATGGATATCAAGCTCTGGTGTAAAGACATGAGAGATAACACTTAGGAAGAGAAAAATGACTTGGAAAGAGAGCAGTGAAATATTGTCTTGAACACAAGAGAACAACAACTTGCAATTCAAACCAAATTACCTTTTCCAGCACTTAAAGAAAAATTGCTTTGGCAGTGTACAATGCTGAGAAGCTGATTGACACAATCTAGAATTTCAGGGACATAACCTGGCCCAAAATTCTTTTTTTTTTTTTTTTTTTAAGCAAGCACCTATAAATCTACACAAATACACTTTGCTCTATTTCATCCTATCCAAAAAAGTCCTGTTAGTGGATAAGGAGAGAAGAATAGGAGTTCACAAGTACCATAATTTACACCTTTGTTCTAGAAAAAACCCTGCCTCAACTCTACTGGAATTTGTGCAAAAAAACCAGATTTCCTTAGATTTTGGTGCTGAGCATGTGCTTAAACCTATTTGAGGTTCTTGTCCAGTAGCTGAGACACAATCAGCTTGCTTGTTAACCTGCCACTGCCATACAAAAACTGGGGATGTGACACAGCAAAGCCCAGTACACACCGTAAGTCATTGAAAGAGGTTTGCTGCAGGTTTTTTTGGGTTTTTGGCTGATGTCAGTCAAGCTGTTTAAGGTTTGGGTCCCACAGCGACTGAATTATTTCTGCAACAGGCTGCAAGGATTAACCAAGGCAGCAGAGATTAGCTGTGCCATAAAGCTAATTTCCCCCCAGCCTTTCTCCACTAAGGGAGGAGTTTGCAGTTCAGATTTTGCAGCATGGCCTTATGAGCAGCCTGGTCGTGGCCATCACCCTTGAAAAGCTTTGAAAAATCAGGATGCAAAGTGTGAGCCTATCTCTATTTGAAGCCTCCCAGGAATTCTTCCTACCTGACTTTCCTGTGTTTATGCCACATTAGAGTGGCCCATCATTCAGTGCCACCCTGCTTCCCATGGGAATGAAAGGTCACCAGAGCAGGGAAACACAGCCTGGGTTTAGAAAGCAGGTTATGACTTCCATGTGGGAGAAGGAACTGCCACCTCCCAGCCCTGGGTCAATAAAGCCTATGTTTCCTCAAACTCTGAAAATCCAAGTTTCCCTAAAAACCAAATTGCAGCTTTGCCTTCTAACCTGCTGAAATAAACAAGGAGCTTTAGGGTCCTTCTCACTTCCTCCAGCTTGCAGGGTCACACATCCCACTCTTCACTTAGACTTTATTTAGCACATCGTCTGGCATCCATCCCTCCAAAAACAGAAGGGGACATGTTTCAGATCACCACTCACTCCCCTTCACAGAGAGATGGAGTGGCTTGGCTTGGAAGGAACTTGAAACATCATCCAGTTCCAAGCTCCTGCCATGGGCAGGACACCTTCCACTATCCCAGGTTGCTCCAAGCCCCACCCAGCCTGGCCTTGGACACTGCCAGGAACGGAGCATCCACAGCCTCTCTGGGCAATCTCTGCCAGAGCCTCACCACCCTCACAGCAACTCCCCCTGCTTTTGGGCTCAGTCCCTCTTTGCAGCACCCTGGAATTCCTTGTCTTTCCCTGAACAGAACTTTCCGTGCCCAGCTCCATGCACGACATTTATGATGCATCCTGGTTTATCTGTCTGAGAAATAATGTTTGAGGCAGTGCCTCTGAACTGAGTGATTTGTCAAGGTAACTGCAAGGGGAGGACAGAGCAGTGCTGGGAGCTAATGGATGGCTGTCCTGATAGATTCATGTTCTTAAACTGACACCTGACATTGCTGGACCTCTCAGTGGAGAAACTGCTCGAACCATTGAGAATGCTATGTTAAAAATACTGGTATTTATCACTTACAGGGTTCCTTATAGCCTTGGATCTATTTACAAAAATTAACCAATGGCTCTCCTCCTGTTTCTGTGGTGAGAACTCCACATAGCTAAAATTACTCTCATCTTACAGCAGGGGAAATATGAAGGGCTCATGAACTGAGCACCCACAGATCTGGCTCAACACTCCAAGAGTAACAAGAAGAGTGCACGTGAGACATAAACCCATAAGCACCAAACTATAATGAAAACATTGGTCAGACACTACATTAAATTCTGTTTTCTCCCAAAGGAATGTGGAAATATGCCTTTTGTTTTTAGAGATGTGATACTGTACCTCTCAAATAGGAACAAGGGTAGAATTCTGAACTCTCAGTGTTTTACCTGGTGCCACAATCCAAATCCTATTTCTGATGTGCCATTGACCTCTTTGCTCATTAGTACCATATGTTACAGCAATTCAGTGGAAAAAGCAATGCAGTATCTGAACAGAAAGTTCATTTCTCTTGTAACTTTAGTGTCAGTCCTAGAACTTCACAGCAGACAATCCCTTCCTTCAGAGATCTCACCAGTACCACGTCTGCAAGTAGCAAGCCTATTTTAAGCCTAGATTATAAACAAGCATCTTGGCAAAGCCCAACCTCCCTTGACTGCCCAGTGGCTCTCTCTATGCAGAAAAATGGAAAATGAGTCTCCCTTGTAGGCTATCAAAGCACTGGCAGCACTGCAGGGCTGTTTGTACGCGTTCCTCTCCAACGCCTGATTTCAAAGCTGAGTTGTGCTCCTGGGAACTCCCACACACCAGTACAAGTGCTGTTTGTATTACTTAGGAAAATAATGAGGTAATTTCTCCTTTGGCTTGTCCTTCCAGCTGTCACTGCCTGCAGAGGCCGTTCCCTCCAGCCTCTGTGTGCTCCTGGCTGCTCACAGGTGCTACCAGAGCAGCTCTCGAGCTGACATTATCACTGCCTGTCACTTCCCTCTGCTGTTTTCCATTTTCAAATTGCTGTATTCCTAATAAAGGTGAGGAATTGAAAGCAGCCAAAGGGGACATTGTACTACAGTCTTAGGGGTCTTCAAAATGAGAATTAAACACCTAAAATTCTGTCTGTGCTTTTGGTGAACCCCTGGCCCCCCAAATGATGGTAATCAGCACAGTATTTTTGACATTTGGAAAGGAAACTACTGAATGGCCCAACCTTCCTTACCTTTAATGTTAATGCTGACTTCCCTTAATCCCCACTCTTGAAAAATGCATCAGGCATATGCCTCTGTTTGCAGAGGACAAAACCCAAACCAATCAGCCCAGTATGGCTTTGATGTTATTTATTGAAGTCGTCTTTGTGAAATATGTTCCTTTTAAAACTCAGTTATTAGAAGTTCAGAATAATGAGACCATTAAAATAACTTAGCATAGCCTGGGATCAATTAAAATAAATGGGTAGGAATAAGGACTTTAAGAACAAGTTGCTTCATCAGGGAATTCAGCACTCAGCTGTGTCTACCTTGGCTTCAGTCTTTGCCACATGTATATTCATAGTGCCTTGATTCAGAGCTATACAATCTCAATGTCTTGGTTATTGGATCAACCCAAATGTGCTAATGTGCTTTTTTTTTTTTTTTTTTTTTTTTTTTTTTTTTTTTTTTTTTTTAAGGTAGAAAGACTGCTTTTTAAAAAACAGAGTGTGTTCCAGTTCACTGTCAATGAGTCTTTAGTGGTCTCTCTTCTTTCTCAGCCAGATGGAATTGCTGTACCAGATCTCTGTGTATATAAACCTATGCTTAAGTTTATTTTGATCCAGTAAATCAGGTATTTAAGGACAGGCTATTCACAGGGCTGTATGCCTTTCTATGGGATTTGGGGAATTTAACCTCCCTTTGTTGAAAATTGTAACCAAAGTACTGAACTGAATAGGGATCAACAAGCTTAACTGGAGTTTTTAGCTCACCAGAGGTGCTGCTTTCTTCCAAGGTGGTGCTAAATCTAAAGAAGGGGAAACATTGCTGAATATAGCTTACACAAAGAGAATTTTTTCTGATGAAACATAAGCCTATATTTGAAAGCACTTATCAGCATGAAAAAGGAATCTAGAAAAAAATATAGCAGAAAAAGAGAAAAAACTTGCAACAGGTGGACATCCTCTCTTGTGGCATGAAAGTAGATAGAAGTTCTTTCTTTTCTGTTTACATTAGAAATAGTAAAAAAACTTTGCAGGAGTGCTTCAAGATCTGAATATTTTCATATCTGAGACCCAGCACATTTCCATTCCAGAGGTTAATGCACCATATGGGGATTCAGGAGAGCCCAGTAAGACTTGAGCTTAGCCAGTGATTTCCAGTGCAAAGAGTCAAACAACCAGACTGTCCCTCAGTTTGTTTTGGCCATTTCTCATGACCCTTTTGTCTCTTCTTTGGTACAATCCCACTGCCCCATGACTGCCTTTCCATGCGGTGAAGAAATGCTCCAGCCCAGGCTGCATGGGGCTTTGAGCAACCTGGTCTAGTGGAAGATGTCCCTGCCCTCCCTCTGTGTTTTTAAGATACATTTGTTTTAAGTATATTTAAGCCTAATTTTACAAAGCCATTGCTTTCCAGCAGTCTCAGCTGTCCAGCTATAACAGGTTTTGTTGAAAGGGCTTCCAACTTCATTATCAGGTGGTTTTCAGTAACTCTACCTAAGCATGAATGTCATCTGACAGGAACTTTGCATCTCAAGAAATTGCATCTCAATAAAAAGCTTTCAGCAAGCAGCAGCTCTCCAAGGCACAGAGTTATTAATGTATTACAGCATGCTAGTTAAGCAAGGTAATTAATATATCTCTGAGCATTAGGTATGCATGGCCAACTCTGATACCTGTCAGCAAAACATAATCTAGGTAATTTCTAGCATATAAATTGAATGCACTTTTGAAAAACAATTTCTAATTATGAAGACTAATTAATTTTGGGGAAAAGCTTGCTTTTGTTTAATTTGAACAATAAATTTAATTATGATAACAAACACCCAGTGGACAAACCAATTCTGAAGAACATTATCTGTGTCCACAAAAAATCAGTTTTCTTTTATTTAAAACCTGATCCTGGAATGTCACCAAGAAAAATAAAATAACTGCTTACTGCAAACACCAACATGATTTCCTGTGTCATATTTAGGGATACATCTGGCATTAAACTCACTTGCAATGGTGCCAACTGCATCCACAGTGAGGTATCACAACCTGCCGGATGCTCAAAAGTGTGAGTGAGATATTCAATACCACAGGCAAATGATAAAAAACAAGTAGCTGGAATAAAAGGTATTTTTTTATTATCAGCTTCCAGCAGCCTGGGTAGTGCATAGAAAGCAATGGAAAAAGACCACGGGGAAAAAACTGAGTTGTGCCAGGCTTTCTCTTTTTCTCCTCAGGACAGAAGTCACCCTTAAAAACTGGCAAGGTGGGAACCAAACCCTGTCCTTCCTTGTCTCCCTTGCATTCCGTAATTCCCTGTTCACCCTCTCACAGCAGGTATTTTTGTGGTCCCAGTGCCAGCCCCTTGAGCAGAAGTTGCTGGTGAGCCCATTTCAGATAGAGCTGAGAGCCAGCAATGGTCCAGCTCTCCCTGTGCTCCCTTGTTTTGCCCATTTTCTCCTCTCCCCTGAGGAATACATGTGGACTTTTGGCGCAGGAAATTCAGTCCTTTATCACAACACAGAACAAATATTCTGCTGAGTGTATTGGGCTGTGCAGGCCAAGGGAGGAGTTACACTGTGATGACCATAAGGCAGTTTTCAAAATAAAATATCCTGCTTTTGCCCATGGCAGAGAGTTGTTTTTATTGACTCTGAAGTGTCACACTCCACCCTTGTTTGCTTGCATGGGATTTGAGATTAGAAAGTGAATTTCAAGCAGCCAGTTAAAATTGCTGAGATTTGGAAAGGGAGCAGCACGAGAAGCAAGGATTCCCCTGAAGAAGGACAACAAGCCTTTGAAGTCTTTTTCCTTTGCTCAGCCATCTAACTAGTGTGCAATTCATGGCCCCTGGGGTTAAGATTTGCATCCCAAAAGAAAGACTTGAAAAGTAGCTGGTTTGAGGCACTCACACTTAGAATCCAGAGACTTCACAGGCTTCATGGAGAGCTGCATCACATTTCTGGGAAGCCTCCATAACCTTGGTGCTAAGGAGCTGCTCCTGTCACAAACCCTTCATACAGCGCTGAGTCAGGTGAAACATCAGCAAGGATGTGGCAAACTTGCTTACTCTTATTTTTCTTCATGATCATTGCTTTCCATTGCCTTCCCTGGCTTATCAGGGCAAGTTCTTCACAAAAGAGTGCTTCAGCAATGAGACATGCATTCAGATGATATAGGAAAGGCCACAAAACTATTAAAATAAAATAAAGGGAAAGAGAAAAGGGCACTTGATCTACTGAATTTCTGCTAAAGGCAGTTTGGCAGCACATAGGTCCTTTAAAAGACTTGAGATGAAATGCAGTCTCGACTTTGAAGTACTGTATATGTGAGCTAGGGATCATCCTGATGGAAAGATTAATACATCCTTCATCCTCCCTCAAAAACTTTCTTCTCACATTTATTGTTGTACCTCCTGCTGCATTAACCTCATTGCAGCTGGAAGTTTCTGAGCTGTGTTCCTAGGAGTGAACTCAGGAAGAATTGTCTGGTTTGCTGTTCCCATGCTCAGTTACAGGGGTAAAGCAGGGGTTTGGGAAGTGCTAGTTACTCATTCCAGCTCTCAACTGCTCTCAGGCAAGTCACCACAGAGGGCAGTGTGAAAACCTCCCAGAAATGCCAGAGTCCAAGCAAAATAAGAAATTTAACAGCTGATCAAGCCAAGCAAAACTTGTTTGGTTAAGAGGAGAATGGGACCAGTATGTGTCAAATCCAGCTGGGTACTTGTGCTGCATTGTGAGGCTTCTGAAACCTTGACAAGTAAACCTGTGAGGGCAAGCCGGGCAGCTTCAGAGCTGGCTGAGCAAACATCCTCACTGTCACAGAGCAGCCTCGTGGTCAGACCAGCCAGAGCACAGGTAACTGCAGCAGTAAGACAAATCTAACACAAATCCATTCACAAAGGACTGAGAGCAAACACTTGGCATAAAGCATCATCATCCTGATACCACAAGTGAGCGCAACAGGAATGAGCAAAATTTCTGTCACTCTGCAGAGCATGGAGCCCTGCAGCTCCCAGCTTTTCTCATGGGAGAGGGAATCCCTGCAGAGGCACAAATAGCAGCATCTGGCTCTGGGTTGAATTCCCAAGGTCACTTTAAGCAGAGCAGGAATTTTGCGGCTGCTGAGGCTGGAAATGTGGCACAGAGCCCCAGGCTGGGCTGGCAGGAGCCAGCGCCGTGCCCTGCAGAGCTCTGCCAGGCAGGGGCAGTGCCAGGGGCAGGGGAGTGCCCCCTCCTGCTCTCTGCCCTCCCTGGAGCACCGTGGCACTGCCAGTGCACAGCTCCAGCAGCCCTGGATGGACTGCCAGCAGCCTGTCCATCCAGGCAGGCACCCAGGAACTCACTGTGGGCGTGGACGGAGATGAAGGATGAAGATTTTATCATTAAGACTGTAATTGCATTTAATCATTTCACATTATAACTGAGTAAGAGGCTTTCAGGTCATTGCCCTACAGAGGATCTGCTGCACAGGGAGTGCTGAGGCTTGACTGCTTTTGATGAAAAGTCCCTGCAATTACAAGATTCCTGGAAAATGTCTGGTTTCAAGACAGAATTTTCTAATTGAAAGCACAGTACAGGGCAATTCCAGCCAGCACAAACAGTGAGATCCCTTCTCTGTAGAGCAGGGATCCAAGGCACAGGAGGTGATTTTCACCAGGGAGTTTACAGCAAAGCAAACTGAAACTGCAGGAGGAGAATCCTGACTGCAGTGTTTGCTTCAGGTACACAAGGGCGATTCTCATTAGCAACAAAGTCATTATTTAACATAATCTTTATCTTCTCCTTGAAGAGAAAATTGGTATGTGGCCAAAAGTTTTGTTTCCCACCCATCCACCTGGCCCAAAAGCCACCCTAAATTTTCTCATTAGCTTTCCTGCCTGACTCTTCCACCACCAGGATTTGTATGCTTCATAAAAATTAAGGAATTAACTCTGCCAGCAGCTCTGTGACAACAGAAAATATTACCCCCGCTTTACATATTTTAAAGATGCAGACAGCCCTACAGACTTGCATTGGATGTCCAATATAAAGGATGGGAGTCTCATGGATTTCTAGGGTGCCTGATATTTTTATGCTCTGAGAGCAGTTCCAAGAAAGTTCTGTTAAAGACACAAACATGAAATACTGAGAATACAGATGTGATTTATCTCCATCCTATCAGTCAGGCACCCTAGAAAATTAGGCCTTTATTTGCTCTAATCTTCCTCTACTGTCTCTGAAGAGAGGTAAAGCAACTTGTGTCCACATGGCTGTGCAATACCCACCCTGGGTCTCCTCTCTCCAAATATTTTCCTCATAAGTGTGGAATGAGTTTTCTGAGACGGAATAATGAGCACATTTCAAACAGATTTTGTGGTTCACTTTCCTCTAGCTCAGCGCTACTTGGTTGCTCTTACAGACTCAAGAGGGCTCCCAAATGGCTGCAGTGCAGCACTCCCTTTTACTGCTGTGGTGCACTTGGGCACCTCTAGTTTGGATATTGCACAAGGCTACAACAAAATGTCAATCTGTGCTCCAACAGACTGATAATTACAAAAGAGCTACTTATCTGTCTAACAAAAGAGTGATGAGGATAATAAGAAGCTCTGGCTTGTGATACTGTTCATTTATCACAAAGATGTTAATTAAATGTTGTTAAATCTTTGATGGTCTGGCCATTTGAAAAGGAGGGCCATCACTGTTTCTGGCCATGAATGTAAGGTGTGGCCTCTAACAAGGAGGAAAAAGTATTTTTTTCCTGAATTAGCATTTTCTTAAGCCTCTGAATATGCATATGCCAAGCCTTGGTTTGCAATAGCACATGAGGGCAGCAAGTGCCTGTGTCACTGGAATCATTACCCAGATTGCAAATGCAAGAAACTCAGCATGCAAAATAAATGCATCAAATAGTCCCCACTTCTTACCTGGAAACACACACCCAAGGAGCCACTTGCAAAGTACAGCCTTAGATCTTGAACTGCTGCAGCTGCCATCTGCAGACTGCTTTCATAATGTAATAAAATGCAATTTGAACAGGAGGTAAAGAATGTGATAGGTGCTTTATAGCTAAATGATTAACAAATGAATTGAAAAGACTGAAATATTCATAGGTTTAAATATTTATAAATTAATTTTTAAAGTCACTATGCAGTATTGAGTTGTCTTTAAAAGTCTGCCAATCTAGGGCCTCTCAGTTTCATTTCTGCTTGTTATTACAGTTATTAATGCTCAAAAAATGACAGGTGCTTGGCAAGAGAGATGAAATGCAGCTTCCAAAACAGAAACAGCAGCTAATGGCTCTGCACTAGTGTAAGGTCAGCTACTCTGCTGGCAGTCACTGGAGGAAACCCAGCTCCTGATCATGTTGAGTGGATGTGCCCAGAGCCAGACAAGCCATGCTGAGCTGTGCCAATAAATCCCCCAAAGCAACAATTCCTGGCCCCATCAGTGTCAGCAGCAGCCTGTTGGTGACTGTCTGATACAGGGGCAATAACATCCCCCCTCTGCCTGGAATCCTTCCTGGTCACTCAGGGAAAGAGAAGAAAGAGCAATTCAGCAGAGAGCATTGGCTAAAGCTGTGTCTCATTCCTCCTTGCCCCCACAACAGTCTGCACACTGTAGCAGGAATTTTACCTGTCCTTATTTGTCCCAAGAGAAATTAAAATATTTACAATGAGGTTGGTGGCATTCCAGTCTGGCACCACATTACCATGCAGGAGGAGACCCCTGTCTGCTCTCCCACACCAGTACCTGAGAACATTCCCCTGGAACAGAGCCAAGACAGGCACAGTTCCCTCATGCCCACAAATGCCACAGACACCAGAGCACCTCGGGTTCCTCCTGCATGTCCCCCTAGCAAACACAAAGTAACTGTGGCACAAGAACAATGATCCTTTTCAATACTTCTGCCTTATGTTTCTCCTTCACTTCCCTTTCATACTTATTTCTGATAAATACTCTGCATTCATGTAGCAGCAGGAGACCAGTACCCTTTGACAAGAGTCTGCTTCCCTTGACATCTCTAAATTATTCTCGTTTGATGTGAGTCAGATGGGTTACACTTAAAGGGCCTTACATAGTAGTGCTTAGAAGAACAACAAAAGTTGCCAGACTATTTTTAATATCACCTAAGTAAATAATTACTTCTTTTTTTTTTTTTTTTAAAGGTATTTCAGTATTTGTAAGTGTGTGAATATCTGGAGCTTATATCTTTCCAGAACAACAAGAATAGAAGAAATAGTTTAATCTAATTTTCTTAGAAGGTTCCATCATTTAATCCAGAGCATTTCTTTAATATTTTGCTTTAATTTAGGACTATACTTAAAATAGAGCTGAGTACCATAATGGAATGGATAATCCCATCTATGAACAGTTCCCAAACAGGACATTATGGGACATAACCAGTGAATAGGGTAGTTTTGTAAAGATACTTCTCAAACCAGAATATCATTCCTCTGACCAGCCAATGCTGTTGCATCTGCTCCTGAGCAGTTCTGGTCCATCACAGCCCATGCCAAGGGGAGATAAGCATTTAAGAGATGCAGATCACTGTCTATCTGGAGATGTAGATTACCTGAACTTCTCTGCTATTCACTCACACTTTCTGCAATTTCCTGTCTTGACTTAATCTTTTGAAAAGAACTCATTTAAATAATGATCCTTCTCTAACAGTCAATTGCTTTCTCGAAGTGAGCTGATGTAAATCGAGTAGGTGGCTTGTCATCACATCACAGAAACATCAGAGAGATGCAGCAAACTTCATCAGGCTGCAATTAGTACTTTCAGAGCAATTTATATGGTTCATTTTGTAGTGCTACTGCTGGTCCTACACAGCGAGGGTTTCTCTACACGATTACAAATGTTACTCAAAACAGCCATAAAACTTCTTCCTTTAGAATCACTCCATTTATGGGATTATTTATTATATATAGGGGGAGCTGAATAAATCAGAAAGAATTTGAAAGGCAAAACATACCCTTTTCCAGTTCAGAAAGTGTCTGTGTATATAATACCATCCTCTCAGACACTCTGTACAAAATTATTGGTTTGTTTATTTATCAGAATAATGACAGCCTTGCAGCTTGTTAGTGAGAAGTCTGTACCAAGGATTTGGTATTTGAAGCCTGACCTTTGAATGGGAAACAACAGCTCAAGTGATTATTTCTTGTCTTTGAATAAATTAAAGTACTGCTTAGAGCTAGGACTGAAAAGCCCCAGAAGGTCTTTCTGCAAGTCTCAAAGTTTCCACCGCAGCAAACACCAGGGAGGAGCTGCCTGTAGTGGTTCTTGTGATAACTGTTCATTGCAGAAACAGGTGGGCACTTTGGGGCAGACAGTCTGCAGAAAAGGAGCTGGGGGAGCAGAGAGCCTGGGAAGGCAGGGCACAGGCACAGGCACCTCCTGCCCCCAGCCAGCTCCCACTGGGACCCCCAGCCCCAGCAGCCATCCCTGCCCCTCTCACCCTCACAGGCATCTCTGCCAAGGATCATTTCTTCCCAGACCATCACTGAGGAGGTTTTGATGCAAGGAGCTGTCAGAGGAGATAGTTTAGGTGCTGGGAGGATAATCCCTATCTATCTGCTTTAAAAGGGAAGTAAATAAAAATGCTGTCCTTAAATCACAGAAGCACGTGGGTTTATTTGGCTGAACATCACCAAGGCATTCGCTCCTTGATCTGAAGGCAGAGCGTAAGGGCAGCAGTAACCTGGGGCAGGGGGAATAAAAGCTACAATGGGCACTGATGGCATTAAAAACTGCAGTGCCAGCATCCTGCAAAAGAAGCCAACACTTTATATCCCCCAATTTACTCTGCACTGATGCCTTACTAAGGAGTATCTCATAAAATAGCCACCTAAGAGCAAATATTATCAAGGGGAATGTGTGACCATGGGCTATTTCATTCTGCTGAATACTCAGGTGAGCTAGATCTGTGGTGAGACACCTAGCTGCATGATCACAAGTCGAAGAAATAACAAAATCACAGTTGCGTCACCGAAGAAAGAAAAAAGCATACTGAAATGAGATGTTCGAGAGTTCAGGTAAATAACCATGGGAACAGAACACCTGGGGAACTGCAAGTGGGAGCTGCACAGCTTTATAAAGAAAGTCAATCTAGTTCAAACATGAGCTTATTTTTGTTTTAAAGTTATAAGTTTGAGGAAGGTATAAAAATGATAAGGTTTCTTCTGCCTTTGTTTTGCAGGTCAGACCACATTGCAAAAGTGGTTGATCCTTTCTTTGAAATCAATGATAGAAACAACCATTTCTTACCATCTAGTCTGACCTTGGATTTCTTTGATAACAATGGTATTCTTGGTTGGGATAAAATGTTAGAGAAGTTCCAAGATGTTAACATGTGAGAGATGCCTCAGAGAATGTGATCTCTGCCTCACCTGTGGCTCTGCCCATCTCAGAGCTGGGTCAGAGGCTGCTGAGAGGCTGAAAACCCAGAGATGATGCCCTCTGAAGTATCTCTTGATTTTCAGATGCCCTCCTGTAGTCAACCATGACTCTGACTGACACTCTTGAGCCTCTCTTGGTGTGGAATTCCAGAGATGTTCTTATGTTACAAGAATAATCCTAGATTAGAATTCCAGCCTGAATTTCAGAACTTTAGAAGGAGCCAATTTCTTAGAATTTTGGAGAACATTAAGACCAAGCTTTCAAATGTCCCAAGGCATTCCGAACACAAAGTTTTATCCACGCTCTACAAAGTTTTGCATTCAATGTCCATTCTGCCCTGATGAAAAGCAGATACAATATTTATTTGCTTATGTAAGATTGTCTCCCCTAGGCACTGGGCCCAAGTATAACAATCATCTTCTATTGAGAAGATGGCTTTGGACCAAGCCATCTTGATGAAGTATTTCTCATAGCCTCATTTACAGCTGTGCACCAGCCAAACAACCCAGCTACAAACAGAAACTCCAGCAGGAATTGCTTAAGTACCCTGGTACTTTGGAATCTAGGTTTGGCAGAAGAATAAAAACCAGAGAGAGATCTTTTGTGCTGCTGTCTTTTGAGCTCTTTGATGAAAACTGAGGCTTGCAGGGTAATTTCAAGCCATGTAACACACAAGAATTGCTGTTGATAATGCAGACAAGTCAAATTAACAAGCTAACTAATATTAGAAACAAAGACATCCATGGGTGTATGTCTACTCCAGCCATCTAGGCTGAATACCTAATTCATGCCAGAGCTGGAGGAGGAATCAATATTATTGTTATTTATTTAATTTAACTCTCACATTATAGCAAAGTTTTTAGAATGAGATAGGAATGTTTTTAGGGCATTTTGACAATATTAGTCATAGAATTTATTAAGAAGAAGCTTCCCATTTTTTGAAGACTATTTTAGACTTTTAAGTGAAGCAAAAGTCTTTTTTTTTAAAACTACATATTTTTAAATTTTTTTTCCCTTCCAAAATGTAAGTTTTCTCATATTTTTTTCTAGTGGGAAGGCACTGACAAAAGTCTGGATATGTGTTTAGATGGCTGTGACCCTTTGGCTGCACTGCTTGGCCTATTCCTTGGGAACCTCATACTGCAAAGCCTGCTGAGACACAAAAAGCACACCTGAAATGTGGAACTCAGGACTGCTTTCAATGCCTGGCAAATATTTCCTGTGTCAAATGTAGGGCCCCAATGGAGGAAACCAGGGCCCACAGGCAGCACTACACAGACCTGGCCAGGTACCTGATTTGGATTTGAGAGAAGGCCAGTACCTCATCCCTGCAGAATAAAAGCTCTTTGACAACTCTCCTCTAACCTGAAAGCATTTGCAGCTCCCAGCATCACACACCTCCTCCAGCACTAAGCATTTCCTGAGAGGAGCCTGGAGAGCAGGCAGAAGGAGCAATTTTGGAATAAAGATGTGTAGGAAGAGTGGGGGGTAGCACGGTTGGGACAAACAGAGACAAGAGATCTCTGAAACCAGGTCGTGGAACTTGTGGTTTATTGCAAAGGGCCTGGGTGCAGGGCCCTGCTGGGATTTGGGGTTTATGTCACAGGGCCTGGGTGCAGGGCCCTGCTGGGATTTGGGGTTTATTGCAAAGGGCCTGGGGGCAGGGCCCTGCTGGGATTTGGGGTTTATTGCAAAGGGCCTGGGTGCAGGGGCCTTGCTGGGATTTGGGGTTTATTGCAAAGGGCCTGGGTGCAGGGGCCTTGCTGGGATTTGGGGTTTATTGCAAAGGGCCTGGGTGCAGGACCCAGCCAGCCACAGCTCAGAGCAGGCCCGAGAGGAGAGAGGGGGAGAGAGGATGAGAGGGAAAGAGAGCAAAAGCATAAGAGAGTAAAAGGGGTAAGAGGCAAGAGCTAAGAGAACAAAGTTCTTGTTACAATACAATAAATCATCTTTTGTGCTGAATATTCTGATTCTCATTAAGTAATCTAGTACAATGTACAAATCTTATAGCACTTTTATACAGCTTATAAGAATCACTACATTACCATACTGTGCTAAATTTTAAACCCTAAAAACTACTCTTTGGACCCCTTCTGCTAAGCTGGCAGAGTCTGCTCGGACTCTTGGACCTGCTTGCAAGCAGAGGGTCTTGTTTTATCGAAAGGGGATTACCTTCAGTTGGGCCACACCACTGTTTTCTCATTGTTCAGTAACTGAGGTATCTCAAAGCTTGCTGTCATTTCAATCTTGCTTATAGTTTCTATATTCTCAAAATCTTTTGCCAGACAATCATATTTATAAGGCTTTCCTGTTTCATCTTCCCCGACAAAGATGAAAGACTAAGAGCAAGAGTATGACGAAGAAACCTTGTGTGGGTGCTGGGATCCAAAACACAGTCCCCTACTCTCCTTTAGCAGACTCCTTTTCCTGGCATCCAGAAACAACCAGAGCAGCAGCAGCTGCAGCCCCTTCCCCTCCCTGTGCTGCTGCCATCTCCTCACTGCACCAGCCTCCCATCCCCTGGTGGCCCAGCAGCAGGTGACAGTGACAATGGCAGGGGTGGCTCAGCAGCAGGTGGCAGTGGCAGTGTCCCTGTGATAAGAAGGGATGCTGCTCACCAGGTGCTGCTGTGCTCCTGTGAAGTGCAGGCAGGAGGGTTTTAAATTGCCTTATGCCTCAAGGACACCAGTCCTCACTCAAAGGTCAAGAGCACAGAAAAGCAACCCGTTCCTGATGCAAGCAGCTTGAAAAAGATGCACAAGGGATTAAGCCACTGTGCCTGGCACTGACAGGCAGGGGAGGGGCAGGGTTGGGTAAGTGTTTGCTGAGATGTGGCAAATGCAAAATTGATTTTCTTCTTCATTTAACACGTTTTTCACTCTCTTTCCCCCCTTCCCCTCCCCTTTATGATTAAATTTAAAAACAACTGACTTCAAGAGGCAAGCGCACTTAAAAGTTTAGGGGGGAGGCTTGAGGAGAGGGGTTTGACAGAGGAATCAGCCTCAAAGAGAGAAACTTCTGAATAAGGAAAGCTGCAGAGATGCAGACATGGTATGAAAAGGAATTCCCTGAGGAAAGAGGATGAAAATGATCTTGGTTTCTGTACACTCCAGAAGGTCTGAGCTCCTGATTCCTCTGAGAGAAGGATGACATGACCACAGCAGACAAATCAGCAGGGACCATGCCCTTGGTCTATTTGAACTTGCACTGGCCTTCCTCATGTTCATTTTATTTCATATGTAGGAAACAGGAATTAATTTGATATCTTCTGGAAGAGGAAAACTACACCATCAATTTTAGATTTAACAACTGTCTTTTCACCTGGAAAAAAATGGGAATGTTCTCCAGGTCTGTAAGCTTACCTTCATTTACTGCACAGCAGGAATGTTTGGGTCAGTGTGTGAAACAGGTTGGGAATATTATAAATTGCAGTTATGAAAGTGTGTCTTCAAATATCACAGAGCACTTCCCAACTTTCCTCTCTAATTTACCATTCAGTTCTGTTCGGACATGCCAACCAAAATGAGAACAAACAGAGTGGACTCTAAGTTTTAGCTTTTTTTTCCTCATTGCTTACACACACCATTACTGATCAAAACATCTCAAAAACAGGGGAAGTTGAAAAGCCACATTCAGCAACAAGCCTGCAAAACAAAAACCTTTTCCCTTTGTATTCAACACCTGAACTACTGGGAACAAATATTTTTTTAAGCTTCCCTTAAACTCATATTTCCCCTTGCTTGCCTCCTTGACAGCAGTTTTTGCAATCTCCAAAGCTTTTGTTTGGAGTAGCTGAGGACATCCTCACTCTTGTGGCACATGAGCCCCTTGGCCTGTGCCATCAGTGCTTCTTTCCATACTTGGCATCCCTGTAGATGCTCTTCTTAATCCAGTGCAGGTTTTTCCCAGCCATCCAAATTAGTCCAGAGCAGACCAGACAAGCTCTGTGGTGCTTATTAATCATCTGAATGCACATGCACACTGCCAGTGCTAAGCTGAAAATCTCACCTACAGGGAAGGCAAGAAAAAATGTAGAAGCAAAGGGAGGTGACCTACACTGCCATCCTGAGGGAACAATTTGTTGCAGGTCAGTTCTGGCTGCCCAGGAGTGCAGTGGCCCCTCAGACCTGAACTAACACAGGTCTGCCATCACTATGTCCTCAGAAAGTGATTACTTATTTTAAATTTTGCAAGCCAGGTTAGAGTGCTCATCTAGGTTTTGCTCTGCAGATCTCCTAAGAAATGAACATCTCAACAAGGCTTTTCATGACTTTCAGCAAAGCATAGGTGATTATTAGGAGAGCCTCACTTCCCAGAAATTTAGCACAGCACTGCCTGGCTTTTAACACCAGTATAAAACACAAACTATCAAAACTCTCATTTCTTTTTTTCAGCTGCAGTTCAGAAACTTTATTTCCAAAGGCCCCTGCACCATTTAAATCATGCATGAAAAGTTACGGAAAGCAGAGAGTGAGTGGGCATGGATATGCCCCAGGGAGCCCCAGAACACTGCAGCAGGTCAGCCATGGCTGCCCTGGTGGCTCAGTCCCTTCCCACGTCACAAGAATCTGAAATAATCTGCAACCTGGAAATTGGAAGATGATGCCATCAGCTATTTGTCTATCATGGAATGAGTCTACATTCTATTCACTATGTCTTTTGTGAGAACCAAACTAAGGTCTTGGTTTCCTTTCTTACCTTGTTGGACCTATAGAATTATAAAATTATATCAGAGAAAACCTGAATACAGCAAGATATAACTCAGACAATGTATTCCACTGAGTCTGGTTGGTGGGGATTGTGAAGCTAATCATGTGCTCCATCCAAATCCAGATAAAGATGAAGAAGTTTCCTCCTTGTAGATATATAGTCTGAGCTGTCCAGCTCACAGGACTGTAACAAACTAAGCTGCACTGGGTTTTCAAAGTTCTGGTTTAGGAAACATTTCATAAATCTTCCTGGGGAAAAGTGTTTTCCGCACTGCATGAATTGTGTCAGTGCAGTCACAATGTTCAAATTCTACTCTGTCCTCCAGCTTGAATTTCTGTACAAGGATCAGCTCAGAGCTTATTCTTGGCTCTGCCTCAGGATCTGCCTTGGGATTGCTCTGCCCATATGCTCCTTCCTCTTTTCCCTTGAGAGCAGGAGACACACAGGAGGCAGCAACCTGCTCCAGTGAACCAGCAAAATCCAAATCCAGGGAGAAGGTGGGAGGTTTCTGGCAAAGAGGAGCCACATCAAAGCACTCTCCAGTATCCCCCTGCCAAAAAGGATTTTGGTACCCCTCCTCTTGCTCTGTGATGATTTACTTCTGCAGCAAGGGGAGTTTTCTGTGTGCCTATTAACTGTCTCCAGAAGGCTTCTGGCAAATTACATTGCCATGTTCCTCCTTGAATGCATCCCACTGAAATCTGTATTCCTGTCACCTGCCCCCACCTCTCTTGGTGGCAGCTACTCAGTTCAGCTCTTCTTCCACTCTGCATTCCCGTTAGACTAGCAATATCTGCATAATATCTTTGGGGGGAAAGAGCTTTTGAAACACAGCTTTTGTTTTAATGACAGAACAGCATATGCTGTCACTCCTCCAAGCATTTTCTAAGTGGTGAAAATGCTCTCAACTTATTTAAGTACAGTATTTTTCCACCAAGGCTCTTTGTGTAACAATGCTCCCACCTCATTTTCTTTCAGTAGCAGTGGTTGCAAACAGGGAACATGGAAGCCAAAACGACACAGGCTGCAACTCAGACAAGAGCTACTCAGGGATGGTATCAGACCCAAAAAGCTAGACTAAAAAATAAACCAGGAGGCTCTGAGATTAGGAGTCTTTGGAACAGCTACAAAGACAACAAACACAGCCCGGACTTGCTGTCCTTCTGTATTTTGTGCACATGAAATGCCTTTGTTGATGGATGCTGTGTGCAACATTCACTGAAGCTGCACGGCTGCCTTGTGTGCCATGTGGTGGCTGGATATGAAAGTGCCCTCAGACTCAGGGCAGGTTCCAAGTGCCAGCTCACCAGCTCTTCCTGCCAGCCCAGAGCCCAGCCACATACCCACCCTGGCACTCTGCTGCCAGCACAGGGAATCGCTCCCAGAAGTCAAGCACAGAGGTGTCCCTGGTGAGTTCAAGGCTGAGACCTCCACCCTGCAGGTAAGCCACACAAAAAAGCCCTGTGCTTGTGTTTGTACCTCTGGCACAAGGACCACCTTCCCCTTGCCAGCCCCTACACCTGTCAGCTGGAACAAAACTCCTGCAGCACAGAGATCAAAGGGCAGAGGTTGGTCACAAGCTGGAAAAGCTCAGAAGCCGCCTCCACACTGCCCAAGGAACTTCCCATGGCTCACTTGTGCCCCTCTCCTGTGTGACAGCATCTTTCTGCCTCTTCTGGCTGTGAGAACAACTGTGATTCCAGATGGTATCTGCTCCCATGTGAGTCCCACTCAGTGTGCTTGCACACGTGTTTTGACTTGTTTTGTTTAGATTTGCAATATCATCCCTGGCTGGACAAATGCAAAGTGACTTATTGGCAAAGAGGCTTTTTTAAATTATTGAATTATTTACTTGCTCATTAGCTTTGATTACAAGTGACCATGAGTTATTTAAATCAAGTTTGACCTTTGAATTCAAATCACAAACAGAAATGACAATAACAACAAACCCAGTGGCAATGTTTGTCGGTCCTAGGCCTGGCCAAAGGAGCACAGGGCATGAGTGACCTTTTCTGCAGAGGGAAAGGGCTTTCTTGGAGCTTTCACTTCCCACATCAACAGATGTTTGCTTATTTCCCCAATGACTCCAGGAGTGAACAGGTAGAGCATGTGCTCTAGAGAATTCCATTATAACACACCAGAGAGAAGGATATTCCTGCATTTTCTTAAAATAAAGACAAGAAATCTCCATAACCCAAAAAGCACATTTATATTCCCAGATTTGTTTTTAAATGAAGGTGGTTGGTACCTGTTCCAAGAGACTGCAAATCTCCCAGCTCTGCTCTGGTGTGCAGCTGACACCCCCTCTCAGACATGCAGCTGGCTCTAGAGCTTTCCTTTATTTCAGAAAATAGTTGAAGTAGAAAAGTGTAGACAGAGACTGGAGGAGTTCCAAAGGCCTCCAAATGTCACCCTTGTTATTAAAGCAAAAAGAGAATGTAGGAAACTGGCTGAGAAAAAAGGTCAGAAGGTTTTTTTTGTGAAAGAATCAAATTGCTCTTTTCTTCTCCAGCTGTTACCTGCAGTGCTGTTGACACTTTCACTAATAAAATGTGAGGACCACACTGGATGTATCCCAAAGCAAACCTGTGTATTGGGAAAATGGGATTTGCTCCATCTGATGTCCCAGTAAGGAAACTTTCCCACCCCACGGTCGTTTTTGGATGTGCTGCCCACATTAAAAAAGATGACTCAGGAGTGAGTAGAGGAAGGTGTGGAGTGACTGGAGGTGGTGCTAGAGCTGCCACCCCCAAGGCTCTCCTTTGCAGGCAACTGTAGGCTGATGAAGAAGAAACAACCACATCCAGCCCCACCGGGGTGATTAGGGAGGCAGTTCCTCAGCTTAGAGAAAATACCCAGCTTGGATTTGCAGTCAGAAGTAGCAGTCTGTGCCATTAGGAGAAAGAAAAAATAAAAATCCATGCTCTGGAAAGGATTTGGCTCAGACTGGTCCTGGCAGAGCTGCATGACCCAAAGACGCAGCAGTCAGGCAGTGCAAGGAGCTGGCTACAGTCAGGAAAAGCTGCTCCAGATAAGTGCTCAAATAGAGTCACTCAGAGTTTATTTTTTCTATTTGCTCTGTCTATCCCCTTCTAGGGTTTGTCTCCTTCAAAGAGTTCCCAGAGAGACGAAAGAGAATGGTACAAACTTTGCAAAGAAATCTGATTTGTAGTCTAGACCATCAAAAAAAAAAAAAAAAGGCTTCATTTTTTCCTCTTTTATTTATGATACACCTTTCTCCAGGTGAGAGGTCTCCCTGTCTGAATAACACAGGTGGGACTCAGAGGTGCTGTAGCTCAGGCTCCTTTCCTCTCCTACAAATCTCCCTCATCTGACACTGACTCCCTGCATGGGAGGCACAAGCACCAGCAGGTCCTGGAGACTCCACAGGCTTGCACTGCCTCACTTCAGAGTTTAACAGCTCAGAATTAAACCGAAGAAGTGAGCTATAACATGATGGAAGCTAAGGCTTCCTAATGGCAGCTGGAGTCTGGCTTTACCCAGATGGCAGTGCCTGCAGGCACAGCCCACCAAACCCACACTGAACTGCCCCCCTCCATCCATCCTGTCAGGAGAGAGCTTCCCGCACCTGCAGCTGAATCCTTGAACCACCCTGAGCTAAGTAAATATAAAAGAAACTATTTTTCCTGTTGTCCCAGCAATATTCCTCAGCAAATCCCAGATCAGCCAGACATTCCCAAGGGAAAACTGCCAAGGTGGTTTCTACCTTACATAAGGCTGTTTCTTACATATATCCTCAGTCCAGGCCATCACACAACACCCTGAGAAAGATTATAAGTGCTTGATCTACTTTCTCAAATTCATGTTGCTTAAATTCATGTCTCCCTGCAGACCTATTCCAGGTCTGTGATCACAAGGCATCTCCTTGTGATCAGAAGAAGAAGGGTACCATAAGAAGAAGGGTACCATAAACAAATTGCCAATTTCCAAAATCAGTTTTAAAGTCCTTTATAGAAGTTTGAAACACATCTACTACAGAACTGCCTGACATAAAATACTCCTGTTCCATTGAACCTGTCCCAAACTGGACTCAGTGATTCAGCCATGGATATTCTATGTGAACCCTTACATGTAACTGCACACACCCCAATGTTGTCCCTAAAGCAGGGGTCTTTTACCTGGTCTGCAAGAGCCAGTCAACACAGAGTTAAGCTGTTTAGGGTTTTTTTAATACCATTCTGCAGAACAGGATGTGAAGACCTGACACCACTGACAGACCTTCTAGGAGACATGCACAGTGTGTTATACAAAAAGGTAACAGAGAGAGAATGATGCAAGGACAGATGATGGGTCATGTGCACTTCTGTAACAAAATTCTGAATTCATGTGTGGTCTTGGTCCAGTTCACTATACTACAATTGCAACCAGAAATTTTCCTGGGGGTATGAGTTTCAGTATTATAATCACCTAAGGTAACTCTGGGTTTTCATCCTATCAGCTACCACCAAGCTATTATTTAACTTTATACTTTATTACAGTTTCTGCTCAAGTCTATTTGGACAACAAGTGAACAAAATTATGATTTTTAAAGCATTCTGTTCCTGTGGACTTCTCAGTCCTCCATTGCTCTGGCATGTTGTTGCCATGGTTTCAAGACCACCCCATAGTTGCTGTGAACCTTTATATCTGGCTTTTTTACTTCATTTGACATCACAGAGGCAGCAGTTTCAATTCTGGATTGCCCAGGGTGTGGATAGTTGAGTGCACTCCAGTCCTTCCCTTGCTGCACAAGGTCTCCCCATGGCTCTGAGCAGCTGCTCCCACATCTATTGAAGCTGTACCTGCCAAGAGGACTTTTGTCTTCACCCATCTGTGCACATACACTGATTCCTTCTTCAACACAAGCTGAACTGTTTGTATGGGAGGTACTTTTGTGGTTGCAGCTGTAAATCAGAGGAAACATAATTCTTCTTTTGCAGGTATTGCAAAGCAATCCCTGTTCTCCTGAGGCAGAGATCTACAGCTCTGGGGCTGTGTCTCTTGCGTGTCTCCTCCACACACTGAAGCTGTGAGCAAGATTCTCAGTGGATAAAAGCTGATGTGCTGCTCCTCATGAGCCAGCAGAGTTCTGGGAGCAGGTCCTGGGCTTGGTGCTGCTCAGTGGCACAAACCTGGGCTGTGCCTGGGCTGATCCTGTGACACAGGGAAACCCGGCTGGGCAAGACTTGGGGAATAGAAGTCACCAGGGAAATTGTTCCCCATGGGCAGCAGCCAGGGACCTCTCACTAATGCCATCCCGTTACCTCCTCCTGGTTGGAACAAGCAGGCACACATCCCTGCCCAAAAGGCAAAAAGATAAATGCCTCTCTCTCAAGTGGATTCCATCTCGCTTTCCCCATAGGCATGAGCAGCGATTCCAGGAGCAGCAATTCCATGTGTGACCACAGTGTGACATTGTGAAGGGTACTGGGGGAGCTCCTTTTGTGTTTCAAGTGTAAAAAACAAATGCCAGACCTTATCAGCAGCTTGTCCTTCTGCAGAGACAGGCAAAGGAGGCAGAGCCCGAGCGGCTCAGAGGGGCTCACACCAGTCCCACACCAGGAGCAGCTCTGAGTCCCTGCAGGCTGTCCCCAGGTCACCTCTCCCACTGTGGAGACTCACTGCTGCCCAGCACTGCCATCCATCCACAATGGGAAACTGAGGCATGGAAACACAAACTTTTTTGGCACCCCTACAAGTCTGAAGGAAGGGCTGGGTTCCACACCAGGATCCATTTCTCACCTACCGTCTAGTCCTGCAAGACATCACCTCAAACCATCCCCATCCATGGGGTGACAGCGACTGCATTTTGCAACTTTCCTGGGGACATGGCTGGGATAAAAGTTTTAAAAGGTGAATTAGCCACCTTCCTGAATCATACCAATCTCCTTTTCCTATGGCAGGCATCTAAGCCATTTTCCAGCCCTTTCTTTCTCTCCCTTTTGCAACTTCTGATAAAAAAAGGACACTTATTCAGACAGACAACTGGAGGAACAGCAAGTCCCCGCTAGGTTATATGACAATTTGTCAGGGTCCCGAGGCCCCCAGGAAATGGTGCAGGGATGATGGATGAAGGTGTGAAGCAGAATTGTCACTCCACAGCCGAGGCATTAATCAACTGTCAGGGTGGCTGAGGAGTGTGGCAGGCGAGCCTGGCAGAGGGGGCACCGCGCTGCCAGCAGGGCCCTGCTTCTGGCACCCCCTGCACAGGGAAAATACTCCAGGAGTGACTACAGCTCTCACAAGCAGCAAATGGCCCTGGCAATTCCCCGGGCAGCTGTTCCTCAGGAAGCAAGCACTCGTTCTTGCGTGGCAGAGGAATTTGCTCGCAAGCCCCACGGCGCTCCCCAGAGCATCAGCAGCTGTGGCAAGTGACTCCAGCTCTGCCAGCAGGAATGCTCAAGAGCAAACCCAGCACCCACTCCATCCCCCTGCTACTTATTAAATATTTTTATTTCCAAGTTGTTGTAAATTGCATTTTGATGGTATTTTTTTAAGAGATTTTTAAAAATATCTTTTTTCCCTTCATTTAGGCAATTTTAAAAATGAAAATAAAAAAACATGTTTCAGCATGAACTGTCTCCTTCCTCTTTAAAAGTAAAAACAAAATGTTTTGTCATTTGAAAAAAAAACCCCTTCCCTTTATTTTGTAGTGAAGCTATCCAGCAAAAGCTAATTTCACAAAGAAAACAACCTCCACTGTTAGCCAAGATCCCTATCTCTCAAAAATATGAGCAGATATTCAACATTATCTGTAGAAGGCAAGCTCAAGACAACTTGTGGCTCTAAGCAGGTGTTACCCTGATCACTATTAAGCTGCTCTTTTCTGTTTCTATCCCTTTCATGTCTCTCTACTATTCATATCCATCTTTTCCCCCCAGCTCACACATCTGTAGCTTCCCTCTGCTGTGGCTGTAGTGTTCCCAGCAGCCTCCAGACTTGGATCTGTGGTGCACTACAATAACAATCTGTGATGGGTATTATATTTGAAATTTCTTTTAAGACATTCACTTTCAAAACTCCCCTTTGAAGAACAGGAGGGACAAAACCTCAGTACATGAAATTCCAGCTTTTTTTTCTGGAGAATTTAACCTGGGTTGTTAAGTCAGTTAATGTCCACTGCTGCAGGCTCAACCCTGCTTTTTTTGATGTTAAGAGGACTTAAGGGTGGGATTTTAGTGGGACCTTAGAAACAGAGATCTCCTGCATATTTTATAATATTAAGCAGACATCTGTGCACATACATTGATAACAAGAAATTGCCACATCAAAAGCTGTGAGTCAGATTACTGAAGTTCTGGGTTTCATGGCGCATCTGATAATCCCTGAGCAAGGAGAACAAGCTTGATATCCCCTCATCAAGAGATACTGGGTTTTCCTGCTGGGTCTCAAAACAGATTTGAAGCATCAGATTGCCACAGCTGACAGGTTTAACTCAAACATCTGCTGAGCACAGCCCAGAGGGATTGTGTCAAAAGAGAGATTAGGAGCATCTCCTGCTCTTTGGCTGAGAGTGGTTCATATTTGGTTCAGAAATTCTCTGGTCTCAGAGAAAATGCAGCCCTCAGAGTGTGTCTCTCTCATGACTGTTTTGGAAGAGGTGTGCAGCCCAGTAAATTATTTTAAAGAGGCTGACAGGAGCCAGGAAGGGCAAGCACAGTGCTCAGCCTTCCCCATGTCTGTGCTATGCAAGCCTGAATTCCTGAGCAACCTGGCAAAGGCTGAAAGGTCTTTAGTGTCAGCCCTTACAGTGTCAGTGTCCATACAAACTTAAAGCCCAGCCTGAGTGAAAATCTAATGAGGAAGGCACAGAGAGTGGAAAACCTCTCCAAAGGCTCAACACAGCCACAAAAAAGTATTCCAGGGCAAAAGTGACAGCTCCTCATTGCAGTCCTGGTGAAAGGAAAACTGCTGCCAGAGGGGTGCAAAGCCTGTGGGGACTCCTGAGGTTCTGCTGCCATCCTCCTCCTTCAAGGGAGTCCTTCCAGAGCATTCCAGGTTTTCATTAATTATGTGGGTCACAACAAACAGAGCAGAATCATAAAGCTTGCAGACCACACTGGGAAACAACTTTCAATTCAGCACTGAACAATTTTCCCCAAAACTGAACTTCAACTTTATGCCTGCTTTTACCACCTCACCATTCCCACCAAACAAAACACCATGGTTTGCATTTTGCCTTCTGCCTTCATCACATGGCATTGAGGGGCAGATGAGGACACACATTTTGCATGTATAATGCAGCCACAGAGCAGAAGGAGTCTCAGCAGTCCCGGTTCAGCTCTGCAGCCCTGTCAAGGGGAGCCTGCAATGCTGCTGCAGCACAAAGGCATCACAGTGTCAGGCTTATTCATTAACTAGATGAGAGATGGAAAACCCCTGTGCCAAATAAATGGATTGCATAATCTTGAGCCAGCCTGGAATGCCTGGAAGGCAAAGGAAGGATAGGGGATATTATAAAGCTGCCAGCAATCTTTTCAGCAAGATATATAAAGCTGAGAAAGCATGAGGTGCAAATAGCAGCATATGGTGGGGAACTCCAAGATTTCCATAAGGGGGACACAAAACTTGATAGGTATGATCAGCTCTTCCTACCTCCACCTTCAGCAATTACTTGCATATAATTCACCATAGAGGTCTGCTTCTTCTCTTTTCTTTGCTCCCAAACTAGCTATTAAATAAAACTCTAAAGCTCCAGGGTGAGAATCTGCTGCAACAGAAGTTTCCCTTGCTAAGGCATCATTCTACACCACACAGACAAAGGAAGTGTCTGTCTGAAGGAATTATCACAGCAAGCAAAAGACTAATGGGACCATTCATTATCTTTAATTATATTCATCATCTTCTGGTGATTAGAACACAGTCATAAATTAAGATACATTTAAATTTGGTACATTTGAATGAACTGGATATCCTTTGAATATCTTATAGGAAGTAAATTTGCTAGGAGTAATGATGCTGTCACCTTGACAGGGCAGAAAGGATGCTTCAGTGTGCCAGGGAAGTCAGAGGGCCTTGAGATACAGTAACAGTGGCATTAGGAGAGGAAGGGATCAGCCTTTCCTTTGGTTTCTCATAGCTGAAGATCCTGAGAGCTCAGCTCCCAGTGTTCAGCAATTTCCCAAGTAGTGCAACAAAGAGCTCAGCCCTTCGTCCTTCTGAATCATCTTGGGGTTTATTGTTCCCAACACAGGAGCTTCAGGACAAGGTTCGGTGTGTGGAAGCAGCTCCCCTTCTGTCCCCAGAGTGGTGGATCCATACACAGATTTACACTTGCACAAGGGCTGGAGACTTGGGGCTGTTAATACACTAAACTCGTGTAACCCAGGAACAGAAATCCGCATTAAGGCCCAGCCCTTCTAAATCCCTCATATCTTAGTGGTTGCACCATAAATTAATCCAGTGGGAAGGATTAAAAGCTTGTGACTTGAGCTGCACCTTCCTAGGGGATGAGTGAATGAGAGGGTACATCCTTCCCCAGGTTTTACTTCACTTTTATGTCTCTATGTCTTTGGAGAAAATTTAAGCAAGTCATTTCCCAGAGAGAAAAAGCCACAGGCACAACTGTTACACCTCTTCCATGTTCTCACACTTCTCCAGACATTAATTAGCAGAGCTCAGATAACAGATATCTACCAGGTGATATTTATCAGGAGCTGTGATGCCTCCTGCTCCTGGCCCCATGCCTATGCTGATCACTTTTGTAAATGGCTCAGAGACCAACCAATACATCTGCATCTTGGGCTGCTCCATTTCACTGCCTGGCATCTCAGTGAAAGCCTCCAGGGATTGTAAAAAATGACCCCATTTGCCTTTAGAGACAGCAGGTCTACAATATCATCAGCTTTGTGTCACTCTAGAACTTGGCCAAAATGTTTTTGATGTGGATTAAGACACACAAACAGGATGTGTCAGGTTGGCAAAACCCTCTGAATTCCAGCTGATTGTCAGTGATATCAGTGGGCCTGGTTGTAATTGATATGCATCACATTACCCTGCATTTGCTGTGGACAAAGGAATTGTGGCCAGCAGGTCCCTGTGGCTTGGTCAGACTTTTGTGGAAAAGGCACAGGGCTGCCTCATGTGAGTAAACAAAAGATCTACTGTTATTTGCTCCTGGATACAATTTTCTGTTGGTCAGCCCCTGGAGCACCAGGGTGCTTTACACCATAACAAGAATGTACATCAACATGTCACACCCTGCACTTCAGCAGCCAAACAAGCCGCTGCTCTTAAGTAATCCACCTCTGCCAACACAAACACCTCATCTCTGGCAGCAAAGGAACACCCTCTGTCCAGATCTGGATTTAGCTACATGCCAGAATTCCTCCATGATCAAATTATTCTGAGCTGCTTTAACTATGTTTATGTTTCCATTGGGGGAAAAATAGATAGGAAAAGCTTAGGCAGTTAAAAAAAAAAAAAAAAAGGAAAAAGCTACATAAAGTGATAGCTGGTACATTACTTCAGAGAGATAAAATGGTCAATCTGACAGGAACTTTTATCTGTGAATACATCTGTAGAGCCAGGATTACTTTGAAACAGAAGGAATTCAGAGCAGGAGCAATGCTCACTTTCGGAAGCTGCTAAGAAATCGCTGAGTGCCTTTAAAATCTCCTTTGTTCATACCACCATCTAAATAACATATGTATAGGTTGCACACATAAAAGATCATACTGCAGTGAATAGAAACTGAATAACAGCATTGAACCTGAATTTAAATTATTTCAAACAATTAAAAAGAAATCCTGAGAAGAACAAAGCAAGCCAGACTGAAGCAGAAGCAAAATTTAAATAAATAAACAGAATCAATAGAAATTATTCTCTCTTATAACCCAATAAAATAAAATGCACTAAAATAAAAGTAAAATGAGGTAAAATACAACCAGAAGAACAGGATCTTAGTATGAAAATTACTCCAATGCATTTTCGAATGAAAATATTTGGAATCGATAAATGCAAATACTGCTTTTTGTGCTGATTTACATCAGGCACATCTGGCTTCATCTGATATCTCCCATTGAAATCTCAGAGTTCCACTGCCAACCTAAGAGATGTAATACAGAAATAGAGATTCTAAGCTGTTGTAGGTAATGGGAAAAGCATTAAGTGAAGATGGTGCTTTAGTCCTTCAAAAGCCCCAGACAAGGCTGTTTGCCTGACACTCTGCAGTAGACTGAACGGACTGCCCTGTTGTTAACAATAGGCCAGGATAATAAAGAATATATTTGTTTTCAATTCATCCTAGTAACATATTTTCTGTAAATTTCAGGTTTTTTTCTTTAGACTGATGTTTTTTTCAAAGAAGCATTTAGCTTCTAATGAACTATAAAAATAATTTTTACAACACACTAAGTTGTTTCTGGAAGAGGCTATTTCTTTGTTAATCTGTGCTTTTCTTTACCCTAAATCACAGGGTGGGATCCAATCTCTGCATGCATTTTTAAGTTTAGGTTACTATGCAGAAGAAACTGCTTCTGGAAGGAGGAATAACTTATTCATTGACCTGAATAAGTTACTGGATCTGAATTCCTACCCCCAACATTAACACAGTGGTACCTTTCATCTGTCAGAAACACTCGACTACTTTCAGAAAAGGAGGTTGAGTATATAAAGTAAAATGTCACTTTTCATGGCAGCATGCTGGAAACTTCTCCCTCCACTCCTTCCCCAAAAAGATCTCTCAGAGTGATTACACTGCTGCCATAACCATGGGTCCACATATGCTGGATTGTTTTAGTAACTAAATATGCTCAAAGGAGTTTGAACAGCTACTGATTCTTGGGCAGTTTTAGGTAATAACTCTTTTCACACCCACAACTAGAAAACACCACTTTATTTTCAATTCATGTCAATAATCAAATAAAGTAGCTATGACCCAGCACTATCTGAACAGGAAACACTCAGCTAATCTAGGCAAAAACTTCCTCCACTTTTGCTAAGGATGAAAGTACATCTCTGTGCCTTTGTTGTTAGGGATCTGAATAAGTTTAGGGCTGTAATTTGGTTTTGAACAGCAATTTGAGATTAAAAAATGCATTTATACTTTCTATTGCATATTCTACATACATTTAGCCTCTGAACATAATGGCATCCTTAATTTTTTCCATGACATCTCATTGTTAGACTGTTTAAATTCATTTGAAAAAGTCATTAACTTTACATTAAAGATTGCTGTGGCACCTGGCAGATGATCTATAAAGTTGTGTTCATTAGTGTTCATAGACTGAGAAACATTATTTAAAAGAAGGACAGCACTAATGATATCTGGCACATAAATACACATCCGTGTTCATCAATGAATCACACAGTGCATTATCAGTGTTAGCACTCATAAGACCCCCATGGAGTGGGTGGGAGGAATTACTGAGGCTGCTGAGATGGGGAAATGAGGCATAGATACTGTAGAGAAGAAATGGGATTGCAAATAAATAGCAAACCTTAACACACAAACAAAAAGGGAAATTAACTCCAGTCTCTGTTTCTCATCCACTGCTGGAAAGACAAACCCATCCCTGCTCATCCCATCTGATAACTGAACTGACATGGAGGGGACAAACATCTCAGGATTCTCTCAGCTCCAAGGGTTTAAGCTTCATGTGGGCACCAACCAGCAAGGCATTTCAACAGGGAGGAGCAACAGCACCCACGCCAAGGCCAGCAGAGCCCAGCACTGTCATCCCCCTGGCAGTAAGTCAGAAGCTCACTCTGCTGACATTGGGGGCTATCAGCAGCCCTGGACTGATGAGACTTGTCATCCCCATCCAATACAACTTTGATCAGGAATGAACAAAATCTGCATCCACAAAACCCACACACACACAGGGAGAAGACACAGATGAAGGCTGGCAAGAAAACTGTACACTTCTGCATTATGAATTTTTACTTTGCATCTGTATTTTTATGAACACTGGGAAGATAATTCCTGACTATTTCATTCATCCATACTTCTGCTTGCTAAAAATATTTTTAAGTCAGCAGAGCGAAGATTATGGGGAAAAATGAGACAGTTTAAATGCTCCATATTATGGAGAACAATAAAAAAATGTTTAAAGTTTCCTGGTTTTATAAAACACAATGGACCATGTCTGCTCCTGAGAACAGTTTAAGTACACTGCACCCTATAAGATGTTTTACCTAATCATCCACATTAAAGATCCTATTGGTACAATCAGGATTGCAGTAACATTTTACATTAATGCTTGATTTTACCTTCAGTTTGGGAAAGACACAAGAGTCTCTCAGAAACAGCAATTTGCTGTCCAACCCACCTCTAAGGATGGGTCACTGACTGTCAGCAATGGCTAAATCTCTGCACTGTCACTACAGCAAAAGTTACCTGTACATCATTTCCCTCTGGGGTGGGATTTTCCCAGCAAGAAAGCGAACAGCATATCTGAACTTGAAGCAAAAACCAGCATACACCTACTCTGCCTGATGGAGATTTCTTTTTCCGGTATAATTTCTCTCATTTTTTCCACCATCCAGGTCTGAGATTCATAGGAGCTAATGTTACCTTCCAAAACATATCAGTTCTTGACAGAAAGCTTCTGTAGGTGAACTGTATTTGTTCACTAAATAAACAAGAGAGAAAACCACCCTCTGGGTTTTCACCAGCAGTTTCTGCCAAGAAAACAAATCCTCCTCCTTTTACCAATAAATAATATGAGCAATGAGCTCCTTACCCACTAAAACTCAGCTCATTAGGTTGGTAAGTATTATCAAGCTCAACACACACATCTGAGGGCAGAGGATCACCCTGCATCTCTTCAGAGCCCTCTCACCAAACCTCTTCTTGAAACATTACAGAGTTACTAAGCCGTGGCTTAGTCTGGAAGCCACAAACTCAGCAGAAAGTTCTGGAAAACTTGTGATGCTCTAAACCTAGTTTGACATTGGTAGAAGAGTCTTAGAAAAAAGTCAAAGCAAAACTATTCAAGTGGTTAAACAGCAGTTCGCTGCTCTTTAAAAGAGACAGGATTGAGAGTGATTGCTCCTTGGCATTGGGATCCAGCAGGCAGAGCCACATTACAGAGCTCCGGCAAAATCCTGTTCCCATTCAGTCCAGCAGGGCAAGATGTGATGTCACAGCCAGGGTAGGCCCACCCAGGACTAATGTCCCCTCTTGACCTTGGAGGTGGCATAAAAGAGACAAGACCTGGTAGAAAGCCATAGATAGCCTGACAGCTTCTCTTTCCTAAAGGAGTCAAACACAGCAATGCAAACCTTGACATTGCATCGCTGTCAAATTATGCAAAAACAAAGAGGGAAGGTGAGCAAGCTTCCAGGTTAGTAATAGCTTTTGGAAGAGGGCAAGAAGAGCTAAACAAGCTGCTATAAAAATGCAGGGGCTGTCTTGGTATCAGGGTAAAAAGCCACAGAGGACTGCAAAGGAGCTGAGGCAGTGAAGGCTTTTCAGTCAGTGAGGGACACAGTTTATTAGCCTGGCAATAAACCCTCTTTGTTGACCATTTGTTGATGAGATTTAAAATCAAACAGGCAAATAGTGTACACTGCATACTGCTGCCACTTAGCTTAACACTGCAGCACATTGAATTAACCCCATCTTCACTTACTGTATATCCAAACATCTTTTACCAGCTATTATGAAGTTGGATCAAACATTGGAATCCAAATTCAGAATACACAAAAACTGAAGATCCCAACCAAGAAATTATTTACAGCAAGATGACAGGGAGAAGCTACAGATTTTTTGTCTTTTCCTTTAGAATAATGTTATTATTTTATGTGCTGGGGTCATGCTCACACCATCTTTAACCTGGAAGAGTTTTGTGCAAGACTAATAAGCATCAGTTTCATGCTGAAAATACTATACTCTGTAGGTACACTGCCTAATGGGCTGGGAAGGAACTTCCTCCTAACTCCTACTATTACAGGGATTTTGAGTTGTATGTGCTGCCTGTCTCATGGTGAGAAGGAAATTTTTTGCTTCAGAGATGACAGATATTGCTGTTGTTCTGGGTCCAGGGAGAAGCAGAACCCACAAGAACAGACAGCCATTACATTCTTTTCATATTGTTTTATGGAAGAACATTACTCTCAATTTTCATCCTTGCACACAACTCCTCTGCCTCCTCTCAGACATGACACTAGAACAGAATTTTGCAGAGACAAGACCTTGTAGAACAAAGACCTTGCAGAACAACAGCACAACAGATTGTAGGAGAGACAAAAATCGGACAAGGCTGGTTTATGGATGTAATTAAAGAATTTCTGGCAAGGGTGATTTCTACCAAGGTTACTCATGTTGTTCACCAGTGCAAAAATAAGCAAAAATTGAAGTTCTTGGAGGTCCAGGAGATATTTTATTCTTTAACCTATTTAATTTTATTTCTTCATTTTTTATCACTAAGGGAGGGAGAAGAGGGCATTTCAGCCCTGAACTATCAGGCTGACTTGCAGCTGGTGGCCCCGTAATTGGTATTTATGGCTCAGAACGCATCACTAACACACAGGTTGGAGACTGATATTTTCATCACTCCTTCCTCTGCTCTCAGCTTTGCAGCTATTTCATGCACTCTGGGTTTGCCAATTACCCTCCCGAGGTGGGATGGGGTGATTTGTTTTTAATGTACGTACAGTGAGTTCGAATAGCCTGGTTTGTTTTTGCATTTGCAATTTCATGGGGACAGATTCAGGGACAAACACATAGAAGAGACAGCAGATAGCCTTGGTAAGCACCTCAAAGAGTTCTTGGAGCTTAATTTCACCCCCACCTATTACATATCTGTCCCCAAATTGGCTCTTAAAGTACCAGCTAGCACTGCTCCCTTTGGTTTGCTGTGCAGCTCTCATGCTCTGAGCTTTGCCTTCCTGGGGACTGGGAAGGATGCTGAGGACTGGAAGCTGCAGCTTGGACAGACAGAGAAATTACTGAAAGGGTTCCCAGAATGGGTGTGCAGAGTCAATCCAGAAAAAGAAGCCTTTAGAGAATCCCAGGAACAGGGGATGAGATCCCAGTATGAACCAGGAGGTGCGAGGGCAGCTTTCATGAGACATGCTGCTAGCTCTGTAATCTGCCGCCCTAGATTCAGGATTTTTGAGGAAGTCAAACAGTATCTCATCTATAATTCAATCCTTTTTCTGTTCTGGATTCCTAGAGTCCCAGTTTCCCCCTAGAGATATAATATGTCCTGCCTGAGGGCATGGGTACCAACAAATTGAAAGTGTCACCATTTTGTCATATTTGTCACTTTTGGAAGCAGCATGCTCAGAATAAGAAAAGGAAATGAAAAGACCAAGAGCACAACCAGCCAGAGCCCACTGCATGCAGAGAGGCTGTCTGGGATGATACAAACCCCTGGGTGAAATACCAATTCCTGAAGTCACTGAGAATAGTCAGAGTCAGATAGCACAGATAAACTCCTAAATACACAGCAGAGTTTAAAAGATGGACCCTATACAAATTTAATTAGCATGCTAGAAATAAAGAAGAGGTACTGGAAAGCCACATAAATCTGCATTCCTAGGATTTCTGAGTGTAAAGAATGGAAAAGGGAAGGCTTTCATATAGAAAAGAAAGGAAAAAAAATATTTCAGTGAATGCAGAGAAACTTTCCTGTAAATGGGCTGCTGGAATAATACAGGCAGAATAAGCTTCAGTTTCAACTGAAGCATGAAAGTCAATAATCTCTGTAACCTTTCTAAACTCTTTGCTCTTCTATCACATATTCAGAGGCTGAAGGGAGTTAATCTATTCAAGGTGTGTGTGTGTCTAAACTCATTATACACAGCAGAGTACTCCTTCACAGAGAACCAGTTACTCAGCAGTCTGTTTCATGCTCAGCACTACTGATTATCAAGGAAAGTGCCATTGTCATTTATGTTACTGAGAATTTTACTAAACCCAGAAAAGACTCACTTGTCCCTCCTAAAAAAAAAAAAAATTGAAAAGTTGAAGGATTAAAGGTGGTCCAAATTACCTTAACTATCAATTATTTATCCAAAAATTAGTTTCTTATACATATGTTGCCATAATTCATAAACCATTTTGTAGATATATGCATTGTACATTAAGAATGAAATTTGGAATATTTCTTCTAAAATTGCCAAACTGACCCATGCTGCCTTTCTCTTTTAAGTTTCTTTGCAAGAGGAAACAGGGCCTGAGCAGAGCAGATCATGTTGTTTTCAGATGACAGTGTCAAGTTTTGAGTCCTGTAATTACTTTAATTTAGTCATTTTATCCCTGATGAAGTTTCTCTTGAAGTCCATGGAGGGTACCTTTCCATCTGGGCAACAATTAATAGATACTCCAGACTAAGATTTGCAGTTTGAGCACTGCATTAATTTTTAGTTGACAGTAATGGGACTGTCAGAATAATTCTTACCTCAGTAGAAATAATCTCTCTCAATCAGTGCTGCACAAAATGTACAACTGTCATTTGCTGAACTTCTCTTCTACAAGTGCCAGATTGCTACTGATAGGATGAAATAGGAAAAGGCATTGAGGGTAGGCAGGCTTGGCCCTAACAAGGGATTAATGAAGAAATAATTTCCAGGCCATTATTCCAAAAGAGAAAACCAAGGAGTTGTAGCTGGAGAGAATAGCAGAACAGACCCCAAATCTCCCAGCTCTCAGGATGAAATTTGGTTTTAACTAAAGAATAAGGATGTTTCTGTCCTCTTTAGAATGCTCTGCAGATAAATTCCTTCAGCTGGATAAATTCCTATCTGTAATACTCAGATATTGTGGCAATGGGCTCTACATATAGGCAAGTACATCTTGAGAATATTAAGTTTATTGCAAATTATTAATTTTAAACAAAGGTTTACAATAGGCAATGATAGCAGTAGGAAAAGATCACCGTTGCAGTACAGCACATGCACCCACAAACAAGATGTATCAACAATAAAAGGAGGAGAAATCCTCCTCTAACTATATCTCCCTTGGAAAGGCATTTATTTATGGCTGGGCACTGGAGCATTTGAAGTACTGATGCAAGACACCAAAAAACACATCAACAGCCTTCACTGGCTAAGACATCAGCTCTTTCACCATGAGGACAGAGGTGGCAAGTTAATAAAAAAGTTCATGTGTATGTCTGTAATATGCCAAATGAATTATTTCAGGCCTTTGGGGCAGGCAGAGGGAAGACAAGGAGGGGATAAGCTGACTGCTATTGGGACATCCTTTGCACAAGATGCAGTGCTGGCAAATAGCCCAGTTTCAGTGGGCTAAGCTGTGATCCATAGATAAATATAGACTCAAAATGCAACAGCACCTACCATCAGATAAAAAAAATAAAATCAAACTTGTAAGGGTGAAATGCCCATTTCTGCCTTTGCTGTCAAGCACAAAAATGCTGAACATAACCATCTTCTTTGAACCAGTTCTTTTTAAACAGTGATACTATGTGGGAAACAAAAACCAGTAGGGCTACTGTTTCCCACAACCCAAGAGGAATCCACGTGTTCCACTGATAAGGAAGGGAAAAAGCACATAAATATTTAGTGCAGAGAATGCTGAGTGTGACACACTGACTGAGATGGCCACTGACAAAAGTGCTCCATTGCACATCACTGCAGTGCAACACAGCCAGAAGGGACAGGGGAGAGAACACTCCTGAATTCCAAACCCGACCAGAAACAGGCAACTGCCTTGTCTCACATGCAAAACCAGAGCCTAAAAGCCCCACTGCTGTATCTGCTGACCTGATCTATGTAATAATTCCTGTGCTCACCTCTGAAATGTTTGCATAAAAGTTTTTTGAGATTTAAAGCTTGATTCAAAGATAGCTGAACTCATTAGGAACCCCTAGCACCAGGTTTGAGATAGACTGCAAAGAAAAATGCATTTCTGTGCCTAGGGCCATGCACTGCTGACCCAGCCAGGCCTCCCCCCCTGCAGCATGGACACACACATGAAAGAGGAAACACCTTTTGTGTAAGGCTCATAGCCAATTCTTTGCCCTGTAACACCAGTAGAATTACCTGTGTGACACAGCAGACAGTCAAAGCCCTCAAAGTGACAAATAAACTTATAAATGATAACTCTGTCAAGTTATTAAATTGCTTAATCACTTCTGCTTACTGGTACATTGCTCCTCAGGCTGCTTTGGCTGAGGTTTTGTCCAATTCAGTTTCCTCTAGTAAGATGATAAAGCAAGGAGAAACTAAAAATAATGAAAAGCCCTTTCCCTAGTTTCCCATCTGACAAATTTCACCCTGTTTTATCAAGTCCCTTACAGATGATGACATATTAATTGCACTGTGGGTAGGACAACACAAAGCAATTAACACTTGTGCTGTGCTTCATGGCTGCTCTGTGCAGTTTCCAGGGGGAGGTATGACATGAAATCTCATGACTAGCATGAAACCAACTGTAGTTGACACTGAATTTATATTTTTCCATGCCTGCCTAACACCCAGTTCAGTGCCTGCTGGGCTTTCTCTTATAGGCAATCTGGCAGCCTGGAACAGAAGACCTAATTTCTAAAGACATGGCATAAGAACAAATTGCCCAAGTTTTGGGAGAACTGGGGATTTAAAGGAAATGAGAAAATGTACAATAGCCTACCAAAACAAAGGGAAAAGAATAATCCAAGAGTTCCTGACTTTGGACAACTCATTTCATTTTCCCCAAACCTTGCATTCCTGGAATGCAAAGAATAATACACTGGCATTCTTAGGATGAAAGCTATATTTTTAATTAAAGCATAAAAAACACAGAAAATTTTCGCACATTTCAAGCTCTCAGCATTAATAACCATTTGATTTTATTAAAGACAATAAATATGGGCTTAAATAATAGCTTTTGTCTGTAATTTACCATTGCATGCAGCAGAATTCCCCACTGGAATTTCTCCTTAACTGCACAAATGAATTTGTTCCCATAATTAATCCTAACATTGTTAATGTTTGGGTTTAGGTATTGCAGCTCTTCCCCCAGGTCTATTTACAGCCCATTGCTCTTTGCCACCTCCCACTCCTCCCTAGCAGGACTGAGGGGTTCAGCCACAGGCAAGGATGACATCAATTACCTGATGGGTGCATTTGATCCCTTGCACCAGGGCCCGTGGCCACCATGCTCCAACCACAAATAGTGCCTGGGTGGTGGCAACCAAAATCCTTCCAGCCTCCCTGGATTGTTTGTTGCAGTTGTTTATTGTCAGCTGGTTGGGTGGGAAGTATAAAGACAGATGTATTAGTCTTGGAGTTTGCTCAGTGTGACTTAGGCATGGCCAAAGCACTGACTAATCCCAACAAAAGTGAAAGGAAACTGTTTAAGTTCAACAGAGGATTTAGCAAACATGGGCACTCCTTCCAGCCTCACCAGGTGGCTCTTGGCAAGCCAGGGAGCTGCAGGTGACTGGGAATGTTTAAATCAGCACTTACAGAACCATGCTGACACACAGTCCTAAGGCTGCAGCCCAGCATGCTGTGAGGTGGGACAGACAGGCAGCCAATCTGGCCTGCTGCACATGCCTAAATCAGTCAGCATTGCATCATTGCTTGTGTAGGTGTATCCTTTACTTAGCATCCTGGATCTGTAGGAAACAAGTTACCTTGGCACTGGGATTCTGATTGGCAAGACTCGTGGAATTTAAAGAAGGGACTAAACTGATGGGGAATTTCTCTTACAAGATGTATTTCAGCTCTGGAAGTTGCAAAGTATTAAGTGTTAAAAGCAAGACCCAGAACTGTATCCTTTTGTCTCTTTTTTTCAGGCTCTGCTTTGCTCTAAGTTAATTAGCAAATTTCTTTTATTTGCATATCTCAACAAAATGTTTATAGTTCTCTGCACAAAAATTGATTTAGAAAGTCTGAGAGTCTTTTAAGCTGAGCAGTTGGCAGATGCATAGGACCATATATAATGTATGCCTATACCATAAAGACATACATCAGTAGTGGGTGGACTGTATATCTCCCTGTGCACTTATTTCTATTTTATGGTATTTTAAAATAAGAAATACCCTTTAAAGAAGCTGATCGCCTCAGGCTGGCAAAAATTTACAAGGCTCACTCGAAATGTTTTTGCTTAACAGCAGAAAAAAAAAAAAAAAGTCATGCATTTGAAAGTGAAAATTTCAATCATCCCAATCCTGGTGACCTCTTCTGGGTATTAAGATGCTATTGGCAGACAGCTCTCTTCAAAAGATAAATTGTGCCTTTCCACAGCAGCAGAATGGCATTTGTTTTCATGTCAGGACATATTGATTTCATACAAATTTTAGAGAAAAAAGCAGCTGGCCACATATATCAGTGATGCCAGAACACCCAAGTACAAGTGCCCTGAAGGGGAGGGAAGCAAGCAGGTCAGTCACAGAATGGCTTGGGTTGGAAGGGACCATAAATATCACCTAGTTCTAACCCCCTTGCCATGGGACACCTTCCACTAGAGCAGGTTGTTCCAACCCTGCCCACCCTGGCCTTGAGCACTTCCAGGGATGGGGCATCCACAGCTCCTCTGGGCAGCTGTGCCAGGGCCTCAGCACCCTCACAGTTAAAAACATCTGCTATCTGATCTAAACCTTCTCTCAGTGTAAAGCCATTCCTCCTGGTCCTGTCATTCACACCCTTGTACAAAGTCTCCTCTCAGCTTTCATGTCAGCTCCCTTCAGGTACTGAAAGGCTGCAATTAGGTCACTCTGAAGCCTTCTCTTTTCCTGGCTCAACAATCCAAATTCTCTCAGCCTTGTCTCACAGGAGAGGAGTTCCATCCCTCTGACCATCTTGGTGCCTCACCTCTGGGAAGAGGCAGCAATGAAATATTTTCTTGGAACTGGGGAAACAGTTCAAGGAATGCAAAGTCAACAGGGTTTTAGTCTCTCTGGAAGGAGAGACTAAAACCCTGTTATCTCTTCTCCTGAAACCAGAGCTGTGTTTGGTAGTTTTTAAGAATGAAGAAATATAGAAGAAAATGCCTCCAGGCCACAGAGCAGGACATTATGAATTCACAGATATTGGGAGAAAAAAAAGTTTGAACATTGCAATCAGTAAACACAGAGCTCATGATTAAAATTCAGCCTCACTCCAAGGTTTGGTAGAGCAGCCCAGAGCCGTTCATTTTCCCTGCTGAGCTGAAGTGACTCTACCCCAAGTTCCAGCACTGGCAAAGCCAGGCTTTACTCTCCTCCCTCAGCAGATGTGAGGTGCCAAGCAGGAGCTGCTGTGGCAGGAGGATGAGCAAAGCCTCTGGTGGACAAGGAGATGTTCCTGAGACAGCAGCTGCTTCCAGCCCCTTCTACACTCCTGCATTTATCTACAGCCTGGGTTTGGGGTATTACAACAGATGGGCTTTCCAAGCACGACTGCTTCTTCTAGGGATAAGAATGCCATTAGGAGCAGCTAGGAAGGAGGCACAGCTTGCAGCCACCGAGGGGCCTGCTCCAGGGTGAAACAAACTTCTTGCAGAAAACCCCCAAACCTACTTGTAATGCCTGCCCAGTTTTGCCATCATCTCATTCTCGATTTTGCTAACAAATAAAATGACTGGGCAAACATTGAAATTAATTTGCCAGCTGGTTTGAGTATTTATTTCTGAAAACATCTTAATCTTCTGGAAAAGCTCATAATTTTAATGCAGTTGTCGACACAGTCTTTTAGAAACTGGTACAAACACAGGCTTAAGGGTTTTTTAATACTATTCTTCTCTTTCATTTCAGATCAGAGGGCTAGAATTACTGAGGTTTTTAAGCATGACATGTATTTGCTTTTACAGAATGAAAATAAAATAGGACAAAAAGGCTTAAATATTTATTAATGCTTTTCTTTACAGATTGCAAATGGTTTTGTCACAACTACACACCCAGAACTTTGCTGTGTTCCAGATGAAGTCATTAGCTGGGAACCCTGTGTCAGACTTTGGAGACATTTTGACAGGAAAAAGGTTTTCTTCTTCAAGTTTGCAAATCTTGGACCAGAAAATATATATTTGTGGTGTACCTTGGTGAGAGCACTTTACTGATAACACAATTCAAATCACATTCCCATTGACGCTGATTTAGCAAAGCCATCCAATTCCACAGCTTCCCCACTGCTGAAATAATTTTAAGGAAGACCAGTTATAGTAGGTTTTTGGGCACTTGTCTGTAGGAGTGTTTTATTACACTCAGGTAGGAGTAGCCCAAGGGAGAGGAGCATCCCAGGGTTTTGCCATCAACCTGAAACACACACTGCACTGGTTTTAAAACATTTACAGAGCCATAGGAGTTCCCAATGACTTTCAGCAGGGTTAAGGAGTGAAGGCTCCACATTTCAGCCCCTCAGTACAGAATGCACCATCCTCACATATCCCAGACACTGGTCTTAGCCTGGTACCAGTCCCCTTTGCTCATGAAGTTAACTCCTATTGTCAGGGTCAAGAGGATGGTTCAATCTCTCATTTCCTGTATTCATACAATTTCCAAGCAGGAAATCACCAAGCCTGTGTGGCAGCATTAGATGGGCACTGATTTAATATCAGTGTAATCTCAAAATAAACACATGGCTGGCCTTTCAGCTCCTCCTGATTCCTGCAGGACACAATTGGGATGAGGAGAGCAATTGCTATGACCCATACTTCTCTTACCACTCTTATCTCATACACTTGAAACATATCTCCTAGTGACAGAGAAAAAAGCAGAGCTGGCTAAAAATGTTGCTGTTTTTAGAGCAGAGGGAAAAAGCAGCAGCAACAACAAGAAGAAATGCCAATTTTTCTGTCATTCATTAAAAACAAAAGGTCCCAAAAGCCATTAATGCAAGAATCAGACTGTTTGAAGAAAATCAGAAAACAGACTTCAGAAGCAATCTGGGAAAGAAAACGGGGTATTTTTCAGAAAACAAAAATCTTCTCAGATAGCATGGACTCTGTATTTGACTGGTACAAACCACAGAGTCCAGGGCTCCTGGTACTCCAGAGGAAGTTCCCCAGCTCCATGCCAAGCTTCAGTGATTGCTAAAGGGCCCCAAAAGCAGAGGATTTATTTCATCTTCTCTTCATGGAAACTAAACCCCAGGCAAGTCCCATTGCAATAAAGCACAGCCAGGGAGATGAGTGATGAGTGCCCTGAGGCTCCATTCCCCTCCATCATGTGCAGCCTAGAAAAGAGGGCAGAGTCCCATCCAGAGCTGGGTGCTCTGGAGATGCTGCCTGTCAGCACTGCAGCTCTGCCTCTGTTCGTGTCACAGCATGAAAATAGCCAGGTACAGGAAACTATTTGGGATGAAAATTAATAGAATTTGGCTTCAAGCCAAGATGTTCTTGGCTCAAATGGGAAAAACTTCTCCAGCTTCTGAAACAGCTCAGGGCTGCTGGTCTACAGATTATACCACAAGGCCCAGCTTTATGCTGCGGGTGCTGATTGAAAAAGCTGAGGAACGTGTTGGTTACAGACAATGGAGCTTTGTCCATCCTGGTGAGGTCAGGTTAGACTGGCACCTCACAGAGGAGGGAGGATGATGCCCTGGGAAGGAGCTGCAATTCAGTTCTGCTTTTCTGAATTACTGTTAGCAGCACTGAGATTGCACCCAGGAGCCTGGCTGTTTGTGAGGGCTGCACCGTGCTCAGCAGCGTGCAAGCACAAAATGAAATTACATTCTCTGAAGAGTCCTTTTCAAGCTTTTAAATAAAGACACTAAAGTCATACATGAATTCCTTTGAATCTCATTTATAAATCAAAATAATTATTTTAGCAAGTGATGGCAGGAAATAAGTGGCACAAGCTCTTGTCTTTTTCACTGCAAGAAGAACCACTTTCCCTGGGTTACAGTAAGATTTCCCTCTCTCTAAAGATGCACTGCTCCTCTTCCTCCTGCATCCAGCACTGGAACACCAGCTGAGTACTTGACCAAAGAACACATGAAGACAAGGATTATGTTATCTACAGAGCACTGAAGAGTCTCCTCATGGTCTATACACCAGTTTAAAAAAATTAAAAAGAAATCTCATTTGCTGCAGCTCACAGCTTCAGCCTTTGCAGATACAGCCTAAATATCTGCTTGCACACACTTCACAGCAAGGCATCCCACCAGCCAAATGCATAATCCCTCCATTTAAAACCACCCACAAAGGAGGCAAGTACTGAATCACTTTGGGGGCTGGCACAGGAGATCTGCATCTTGCTGGTTTCATTACCTTGAATAATAGCACAACAGATCTGTAAGTCACATTTAAATCGATTTTAAATTAATCCAAACCCTAGGTGTAAACATAATAAAATGTTGTATGAGAGACTGTGTTTTAACCCACATTTAGATCCCCTGTATTTCTGGGATAGCAGGCACTGAAAGCACAGGTGTCAGATGAAAGCAGGCTTCAGCATCTGAGCCACTGCTGCAGTCTAAACAAGAGAGATGGTCTAGCCTTGAAAAAGAGAAAGGAGCCAAAATCCTGGATATTAACACAGCTGTGGAGGACAGACCTTCCTGGGCATTTAAACCCTGACTGTATTTAAGAAGTCCTTAGGACAACCAATACACACCCCCCCCCCCCAGCTGACCCACAGACCTGCCAAGCTGCCCTCTGCAGGGACTGCTCCATGGCCGATGGTGGAATAGGGCACCCTGGTGCTGTGTGGTTTTGCAATTCAAATAAGAAATAATGCTGTTCTTTCCTTGTTCAAGCCTTTTATGTACCAGAGGAACATAAAATGCAGCATATTCCCATCTCTCACTGACAGAGAAACAAGGTTCAGCTTCCTCTGTGCTCAAGAAATGGTGGCACCAGTTGCAAGATCTCTGCAAAGGGGCTGTAGTGGGGTACAGGGTAGCTCAGTTAAAGGTGTTTTTCTGAGGAGATTAGGGCTGAATTTGACCAATATTCCTACTATTAAAATATTAGGCTACAGATATTTCTCAACTTTGTGCAGGTTTTTTTGCATATAAATCTAAAACCAAACAAAACCCAGTAAATCTGTATTTGGTAGAGGTCTTCATGACATTGATACCAGCTGATAGAAACAATAGGGAAAGTCTAAACTTCAGGCTCTTCCCAAGCAATCATTTTGAAACACACAGGGCATTTTTTAGTCAAGGAACTATTTTGCCTCCTTCCAAAGCCAAACTCCTATACAAAAAGGTAGAGAAAACTGGTACAAGGCATTATCTGAAAACAACACATTTCCAGGTGGAGTACCAGTGTTGGTACTCCTGAGAAATCCATGTTTCCCCTTCTCTAACCTTCAGCTGATCCCTCTCCTGCTCTTTGACTCTGATCATTGCAGCCATCAATGGTACCCAAAGAGTTCCTATCCTGCTGCCTGCATCCAGAAAACAGACATAGAAGGGGCATTTCCTCAAAGCACATTTCAAATCCTGAGCGCTGCAGATGACAACAACTGGAAGATGCATTTGCCATGTCAATCTGGAGCTTCTCATTCCCAGTAGAGCACTGGGCTGTCTCCCCACAGAGGTTTTTTTGTGCTGTTAGTTGTTGATTGCAGCACAAAATAACTTCAGGTGGCTCTGTACAGGTCTGGGAGTGAAGGAGTTACAGGAATGAACTCAACTAGATGTGCCTGTGCAAGCCCAGGCATCCCTTCTCCTGACACCCCTTCCCATCATACAGGGAACCAGCTGCAATTCTTTGTAATAACCACAGACAGGATATTCCTCCAAACTGTGGGGTTCCCCTATGTGAAATACAAAACAAAAGCAAATGAGATGCAAGGATCTCTGCAGCTCAGGGGAAATAATTCCAAAGATTAAATCTGTGCTGCGCCATCAGCTGAGCTTTGCACATTTCCACTGGTGCAGTAATTTATAGCTCTGGGGCTGCCACTGCCCGAGCACTAATGGGCATTTCCCAGCTGGGCTTCTGACCAGCACAGCCCTTTGGGGATCACCTGTGCTGCCCCCAACACCCTGCAGCATCAGCAAACACTGGGATGTTCCTTCTCGTGCTTGCAGACAATGCAGAACAAAGTGCAGCACATCAGAGAGGTGGGAGAGACTCAGGGAGCAGTAAAGGGATACCCAGGGCAGCAGCAGAGCAAACCCAAGTGCTGGGGGCTCTGCAGGACTGGCAGCCTGTCTCCTGTGTAGGAAAGGCCAGGAGATGTCCTGGTTTCTGTGTAGGAAAAGGCCAGGAGATGTCCTGGCTGCTGCTGGACACTGCAGGCAGCACTGGAGGCTGCCACTTCCAGCAGCACTGAGCAAAACCCAGCCAGGATTTTCCAGCAGCTGTGGGGGGAAACCACTGCACTTCAGAGGGTTCATTCAGCCACCACAGCATCACCAACCACCAGCTTGGCACATTATTGTGCCATGAAAGCAGAGGTCAAATCCAGTCCCTAGATTTGGGCCTGCTTGTCTTCAAATTTGTGGCGACTAGATCTGTGGTGTTTTGGGGGCTTTATGTGATTCTTTTTTCTTTTTTTTTCAATGATCATTGTGGGTCACTTCCAACTCAAGACATTCTAGGATTCTAAAATCCCTATGATTATAAATTTGTGTCCAAAACCCCACATAGGCTGTTCTCTCCATGATGTACTCTCAGACTGCAATGCTAAGGTAAGAATTTTCTGGCATTATCAGATCTTTTTAGTTTTGGATGAGGTTTTTTTGTTAATCTGCAAAAATATAGTAGCAGTCATGGTAATTTTTATGTATATTCCTTCTCCACACAAAAATAATCCTTTATATAAGGTCCTGTACTACTTTATGCCTCATTTCATTTACTTCACAAGAAGAAAGGTGCTTTACAATAAAGTTTTCCCTTTATCTTCTCCAAAGAAGTGGTTTTCAGCAAGCATGAACTAATTTATTTCTTTTAATGGTAACCACTTATTTCTTCAAGACAAGGCCATCCACAGAAACTGCACATTCTCCAAGAATCTAAATACATTTCAGTAGAGAAGAAAGGTAGCTAGCTCTGCCTTGAAAACAATAATCATATTCTAACACCAAATATACATCTAAGCAAGAGCCAAATGACTTGAAGCACCTCTGGTTGTAAAATCCCAAACATGAGCACCAAAGGGCAGGGATAAAAAGCCAGAGTGCTCCAGGATCTGGAGGTTATTGCTACATCTCTCTGCATTAAGAGATGCTCATTACAGCCTTGGGGCATCCAGACTGGTAGCACTTAGGTGGGAAAAAGGCAAATAAGGCAGGCTGCAATACAGCCTGCATCTGGAGTATTTAAAACACTGACAACTATTTGGATGTGAGAACGGAAATATTTTTGATATTGCCTTTGTGGTAGAAAAATGGATGAAATGGAGTTAAAGGGAATTCCCATGAAGTATTTTCTGCTACTTTGTGGCTGAGAACTATTAAAAGTTCTTAAATTCAGATGAGTGGATAAAATTATTAACCTTCAAGATTAATGACTACGATTTCTCCTTAAGAAGATCACGACCACACTTCAGGGAAGTAAAAGCAATTTACAAAATTTTTACGGGTAATGATATAAGCCACCTAAATAAGCCAAAATACTACTTGCTTAGATGAACAATAAAATGATCTTTAAACTAAATCAGATTTAAACCCTTGCTCATCCAGAAGTGCTACCAAACACGTACGTGGAAGAGAGGAATTTCCCTTGGACACTCATCCTGTCCTGGTGCCAGCCTCAAGGCTGTGGCTCTGCAGACCAGGAGGGACAGAAGGCAGGAGGAGATGGGTCACTGGAAATTGGCCTGGCAGCTCCTGGTTCCTTCTCATTCTGGCACCCAGAGCAGCTTTTAGCCTGGTGTGTGTGCAGGCAGACTGCCAGGCAGCTTTCCACAGAATCCCACAGGCTGGAGAGGGGTGAAGCTTCCAAGGCTTTGGAGCTGGCAGTGCAGGGACAGGGTGTCTCTGCACACAAGGGTGCTCCCGTCTGTGGGACAGCCTGTGCTCCAGTCACAGCTGGAGAAGCAAGAATTGCTCACCCATGACTGAGCTGCAGCACTGGCAGAGCTCCAAACCTGGCACGTGGTGTATTCTTTAAGGCAATAAACTTCATCCCTTGGCTGGGGCTCTGCAGCCCCTCATTCCCTTGAGAAAGCAGCTAAACTGAGGAGGAGCTCAGTATCAGCACAGAAAATAGATGGCTGTGTGGAAACAGACACTAAGGCTGATTTTATTATGTGGATAAAGCTGAGATCTCTGGCAATAAAATGTTTAAATATTCTGAAAAAAACCAAAGGCATAATTTTTCAGAGGGAGCTTGTTCTACTCAATTAGGTGCTAGTCTGGGACTGAGGAGATCCTGATCCTACTCCCAGCTGCTCCTGGGGTCCTGGACAGCCTTCACTGGGTCACAACCCCTCAGTTTGCTGTCCTGCCTCCCCCTTCCAGCTGTGGGGGCATACAGGTAGGGAACCATTTCTAAGCTTCATTAGGTGTTATTCAAAGCTTAATTGAAACCTATTGCCCTCAAAATAACAATAACTTATGACATACTCTGAGCTGAGCCAGCCTAAGCAATATTGGATTAAAAATTCCCCAAATGTTTTATCCACATTTCTTACCTGATTCTAACCAAGACACTACTCATATCAATTGAATTACTCCTAATTTACACCAAGGAAAACATATTGAAATGCTGCTACTCATAATTCTCATCAATGTGGGGAAGACAGCTTGCTTTCAGCAAAATCAGGTTAAGGCATGGGCAGAGCTGTCCAGAAAGCCTTTCACTTCAGCACAAACTGAGGACAAAGGGCTCAGAGCCAGCACTCTAATTTTTCAGATTAGGTGCTCAGTCTGCTTCCTTCCCCCTCTCACTGGAAAGATTTTATTTCAGATCAAATGTGTTTACAATACATTTATCACTACTGAGTATTTATTTTTCAAACATGAAAAGAAGGAATAAAAAAGATCTCATATGTCTTTTCTGGAGGAGTTTAAAAGTGCCTGGAAGAAATACAAGCACATGAAACCTTTCCATTACCAGATTACTGCCTAAATACCAACTGGACCTGCAGCACACGCTGTGTTTGTGTGCAGAGCCTCAACAATTATTTAAAAAAGAAATTGAGTTCACTCTCCTAAAAATCAGAAACTGGGTCCTGATAAGATAAATGAACACTGGCAACATTTCTTGAGCTCCAGCTATGGAAACTATACACACAGGAGATGAATTACCCCAGTTAACTCAGTGAATGTTTTCTTAGCACAGAAAACAAGGAAAACTACATGTAAAAGAAGTAAAATACCTGTCAGAGACTGATTAAAAGCAATCTCTGATCTCTCTGAAGACTTAATAAAGTATGTGTTACTTGGTTTCTGTCATTTAATTTTTAAACCCTTAAAATAAACAAGCACTATTGCTTATTCCCATCCCTTCCACCATCCTTTCCCTCCTTCATGCAAATCTCAGTATTTCCCTTTGTGTCCCAAGGAAAGCTGAGCGGCAGAGTCCAGCCATGAGCTCCTGCATCCATGAATATCAGCTCCCAAGTGCTGCCACACCAAGCTTCTCTTGTTTGGATAGAGATAACAAGTGTTGGAGCATCTAATATGGCTTTAGGTAAACTATTCTAGTATTTGACTTACTAACAATCTATACATTATCTCTATCCTAGGTTTAACTGCCAGCTTCCAGTCATGGCTCAAGAGCCTGGGTAGATCTGCTGCCACTCAGTTCTCCTCTAAACACCAGTCAGTAAACTATGTCCACCCTTGATTTGCTCTTGAACAGACTTTCTTTAACCACTCTGGAAGACTCTTCAGCCTGGGATCACCTCAACAGCAAATTTCTAGATGTCCTCCAGATCCTCAGTGTACCATGAAAACACAGACACCAGCACCAGGAACAAAAACAGTCTCACAGTACCTGCAGAGATGATTTTGCTCAACATTTCCAAGAACACACACCTACAACCTCACCCCAGAAGAATAATCTTACTCAATACCTATTTGCTACTTTAGGAGACCCCCCCCCCCCAGTGTCATTATTTTCAAGCTACTCTCCCATTTAGCACGCATGACCTCCCTTTCTTCCCCAAATCTGTCCTTTCTTTCAGCATCTTTCATGTATGCTATTTAGATGGCCACAATTTGCCAAGAAGTCAAAAGCCCTGTCTGTGTCTAATCTGTCAGGTCATTTTATCCCATTCCTCTGCAACTCTCCTAAGAGAGTTTTGCTGGCAGCACTTCCTTGTTTTATTCCTCCGCCCTCCATGTTTCAACTGAGGGTTTCTTTACATACAAAACCCAACCCCACAGCTGAGCAGGACTGGACAAGTCAGGAGGATGAAGCAGGGCAACATCAATTAACTGCCCATAGCATTTTATTTCACAGCATTTTATTACAGGGACTTGGGACTCCTTTGGCAACACTTACACCCACTCACAATGTGCAGTGAGAGAAGCCCCAAACTCCTTTATTCTTTTGTTTCTCTGGAAGATTAAAAAGTTCTGCTTGTTTTTTACCCTGGAGAATAATAAATCATCGGGAGATGATGCACTCCTTTGACACATGCTTGGTTCCCATGCAGATTGGTATCGGCAGGAACAGCAGGCTTCCCCAGAACATATGTGCAAATATTCAAGAATAGCAAACACCAAGGATAAACATAGTTGGACCAAACAGCTTTGCTGAAGAGAAGGGAATGTTTGCAAATGGTGCTTTGCAGAATTGCCTGCACTGATGAGCCCCCTGTATTCAACGACCTGGTCTTTCACTCAAAGAAACCTTTCTGGTGAAAGGCATGCACCTCCAGCTCTCCCATAGGGCTTAAAAAAGGAGTTCTAAAAGAGCATCTCTGGGAAAAACCAAATTATTATATATTTATTGCATATTGAATATTATTCTCCAAAGCAAGCAGCTTAAACGTGTAGCCTTGGTGAGAACTGATATTTACTGATTATTGCCATTCATCAAATGAGTCCGCTGAGCCTTAATGCTGTGCTAGCATTAAAATTTGACATTGAGCTCCACGGTGTCCCAACTTTCATAATTGAACCCAATCTGACTAATATAAATAAATGATGTGTCCCCAGGATGATCCACTGGAATCTGTGTCATTTGAAGAATGCTAGTAATTTTGAAGGGGACACTTCCATATTTTCTAGGAGTAAGCAGTAAATTTGAATATTTAGATTCTGGAAAAAAATCCCTACAGCCAGCAATAGAAGCTTACCTTCAGTACAAGAATAATAACATTTATCTGGAGGAGCAGAGGCTCAGAACAGATGCTGCCAAGATGAATGATTAATGCACATTAATTGTGGTGAGAAGTTTTCAATTTCAAGTGGTTTTGAATGTAAAAGTAGGAGATTTGATAAAAATAAAAAAAATTTCTCTTTTCAGTCAAGTGCCTTTAAAATCTCTTTTTGCCTTTTGAAAAACAAAAGGATTTGCATGTAAGTGACATTTTTAGTAAAAACGGTTCACTGAGCTGCAGTTGATTTCTGACTTTTCAGATGCCAATTTTTCCCCATCCAAAAAAAGTGCAAAAAAAGTCAAGGAAAGGGAAATGGGAAGGATACAGTCTGGGAAGAAAGCAGCTTCCAGCCAGCTCTAGCATACAAATAATTAGACAAGGCAACCCTGAAAGACTTTTCCCTCTGACAATATTGGTTTGAGCAACACCAACAACAGTTGCAAGGAATGAAAGCAACAGCTGGCACAGGAAGTTCAGAAGTGGGCTTTGTTAATTTTCAGCTTTCAGAACTAAAAAAGACTAATGCTGGTCAGAAAAAAAAAAAAAAAAAAAAAAAACTTGGCATTTTCTCTTTTCTGTCGATGTGCAGTGGGAGAAAGGACTTTTTCAGTACAGAAATTAAGATGTGAATATCAAACCCCAGCCATTCTCCTCATACAGATTGACCCAGAGCAATTGGGTCAATCACTCACTGAGTGCTAGCAAGTCCTGCCAGCTGTTGTACAGCTGTAACCAGCATGAAGCACTGCCTACCTGGAGAAAATCTCTAATCTCACACATGAGAAAACTGCCTCATGTCCCCACAAAAGTGCTGAAATTTTCATCTTGGCCGCTCCTTTCTTTGATTTTATGTCAACAGAAGTCATTTTCTATTAAGTGCTTCACCAGAGAGCCACACAAAATGTCACATAAGAATAACCTAAAATGCATCTTAGAGTTCCCTTAATTTGTCAGCCTCTGTTCTTAGCTCTAGCTGTTGTTTCTCCACACCCTGCTGAGATGCAGCTTGTTTTCTCAAGCAGGGAATTCCTCAATTTCACCTGGCCAATGCTGTTTCTTCCCCTGAGAAAAGCAAATGTTTCTTAAGGGAGGGTAAAATAGAACAAGAAGTTTTTTTGGAAGCTAGCTAGTAACATTTGTTTCCCATTCTGCAAGCTGAGCACAAGGTCAGAGAAGACATTTCTGTTTTGATTTAGGTATCAGTCCCTTCACTGGGAAGGTATTTGGAGATACATTTCTTTAAGGGCTGATTGATGCCCAAACCCAACCCTGGAATCTGAAGACAATTTCCTACCATTGTAACCAACTAATCCAAACCCCTAATTTCACTGAAAGTGGGGAGCATCCATGTATATCTCAGGCTGCCAGCTCCCCTCCAAGTAAATAACAAGGAGACTTCAGCAGGTTAACACACATTTTACTTCCACAGATCAAACTTTGGTGGGGGCAAAGGCTGACTGTTGTCAGAGGAACACAATTCATTAATTCCAAACACACTGCCCATAATTTCCTTATTAAAAGGACTTTATAAGGTCCTTTTATTAATAAGGAACCTTATATTAAGGTTTTTACACCAATTCCATCTAAGCTTTTCCTATGAGTTAATTTACAAGGCAACAGATGAGAATCAAACAGTCCACAAAGAGAGCAAAAAAGCCCCAGAAAAAGGAAGAGTCACAATTGCAAACATCAATCTCCATGAAATATATCAGGTGTCATCATCAACAAGAACATCTCAACAGCCTTGACAGGAATGCAGGAAGACACTGTCCCCATTCTCAATTCAATATTTAATCAAGACACAATGTACCATGCAAAGATTATATACAGCTGAATCTGCCAAGATACCTGGTATGAATTGTGAACAATTAAATGAAGAAAACTTGAATTTACTTTGATATCAGTAGCAAGTGTTCCCCATGTAGGGTACAAAAGCTCAAATTGTCCCAGATTTCAGATATTTTGTTTCCATAGAGACTCTTCATAGCTCTGCACAAACCACAATTTCCTCAGCACAGCATGTAAAGAAAACTATTGATCAACATAAAAAAAATGACAGGGCCTCATTTAATTAGCATAAGTCAGGAGAGCTCCCAAAGGTGATTTGGGCTGTACGATCCCCAGGCCTAAATTTTACATCTGGGGCGAAAACAGAGGAGCCTGAAATCTGGGGTCTAAACCAACTACTAATTCAGAGGAGGGAATGGTATCTTTATTTAGCTCACTGCACCAAGAAATCATCTTCCAGAGTAGAAATAAATGAGCACAGCTGAAAAAAACTAATCAAGCTGGGAGGTGAACTCTACTCACATTTGTAATAAGGAACATTTTTGAGCAAACAGTATTTTCTGTTATTTTCCTGAGTTGCTTCCTTCCAATAACAATGACCAAATAGTAAAGGGAACTGAAAGTGTGTTATGTAGAGCAAGCAGCATTCCTTCTGGAGCAGCAGCAGCTCTGGGAAGATAATGTCATCAATCAGAGAGAAGAAACAAATATGCTTTGTCCAAAGTGTCAGCATTGGACCTTGCTTGATTTTTCAAATGAATATTTTCAAGTTAAATCTTCAAAGAATTCAAGCAGGATATTTATTGCAAGCATTACTCAAAATCTTTTGTTTCTGGAAAACAGATTTAATTAAAATAGTGAGCATCAACAAACAGATCAAGTAAATATTTTTTATTAGAATGACAGAGCCAGAAACCAAAGAAAAATAAACCTAAAAGACTCAGAGAAAGCCCTCCAAATTCCATTTTAACAATCAACTCTTACTTTCAGAGCATTCTTGCTTTTTTACAGAAAGAGATGATCATTATTTGAACCCTACAGAAACCCTACATTTCCTACAGAAGCACATTGTAAAGAACTTGACAAACCTGATCCACCTGGGCACAATTTTCTCAGTCTGAGGAGGTCAGGGCCAATGCCCTCAGGGGAAAGTCTTAAGGGGTTACCCCAGTGGTTGTATGCTGCTTATCTCTAATTGGTTTTAGGACTGCATTCCTGGTACATCAGGAGTTTCATTTAGACTTCTTTCCTATGTCTTAGCTAATATTTTGGTTAAAATTCACCAATTTACCAGCCCTAAATGGTATCAGGGGAAAAAAGAAAGGAAAAGACGGTAGCCAGTAACTCCTCTTTACACACCACAGCTGAGCTAGTGCTAGAGGTGCATTAAATGTAGAAGATTAAACTGATAAAAAATTTCCCTTTGGTGGAATATACATGAATAATTTGCGATATCCTCAAAGTCTTAGGGCCCTCAGTTAGGCTAGACTTCTAAAGCTCTCCAAGCAGGAGGAATCAATACTCAATTTCACAAAGATTTCAGTCTCCCCGGCTCTGCACCTGGTCCAAGCACATCAATATTCCCACGTGCACCAAGGTGTGGATTTCAGGGGCACAAGAGTCCCCAGGCACAGCCTGGACCCCTCACTCACCCACCCTTGCACCCCAGGTTTTGGGAGCTGTCACTGGAAGCATTTAGGGGACCACAACTCACTGAGAGCACACAAGATAAAGACAGTGGCTCTGCTGATGCTGCTTTGCCAGTACAGAGGATACAGCAGAGCCACAAGGGTAGATGAGGCTGATACTCATCTTCATGGACTTCCCTCAGGCAAGAGATCCTCAATGCAGAGCAGCCAGACATTCAGCGGAGCCTTTCTGACCTTTTGCTTCTGCTGCAACTATTCAGAATAGGTAGCTCTCACATATATATAAAAATATATGTATAATATATATTATATACAATATATATAATATACATATCATATATACACTATATATACTATATTTTATGTAATATATAGTGTATATTATATCTCTATATTATATCGATATAAATAATACATATAAATTATATATATAAATAAAAATTATAAAATAATATATATACATACATACAGATATACACAGAGCCTCCTTAACAGGAAAGATTGCCAAGTCCAGAAAATATTTAACTGCCTTTCACCCTGGACACAATAAAGAAGTTGAAGCGACACTGTTGTATTTATGCTCCAAACACACAGGTTAGGACCTGAAGAGATTACAAAAACATAATCTCAAAAATACACTTTCCTTTGGATGAGTCTTGTTTTGATGTGTTTTTTAAGTATGTGAATTTAAAAAATATAATTCCTGATGGAAGTTTTATTAGTCAAATTAAAGGTTTTTAATAACTGTCTGTGTCTGGATACCAAGGAGAAGAGAATATTGTAAATGCAGTCTGTCCACACAAAGCACATGGAAAGGGCAATGGGTGGCAGGGGAATGCAAAAAAACTACCACAGCTAAAATGGCTCTAAAATAAAAATATTCCAGTGTCACAGCCACCCCTCCTAAAAACAGCCAGAAAAAGATGCAGCTCTTATAACAAGAACTTTCAATAGCTCCTGAGCTTGCAGATATAGCTGTAGAAGAGTGTCTATATTTAAGAAACTATGACGAGAACCACATTAATTTACTAATGGTGCGAGATCTATTAGGCTGACTTCAAAAGTCTTCCAGCTTTTAGAAGATATTGTGAAGCCAAGTACGTTGTGAGCGAGCGGAGAAAGACAACCTGTATTAATTACAGGGGGTTTAATGTGACTGACCCAACACCTTCACTGCCAGGAGAGGCAAAGGAGACCTGGGCCCCAGAACCTTGACTAAAGCAGGTTGCACTTGCAATAATTCCTTCCCAGCCCACCTTCACAATTACCTCCTAACCACGGGAACAGGAGTACATAGATGATGCCTTCAAGTGACACCAACTTTGTTGGCTTTAACAAGACAGGTTTTAGTAGAGGACTGGAGCACCACGTGGGCAGGGATGACACTGACTACTGAATTAACGGAAGTGGTATTTAAATTTATGACAAAAATAGATTCATTTTGGAATATAAAACTGAATTTTCATTATAAGCTACACGCTTGCAGTTGGAAATGTCTGAGGAGGAAAAGATGTGGATCCCATGACAACTGAATTACCATAATGGAGCCACAAAGAAAGGTCACAGTGCTCGCAGAGTGCTTCAGAGGAGAGGCAGCCCCTGCAAGTGCAGCAGGGATGGGTGCAAATCACCTGCAAGGTGTTTATCCAAGGAGATGGATATGGCTCAGGCACAACTTAGGAAAGATGAACTCATTCTAGAAGTGGGCAGGAGGAAGACTCCTGGCACAATTTCAATAATGGAAATATTGCTTTAAGAGAGCTAAACAGACTGGGTAGATTTAGCCTGTCAAAATGAAGGCTAAGACGGGATGCAAACCCTTTGCTTCTGGATCAAACAGTAAGAAGGGAAGAACTATTGGAGCTGAAAGAGAATTCTGTACAAAACCATCGCTGAATGCACATGGGCTGGAAGTCAGAATTGAGGCTTCAGCTCCTGGAGGAGCAGGACTCAGGAGTAACCAGCTCCTAACAGGACAATTGAGGAAAGGAAACCCAACCTGCCTGGCAACAGCAGCCTGCTCACTTGGCAAAGAAGCTCTGCCACTTGTCTGTGTCAGCACAGAGATCTGCTCACAGGCCTCCATTCCCAAAACATCTTCAAAAGAAAATACTTGGAAAGTGTGCTAAACTTTAGGAGGACTACAAGGGGATTACTGAATTCCCCAGACAGCAGTCTGCTTCTCAGTCCCACAGCCACTGTGGGCAGTCTTAAAAGTAATTTCCTTTTCTTTTATTTTTTCAGCTTGCCTGAACATCCCATAAAAAGAGGAATTACTACAGTGAAATTGATTATGCACGTAGTACTTTCAAATGCAGGAGGAAAACAAACTAGAAAAAATAGAGCAGAATAAATTGTTACTGCAATCTCAGCAAGTTAGATTAAAAAAAGAAAACCCAAAATAAAACCACCTTGCTTATCTCCTGGGTTTTTCTTTTTCCCAAAATTTCCACTGGTCTTTTTATATCAAAAGACACACATAATTTTTATTTTTCTGCACAAACATGAATATCCTGGGAAAACATAGTGAAATTGCCCAGACCAGAAAAAAAAAAGAAAAAAAAAATAAGCAGGAAAGACAGTTTAGATGAAAACCCAATCAATAGAACTGCTCAGAAGAAATACTTATCTGCATCCTGTTTGAGATTGACAGGGGAGGTATTAATATTGTATGTGCTTGTCTAGTGGATAAGATAATCGAGCACCATCAAAATGCAAAGCGGTTCCTGCAACTCCTCCGGCAGTAAAAAAAATTTAAAAAAAATAAAAAAAAAGAAAAATCTCCCTTTCCATCTGAATTCCCTTTCTCCTGCAATGCCATCTAGAGGAAAGCTGCAAAGGGAAGGGAGGGCAGAGGGTGCCGGGTGAAGGTGAAGCTTCCCTCTCCTCGCCAAGGAGGCGAATTCTGCTGCCCAATCTCTGGAGCCATTGGAGGCAGTGCAAACCTGGCTCTGGCACAACAAATCTCATCTGAGCAGCGGGGACTCGGCACTGGGGTTTCCCTGACACCTTTCTAAGGAAGGCACTCTGTACTATAGGTCTCTGTCTGCTGAAGGAATCCTCATAAATTTCATCCCTTCTCCCACTATTTACATCTGCAAACATATGAAAGGAGAATCCTTTAACAACCCAGATTTGACTGGGGGAATAACAGAAAAACAAATAAAACAAAACAAAAAAATCAGGAACTAAAATTTTCAGTGAGTCACAGGCACCTCCAGGCAAACCAGCAGAATTTGGGTAGGGAAAGTTCAGAGCCCAGTTTGCCCCCTCATCCTTAGAGTGTCCTTGCCAGGACCTTGAATACTCCCTTCAACTCTGTACTTCTCCTCCCAAATGATTTCTCAGAGGGTTTGTAAGTGCTTGTGGAAGGCTCAGGCTGTGCACACTCAGAATTCCAGCAGGCCCTGGTGCATGCCCAGGGTCACATTTTTCACCACCAGCTTCAGCCTTGCTCTGTGCAGCAGCAGTGACAACAGCCCTGGCTCTCAGCTCCACAGGGACTGACACCACATCATTTTAGCAGTGCTAAAACCTCAGCAACAGCTTTGCCACATGCCACACAGAGGATGGTTGGGAATGCATCACTTTTTTTACTCTACACAGAATTTAAACAACTCCTCTCAGATCACAGCTCTCAAATGCTGCTAACGTAGATGTTTCTATCTGAGGGCTCAAGCTTTCTCCTCAGAGTTCCCCTGGCCTTTAAAAATTAATCACAGTCAAGCTGTAGGAAGAGAAAAAAAAAAGAAAAAGAAAAACCTTCAAAGCTTTTAGGGAATAGAACAGTTCAGAATATTTTGTTTTGACAATCACTGGCTGTAATTTTTTTCCTGACAATTTAGAGGATATTTTTAAGCCAAAAAATTGATCAAACTAACAGTAAATAAGACCTTGTTAAGAAATCTTGATGATTTCATTAATAGGGATGAGCAAAAAAAAAAAAAAAAATGTTATTCAGGTCTGGACATTGCCTGATATTTTCAGTGGTACAGCAGCTTTAAAGGACCTTTTAAGCAGCATGCAGTTTAAGTGAATTTGCTTTTATAGCAAAAAGTTAAAGAAAAGACAACTTCCTCTGGTCAAGGGAAGGGAAGAGAGTGAGAGGTCTGAAGACTCTGCTCAAACAGAGATCCTTGTGACTGATAAATCTTAATTCTGAATGAAATCTATTGTTCAAAGCTGGGCTTGCAGACAGCTTAAAAGCAGGGAAGTTTTACCTTGTGTTCAAGGACAAGCATTATCCAGACATCAAGAACTGAGGGAATGAACAGCCCTGGTACAACACATCCAGAGAGCAGGAGATGCCTGGGGATGGCTATTTAAAAAAATAATTCATACTTTCTGCCAGGTAAAGTATTTTACAAATGTTTTGGTGGAATGCATCATTTGCCTTAAAGAAAGCAGCATCCTGAGCTCTCCTCCATGTCCGAGGCAAGGCTTCATCACAGAGGTACTGGGGGTGTGTGCTATTAAAACTGAGAAATGGGTACAGAAATAGCTTTATAAACAAGGCCTCACAGCCTGTTGGGAAGTCTTGGTCTCTGCCAAAAGTGTGACAATCTAATGCCCAAGCTGTACTTAGGGAAGACCAGTTTGTATTTCAAAAGGTGGAAATGGTCACTGAGTTATCCCTAGTTTTCAAAAACAGTGATCAGAATATTTTATTAACAGTCACCAAAATAACAGCTCCTTGTTTCTCCTCTTCCATGTGAAACTTCAAACAGTTCAATTTATCAGTGCTGAAGGGTTCTGCACCTGCTGATTTTGAGCACTAACAAATACTATTTCCAAATCTTTCTTACAGCAATCTCCAGAAATGTTTCCCTCTCTTAACATGGAGTTTCAATAGTTCTTAAAGAAAAAACCACCAAGAATTTGAAAAATATATAGCAAGAAAGACTAGTCAACAGCCTCTAATTTCTAAACTCATAGATTAGTTGCTGGGTCACTTCCACTTCCCTCTGAGCACAAAACAGGAACCCTTCAATGTCTCTCCTTGGGCATTCAGATTTACTGACCAAATAAATCAGAGGATGAGCACATGCCAACCCCATCACCTTCCAGACAAACAAACCCCACCATGGGCTGGGTGCAGCAGCAGGGATGATGGTGCAGTGCCTGTGTGCTGACACTGTCAGACCATACCTAAGAGCACAAATTCCCTATTCCTGCAGGACTAATTGTATCATTTTTCTTTTCTCACACAGGCACCTCTATTTCCTCCTATTTAATCTCTCTACCTTAGTGTATTCGTGGTAAGAAAACCCCAAGGAACTCACACAGACTCCTGGGCCTCAGCAGCTTTGGTAGTCCCTGACCAGTTTATAGGATGGTTTCCCCTGCTCTCAGCTTGACAACATGCATGTCCCTCACCTCCCCACCAAGAAAACCCAAAGTCCTTTTAAACTCTGCCTCAAAGCCAGTTTGAACCAGTGGCAAAGAAATGCATCAGGACATCTCTAAACGCAGTATAAAACAGATAAATGTCCTTTCATGAAGCAGCTCCTCTGCACAAACCACACTGTGAGCTCTCCCAGCAAATCCTCTCCTCCATGGAAGAAACCATCTCCTCAGCTCTACCCCAGGGACAGCAGAGGGTAAGTTCTATAATTATATTACAAAACTCACAAATTATTTTTTTATAAAAACCAAAACAGCGCAGAACAGATAATTAATTTACAAAGAGAAAAAAATGCTGCCTTATCCCTAAATAGCTCAAGTTCGTGAAAGAGAACAGCATATTTGTTGTCTGCCGCATGAATGGCTCTGACCAGCAGCTGCACACAGGCAGAGGATTTTAAATCTACTGGGACCTGATCCTGTAGCAGCAGTTCACTCAGGTGTGCACCACAAACTATTGCTGACAGCACTTGGAGCCCTGAATATTTAGTACCACCAGCACACTACAGTGCACCATTCCCAGAGTGAGCTGAGGCCCTGTTTTAATTTGTTTTGTCTCTGTGTACACAACAAAGCTACTGCTTAAAGTGGATAAAATTGATTCTGATTTTTATCCTTTGTTGAGCGCTTCTCTATCCGAGAATTTCAAAATTTTTAGACTATACATGACACGGTTTTAAGATCTGTTCTCGAAACTTGTCTTTACCCATCTGCTAAACCAGGGAAAGGTGGGCTCTGTGGGCCCTGGGGCCTTGAGATGGATTCAGAAGAAACGTGTTGCCCAGGAGGAGAAGGCAGCACTCAGCTGCCAGGGCTGGGAGCAGCTCTGCTGCTGGTGCTGTGCCAGCTGGGCAGGGGCCCCAGGGACAAGCAGCCTGCCCACGCCAGCAGGCACCAGCTCCTCCTGGGCACAAAAGGATTAGAGAGATGCCTTGGCTCTGGGGACACTGGACTCTTTAATGCTAATCCTTTATCTACCAGCAAAGGAGAAAGCTGCATTCCTTCACTGGAAGCAAGAGGGACAGCAAAGAAACATCAGATAAATGATACCCGACACTACTCCTAATACATCCCTCCACAGAGATGGCTACACCAAGAGATGTCCATGTGCTAACCTTGATTGAGAGGTTATTTGTGCCCAATGTGCTAAAAAAAAAAAAAAAGTCAAGAACAAATCATCCTGTTAGGCTGCCAGCATCAGAGCATGCCTTGGATTTTGACTGAGCCAGGACAGAAGCAAGAAGGCAGTGTAAGTAATTCAGAGCACAACTTCCTTTTGGAAAGTTACTTTTAAAAAAAATTAAAGGTCACAGTATTGTCCTAAGGAGAAAGTTTCTTATAGCTTGTGCTCTGTTTTTATTCCATAAGCCTCTAGGCATGAGATTTCTCTGGTGGCTCAGACTTTGCTCAGTACAGCTCCAAACTTTCTAAACAATTTCCAAAGTAAGTTGGGGGAAAAAATTAGCTTTGAAATATTTTGTAACCCAGCTTTTAATAACTGATGGGAAAAAAAGGTGCTTTGAGGTGCTTTGTAGGGCATAATTCTCTCTGCAAATCCTTGTCTAGGCAATCCTTGATGGCAAAAAATATTGAATGAGACTTTGCAAAGTGACTATAAGAGAGGACAGGGTATCAGAAGTCACAGGTTTAGGGATTTCTTGCCTGGAATTAGCGCTCTATTGTAAGGTCCTCTGGGGAAGTCTCAGCATGTTTTGCAAGATTTCCATTTCATCATGAAAATGCTTTCCAATCCCCACAGCAAGCTAGGCTAGAAAGGGAAATACTTGCATTTTAGCACTGGAAGAAATGAAGCCAAGTGAGAAGAGCCACTTATTTAAAAACTACCCAGGAAAGGAAGGAAAGGAAGGAAAGGAAGGAAAGGAAGGAAAGGAAGGAAAGGAAGGAAAGGAAGGAAAGGAAGGAAAGGAAGGAAAGGAAGGAAAGGAAGGAAAGGAAGGAAAGGAAGGAAAGGAAGGAAAGGAAGGAAAGGAATCTAAGCAGTTTTCTCTTGAAGGTTGATGGCTCCGCAACACTGTCCTGAGTGGATATCATTGTAAATCTTCCTTGGGGCTACTTTTTCCATCAGCCAATATTCTAGAACCAAGGAACAGCAGCTGATGTAGCTGCACTATTAAATTACTGGGGTTCATAGTGATGTGACTGGATGGTAGCAGGGCAAAGGAAGTCCTGGCTTTGTCTCTCAGTGCCCAGGGAATGGGGGTCAGTGCAAATACGTCAATTGCCGCTCACCAGATACTGCAGAGGAGCCATAGGGAACACAGGAAAGGAATTTGTTACTTTGGTAATACATTAAAAACCCCAATCAAACCCCACCAGCCTCAAAGACTGAGGTTCAGTGCAATTCCAGCTTCTCCAGCCCCATATGAACCCTGGAGCAGCAGTTCAGATCCAATATGCTTGAGCTCTCTTACTTTTAAAGAATGTGTAAAAAGCAGCCAAACCAAGCCAGGGTGGTTGTCTTCCATGGGCACAAAATTTAAATGCAAGTGGCTAAAAAAGTGTCATTGTAATGCCTTTGCAAACAGTCCCCAAGGCTGATTTGTCACACAATGCTGGTCTAAAAGCAACCTCTGTTCAGAAGAGTTATTCCTTAGGGATTGCCATAAAATCTTTTCGTGATCTCTGATTCAGTGTGCTTTTAATCCCATAGGAATGTCTGTCATTTTGGGGCCTTATAATGGATGAGAGGAGAGCCTACACTCCATCTTTAGAGGGAAGAAAAAAACCAAAACAAACTACCAAATACCAAACCCCAAGACTGCAATTCACTCAGGAAGGTTTATGCTTGAACATTCTACTTCACTGTGCTTCATTGTCATTGAGAAGAATGTTATGAACATTTCCCTCAAACACCTCTTTCTAATAATGATTGTTCTGGAGACAAAACACATTTTTTTTTGTGGTCATAACATAACAGACTGTTTCACCTCCCCATCCCTCAAAGCTTCCAAGCCACCCTGGGCACTCATTTGTAAGGAAGGGCAGCGTGTCCTTGAGCACAAAGAAAAAGCAGCGTGCAAATAAATAAAGCAGATGCAATACAGCTCCTACTCCAGGTAAAAGGTAGCAGCTGGTCATGCACACAGGGGATTCTCTTTCATTTCAGGGCTGCCTGAAACATTTCAAGACAAAATTGATGCTTCTCCTTTTGCTTTTCAGTTTGGAGAAGGGATATGCTTTGGAAGCAAATCTCCCCACTCACATCCTTCCCTGCTCCTCTTTGTTATGCACTATAGAGCAGTCTCCAAATTCAAGAAGTGCTTTGCTTCCAGATCAAACCAGACTGCAAGATGCTCTCCAGGTACACACCCATGTGCTTCACCTGCTCACAGGTGTGTGATCCCTGGGGCCAGGTCAGAGCTATCTCAGCACAGCTGCTGCTGCACACTATGAAACACACACGGGGAAAAGATTTCAGCTCCTGTGAGACTGGAAAACCCCCTGAGCAAGTGGTGGAAATCCCATCTACCTACAGTCAGAGATCTGGAGATCACTCCCCCAAGCAATCTGGTCAGAGTTAAATTCCATCCAAGTGTATTGTTGAAGATTTGGGATAAGGAAAACACACTCATATTTTACACGTGCATCACAATCCTGTGAAACAAGCCTAGCAAGCTCACAGCTCATGCCACTAACTTTAAAAACTTTCAGTCTATGTCTGTCCCATAGCTGTATATTGGGGTATAAAAAAATTTATAAATGAAGGAATGGGAACTAAATTCTTCTGACAGAGGCAACAGGACAAAACCCTTACAATTACTGTTTATTATCAACAATCTCCACTATCAGAACAAATTGCCTATTAGAAGAGTCATACACACACAGGGTTATATCACTTAGTGCTGTTGCACTCTGAGCCTGTAGTAGTTTCGTCCCTATTAAGGGGATATAAGGGAGTTTTAGGGCATGTCCTGCTGTTCAAACAGAAGAGTTAATGGTTTGCAATAAGCTGCCATTACTAGGAGCTGAAGCTGAGGTCTTTCTCTGCAGGACACCTCTCAATGAGGCTGTATCTAGACTGAGCCTTTGGGATAAGTGATCTAAACCTGCTGACTCCAGGGGAAGCTGGGGACATTCAGTCCCCCAGGGGTCTCACCTCTGCCACTTTGCAAGATGCCTTCACTTGTCCGGTGGGTGTGATTGCACTGAGAGCTCCCTGTCTGGGCTCTTCATGCAAAGCCTTTCCTGAACCAGCCCACTCATTGCATTCCTGACCAAATAGATGGCTCAGGAACAGATTCACCAACAGAACAGTCAGGAATGCGAGGATGGAGGACAGCACAATGTGGTACACACCACATCTCTCAGCACAAAGGCAGGAGCAGCCTGACTCCCTGGGTGCTCAGCTGAAAGATCCACAAAGTATTTCAAGCCCCCAGCTCCTGACCTTTCCACAGGGAGTTTGTATTTGAAGTAAAAATACTCAAGATGCCACCAATCTAAAGTCCAAAAGCAATCAGACACTCATTGTTGGCTTGATTCAAGAAAGGACATTAACATTATCTCTGAAGTATTCAGAAAAAAAGTCAAGTAACTACCCTCAGGCTGGGCTATGAAAGTCACAATTTAGCTCAGCCTAAGGGTGGCATATATAACAAAATTAGACTTTTTCCTGTGATATAATTCAGATAGCCTTAATGGATTTTTTCCTCCTTTTTAAACAGCTGCAGCAAAGTAACTTACAATTATCATATCTTCAATTAAACACGCTGTGGGGCTTTTGGGGGACCTAGCATGAAAATGTTGCCTGGAAAAAAAAAATTACAAGCTGCTAAGAGTTAGTGGTAAGTTAATTAAGTGAAGATTGCCAGATTGCAACAAACTGGCATGGGATTCACAGACCCTCTTCACTAGATAAAGTGCTTTGACTCACGATGAAGGCAGCACACAGGAGAAGGAATCAAAAGCTGCTGTATCTGGAGAGTTCTTGTCATGTGAGGAGCTGTCAAAGGAGCCAGTGCTCTTGATCTCCTGTTATATTTAGTAGAGAAAGTTATGTCCTGAACAAAAAGCATATATTTTAAGAGGAAGCAAAATGGAAGAGTTTTGTGCAACAAAAAGGAATTCCTGACCAGTTCCTGCCCCCTCAGTGGTGACACTGATGTTAATGCTAAGCAGAGAGAAATTTCTTTAATGATCAGTTTTCACAAGGTTCTCTGTTTATAAACCAGCTCAGCTAATTCAAAGAAAATGGCTGAATGCATTTCAGGGGACTGCACTCACTCATCAACCCTTTAAGCCATAGCTGTCTCCCAAAGGCAGCAGTTTACCAATAAGTAGAGCAGCAAAGTCCTCACAAAATCTGCACATTAAAGAAACTATCCCACTTAAGACTGGACTACTACCATGCCCAAATTCACCCCTGAGAATCCCAGCTCTGTTTTCTCTTAGATCTTCAATTTCCACTTTTTCTTACTTCCTCCCACTGAAGCAATTGAAACTTTTATTAATTTAATTCAGTTTTGGGCTCCATGCTGTATTTGTGAGCTTGCAAGGTAAAGGGGCTCAAGGTGAAAAAGTGGCCTCCAGCACTGCCTCCTGCTGCCAGAGCCACCTGCAGGAGCACATGCAGCAGGAACAGCTCCTGCTGGACATGGAGGGTGTTAAATCTGCCTCACACCTCAGAGCAAACCCATCCCTGCAGAGGATGTGTGGGCACAGGATTTATGCCAACACAAGTCAGCACTCAGGGCTGTGCCCCACCACCCCACTACCCCTGAAAACTCTGATGTTTCTTCAACACTGTGCAGTTGCTCAGCAAAACTGTTCAGTTTTAATGAAAATCCAAGGAGGAGAGGAAGGTATAAACCTGTCAAACAAACAAACTGGTTATCTCAGGGATCTGGCCAAAAGGAACAAGCCTATTAAAGGAGTCGTTTTCTGCACCAATATGTCACTGCACTATACTCTGTGCATAATAATTACTTAAATCCAGCCATTCCATGCATTATTAATAAGACCAGCCCACCTCAAGTCCCCATGCAGCCTTAAAGCAGATATATTAAATATTCCCAACAGGAAACAGGCAGCCATCCATTATCAGCAATAGACTACACAGTTAAGTCAATGCCTCTTTCAAGAGGGTTTTGTTCTGGTGTAATCAACAAGGCTGCTCTTCCCCATCCTCCAAACTGCCTTTCCTGTCAAACCTGAGCAGCATTTCCTCATTTCTCTATGAAACATGAGAGATTACCCTTTATTGGGAGCAACAAAATCTTGTGTAGATAATAAATGTTCCAGGAGCAGAGAAGCATCTAAGCAAGTTGACAGCAGAAAAACAAGAAGTAGTGGGGATCCAAGGCTACAGAATCATGGATGGGAGAAGAGGGAGAAAGAGCAACACTATTCCTGCTGCTGAGGGCAATGGAGACCTTTGTCCACTGTTCATGCACCTGCTGTGGCTATAACTTGTTATCATGTACAGGCAAGGGCCAATATACTGGCCTATAATTCAGCATTGTTCAGATTTGGGCAACCTTGATTCTTGTCCCCCTGAATTGTTTCTCTGCTCCTCTAATCAGTCTTTCAAATGGCTTCTGTGCAGTTGTGGAGTACTGGCTTTGTACAAGGCCACACCACTAGCAAAATGCTGGTTTTCCACAAAAGGAATGGGACATCCTCATGGAGGGGCATGGAGTTGTGGAGAGGGAATTGCTTTCTCACAAGATGATCTAGATCACAACATCACACAGTTTTTTACATTATAATACATGACTGTAAATATTGCAAGTCATAGTTTTTCTTGCATACTCCTGGGCCCTGCCCTCTTTGCAATTTCTCTATATTCTGTAGCCTCCCATGAAAGGTGTGATTATGGAGTGATTCAAAATAGCAGGCCCAGAAGTTTAAATGCTTCAGCAGCAAGCCAAGGAAATGCCCACAAATTATATGTTAGGAGAGTATTTGCTATGAAAACATTTGGCTAGGGATTTACAAGGCATGAGCAGTGACAGAAATGTGAAAATTCCTTCCTTCAAAAAAAAAGACATGAGAAAAAGGGGGAAAAGTCTAAATAGTAATGGCATGGTATTTAAAAATGCATTTGTTTCACTAGAGAGTACAAGGAGCAGCAAGAACAAGAAACACAGAGAAGATCTGTGTGCTGGAGGGACTTTTCCAGCCTGGCTGGACCAGCTGCACCAGTGAGGCACATGGACACCACGGTTTTTGTCTAACTGGTACAACACACCCAAAAGACAAAGCTATGAAGCCAGCTGGCTGTGAAGGCAGCCCCTCGGGCTCCTGGCTGTTGCTGGGAAGCCTGGAGTGTTTGGCATTTCTTATCAGAAGAAATGAGCCTGGAAGGTTCCTGGCTGGCGAGGGGCGGCGGCGCAGGCCGATGAGCGAGTTCTCCGTAACACGCGGCTTGTTGGGGAGAGGGACACCCAGTGTAAGAGCTATCAATACCTGCATGTCTGCTTCCAATTAGATAAAAGTTAATTGGCTCCAAATCCAGTCCTTCCTTTATGTTGATAAGCTCTCAGGATTTTTTTATCAGTCTGTATTGGCTGGCAAAAATCTAGTCCCCAAATCAGGCTGGTTTGGAATGTGAAGTCATTCCCACAGTGACACCCTTCACAGAACAGTTATCTTTAACTCCTACTATCATATTTTTAATTTACAGCAGAAAATATAATTTTCTGAATTCCTCTCCTGCAGCATGACAAATACCCCATTGCAATATTATAAAGGGGGGGCAGAGGGGTGGGGGAAGCAATCCAAACCAGGCTATTTTCAATACAACAATTCTAAAGAAGCTATTAGCAGATTACCCAAGCAATATATTACTGCTGAACCAAAGATGTGTTAGAAAACACTGAGTCATGCTACTGAATTAATGAAATTAGTTTGAAATTATAAATTTTCAACTGAACTCCAGCAGTTTGGGCTCTTCATCAGTTGCTGTAATCTTCCATACCCTCAGACCATGTTATTCATGTTTTGATCTTGTTCAACAAGGGATAAAACCTGAAAGTTGGGGGGGGTGAAATCACAGAGGTTTTGGAAAAGTAAAACTGCAGGTATCACAGTAACATTAAAAACCACAAGCTTTCCTCATACAAGGCAATTCCTATCCAAAGATTTGCTTTTTGAGGTGTCTTCGTTGAAATTGTCACATATGTGCTTAACCTGCAGAGGGTTTAGAAAGTTACTTGCTAGGGGATATAGTGAAATGGGCAAAATCAGACATCTCAAGGTAACTAAGAGCTACTTACACAACCAAAATGAGCCAGTTTGCAAGCATTGTCAGGTTTACTGCAGGGATCTTAAATCTTGTGAGTTAACCTTACTTTTCAAAGTATTTTTTAAACCCAAAGAGAAAAAAACCCCAACAAAAAAACTATTCTGGTTCTGCTTTAATTTCTGTGGTTTTTAGACATTGTGGGAGCATACAGAGATAAGATAAGCCAGTCTCAAAGCCTCCTCTTTCTTATGTTTATATCCAGCCAGACCTGCAGCTTATCATTCTGTCATTTAACTCCCTCTCTATTAAGTAAGAAGGAAAGATGAGGGAAGAATTTGTCTGGCCAAACCTCACACTCTCTGCTGAGAGGAATGTGGCACAGGCAGTAAGAGGAGTTGTTGGAGGGAGCATTGTGAGCTGATCTACTTATCCAGGGTAGCCACATCTTTGGAGGCTGAGGACAGGCTGGTTATCACCAGAGAGCAGCCCCAAACACCTTTGTTCCTGTGCCTGCCTTTCCTTCAGCTCTGTTTGAGAGCCCAGAGCCCCTGTGAATGCTCAAGTGACAGTGCACATTTTTGTTCTGATGATTACCATGATCCTGCTGTCTCAACATGAAGAAAAGACATTTTGATCTTTAAGGCTGTCTTATTTTTGTCCAGAACTGAGGTTTTGAACACACAGAATGCCACTGCCTGTGTACAGAAGAAATCAGTCTTTTGGGAATGTTTCCCGTGTATTTTGCTATCCCAATGGCCCTCTTGGCTAAATTTCAGACATTTCTGGAGAGACTGGCACAAAGGCAGAGCCTGTTCTAAGAACAGCTCTCTCCTGAAATGCATCAGCCTTTTCCAGCACAGCTCAGTATTTGCACCATAAATTAAAGTCTATCCCCTCAGCCCTGTCCCTGCTCAAACAGGAAAAGAAACAACCTCACCACTGGGTATGGTCTCTGACCAGAACCTGTTCTTTGCCATTTCAGGGGAAAAGACTGAATTCTTCCTGACTGATTCCCAGTCAGGAATTCTGTTACTAAGAGAAAGACTTAAGATAAAGATCCTGCTTCTTTGCCATGAACCCAGCAGAAATATACAAAAATTAAACTCAGTGACAGAGGATAGAAAACCAAGTGGGAATTGGGCAGAGAGCCATTTACCTTGGTGCACCCCTGTGATTAATGCATTGCAGAGCTAGTGGACACTATCTGCTCCCACAGCATCTGGGGATGGACGCAAACAAGGGAACACATTTGGGCTGCCCTTTTGCTCAGTGGCAAAGGATAGATTTTTTTTTTTCCAACGTGCATCCTCACTCTTAAATAATTCATGACATCCCCAGAGGCAGCAGTTTGCTGCAGACACACTTTAGAGCTCCAGGACTTATCCAGAGCCACACACTGGAGTGCAGAACCATGGAATCATTTCTCTTGGAAAATACCTCCGGGATCATGGAGCCCAACTGTTAACCCAGCACTGCCAAGAAAGTCACACTCCAGACTCGATTCCCATTTTCTCAAAGGGCTGGATGAGGCAGCCATCCTTTCTGGGCACTGACACCAGCTGTATCTCTAGTACACCTGGTGGAATTTGCCTGCCTTTCTTCTTTCCCTGCTTTAGCTTTTATTCCTCCCACAGTTATTTGGTTTCTGCATGAATCCAAAGCCTGCTGGCAAAGCTGTGTGAGACTGAATCCCTTTCAGGAAAAGGCATGGAAGACTGCATGTCTTGTGAAAGGGACTTCTGCTAGTGCAGGGTCATTGCAACCAATTACACCATTCAATTCTTCACCCATCCTGCTCTCAACAACAAAATGGAGACTGGTTTCATCCTCCTCCAGTCTCTTATTCCACTTAGTTTTGGGGTTTTTTTCAGAGGCAAGAATGCATAGAGCATCCCTGCATTATAAAAGTCTTTCTTTGTGGTGTGCATACTGAGCTGCTCAAGTTATTGTGGGTTTTCACCTAATCCAAATCACTGAGGCACAGTCTGGGAAATGGTAAATGAGGCTGACAAAGAAGTAAGAAAAATACTGTCCAGGGGAAACATTGGCTGCAGCTTAACTTTTCTAATTTCTCTTTTCATCTTGATGGGAGCAGTGGGAAACAGGAGGTTCTTGTTTCTCACACCCTCTCCAATTATAGCAATTTTTCACACAGCACCTGAAAAAGTCTCAGGGCTGTACTATCAGAAAAATCAAGCAAAGATGAGGACAACAGTTCCAGAAGTAATCTAAGGTGAAAATTAGTATTGTAGCAGCAGAAAATAAAGCAACAGACATTTTAGTCACAGTATTCGAGTACAGGATTTCTCACTAAATAACTGCTCCGAAATCACAATACACCATCCAAAAAAGGCACAGGAGAAGTGTCGACAGGCATGAGAGCACAAAGCAAACCCTGGTCAGAGGACAGAGAGCCTCAAGTCCATCATGCAGGACACTCAAACTGGGAGCAGGGGCTGTGGGGGCTTCAGCCTGAAGGTCTTGGGCCACGATTCTGCTTCTGGAGCACACTCCAGCCCCTCTCCGGCCCTCGTTTCTTTTCACAGCAGTGGAGGAGACAGCGCACACCAACAACCAAGCAACGCATGGCCCCTGTGCACTGCACAGCCTCCCAAGTGCAAGGTGCCACAGAGCCACGTGCTCTACCTGTCCTGGCATTAGACACCTTCCATGCAGAAACTTCTCTGCAATTCACAGTTTGAACATATTCCAGACCTTATACTCACACTGTCCCCTGGTGCAAAACATTTTTTTCTCCTCACCCACCAAATACAAACACCCACTGTTTGATCTTTTTACTTCAGTCTCACTACATTTCAGTGCCTTCTATCACTCTGTGCCCCACACCCATCTGAACAACTGGCAGATGGAAGAAGTAGGTTGGTTGGGATTTCTGCACACATTTTAGAGCACTTCTGAGGATTGCCTCTTACCTTTGGCTGATTTCAGCTGCAGGAGGACACAGCCAGGCTGGGTAAGAGAGGACAGGTCCCACCAGTGGAGATGCAGTGTGCCAAACAGAGATCTGTGTAATGACCCCACCAACCACCTCCACAGGAAAGGGACAGCAGCAGGACTAAGTTTTGTGAGGGCAAATAAACTGCCATCCTGGGCTTAACCACTCCCAGCACTGCAAACGAGATTGAAAACAGCTGAGGAGGCACAGACAGGTGCATCAGTAGCCAAACACATCTATAAAAGAGACATGATTCTACTTTTCTTTTCTTACAAGTGTCCCTGGCCTTTCAATTAATGTCTTTAACTGAAATTAACTATTTCCTAAAGTCAGATTTGCATATCTGCTGGGCTGTAGCATTAGAAAGGCCTGGAAGCAGAGCAAGGATAGTTGGTGCAGGTTGCAGCCAGTTTCCTCAATTCCATTGTGCAGGGGGAGTCCAGGGCTAAGGAGAGAGGTCAGCACCCAGGGATGGATGTAGAAGAGGGGATGCAAACCTGTTCAGCAGCTACACAGATTCCCAACACCAGCTTGTCTGTTGACCTTCACCTCAAGGGAGCCACCATCTGTATTTCCTCTCACTGCAGACAGATCAAGAGTGGGGTTTCTGTTTCTTTCAGGAACAGCTCTGAGTAATTCTACGTTTGTTCTAAAAGCCAAATAGGAAAGCCAAAGGTGAGAAATAAGGAAAGTCTACAAGAGCTTGAAACTGAGCACCTTGACCTTGGCTGTTTAGAAGAATTTTGACAACTACAGCTGCATTTTGATCCTACTCCTGATCTTGTCTTTTAAACATAAAGTCTTATTTCTAGCTCTTCAGCACTAACCTGAGGCTCAGCTCACAGCCCCACCTGAAATCAAGGTCGGCATGTTTGGACTGCCACAGTGCCCCAGGTGTCACACCTTAAACACCCCATGCCCTGGCCAGAAGAAACTCCCCACACTAAAATCAGTGTTAAAATTAACCTACTTGTTTGTTTTTTTCTCTGACCTGAATCTCATGCCAGATTTTTAAAAGAGATTTCAACATTTTTATTTTGAAAAGCATTGATAGAAAGGTAGTTTTTTTCCTCTCACACAGTTTCCCAAATCAGCTCCTATCATTACAGGTATCTCACACAGCTGTTTTTTATCAGGATTTTTAACTCAGTTGTCCTTCTGCCTCTCTACCATTTTCTGCAATACAAGACTTTTAGGCTTATTCGTCCTTCATATTACAGAAGTATTGTGAAGGAACTCTGCAGTGGAGTTGTCCTGGATTTATACCATTATGAAGCTGGATTTGTCCCTTTGAATGTTGGGGAGAATATGCTGCCCACTATCATTAAAATAGGGCAGAGAAAAGTAAACTGGGTATAACAAAGCATTTTAACTAGGTCTCCTTATCTGCAAGACCAGAAAGAAAGAAAAAAATATATGTAGGCTAAATTGGCAAATAATCGTTTCCCACTGATTTACAGTTACTGGAATTTGTTTGGTTTATTGATAAATTATCTTCCTATCAGGATTCTGTGGGTGATTTAGGGGTAAAATAAATGTCTGGCTATGACTTAGGACTCCTTAATGTTCAGTTAACAATGAGGTAAAAAGTGCTACATGAAAAAAAATTACCCTTGTCATCACAGACTATGGATCATCAGAAGCCTGGTCCAAATTAATATCCATGCCAACACAGCATGATCTTGTACGTGTTGCACAGCCCCTTTTGGTCACCACAGCTGGCCAAACACTCCCCAACCATTTTGATTTTTTGCCCCACATCTCAACACAAAGGGAGAGCAGTTTTCAGTTGCTGGGATGATGCTCAGGCTTTTGTTACACAGGCAGTGTTAGGAAGGAGAGCAGTTTCAGACTCAGTGATGAACAGGGAGCAGCTGTGCTGGTCATGCCATGGCCTCAGCATCACCCTGTGCAGTGCCAAGCTCTGGGAGGGCTCTGGGGTCTGGGCTTGAGCTGCTCCCAGAAATGTCAGTGCTGACATCCCCACACATGGGTGAGGACAGCAATGCTTCTCCTGTGGAACTCAGCAGTCCCACACTCAATACATAATCCTGTTTTCTCTACACTTTTGCCCTGTGTGGCCTACATGAGCAGTCCCACAGATGGGTGTTGCTGCAGATCCACCCCTGTGCCTGTTCCCAGCCACGCTGCTGCTGTCAGCACTGACATCTGCATGGGATTGCATGGACCCAGGCCAAGCAGGAATCCCCCAGCCCTGGACCTACACACTACAGGGACCATTTTGTCCCATCTTCATCAGTGGCTGTCAGAACATCCCTGAGCCCATCAGGAGCCATCACTGTGTGAGGGAGACTGGCTGTCAGACCTGCTCCAGAGGTTACTTTCCAAAAAGCAGCTTCTGCTGATTCATCCTCTCCTGACACTGCTGACTTCCTGTAAATGCCTGACCTGGGAATATAAATTACTATTAAGGCTGACAAGGATATACCCTCTGCAACAATAACTCAGGCAGCTGTGGTTTCCTAGCACAAAAGCACATCCTTTTTGCTTTGGCACAGTGAGCACATCCTTATGCAGGGGTCTCTCTCTGACCTTAGTGAGGCTGGAGTACTCTGACATGGGGGACAGCCATGCTCACACCACAGGCTCAGGGACAGCACAGGGACCATTATTCTTTGTGGGGCAAATGATTTACTGCAAAGGACTCGGTTCCTAATGTCTCCATTCTCAGCACAAGCCTATAAATGACATTACTCATCCCTCTCAGCATTGGAGATATCCTAGAAAACAGCCACTACTGCTGGACAGCATGGAAATTATAAGTGCTATTAATTCAGTCCCAAGGTTTCGGGGCAGGAGCTGATCACCAAGTGGGAGCAGGAAGGAATCTGTCCTCAGAAACAGCATTGTTGCAGAAGGTTGTGGAATGAAGTGACCATGGAGCTGGGAAGGCAGCAGAGGGAGGTGGTTTTAGCATGCAGTGGGGCCATGCCTATAAGCAGCAATTGCACTAATATTCACAGAAGCCCCTTTGAAGACACATAAAGTGTGGTGTCTTCATCCTTACTAGAGAAAATTTCCACAGTGCTCCACTGACATCTGCCATAAAACAATCATATAATTCAAGGTTACAGCTTCAAGACTCTCTTAAAGGTACAAATTTGTTATAAAATGCACTACGTTAATTACAGCTAAAATTATTCCCAGCATTTTTACTTTGGTACTGAAACATCTGTTTGCATCTGCAATGAGCCTCTCTTATCCCACAGCAACTTGCATAATGTTTTCATTAACACCATCTAGCAAATGACAAGACAATATTCCAGCAATGTTTCTCCCACTAACAGATGTGATCTTATTGAAATCTCTCCCTTTGGCTCCCTTTAACTTCTTGCTCCCCTGGAATTATAGGATGTAGAAAAAGGGGAAAATAAAATCTACAATGAAGGGGAAGTTAAGCAACCATACTGCAAGCAACCTAGAGTAATAAATGATCTGAGTTTTGGAGAAAGGGAGCTTGCAGGTTATTTGTACTTGTTCTTAAAACCAAGTGTGCCTCAACCCAAATTCTTTATTTTAAATTAGGTAAATGTAGCTGTCACTTAGAAGTGAGATGAGTGCCTGCTTTATGAAGCTGTTTACTATGTAGACTCAATCATATCTGCCAAGTAGATGTTTTCTTTCAGCTGAATTTCTGGATTGAGGGTGGGATCACTCAAGATTCTTTCTCACCTCAGTCTTTGCTTGAACAGTTTGCAAGTCACTGTTGCTGCTGGATGCAGTGAGAGTGCTGCCTAGTGCCCAGAAATCTCTCTAAATTCAAAGTGTTTCAGGGCAAAAGAGATCCTGCAAGGAGCATGCAGGGTATTAACACAGTTTGTTCACTGGATATCAAACGATTTCTCAGTGGGAGTCTTGACACAAGCAGGCTCCTCACAGTCCTCTGAAACTTCTAAGGTCTGGCAAAGCCAATATTTTCCTGCACAGACCATTTCTGAAACTTTCTTGTTTTGGAAGTCTCTTTAAAGCCTTCTCAACTTTTTTAATATTGCTGCCACCCCAGAGCTGTCCTGCTGTCTGGTGACCCAGCTGTCTCTGGAGCCTGAACTCCACCAAGCTCCTCTGCAGCTTCTGTGGGGGCCCAGCAACCTGGCCCACGTTTGGAGCCACATGTCCAGCTCACAAGGAGGGAAAAGTGAACTTGGAATAAATCTTCCAACCTGTTCTCAACAGAATTATGCCTGGTGTCTGGATCCTTCCTGTTGCTCTCTAGTCCCCTTACTTTTTAAGCAAAGGAAATTCATCTGCATGAGAAACTCTGATGATGGATGCAGTAAAGAGTAACTTTATGCCATCAATCAAACACTTAATAGCATTCCTAAAATTACAGCTTAGTATAGCATAGTAGTTCCATAGCTGTAAGAAATATTTCTTTTTATTATTATTCTCATTTCGCCTGAAATATATCAGGACTTCATTTTCTGAAATCAATAAGAGAGAAAAAATCTGATTTAGCACGTGAAAGCAGCAATAAAGTGCAAGTCTCTCTTCTCTTCCTATGCCCTGGTATTGCCCTTCAGGGCTCACTAATAAAGGATTTGCCATCCCATGCTCAGTTTCTCATCAGAGTTTGCACAACATTTCCTGGGTGACTTACTTGTCCTGGGGAAGCCACTAATGGTCCCCAGATTGCTGGAGTGAGACTGAACTTCTGTACCACAAAACTTTACTCCAGCTCTTGCAGGGTTGTCTAACCTAAAACATCCCAAATGTATGTTGTAATGTACATGAAGTTGGGCTGAAGTTGTCACAACAGTAAACACTTGGGTAATTTTCACCTTTTCCTTGCTTTTTAGCCTTTAGTACTCTCTTTTAAAAGCTTCACTCCCAAATATCGAAGGCTCTAAACTAACCAAAAGCTTAAATCCTCCCATAGTTAACTGTGAAATTAAATAAAAAATTTTCTTCCCATGGGAGGCAATACTACACTCTCGTGCGCCATCAGCAGCCATCTAGAAAACAGATTCAATCTCCAGCCAAGGTCCTTCTTCCTTGTTTAAGTTTATTTCTGGAGATTGGTTAAACATATTAAAATCACATTACTCCTCCTGCATGTGCAGATGTGCTCTGTGGGTGTGTCCTTGCTGCAGCCCTCCCTGAGAAGGTTTTGCTCTCACTCCTCACTCCCTGATTGCTGCATTGATGCCGCCTGCTCATGGTCTTCCTTTAGAGCCCACATTCCCCCAGATCCTGGCTCATGCAATGCATCTCAGGAACGTTTCTACAGGAGACACTGGGGAATTTCTGCTCTACATAATTTCAAATTTACCCAGAAAACCACAGACTCGTGCCAGGCTTTGTATGAAGTTGTTTGAACCATATTTGCATTGTGGTTCAAAGACACCAACCAAATTATAAAACTCTTGAGCTGAGGCTTGACACCCTTCAGATAAACAAAATAATGGAGCTGTTTCAGTTTGACACTGGGCAGCTGAGGCACAGCAGGTCTCAGGGTCATTGTTACACTGCACCAGTTGTGAGGTCTTAGCCTGACATTGCTTTTCAGGCATCATTTGGACCCATCCCCATCCTTTTTTTGCTGATTATCTGCTCCCAGAGTGGTCTGTGCTCTGTTTCTGTTCCAGCACTCATTGCCTGTCCTTGTTTTCTTTCCTCCTTCTCATAACCTAGGCATCTGATTGATTAACCATTCTTTATTTTGAGAATGTTGCCAAACTTTCTATTCGCCTCTAACTGTGTTCTTGTGTTTCTGGATCATTAAGCATGTAAATTAAATTCAATTGCAAATCGAATATATAATTGTGCATATGCAGGGTCTTGAAGAATAGGGAGGACTTTAATGAGATAAGATATTCCCACATCTGTAATTCTGACCTACTCAGTCTTTCAGAAAGGAATTGCTCAACAGATTTGAAATTGCATCATTTCAAATCATTTTGTCAGCTTTTATAATCAATTCTCTTCCTCTTATTGAAGTTTTCTGGAAAAAGAAGGGCAACCCTTTCATCTCCTGTTCCTGGCTGTGAATGTGTCTACTACTAGATTGCTGTCCCTTTGACTTAAATTCAGATACCTGAAATAAACAGATAATATACCTTGCTTTTCAGTGGAAAGAAATGTAAATGTTTGAATCCCTGAGTCCAGTCAAGGATGGGGTTCTGCCACTCCTGGTGCTGGTTAGAGGGGACCCTGCAGCTGGAAAACCTCAGTGAAGTGCCTTCATAGATGACAGCTTTTCCTGAAAATCACTAGAAAACACATCATACAATCCAGTTAACCTTTTCTTCTCTGATGTAGGGTATCCTTTTTTGAATGACTTTTTAATTTCTTTTTTTTTTTAACACAAAGGAAAAATCCTCTCCCATTATGAGGCTTTTTCTCCTACTAAGAACTTGTTTTAATTTTGGACTATTCATGATGCAATAAGGTAGGGCTTTACCAAGGATGTTTCCTTGTTGGATCGGATTTACACACGTTGCTCATTTCTATCACGATCCTTCACCTGTAGCTCCTAAATATCAACTGAACTCACTGGGTGTGGAAGTAAATGGGAAAATGAGATCATAAACAGATTATCTGGGATTAGTGATCAATAAAGGCTTACTGGTACCTTTGGCAAGGAAAGAGATTTTATCCTTATAACCTTCTGGATGCAACATACCACCTACCTTGTATATTTTTTTCATTATTATTAAGACATTTGAAATACTGAAGAATAAGTTTGATAAAACAGCAGTTATTTAAGCAAACCAGTTTACTCCAGTGCTCAAGCCATAATCACCATTGCAATAAACAAATAAATCCATCATGTCTTGGCTAAATTACAGCCTTGTTAATCATTCACAAGCTGAGCTAAAATAACTTGCAATAATTAGTGTATAGTGTGAGTTTTTCTGTTTCTCCTTCTCAAGGGATATTTATGATCTGATTTTAATTGTTTGATATATATTGCCGTTCAATTCTATAAATTGCATCTACTAAAATATTTCATTTCTTGGCATGAAGTTTATGGTAGTCTTGCAAGCAGGTAACGCTGGGGATGTGAAATCCATGAAACTCTAATGTGCTGCTTTGTAGCACCTAGACAGAACTGCCCACAGGATGGGTTCCATGTCTGGGGGAAATGGGGTGACAATCACTCTCATGGAAATTTTCATTTCAGTTCAATAGTACAAGCAACTCTAAAATTTTACTTTATTGAAAATTTCATGTCAGTAAAGCTTTATTGCCAGGAAAGCAGAACTTGGACATGGGAGGTTCATAAAAATTCCTACAGTTGTCACATTTTGAAATTTAAAAAATTATGGAAGTTTAGTTTGCAACATTTGTCCGCTAATTATGCTGTACTTGCCTAAAATTACAGTCTGCAAGACACTGAGTGTAGAAGTTATTCCTGACACCTTATCTAAGCTCTGTGTAATTCCTTCAGCCCTGCAGACATCTGCTCATTTCGCTGTTGCTCAGAGCTCCTTCCTTACCTGCCAGAAGATTTGTGGGCATGAGGTCTGCAGGGTGCTCTGCAGCTGCTGCTGTGGGCGAGAGGGAGCAGCAGCAGCCAGCCCTTCCTACTCCCCCTTTCCTCAGAGCATCATATTTGCCTCTGCCCAGATTACTTTCCAAGGTAAAATATGCAAATAGCCTGGAATTAATCTGCACGGGGGTATGTATGGCTTTTCTTTTAAAGGTATCAGTTCACTCAGCTTGCAAATGCTCCATTTCCAGCTGTCAATTATGAAGAATTAAAATCAACAGCCTTTATTATTTATTGTTCTCTATACCTACTAATAGCCTCTTAATTGTGTTTTGGATGGGGTATTTTTAGAGGGAATCATTAAGTTTTCATATACTGGCAGACTAGAGAATTAATGAGAGGCTCTCAATTTAGCCACAAACAACTAACTTTATTTAAAACATTCAATTTCCTGCTATTCGTTTTGTTGCTCTAATCTTCACATCCTGTCGTGACACACTGCTGCTCTGGCTGTAAGGTTTTCCCTTCAGGATATCATGGCCCACCTGGTCCTGCTGCTGCCTGGATCTCGAGGAGCAGGGAGTCAGCCTGGGGGCAGTGCTGAGGATGCCCACAGTGGAGTGTTGCTGTTATTTGCTGCCTGTCCTTATTGCCTCACTCTGCTTTATCCCTTTTTTTGCTGTGGCACCCTGGGATGCAGGAACGCGTTGTTGTTTCAGCAGCAGAAGGGTTTCAGGGACAGCCTGTGCCCGTGGCTGCAGGTGCTCCCCAGATATTAAATGATTTCTGCACACAGAGAGAAGCTCAAGGCATCAACATGAGGTTTTCTACCAAATAACCAGGGTGGCTCAAGCCCTGCTTTGGTCCCAGACCAGTTTTAGATCATACTGCCTGTTCAAGTCCTACCATGCAAGAGATAAAGAAAGACTATAACTGGATACACACCTTTGAGATGTTTCCAGCTAAGCCTTGAGGACAAGAAATGTTCATCTGATTGTGCTGTATCTTTGATCCCTGCTCTAGGATTGACTCCTTCCCTCCTCACCTCCTGCCCCGAACCTTCCCAAAAGGCTTGGCCAGACTTTTCTAATTTTTTATTAATCTTGTATCTTATTTTAAATCAGTCTGTATCTCCATCACTAAACATAGCTTCTAATATTCTTCGTCTAATCCCTCCTGCTGGAGAGTTTTTCCACACCAAAAGGAAAAAAACCAAAACCAACCAAAGACAAAACCTCAAAACAACTGAAGTCATTTTCTAGAGGCTGCAGAATAGCTGCTTTCCTGTCCTATGCCATTTTCCTAGGATTTTCTTTATTTGTATGTAAACCAGAAGGTGCCAATTGACAGAAATAAAACATCCTCAGAGGACATAATTCCAGCTTGTTTTTGCAGCAATCCATTGCTGTGATGACAGCTGTAAGACATTTTTTGAAGGACCAAGCTCTTCTGTTGGTTCAAGAAATACACTTTCTCTCATCAGGTGGGGACAAGGGCTTGGGAGCAGAGGCCACACTTTGTACTTCACTTCTTCTGGTGTATTCAGTGTTTATTCCCTTCCTTCACAGCACAGAAATCAGGCAGGGCACTGCTGTGAAGAAGGCAGATGGGAACTGCCCGCTCTGTCCCTTCAGGCTGGCTTTATTCCTTTCCAGATCAGTGTTGGCAGCTGCAACCATGCTCAGTAGAAAAGAGAATGCTTAGTCAAGAGCAGAATAGACAAGCAGGGACCTCTCAGGAGATCACTAACCTATTTCTCTGTAGTAAGGAGCAGCTAAAATGAAACTTCTTGCCTTTACACCACATATTTATAACAAAAATATGATTTTAAAATATTCATTTAGTACTAGATGGAAGGGCTGGGCTGAGGTTTCAAGAGAATAAGGCATTGCCTTACCTCAAATATCCACATGGTGGAGGAACCCCCATTTCACTGCCTCTGCAGGGTGATCAGCCCTGTCCTGGGCTGACCTGTGCTCAGTTCCCACCTTCACAGTCCTGCTGATCCTGAGCCTCTGCAGGAACACCACACCAGTTATTAACTGGGCAATTCCTCACACAGCAGCTGGTGGAATCTCTCTCCTGCTGGCACACCTGTGTCCATGCTAGGTTCTGGCTGACATTTGGAAAGCAGGTAGATTGTGTGATTTATTTTTTTTCTCATGTCCTTAAAGGGTGATGCTAGTCTGGCAAAACAGACACATCAGGGACTACCTGCTACTACTCATCTGTGCTCAAATGCCATCCACCTATTCTGGTTCTTGCATGCCTGAAGTGCTGAGATGGAGCCACTTGCCTCTCAGCCACCCACACTTCCAAACAAAACAGGAGAAAGCAGAAATTTCATTTTTGCAAGCAAGCACATGGCAGGATCAGAGAGGAAAAAAAAGAGCTTTAAAACAGTTAGTTTGGGTCATCCCATTAACACACAATAATGTTAAACCAGGCAGATGAAAAATCAGGAGGAATCACAAAACTGCACCTATAGGCAACAACTGGAAATGCAATTCAGAGACAGGATGGAGGACTGTGTTTAAAACTGGTTCTTTCTCTCACACACCACATTTATAACTCCCTTAGTGCTTTCTAAGAATAAAGCAGATGTACATAAGAAAAGCTTTAGGTAAGACCTTGACTCCTTGCTGGATTTCCACGTTGCACGTGGGGACTCCAAGCCCAGTTTTCCCAGAGTGGGCTGGAGGAGTTCATCTCACCAGGTAGGGATGGGGTGAAGGTGGCACATTGTGTCTGTGGAACAGTTCAGTGAAGGGAGAATGGTGTGTTGGGAAGTACAGTCAGATGCTGGGAGACAGATACAGAAAACCAGAATACCCTGACACAGGGGCTGAAACAAAGTGGAGAAAGATCAAAATATCCTGGTGTATTTTTCTAGAGGAGGAATGAGTCAGTTTTAGATGCCATGACACTGTGACATCCAAGAACATGGCAAAATGCAAACAAGGATGGACATTTTCCATGGTAAGAAGACCTGTCTTCTAATGGTTGTTGTAAAACAAGAGTTTTTGGAAGCATAAACCTTCTTACCTTGGGATTCAGACCATAATAAGGGTGACATCTGAGGAGAACATGATTCTCCAACCAGAGGGGCTGGAACCCTTCTCACACAGGTGTCCTGTGGCAGCTGTCCCTCCTGCAGCCAGGACATTCCCATGTGAGCCACGCAAATCCTCTGTGTCAATGACACCCTCACCAGGTCATCCTCCCTGGTCCTCACGTAAGGCCACAACACAACCCCCTCCTAAAGATATTCCAGATCAGCTGCCAGCTCCTCCTGGTGCCCCTGCAAGTCACAGATTGGTTGGCTTATCTGGCTGATGTGGAGGGCAATGTGAAGCTGCTACCTCAGAAGGACAAAATAAGAAAATCCGTGTTCCCTGCTCTGCCTTTCACCCACTGCTTTAATCAAACTGGTTTTCATGGGGTTCGTGATGAGTGAAGCAGGCATTTAGGGACCATGTTACAGACACTCAGGAAAAGAAGAGCAAAGGTCCCAGGGCCGCTCCTGGCATTGCTAGCTAACAGATTTTCCTCAAGGTGGGAAGAATAGGGCAATCTATTTAAATTCAGATAATAAAAAACCACATTCTTCGTCTATCCATCTATTCCATCCATCCTCTTCCATCTATTCTTGCAACCTTTAAGATGAATAATAAATAAAAAACCAAAGGAAGACTTGGTATGCTTTTCTAGAAAATGTTTCCCCTTCAGCTAATAGCAATATATCTTTACAGCTGCTCAGTCAATTTTTAATCAAAAGTAAAAATACCCTCTTTGACTTTTTGTTCAGAATATCAAAGGCAATTTTCAAAGGTCTTAATAAAACTTAAGCACCTAGACTCAGCTGAAAATTTGTGTACATTGCCTACTGAATTGCTTCTATGTATGCCTCCAAAAATCTCATCATACATCTGGAGATAGATTGTGTGATGCAGTGAATTAGCTGGGTATAAGCAGGAATGTAATGTTAGTTCAGTGCTTCACCAGAGCTCATTTATCCTATTTAGAAATATGCTTGTCTGCTTATCCACCTAGTTAGGATGTGATATTACTCCCTGAAAATATACCCTGCAGGTAACAAGAAACACACAAAAAGCAATTTCACTGTAATTGATTCCTTTGTCAAAATGATGTAAAAACAAACTAACTTCATAAATATCTGTAGAGCAAATCCACACTTCATCACAAAGATAAGCATTAGATCTCTTGAGTTATTGAAGATTTATTCTAATGTATATGAAAAATTAGAATGCAAAGACCAGAATATTTCTCTGTTCACAAAAACAGAGGGATGATGCACATACAGACATTTCATCTCACACCTTAATCACTAAAGGTATAGCTGTGAGCAATGCATTGTTCCACAGGAGGGCAAGTATCTGTATTCCATCACCAAGATCCTCCAGTGATGCTGTTTCATATACTGGGAGTGCACCCCACAACAAAGACAATCCTGACAGCACAGCTGAACACCTCCTCTCCATCATGCTCAAACACTGGTGACATGACCTTCCTTGAGCTGCTGTTCTGGAAGGTGAAGAATGTTATGGAAGGTTCTTTCAGCTCTGCTGTGGGTTTTGTTTTGGGGGTTTTTTTTAGATTTTAAGAACCAGTCCCTTAAACGTGGATCAGTGATCTAACTTCACCCACAGTAACCAACAGCCCAGCTGAGTAAATGATTCCAAATAGCAAAAAAATGTTGCAAGTTTCCTTTTTTTGAGGCAAATTATTTGTTTGGCTTTTTTAACAGAAGGGATTTAGAATTGACCACATACTCTTCTCAATCAGACCTTGATCTCAGTAGCTATTTTATCCATCATTCATATTTATCAAGAGGTCTTTAATTCCTTGAATAGACCTTAGAGAGCATTTTGGTTCCTGTGTTTGTGCTTTTGCTCATCAGGCCACTGGTACACAGCAGCCATCCTGGTTTCACCAAAAACGTAAACCAGAACTTTTCAGAGCTTGGGGTTTAAGGGTTTTCTAGCAAGTCTCCTACAACCCTAAAGCAGCTTCTGCAAACTTTCATTTTGATCGCTCTGCATGAGAAGTTTCCAAATTCTGTACATCTGTAAACTCCTACAAATGTTCAGATGGAAATGTGGCCCCCTGGGGCCACAAATTTGAGTCTACAGATGGGAAGCTTTTGTTTTCCCGAGTTATTTTCCATGGGCTTGTAAAACCTAATCTTTAGATCGACAGGGTTCCATGGACCACAGCTTGAAAATCTCCAAAGTAATTCACAAAAAGGTTACTCTCTCCTGACGTGCAGGGACAGGTGCTGCTCTGCAGAAGAAGTAAAATACATTCTTGCTGTAAAACTGCACAAATGATACACAGGATCACAAAAACATCCACATCCACACAAACCCACAGAAAAGACAACAGAGATCAAATTTGTGCTGGCTAAAAGACTAATGTCTCAGCCTTGCAGTTATTCCTGCAGGGAACTGAAGGTTCAGACTTCCCTTTGCATCTTTGTGACATCACAGTATGGAGTGCTCAGAGAGGAAAGGGTTATTTCCCTTTGCCTGGGGTTATTTCCCATGGTCCCTATTCACATAGGAACACTTTTACAAATATATCCTCCATGCAATGAAAATTTAGGAATGCCTAGAAATGGCTCGAAGGAAAACTAAATAGGGAATTCCAGAGGGGAAATGTCCCTCCTCCACTAAAAATTTTAAATTTCAACTATTTAAAACTTCTTAGCTTGATCATCTGTAGCATTGCTTGGAAATAGAGATTTCCATTGAACTATTAAGAAACACACTTCTTAGAGCTCTCAAATTTCAGAAATCATGGAAAATTGGAAAGAAAAACCAAACAAGCATAAAAAGCCTGTTGTCCTGTCCTGCATGTCATAGATGAGCCATATGGCCATGCCATAGATGGGCATATGAGCCATTTATTGCCTTCTTTGGAGGAAGGTAATAAGCCAGTGTTGTCCAAAAGCATAAGTGAAACACAACCAGAAATTCCCCTTTCTCAGAACTCAACAGCACCAGTGCCACCTTCTGCATGGATTGTCTGGGTTCTAACTCAGAGCTCAGGAAATCATCAGCTGGGTGACATGGGCTAAACCCCTTTACACCACAGCTGCCCAATCCCAGTTTGCCAGCACTTCCCAGCCTGCCAGGAAAGTGTGGGAAGGATAAACAAGGGGGACTTTTGAGGTCTTTTGAACCTACATTTAATAGAATTATGCAAGTTAGATTTACAGACTAGCTCAGTTTCTTCAAAATATCATGGCCTATATTCTGCATCCTCACATTTTCCTCTCTCTTGCACCCAACCCCACACTTTACCGCGTCTTGCTTTCCAAGGACAGGTCTTCCCATAAGGACTCAAGCCTAGTTCGGGAAGGTCCTTGTGGCTTCTTCTCAAAAAGCCCTCACAATTGTGGAATTTTCCAGTTAATTTCTCAGTGGTGTCACATCTCTGAAGGAAAACAGGTCCAAGACATGAATGACATACTTAGCAGCTCTGCAAGTTTTCCCTCTTTCCCTCCATCCCTGCTCATTATTTGGAACACATCCCTTGTTCCCTTTCAGAATTAACCTGTGTTAATCTGTCGGTCACTCCCACCCTGTGCTGTGATGTATCTCCTTCCCAACATTTCCTTTAATCAATATTCCCTCCAGACACACTAAGTGCAGTTCTTTTTATAAACGAATCTGCTCTCACCCAGGAGATTTGACATTCAGACAAACTCAACGTCCCTCTTAATCTAAATAATTTAAGGGATCTGCATCCCTTATCAAAGACTAATATATCAGGCACTGCCAACAAGGCACCTTCATTGTTCTTCAGTGCACATTTAAAGTGCATTCCCTGCTTGGCAGAAGAGCTCTGTCAAGAGCCACAGTGACTCAAAGATTTCTTCACAGAGCTGTTGCACTGTAAAAAACACCAGCACGAGTCTCCCAACAGAAATTGTTGTTGTGATCACCTGCCCTGATGTGCAGCCCAGCAAAAAGGGAAAATCACCCAGAATTGCCATGACCAGACACTGTCTCATAATTGAGCTCATGTAAAACTTCCAATACTTAAGGCTCCCCTCATCTTCAGATAAATTTTGAATTAGCCTCCCTGATGAGCTTACATTTTTCATTTAACCAGGAATTTATGTCTTCAGCTTCCAGTCACCAAATATTAATCTGCTCAGATAGTGATGCCTTTGTTCTCAAAAAATCTCTTTCCCATTTGAACTCTGAGAACATCCCCTCTGACCTCTTTTTTTGAAAAGTTTTAGCTCAAGGCAGGTTTCTCCTTGCTTGTATTTCTGCACAAGCTGTCTTTGGAATAGTGTTTCTAAATGCTGGATATCAGAGCAAGAACAAACTCCACCTACACAGATACACCCCACAGAGCCTTTCTGATGTCTTTCCCCCTCTGCTGCAGATGTGACCTCCAGGGCACAGCCTTCTGATCCTCAGTCCTTCCTCTGGTTGGGGATGGACACCAGCTCTGCACGACTGCTGCTGTCAGGGGAAGCTGAGATCTGCAGCAGCTTCTGAGGACAAACTTTGAGGCTGGTCCATTGAGGATAAGGAAAAAAAGCCAGAACTTATGGCACAGAGAGCAGACTTTAGATCCAAAGTTTTCAGCCTGGACTGATGTCCATGACCTCTTTTTAAAGATAAGATTTTCAGAAGGGAGAAGCCATTAGTGGTAATCAGAGCTGTTTACTATTCACAGAGCTACGAGTGAAGAAAAATGAAATTTCTCCTTTCAGATGCTGGTGCCCAGGGTAATACCTCTTACTTATAAAAACAACTTACAAGGTGCTGGGAAAATCTTCCTGTCTCCTCATCATTCCCCCTGCCTGGGTGCACCACATTCACTGTAGTAGTATTGAAAAAGATAACCACGAAACATTATCCTGTCTTTAACAACAACAAATGTAAGTGCTGAGGAAGGTAGTCAGCACCAATCACTTTAGAAGAAGCATTAATGGAATGAACTGCACTGAAAGCTGGTTTTTCATACATTTGCTGAAGCCCTGAAGCAAAAGGGTATATTTCCTTCCAGAGCTACAGGGCTGAAACAAAGTACTTTGCAGAGACAGAACAGCTGAACCAGAAGAATGAGAAAATTTTATGGCATCTTCAGCTCCCACAGCCAATCTGCCCCACCTGAGGCCTTTCATTTCATAATTCTTCCACTGAAACTGAAGGTCTCCCAGTCAATGTCATGGAAACAGAGACTGGATGCAACCTCCATCCTTCTCTTTGCCATGAAGAGGGGCCAGGGAGTGCCTGATGATCCCAACATGTGGAAACATGGCTTTTGGTGAAATTATCTGCTATTAATTGAGAGGAAGACTTTCCATCATGGTCAGGCAGTGAAAGGACTGTACTACTAATTTCAATCCTTTAATGTTAATGAAAGAGAACTGTTGCTGTTGAAACTAATAAGGGATTTTTTTCACTTTGCCATTTATATAGTAGCGGGAATTGTAAAATAGCTTAATGATAGATAACTGTACTGCTGGAGCTTCCTTAGTTTGTCATTTCATACAAAAGGATCTCAGCCACCATAAAATTAAATTTCTCCACATTGCAATTGTTCAGCAATGAGACAAACCAAATTTTCTGCTAATTGAATGCAGTGAGGCACTTATATATTCATAGCGAGCTGGTGCTTTCAGCACCATTGCACTCTGGCTCTGCAGGAGCCTTCCCAGCAGCAATGTTGAGCTGGTGTGGAGCTGGCACAGCCACCAAGTCACCCACAGAGCTGTCAGCACTGGCTGGGAGCCCAAGATGCCACCTTGGTAGGGACATGGGTTTGCTTTCCTTCCTTGAGAAGCCCCAACCTGTTCTCTTGGGAATGTTTCCTGGAGACTGCTCTCCTTGCTTTGCAGAAACAGGACTAGACAGCCTGAAACACCCCCTGATTCCTCCAATTCACCACTGGCTGAAGGTTACATTTTGCTAGATCATTATCCTCCAGAACTTCAGAGCATAGCTATTCAGGAACCTCTGACTTGCAGGTTTCTAAACACAATTCCTCATTGCCTGGCACTAAATAAAAAGAACAATTGAAGGTAAGACACACTTCATGAATGCCTGTGCTTTGCCTTCCTTGCTGCAGTGGGGATGCTCTCTGGATTGATGTGAGCATTCCACAGAGCACCCTGATCCTCTCCCAACAGTCAAAGCAGAACAGCCCCTTAAATACTAAATCTCAGCCTCTCTCTCTCTCTCTCCATACTTGATAGATTTCTCCAGTGTTTGACAGACTCTGATGTTAATTCTAGACACCCTTTCTTTAAAATCCCATCCCTCTCCCTGAGTTCTGTAACCTATGTTTGTCCAATTTTCCTAGCCTGGCTGCCCTGGAGTTGTTAACATAACGAGGTGTCTGCGATCAGATCCCAGTGAAATACCAGGGCTTTGGTCTTGTTTTCTTCCAGGTTATCCTCCTTCATTCACCAGTGAATTACCCTTGCACATGAGTCTTTCAAAAGGAGAAAATGTGCCAGCTTTCATCTTTTCCATTATCTAAGGACTGGAAGGTAATGAACAGGAGAACAAAACATAAGAAATGAAGCCAGCTCGTAGCTGTACAGGGGAATTTGCATCCTGCCAGCTGACAGGTAACCAGGGTCACACAACTGCACTCTGCAAATCTGTTTCTTATTCACTGTTGTCAAATTTGCCACATCAGTCCAAGTTCCAAGACTTCTTAATAAGCCACTTGCAGCCCCAGCTACTAGAATTATCCTGTTCAAAAATTTCCGGCTTTCATTTTCTGAAAGTACTTTTCTCATCTCCATGGTTGCACAGAGCAGCTTGAAGCAAGTATACATTGAACTCAAAATAACATATGTTTAAAAAAGCCTTATAATTTCAATCCTCTTATGATCTCTGAGTAATAGATTTGATATTTTTCAAATCTTGCATTTGGACAGATTGGGTGTTAAATATGTGTCAGTGAGTCCGTACATACATGTGTACACGTACATGTGCACATGGCCATCTTTTCAGACACGATCTATCCAAAAGGACATAGATGAAAATGAAGAAAAACATAGCAGTGCTTTCAAAGATTTATTTGGGAAGACACCCATTCCAGTTCTATATATTGCAATGCTAAGAATAGAAGAAATTCACAAATGCCTGAAAGCCCCAAAAACACAGGCTGCTAAGAAAGTGCTGTCAGAGACAAACAGAACAATTTCCAGTTGACTTATTGTGTGAGGAATCAAAAAAACAAGGGGTAAAGGCTGTCAGAGGCCAAAGCATGAGCTTTCTATCCTCTAACAACTCACTTGGACAACACATTTGAGCTAGGTTTCTGCAGGTACTAAGGCATCCAAACTTTTTCTGCTGGCAAATTCCCCTGAAAGACTGATGTTGCTGTAGATCTTCCCCTACTCTCCCTGTATTGAGAGAACAGGTACCAATATAATGCAGTTCTCTCCTATTCCAGAAACTATTCTGCTGCTTGGTCAGTGGGTTGCCAGGAGGTGAATTGGATTCCTAAGAATGGAAAGCATGGGTCAGTTATTAATGATGGAATTAATTTTATGCACAGCATTTCAGGAAAGTGCATTTCAGACATTTTGCATCCCTTCATATCAAGGTCAGTTTTATTCTCCACATACAACAGTGAGCTTTGCTGAGATCTGTGTGAGCTGCCAGCAGGACTCTGCTCACACTGGCTGTCCATTAATCCACTGATTAGTTTAGTCACTCACAACATTCTATTTCCACTTTATACTTTCACTATTGTCTTTTATACTTCCTGTATTCCAGGAGTATTATGGGGATCTTTTATTAACACATACACACGGGGATGAGATTTAATCTCTTTAATTTATTACCTGCTGTATTCCTAGTAAACCTTTCTTTGCAATATACAGGCAGCACCTGATGCTAAATCACTGCTGAAAGACAATACAGAACTGCAAAGTATTCTTTATTAAATGTTTTATTTTATTACTAAAACTCTTCAAATGTCCTTAATATATTTTCAAGCTGTTTTCATTTGGCAGTGAAATGGCTGATCCTTGAAAAGCTCTTGTCTTAGTGCTTAAACCAGTGAAATCTGTATTCCCTCCTAGGTGAATTTCCCAGGGTTTCCTATAACAGAGATTATTGACATTTTCAATGGTTGCTATGGAGAGGGTCACTGCACACATTTAGTAGCTTGGGAATTGAACATGTCCAAAGGGCCTCATGAAGGATGGCTTGGTATTGCAAAAGGGTTTCCAGCTTTGGCCAAGAGCTGACCTAGAATCTGTCACGGAGGGAGCTGCATCTTCTAAAGGTAAGGAGAAGTGAGAGAATCAAGGTCTTGTGGAGAAAGCCACACATTTCCTGAGCAGTGAAATCTGGGACATCACAATCAGTGAAGTTCTTGGCTCCAGAACTCCAAAGGGGGATTTACCCCTGCAAGCCTGGCTCAGTACAGAGCTTTTCTCCAGGACACAAAGCAATGCCCAGGAGGGCATCCAGCTGCAGCACAGCCTGACCTGCCATGAGGTGCTCACTGCACCTGCCCACAGCTGCCTGTGCTGTGCAGCTCCTGAACACAGTTCTTCCAGAACCATCTCAGGAGCCCTCTGAAAACTGGACCCAGAGCCAAGCTGCCAACTTGTTTATTGATGAGCTGTTCCTCAGAGGGACTAAGTGAAATATCTGTAGGGAAAGACCTCACCAAACTGAGAGCGTTAGCTGGGCTCAGTGTGTTTTTGTCCCCTCTGGTACCCATTCTGACTGTCAGTTTGCCACAATGCAGTATTTAAGTGATGTGTCTCTATAAACTGAGCTGAAAAATACTGGCATTATTCTACACTGTTCTTGGATTCTTTGGAGTGGAATTGTCTTTTCAAACTGCCTAGACCTTTTAGTTTGATGTAGTACCATTTAGCAACCCTAAGGATCAACCACCTCACAAAGGAAACAAACCTCCATAAATATGTCTTTAGTTTTAATATGGTTTTTAGGCCAGGATTTATTTTTTATCATATGGCCAATATTTATCATATATGTTCACTTCCAGACTAAGTTTCTCTAACATTTTCAAGCTCTAGTTTTCAAGATGAACTGCTTACTTAATAGCCACCATCATAATTTCTACTAGGACTTCTTATAACTCATATATTTAATTTTTAACTGGCAAAAAGTTACCAAATGTCTCTTATGAGGCCTAAAGGCAGCCAAATTTTTACAGGACTTAAACCCAGGAGTTCTGAGTCCTGTTCTGTGTCAAGCTCCAAGAGCACAGCAGTCAAACCCAAGAGATTCATTTTGCCATCAGCCTCCCCATGGAGCTGGCAACTGTTCTAGGATGCCCCATTTTTAGCAGGCTTTGTTGCCAGCACGGTGCCTGCAAGGTTTCAGAAGGTTCAGGCCACACAGGGAGTGAAGGGCTCCTCTGTCCCTTCCCAAGGGTGTCCGTGCTGCCCCTGCCTCCCTGCAGGGCTCTGCTCAGAGCAGGGCAGAGCACGCTGCAGGCTCTGTGCCTCTGAAATTCAGCAACAAGGCTCACTTTCAAGTGACACAACCAGCTCTGAAATGTCAGAACAACCCAGGAAATTCACTGTCAGATCAAGAATAGCTGCTGAGGGTGACCCCCTGCAAGCTGAAGCAATGGCATTCAGGAGTAGGTCATGTTCCACAGACACTGCCAGGACAGCTTCTCCTTTTCCCCTCCAAAGCTCACAGCCCACATGGCTCAGGGTACCGAGGAGCACTGAGGCACAGGAGGGATCCCTGCTGAGAACAACGAGCTGAAAGCCTTGGTTTCTGACCTTTGCAGCCCACCTTCCTGTTCCCTTGGATGAGAATCCAAAAAACCCATTCATACCCAGAAGAGGGTTCGCCATAGAGACTGGGGAATGACAAGAAGACATTTGCTTTTCCTCATTTCTATATTCTGGTCTCCTAGTTCTTTTTTATGCCTTGGCACCCTGATACTCCCCACTGCACCCCTGCAGTCCAGTCCACCCATATCCCACCAACAAGCAGTGGAGTGGGAGATGGTGCCTGTCTGGGAAAGCACACAGGTGAAGTGCTTGCTCACCTGCAAGTTCACCACCCAACTGCTTTGGGTGATGGCAGCTGAACACTCCTTTTCCCATTAAGGCTATAACTTGATGACTTCAAGTTAGCTGCAAGCTGTCCCTTGCAGCCAGGTCCCTGCAGCCATCTCCTGCAGGCTGTAGCTGCAGCCCAGCTGTGACACATGAGCAGCAGCTGGCGGGAGGCACAGCTGTCTGACAACTCCATGAATTGGGCAGCCCTGAGCACACCAGGGCTGGGAATAAGGCCCCTTCTCTGTCATCACTCTGAAATGGAGGTCCATTTTTCAAAATATCCACAGATGGAGATGTGGCTATATCAATGCCTTCATTTCCCCTGCAGAACACACCCTGTGCACACACAGCAGCTCTGGGGCAGAGCCCAAGGCCCCTGCAGCTGGGAGAAAGGTTCATCCAGCCAAGGGACCCAGTGGGGACTAACCTACCAGAGAAAACCAGGCCCCTTGGATCTTTCTCCTGTGTGAAAAACCTTCTCCCTGAAGTCATTTAAAATATGAACACTGTTTCTGTCTGTTCTTTCTCCCCACAGAAAATCCCTGCTTTTAACAAAGACTTGAAAAGGGAAAGAGAAAAGGGCTGGCCATGTCAAAGGCTGCTATTCTTGCTGCCTCCTTGTGACAGGTGCGGGGGAAGGTGGCTGCTTAAATTCCTAAGACAGACAGACAATGATAGGTAGCAGATGGATGGACGGGCTCCTGCCGGGAGCAGACAATGAATTTCATTTTGTTACAGCACATCTACTGCAGAAGGGGGATGATACTGCAGTGTGTGTGCCAAGTTCCCTTCGCTGGGATGGATCCTGCACAGACCAGGCTCGCACACGGCAGAGATTTTATATATTATTAAACAACAAAGAAAAAAGGGCTGACTTACAGCTTTTGTCTTCACATCCATTCACAGTAACAACCTAACGGGCAAAGGAGGACTGTCCCACTTTCTGCGGCGCCAGGAGATGCTTTCCATAGAGCCAGTCCCTCCGACGCCTCACGGCTGTGCACAGAAACTGCTGCTCCCTCAGCGGAGCTCGAACGAGCCCGGAGAGAAACTTGGGAGCGCTGAGCGGCCCCGGCTGATGGCACGGACACGGCTGGGACCCTAAAAGGGACAGTCCGAGAGGGGACAGCCCCGGCTGGGACCATGAAAGGGACAGCCCCGGGAGGAGACAGCCCGAGAGGGACAACCCGGCAGGGACACGGCTGGGACCCGAGAGGGACAGCCCGAGAGGGACAACCCGGCAAAGGGCCAGCCCCGAGAGGGGACCCCCCTGAAGGGGACAGCCCCGGCTGATGGCAGGGACACACGGCTGGGACCCCGAGAGGGACACCCCGGCAGGGGACAGCCCGGCATGGGACAGCCCCGGCACGGCAGGAGACACTCCTGGCAAAGGGACACCCCCGGCAAGGGGACGCCCCTAACGAGGGACACCTCCGGCAAGGGGACACCCCGTGCCACCCCCCGTCCCCGGCACTCCATCCCGTCCCCCCGAGCCGTGCCGAGCTCTCCGGAGCCCCGGGGCCGCAGCCCCTCCCGGGCTCCAGCGCTGTCCCCTCGCTGTCACAGCCGCCGCCACCTCCTGCTGTCCCTTCCCCCCGACCCGTCACATCCCGCCACCTGCAGTCAAGGTGAGGTGTGAGTGACACGGGCATGGGGAGGGAGGGCTTCTGCTTGAGTCATCTCAGGCGCTGCAAGGCCTTTTAAATTATGTTGCCGCTTTGAAAATGGGTTTAGAGCCTTTCCATGGTAAATTTGAGTCTGAGCACGCCGCTTTGGCTGTCTGAAATACGGTGTGTACACACACATAAATATCTCCAGGCTGCAACCAAGCCCATCCATCCCCATCCCGAGGCTCCCTATTAGCTCCAGAATCCTGGCATGCAGCCTAAAGACCTTTCAAGTGATGCATTTGGGAATGATTGGTTATTATCTATAAGAAAAATAATCCCCTGGGCTGGGGGAGGCAACTCAGCAATGAAGACTAGCATAATCCACCTTTGCCTGCTTTTCAGCTCCAGGATGTTCCCTAAATGACATGTCTGCACAGCACAGAGATGGGCAGTGCTCCTGAGCAGTGCCTGCTCTGGAGAGCACCTCATCCTCACTGTGGCCAGTTAAACCATCCTGTTGGGGCTGTTACTCCTCATATAAAACCCTTTAAGCATTCCTTTTCCATGTGTTTTGTGCTATTAGGATGCAAATCACCTGTGCCTCCCCTCAAAGAACCAAATCCATCTCCCACTGCAGCCCTTGCAATGTCACTGATGGCCCCCGGCACTGGAGGCTTTCTAAGCCTCACTACTTAGGACCAGCTAAATATCAGCTCTGTGGCTCTCACAGTGTCATTAAAAAATGTTTTAAAGATAAAATGAAAAGGAGAGAGCTGTCCTCAGTGTAAGCAGTTAACTCCTTCAGCTCTGGAAAGTATTTTAATATTAAGGCAACTCATTCTAATAAGCCCAGAAATGCAAAAATGTGTAAGGCTGAAGGCAAGATGTGGGAGGGTACAGAGGTAAGGAAATTAGCATGGAGCTCTTCCTGAATTCTTTTGCCACCTATTCCAAGCAATACTGATCCCCTTCCTTCCCAAGAAAGGCCCAGCTCTTCTTTTCAAGTCCCCAGACCAACAAACATGGCAGTGTTTGAAGCCTGCATCTCGGTCCCCTAACCTGGGAGCAGCAGCTCTTGCTCCAGATTCCCACTGGTGAATTAGCAGGGCGCTATCTACAGGGAGTGCCTGAGGGGAATGAGCTTGGGGATGCACTGACAGCGCTCTCATCCCACAGGGCGAGCCAGCAGGCATTGGGCATTCCCTGGGAGGCTCCCAGCACATCCCAGTGAGCGCTGAGCAGCCCAGGGATGAGCCCTGAGGTCCTGGCTGGCCCCGTGTGCAGGGAAGCTGTGCAGCTCTGTGCTCCCAGCTCCCTGCACTGCAGTCCCAGCTGGGATGGGTCTGTGCCCACCTCTGTGACCTGCCCCGCTCAGTGACAGCCTGCACACCCCACAGGTTCATTACCAGCAGGAATATTGCTCTCCAGAGAGCAAAGGCAGCTGCTCAGCTGCCAAACAGGGACTGCTCTGGTTTGCAGCAGAATTGAGTACTCCATGGGCACACCCTTTGAGCACATGTCCTACTTCCCTTGTCTTTGTCCACATTCCCGCAGAAATCTAACAGGCACTGAATGCCAACATCTAAAACATTGCTGCCAAAATTTTTGCTCTTCTTTCCCCTCATACATTGACTGATCATTTGATCCCACTTTTGCTTTGCAATAAAGAGAATAAGGACAATGTTAAAGAAATGAGATGTGACGAGTGACCTTCCCTATAAACCCCATGGGCAGAAAACGAGGTTGAGCAGTAAATTTAAAAGTACCTGTCAGAGCTGCCCTTCCAGATCACTTGGAACCACAAGGGAGGAATTGCAGCCATCACCAGGGTAACTCTGCAGACTCTATTTTATATTGACCTTAAGGTGCTACTGAGTGGATAGTGCTAGAAGTGAAAATGGGTATGGATGGAGTGGAACCATATGTACTTCTCTGATTACCCTTCCTGAAGAGACTCAGATTCAATGGGGGGAAAAAATCCTGCTTTTTTAGTGGCAGTGACCCCTAAGGACAGGAGTGCCTGGATCCTCCAAGTATTTCTCATTCTCACCAGAATGACAGAGGAGTTTGGTGCAAGCAGGCAAGTAAAATCTTCTACAAGACATCCATCACCAGTCATTTTTAGTTGTCAAATTACAATGGATGCCTCGCATTTCTATGCGCAGCAACTATTTCCATAAAAGAATTAGAAAATATGAACTGAAGTTGCAACATTGTTTGACTTTTGGAAGGTTTTTTTTTAAATTTTCTTGCTCGGCACAAAGATCTTTTAACTTGCAAGTTGAAGCAATTTATCTTCATGATGCCACCTGCTGACCACAGGGAAAAGGTCACTGCTGTTACCAGTGACAGCATCCCGGCAGAACATCCTCTCCCAGCATTTCCCCTCCTCCCTTCCCTCTTCCAACAGAAGGTCAAGCATCACCTCTCCTCCAGGGAGGAGTGACTTCTAACATTTCCTCTTTGCATTAGGAGCACTTAATGGAAATGGTAATAAATCACCGTTCATCTGCTCATAAAGACAGCGAGCAAAAACTATCTGCCCCTCTGGACTCCCAACAAGAGCCATAAGATAAGGGGGAAAAATCATCTTCTGCACACAAACCTCAATTTTTAATCCACAGCACAACGAAAACTCCTATTCCAAGCCTCTTTTACTCCTGTCCTGGGGGAGATGCAGGTGGAATCTTTTGTGTGGCATTGTTAGCTATGTCATAGCAGGGTGTCACTGCTCTGGGCAGAGCCACTGCACTCCAGACTGTCACAGACCCAAACAGGGCTGTAAGGAACTTATAAACTCAGTTAAAGGACAGGGTGGGAGTGGGAAAACCCATGTCAAATGGTTCACTGAGATCCCAGTGTGAGGCCACACCTGAGCTGGACACATCATACCAACCCACAGCTGACCAGCCCCAGGACACCCTGCCAGCCCCCAGACTGCAAAGCTCATCAGCTTTCCTGGACTTAGACCCATAACAAGGTGTGGAGGGGAGTATGGAACAGTCCCTGCCTCTGCAAGGGGGTGCAGAATGGGATTATCCTGTTAGTCAGCACAAAGATTGTACAGGAACACAGGGCAAGGAGATGGGAAGTGATAGAGATGAGCTACATCCAGCCCCTGCTTCCTTTTCCAGACAGATTTTGAACTCAACAGAAAATTCAGAAGACAAATTCAGGTGCCTGGTGAAATGAAGGAGATGTGCAAACGTTTTAAAGTCTCTGACAAAGAGCAGTAATGGTAGTGCAGTACAGGTGCCAGCTGTGGAGTTCTGTTAATGAATTTCCTTTTCTCTCAGATGTTAATGGATGCCACAGACTGGCAGTACAACATATTTGAAACCCCATATGAGTGTTCATTGCATTTTTAAAGCAAAGCTGGTGGTACTTGTATTTTATCACCTAATTTTTGTTATTATAAGCCATTTCATTTGCAAGGTATGTGGCATGAAACAAGATGCACATGGATTAGGTGAAGGCATATTTAAATAGGTTGTGTTTAACCAGCATCTAAGTAGGTGACAGGTTGTGCTTAACATGTTTAAATAGGCTATTTACTTTTTTCAAGTTTAGCACTTAATCAAATGGTTTGCTTGGCAAGTATGGAATGAGAGTCCCCAGGGCAATAGGAGTCAGACAGAAAGCATAAAGATTGCCTTTTCTGGTGCTTCCGTTGTGCTAAAATTGCACACAGGTTTTTCACACACACATTGGCCATTCAAGCAAATCAGGAACCTCATCTGTCCTCACATGCTTGCTTGGTTTCTTTATTTATTTATTTTTCTGGGGCAAACCATTTGGAAAGCCAGCTTCCAGCTGAGCACATCCATCCCCTGGCCCTGGAGCCATCCTGCGGCCCTGGGTTGCTGCCTGCTCACAGCCCAGGCACCTCACACACCCCACAGCCTTCAGAGGGAGCCTCCAGCTTTGTCACCACCCTGCTGCACTGGGGAATGCACAGCAAACATCAATGTTGCTCCTGCATTCCCAATTTACAGGTATTTCTGATGGAGACCATCTTCAGTCAGGAAGAGAAGACTCAAATATTGAAAAGCATCAAGGCTATTGGGATCTGTACATCCCACATCAAACAAGATCCCCAAAATTTCAGCTCACCAGGAATTGCATCATCATACATTGGTGCACCCTACCCCTTCCTTGCCAGAAGTGTTCACAGACTTATCAGTTACCTTTGTGTTTATCTGCCAGCACAATGAAAAAGTGGAATTCTAGAAAATTAGTTTCTAAGCAACACCAGCAAGTGAACAACTAACTAGCTTTAAACAGATGGCACATTTGTAGGACGACAATGAGAAGTGATCACTGACCAGCAAAAAGAAAAACCTCTCATATTTCTTTCCTTTTCCTGATCATTCCCAGAACTCTTTGAGACTTGAATTACATATGAAGAGTAAATCAGGGTTGGGGAAGACAGGTCTGCATTTCAAAAATATTGGAGTTAAAAGTTATTGGACATTTGTTCCTGCTGAGGTCTCCTCAACTGTTTATTAGATATCTTACCACCTCCACCTGTCCAAGATCAGATGACCTGATGAAGTTACAACTCCTCATTCTGTAATTTTCTAATATTTTTCTGTCCTTAAATCCAGAAGAAGGGTGCTGTGGAACAACTTAAAAAAATTCTTAGTGATTTTCAGTATGTACTATGAAAATACAAAGAACTGGTTCACTGATACAGCAGAGGTTGATAATTCCTCTCTTTCCTCTAGAATCTCTCTTTCTCAAAAAAGGCTGTTGTCCCTGACATCCCATGTTCAGTGGCACAGCTGTGACTGAGGAAGAGGCAGGAAGGATATTTTGACTTACTAACGAAATAGGAAATTTTGCTGTGAACAGCCTAATTTTTTTCCCTTTGTGTCTATAACAAACCAATGAATAATCTGCTGCGTTCAATTCCATCAAGCTTTGAGGGTTGATGTAGGTTTCCTCTTGCTTTCCTTGTGTTGCTTTGAGGGCTTATACTAAAATAATGAGGCATTTAAAAAATTTTCAACCTACCTGAACTCATCCATTTCAGACACCTAACTGTGTCCCTTTGATCCCCTCACACTGGGAGGGGAAGTGAATTTGAAAGACAATAGAACTTTAAAAAAAAAGAGGGATTATTTTCTGAGGCCAACTCACTTTATGTCCTACTTTGTGGAGAAACAGCCTCTAAAACAGCAGATAAAAGCCTGAGCTTCCTGTCTTGCTCAGGGAATTCTGGTTTTATGGTTGAATTATAAATAGTTTTTCTTATTTTAAAACATGCGAAAGACATCAAAGAGACACAGCCAGTCCCATTCTCTGTGGCAGAAATACAATTAGTAAACTGAATCTTTCCATGGACTACAAGGAGAGCTGCACAGCATCTTGGGCACTCAGGGCACCGGGAGGAAACCAAGGCCTGGTTCAGCACTGCCATGTGGGCCTGGATGGGCCCTTCCCCTTCCTGTTTCCCCTTGGTTTTATCCACATCACTGCAGTTCTCAGTTTCAGCAGGACACCTATACAATAAATTTATAGAAAAGATTGGCATTATCAGAAGCTAATGCCTTCAGATATTTTCAGAAACAGCTTTTGTAAACACTCCTCTCCACAGAGCCTGGCTTTGTGGCTTTGCTTTGCCTTTGGGAAGCTGATCCCTGCTCTAGCTTCCAGACTTTGATCCCATCATCATTCCTCCCCTGCAGGCTTTGCCTGTCCTTCCTCCTGCACAGAAAGGGCTCAGAGAAAGAGGCAGCACCCCTCCTGTGGCTGAGTCCTGAGAGAGAAGGCTGAGTGGGAGCTGCTGAGGACACCCCGACCTTCCCCCTGCTCAGGACCCTGTGCAGGAGGGATGGAGGTGCCACCACCCTGCCCTTGCCCCCATCCCATCCCAGCCCCTGCAGGTGCCACCACCCTGCCCTTGTCCCCCTTTCACCCCAGCCCCTGCAGGTGCCACCACCCTGCCCATGTCCCATCCCATCCCAGCCCCTGCAGGTACCACCACCCTGCAGGTGCCACCACCCTGCCCTTGCCCCCATCCCATCCCAGCCCCTTCAGGTGCCACCACCCTGCCCTTGCCCCCATCCCATCCCAGCCCCTGCAGGTGCCACCACCCTGCCCATGTCCCCATCTCATCCCCGCCCCTGCAGGTGCCACCACCCTGCCCTTGCTCCCATCCCAGCCCCTGCAGGTGCCACCATCCTGCCCTTGTCCCCATCCTGCCCTTGTCCCATCCCATCCCCTGCAGGTGCCACCATCCTGCCCTTGTCCCCATCTCATCCCAGCCCCCGCAGGTGCCACCACCCTGCCCTTGTCCCATCCAGCCCCTGCAGGTGCCACCACCCTGCCCATATCCCCATCCTGCCCCTGCAGGTGCCACCACCCTGCCCATATCCCCATCCTGCCCTTGTCCCCATCCCAGCCCCACCTTTGCCTTGGGCATGGGGCAGGTGCTGCCGTGCCCCAGGGCAGGAGCAGGGCACAGCTTTGCTCTGCTGCTCAGAGCCGGCAGCACCTCACAAGTGCCTCTTGCAGAGCTGCCCTTGGAAGGTGAATCAGGCAGAGCTGCTGTTTGCCAGCACCTCTTGTGAGGCCCCTCCTTGAGTCTGAATTGTTAGACAGTTCAAGAGCTATTGGCCATGGGGCCAGGCTTTGGCAGGGCTGCTGCTGCTCAGGCCATAATCTCTCTGCCTCTCATTTGTTCTCATTTGCTCCAGCCAGCAGCTCCCATGACAACTGTGGCAGCACATCCTTCAAAGGCCTGCAGCCAGATAAACAAACTGGACTACCAGGTATTCCAGCAGCAAGTCTCAGCCAAGGAAGGAAAGACCTTGAGTCCTTATAATAGGGCAAGGGAAGGCAAAGCTTCCTTCCTCCCTGCACAGTTTTGACTCTTGAAGGTGGTTGCTACCCTAGAGAGGATATTTGGGATTGCCTGGACAGGAAGGAATGAAGTAGGGTGAGCAACAGTCAGCAGCAGGAAAATTATGGCATTGTAGGAAAACAGGAAAGAAATTAGAGTTAAGTAGCAGGGAAAATTCCTTTTTCCAGCCCAGCTGTTAGAGGCAAAGAGAGAAGAAGCAGCACCACTGGAGAATTAGGTGAGCAATCTCTGCATTCCAAGGTGCTGGGGAGCACGCACATTCCAGGATTTATTATTGCTGCAAGTTCTGCAATTCAAGTGTGAGGCTTCCCCAGTGAAAGCTGCCAGTGTCATCTGCTGTGATTTCAATTCCAGAATCCTCTCCAGGCAGGTGTGATCAGTGGCCCAGGCCAGGTTTGTTTGCACTCAGTGCCTGCTGCTGCTGCAGGGCTCCTCCCTTCCCTGGGCATCTCAGTGACACAGGGCACAAATCAGAATTTGTGTTATGGTTTTGCAGTGTAATGCATGCCTGATTACCCAGCAAATTTGGCCTTGGTGTTAAGGTAACCAAAGCACTATCAATTCCTTGGTGAAGGATAAGTCCTTTCTGCTGCAAAGCACGGGTGTTCAAATATATTTATCCCAGTTTGATTAGTTTTCAAAAATGGCTTTAAATGTGCTTTAAGCTGCTGGGGAAGCCCAATATTTTATCTCTGGGCAATGTGACAACAAATAACCTTAATGCCTATTCTTCCACAATTCTCCATCAGAAATTCCCACTTTCCCAGGGCCAAGCACGATATGTATTTATGTTACTGACTGAAACAAGTTTAGTCCAGCTCTCAGTTTTACAGATCTGCCTGAGAGCCATCAGTCCTGCTCAGCTCCATCCCCAGCCAGGACACGAGTGCCACCATCAGGGACACCTGCATGTCCCTCCCAGGGGGACAAGACCTTTGGGATGGCAATGCAGATTCAGGCACAGGTCCAGACAGGTCCATCACTCCCTCCAAACCACAGGGCAGCTCTGTGTGATCCCCATGACCCAGCAGGGGAAAATTATCAGAAAGGACAAGCAGAGGAGTGGCTGCTGCCCTCAGGAGCACCCTGGAGGGAGTGATGGACCTGTCTGGACCTGTGCCTGAATCTGCATTGCCATCCCAAAGGTCTTGTCCCCCTGGGAGGGGGTGCAGCTGTCCCTGATGGTGGCACTCGTGTCCTGCCTGGAGATGGAGCTGAGCAGAACTGATGGCTCCCAGGTAGATCTGTAAAATTGAGTGCTGGACTAAACTGCGGTTTCAATCAGTAACATAAATACACAACGTGCTTGGCCCTGGGAAGGTGGGAATTGTGTGGAAGAATAGGGATTAAGGTTATTTGTTGTCACACTGCACACAGATAAAATATTGGGCTTCCCCAGCAGCTTAAAGCACATTTAAAGACACTTTTGAAACTAATTAAACTGGGACAAATATCTTTGAACACCCATGCTTTGCAGTAAAAAGGACCTATCCTTCACCAAGGATAAGGCAGGGCACAGCTCAGAGGGAACCCTGGTGCTGGCAGGGAGAGCTGCAGAGCTGCACACTGGCACTCCCAGGCTTTTCTCAGCAGGGGGATTTGGATGGTGTGGGGAGTACCTCTGATCAAGCCCATTATTCTCCCCATTTCATTATCTAATGGTCCCTGGCTGTGCAGCAGCTGTATAAAGAGTTTGGGGGTGATTTAATTTGCCGGAGATTTCACCTGGCTAGCTGCAAACACAGGGCTGTGATTTCTGTGACATGGCACAGCAGCAGCAGCTGCTCAGCCCCAGCTCTGAGATGGCTCTAGCCCAAAAGAAATATGAGGAGCTCACTTACATCAGTAGCAGTTTTGCTTTGGAAAGAAAATAAATTCAACCAATAAAGCAGGACAAATCCCTCTGACACATGCACAGAAACAGCTGCCTAGGAAAAAAGAGGCGCTGCATGGGATTGTGAAAGAATAGGAAATATTTCCATGGATTGGTAAAGCTAATCTGCCACTCCTTAAAAGCAAGTCAAATTAAGTCATTCTTGTAGAAAATACTGATATTCTAGGTAACCAAAGCACTTTGGCTGTGTTATCACTGTTCTGACCTCCAAGAGGACTCACACAGAGGCATAAGTGGAGAAATGTGCACCTTTAGTGGCTAATTCTGACCCAGTTATGCCCTCTGGAAAGCCAGAAACCCTCCAGGGTGAAGAAATCCCTCTGCTTCCGAAGACACAGTTAGAAACTCTTCCTCTTTACCCAGCACTGCCTGGACCCACAGGTCAGAAATGTGTGGCTGAAATGCAGGCTGAAATGTTCAGAGGCACAGAAAATCCAGTAAACTAGTAAAGGGTGAAACAGGAACTGTTTGGCTTAGAAAAACAGGAGGGGAAGCACTCAGTGCTCTGCAAACAAAAGGTTCCTACAGAAAATAAAGTTACAAGTTCATCTGTGGTGGTCTGGGCAAGGAGGGAAGGGTTTGGATTGCAGTAGGGGAAAATCCAAAAGTATTCTTAATATTTAGGCAAGGAGAAAAAATGGAGATACTGGAAATTCTTGTGCTTGAGAGAGCTGGATGCTCCAGACATAAAAATCTTACATGAACAGTTTAGAAAAGGAACTTTCAGAGGCACAGCAAGGTGAGTCAATCTTGTCTTTAAACAGAAGGAAAGGCATAGACTTATGGCCTTTCCAACCCAATTTTCTCTAACTCCTGTGACTTCTATTGTTAGTACTTGCCCTGCTAAAATGGAGCAGTTTCTCATCTTCCCCAAACATACTTTGCCAAAGACAGAGCAAGGAAAAAAAGGAATTTTAATTGGAATCTTCTCCATTCACCTCCGGTACATCTCCCACAAAACAGAAAAACAGTTAAGTCATCCCTTCCTAACCACATTGTCCCATGAGGTTTTTGCAGAGAGGAAAAAACCCAGATCCATTAAAAAAAAGCAATATTGCTTTTTTATTGAAATGAAAAGAACCAAAATAGTTCTTTTCCCCACTGAAAAATAAAGAGGTGAATGGAGAAGCAGCAGACAGGCTTTATGGAGGCGTTTATCTCTGAACTCATCAAGACATCAGTGGTGCTAACATTGGAGAAGGACAAGGTCCTGTGTGCTCAACAGCCCAGAGCAGCACTGCAAATTGGGGAAGGCTTTCGAGTGCAGCAGCCTCCTGTAGCCAGTGAAAACGCTGTCAGGGTGTGGGGGTGGATTTAGCTGAGCAGAAAGCAATTTCCTTCTCAGGTAAATTCAGCCCAGGTGTTTCTGAAGGCCACAAAATTGGCTCCAGAAAAAAACTCTTAAGTAGCGGCTTCAAATGGATTATTCAAGCATTTTACATTTATACTGCAGTTTGCAACAAGTAAGGGGGTTTAATATTGTATGTCTTCATTCCAAAAAAGAGTTGCCAAATTCAAATTTGGGGCGAGATTTTCCTACAGGAAATCAAGAGATGAGGCTTTTCTGTGGGATCATACTGAAGAAATTCTGAAATTTAATCATGCAAACTCTTTGCAGACATTGAATTTGTGGCTCCATTTTGCAGCTGGCCAAGAAGAATGCTTATAAACTTTTGCATACACACTTACAGTTGTGCATTTTATTTCTAGCTGATCCCACATAAAATCCTTCTTGCAAATATTGATCTGAGAATTCTGGCAAGAAACAAAAGCACCAAATGAGGCAAATGGAACTATAACAGGGCGAAAAAAATAGGAATAGAACTGGAAAGCCACATGAAATTTCATCTGCCATCTCTCTTTTAAACTGCTCCCAACAAAATTCATGACTCTGGAAGATATTGAAAACTCACATGCAAGCACAGTCCAGAGTCATCAATCCCAGTATTTTCTGTGCAAGGCAGAGTCTTGGGCTGTAACATTTTTCTCCTCCCACCCATGTTTTGCCTGGTGAAGCTATCAAACTTCACCTGGTCCTCTCATTCCTTGGCAAAGCCCAGGAAAAAAGCACCAGGGAAGTCACTCACAAAATAGAACCTTCCTCTGTCCAGACAAATCCAGAGGATTTTCCATCACCCCTGGTTCACTGAGTATCTTTCCAGAGGGTTTTGGTACAAGTGCTGAGGAGGTCTTGATAGACACACACCCAGGCTGGGATCTCACAGCATCCCAGAGAGCAGAACCCAGGGAATTCCAAGGACCAGAGCACACCAAGCACTCCTCTTGTTTCCCTCTCACTAATAAAGGTTTTCTAATAAAGGTCACAAGGGAAAAAAAAAAGTGCTGCCACTTAAGAAATAAGTTATCAAGAGGAAAGGCTCCAAGAAATCCCTTTGCAAGTTCTCCTGAGGACTCTGAGCTGCCACAGCTGCCCAGATGGATGAGGGGCACACCTGAGACAAGAGGCCTCAGGGAAGCACTAGAGGAGCTTTATTCAAGAGAATTGAATGATGTCTGCTATAAGAAAATTTGTGATGAGCTGATGGATGACAAGGAAGGAGTTCAAAACTCAATATCCAAGGTTTTCTTTAGTGTGAAGGTTGTGAGACACTGGCACAGCTGCCCAGAGAAGTTGTAGCATCCATCCCTTGCAGGGCCAGACTGAGAGGGGCTTAGAGCAACCTGGGCCAGTGGAAGAAGTCCTTGCCCTATCCAGGGGGTTGGAACAAGGTGTTCCTTCATGTCCCATTCAACCCAAACAGTTGTAATATTCTAGGACAGGCAACAACTCTCTCAGAGCTGGCCAGCAATGTACATCCTCTGAGGCAATGCTAATTCTCTTTGCAACTGCCTCAGGAGATTTTAATTCAACTTTTTATCCTTTTCACTAGACATGTTCCCAGCTGGAACAAAATAAATTACCCTTAGCTATCCAAATGAAAATTAAAAAGCATCAGTAAGACTTGACTAACATCTTAACACATTCCAAATTTCTTCCAAACCCATATTATCATTCTGAACAGGGCAGTGTAATCAATCCCCTCCTACATTCTTTTCACTGTTCCAAGTAGCCTTTCCCTTTACTTATGGCTGTGGTGTGGCACACTTGCAATCTACCAGAAAAACCTTAAAATAGGAAAACTATTTTTGCTCTTTCCCCCATACTCATCAGGCAGAAAAACAGCACCAAAAACAAATCCTGCAAGGTCACCCTATTCATGTGCCCTCAGAATGGTCTGAATAGTCTGACTCCCTGTTAGCCAAAGCTTCATTTTCTGAGAATGGCACTGATTTCAGTGAACCTATTCCCACGGGTTAAGGACAGGCCAGTGAATGACAGCTCACATACCCAGACCTTCATCCTGAGAAAGCATCAAAAATAGCTGAAATGGTTCCTAATCTAAAAATATTAGGTTTCTTCAATCCTGAAAAGAAACAACTAAGGGAAGTATAAAAATATCCATAACATCAGGAGTGGCATGGAACAGGGAACAGGTACAAGCTGCACATGCACTGTCTCCAAATCAGAACTAAGGGCTATCAGACAAAACCATGAGAACAGCTTCAAAACAATCTAAAGGAGGTGGTTCTACATAAATGTGTATTGCAGCCAAGGAGCTCATTGCTCTGAGTGTTGTGCATGACAGAAGTCGACACAGGCTAAAAATTGGAACACATCTCTGACGAATAAAGTACAAAAGCACTCTCCTTTGCTGTACAAAAGCCCTGCACCACAGACTGCTGGAAGCAAGACTGTTTATAAAACTGCCCCTGTACTTGTATGCTGCTGTAAATGAGACACTGGGATGGACCCAGCATGTTTATTCTTACATCCTTATGAGAGGTTTTTGAATGAGACAGAAGATTGCTGGGAGGAAAAAGAAGGTTAGGAAATAATGTTACTGAATGCTTTCAGTATTCTACTAAAACCAGGAGAGAAAGAAGTACTTTTCCAGAAACTTCAATGGAAAACGGTGCCTACAATGTTTTATTCCAAAATGCAATCATGCTTCTTGTTCCAGTAGTAACCTTGGTGTCATGCCACGTGCTCCTCATCACAGTTTTGAGTGCAGCTTGCTTTGAAGTGTTACTGTGCCATTCAAAATGCTCTTTATGTGTGTTCTCACACAAATCTGCTGGCTTAGAACACATTTCTGCTCCTCCTAATTCCTGCTTGCCCTAAAATTGAAGAGCTTTGCCCTCTTCTGTGTGTCACCAAGAACACTGATCACAAAGACACAGCTGAGTACCCAGGGAAAGCCTTCATGAAGGGGTCAGATGTTGCATAAGGAGTTTACATTCAGAATTCTGCAAGGATTTTATTGATACAAGTAAGTCACAAGGAAGAGGAGAGCCAGGACAGCTCCCAGATCCCTGGTATGTCTTTGGGATAACAAACTAGCACAAAATTTGTAAGGAAATATATTTCTAGATACAAGATCTAGAGGCATCACTAAGAGATTTTTTGCGCATGGAAAGTTCTTGCTTATATAAAAGCATGTTCAGATTTGCAATGGCATGTACAAATGTACAAATGTTATCAAAACTGAAGTGGGCCTGATACTGCTCTCTATTCTAGAAGAACAGGTCTCTGAGGGATGAGCAGGAGCTCCATCCCTCACTGCTCATCACTGGGTGCCTCCCACACAGAGTGTGAGCCCTTCATGAGGCATTAAAAACAAAGGGAAATAAAACAATTCTACCATTTGGCAACAAAACTTAGGAGAAAGATCTCTCAATTTCATATTGAGGAAAGGTTCAGTTACAGTTGGATATGGCTCTTGACAACAAGTCAAAATTCTGGCCTACTATTTCTCCAAGATATGGGAAGATGGAAAAAGTTAAATAATCCATGAGACTTCAAATGATATTTTTTATAACTACTGTGGAATTTGGAAGACTTAACCCAAATCTAAGGTGTCCAAATAATACTTCATTTCTAACCACATGTCTGCAACATAAATGACATTCACAACCCTATAAAAACCCTCAACTCCTCCTCTTCTGATTTTCAAATTTATTCATAGGAGAACACTTCAGTCATCCCTGAGCTGTGATTGCCTCTTGGGTGGCAGGCAGCACTGAAACTGCTCAGTGCTCGAGGATGCACCCAGATGAGGCAGAGCCAGGAGAATTGTACCTGGGCAAAGCAGCCCAAATCCCCAGAGGCACTTTGGCTGTAACTCTCACTGCCACCCATGGCAGTGTGGCCCTAAATAACTGCAGGGAGCTGGGACAGGGCAGGTGTTCCAAGCAGGGTTTGTCAGCGTGCAGCAGTGAATGCCTGTCCTCTCCAGGGGTGATGCTGGGCAATGGGAACCTGAGCCCCTTTGTGTTTTACTCCTCCTGCCAGCAGCAGCCTCCAGCCAGAGCTGTTGGGACAGTCATGGCAGGCACCAGTGCCAGGGCAGCTCTGCAGGGTGGGTGACAGTGCAGGGGCCACCCCAGTGTCCACAGCAAGTCTGAGCATTGGCATTGTCTGTGTCAGCACACTCCAGCCCTGAGGAACTCACAGCAAGCTGCCAGCCCAGCTCCTGAGAGCCTGAAAAATTCCACTGGCAGAACAAAGTGCACAGACAGACATGAAGGGAAGCAAATTATCAGGATTACTATGGTAACAACAGGGAGTGAATGATGACTTCAAGGTCATGATAACATATGCATCTTGTAGGAGCAGCTAATTGTCTGACTCTGCTCACTGACACCACAACAGATTTTTCACTAAATACCTTAGTATTTCAATTTTGCTGCCTCCAGCTACTATTAACATATTTTGCATTCATTCTTTGAATAAATCTCCACTAATGTTTCCAGTTAAAGTTCACAAACATATATTCAATTTATATTTAATGAGACAGTGTGAGTTAAGTAAATGAGTGCTAATTAATTGAAGCATATGTATAGTGGGCTGAGAGGATTAATTTGTTAATGTTTGCAGAGAGCTCTAAAAAATGTGAAAAACTATCTAAACATGAACTGTGCTTCGGAAGAAAGAAGGAGAGTGAGGAGATGAAGAGATACAGAACATTATACCTAACATTTAATGAACACGTCAAAATCATGCATGGTTTGTCACCAGTGTTATCTGCAATGAGAAATTGGCCCCACATTAGTTAAAATCTGGTTAATCAGTTGTTACTTTGCAGTTAAAAGTAAAATGGGCCAAATTCTCCAGTTCTGTCTCCACTGGGACAGTGCCACACAACATGACTGGCCAAAGGTATCCAGAGTCACTGGACAGGCACCAAGAGGGGACAGCATGGCCCAAGGGCAGGAGCAGCGTTTGAAGAGGTCCCAGTGGTCTCCAGCTAAATGCACAACACAAATTTCTCTGATGCTCCCAGCCATTTCCATGGCACTCAGCAAATCCCTGAGCTGAGCACTAGGGCTCAGCTCCTCTCTGGCCCCAGGGCAGAAATCACCAATGGTCAAACCTTCTGCTGCACCCCCTACACACATCCTCCCTCTCCTCCTTCCTCCTCTCAATGATTTCCACTCCTGGGCACTGTCTGTGTGCTTGGAGACCTGCCTGGCAGCACGAATGAAGAGAAAGAGCTCTTAGAGCTTTCTAGAACAGTCTGCCACAGGCAGCTTGGTCAGAGTCACCTCCACTGCTCCCTGGGCTGTGCTCAGACCCCACAGCCCCAAACCCTCCAAATCCATCCAGCCCCAGGGCTGAGTCTGCTCTGCAGGCATCATTCAGGAGTGATGGACCCTGAGCCAGAGGCAGCCAAAGCTGCCCCACATGCAGCTAGCCCACATTCACCAGCCCTCCCCAACACTCAAAGGATAAACAGGGAATATCTGTGGGCAGACAGCCAGAAAGATATTCCCTTGTGTTCCTTTGGCTTTTGCCAAGGTAGCTCATTTTATACAAAGCTGGAGAGAAGGGGCAGAGCAAAGTCTTTGGGAAGGCTTCTTTAGACAGTGTAATTGATGCAGGGCAATTTAATTGATGGAGGTTTGTATTTTAGGAGAGCTTTCCAGGACAACACACTGGTAAACCTTATGCTCCTGCTAAACAGCCCTAGAAATCAATTTGGCTGTCTACAAACAGAGAATAAAACAGTCTGCCTGACCTCAAGGTGAGTCTTTCAACCAAAACAGGGCAAGGAATGTGCTTCCCCCTTCACCTCCTGAAAACTTAATAAAATATGATGAAACAAGAGAGCTTACCTGTGACAGGCTGCTGAGCTCCTGGGCTGTGTCCTCAGCAGGCACTGAATGCACAGGAACACAAATTTCTTCCCACCTTCACATGAGGCACTGAATAAGAGGGAAAACCAGCCCAATATCTGTGAGGGGTCCTGCTGGGGCTAGGGTGGCACTCAGGTGCTGTGGCAGCAGCTCCAGTGCACAACCTTCCCAGGCATTGTCCTGGGAAAGGCTGAGAGATCACAGAAAAGAATGATAAACAATTCTTATCTTAACTTGCTGCACCTGTTGTTGTGAACATGTGGAATGTGTTATGGAGATTTGTTTACCAAAGGGTGGTTTCTTATTAGCCAGTGGTGATGGTGTTTGGATTGAAGGATCAATTGGGTCCACCTGTTTTCTAACTGTCTGTATGGGCAATGGGTTTCTTAATAAGTGTAGGATAATAAAGTGGTTGATCAGCCTTCTGAGAATAATGGAGCCAATGCTAATCATTACCTGGGGTCTGCAGTGACATGGTACAATATGTCCCATGCAGGTGAGCTCCATAACCAGCACCCAGAATCCTAAACCAATCATGTACATATTGACCCTGAAGTCAGGGGAAACCTCCCAGCTCTAACTCCCACAGGATGGAGCAGTCTATTAAACAGTTTCTGGGCTGCTGTGATATACCTCAAAAGCCCAGACCCAAAGCAACATATCCCTGGAAAGATTTGGTTATAAATTCCAACAAATGGCAGCCTCACCTCCTGCCTGCTGCAGAGAAAGGCAGCTCAGTGCAGCCTTAGGAAGGGATTGTGGCTGCTGCCCCAGGCACAGCTCCCCACAGGTGAGGAAAAGCTCCTGCAGCTTGTCTGGACACAATTCTGCGGCAGTACTAAGGAAGAGGAAGGCCCTTGGGTGGCAGGGGCAGAGAAAGCAGAAAGCTCAGTAGGCAGATGCAGGAGAACAGAGCAGCACAGGACAGCTTCATTTCTAGAATTGAAACATTTCTAGAATTGAAACCCAGTCTGCCACTGGGTTTCACTATCCCCCAAAAGGGCTGATGACCTGCTTGCAGGATGCTTCTGCTGTCCCACCAGCCACCCTGCTAACTTGAGGGGCTCTCTGGGCAGCATCCCCCAAGAAAACATCCCTGTAAGCAAATGCCCCCAATGCCAGCTGCTGCCAGCATGCCTGGTGTGCTGCCCAGAGGAGAACCATGTCTTCTTCCAGGAGAATAATCCTCATTTGTTCAGTAGACTTGGGAGGGTCTCAGTGGTAAGGAATGCTGCATGATTTATTCAGCAGTGCCTTTCTCCTGGAAGGACATAAGCCATTCTCTTAGGAGACCTACAAAAATCACATTAACACTAATGTGCTCTTTGATGATTAGAGAGTTTCCCTGGCAACACTCCATCAGTGCAGGCTGGCAAAATATATTGTCATAATTGGAGATAGACTTTTCCCCCTTTTGCATTACAAAGTAATCCAGCTGAAGGACTCCAACTGGATTCTTCCACACATGGTGCCTATTTTCAAATAAAACCATCTCCTCTGAGATTATGGGAGAAGCAAGTTTTCAGGAATTTCCCCACACTGTCAGTTGTGTGCTCATGTGGTTTTGTTTAACACAAAGCAAGAACTGGATCTCCCATCTGTTGCTCCATGGCTCATGCAACATTTAGCTGAGTGTTTTGTATTAATGATGATCACCATTAATAAAACAGTTTGTAGATTAGGAATTTATACCACCTTTATAATTAATAGGAGCCTTTTGCTAAATCTCCTCTGTGGTACTTTCTGTTCTAAATTCTCAAAGCACTTTCTCTTCCTACCTAGATCCCACTGGCAGGTCATAATCTACCATGGGGGTCTGGCTCAGCTTCTAATTGGGGAAAAAATGGAGACATGGCAGGGCACCAGCTGGGGCAGCTACTGCAGGAAATCACAGCCATCAGACTTAATGAGAGAGACCACAGCAGCTATTGGAGGAGCTGTTGCACCAAACATCAGTAGAATTTCTATATTCTTCAGTAGATAAGTGCAGTCAAAACCTCAAACATTTGCTAGAAGCATTGATTAAGTTTGCAAGCAGCAGCACCCACTCGGGGATACCAACCTGACCATAATTATCTGTGTGACTAAGTCCTGACAAATACTTCCCTGGGAGAAGATAAGAGGCTTTAGGAACTGATACCTGCCAAGACCTGCTCCATATTCCCAGTCTGGCTACTGAGAAAATTCAAGCAGCTTCAAGCCTCAAAGAAAACTTGAGGCAATCACTGGTGAAATGACAAAGCCTTGATCTCTCCCCAGAAGCTGGACTTGAAGTCTAATAATGGGTCCTGAAGAAACAGAAAGCATAAATTATTTCTGTTAAAAGTAGAGAATTAAAGTTATGTTAATAGAAGTCATTTAGCCATCTGAGCAGTCTCCCAGCAATTGCATAAATTACTGACAGAACAAGGAGTTTGAACCAGAGCATTATTTCACGGACAGACCCTGACTGATTTCCAGGCAAGCAATAACAAGCACTGTGGAGGGAGCTGCTCTATCCTCAGATGAATGGAATTAATGAGACACAGAAAGCTGTTTAATAAACAAAGTCCCCTTTTTCTCCTGTGAGCTGCACAGGAACAGACTATGTGAACAGGGAAGCCTTTGCTCCTTCTCCGGATTTCCCAGACCGTCTCCTCCTCAAGCCTTTGCCACTCACTTTAAGCCCATCACTTGTAAGCCCCAGCTGCTTTGATCTGCAGCAGAGAGCCCATGGCACTGCTGACACCTCCTGAGAGGGTTTGTCACCTCTGTAAATCCATGTGCTCCACTCAAGGCAGGGTTTTGACTGGTCTCTCTCTGCCTCCGGGGACAGAGTGGCAGAGTTCTGGCTTAAATCTGTTATTCCACTCTAAGACTCAGCCATTTGTAGCTCATAAATTGCAGTTTAGCAGATAGATTGAGATGTTCAAGTTTATCTTCCCACACAAGTAACAGCAAATTGTAGTGTGAGCCCTGTGTGCAATTTTGCTGGAGCGCCCTGAGGCTGGGAAGTGGCTCAGGGAAGCTGTTTTGCTGGAGATGAGCACTTTCCCAGGCACCATCTTTCCAACACAAAGCTCTCCTCCCTCTGAAGTGGCTCTGGGAAAAGTGATGGATACACGGCAGGCAGAAGCTCTGTAAATGGCCCAAACTGAAACCAGTGAGCTAAAACTGTTTGTTTGAGAAAAACGTCTCAGACCTTCTTAGTGAGTTGGAAAAAAGGTCATTGGACTTGTTTTAATTGTGCCTAAAATGGTTCTGTACATTCCCAGGGAACAGCAACAGTCCTGCTGAATCACCTAGGAAAAGCCTGTATCTAGGCAGATCTGGCTTTGCAGACAAGAAGCTTCGAATTCCTTAGGACTGGAAGGATTTGAAAGAAGACCCAGCTGTGCACACATTTACCACAGGATCCTCCAGCCACTATCACAGTGAGGTTTATCACCATGGGCAGAAAGGAGTATGGGAAACAAGTTTTCCTGAGGCCCTTCCACGTGGAACCATGGCTGCAATCACATCCAGTTTATCTATAAGTGCCTGAAGCAATCTCAGGCCCATCCATGTCTCCACAGCTGAAGGCACGGAGATAGCACAGTCTGGCTGATATCACAGCAAAGGTAATCTAGATTTTAATAAGACATAAACTAAAGACTTGTGGCAAATGTTGTTTTTAGGGCTGTGATGATGTCAGACTGTAAGGAGCATTTCTGTCCCCCCTGAGCTCTCAGTCATGGGGTGACCAGTCCCAGAGGACAGACTGGCACACCTGCAAGGCCACAGGAACACCTCAGGTCTCCTTGTGACCCCACAGAGCTGGGTTTGCTGTTTGTGTCAGCACACAGCAATTCCCCCATGCCAGACCCCACCAGGCACTGGTGAGGATTTTGGCCTCATATCTGCTAAGCCTCATCTTCTGCAGGGAGACACCACAACAGTCTGGCACCTTGGCCCCTTCTGCCACTGCATTTCTGGGGAAAGCAGAGGGAGATGGGGCTGCCAAGGTTTCTGTGGCAGGTTCCAGACCTACAGCACTGGTGGGGGCAGAGCCCCATCAGCTCCTGTGGAAACTGGCCACCCAAATCTTCCTGGTTTTGCAATTGTCTGCAAATGTGCAGCTCATTAACAGGAACAAGCAGGGAAGGGGCATGGCACAGTGCTCTATCACTGTGATAGTGCACAGGTTCATCTCTGAGGAGCAAACCCACCCCTGCTGCAGCTGCTTCCATCCAGCTCCAGCATGACCTCTATAATTTACTACAGTTCTCCACAACCCACAGAGACACCAAGTGGCCAAAGAATCCAGTTGCACATACTGAGCAGACTGCAGACTCGCTGGGGAAGGCTTGGGAGGAGAGTGGAACATCTGAGCTTAAGCAAAGTTGGGCCAGTCACTGGCCCATTCATTGGCCAATCCAGCAAGGATTATTTTCTCCCCATTTTTACTCAACATTATTTCTTTTTATTTTTCCTTTCTCTCTTTTGATTATAAGCCTAGTAAAAGCATGCCAAAAAAAGAAAAGAAAAAAAAAAGAAAGAAAGAAACCAAATAAAACCACCAAAAAAGCAAGCAAAAAAACCCCACCAAATAAAACAAACAGAAAAGAAACTAGGTGATCCCTGAAGATTCAGTGTACGCACCCACCAGTCCGCACAGACGCTGCCCCTGCAGGGTGTGTGACAAAGCCCCTCAACACAACAATCTGCTAAAGGAGACCCTGGCACTGGGGCCTGTGCTCAGGCAAGAGAGGCATCACAGTAAAATTGTGCAAATTTATTTCCTGGGGTCTGCCCTCCCTCTCTTCTCCCTGTATGAAGTAAATTAGCTATTATTATTATTATTATTGGTTTGTTTGGGGGTTTTCCCCCGTGAATCCCTGCTGTAATATTATCAGCAACAGAAAGCAGTACAGAATAGAGGGGAGATATCTTTCTGTCAGAGCTGGAGAAAAAAAATTTTCAAAGCTAATCCTAGACCAAAATTCACATCACTTGCTCCTTTCTACACCTTCTCTTCTGACTGGGGACCTTGGCAGGACATTGAGGAGCCCCAGAAGTGCTGATAGGTACCACCCCCAGCTGAAGATGCTGTCAGGAGCCTGCCAGTACCTTCTGGGAACCAACTAATTAAATCTTGTATTAAATCAGTTGTTTCAATCTCACACCAGAAGCTAAGAGGGTGAGGAATTTATGGGACAAGTGTCTGTGCAGGTGTCAGAGGTGAAGGACAGTCACAGCTTTTGCAGGCCAGCCTTGCAGGTGTCCTGTGCTTCGGCTCTGAAACACCACAACAGGGTCTCTGCTCCCAGCAGAGCTATTTCAGAAGAGACTTTTGCTCTCCCACTCCCAAACAACTCCCATCACAGTCTGCCAAAGAGCTGAGACCATGCTGGTGCCTCTAGGTCTGCAGCTTCCTCAGGAACCTTAATTAGATGCACAATCAACCCCTCCTGCTTGGAACAAGTAACTCCTCAAGTTTTCAGTTTCCTAGAGGGAACAAGAAGGAAGAGTCCTGGGACAGAGACCATGGGCTCTGAGCAGAAAGGCCAGGCTGAAGGCTGGGGAGATCCGTCTCCAGCCACAGAGCAGAGGAGAAGCCGTGCCCCAGGAGCCACCAAGGACCTGGCTGGGTAAGCTCTGTCTCCTGCTGCTGTGAGCTTGCCGGTGTAAGAGGAGAGCATGTGTGATGGGATTGTTACAGAAAACCTGGATTAAACCTGCCAAGAGACCCGTGTTCCACACTGAGGTTCAGGCACTCATTTGAACCAGCAGCCCTTGCAGTCCTGAAACATTAAATCATGAAAAATTCCCCCTAAGACACACCTTAATTTCTCCTTCTCCCACTGCTGCCTGTGGAGGTTTAATACCCAACTCAAATTCAGCTGCCTGGCTCTGGGGAGAATCAAATGTGCATTGCTTCCTTCCTGAGAGCAGAACATGAAAATCTATTTTCCTTCACAAGCACTACTGGGGTTTCTCCTGTTGAGCACCCAAGCAATGCCCAAGATGCCTCTGCAAAATTTCACTAAAGTTCACCTGTTGGAGGTTCAAAGGGTGGAGGAGCACTGAGAGAGTTTCAGCTCAAACCACAGGAAGCCAGGAAGGGATAAAGGAATATCCCAAGAGAATTCCCACAGAGGACAGTTCCTCCAGCTCAAAGCAGCACCTCCACAGTGGCTAGACAATAACTGTGTTTGACAGAGCAAAGCTGGTTTTACTGCACTTTAGATGCCCTCTCTGGGGAGACCAGAGCTCCCCAGGGCTCCCAGCAGTGCCCTTTCATATATGTTTGGAAATAACATCCAGATCAACCCCTTCCAGCTGGATTTGTCTCCCCAGGTCAGGTTTAGGAGCTGTGCAGTCTGTAAGAACTGACACTGCTGCAGTCTGAGCTGCACGAGGAAATTCCAATTTAAAATGCAAAGTTTGTTTGCCATTTCCCTAAGTTCAGCCCAGGTTCCAGGAGTGCAGCTGGGATAGACACCACCCAAGGCTGTTCCCTCTTCTGGCAGTGGCACCTCTGTGAAACTGCCCCTGTTGTCTGTAAGCCAGGACAGAGCTGCACAGAGCTGCTCCAGCCCTGCGGATGTCAGACAGACAACTCTATTAAATCCAAAGGACAATTGTCCTCCCTGTGTTTCAGATTGGTCTAAAACTGTGCTATAGGGGACAATTAATCTTCAGAATCAATGTTTTGTCAGGAGGCTACATTTCAGTTGTCTCAGGAATGGTGGTGCTGGGCTGGTAATGCCTGTCTGATGAGGCAGCCTCTGAATTGACTACCCAAGAGAACACTTCTTATTAATAACTTTGTCACAGACCACAGGCCCTTTTTTTGACTTTGAGAAAACATGTTGGTTTATTTACTGTGTGAAAAACCTCACCCTGTCAGGAGTCAGAAGATTTGCTTTGGGTTTTCATTGCATTGTGAGACAGGGCATATTTTAAATAAGATATTCCCTTTTCTCCAGGAAAACAAAGCAAACCCTCCAGTTTCTTCTAGAAAAAACACAATAAAAATGCTCTTTTTTTCTTTCCTTTGCATTTGTGGCCTTTCCCCCCATGCCCCACTCCACAGTAATCCTGATTTCCCTGCATCTCCCTCTGATTATTTATCCATGCAGTTGTTTGCTGTCTGGCTGCTGCGTTTGGCCCCCAGGCTCTCTCCTTGCCACCATCCAGAGGGACACAGCTCCCAGAAGATCCTTGGAACCCTCATAAGCACCAACTCCATCCATGTGCTGAATGTGAGGCTCCCCAGGACTGCCCATCCAGCCAGTGCTGAGCTTGGCTGCTACAGCCTGGACATGTCAGGGTTTAATCCAGTGACTCTGTCAGTGCCTGGGTCACTGCAGAGGCAGGACAGAGCCAGGGCTCCCTTCTTCCCAAGGGACACCACTTCCCTTTCCCCCTTGCACCACCTCCCTTGGCCTGGGAGCTCGGCTCATCCAGAAGCAGCAGGGCCTGGAGAGCAGAGTGCGATCAGAGCAATCCTGTGTAGCCAGCACACTCTCCTGGCTCAGTGGAGACATGGCTCTGCATCTCAGAGTGCAGGCAGAGGAAAGCCCAGCGTTCCAGCTGCCCAGCCTCTCCTCTGTGGCTGCAGAATGCTGCTGTGCTGATGCACAGGGCGCTGCCTGGAGCGTGTCTGGTCCCGGGAGCCAATGTCAGCCTGGGCCAGGCACATCCCACACACATTTCCTGAGCAATAGTCCAAAGTGTGTCAATGCACTGACCTCCTAATTCATGCTTCTGAACCCCCAGATTTCCCCAGGAGAGCTCTGCTGTTGGCAATGTGTTTCACACACCTTGCTTGGCACCAGGCTCCTCTCACTGGTACCCTCAACCTTGCCAACGCTGAATTCCACTGAATGGAAGATGGCCCCAGATCTCCCATTTTCTGCTACTTCTGTCCTTCCTGGGGAGGAATCCCTAGTGTTTCAGGAAATTTGGCTCTTCAGGAGCTACTTTTCACTAGCAGAGGGTTACTAATGAATTGAATTGCCTTTAAGTCCCTGCATGTTCTTTATTTCCAGCTTACCCAGCTAAAGCTTATTTGATTTCAAAGATAATCCAATAAGCATCAGTTAATAAAATTAACTCTGCAAGGATTGGATTTCCCTTGTGCATGAGACAGATTAAGAGACAGGCCAAAAGAGAAACAGAGCCGAAACTTCTGTTATAAAAAGGCATTTTTGTTAAATCCTGGACATTTTCCTTTGTGCAAGTGAAGGCTCAAAGGACTCCTGCCCTGCAGAAGGCCAGGCCAACGCTGTCTGTGGGTGAATAAATCCCTCCCAGATGTTGAAATAGGCACTGCACGGGTCCTGAATAACTCAGCCTGTCCAGGCTGGTCCTGCAGGCCCTGAGAAGCAGGAATGATGCTGCAGAGATAACAAACAAGGCAGACCTGCCAGGTCCCACTCTCTGTTGCAGGCTCTGCTGTCCCCAGGTTCACTGTGAGCCCTGCCCAGCCCACCCAGGCTGGAGCAATCCAGGATTATCCTGAGGAAGGAAACAAATGGGAGGAACTCTCAGGAGCAGAATGGAAAGTGCAATATGCTTCCAGGTGAGGACAGCAGTGTCTGCAAGACCTGTAGCAGTGCTCCTTTGCATCCTGTAACATCTGTATTGCTGCTTGAATTACCTGATCACAACTGGAAGAACTCATGAAGACCAAACTGAGCTTTCTATAAGCCCTGAAAACAAGGGTTTGGTAAAAGCTCTCTGCTGTCCAAATGTGCTCCTGAATGATTAGCACCAGATTAAGCTCTTTCACTTTTAACCACAGAACCATTTTCCTACCACAGTCGGTGTAATTTGAGACAGTTAACTCCAAATGGCTGAAGGCAAACCCATCACAAGGACCCTCCTGGGCTCCTGCAGGATTTCCAGAGCAGGTTGGCTTCTGAGCACTGAAACAGGAGTAATCCCTTCAGTGACCCCAAATACATTCTCAGGCACAAAACAGACTTTGGCACTTCAATTCATATATCATGAAAACACCATTTATGTCAAGAAAAAAAATAAAAAAGGAGCAAGATGCTTAGTTACAAGGAAATGCCATTTACCAGTAGTCTGGGCTTGCTGCAAGCCTGAGCTCAGCCCATGAAAAATTAAAGGCAACAGAGACCTCTAATGCATCACATATCAGGAGAACCATTAAATAATCAGTCAGCATCCACTTTTATAGGCATTTTGGGCATAATTCAATCTCAATTCATTTTAGATCATTTCCTTAATGAAGTAATGCACTGGACATAAATATTTCAGTGCAACTCTCCAATGCTCTTTAAGTAGTAAGCAGCTCTCAGTAACACAGAACCCAATTAAGCTGTACAGGATAAAAACTGACATACAAAAAAAGCTAAAGAAGGACTAGATGCAGGAATAGTGAGGTGCCTAAGTACACAAGACTCTGGCATATAGATACAGCTGTGCTCCTGAAGAGCCATTAAAGATAACAAAATCAGAACAGGAGAAAAATCTGGAGTTGTTAAGATGCTATTCTACAGCTAGATATCCTCTCCCTTACATGTGCACCTCAAGCAGTTTGAGGTAAGGATTGCTTTTCTGTTTCAGGTTTGTACAGCACCAGCACAGTGGGATGGGTATTTTGAAGGGAATTTCCCAGTGATGCTTTTCCTGCCTCCATGTTCAGCAAAAAGGGAATGAGTGAGTAAGAAACAGGTTTCCTTCAGTGCTTTTTCCTGTCATTCACAGCAATAAGTGGTGGTTTTGCTACAGAACATCTCTCTTCCACAGGTTATGGTAAGACATTTAAAATACTACTGGGAGGTTACTACAGCTGCCATGTCCCAGCCCATGACCCTCCTGCACTGCAGGACAGCCACTCCTGTCCCCTTTGGAGGGGAGGGGAGGCTGCCAGGCCAAGTTCTCAGACAGGGTGCTTGGCACATGGGGACCCAGTACAGCCCTGCAGAGGTGCCACACATCCAAAAGTCACTGCAGGCTTCAAAGCTGCAGCCACAGGCTTCTCTGGGACTCACACCACAGTATGATAAGAGTCTTCAAAGCAGAAAGTACTGCAAGTCCAAGAAAATCTTTTACTGCCTTTGAACCACAGGCTGAAGAATTTCACACCAAAAGTTACAACAAACACAGGGGAGGTAAGCTAGGGAATTAATTTTAGCATGTAAGAGTCAATTTTGAATCCTCTGAAGAGTAAACCAAAACACTTCACAACAAAAGGAGAGAAAAGCTTAAATCCATCAGAAGGATGGGAAAGAGTCTTTCCAAGTGTGAAAAAGCCTATTCCCAGGAGAGCAAGCTGGGAAGGGCTGGTGATAAAAGGGAGGAGTCACTGGTAGAGACTGGCTCCCAGCTGGAGCTGGGTGTGAGTGGTTGTGTTATTTGTGAAGCAGAGCTCCCTGTTCTTTGGGGATTTTTGACTCCATGTATTGCTTTAAAACTTGTCAAAATTTCTTTTTTTCCCCAATAATGTCCTAGTAGCTGGTGTGTTGTATTGGTGGTGAGCAGCATTCCTGTGGCTGCCACCCCAGCTCTGAGGTCACGGCATCCCAACTCACAGCTCATCACACTGTGAGCCTGCCCTGGGCCTGAGGAGGAGCCCAGGGAAAATTCTGCCCCTGATCTTCCCTGGATTGCACTGTGTGCTGGCAAAGGGCCTTCTATCACTTCAATTCTGCTAACTTTTTAAGAGTTTTTGGGTGTTTGGCTTTGCCACATATTCAACAATATTAAAATCCCCATTTTCCTGCACAGTTTCTGTAATGAAATAAACAGAAGGTGTTCAATACTGCAAATAAGAAAATTGCTTAAATACTGCCCTGCAAGCTCTCAATGCTTTAGGTGCCAATGGCTGCTACCACCCATGCTGCCAAATGATATATTTAAAAGAAATTTAAAGGAACACGGGGCTCCAAAGACTGCTGGTCAGCCTGGAGAGGAGCCCTCTGTGCTGTCAGTTCCCAGCTGCAGGGTGTGAACAGGCAGAGTGGCAGCTCAGACTGAGCTCTGTCTGTGAGCAGCCTGCACAGCCCTGCAGGGAACAACTGCCCCATCCAACAACAGCTGCTCAAGGGATGCTCAGCCCAGCACTGTTCCACTTCTGGGGTGTTTCAAATGCCTTCATCCCAAACAACCTCTTCACACTTTTTGTTCTTTACCCTGAGGACTTTGCAGGACCGAGTTTTTTCCTCTCTCTGCACACCCCAGAAGTGTGGGCTGCATTTCCCTGTGCCCCTCTGGTCTGATTAGGAGGCACATCTGTGAGAGGGGAGCCTGTGGGGGTGCACAGATCTGTATGCTGGGGCTGTCAGCACCCAAAATCCCAGCCCCTGGGTGCAGGTGGGTGTCCCTAAACCCACACACAGGTGCCTGTTCCTAGACCTACAGACTGGTGCCTGTCCCCGGGTTCAGGTGATTGTCCCTAAACCCACCCACAGGTGCCTGTCCCTGGGTGCAGCTATGTGTCCCTGGGTGCCGGCGCAGCGCTGCCTCCGCTGAGCTCCTGCCCATCCTTTCCTTTCTGGCCACTAGAGAGAGCCCTGGGATAGAACTGGATATGCTGCTGGAGTATCCCGGGCAAAAATAAAATAATCACTTAAAAGCAGAATAAAGCATTTTTCCACCTTCCTATTTTTTTTTCCCAGAAATGGTTAAATTTCATATTTACTGATCCAAATTGATTTTCAAGCTTTTATTTTTAATTAGCTCTTAATTTCTCAAGGGACAGCTGGATTAAACTGCCAAATATCCCTTGTTAAGGATATTTGGGAGAGAAAAAAATCTCACCAGGAAAGAATGGACTGCACACCATGACTAGCACTAAAACTGAGTAAAGTTCACTCGTGTGAGAAATGCAAAGGTTGTTAATGCACCCAGTAAGTGTGGGGTAGAGGTATCAAAGCATTTCCCTGGGAGTTTGGGAGTGCAGAGGTATCAGTGTGAGCTCTGGTGGAGTTCTATCTGAAGGGAAAATCACTTTTTTTTTGCCACACAATATTTGATCTTTGCCTCGCTGCCAGGCTGGGTTGGAATGCTGCAGCCCTGAGCTCTGCTCACACAGCTCCCACTTTGGGACTGACTCAAAGCCTGCACAGAGCAATGCTCTGCACACCTTGAGGGGATCAGCACTGACTTCAGTCTGGGCTCTGTGGCACCAAGGAATACAATTTAAGGAATAAAGCCTCCAGCTTCTTGCCTGGCTTTGTACTGCCTTTATAAATAGTCCAGTAACCCACTACAATGGTGACCACACTTAAATTTGTTGTTGTTTTATTTCTGCAAGAACTGCCAACACTTTTAGGTTTAGATTTAAAACTTTTAAGTTTTAGATTTTTAGGTTTAGTAGCTCATTTTGAGTGTTTTCTATTCAAAATTCAGGTGGGCTGGACTGGGTCACAAGGTTTGGCCATCCATATGGTGACATTTTCCCTTGGTCCTGGGGACTTTCTCTCCTCTTCTCCCAGGGAACATGTGCTCTATTTGCACAGCTGAACTGCATGAAATTATGAGAATATTTAGAGAAACAAAAGTTTTCAGCTGAGCACAAAGTGACTTTTAAATTACAGCTGGTGCTGGGGTCCTGTCACGCAGGACATCCTGACTCCAAGCAGACACCTTCCCAAGCCCAGCTACCACTGTGTCCCACAGAAAAGCAAACCACCCCCTCTTGGCTTACCTGCTTCCAACAGGAGCCTCTCCTATCAGCCTGGGCCCACAGTGGTCTGGTATTTTCAGAAAACAGAAAACAGCAGGGCCAGCAGGGTCTGCTTTGGCTGGCTATTCCAGCATCCTTGTGGATGAGACAAGCTGGCATTAATGTGCACCTTTGCACAGCTGGTTTAATCCTGGCATCAGGAGAGCTGGCTTAGCTTCCCAATGGAGCTGGAGAACCTGGCTTTCTGTTGCTGTTAAGCCATTCCAATTTTCTCCAGCAGACACAGACCTGCCCGCCCCAGAGACCTGCCCTGCTGCTCCTGGTCCCTGTTATCCCCTGGGGATGCTAACAGGACACAGCTGCTGTCAGATGTGCAGTCAGGGACACCCTGGAGCAGCTGTGGGTCACCTCTGTCTCAGGTGTGGCAGCAATGCATCCCTCTGCTCCTGTGGGATGCTCCTCTGTGCCTCAGGTGTGCAGCAATGCGTTCCTCTCCTCCTGTGGGATGCTCTGCACTGACTCTTGCAGGTTCCCTGTAGCAGCAGTGTCAGTCCTGTCTGTGCACAGGACTCACAGCCTGAGGCTGGGGACTTTTCCAGCAGGACAGCGTGTCTAGCAGCCTGGAAAAGTCACTTGGAAACCCTTGTTCTTGGTGCCACCCTTTGCCTTTGGAGGAGAGGGCAGTGCAAGGAGCCCCTTCCTCCAGACCTGCTGATGGGAGGGATCCTCCAGGACATTAACAGGCACTTCAGGCTGGCCTTCAGTGCTTCATCAGTTGTGACCAATTAACAATTAAATAAAAATACACAAGTGAGGGGCTTGGGTGATGTTTATGTGTCCCTTGGCAGGCTGAGCAGAACCTTTTGGGATAATGTGCTGTGTGGCCAGTAACTGGGGGCCAGTGCCAGTGTGGGAATAAACCTTGTGTACATCTCATCCTCTCCCCAAACTCCATCTCACCTTATTAAACCTCCTACTGCTGTACCAGCACCTGCTAAAGCTTCTTTGCAGTTTGGCTGGGACAAAGCTCACAGCCCCCAAGCCCCCTCTGGTGTCATGCACATACATGGCCATGTCATCACTCTCTGGACACTGTCTGCACCCGGGGAGGATGAAGAGGGGAGGAAGGCAGCACTGTAGAGCACTCTTGGATGAGAACCTGTCCCAGCTCCAAGCTCAGCCCAGGGAAGGGGATGCTGGTGCACTTCTGCTCACCTGGGTATGGACCCCAGCAGTGAGACACACACAGGTGCCTCTGCTCACAATTGAACCCTGCATATGTCAGCCATGTTTGCAGTAAAACAGAAACCACTCAAGTCTAAAACAGCCAGGAAAAGCCTGTCCTGTGACGTGGCAGATGCTGTAGACACATCAATAGGAATCATGTGTAGCATGGCCTGGAGCCCTCAGTGCCAGCCAGGGGCTGGCCTGGGCTGGCCTCAGGTGGCCACAAAGTGAGTCCTTGGAGTTGGGATATGTCTGGGGGGAAAGGGCAGGGTGGCAGCTATTACTAAGCAAAAGCAGTGCCAGGGGACAGGAGACTTTGTGAAAACTGGTGTCAGTACTCAGAGCTGCCACTCACCAGCAACAACATGAAACAGGAGCAGGTTTTGGCAGAGCTGTTTGGGTGCTTGTCTCGGGCTCCCTGGGGTCAGGGAAGCACTGACATTCAACAAATGCCCAGCTGCCAGACACAAGTTCTGTGGTTGTTCTAAACTTGGTTTGCAGCCTGATCCCAGGTCTCATTTAGTAAATCTAATTTTTGCCATTAACTGTGACAGGAATTCTGGCCAGAGTGATTCAGGATCGACTCAGGGCACTGTTCAAGGATCACTAAAAGAAATTAGAGTGATGGACACGTGTACCTCAGAGCTGAGATAACTGACTGGTGCCAGGAGCTATCACTTGTGTGCTAGCAGGATGGTGCAAAGAATGTAGGGATTAGCTTTGCTCAATACTGAAATTGAGAAGGAACAGTTTCAGGAATAAAGCAGGGCTTCACATGGCAGAGGGGATGTTCTCCATCTCCAGCCATGTTGTAACCCACCAGGTCTCTGGAAAATGAACTGGGAACAGTGCATACCTACCATGTGTACTACAGCAAGTCATTTGTGCCTCAGATACCTCACCTGGCTTAGGTTCTGGGTCTCTGCAGCTGTGATTTGCCTGCTGAACAAAAGGAGCACGGTTTCCAGGTAGGGAACCCCTAGCAGCGTGGAGCTGGGTGGGAGATGAGGACCTGGACATGCACACAGAGGCAGGAGATTGCAGCTGCCACCTGCAGCTCCCACCTTGCAGGGCAGTGTGAAGCAGCCATAGGGGCAGTCAGGCTGGGGGCACCCAACAATGCTGGCTTTCAGCAATCTCCACTGGCTTAACTTTTTTCACAGATGGAGGATACATGGGAAGCCTTGATCCATCACCAGTGGCACACTGGATCCACCCACCATGGCACACCCACAGCCTGGGAGATGCATGCAGCTTGGAAACTCAGAAACCAAAGTTTTCTGGTACAGAAAAAAGTCCCCAGGGGCTCTTCAGTGTTCTTTTCATGGTCCCCACACCCAGTTCCATGTGCACATCACTGCACCAGGTGGAAGATGTTTCTCAGGGCTCCAGCTGGCCCTGCTTCCACCACAGCCTAGTGCTTCAACAAGTGCCAAGGCTGGCATGAAAGAAGCCTTTCAGAGAAAACAGGCTGACCCAGCCACTGCAGACAAGAGGCTGCAATAGGTTGTAAGTTGGCACAGCTCTTGGCACTCCCAAGAGCCTTGTTTTTACAACCAGGCTCTTCCCCTGCCAGCCATGTGTGTTTTGCTGACTCCTCCTTCCACTCACTGATAATGCCCAAGGGACTCTGAGATGCAGCTGGTGGAAGGTAAAGATGGCATCGAGGCACTTGGAAGCACTGGGCTGGTGCTGTGACACAGATCCAGCCCCAAAGTGGACACTGTTGGAGTCAGAGCACTCACTTGTGCAGCCCAAGGCCCTGGCTCATAGAGGGAAACCCCTGTACTGGGGTGCCAAAGGGCTCCCTACTCCCCTGTGCAATGCTTATTCTTGGCAAGCAGACACAAATGAGTAAATGAGCATTTAAGAAAGGTTTACAGTCCAGATGCAAGGATCTGGAATTTATATTGTGTAACTTCCTATTTCAGAATGCTCAGTCACAAATTGAGTTTGTGACATGACAATGGGATCAGGTCTGCTCACGTTTGAGCTGCATGTGGCTGCATCCTCAGCTGATGCCTCTGAAGACAGCAGTCAGTCCCAGGGCATTTGCCATTCTCCATTCTGTCCCACCACTGTAGGTATGTGTTGTTTGAGAGAATCTTCAAGCAGGCTTTTTGCAAACTCAACAGTTATGTTAATGAAATAAGAAAGAGCATCCTATCCTTGCAAATAATCATACTGCTTTATTTTTCAGTATCACAGTCTCAGGAAATGAAACAGTCCAGATCTTTTCCAAGATATTACATAGCCTTTTTTCCATCTGTCTGTCAACAAAATAATCAAATTAAATACAAATTTGTTTGTTTGCTACATCTATTACAGTGGAAGAACATAATTGTTGGTAGAAGCAGCTAGGTTCCAGGAACAAAGGGTGGAACAAAGTCTTATTTTCCCCTGCTTCTGTGTAACCCACTCAGGTTTCCAGAAAAGCACATGGAGGGACAGAAGGAATTGGTGAATAACAAAATACAGCAATTTATTGAACAAAATGGGGCAAGGCAATGTTCCCTTTACATTCTATGACAATTCAGGAGTATGAAGCAAAACATGCTATACACACACACACAGACATGATACTTTGGTTAAATGTCATTCAGAAGTTCTATGCCAAACCTGGTAAATTATAGAGTGAACAGTCAAAATAAAACCAAGAATAGGCTTGCATAGACAGATCATTGTCAGTGTGCAATTCGTATTTAAGGATTAGCTGTTACAATGCAGGATACACTTGCAGCTCTGAGGAATTTAAGCCTTCTGACTAATCCACCTCATTGCATGGCTAATATTTAGATTCAACAGGCTGAAAGTTTACCCTGAAGAGCTAAATGAAACAACTGCAGTTATTTATCTGAGGCAATTAATTATATTGCAGTGCACAGATGCAGCTGGAGACAGACCATGGAGTCTACTCAGAGTGAACACTGATACAGTGGAACTTGTTTCCCATGAAGTAGAAAATACTCATTTGTGTGTGCCACTGTCCTCTCTGGGACTCTCCTGAAGAGCCCAAACTGCCCAGCTGAGCCTTGCCCTGTGCTACTGATGGGGAGGAGGTGGCTGATAGTATCTCCAGCCCAGGAACAGAGGCTTGGGCAGCTCCTGAACATGATATCCATGTCCCACCGCCTGTCCTGGGCACAGCCAGTCCCTCCCCAGCAGTGCTGCACAGCCACAAACGTGCTGGAGTGCAGCAAACCGGGATCTCTGCAGGTTTGTGCCTGTCCTCTGCAACAAAAAGAGGACAAGCTACACCCATGGTGTGCTCCATGCAAGGGATATGTCCCATTCCCACCTCCCAAAGCAGCTGCAAAACCAGGCCCTGAACACCTTGGGAGAGTGGGGCAAACCCAAGTGTGCACTGGCTGGGGACAGATAAAGAGCAAAGCTCAGCCACCACCACCCTGCTGGGCATTCCTGCCTGGCACAGGGCAGCCCTGAGCCCAGGCACCCACCAGGCTGTGCTGGGAGCTGTGCCCCAGTTCCTGCTGCATCCCACACAGCCCTGCAGTGCCAGTGCTGCCAGGAGGGACAGCAGGAGCCACCTGCAAACACAGGAGATTGCTCTCTGAAGGAAACAGTGAGTTTCATGGACTGGCTGCGCTCAGTTACAAGAGTGTAAACTAAGTAGGGGAATCCTCACACTGTCTCCAAGTGCTCCCCTTTATACATATATAAATTAGCAATCCACAGTTAGTTTGCATACAGGATAATATGAATTAAAATAAAAACCTTGATAATAAAAATATATAATATACACATTGATGAACAGCAATAAACTGAATGAAAACACTAGAATGTAACAGTGGCTGTAATTTGGCACAAAATAAAAAACAGACATCTAGCACTGTAGAAATAACAACCCATTCTTTTCCATAAGTAGAGAATGTTATCAATCCTGATTCAAATCCTGATAGATGGGAATGCAGAGATATAAAAATACTGTACATACAAGATCCCTTTTTTAGAGAGAGAAGCAGACTGCAGCATCTGTAACTTTTATCCTTCTTCCCCAAGAGGAGAAATTCAATGATGAGAATTCATCTATCCCTTAACAGCTGATATTTCCTCACCCCACCAAGTTCAAACTCATGAAGTTCTTTAAAAAAAGATGAAATCAACCTGTTGGATCTATCCCTGTGATGAGAACTGCTTCTTGCTGCAGGAATCTGCACAGTCCCCATTAAGACAGAGTTTCACAGCAAGGTGACTCAGGTCAGCCTGCTGAAGACATCGAGTATCCCTGCGTGTAAGGCACGATCCCGTCAGGTCACCGACCTCTCTTCTGCAGACCCATTGTGCTTTGGACAGAGGTGAGGAGGTGGGGAGAACTCTTGCTGCTGAGATGAGCTTGCTAGGAAGGTCAGGAAGTGCCAGGATTTCAAGGAGGTGAATTTTCCCTGTGGTGCTGGATGCCTTGTTAATGCACAGAGTCAGAAAGAGATGCAGGACCCAAGCAACCTGGGCAGGGCTCCCAGCAAGGGTTCCAACATGCTACTAAATCCAGAGCAAACCCATAGGCAAAGCTACTGAAACTTGGCAAGAGTAAACAAGTAAAAAAACCAAGGTACATAAACATTTTTCTGTCATAGAGAAGAAATATTGCCGAGTGGTTTTTTAAAGGTTAAGTTTCATTGTGCCTCTTTCCCGGAACACATGTCCAAGGTGCTGATTTTGCATCTCACCTACACAAGCTGCATCTTCTTGATTCTCAGCAGAACTGTGGCTGCTGACCCCAAGGAAGGTGGCTCTTTGTTCATCCATAATCTCAGCTCTTGTTGACTTCAGTGGGACCATGGAATCCCTTTCCAAAAGTGGTCACTAAAGATGCAAGTCCCGTTGCAACCTCTGCCTGAGGAGGTCTCTAACCTGCATGGCTGCATGAGGACCCCAACCTGCATGAGATGAACAACTTATCCCATTCACTGCCTGCTTTCCTCAGCTGCCATTCCTAGCATTTCTCTCCCTTTTCTAGCAATGCCTTAGGAATCCCCTTTTCACAAGGATTATGGAGTAATAAAACAGGAGAAAGACAAGGAACAGCAAATGAATAAAGGCAGGCAGAAAGAAAAAAGGATGAGGACTAAGGGAGGATACAGAGCAAAACAGCTGACAAAGCATTCAGCACTCCTCAAAGGCATCCAAGAAGGCAGCAATTGCTCCTGGGATCCTTCTCTTGGGCTCTTGTCCCTTGGTGTCTGGGCCAGAGAGCTTGACTGGCCACTAAGGAGAGTTTACAGCTCCACAGAGGAGGCACTGAGGTGTTCTTCAGACTACCCAGCTTCCAAACTAAATTTATCAGAGTTTTCCCTCACATTTCTACTCACTACCATTGACATCAACAACTTGGATACTCCCAAGCATCCCTCCTGAATTAACAGGTTCTTCAAATGTCACAGAGCTCATGACTTCTCTGACTAGGTTAAGACAAAAGCTACACCAGCCAACTGCAGTGCAAGAAAGTCCATCACAGCCAGATACAGAGGCCCATGGAGGGCTGAATTCCTAGCTGGTGATTTCCCCACGCCTTCTGCAGAGAATCACCAGTTTTCTGCAAGCAAGTACAAAGCTCAACCGCTTTCTGATTTGGCAGGACTTTTCTCCATCCAGTTTTCACAAGTGCATCAGGTGGTACAAGCAGCAGTGCCTGGACTGGGGTGTTTGTAGGAAGTATTAATTCTTACAAACCCACCAGGCATCCATTTCACAACAGTAATTACTCTGATGGCAATGAAAGAAAAAAGCCCACAGGAAAAAAAAATGACATTTTCAGCAGTAGAAATTTTGACTGTTACATGAAATACAAAAACAAATCCATACAAAATAAAACCTTGGTAGATGAGGTTGCCACACTTGGCCAAGTTATCAAATAAAAAAGAAAAAAATAGCATCTATGTTGTTTTTTTTCTGAATCCTTTTAAAGAACATGAACACTTCTGAATGGACAGAGACAGAATGAGAAGTGGGAAGAAGGCAAGGACAGTAAAATCCAGCTGCTGACTGGGATATTTCCTGAGAAGCAGCAGCAAGCAAGACCCTGCAAGTCACTTAGGAGCAGGCAGGTGAGCCACAGTGTGGAAGCAAGGGATGCAGGTAGCAGGATTCTGCCCATACACAAAGTCCTACATGGCAAGGTTTTAGGTTAGGGCACCCCTGGAGCAGAGATCCTTTGGGGTTATGTGGTTCTTCACAGGTACTGAACTGCTGCCAATGGGCCAGTGGGAGTAGGAGATGGAAGTCTTTGAGTTACTGGTCAAGGCAAGACATGGCCTTGTTTTGTGGTATTAAACCTGCACCTGCAACTTATGTGAAAAAAGAGTTGCCCTGTCTTCCCAGTGATTTGGCCCAGTAATTATCCTGACCAAGAACAGCCAAGGTTAAAGTCTTACAGCTGCCTTAGGGCTTGAACTGTGCACTAGAGGAACAGCAGACAGCCAGGCTCTCTTCCTATTTCCTATTGGTGCTCCCTCCCCACAAAGCTCCAGAGAGCTGCCAAGGCCCCTTTCCCAGGCAGATCAGTGGTGAGGACAAGTCCACGTTTCCTGCCCTAGACACAGGTGTCTGCCCTCCTCTGCAGAGCCAAAGCCAAGAGAGAGTGGTGAGACAGACTTGGTGCTGGCACTAAGGCTGGGCTGCAGGGGCAAGGCAGCCAAGCTCTCTGCCATGAACTGGGCTGGCCCATGAATAACCAGCCTGCCCTGGCTGAACACACTCTAAGACAGTGTCCAGATGTTCAGCTTTGTAGTTTAAAAATACACCTGAAAATAATGGCAAAAAATTATTAAAAAGACTATAGAATTTGAATGAGAAGGCCAGGGGGAAAGGCTACTTTTTGTGCAAGAGAAAAATTGTTTTCAAAGAGTGGAGGGAAAACAAGCCAGGACGGAATCACTGCATGGGAAAATATATAAAGACAGCAAACCTGCAGACCCTGCTGTGCCCTAGAAAGCAATGATTTTTTTATTCCTGACTGGAGCTGGATGGAGCAGCAGAGAGGAAAAGCAGTCAGCACAGACATCGTGTGGACTGACCAGCACTCTGTGTCTGGCTCAGGTTGCCTGTAACTGTAGATTTTGATGCTCAATGCCCATATGGCCCTCTCTCCATCAGCCCCATGTTTACAAGACATATCCAAGTTCAGAAACAAATTACTCTACTCAAGTGCATCAGCAACTGAGCTAAGAGTTACATGAGATCTGACTTGGCTTTAATGAAATTCCTTGGCTTTTACCACACTGAAGCTCAAAGCAGGTGACCACAGAGGTCCCTTCAGACACACAGATCTGTTTGTATGAGTTTTCCCAAACCACAGTTCACAGCTTCTTGAACTCCCTGGCAAATACTAAGTCATGCATGCAAGGTCTAACTTCAGTTGGAATTGTATTTCCTTTTAACTGTTCTATCCTATATCCTAGAGCTAAATGCCTATATACACTCTATTCAGAATGTTGGAAACCCTAGAAAGAAATACAGCAGTTTAAAAATTCTGTTTCATAGGCTATTTCTGCCTCACCAGTCTCAGGGTTTGGCTTTTGCTGGTGTATGTTTGACAAGGCTCTCTCCTTCCTGCAAGCTCATATGACTGTCAGGTTGGCTCAGCTGTCCTATCCAACACAGGAAGAAACCCAATTCCTCTTATAGCTCTTTGCTAAGTTATCCTCATGTAAAAAGGACTTGTACTTCTGATGTTCTGCTGCATTGCCATAACCCAACTCATTTCTTCAATTTTCCCCCATTGTACATGCATCTCAATTTGTCCTATTCATCAGAGCTCCAGCCAAACTTAAAAATAAAAAGAAAGCCTGAAAAGAATGTATGAGGGAGCTGTTGAGCCAGCTGGTTGACTGGCACAGCTCAGTGGCAGCTAGATTATACTGCACTGCTCAAGTCATCACAGATGAGTAAGAAATTGAAACAAACAATTTTCCTTAATATGACAACACTTAAAGAGATGATCCTGGGAGTGGAGGGTGGGCCTCCCATCAGGTCAGGGATGAAGAATGTTGCCTGGCAATTCCAGTAATGTTTGCTACAGAAGAGTCAGTACCAAAGCAAAGGCTAGCACAGTTTACTGCTTCCTACGGGAACCTGGAAAACAAAACAGAAAGGAAACAGTCTGTGAGACTAAATCCTGGTGAAAAAATGATTGCCTGCAGACATATTTTACCTGGCCTGCCCTATTGTCCATCTTTCTGACTTCTAGGGTACTAGTCAAGTCAAAGGCCAAAATGGGAGCTATATGTTACATGACTCAAGCAAAGGAAGGACAAATCCATGGGACAGGCAGACATCTGCATTTCTTCTAGGGTGCTGCAGCCCCATTGCACAGTCTCACTAAAGCAAACACACCCTATAAAGTGCCATCAACTTTCCAGCTTGCTTGATGAAGACACAACCCAAGTTTACCAAACTAAATTTTGGAAAGGAAAGCATCCACATTTAAGTCTCACTGTGGAGTTGGAAGAAATTTGAGACTGAGTAAAACTCAGACTGCCCCCTTCCTTCCCCAGAGGCTCTACAGATAACTCAGACAATGGGCATTCAGATTGAAAACAACTGCAAGGGCAACCCTACCCACACTGCTCTGTGCCAAGTGATTTCAGGAAACAAACCAACAAAGCAGTGCTGAGGTGCTACAGGAATGAAACTAGCCTGCTCTCGGGACAAATTTCTGTCTGATCATCCCATCTGATCACCAGACAGGTGAGGTTCTGTCTTGTATTGGATTGTTTGAGAACAGTGAGTCACCTAAAATCCATCATAACGTTGTCTTCGTGACACTTCTTTGTCATTTGCTACCTAGATTTACAGTCATTCATCATTAAGAGATCAGAGAAGACATACAGACAGCACCTTGACAAATTCCAGGCAAACCAATTCAGTTTTTCAGTCTCACAGCCTGCAATGTGCTCAGCAAGTCCAACCCAAACACTGCCCAGCATCACCTGCCTGCTGGGGCATTATTCCCCTTCTTTATTTGCATCACTTTCCATCACTCTGTCCCCTGCAGGCTCCTTGTGTGAGGAAAAGAGCTGACAACAACCCCAGTGCTGGGCAGCCCTGGCAGATCCTACCTTTAGGAGAGTGCTCAGGTCTGGGGTGGTGGCGCAAGGGGCTGGGCTGGCTCGTGTAATACCGAGAGTGTTCATCCAGGAGAGGCTGTGACCTGCCAAGCACAGAGTCAAAGGAGTGCTGGGAAATAACTCAAAGTCACAGCAGTGCAGCAAGAGCAACATCTCAGCTGTCTGGCCTGTTACTGTCAGTTTGATGCAAACCTTGCCTGGCCCAGAGCTTCCACCTGCAGAACAGCTCCTCACTGCTTCTGCAGTGAGAAAAGCAGAGTATGTGCTGCTTGCCATGGACCTTTCATTTAATAATGGTTTCAGCTATCAGGAAATAGTTTCCATTATGAAGTTTACTGCAAACTTTACTCAAAAGGGCAGTGTTTTAAAGTGGTTAATGCTTGCAGTTTTACCCCCAGAGTATTTTAATGTGATCTCTCTCAATCTCCACCTGCAGCTCCATTTGTTGTTTCTTTTGCAAGTTCAACAAGAATTTCTAGGTTCGTTTCTGGAATGGAAATCAAAGCCACTGGGGTCACTTTCAGGGTTTAGTACCTCATGAAGAGCATTCAGCCAGAGTATCAAGGGATTCAGAAGCAGCACTGGGCTACAGCACGTTCCCAGTTTGGGATGAGACACCCCAAAGCACAGTGCTCTTGCTTGCAGGGTGGTGTTCAAATGCAGCAGTGGGAGCTGTGCACAGGACTCAACTGGGAGCAAGGACCAAGGGAGCAGCTGTGCAAATGCATGGTGATTGCTCCTTCCTGCCCAGAGATGACATTTAGTTTCACATCCCCAGAAGCTCTTTAACCCTCTCAAAGTTTCTCTGCCATTTAACAAATGTCACTGCACAAGCTCATCAATCTCTGTCAGCACTGGGCACGGGGACCAAGATGGACAAGTGCCACGAGCACAGTGAGTGACGGAGTGACGCACGTCACCAACCCCTCATGAGCTCCGTGCCCCTCATCGCCCTGCTCTCCACTGGGTGCCCTCTGGGTGGGTCAGGTTGGTGATCCCACACCTCCTCCCTAGGACTCAGCTTCTCAGCAGCTTCCCAGCTGCACTCCCCATTCTTGCCAGCCAGTTCAAGCTCACCTTGAAGGCCTGTCACTTCTGTGTCGCTGAGTTTCGGGCCCTTCTCTTGACCTTGAGCGCGTGGACTCGCCTGCATCAGGCTGATGGGAAGAAGGGAAATCAGCTCATCTGTGTGCCTTGCTAGGCACCGGCCAGGACACTGGGACTGCCACAATTCCACACAGACCTTTTGTGCTTGGTTTACACACAAAATTAACTACAGCCAGACATGCAAATGGCAATGAGCATCAGGAATCATTTTCAGCAAAAACCCAGCCTTGCCAAGCCAATTTCTGTGCTAAAACATGACAGCAGTAAGGGACAGTTCTGAAGCTGGGCTGAACACAGTCTGGGTGTAATGACAGTGCACAAGGCTGGGCTGAGCAGGAAGGACCAGCTGCAGACAGCTGTGCTCCTGCAACCACTGAAACTCAGGAAGGAGGCTGAAAACACCAGAGCTACCTCCATCTGGCCCCAAGATTAACACCACATCCCCTTTAGCACCTTAGCGGTGCTGACCATAAAATTTGTTTCCTATCCCCTTCCATGCTGGCCAGCCAAGTCTCTCTGGTGTTACTCCTACCAAAACCAGGCATGATAAACTCAGAACTTTCATTACATAGCCAGTTATGAGGCAGAGTGACAACTGAAGCAGCTGCATTGCCCTTACACAAACAGAACCAACTACTGCTTTTGAAGGGAAGGTCCTGCACCAGGGACTGACAGTGCTTCAGGGAGGCCACAAGGTGCTGTGACATCCAGTGCCATCCTCCAAGGCTAGAGTCCCAAGGACTACCTTGCTTGAGGCTGAAGCCAAAAGCATCTATGCAAGGAGGTGGCTCCAAAAGGCTCAGGAGCAGCTGAGTAACAGACAGCAAGACCCTTCAGATGCATCACCACCTTTTGCTCTCACTATACACACTCACCTCCCTCTGAAAATAGGAAAAATGTTATAGCACCTTATCTGTGGCGCCTCCGAAAACCTGCCATACCTTCCAATCTTGATCATGCCTCCTCCTTTCAAAGGAAGACTTTTCTCTTTCTTTCTCTTTTCTTAAAGCCTTTTTCTCCTCAGCCATCAAGAGACGAGCAATTTCCTAGAAAGGAAACACAGGCTCTGTCAGACAATTTTACTGCTCTTGTGGGTTTGAGTTATTCAAACCCCTTCCCATGGACAGCTGCTGAATGGGAAGGGTACAAATCCAGGATTTCATCCATCTGTGATCGGAAATCAAGGGACAGGGCAAAATTAAGACTGGCAGCATGCAGCATGTCCAATAGCTGATTTACCAGAACTGCATTTGCAGAACGTTTCTGCCCTCTATCCTTCTGACCCTCTATCCTTTCTGCCCTCTATCCTTCTCCTTAAGGGGGTCAGTGGTTCTTCTCATAGCATCTTGGATAGTCCCCCTTGGGTTTTAGTTACAAGAAATGCTCTTGCAGAACCATGAACTTCCTGCCTTTGTCATGGTTGCAACAGGCAGTGCAACTCTCTGCTTGGCCAGCCCATACACAAAACCCATCTGAGAGAAATTCCCACAAGAGGCTCAGGCTTCCCCTACAAGGAAAGAAATTAACAACTAGAGGGTCAGAGAAAACAAGGGCTGTTTAGCAGCTTCTGCAAGTAAAGGAATTCCACAAGTATTTGACTTGTTTCTCACCTCATCTTGGGCTACTTGAGCTGCCTTCTGATCTGCTTCATTAGCCTGGAGGGGGGGGGGGGAAAGTGGGGAAGGAAAATCAGAGACAAAAAATTACCATCTCTGAATTAATCATACTCATCAACCTACGGGGCAGGGCAAGTATGTGCCCTTACAAATACACCATCATCCTCTCCAAATACACTTAGCTACCCTCATACTTACCTCATAACCCAACTCCAATCTGCCATTTCAACTTTTCAGCTGAATTTTGCCCTTATCTATCTGCCTGGCCACACCACAATGCATTTCCCACTCTGCTGCCTTCTCTCTTAAAGACAGGCAACGGCCTGTCTCCTTGTGAGCTGCTTACACTGACTACATGCCATCTTCACCTGCCTGGAAACATCCATTTAATATCACTTTGCTTCAGCATTTTAATTTTGGGGTGTTTATTTCAAAAAATAGGGCTTATTAGTTGGAAGCCAGCTGTCACTCCATATTTGTGTGTATGGAAGACAAGGGTAATTAGCAGAAGGCAGCAAGACCTTAGGTCTTATAGTCACTCTTATACATTAAAGGTTTACAAAGCAAAGTTGTCTGTGCTGGTTGCCTTAGTTCCTTTGAGTTGAGCAATGCACCCTCTCGACTTACCAGGAGCTCTTCCTCCTGCAGCTTCCGAGCAATCTCTGCATCAGACAGCTCCTGTTCCATCCGGGGGCCATCGTACAGGCCTTGTGTCCTCCCCCTCAAATTAGTGCCTGCAGAATTGAGAGAAAACAACCAACTCAACCATTCTCCAAATCCTTTGGGAAGGAGATCCCCACCATCTCCTCAGCCACCTGCAAACCCCCCACTCAAGAGAACCAGAGATCATCACAGTGTACCTCCCACACCCCGTCTCAGACAACAAATGCAACTCCAGGGCAGAACAGGCCATGTCCCTATGGTGACAGCAGTGCTAGCAAAGGAATTATAACTTGTCACTCTCTGATAAACTTGTGACTCTCTGTATCTGATACAGATACAGAGGCAAAACTGGGCAGCAGAGAGCAGCCCAACATTTGATATGAGCACAGCAGAGTCTGAACGCACTGCTGAAGCAGCATGGGCTCCAAGGGTTACCCAGGACAGGCTCACATGAGTTTTCAGACAATTTCTTCCTTGGCATGACCAATGAATTTTAAAATTCAATGAGAAAACAGAAAAGTAAGCATTTTTAAAGTTCATATAATGTTCAGTTCTTGTTTTAAGTATAGAGTTCCGTTATTTCAAAGCTAAACCTTCTATTTCTCTAAGGAAAGTGTTTGTATCATGAGGAAGAAGAACTGTCCCAGTGTCTTTAAAAGTAGAATGATGGGTCTGGATCTTTAAAGCCAAGAACTTGTTGAGCAAGAACTACACAGGTACACATTTCCCAGAAAATTCCACTTGCACAGAATTTGGCAAGAATCTTGCAAATAGAACCCAGTTGGATGCCCAGTGCCACTAGTGATCTTTGCCCAAAATGAATTAAGTTGCAGCAGGGTTTTCAACAAGAAGTGGATGAAAATTGCTGGGTTTTTTCGTGCTTAAGCAAAGTGTGCTCACTACAGTCCTGCATCTCAACTCCACAAAATACAACCATAACCTAACATTCAGGGGTTTGTTCCCTTTTTTCCCTCCCATACAAGGAGGCCACTGCACAAAATGTATTTTAAAAACAAAAGCTGGGTGTTGGCTGGAGTTTTCTGGGGGGTCTTTCTTTGGGGATGGTGTGGTGGTTTTTTTTTGGTGGGGGGAAGAAATTTGTTTTCTTAAACAAAAGGATACCAAGGGCACCACCTCCAACAGAGCCTTCTTACTCATCCTCTCCAATGCCATGGAACATCAGGATACAGAGCAAGAACATTAATTGATAAGAAGAATTCTGCTAAATCAGGAAGAAACCTGGGCAAGATTCCCTGTGTACACATTGCAGGTAGATACAGGAGAGAAGCATCTTCAAGGAAGGCAAACACATCTTAGACAACAGTATGGGGCACACAAAGGTGCCACACACAGGCACACCTTCCCCATCACTCGGTTACCTGGGTCTCGCTGGCAGTCTCCAACCTTCCCCTGGCTCACAGCATGAGGGGAGGGGGAGTGTCTCCTGTGTCCTGCCCTTTTGTAGGCTCTTGCCTCACCCCTCCTATGGTCATCTCTAGATTCAGCATCACAGAGCTTTTCATCCCATGCCATCCTGTGTGACGAGTGGCCCTGGTGGTGAGATCTGTGTTTCTCAGGGTGCTGTCTGCCACCCCGGTGCCAGGTCTCCTGCTCTGCCTCCAGTTCCATCTCAAGGAGGGGAAGGTGCTTTTCTCTGTCTTGCCTTGGTGGCTTTCTGCTGTGCCGTGCTTCCTCTGTGAGTCCATGCTCCAAGCCCAGATCAGGACTGAGAAGTCTCCTCTCCTTCTCCCTGCCAGCTCTCCTCCTCTCCTGCGGCTCCCAGCTGTTGCTGTGATCATAGGCACGGTGCTCAGTCTCTCTTTCCAGGTCAAGGCTGAGATGTCTCCTGGACCTTCCCTGGCTGCTTGTCTTCTGCTCCTGCTGCTGGCCATTTCTGGCCTCTCTCAGCTGAGGAGACCTTCCACGGCCCTCTGAGCTGGAGTGCCCGTGTGTGGGGGCACGGCTGGGCAAAGGTGAGGGGGGTCCTCGGTGCTCTCTCTGCTGGTGCCTGCCCCTGCCATGCCTGTGTGCTCTGGGAGCTTCAGAAATCTGCTCTCTGGGCTCACCCCAGGGCTGCTCTGAGCAATGGGGGGACAAACAAGGAGGGGGTTAGTGGTGCAGGGGTTAATGGAGGTTCGAGGCCAGACTCACAGCAGGGAGAGGAAGGAGCTTGATACAAGGTGCTGAAAATGCAGGCAAAGCATGATGAAAGAAAGAGTAATAACAGAGACAGATAAGGCTGGCAGGGTATAAGAGAAGACACAGTGAAATGGCAGCCTGGCTAGCAGGGCAGCACAGGAGGCAACAAGGTTGGAACAGAAAGCACAGGTCCAACCCAAAAGTGTCTGAGCACTTCCTAGACAAGGACAAGTCAATACAGAGACAAATGACTTTTAATGATGCCACTGGGGCTGAAAAACTGCCAAGAGAGCAGCTCATCTCCTGATGACACATCGCTGCTGCAGGTCCTGAAACCACCTGGGGAAGATTTGCAAAGAAGGGCACAAGATGCAGGAAAAGTTGGGAGACAATGAGGGGCATAAAGGCAGGAGGGGCCAAGCAGAGTGGTCAGGTTGGACCCTGGTTTATAAGCACAGGTGAGCCTTGCCCTGGCTTCAGGGACAAGGTTTTTCATAAGAAAAACTTAACTGTGGGAGAAGACCCACATAAAGCAGAAAAGAAGTAAACAGGTAGGATAGGAGGTTTTTTTTCCTTTAAAAGCAAGAACAGGATAGCTGCAGCATCCAAACATCCTCCACAACAGACTGTCTTGTATCTTTTGCAGACCCACAAGTCTCAGGGCCTGCACTTACTCATTGTCCAAAAAGAAGTTTCAGCTCTGAATGCAAAGGCAGTTATGGACAGAAATTTTAGGGCAGATTAAGACTTCAGAAAACCCAGGCTCCTGACCTCAGCATTGCAGCTAGAAAAGCTGCTTACTTGGCATTTTGGTGGGATTGTTTCCTCTCTGCTTTCCAGAAAGCAGGTAGAATTTTTCTCTGCTTTTAGTTTCAGTAATAAACCTGAAACAGCTATGAGGATGCAGCAATCTGCCTGCATACTATTTACTAATTGATTTATTTTTTCAACTAACCTATTTGCTAAGTAAAATCATTGCACAAAGTGAACGATTATCTCTCTACAGCAGCTTTTCAAAATAAAAAAAATGCCTTGAAGCAGAGATTGATTTGAAACAGAACTACACACACAACCCCCACCAGAAAAACCCTGCAGCAGCAGACTTTCCTCAACTGTCCAGAGTTTGCTTTAGAGTATCTCAAAATATTTTAAATAGATTTCACTGCACATGAATTGCATTTTTTAATGAATAGCTCTGTCTCACAATCTATCTAGATTTCACAGGGAGAAAAACAAACCTTACACCAAAACTGAATGTTCCCTTCGAGTCATTCTATTCAGAAAAAACTTTTTCAGAGCCAGCAAAAATAGAGCCTACAGAAAATCCACCTTCAAAACAAGTCTGTGTGACTTTTATCCAGAACAGGTGTTTTTTTAAAAGTCCAAGAACTGTAACAGGAACTGCTGTGGTCACTCTTTAACTGGTTGGGTTTTTTCTGTTGAGTTTTAGATCATAAATATGATTTACAGAAAGCAAATAACCAATCAAACAATCCAAGTGACTTACTGAACAACAGAGACCAGAGCCTGAAAGCAAGAGTCACTTTTTGAACAACAGTCACTGGGATCAAAAAATTAATTCAATTTTGTCATTGAGGAAAGCTCAATAAATACAACAGCAGAGAGCAGGAAAACACAAAAGAGCAAAGCCTGGCTGTGCTGGGAAAGGATTGCTGCAGGTAACACAACCATGCCAGACAACCCAAGCAGATAATTTGTTTTTGGGGTATCTCAGGGTGATTAATTCATCAACAGGTGCTGGTTCCTCTGGCACCTTCCATGGGGGCCATGTAAACACTCCACAGACCCTGGTGTTACTCTCTGAGGCAGCAAGTGACTGAGTGAATACAAAAATGTTTTTCATGGCACAGGCACTGCTGGGAGGAACTCTGTCTTTTCTTGTGTTTATTTTTCCACTTTTAAAGAGCTCAGGTTGCTTTGGAGCAATAGGCCTCATCCACATTCCTCCTGGATGTGGATAAATTTTACCTCATTCTCAAACAATAAGAAAAAAACCCCAAAAACACACTCCACCCTCACCAAAACAAAAACAAACTTAAACAAAGCAAGGGCTTTTTATTTGTTTCAATTCACAACTAATGAGGACAATACAAACCAAGGCTGCTGAAACCTAATCAAATGGTGCTCAAGTAATTAAGAGTTCCCAGAACAACAAGCTAGATGATCCAGGAATAAAATCCACTCCAGTCCTTTATAGCTTAAGGAGCACAGATTAAGAGCAGCACTGCAATGACTGGCCAGGCAAACACCTCCTGCCTCACCTTCAAAATTATAGATTATTGCAGGAAGAAAACAGGCCCACAAGATATCCTACCTTCCAAGTCCAAACCACAGTCTTACTTCAGGAAGTCACAGGCTTTGTCAGCTGATTTGTTACAAAATCCATCCTGTCCTTCCATCTCTGCATGCACACTTTTGCCTATATTGTATTTTTTCAGACTTCCCCCATTTAATTCTGAAAACCTGAGGAGTGGCTTGGCTGTAGGACTCCAAGATCAATTTTTCCCAGCTTTGTACATGTAGAAGGATTTGTGATCATGAAGTTTCCACTTGGTTACTGTTTTGCACTTTTGAACTTTGTGCTTTGAACTCTCTTGGCTATCTTTGAACTTCTTCCAAATTGAAACTAAAATACTTTGTGTAAGTTCAAATAAAGGATTTTAAATTGCCAATGGCATTGATGTTAAAATGAGAAATGAGGTTTGATCTTCATCTTCACAATCTGTTAATCAAAAGCAACCCATCTTCCTCACCACATTTTTGAAGAAAGAACACAGGAACCACCACCAGCACAGAGCAAAGCCATCCCCAGATTGCTCCATAATTAAATACACCCTGATTCTCTCCTCCCAGCTTAAAGAAGGTCTGTATTCAATCACAGAAGCTGACCAAAATGAAGCAATAGAGCACTGTGGATCAAATCATTTCCACACTGTACAGTCCCAGATGATAATCACAGCAGAGACATTCTGTAGAGATGACCTTGTTCTTCAGTAAGTCATTCAAGGCAGTTGTGCTAATTTTACAGCTTGGATACATACCTGCAAGGAGCTATTTTTGAAACATCTCCATGAACCAGCATTTATTCCTTCATGTAGCTGTGCCAGCATCACAAATGAGCACATGGAACTGTCTCTCTTCAAATGCAAGCATGGAATTTCACCAGCATTTCTCCCCCACACACCCCTGGTGTGACACAGCAGTAACTACCTTATCAGCCACTGTCTTCTTCCACAAGCACTTCTAAAACATGCATGTCTGGCTGTACTTGCACATTCACAAACCACCTTACCTATCCCTGTCATTTAGGCCACCTTCAAGGACAATAAAAACTATTCAATTGTCTTTGCCTTTTTTTTTTAACTAAATACTTCCTGATTAAAAAATAATCTGATTCTGACCCTAGAAACTGATGTAATGCTACAGTGCTAAATGCAGGTCTGTAGCATAAAGTTGAGTCTGAGGGATAAAGAGTTGTCAGATCACCAGGTTCACCTACATTGCCATGATCCTGACCTTTTATCTTGCAGAAACATACCTCCATTTTGTGCATAATAGCTCTCTTCATAGCCTGTGTGTCCCTGGGACTCTGGGTAGTGCTTCTTGTGCTTTTTCTCTTCCTGCTGTTGTAGGAGACGGGCAATATCCTGCAGAGATGGAAGAAAACAGCCATGAAATCACCAATAAAAAGTATCTCCAGATACTTTTGATCAAATTCTTTATTCAATTATTAAAATCCTTACAAAAAAAAATTAACTTTTCAGACACAACAACGGTTACTCAAATTCAACCCCTGGACTGGATGAAGCTTTCAAATTAATGGGTGACACAAGAGGCCATATCAGCAACCAGTAGTCAACTCAGCCCAGTACTGAGATTCCAACACCATGGCAAACTCCCAGGTTCCTGCTCCTCCTGCACACAAGCCTGCTAAGCCCTAAAGGCCAAAGCAGGGCAGAAGAGACTGTGTGTGCAACCTCAGGCTTTCCACAAGGATTTGGAAGTCACGAAAGTGCACAGCCAGTAATGGCAATGGGCTTGATCTCCTCCTTACACTCTACCAGGGAAAGAAGAGCACAGAGGCAAAGACTGTCCAGCTAAAGGCACTTCTGACTGGAAGGAGTTCCCCAAGTAAACTGTGAACTCACTTCACACTGGCTGTAATTTGCAGGGACTACAGGATGCCAGGCAGGGAAATGCATCAGTTTGACAGACAGAGACTTGAAGGAAAAGAAAATCGAAAGGACATTAGGAGGAGCAAACTAGGCACAAGGCAGGAGCACAGTGGGGACTGCAGCCATTTGTCTCCTGTCACAGTTTTGGTAGATATGCCAAAGAGAAGAGCACTCCATTTTCCTAATTGGCTTTCCTTCCAGATGACTAATGGGTCAACAAGGCCTAGGAACCACAAACAGCTCCCTGGGGCCTGCTCCTCTGAGGCCCATGAGCTTGTGAGTCAGTGAAGCCAGTCTGGAGCTGGGGAGCAAAGCTGGGAGACACCAGCATGTCATGCTGCCCCTCTGGATGCTATTCATTTAAGCCTTCCTAATCCTCAGGACCTTTACAGAGCCATGCATGTAAAGTGGACACTGCAGGCAGGAAAGGCATGGCTGAAATGCAAACTAAGAGTCAACACCCTCCAGAGCCAAGCCAGCACTGGAGGACCTTGGATGGCTGCTCAAGTACAAACTATTATTTCAGGATTCAGGGAAGATCTGCTCTGAAACCAGCTTTGTGGAAAATCTGGGGATGCCACAGGCTCTTTCAAAAAAAAAAAAAAACAAAAAACAACCCAAAAAACTAAACCTCCACAAACTCCTTTCCCTGACAAGGTTAACCTTTCTAGCAAGTACTGTAAGTCTATAAATATATGAGCTAAAGCACATTATCTCCAGGACTGAGACAGCTCAGGACTTGCAAATCCACACAAACCACTTCTTACAAACAGGATTCATCAGCAGGCAGGGCAGGCAGGCTTAGTGCTTCATTTAAAATACCTGCACTCCAGAAAGGATCTGCCTCAGTCCTCAGCTACATTACAGACACACTTGGGAACTTCCCATGTACCAGCAGGAAGAGAGAGAATATTTATGACTTCTCCTTGCTTTAAGGCACAGTCAGCTGGAGCCTGCTACCAGCTGCACAAGACGGTCAGCAGGCAGGTTTGACAGGCTGCAAGGACCTGTGGTCAGACTGCTGACATCCCTGCAGTTCTCTATATAAAGCAGGAAGGAAAGGTGCAGTTCTACAAGTCAATATTAGTTTTGTATCTCCTTCACCTTCCTGATAAAAATATGACAGATCAGTACCTTTTAAGCAGAAATCCTATAGCCAATGGGCTCCTCCCACTCTGTTAGCACAAGCTCCTCTGGGAAGCCAAGCCATCCCATCTGTCTGGGCAGCCTTTCAGTACTTGCTTGATACTGAAGTAGGTAGGAGAAGAAAATTAAGTCTTGCAAAAAACCCCAATGCATTTGTCAGGCAAGGGCAGATTCTTATTTCAGGCTCTGCCAGGAAATACAGCCTTGTGTTCAAGCTCTTCCTAATACAGAGAATTCTACCAGGTGCCCCTTGAACATCTCAAGACAACCCAGGCTCCTCAGGAAACCATCTGAAACTGCAGGTTCTCACAGGTGTTCCTCGACTCTGTGGGTTTATTGAAAACTATCTGACAGGCTGATCCATTGAGGCAACCAACAAGCAAAACCCTTTGTACACTATGAACAAACCACACCACCCACTTTCAAGCAAAAGGAGCAGAGAAACATTCTGAAGTCACAAAAGGAATCTGCTTACAGATTCCTTACAGCAAGAAACTGTAACAGGGTGTTCAGGCTGTGAAATACTAAATTGAAGAATGGAGAAGCCAGAAACAGATGGCTGGGCTGAGAGTCTGAAATCTTTGCATTAAAGACAAAGAAATAATGGCCCAGGATTCTCCCAAGAGCAGTACCTGTCTTCTTGCATTTAAGAAAGCAAGCAGGTCTCAGAGTGTAAAAACAATTACAACTTCCTACAGCAGGGCAATAAACACCTCAGCAAGACTTACCTATTACTTGACCTCTTCATTAGCAAGGCCACTGGCATCAACAACCCTTATGACCCTTGAGTGTGAGGACCATGACTGTATCTTATTCCTGTAACAGGACTCCCCAAAATCTCTGTGCATACAGAGCTCTGTCATGACAAGGACTGCCACCATGCAAGCCAACTCCTGTGGCTACTGGCCAAGAAATGTCTGCCCTGAAAAGGCTGCTACAAATAGCCCTGCCATCCATCCCTGCAGCTTTAAAGGTTACCTCGTCTTTTTCCTCTTGCCTGCGGCGCTCCTCGGCTTCAAACGCGAGCTTCACTTGGATTTCCTGAGCAATCTCGCAGTCCTGGCGTTCCCTGGAAGGCAAGGAGACAGGGATTATAGGCAGCTGCACTCACAAGCATCAGTCAGCCTGGAGAAAGGGATAAAAGAGCTAAAAAAAAATCCACCCAATTTACACAAAAGAATTATTACTCAGTGTTAGTGCAGAGCTATGAATCCTCACCAGAGACCAGGACTCCCTGTACTTACTGGTGGCCAAATTTAGAAAATACTTCCCAAAACATCCACGGAGTAAAATGTAAAAGAGATTCATGGGCAGGTTGCTAAGAAAGGAGATGGGTACCACAAAATAGGGCAGGCCAAGGTAGTGCTCAGGAGTCTGCAAACAGCCTAATTCTGCTGAGTTTTTGTCCATGTGGTATCTAAGGAGAGGTTCAGGGGTATGGCTAATGCAGGCACTACTGGGAAGTGGCCTTCACATGTAAGCCAAGGAGAAAGAAGTGCAGTAATATGGTACATAAGCCAAGTGGAGGCTGGAGGTGGCAGTTCAGTAATGAATGAGAAATGCCACTGAGGTGGGACAAGATACAAAAGCAGGATCAGTGCCCAGAGGCAAGGGAGCAACACGTGTCAAAACAAGGGGGAAAGGAGCCACTGCCACAGTGCCAGTGTGGATGGAGGAACACAAGACTGCATGAACTGGGGACAGGGAGAGATCAGAGCAATTGAGACATGAGAGGTTTGGCTGTGCAGACAGACCAGGAAGGCTGAAAAGCATCTGCAGGAACAGTGCCACACTCAGCAGCATGCTCTGATGTCCAGCAAACAGGCTGGAACAATGGCTCAGGATTCCTCAGGGCAATTCAGAAATGGACTGGGGCATCTGAAAAGAAAAACTAAAAGTTCTCTCTCTCAGCACTGTTGAGATTGAGTTAAAGACCAGCTCTAAACATGTCAGGAAAGCCAATCCCCACAATTGCAACTACTGAGAGGCAAGGCATAGGAGGAAAACAGCTGTGAGCAGCAGCAAGCAGAGCCTGCCTTATTAGAATACACTGACAATGATCAGACAGGTGATGAAAACACTATCAAGAGTGGAAGACAAGCAAATAACTGAAGCAGACTGAGCTATGTCAAAGCTGTGCTATGTGGGCTGGGGCAACTAGTTCTAGGTTTAAGCAAGAATCTGGGCATAAATGACCTAGTGAATCTGGAGGCAAAGGACTGGGAAAGAACCTAGGACATGAGAAGAGGAAGTTAAAACACTCAAGTGCAGACAAGCACATTTTGTTGCAAAAACAAGAAATGTGGCATGGATGGAGCAGCCAGTAGCACGGAACCTTCTTTTACAGAAAGTAAAGAAGAAGGAGAGAAGCAGAAGGAGTGGATATGTGGCAAGGATGGAGAGGAAGAACATTGCAACAACAGGGTTTTAGAGGACAGATGTCACTAAGGAACAGCCCATTTGTCATAGGCAACAAAAAGGTACACACAGCAGGAAGGAAAAGAAGATTTCTGTCAACAGTTCCTTGGGAGCAGACCTCTGGACTGGAGTTATCAATAGGTCAAACATCCCAGGATACAATTTTCTTCATCCAGATAATAAAACCTGGCAATTTTTGCGTGTGCCTGTGTGTGTTTCATTTGACTCTGGGGACAGATCTGTTCAAAGCCACGAGAGTTCACACAGCAGCAAATCTAGTTCTTGAACTTGCTTTTTAAAAAGAGACTTTGGCAAACCTGGCACCAGCAGAGAACCACAGCTCCCAGGAAAACAATATCTGAATAAGCAAATCCCAGGGAGCAGGCTGTCCGTGAGCCTGGTAGTGGATCCTTTACAACCCCAGGCTCTGAGGACATGAAACTGGGTAGAAAATAAGTTAGAAAGGTCAGACACATCAAGGCATTGCACGTCTCCAGTTCCCCTGGCACCTGTGAGCAGAGCTAAGGTGCCAAGTTCATCAGCACAAACTGACTTGCTAAATGCTTAAAATACATCCTATTGAAAACAAACAGGACAGAAAAACAACTAATCATCTTTCAGAGCCAAGGCAACAAGGTCATTGCCTCTCCTGCTGGTGTTACCAGCAAAGAACACTGAAGTATTGCAAACACAAAAGCATTTTCTTCTTTCTGATGACACATCTTGGAATACACCACATCAATTCCTAAGAACAACAGTTATAGAGGATTAGATTTGGAGGTTTATTGCTCAGCAGTAATTAAATACTGAGACTTGATTACTTAGTGAACATGAACTAATGTATTAACTTGTGTGAGCAGAAGAAAATAGGTTCAAGAGCTTTGACAGCTCTTCCTGCCCTTCAGTTTCCTTAATGTGAGCTCAAGTGCCAATCAGACCCCAAAAATCAGCCAGAGCAACATAAACATCACCATTCCTGAACATCCCACTCATGTGTCCTTCCCTCCTGGGCAGCCAGGAGTGCTAAGAAAGTCGAGAAAATTCTACATCAGTTTAGAAAAAAGAGAAAAAAACCTAAAAGTTTGTGTGATCAGAAAGCTCCCTCCCATTCACAGTGACTGCAGATACTAGTTGTTTCCAGATGAGGAGAAAAAAAGGGATTGTTTAAGGGAACTGTTCAAAGGAACTGTTCACATCAGTGCAACAGAACTATCACACACTGAGAGCAAAACAGGGAAAGAACATATTTTCACACTATTTTATTTTAGTAATCTTGCTACTATGCTTAGCAGTGTGCAGGCTGCTCAGCTAGATGCGAGAGATGCTTTTAAAGAAGCATGAAAATCAGGTTTGATGCTTCCCTGGATTCTTAAAAAGAGATGTTTCTCTCCTCTCATTTATCTTCACAAAGTCTTTCTGAGAGAAATTAGAAAGCCAATAAATTTGAAGAGCTTTTTTGTTTCCTGTTTCTAAAGACCCCTCAGTTCTGCTCTCTTACTCCTTCCATCACCTTGTAGCATCAAACTCTGCTACATGACACAGAAAGCAACAACAACAGGGATTATTTTGTTGCTAGTACATGCTACTCTTGGACAAGGAAGAGATAGTGGGAATGTACAAAGAATTAAGGAAGAAACAGATCCAATTACAAAAGGATGCCTCCAACTTCTTTTACTATTCTTGCAGAAGAGCTCCTGCTCTCAGGAGCAGAACTGCTGCTGACATAACGTTTTACATCAGCAGTTCTGCCTGTGCTTTGGCTCACAAAGTTCATAAATGCCATTTTAGAGTCCTACAACAAGAAAATTGTTTGCAGCTCCCAGCAAGTAACAAAGAAGAATCATGTCTGCCATACAAAATCAATTTTTATGTTGTCATTTACTCACTCACATCTCTAATTGGTAATAAAGAAATAGAACTATTGAAAAAAAGCACAGACTTAGAGAGATACATATGTACACAAGGTCTGTACCAGTGTGCTGGGAACATTGAAAACAGTGGCTGATCTGTCACGCCCCAGCTTCAGAGCTTTCATGAGCTGCTGCTTTGAAGCCAGTGCTGTATCTCCTACATCTGCAGTACAGAGCTCTTCTGCTCTGTCACTGGTCCTGCCAGATGAGCCATCCAGGCTCAGTGATCCACCCCCAACTGCACCTGGTGGGTGGCATTCCAGAACCCAACAACAGTCAGGAGGCAGCACAGCTGCTGGGAGATGCATCCTGCCTTGCAGACCTTGTGTTTGCAGGGACCCCCATCCACCCACATCTCACAAGTGGGATCTGGCTGAGCCCTGTCCCATGAACCATCCAGTGCTCTGCAAGCCCACTCTGGACTGGAAAGCACAGTTTGTTTTGCCCTGTGCTGCCATGTTTCACTTCTACACCAGCTCCACAGCTGAGAGCCATGGCACACAGAGAGCCAAACCACAGACCACAGGGTTAAGATGTGGCGTGTGGGGACTGAGCAAACTGGATCAGTCATTAAACCCTCCCACAGTTACTGCAGCAGTCAGTGACTGCAAGAGAAGGCCTGTCCCCCAACATCCATCCCCATCAAGCCACCCTGGAGCAGCAATTCCCTTCCCAGGTCACTTCATGTTGAATAAATAGCTGCAAGCACACACAGGGCCTGTCAGTGCAGCAGGACACCAAAAGCATCACACCCAGCTCCTCAAAAACATTCACCAGGCACAGGGCAAACACACCAATATCTGCATTTCCACATGACAGAGATTCCCTGTAGCACTGGGTATTTCTGTGGCACAGTTCCTTCACTCTCAAACTTCAGCAAGGGACAAGGTCAACACAGGTGGCCAAGTTACCCCATTTTCACAACAAGCAGTAGAATGGGAAGACTCCTTCTCATGGACAGGCAACAGTATCTAAGGCAGGATGGGCTCCAAGACCACCCCACTTCTCTCATTCCTGTGCCAGAACCTGGTATCACTGCTTTCACAGCAGTGGACAGCCAAAGAAAAAAAGAAACAACAGCAAAAGGCTGATGAACCCCACACACTGTCAGCTCAAAGCAGCTGCTATTAGTGCTCTGACCAAATGGGACTAGCATTCCCATTCCAAGATCTCCAGCACAAACTCACAAGTCTTTTTGGTGTTTCTGGATTTGAGCACGGGCTTTCTTATCCTCCTCTTCCTGCAGCTGCTTGGCCATCTGCAAGTCATGTTGCACCAGACGATTACGCTGAACATTTGTGGCCAAGTGATGCTCAACTGGAAATAAACACAGACAAGAACCCTCAAATCAGGCTGCAGAACTTCACTGAGTGAACAAGATAAACCAAGTGGGAGGGAGATTCCAGCCCAGAAAGGAAGACAGATCTTGGCAGGGAAACACCAAGCAATCTCTCCAAAGGTGGGAAAGTCCTGAACTGAAATTCTGCTAGCAGCTTGAGATTGCCTCTTTTCAGCACTGTGGGGGCTGTATACGGGTCTGATACCAAAACAAGTTCTGTGTATCTTAAACACATCCAGGTTTATAGGGAATGGTTTTTAGGCTTTGAATTTCATTCTCTGACCACAGAAAATCACCACAGACAAATGAAGTGGGTCTGGGAGGGACCACCAGAGGCCAGTGAGGATGAGCTGAACCTAAACCACTTATTATGGACACTTTTCTATTTTGTTTTCAATAACCTCTACAGAAGAAAACTCCTCTCACTCTCAGCAGAACCAGTTCCAAAAATCTCCCTACCTTTATATTTAGCAACAGAGCAACTTCGTGCTCCAGTGAGTCCTTTACCATACATGGATATTGCCTGCCAGAAAAAATGGCTACGTGAGCTGCAGCCCAGAGCCCTCTTTAATTCAATGCTCTCAGGTTCCAGCACCAAGGGCATGAGCAGCTGCACCCTTGGTGGAGCAGCAGGAATGGCATTAGCACCTGGTACTGGCAGATACCAAATCCATGAGAAGCTGATTAGAGAGGCCACCACACCTGAAACTACAACATAAACATACCCAAACTAAGAGATAAGCATGTAAAAAAAAAGTTAATTAAAAAAAAAAAAAAGCGCCAGTCACTTTGCAGTTTCTGGCTGTCCTTTTTTTCCTCCTTTATAAACTCTTCTAGAGTACAGCTGCCCTACCTCAAAATGTCTGAAAAGAACGGCTCCTTTCAAAAGGCAGACACTGGTAATTCTGAAATAAGTAAACAAACAGACCTCTTCTGGTGGTACTTTAGGTCAGACTATAAAACTTGAAGCTTCCAAAATTGCTAGTCATTTCTAAAAACCTTGCACAGCAACAAAACCCCAAGTGCACTCCTACATGCAATTTTCATCATAAATGGCACAAACAAACTCAACTCTAAAGGAGAGCTCAAAATTGAAATATAAAATGCAACTATCTCTGGGGTACAATGTGAGCTGGAGCAGAGTGAAGTGTAGTGCTACAGGATAGTGAAGACAGCAATAATAAACTGTATTCCATTAAAAGGAAAAAAATTAAATAAAAGCAGGAAGCATTTTTCTTAGCAAAATCAAATAAAGCCAGCTATCTGCTGGGACAAGCTGGCTTCAGTTTGCTCTGAAGATTGTTGCTACTTACTCTCTTGTTCCTGTAAATTATGGGCCAAGGTATGATCTTCCAGAATAGCGAAGTCTCGACACACTGAACAGGGAAACAAAGTAAAGAGAATTAGCACCAGAAAAACCAAAAGCAAACCAAAAAAGCATAAAACAAGCTATGGTAGTCAGGGGAGCATATGAACTTCTGACAGTTTCTACTAGCCAAGGTCTGGAATTGTGGTTTTTCCCCCCCTCCTATCATCATGTCTATTTTTGTGTGCGTTTATTTCTTTGTCCTTGTTGGCATGAAATACCTTCTCCACTCTCCCTTCAACCTCTATTTCAAGAACAGAACAATCCATGCTACCACTGGATCAGACCTTACATACAAAGCTCTGCATTCCATTCAAACAGAATATATATTATATATATAATATATAATGCATTCTGCATTCCAGAATATATATTATATATTTTTACCAATGCCCAACTGACTGCATTCAGCTAAAACCAAGGGCAGGCATTTGTGTTGACTGTGACTTTCTGTGCCAGGTTAAAGAGTCTGAGAATAGTATTTTCATGGCACAGAGGGCAGGTGCACATTGGCACCTCTCCAAAGCTGAGCACACTGAGCTCCATGGCTCTCTCTACATTTCTCTCAAGGCATTTCTACCAGCTCAGGTATCATTTTCAGTTGTTTCTTGTAAGCTTCACTGACTGTCTAAAAGCAGATGCTGGATTTGCACCTAGAACCCAGATATGGGATCAGCCACAGCATTATGGGCAGGGATAACTACAGCTTCTTCAAAAGATGCTGAAAATGACCTTCAGACAAGTGAAATGGGAAACAGACGAACTGCCTTTGGCACCAGTTTAAAAGCAGCAGATTTTTGCCAATGCCTATCACTTTCCCACTTGAACTTTCAAAGGAATGCTCTACCTACACTGTAGAAAAACACCAGAGTATATTTTTAACTTGTTATGATAGGCAGTAGGGCAACAGAACACAAGCCACACATACTGGGACAGGGACAGACACACAGCATCAGGCTCAGCCTTTTGGTGGCAGGTTCACAGCAGCTTTTCTGTCAACCAAAGACAGTGACCTGTCCCACCAGACTGCAGAATGGGGCCTCTCTTCACAGATCTGCCAGATCTGGGGTTTCTGCCTGCTTTGAGGGGAGTTTTAGGCAGTGGCACCAAAAAATATACACTATAGAGGTCTGTCATTTATTTTTCCCTCAATGTGACAAGCTAAGCTTAACAGCACCCACAGAGGGGAATATCTTCCACTTGAAACATATCACAAAGCAGAGAACTTCAAGGTGCTTCTGAAGCCACAGAGGGAAGGACAAACTCCTCCTGCTGCACTCCACTGGCAAAACCTCTGGGGAAGACCAAGATTTCTCTTTAGCAGAGCACAGGCACAGCCTAAAAGATAAACTGAAAATAACCCCAAAACCCCCAGAATGCATCAAAAGTACAAGGGGAATTTATGAGGATCCTGTTTGTGAAAGGGTTCAGAGTCAGAAAAGATAAAACATTTCCACTGCCACAAAGGAAATGAGAAAGTAGCTGCATTTCCCAAGCCACAATCCCACAAGCCTTCCCTTTTCTCACAGGTGCACATGCTCCACTAGAGAAGCATCAAGACATTACTCCACACCCAGGTGTCCTCACAAAATATTTGGAAGAGTTTCTAGTTGTCTGTACCAAGAGATGAGACAATGCTTTACCATATTCAATGGAGTTTTTGGTTCAGTCTGCACTGAAAGGTGTTTTAAGATGACAAAAGCTCCTAAGAGCCAGAGCAACACTTAGGGAAGGACAGTGACACGCAGCAGGGTGGAGATGAGGACAAAGGTTACACTTATATGATCCCACAGTCGCCCACTTTAAGCATGAATAAATCTGGATGGTGTAATTAAGGTTTTGCTGTTGCTTTTTTTCATTGCAACTTCTTTTAAAAAAGGCAAGATGATATAAAACTCAATAGCATTGAAATGCTTCCAGTGGCCATTTCTGTACAAAGAAAGAAATGTTGCCTTGAGCCACAGATCTGGAAAAGCCACAGCTGAGTCACATGCAGCAGTGCTATTCACAGGTGACAAACACAGAGTGCCTGGTGGTCACCAACACTTGCTTTTTACAGGACAGGGCAAGGGAATCTTGCCCTAGAGACTAATTCTGTGATCCCTAATACTGCTTCAGCTTCCTAGAACAATTGTGGAGCAACCACCTTCTGCTCACAAGAAACATCATCTGGCTTGCTGGAGAACCATCCAACACATCCAACTCAGAGGTTTGAGCCTTACCATGAGTTCAGAGCTGATCAAAGACACCTCAGCACAGAGCCAGTCTGCCCAAATCTAGGGCTGTTATTACTGCCAGGTATTCAAGAAGCAGTACTTGCTCTTGAGTGTTTAAAAAACAAACAAACAAGAGAATGGTAGGATGGGAGGGAAGTGTTACTTTTAACTGCAATAGGTCTCTGAGCAAGTCCACAGCACAGCTGCCTGAACAGCTGGACCAGCAACACAAGGCACACAGCACAGGAGCAAGGATGAACATTTCAGAGCTACACATTTTTTTGCACAAGGATCACTGCTACAAAAAATGCTTTAAAAAGTACATCCCAGCCCTTCTTAAAGCCACCCTGCACAGGCTCACACACTGCTCTCATCCCTGTGGTATTCAAGAGCTCTGACTTGTCAGTCAGTCATGGTGCTGATGGTGCTGGCAGACCTTTGCTCCACCCTCCCCAGAGAGGCAAACAAGCATAGGAGGACTTTAGCTTTGTTTTTGTTTGTTTTTACTCCATTCTACCCACACCCAAACACATTTCTCTGTTTGCAAAAGTACACATTACAGAAACATGCTTGGCACATGGGCAAGAAAGTGGGAGTGCCATGGTGGAACACTGCTCCTTGTCTTCTGACAGTCTTGCACTAACCCCAGAAAAGTCTCACCTCTATCACTGAGCTATATTCCTACGATGCAGCAATGATTGTTTAACCATTTTGGGTTGACAGGCCACTAAAGACTTCCTAAAGAAAGCATGGGCTCAAAATAAAAAGGCAAAGTCCATACAGACTTGTGTTGCATAGACAGGCCTGCTTCTTCTAACTAACTGCTCCTCCAGAAAAGTGCTGGAAGTAATCCATGGGTGTTCAAACAAACTCCTCAAATTCTCACTCAGTTCTTACAGGCTACAGGTGAGAGCTGCTGGCTGTCACAGACATGAAGCAGGGACAAAGGCTCCTGTTTAGGTTGGTTTGAAGCTCAGTGACTGGGCCAAGAAGCACATGTAGGCCAGAGTACCCTGGTGCAACTTCCAGCTCCTGACCCAAAGCCACCTAGGTCCAGTGCCATCCCTAAGATGGCCACGCAGCACCCAGACCTGGGGCTGTGCCCTGCCACTGCCTGTCCCACATGCACACAACACTGACAAAGCAAGTGGGAATGCTGCCCTGGGATGAGCTACCAAGTTGCAGGGCTTGGACATGAATAAAGGGGCTGGGTCTTAAACCAGTGATATTGACCCACCAGTACAGAGAGAGGGAAGCTGGACAGTTACCAGTGATGTGCACACTGGAAACCTCTCAGTGTCTGGGTTCCCTGGTGCTCCCATCTCACAGAGGACAGACACAGCATGGAGCAGACTGGTGGGGCAGCAGAGAGCCTTGGGTTTGTTCACACATTTGGAATTATTTGAGCATTGCTGAAGAAGCCATTTGGCTGCACACACTCTCCTGTTACAAACCCAAGCAGACAGCTTGAGCACACAGCTCTCTCTTTGTGCTGCTGTGGCTGCTGGCAGGGCAGGCAGCACAAGAAACCTTTCGTCACTGTCAGAAACTTGGCTGGGCTGGCTGCCTCCAAGCCATGTGAGCACATTATCCTCAAGTCCCATCAGCCTGAGAACAACGTGCTAAGGAAGATGAGAACACCCCATTAGGGACACAAGGAAGCACTGTCAGCCAGCCAGGTGGCAAAGGATGGGGACACCTGCACCTCCCTAGCAGATTTGGGGCTGATGGCAGTGCAGAACATTCCCTCACAATTAGACCCAGTACCCATGGCACCGAGCCAAGCATGACAGCAGCTGTGAGTGAGGCCAAGGAAACCAATCCTTGAAGACTCACATCCAACAATGAGGCAACTATGAAATTACTGGAGATGTGGACAGGCCAGGCATGTTCTGAAATGAAGTTTCATCAGCACTAGTTCTCATTCCCTGCCCAGTCTCAGCAGGGTACAGCACAATCATTACTAGGTTCTGTGTACACTGGGTTTGTGCCGAGAAATAGGATGGCCCCAAGGACAACAGACTCAATTCCTCCTCTCTGAGAGGCTTTGTATTTAAGGGAAAAGAAATCAATTTCCTTGCTTCCTAACTGTATGTCTAAAAAATGAAAGGTGAGATTAATATTACCTTCACTGTTGCAAATTAACTTGACTTCCCATCCCTGGGCCCTGGCTGGGAGCCACCAGGCAGTCAAACAAGCAGCAGGGGTGCAATGAGAGCAGCTACAATTGGCAAGTCCAGTGAAGCATGGAACATTCACAACAGGTTTACCAAGTCTGATTGAGCCAATCTACCTTGGCACAGCAGGGAGAAGACCAGGAAAACACTCTGGCACAGCTGTCAATAAAGAAATGCCTGCCCAGGAATCCCAGTGGCTGCTATGGCCAGCAGTGGTGCCAGCTGGGGAGGATGAGGGCAGAAGCATCAACCTTAACAGTGATAGGATCCAAAATCCATGCATGGAAGAGGGAGCTCACTTGTCTTGAGGAATCCCTGAGAGCCTCTGCAATCTCCAAGCACAGATCTTCTCCTCTGGTAGTTCTCACTGGAAATATGCTTTTTGTGTATTGGTGCATCTGAGGCTCTTGGAAACGTGGCTGCAGCCCTGCCTTTATGGCTGACATAAGAAAGTCCCTAGGCACAACAGCTCAGCAAAATTTCATTAAATAACCTCTTCCATTTTATATTCTGCCACCCATATAACTAACTTTCTCCAGCATTACCTCAGCTCCACAGCTCAGCATTTTTAACACCCCAAACTGTTTCAAACAGATGGAGATAACCACAAGAGAGGAGCAAAGGCAGCCTTAGATGTTGCTAGTGATACTCAGGTGTGTGACAAACAGGTAGGTAACACCCAGGAATGGGTGCTGTGGTGCACTGTCTCAACAAGAGGTCAGCCCCTGCTGGCTTTTCAAGCAAAGTTCACAGCAAAACACCCCCCTCACTCTGCCTGAAGTCTTAGATCAGGTTTTGACATCCACTGTGGGTCCCAAGGGCCCCCTTGGTTCACGTGGCCCATGTAACGTGTCCAGGATCCATGCCAGTTCAGTGACCCAGGGACCACAGATGCATGTTCCAAGCATTTCCTTTTGGGTCTTAGAAACCATCTCTTGCTCCCCACCCCCTCCACTCCCAGCATTTTCCCGGCAGCCCTGTGTGCTGGGTAATTCACAAAATAAACTAGGCGTGAGTCATGCCTAGTTTAGAGCATCTGCAGCTCTTGAATTCTAATCTAAAGGACAGGAGGGAGAGGAAAGACAAAAGTAACATGAAAAAGCAGGATCATTAGCTAAAAATCAGTTTTAGGCCTAGAGAGCTGATAAATTGATGGCAAGTATCAAATGCAGCCTTTTACAAGCCAGCAGTCTCAGGAGGATGCCTGAGTTCTGTAGACTCCTGCAGATTAGAAAGCAAGTTGGGATCTCTTACAGACTCTTACCAGCAGGGACTGGTCAGGCCACTCCAAGCCAGATAACCCTTCAAAATCTGGGAATTATTTCCATGAAACAAAGTCAACCTGACCAAGTAGCCACCCAGCTGGAGGTGAAGGGCTGCCCTGAGGGCAGATAAAACATGCAACTGGGATGTTTATTCCCAGCCCCAGCAGAGCTGCTCTGTGAGATCCATGGTCTAGCCTCAACAATTCCCATTTCTGCCCTGCCTCTCCCATCACAGCAGGAGCTCCTGCTGCCACACAGGGGTGCTGACAGAGGCTGGCTAGGACATGTTTGGCTGCTGCAGTTACACAGATGACATTCCTAGGGCCTTGCTCACCAGGCCTCATCATGCCAAGGAAATCAGAAAATCATGCAGGGAGAAGGTGGATCCCAGACAGAGGGCAGGTCTGGGCAGTCTGAGAAAGGGAACAATTTCTGCTCCCCAGCCACAGCACCAAAGCATCACACATGACTGGGAGCTGTGAGGCAGCACGAGGAGACTGGGTGACTCTGTGGGGAACCAAGCTGAGGGGTCTCAGCCTAATTCTCAAAAATGTAAACATGCAAAATAATAATAATTAAAAATAAATAAATCACCAAACCGCTATGTTTTTTTACTAGCAGTCTTGGCCTGGAAGCTAAGAACATCTTGGGATTTGGGAAGGAGGTTATCCTCTCTGCTCTAAGCTAAATGCCTTGAGGTCAAGGTCATGAGATTTTTGTGCTCTGTCTGCACCATCCTCCAACATTAAGTTCTCACCTGCCTAACAGTGCTTTAAGAAGGAAGACTATGCATTTTGGAATCAAACCCTCAGAACTTCATTACATTTTCTTAACCTGCCTTAGGACAGAAATCATCAACATTCATAAAGTGCCTTCTCCGAGGCTACTAGTTTGGCAATTTCACTTCTGTAAAGAAGCCTGCACACTGTACCACAGACCAGTCCCAAAGCTGAGAGAGTATCTGCTGAAGACCTCAAAGCAGAAGGTGATGTGCTTGCAGTGTAAACAGGAAGTTGGAGATACTCAAGATAGTGGAAAAATAGCACAAGGCACCTCAAAAGGTTATCCTTTGAGCAAGCCTCAGTCACAAAATTTGATAAGATTTATCATTCTGCTTTTCTACAGAAGGCTGCTGTGTTTTTCATCACTGGATAATTCCCCCCTACTGGTTTCACCTCCAATGTTCCTAAATAACAGCAAGTCTTCTTATTCCCAAAGCTTAAAACACAACCCATAGGTCACAAATATGAAAAACCATCTCTTTGACTTCCAGAAGAAAATGCTGAGTTGGTACATTTCAATCACAAAACCCTAGAATAACTTAGGTTGAAAAAAACATTAAGTCATCAAGTACAACCACTGATCTGGCACTGCCAAGCTCACCACTAAAGCATACCCCTTAGTGCCACATATACACATCTTTTTATCATCTCCTAGAATGGAGAACCTCCCAAATACTTTCCTGTTTTGAACACTGGTCACCCTTATGCTGAAGATGATTTTTTTTAACATCCTGTATAAACTATCCCTGACAGAACTTGGGCCAATTCCTCTTGTTCCATCACGTGGTACTTGGAAGAAGAGGCCAATGGCCACCTGGCTGCAACCTCCTGCCAGGGACTTGTAGAGAGAATAACGTCAACCTTGAGTCCTATTCTCCAGGCTAAACACGCCCAGCTCCTCAAGGACTTGTGCTCCAGACCCTTCCCAGCTTCACTGCCCTTCTCTGGACTCATTCAGCAGCTCAGTGTCTGTGCTGCAGTGAGGGAACCAGAACTGAGCACAGGATTTGAGGTGTGGCCTCACCAGTGCCCAGAACAGGGTGACAGTCACTGGCCACACCACTGCTGACCCAGGCCAGGATGGCACTGGCCTTCTTGGCCACCTGGGCACACACTGGCTCATGTTGAGCACGCTACTGACCAGCACCCCCAGGTTCTTTCCCACTGGGCAGCTTTCCAGCCACTCTGTGCCGAGACTTTCAGATGTACCTAAAAATGGCATTGAGCCTTAAGAAGTAATGACATCCATGCTTTGAAAATTCACCCTTTTCAGCCATGTCCAGTTGGGTCCCCAGTCACAGAATACCCTGAGTCACAAGAGCTGTCCAATACTCCCAAGTCCTACAGCCAACATTGCTGTTACAGCTGCTGCTTTCTATTGCAGGGGCTCAACACACAGAATATATTAACACTTTAAAGCAGAGAGCAGATAGATGATACGATATGTGTTAATGTCTGCAAGTCATTACCTGCCAGGCTCAGAACACTAAGCTCTGTAGAAATTTCTTGATTGCTCCAGTGTCCATCTACCTGTCTAGGGCTGCCTACACCCAAAAAATCACCAGTGAGCTCAGCCATTGCATTGTGGAGCCACCAGTAACACCTAGGTGGGTCTCTGCTACAAAAACCTCAAGGTAGGGATGGCTTGGCTGGTTTGACACCACAGGCAAACAGCAGACCTCAGGCAGCCAAATACTTCACTCACAACATCTGATATTGTAACTGAGTCTGTGTATGGAAGAAGATAATCTCAACCATCAGTGAGAACAAAAGCTGTTTGTGTAGTTCATCCTGTCCAGCACTGGACACAGCCTCAGTTGACTCAGCTAATACCACATGTGCAAATGGAACAACCAACAATAAAGGCAGGGAGTTTTCCTAGAAGTCATTTAACCACTACCTCCCAGCCATGGACCACAGCAAAACAAACAACACTTGAGTCCAACAGCTGTGCTTTACCCTTTACCCCAAAGGCAAACTACCATACACATCTCTGGAGAGCAGGGCAGGAGCTGCCTTCACCAGGAGAGGTCAAAATCTCTGGCCCATACAGGCCCCATGAGCACCACTGCAACTCTAAGACACACCTTTAGCTGTGCCCCATGGATCACATGATACCCCTTTTCTCAAAGGTTTTTTGGTTTCTTTTGCAGACAGAATGTCATGGCACCTTTAAACCCAGCTTTAAACCCAACACCACTCATTTAAATTGGTGTAAGGGAGAGGTAATAGAAAAACAGTCTTTTATCAAGTGCAACTCAAAACAGCCACCCACTCGGAAAACTGCTGGGCCATGGAGCTTGCATCTGAAGAGATTTGCACTGTATGTACACTCCCTTACTCCACATCCATCTCCAATAGCAATCAGTGGATTCTGTTGTTTTATCTGTTTAGTTCAGCTTTTATTTCAGCATTTTAACTAATTTTACACCACACAAAACTTTCAGAAGGACACACTGAGTTTCCCGGATAAGCAAAATTTCTGTTCTCTTACACACACAGTTTCCCAGATAGGCAAAACTCCCATTCTCTGATGAATGCCCAGCTAAACCCCTTGTTCAGTTCTGCAGTTTCTCTGCAGAGAGCTGGCAGGCCCACTTTGTGGTTCAGGATGGCTTTCAGGAGCCATGGCACCCTGGATTGCAGATATTTCACCAGCATTTCTCAGCCCTCAGGCTGTGGTGAATAACCTCACACAGCAGCTCCAAAGAGGCAGCTGGGAGCAGAGATAATGCAAAGTGTCAGCTCTCACAGGGTTCTCCTCTAGCTTAATCCTGAAAGATAATGTAGAAAAATACAAGGGAGACAGGATGCAAGAAGGGAGGTTTGAACACCCCTCTGGTACAGCTTCATGCCCTGACTCAGTTTAGGGACTGCTTTACAAAAGGCTGACTGCTGGAAACCTCACACCCACACAGAAGCTGCCAAGTGCCAAAAAAAGGTTCAAGTTCCTCTCTAACCCCACAGTGTGCTTTTACATGGCAGTGACCTGCAGTTGTACAGAGAAACAATAACCTCTGGAAAAAACAAGCAGAATAAAGAGTCCCCCGAGATGCACCTCCTCTTCAGCCTTTGGATGACTAGAGCCAGCCCTGAGACTGCTCCACGGCCTGTAGCTGCACCAGAGCTGCAGCTGAAAGGGCACACAACAGTGGCAGTGCGCACTCAAACAGCCAGGTTTTATTCCTCCAGATCACATACTGAAGAGAAGCAAAGCTCCAGCAGGATGGGCCTCTGAGCAGCCTCCCAGCCTTGATGGAAACCCTGCCAGCTGCTGCATTGGAAGCAGAAGGCATCTGAACTAACCATGCAGTCAGCTCCAATTCTTGCACAGATTCCTATCAGCTTCCTTTTCCCTAGAAAGGTGGCTGCTAGGATGCAAGCAAAGACTCCTGTCAGCCACCCGTTCAGCTGCTGCCAGCCCTGCAAAGCTGCTCGGCAAGAACAACTGTCCTCTACCCAACCAACTGAGGCTGTTGGTTTGTTTCAAAACTCTTCTCCTTTGCTCCACAAGCTCCTCACGGGGACTCTCCCCCCTTGCTTCCTGTGTTTAAATTCTCCAGGTTTATTAGTCAGCTCTGGGGAACACAAAGTACCAAAGCTGGCCCCAGATCAGTCAAAATTTCACATCCATCTACAAGTCACAAATCAGTAAAGCTACAGCACTAACAATACATGTTCCCTTTCCTGTCACAACCTTGAGTTGGCACACAGCCCTAAGTGCAACTACAGATTTATCAACACTGGCATACAAGGGTAAGAATAAGTCTCTGGCTTCTGAGACCAGAAGGACAGGGAGGCAGAGCTCCCTGCATCATTTTGAAGCAAACTGCTTTGTGGCATCTGAGCCCACAGTTCATATACATTGCAAAGCATGAGGAAAAAGCAGGCTGGCAGCCTTTTCTCCTCTCTGAGAGTACTAAATGAGCTCCAGGTCAGTAAGGGTTTTTGGTTTTTTTTTGCTTTGGGAACCATATCAACTTCAGGTGATATTGCATACTCTCAGCTTCTTAAAAACAAGTAAAAAAAAGAACAGTTAAATCAGGACCAAGTTAAGTTCACCTGTTACACAGCCACAGTTGGTGCTGTGGGCAATGCCAGCTGCCTGGAATACCAGCTAACTGAGCACTGAGCTGGAGACAAACCTGCTTTTTCCACCTTGCATCAGGGATGTGTGGAATCCAGGCAGGGCTGTGCAGCCCTAGCCAAGGACTCAGTCCTTCCAGCACTGCAATTAAGGTCAGGAGAGCTCAGCCTCTTCCCAACATCAACTTCCTTTGGAAACCTGGCGCCAGGCAGATGGCCTGCAGGAGAGCACAGCCCTGAGAACAGCAGAGCTCTGCCTGCCATGAAAACAGCCAACACCCTGGTGCCTTGGAAGATTCCCAGGCCTGCTCCATGCTGTGCTCCACCACCTCACCTCAGCAGCACTGCCAAAGGCTCCAGGAGCTGCTGCTGAATTTAGGTCATAAATCCTTCCCATGCCACCAGCCAGCACCTCAATAACAAAACTAATACCAGAGCAGAAGGAGAGGCCATTTCTTTGCACCAGGATGCTACAAGTAATGCTTGCTGTAACCAGAACAGACAGATATAATAAGCTGCTTTTGCAGTGCAAAGTCATTGTGCTGTGCAGAGCTTTCTATCCACACCAGGGGAGGCTTCCCTAAGCCAGACCAGCATTATCCCAACCATGTGCCAAGGCAGTGGCAACAGTCCCTCTGCGAGGAGCATTTCCAGCCAGAGCACACTCCAGCCTCTTGTCCTGTCTGGATGTAAAGAGCCAATGCTACACATATAATGCAGAAAGGAATTAAAACCCCTGCCTTCTCACTGCCAGGAAACACTCCTGTTTGCATAAACTTCCTTCCTCCCTTCTGCCCCATTACTTCTCATGTCACTCCTGTCAGTGTCCTTATGGAATGTCTGTGTCCCAGTGTTTCAAATATTTCCTCACTTATGTCCTTTTCCCCTTTGTCATCACTTATTGAACACCACACACTGAGCCCACGTAACATTTCCGCTGAGAGCTGACTCCTCTGCTGACCAAGTTCTGGTTCAGCAAAAGGGCTCAGGAAAGGATGAACGAAAATGCACACAGGAACTCAGTTTCACTGCACATGGCTTGTCACACCTCTTTTGAAAAGGGAAGTGAAGAAAAGTGACTCACTCACAAACCCACTTTGACTTTCTGTCCTGAAGAGCGCATAATGCAGGGTAGAGCTACCAAGTGCACACAAACCACACCTCTACCAAGCCAGGCTGAAGACAAAAAGATCTCCCTATTTTGGTTTGGCTGACAGAGCGCTGTGGCGGTGACATCGTGGGTTGGTGTGCAATTAAAATAACCACCAGCTGAGCTTCAGGAGCCCGACACAAAATAATTGGGCAGGTGCAGATGGGTTGTGCTAGGCTCTGAGCAAGCTTTCATCTACACCTTTCTCCCCAGTAAGAGTAACAGTTCTGGCACTTCTGGTTTAATTCACAGGGTGTCTGGGGTTACAGGGTAAATTTTATGAGCACTAAGGCCTGACTGATCCCCTTTGCTCAAGGTAAGGTTCACAACAGCACGGCCTTGCACCCTTTACACTGCCAGCCTGATGCTGCACCCTCCTGTTCTCTACCCAGCCCAGCTAAAACATCCATCCCTGCAGCCATACAGTGTCAAGGCCACACAACACTCATTCAGTGAGCTATGTGGTATCTTCTCAAGTACTGAGAAAGAAAACAGCAGGAAGACTCCAATTTCTACTTCTCAAAAAAGCAGTATAAATGAAGTGTCAAGGGACCTTCACAAAGTCCTATACATGTTCTGTGGAAAAGCCAGTGCTGAAAGGTGAACAGAGAGCATCACTGACACACATCAGCCTCCAGGGAGACTGCAGCTTTCCCGGTGGAAATGTCCAGCAAACATGTCCTTTGCTCCCTGCAATGCAGCCAACCAGCAGTGAACAGCAGCTGTCCTTATCACCTTCTGGGAGAACAGCTGAAGGTCAAGCCAGCAGCGAGTGTCACGCCAGAAAATGGACCTAAAGCAAGTTTTGAGGCAATTTCACCAACAGACCAACCTCCTCCCTCAGCCCTTCAGCCTTCAAAGCAGCACTACACAGGAGCAGCAGTGAAGGAGCAGGGAGTCAGCCAGCTGGGGACATTCTGGAAAGGGGAGAGGGAAGCAGGCAGGGAACCTGTCACTTTGTCCTATAAACCAGCACATTCATGTGAACTGGATGACTCTGAGCAAGAAAAAGAAAGCTTATTCCAGCAAAACAGAAGTTTCACACAGCTCCAAGGCATATCCCATTGTTCTTCTGAGTGGTGTTTTTCTAGCACCAGAGAGAGCAGAACTGGCCTTCGCTGCTCCTTGCAGCAGCCATCTCCAACTCCTGCCTGGCATCCTCTGACGTTTCCCATGGCCACAGGAAATGGAAGATTAAACAGAGGCCCGTGGTGACCATAAACACACTGCTCAGTTGGGAGCATTCCCCAGAGGCCAGCAATGGGTGATGGACGAAGTCACGATGTCGTATCGTAAACAGGAGAAAACCCCCACTGCTATCCCTGTGTCCCCAGGAATCAGTGCAAAAATAGGCTGTGCCCCTCTTATCCCCATCCAAAAATCTGTCAGGAGCCAAGGAAACATCTCTGCAGAAAGCATCAATGGGACACTTGGGGTGTCTTTCTGCCAAAGCTTTTCGAGCAATTTTTGCCTCAGCAGAACCTCCCCAGCAGCTCAGAGCAGACAAGTGTTAGGGATTTGGGGATGGGAGGAGGCAGACCTGCTTGTTCAGCTGCCTTTCAGAGCCAAGAGCATGAAATATGCTAATCCTGCCCATCTCTGCCAAGCACTGCAGACCCAGAACCACTGAATGCAAAATAAAACTTTCACCCAGCTTCAACCAGAAGTGAAATGAGTGCCACAGCCTCAGCTACAGAACTCATGCATGCTGGAAAAACAGATCTCCTGTTACCCAGAAGAGCTGGATGTCAGCCAGTGACCTGTGTCTATGTCCCATCACTCTCCACCTCCCTGCTGCCCTCAAGCCATCCATCTTGCCTGAATTTCTCAGAGCCCTTAAACCTTAAAGGAGGTCACAAAGCAGAAAATCATGATGCTGCAAGGAAAGATCCCAGCTGGAGCCAAAGGGCACCGGGCAGGTGGCTTCACAATGACCCGGCTGACCCTCAGCTGCTCTCAAAATTGTTGCCCTGATTATACTAATCCAGTTAAAGGCCAATGCTTCCTTCAGATGAACACAGCTGACAGTTCATCCCTCAAAACCATTTTCCTGAAAAACCCCTAAGCAGAATCTTTCCTCATCAGACACCATGCCAGCCATTCACACTTCCTCAATCCTCTTCCACCTCTGACAGACATCAAATTTCTCCTGTCCACTCTCATGTTGCTGAGCACAGACAGGCACCAAAGGCCTCATTATAAGCCAGTAACCTCAGTCTGCCCCATGGAAGGCTGACACATTGCACCTCAGACCTCATCCCCCTCCCCAGTCACTGGGAGGGTCAGTAGCCAGGAGGTTTTTATTGCAGGAGCCTCAGCAGAGGTCATGTTAAGCTGCAGAGGTCAGCAGAAAGGTCTGCAGCTGGGAGGAAGAGGAAGACTGATGCTAACAGCAAACTTTTATTCGATTTATGCTAAGGCAAAAGAGAGCCAGCCAGACTGCCTGCCCCAGAGAACACCGTGCCAAGACAGAAAATATTCAAGCTCTTCCTGTTTCCCCAAGGTCACAGTCAGAGCTGTATCTTTTACTACCACGTTTTGGATATTGGCCTCTCAGGCAGCAGATTACAACCAGCAGCATTTGAATGTACAGCTCCCAAAAGTCAAATCAGGTGTTGAACAAAGAGTAGGAAGCAGTGTGAGCATTCTTGTATCTCTCCATGCACAGGTGCCACAATCAGCCTTTGTAAAGGCTGGAGCTCCAGACAGGAGTGGCAGGGTCAGTTCTAATCATCATCCCAGACATACCACCCTTGCATTTCCTTACAGTACTACTAAAAATAAAATTCAATAAAAACACTTCACCCAATGAAAATTTCCACAGTTCTCCAGAGCTGCACACTACTGGGACAGAGTTTAGAGTCCTCCCCCATCCCACCTCTCCCTTTTCTCTCCTCACAGAGAATTCAAAGTAGCAGGAAGATGAGGAGCCCCTGAGAGAATGCCCAGACCTGGGTTTTTTCTGCTGCTGCCAACAGCTGATGGCTCTTGGAGACAGCAATGGATGAAGGACTGAGCCTCAGCCTGAGCAGGCAGGCACTCCCTTCACAGAGATGGTGCCTCAGACCTTTGGAAAGGCAACAGCAGACAGGACCATAGGTACCTCCTCCAGAGAGGGGTATGGTTTGCACAGCTCCTAAACACCTCCCCTGCAGCTCAGCCTGCCTGCATGCAGCCAGAAATGCCTCTCAAGTCCAAGGGCTCACCCACAGCAGGCAGCCAAAGAGGGTGGAGTCCTTCCAAAAGACAGCTCCTAGGAATGCACAGGTCACAAGAGATGAGAGGCAGCTAGAGATCAAGCAGGGCCCAAAACAGTTATTTTTGCTTTATCAGTAGCTAATCAAAATAATGTTTCTAGGATGTTTTTATCACGAAAAGGCTCACAAATGAGAGCTCTGGTAAAAAAGATCTACACACAAAGCGGAGCAATCTCCTGAGGTAGGTCAAAAGAGCAAACAGCAAAGGCTGCTTTGTGAAAAGCAAATATATCATAGACACTCGGGAGATGAACAGAAATGCAGGCAGAGAAGCACAGGCCACAGACTGCAACTAACACGAAAACAAATAACTTACACGAGGTTTACTGACCACAGAGGTCAGATCCACTCTACTACTCACAGAAAAATGGGTCTTAACACCAGGCTGCAGCAGCAAGGTGTAGTTCATACTAGGAAAAGTGTGTTTTGAGGGTGTATTTTACACCAGTAAAGCCCTGCCCACAAAATAAACCGGACCAGCTGAAGTGGTTTCCACCAGCAAAATGCCATCCACATCAGGCCTTGAGCTGAAATAAATGCTTTTAGAGATAAAAGAGGAAAGTAAACACAAGAAGCACGACCTCCTGCAGCACCTAGCTACAGTTATCAGATCTTCACTGCCATTGCTGCACCGAAATGATCCCACTTCTAGAAGAGCTTTTGAGATCACTCCAGAAGAGGAGGATGACACTGTCCTTCAGCAGTCCTGGCTACCTGCACGCAGGGAGAACCCGGACATAACACCTCCTCTCCTCAAGCTGGTGAAGAACAAAGTACTCAAACCAAAAGGTTCTTCATTGTTAATGAATGACCCAGCCGACCTTTACCCTACACAAAGAAAGGGAATGCTTTTTCCAGAAAGATCAACAGTGATTTCTCTATCAGAACAATAAATATTTCCCTCGGTATGGCAGGCAATGCTTTTCTTTCCTTGGCTGGCATTGACATAGAGCACGAAAAGACCTAATCCAAACCATAGCTCAGTCTCAACACTTTCCAAAACAAAAACAAGTGATGCCATTAAACTAAAAGCGTGACACATGCCTGAGGCTTTGCAGAACATGGCTCAAACCTCATCTACTTTGCACGTTGCTCTGGCACACTACTTTAATCCCATTGCTATCAAGTAACAACAGATCGTAGTAACAGGACACTCTCGAAGCTTAATCCACACTATAGCATAGGTGCAAATTTCCCAGGGACTGGTTGAGTTACACTGTAATGCTGTACATGTCCTTTCATTCAGCATGTAAACCACCTCATCTCAGCCCAGTTAGTTCAACTCAAAAAACTAATAAAGGCAAATCAAATCCAGTCTACTTAAATTGTGAATATAAGCATCTACACAGGGATTTAATTCACTTTAATCAACCCACTGGAAAGGTTAATTGGATTCATTTTCTTGAGTTACCAACCATGTGTGGACAGACTCTAAGGATGAGATCTCTACCACACTAAAATGGCCAATAACAGTTCTGCTAATGACTTAACAGGAGGAACATTAACCCCTAAAACATCAGCTTCAGCTTTTGTTCCAGTAACACTGAGTGAAGTATTATAGGATGACAGGAGGTCAAAAGGAAACCCCAGCTGTCTGCGCCGAAATAGGTCTTCTACTCTTGGCTAGCTAAATCATCAAATTCACAACTGCTGTTTTGTAAGAATTGAAATTTGCCACCAGTGGCAAGGGAAACAAGTTTAAGGAAGTTTGGTTTCTTTTAAGCAGGAAACCATTGCTCTCTATTACTAGAGAGTAAATCTAAACTAACTTGATTATGACAGAGCTTCTACTGGTTTATATCACAAATCACTGTCAGAAAGAACAAACCATCTCCTACAAAGCTTTCTAAACGCAAAGCAGCTCCAGGGCACATTTAATTGAGTTCAAAGGCACACGTGTGAGGCAGGCACTGCGCTAGCAGGGAAGCCGAGGCCTGGCAGAAGGTGAATCCGTGCTCTGAGCACAGGCCGAGCCAGCGGGACCCCTGGAAGCGAGGGGGGCACGGGGGGGTCTGCGGGGTGGGAGCGGCTGCTTGGCGCTCCCAAGCCCAATGCAGAGCAGTGTTCCTAAAAACCAGTACGTTAATGTTTGTAACCGGGGCCTCAACATCACCAGTGCCCCTCAAATCGCCAAATCTGTGGATATTCACAGTTCTGATGCCATTTTTCCAACGGCCCGAGCGGAGCCTCCGACCCCGGCCGAGCCGTGACTGCCAGGGACAGACAGACAGACGGACAGACAGACATCGCTGCTCGTCCATCTCCCGCAGGGTGCCCCGGCAGCCTCAGGCCCCGCGGGAGCGCAGCCCCGGCCGGCGCCCCCAGCCCGTCTGCCCGGGCGCGGCGGGGGGAGCGCGGCGGCAGCGCCGGCGGCAGCCTCGGCCCCGGCGCAGACAAAGGGCTGCGCCCTCCTCCCCCAGCGCCGCTCCTCGCTCGCTCCTCCCGGGGAGCAGCGGCGCTGCCAGCCCGACCCCCGCCGCTCTGCCGGGAAGGGGAGCCGGAAGCGAGGCCAGCACAGCGGCCACGGCTCTCTGTCCAGCGACTGCGGCTCTGTGCAGCCACTGCCGCCGCTCCGCCGCCGGCCTCCGCCTCTCGTCCCCTCCCGCCACCCGCCGGACACCCGCACCGGCAGCGGGACAGCCCCGGGAGCCGCGGGGCCACGGCCGGAGCACGGAGCGCCCCGTCCCCTCCCGCTGACCCGGCTCCCCGCCAGCGCCGCGAACCGCAGCGGCGCCTGGAAATTGTAAAATGATAACATTTAAGAAAAACCACCCCGAACCAACAGTTTCTCTGCTTGCCTCGCTCCCATTTCCCTCACACCGCCCCGTCCCGTCCAGCGCCCCCTCCTCCCCGCGCCGGGGTGAGCCGCACCTTCCTTGACTCCGGGCAGCTTGGAGTGGTCGATGCCGATGCCGGCCATGGCCGGGCCCGCGCCCCGCTGAGGGCGGCCCCGCTGAGGGCAGCGCGGCGGTGCCGCCCGCGCCCCGCACCACAAAGTTGGGAGCGGATGGAGCCGGCGCGGTCGGGCCGTACGGCGCGGGAGAGCGGACAGAAAGCGCCGGGCGGGGCGGAGCGGGGCCGCCTCGCCGCCCCTCGCCCCCCTTCCGGGGAGGCGGACGGGGGCGTCCCGGGCTGCTTCCCCCTCCCCTTCGCCGGCGGGGCTCGGGCAGCGGCTCAGCGGGACGGGCAGCTTCCGAGGGCAGCTATTTATACATTTGGGGTTTTATTATTATTGTTATTATCATTATCATTGTTTTATTGTTTGGAGGGGGTTGAGGGGGTGTTGGTTGCTTTGGGGCTACGCCGGGAGGCCGGGGCGGCTGTCAGAGCGCTCGGACAGCTCCGCTCCCCGGCGCTCTCCCGTACCAGGTCCGGCTGCCTGTGCCCCGCATCCCCAGCCAGCCCAGCCCCTGCTCGCACTGTCCCGCCGGCCTGGCAGAAGCAGACGTGTCCCGGGGCAGCCCCGGAGCCACTGCCCAGCGGTGCCATGGCCCCGCACCTTGTCCCTCAGGGCAGGGGCGGTGTTGGCACGGCCACTGAGCCCTGTGAGAGGCCTGCGGACCCTGGCAGGGCTCTGCCGCACACGGGTGGTGCCAGCTCTCGGCGGACACGGAGGATTTACAGCTGCTGCCCGCCTTGGTTTGCCGGCAGCAAAGAAACAGAACGAGATGGTGTTCCGTGGGCAAAGGGGAGAAGATAAGAGGAAGAGGATTTGGGGTTTAGGGATGTCTGAGCTTCTCTGGGCTGTGCTCAGCACAACCAGTCACTCGTCAGCTGTTATGTTTGGTCATAATTTGTGGTGCTGAGGACTGTGCAAGAAGAAGAAGAAGTTAATATTGTCATGTTAAAAATTAGTTACTCCCAGCATCTGTTCCAATGAGCCATGGCTCCTGTGCCACTGGTGGGCAGGGGATACAGAGGCTGAGCCCATTTCCTGCTCCCCCTCTCCAACAGGCTCAGGGAAGCTCTGCCCTGTGGGTGACTGCGATGTGAGCTGAGAGGGAGACAGTAGGATGTCAGAAAAAACATCAAAGGGAATAACATTTCCATTTTATTAAAAAGCAAAAACATTGAAGAAAATGGCCAAAAAATTACTTCCAGAAGGTTAACCTTGTGCTACTCCTGAATTTTCCAGTCCTGTTTTCTGAAACTCAGCAACTGTCTCTCCCAAAAATTTTTTTTTTTTCAGTTTCCATGCCATGTCCCTGATATCTTCCCCTCTGAGTTGTGTCTTCCTCCTTGACTTTTTCCCCTGCTTTTGCAACATCTCTGAGCTTAGTTTTGGCATGGTTTGGTCCTTTGCAATGCAGCTCATTTTCTCACATCCTATTTTTTTGGTCTTAGGGAAAGATTTTTAATTCCTGGGAAGGAATTAAACAGGGAATGAGTTCCTGATGTAATGCTAGTACTGCAGCAGCATCACATCTTAGGGTCCCTCAAAGGGCTCCTCAGTGTGGTTGATCTCAAATCACCCTCCCAACCCTCACTTGTGTCTGCAAGCTGCAGCTTCTATGCAAAAAGCATGAAAGGTGTTTGTTCTGAGTCTGTCATCAGCTTTTCCTCTGCAAATTGTACAGCACCTAGCTTGACAAGTAGTACATCTTGCAGTGGGTAGGTGAATCCCAATAACTCTGGGAAAAGTAACCACTTTATGTTATTGAAGATAACAAGACAGTGACCCTTCACTCTTTTATAAAAGCAGGTACTTATTCTCACAGGACCTTCTGTTGGAAGAAAAATCCATATTGTTTCTCATGAAAAAAGCAGAATTTGATCTGATTTTAACTCTTCTCTCATGGAGTAATTTAATTCAGAAGAGATTTTGCAGGGCACTAGTCCAACCCCCCGCTCAAGGCAGGGCTGGCTACAAAATCTGATTAGTTTGCTCAGTGCCTTCCCCAGGTGAGGTTTGAAAATCTCCAAGGCTAGGGATCACACCACCTCCCACTATGATTTTTCTCCTTGTGACTTGGTGGACTTCTGGCTGCAGCTTGCAAATCTGGACCCTGGTCCTTGCACTGTGTGCCCAGCTTGGCTCTGCTCTCCATGGCAGAGCACATGTACCAGGCACATCTGTGAGGGGCGTGCTCCACCAGACAGCTGGGGCAGGGGCTCAGACGTGGCACTGCAGCTGGACTGTGCCACCACACAGCTATTAAACACCAGGCTGCTCCAGATACCTGCATCCAGGCATCTGATCTGCCCCTAAACACTGGAGTAAAGCCAGACTGTTATGCAGGTACACCACACAACATTTTTCCAGTTTTCACAGCACTGAAAACACTCCTGAGAGGATGCACAAAGGAGAAGTTGGGATACTTAAAAACAGAAAAAAAAAAAGGCAACACGATCTGGACTGGCCCTCAGAAAAGTCACAGTGAGCTTTGATGAGCAGGAGCTGCCAGACAGATCTCTGGGACTAGGAGCTTTATTGCTTTATGCTGCTAAGATCTTTCTCCAGGCAGGCAGAGACTGTTTTGTGCTTGCTTCTTAAATAAACTGGGCACCTCTCCAAGTCTCCTGCTGTCATTTTAGGTCAACAGGATAACAACAACTGTGAAATAAATTAAGTCTCATCAAGATGTTCACTTTTGACAGAACAGTCTTTGTTAAAGTCTCCTTAATGACGGCAAAGCTCACTTCCAACTGATGAGGCTGCTGTCCGGATAGACACAGAGGATAATTATCCTACAGGCAGGAGCTTGTGCATCCATTAATGCTTAATGCAAAGGGATGGGGAAAATGGTTCTAGGTCTCTCATGCTATCAGGCATTGCACAAGCCCATATCCAAAACTAGTATCTAAGAGGTGACTGATGCTGGGGAACTTCCTTCTGGGGACATAGGCTCTGGTTTTTCTCTCCAAAGTCAAATTCCTGTATAAAGCTATAAAACCCAGTGCAGGACTACATTCCATCTGCACGAGGCCTGAAGGATGTGAGTGCATTGTTCCCCACTGTGATAAATAAAAATCAAGAACAGAACCTGCCCCCAGCCCAGAGCAAGGATGCTGCAGGGCCTCCCAGGTAGGGAGACAGGTGATGTAGTGATGCAGGGGAAAAAACAGACAGGAAAAAAAAAAAAAACCAAAAAACACTTCATACATCAACCTCCCTGCATTTCTAAGCTAAGACACTTCAGGAGAGGTTTGAAGTCCTGTGCCAGAAGGGGTGGAGGAGAGGAAGCTAACATTACAGCATTGGCAAGGAGCGCCAAGAAGCAGGTGTGTAATTTCCGTAGGTAGCTGAATGGTGCCTTTGGGAATTCAGGATCCCTGAAGAACAAGGAGAGCAGAAGCCTGCAAGGATTAAGGTATTATAAAGCTCACCAGGGGTAATGAATGGGGTGATTGCAAAGAATGAGCAGAAGAAACATAACTTGTGCTTACATTTAACATAACGAGGAGCACTAGGAAAATCATGAGCCATGCCACAACAGAACAAGGGGGTTTTTTGACTGTCAAGTTGGAGAGTAAACATGTGCAATCTGAAGTGAGACATGCCTTCCAAAAATCTCACTTAGAGGTTACATAGTAGATGAGAGAAGAAGAAAGTAGCTAAATGTGTCGTTTCTTACTCTTATGTCAGAAGAGCAGAACCCACCAGAATAATACATTATTCACTTAGTGCACTTCAGGGAGCTGCCTGCAAGCCCACACAATCGAGGCATAAGAAGCACAACAAATGTGGCAGCTAGTGATGAAGCACCTTGGTCATTCTCAGATATTTACAGCCACTGCTATCTGGATGAAACCTCACCAGACTGATGCTGTAAGAAGGAATTTGAGGAGGGTTGAAGTCGGTGCAGTTCTTGCCTAGCAGTGACTTTGCTATATTCCACTAAGAAAAATTTCTAGGTCTACCTAAAAAAAAAAATCACCTTATATGATTGCACCTGCCCCTCTTCTTCTGGATTAAAAAAATAAAAATAAAAAATTCCTGTGTTATCACTTGTGCCAGATTTGCTTCCCAGGCTGCAGGGTGGTAAGGCATGAATATGTCCTATAACCTCAGTTGGAGCCCACATTTCAAGTCACTCAACATTCATTCAACAAAACACTCTTTTGCATGTGTAGAACTCCCAGACTCTCAGTAGATCGGGGTGCAAATGAAAAGCTAAGTTAGAAGACAGGCTCTCCAAAAGGCAAAGTTTTTGATTATCTGCACAAGTTTCACCAAAACACTACAGCTCTGTGTATGCTCCGAGTCATCCCTTGGGTGACTTGTAGTGACAGTTTTCCAAAAAAAATGGGCAACATTTATCAAAAACCAAAACACCAGATGGTAACTGAGCAGGAAGAGAGGGAAAGGGGACTGACAGTGAAAGCTGGCACTGTTAGCAGATAGAGCTGACCTCCACAACCTTAAAAGTGCCCTTACTGGTATTTTTAGCAGGAAATTACCCAGCCATGTCTTTACTCATAGTAATACATGCACAAGCTACATTCATCAGGATGAACTTGGGGCTTGGAGAAGGCAAGTCAGAAGAGAGAGGGGTGAAGCTCAGGGTAAATCTGGTGGTTTAACCAGGTCATCGCAGATCATGCCTCTTCAGGACACTGTCCTGGCATGGAGGTCAGATTAGTCAGATTAGATTACACATACACACCAATATTTACCATTCAGGAGCATCACTGGAACTGTCTTTGGGAGCAGCAAGTCACAGCACATTTCAAAGCAGAAAATGTTTCCACATTGCCTTCCTCTCCTCACCAGGAGCCTCAGCCAAGTCACCCCAGTCAGTAGGGAAGCTGATTCTAAGAGTTACTTCAGCTCAGGATTGAGGCAGAAGTGAGAACTGGGGCATGACTGCCTTTGCTCCCTGTTTCCTCCCTAGGCTGCCTCATCCCACATCCAACACCATCAGAGTCCTGATTTACTCTTTCACCCCCTCACTGCAGGGCAACACTTTGGAGCTGCCTTGTTCTCTGAGAAGCTGAATGGTTCCCTGGCAAACCCTAGACTGGGAGCAAAAGCCAGACAGCCCAGCTTCACTCCTTACCCTCCCCAGCCCAAACCTCAAGGAACTGGTTCTCTTTAGTACGATTCCTGTCAGATGTGAGCTGGTGATGCTCCCCTCTGTGTGTGATCCTTGGTTGCCTGCAGTGAGGTGGCAGCTGAGCTCCTCTACACTGCCTTGGACCTTTCCCTTTTCTTTCTCCAAGCAAGGATACAGTTGAACCACAGCATCTAATTTTATATCAGTAACAGGCCAAGCAACAGCTGAGCCCCAAAGACAAGCACATAGAAGGGGGAACAAATTGCATGACTCAGACTAAAAGCTTCATAAATATTGACTGGTTTTAACAGTCCCCTAAGGAACAGAGAATCTCATAGAATCTTTATAACTACATCTCCCTCCCCATTATGCACTCCCTCCTCTCAGGAAGCTGCAAGGGGAGTTAGTCTCCTGGCTTATGAGCACAATATTTTAATTCTTCTCTGCAGTCAAGTTGCTCTGGCTGGGACTTTGCACCACACATCAGGAGGATATCTGAGCACCTTCCAGTGGTGCTTTAAATAACATTCTGGAGTGGGCTTTGTTCTCTCAAGTTGGCTCCAGCATAGAAGTGACTTGGTTAGAGGAGAAATCAGACATTAAATGTGTAAGAGATGAAAGCTGATGAGCACAGGGTGCATTTCAGTATCTGCTCCTCTGATTCCTACCAGATAAAGCACAGCTGGAGATTCAGAGGAGCAGACATGCAATAGGAATGTAGACAGAAGAGATAAATAGTAATAAGTGCACAGTGGTAATACAGGCAAGAAAGGCAGACACCATAGAAGAAAGGAAGGACTTGACTACAGAGGATGGAAACAGTTTGTTGTGCATGTGAATAGACAGAGAGGACAGAGGCATGTGGTGGGACACGTGGGAGCACTAAGCCACTGCCCAGGATGGAGAGCAGGATAACTCTTGTCTTTCTGACACTGTGCACAAAGCTCACTTCACCCCTGCCGTGAGGGCAGCTCTCCATTCTTGCCTGCTAAATGCTTACCAGCTTCTCCCTGATTTGTTGGCACTGTCAATCCCTCATTCTGTTTTTCCCTCTACAAGGCATGTCCACTCCCCATTTCCAATTTCTTCGTTGTTCCTTATCTTCATCTTATTCTTAGGATCATTCTATGCAAGAAAACAGCAATACATGAATCTCTCCATATGTACCACACAGAGAGAAGTCCTGTTTCTACCAGCTGAGGCTTCCGACTTGCAGCAAAGTCACACACTCAGTGCAGAGGTTGTGGCACTGTTCATATGTGCTTTCTTAAGCACCTTTAGTAAAATCACTTCCCTGATAGGTCCTTTCTCAGCAGGTTGCTTGCTTTGGGATGAAGCGGGCTATGGTTAAGTGGCATCCATAAGACCATGACAAAGTCTTTGGATGCTCATGAGGTTCAGCTGGAACACATGGCGTTTTATGTGTTCTCAGGAAGCTCTGAAAAAAGAGAGACTATTGTGGGGTTTTTTTCCCTCCAAACCCCAAATGTGGTCTGGAAACCTGCCACTGCAAGCTGGCTCTGAGAAACAGCCCTTTTATGTTGTCCTGTTTTCAGCAGCTCAACACTGCCTCCTGCACCAACTCACTCACCCCTGCACTGAATTCCACCTGCCTGAGGCTTGCTGGGGAACAGCAGGGTTACAGCTTTGGGATTAGCAAAGGTTAGGTTATTTGGAGGCTGCAGCCCTACCTTCATTAGAGACAACTGCAAAGCACAAAGCCACTTCAGAGAAACTGCAATTTTATATAACATACCTGAAAATCTTAATTGCTGCAAGATCTACCCTGGCAGGGAAGAGGAGTCCATGCACAGAGAGAAGCTGAACACTTTGAGGAAGGTGATGTCAGAAAGCAGAAAGGGCCAGCTGCTCCCTAAGGAACAGGGACCCAAGGGCAAGCAGGTGAGGATCAGAGACTGCAGTCAGGTTCAGTCAAGAGCCCCAGGACTGAGGGAAGCCCATGAAGATGAGGCAGATCCCAGGTCAAGATGGAAATCAATACACTGGTCAGCATCAGGCCTGATGACAGCAGTCAGAGCCAAACACAGCTCAGTGAGCACCAGACAGGGCCACAGAGACAGGACATAGCCACAGCCAAGCAGGGAAGTCCACCTGCAGGTCTGGGTCCAGATCAATAGGGACCATGGGCAGGCAAAGACAGCTGAGCTCTAGACCAGGATTCCTCCAGAATAGCTCTGGGAAGAACAGGAGAGCAGGCTGAGATTAAATGGGTCTCATGAGCTGATGGGCAGAGCGGGTGGAGAGGCCCCACCTGAGGGCACTCAGGACCATTAACACCCTCCAGGCACTGACACCCTCCAGGCACTGACACCTCTCTCACACTGAGAGCAGGTGCAGCTGCATTTGGTGGCACTGCTTGAACCAAGTCTTCTCTATTCCTGCCCTCTGGGCTGTTGATCCTTGTCAATTTTCCATTTTGTTTGTGTTGGGTCACCTGAAGTCTGAGTAGCTTTGTGGAAAGAGAAACTTCTACATGAAGGAACAGACTGGGATCATGGGAGGTAGGGATAGAGTTCACATCTTCATGTTCTCATTATCTTTGAACTCCAGACACAAATCAATGACATTATCATTTATCCGACATTATCAATGAGTGAAGTAATAGAAAGACTGTGGAGACTGCATGGTTTTCCTATGGAGAATAAAATACATAAGAACAATAAAATGTGGTATTATTTCCAGCACCTGGACTAATGGGGTAAAAGCAAAGGAATTTTCCCGGTGGGAGCCTTAGAGAAGCCCAACAGTACAAATCAATTATCCCCTAACTTCAAAAAATAAAGAAATCCTCTAGTGCCTGGCAGCAACTGTGAGGCTTCTCTCCACCAATCCATCCCATGAAAGCATCCACTCCTCCCAGCATCCAGATATCTTCCTTCTCATACCTAAATGTAGCATGGTAGTTCCACTCCTTCACCAGAGCCATCACTTGAAAGGTCTGGCACACTCTCTACATGAGTTGCTTTGGGGGCTGAACAGTTGCAATGATCCAGATCTGAAGATTCTCTGCAGTGAAAGAGGAAATCCCAGGAATAGCTCAACTTCCTGAAAGAGCCTGCCAACAGCCCATGAGATCTTGTATCCAAAGGTAGGGAAGAACAGTCAGAGATCTGTGGATATCCCATAAACTTATATAAGATGGAGAAACTCACCTTCTGTATCCAGGCAAAGTCAATTTCACAGCAGATCTCAAGACAGATTGAGATTAATCCATTCAACACTAAGTCAAAATAGATTTGATCTTCCCTTAGGGGTATAGTTTTGAGCCAGAGCTGCTGTTTTCCAGACTGGACTCCTGTGCAAAATAGTGTTCATCAAGTTATGGCCTCTGCTTCCCCTCTGACCAGTTTGAAACTGGCACCTTAGAGAGATGGAGGTAGAAAAGTGTTCCAGTGGGACATATGTGTCCCTCAGTCCAAAAAGAACTTTGTGAAGAAGGAGAGCACTTCATATAGCTGCTCCCTAGTTCTCAAGTCTGAGGGAAACTACAAATTTGGTTAATTTATACATATTATATCTGCAGGGAAAATTTTGGAATGTTTTCTCAATAAAGAACTCTTCATTAATGAAAGCATCACATTCATTTTTATAGGCATTTCCCACAAAAAAATCTGAGCCTCTCCCACTCCATTTTTGTTAATAATATATTAAATAATAAAATATTACGAGGTTTATTAAAAGGCTTGTCATTCAATACCTATCCAAGGCACAGAACAAGTTGTATGGGGAGCTGGGGACCTGAAGCCAAAAGCCCAAACATGGAAATGATACTGTCTTTTAGTTGAGAGGTACCATCAGATGAAGCTATCTTTTGTAATCTGGCATGATGTAGTGTCAAAAAAGTACACACAGTGACTCACTAGGAGTGTATGTACAAATCAGAGCTTGCCCTGATCCTCTCCCCATCCCACCACGGGGGGAGTGAGCTGGCAGCTCTGTGGTGCTTAGCTCCTGGCTGGGCTTAAACCACGACAAGTACAGATGATTCAGCTCTGCAGGAAGTGAAGAACAAAGCCTAGCACTGCTACTATTACAGCATTTTTCTTGGTAAGGTTGTTGTGGAAAAGTAGTAGCAGGTCCCTGATCAACAGTGATGGATAGGCAACAAATGGAAGTCAAACCAAAATGCAGTCATGGCCTGAGAAGATGTGGAATATATGCACTGTCTCAGTACTTTGCTCTAAAATTATAAAACAAGGCTGTGTAGCCAGAACCAGCATCTGACCTTCTACTTCTTTTTTTTCCCCAAGAAAAAAACTGAAGGCTCTTGCCCATCCTTGACGTATTCCATACCTACTGCCAAAGCTGCACTCCCCCACTCAGCCATAATCCCAAAATAGGGTGTGATGCCTTTCCCGTTGACAAAGCCATAAGTCACAGCGAGCAAGACACACTCAACATTCTCCAATCAATTAAATGAAAAGAGCTCTCCCCCTCTGTTTCCCACCACTTCAGCGCTCATTATATCTCACATTAATTAATATAGGCACTGGGAAGTGAGATGATAAATTACAAAACCCCATTAACCTGATTCTGTCCAAACTGGAAAAATATGGCAGCTTGTACATTAGACAAATCTTCCTTGCTAACGTGGGAGTCCTCATGCCTGAACTCTGTTAAAGTAACAGCCCTGAAAAAGTATTTTTAATGTGTGTATGTATGGAATGTATATCAACGTGCGTGAACAGTGCACGCCTGTGGGAACATCAGAATTCATTAGATCAGTCTGATATGAGAGATATTGAACAGGTTCCATATGACTTATGTTACTGGGCTGTTCTGTCCACTCCCAGCGGAGTGAATCATATTGACAGGTTGAATTATATCTCAAGAGATATTTTTCTCCCCTCCTCCAAAGGCCATTTGCAATCACGGCACATCCACTGCCTCTTAAAAGTGAGCTCATCTGGCGCTGGTTGCATTGAAGTCCTCCACCGTGCCTGAAGGAAGGATGCTTTTGGGCTCTGGGAGCGTGGAGAAGATGTGGTCTGCCCAGCTGTGTCTGGGAGTGCTGACCATCCTGACCATGGCTCTGTGCGTCCCGTCAACGTATGGAGACCCTTTTTTACTCCAAGGTAAGCTGGAATACACACTACATGACACAGGTAGGTGGTTATCTTTTTGCTTTGCTGCTTGCCATGGCCAATGCAACACTCTCTTCTCTGGGAAAGAAAAGAAAATGAACCTCGAGCTGTACTGTCTGTTAACATGGGTGCGAGCGAGAGGCTTGTTCATATTATCATGAGCCAAAGCTGTCCTTCTGCTCTGCAGCTGGCTGTATGACACCTCCTGCTAATCAGTGAAAATATCAAATCTGGTGAAATCTGGTAAGGGTAGCTTTTTCTCTCCCATAAGAACATTAAAAAAAAAAAAATTAGAATATCAGAGAGTAGCAACTCCATAATGTACCATATGAGATTTGACAGCTCATAAATGTCAGTAGTACGGCGATGCTGAACGTTTTTTTCTTCACAGAACTTCTTTTTATACGTATTTCTCCCATAATTTAAATTAATGTTAGCTTGAGTTTATACTGCAGGGAAATGTCAATCATTAGTGCTCTTTCATAAAGAGGCTTGGCAGTGGAAAAAAAGAAAGACTCACTAAGTATAGGCTTGAAAATAACATAGCTTTTCAAATTATTTTTTCTCTAATATCACCTATTTATTTTTGGAATTACAACCAAAACATTCCCCAGGCCACTCTATCTAATCCTGCTTCTGTTTAGCTTTCACTGGAGTGTTTATAGCGTTGGGGTTTTTTTTCCCTGTAGCAAATCCCCCAAAAAACTTAAAGTAGCTATTTTAAAATTATAACTGTCCTTCATAGTTAGGAATGAGGTTTATGGCACTCCATGCTGACTGCAGGTCGCTCTGCTCGCTCCCCTGGGTTTATTTCCAGAGATCACAATGGGGACCAGCGGCTTCAGCCGCAGCATGAGGCAGGCTTGAGCCTGGCCAAATGCTTGGAGCATCCCTTTGGCCAGCCTCCCTTTGGCCAGCATCCCTGAGCTTCTGCAGGTTTATGTGACATTAGCTAATGGAGCTGATTCCCACATGCTCTTGAGCATCCTTCAGGCTCATCTGGTACAATGTTTTGTTTCATGTGTACCAAGAAAAATTGCATTCATCCCCTCAGAGGGGCTGATAGCCATATGTAACTGCATTGAGGAGAAGTCCTAAAGGTCCTGGAAGAAGAGAAAAAAAAAGCCATGCTATATAATTTCTTAGTATTTTCCATGGAATTCTGTAGGCATCTTCTAGGGCTTTGTAGGGTCCGGGTGTGGTGTAGGGCTGTTCAGACCAAAGAGTTTTTTGAATGCTCAGTCTCGCTATAAAGTCTGGCTCCTATTCTGTCATTCTCAAAAATTAGTACAACATTTGGTCTGGAAATCCATTGAGCAGAGCTAGGAGGGTCTCAGAGCCTTCAGGGCACTGAAGAGCCCCGTCCCTTGTGTCTGTTGGTTTCTGCTGAACCCTTGACCTTCACAACCATTCATTTGAGGGCACAGTCACAACCACGAAAGTAAAACCACTGAGAAAGTGCCCTAAAGGGGCCTCTTAGAGAGCTCCAAATTGCTTTAGGACAGCAGCTTGGGGAGATTTTTCCTGGAAAAATTCTGCGTGGTCTTCCTTTAAGTTCTTCCACACTTGAACTCTGTTCAGGAAGAGCCCTTCAGTACCACTGGGAATCAGAGTAATCTCAAGAAAGGGCTGTGGGGCTGCAGGGCTTTTGAGCAGAGGTACCCACACCTCAGCTCAGTGAGGAGGGACTTCCCAGCTCTGTCAGCCCTGGGAAGGTGCATGGAGTGAGCGGGGAACTCCTGCCCTTTCGAGAAGAGAGGATGTTGTGGGCTCCTGTGTGGCTTTGCAGAGGCGCCCGCTCCACCCACCTTGCAGAAGGGACTGTGTAAATCAAGGTGATGGCTCCAGCTCTCTGCAGCCTGCCGTGCTGATGAGGCTGCAGTGGAGCTGGCCAGCAGCCCAGGGCTGGCAGGGAGGGCTCCCCCATCCCACGCCCTGCCCCTGCACAGCCCTCACTGCCTGGACATTCTGTTCCGTGCTCGCACACCTTCCTTTTCCACCGAGCTCCTTCCACCCTGATGAGCGCTGACAGGAGACATTTTCCTTCCACTTCTCATCCTTCTTAATTTGATTAAGAGATTAATTGCATCAATTGATTAATTGATTCTTAATTTGATGAGACTGAGAAAGATGTGTTTTATGTGCTGCAGAGAACCGAGTGCTTCCAGAAAGAGAAGACACAAATCATGAGAACACATTGCTGACTCTGCTTCTTAATAAGAAATTCGCATGGCGGAGACCAGAAAATATTGGTAAGTGAAGGGGAGGGGAGATCTCTGCTTCTTGAATCTGTGTTTGCATGAATGCAAGGAACCTTCTTCTCAGGTTCCTCAGAAATACCAACTGCTCAGGAAGTGGAAGCAGCACCCAGTATGAAGCCTACATGTGATCAATGTCAGATGCTCTCCAGCATGGGGCTCCAAAAAAAATCTGCTTTTGCAATGCAAAGTAAAGCCACCAAAACCCATGTACCCTAGATCCTCAGACACTCAAGACTTTGCTGGGAACATGTGTATTTACATAGGTAAAAACAAGAAATTTTTCTGCTGAGTCCCTGTGGCCCTACTATCCCTTAGGTGTTGTGTGCATTGCCTGGGGCATGGACCAGCTTTGGGAGTCACCTCTCTGCCCACACCCCACACAGCCCCATGTGCTTTTGAGAGACAGCAGCATCTTGTTACCATTTGGGGCAGGGGGATTTCACCAAGATTTTCCAGTGAGACCCACTGGGGTCAGTGTAGTCTGGGACAAGGGCAGAGGGAGCTCCTGCCTGGGCCTAAGCCCCTGCTGCTGCTGCTGCTGCTGGAGGAGATTGAGACATCTGGCTTCTCCCACCCAGCCACCAAAGATGGGCCAGGGAGAGCCTCTTCCTGCCTGTGCTCTGTGAACAGACACCAAATTTAAAAGCCACCCATCCGTGGCTAAACTCAGACCTGCTGAAGAGAAACTTGGGCTTTCCTGACATGAGGCAGAGCCATCACAAGCACCAAATGGATTACAGAGGTCAGCTATTCCCACAGCCTCTGCAGCCAGGGGAGAGCTTGGGCTGATGTGGTGGTCTCAGAGCAGGAAGCTGCCCTTCCCTGTGAAAACTGCTGAGAGGGGGCCCAGCAAAATCCTTGTTATGAAAATCCATTTATCAAATTCACTCGGTGCTCTTCCCCAGACCCTTGTTAATGCAGCAAGGCGGTGGTTAAACAAGCCTGGGACAAATAAATAAACATAAATAAATCAAGCCCTTAACCTAACAAAGGCATTCTTCTTGCAAAGGGGATGCATTCAAGAAATAACATTTTTATGATAAGTTTATGGATTATTGCACTTATTAGTCCTAGAGGAAAGGCTGCATTTTATGCCAGACAATTGAATATAATGAATCTCTGAGCAGAGCACAGACAGAGGATTTACAGCAGGCAGTTTCTCAAAGCTTCATCCATAAATTAACTTCCTTCTCCCTGTCTGAGATAATCTGTTCCAAATTTCGACTGCTGTTCATTTTGCATTCATAGCAGCCATTGGCCAAACTTACAGTTTGCAGAAAATCAAGGCAAAACAGGCACTTGAAACTCTGAAAGAGGTAAAAATGTTAATAATAATAATTCTTAAGTGACACTTTTGACTTGTAGATATGCCAGGGTCTGTCTGTCTCTACCTTATGGGTATGTACAGATATTCTTAGGAGGAGTCTGCCTGAGGTCATTGCTGATAGTGCCAGGAACAGAGCCCACACCTTCTGATTCCATCCCCATCCCCATCTCATCTCTCAAATTGAATCCTGATGTAATGGATTTGCTTAGGAACTGCTGCTTTTACTGTTGGATGAATATCAGAAAATATTCAGGATTTTTCAACAAAACTGTTCCTTTCTTGAAGGAGGAACCAAGAAGGCAGTCAGCTCTTTCTTGGCACCCTCCTCCTGATCAGTTTCAAATGTTCAAAAAAAAAAGCCCAAGTCTGGCAATGTGTCTGTGTGCTGAAGTCTTATCTGAAATCTGACATCAAGGGGAATTATGTCTTAAATCCCCCTGAAGATCCAGACCAATGCCTGCTGCCACACTAGGAACAGAGAAAAGAGGCAGCTCCAGGGCTGCTTTTTGGTTTGCTTGTGGGGCCCAGCAAAAACATTCTTTAGCTCTTTCCTGGCTCTTCTGGTTATTTTACTGCATTTTTTCCCCAAACTAGCACTTAAAACCAGCTGATCACTTTGCACTCCCCTCCCAGGAGAACTACTGTAGCCAGTCACTCAGCTTTGACTGAACTCATCTGTCTTATTTAAAAATTAACTGGTTTTGACATCAGTTTGGGTCTGGAATAAGGTACCTCAGTCCTCAAGAGCAGTGGGACTGAAATCCCCTGTGGAATTTGCAGGCAACCCCAGCAGGGGAAGAGATGAGAATCTTGACTCCATGTTTCAGAAGGCTGATTTATTATTTTATTATATATATTATATTAAAATAAAATAATATACTAAAACTATACTAAAAGAATAGAAGAAAGGATTTCATCAGAAGGCTAGCAAAGAAAGGAATGAATAATAAAATCTTGTGACTGACCAGAGGGTCTGAGACAGCTGGACTGTGATTGGCCATTAAATAAAAACAACCATGAGACCAATCAAAGATGCACCCGTTGCATTCCACAGCAGCAGATAATCAATGTTTACATTTTGTTTCTGAGGCCTCTCAGCTTCTCAGGAGAAAAAATCCTAACAAAAAGGATTTTTCATAAAATGTGTCCGTGACAATTTCCCACCCCTGCAGCTTTCCCTATTGCTATTCCAGGCTCTTCTCAGTTCAGCTGGATGTTTCAAATCCTGTTCTTAGGCACCTCTCCCCTCTTTCTGCATGGGCAGTTCATTCATCCACCTGCACAGCTTTTTGACAGCAGTACAGTACTGACTTGCCTTGAGATCTCTAAGTCTGATCTCTGAGGCTGGGCCCCAGCTCCTCACACTTCCCTAAGGTTCAGAAGTGTGGAATCTGTGCACTTACTGCTATGTGACTTTTCCTGTTGCTCCACTCTGCCAGCCTGGATCTTTGCTGACTTATAAATCAGTAAGTTATGCTAGGCTAAATTTGTGTCTCCTGACTTCTGCCTGCACGGGTGATGTGAGGATAAATAAGCCTTGAAGGAAGCAGTGGGATTTCATATAAAAAGCCAGTGACAAAAAAAAAAGACAGCATTAGAGATTTGCAGTTAGCAGGATAAAAATTAAAAAGCAGCAAAGAGTTTCACCTGAATTGGTATCACATAGTAAGTGACCTCATTGGGCCAATTTCCCTATGGCCTGGTGAGCAGTGAAGAAGCCTCCCTCATAATGGAGAATTAGGATAAGGTCCCATAGGATTCAGCAGAGAAAACCTGCTTTTCTCTCTCTTTCTGCTGTTATTCATTTGAAGGTCACTAGCAGGAGTTAAATGATAACTAGGTCTTTGCTTGTGGACCTCTGTGGACCTCTGGAGAGGGCAAATGAAGACATGTTTTTTAATTTAAGCTTCAGGAGGCCATGCAGATACTGATGTTACTCTTTTCCCTCTTGCAGACTGGGAGCTGGCAAAGAAATTTGAAGAGCTTGAAGAGGTGAGAGGAGTAAATGCACAGACACATAGATGCATGAGTGCTGGAGATCCTGCTAAGTTCCAGATGGCACTTTAATTTCAGACTGAAAAATCCCAGTGCATCAGGCCAGACAGGAGGCTGCCAGGTCCTCCACTAGCCTCTCACTCCAGCTCTGAGGGACATAAGCTCTGACTTTTGAGAACAGCTCTGTCAGAGCAAAAGTCAGGATGGCGGCTGTAGATGTTCCCAGTCCACAAGAGAGCAGCTAAAGATGATGAAATTATAATGTGGACAGCAGACTGTCCGCTTTATAACCAAGGGAAGGTAGTGAGAACTGTGAGGGAGAGAGGAGGGACAACCCAGGGCAGTGTAGAAGCAATGTGCTCTGCTGCAGTGTCTGGATGCCTGGAGAGCACCGTCCTGACTCAGTGCTGCAATATCCCTCCCCGCAGCCTCCCTTCCACAGGGGCTTACACCTAGGCTGGGGGGATGAGCATGGAGTGCCCACACCACTGCCACCAAACAAGCAGCTCAGTGAAGGAGGGCATGAGGAGGTGTGGGTGCTCCAAAGACAGATCCTCTGGGAATAGTCCTGCCCCAGGGAACCCTCTATCCTTCCCAGTGAGGCTGCCAGCCAATGTGCATGCAGATCTTTGCCTGCATTTCCCAGCACTCTGTGGAGCTCCTCATGCTGGGGCCCTTGTTGACTGCTGTGTTTCTGTTCAAGCAGCTGGAGAAGTTGAAGGATCAGCTCTCAGCTGAGGATGGGTCAGAGGTGGCCTATGCCTTGGAAAGCCTCTCAGCATCCCAGCCCAAAAAGCGCGGTAGGTTCTGAGTTTGAGCCTTGCAGCCATCCTGTCCACCCTCATTTCCAGGGCTTCCTTTGTGCAACAAAGGCAGTCGCAGCAAACATGCCCCAAATATGCAGAAAAGCAGCTGGTTGGCAGCTTTTCAAGCAGTTCTGGCCCTCTCTTATGGCTGGCTGGTTTAGCAGCTGCTGAGGAGGATTGTGTCCCCAGCCCTGTCTGCTGTGGAGGCACACACACCAGCTCTGCACACCCAGGGCCTCACAGAGGCAGGCAGTGTCACATCCTGCTTTTCACAGAGGACTGTGGGGTTACATGAGCCATGAGTGCTGCCCTGGAGGGGGGCAGTTCTGCATGAACACGTCCCCACAGTGCACCCCTCCTTTGCTCTGGCCTCAAAGCAACTGCTGGAGGCATAATGAGGCATGTGGACTGCAGGCATTCCCCTCTGCCAAGGTCAGTGCCTCCCCGCAGAGAAAAAAGGAGCACTTGTCTGCTGCTGAAAAACAGCTAAAAAGGACGTGGAAATCAACCAAGAATGCAGGGAACTAAGATCTGGTATGTCCCTCAGTTGGTCTCCCAGCTTTGTTTGTCCAGTCTGTATCCAGTGGCTCGGGGGCATTTTGCACGAGTGCTCCTGTGAAGCTGCCCCTGACAAGCACATGGACAATGCTGCTCGTGCTGGCTTTCAATGGATTCCTCCACAAAGCCGTAGCAGCTGTGAACCAGAAGTCACTGATGGCAGATCTGGCCTAAAACCAAAAGAACTGGTTCTGCCCTTAGCCCACATGCTCTGTGCACGTGGAAGCTGAGAGCTGCCAGAGAGCCAAGAGAAAATCCCTTTGTGCAAGGCTTGCTTAGATGCTCAGGTGATCCTTAGGCAATATGCAATTTGTAAGCACCCCTGGAGGCTGTAATTAATTTGGCTAATGTAATTCATGCCCCCACCAGTCTGGAAGGTTTAATGTAGATAAAGCTACTTGCTGGTGCCAGGTTTAAATCAGATTCTGACAGAAATGAAATCAGGGAATCTTTGCCTTCACCTAAAGTCCTTCCAGTCCGGGAGGAGTTCGTGTCTCAGCATGAGCACTGCTGATTCAGTAGGAGTTTTCTTCCAAGATCCTGCTCTCAAAAACCAGGTATAAATCTCCTCACACTTGAGGAAACAGGAAACTCTCATGGGATTCATGCTGGTTGTGATACAGTTACTTTTTCCAACACCAAAATATACATCCTTCCCTAATTTAGTCTTCTTAGAAGATTCTACAGAAATCCATGTTGTTTGTAAGATGGTTGATAGCGGAGTGGTAGTGACTGGGTTTAAAAAAATTAAGAACCAGATCTAATCTCTCCAAGTGAGTATCCTGCTCTTCCAGTCAGCCACAGGTGCAAAGCCCTGCACACACCTCTGAAGCAACAAAACTGCTGACCAGGAGACAGGAAAGAAAAAGCTAGTTCCTGACATTGCTGAAGTAGAAGAAAAGGAAACCTTTTAAATCAAGCTACATGAAGACAACTTTTAGACCCCATATTTACACTATGAGCAGCTAAAAGAGACACCTTCTAAAAGTGTTATATGAACGCAGAGCTGGTTATTGAGATGTTATTGACCTCCTCCAGGGCTAGAGTGGGAAGCTGGAAAAAGTCCCTTGTATGCTGACGTCTTCCTTTTGTATCCCTTCACAGCCTGCTTTTGGAAATACTGCATCTGAAGGCTTGTCAGGTCTGGAGGACGAAGATGAGCCCTTCCCCAAACTGCCTTGCTGGGTATTAACACATCAAGAGTTTGTTCTGTTCCCTCATCGTGCTGCTGATCTGGAAGCCATCCTCCGTGGCTGCACCACAGCCAGGTCCAACAGGGGCCGTGGCAGGAGCTGGCAGCCCACTGCCACTCTCTGCTGTCCCTTTCTTCCAGGTTTAACCTGCCATGATCTTCTACCCAGAAGATGCTTCCCAACTCTCTGTGCTGTCCTGTGTGTGCCATTCAGGCTGCTGTCACTGTGCACTCTCCCCCTCCTCACCAGGTCCCTGAGGCACTGAGCACTAACTCAGCTTCCCTGGGCTTGGGGCTCTGCCCACACCTGCAGACGCTGCTCCCAGCAGTGTCTGGGTTATTCCTGTCCCCTCCTGAGCAGCTCTGTGCTGCCCTGGTGGCCGCTGCTGGGACATGAGGGCAGGCTGGTGTGATGTGGAGGGCTCAGGGCTGGGTTGCTGAGCCAGGGCTGCTCCTGCCGTGTCCCTCAGTGTGCACAGGGGAGGGCAGGCAGGGAGCTCTGGATCCTTTGGATACCATTCCAATAAAGATTTTCTGTTGCACAGAAGCATGTGTTTCTCAGTGTTTGCTTTCTCAGCCCCTGCAGGGACCCAAAGTGCAGCACATTTCCCTTGATGTTGGCTCCTGTTACCCTAATGGGTCATGTGGAGTTCACAATGGAAGAAAGGCTCCCATTAAACACCTATGGGTTTAATGGGCCTGAGAAACAGATATCCTTTTGGCCAGAACAGGAATGAGAGCTGGGTCTTTTTCATAGCTATTTATGGGATACTGTCCTCACTGGACTGGACCAGACCCAATGGTCTCTACCTACTCACCCCAAAGAGATGTTTTGAGCAGAGATTTTTGGTAATCTGGCTGGTCAATGCAGGTGCTAGCTGGCCTTTTCTACTGCAAAATTTTATCTGGCCCTGTTCAAAAGGAAAAGATCACAATCCATTAGTGATTCCTACATATATTCATCTCAAGTCACATTACCCACATTTATTTGCAAAAGCAAAGGACCTCGTTCCCAAAATGTAAATTCAAAATAATTCCCAATGTTAACTTCGAAGTTTCCAACAACTTAAATGAGAGCAGGATCTGGTGGCCACTGTGAATGTGTGGAATGATTTTGACTAGCATTGAACTGTCTCTCCAGCTCTGTTGAGCCATGTGATTTAACTGCAGCTTGCATTTTACATATTCTTCCAAAGTTACCTCTCCCAAAGCTGTAATTGCCATCCTACACTCATTGCCTTGGGCTCTGGCAAGAAGCACACGCTTACCACAGCAGCACCTTGCATACACTTCATTAACAGGAATCCTATTCATCCTTTGGAGGCCAAAGCCAGCATCTAGGGAATGAGGCCAGCTTGCTTGATTATATCAGTGAGTTCTAATGACATGCAAAATACAGTTTCCTGTTACCATTAGTTGTTTGTTATTTCTTTGGTGGTGATTCACAGCCCATTTCCCATTTGTTCTTTGTTGCTTTTGTGTGAGTGAAAAAGTATGTGGGAACACACTTTCACATACCCTCACACTGGCACCAAATCCAGGAAAAAATTATAACCTATGGACAAGAATAGTCTCTCTCTTCCTTTAAAGGTTTGGTGCTCCAGCTGAAGGGGAGGTGTGTTCCAAGAGCTGCACTGAGTGCCCCAAGGTGGTGCTGAGCTCAGATGATTTCAGCTTGCAGGAAATCCCAGGGTAAGGAAAGGCCAGAGCAGCAGCTCCATCTGCCACCTGCTTGCTGTAGCCATGCCTTCTTCCTGAGCCAGTGTGACAGCTCAACAGCAAGTCAGGAAAATGAATACTGTGTGTCTGCAGATATTTAACAGCTTGCTCTGACCCTGGACAGGAGTTCCCTGGAGTGCAATGCATCATGCTGCTTAGTAGTGATTTTCTGCTACATCCTATCAGTGTGGTTATTTAAGTGCTCCAAACTACCCCCTATTTCCTGATAGGCACTCCATGCTGCTGTATTAGCTGCTTGTGCTGCAGACATCAGCATGTATTGAATGCAATTTATTAACTAATTAGAAGCAGAGGTGGTGTTCTCCCCAGGCTTACCCTCTGCATGGCAGTGTGAGGGTCCTGTCCTTTCTCCTGAACACCCAGAGCAGAAACCTTCACCTCCACAGAGCGGCTGCTCACACCCTACCCATGCTTGGGCAGTCACTCTTGCTAAAGTTAATGACCCACAGGCAATAATTAAAGGGATTTCCCTGAGACATTCCAGTAGATCATGTGGATTTATTAGGAGAAAATCCTTACAGACATCTGAATGGATTTGCAAATCCAGGCAGCACAGGGCAAGTCTAGTGTGCAACGGATGTTGCAATTAATCCTCATTTCACATTTGCTGATCTCCATGCTGTGCACTAGGGCTGGAGCCATCCAACATTGTCTAGAAAACCAAATTGTGGTGTTTGGCCTTTCAGACATCATCATATTTGAAACAGCACTTGCCAATTTAGAGATTTTAAAAACTGCTTCTTGAGCCACAAGCAGTCTCAGTGTGCTCTGTGATGGATGAAAGAACAAAAGAACAGAAAGACTCTTGCTTTCTCCCAGGTAATCCACACAGTGGGGTGGAAGCAGGACTGAAGCTTCCAGCTCCCAGTTCTACCAACACCACCAGAGACCCCTCTGTCCTGCTTTGCTTTCACATTTCCCTTCAGATGAAGGCCATTTCTGCACACAACTTTCAGCCTTTAAAACTGCCTTTTTTTTTGGAAACCCCAGCTAATACCTGCCAATTATTAAATACTTCTATGATCCAGCAGTGTCTTTGCAAAGCTGCTGTGTTTGCACTGGATTCCTCTGCCCTCTCTCCAAAAATGTGTCAGGCACTGACTCTGTCCATGGCTCTTTTGGCTGGCAGCTGTTTGAGTGGTCAGGTCAGCACTTCCATAATCTGCCCATGCCCCACACATATGGCTGCCCTGCAAGCTGATTATCTGCAGCCTGTCTGGATGAGGTCAGTGCAAGAAGATAAATGTTCCCTAAACTGCAAGGCAGGCTGAGGATGGATGGTGGCAATGCACTGCCTGGCAATGCATTTGCAGGCTTGCTCCTAGCATGGGCTGAAACTCTCGAGTCAGTCAGTCTACATGCACCTACCAAGCCCACATCTCACCCTTCACCTGGAGGCTTAAAGGCAGAAAATTAGCAGTGTGATCAGGAGAAAAGCAGGAAGCAGAAACCCAAGATCATCACATAAGGACTTACAGGCCTTCTTCTTTTCTGTGACCTCTGAGGGCTTGATCTGGAAAGCATCTGCAGTGCTTCAGCACGGACAGCTCACCCACCAAAGGGGGAATGGTCTCCTAGCTCAGCTGCAGTGCTCTGGCAGATGGCAAAGACAGGGACACCTCTTGATGTGAGTCACTGGTTTGTGCTGCTCCTCTCAGCAGCATCAGCCTATATTAGAAATATCAATAAAAGTGAAGTTTCTTGCAAATTTTCTATGTCTGGGCCAGTCTTGGTGTCTGGGCAGGGCTGTAGGCAAGGAGGAAAATGGAAAAGGCCCCTGCTGTGTCTGAGCACATGAATTAGATGTCACCTGCCCTTCTGAGTGGGAGCCTCATCTCTCACCATGGCTGAACCAGGACAATTGTACAAAAGTCCCAATCCTTACAATAGCTTTTAAGTATACTTTTAAAATTTTTTAAATTTTTTTTCTTTTTTTTTTTTGCTAGCTGATGGCCAGGTCCTTTGTGCCTCATACAAAATCAGGAAATTAACACTTAATTCCCATCTCCAGCATTGCTTCCTGCCTAACACAGGCTGTTTGGCAAGAATAACATTTTTTTCCCTTAATCCTGCATAATCCCTTTCTCAATGGATCATCTTTTGCAATGCTAAGGATGATTTATACCCCAGAATAGCAATCCAAGGAATTTAGCTGATATGGACCAAAGTCCAAGAAGAAGAGAGAATGTGAGGTTTAGAAAACATCAGCTAAGAATCTGAGCATTGAGATGTCAGCACAGAGCTCTTCTCAGCTGTATTTTATAATCTGGGAAGAAGTGAAAAGGATGAAAGAGGATTTAACATAACCTGTTTTACCCTGAAATGAAGTGGAGAGGACATGTTTACATTTTGCCAGAGTGAGAAATACTTGAACTTTTAGAGCTGGATTCTGACCATGCCCTGTGCACACATCAGGAGGCTAAAATAAGGCACAAGATGCAGATGGCCTTGGAAGTGGATGACCTCATATTTGGACACTATCCTATGTTATGCATAGGGAGGGGTGAAATGTATTCATCAACTAAAAGTCTCACCACATTTCAGGATCTGCCATAGGATGAAAACATGTCTAAATATGGTGCAGAGATAAGAGAGAGATTACTCAAAACATCAGGACAAACACTAAGATCCTGTCACTGTTCTTATTCAGAGTAACTCCGAGTGAGGGCAGAAAACATCTCCACCCAAACAGCAGATCAAAAGCTTTGTCCCATAACTGCTATATCCTCCCTTCATCTACTGATCAGCTCCCCTCCAGAAAGAGACATGCAAAGCAAACTCTTTGCTTTTCATGGACTGCTGTTGGCATCTCTGGAAGTTTTATTTTCAATCCAAAAATCTCAGTCCGGCCTGTGCTAATAAAATTCTGCAAGTTTAACAGATAAATGCCATGCAATAAAAATATATACACATTCTCTGTTCCCTCCTACCAGTGACACAGTGCACAGCTGTGAGCATTCTGACCTGATGAACTGAACGTGTTATTATTTGTAAATGCAACATTGGTAAAATGCAACTTGAAACAGATTTTGCAGGAGGTCAATTCCTTGAGTGCTGTATCATTAGGCAAAGAAAAGACGTGCTGTGAGGCATCTTCCAAAACTCTGTAATGTTTCCAATATTCATTCAGAATAGAAGCATCTGCAGGCAAAAAAAAAAAAAAAAAAAAAAAAGGCAGTAAACATTACATTTTCCAATGTCAGAAATGCAAGGCTTGGACAAACACACTGTAAGGTGGAGCGGAGGAGATCAAAATGTTAGGAATACTTGTTTGTTTGTCTGTAGAGAGGTACTCAGTGGGAAATTAGGGATAAGAAGCCATCATTCCCCAAGCCTGCTGCCATGACTGAGTTCCTCTAGCAGCGGAGAACATCTGGTTCTCCAGTCTGCCCACAGCTGGGATGCTCTGGCTCACCTGCAGGAGCTGCTAACCCCTGGTGTCACCGAGGTGGCTCACTCCAATCCGGTCCAGAGGAACTCCAAACCTTCTCTTAGGCAGCTCCAGCACTTTCCTGCATGAGGAAAATGAGCAGAGAGGAGGAAACAAATGGGAAAATACATCTGTGAATAATCAAGGTGTTACTACACGTTTGATTTCTGCATTCATCCCACTAACACCTTATTGTTCAGACAGAACAGTGGGCAGGGGCAGCCAGAGATGTGAGGGTTTAAAAATAAGATGCTGCACTTGTTTTACAAAAGGCCGCAGTTGCAGCTGCTTTACAGACTGGCTGAGCTTGATCCACTACCCCTGTTTTTATTTGGCAGCAAACTAACTTCACATGTTAACTGCTGTTCATAAAAGAAAGGTGATACACTGCATTTATAAAGGGGAATTGTTTCCTGCACAGTAGCACACACTGCAGGTGACCCATCACCTGGGTCTCTGAAAGCTCCAGGGCCAGCTGGGGCCAAGATTGGCAAGGAGGTGGAAAGTATTGCGCAGTAAGAGGGGAAAAGACAGAGATGGTCTAACAGGGTTTTCCAATAGGTTCTTTGGCAATATAGTGTTCATCAAAATTCTATAGGAGCAGTCCTTTGATTGAAAATGGGAAGATTTAGGTGTTGATTTTTTTCCCTGTATATAGTAAATTTCCTGACAATTTGATTAATTAATTAGGGCATGAGGAATGTGTGAAAGAATTCCTACACAGCTATATTTTTTTTTGCTGTTCTTTTTATATAAAATAATAAGTTTTCCCATCTTAATCCAGCATTTTTGGAGCATTTTTTTCCACCAGCAAAAGTTTTATTTTAATTAGCTGTGGAAATGGCAAGAATTCCTGCAGCTGAGAACGACCTCAACTTCTGCCCTCAGAAATACTTGTCAGTGAAATGCAAGTCCAAGAGAATCCCTAGGAGATTAATTCTTTATCGGTCCTTGTTGAGGAACATAAATAAAAATAAATTTTGTTCTGTAAGTTGGCAACTGCAAAGTAACAAGCAGGAGAGAATGCTGTGGTGCACTGGAGGCTAACGTGGTGCCAGCACTGCTGGGCTGCCTCACCCAGGGGCTCTGGGGCTGTGCACACCCACCCAGAGCTGTGCAGCCCTGGGGCTCACTGAGCAGGCTCCTTCCTCACACCTCTGGGGCAGGGCTGCATCCAATGCATCATTCCAGTCCAATGCACCATTCCAGCATCCAATGCACCATTCAAGCATCCAAACCACCATTCCACTCCAATGCACCATTCCAGTTCAATGCATCATTCCAGCATCCAATGCACCATTCCAGCATCCAATGCACCATTCCAGCATTCAATGCACCATTCCAGTCCAATGCATCATTCCAGCATCCAATGCACCATTCCAGCATCCAATGCACCATTCCAGCATTCAATGCACCATTCCAGTCCAATGCATCATTCCAGCATCCAGTGCACCATTCCAGCATCCAATGCACCATTCCAGCATCCACAGCCCTGCTGGCTCTGTCCCAGCTGCTTTCCACATCAGCCCAGGGATTGGGAATTGGTGCTGTATCCCCTGTGAGGGGAGCACCACATCAGTGCTAGAGAACATCCCAAAGGAAGGGGAGCTTTTGTTTGGCCTGTCCCTTCCTCAGGCATCCAGCACCGCTGCCCGAGCCCCAGGGAAGGCAAAGGGAAGGCAAGGCAGGATGCTCAGCCTGGCACCTCGAGGGACGAGCTGCTTTCCCCGCGGGTGGGGAGGCACAGGCGGGACCCTTGGGCTGTCAGAGCCATCCCGAGCCTGCCTGGAGAAATGGGGAGAGAACTCCCCGGAATGGAAGGGGACGGCAAAGGTGGGGTGGGACGGTGCTTCTGCCCCGTGAGCTGTGCCAGTGCCGTGCTCTGTGCCCAGAGCAGGGATGGGGAGCTGTAGCAGAGCTCAGAGCAGGGATGGAGCTGTACCACAGGTCAGAGCAGGGTTAAGGAGCTGTACCAGTGCGCAGAGCAGTGATAAGGAGCTGTACCAGTGTTCAGAGCACGGATGAGGAGCTGTAGCAGTGCTCACAGCTCACAGCAGGGATGAGGAGCTGTACCAGCACTCAGAGCAGGGATGAGGAGCTGTACCAGTGTTTGGAGCAGGGATGAGGAGCTGTGCCATTGCTTAGAGCAGGATGAGGAGCTGTAGCTGTGCTCACAGCAGGGATGAGGAGCTGTAGCAGTGCCATGCTGTGTTCAGAGCAGGGATGAGGAGCTGTAGCAGTGCCATGCTGTGTTCAGAGCAGGGATGAGGAGCTGTACCAGGGCTCGGAGCAGGGATGAGGAGCTGTACCAGTGCTCACAGCAGGGATGAGGAGGTGTAGCAGTGCCATGCTGTGTTCAGAGCAGGGATGAGGGGCTGTACCACAGCTCACAGCAGGGATGGAGCAGTCCCAGCGCAGCCCATCGTCCCCTCTTGCGGCCGCCCCGCGCCACCGCAGCCCCGCCGCGCTCCGCTCCGCAGCGTCCCCGTGCCGGGGCGTACCAGGGACAAAGTGGCTTTTTCTACTTAAAACAGCCTCGTCTAGGATTCCCGCAGGTTCTTTCTCTCTCTCCTGCCTCCTGCACGATTTTCCCGTGCCTTTCAAAATGCTACAAAAAGGGATGTTGATGGCAGACCAGGATCTGGGCTCTCCTGACATCGGTGCGTGTCAGGACAAGCTGTGAATGGACTAACATTTGATCTGCTTTTTTCCAAAATTTTCTGCTTTGTGCCAGGCACTGCATTGACTCGGGGGGCTCAATCTATTTATCAGATCTCACAAATTAATTTCCTGGTCTCTAAAGGTGACCAGCTCAGCGGGCACAGGAATGAGCTGTGATCTGCTGGCTGAGCCACTGTGACAGGGTGGTCAGTACTTTGCTTTTTGCTGTTGTTTTGAGGATTTTTTTTTTTGTTTCTTTGTTTAGTTTTTCCCTTGTACTGCGTATAGAATGAAAGATTTCCATCCAAAAAAAAAAAAAAGAGAAAAATAGGGAACAGCATGTACCTTTGCAAAAAATTACAGCTTCAAAAACTACCTTTTTTTTTCTTTGCCTGGAAAGGGAAAACATGCTAAAAAGCAAATGAAGAGTGAGCTGATTTTGATATCTTGAAGAGGCAGACAGAGCAGTATAATTCTACTTAAGGTTTTAAGAATTTTGTATTTTATCACTTTTGGCTGCAGCCAAACAGTCCTAGTGGCAGACTGGGTGGATAAATGGAAAAACAACAAGAAAATATTGCAAAACTTTGTTTGAAAAAATACTTGTAGTATTGACTGGCTCTCATGAATACTTTCCATTTCCAGATTAAGCTTTAAGCATGTTATTAAATACTTTGTGGCATTAGGGATTCCATCCAAGAGAAGACAGTTACCAGAAGAGCAGAACAAGACAGGCAAGCTCTGTCACACACAGGGAGCAGCCCCTGAAGCTGTGCCCCAAACTCTGTCTCTCTCCAGCCGCGCTGAGCATCATTCTTTGCTTAGCCCTCTTATAAACAAGTTTATCTTCAAACACACATTGCTGCATTGTTTAAACCCTGACTTATCCAAAGCTAAAGGAGGTCTTGAAGCTCATTCTGGTGTTTGCCTGCCCATTTTCATGATGTGTCCTTCATCTTTCTGTTCAAAACATCCACTCCAGCACACCTTCTTTCCACCCCAGCCTCAGGAGCACCCGGCCCTGCCCCTCTGCTCGTGAACCTCAGGCACATTTCTTGCTTTAGCAAAGCTCATGGTCAGAAATGTAGTTTTAAACTACATTTTAAAGCTAACCCATCAGTGTCCAGAGCACCCCGCAACAGCCTTCCTCCAACTTTATCACTGGCAGGAGCATTTAAGAGCTTACCTCTGTTTGCCCTTAGCATCCACAGAGGATGAGGAAATTCTGTCAATGGGGGAGCCAAATCCTGGGAAGCTTCTTTTCTTCTTGGTCTCAGTCACCTCGTTCTCCAGAGACACCAAGTCATCAAGCAGGAACAGTTTGGCTGCCAGGCTGGTGGCTGATTTCTCCTCACTGGCAATGGGATGGTCTCCCACACCCAGAGCAGCAGGAGGCTCCAGAGGCTGCAGAAGAAAGCAGGAAAATCTCAGTTTGCTGGCTGCTCAAGTCCCAGGAAATAAAAGAATTCAATCAGTGTCATAGGAGCAGTCCTGTAAATACAGAACTACCAGGACACTCACTGAAATTGGGGCAATGTTTTAAAACAAAGATCCTTCTCTGAAATGTGGCCTGTTTCCCCAGATAGGATTTTGCTGTCAGAGTCTGGAATTCTTTTTTAATAGAACTGAACTTGCTTTCATTATTATTGCAAGAAATATCAAAATTTGTTACTTCACAAAGCCAATTTCTGCAGGCCATCCCACTATTCTTATCTCAGCACTGTGATTAGTATCATTTATAGCATGAGCTGAGTAATTTAATCCGTCTGAAAAACGCAATCACCATTGCCCAACTCCAATATCCATTCCGATAGTTTTCAATAAACTGATTTTTGTTTTTTAAATGAATGCTAATAAGTAGTAATGAAAACTTCTACAGAAGTTTCCATCCATATCTGACAAATTAATTAATTGTTATGCAAAAAATGTCCCCAAAAAAACTTTCTCAGCCCTGGCATTCAAAGAAATGATGCAGTAACACAACATGGAGAGGAGGAAAGGAAAGAACACACTCTTGAATTGACACAGCAGTTTGAACCTTAATTCCACCATTAGGCTTAACACCATTTCAAATCCAAACTTTGCTATAAGAATAGCTGAAAATACTGGGGTCTATTGGGAAAGAAATGAAATGAATCAAGGTGAAAGAGTTGCTTTGCATGTGGCAGAAAAATACAGGGCAGCAGACAGTCAACAAAAACAAGCTCAGATCTTTGTCTCTTGGAATGAAATGCACCTTCTTGTTCACTTGATCTTGACAGAATTAGATGGAAACATTACAGCTTACAGCATCAAACAGGTTTTATTCTCCTTAGAAGCACACTGCTATTGTTGTTATTCGTGCATGGTGGGTTTAGTACAGCGTGAAGGAGGGCAGCACATGGATGATGCCATATCCTTGTCATCTCCAGTTGTGGGGGGGATGTTCCCCGCTGCTGATGGGGGGCAGGCAGTGATGGAGTGCATAAAACTGTGACCTTCATGTGAGGAGGGGCACAGGAGCACAGTGATCACGCCAATGGTGTGAAATCTCTATAAAGGATCTCGCATTGTCCCCTGACTCTGCTTTTTGTAAGCCTCAAGTACACAGAACAGTCCTTTCTGCTCTCTTTTAGAGTTACAGAACTTTCATAGAGGTTTGCAACTGAATGATACCTTCAAAAAAGACTGAACCCTTCCTTCTGGTTAGTGGGGATAAATACCTACAATAACAGTTGAAATTAGAAGGGCAAAAAGAGCCTTTTGCTCTTGAATACCTTGCAACTCCACTTACTTTGTATTCAAAAGATGTAATGGAATTGTAAGAAGTAAAGTGACTGCTAAAATGATAATCACAAGTAGAAAACAGTTTTCTTCTGGTAAACCACTGAAAAAAGTACAATTTCACAGATAAGCAGAGATGAGAGTGGGTGTAGGTGGTATAGTGGAAGGTTTGCAAACTTGAGAACAGCAATGAAATGAATAAAAACTAGCAATTTTTTTCCTCAAGAGAAAGAGCTTCCCAGTACACCCAGTGAAGTCACCAGATGGTGGATTTAAAATAAATATAAAGAGTTACTTTTTAAACACAGCACACAGATGAAGAGAAAGCACTGGCATAGATTGTTGTGGATACTGAGATTTTAAACTGGTTCAAAGACAGATTCTGGCCCATCATCAGATAAACATGACCTGGTCCAGTGAAGGTCTCTAGATATACAAGTCTGCAAAGATTTTCTGTTCTTATATTCTTCTCACAAAAATCTATCACTGATGGGGGCAGGATACCAGGTGTGTTTTGGAGAATCAGGTCATGCTTGTGTGAAAACAGAGAGCAAGGCAGAGGAATCCATCAGTATTCTTCAGTAGCCATCTAATGTTTAAGTTGATCTTAAAACCTATGTAAAAACCCTAGAGGCAAACAGTGCTACTTTCAGTTAACTTTTAGATACATGACTTTTTTTTTTTATGGCATGAAACCATTATATAAATACCTTTTCAGCCAAATCTGCCTTATGTCAAGATGACACAAAAATAGGGAATGCAGTAGAAGTATTTTCAGGTGCAACCCCTACATATTATCCTGGGTGAAATGTGAGACAACTCATCCATTTCATCTGCTGCTTTCCTTTGCAAGCTTAGGCAAGTGACTTTGTTCTCTCCCCCTCCTGGTCTAGTCCATCTCCTTTAATTTGTAATTTTTGTGCAGATGATCTTCTCCCAGGGATCTCCTTATGGCTTCTGAAAGCTTCAGCCTTCTCATGCTATTATTGTAAGAAGAAGAATCAAACTTTCCCTCCAGTGTTAGAGAAGTTTGCTTTCCCCCTTCCATCACCTCCTTCCCCTCTTCAGGAAGTTCTCCATCCACTGGACAATGTTTTAACACACAGGAAATCCCCAGGTGTTTGGGAGAGGCTGTCAGAGTTTGGGTGAGGCCTCATTCAGTCTGTTGCCCTACAGACATGCAATTTGCCTCTCTCTCTTCTTGAGGCTCCTCCTTGGCCCTTACAGGGTCAATTCTGATCCTACACCTTCCAACAGTGTTTGGGTACCCCAGTGTCCTCTTCTGTGGCTAAGAATGCCCAAGGAAGAACAGGAACCATCAGGAACCTTCACCTACCTCTGGAGCTGCCTGTGCAAGGAGCACAGAGCTGGAGTTCCACCACAGCAGGGCAATCACCAGGGCCAAATGCGCCACCACCAGCTGGAACTGCAGCATCTGCAAGGAGAACAATCTGTAAATTACTCCACAGCTGCATCCCCTGAGGAGTCTTGCTCCACAGGTCTTAAAGAAGTAAAAAACAAAGGGAGACTCTCCCCATGGCTGTTAATAAGTTTTATCTGTCAGAGTCACTGCATGAAGAGAATGCCAGCTGAATGCTCCTCACCCTTGCATGCAGCATCAGCTCCCTCCTCTGCTCCTTCCTACACAGCCCTGCCAATCTTTTGATTCCTTTTTGCACAGAGGTGCAATCCTTGCAGCAGCAGCAGTGCGGAGTGCAAATTTGCCTTAAAACCAGATGAACTGCATGCTGTCTTGTAAGCAGGGAGCCTTTGACTTGTAGCCCAGGATGCCCCTGTGACACAAGTCATGTACCCTCACGTATTTTGAAGGCAAGGCTGAATTTTGCTAGTTCTCAACATGATTTAGTGGGAGCCACAACCTCCAGTGGCATCCTGCAATAAAATTATTCACAATGAGCTTGCAGAGGGTTGTGCTGCTGAGACTGGTGGCGCTCTGACCATGTGTCACAGCTGCAGAACTGCAGATGCCCACCAAGCCTTTAAATAATGCAGGGAGTTTTGGGAGGCTCAGGATGGGGAAGGTGCTTGGTTACCTCTGGACACAGGTTTAGCCTACATTGTTTAAGTCCTTGTTACGATCCCGATCTTAAACCTTATGTGCCTTCAATTCCCCAGGCAGGAGTTTTTCAGGTGATGTCAGGAAGAGCTGGGCTGGGGCCTTTTGCCAAAGGCATCTGCTAATTTGCTGTTTTCTCTGTCTCCAGGTCCTGCCCCAGAGCATAATTCAGACTTCAATTCATAATTCAAGTCTTATACTGCAGTTCTTTGCTGAGTCTCCACTTGGCAGAGCAGAAACACAAAGAGTATATGAATTTATATATACACACAATAAATTATTATTATTATTATTATTGTCCATAGGGGATGGGCAGTTAGGAAGAAAGCTGCTGGTTACTCTGCAGGGGTGAGGCAGACAGTTCACTGGAATCAAAGGACAAAGTCAAAGCACTAAGCCACCTGGTGCCACTGTCTCTCAGCCCCATTGCTTGACATAAACACAGAGGTCTGCCTGGGTGTTTTTAAAGCTGGAACCCTCCACAATGTATATTTTTGTTTGTGGGTGTGCATTGAAATTTGAAGTAGCACTCTACTACCTTCACAGATAACCACATCCTGATTATTTGGATACAGAGATGTAAAAATAAAGGGCAAGGTTAAAAACATATGTTTATTATGGTTTAAGATCTGTGCTGGTATTCATTCAAGCCAAAGACTAAAGAGCTAAAAATAGCAGCTGGTACACTAATGAAAATAAACAGTGAGGCACCTGCAGCACTAAAGACATTTTATTAACTGGTCAGAACTCGACGCCAGTGAAATTAGAAGCGGAGGAAATTTTAAGGTCTTAAAGCTTGGCTCTACTTCCCAAAGAAATAAGCAGCTAAAGAGGTGGTGTCACTGACTGAAAAGGGAGCAAAACTCGAGTCCAGCAAGACCCTGTTGTGCTGATTTTCATGCAGCAATGGGACCAAGGCAGGAGAAGAAGGCAGGGTTATTGTAGTGGAACGGTTTGGCTTTAGAAAACCAATTGCAAAACTAACAATGCAGTGAGGATTATGTAAATACAATTAAAATCACACTTTCTTCTGCCAGTCTGGAACTTAGTTTTACCACCTTCAGCCATGACAAAGGACCTTAGTTATTAAAAGAAGTTACTGGTATTTCTCCTTGAACTTGTTGCAATTGGCCAAGCAGAGCCCTCTGGCCAAAAAGGGGTTTTCCCAGCCATGCACTGGCTATTGCTTCACCCCATCCATATTTCAGCTTGACACATTCCAAGAGAGGATTTAAGAGAGGCTGGACAGTATTTTTTCCTGAAGGAGACTAAGCAAAGCTCTGACAAACTTTTCAAGATGCACCCTTAATTGAATTTGAAATTGATTGTATTGAAATTATATCCTTCCAGAAAATTCTTCACCACCAGCTTCACAGAGCTAGGTCAAGGGATAATAATTCCATGCCTGTAATATCTCAGGGTCTTGTGTTATCTGACATAAAATATGGTTTTCCCTTCTCTAAATGTAATTGCAAGTCTGAAATTGAGACATATTTATGTGTCTTAGTGATACTTTAGCTTGAAATGTGTCAAAACTAAAATTCCTCCTATAATTAGGTATCTTTGTTGGCAGTCCAATTAAAATAAAATTAAAGATAAAAGAAAGAACAGTATTCTACCTTATCAAAGCAGGATAAACATACAAAACTTTTACTTAGGAACCAGTGCAGAGCCAAATTCCAGGAAAATATCACAAGAAAGCAAAACGTTTTACCGAACAGAAACTGTTAAGTCTCCAACATCAAACCAAAGACTTAAAAGATTTTTTTCTTACAGACAAAAAAACAAAACCCAAAATGACATCCTGAAGATAAGTGGGCTGAACAAACCTCAGACAGAATGCAATTCATCACCAAGCTCCAAACCCATTGCCTGTCAAAAGCGGTAACAGCCATCATTGTTCTTACCCATTTGAACCGTGATATTTCACATCACTGTGGAGATTACTCTGCAAGCATAAATCACAAGGGACTTATTTTTCTTACTGGCCTGTTAGCAAGAGAACCGAGGCAAGACATCATGCCTGGCTCTGCAATCCCTCACTGCAGTGTGTCCTGCTGGCTGTGCTCTGCTCTGCGACTCCAGCACGGGACATGCCCAGGCACTGCAAACCAGGACCTTGCTCTTGCAATCAGCAGCCGTGGCCAAGCCTTGAGGTTTTGCCTGGATGCCACCAAAATGACAGCCAAGGCTTGGCTGTCCCACAGGCATTGGGAAGCTCCTGGCAGTGCCTCTTTGGCCTCCAGTGCTCCTCCTGTGACACTGGGACAGCACTGGGAAGTGATGAACTTCATCACCTGCTGGCCAGGAAGGTCTCTGGGACTGTGCCGATTCCGGCCAGCTGGGGAAATCAGGTCTGCAAACCAGTTACTGAGCTATTTTGTTACTGCTCCAGCACCACAAAACAGAATGTTAACTGCTGCTACCTATCTTAATTGAGTTGATTAATCAAATTGAGTACTCACAGTGGCCTTGCTATGCTTGCATTGCACGCCCAAATGGAATATACGTTGGCCAAAAAAATGATGATGGATGATTATCTTACCAAAAAGAACAACTTAAAAATGGCTTGTGTAAAGCTCTAAGAAGTCTGCTCCTGCTGGAACAAATTTTCCTTACTTTTAAAAGTTGTAAAAGGTATCCTCTGATTATATATATCACCACAAAGCCAAAAATACTGCCCCTGCCACCAGCGCCAGTGATTTCAGAACTGCTGAAGGACCCTGTGTGTCTCAGGTGCAATCTTGTAGTTATGTAAATGTCAAGGAAAAAGGATAAAAATCAAAACAAATCCCACCCTCAGAAAAAAAAGCAGATCTTAAAAATAGGCTAGAGTGGTGTTTTTGTTGTCATCCCACAGAGGAGATATGGAGCCTTTCTCACATATTGCTTTCTAAAAGATACTGCAGCCACACATTGAAACATGGGGCTTTGGTGACAAAATGAAATGTAAGCTGCCAGTGTCAGGCTCTTTATGTTATTAATAATGTGTTTCTGGAGTAGGCATAGATTTTTAAACAATGCCATATATTTTGTTATACATGGTACAGACACTGACAACTTCTACAATGTATTTTTCCTTCTATTTTCAGTTTCATGACTATATAGAGATATAGAGGTAGGCAGGTTTCATCTAGTGGAACCAGAGAGAGCTTGAAATTCACAGACTTATGCAAGAGGCTTATGATTAGCTATTTTGAGATAACTAGGCATTTTTGTGTCCCACAAGAATCTTTTTGTCAGACAGAATTTCAAGGCCAAGCATGCTCCACTTCCTGAAAATGAAGTTCCTTCAAGGTTTCTCAAGGTAGTCAAGATTTGCTGATTGACTTCTAAAGCCTTCATTTCAGTAACTGCATTCCCTGTACCATGATTTCTGGTGCTCAGTCCTGGCATGTTCTCATATCACCACGTTAGTCACCTTTGCCTGTTTGACAGCTGTGCTTTGGCTCAGAAGTTGCTCGAGCACACAGCTGTTCCTACCAGTTGTACTCACATAAAACAGAGCTTTATGCCATGGTTTCAATCATAGTTTAGTCACTGCAGGGCTCGCCTGGACCCTGCCCACAGAGGACACAACGTCTGTGGGGGCAGCACTGGCATCATGTGAAGGAAGGATGGAAGGTGACCCTCTAATTCCCATGAGGAGTCCAGGAAGGGCATAAATGAGCACAGCCCTGCCAGGGCACCTTTGCTGGACAGACACAAGCATGATTCAGGGACAAATTAACTGACAGAGGTGGGCAAACACTTGCGAAAACACAGTCATGGTTCTCATCTCCTCCTTTGAAAACAGGGCATGAAACCAAACGGCCATTCAGAACAAGTGAGGACAATTTTCTTTAGAATGGGCAGCAAGGACACAGGTTGGACATCCTGCAAAGCTGGCTACACTTTTACACTATTACACTGTGTAATAAATCCATTTTTAGCTACAGATTTCAAAAATTAAAAACCCCAAACTCACATAGATACCATAAAAGTAGGAGACCATGAGGCAACAGATAAACAGAAGTGATGAAGCCCATCTAGAAGCTCAGGGGCCATTAAAAAAGAGGGATGCTATGAAGTGTAAAAAACGATCTCTTAGTGGGAAAAACCTATTTGCACCTTTCCTCCAAAGATAATTGAGTAAGCTGCAGTATTCCTGGTATGTACAATGGAATACAAAACATTATTAGATTATTCTTCATTGCCAACAAACTCTCAACCCTACACTGTTTATATATGTACTGACTAAACATGCCAACTTTTCTTAACATTTCCAACAGTTTGACATTCAGCTTTCTTTCTTCTTTTCCACAAGAGCCAAAACCTTTTCATTGTTAGAGTGCCATCTTCAGAATTTGAAGCAAAAATAAGAAATCTTTCCATCAAGAAAAATCATGAAATAGATTGTGGTTTTCTATATTAGAAAATAATTTTTTTCCTAACAGCATTGAAGTGATAAGTAGAAGATCTTCACACCAGGTATAAAGAGTATATTAGCAAAATAGGTTATCAATAGAAAAACAGACCATTAAAAGTATAATAAAAATATCTCTCAAGATAAGCTTTTCAGAGACAAGAATGGCATTGGAATTTCTTAACAAGATTCACACACTGATACTGATTTACTCAAGAAACACTTTAACATTCTGATCAAGGGTATTACTTGAAGAAGAAAAGTCTTGGGGGAGATGCATGGCAAATGTAAATTGGAGAGTAACCCATCTCTCTGAGTTAGCTAAGAAGAGAAGGAAAGCTACAAGCACTTGCAATCTTTGTCAGGGTCTAATAACAGAGCTCTAACAACTGCTGTGTGTTTTAATTGGCTATTCAAGAAGTCCAGAAAGGCACTTGTCATTCATTCCAAGAGTGAAAACAAAGTCCTAATCTCCTGAAATCAGATTGGCAGGTATTTATAAAAAATGAAGAATGCCTGGTCCAGTCAGATATATTTTGCAGTTTTCCCATAATTTACACCATAGATTTTCTTGGTTTGAGCTGGGGGGTTTTTGCCTGTTATTCCTCATAATGTTCAAAGTATTTTACAGGAAAAGTAGGTTGAGCTGCATTTTGGATACAGGTGAGCAGAGACAGATAAATGCAATAATAAGTTTCCTGAGTTAAGCAGTGGGCAGAGGCAAAAAATGTTCTCTCAGCTCCTCAGATTTCAGCTCTGCACTCCCCACGAGAGAACAATCATTGCAAATTGAAACACCAAGTAAGGAAAGCTAAGGGCACTGTGTGCCAGTGCTTCAAAAATTAGTGAATTCTGAACTTTATTGTAGCCTCTGGACATCTAAACCAAACGTCATTTGCATGTATTTACTTGCACAACTTCAGTGTGGGAGGAAAAAAACCCCAGTGAAATAGTTTTGAGCTCAGAATGGAGAAATTACAATGACTATCACAGAATCAGAGTCTGCCTTCAGTTACAGGGGCACAAAGCTGAACTAGCCAGATCACTGGATAATGATAATTGCTCTGTTAGTGTAGGAATGTTTTTGCAGTTATTCTATTATTGCAGGAATGCAGCAGAATCGGGATCAACATTTGTCTAATATGGGACATAGTAAAACCCTTTTGCAGATCCATAAATTAAAAACTTTTCCTAAATAATTTATCTCATGTTTTCCAATATATTAGATGTAGCAAACTTGTCTACCACATAAGATATTTAGCAATGTGAAAGAATTATTCTGTCACAGCTCTTCAGCTTATTTTAAGAACTAATATGCATTTGACAATAACTTACACAAAAGGAAAATCCATAACAATATAAAAAGACAGCAGTTTACTGCAAAGGACTGAAACAGCATAAAAGTAATTTGTCACTGTTGCAAAATGCACTGACACATTCTGTTTAAATACTGCCTGATTAACTGAAGGAAATAAGTTTCCACTGCATATTTGTAACTCAGTTTTACTACCAAAAATCCTAGGTGATAGGCACCTATTATCTTAATTCCAAAGTAAAAACTACTGGGAAAAGTACTTGTGCTTTTCCCATTAGATCTTTATACCTTTTACATGTCTGTTAATTTAAAAAACAAAATGAAGAAAACATCAAAAAGAGGAAAACACAGAAGAGAAGAATGCTTCTGTAAAGAGAGCAGAAGACACAAAACATCCCCAACATATTCTGCCCTCACTCCTCTTACCTTGCATTGGATGCAAGCAATTCCAACCTTAATGGTTCTGCTATGTTCTTCCTCCTTACTTATCCTTAATGTTCAGCTTTCTTTCAGAGTTTTTATAGTGTCTGGTGTAGGCTACAAACTCCAATCACTGCCTGTGCTTTCTCTTACATCATTTCTAAAGATTTTCCACTGATCCTTGCCCTAAACCTTTCTCTGTCCTGCACTCTCACACACAAACTTGCCTCACATATGTTATATTTACTCCTGTGATCAAAATGATTAGGTTATAATTAAAGATATAGGAGTTTGTTCTGGTTTTATTTTTCCTTTTTATTCATTTAATTTCAAGATTCAGACAGTCATGGGAGTAGAAAAATTTTCAGCAGCAGCATCACCATTCCTCTAAACTCTCACTTTTGTAAACTGCAGTACAGAAACAATGATGTCCTGACTTATTACTGAGGGTTTTTTAAATTTTGTTTCTTGGGGGACATCAGAAAGACTGTATTAGCTTCAGAAAGAAATTACCATGTTTTTAGTAGACCAAACACCACTGTAAGTTAAGCATTAGAAAAGGATTGTGCTTTGTAAAGTAAGTGACAAGAACTTAAGTCTTTCAGACACTTCATTTCTGTTATTGAACTGTTAAGTTATTGAATTGTAAAGCATGAGCTGTGGAGATGCCTATCTTTCCTAGGCAGTACCAGAGGACTTCTTTCTTTCCCTGTTTGCCTCCCTAGAATAAGCCTATTTTCCTTTTTGCCCATTTTTTAAAATCTTAGATTTTAATAGATTCGCGAAGCATTTTGGGGTTTAAAATTCTAACCAGTGCAGGCTCCTTAAGGGTTAACTCACAGTAATTTTATTCCCTAAATAGAAAGGCACAGCACTCTGAAATTAGTTTTTACTCTGACTTGCCAAAAGCTGTTTCTACAAGCCATGGACAGTGAAAGGAAATTTGCAGTATGTGGGAAAAAATTGCCAGCCAGGAAGCAAACACAGATTTCATTTGTCTTGATCAAAGTGATTAGGGAAAAACAAGACTTTGGTCATATTGAGGCAAAGCAAGGACTCCTGCCCCAGATCTGACATGTTCCTGGCCGGGCTGGAGGGGGCTCTGAGCACCCTGGTCCAGGGGAAGGTGTCCCTGCCCAGGGCAGGGGGGTGGCACTAGGTGATGTTTAATGTCCCTTCCAACCCAAGGTGTTCTGGGTTTCTACAGCATCTCTCAGTTCCCAACAGGGGAACGTGGCCCAGAGCAGATCTGCAGAAATCCTGCAGAAACACAGAAATGAGCTGGCCACAGCAGCAGCCACACCAGGGTCAGGCAGGCTGAGGCTCTTCTCCACTGCAGGGTCCAACAGAGCAGCGATGGCAGCTGCAGAAGCCCAAATGCGCTCTGAGGGTACTGGAGGAGCAAGAGAATCAAAAGAGCAGAGCCAAACACCACCAGACTGCTGAAACACAGCTGGAAATGCTGCTGCACAAAGAGACCTGGACTGAGGTCCATTTTACTGCTTTTAGGTGGTGGTTCGCTGCTGAAAGTCCAAGGACACAGCAGCAATGACCAATGTGTCTAAAACAAGCACACAGGATCTCAGAAAAAAAAAAAAAAAGAAAAAAAAGAAAAAAAAAAAATCATGACAATCTAACAATGAGGTATGATCAGTTTATGGGCTACCTTAGTGATGTATGACCACAAGGTGCTGCTGACCAGCTACTGCAGCTCCGGGCACTGAGTTTCCTCTTTCTTCTGTTGGAAGGACACAAGGTGGCACTCACAGGCATTTACTCCTCTGGGGAGTTCCTACAGGTTCTGTCTTAAGGTCTTGAAGCAGAATCTCTGCCGGATTCCATTCTGCCACCATGCCTGGTGTTGATGTGGCTGGTAGGAGAGCTGGGCTGTGACACTGGGAGCACGCTGATGACAGAGAGCTGAGTGCTGGCAGTGAAGGTGCTTTGGTATTTCACATCACAGGGGAGAGTCTGGAGAACAGCTGAGACTCAGCCATCTACAACTCAACACCTCACAAGAGCGAGGGAGAGGGGGAGGACTGCTGAAAAAACAGCAGAAATGCAGCCATAGTGTCACCTCCTTTGGCTCCAAGAGGATGTCTAAGAACTGGCATCAAAATTTTTTCCTTTCCATGGATCAGTGATGCTACAGCAAGGCTCCAGCCACTTTTGGACCTACTCTGAGGTTGAGGGTCTTCCTTTAAGAAAAGTTATTTTCTATTTCACAATTTATCAACTGTATCCTTCCTAAAAAATCTAAAAGATTTCAGAAATGATTGCTGATACACACAATTTACCATCAGCTCCAACCAGGAGTTGTGAAAGACTCAGATCTAGGTAATTTGTCACCTTCACAGGCTGCTTCTGACCTTAGCATAAGACATTCTACCAGCACACATGTGGGTTTTCTCTCTGGGGAAAAAGAAACCCCAACAAACCAACCAACAAACAAAACAAGCAAAGAAGCAAACAAAACAAAAGAAGAAATACTACTAATAAAAATGAATAGCGTGTTAGAGTGTTAACATTTAATTTCCTGCTCTAAATTGTCTGTGATTTATTAAAACTTTTTTGACACCTTCTAGTGAAGACTGCCAAGGAAGCTTCCCGGAAAATGAAAAAGGTATAATGGTGGTTACTCTGCTGGCAGAGCATCTAAGGAACACATATCCTCAGCAACACTGTGGTTTAATTATACTTACAATATAATTAAGTTAGGGCAACCAAGAGTTTGGAAGGAGTCCTTATTGTCTTAACAATGAATGAATCAACAAATATAATGTGATTTTTCTCAACTATGAAGACAAAAGAAAGGAAAATTGGAGGAGGTAAGGACACAAGAGATGAAGCTCTTTTTGTTACCATCCAAGAGAAAGACAAACTTACCTCCCTACTGCCCTCATGGTCCCACAAGAATTCCCATAAATCTTTCAACACTGGCTTGCAAATCAGTGGAGCTGGCTGTTTTCCTTAAGTAGCCAAGTTCTGATTCACAGAGCAGGAGTTAGCAGGGGCTCACTTGTGTAAGTGTTGAGCAATCTGGCTCTTCAGCACGCTTGCCTGTGGAAACTATATTTGGGGTTGTCAGACCTTGTCTGTAAAGGCGTGGGAATGGCACATGAATACAATGCTTGATATTCCTGCACTTTCAGTCCTTCCCTTCTCCCACTAAAACGTGCAGCAGTGATGGTACATCCCTGGGATCTGAGCCACAGGAGCCTCCTCCTTCTATCACTGAGTTGTCCCATGGGAGTTTCACCTTCCAGCCCCTTCAGAGGGTGCAGCCCTTTCCAGCAGCCACTGGTTCCTCACACAAGATCATAAATCAATGTGAACCCCATAAATCAGTGTGAACAGTGAGGGCCCAGCAGGTGCCATGGCCAAAGGAAAGATCTGTGCTCAGGAATTTTTGATTGATCTGGCATGGAGTAAAGGCTTGTGACCCAAGGCATTCTGATTACTTATGATTATCAACATTATACATATTTTCACTAAGCACTGAGTGTGTCATCAGGAACAGTCCAGTTCTCAGTTTAACATGGAAAAACAACACCACACTGAAGTTAGCAGAAGTGGGCATTTTTTCAGATGTGCAAGGTTAGCCCCACAATTCTAAGAAAGAATCCAAGTGCTTTTTTTTCTTTTCAAATTAAAAACTATATTCTTTAAAATAAAGAGCTGATTTTCATGAGCCAGGTGCTCAGCTGATACTGATTCACATAGCTCTGAGATAAAAAACTGAGATATTCCAAATTACAGTGACTTCAATTTATTTTTACTTCTTGAGACAATAAACTCTTCAGAAAAAATTGGCCCAATTCTGACACCAGTCTAAAAAAGGAATAGCATTCCACCAGATTAATAAAAACACAGCATTTTACAGCTACATTATTGGTACAGGGAGAACATCCAAGATTACTTTTGTTGCATTTACATTCATATCTTGTCTGCAGAATGGGAAACATTTAAAAATAACCACCCCAGATTTTTAGTCAATACAAAAGAGAGAATTTCAGAAACAAAGCTAATTCCCACCTATTTGCATGTTGATACAGAGAGCCAGAGAGCAGATGACTCACTGTAAGCCAGACTATGGAAAAGAGACCCTGCATTAACAATGTGCATGAATGCTTTCCAATAGAAGGTACATTCTACCTTGGAAGGAAAACCTATGTTAAGACAGCTATTTTTTTTAAATCTGCAAACTATCAAAGTAGGCTTTGCTGTGTCACTTCCATTTAAGATGAATCCTTGCAGCTAGATAGAGTTGGAGAAACAAAGCCCCCAAAGTAAAGGTAGAAAATAGCACTGAAGACAGTAACATTCTTTAGGAATGTTAGGCTTCTTACCAGAAGTTTCTATATATGTGCCTTTTTAAGTCCTTTGTGCTGGAATTATGTGTTTGCCATAGGTGCTGGGTCAGGACATGGATGAATCCATGAAAAGGTCTCAGAAAACAAAGCAAAAGTCCCAAAAAGGACAGCTTTTTGAAAGGCAAGGCAGGCTCTGATGCAGAAGGTTCTGTTTGGAAATAGAAGATGTTTTATCTCCGGTGCCCATGCCATTGGCTCCCAGCCCAAGATGGACGTGAGGAGGGAAGATGGCCAAGAAAAGCAACAGGACCTTTTGTGCTATGGACACAGTGGTCCACGAGCTAATGGACAAGGGGTAACAAAAACACACACACGTCTCAATGTACCAAACAAGCAGTAATAGCTCTGGGACGGTGTCAGCCTGGTCCTGACTCAACTGGCAACACAGAAACGAAAATTAGTAGATTGTGTTTCCACCCCCTCTAACTGTGCTCCTCGGAGTCAATGCTAAACATAAACTGGGAACCAGCCCCATCTCTCTGTGCTAGGAGGGAAGAGTGATGTTTTCACACTGCCTGCCTTGTCAAAGATGTGTGCTGATGGTCCCTGCCACTGAAACAAGCCCATGAACCCTGGTGCCACAGCACACAAAGCACAGGACAGCAGAGTGTGCACCTGCACAGCACACACTGCAGCGCCAGGGCCAGCTACAAATGGGCAGCCCTCAATGGACAGCAGCAGCCCAGGTTTAGATGTGCACAAGGAGGAAAAAATGTGTCTGCCCTGAAGCTGTCCTCGCCTCAAACTTTATTTCAAACAACTTTTCATCATTTTCTGGCAGAACTGAGAAGTGTGGTTGAGTTTTGTTTATTGGCACCAGGACGAGAGGTGCAGAAGAAGCAAAGAAAGCAACTGACCAGAAAAATGGTGACAACAGGGGGAAAAGAGGAAGGGTAGATATTCTTCAGTCAGATGCAGAGGTATGGAAGCTGGGCAGAGCCTTGTGGACCACTCACAGCATCACAGTACACTGCAGAAAATCTCACTACCCTTTTCCTACGTGACATGCAGGTAAAGGAATTCATGTGAAAGGTCAGGCTGGGAAGCTTTTTCTCCATGGAAACAGTTCCTGTACCAAATGGTATTAATAAGGAAGGTTCTGTCCCCTCATTCCTGGTAAGCCCATCCCTGAGATGGGACTATGCTATGCTGGAATCCAAACAGAGCATGCTGTTAGTGTCAACCCAGGAGTTCAGAGCAATTTGTGCTCGCTGATTTGATTTTTTTTTCCTGCTTTGCTCTAATATAAATGTGCTTATGGATTGGTTCTTTCAAGAGAACCAGCAAACAAGGGAAATAGCAAACCTTCATTACAGAAATTAAGGTCTCTGGTATTTCTCAGAATTACCTATCTCACAACAGTTTGTAAATTCATCCTAACACTTGAGCCAAATTCTGGTACATTACTGGTCCACTCCAGCTGGACAGAGAGCTGACTCTGCACCGTTCCGCAGGTGAGCTGCATTCCCTGGGTAGCTGGATCAGCCCGGGATGTGTCAGAGCCATCCCGTTTTCTCCAGTCGGTCACCGCCCTCTAGGGGCGGCCGTGCCGTGCCGTGCCGTGCGGGGAGCGCGGCCCCCGAGCCTCCCACAGCCCCTGCGAGCAGCAGCAGGGAGGTGCTGGCAGGTTTGAACAGATCCAGGTACTCCTATGGGTGCAAAGGACTGCGCCCCGATTCCCAGCTCCTCCCTCATTCCTTCCGTCTCAGCGCCGAGCTCGCCCCGCTGGCAGGGTTTTCCCTTTGTGCATTTTGCATTGTGCCATGCAGAGAGGAGTGACACACGGAGAACCATAACGCACATCTACAATAAAAAGCAGTACAAGTAACTGCCAGGCTTAACTTTTGTTACAGCTTATTTTTTTCACAAGCAATGTGCATGAACTAAAGCAGTGGCACAGCTGTGAGAATTGACTGCGCCCACATGAGCTGGATGTGTGAGAAAAGCAGCAAGCCCTTCTGTACAGCTACACACTCACATTACTTTCCCTTGTCTGGAATAGCTTGGGAGCCTTAAAGAGAAGAATACAGAGTCATGAATAGTGAGTAACCTACCACATAATCAAGTGATGAATCTACTGTTCCTCCTGTGCAAAGGCCCTCTTCGATTAGGTGAGTATTAAGGAGAAACTGTTCTGTACAGAGATTTAACATAAGATCCTGGAGGCAGGAATAGCACAAGGCCAGGTTTCCCTAGACACATCCTTCCTCTTTTTTTCCAGCTGGAAAGTCTGTCTAGTTGGAATTCAGCAATCTTTTGCATTTTCTTCTGGATGGCTGGATGTGCTGGTTTGTGCAATCCCTGCATATGGAGGAACTCTGCAGGTACCCATGCATGTGCACACACGACCTGCATGTGCAGCCTGGTCACACACTGCTGTTGGCAGTATTTAATCAAAATACAGCAGGATCCAGTAAACATTACATTTCAAGCATTACCCTGGGATTCAGGAGAGCTGTGTTCTGTTACAGAATCACAGCATGGTAAAGTTTGACAGAGACCTCTGGAGATTGATTAGTCCAACATCGCTCCTCAGAGAAGGGTCAACAAAAGCAACTTTTTGCCAGTGCTCTCCACAACCTCTCTGGGCAGCCTGTTCATTTGTCAGTCACTGCCACAGTAAACCATGTTAACCAGCTGCATAAATCACCAGAGATTCATGTGAGCTGTGAAATTCTCTGGGCCTCAGTTACTCACACCAGGCTGGGCAGCGTCCCAAGCCACACTCTGCCCTGCCTGCAACGTGGCTGCTCCCTGGAGCCTGCTTAGAGCCTCTCCCTACCTGTCCCTTGTCTTCTCCACATCTTTTACAAGGACCTGAGAAGAGGGGACAAACCCACCTCCCCTGCACTTGCTTGCCTCATTAATTAATCCCAGGCATGAATCCATGGAATTGTGTGTGGAAGGAGGTTTGCCCTGTACCTCCACAAAGGCAGGCACACTGCATTTGTGCTTACTTTACAATTACACTTGGAAGCAGGCAGCAGCAATATAACATAGTTCCTTATGTAACCATATATTTATTTTGGTTACGTGCGGCTTCGAGACAACTCTGAAATGGTGCTGGACCGTGCTGCTGCCCTCAAAAGAAGTTTGTCAGCAGAGTAACAATAAGGTTCTGCTCCTGAAAATGATGTGCTGGGCTTTATGGTCAGCTTTTAAATTTGAATGCTTTTTTTCCACTTTGATATTTGAGCCCTCCCCTCAAAGCAGTTCCTTTGACTACATACACAGCTCTCCAAGCAGTGGTCACGGGAGGACAGAGACAAAGCACCAAAAAAAGATGCTGATGGCATCTGAAAATGAGTTGCAATCTCAGCCACAGGAGCTCAGTCTCATTAACACAGTCATTTAGATGCTTAGGACGGGCTTCCTGATGTTCTTCTAGACATTTATTTTGGAATTGTTAGGTATCCAAAATACATTTGGAACTACTCAACCAGAGGAGTGAGATGGAACAGATAATGCTGACTAAGCACCCCAATCCCTGTCTCAGAGCCCAAATCAAGCACATTGCCACCAGGCACACAACTGCAGTGACCAGAGAGGATCTGGAGCTGGGTACTGAACTAAATCATGTAACACAAGCTGGGATGTTCCATCATAAGAGGCTCCTTCTGGGACCTGAAGCATCTATACTTGCACAGCCCAGCCCTGCCACAGCAAAGCCTGGCTGCCTTTGAGAAAAAAAATGGCATTGGGAGAGTATGGAAGCTTTGCACATCAGACCTGCTTAAGGTAAACATAGAGGTGGCCGATCTTTTTTGCAAAATCTGCGATAAAATAACAGAGAATAAAAGTACATTATAACATAAGGAGAATATTAAACAAAACAACAACAAAGAAAAAAAAAAAATTAAAAAGTGAGGCAGGCTACTAAGGCTGCTGCTGAAGGAGTGACAGACCAGGAACACTGCCACAGGTAACTCACCTCTGCTCATCTCACCTCTGCTCATCCCGTGGGGCAGAGACCCTGCCCTGGGCGGTGCCATGTCTGGCTGCACACAGACACTCCTGGGCACACAGCAATGCCACTGGGGTCAGTCCTGCCCATACCTAAGGCTCTCAGTAGCAGGGAGAGCCTGATTCCCTGATTTGTGGAGAGATGAGTTTAGTTCTCAGTAGACCAAATAAGCAACCAACAGGGAGAAAAACCAGCCAGCCCCAGCCATCCCTGTTTCTTCCCACCCCAGACATGGGACTGGCTTCTATTCAGGGAGTTAGCAGTGGAATAACTGCTCTCAACTCAGCACCTTGACAGCAGAGAATGCTGCCATTACACTGAGTCAGCACTGTGACTGACACCAGCACAGACAAGCCAAAGCCTGGCTGCAGAGACTGAGTGGAGAGAAACTCAGACCCCTTTTCTTCAAGGCATTTATCACACACAGTCACTGTCTGAAGCACCTCAATCCTGCCCTTCTTCCATCTCTTTTTTCCACCTGGTCCTGTAAGCCCCATGGACCAAAGGGACTCCCCCCTCCCCTCCATCTCCCACCACACAAATAACTCGGAGTGAGCAGCACCACCCTGAGGAGCAGCCAGGGTTCATGAAATGAAGCCTCTCCCTCCTGCTGCTGCCTGCCCAAGCTCTGAAGCCTCTGGGCAGCCAGGCACATCACCCAGAGGCTCTGCAGGCTGTTTTCTGGGGCCATGGGAAGCCGTGTCAGGAAGAGCTGTCTGAGCTGCGAGCCCCACGTTGGGATGGGGAGAGAAACCCCAGCCCAGGGCTGGCAGTGACTGATGACTGCAGGGGCTGTGAGAATTCAAATGTCAGCAGGTAACAGTGGTGTTATTAAAGCACCACAGGAGGGCAAAGATCTGTGTAAACTGAGAGGATAATCACGGTGCAGGCAGAGCAGAAGCTGTTTGACAGTGTTGAAATTGTTCTTTGGTAGCCCTCTGATTTGTCACATGACTTGATACACTAAAAACACCCATAGTGTGGTTTTATGTCCATGACAATTGCTTTTCCTGCAGCAGACAATGATTTGTAAAATGACTTTTCTTGTTCCCAAACCACTCAAAATTCTGCAAATTGTTTTCCATGAACTAAAAGGGGTTTAGAAATAACCTTGGCTCAGGGAATGGCTCAGTTATGGGGCTTTTGCTGCCACAACAGCCAGCTGGGGAGAAGACAGTTCTTTCTAAATTACTCTATTTCTTACATTAATATCTCTTTTAGAGCAAAACAGCAGCAGAAGCAGAATTATTTCCATTGTGTGCTCTGAAGTAGGACTGGTTCCTAGGAACCACAACTTATTATCATGCCATCACATGCATCCCTGGCCATTTCCTATGGCATTACATCCCCTGAATCCCCATTCCCAAGCCCTGAGATAACTGTGGGGCTACAGAGGCAGCTCCTTTTCTCCTCTGCACTGGGAACTGCCACCAGAAACACAGATCCCACTTTACAACAGCCAGCCTTGTGTGGACAAAACCCTGCAGCCCAATATCATAGAATGGGTTGGGTTGAGCTGGGCCTTAAAGGTGATCTAATTCCAACCTTCATCACAGGGGCAGAGGAAAGGGAAAACTCATCCATGCAGGGGCTCAAACCTCAGCTTTTCAGCCATGAGCTGAACATGCTGATGGATTGCGCCACAGAGAACCCCTAGTCACAACTCTCTTCATAACAAAAAATAACTTTCCTACCTAAGTAAAACTACTTTCTGAAAAACACTGATTCTAAGTGGCAGAAATATCACATAGACCAAGGTGGCCTTTATCATGACATTAACAGTGCCATGAACCATTAACAGTAGTTCAAAACTACAGGGTCAGGAGTTCTCCTTTCCCAGAGCCCCATCAGCAGGTTCCCCACCTGCAGACTGACAGCTCAGAGTGACAGCTATGGCACCTCACAGGATTACATCCCACATTCTCAAAGCTCTTGTTCCAGTAGCAAGGACAGAAATTTGGTGTCTTCTGGGCACACTGAGGACTGAAGCACTAATATGCCTCAATCATTTCACTGGGCTCTTCACATTTCAAGAGATCAAATGTGCAATCTTAAAGATTTCCAGAGAAATTAAAGTGGTTTAATGGATCACTGAAAATTTTAAAATATTTAGCATTGAAAGAGAAATCCAACTTCTTATTAAGGTGGGAGCAGAAAGAGGGGAAGGGAAAAAGGAAACAAATGAGGAGAGGCACCAAACTGTATTCCAAGTACACACAGTGGAAAATGCAGGTCAGTGCCAGCAGCCTAATAATCCAAATTCTCTTTCTACGCACTGACCTCTTCTGAGTAAAGGAAAGAATTTAAAGGCACATAAACGATAACTGTACATATTCTTACTACTTAGGAAGCAAACCTAAGAGTGCTGCCAGGAAAAATCATCCCTCTCCACACAGAGCCATCAACAGATCCCCTTCCATGGGCGCAGCAAAGGTCACGCCTGCTCTGGAGGCAGAGAGGGGAAGCTCCTTACCTGCCACACAGCCAGTCCTCAGCACAGCAGAGGGATCAGCATCACATCTGAGTGCCAGAGGTGGATCCCAGGGCTGGCAGGACCGATGTACACACTGAGCATTGGCACCCAGGCAGGCACTGCAGCTTTCTGAGAGGAGTGGAACCAGCCCTGCCCCTGCAGGAGTGCCCAGCAGACACAGTGCAGGTCACCTGCCCCTTCCCCTCCTCAGGGAACAGCAAGAGCTGCCTTGGTACTGCCCTCCAGAGAGCTGGCAACTAAGAAAATTGTCCTAAATGCGTTTATTTATTTTTTAATTGACAAGTTTCATCCCTTTTGCATGCTCCAGATCGCTGTAATAGCAACAATAATTCATCAAAACACCAGCAGCTAGATCCACCAATAGCATAATTCTGTACAGGGCTTTATTTTCCCTTGTTCTTCATGCAGATAAATGCCCACACACATCTCTGCATTCTATTTCTCCTTTCATGCCGTTCAATGCCTCCCCTTGGCCCCAGTGAAGTGCAAGTCCCACTCATTTTGCACACCCACTTCATACCAGCAATGTTTAGATACCTTTTCTGGCCAGCTTACACACTGATTGGGTCAAACTTGCACAAAGAGGACTGCAAAATCTGCCCCCAGCATTTCCAGCGGAGAATATTCTTGCCTACCCCAACTTTGCCTTTGGCCCATCTTCCACAGTTGTTGCAGGGCTGAGGCAGTGTCAGTACTGCAAGCAATGAACTAAATGTTCTTTATAGGGGATGAAAATCCTGAGAAATTCACAAAAACCAATGGAGATATTCCAGATGAGGGAAGTATATGGCTCAACAAAAAAAGGCTTGGGGCAGGAGCACTGGGGACATCCTGCTGGGGACGGGGAGGGACACACAAGGACACAAGCACAGGGTGAAGAATAAAGTACCAAAATAAGTGTATGGTTTCTTGTATCTCACAGTATTATTTTGGTGTTGTATCTCCTCTGTCCTCAGTAGCATTTGTTTTGGTGTAACTGGAATGAAAATGTGGCTCAGGAGGATTGGAAGCCTCTGAGACCTGCTGAAAACTGAGAAAACATTACTTTATTCCACCAGCTTAAGCAGCTTTCCATGGGGCACATATCCTGAAAGGGGGAACAATTCACTGTACAGAGCTGCAGAGATTTTCACAGTGACTTTCAATCAACTAAACCTGCCAACAGCCGAGATTTTGGGCCATAAACTTGGCTGGAATCCTGCCCTGCAGAGGGCAAGACCCAGGTGTGCTGAGTGTGACAGGGGAGGTGCCCAGGGGACAGGGGCTGAAACCAAGCCAACAGCTCCAAACAGAAAACAGATCTGGCTGCAAAAGTATCTTCTGACTGCAAAATATCCTGCAAAGGTAAGGATACACAGAACAGGGCAAGGCAGGGCTCTGGCCTTTGGACAAGAGCAGCTGGACTGGAGAGGTGAGCTGGGTGCTCACACCTCCTCTGGGAACAAACACCTGAATTTAATGTACACACATCTGAGAACATTTGGGAACATTAATCCAGCACAGCAAAACCAAGAGAAGTCACCAGCTGTGTGCTGATGAAACCAGAGCCTTTGGCCACTTCAGGGAGTTTACAAGGTGTGCATAAATAAACATGGAATTCTTCACTGCAGCAGTTTAACAAAGTGCTAGAATCCCTTCTGAAATCTTTATGGGGTGAAAATTAGTAAGCAACCTCTGCAAAACCAACTGACATTTTTCAATTTATGAAGCTTCCCACGTCACAATGTCTATTATTTTGCACAAAGATTTTAGTTAAAAAACCGGCTCTCTGAGCTATGCTGAGATCCTGGGCTGACATCCCAGGAACCTCAGCAGAGTGCCTGGTACTCACAGTTGAATTTCCTAATGAGATGGAGCACATTTCCAAAATATCTCTGCACAAGTGTCCATTGGTGGAGTTATTTTCAGGCAATGGTTCAGGAAGGCACTTCTTGTGCCTGTTCCAGACACGCCTTAAGACCCTGCTGTGAAGAGAGACTTTAATGGCAAAGGCAGCCCCAGGATCACTTACTGCAAGAGATTTTTATCAGTTAATTTTCTTCTCTTTGTACTGGTGTCAATTAGAAAAACAAAAATTTCTGAAATTCAAGAAGTTAGCCCTGGATAAAAGAAGCCTGAGCCATATAAAGCAGCTTCTGCCTTACAGCATTGGTATTTTCCACAGATAATCTGCACTAGAATAGATGGAAACAATCATTTTCTGTGTCCCTTTCCAACATGACATTGTCAGGGACAGCTCTGGGGCATCTCTGTTCAGGGTGCAGCCCCCCAGGCTGGGGTATCACAGTCAGTGTTTGCAGGGCCAGGCTGATCTGAAAGCCCACAGAATCTCCTCTGATCCTCACCTCAGGGCTCTGAGAGGCACATACCTGCATCCCACCACCCCTCACCTCCTCTCTCTGGGAATCTGACGCATTTCCTTGCTTTTGTCTTTATCTCTGCTCCCTGAACATTTTTTAAGTTAGGCTAAATGGTCTTGAAGTTGCTGCTGCAGGGGATTGATTTCCTTTTCCCTTCTAGAACTGCAAAATCCTTCAGCCACTGCTGGTAAGTCTCTCACAAAGATGCTCATGAAGATCACTATTTATGTTCCCTAAGTGCAAGGAAGAAAATCCAGGGAGCCTTAAGGTAGCTGCTGTTGTTCCTAAAGACACAATGGAAATAATTTTATTTCTATTTTTCTCCATTAGTCAGTATTTCATCATTCCTTCCTCACTGCTCAACTTCTGTAAGAACATTTTGTGATGGACTTTGTCACAGACTAAGGGTACAGCAAACAAATCAGACCAGCTCAGCCACCTTTAATTATTTTTTCCAGCACAGAAAAGGCCAATCATTTTCACTTGGGAAAGAAAGTGCTCTAAAATTTGCTCTGGTCCTTTGTCATCTGTATAAGTGTGAACTTTAACTGCCCTATTCTATGGAAAACAAACAAACAAATCAGAAACAGTGAAATTGTAGCTTTTACATGGTCTCCTACTTGTGGAAATGGCTACAGGAGATGTACTTTGGAGAATGAGGAGCAGTGTCCCACCCACACTCAAATTCTGCACATGCAGAGTCACAGCTGGTGTGGGAAGGACATGGCAGCAGAGGAGCAGAACTCCTTCAGGATCTCCCTCACACCCCCTGCCCCTGCCTTGCCCCACACACATTTCCAAGATGATTTAAATTCTACCTTTTTTATACATAAAATGAGCTTCCTGCCTCCCCTTATTTCTGTTTCTACTGCATTTCAGTGAAATTTTACTTTGTTATATTCCCACATGAAATTTAACAGAGGAGTCTGGAGAGTGGACAGCAGAAATAATACACTGGAAGGCAAAATATAAGCAGCAGGGACAACGTAAAGAGAGACACTAGAACTATTTTAATTCCCTTTCTACTGGCTATTGGAATCTTCTGCTTCTGTTGTTATTTATTTTCTTTTATGCTGGGGAAAGCCCATCGTGTGAAGAAGGAGCAATGCTTCCTGGCGCACCTCAAAATTCCCTCTTGCTGGCAGGCTTGGACTGAAATGTCCCTGAGAATGCTGCTAAGGGGTGACGGCTGCCCTGCTCAGAACCTCTGAGATCCCTTCTCTAACAAAGATAATCCCTTCCTTTAGAGCTGGAGAGGTTAAACTGACTCAGCAGAGGAGCCAAAGCTCTGGAATATATCCCACAGTGGGTTGGGAGCCCTCAGTGCCATTGCAGGGGCAGAGGAGGCCTCACCCCAAGCAGGGGGGTGGCTCTGTTACCTCACAATTCCTTCTCCCCATTCAGGTGTTCCTGCAGCTGCCTGACAATCCTCCATAAGGGAGCCACAGAAGCCACTTTCATGGAGAACTGTCTGGAAAAGGGAATTTCTGATCTGTGGGAAGTTCCAACATTCTGAAATTTGCTTTTCTTCCGCGTACAAATGAGAGGCCAAAATTCCATGGGCTGTGTGGAATAGATCCCCTGGAGAGGAACGGGGGAAGGAATGGAGGAGATTAAGAAACTTCCTTTAGAAGGAAAAAAAAAATAAATAAAATCCTGTTGATACTGTTTTGGTGAACTTTGCCACTTATTAACTTCCGTGGGGACCAAACCAGACCCTGAGAAGACTCTCAAAGTTTGCAGCTCACAGGGACACTGGGAGAGATGCATGAAAAACAAACAAATAACTAATGATCAGTCAAACCCCCTGATAAAGAAGTTATTTTCTAATTGCTTTTACATTTCAAACAATTCACATGAATTCAGTATTTTCAGACAACTACACAACTCCTCAAAGAGTCCAGCAAAGCCTTTAGGTATGGTTTTCAATTTCAAAATACGTGTCCCCACTGAAAACATTTACTCAAGCATGTACATTGAAGGTTCATTTAACTTTTTCCTGGACTAGTTCCTATTCATTCTTAACCCAGGAACATTATTTTTACATTTGATACAACATCCGACTGATTTCTAAGCAAGTTTCACTCTCAACTTCAGTCAGCTCTGGGTCTGCTGTTTAATTTTTTTAACCAAAATATATTGGCCTTTGGTATCTCAAGTCATCCCTCTAAAGTTACATTAATAAAAGGTATTTATCTTTCATTAAAACAGAAAATCTGCAGTTTTCCTTAATCATTGCTGTCAAGCATCTGCAGCATTTCCTTTTACATGACTCATGAAATTTTGGGATGCTCATGGGCATAGCAATATGCATATTCCTGACAGTCCTGACTCCCACTTTCCTCTTTTTTCTCATATGAAGCGGTTAAAGCTGCTCAAAAAAAAAAAAAAAAAACCAAACCTCTTGGTATTTTTATCTTGAGAAAAACAAGCCTTGTGCAACAACCTAAAGTTTTCCATAATCATTCCTTAATACTTTGGAATACCAATAATTAGGTATTCCAAAGTATTAAGGAATGATTATGGAAAACTTTAGGTGAAGGTGACAAGATGGTTTGTCTGGCCCAGAAAATGGACAGATGACATTGGGGGTCAATAAATGTGAAGTGATGCACACAGGAAGAAACAATCCCAAATCCTTCTACTTTGTCTGCTCAGCAAAGAGCTTGGAGCTGACTGCTCCTGATCCAAAATGAGGACCAAGAGGGGGTTTGGCAGAGCTGGCTCCCAAAATGATTGGCTCCAATGTAACAGCTTGGGATCTTGAATTGAAAATGACAGGAAATATGCTTAAAAACCAGAAAGGACCTCTTTTTAACCAGGGTGTATTTTAACAGTGGGACTCCTCACCAAATTACATCCTAGGTGCCAAAAGCTTACACAGATTCAAAAACAAAGTCACCAAAGGAAAATCCCTCAAGGATTATCAAGCAGAAAATATTGTGTCTGGTTCTAAAATCCCTCAGCCACAAATTGTTGGAGGCTGGGGGAATATTTGAAGGAAGTGACAAATACACGCTTGCAGGATTGGCTCTGTCAGAGCGAGTATCCTGAGCGAGACAGACGCCTGGCCTGACCTGGTATGACTGTTCTTGCACTTTTATATCACATTTTCCTGTTGCCTTGTTCTCAGAAAAACCTAAAAAAAATAAATCAGTTTAGAAAGTACCATTTACATTCACACACACCCCATATTTTGTTCAATAGATGGAGTTGGCATGGAAAATTTCAACACTAAGACCTAAAGTTTAGTAAATTCAATAAGTAACCAAAGGAAGGGAAATGCTAAATGTTTACAAGTTAAATAAGAGACAGAGCTATCTGCCCTACCTTTAATTTTAAAAAAATATATCTAGAGTTCAAGTGGGTAGCACATATCAACAATTTACTGTAATACAAAATACAGCAATTATATAACTGCTCATGAAGTGAGCTAAAGAAATTCAGAGAAAATCTTAACATTTAAAGAAACTCAAATATACAGACACACAAAAGTAAATACATATTATGCATCCAGACGTAGTGTGGTGACATTTGCAATGTTTCCCACAGCCTAAAAGACTCTAGTGGTTTTAGAGATATCCTTTGCAGTAAAAATTCAGAATCCTAGTAAACCTAATACTTGTTCCTCCATTTGGTTGGAATTTCTTGTGCACACATAAAAATGCAATGTCTTTATTTGAGAGGCCAATGCCAATTAAATGTAACTGCTGCTTCCCCTGTGGACTTAAATCATGGCTGGATGCTAAATTAATGTACTTCTATATATAATCTGTTTATAACAATTCTTCTTCAGCAGTTGCACCTTTTCCATGTAGTTTAGAATAGAAGCTGCCCTTGTTCTCAAGCACAACCTCTACCATGAAAGCACCAGAAGAAAGTCATTACATTTAGCAGGCACCTCCCTTGTTTAATGGTGTGTAAATGTCTTGGTGCCAGTCCTGTGCTTGGCATACAGGGAAAGGTTAAATAAATTCAACATCTGCAGCCCAGCTAGTGAAACAAACACCAAACACCAGTGAAATGCTGCAGGACATGTGATAGCCACAGAGAAGCACTGGAGAAATGGAAACACTAATGATGGAAGGGCACTGTTTAGGATAATTCGTAGTCATAGAATACGCTTTAAAAGTAAGTGCAGGGAAAAGGATGCTGGAAATATTTCCTAATGGGGAGACCTAATAGGCTGTGGAATAATCACCCAAGGGAGAGGAAGGAAGTCTTTTTGACTGAGTCATTTCTTTCTGGACTGGGCAAAGCAGGGAAAAAATGTGCTGGCAGACAGAAAGACAACCAGCTCTGCTGTTCAGAAGCCTAAGACATTTCTGTTCTCAACAGTAGCAGTTTTATTCACAGCAAAACCAAGCCCATGAAAACTTTTTAAATTGTGCATGAAGAGATGAGTGACTCCTGTAATCTCTCCCTTCTCTTCCTGAGATTTAATTCATTTAAATACATTTATGTCTCCTTCTTAAACTGCATTTCCAGAAGAGAGGTTTCCAGGGCTGCAGTCCATCTGATATGTGTGGCAAGAACAGATGCAGCTTTATCAGGAACTTGTCCTGCTCAGGCTCTGGCCAAGCGTGACTAGTTTAATGTGACAGATTATAGAATGAAAGGAGAGTGAGAAGGGAGGAATAACAAGTGCCAGGGAAAGATTAGATTCTCCACATTTCTGCATTTATTGACCTTTTCTTCTTCAATATACCATTAGTTACCCAGATTTACAGCTCGAGATGGCAGGCAAGCTGTCAGGTGCACTGCTTAGGTCACTGATGATGTTGTGAACTCTACTGGAAACTGATTTCATTAAACAAACTATGTGGCTTGGCATTTGATAGAGCAAATATCTAACTGACATTTTTAATTGCTCTTTAGGTCATTTTAATAACTTCTTAGGGACTTAAAAATTTTTAAAATTGCATGTTGGGTACCAACAGCTGGTACACAGCATCCATCCCTGATGAACAGTCAGTGTATGTGAGTGCAGTCTGGCACCACTGTACATAAATCTGTACTCCAATCTGCAGAGAAGCAATATTTTATACTGAAGTACTCGTTAACAAAATACCACCTCTGGGACTTAATCCAGAGAGAAAGTAAAGAACCTAGCTGCTGCTGGCCAGCAGAAAGAGTTCAACATGCAGGACACCAGTCTGAAATGATGAAATACTCTACAGCAGTGCAAGCAGGATTTTCTAACCTTTAGACCCACATTTCTGAAGGAAAAATCTATCCTTTGTTTAAAGCACATGCAGGTCTGTGTCTTTATTCTGAGCCCATGCTGTTCCTGTGTGTTCACTTTACTCACTGCTGTCCTGGTTTAACCCAGCCAGGAACAAAGAACCACAATCACTCATTCCCTGATCCAGCAGGGGAAAAAGAAACTTCCAAGGGTAAAAGTAAAAAAACTGGTGAGCTAAGATCAATTTTATAATTGAAATAGGATAACAATAATAAATTTTAATGAAAAGGAAATTAACAAAATGAGAGAAATAATGCTCAGAAAGGACAAGTGATACAAATGAAAACAATGCTTACCATCAACTGACAGATGCCCACTCCCTGAGCAGCCTTGCCTGACTCTGACCTTCTCTCTAGCTCCTTGCTGAGCATAATGTCAGATGGTCTGGAACATCCCTTGGGTCAGCTAGAGTCACCTGTCCCAGCTGTGTCCCATTCCAGCTTCCTGTGCACCCCCATCACTGCTGGGCTGAGGTGAGACAGAAAAGCCTTGGCTATGTGGAAGTGCTGCTCAGCATCAGGGTTCTAAAACATCCCTGGAATTATCAGAACTTCCCAGCACAGGTCCAAAACACAGCCCCACCCCAGCTACTGTGAAGAAAATTAACAATACTTTAGCCCAAAGCAGTTCAATTACAGTTGAAGCAATGGAGCTACAGCGATACCCAGATCCAGTGGTGGGGATTTTGTGTAAGAGTTTGATCACAGCTCAAGTGCAGCATGCTGGAGTGCACATTCATCTTGTAAGAACATTTTCAGGCTACAGCACGCCTCCTAACCCTAAACAGGACAGGAAGGGGAAGGGATCCCTTCTGCAGCTGAGACTGTTTTGGATAGAGCAGATGAATGATCCTGCTGAACGTGCTGTCTCCTGCTCCCACAGGGGAGGCTCCAGGCCAGCACACTGCCTGGGTCTGCTCCACAAGCTGTGTACAAACAGAGCTCTCCCCATCACCTTTCTGCTCCTGAACACATTTGAGGGAGCCACAAGCAACTTCACCAGGGTCAAGCTGATTGTGTCACCATGCCATGAGTGTAGTACACACTTTATTCACATTTCATTCACCCCTGCAAAGGAACCAGAGCACTGTAGGCCAGCAGAGTGGGGCTGGCACAAAGCAAAGGGGGCACTTGTCACCTTAAAAGCTCTTCCACAAAAAGTGCCTTATCATCCCCCCAGCTCCTGGATTCTCAGAGTGAGAACAGGGGGGCACATCTTCCCTCTCCCCCAGGGCAGAAGGTGTCAGTCCTTGCATAGCTCAGGTTCAGCAAAGCAGGGTGTACATGTGCAAACACAATCACACAACACTAATGTCCAAATGCTCCAAAACCCAAATGACATCAAGAATTTCTTTAATTACTGTACTTTTAAACCATTGACTTTCTCGTGGTGGAGGCCTAAGAGTAATTGGAGACCTTGGGGGATGGAGGGGTGCCAAAGTCAATTGTGGCCTGGGAACATTTGGCAGTTGGACCATGTGATTTATTTTTTCATTCTCAGTTTTTGTTTCCCCTGTTCTCCTTTCAGATCCTCCATTCTGGCTTGCTGGGGTCTGCAAATGCTCTGGTCTAGAAACTGCAAACCCAGACTGCATTGCTGCATCAGTCCCTGCACCTGAGAGCCAACAAAATTGCCATTGTTCCTCTTTGTGTGCCTCCTCTCTCTTTTAGCCTTCTTCACTGGTATGCAACATATCTCTATCCAAACAGAAATCCTAAAATGCAACTGCAGGGTAAGATATAAAGTGCCCTACATGATCAGGACATGAACAACCACAGCAAAAGTTGCTTGCTAAACCCCCACCTCTCAGCAGAAGAACTAAAGTCAAGAAGGCACTTCCGTCCCCTCAGTTTTCCTTTCCTACAACCTGTACAGCTTCCACATACACAGTTTCATTTGCAGGAGTTTTTAGCTCATCCATCTGGGTCACACATCTTTGGGTGATACCAGTACAGTTAAATACTTAAATTGTGGGTGTTTGCACTGCATTCCTGTCCAGAGCAAAGCTCCTGATGGCATGCAGGCTCCATCAGCCGCCATACATCCTACAAACTGCCCAGGCATAAAAACCAGATTACTTTGCCATCTTCTGGGGCTTTTTCTTTTCCTCACAAGATCTGTTGTCAGAGTAAGGGAGTTCAGAGCTTATTTCCTTCCACCAGTGGGCTGGTTTCACTTTGCTACATTAATGGGAATTGCAGGTGCACTTCAACCCAAATGTTCATTTCTTCAAACAGCAGAAAAGGCTACATGCACCTGGGGAGAAAAACATCCATCCGTTCATGCAATCTTAGCTTTCAAGGGGAAATGTGCAGTGGAAAAAGAAGGAATGATAGGGGAAATTAAATTAAAATGCAGGAAAAAGAATATTAGTAACAGGAGGGAACTTTTACCTGTGGTGCATGCCAAAAGGCTTTCATGCTGCTCAGTGAGAATACACAGGTGTGCAGGAAGCCCAGCAGACTACCCAAATACGATGCCAAGTTGCCAGGTTCCAGGGAAGTTGTCCTGCAGCTGTAGCCTCAGAGACCTTAGCAGCTCAGTCAGCTGTGGTCTGGGTGGCTCTGCTGTCCCTTATGTCCCCAGGCTGGCAGGACAGCCCCTGGGGCATTCCTGCAGTATCTGCTGGCTCTCCTGCCAAAGGCAGCACAGGGTGATCTGGTCAGGGCTGCACAGGCACTCTGTGACAAACAGCATGGGAGGCTGCTTGCTCTGACAGCCCAAGTCAGACCTGCAGAACTGCCCAAACACTGCCAGCCCACACTCAAATAATTTGCAGAGTTTTACTGCTGTGCACTGCAGTTCCGTCTCCAGATGTTTCCCCAGTTCCTTGTACAGCAGCATGAAAGCATCCCTGTCTCCACAGGTCACCTGCCTAAAACACCTGCATTGTTCTTACATTGGCAGAGGACAGCCCACGTTTGAACACTCAAGGCTGCACTGCTGATAGTTCATATAAAAAAAACCAGAGAATTTGCTAAAACACCAATCACACAAATACTGTATAAAAATTATTTTCCCTCCTTTTCCACTCCTTCCCATAAGTGCAGTGGAGTGGCAAGGTTTCTGATACAGACACCAGCGCTTAGAATAAAACTTGGCAAGTTCCACATCACTCATTTCATGCAGCACAGTGCTGCATGACATTAACAGCTTCCAGCCATACCACTGACAAGAGGAAAATAATTCCTTCTGTTAGCAGTGACCTTCCAAGGCAGTGTGCTAAGAGTCTTCCTTTATTTAATTGATTTTCCCAAGTCATCATCAGAATTTCTGGTAATAGGTTCATTAGTCTCACAACGAAGAGATGATTAATACATCCACCCAGACAAGAGCAGGAGGAGCTATGAAGACCATGAGAACAAAAAAAGAAAGCAAACCAACAAAAATTTAAAAATTGATAAAAATTGTACTGAAATAACAATTGCTGATATCATGGTATTGTAACCTCTTGAAGACTTAGACCAATACCACCTATCCATGCTTTCATTCCTGCATATTTCTAATTTCACTCTACTTCATCTATGTCCTACCAGACTGTGGACTCTCAGTGTTATTTTTCCATTTCTCTTACAGAGAACAAGCGTCACAACAAACTCCTCCGTGCATCTGAATCTCGAGGAGACAGGAGCACACCCAGAGCAAGAGGCCCCAGGCTCAGGGGACTCAGCTGGAGCATCTGTGCTGCTCTCCTGCCATGTTTAATGCTTTCCTGGAGCTGCACCTGCATGCCAAACTGGACACATTCACACCCTCAGGACTGGAGAGAAGCAGTTTTAGTGCTCTCGTGCAATCTCCTTTGGCTTGCTTTTGCTGTTTGTAGTATCACCATGGAAACCAAACGTGACCCTGGTGATCTTTATTCAACACGTGCCTGGCCCAGACATGATCTCAGCAAACGTGTGTATCACTGAAGCCCAGCCCATTCTTTCCCATACAAACACCCAGGAAATCAGGTTGAACTGGAAGGCAGGTGATGATGGCTTGAGGATAATTTTTGTGTCCTGTCCATGAAGGGCTCCAGGCCTTTGGAGCTGCAGCGCCTGTGATGCTCACACAGTGCATGGTATGTTTGTCATAAAGATAATAACAGCTCTTGCTGGAAGGTCTCACTGCATTTTACAGCAGTGGGATGTAATTACCTACCAGAAATGGAGACAAAGGGATGGGATGTGCCTGCTCTAAGGTCATCCACCTGATCTGGAACAGCCACCAACCTTACAGTTCAGGACTCCCATGTCCCTACCCAATGCTTCCTCCAAGTGAGCCTGACAATAAAACACACTGGACTAGATGAAAATACAGCCAATTCTTTCTTAAATCCAGGCTCTGCTCTACCCTTCCATAGCAGCTGACACTTTCTTTTTAAAGCATTCACCTCAATTTCTGATTAAGATGATCACTGTGTGCCAGTGTCTGTGGAAAAGCAGGGTTTTAGTTCTGTAAAATCTGAGCGAGGGGGGAACCAACAAACCAACCAAATCGGAACTCTACTTTTGATTCAAATTCCCCCAGAAATTATTCTGGCCTGCTCCTTAGCCTGTGAGCCAACAATGGGTAAGGGATGAATTCTTCACAGCAATATTAAAAGTACAATTAGCATTTTCTGAGCTTGATATTTTCTGCACTTTCCCTCACAATTAGCCTCTTTGCTGGGGATATGATATGTAATGCAGAGGTGAATTCACACCGAGGCCAAGCTCTGTGATCACCCACACAGCTACAGACCTTTGGCTTATGTTCAGGCTGGCCCTCCTGCAGCTGGATCTAGCCACAGGCTGAGGCAAATGTGAATTTATGTCACTTTTCACAGAGAGTGGCACCAGTAAGCCAGGGTGCACCCCCAGTGTGGAGGAGCACCCCTGTGAAAGCTCTCACCTCTCTGCAAGTGCAGATCTGTCAGACACAAAGCATGCAATAAAGGAATATTCACTAAGGCAACAAGACCTTACACGAAGGGAGAGCTGAGCACCTGCATCAAGACAGTGAGCATGACTCAGTGATCTGCAATAATTTGTCAAGTCACAGCAATGTGAGCATCCATCCAAATTCAAGTGATTTCCCAATAGTTACAAAAGAAGCCCAAAGCACAACAGAATGAAAAGCTTCTCTGTTTCCCAGAATCTCAAATACCAAGCCCAGGTTCCCCTCCCTCCCCTGATAATAAAAAATAGCAATCAGGTGTATCCTTTTATCAGAAAACCAGTACTTCTCTAATTGCTCCACCATAAGAGTTTTAAAAGCATCATTCATTTAAACAGCTCCCAAAAGCACTGAATCTGTACTAATGAAGATTAATAGCAGATATGCAATAACAAAGCTTGGAAAGGGTACTTTTACAAATTAACATCTCACCAAAAATACATTTTCAGCTGTACATTACTAATTCCATGTCTGTCCACTGCAGGGTTTCCTGGACTTCAGAAATAATGTATTGCAGGCCGTGGTGTACAGGACTAGAGGGGACCTCAGTGTGGCAATTTCTGTGCAAGACAAGATTACAGGATTTGCCAAGTTCTCAAAGCACTTATGCAATCTCTTGAAAGGGAAATATAGTAGAGTTTTACACAACTGAAAATTGTTATTCCACCTTGCAGCATGAAGCTGTTCTGCACAGGTAAGTGGTCAATCAAAACAATTCTGCCATTTCTGGTGACATTTGGGTTTACAATGCTCATTTCCTATACATATATCTAAGGGTGAGACCCTGAGATGGAGCTCTGTATTAGGCCCTGAGAGAACTGTGAATTATATGAGTCAGAAGTCAGATGCTTCCATCACACCCCGAAGTTATGTGAGGCCATGAAGTGTCTGGTGCCACTCTGAAGGGTTTGCTACATCTCAATATTCACGTATATTCCTTAGGGGTTACAAGAACTTAGTGTTTAAGAGCTCCCAGTGAAACCCAGCCCCAATGCACAAGAAAAAAGGATAGGTATCAATATAGAATTTTCCAGAAATCTGAACCTAAAAGTTTTCACAGGCTTTGCAGAAAGTAAAAAGTGTGAGGATAGGATGCCCAGCAGCTGCCAGTCCCAGCGCACACCAGTTTTGCTCTCAGTTTGCTCTGGCCCAGCCCAGCACATGCACAAATGTAGGCTGCAGAGGGGTTTGAGTCTCAGCCTTTGCTGGGAAGGAGCAGCACTACTGACACAATAACATCCTGCAGGCAGCCGCAGAAGTTGCTTTGGTTAAAGACTTGATCACAGGCAGAGCTGGGGGATCTTGCAGCCAAATGTTACCCTGAGCAGTGGGCAGTGAGTGCCTGGCAGGATGAAGTGGAATTGGAGTGAATTTCCATGGAAAATACCTCTGTTGATACAGATATACAGTTCTTTGTGTGCCTGAGTGTGGCAGAATTTAACCCCAAGTTCTGCCAGTTGCTGTTGCTGTCAGTAAACCCCACATTGCTGAGAAAGGACCCATGACAGGGGAAGCACATGAACAGCAGCTCTGCAGAAAAGGGATAAACAATTTCAGCTTGAACTGCAGCAAAAGGAAATGGGGTGACTTGGCCAAGCACCCTGTCCAATTTACACTGAGAGCCCAGGGCACTTACTGCAGATGATATTAGGACCATAGACCATACTCAGAGCTTACCTCTGGATTTCAAGTGTGCTCTAACTGCAGAGCTCCTACACAATTCCCCTTTTCAGGTATTCTGCCAAAGAAATCCAGGTACGGATTATGGGACTGCAGAAACAAAGAACTGCTAGATATTAAAGGTGGAAGTCGATTTCCCTCTGTTTCTCTTGTTGGAGAGGTCAATTCACCTGATTTCTCCCACATGTTGTTCCTGCTCAGGCTGACACTTGCATCACTTGCAGCCAAAGAGGAGCATCAAACTGGAAATCTTCCATGTTTGGCAGCACATACACAGACAGCGAGGCTGACTAAATGCCCTCAGTAACTTTTGGTTTATGTATGAGTTGACAGCACCCTGACACTTTCAGGAGGTATTAAATACCTCATAGAATTGGGCCAATAGCCAGGGCACAGATCTGGCACATGGAAAATAATAAGTGGAGTATCTCCTTGTAACCACAGCAACTTGAAAAACACAATGAAAACAGTGCATATCCCTGCAGAATTACTGAAAATGAACAGACATATTTGTGAAATAGTAAAATAAATATTATAATGATGCTCCTGAATTGCAGAACAGATCCTACTTCATGCAGACGGGAATGTCAGAAATCCAGATGCTGTCTATTGATAGTGAAACTTCCTATAATCCCCTAAAATTTGTTGGATAACATACAGGAACTGATTGTACCAAAGCTGAAAGGAACAAGAACAGCCCTGACACACAACTAAACACAGGGCAATACTGATACTATTTCAGAACTTGCTCTTAATCAAACTTTAATTATTTTTTTTAAGGCATATTTATTTACTTCCATGGATGGTGTGGTAGAGACCTCATCCATGTTACCAGAGTTCGCATCAGGACAGACATGGCTTCAGAATGTAATGCCAAGACAGAATGGTAATGAATGTCTTGAGATAGGGACTCTGATGCAGAAAATATGAAATTATTACACACTCCATCAAGCTCCTCACAACAGCTGATGAGCAGAAATTATAAACTAATTCTTGGAGATAAAATACGTGATCATAATTAAAAAAATACAGTAAGAACATGGTCAGAACCAAAGTGACAATGGTTAGTGGAAGGCTCTCTTGGGTCTTGCTGAGTTACAACTTTCTCATATTGTGTCCATCTAGTGATGAGGCCAGAGGAATTCTTTTCTGGATCAATCAGATAGTACAGCAATACTGAATTTAGTCTACCTGAAGTTCTGCACTGAGCATGATTTTTTTGTCACAGTCAGGGTGGGGACACTAGAGAAAACTAAAAAGAGGATGAAGATGAATCTTTATCCAAAACTTGAATGAAAGGCATGAACTTTTCATCAACAATTTCTTCCCTAATCACTAAGATTTGTTTGTCTTTCCTTGATTTCAGACATTACTGTTGTTAAAGGTAGGCATTACCTTGAAGATATGAATGGTATCAGGTTATGAAGAAGTTTGCAGCAGTACAGACCTCTTTAATCTGTGGATTTCCCTAGAGACTAAAAGAAGCCTCAAATAACCATAAAAAACTAATGATGATAAATAACCTGTGCTGGGTTCAGTTTACAAGAAAAAAGCCCAGTATTTCAAGACAATCCATTTGTGAACTGTTCCATGGTAAAGGCAGGGAAACCCAAGGGCATGGCCTCATTGTGCTAATCGCTCTTTGTCTCAGCTTCACAGCATCCAAGATAAACAAGGGCCAGGAGGAATCCTAGGAGGTCAACCTGATCCAGATACCTTCAGTGCTGCAGATCCCAGACCCCTCTTGGCCAACTCACACTTGAGCTTTGCTGCCTTCCCTTAAGAAACCTTTGCTGGGAATTGCAGCTCACACAGGACAGCGATTTGCACACACGTGTTGCTGTTTCACACTGGTGAATCCACTCCAACCTCACCAGACCCTTCCAGGGGCTCATAAAAGAGCACAGAGATCCCTGCTTTATGGGAAATGGACACTGAGAGACCAAGTGAGAATCCCAAAAGAAAACATACAGCATGCAAGAGAGCCAGAAAACGAGTAATCAAAATTAAGTGTTGTCAGGTGTTCATTGAAAAACTGCAGTTGTGTTTCCCACTGGAGAGCTTCTGATCCTAAACCAGTGATCCAAGGGGAACACAAATGCCACATGCTGTTAACAAGGTCTGTTTCCATCATAAGCATACATTTATCTCATCACCCTCTCTCTCAGACCTGGATTCTTTCACTGTAAATCACTAACATGTCACAACAATTTCCTGAGTTGATGCCAAAGAAACTGTTGCTTGTGATTGCTTGAAATATAACAAAGCCCTGCCTTGGTTTTTGGTTTGTTTTTTGTTTGTTTTTGTTTTTTTTTTAATATCTTTTATCTGATAGCTTTTGCCTTAGACATGGCAGTTCAGTAAGAAAGACTAAAGCAATTTTTCTAGCATATGAAATTAAAGTCCTTCTTCATTTAAATGTTGAAGGAGCTTTAAATGGGAAGGAGCTGCAAGCAGAGCTCAGAGCACAAGGGCAAACAGTGCCTCTCTGTTGGCACCCTGTGGTAAGGAAAGCAGGAAGTGCCAGATCTGATCAGTCCAACAGATTATTCCAACCACGGCTCACAGGCTGGGACAGTGAATCACCAACCAGCCCAGAAACATTTCCTTCCATTAGTCAGGGGAAAGCCTCAAGAAAGAGTTTATTCCACTTCTGGTTTTAATTTCCACTTTGTGGTTAGCCCTGAAAAACTAATAAACATTTAGTATCTCTACCACATAATTCTATGTTTGCCTGCCTGTATAGGAGCTGTAGGGAGCAAACACTCACTCATGACAGACTTTAAATCAAACTGACAGTCATTTGTCTGCACCAAAGAATTTTTTTTTTTGTCCAGTGGCAGCTTTTCAACCCCTAATAAATTTGAAATCAATTACATAAATGTGAAAACAGAACAGAAAAATAAATTTGCTAAAATATATGTGTGTGCTTATGTGTGCAGATTCAACACAGGCTGGAAGTCTTCCCACAATTAACTAATTAATTATAAGTGCTTTCCAGTTTTTAAGAATGCTGCTCTCCTGAAGCCAGTCCAGCCACATAGTGGAAGGCTCCTGGAATTACATCAGCCCATTTTTGATCACTTCTCATGTATTGATACTGAAACTCTCTTAAATTACCAAGATGCTGCTATTCTTCAGTAGCCTGCAGGTACCCCCCAGGCTAACAGCCTTCAAATTACATGTACTTAACAGCCAAAAGCCCAGGACATGGTTTGCCTTAGCTGAACACCCCTTCCCACTTCCAGATCTTCTCTTCCTCCATCACTCACAAGCCTAAATAATACATGACAGTTCGCATTAAGCTGTGACAGTTCTGAGATGATTCCTCAAAGAGCTGCAACTCCCTTTGTGCAGCAGGTTTTTAATGAGCTCTAGGAAGGGCTGCACAACCTCTCAGAATCAATCTGAGCCCTTATAACCACTTCTCAGTGACCTGCTTTTCAAATAAAGGCTTGTGGCTTTCAGCTAGGAAGATGCAGAGCTGTGTTACCTAAGATATCTTAGTTATCTAATGCGTAGTTATCAAAAAACAACCAAAATAATACCAAAAGCCTAAAACCAGAATTCTCTGTGTTTTATGCACTCAAAAGAACTTCAGTCAAAGAACTTCCTCAATAAATGAGCTGCACCTTCATTTACAATACTCAGTCAGGCTCAGAGCAAGTCCCTGCAATGACCTGGCTGTAATTACAGCAATAGAAAACAATGATTGCAACACTATAGTGTTACACATTCCTCACTAAACATGCAACAAAGCACCTGCTGCCAGTCCCAGCACTTCAACTCCATCATTCACTGGAGCTGGATGCAGGCTAAGTCTTTATTACCATGGCAGATTAGGAGGTCTGCAGGTGCCTAGCACGCCAAGAAAGCATTGTGCTTTGTGCCACTGAATCTGAGAAAGGTGACACACACTGCAGACTATTGCCATGCAGAGAAAAGGCCAAGTTACTCACAGCTGCAGTTACCATCCCACTCTGGAGCAGACTGTCTAACAAGGCAGCAGGAAAACAGGGGTGGATATTCAACCAGTCCCCAGTTAAATGTATTTATAAGTTAAATAATGCAAAATGTTGCTTGCAGTATTAAAGCCACAGAGTCTTTCCCGTGGGTGTGTTGCTCAGCCCTAACACACAATGGATCCGTGCTCCTGCCTCAGTTTCCCTCAGGTGAGCTGGCTAATCAGAATTATTGTACATCTGCTTATAGATAAAATAACAGTGTTTGAACTAAATTACAGTTTGGGTTTTGCGCAGAATTTTACACTGACTATAAATGCTGCTTCTACAAATGGCTCCAAAAACAAACCTGCAGCTTTACACTTCCTGCAATTCCTCACTGACTGGAATATTGCTTTAGCAATTATGTGGATGCTAAATGAGGACAAGCCAAGCACATAGTTTGGGAAGGGTTTTAAAACTGATAAAATCTGATTCATATTTTAACATTAGTCAGTCTTGCATTTACGTAAATGTAAAGCAAAAGGATCCCTGAATATGTGTTTCCTACACAAGAAAGTTACCAGAACAGTGATTCAGGTTTGAGTACCAATGAGATGTTGCACAATTCAAACCTGTGTTTACCCCAGGCAGCTCTCAGCACGCAGCAGAGCAGTGTAAGGCAAATGGAATTCTCTCTTCACCCCTTTGACATATTCTATGCTACAAATTTCACCCCCTGGATTTCCACTTTTCAGAGTTATAGTCTGAGATCACTTTAGAAAAATATACAGAGGAATTAAACTCTAAACTTGATGGGCTGCTCCAGGAATATTTCCTTCCCAATAGCTTCCTGTGCAGTAATTGCAAACCCAGGATAGCTGAGCCCTGTGCTGTCACCCTCAGATGTGCTGCAGTTGAGTGTTCCTGCACATGGGCCCATCAGCCAGGGATGGAGATCCAGGGACTCCTGATGGGCAAGAGCACCTGAACTTGGCTGCTGGCAGCACAGTCTCTACAACCTCTTTGGGATTACATGGCTCCTGCAGCCCTCAATCCCCTTAGTGGAAATACATGGGACCCTGCTGCCAGTGAAGAGTGGGTACCAGAAAGAACACAGCAAGGGAGATTGGGAAAAACGGGACAGTCTTCTCTCTTCCATCAGACAGCTCTCCACTAAACCTTATCCCACAGCTCTGAGACCCTCAGAGAGCCCAGGGGATGAGTTAGAAAGTAGTCAAAAGTAATTTAGAAGAACAGGTAAAAATTAATGCTTGCTTTGACTGATGGCACATTGAGGTGAGAACTGCAGGAACAGGGACTACATCAATTACTTCTAGTTTCCAAATACACTTCTTCTCCCCTACCAGATTAAACAATTACTCCTCATAGCACTCATAAAAAGTACAGACTTTCCACAACTGTAACTGTACCTGCTCAGCACTCACATGTGGCATTTCAGTCATTTCTGTTGGTACCTAATGATCCAGCATCACACAGGCTGCTTTCAGGAAACATGTGTTTCTGCCTCTCTGGCTGGCCAAAAATTAAAATGGGGTCCCAGAACAAAAGAAACCTGATCTGTGAGGAAATTCAGATCCGGATTTGAATTCCAGTCCAAACATCACATCTGGTTTAAAGAAAATAAAATAATCATATGCACATAACACTTACAGAGATCTGCACTCCCCTGGGGTTTCAGACCAGGGGGTAGGTTGTATTTTACCTTTATCCAGTACTTTTTTATAATAATATATTTTCTATTAATTTCTATTTTTACTCACAAAATGTTTTCAAAGAAAGCAGTGTGTGTCTTATAGGGCAAAGAGGATAAAGCCAGGGGAGGGTTCAGACGCCGTGAAAATTACTCCTTCCTGCCGGAGCTGCTCGCTGGAGGAGGGAGCTCTTTTCCCAGGGCTGTCAGGCTGGACCATTCCCGCCTGAGCCCAAACGACAAAACACAAATCGCTGTCCCCGAAAGCCCCCGGCAGAGCCCGGCAGTGCCCGGCCGCGCTGCGCTCCGCGGGTCCCACGCCGCGAGAGGGGGCTCCGTGCGCACGGACAGACGGACACGGCCCGGCCCGTCTAGATGGGGCTCCGTGCGCACGGACAGACGGACACGGCCCGGCCCGTGTAGATGGGGCTCCGTGCGCACGGACAGACGGACACGGCCCGGCCGGGGCTCTGTGCGCACGGACAGACGGACATGGCCCGGCCCGTCTAGATGGGGCTCCGTGCGCACGGACAAACGGACACGGCCCGGCCGGGGCTCTGTGCGCACGGACAGACGGACATGGCCCGACCCGTCTAGATGGGGCTCCGTGCGCACGGACAGACGGACACGGCCCGGCCCGTCTAGATGGGGCTCCGTGCGCACGGACAGACGGACACGGCCCGGCCGGCCCATATTCCCATTGGCAGGGAAAGCCGTTCCATCTCAAAGCTGGGTTTTGCATAAAGGAGGGAGCAGGATATACATAATGCCCTTTTCTTTTAAAAGGACAAGAAATGGCTGGAAGGATATGGAAAAGAGGAAAACTAAAGTGCAGTTAAGTCCAGAAAACAGCACATGGTGTGCATGGGGACTTGTGTACAGAACATTCCTTAGCTGTCCTGCAAAACAGAAACATGAGTGAAATGCACATCAAATAGCTCCATAAGAAAGTCAAGACTGGAGCAGATGTCTCCTGGCCCTTAAAGAGGCTCTTGTGGCAGAGGCAGAGCCACAAACAGCTCCCTTGTAAAGCAGCCACTTAAACTGCCTCCAAAATCTGCTGCAGATTCCACCCACACCCCACTGCTTCCTCCCAGGGGCACTTGTGCCTCTTTCCTCGATGCTTGATCACATCCAGGGTTTCTGCAGAAGAAGGAAGAGCTCAGATGATCAGAGCCATGGGGCACCAGCCCAGCCTGTCCCACTGGGCAGGTCAGCTGAGTGTTCCAGTCACACACCACAGGGTGAGGGCTATTCAAACGACCCGGACATCCAGGATGGGAAGTCCCACCTACATTTGGATGGTACATTTAGGGGATCTCACCCCTGGTCCGTGTGGAATAGCTCCACACTGGCAGCAATAGACAGGGATGAGGCAATGGAGAGAATGCCCTGTGATTCCACACTGCAGAGCAGATTGCAGGGGCTGTCCTTAGTGGTCTCTGGGGTGCCTAGAGATGTGTGCATGGTGATGTGAGGCTGGAGTGGGAGATAAGAGACCAAAGAGCCCTGTAAGAAACATGAACACAGGAGAAACTTCAGCAGACACAGTATTTTTCTCTCACCAGGGCTGAGCCAGTAGGTGCCTCCCAAGGAGGTTGTTCAGAGTGCTCCTCTTCCCTTGGCAGCAGGGCAAGTGCATTTACTAATGAATAGGACTCTTAGAAAAGGCAAGGAATTTTTTATTCCTCCCTACACATATTCAGAGAAGCAGAGAAGTTTTTTTTTGTTGTTTTTTTCTTCACCCCCTCTTCAAGATTCTTTCATTTGTGATTTCTAATCATCATTCCACTCTTCTTTCCCTCCTTTTCTTTACTCCCCATTCGTGAGTCACCCCCCCAGGCTTGGCACCTCTCCATACCAAATGAACTCCAGGAAGGTTTTTTTCCTCTCCTTTCCTCACCACCACCACCTTCTCCTCCCTATTCAAGCTGAACCTGTGGACAAAATAAACGCTGGCACTGGGTCATTGTCCTTCCCCTCCCCATCACAGGATTCTGAGAGAGGATTAAACTAATCTCACACATGGACTCACTCCTGGGTGCTGGCCTGGACTCCTGCCATGCAGTGAGATGGCATCAAGTGCCATGTCCCAGCAAAGTGTTTCTGCAGTGACTTCCCATGCAAGGGCAGCAAAAGGATCTGACTCGGGAGCTGGCGGTTCTATATTGTGCAATGTCAACACAGTCACCACGTTTAACAGCTTGCCTTGATTGAAAAGGGTAAAAAAAAAAAAAAAAAGAATAATAAGAAAGCCTAGGAGGTCCAAGAGATTCAACAATCTAACCAGAACAATCATTTAAGTGCTCTGCATTGGCTCATTTGTTAATTAATACTTAAGCAAAGCATACCCAAAGCTGTGCTGTGATGGGAGGGAGGCTACTGGGAGAGGGAATTTCTGGAATTACTTGGGCTCTCCTCCTGTCTCCCATATATTCAGATGATCAGTACCTGCAGCAAGCTCCCAAGAGCTGGCAGTGCCTGCCTGCAGGGAGCCCAGGAGCAGCAGCCTTTGAGTGCTTCACAAAGGAGGACAACCATGGCTGCTGCCTTCCAGCAAGAGGGGAAACTGAGACCTCAGAACACACAGTGATTCCCAAACAAATGGCTTACTCTGGAGCTTTCATTGCAGAAAATACCAGCGCACTGCTGACTGCTCTGAAAAGATACTGCTAGGGTTCAACTGCCTGGGTAGCTCTAATGAAATAAAGCTGCTGGGCTGTGTGTGCAACTCCAGCACCCTTCACTGGCTTACACAAAGCTACTTCTGCCCAAAGATGTCAAAACATTCAGCAGACAAGGCCACAACTCAGGAGAGTTTGTGAATCCTGTGAGTCCCATGTGACAATGAGTTGACTTTGATGCAACACATTTTTTAGGCACTTTAAATTAAAACTTTTTAGTGGGTTTTAATTGGTAAAGTTAAATCCACCTCAAGAACCAGGTGAGCATTAAAGACAGAAATGCACAAATGATTGAGGATCACAGTTTGCCATTGATGGAGAGTGTATGTAACACATTTCTGGTATAAAGTGACACTGCTTCAGGGCTTGGAATACCAAGGTGCATGGACATAGAGGAGCTGTGGTCAAATGCCTACAGTGGCTGTGTCAGCAGCATAATCCACAGGGGCACAGCCTGAGGGAGAGCTGTAGAGCTCTGCCAGGCCAGCTGAGCCCCTGATGCAAAGCTCACCTGCACAGCCAGGCATCCTGGTGGCTCTGAGCTGTGGCTGTTCTTCATTCCACAGCACAGATACCCCCACATCCTTCAGCAACACACTTCACCTCTCCCTGCCACAGGTTCTCATTTCTATGTGCAGCTAATACAGCCAAGGACACCTTCCTGTGTCATCTGCCAGAAGGGTAAAGGTTGCTGGGAAGAAATAACTACAGAAAAATTGAAGAGACCAGAGCATAAAACCCTTATCAGCAAGTGCTAAGGGAACAAATTATCATTCCTGCACCAGTCTTGCAGCTGATGCCTGAACAGCTCTGAAACAAGCCACAGACAGCAAACAATTCCAGTCACAAACACCCAGGCACAAATGTCTAGGTGGTTTGTCAGTGAGCAATTAAATCCTGTGCTGGATAAAAATGTTAAAAATGCATCACATTGTGGCTTTAAATAGTCTCTTGTTGGAGAACTCGGTCTCACTGCCAACTTGCACTTGGGTAAACTGTTTTTGCCACTGCTGGGATTCGCTGAATGTCCATCAGGCAGTTGCATCACACACTGAATAGTTTGGCATTACCTCATGCCTTAAGGGAAAGACAGAAGAAAATGAACTAGCAGCCTGTTTTCTGTCTACTTATTTATTTACTTTGGTGAGGGGCTTTTTTATTTGCTTTTGTTTTGGGAGTATTTTTCTGTCCTTTTCCCTCCTGAGCTAAGGGTAACTTGAGTGCACAGCAATCAAAAAATGTGGTGAGGAAAGTACTTTGGAAAGTAGTGGGAATGTGGAAGGCAAAGGAGAGAAGGAAAAATGTGAGTCAAAGGATTAAATCCAAATTCCAGTCTGGGACTTTTTAACGAAGATGGAATACTGACTAGTTGAGCAAATTAAGGTTTTTCAAGGGGGTCTGGGGAAGTGATTGGTTTCTATCCAAGCAGAAAATGTCATTCTTCTCCATCGGTACCAGAGAAAATAAGAGAGACAAAACAGTCCCAACCCTGCTCCGAGAAATCTGAAAAGATGGGAGAACAGACAAGGACAAACACGCAATTAAAAGGAAATTGCTTCTCTCTCCCCACCAAACCTTTTGTTTCTTCCCAAACGAAAGTGGAAAAAATTGATTAGGGGGTCAAAAGGAGGAAGAACCAAAGAACTGCATCACGTGGAGTGCCATGTGAAAACAGACACTGCTCCACCAGGGTGTGGGCAAAAACATGCTGCAGCAATGGGGCTAAAGACCTGCAGGGAGGGACAAAAACTCACTTCTCAACCTGTTTGGGTTGAGCTTCTTCCCACCTCTGAAGCTCACTTTGACAGTTACAGTTTCTCTGCCAAAGTCAACCATAACATGACTGAAAAATCAGAATATTCTAACCTGTGTTGTTATTGTCTCATCAAGCCACTCCACCATCCCTCAGTGTGGTTTCCCAGGGGACAGCAAGCACACACAGGCCAGAAGCTGCTCAGATCTGCAGCTGGAGTCCCTGCCTGCACAGCAGGTCAGCAGAGGGGAAACGTGCCCTCATCTCTGTCACTGCAATAGCTACACACACATCCTAATCTGGTTTAACAGTGGAAAAACTAATATCAGGCTGGAAAAGTGGATAAAAGGGATGCTCAGCATTTGTTACCTGCTGCCCTTCTGCCACACAGAGCTGCAGACAGCAGCTTTGTCCACTTCATCTGTAGGATTCACACAGGGGCTTCCCTTGGAGCCCAAAGCATAGCAGCTACACAGCAAAGGGGGAAAAATTCTTGGGGTACTAAGTATAAAGTTTATTTTCTGCAGCAGTACAGTACTTTCTAAGGAAGTAAAATCTTTGCAAGAAATCTAGATTTCCTTCTGTGCCCAGTGGTCTGCAGCTTCACAGGGTTCCATCTATCAGCTCTGGATGGAAATAATTAACACTCAAATTATCTGAGAATTCAGTACTCACTAAAACTGAGACTATAAAGCTAGGAGAAAATTATGTTACTAGAAAGAAGTTTTATACAGAAACAGCCTTTGCTGCATTGGATCAGAGGGAACACCTCCCTAAGGCAGCACCCTCAACAATGGCCTCAGTAGCTAGACAGAGCACACAGATGAATGATACTGCTCCCTTAAATTCCTCCATTCCCCAACTGTTTTCAGCCCAGGAACTTCTCATGTCAGAGGCATTTTCAGTGCTTGGTAACCCTGGCTGGATTTCTCCTTTCTGAACTTTTCCAGTCTTCCCTTAAACACAAGTCCAACTTTAGCCCCTACAACATTATTTTTGGCCAGGAGACTCCAGTCTCTAACATGGAATGCCTTTCAGGAGCTATTTGAAAAAACAGGCAGTGATGGAAATGATCACTTGGTGGTTTGCAAGACCTGCAAAATTCTCAGCTCTTCTCTGTTAAAAACTGTGTTTAACACTCCACAGGGGAAATCAGAACCATCTCTCCTGCATACCCAAGCTGTCTCATAGGATGAGCCATGGCTGAGCAAAACTCAGCATCAGAGATCCTAGAGCATATTCCACAGAGCAGCTGGAATCCCTCTCCAGACACCCCCGAATTCCTCCTTACACTACAGTATCCACCTGTGCAGAGCTTGGACAGTGATAACCACACAACCATGATAACTGTGAATCTGTCAGCAAAACAGTGTGAGAAATCATATCAACCCCACCAGATTTCTCAAGAAGCTTGAAGTTGGCACATTTTTAAGTGTTTCCTAGAGGTCTGCATATTTCCAAGGAAACCTGAGAGAAAGTATCACTGATTTGAAATGCAACCACTCAGAATTTTGATGAAAGTGAGAAATCTAAGACATTTTGTTAAGCTCCACTTCAATATTTCAAACTCATGTGTGACTGCAAAAATGAAGTGACAAATTCATTGTGAGAAACACACTGGTAACAAAAAGGGGAAAGCCAGATGAATTTCTGCAAAGCGTGAAGGCTGTTTTCAGCATGTCTCCTGTTGGACACATAAAAAAGAAAGCTTTCTACAGTAATTTAAACTGAGCCAGGAGACCCATGGCCAGCAGCAGAGCCTCATCCTTCTGACCTTTGTTTCACCAATCTCTCTCTACACACTGGTGCTGGGGAGGTTTATTCCAGGAAACTCCTCAAGCATAAGGCATTAGTGACAACAAAAGTTTAGAGGAATTCTTGCACATGTAAAATGAGAATTCTTTTTTATGTTAGACAAAATAAACACATAAACAGTCCTAACCTCCTGCACATCAGAAAACAAGCTGAGCACTCGTTACCTCCAATTCAAACTTCCCTTGACAATGTTAGAGACTGTAATTTTTTTCTGTTTTATTCTTAACGAAAGCATTTTTACTGATATTTTCTATACACTTATCTACTTGAGATATTCACCCTTTACAGTACCAATTTATATAATTAAGTGATGTCATTATATACAAGTGGCATCATAATCCTCTTGCAAGTGCCATGTAGGCAGACATTGCCCAGCAAGCTGAGGAGGGGCAGGGCAGTCAGTCTGCACTGGGATTTCATTTTGCCCTGCAAGCCTTCCGCTCAGAAGGGCCAGGCTCAGTAACCCAGAGGTCCTGGGTAACCCAGAACAACGATGCCTCACTCGTATGTCCCAGGCTTTGACTGGTGCCACAGCAACAGCTCAGTCTGGCTGGGACATTTCCATTATACTCTCAGGGCTAGAAAACAAACAAATTTGTACAACGCACACAAACAGTCTTTTCTAATCTCTTTTAATGGCACTCTGAAGACCAGACTGTCAATTGTCTGCTGTGTTCTCAACAATTTGCTAATGATAATTAAAGATGCTCAAAGTCTGCCAACTATTTCGGCACTCTATTTAACCAAGGAGATAAGGGTTCAGGAGGAAAGCAAATGAAATGAACTTGATCCAAGGAGGAGGTGTTGCCTACAAAGGAACCCATAAGGGCATAAAGATAGCAAAGGCAGAGTAAAATGTTCTCTAATCTGCACAACAGATACACAGGGAGATGATGCCAAAACCCTGGAATGAGACTACAAAAGCAGGAGAGTAAGTGGATTCTTTTCCTTTCTTTCTAAAGGATTCCATCCCAGAGAAGTTGCTTAGACAACAGCAACCCCCCACCATGCGATCCGTGCACGAAGGAAAACAAATCCATGCTGTCGTAACAGGAAGATCGAAACCTGGGTTGTGCTTGCTTTTTGGGGGTTTTTCCTTCGGCTGAGAGAAATTAAATACTCGCTTCTGCAGAAAAGGACCATATGTGCTGCAGGATATCAGGCATGCTGGCCCCAGAAAACAGGAAGAGAGAAAGAAGAGCAGGCACCTGTAACTGGAAGTACAGCTTTGGTTGCTCTGGAGTTCTGCTGAATTAAGGATCCTGTATAAATTCTTGATGCCAGAGAATCTTTTGAGGCATTCAGCTGACCCATGCAACAACATTCACTTGATGACTAAAGCTGCGAGTTCACTAACTTATTTTTAATAATATTTACAGTGGCAAATTTTTAAATGTGTGTCAACATGTGCAGCAAGCACACACCTGTCCCCTGGTGAGACTGAACTTGTTGCCTTACAGGAAACACCTTTCTTTTCTGAATATGTATATAATGACATCACCAACCCTTGCAGAAGTTCCTCTGCCATGATCCACTGTGATCACATGCATGCTCTCAACATTTTTTACAGAATTTTATCAAATTCATACTTTCTGCAAGCCCCATGCATGCAAAATTGTAGCTATGGCCTTCTGGCACCCCTAAGCATTAGGCTTTTGTACTTGTACTGGCTTATGGCCTCATGTTCTAAACCTTTTTACTCCCTGAGTGGGCCTGTGTTTGGAGCAGCAGAACAACTTCCCAACAGAAAATTAATAACATGGAGAAAACATCTGTACCAAAGGGCAGAAAGTCTTTATTGGGAAGAATAGGCTTGCCTTATACCTGAAGGAGCTTTATCTGCCCACCTATGTTCTGAGAGCATCATATTCAGCTTTGGCTTATCTCAGCAAGTGCCAATGATTTCAGCAGCACCCACTTGGCAGGACTATGTTCCCTTTATGTGAGAAAAATAGTAATGGTTTTCCAGCAGATTGCCCTCCACATCATTCTCAACTAGAAACTCTGTGAAAACACTGTATTCCTTAATTCTTAAACCACACTTTCCCCCCTCCAAATGACTGGGACTACAAACAAATAATCAGAGACCCTTAATAAATATTCATTTTGAATCTGGCCATATTGATGCTCAATTAGCTCCTACTACTGGAACTACTTTTATAAAATACAGTCCTGCTAAGTTTCAGATAATTATATTTTCTAAAAAATTCAATTTTTTGTAGAAAACATGCAACAGTCAAAAGCAAATAGAAGCCTACTGCCTGTAAATGTCTATTTCCAATGCAGCTCCACTTTTAGTGTCATTTATCTTCAAAATCTTTTAAATTCATAGTGCAAATTAAAAACTCAGGAAGCATCTAATGTAAATATTTATAGGTTTGAAAGCTTGCATCATTATGTTCACAGGTTTTGATGTTAACACTATGGAGTTAAATTGTTTTCATTTTACACACAATTTCATGCTCCCAAACTCATGTGAAGCAAGAGTCAATTCTCTACCAAAACACCACACCAGTCATTTCAGATTCATCTCAGATTCTTTCTGGCCTTGTGGCAATAACTCCAAAAGCAGGGGTGCCTCAGCACACAGCACTCCTTGCTCAGAATGTGTTTGACTTGAACCAAGCACTTGGCTCAGCAGTGACAAATCAGGACATAAGGTGGCATTATTGCCCTTCCTTAACTGTCTGCAGGGCCCCAGTCCAGATCTGCCTGTCAACAGTGCTCCAACATCGTTGTTTGGCATTCCAGGAACAGTACAAAACAATTTTAAAAGACCCAGTGAGAAAATCGTCTGTACCAAAATGCATTCAGAATATCCTGACTGTTTCCTGCTTTAAATTTTCCCCAAATACTGTATGTATAAAGTGGCCTGACTGAAAAAACAAAATAAAATAAAAAGACTGTTAGGCTTTTAGTGCATTAACTATACAAGACTTCTGAAATGACATTTTAAAAGTCTGGACTTCATTTGTATCCTTGACTCAGTGCTCAGCTGTGATTGCCCACAGCAGGAACTCCCATCAAATTCATACAGATGCTTGGAATAAGAAATGAGAATGTATCTGCAAAGGGGCACAGGAACATGGTCTGCAGGTTCATCTGTTTTTGGTTCACACAAAAAATTTAGTATTTGAAGCTATTTTTTAATTAAAGAGAGCTGATCGCTGCACATTTCATATAGAGGAATGAAACTACAGAACAGGGACAGTTTTTCCCTGGTCTTGTCCAACACTTGTGGTGTATTTGGATTGAGAAACATCTTTTTTGTCTGTTCAGTCCAGCAAAAGAGAAGAGTAGCATGAGAACAGCCACATGTGAGCAGGTTTCCAGTTCCAGGTACATAAGGACCTTTCATTCAATAGTTGGAAGCCACTACTCACAATGGAAAGAAGGGGAGGACTTGAAATAACACCAGCAGTTAAACACTGGAACTGTTTCCCACACAATGGCACTGTCCCTCACACAGTGACACTGTCCTCTAGTACTTCAAAATCAGGGCAGGTGTCTTTTGGAAAAGGATATTTTAACCTCATACAAAACCCCAGTGTAGAGAGAACTAAGAGAAATGACAGAACTATATGGTGTCAGAGGCAAGGTGGCCCCTTTTGGGTTTCAAGCTCTGCAAACACTTGATTCTACAAAACCTAATTCATTGCAATATCCCCAGATATCTCATTCATTCATTTCTCCCAACAAAATACACTCATGCCTGATTTTTTTATTATGCATCTAGCAGGAAACTCACCAATGTCAGGTCCATGTCTGTATGAATAGAGGTTTAAAGATGAAAAGCTCTGCAAGTGTAACACAGACTGTCACAGTGTTCTCCTCTGCAAATCTCATGCCACTTTAACACTGAGACATGGGGGCCAGAAATAAGCAAAGGTGGGAAGCATCCAGTGAAAATCCATCAGAAACTCAAGACAGCTCTGAGAAGGATTTGTTTGCGCTTGGTTACTGTGGCAGTGGCAGTTGGGGCGAGCTCCAATTATATCTGACCCATTGAAAAGGAGCTCATCACAGTCCAAGAGATGCCAAGCACAAAGGTGCTTATTTAAATTTGTCTGTCTCTGCTTCCATTAATCATGACCTCCTGACAACTTCTGGATCCCACTTTGCTCTTGCCCCATCTTGCTGCAGCCCTGAAGGGCCTCTTTTATCAGGCCCATTGAGGCAGCAGCACGATCTCCATGAGAGCTCCCAGGGTGGCACTGGCTCGCTGTCAGACTGGCTCCAGTGCATTTCTTTCCAGCACTAAGAGTCCCCTGACATGGTTATTAATCATGGCCTCCCTGACAGGGCACTGAACTGTCTGGAGATGAAACTTCATATTCCCATCCAGGGCTCCCCAGGTAGGACATGGAATTTGTTTCATCTTTGTGTAATCAAGAAATAAGAGCACTAGGGGAGCGAATTAACCCCAACTTCAGGTTCATAAAGCTGTCCCTGCTCTGTTTAATTAAATCTGTCTTAAAACCTCCTAATCCCAAACTAAAGACTTAATAATGTTCAGGAACCTCTTTTTCCTTACAATATATTGGTATAAACTGCTGACAACTTAATATTGAAATAAACATGCTGCTCCTGTACTTGACCTGGCCAGTGCAAAGACCAAAACCCACATGTCTAAGGCCAGCTTCTCCCAGAATGGTGAGAGGACAGTGTACCACAGATGTTAGGTATGTAAAAATCTCTTAATTTAATGCTACAAAATGTCAAAGCCTGGGAAGAACATTTAAAAGATCAAAATAAAGAATATTAATGAAAGCAGGAGCAGAGTGTAAAGGTTTGATTTTCTCTCTGAACAGGCAGAGCCCTGTCCTTTTAGAGTGAGGATTGGCAAACCCTTACCCATAGGTTTGGGGTATTACACTTTCCATTGAGAGAGTTTTGAGGCCCCAAACATCACTCCAGGCCTGTTTCATAGTGGTTAGAGAGAAGCTCTGCTCAGGCTCTCCAGATGTGGTGGCAAATCTGGTTTTGTAGTTCCTTCTTTAAAAAAAGCGAAGAACATTTGTTTCAGATTGTGATTGGCAAAATTCAGACCTAGATCAGAGCTTTCTTCCCTACAATAAAAAACAGGTAGTTGGATTTGGAATTTTGGTACCAGAAATGAAGTATCCTGGAATATTGATCTCAGCATCTGTTTAGTCTCAAGAGTTAGAAAGCCATAATCAAGAGGTAGAAAACCAACATTTTAGAAGACAGCTTGTGGAAAGCAGAGTGACTCTACATGAGATCTTTAAGGAGGCAACCACAACAAGAGAAAAACAACGTGGTTTAGCATTGGAGAAGAAAACCAGCAGGAATAAAGCAGAGATGTACAGAGGCAGCAATGCAGGCTGTAAGGAAAGCCACTCCATGCCCAAAGTGATTTATGGGAGGCAGACCTATTCATAGCTCTCCATCCCAAATCCATCCAGGTCCATTTGAGGAGAGGTATGACTTGTAGAGCTTCTCCCTTCCTGAGATGTCCTGCTGTGCCTCAGACAGAGGATAGGGAGAAATGTAGAATACTTGGACACAGCAAACACTGCATCCCAATGGAACATGGAGCAAATGGAAAGGTTGCCACTCTCTCTCTCCCTAAGAGGATTATGTCAGCAGGGCCTGGCTGGCGTCTGCAGCAGAGCTCAGCGCCAGGGTCCAGGGCAGCCAGCCCTACCCTCCTGCCCAAAGGCTTTCATTAAGACTTTGGTTCCCTGTTGCTCACATGGCGGCTTGCACGTGCTCCCTAAATATCCTGCATCCACCTCCAAGGTATTTGCTAATACAGAAATCTCTTCCTCCCCCTTTGCCCCCTCCTCCCAAGGACCTGGGGCCACAGCACAAATCACCATCCTGCTGAGAAATTTTCATTACACAAGGATGGGACAGAGGACTCAAGATGAATGGGTATTACCAGAGAGGCAAGGACCTTATAACTGTACATGGTGTCTGCTCCTCTGAGTCTGCATCAGTCAGATGAGGGTGCACATAAACCCTGCAGAGCACAGCAAACAGCAACAACCCCTTCTGCTCATGCACGGCCCCTGCTGGGAACAACCAAAGGAGTTCCTGCTCCTGGCCAGCTCCGGGTGCTCCGCTCTGGCTGCAGAGCCACACCATGGGCTGGCACCATGGACTTCCCTCATTGCTAAAGGGATGTTTCAAACCTTAGAATTAAATAAAAATCCTGAAGTCCCCAAAGACAGACTCTTGCAACTTCTCTTTCGCAACCTGCCTTGCCCTCAGGCCTGCCTCTGCACTCCCTCCTCAGACAGCCAGAACAGATCCAAGGGGGTGAGATTCAATAGGCAAGTCAAAGGACAGTCCCAGCCATTTCAAATAACACCACAAATCTTCAACCTAGTTTTGAGATGAAAGTGAGATATTTTCACCATTAAGCTCAGACGAGAAAAGCCAGGATCGTTGTGGTCAGTCACACAGTTAAATAACTGAGCTGCAAAGAATGACACTGTGGTCACAGAACCTGCAAGTGAGGATGGGTTTTCCCAGATATTTAGCTCCCCAGCAGCCCAGTAATAAGGGATAGCTCTACCTGTCCTCAGGTAACACTTCCAGAAGAATCAATCAATGAATCTACATGGAAACCAGCTCATCCCTTTCATCTCATTTCTCTGTTACCAACTTGAACAAAACCAGGAGAAAACTTGCCTCTGATGTACAGATAAATTAAAGGCAGTTCCATTTACAAAATACAGCATATAAAATTGCATATACTCCTTCAGAATAATCAGCACATGTCAAAAATCACTTATAAATCCCATTTGTTTGAAAGCATGGATTCTGGCTTCAATTTTATGTTATGGGGTTTTTTTTCTGAAGAAACAACTACAGCTTGAGGCAGGAACCAAAGCATCAGACAAGTCAAAGGTACCATCTCATGTGGAACTACCAAATTTTTTTTCAGTATTTCTCACACATGATGCCTGCTTCTACAGATGTTCAGTATGAAAGCAAAAAGGTGATCATAAGCTGGGATATTTGGAAAGAATTTTTTTTTCTAAAAACAAATAATAGAAGCCTTTTTTACTAACCCCTCTCAATCATTTGGAAAATAAGAACTACCTTTACTTGAGTGTCTTTCTTTTCTTTCATTCTATCCCAATTTGCATTCTGTCACTGGAGAGGTGACAGTTAGTTCTTTATTAATTTGAGAAGGCTTATTTTTTCCTTCTTTCCAAAGACAGAAGAATTTGGAGAAACCAAAAACCTTTTATTTTTGAGGAGGGATGAGCCTGTAAACTGTCCGATTAGGTCCAATAAGTTATCTTTGACTTTCTATGGCAATACACATGGAAAAGTCAAAGAGATTAAAACTATTAATATTTCCTATTTAAATTGCAGAATATTGAAGAAAATCTATCTCCATTTTAAAGTTTAAAATATATTGTATTTTTCATTTGATTCTTCTTAAAGTTTTAAATTGCTTTTTTGCTAAAATATTCAAAGAAGGAGCCTCTCCAGAAGCATTTAGGAAACTACATATTTGTAAATACAGCAGTGCTGGAACTGTGACAGCAGTTTCACCAATCATATAATTCATTGGGCTACCTGAAGTCCTGCTCTTTCCATAACCATTTAGTCCTTTAGCAAAGATATATAAAGACTGTATAAACTAATGCTTGCGACCTAAGATGCAAAGCAAGTCCTAATTCCAGGTTTAAATTAAGGATCCAACTTTTAGCAAAAGCCAAATATCCAACCAACAGCTATAAAGATGATAATCTGACATATTTATAGGTATCAGGTTACCTGTACATGAACACACACACTGCAGATAAAGATAAGGTACAAAGTACTGATATAAAATGTAATTCACAAGTGACTGGCTGCAGCATGCCTGTAACCCAAGTCTTAAATATAAGAGAGCCTCAGTGACAGAAGGATATTTCATGACTAGTGATTGCCTGAGGTGGCTTAAGGCAGCTCCACTTGCATCTCAGATGGGCAGCACGTCTTCCAGAGCACAGACTACTGCTGCCTTCTCTTTGGGATGTCCTTGTCTGTCCCAGGTGGCAAGAAGCCCAAGCAGAGCCAGTCAGAACAGCCTGGACAGGAGCCATAGGCACCACAGGTCCAGGCACAGGGCTGGGGCAGAGCACGCCACTGACAATTGCTAATGCTGGCTTGGAGCACTTCTAAGATTCAGCCCAGCAATCCCTGAGCATCCTGGCACCCTACATTTAAGACCCAGGCAGGAAATAATGTTTAGAAAGGCCATCCTCAAAGTCAGCATGTGGCATTGAAGGTTTCAGCTTTTTGATAAAACCTTTGTGTTTCTGGCCCTTCATGCATTCCTCCCCAAATATGTATCTTGCAATGTCAGTGGAGAAATCACCTTGAAATGTGCTCTGCCAGTCTAAAAACATTTAGGAAATGACCACAAGAGCCACTACTGACTAAAGCCCACCAAAACAATGGGATCTTTTTAAGAACATACAATTACATATGGTTAGGTGTGTGCAATATATGCACAGTGCCTATGTCCAATTCCATTGTATTGTAAGCAAGTACCTGTGCCATAAGGGAAAGTCACCAGGATGAACCTGCATCATGCTCAGCACTAGATCCTGCTTTATATTCACAGATCCCAGTGCAAAGGCAGATGGAGGGGCCAGTTGTGTTAAACCCAGGTGATTAGGTCACAGGTTTGCAGTTTTGTTTTATGTTTTCTTTACCAGCAAACTGTCCATTAACTTTACTGAGAGCAGAAAGCAAAAGGAGAGGAATTTGTGAAGTTGGTAGCCCATATGGCTGGTGGGGAGCTAATCTGTGCCTAAGCAGCAGGTCGCATGAGCCAGGCTGTCTGTTGGGGTTGTTAGTAACCTAGGGGCAGATCATGGAGCAGCAGGGAACAGGATAAACTCAGCCTACAAATACAGTCAGGAATGTGGCAGGAAATTATTTCTGAAAACATACTCTGAAGCATAAAAGCAACGATCAGACGGTCAGGCTGTGTGTATGAAATCTATCTGGACTCAGGGCACACAACAGGAGTGCACACAAGGGTGTGATAAAGCAGATTGGGTGGATACTCCTGTGTCCATACATGCATGTTAAAAACAAACTCTGCTCAGAGAAAAAGTGCAGGCACACCAGAGTATAGCTAAACAAACACTGCTTCCCCTACCATTATAAGCAAAGGAGAAGTTATTTGCTTATGTTTCATGCAAATCATCTGCCACACAGCTTTATAAAATTATTCATTATGTCAACACTAAAGAACAAAGGACAGAATTAGCAGAAATTGAAAGGTTGAAGGAAAAGAATTTTTTTTTAAGGAAAGAAGTCGTGAGGCAAGCCTCCGATCATAAGAACAGCACAAGACAAAGCCTTTGCACCCCAAGTACAGACTGTGACACCGGGCAGGGAGCAACATGACAGAAAACCAAGAACCAGGTGGCACCAATGGACACAGAGGCAATGGGGAGGAGGTCTGCAGGCCTACACCAAAAGAAGCAGGAAATCTAATTAAAATTTTAATTTAATTTTTAAAATGTCACTCAATAAGAATTTTGATGCTCTAAGCTTTTTCACCATTCAAGACAACAATAAGACAGCAAACAATTGTCTAGGCTGCAATACTATTTTCAACCATCTTTTTTAAGTCATCACTGGCATAACCCCAGAAAACATTAACCCTCCAGCTATGCCAAGTTTAGGGTAAGAACTAGTACATATTGGACAGTTTAAGCAACATGACACCACATAGCTGGGTAATCCACTCTCATTTTGAGGAGAAGGAGTAAAAGATAATCAAGTAATTTTTTGTGAAAATGTAGATTTAACAGCACCAATCCATTTAGCTCTACAGCCTGTCTTCTGCTGTGGCTAGCAGAGGTTGTCTAGGAAACTGTGCAAGAGCAGGGCACTGCTTCAGCCATATACTCATCTACTTTTGAGCATTTCAAGCTCAGGAACTTCTAGAAGCATTATCTTTGTATTTATTACTAGTGATCAGTGCACTAGCAGGACTTTATTTTAGCCTCAGCAAAGAGCAGCCCTCTTTACTGACCACAACAAATTGCAAGGCAGTTTAACTCAGAGGGAGAGACTCAAAACCTCCCGTCACAAGTGAGAGCTATTCTTCTCCAAACTTAAGCACCAGAACAAATCAAACATGACAGATGTCATTTGTATTACATATTAGGGCACTACAGGAAAGCCAGGGCCCACCAGCAATGTGTGCTCAGTAAAAAGCACCAGCACAGACTGCATAGTTAAAAGAAGAGAAAGCAAGCAATAGGAAATTATTTTTATGCAATGACTGATATTCTTAGAGACCACTTGGAAACAAAATTTTTCTGAAAGTAGCAAAATGTTGAAAAGTGAGTGAAAAAGAAGATTGCTTTTTTAAATAGGAAAGGCTGCACCTTGTCTCAGGTAAGCACTAGAATGCTATTTAGGTCATTGTACAAAGTCAGGCATCAGGAAAGTTTTAACAGAAATTACATTTCTCTAGATTAATGCCTGTCCCCAAAACTGTAGGATGACAGCAAAAATGACAAGAAGAGTTTATCTTGGGAATACAGATGAGCTTTGGAGGGGTATAAGATGTAAACCAAACCTTAAGGGAAGAACAGGTCAACCAAAGTGTGAAAAAAAGTCTTAAGAGAGGTTCTCCCATGACCTTTAGTCAGAAATTGACAGTATTGTACATCCAGCAAATAGGAGAAATTGAGAGTCAATGGCTGGGCAGAAGCACTGCATGCTGCTCTCTGGATCATCTCTGTATCTGCCCACCAAGTTTCAGAGGTGCTGTCCCAGCACAGAAAGACCCTGTCATGCATTTCACTTGATCTCAGCCACCTCTCCTCTCTTAAGAGGGGAAGTCCTGCTTAGTGTTAAAGAACCTTATCACAGACTCCTAGAGAAACATGCAAGAACTCAGTCTTTAGTGGATGAATGGAGTAGATCTGAGCATTCCTTGAACCTCAGCAACTGCAGGGCAACCCCATGTCCTTCACTGGCTCTGCACACACTGCCAGCCCTGTCCCAAAGATCAGCAGCACTAGGGATGCAAATCTCCTGAACAGAGCACCTCTGGAGCTAATTAGCACACTTACACATGAGCTGAAGGTGAACACTAATCCTTTTCCTCTTCCTTAACCATCAGACTCTACCTTGGTCACACAGGTAATTGTCCAGAAGGACTCTGTGTTAAGCATCATCTGAATTTCAAGATGAATATGGGATTCAAAGCAGATAAACTGCTGCTGAATATTCCTTCCCTCAAAAGGATTTTTCCATTAGTGTTCAAGTTCTGTTTTTCTGCCTTTCTTCAGGTTCAGATATTCTACATAAATTTGCTCCTACAGACACCTCTCTAGCTTGTTACCTTTAATTCCCACAATCCTTCTCCAGTTCTATCCTAGACCTGCAGTGTGACCTCAGAGATTCTAGCTGTCACAGATCTGTGACACAGTGGGCTTGAATTCAAAGCGAGATTTCTTCCAATACTTCAGTTCATATATGAAAAAAACCCTTCCTTACTGCATTTGCTTCTCTCCTTTAACCATCAGGCCTTGCAACAGGTCAAAATATTTCTCAGCACTGAGAACCACTTGTTTCAGGTGAGCAAGGAAGAGAAAAGGAGGTTCATCTCTTCAGAGGCTGGTAGGAGCTGCCTGCTGGTACTGGCACTCAGTGTGGGGGCAGAGTTTCCCCTTGTATCTAAGTTATGTAATCAGGTATCTCAGCTTACCAGCTATTACTGACCAAAGACAGACAACACTGAGATCCCCAAACCTCCATACTGACTGCGCAGCTCCCATCTCTGATGGGCTGAGGGTGCTTTGCACTGCTCACTTCTTTAAAAGGCAAATCGAAAACTGTCAAGCTAATGGGGAGGTTTTGTGTGTGCTAATTATAGAACACAAACCCTCATTGTCTCTTTCCAAGGCTGGGTCACACTCTTGTTACAAAGCTTTTGTTACTCTACTAATGCCTTTAATATAAGCTCCTATTAATTGTGTAGTCAATTCCTAAGCCCAGGCTACTGGGTTGCAGCAGCCAGGCAGCTGACTATAATTACAATGTGCTTATAGTGTGCTTAACCTGCATTTATAAAGCATGTTAATTCTCATGATTCTGTTTTAATTTGGTGCAGGATTGACAGCCTTTTGGTTTTACTCCACAGATCAGATCTAGCAGAAGCAGCAGCCAGGTAAATATGCCATGCTGTCCATGTGGAAGGAGGTGACACAGCACTTCCATCCTCCCTTGGGTAACTGGAACCACACTGTCCCTACACATCTCTGCAAGTTTTTGTGGTTTTTTTTTTTTTTTTCTTGCGCATCCTGGCTCATTAGAAACCTTAATCTCCAAAACAGCCACCCTTGTAGAAGGTACAAGAGAGGGTCCAGGGTAAACAGGAGCTCCTGTGAATGCCACCACTAGTAAGGGATCCACAGCTTTCAAAAGAAGAGTTTTCCTATCCATGAAGGCCCCAGTTCCAGGCCACTATGCACTATTTAAGCAATTTTAGAAACAAAATTAATTTTTGCCTCAACCATTTCAGACGAGGTCTGGACTCTACAGGTGAAAGCAGAGCAGGGGAAACACTGCTTTGTCCATTTGCTTTTTTGTCTATAAAGAAAACCTCAGAGAAGCCCTGATAAAAACCAGAACGCAGCACAAGTTGGGATGGAAGCCAATTCCTCCTTGACTCTGCTGGCTGTCTGCCCCATGAATGTCCATTTTTGAATGACTTGGGGGCACTGAGGCATTCAGGTCTTCCTGGTGCTATGGCCATGAGCTGCACCAGGACCAGGGAGCTCAGTGCTTGTGAGGGTGGGCCACTCACAGCTGAGATGTGCTCAGACCTCAGGATGACAACTCTGGCTTGGCTATTCCAGCACTGACTCCACTCCCCTGACACTCCAGTTAGCAGGTGGCTCCTACCTACAGAGGTTCTCCTGGGTAACAAACTCACAAACTCTCTTTGCAGAAGGGCCCAGTCTTAGTTTTCCTCCTCCCCATCTTCTCTTGGTTGCTCAGCAAATAATAAATAGCAAATAGACACTAGAACAATTAGTGATTTGGATAACGTGGAAGAAGAAAAATGTGGTGTTTCCTCTGAAGAAGATTTAAGACAGGTATTAAATATAGGAAATTCTGCTGAAAGAGGTAAGTGAATTTATTTTATGCTCAAGGAGTGCAGGACATGAAGCAATGAACTTAAGTTACCACAAATTCAATATCAAGGAAAATCTCTGCAGTGAGAACAGTGGCATGCTGGATTTGGTTGGCAAGGGATCTTCCATTCTTCTCTGTTTTCAAGAGCAGGCCAGGTAAACACCCATCAGACACAGCTCAGCTAAAGGGCAGCTCATTTTAGAGCATACAGAGAGACATGATGACTCACCAGGATTTCTTACAGCTATCTTTTTAAAAATTCTTTTAACCTTTATATTACCTTCCTTGGCGTGTCTACCCATTTCACTCTTATTAACTTTTTCTTTGGCAAAAATAGTTTTAAATGGGAACACACACCCTTATTTAAGGACTTAATAGCAATATCCAATCTTGCTCATTTGTGTTTCCCCTCTTGAAAGGGATATAAAATCCCTCTATTTATTAGTGTAACTACAATGATAAATATTTTCAAATCAAAATGTTCTTTGGAATAAAGTGAATTTATGTACACAACACTAACATCAAAAACTTCTGTTAACAATAGGCTCTCATTGAAAAAATATCACTGTTTTAGAAGACAGTTTTCAGCAAAAAGGATCTTTGACTTATGTTTCCAAAAGAAGAAATAAGCTTCTTAATTTGAAGAAGTTATTTCATTGTTCCTTGTATGATTCTCTCAACATTTCCTGCATTAAAATCCCCATTGACATTATTTTTATTTCTTTCCTTAGGTATTTTTCTAAAAACAAAGGTCACCAAAACTTATAAACTGAAAGTGTTTATATTGCATATTAGATCACTGCCCATGCACACAAGCACTTGTTTAACACATGCTCCAGCAATAATATCTCAACTTTACAAATTCAGAGCCTGCTTAATCTCTGTTTAGCAAAATCCAAACAGGGGAGCCCTGCGTCCCCAAATGCTGCTCTGCCTTCATCCCAACAGGTGGGCTCTGGGCTCCTCTGTGGATGTGATTATTGCTGTCCAATTCCTTGCCTTTCTCCCAAGGCCATTCCCCTTCTGCAGGATGACTCATTAGCCCGTCCCCGGCAGGGAGCTGACATCCAATTAACCAGCTGACAGTCCTCCGGTGGCTCCCACTACTCCTCTAAGGCTCTGTTTACAAACACAGGCTGCTGTGCCCGTAAAGGAAGGGAAGCTGAAAGTCCCCCTGCCAGGCCAGTTTGTTCAGAAGGTTCAGAGCCCTTTAAACAATACTTTTGTAGGGTAAGGATCGGGCACATGGCGTGCAGGGGGATGCAAAGTCACCCTAATGGCTGCAGCTGCATCCAGCAGGAGAGGGAGCAGCAATGGGTATGAAATAGCAGCATCAGGACTCAGGCCCCAGCTGCAGCTGGGAAGCCAAAATAAATTAGCAGATGGGGAAATATCACTGAATTCTATATGGGAAAACACCTACAGAGCTCATCCAGAGTGATGTCAAGGTCTCTCTGACAAAGAAATAAGCTTTTGAGTATAAAACCACAGGTACTGCAGCTCCTGCATGAAGGAACAAGTCATTTTACCAACACACAGCAAAGAAGCTCCTCATACTCAAGCAGGAACATGATGTTCCTTGCAGAGAACAGAGGTTTTCAGTTTGCAGGTATTCACTGCAGACTGCCTCTGCCTTTGATCTGTATTTGTTGGTCTCATTCATTGGCACTGGGAGTTCTGCTCAGATTTTTTTTCCCCCTCTTTGGTCAACTCCAGAGAAAAAAGGTGCCCAGAAAACTATGATCATTGCTACCCAACTTCCACCTGGCACCAGCTAAAGCTAATAACTGCTCCTACTAAGTTACAGGTCTGCCTCAGCATAACAACTTCAAACTTCAGTCAGGAAAGCTTCTCCTAACTTGACAACTAGGAGATGTCCTTGCATCAAGTCTGAAATTAGACTTCCAATTCACACATTTCTGAGTATTTACTGTATTTTTGGGATTATGATCTACATCCTAGTTTTTACCCGCAGCTACCTTTTTGAGTTAGGTACAAAACCACAAACTGGTCCAGCCAGTTTCAAATCTGAGCCAAATTCAGTTGATTTTTTCATAACCAGAGTCTCATCTTTTTAAATAACCTGCATTTGCTACAAACCAAGGCAGTGGCTGATTTTTGCAGTGAGGAATGACAACACTACCTCAAGAAGATCTCCACCGTAGCACACTGCATCTCTGGGTAAGAAACACAGCAGAGGTGATCCCAAGAGAGATAGGGAAGAACCAAATCCTGGTTCTTCTTTCCTCCAAAGGTGTTTTGCACCATGCAGACAGGTTTTAAAGCCTTATACTGGGATTAAGTGCCCATTGCTTCAGATTTCTCCCTCTCACACTATTAGAGTGATACAAATAAGAATTTGTTGAGAATTTAGGGCTGAACATTTAGTCTCTGTGCTTTTCTTTAATGTAACTATTCCTATTTGGTTACACAATAACCCAAGATTTCAGCCAGAGAAGGTCCTTGCAGGCAAACACAAAGCAAGGCTTTGGCCAGAAATATACTGTAAGAGCAGATTTAATAGCCTGAGAATTTACCCCTCCACCTTCTCTAGATGAGCATGACTAGAGATGGACCTGTCAATAGCCTGTACCTGTGGTACAAGTGACATCAGTCACTTGCTTCCAACTTACACCAGGGCATCTCCACCCGGTAAACTCAAACCATCTTCAGCAGCAAAATAAAATCCCAGAGGGACCACTCACGTTCTGGTCCTCAACTCAGGATCCTCTACATCCTCTCACATCAGATAAGATAGAGATGAAGGGCAGGCACTTATTTAGCCTCAAAAATAATTTCAGCTCTAACCAGCTAATCACAGCTGAAAGCAGCCTCTGCTAAGAAAAGCTATTGCTTTATCTGGGTGAATTATATTCCAAATTATTGTGTACAGATCAACTTTACCCATTAACTATCTGCCCTAATTCATTACATTATAAAGGCAACAATGATAATTGCCATGAGCATTGTGGTGTGACACCAGAGCCACGAACCAGCCAGCACAGCAGCACCCAACAGAACGTGAGCCATGTGCCTCTGTCCCAGGCCCTGGGCTGTGCTCCAGCTGCAGCCTGAGCATAGGAAAATTAGAGTTCCTTCCAAATTTAGATCACACTGCTCAAGACTTGGCCCAGGAAAGTTTTTTTTTGTGAAAAAACACAGAAATTATGATTTCATTATCTCTCTAACTTATCATGTCTGGGTTTCCTTTCTTTTTTTCCTTCCTCTCATATCTAATTCAAACATAACTTCTCCCAGCTTTTGAATGCTTTCACTGTGCATGTCTGAGTTGGTCTCTGTCTTCTCTCTATACCCCCACAGCAGCAGAAAACTGTCATCAGATTCATTTAGCCCTCTTCTCCAAGCTAAGCAATCCCAGCTCCCTCACTCTCACATTCTCCAGCTTCCTGACCAGCTTATTGGCCCTCCTATTTGGTTCTCCAGTTTGACAACAACTTTCTTGCACTGTGAAGACCAAAAGCAGACACAGTACCTCATATGCAGTTTTACTAGTGCCTAGTAGAGGTTACCAACCATCTCCCTCAGCCTGCTGATTGTGGTCTTGCTAATGCACCCCAGCACAGAGAGCCCCCTCTGCCCACTTTTGCTTGCCTAGATAGTCATAAAATGATCTGTTTGTTGGCTGTGTCAAATCACTAATCCCTGGAGTTCTTTTTGATGCCTGTTATTAAAACTGTCTTGTTTCTACACTCAGCATTTGCAGTTAAGTGAAGCCTAAGAACCCTAAAATTGTTTTAAAAGTTTGGGCAGAAATAAGCTCACTCTTCCCTCAGACCATGTACGCCCACAAAAAACCAGTCTCTAACTATACTGCTTTGAATCCTGTGGCATAGACCAATTCATTTGTGAAAGACCAACAGATGGACAGAAAGAGACACCCTCCTCCCCCCTCTGGCTGGTATCAATTCCCATTAAAGACTCTCCTGTGTCCACACTATGCATGCTGACCACTCAATGCAGGCAAAATTGCAATCCACCTTGATTAACTTCCTAACAAGTTCTTTGCGCCTCCCTCCTTGTTCCTCTTCCAGTCACACTCCTTCTCTCTAAAGTTTTCCTCTAATTAATTCCACATTAAGCACTGAAAATCGGCAGGGTCCTCTCAGACAGCGCTGGTCCCTTTCTGTGCGCACCCTCCGGGTCCCCAGTGCTAAGCCCACTGGTAAAAAGCTGACATCTGTGCAGCAGCTCCCAGGCTGCACTTTCAGGTACAGCATGTGTTGCACCTTGAACCACAGTCTCATTTCAGACCCCACCATTGAGACCAATTAAGCACAGAGCATGCAAGGAGCTGACCGAGTGTCGCATGCTGGCTATAACCACAAGGACTTAGAGGCCCCAAATCTGTTATTACCAAGCTGTTCCTGACAGCAGCATGCTGCCTCCTAACAAAAAGAATAGATTAAGATCAATCAAGTCTCCCTCTGGCTTGTCAGTGGGACTTTGGACCACACCTTCCACCCAAAATTTCCCTCCTCTCCTGCTCTGAACACCTAGGCAGCTCCAGGCTAACAAGGTGGCTGCTGAGTCAAGTGTGAGCTGAACCATATGTTCATAATTAGTTAACTTCTTGCTTTATAGCTAGAAGCACTATCAATAAATCAGTGACAGCCCGTAGTGGCCTCAGGAGATGCAACAAGCCACCCCCAGCCAGCACAGGGCCCTCCCCTCCACACGGGCAACTGGCCATATTTCGTTCCAGCTGTGGCATTGTGCACTGAATTAACTTTATCCTCAATTTAGAAAGCCAGCATGAAATCAAGAGACCTGAAGGAAAGAATAAAGAGAAAGAAAGAGAGAAGAGGAAGGGGAGGGAGGAAAGGGAGAAATCCTAGCAGGTCAACCCAAAAAATAGTTTGGTGAGTGACCATCTACAGGGACGGTGCTGCTTAACCCATTGCTGCAAGGCTGGTTGCAGGCAGCACATTAATTAATAAGAGCCTTTCTGCCTTCTATTGCCCAGAACTGTGATTGAAGGTTTCTTAGCACAAGCTGATGGGGGAACACAGTGATATAATTGTTTTTTAACCAGTCACTGTGAAGTTGCAGCAGGTAAAGTAGAGCAATAGGCAACAATGGTGCCAGGATAAGTCTGGCTGGACACACCACGAGCTCTTGAGGTGAGTGTGCCTGTACTTAACTCATCCTGGGATTGTTCTGCTTGGCTGGATGTTTAACTGAAAAACAGCCTGACCTTGCACTGGCAACTTTTATCTGGTTGAAAATGCACCTGAAAAGTCATCGCCATAAGGCAGAATAAGTGCTATCATCCTCCTGGAGCTGATGGAATTTTGAAAATGCAGCACAAAACAATTCCTTTCCCCCGTGTTTCTCAGTTTCCCCCATCCTCAAAACTTAAATCCAGCTGTAAGATCCTAAGTGAAGGCTTTCTGATTTACTCAGCTGAACCTTCTTGCTGTGCCCGGGTGGGAGCAGAGGGAGAGATGCTAGCAAGCCCTCTAGTGTCCACCTGCAACATCCTTCTATTAAACATCTCAGGGTCCAGGAGTGCATGAAAACCAAAACATTCTCAGCAATAAGCTAACCCTCCAAATTCATGATACTAAACCAATCTTTGAAAGAATAAAGTCTGTAATTAATGTTCCTCTTGAAAATAAAACTGACAGCAATTACAGAGGGCTATTCCTCAGTAAGAACATCTATCATAGTATCTTCCTCATCACACATTTAAGAGAAACAAAGCAATAAAAGCAAGTTATTGAAGGTCACTCTGCAGGCTGACAGCCAACCCAGAATGGGGCACTGTAGGGTCTTCCAGTTTCCCAGTGAAGTATTTTGTTCCAGGGGCCCCACTCCTTTGTGCCCAAGGCACCAAGGGTGCTTGCCCACACTCTTCCTTGTAGATTTGTATCTCCTGGGTGCTGGAGATTACAGAAAGATCTAAGCCCTGTCCCTGAACATAACACTCGCCTAAAATTTGTGGGGTTGCAAAACATCCAACAGCTAATAGTTGATAATCACAGATGAAATTAGTTCAGTTCAAATGAAGCTGCAACTTCTCAAACAACACTTCACCTTTCTAGCTCTAAGGGGGAGGTCAGAAAACACTGACCAGAGCCAACAAGGTCCCCATGTGCATGTCAGGAGTCTGCTGACCTTTGGTGCTGGCCATGCATGACAGACCTCATTGCAGCTTCTGTGGGTGGCAAGAGGTCTCCTTTCTGTCTGACTAGAAAGAGAGAAAGGAGAGATGATACAGAATCCACATGAGCTTCTGGGCAGCTCAATAGCTGCCATTAAAGTCTCTGCTCCTTCCAGTCACTTCAGGAGACTGACACAAGAACCTGGAGCCAGGAGAACATCTCCCCTCCAAAGCCTGCTGTGTTGCACTGCACTAACCTCTCCTTTCTTTCCCTGCTTCCCTGCTGCACTATAACAGTTTGCAATGGAATTGCAAAATTACAGTAAGGCATGGATGAATCCTGCTCTCTCATCCAGGAGCAGTTAAAATCCAAATACTTCTCTTGTTTCTTATTCACTCTCAGGCCTTTTTACATTGCTTTGGCACAGTACAAGGCTGCCAAATGGATACAAACCTCCCCCCACCCCTTTCTCCTTCAGGATAGCATAAAACATAACCTGACCAAAAAAAATCCTGTCTGCAGTTATTATCCACTGCACATCATTCCTACAAGGGAAGTCATGCTGCCATTCAAGTGTGTAAACTTTTGGTTAAAATTAAACTTCAGCAAAAATTCAGGGAAGAAAACAGCTCTGATGTGTTTTGAATGGAATTCTTTTAAAAGGCCTTGGGATTTGGAAGACATTTACTCTTTTAATCCATTATATCAAAATAATTGACAAAATCACAATGAAACATTTTGTTCCTTGCTAAAAACAAAAACCAAAGAGGGGAAAGAAAAAAAAATCTCTCACAGAGAATTAAAAAGCATTCAGGTTTCATTCCAACGAGCTGGGCGTCAGGACCTCGGCATTCTTCGAGAAAAGAGATTATTGTCTCCAGCCAGCCCTGGTATAAGCCTGTAAAATCCTCTGACAATCTTTTAGATTAATTACCAGCCAACTAATTCCTTTTCATCACCAGTTCATCGAACACTACCTGCATGGACTAGGAGCTGGAAATTTTGTGTATACAGACAGAGCTGTTTTACTAGGCTATCTCCCTCGTGACTTATTGCTTTAACTCAGCCTTTGAAAACTATGCACAAAAACCCTGACATCTTTCTCAGCTCATGACAACAACATCCTTCACCTTCTGACCTCCAACACATTTACACACGTCCTAGAATCTTTCTTTCATTATTGATTAGGGAAGGCAATGCCATGCAGCTCTGCAATGAAGAGATGCCCTCACACATATTTACTCAGATCAGAGATCTCTGCCAAACATCCCAACTGCCAGCCAAGAATGGAAAGTGCCCAGCTCTGCATCCAAAGCAAGATGGAGAGAAGCCAGACTGCCAGCTCGTGAGCCAGAGCCAAGAGGAAAAGCACTGTTCAATAGGTGAAGGCCAGTACTTTGGGCTGGCAGCACTGTTCACACAGGAGCTCAGAGGCCAGGTTAGAAGCAGGCAGATGCACACATCAGTGGATGATCAGACACGAAGCCCCACTCAACTCTGCATCTGGTCCCATGAAAATTTATCCTAATTTGGACTAAACCTGTGAGCTAAGCTTTTCTGGCATGCCTCCCTGCAAAATAGTTTTAGTTCAATAGAAAACACCATGGAGAAAAACATGGCTTTTCAGCACAGGGCTCTTTCTCTTGTGGGCGCAACAATTTCCCCCAAGCCACGATGGCCAACACTCTAAGCACACCCAAGAAAAACTGTTTCTGCCATCTGTTATTTAACCCTGGGACTACCTCAGGGCTTTTGTTTGCACTGCTGAATCACTTTCTATGGTGTAAGGGTTACTTAGCTGCAGCATGGCAGCTCAGTGCAGTGGGAACCTCTGGAATGAGGGACATGGACAGCAGCAGCATGCTGCTGATGCCAGCCAAGAACAGGCTTTGCTCCATAACTACATCATGGTTTATATTAAAACTCCCATCCAATTAATCCCCAAGCGTCATGAAAAATTATCAGTTCACAATTAATTTGCTCATCTGGAGCCAATTGGTCTCAGCCAAGAACAAAGGGATTCATTTGGCCAGGGGCTACATGAGGATATTTTTTATTACAGAAATGTGAAATCTAAGCAGACACACCAGACTGACAGACGAGGAACTGAAACAAAAATGCAAAGACCGACTCAGGTCTATACAGTAAATGGGTGATGTTCTGAAAATTCAGGCATTTAAGTGCTACTATAAAACTGTACAACATCAGAGCCAGGAGTAGAACATATTTCTCTTCCATACACTAATCAGATTGGCAACAGTAACAAATTCTCACCTGCAGTTTTCAGGAGAACCTATCCCCTCATCAAAAGCCAGCCCTAAGATCAGGACCTCAGAGTTCTTTTATGATACAATTCCAGCCAAAGGAAAGGGCAAGAAACAGGCAATAAATAGAGCCTGGGATGGGTTCTGAGAGAACATGTCCATAGGATACTAAACAAATGCAATTAATGTTCTCCTCTGACAAAATATCAATATACCCAATAGAATTAATGAAAGCATTCAAAAGAAAAACAAGAATTATAAAACTCATTCTGTTTTTATCCTCTCACTCTCAAATGACATTCTGCAAGCAGTGAATTCTGTCAATATATTCTGTGCTCATAAAACATGCACTTTTTCCATTTGCCTTTCCATTTCAGGGAAACCTCATATCTGTACCTGAGGCTGCAATCAAGTGCAATTTAGAGGAGCGCTTCTCAGGTGGCTGGCAAACAAAAAAACAATTGCAGAAATCCAGACAAACACAGCATAGATTGTTGTTTATAACACATCAAACGGCACACAGGGCAAACCAGAAAAAGCTAAAGCCACAAATGTCAGATTGGAAATTGGAGTGAAATTCTGAACAGTAAAAAGCAGTACCAGCATCACAAGAGCAAGTCTCTCACAAAAACGTGCCATTATCTATTTAGAAAACCTTCAACTTTTTCAGATAGATTCCACCCTCTAGTCATTGACTCACCACACTTGCTGTGAAAAACTGCAGGTAAACCCAGAAAGGTGTTTTGCAACTTTTCTATCTTGTAGTCATCTTTTTTCTTCAGTCTAAACACTTGAGGAAGTCCACAGTACCAAGAACTATCAACACGAGAGAGCTGGAGCCGAACAGCACTGAACACTCAGTTTGAGTTAACTGCATTTTACAGGAAATAAAGCTCACAGGTGTATTAAATAACCCACATAATAAAATCCACTGCCACCTGACAGTGATTTCAAGACTAGTAACCCGTGTGAGAGAGTGATGAGAAAGGTAAAAGCTGCCCTAAAATATACCAGGAAGATATAAAAGAGAAATGCTTTTCTGTAAACAATGGTGTGTTACACAGCAACCTGAGTAACACTGGTCATCCATCTGAGAAACAAGTGGAATGTTTTCAGAGATGGGCTCCTAAGGTTAGGAAAGACTGTAAAAGAACCTGCCTTCTTTGACCTAAAGAAAAAGACAACATGTGACAGTGTTTTGCAAAGACATCAAGGCTAAACACTGGAGAGGGAGATGAAGTGTCTAAACTAGAGCAAGAGTTTGGCACAAGGACAAAAGGGATTATACCTACTATGAATACATTCAGCCTGAAACTAGAGTGTCCAGCCATCAGAGCCCAGAGTACGGGGTAGCCTCACAGTGGGAATAACATAAGGAAAATAACCTAATTAGTTTTAAGAGGGAGATTGAAAAGTTTAAGAATGTCTCAACAGCAGGGGACTGGATTTGGGAAGTGCCTTTTAGTCCTGTGTTCAAGGAGGAAGACTGATCAGAAAAACAGCCAGAACCTGTATCTGCATAAATTCCCTTTCAAAAGCATTTTTGCAAATCAGTCTGATCAGGTTTAATTTCTCACACCTTTGGTTCACAAACATGATCAGAAATTCATGGAAGTGCCAGGGACCTGTGTGTACCTGTCTATAGGTTAACATCCTGAGCTATAAGTGAGCCTCTGTTTTGTCACTGGTTCACTTAACCACCCAACATGGTTAAGAAGCATAGCAGCAGTAACAGGGCAGGACAAGTAAAGAGGATTTGGGGTGGGTTTGGACACCAGTGCCGGTACCAGCACTCAAAGTAACCCATACTGTAACTGTTGTAAGCCTGGTATCAAACTTGTATTAAACAATCTGTAAGTATTATTTTCTTCTCTGTACTATCCCTTCTGAGAGCCCACTCACTATGGTGCAAATGCAACTTTAAGGCCATTTTTACACAAAAAAAGGGATAAACCAGAAAAAAAGTTTGATTTTATTTTTTTTAATATTAATCTGAAGGATTAGCTTCACCACTGTTGTTTAAATAAAAAACATCATAGAAATTACATAATAAAATATAGGTACAAAGAACATACAGTAATTAACACACTATAATACACTTAAATGTGTGTTCCCAGAACTTCAGAAAAGAGCTGCTATGACATTCAAAGTGAAATCTCCACTGAAGCAATATTGTAGTCTTAAAAGTCATTTTCCCCCAGAACTTTATTCCCAATTAAAGAGGTCTATCATTAACTGCAAGAAGCAGTAAAAGGTCCGGATGAAGAGGAAAATTAGCTGATGATTGTTACTTAGTTTTGCTTTACACACACACATCAATGTGATTGCTACTGTGACTTCAACCTCTTCCATCATCATGTGTGATCATCCACGCACCATTTTTCAAAATGAGGTGTTTCTCTCCTACAACAGCATTTTTATTTCTTTGGCAGTCACCCAAAGGGTATCTCCCCAAACCTACCAGGGCTCTGATTTGGTTGTCTTTTACCCATTACCACCTTTCACTCCCCAGCACATCAGCCTCGGTGAGTTGACCTGAATTCCCTGAGCTCAGCTAAGCACTGTCAGCCCCCAGCCAACACCACGCCAGCTGTGCAGATCCAACCGTGGTTGGCAGATGGGTATGAGATGTCTCTAGACAGGGAGAATCCACAATCCCCACACCACCTGGGCAGATCTTCCAGTGCCTGCAAGCTCAATAGAGAGTTCTTCCAGATGTTGAGGTGAAGCTTCTTGTGTTCCAGTTTATGGCCATTGTTCCTCGTCCTGTCACTGGGCACCACAGAAAAGAGTCTGGCACCTGCCTCTTGACCCCCACCTTTGAGATATTTATATGCATTAATGAGATCCCCTAAGGAGCGGCCCCATTCCCTCAGTCTCTCCTCATAACAGAGCTGTTCCAACCCCCAGTTATCCCCTGGATGTGCGGTTCATTCTCCTCTCCCTGCTGTTGCCCCGACAGACAGCCGCGAGGTGGCCCGGGCCACATGTGGGGCACGCTGGGCACCGAGAGCGGGGCAGCCTGGCACCGGCAGCGGGGCACGCCGGGCACCGGCAATGAGCGGGGCAGTCTGGGCACCGGCAATGAGCGGGGCAGTCTGGGCACCGGGAGTGGGGCACGCCGGGCCCCGAGAGCAGGGCACGCCGGGCACCGGGAGCGGGGCAGTCTGGGCACCGGGAGTGGGGCAGCCTGGCACAGGCAGCGGGGCACGCCGGGCACCATCAATGGGGCAGTCTGGGCACCGGGAGTGGGTCACTCCCAGCCCCTCAGAGCAGTCCGCGGCTCCCCCCGCCGCCATGCCCGCACGGCGGGGGCGGCGCGGGCTGATGACGCCGTCTTGGGCAGCGCGAACATGGCCGCGGTTCGGGCGTTGCGGGGCCCGGAGGCGCTCGCGGGACCCGGCGGGACGCACGGGGCGTTCGCCTCTCGCACGGGGCTGCTGCGGGCGCTGAGGGCTCCTCCAGCCTGCCCGCCCCGGGACGTCTCCTCTCCCGGCTTTACCCGCCTCAGCCGGGCCGTTACCCAGCGCGCTGCCGCCCGTGGGCCCCAGAGCAGCGGTGCCTGCCCGGGGTGCGCCCGGTGTGAAGGAGCCGCCGGTGCCACCGCGCCCTGCGGCGCCTAAGCAGCGGGCAGAGGGGCCAGAGGCGGCCGGGGAGCTGCGCTGGGCCCTGGCAGGTATTGGGCGTGTGTCACACAGCTGCAGTTCCTTAGTAGCCAACAGAGGACCCAGCCGTGCAGGAGGGGTTGGCATTGAAGGGAGCGGGTTATCACAGCAGTTATCAAATGCTGGGCTGCGGGTTAAGAAACCTGAAGTGTGACCCCAAGCACTGTAGGCTGAGTGAGAGAGTGTGAAGCCTTTTTAAAACGCTTCTGTTGAAAAAAGCATAAGGCAGGAGATGGCAGGGGTTTAATTTGGTATAACTGCCAGTTTATCTTGGGCACCAACCTAGGAAAATAGCTAGTAATAAAAGAATGAAAGGCAAATGGCCCTCTTGGTTTGTCCCTCAGGTATGGTCCCTGAGGCTTGCTGATGGGGGAACAGCACTGAGCATCCTGCAGGGAGAAATGAAAGACCATCCCCTATGCCAGCATGGCCTGCCCTCGGCCCAGCTTCATCCTGGCTGGCTGCAGACAGGTTGGGACAGCACCTGGAACAGCCCTCGCCATGGCAAGGGCAGGATCCTGGCAGAAAAACTACTTTATTCCCGCCATCCCCTATGCTATTCAAAGGCAGACCCTCAGTGAAGGTTTTTTGTTTGATTTTTTTTTTTTTTGTTCCCATCTGGAAAAATCTCAAATTTATCCATGAATTTTGATTGCTATGTAAATCTGATATGAATCAAAAGTGACTATATGGAGACAATCTCTGCCTTTCCTTGACACACCTGTCCATGGCTTTTGCAACATTATGGTAGTCAATTTTTTATGATAATAAATATTTTACCACGGCCACATTTATATCCTAAGATCTTCTGGAAGTCTGGGGCTTGATAGAAAATATTCTCAATGTAGTGAGACATTTGCAGGATCTTGTCCTTGCAGACTCTGTTGTTCTGAAACCTGCACTTTGCTTCCCAGAACTGTCCACAGAAGTCTCTGAATCATATTTGCTTCTACACACCTCTGTAAGCTGGGCAAAACCCACTCTGTCAGCCAGGCAGGTTGGACAGACTTGTTTCTTCCTCCTGGATTTTACAACTTGTTTGTTTTGCAAACAAGTCTTCAAAACAAAACAAAACAAAAAACTCACCAGCAGCCTTTTTCTGAACATGTGGGATGCTTCCCTGGATGCCTGTTCATTTCCTGGAGTGAAACTCAGACACACCGGTTCACTGCTGCCCTGAAGTGTGTGGAAGCTTTTTTTTCCTTCTCCCTCCTTTCTTTTCCCTCCTTCCTTGTGTTGATTTGTGGGACCAGAATGACTTTGATTTCAGCAAGTTTGCTGTTTATTCACGTCACAAGTTTGACAGCTTTACACCAAATCAGATTGCTGGGTTTCAGGAGAGCTCTGAGGCGTCACTGGGAGCTCCTTTAGATTAAACTCGCCTCCCCGGTCTCCCCCCTCTCCCCCTCCTTCAGAGCCATTTAAACCTCTCTGGGGCTTTAACAGAAACGTGCTCCCAAGACCTGCATTTCATTCTGCCACTAATATGGTAAGTGCTCTTTGCATTTCTCTCGACCTCGAGGCAGAGGAGGAGAAGCTGGTCTGTCCCTTGGGGGAGTGCAATAGATTTTGTGCCCTCTTAAGATGGGAAAGAAAGAGGGCTCTTCTCTACCTGCCAGTGCAGTCTGCTGCTGTGCCTTCCCATGGGTGGGCAGGCTCCCTGACTGAGACTCCAAGTTCTGCCGTTGCCTTCCTTGCAGAGATTTAGAGTTGCTGCAGATGAGGCTTATTTGGAGGGGACAACCCCAGGCTTTGCGGTCTGGGACTCCTGCAGAACTGCAGGGGCAGAAGAGAGTACGAGCAGCCAGGAGGTGACTCTGCTGGCTCTGTGCTGCTGCTTTAGAGCTGAGTCGAACACCCATGGTGGCAGGAACAAGGACAGCATTGGAACCCTCTTCACCCTAAACCCCCTCAGGACCGTAGCATTTCCCCAGGGTTTGCAGGAAGCCGAGCCGCCTCCCCGGCACAGCGGTGCTCGGAGCCCCGGTGCTGCGGGGGCTGGCGGGGCGGCACTACCCGCGCTCGGCGCACGGAGCGGTGACACCGGGGAACGGGGAGCGGGCACCGGGTCAGGGCTGGCCGCTGCCGCGGGACAGCACCTGAGCACAGCCCGGCCGGACGGCAGTGGGGAGAGCGCTGCCCCGCCGGGGCGCTTCTGGCGGGGCCGGGCCGGCACCGCTTCCCCTCGGGGCCCCCGGCCCCGCCGAGCGCCTCATCGCCTCGGCCCTTCCCTCCGCAGAGCGCCGGCCGGCCGTGCCCGCAGCCGGACTTCGCCGGGGGCTCGGGCTGCGCCTGGCCCTGGTCCGCCCCCGCCGGGGTTTCCAAGGAGACCTGGGCCGCCGTCTGCGCCGCGGAGCCGCCGCACAGCCAGGGCCGGCCGCAGGGTGAGTGAGCGCTCAGCCGCCGCCGGAGCGCCGCGGGCCCCGGCCGCGCTGGGAGCCCCACGGGGCCGGGGTAACCCTGGTCTCGTCCGCAGGCCAGGTCTGCAGCCCGCAGCTCGGTGCCCAGGACGCGGCGTGGCAGGGAGACCAGCTGTCCTCCCAGCTCTACAGAAACAAGCAGGTAAAGGCTCCGCGCCCCCCAGCACGCCCGGGTTCACCCCACGAGGCTCCCGAACTCCCGGATTGCACCTTCTGGGTTGGCTTATGGCATGTCGCCCTGTCACTGGCATGGATGTCAGAAGTGACACAAAACAGTTGTTCCTTGCTGGACGTATTTGTCTCCCCGATGTTGTGCTGTGAAGTTGGACCAACTCTGGTGGGATTCCCTGTCCGTTCCTCCCCTCTTACATCGTATTGCAGCTGCAGTCTTGGCAATAAAGAAAACCAAGGACATGAACAGGGGGGCCTCAGGCTGTGATGATGCTGTTGGCTAAAAGTATGTAGAGTGTGTCCTCCTGATTCCACCAGGTTTAACTTCATGGGAAATGATTGCAGCAGAATTGCCTAATTACATGGAAGATCAACCGTTTTGTTTTGACCAACAGGTTTTCCTTGTTACTTTATTTTCTCTTATATTTCATTTTTTTTTTGTAAATCCCAACAAGAGAAACTCTGAACTGTCGTCAGTGAAGGTACTCCAGTTTGATGACTATGATTAAGTACTTGGAATGATGTTTTGACATAGTCAAGTCAGTGAAAATTCAGATATTATCTTAAAGGTCCCTGGAATCAAACACTAGTTCCAGATGTCAGTGTACTTATTTCTTTGACTTTGCCTCAGTCATTTAAGTCTGTTTTTGACTGAGCCTATGCTCAGAAGATGCCTGTGATCCTTGGCAGAAGGTTCTTTGTCCTCCCAAATAAGTCTCCAGAGCTATGGTCAGGAGCCAAAAATCTATCTGTAAACTCTTAGATTTTCCACGGAAAAGTGTTAGGTGTCTGCCATTCCTGTTCAGCTTTTGAGACCAGGGATTATCTCGATTCTGTATACATACCAGGGCTGGCACAGTAGGGTCCAGAACTGAAGAGATCACTGAGTGCTACTTTATCATAAAGAATGGAAACTGCATCTTCCTTCTGCACTGTACCCCCATAAATTGTTAGCTTGCAACATTTTTTTTTCACCAGGCAGCTCTAAATGGGAAGGAGGGGTGCAAAGGGATGTTTGCTGTGGCTCAAGAGGAGATCCTGAAGCTGCTGTCATGCCCGTGACCATTTCTGGCTGCTCACAGGGCTACTTGTAATTCATTTCTATTATTATTCTGCGGTTGCAGGTTTTTTCAGAGTAATCTTTTCAAACACTCACTTAAAGATTAAAGGAAGTCAAAAGTGAAAACTGAACAGTCATGCCACTTAGATTTATAGAGACAAGAGGCTGGAGGGGGTGGGTTGAGCTCACAAAGCAAACACCCAGATCATCAAATCCAAGCAGCTTGTACCAGAGGGCAATTGCTATTAAGTTACAGAGTCAACATCTATTCATCAATATCTCTATTCCACAGCTTCAAGATACTTTGCTTCAGAAGGAAGAGGAACTTGCTAGGTTACATGAAGAAAATAATAACCTCCGACAATACCTGAATTCTGCCCTGATTAAGTGTTTAGAAGAAAAAGCCAAGGTATTGTGTTCAAACCTGTCAGACAAACGTGTGCAGGAGGAACAGGTTGATTAGGAACATGCCAGTAAAATGTACAGAAAATCTAAGAGTGCAGACAACCTGCAGTGGAACCCACACTCACATTTAAATTCACAAAGGTGACAGTTTGCTCCAGGAATGATATCCTGTTAGGTTCGGACTGTGGAGACAGTGTAGCACCTGAGATAATTAGGTTTAATTTATTAATTAGCTATAAGTAAGATAAGATTATATAGTCAAGGTAAAATAATTTCCTCTAAATGCTTTTTTTCAGTAAAAAGTTCAAATTTCAATATATATATTTTGAATGTTTCTCTTTTGTCAATTATCCTTTTGATAAGGATTTTTTTTTTCAGTTTATTGATTAAAAAGTTGTGTGCGGGTTTTTTTAATGGTGAAATACAAAATTAAACATTTCAGGTTGGATGAAACATTCTGTTAAACTAAGTATGAAGGGTTGTTTTTTTAACATTTGGATTCTTTGCCTCTCACCTAAACAAAAATAAAGAAAATAATTCTTTCTTGTCAGCTTAAAGAAATTTTTTGCTATTCCAACCTTGCCCATAAAACTGAACTGTTGATTATTTGCTCAACTCTGTGGATTGGGCATGAGGTAAAAAAGACTGTAGGACTATGTAGGACATAGGAGACTTTCCTTTTCCATCCTGTTGATGAGTTGATAGCATGATATCCTCCTTCCCATGGCCAGACCTGGCTCCTGGCTGCAGAAAAGGTCTCCTTCACTGGGCACAGCAGGGAGAAATGGCCACCCCCTGTGTCCTGTGGAGAAGGGTCCAGTGTGGAGCAGTGAATTCATGACATGCTGGGGAGCGTCCTTGTTTATTCTTGCCTTCTTTGACCATAGCTGGATGCCTGAAGGGCCGTTGTCCTTGGGATAATGACAACTGAGGTGAAGTGATGAGTGCAGTGCCACTCAGGCTGCTGCTCTGAGCGCTGCCTTGTCACGATCACCCTGTTCCAGCAGGAGTTACCTTTGCATCATCCCTCTTGGTCAGGCTGCCACTGTGCCCCCCATGCCCTGCTCACCTGCAGAGTGCTGCTGGCACAGAGACAGGTGGCAGCTCAGGGCTGGGAATGCCATCAAAGCACAGGTCTTATTGACATGGTCACACTCTTCTCGTTCAGGAACAGGGTTTTGCAGACACTGTAAAGATACAAAATAGTTGGTCATACCCGTATGTTTAAGCAGAGAGTAAAAAAAGTCTCTGTAAGGACAGTGGTAATCAAGTAGTAATCTTGTGCATCTGAAGCCAGAAGCATGTTGCCTTCAGGTATCTAGAAATTCAAATTTTATTCTTCTGTCTCCACCTTGTTGTTCTGGTTTTTTAAATAGAAACTACTGTCTGACCATGGGCAAAAAACCTGTGCTATCCTCAAAAGTACCAAGAGGAGACTGAAGGAGGACCACTGCTTTTTTCCTCAAGAAACTCCTCATGCTTCCAAAGCTAGAAGAAACCTCTTCAATGAATTCACTGTCTGTGAAGAGCAAGCCAGCCCTGCTGTGGACAGCTGGGTCTTGCAGACCTTAGGATTAAAAGATGTGAACACCATTGATGAAGCTTCAGCTAACTACAGTGCCCTGTCTCCAGACCTTGGGAAAGACACATACTGCCTGAGCCCTGGGGGAGCAGCAGACTGTGAGCACAGGGAAGGAGCAGCAGCAGTGTTCAGCTGCAGCCACGAGCCCCCAGGCAGCAGCAGCACCCACCCATGCAGCCAGGATTCTCCCTTCCTTCCTCAGTTTTCTTCAGCACCATGCATCTCCTCACCAGTGCCGAGTGTTTCCTCCCTCCCAGCCTATGAGTTGCCTTATTGGACTGGTGGTTTGTCACCCAACAGAACAGAAGTGGCCTTCACCACGTGCCTGAGTCCCCACCGCAACGTGAGGACGCACAGCTTCCACCAGGGACAGGCCTTTGTGCGCAGGGACAACGATGGCGGCTGGAGGTTCACCTGGGTGCCCAAGCAGCCTGAATGATGCGCCTGACCAAGGGCCAGCCATAGAGGATGGAGGAGTCACACCTCACCTTGTGCATCAGACAGAAAAAGGGACCCCTTTTGGGCTGCTTTAAATGCTACCCTGTCACTAACACACTCCTCATTCCTTCACAGATGTGACTCCAGATTGCACTTGGACAATTTTCTGCCCCAGATGTTCAAACTGGATTCCTTTCTCTTGTGCCTGTATTGAGATAGCTGCTTTTGCTTCTTCCCTGGGGCTTTGTCATCATCTCCTCCTTGTTACTGGTAGTTTCCAGGCTGGAGGGCTTTCACTTTTGATGATCACTTTCACATGCACCAAACAGGAAAGCACTTTGGGAATACACCTCTCTCCCTTTGGAAATAGCACCTATCTCACAGATATCCACAGATAACAAAGGAGGTATAGGTTGGAGGCTGAGGATCAGCAGTTTCTAAGTGATTTATATCTCTCTTGACTACACAGATAGCCTTGGATTTAACAGGCACCCATGGCTGCCTTAGGTGCTGCACAAGGCTGACCTACCTGCAGTTCCATGGTGCTGTCACATTCTTTGATGATGCCTCAAAATAAAAACAGGATTTACTTCTAATGCCTGGAGGCCGCTTAGTTACAAGTGATTCAGCAAGGTCAGGGGATCTTCCTAAGGTGCAATTAAGAGACTGATGTGTTTACTAATATGTTTTAAAGGTATTTTGTCTCTCAATAAAGGGAGTTTACATGTGGGGAGGCAGTAACACTTAGTGGCTGGAGTGGGTCTTTGGGAACCCCAGCCTTCAATGCCAGCTCCTGCCTCTCTGTGTCTGCCAGACTGGGATGGGCTGAGGGTAAGACCAGCATTACTTTGAGAATGCTTTAAAATTCTCTCTAAAGTGAAGGTGCTTTAGCACTGCACAGACTTAACTGCCACTAGTGCTACTAAATGATATGAATATTTGATGATACGAAGTCAATGGCATGAAGGAAGTTCACCAGTAACATTTTCTGTTACCTTTGTTTTCAGTTCTACAGCAGTTTGATGCCTAAGTATCCAAAATAGATTGACTTAGTTATTCTTGCTTTCAGAATGGGGCCACTGACATTGAGGAAGGACTTAAGTAAAAATAGCCAAAACAGAGGGTTGTTTTTTTCAGTGGCTTAGTTTCATATAGAAAACAGGATATTCCTCTATTTTTAGAGGATAAAAATATCTTCTAATAGCCTGTTGTGCCTTAGAATTGCAATATTTGAGACACTCCATCAGGAGCAGTAATGATTTCCCAGAGGACTTCTAAATAAACAAACTGTATTTCTGGGTAGTTACTTTAAACTAACTGTGGCAGACTTCCAGAACAGGCAATATGAAACCATTGATTGTAGGCATTATTTCACTGGATTAAAAAGCCAACCAAACTCAAAAAATACCACAGACCCACACAACAACCACTGCAGAAGAAAACCACGACAAAAACTCACTAAAACCCAAAAAACCCAAACCAAAAAATGCTCATTGAATAAATACAAGTATTTGTTTGAAGAGCTTGCTGTATTCCATAAAATTCTGGTAGATTGATGAAGGCAAGACCAGTGTTTCTGTAGCACCTTTCTGCTTTTCAGTCAAAGCTGAAGAAAAATCCTGTCCTAACAACAACTCATTTTTTTTCTCAATGCAATTTTTTTCTATTATTCTCCCCTTGCCCCACTATATAAGAGAGCATTGAAGAAAACTGGAGTTTTTGTTGATTTGTGTGGTAGTGTAGAAAATGCCTGAGCTTAACCTGAGTTAATGTGATGGGAACCCCTGGTACAGGAGATGTGGAAGATGCACAGCAAACTGGGAATAAGAGAGTGTGGCCAGAGGACTACACCCAACACAGCTGCAGATGCCACATCTCTCACAGCAGCTGTAAAACAGAAGTAGAGAAACATCTGTCTGTGTTTTCTAACACTGTAGGAGGCTATTATGTGTGAATTTCCATGCTATGGAGTCAGCAGCACTAATAAGTGCTTTTGTGCTACCAACAAATCTTAAATCAGGGCTTTTTTCTCTGAAGAGAGATAAAAGCTTTCCATTTGCCTGACGGTTCCTTTCCACATTTTTATATCACTGCATGTGAGAACTTCTCCTGCAGAGAGCCAGAACAAAAGTGTCAGATCTTTGGTACAATCCTGAAGTAGGGTTTCAGTAGGAACAAACTGATGCTTGAGCCTTTGCCAGCCTTTTGTACAGGGGTCATTGACACTTTGTCTCATAGCAAATAAATTATCAATGTGAGGAAGTAATTTACCTGAATGAATCCTCTTCTTTTCCAGTGGGTTCCTGAATTTTACTCTATATGAAGGAGCTGAGTCCTGTTGGAGAGATTTTTTTCTGAACCTGACTTTACTGGAGCTCATTTGGGTAGAGGATCCCATGGTGCTGCTCCAGTCAGCTGATGGATGCTCCTGACCTGCACATGCAGACTTAAAATTGTGGTGTGGGCAACTGCTTGAACACAGTTCTCTGTGGCAATGATGCTGCTGGGCACTGGAGCACAGGGAGCACACTGGAAAGGAAACAGAAAACCCCCCAAAGCATTTTAACAAATAAGAGTGATTTGTTTTACCCTGACACCACCATTTGAAGCAAAATTTCCTGAGTTATATGAAGAATAGAAACAGGGTTTGTTTAACAGCATCCCACAGCAAGCAAATCAGTGCAGTGACCAAGCCATTCCTTTAGATAAATATTGCTCCTATTGCCAAAAGAAAGCCATTGCTCAGCATACCTCACTCTAAACTGCCTGGTTCCTCTGAAAATCCTGCCTTCCTCTCGGTGTAGTAGGTGTGGAAAATGAGGGACAGGCTGAAGACATCTCATGGCAGATTACAGTCACATGGAGGGATGTGAGGACAGTTACTGCCTGGGCTGGTGCTGGGTTGATGTGCTGATTACCCTGCTGTATGCCCATGATTTCCTTGGGCCTGGAAGCACTGTGGCTGCATTAGCATGGTGCAGTTCTTTGGCCTGCAAAGATGTGGGGAAAAAGCTTCTGCTGGTACAAAGCCTAGATGGGTCTTTGAAATAGGTGTTCAGTCTTGTTTTGTGCTCCATCCTCCCTGTTTGTCCTTTTGTATCCATTCCCAGTGGGGGAAAGAGGTTCAAAGCCACCCTGCTGCCCATGGAAAGCAAAAAACGGAAACAAAATCCAGTTATTCACACTGCCATCACAACGAGGTAGCCAGGAGATAGCAGAGACAAGTTTCAGCTTGGTGCTGTATTTCTAATTTCAAAAGAACAGGCAGCTGGAAACGAGAGCCAGAAGGCAAAAGTTCTGGGTTCTGTTGCTGCCTCTGATGTCACAGTTGGTTTTTGAGCTTTGGATTCTATGGAATTCACCACTGGACCAGTTCATAGCTCTTTAACAAGAAAACACAACTCTTGCTGCTGCAAACTCCACGAAGTTCCCTCTTGCCAAGGATCATAGCAGGCCCATAAAACTCCAGGTTGGGGAGCTATGACTTGAATGGCCATGGGGCCCTGGGTGGTTCTTTGAGCAGCAGTGAACTCTCTTGTCTGTAAATATTCATCTTGTATTAATATAATTAGTTTTATTTTTTTATTTGAAGTTAGCATTATTATGTGAATGTAATGTGCAGCCGCATAGTTTAAAATAATCTGTTTCTAGAAAGGTACACTAACAGAAATGGAAGTTAATTTAACGCTTAATATGGTGATGCTCCTGATTTTTGTGATTTAAAATGGGCATGATGATATGTAAATGTCAATTTTACCACTGTCACTAAGTTATGTCTAATAAAACTTAACATCCAAATGATGCAATTCTTTCTGCCCACTTTAGCAGCCATTAAACCATGCAGCTGTTGTTCACACAGCACAGCATCCACCTGGTACCTACATATCTCCCCAGAGCACTGAAAGGCACCTTTATTTCCTGCACTCACAAGTGTCCACACCAGGACATGCCATGTTTTATGGTACCACATCCAGCTGTATTGACACCACAGGTGTGCTCCTTCCAGCCTGGGCTTGCACAGCATACTGCAGTGGTCCATTATTGCTTTGAGTCAGGAATAGATGCCATGCTACCAAACAGCAAGGACAGAGGGAAATATTGTGCTTTTAGTCTGTTGTTTTTGCAGCCTCTGGCTCTCTCCCTTACACCTTCTCGGGCAGCTGAGCATCCTGATCCAGGACAACCTGATTCATTATAGTACTCTCACTACTCCCGATTTTGACTCTGAAAGGATGAATTGCAAAATGGCACTGAGGTGTCACATAAAGAGACTGGAGGTGAGATAGAAAAGCCTGATTAAAAAATTCAAACCTTTACTTAGCTCTACATGACAACAAAGAAAAGCTGTGTTAGTTATTAACTTTCCCTTCTGTACATGAGCTGGTTTATTGGTAACCATGCACCAGCTGGGACCAGAGAGATTTTTCATTGGAATGGAGATGGCTTATTGCTTATGAAAAGACACAAAGTGAACCTTCCTTAATCTCTTTTGCCCTCATCTTGAAGCCATACTAAGTCTATGAGATGATTCATAAACACTCTGGCCTGGTGCCGGGTAGCTGACACCCTGCCATAAAGAGAGAGCAGTCTATAAATAATTTGAGGAATGAGCTGTGATTCACCTAAAATGCCATCTCTTCAGTCATTCTTCTATTTCATTAGTTGTGCATCACTGAGTTATTTTAAGGCTGAATGCTTAAGCACTGTGCAGCCCAAGGAAATCATTATAATAATAGTTCACAAGGAACAGATTATAAAAATCAGTATGAGTATGAAGAGTTGGGAGGTCTGAGGGCTCTATTTTCCTTAATTTATTTTTAAAAATTTCACTCAAAGGGTGGCTGCAGTACCGGTATGGGTAGCTGAAACTCCCAACAACTGCTGCCTCCAAAGCTGTTACTAGTCAAAGACCACTCTAAATATTCATTTTCTAAACAATGTTTGCACATGTAACATCTTCCACCGTGACATTATTCTCCGTTAGTAATCACAAAACACTGGGTCAGGATCTGGGAGCTTTGTGATGCTTTCAGGAGCACAAACAACGTAACCAAAGCCAGATTCCAGCTGTGCAGAATGGGGACCTGACTGCCCAATAGAGAGCGCAGATGTGCAGTGTCCCAGATGTGCTGTCAGTGTCCCAGATGTGTAGAAAGCAGCAGCCGCACAGCCGAGGCCAGTTACACCCAGAGGCGTGGAGCGATTGCCGATGCGGGGCCGTGTCCCCAGGCTGGCACATCTGGGGGTCCCGGTGCCCACCGAGGCGCTGCCGGCTCCCGGCACCGCCCGCCCGCAGCCGCCGGCCCTGGCCAAGGTGCTGAAACGGCCGCGCTGCGGGCACGGGCTGCGAGAGCATCAGGGCGGGCAAGGGTCCCCAGCAGAGAGAGCCGAGATATCCCACCCAAACCTGTGCGACACCTGGGACAGCCCTGTCCCCTTACCAGCAGCTACCAGGGCTCGAAGGACGCTGTCACACGTGATGGCATTGGTTAGAAAAATGAGCTTGCTTTGATCTCGAGGCAATCTTTTCCTGACAACACAACTGGGGCAAGGAAGCAGGGAGAAATACCACGGTCACGGGGCTACATCCTTGGTATCTAAGTGACACTTTACAGGTACAAGCAGTGCTGGGCTCCTCTGCCCACATTGTGAGGCAGCAGGGTAATTTCAGAGTATCCTGAGCCTCCATATCACTGCATGCAGAGGCTGTGTCAGCTGGAAAGCTGCCCTGTACCAGTGTTATGACCTGCAGTTTATCCCAGATACAGAATAAAGAGGTTATCTGCTGCCTCCCAGCCGGGACAGAAAAACCAAGAAATCCCTGTGACCTTTGAGAAGAGCATCTTTGTAAAGATGCTCCACCAAAGCAAAGATGCTCACCTCCAAAGCATTGCATGTTTGATTATAAGCTTGATTCTACAGAAACATTTGTTACTACAAATTTAAAATAATCATCACTCTATGTTATAGGATTATTTAGACTATCCAGGTAGGAATATGATCTCCATGATATAGGAAATTATATCACAAATGTTAATCACACTGTAGTAAATTTTGTTCTCTTTCCCCCCAGACTAGGATTCCCAACAGCCTCCCACATTGAAAAAGGTTTTTCCAAGTTACATTTATAAGCAGCACCTAAAATATACATATATCCTTTCTGGTTTTTTTTCTAACATCCACTCCAGAATTACATGAAAGCTACTATAATGATTTTCAGTAATCAAGAAACAGAATATAGTAATAACTACCTTTCTGCTGCTCTCCTACTTTTTGCTTATCCAGTCAAATTTGAAATCCAGGAGCTCAAAATTATCTGACAACATCAAAAAGTGATGAAAAAAGGGAAAACCTATGTTGATGGAAAGCATCTAAGGAGACTCCAGGTTTAAGAAAAGTTGGCATCCCTTTTTGTTATAAAACCACACAGTTCCAAGACAGAAGCAACTCCTCTAAGAAATACACATTCTTGTCCAAGTCTAGACAAAGTATTCACTAAGAGTGTAATCCAGGTCAGCTCATTCCCAAATTCTGAATATTACTGTAAAGCAAAGATCAGCTCAGTAATATTCAAACTCAGCTGTAATTGTAGCACCTGCTTTGAGTTCCAGCTCCCTCCCTTGGAGATAGAATCAACAGAACAAGTAGGAACGACAGGATCCCTTCTTGCTTCAGGAAACAGGGCTAATTTTGTTTACCTGTGGGTCATGAAATACTTAGTGATACTTTTCGGCAAGTGAATGGAGAAACACTGAGTTAATACTGGTAGTAATGTTCAAACCTACCAGCTTCGGTTCCTTTCAGAGCACAATATCTTACCTGAACAAATCCACAACACTGCTAGGGAAAAGATGCCGTGTTCCCCCACTACAGCGGTTTCATTTCAACACAAGTGTTTTTCTGAACTTTTAGAGTCTATAAGAATTGCAGTAACCCACTGAAATCAATGGCTAAATCTGACCCTGACAATAAAATGGAGCTGAGAGAGCTTTAAGTTTCTTCTTAGTAAAAGAACTTTTATCAAAATGAAATATCATTACCTCAATGGCCCTGTGGCCATTCCAGAGGTATATAAACATTTGCTGCCTATCTGTAAGCCACTTAATTATGAAGATCTTGATACTGTGTAAATATTTAACTACAATAGAGGATATAAATCAGAGAAAGTGATTCTGTTTCATTTCACTGGCGGCAATAAATCACAGGCTATTCAGACTACTGGGCTACACCCAAATAAATGACTGAGCTGTGAATACAGGCAGACATTACCTAAAATTTCCTGCAAAGCAAGTACTAATTTAATCCAGAATTCATAGAGGGAAGATCAGCAGTACCACAACTCCAAAAACCTGAAGCACTTCCAGATGTTTTTACTGTATCATCCAAGAAGGGAGAAGTTGCCAACACCCAACCTTTGAATGAGTTCTCCAGAAGATGTGACCAGAAAAATGAAAGGGCTGTAAAAGCAGGTGCTCTTGAGTTTGGGCCCCTGGATATTAGTGACAGAGGCAGCAGAGAAAAGGAGTAGTCAGTAATTCTGGTCTCATTTAATCAGATAGGACTGAGTATAATTAGAAGCAGCAGCATGATGGAGCACAAGAGACCAGTCAGTCCTTATGCAAGGGCTGATCCAGGTTTCTGTGCTGTAATGAATGTTCTGGAGCTGCCACATGAGAAACAGCCATGCTGTGTGCAACTGCTCCAGAGATGCAACACTGGGCTCCCCATCACAGCAGGGACATGAGTTCTCTCAATGCACTGCAAATTGAAAGTTAAAGTTGTCCAGGACTTGGCTTTTTCTATGAGAACAACTGCAAGTGCAGAGACTGATGCTCAGCTGCAGCAGCCAGAGACTGAGTCTGTGTCACCATTCTCCTGTGAAATGCTGCTGCAATTCCTTCTCTTTGGCCTTCTGATGCACAAGGTTTGGTGCCAGCCCTGGGTCCACAAGGATGGGTCACACTTCCTCATTTCTAAGAGCCACCAATACAACTGCTTGCTTTGTCAGGACATGTTTATCCTCACATCCTCATTTCTGCCTGTCCCATCCTCTGCCATCTAAACACTTCAGCCAGGGGAACAGTTAGTGTCACCCAAGTGGCTTACAGACACCTTCTGCAGTCTTTAAAGTGACAGCAAGGAGACAAGAGACCAGAAAATTTGAGAAAATAGAGTAGGAATGAGATGCTTCTACTGGGAAAGTATGAGATGCTCCTGTTGACAACTCATCACTGCCCCAGGGCACCTGACAGGGTCTCTGCTTACCTTTTGCTTTGCTCTGGAATGGGCTCTTTATCAGAGAGAAGAGCAAGATTTGCTCATGAAAAGATAAGAAATGGGTTTATTTCTATCAGTTTAGACTTGAGGTTTATCTTCCTGCCTGCAGGACACTTCATCCCATCAGTGCCACCTGGGAGGGGGGCCCAGCTCCACAGACCCATCCCCAAGGGGAGGAAGAGGAGGGTGAGCCAGAGATACAACAACAATCAGAAATTCTGCAAGACAGTGGGACTGCAAAGACAGCAGGTAGAAGCCATACACACTTTTCTCAACTTTTCCAAGCTGTATGGCCTCACCTGGGGCTTATGGCAGTGGTTTTTAATCTGAGCAAGAGCAAGAATTCCCTCTGCCTGTCCTCTTTTTCCACTTGGCCCACGGGCAGGTACAAGTTCAACAAGTGCCTGCAAGCCCCAGTGCATACAAACGAGCCTTGTGCAGCATTATATTTTGGTTTTCTCTACCCCCCCTTTGGGCTCCCCTGGCTAAAGTCAAAGAAACATTGAAAGCATCCAAGTAAATCAGTCTATTGCATTTTCTCATCAGCTTAAAATGCTCTCCTTGGTGCCAAAAAAATGACAATCCACTGAAGAACCAGGCTTGCAGGATAGTTGTATTGAAGCTATTTCTTTTTGCCTTGCCATCTCGAGAGGCCTGCTGGCAGGGAGCATATCCCCCTGCTCTCCAGTCCAGTGTGCCACACTGAGCACACAAAATTATACCCATGGCTCTGACAGAGGGTGTCCCAGCAGAAACCCGCCCCATGGACACTTGCCTCCCACCATGGTCATCCTAAAACAAGTCAAATTAAGTACACCATAATAAAACAAAACTACTCAATAGATATAATAATAAATGTCATAAGACAGGAGCCCAGATGTGTTTGTGTGTTATCCACCTTGAGGGACAGGGCTGAATCCATGAACCACCCTGAGCCAAAGAGCTTCGTGGTTGGGTGATCCCCATTATCTTTACAAAAAAGCAAAGTCTGAACATCAGCTCAGAGAAAGGAATTAATTGCTGAGTTACATGTGAACAGTTTAGAAACACCTGTTTTACAGAAGTCTGGGGAAGTTTTAGAAGGATAGAAGAGATATAAAAAATATAACTCTAAAACTATGTGATAGCCTTTTTCTGGCTATTGCCTTAGTCCAAGTCAGAGGAGTTAACATGCAATGGAGGCAGCAGTCAAGGCTGGAGTAAAGGGGAGCAACAGTGGCATGTTTTTCTTTCTTATTGATTTAATTTTCAGTGCACTCTGGAATTGGCTGTTCATTTCAGCATGGATGCACTCAGCAGTTTGTGACACACTGTGCTGCTTTGCTCTGCCAGCTGTGCTGGGCCTGCCAACATTTGTTGAGAAATAACAGGAGGTCACACATGGTGTCAAAAAAAAAATACCCCTGGCACAGCACATAGAAAAAAGGCATTGTATTAGTGGCAATGAATTCAGACCCACTGATGGTGGAATTAATGAAATCCATGGCTGGCACTCTCTCTGCATCCCAACGGAGGCTACAACAAACAAAGAAAATGTACTGGCCACTAGCCCATGGGGTCAGCAAACCAGCCTTGTCCAGGGCAGCTGGAAGCCCATTGCCTTCCTTGGCAGACCCTGAAGTGGAGAATGGAATTCAAGTGCTTCCCTAGGACCTCTCTTCTCTGACTCTAAGGCAACAGGAAACCAGGAGACAGGCAAGCAAGGAGCTAAGTAATGCTCATGGAGAAAAACAGCACAGAATGGTGAGAGGCACTTGATTATTTTGGTTTAATTTTCTTGGTTTCTTAAGCTCTTTTTTATTTAGCTACAAGGGAAGGACATCTTTCCCTTTCATTCTTATTTGCCCTGGAGCTGAAACTCATCTCCTGAGCATCAACATTCACTTATTGTTCTTTTCTTTCCTGAAGGGTTTCAAGTCCCTTTCAGGAAAACCTCAGAGGCATTTTGTTGGCCTTTGTCTCCCCATTCTGTTTATGCTACCCAGGGACAACTAAGGATACATACAATCTCCACAAAAAGACAAAATTCCTCACAATAAAAGCAAGTATTTAGGTAGCTCATGTGCATCCTTGGACATAGGCAGCAGGTGGCTGGACAAGGCCCTGAGCAACCCAATTCCATTTTCAGGTTACCCCTTTGAGCTGAAATGTTGAGCAGAAAACCTCTGTATGTCTCTTTCTACCTTCAGATTTTCAGTATTTCAGTGACTCTAAATCCACATCTGCTCAGCATCTCTTGATGTACTATCTACATGCAAATGAAACTCAGTCAGCACTCACCTGCCTTAGCCTAGCTAACCTTAGCTAGAGCACAATCCACCACTTGCCTTTTTCCCCTATAAAATAGGACTATGGATTCTTGCTTTTATTTTCACATTCTCTACCTTTGTCCAAATGCATTTGGGAGCAGAATCCAGAAATTGCAGCTATTCCCCAGACATCTCAAAGCACAAAGTGTTTTGTTGATTTTTCTGCATTAACCCCAGCTGGGTGTTCTTTCCCTTTTGAAAGGATAATTTAACTCCTGCTGCTGTTCAAAAATATAGTTGGGTGCACCAAGTCACGCACATGCCAGTGTCAAATCCAGAAGAACCACCCACTGATCAAAAAGACACAAGTAATTCCTTTCTCCTAGGGCATTTTAATGCAACTCTTTCATGTTTAATGTGAGTGGAATAAGTTTGTCTCTTGCTATCCCCCATTAACACAGATCAGAGGCACCAGATGCTTACATCCAACTTAATTTTTCCCAGTTGGTCACCCAACCAATGGGTTCAACATGGGGAAAAGACTGAACGATTGGAAGCCTCTCCTCTCAGACAGTTCTAACAAGCACCAGCTAATCATGGATGCAAGCCTCTCCTCAGACTGCATTATTCTGCAATTCCACTGTAACTCATCCCTTGCAGCAACCTGAGAAATCTGATAACAATTTTTACCATTACAGATTGACAGATTCTCCCTAAAGGTGAAAACAGGTGATTCTGTCATGTTGGGCACTGACATTATACCCTTTGTTTTCTCTTTGGAAAAAAAATAATCACTGGGAAATGAAAACTAAGGATTTTTGCATCAAAGGCTTTGAAATAGAACATTTGCAGTTCATTTTATGGCTGAACTGGGACTCTTCTCCAAATCAGTAATATCCATTACATCCCCTCTCATCTGGAAGATCAAACTGCTCACAGACAAAGGCCCTGGAAGAATCAGTTTTTCACCAAAACTCTGCTTAAGCTGAGCAAGGAAGTGGACAAAGAGACAAGAATTAGTGATTTATGTATGTTCAACTGTTTCTCCATGCTCATGACCAGCCTGCAGCAGGGAAGCACTGCTCACCAGCTCCAAGGAAGCCAACTGTCTAGGGCCTGCAGGTAACAAGGGACTTGCCAGATAGTACCAATGATCTGGTCTTGGGGTTGAAACAGCTTTTGGAAGATGGAGGAGGCAACCATGTGTGCTGATAAAGCCAACAAACTTGGGAGCAAGGCCTTCTGTTTTCCTGCCTCTGATGCCGAGGAGCGTGCCTGGGTCTGCACAGAGTGTTCCCACTGAACAATGTCAGACACACGCCAGTTTGGAGGTCTGCCAGTCCAGGGCCACCTCAGTGAACTCATATGGCAAGGCAGGAGGAGCACACAAAGACCAGACCAAGGTTATCACAGTCTTCCCAGAGAGGGCCAAAGCAACCATTTGTCATCATTATGTTCATTCTCCATTCTTATTTCTGTGCTCCCTAGAAAATAAAGTAATGCTTACTAAGAAATAAAAAGAAGGAAGAAACAACCTGAATACCTGAGACTGGCTAAACTGATGGAGAAGATGATGAATAACCAGCATGGATGGCAGAACTCCTATTCTTCCTTTATGAATGTTCTTCCTTTAACCCACTGCTTAAAATATCAGAGCCTTGATTTATTAGTTGCCACAGCGTAAACAGGTTTTGATTGCTTGGCACCTCTCTTCTGTCAAAAAAAATTTGAAGAAAGCATCCACCCATGGTGGCTCTCTCTGCATGTCCTGTATAGCTGAGACTCACTTTTGCAGACTCAACTTCTCAGCAAGGACCCTGCTGGACTGGGACTCATGTCAGTCCAGTGGAGTCTCTACACCTCCTACTAAAGTATATTTGCATGTGAAAGCCTGGAATGAGGCATATAGGCAGTAAAGAAACAGAAACTAGAGAAAAACTAGTGGGAAAAAAAATGGGGAAATGCAAAGACAGAAATGACAGTATTTTACCTTTCTATAGCATTTTTCTATCAATTAACCTATATTTTCAGCATTTTGCACTTGTCACTGGTTTTGCCCACTTCTCCTTAGCAGAGAAATTCCCTGGTTGGATTTGTCTCTTCATTGTCACCTTACACAAGGTGGGAGAGTAAGAGCCCAGCACCGCACAGCCCCCAGCTAAAATGTGCCAGGGTCAAAGATCAGGGATGAGCCTTGCCTGCAAGAAGGGCAAACTGAACACACACCCTGAAACATACAGCTCCTGATTGTGCCTTCGTCTGCAGCTGTTGTCCCCACACCCTGTCCGTGGTGCCTGGGAACAGGCAGGAGGGGATGGATGGCCATCCTTGCCTCTGACAGACAGCCCTGCTCTCACAGCAAGCATTCAGCCTCTGCCTCACATCCATCATGCTGCTGGCTGAGCCTTCACCACAAACAGGGACTGCCTTGGCTCCAGAGATCTGCTCCTGTAATCCCAGCACTGAGCAGGCACTGAGGGACTGAGAGTCATTCCAAAAAATCACAATTCAGCATGAAGTGACACAGGAGAATGAACACATTCATGTTGCATCCTGCCATATACCACTGCAGTCAACCCTCCCCAAGCATGAATTAGGGTGTCAGAAGGTGTCCCAGGAAACAAACCAACAAATTTGGACTATTTAACCAAAGTTTTCCCATTGGCGACATAACTTCTTCAGACTGTCCCTAAACAAATCTGATTCTCAGCCTGACAAATGATAGCAAGCAGAGAAAATGGTACACTCAGATACTTCCAGTGGCATAAAATGAGAGGGTTGTGATCACCAGCCCACACAGGAGTAGGAGGATGGCTGTGCCAGGTTAATCCAAAACCAAGGAAAGGCAAACAGAGTGGGCATGGGGCACCTGTGCAGGCGTGTGCATTAACTGTGCTCTCCTGGGTCTGATCATTTACACCAGCAGCCCTTGATTAGCTGCTTCCTTGTTGACTCTGGGTCTGGTGAGTTGTTAAAGAACAGCAGAGGACACTGGAGAGCCTTCATTGTAACTGCTGAATTGAGAGCAAACAAGGAAGCTAAAATTAATCACCTGCACTTAGATTGCCATCATGGTGCACAACACACAGCACAGATGAGCTCCCTTCCCCTGCAGGCAGAGCCTTGAATGCTGTCCTGCCCCAAAAAGGAGGTGCAGAATAGCAGGTCCAGGAGCTACAGGCAGTTTGGGTGGCTGAAAACACCTCAGCAGGACTGTGAGATGGTGGGGTGTGAGCTCCTGTCTCAAGGGATCATCTGAGGGAATCCACATGGATCAGGCAATAGGGCAAGCGGTCAGCCTGGCTCTTTACACCAACTTCTGACCTTGTCCCTTGGTGGTTTACTTCTCTTCTAGTCTGATCTCTTCAGCATTCTCCTGCTGTCCATCTCCCTCCTGGAAACACATCTCACTTTCTGGGGATCAGCAAAGGACACTGTGCAAACTTTGCAAACACTTTATCTTTGTTTCTGTTTGAGGGGGAAGTTTGAAATAACTAATCATTCACTCAGGTCAGAAGAACTGCCTGGTTCTAAGTTATTCCGCAGTAGTAAAATCCCTCTTTTGGGTATTCAGCTTTGCAGTCAGTCACAGAAAAAGTAAAGGAGGAAATTCCCTCTTCTGCCACTGTGAGTTTGCCTCTGCCAACTCCACTCTCCTACTTCTGATGGGTATTAGAAGTCAGCATGATAAAAATAATAGCAAGAGTTTAGTGGCAAACATCTTCTTTTGAAGAGTCCCATGAACTTCTTATCCTGTATGAAGAACCAAGGTCTTTCTAGAGGTGAGAGTAAAACCAGAAGAAATGCAGCACAAATTGCTGTGGGGATACATCCCATGATGGAGCCAGAGCTGCCACACCAGGAACAACACCCTCATGTCCCTGGAACAGATGAGTAATAATTCTTCTGAGCCTCTGGCTCCTGAAGGGCAGCTACACAGCTTCAATTTCACTGGTTCTGAGGAATCTCCGGCAATGAACCTTGTGTTAAAACTACATTCCTGCTTTAGAAATCAACACATTCTAACAAATCTCACCTACACTGTTAAAAACGTCTCAGCTGAAGCTCCAGGGGAGTAGCAACCCTGGGCTCCAGTGCTCAAGTGAATCCTCAGCCATCTGGTCTTCCCAAACTCCTTGAAACACAGCTGCTAAATGTTTTGGGGCTTTACAACCACTGCGCAGTCCATGGAAATCAGATATGAAAGATCAGTTAAGGGACAATTGATTTTAAACTTGCACCTCCATTCCCTCCTGCTGGATGTGCTCAGACACAGCCCACTGCTGGCTTCATCTGTGTAGAGGTGAAGTTGGGGTTTTTTAATTATTCAAAAAAAAATCTTCCTGGAAGGATTTTACATATAACCTGTGATCAGCTTGAAGCATCACAGTACAATACTTGATAAAAAAATAAATTGTAAAACCTCATTTCTCATTGCCACCTTCTGGCCAGAACAGTGTAGTGTATTCTCTCACTAAAACAAGCTGCAGAGTAGAGCACAGGCATGCAAGATGCAATGCACAAATTGCACAAGTGCAGCCCTGGTTTGGCTGCAGTATGTGCTACTCTACAGGCAGGGTATGAAAGCAGATATCTGGGATTCACCATCCAGCTGGAACAGCTGCTCAAGAAGTGAATCTGTGAAAAATTATACATTTGAAAGTATTTGAAAGCAAATCTCCCTGAAACCTTTATCTGAAATGGCATTTATCCTCCAAGTTCTTTCTCAGACTCTAGTTATATTAAAATGGTTATCAATCATTTCAACACCCTCAACATGCTTAAAGGAAAAACACCCTTTAAAAAAAATCACTCTTTAGTTAATCTAATCTCTTCCAAACCACTGTCCTCCAGCAAACTGCAATCTTTGGGGCTAGGCCAGTACATCTATATTCAATATACTTTGAACAATACTTGCAATAACAGACCATTTATTTCTGATCCAGAGGCCAAATTAGGCTTGGCACAAATGCACCACACATCTTGGAGCAGTCTGATTGTGCATCTATTGCCCCACTATTCAGAGTTACAGTCCCAGTCAGCCTGCAAGTTTATGTTTATACACCAAATAGACACAGAAAGGAGACTGATCACTATCAAACTCCTCTGACAACTGGATGGGAAGGGACTGTCCCTGTCCTTAGTTCTTTCTGCTTTGTAATCACCTGCAGAAATGAAAGATTCTTACTCTTAGCACAGAACAGTTTTCTCTGTATCACTGTGGAAGAGCATTGCTCATAATCACCTTTCCCAGTATTTTCCCATCTTGAATACATCATCCCAAGCTGCTTCACCTAAAGGCCATTTAAAATACACACAAGGATCCCTCCAGATTTCCAGATAAAGAGTCACTGCAGAGGTTTTTTCCAGCTCTCCCTGCAGAGGGGAGGACAAAGCACAAATCTGGATTCCCTCTGCTTGCCTCAAGCCTTGTAGGGGAGCACCTGCCCTGTGGCCAGGAGTGACATCCCAATAGAGAAGCACTTGTATATTTACACATGGCACACCTCTTGAATCTATAAGAATTTTGACAATTTTTGACCAATCCCTCACCTCTGCTGTCTTTAGCCTTTAGTTAAACAAGTTGGAGGGTTTAATTGGAAATTTAAAATACAATAACAAGAACAAAGTAAGTAAATAAGTTCAATCAAAGGTAATAAAATGTAGCAGGATAAAGGAATAAAACCACAAGCATCATAGCAGTGGGTATTTGCAATAAGCATGTTCCTTCCTCCTCTTGCAGAAATACACTTGAGCCAAGGAGTGGTGCAGTGCCACAGCTGCTCCAGGTGCACTGGGAGGCTCTGCCATTCTCCCCCAGAGAGCACAGCACTGGAATTCTGCCCATGCTTGCCCAGACATTCTTCACACTGCCCTTCTTCCCTGTGCTCTCTGTAGATGTTTCAAGTCCTTCCTGTGGAGCATCAGCACATGCTGGCAGCAAGAGGGCTGCTCATGCTGATTTTCCAAATCCTGTGCTGTCCATCATGTGCTACTGTGACAGTGCTGACAGTCTTCAATGGTCTCAGCCTGGCTGCTCTTTTCCCAGCTGTGTTGCTAAACTGAAGTGCAGTTTCTTTTCACCACTTGTTTGTAATGGTTAACACCCTGATCTTTTCCTCATGTTCTTTTACCATGGCTTATTTTCAAAGACACATTTGTTCTCTGAGCCTTGGATTTGAGAACAATATGTTGTATATTCTTGCTTTGCAAAAAAGCATCTCCATAAATCCATATTCCCTTTGGGTTCCCTCTTAATTATTTAAACTGTTCAGTAGACAAAGATGGGGATTACCCAAACATATAGTTATGTTTGTTTACAGAGTCTGTTCTACTCAGTAACTATTTTAGAATACTATTAGGGTGTTGAAACCCAATCAGATTAGGCCTGTCTCTTGTATATGTTTATACAGATATCAGTCTTCAACTGAAGTTTTTACCCACTAGTGCCACTGCTTTTCTGGATAAGTAATTGTATGCAAGCTCCATAAAATAACTCCTTGTTATAAGAGAAGCCTGCAGCAGCTCCTTCATGAGTACTTCCAGGAAAGGTGTCCACATTTGTTTGAAAGCAACTCCACCTTCCAAGTGGATGATTGATGCCATTGTTACTCATTAAAGTACTCAAATCACATCTTGGCCATCATTATAATATGCTTTTACACACAGCAAAAGCTGGGTTGCTTTGAATAAAAAATTTAGCCCTTGGATCACTTGCACTAGAAAAAGGGAACAGATGATATCACCTGAATGCTCCTTTTACAGGCTGTACAGCCCATGAGGCCTGGAAGGCAATAAACAGTGATAAGGAACACATCTGAGGGGAGCAAGTAGCAGTGAGAGACCCAGCCAAGAGTTATGGTTTTCTCTACTTATTCTCTGAGCAAATGTAATACTTTTTTTCTTGTTCAGCTCTGCCATGCTAAGCTAGTTAATGGATCATTCACAGTGAAAACATAATTAGCAACAATTAATAAAGGAGAAATGGCTTGCATAACAGCCTACACAGGACATCTTGCCAGGAGACCACTTATGAAACACCACTTATTAACACCATAATTATGACTATCTGCTGCTTGCATTGTATTGGCAGGTTTAAGCTCCACTGCATAAATTGTGTACAAAATAATGCTGTAGGACCAGACTCCAGGCACCTATTAAATAGATCTAAAAGTTTTGGATCTGGCCCACTAGTAGAATTTTGCACCACTGGGTGCTACTACACATGCTGTGTGAAGAACATATGGAAAGAAATCTCTGTGCCCTACAGCTGTGCTTGCAGTGGGTGCTGGCAAAATTGCAGCAAAAACCAGTTGAGGTGGCTGAGATTAATTCAGTGAAACAGCTGCAGCTTTGAGGCAATCCAGGAGGCTTCTCTGAATTTATGCAAATAAACAACATTTACAGGACAGAAAGGAATCACAACAATTTAGGGTTTCCACCATGTCTTGGCAGCAGCCTGACTCATATCTGCTGTTTGGGGTTGCAGAACATTTTACACTGAGGTTGTCAAGCAGACAATTCATGGACTGTGTGGAGCCCCTGGATGCACACAGGTGGCCTGCATTAAGTGCCCATATGCTCCACAATTTCAGCTTTCAGACAGTAAAAGACTCTCAAGCAAAAAATAAAGATTAGGCAGGCTGGCCAGAGGGAAAAATAAAACAGAAGTCAGAGGAAGATGAAGCAGAAGAAAATGAGGAAAGGAAGAGAGAGATAAAGCAGCAGCTCATGAAAAATGAGCTCCCTCACAAAGCAACTCTGTCAAATATGACAGATTGGGATATTAGCGTGTTTGATGCTGAATTAAAGACTGGCATCACCTGGGATGGCTGTGCAAGCCCTGCCTGAAGGAGCAACTGAAGAGTGTGACAACTCTCACATGTTACCAGAGCCAGCAGGACACTCTGAAACCCAGGATTCATCCCTCTCCCTGGAGAGCAGCAGCCCTCAGCCTTGTTCTCTGATCTCAGACCACTTTAACCAGCTTGTCCTGAACACTCAGCCACGACAGTTTGGATTCCAGTCGAGCAGCACAAAGTGCATGGTCTGTTGCAGCTGAGGCAAGGGAGATGCTGGCAATGCAGCCCCTATTGTTTGCACAGCAAGGGTTCTGGTTTTGTTTCAAAACACAATAGGCTGATTTGAAGGAATTTTCCCCCCTGAAATAACGCATTTAAATCATGTGACAAACTAGATTTTGAAACAAAAACTAGTTTTTCAAACCCCACAGCTCTTTCAAGAACTAGGTCCTTGGACAATGTGTCCCCTGTACTCAGCACAGGTGAGGCCACACCTTGAGTGCTGTGTCCATTTTTGGGCCCTTCAATTCAGGAAGGACATTGAGGGGCTGGAGTGAATCCAAAGAAGGACAATGAGGCTGGGGAAGGGTCTGGAGCACAAATCCTGTGAGGAATGGCTGAGGGAGCTGTGGGGTGTTTAGCCTGCAGGAAAGGAGGCTCAGAGGAGACCTTATCCCTCTCTACAGCTCCCTGAAAGGAGGGTGCAGCCAGGTGGGGGTCAGGCTCTTCTAACAGGCAACCAATGACAGGATGAGAGGACGTACTCTCAAGCTGCACCAGGAGACAATCAGGTTGGACATTAGGAGGAATTTCTTCACAAAAATGGTGATTAAACATTGGGATGGGCTGCCCAGCCAGGTGGTGGAGTCACTGTTCCTGGGGGTGTTTAAGCAAAGACTGGATGTGGCATTTAGTGCCATGGTCCAGTTGACATGATGGTGTTTGATCAAAGGTTGGACTTGATGATCTCAGAAATCATTTCAACCGAGTGGATTACGTAAATTCAAGTTTTTTCAACAAGCAGGACAGTTAAAGATTTCCCAAGGCATTCACAGAAGCAATCCTAGTTATTTATTCCAAGAGTAACCATGTCTATCTGCTAACATGCCTCACCCACCTTTACACACTGCCAGTGACAACAGCATCCCCTTTAGAGCAGGCTCTATTATTGGTAAATCCTGAATTCCAGCCTTCTCTGGTATGTGAGCTTATGAAAAGCAAAACAAAAGCAGCCAGAGCTTGGATATTACTCTAATAAGTATTTACATTTCAGCAGCACTTGGAATCATGACCAAAACCACACAAAGGTAGGTGTTCCATATGCACTGAAAAGATAACTCTTGACAAAAAGAGTTTACAAACTTGGCATACTATGGGGTCCTGGTCACACCTACTCATCTACCACTGACATCTGCAAGGGTCACAGACCTGGCACTCTGTGCCAAGGCTGGCTGCAGTGGGTGCAGGGTCCTGCCAAGGGCCAGATTCCTGCACTGCACCCAGCTCAGGAGTGTGCAGAGGAGGCAGAGGCTGGAAACAGGCTGCTGCAACTGCTCCTTCTCCAGAGCAAGGTCTGCATGGGGTGCAGGAGCAGAATATTCCTTACTCCCCCTTTTTCAGAATACAGAGGAAGCCCTCAAAGTAAAGGCATATCTCTGATGCACTTACCCACAGTGAAAACTGCCTGGACGATTCCATGGCTTAATCAATTCATTTAGGAAATTCAACCACTGCATTGAAATCTTCTTCATTCAAGGTGCCCAGCACATTTGCAAGGACCGACTGGCAGCACTGGGCCTCACCAGCCCATCCACAATACCCAAGCAAGGCAGGCCCAGCTGAGAATTCAGATTGCTGGAGAATCCTTGGTGATGAGGCAGGTCTGAAGTCAAACCACAGGTCAGGCTCAGGTGGATCCACAGCAGGAAGGCACATGCAGAGCCAGGGCAGGAGTCACTGTGTGCACTGGAGTCTGGATCAGTGGGCTTCATGGCCAGGAAAGCACACAGCCAAACTGCAGAGCACCCCAGCCCTGCAGCAGAGCTCAAGGCCCCAGTCTGAGCCTAAATAGGATCCCTGGGTTGATGAGCAAGGGCTGTGGGTGGAGGTGAGGCTGATCAGGACAATGAGGAGCTGTTGGTGCAATCAGGGCCCCCACACCTGTGTAGAAGCAGCAGCCATGGGCTGTGATGGCACTTTGTCAGCAGTGCTACTGGCCACTAGAAAGCAAGTGATGGAATTACTCTGGGATCCTGGGGGGTTCTGCAGCCTCCTGCTTGCTTAGTGCACATCCATTTTAATCTGTCCTAGAAAGAGCCTTCTGCAGCTGTGGCTTGAGCCATAAACAGCTGCCTCTGTAGAGAATGGAAAGCTCAAAGAAATTAATAGAAAGCTCTTTTCCTGTTATTGGAGTGGACTTTGAATCATCATGCAAGAGCACATCAGCACCTATTGTGCTGGGAGCCACAGAGGCAGTGTGTGCTGAAAAAATCATTCCCACTCCTCATCTAGCTGCTGAATTGGAGGTTTATTTTTGCCACTGCTCCCTCTTCAGAGTTCCCATTTCATTAGTTACACCCATATTGTGCATTAGCCCCATCAGCAGCACTGTCCCAGCTGTATCTCAGTTGATGACATATGGGAGAACAGCTCTCAGTAATTCTTTTTCCAAACCATTTGTCCAATATGGTATATATTGTTCTGACTGACTGGAACTGGAATTTGTTTGTACTTTTCTGTGCAAAATGAGATTAGAGGTAAATACTCTGACTTGCTGAGGAAGTGCCAAATGGAGATACACTGGGTACAAAGGCCTGTCTGTCTACACACCAGTTAGATATTCAGGTAAAGGCAAGACAGGTTTGGTTTGAAACAAAAAGTGCTCTTGATTCTTGAAATTATAAGAGGGAAGAATCTTCATGACAGCACTTCCAGGCCAGAATAAAGGAAAACTGACTTAACATGACAAGAAGAAATATCCAGCAACACTCTCAGCTTTTGGGGATCTGCTCCCCAGGTCTGCTTGCAAGTGTTGTAGGACCTGTACCAGCTTGATGAATATAGAGAGAGCAATGACACCTTGCTGCTGTGCTGGCTCAGATGTCAGTGCATATGTGTGTACATAACAATTCAGATTTCCATGATATTTTTGATTGTACTCCCTTTTCCTCTGGCGAAACACCCCCAAAGAACTTTAAAAATTGAAAATAGAGGATGAAATGCCTAAGAAAGGAACCAAAGGCATTTCACCTCAAAGATGCAGGGCAAATTATGGACCTAGCTTGCCAAAGATGGTTTCCAGTGTTCACTTTTTATTTTATTAAAAGAATCACTGAGTATTTTTATTCTGTTATTTCTTGTTTCCTCTTGATAGAAGTTTCTCTGCATTTTCAGCATACTAACATCAGTAACATCTAAATGCTATAAAGTGTGGAATGATGACTTTCACTCCACCTCCTTTTTTACCAGCCAAAATGTCCAAGTCAGAACCCTGTTGTATGTGATGCAATATAAGCAGTGAACACAATCCAAGAGCTCTAAAAACCATAAGAGATTAAATACATGAAACGAAAAGAAATTCGTACATGAAGAAATGGCTGATAGGAGAAGCCAAAGGGATGGTGATGTTCAGTGTATTTCTCTTGGTAGATGTGAGTGTGGTGTCCAGCAGCCTGAGGGCTGGCAGCAGGAAGATGGATCCTAATAAATTGTATTCCTTTTGCTTGTTGTTTCATCTGTATTAATCTTCCCAATGCTTTTTCATTTTAAGTACAGAGAGGTCTTAGCAGAGTGGACTGAGTTTCTAAGAGAGGTTCCAGTCTGCTCTCTAACCACAGCACCCACTCACACCAGGAGTCTCCACTCTTGTCCATTAGCAAGAGAAAATGTGAGTGAGAACTGCCATGGAGGGCCCAGGCCAGGGAGGGAAAGCAATATCAGAGGCATTTGGAGAATGAGGACATGGAAAATGATCATGAACAATTTCCAGAAATGTCCCAGGAGATCATTGCCTTATTCAATGCCTCTCATTTCTGCCAGACTATTTTTGTCTCAGCCCTGAATATGTCCATCTCAGTATGTGCAGCTAACTTGGTAATTTTTAACTCACGGCACTAATTGAATTGTTATTGAATGTGATTAATTAGAACTGGAACAAGCCTTGAACAAAGAACTTATCAGATCACTCCACTGACTCACTGCTTCCCAATGGCTTTGAAACTTGCAAATTGGACAAGCTCCTACAATCTTTGGCAGGTCCCAGCTATCCCAACTCCACTGGAACCTGCTGCCTTATGGACATGATGGTGTGTGGGCAGCCTGGACCCCTCCACCCAAAAATGAGCCTCTGGGGGGGGCAGGTTTTTTGCTTGCACATTTTCATCTCCAAGAGCATCAAGGCTGGCTCAGCAGACCTCTGCTCTAGGCTGCAGCTACAGTAACTGAGCTGGAAAAATGCACATTCCATAGCAGGACAACAGGAGCGTCCTTCAGCCTGTTTGCGCTCCTAGACTTCAACAGGAACTTTATTATAGATTAGGGTTAAATATCTTTGTGGCACAAACAGGGTGGCAGAAGGCTCAATATTATGTGCAAATATCTTAGAATGATTTAGGATACCTCTGGAGATGTGTGTGTGTGTCCAGGCAGAGACAGATGCACATTCATCTCAAGTGCAAGACTTTTTGTGTATTTTGTGGTATTCTTGACCATAATGATGTCAAATAACACTCATTTCCCAGGCTGATTGTTCCTGCAATGGAAAATGTAGTTCTAATAAGGTTTGACCTTGCCTTTTTTTATTTCTTTGGCCATATTTTCCTCTATTTCCCATGGGAACAAGCAAGGAATACTTCGCTTCAGAGGTCCCTGGACAGAAAAGTTGCTGTTCTTGTGTTAACTGGAAATCCTTTGGAATGGGTATGAAGGAAAGGAGCACTTTGATTGCAGGAGCTGCATCTTTCAGACCATGGACCCAGGATGCAGTCTCTGCCTGGACAGATCAAGATGATGCTTTTGATGCTGTTCCTGTGCCTTCTGCTGGGCATGTTTTGTACAGGAGAGGAGCACCAAGACAGTCAGACAGCCAGAGGGGAGGTTTTAACTGAGCTACTTGTCAACCAAAATATCATTTTCATCCAAATGGAAAAGCAGTGTATAAAAGCCAAAAATAGAATGATGTTTTTCTAAACCACTGAAGAATTTTGACACTCAACATTTAAATTTTTTATTTCCAAATTGTCTTTCAAAATTAAATAATAATTGGGTTTTTACTTCTTTCAAGGGAAGCCACATTTGTTTTCAGTCTGGAATTCAAAATATGCTGAAATACTGACTTGTCCTGGAATATTCAGTTCTGCTGTGGGACAGCTTCAGGCCAAAAGCAGTCAAAAACTGAGCAACTTTTTGACTGCTTGATGATGAAGGTCAAACAATCTGTGAGAAATTATCATTCTCTGGAAATTATTTCAAGCATTGAGGTACCTCTTCTGCATGCATAAAATTGAGCTTCTTTTAGGTGGTTACATGAACTTGAGACTTCAAAAAAGCTTGGGAAAAGTCTTCCAGCTTCTCTGAATATAGATGAAAGAATTTGAGTCCTGGCTTAAGCAACCCCAAATTTATTAAGCTAACCCCAAAATATGCCCAGGGAATTGCTAACTCACTGAGAATTACGGAAAATAAAATGGAAATTTAAAAAATAACAAATAAAGGAAAACAAAACACAAAATCATGGCAAAGCTTTTCTGTTGCTGTTTAGTGCCCAAGCAAGACACAAAATCCTGATGCATTTCACCCCTGGCCCAGCCATGAAGGGCTGGGTGGGTGGAAAATGGAAGCTTTGGACACCAGACGCAGGTGCCCATCCTGTTCTCCTTGGCTGAGTACATGCTGCTTAGGAATCCAGAGAGAAAAGAGATGCAGCCTAGCATCAGCTCAGCTCAAGTATTATTATAAAACATGAGGTATAGCACACTTAGACAATTGGACTGAAAAACAAACAGAAGTATGTTGATAGCTATTTACACTAGATTTAGAGTTCCCTTTTCTGTGATGTCTCAACTTACAAAAAATACACATATTTAATTCTAATTTTGCAAGGCCTTCATATATTCATTGTGGCAATGTGCTCTGGCACCTGAGTCCAAAGGAAAAGAAATGAGGACAGAACAAATATATGCTAAGAAAGTTCAGTCCTGCCCATTTATTTGAGCTAATCATCTCATCTGTACATGCTCAGCAAACAAAAGGTGATCCAATTCAGTTGTCCTCCATGGTTTGCCTGGGGAACGTAGAGCAGGTAGACCATGTCACCTGGGGGGTGAATTCATCATTGTTCCTCCTGCCAGCTCACCAAAAGTCCTGTTTTAGAGGCTTTGGGGTTATGTGTGCATCCAAGGGGAAGAAAAAAAAGAAAAGGGGGAGATTTACTATTAAACTGTCACATTTGGAATTAAAGACCCTCTCATTCTTTCACCAGTGGTGACTTCAGTGGAGCAACTTGTAACACAAACTGGCAGCAGTATTTGAGCAGTTTTCCCTCTGGGACCTGGGTCCCCATCTGTACACATTTTTCCAACATTTTTCTGGCTCAAAGAAGTTTGGAGACAATAAAGAGGCTTGGCTTACACATCTTAAAGGGCAGCTCTGGGACAGATGATAAGGGCAGGCAGTGAACTTTTGCTTTGGATTTTTCATCACTTCACCTGCTGCAAGCTGCCACCCCCACTCAATCTCCTTCAAATGTAACTAATGTAAAATCCCCCTTTGTGGGCCAGAGAAGGATTTCCCCTGTGATATTGGACTTAAGGGAAGATGGAATAGTTGTTCCCACTCATTCCCCATATAACCCTCCTGTATGGCCAGTAAAAAGTTGAATGGGAAATGGCAGTTAATTGTGGATTACAGGAAATTAAATGCCAATACAGCACCTTGAACAGCAGCAGTGCCTAACATGGCTGAATTGATTGCCATAACACAGGAACAACCTCATCCAATTTCAGCCATCACTGATGTTAAAGATGTGTTCTTTATGGGCCCACTTCAGGGAAATGACCGAGAATATTTTGCTTTTATCTGAGAGCAAAACAATTGGGAAGTTAACAGTGTCCCAGACTTCTCCATTACTGCTGCTCCAGGGGCTTCATGCCAGACAAGATGAGATATTTTCACTGCTGCTCCACTGTGGATGAAGCACTCTTCAAAGCAGCTCCTGGCAGCCCTGCCAGCAGCACAGATGTGCCACAGGAGCTCAGGACCTGCCCTGGACTGGGGACAGATGCTGAGGCACCCCGTCCTCACTGTCATCTCCACATGGGCATTGCCACCCCAACAAGCGTGAAACTACCCCTCTCTGGACGTGTCCCTCACAGGTTTTGGGGGTGTTTAATTTTGCAACTCCCTGTCAAGAGCTCCAACTGTCTTCTGGCACCACAAGATGCAACTTCTGTCCAGCATGGCCAAGACATGTCCTTAGATTCAAGGTGTTTTGAGCAGGTATTGGAGGAACATTTGCTTACTACCAACTACTTAAATTCCTTTTTTCCTTTCCACCCAACAAATATTTCTCCAAGCCAAACACAAAGTTATACTGTACACAGTCTTTGAAATGTACACTTCATTTTCAAGGAGCTGGCTTCAAGGAGGGCAGCATACTTGTAGGTATTTTGAAGTAGCAAAAGAAAAGAAGAAAGATAATGCAACAGCAGAGAACTGAAGCATGACTTTTCTGATGTTTGGGGTTTTTTTTCTGTGCCAACAAAGATTGAATAGTGTGGGGGATTTGTCTGCAAAGTCATTCTTTACCCTCCTTCCTTTTCTTTCTATTTCACCCCCACCCCCTCAGCTCTAGTAATTCGTTACTCTCATGATAGTTCACAAGATGCCTCATTTGCAAAATAAAGTATGACCAGCACCTGTTAGGTAAAGGAAATCATGGCCAGCAAGGTGCTGTAACCTCTTGACAGGATAAAAATAGACCAGCGAGGTGCTCAGGTGGGAAATCACCCAGGCTGCAGGAGCTGGTGGGTGTTGCAAGATGTATTTCTCCTTTCAGTCAATTATAAACCACTGTGTTTGCAGAAGTGATACATAAGCTGCAAACACGGAGGCTGTGACTATTCATATTCACTGAGTCGCTTCTTTTTGCTAAGTTCAAATATGCCCTTAAATCCCAAAGCCCTACACTGAGTTCCAAGTCTGTGTTTGTAAGAATTTTCCACATGCAGATCTCCTGTCTGTAAGGACAGCTGGCTGATTAATTCTCTCTGTATCAGTTTTCTTTCCATTAAATTTGTGTTCACTAAGGCCTTGTAAAACAGTGGCCAAGAGGGCAAGGCTTCTACCAAGATGGTCTGGAAAAGGATAGATCCCAAAATTCAGACATCTGCTAAAGGGCAAGTGCAGTTACATCCATTGACCTCTGCAGATTACACCAGAGAGGATATAACACATAAAAAAACCCATAAATGAGTGTCTTGGGTGCTGCTGACACAGCATTTCAGTGTATGAGGCCTCACAGAGGTAAAAATTAAATAGAACAAAGTAAATTCAATAGGTTATAGTTTTGTCACAGTTGTTCATCCTTTACATTTTAATTGTTCATAATTTCCTTAACAGTCCTGCAACAAGAATATTTAGAGTTTTGGATTATAGAAGAAGTAACACATCTTAATAGAGAGCAAACTTTCAGCCAAAGGGCTGTTTAGCAAAAGAGCAGGACTGTTGATGTTTTACATAATCCTTTTTTTCCAATTACAAAATATTTATAATAAAAAATGTATTGCAGATCTAGACATCAAATCTGGTCTTGACTTAGAGCATCATCATGAACCTCCCCCTAAATACTTATGGTAACTGCATTGTTTATGGGTGAGAAAATTGCAGGTAAAGTGATTGTCTCTTATTACTTGAATGTGGGGAGCAGGAGGTGGGGTGCTGTGTGCAAGTATCTGTGAGAGAGAGAAAGACTAAAAAACCTTGATGATAAATAGGTTTCTAGACATGTGGAAAATGTTTTGGCATGGAATTTTGTAGAATTCAGAGCTGCTCTTGAAGTCCCTTAGCACAAAAAGGTCCATCAGAAGAATCACAGATTTGCTCCCTTTCCAATGAGGAATTCCCAGCCCCAGCAATTTACTATATTGTAGAAATAAGAATTTTATCTATATGGAAATAAAATAAAGAATACTGATATTTTGAACAATTCCCATCTGTGACAACAGAAAAAATTGCACTTCACAGAGCTTTCAGGCAGACAGGTAACACACAACACTGCTGGACTCACTGAATTTTGTACATTTACTTATGGTTATACTGGAAGTGCTTAGACATGAAGCTTTCAAATTCACTGCGGATCACCTGTGGATTTTCTAAGACTACATTTGCATTAGCAAACAGGATTAACTAAGAGGAGCAGAGCCAGGGACTAGGAAGATTTTTGCTGAGGACTTGACATCCACAGTAAATGCATCTCTTGGTTTATTGCTTGAGGCTTTTGGTGTTTGGTTTTTTACCTTTTTTTTAATTCTTGCCACCCACAGGCTGATTCCCAGTGGTGCCTGGAATGGATTAGGGAGCCACATATTCCACACAAGTTTCTTTCAAAGGGACAGTAATTCAAGCATCCTTAAGATGGCACCACAATGCAAACCAAACTAATTTTACAGGGAGCTCCTGATCTCAACTGAAATCCTAATGCTGACACACACTCAGGACTTCACAGCAATCTAAATCAATGGATCAGTAATCTCAATTGATATTTGGGAAGGAAAACACAGTTAGTAGTCCTCAAGTATTTCTATTCTCTGGGATCACACCAGATGAGGCATTGTGGTTACTAAAGTTATTAATTTATGTGTTTTATCAACTCTCCAGTGGCATAAAGCTAATGTTAAAAACTTCCCATCTTGAAGGGAGTGGGGGGAAAAAAGGGAGGGGCAAGAGGACTGAGAAAATAAATAAATAAATAAACAAGAAATTAAGAGATAAGATCAACACTACTATTCATTTCTCCTAAGTGAGTGAGATAAATTAAAGAATAGAGATCTCTATCTGGGCAAAATGTGCATCCAGTACCCTTCTTCCCCTCCACTGAAGTAGGAAATAAGTAGTTTATGACCAGCTGGGACAATCTCTACTGAATGGCTTTGAGGCAATAAATCACAGAAGCTGGTTTGTCCACATTTCTTTCTTTTCTCCAGACTGTTTGGCGAAATCTCCCACGGAGAAAGTTACGCCATGCAGGGGATTCAGCAAAATGCATGAAAAATGTACTCATGTCACCTACAAATTCCTCCGTTCTGGCTGAAGTCCATTTGTGGCTTTAATACAAGACAATGCCTTACTGCTCTCCTTCCCTGAATCCTACAAGGGCAGCTGTTTAAACATTTATCATGAAATGTTTCAAAGAAGAGAGCTCAGTGTAGCACAATGATGCCATTTGAGCCTTCACGTTTGTTTCCGGGACCCATGGAACACGTGCAGGTTTGGGTGGGGTCATCCCACAGCCCCACTGTTGGATTATTTGGCTCACATTCATGCTAAATGCCTCACTAATGATTTTTTTCTGTATGTTCTGATTCTTCATAAATTTGGTTTAGCAAATCCAAAGCTGTGGCAAAGACCCAGCATGTTGGGAAAAGGCTTCCTTACAGCTGCATCAAGGAGGAATGGAGCCAGAGGAAAGCTGGCTTGTTTTCTCACACTGCTTCCAACTGTTCTTCATCTCTATTCTCTGCAATTCAATTCTCAGATTGATTTGTTCCTGTCTAGGGATGGTGTGGATGCAATAGGTCTGTGGGAGAAGGAGGAGGACAGAAAAACTTCCTGAAATAGAAATGTATAGAGCTGCTCAAGGCAGAGAAACTCCTTCTGGCTCTGACCCTTCCTAAACAGCAAATAGTTGCATTTGGGAGATTCATATGTCCTTGCCAAGCTCTTACATGTTTTTACATGGATCCACTAGTGGATACAGCACACTGGAAGAGCTGGATCTTTGGACTGAGGTGGTATGGCCACCCCTGTGCTCACAGGAGACCACTTACATGGGATATACCTCACAGGGGCATTCTCCTGTGGACAGCTTCCTAAAGGGACAGAAGGCAGCCCATTCCACAGCAGGATACTAAATGTGACTGTTTGAACAACCTTCCAACCTGAACTAGTTGTGAATCAATGATCTAAAAGCATAAAACTCTGATTGCCACTTTCAGAGGTCCTGTGGGGCTGTGGATCTCCTCTGTGTTCTGAAAACATGTTTTCAGGAAAAGTTTCGTTTCTCCTGAGAAAGGAGTTTATTAAATGCTAGTGTGGACTTCATGGCCCCTGTTTGAAGGGTCCCAGGTTGCCTTTGCTCCTGTGGTGCAGTACAAGACAGCAGCATGGCCGGCCAGCCTGCACCCAGCACCAAGCTGAGCCTCTGTTTGCCTTGCAACAGCCCCATTTCTTCAGCCTAGGTGGCTGAAATGAGGCAGCTAATGCTATACTTAATGACCTATTTAATGGCCCATTTTCCAGAAGTGATGAGAACTTACAATTATCCCTGTGCTCAGTGGGAGCTGGGGCTGTTTTGCAAACAAAAAGTCCAGACTAGGCATTCAGCTACCCCACTTTAAAGGGGCAAAAGTAAAAAACCCTCGAGTCTTAGATCCTTGTCCTTCCTGCAGCAACATCAAACATCAATACATCAGAATAAAAGACATCCTCCCACTGACTTTCATGGGACTCTCAGTGTGACCTGGGAGAATTGGTCTTTCCCAAAAGCACAGCAGCTCCTGCACGCTCTGGCCCCACTCTGCATCACATGTGCTGCTCACCACTGGTTCACCAATCTCTGCTGAGAGCACCATTGGAACTGGCTGCCCATGGGAGCAGATCCTGTTGACTGGAAAGTCCTTTGGGTTGTCATAGACCTTCCTGACCATTACACTCTCTCTGCTCATTTTGGGGTAATAGAAGATCTCAGCTAAATGGCTCAGTGTAGGACACATCCACAACTCAAAAAGCAATTATCATTTCCCAGCAGCCAGGCCTGAGCACAGGCTTTGTTGATTTTGGCTCAGAATTGGGAACACTGACTCACCTGAGGTGCTGTTTATGAGCTAGCCATCATATCTACGGACTGAAAAGCCTTTTCTGCACAGCAAAAGACAGGCTGGCACTCTGGAAAGGGAAACCCTGCCACTCATATGGAATCCCTTTTCAGCTCAGGGCTGCTTTTTCCACGTGGGGCTCAATCCACCTCTGCATCACCAGGTGCCATCAGACAAACTGTCCCTGCCACGTAGGGTGGCCCACAGCAACCACCACTCTCCACATGAGAGGGATTCAGCAGTTGGCAGAGCATAGTGTGAAGGAGGCTGTGACTGCAGACACGAATTTCAATTTCAGTACTCAAAAACTTCCAGGTAAATGGGTTGGAAAATGGGGATTCGGGTCCGTGAGAACAGTGGAAGGTGTTTTTTAAGTGTTTCACTCAAATTTAGAACACTTTGGATTGAAAAATATGTTCCAGGCAGCAAGTCTTGAAGCCCAACATTTATTTCTGAAATACCAAAACATATCTGATTTTAATTCAGAAGGTTTAATATTCACCAAGATGCTGCGAACCATGAAGTTAAACAGTCAGGGCTTCTTGCTGCATAAACACTCTCCAAAGGCCTTTTAGAGCACACCAACATGAAAACAGCTTACTTTTGGAATAATGTCAACAGATTTTACTCCTACACATGAGATACTTCAGGCTTCATTGGCATCTCTTGTTATCCTGGCTTAGGTGGGTTTTCACATGTTGAGGCTGCAGTCATGTTTTTTCAAAAGGAAACTGTTTTGTTGCCCTGGAGTTGTCATCTCTATATTTTGCTCTCCCAGTCAATTTTTCCCCAGTTAGCTTCACACTGACTTCAGGAGTGGTTTCTGATCTCTTCATGCAAGATGAATGACCTAATCAATGTCCAAACCACTGCTACATTAGGAACTTTCACCCCAGAAGAGAAAAATAATAGGTGAGGACATGGCACAGCTACTTTAATTCACAATGGGCTTGCTGAGGATGAAAAGGTGGCTGCAGCTTTCTGCTTCTGGTATCAGCCTGGGAGGACATGGTGTGAAGCAATCAGGCATGTTCAAGAGAGACCAAAGGAGGTGGTTTTCTTCACACAAAACCAAGCAAAATTCACTACTTCAGTGCAAGATCACTGTGAATATACCTAAGGGCTACTGGGATGCAAAAAATAATCAGAAGTTAAAGACCTACAAAGGTCTGAGCTCTGCATCCTGAATTATCTGAGACACAGTTGGCTGGGAGGACATTCTAAGGAAAACAGCACAGTGAAGTTTACCCTTGGCATCTCCTAGTAGCAAGATGTAAGACTGGATGGAAGCTGCACAGCGAGGACCTTGAAAGATGCTTTTATATGAGCAAAACATTATCACAGGTGCCAACACTGTGTCCAAAACCAGAAACACATGAGAACTGCAGTCTCTGGGCAAATTTGAGTATGTCCCAAACCAGGTATGTCAGCAGTCAGACAGAACCACACCAGAGCCTCATGAGACAAAGGCAAGAGCCAGGCAGCCTCCCTTGAGGGTTGCAGCTTTGCTTTATGGAGACCTGCTTTGCCCTCTAGTGACTGTTCAGGATAACCAGGAAATCAAGTACCATCTATTCCCATCAATAAAATTCATGTCCAGCTACATCAGCTGGCTGGGACACAAGCACTGGGGCTGTTCTGAATTTGTTTGGCCCAATTGAGAATATTTCTATCCCGAGGCAGCCTGTCCATGCAGGATAGAGCAAGGGAAGGAGATGCTATTCAGAAAAGTTGAGAACAGACACCCTAAATTGGGAAATGAATGTTCAAGGGATTGGTAAAGGAAAATCCCCCGGGGCTGATGCTATTTCTAGTCTGCACATGCATTGGAACTAAAAAGAGACTATTTGGGGGGAAAAGAAATGGAAGAATAATGGAAGCAAAAATAGTTGCTCCAAATTCCTTTCCAAAGCCATGTTGCCTATGAGCTCTTTGCAAACAACTGACAATTCATCAGAACATGAGCTCATATTTTGTGATCTATGGGGCCATAGACTTTGTGAGATATAGTCTGTGTGACTATTAAAAGAGCTCTTTTTTGGAAAAATAACAACACTGATCTTTGTTTAAAGAGTAGCAAGGGAAGAGAGGGATTAGAATAGATATCTAGATTTTTGCAATTGCTGTGCTATATGAAAAGCAAACTCTTGGAAAACACTGTAGAGAAAACTTTTCCTTTAAATTTACGAATAAATTCTTATCTTTTCAATTTTAAGATGCTTTTCTGTCTTTGCTCAATTAGAGAGACTTGCTACAACAAAAGATAATCCAGTAATGCAAATGGAGTTAAATTCCTTAGTACCACAGAAATTAAAAGAAATCAAACTTCCATTTGGAGACTCTCATTCAGCCAGTTTTTGTGACCAGAAATAAGATTATTATTATCATGTGATTGAAATGCACTTTTCCTGTGTATTTATATATAAAGTATTTTACAGAAACTCAAATTCAGACTAGATGCTTTGATATTAGTTTTTTCGCAAATACAAGAGAGACATTTTGTGTTCTAATGCTCACTCAATAAAATAAGCCTGGGGAACATAAATGAATTTTAACAGAAAACTTAAGCCTAGAAATAGCCTTGAGCTTTTATGCAAAGGTTGATTCACAGGAATATTTCAGGCAAGCTGGAACCATTCTCTGACACCACTGACTGGAGTGAGGAAAAAACAAAACACACAAAGCAAAACAAGAACAAAACAAAAGACAAAGTCCATCCCAGCTAATTTGTGAATGAAAGAGGAGAGGCTGCATTTGAGGACTTGCTCGGTCACTGATTTCTAGACAAATTTCATTAGACTATTACAATACCTACAGTTGTGCCTAAGAACTCAATCCTAAATAGGATTTTTTGCAAAGCTGTGTCATCAGCTGGGATACTGTTGGCAGAGGAAAAATGTTAGGCTTGGGCTGTTAAATCACTTGGAGATATTGCAGGACTTAGAAGGAACTGGGAAAGACTCACACAAAGTCTGTAATCATATTTGAAACCACTGTCAATCTGTCAGCTCCACATCCATACTGGATACCCAGAGCTTCCCATTAGCATCTGCAGTTTTTTAACGATGTTCCTTTACTTGTTTTTCTACACTCAAATCACTTTCACAAATGGTTTTCTGATAAGTTTTCTAGGCTACAGCTGCCCAAACTCTGCTGACCCATGTCTATGCTGGGGTCTGACATGGATTTGGTGGCTTGGTTCATGCCAGTAGAGGATTAAGAGTGGTCTTGCCTGACTTTAACTTTATTCCTCCAAGAATAACCATTACTTGCAATGCTCACATCCCAAAGCTGGGCTGTTGTGTGAATCCAGTGATGCTGTCTGAGAGCTCTTTCCCCAGCAGCCACCAGATGGCCTGCAGAGAGGTGCTGTACCCTGGAGCAGCTCTTACAGGTCAGTTAGAAACCAGCTTCGAAACCAGGACACCCAAAAGGTGTCTGTGACACAAGGGCTGCTCTCGTGGGCAGATTGTTTACCTGCATTCACCATCATCTACAGCAGGGTCTATCCAGGCTTGGCTTTACCATCCCAGAGGACTAAACACTAATGCAGACAGTCCTTCCCAAGGAGGGGCTCTTTCAGATCAGCTGGAAAATGCTGAGTCTGAAATAGTGATTTTGAGGCTTTTAAAAACTATTTCCTGGGTTTTGACCTTTTAGAGACATAGGTGTGACTACTCCACAACCAAGTGTTCAAGATCTTGCTTCTGATAATAACCAAGTGCTTCAGAGGAAGGAAAACCACAGCAGCAGATGTTTGATAGTCACTGGCACAAATTTGTTATTGCATGTGAGTTTGCTACTGATCTTAGTAGCTCATAACTGATTTAGACCTGAAAAACTAGAATGGAATAATTTGATTTTCATGGATCAGAGTTCTTAACTCTCCAAGAGGCAGAAAAAGCATCAGGAAAGGAATGTGTAGGTCTTTTCAGAACAGTGACAGCTGTCCTGCAGACCAGCTCAGGAGTGTCAGGAAGCAATAGAATGGGTTAATAAGAAGTATTTCTTCTCTGAGTTCCCATATTTGTACCTAAGTGACCCAGTTTCATGCCCATTTCATGTGGAGATGTGTCCTTTTTGGCCAAGCCATGGGCACTGCCAGGCAGCTCCAGCTCTGCAGAGCCATAGGATAGGCTTGGACACAGCTGAGGCAGCACTGAGGTTCCTTGGGGGAACTCCAAGGATGGCATTCCCCTCAGCCTGGGGAACCAGGTAACAACACAGACAAGTTTAGTCACACTGCTGAAATCTACTCAGGGCAGATCTAACTACACTAAAATTAGCAAATGCATAAGAGGGCACAAACTCTCTTCAGAGTTGTTCACCTGTACCCAAGTGCTGCTGATAAAGTCTTGCAGTCCCTTAAGGTTTTCCCAAAACCAGACAGGTGTTATCAGCATGTACATCCCATCTCTGACTCTGAAGGTTTCTTCTCTTTTTTTTTTTTTTTAATGAGAGTCATGAGAAGGCAGCACTTTGGCCTGGTGATCCAAAAGGAGGGAGTTGGAGGTGCAAGGGAAAGAGGAATAGGCTGTGACAAAATATGCGACTGACTTACTGCTTTTTTGGGGGGAAAGAGCAAATATCTGAAAAAAAGCATATTAAAACTGAAGGACTCAAAATTAATCCTGTTCTATTTTTCACAAACAAGTAAATTCCAGCAGGGCAAATTGTATAACCAGACTAGGTTACTGTGAAGGAGCATAGTGAAAGAAGGATTTCAAGAAATATCCAGACTTTAAAAAACTCCATGTATTCAAACTGGCAAGGGCTGCTTAAATTCCCCCTGGAGTGCTTATAGAAAGAATTAGCTTAATTAAACCTCTGAACCATTAGTGATTGCATTTGAGGAAGCAAAGACAGCATCAGAGGTCTCAAAGGAATGGGAAAGGGCAAGCAAAATACTTATCTGAAGAAGAGAGCAAAGAGAGGCTCTGGGATTAGCCTTTCCAAGATCCAGGACATGAGAGTGGTTACAGAGCATCCCATTTAGCACTGAATGGATTATGAAACCATAAGGACCTGGCAGCAGGGGTTTGATGAAAACAAGCATGTCAAATCAACCTGAATTCCATGAGAAGGTTAGTGACCTGATGGAGAAGAGGGAACCAATGTGTGTGACCCTAATTGGAGATCCTGGCTTTCAATTATTTTTCCCTTCATATGTCAATTGAGAAATTGGGCTGTAATCACTTCTAACTCACAGCACGGAGCAGCTGGGCAGGGAAGTGCTGATATTCCTGTCATTCCTCTGGTACATTTGTGTCCCAGCAGTTTCATTATACTGAGAGTATCTCCTGCTTTATTACCTGCACAAGATCGCGTCTCCAGTCCCCACCATAACTGATGACACTGGGAGTTTTAGTACAGACCTTTAAAGATCAGCACCCATGAGGCCACTGCAGATCATAAATGTAGTCCAAAAAATTATATGAAGGTGAAGATAGTACAGGACAAAAGGCTGGATCTCCCTTGCACTGAATTTTGTGTAGTTTTGTGGGGTTTTATAATTAAGGGGTTTAAAAATCCCCTATACCTTTATTAGGGTTTTAACCAAAGCCACCTTGGCTAAATTCTTGCTCTAGCAGTAGAGTGCATTTGTGAACTAGATTCCGTGCCCAGTGTCAGCCATGGGGTAAGTCTCCTTTCCCTTCTATAAGCTATTGAGTGTTTTCTACAGCAAGCAGAGAGAGAAAATAATTCTAATCTTGAACCAAATTCCATCTAAAGAGATCTGCTTTGCCTACCTCCAGCTTTTTGAGAAAAAGCTGCCAGTCCTTGAAATGTACAGCATTTTCTGATCCACTCTACCAGAGTCCCCTTCAAACTGGGAAGCGTGAGAAAGCAGCTTGGCAGAGCCTGCTTGACAAGACTTGACATCTAAATTGAACATCCAGGCCTCAAGTTCCTGATTTGATTGAAAAGCCACTGGAATTGCTTCTTGGAGACTTGAGGACTGCAGAACTGGCTGTGTGCTCCTCCAGATAAGGGCTCCTTTGTGCCGCGTTGTGTAACGGCTGCCACAGGGTTGATGTGGGCCAGGCCATAAATAACTTCTGCATAAATATTTTTAGCAAATACTTTCTGCTCTCTTGAAATACACTGGACAGCTTGAAGTGTGTGTATCTGTGTGTGAAGGAGGAGGGGGGAGCTAGCAGAGCTCCCATCGGGAGCACAGAGCAAATATCACAGCGGTCCCGATGCGCAGGATAATGCGGCCGGAGCCGACGCCTCCACCCAGCAGTGTCCAGAGCAAGCAAGATGTCCCCAGAGCTGCCTTATCAGAGTGGCAAGGCCTGCTGGGCTGTGGCAGAAATATCAATGAGCCCAGTGCACACAGGAGGTGGATGCAAGCACAAGTGCTCTGAGAAGGACTATCCCCAGGCAAGCCTTGAGCTGCCAGCCTGTCTGAAGGGTCCCCTCCAAGGCATCTCCTGACCTTTCTGATGTGCAGAGGGAACTGCTGGTTGCATTCTCTGTGGGCATAACCTGCCTTTTCTTCTGCGCCTGAAGGTGCAGTCTGACTAACCTGACTCCAGTTGTAGACAGCACCACTAATCTCTATAGATGAGTGCACACATAGCCAGGGTTAACAGGGAAGCACAGCTGCTAGAAGACTCCAGCTGCAAGGGAAAAACAAAATGAACCCTTCATACATCAGTCCTTATACTGGGAGCCCAAAGATCCCTGAAAATTCAGAACAGGACAAGGTCACCTTCTCACATTTTCTCCCCTCCCCAGAGGCACTTCAGGGAAGTGTAAAACAGCCCTTACTGGCTATGGCTGATGGCACAGTGGGGAAGGTGTTCACTGGTACAGATCCCATGTATTTAGAATTACAGATTTTCTGACTACTTTTGTGCAGAGCAAGCCATGAACACAGTGCCAGGCAAGATTCTGTGTATGTCTCTTCAACACCAAACAGGTCAGGAGAGAAGGAATAGTAAAAAGCCGGGAGGAGGGGATCAAGAGAGGAAAAAAAATGGTCTGGACTGATGCAGACTGGCATTGCCCACCATAGCCTGTGCATTGCAACTGCTAGTGAAGGGGAGCTTCATAAATAGGGTTAACTTCACAAAAACGTGGAGAGGGAGCAAGAACACTGAAGGCTGTGAAGCTCTCTAGCTAAAATATACACTTGGCATGCAATAGGACAGGAGGATATGTGAGTGAGCAATCTTGTCTAGTGCGCTCTGCAGCTCCTGGGAGTCTGCATCGCGAAACTCAAAGGAGCTTCTCCTGAAATTGGCAGGGAAGCACCAGCACATTTTCCTTCAGTTTTTCCGCAGAGACAACACAGAAATCACATTTCAACTGAACAAACTGAGCTTAATGGCTGCAAAAATTTCTTTCTCTGTTAGGAAGTCTGCACATCACCAGGGGCAATTACCTAGACTAAGGTATCTGGAAGCACTCAGATATCCACCTTTCAGAACCTTTTATCGAGGGAGGTAATAAGCCATACTTTACCATAGGAGAAGTGATCTCTGGTGACTTTCTGGTAATGTATCTCAATCCATTTCTCAGACTTTCTATGAGGGTTAGCTTGCCTAGCTGTATTCATCAGACACAGCTGATGTGATTAATAAATGTTGACTGATTATTTAATGAGGTGACCTGAAGAGAGTTGCCTGAGACAGTAAAGGAGTTGTTATGGGTGGGACTTGTTGCAAAGATTTTCCTTTCTACCTGCTAGCAATGTTACTTAATTATTTGGTGCCTTCTACCTTTCAAAAATGAAGGAAAATATTAATGTAACTTATCTAATATTAATCCAGTCTGCTCTGCTTGTGCAGACAGGAATGAGAGGTAGCAAGAGCTTCAAACTTTCCCTAGTTATAACAAGAGGGAGGTTGCAGCACAAGGTATTTTGAAAGAAAGGCCAAATGTCAACCTGAGAGGAAAGCAACAAAAATCAAATAATGAAGTAGGTCCAATTCAGTGATAAAGGTGACAATGGGAAATGCTGCTAAGGTGTCAGCCAGGCAGCTGGGAATTCTCAACAATAGCCCTACAGCTTGCTTTTGGGCAATTCTCTCCTTATTCCAGTGTTTCTGTAAAAGCATTGACTAAACAGAGAATAATAAAGGTTGCCTTTAGTCTATGAAATGACTGGTGACAGTTCCACTTTGTAGTAGTATAATGGAGAGCAGCTATTTGCCTGCCAAGTACTGTATTTCCAAAAAAAAAAAAAAAAAAAGAAAAAAAAGAAGAAAAATAAAGAAGAAAATAAACCTATCATAAATAAAATTATAAAAGTACAGCTGGAAATGCCAATATGAGTACAATTTTTTAATTGGAATGATGTGATCTACTTATGGAATGTGAATCTACTAATGGAATGATGTGATCTACTTTCTCTGCCACATCTTTCCTTGTCCCATATCCTTTCATAAGATCATAAGATCACCTACTAGAGACTAAATATAAGCCACTCACCCAGCTGAAGCAGGCGGTGACAGGAGGTGACACCCTGCAGGCTGCTCCGATCTGGCTGCTCCAGCATTTTGTGTAACTGGCAGACAGACAGACGTCTGCACACAGACGTGGGCCAGGCTTGCTGGTGAAGTCAGTGCTCCAAAGCATCTGCTGTGTTGACCCCTGCACTGGAAGCAGGGCCAAACTGAACAAATTTAGTGTACCTTGAGGAAGTTTGCTGCCAGACAGCTGCGATTGCACAAAATAAGAGTAAAGTCCCTTAAAGGAGTCACCTGACATCCACACAGCACCTGGCACACTCTCCCTTAGCCATGGAGGATGGGGAGGAAGAATATGCTGGAGACTCAATTATCTGGCTACTGATGGAGCAGAGATGTGTAAGAACAGGAGATAAACTGCTGTACTTCAGAAAAGAATAAGAGAGAAAGCAAGCAAGCAGGTTGGGATGGAGTAGAGCCAGATGGTGAGCCCCAGCCACCTGCTGAGTCTGTCCCTCTCCAATAGTCAGGGCAGTGTGCAGAGCAGCTGGAAATACTTGGATGCTGCTTGTGTGCATGGCAATGGTTATCAGGAAGCTTCAGACTAAGACAGGCAAGACAGAGGGGTAGCTAAATTAGAAAAGAAGATGGGAAGCTAAATCATCTTGATCTAGTTTTACAAAGTGGTGACCTTGGGTCCCCCTTGCCATAAAATTCATGTAAGAGGAATTGCAAGAAGTTGAGCTGGACTGAGCAAAGCATTAAGTTTGGAGTGAGCTCTGGGCATCTTCCCAATTATGTCTGTGTGTAGGAGCTTGGCAGGAGTGAGAGGCAGCATGTGGGAGAGGTCTGGCTCACTGATAACAACAAAAAGAAACAGAAGTGCAGGGTGTCCCCAGGGAAAAGGGTAACTTAGCCCAGCCACTTAAATCTTCTTATCTAACCCCCATAAAAGCAATAATGAATGCTTAAAATTAGTGATATGAATGGATCCTCATGACACTGTGGGCATTTATTAAACTGTAGCCTTGAAGTCCTCAAGGGAACAAGGAGTATCAAGCCAAGCCAGCAGAAAACTGGGACTCAGCACTAACAGAGCAGCCTAGCAGGGGATCCGATGGTTATTTGAGGAGCTGGGTAGTAGCTACATGTTAACATAGCCCAGATACCCTCACTTTTCTTCATTTCAGTCTAGATTGGTGACAAATGAGCCCAAACTATTGTTTGTGTCAGATAGGACTCTGACAGTATTGTGCTGCTGGAGTGGATGAAACCTGGCAAAACAGATATGGGTATCAGGGGGAAACACCAGATATTTGTTGGCTGGTTAGGGGTGTTTTTTCTTCATGTATGCAGATCTGAAATGGATAGGGAGTGAGTTTGAAATGCTGTTTGATGTTAAATGCAGGTAAATGAACATGTGCCAGGGAGGCTGACACTGAATGGGAGCCAGCAGCTGCTCTCTCCTGCATCCCCAAAAGGAGCAGATGCTTTCGAGGCAGAGATGTGAAACAAAATGATAGATGTTACTCTTGCTTGCCTCCAGAAAGGAGCACGCAATTAAAATGTAAGCATGAATGGAGCAGAATTTTCTCTCAGTGGCAACAGTGTGCACAGAAAGAGTGAGAGCAAAGCAGAAGGCAAGGATTGCTGTCTGCAGAGACATCCCCATTTGTGTTGGCAGTGTACAGAGGAGAGAGCTAGTAAGGTATTATCCACAGCCAAGTTCTTGGACCTGATACACAAACATAAGTGTGACTTGAGGAGCTGATATAATCTGATATGCAAACATGTTGATTTTTTCCAGCAAGCTGTAAGAATATAGTTTGAGGCTTTTCAATTGCTAGAGGGCTGGTTAGGGAGCTCATGGCAGCACTGACCTAAATCTTTAATAAATCTTAGCAGAGTGGGAAACTGCAGACCCTGAAAACTGAGAGTGCTGAGCCAATATGCAGAAAAGGGCATTTATAACCAATGCAGATCTGATGTGTTTATAATGAAATCTGCTTTCCAAAGGAAAATGCTGTTTTCATTCAAGTTGAAATGTTTTAAAAGGCACTAGTCTTAACAAAGCATGCTGTAAGCAAACAGAAGTGAAATACCAGACTGATTTTGATACTCTCAGTATAGCACATTTTGAGCTTTGTTTTAAAACTTTCCAAAACTTGTTTATATTAAATAAAACATAATTTTAAATGGCAATCACACATTTTCCATTTTCATGGAAAATTTTGATGTCGTCTTGTGCTGATTTTGTTCTGCTCGAAGACAGAAGAGGAGGGAAAAAAATAAAATCAAAGAAATGGGATTTTCTGTGAATGGAAAACTCAAGTTCTTTGTGATTCTGTCTAGTTCACTGCAGGCTCATTCCCAGACTTGTCAATATGTAACTGCCCACATGTGGAATTTCAAGGTGTCACTGTAATCAGCAGTAGCCAGTGAAAACAGCTCAATGGGATCAGATATTCCCAAATTACCTTTTTCCATCAATAGTACTTCCAGCTTGGCTGTAACTGTGGGTACATGGATGTGGTAATGTTTTGTAAGCATCACCCTGCACACATTAATAGAAGGCTTTTGGTTCTTCATCCATTAACCTATAGATCTCAGAAGGTAAAAACTCGTTATTGAACAAGTTTCTGATGGGAGTCAGTGTCTCAGTGTCTTCATGGCTGATCTGGAGATAAATAAAACATCATTTGCTAATAACCACGGCAGATGGAACAAGGATTGCCTGTCATCGCTATTTCCCGCTTCACCAAGCATGCAACGTGATCTGCCTTGCCTGATGAACTGGCCCCAAGCAGGCACAGTGCACTGTAACAAAAATTCATCTAAGACCATGCCAGTGGAATGCCCAGCGACACCTCAGTCCTAGCACTTCCTTGAGAAAGGTGTTGGACACAACAGGCAATCAAGTCCAGTTTCCCACTGAGATGCAGTGGGATGAAGAAGAGAGTCAGTGGGAAGCAGTGAATTCCTGCAGGTCAGGGACTTCATTTCCTTGTTCAGCCCAGGCAACAGGAGAGACACTCTGCCACCTATGGTCTGAAAATTATTAATAGCAAGGAGAAAGAAGACAACCTTTTGGAAAACAAAATCCTTTCATGGGCAATGGATTGTCAGATGATTTGGCAATAGAGTGCAAGTACTCCCACAGACAGAGAAATACCTGAAAATCTCTCTGCTGCAGCAGAGGCATAGAGCCATCACCCCATGTGGAAGCAAAGCCCAGGTTACAAAACAATCAGGCACAATATTAAGGCTGAGGCTGAATATTCACTTGAACAAATACTGATGAGTTGGGAAAGTCATCGGCGTTTTCAAGCCAAATGAGTTTGTGGCAGATACATTTTAGTGAAGTACAAATCATTAGCCTGATTACAGGCACATCAGTGGAAATGCTGTGTCCCCTGATGTCTGGCCATTACTGTGTCTGGTGCTACAAAGAATTCAAGTCATATTCTTCTGTAAACCATTCTGTAGCATCTCTATATGTCATTAACATCTTTGCAAAAGGAGCCTGCATGGTGCGTTTTTCCAGAACAGCACCACATTTCTTTGGATGCCCAGTGAGGCCAAATGCCTGGATGGTGAGCAGGGAGCACAAATATCCCCCTATAGACCCTGATATGGTCTGCCCTCCCCTGCTTGACATGGCTCTGGGTTGTACCCCTAGGCTGGGTGTGTCACACAGGGCAAACAGCATCCTAGAGGTGGTGCTGCCCTTCATAGATATTGGTGGTGAATCAACCACAGAAGATTAAATACAAATGTGGAGCAAGGATTAAAGGTTTGAAGCATTTTCCCCCTGTTTCTTGCATCTGTTGGTTCCTTCACAATCTTGTTATTGTTTGGAAAAATGTCTGCTATAAATACACTTAAATCAGATGCTCTGAGATCAGCATCTAGTGTAACAGATGAGAATAAAAATCTGTTTGATGTTAAAGAGTTTCTTGTAGTTCTTGCAGGTTAGTGATACATCTGGCATTTCAGATGTGAGGAGCAGCCCATTATTGGCTTGTCCAGAGGCACTTACTAGGGAGAGACCTCCTAGGCAGCAGAACAGTCACTGCAGTCACTAAAGTGAAGACAAGTTGATGCTGAGATGGACCGTGTGGCTTCTCTCTGTCCCCTGACTGTTTAGTTACCCATGTTCAGTGTCTTCCTGACAGCACCAGCCTTCTACAGTTTAGAAACCTCTAGGAAGCAGTGGAAATATTGTACAAATGGCTCTGCACATTATTATCTGGTAGCCTTCTACCATTGCATGCTTAGGTAGGTATTCAACTTTGTATAAGTGTTTTTATATTAAGATATAGTAGAAATTGTACATATATACGAACTCTGCTCCTGCTGAACTGTTCTTTTGAAAGAACCATGGGGGGTGAAGGAGGTTGTAATACTGTGCTGCCAGTTAACTTTGGAAATGATGACATTTTTGTATTTAATTGGCAAATGCACGGGTACCAGAGAAGGGAGCAGTGAGTACAGTCCCTCTGCACCAGTCGGTGTCAGATGGGACATGAACAGATTTTAACAAATTTTCAGAGAGCAGAATTCAACTCTGCAATAAGTTTGTTCTGGTCCTAAAGTAGGACATTGAGATGAGATATAGGGTATCTCTAACACCTTCCTCAGCATCAGAGACAAACACAATGGAAATTAGTTCTAGGGTTTCTTACCATATCCTTGCTCAGACATCCCTCCAACATGATGTGCCTTTGGCCTCTGGGACCTTGGCCTTGGGAGGCAGGGTCTCTGCACACACTGGAAATCCACCATGTCTCAGTATTTGTTATGAGAGCAAACAAGATCCTGGATCCATTTGATGGGTCAGAAAAGAAGTGGTAAAATTGCACTAGCTCTGTTGAAGCATCAGGAAAAGCAATGGTCATTACTAGTTTGCATTTGTTCTTTCACGAAGAGATGACAGTTTGCCCCAAAAGGCTGCATTTGGCCATTTTATGCATCTGTGAGGAGCTCCAGCTGCTGTTTTCTCTATCTTTGCATTGTTGTAGTCAACCGAAACAATATCACACTCAAATAAGGGCAAAGTCCATAAATAAAAGCTGATTAAATACCAACAAATAACAAATATGTTGACTCTGGAGGCTGATTGATTACAAATTATTTATATTTTGTAGCTGCACTTTTCATCACTACCAGACTCACTGACAGTACCATCCCACATTTAATTGTAAGCAACTGGAGTAATTTCATGGCATTTTGATTACGTCTCACAACACATCCTGCACTGTGTCAGCTTGCTCTCCAAATATCTCATTTCTGCTTCTCATCTGATCACTGAGAATAGCCACATATGGACAAAGCTTTTCTGAGCAATTTACAATGTTTCTGATGGAAATTAGAGAGAAATCCACACCTGGAAACTTCTCCAGTATCTGAATTTTTAACTCCTATGAGTTGGTAGGGGTTTGTTGCCCTTGTTTTATTTAGATTGACTCAGCACCAGGTTTTTTGGTTTCTATTTCTCAGTGTGTTGAAGGAGGCTGTTAGGATTCAGCTCACAGACGCTTCTAACAGGAGAGCTGTCAGCTGTGCTTGATCTCAGAAGGAAAGGAACAAAAAAGTCAGGGCAATACTGAGGAAGAGGGTCTGCTGAGGGAAGGGAAGTGATATACGAATTATAACTGGACTTCAGCGCTATTAAAATGGGTGAGACATGGCCCTGTCCTTCCTCACAGCTCCAGCAAGTTCACCTGAGGCCATCAGATAAAGGTCCTGAGGCCACCAGACCCTGTAGCCCAAGGGCTCAGATCATATTTTCAAGGCAGAAGAAAAATAATTACTTGTCAATCTGATACACAATTACTGGACTGACTAGAGCGGTGAAGGAGACCTTTTTTGGTCTCAGGGAAAGGAAACAAATGCAGCATATTAGCAGATCTGCCATGCCAAAGCATCAGCTGAAGGCGAGCAACTGGCTGCCAGGATTAGCACCCTTCCTTGGTGGGGAGAGAAGTCCTTACACAATGTGGAATGAGACAAATGAAGTTTTCAGTGCAGGAGAAGAATGGGAAACACTGCTGACAGCCAGCTCAACAGACTGATGAAACAGCAGCCCCAGGGAGACTGTTCAAAGGCTCTTTTGGTTATTTAATGAAGTGTGGTTGAGTTTTGACCCCTCAGATTCAGTGCCGGAGGTTTTCTGTGAGCGTTTGAGGTCTTGCTCCTATCCCTGGGCTCATTGGCTACTCACAGAATTTTTTTAATCATATTCCCTGTAATGGTTTTCTTTCCTGCTGTGTGGAAGGCCTCTCAACTGACAGAACAAATTCCTCATATGGTGAAGCAGAGATAGGGAGCAAGCCCAGGAGCCCACTGCAAGCTCAGGGAACAGGAGGTGACCTCGGCCAGCTTGGGCAAACCACATCTCCAGGCACTGCCTGGTGAACATACAGCATTTACCAGTTCCTATGGAACTTTTCACAACAGCAGGTTAAAGAAATCAATTTTATTTCGAGAGAAAGGGCTTGTCTTGAAACTGTTGAGCAAGTTCTTTTAGACCATAGTGCATAACTGCAGTGGCAGGGGCTCCCATTACCCTCATTAGCAAAGTTTTAGCCTTTGCAAAATGCAGGCTGCCTTTTCCCCAGGGGTTACTGCCAGCAGGATGGTTCTCCCTGCTCCCTCCCTCCCAGGCCCCACTGGGGCCCTGCCCTCCTGCACCCGACCCCTGCAGCAGCCCTGCTGCAAACACAGCCATGGTGTGGAAAAGCAACGCCAGAGAAATGCCTTTTCAGCTCCACTTTGTAATTTAAATTCAGGAGAAGCAGCCGGGCAGGAAGGCCCCAGCCGCTGCTCTGTGCGTGGCTGCAGGTCCCTGGCCCAGGTCACCAGCAGTGGCATTGCTGCAGTCCTCTATGCAGGCAGAGCAGTGACACTCAGTGGCACCGTGCCAGCCTGTGACACGGTAAAAATATCCTGAGGCCGCAGTGAGTTCCTTTCAGCGGGCCAGCACCAGCAGCGCTTCGGCCTGTGGGTCAGAGCACGTAGAAGTCGTTGTTGTTTGACAGGTCACTGTAATGGCAGAGGGCCAGAGCGGGGCCCTGTGCCGGCGGGGGCTCGGCTCGGCCCCTGCCCTGAGGGCCCTGTGCCGGGGGCCGGCCCGAGCCCGGGTTGCAGAGGTGACTGTCCCACCTGGGCTCGGCCACGGCCTGCTGCTTGTGTCTGCTGCTGCCATTGCAGGAGGTCCCGCAGCACCGGCACGTCAGGAAGTGCTTGGCTCGCTGCTTGGCCTTGGACTCGGAGGCCGAGGCCGTCCCTGCGCGGGTCAGAGTCACAGGAGTGGCGCCCCGGGGCTCGGGCTGCCCTTTCAAGCGGCTCCGTCTCCTCTGCACGGGGTCCAGGCTGATGTCGGACTGCGAGGAGCAGCTCTCGTTCCAGCCGGCGCTGGCGCTCAGGCTGCGCAGGGGCAGCGCCAGCCGCAGCGCCTTCCAGAACTGCGAGCCCGAGCGCTTGGACTTCTCCCCCTTCCAGGTGACGAAGGAGACGGATTCCTTCAGCTGGAGGATGCTGGGGTGGGTGCACTGCAGCGGCCTGTACTCCACCACGATCAGCTTGGTGGCGATGGCGTTCTGGCACATGATGCCCAGCTTGAACTCCAGAAGGCTGATGCTCTTCTCTGTCAGGTAGTCGGGGCTCAGGACCACGATCATCCTGCGGCTCCTCTGGATGAAGTCGAACACGGCTTCAGTGGTATCTAAGAGTACAAGGGCAGAGGAATTGGGGTGCACAAGGAGAAGGGAGTGGGGAGAGAAAAGCTGAGGAAGCTGTTTGGTGGCATACCTGCACAGATCCCTCCTCCCACAGAGGGAAACCTGGCACAAGCTCTGTGACTTTCAACTTGCCCACTCTCCTGCTGGCAGCATTTGTGCTGTGCAGAGGGTTTTTGAGAAGGCTGAGGTGGTAAATGAGAAGCCAGGATATGCCATGATTGTGCTCTGACTTCTGCACAGCACCGGTCACGCTCAGAGAAGTGCAGGCATTTCATAAAGGGTGGGTCTTGTTTGGGAACCACCTGCCCACAGCTTGAGCAATTCTTTGCATTAGGGGACCAAAGCAATCATGTCATCCTGCCCCAGCTCAAACTGCAGGGGCTGACCCACCTTGCCCCTGTCATGCTCTCTCACCTTTAAGAAGAAACCTCCAAATTTAGAAAGCAAAAATGTCAGCCTTAAACCCCTCCACCAGTTCCCCTAAGCATGATGGGGGGTGGAAATACTGTCCTTCAAAGCATTTCTTGGGATTAATTGCAAGTTGTAAAGCTCAGGAAGGAGCTTAGCTGAAATGGTGCCAGGCAAGAGCAACATCTCTTTTATTACCAATTTTGAAAAGCAGCAAACCTGAAGGATGTCCTTGGACTTCTACCTGTGGCTTGGGACACAGAAAGTATGTTGAAAGTGTAGTGGCTAAAGGGTGAGCAGTGGAAAGGATGGGAACTATATGGCTGTGGCACTCAGCAATTTAACAAAAGCTGAGTAATAAAACAGGAAACAAAATTTAAAACCCATACACTTACTAAGTGCTGGTGCCTGAGATGAGAGGGGACCCAAGGACAAATTGGTGTTCAAGCAAGACAAGGATCATTAGAGTAAGAGCTCTTGCAAATTCAGAGAAATCTGCCTCTAGGAATGTCTTTCAAAGAGCTGTTCTGGGAAGAAGAGCTACCTCCTGCTTCCCTTCCATTTCACACTGCTAAAGCCTTCATTCCTCAGGCTGGAGACTCTCCTCTCTCCCTGACAGTGGAACACTGCTCCTTTATATGAATAAAAATACTGTTCCTTCCCTGCAATGGCAATGCCTCTTGATTCTCCCAGCACTTGGCTGTCTCTTATCTCACAGCAAAAGGTGCACTGTGTTGCATCTGAATGCACCTTATTTTAATATGGTACAGAGCAGTACTTTTCAAAGAAGTATGACTAGCTGTAAAAATCATTGTCACTAGATTATTTGGAGACCCAGATAGAAAAAATGATCATACAGTAAAATGCTAATGGAGAAAGTAGGACACTGTTTGGTTAATAAAATACTGGGATTAAAATCAAATTGTTTTGAGGGGTTTTTCTTCTTGTATAAAAAGGTTAGTGGGATTTTTACCCCCAACACACACAGGACAACACTGATTCATTGAAACTAAAAGTAGATGATAGTCAGTTCTGTCAGAGTTGTCACTTACCACCATGACATGTTTTTACCACCCTGTTTCAAAGGCATAAAGAATTGGCAGCAATTCCTAAGTCCAGATCTCATTCAAACTTTTCTACAAGTGATTGAAATCTATTTTGAAAACAGCCAGGCTTCAACAGTTTGTGAAAGAAAAAGCTCTTTTGCTGTTTGAAAGGTCTTTCTTTTTGAAACTGGAATCACAGAACCACAGCAAAATGTAAGCAGGAGCAGCCCCTAGGAGGTCTACCTGCCTGTTCAAAAAGCCCAGGTTCAATTAACATGAATGACTCTGATGCTGCTGAAATGAAATGTTTTGATTGAGGCGACAGTGCTGGTTTTCTTTTATCAATTTTGAATTTGCAACGCTTTTTGAGACTTTTAATTTTGACACTCATGTTTTTTGACAGTCTTTTTTTTTTTTTTTTGTGACTTGTTATTTTGGTTTTTTTTTTGCAAGGAAGGTGTTCAAATTTCCAAAGATATATTTGATTTTGAGAAAGGGATGCATTTAGACTTGGCTGACCAGGATACCTTGGGATGTTCAGTTTGCAATGTTTACCCAGCTCAGGAAAAATCCTGAGCAGACACTTCACAGCGTGCAGGTAGGATCTTCCCCCTCAGTAAAACAGCACTGGATGGGACAGGCAGCAATAACACTGCAGGGGCTTGGGGATTCAATACTCTTGGTTATCTGCTTTTTACTACAAAACCTTCCATCTTTACTAAATGTTTACAAAAGGCACTGCCTATTTTTACTGGTTTACTTGTGTCTCCCCACTTCACCCCAAAGATGTAACAGATTATAAGGATTATGGTCACAGATCCCATATCCATAAACCTCAAATCCAAAGATGGTCACAGGTACTCATTTTGCTAGTGGTCTGCAAGTGTTGGGCTGTCTCTCAACTTACCTGCAGGCAGGCAAACATGGGAAATGGGCAAGAAAGTGACTTGGATGAGAAAATATGAATCTCACTGAACCTAGAAACTGATGGGCAAAGTAGCCCGAGAGTGAGTTTGATTTCTGTGGGTTTGGCAGATTTCTAAAATTCTGATTTGATATTTAAAACAGAGATTATGTTGCCTTCCCATCTTTCTGTGTTGTGATTGCCAAGTGAGAACTCTTCAGATCAGAGACTTTCTGTGTCCACTACTGCGGACTTCAGATCAGAGTGTATGTGTCCACTGCTGTGAGACATCTGAATGCTGTGTGTCACTGTGTTTCTGCTTGGATGGTCCTGGGAGCTCAGGTGCCTCTGCAGGCACAGCAAGAAACAGCCAGGAAAATGTCCCATTCCAAGGAGGAGCCCGAAATGATCTTGATGCTTGGACTACACACAATCATCTTTCTTTAACAGCATTTTGCAGACATAATGGGAAGATGGTACTTATGAGAAATGCACAAGGACTGAAATGCAAAAATGAAAATGTTTTATTGAAAAGCAAAATAAAATAATACTGACACTTCACAAACCAAATCACACAAAGGCAAAAACATACAGAAAAGGGAAAACTCTGCAACAGCTGTACAACATCAAACAGCACGGGAAGGGAAGATATTTTTTCCAATTTGTGCCACGCTGTTTCCCAATGAAAAAACAATGAGGAACTTTGCATGAGCTGCATATTGATAAATGTTAGGTTAGAGCACAGAAACTCAAATCAACTGATTCAGATGGATGCTGTGACAGAATCCCAAAATGGAAACTTCATGTGGAATAGAATGAAATGACAGGCATATCTGAGGCACTTGCACATCTACTTTACAGTTGGGACTGGGCTTTACCCCTTGCCTGAATAACCCAGCAAAGCCAGTGGTAAAGCTCCTGGTGAGTGGGACCTGCTTCTGGACCGTTCCTTCCACACTGCTCCTTCCCTCTGACCTCTCAGGCCCCTTCCAAACCATCACACCTTTTGCCTTGTGGCTGCTCTGCTGATGTCTCTCAGTAACCCTGCTCTGGGGTTGCAATGACACCAAAGGCCACTGCAGTGTATGCCTGAGAAAGACCAGGCCTATTAATTATTTGGACAACTCTTCCAATAAAATCAGCAAAATACCTGAGGTGGATTTAACTTCCTAAAATAATCAGACTTACTAAAACATCAGCATAAAACCTCTTGGTAACTCGGGTAAAAGTGAGATATGATGTGGTGAGGTCTGAGATGTCAATTCAATTTATGAGTATTTGGGAGCTGATCTTTTAGAAATTAAATGGAACCTAAGACAGCTCTGTTTTGGCTTCAGGGCGTTCCCTGTGTCTGCAGATCTGGCAGCTGATTACAGAGATGCTTAAAACACAAACAAAAAGGTGAAGCTGGGCACAATGACAGGGTTGCAATGGGTTCACAAAGCCGAGCACGGGTTTGGGTGCTATCTCTTATAAATGAAGTTTTCTGGAGTGTGGGAAGCAGCTTTGTCCCTCCACAGACAACCACAGTAGAAAAGCTCATAACAAAACTTTTAAGCACTTCTGAGCAGATAAGGGGCTCCACTGCCTCCAGTGAAGCTGACTGCAATTCTACCTGCTTAAAACAAAGCTTACTTGGGGTGGGAAAGATGAAGAGGACGGTAAGAAAGAAGCCCTATTTGTTACACATCTGTACAGTGTCCTGATTCCAGCCAGGACAGGGTTAGTTTTTGCAGTAGTCAGGAGGGGGCACGTCCAGGACAGTGAAGTTATTCTACACCACCTTGCATTTGCAAGGGGGTCTCTTTTGGAGAGAAAGGGTCCCAGCACAGCGCAGCTGGGCCAGTGAAGGCAGCAGAAGGAATGGTAAATTATCAGGGGGTTTGTCCATGGGAATTATTCATTTCTTGTACCCTCTATCACCAATATTGTTGTTGTTAATGTTCATTTTCTTATCACATTATTGTTTCCAGTAAATTTTTCTTATCTCCTGGCAGGATCTTTACCTTTTGTGCCTCCAATTCTCCTCTCCCTCCCTCTGCAGAAGAAGGGACAGGGGGAAAATAAGGGGCACATGGTTTCAGGGGGAGCCCTGAATTGTGGGGTACCATTCCTAAACACAACATACAGTACCTGACTAAGGGCATGGGGGGCTGTAGCTCCCTGCAGCCCTGGAATAACATTATTAATCCTAAAATGCTTTTTGCAAAGGGCAAAAGGCTTTCCTGACACCATTCAGTCCCACACCTTTAAGGCTGGGCTTTTTACTGGGACACCCTCAAAGCTCCCAGCTCAGCTGGGTGAATAGTGCATAGACTCCTAATTGTAGTGCTTTTATAGTACCATTATAAATGCTAATGCCTCACCCACTGGACACCAAGAGAATAAATGCATGAGTCAAAGGTGACTCAGGAGCAACCATCACTAATAAAAATAAGTATGCACTTGGTGTGTGTAATACTGAAGTCCACAATTAAGTGGGCAGGTCCTTGCACTAAGAGCCGCAGGAGTGTGGAGACACCTCCAGAGCCTGAAGTTTTATTTGAAAACATTGTGAACCATAGCACCAGTCAATGCCAGGGCCCCACTGTGCTTTGGTTTGTCCTACAGGAGAGATTAAACTCCCCTCCTCAGCATGAACTGTGTGATGGGGGTTAACTCACCATGCCCTCTCTCCTGCTGAAGCAAGGACACCTACACAGCAGGATTTTGTGCTTCTGTTTTGTGCAAATGTTGCAGAAGCTGAGATACACTCTCTGTTCTGCAGCTTTGGGCTAGAATCAAGATGGGGAGAGACTTGCTTTGTAAAGCCAAAGCTAGTTTAAACCTAAACCCTGAATTAGAAGTGGCAACGTTGTTCAAAACCAGGCATTGAAGAGAGTCATTATAAAATCATAGAATAATGTGGGTTGGGAAGAACCTTCAAAGGCCACCCTCCCTGCAATAAGCAGGGATATATTCAGCTGGATCAGATTGCTCACAACCTTGTCCAACCTGGCCTTGAATGGTTCCAGGGATGGGGCATCTACCTCCCTTGGCAACTTGTGCCGGTGTTCTACCACTCTCATTATAAAAGATGTCCTCCTTAAGTATAGTCTGAATCTACTCTCTTTTAGTTTAAAACTATTACCCCTTGTCCATTAAGGGGTAATTGCAAAAGGCCCTACTAAAAAGTCTGCCCCCACTTTTCTTGTAAGCTCCCTTTAAGCACTGAAAGACCACAAAAAACCTTCTCCAGGGAGAACATCCCCAGCTTTCTCAGCCTGTCCTCACAGTCTTACCTACATGGACAGAACTAGTAGCTTTTAGGAAATTCAAGTAAGTTTCTGGAGTGTCCTTCTGAGTTGGACTTATATCCATGTTATTCCAAAGACCTTGGAAGCACCTTGCATGATGCTTTCCCCCAGCTAGTGGCACAGAGAGTAGGCAGGTTCAGTAGTACATTGGGGTTCCTTGTAGTGCTTGTGAAGTCCCTGAGTTTACTCTACAAATAAACATCTCTCACATGCTCCACAGCCTGCACTCATGAGAGATTTCCCTGGATTACAAGCAGCTCTGAAGGATCTGGGGCACTTGTGAGACTGCAGAGTCCCAGAGATTGGGACACTTGTTCCTACATGTGCTACAATACAAATAGCACCCAGTACAGTTGTGGGGTTTTTTTTGATACTTCTGTAACAGCCATTTCCCATGGCCAAACTATCTGGATGCATCTGCTTCAAAGGAAATTTGGGGAACAGAGATGAGGAGCTTCAAAATTCCACGCTCCCCACAGTGCAGCAGGAGTCTGTGATCCCACAAGTGATTGGGACTACAGACCTGGGACATGCAGGAAAGGCTCTGCACTGGAGCCACCTTGCAAATTGTTCCTCAGCCTCTGCAACAGGGACTGAGGACCAGAAAGGAGTGAAGTTACTTAGGACTGGAAAGAAGCTCTGTCCTGGATGCTAATGAAGGTCCCATAGGAACTGGATCTAGGAGTACTGGCCATGCTATCACAAGGTGCTGGATGCATCCCACCTAGATAGCAAATTTAAACCTTAAGCCCAGGGCTTGTGTGGTTGATAACAAGGACATACATTTGCAGAAAGCAGGTGTTTGCATCTTCATTTCTAATGACAGAGCAATATCAAAGCTGCAGGGAAAACATGACTATCCTCTGAAATGCCTGGGACATGGTCCTTCATGGAAAAAACCCTGAGTTCCTCCCCACACCCTGGCCTAACTTGTGGATTTTTGAGGTGTGTTTTGGTTTGTTTTCTGACTGGGTCAAACATTTTTCAGGGATATGCATCAACCCATCAAGGCTTAAACTCCTGCTAATTTTTTTCACTGGCATTTCCACCTGCAGCTGCTTCCAGAACCTGCCCTTTGGGAACTTGGATTTCTCGCCTTTCCATTTAATGACATTCAAGGCTGCCTTGGCCTGCTTCAGTTCCTTCACTTTGCTCTTCTTGATGGCTTTGTACTGCACTAGAATGACTTTGATGTTGCCCTTGGAGGCCATATTCTCTAGGCCAGCCTTGAGCTCCAGCAGGGCCTGTGTCCCCTGCAAGACGTAGTTGGGGCTCAGGACAACAAGCAGACGTCGACTTTTCTGGATGAAGCTCAGGGTTTCATCTGTGACAACTGGGAGAAAGAAACATTGAAGTGGTTAGTGATGCCCAAGAACATGCTGCTGAGCTGCTGCTGTGACAGCAGGTGACTCTTGAAGGGGACAATAAATCCCTTGGAGGCTCTCTCTAGACTACACTGGTGCTTCCCAACCCTGTTAGTGACTTCAGGTGGGACCTCTACACCAGGGCTGGTTCCCACTACCCCATCCAGTGGCATATTCTTCATCACTCCAGACTACCTATAGATGCCTGTCCTCCTCCCATGCTACACAGAGATAACCAAGAGAGCTACACCTAAAAGTCACTGTACTACACATCAGTGACACCACCCAGTGCTGTGAGGATGCCTCGTGGCCAAGAGGGCTTCTGATCTCAGGCTGAGATTTAGCTTCCTTCTAATGAGAGGGGGGAAAAGAGGCTCTCTGGAGCAAAGCAGGGAAACTGCCAGCTGCATAACACATGAACTCAAGGGAAAGACTCACTCTGAAGAGGCTTCAGGAAGCCTGAATGTCTATGCTTACATCTTCATCTGGCAGATGTCCAGAATGACTCTGGAAACTCCTCTTGCCTCAGTTTCCCCACACAAAGTAAGTATTCACACCGTCCCCAAGTGTTCTCATGGGATAATTTGCTTTGGTAATGCTACCATCCTAACTCCCGTTACTCATCCATCTGCTCCTGCTGCCGTCACCTATGAAAGCAGATTAGAGCATTTTTAGAACTGACTCTGAGGACTTTCAGTGAAGTGTCCCAAAAATTACATCCTTTGAGCTAGAGAAATGTCATGGTAACTGTGGATCCTCTTTAATTTTCTAACATCTGCAGGTAGACTGTCCTTGGCCATCGTCTATAATTAATGTGAAAATCCCTTGTAAGTGTGAATCCGGGTGCTTGTACTCTCTGCTGCAGGATCTCCCACACTTCCTTGATAAGGGAACACTCTTGACTAGTCAGAAATTACAATGGAGAGTAAAATAATGCTGACAGACAGCTTCATTTAGCTGTCAAACACATTTGATTAGTTCCTGTCAGCTAACTCACAGGATAATCCATCTCCCACTGTTTCTTCATCAAGGACAACATAACTCTCTACCCATGACACAGATGCACGCTCTGGAGGCATGACACCAGCTGCCAAAAGCTATTTCCTGGCCCCTGTGCTTTCCTGAGAAGGAGATTAGTCAAATCCTGGCTAAGAAGCTCCGGGGAAGCCCCAGCAGCATCGCGGATGGCAGTGCAGTGACAAACCACTCCAGCAGCACTCTGCCAGGGCTGGCACTGCCTTGGGGCTGGCAGGGACTGAGGGGGGCACAGATGGAAACCTTTGGGGTAAGGTGAGGGAGCCCAGGAGAGCAGTGCTGGGAGGAAAATGACACCCTCTAAACTGAACAGGGCAAGAAGCAGCAGAGGGAACAGGAGAGAGATGGACATCTGGTGAAAATGGCTCAGAGCAAACCTGTTCTGAGCCTGACACTGGCATTAAGGAAATTGAGCCTGGAGGGTGCCCTGCCACATCATTCAGGCTGTCTTCAAGGAGGAACAGCACCAGGATTGCCACTGCCTCACTGAGACACATATTTATTTACTCTCAAACTTTAAGGTGCTCCTAGATCCTGGGAACAATCTAGAAAGGAAAGATAACAGAACCCAGACTGATTCTGCTCCCTTTGTCAGGTAGGTGGGCTGAGAATCCAGCAGTCCCCCCCGTTCCTACTCAAAAGGGACACTCCAATGGACTTTCCCAGCACAGGTTTTGTCACCAAAAAAAAGGACTTTGAGGTCCTGAGCTAAAGCCCATGAATTCAAAGCAGGGTGGCTGCACTGGCAGAAATTCAGACTTTGAACTTTTAACAGGCATCAGGGTCATACAACCAACTCAGCCTCCCAAAAACTAAAAATCAAGAGTGTTGTCTAGATTTGTGCCCCTGCTCTGGAACTTGACTGAAAGTATGTGTATCTGGACAGCTTCACAAACTTCCATTCTTGGTGATTCCCTGCCTCTCTGAAGCAGACATTATGTCCAGAACCTTGTAAGGTTTATCTCAAAACAGTAAAAAAGGACTACATCTTACTGAAGGGATGAGTCTCACTACCCGCAACAAAGTTGTTTTGATAATAGCAGCTAAATTGTATGCCATATTAGACACAAACTCCCTAATTAATGAGGATAAATGGGATGCACATTATCTTCTCATTGGAAGCTTTGACACCTTCCACTCCTTCCTGAAGTAGACGCTCCTGGTTTTTACAAGGACTCTCCATAACCCTCTGTGAGCTGATCCAGTATAACACTTCCCTGCCTCTTCTAGCCTTGACTTTATCCAGTTTTTTAAGGCAGCTCAGAGGGCTTGCATGAAGATCAGTTTTCTGGTTTCCCATGCTGACATTCCTGCACCTCACTCCTGGAAAGAGCAACTGAAACAACCAACACCATCCCCACAGCAGCCATTTTGGCGGCCTGGAGCATCTGCAACACTGTCATGTGAAGCAAAAACATTAGAAGACACTAAAAAGAGTTCATTAACAGGGACAGGGAACAAAACCAAAACAGGATCTGGATAGGCTCATTGCAATCAATGATCAATACCTCAGAGAACAGTACAGAGGACGTGCATGGAGCACAGTCCCCTGTGAGATACTCACTTCCCCCAGGGAGGCTGTCTCTGTCGAAGATACACAGCTTGTAGCCGAACTCGTTCTCCAGGACCCCGCGCAGCGTCAGCAGCACAAACTCCTCCTCCTCGGCGTTGCGGGCGTAGGACACGTACACGTCATACTCCTTCCCATCTGAGCATGAGAGCACGGGGGGACACAAAGGGCACACGGACACCTGTGAGACTGCCCATGCTGGGCCTTGGACTTGCAACAGAAGCAGGCAGGAAGGCCCACTTGGAGCCCAGGCACTGCAGGTTAAGGCATGTAGTGTCACAGACATACTTTATGAAAAATCCTTTCATTAGGATCTTTCCTCTTGAGAAGCTGAGAAGCTTCAGCTTCTCCACATTTTGCTGCTTTGGAAAGTGATTTGGAGAATTGTTTACCCAGCATGTGAAATTGTTTTTACTTGATGACCAATGACAGCCACCTGTGTTGAGGCTGTGAACAGTCACAAGATATTATTATCATCCCATTCCTTTCTATTCCTTTCAAGCCTTCTGATGAAATCCTTTCTTCTATTATTTTAGCATAGTTTTAATACATCATTTTCTTTTAATAAAATATATATCATAAAATAATAAATCAGCCTTCTGAAACATGGAGTCAAGATTCTCATCTCTTCCCTCATCCCGGGACCCCTGTGAACACCACCACAACACAGATTCCCACAGACCAACTCATTCTGTCCAGGCTTCTTTTGACACCTCAGACTCTGCTCCCTCTCACTGCTGTCTATCCACACGAGCAGCCCCACCAGACAGAGGCTTGCACCCTGCCTACACCCTCCGAGAGCTGCCGCACCCCGTGGCAGCTTCACACCACAAGCTGCAAGGGCTCAAACACCCTCCTCCTCCTCCAGAGGAGAAATCTCACCTCAGAGTCCCTAGCAATGAACTCCCAGTAACACAGGGAAGAACTGAGGACAGAACGGTGTTTTCCACATCCATCCTTTTGGATGCCTTCCCACATTTGAAAGCAGATCACTCTGGATCAGATCATGAATCCTTTACAGAGAGTCACCAGGGAAACAAGGGACTTACTGAAACCTGATGATGTATCTTGACAATCTCTAGACTGGATGATACAGCTAGATCAGCAGGGCAGGGCCCTGGGGAGCCTGGCATGTCCATGCTCCACCTCTGCAGAGAATACAGAGGACTTCTTTCTCTTTTTCCCTGAGCCAAAAACCTGACTGCTCTTGCTCTAATGAGCAATGACCCACACAACTGCATGTAGATAGAGAAATGGAAGGTCAAAATGTTATTATGCTGTGAAGAGGTTTAAAAATAGTTTATAGGAAAACTCCTCTATGAAAATAAAGGGCCTGCAGCAGGATAAATACAAGAAAGCATTTTAACTCCTTACCTAGAATGGTTTCATCCGTTCCAAAATGAGCCCGATAGAAGAGGACCATTTCAAGCCAATACACGTGATAGATGACTATGAGCACCACAACGAGCAGGATGGTGGCCCCCAGGCCACAGGCCAGCTCCACTGTGTACTTGGGTGCTACAACTGAGAACAAAAATAGACAGGGGGTCACGGTTAAAGAACAGGTTGGACCTTCAGGTGAGCAGGAACAAGCTTGTGTCATATGCAGCCAAACCCCACAGAGGTTGTGGAGCCAAGCTGCCCCTTCAGAGTCAGGTGATCAAGTCAAGGCTTTTCTGGCAGAACACATGATGGCTGGCCACCCTGGAGCCCCAGTCTGGGTTATCAGCTCTGGTTATGCTGGCAGAGCAAGTCCATGGCACAGGCTGGAATTCTGTCCCTGAGTGAGGCCCTGGGAGCAGCCAGGTGATAGAATGACCTGTTGGTGGAAGAAACCTGCACAGGCCAAAGCCAGAACATGAACATGACCTTCCCAGCAGTATCAGCAAACTCTTGGGGGAACGCAACTGCTCTGACTTCTAAGAGATCCAGATAAAGCATCTGCAGCAAAATAAAGGCAATGGATACCATTCTCCCTCCCCATCAAACAGACACAGGTCTTGTGGCTTGTCCCAGACTGACACCCAGGATATAACCAGCCCTGGCCTGACTCTTTTCTACCATGAAAGAAGAATCAGAGTTCCTTACAGAAAAGCTGAAATGCTTACAAACAAACAGGGTAACCTGTGGGCATCAAGCCAGAACATCACAGGCCCCCTCCAACTCATGCACTGTCTGTCACACCACTGCTGCCTCTTTGTACTAAGGACAGAAAATTTCTAACTGTATCCCTGGGCAACTCTGTTGGTGGCAGTTGATGTGCAAATTGGCAAACTGCACAATAACAGAACAACAGGGAGTGGAAACACCACCACATTCCAATATTTAATAAGCTGCTAATAAAACTGAATTACAAAATCGAAAATGGAAGGAATTTATCGACGTTCATTAGGTGATGAGCAGCAGAAGTACACGAGAAGGAGAGGGAAATCATCCAGAAGAAGCAAGAAATGTATATGACGTAATGTAATGGAAGAGTTGGAGCCAACACACAGAGCCACTTGCTAAAAGCCAGGTGCTGAGGGGTTGGGTTCTGGCATGCCTGATGCTCCTGTGGGATGTGCACTGGGATGGGCTGCACTGAGCTTAGCATAAGGCTGCTCTGCCAGCAGCAGCTAGGGATGGCTCTTGGACTTTGCTGTGGAATAGAGCAGGAAGGAGGAGTGGTGAGTGACTGTGTCCGCTCAGAGCAAACCCAGTGACTAACCAAGAACAGACCTGGGAAGGAAAAGGGAGGATAGTACAGGTCAGTCCACTAGAAAACAGTATTCAGGCACTGTTATTTAGAGAAAGAATCGGAGTATTTCAGATTCACTTCTGCTACATGTACAAATATTATGACCCCAGAAAATTATATATGGAGTAGGAACTCACTGACAGATGGTTTCAGCCTTTCTCAGTTATGTGTGTGGTCTATTGTTCCTCCCTAACAATCCAGAAAAGGTTTATCTCAAAGGAATGAGACTAAAATAGAAGGAGGACAAGTACCAGGAAGAAAAAGATCTTCCAGTAAAGACCTCCAAGAGCTTTTCCGTGCTTATAATGCAGAGTCGGGGGAAGAAGGTGTCTGGTGTGAGCTACACAAGCCATGGCAGCATTCCCTGTGGGAGAGGGGAGGTCTGGCTTACAGTAAAAGCAGGTGTTGAAGCTCTAGACGAAGCTGATAAGGAGGCAGAAAAATCCAGCTTAATCAGGAAGCCTCACATAGCTTTTATTACTGAGAGGTGGGTCTGGGAAACAAGAACCAAATCTTTGATGAAAAAAAGATGTTGGAAAAACCCACACAGAAGAGAGCTGAATCAATCTATACCATCCATGCTGAGGTGGCTGTATCTAGACTGCAGCATCACAACAGCAAGGAGTAAAACCAGAGAGCACCATGGTGTGACTGTCTCACTCCCTGAGCAATGCCAGCGAGTGCAGACTGTCTTGTGGAGGATGCCAACTTCTAGGCTGTGTCATGCAAAACCCTCACACAACCAAATAACCTGAAATCACTTCAAGCAGCCTGTGCCCTCAGCTTCAGTTGTGATATAGTGTCACTGTCATATCTTCTGAAAAATACCTTTGCCAGGATTTCTTCTCCTGAGAAGATGAGAAGCCTCAGAGAAAAAACAATATTATCTCATTTGCTTCTCCCTGTTTTGCTGCTTTGGAATGTGGCTGGAGATCATTTACCAACAGGTGCATGTTGGATTGGTTTCATGTGAATTAGTTTTAGTTAATGACCAATCACCATCAGCTGTGTTGGACTCTGAGGAGTCAGTCACAAGTTTTTGTTATTCATTCTTGTTAAACCTCCTGTCTGTATTATCCTTTCTTTAGTATAGTTTTAGTATAGCATAATATAATATCATATCATATCATATCATATCATATCATATCATATCATATCATATCAAATCAGCCTCTGAGAACAAGGAGTCAGATTCCCATCTCTCACCTTGTCCTGGACACCTCACAAACTCAACAGTACAGGGATGGGATAAGGACAACAGATCTGTCCTTCCTCTACCCACGAACTTGCCCATGGGGGGGCCCTTTGTTCCCTGCCTCTGAGAAATGCAGCAGTATGCCAGCAGTGCCTACAGAACAGACTGTGTTAGGCAGAAAGGCCTGATGGAACTCTTTGCTCCCTGTCCTGGTTTAGGGCAAATCTGGGAGAGAATCTCCAAAGGAGGGCCCCTCCAGAAAGCAAACCCACATGCCCCCCTCCCCCAACTGGTTAGGGAAGAATTCCTCGGAGAGAAGTGGAAAGAACCTGTTTATTTAACAGGCACAGCACCCCCCCAGCACACAAAATGAACAATACTGCATGACACCACTCTTTCACCGCTCTGAAAAAAGATGACAAATTCAGAAAGTCTCTCTTGGGGGTGGTCGCTCTGTTCTCAGTCCCTCCGGCGCTGGGGCAGCTGCTGCAGCCACAAGGTGCAAACTCTCGGTGTTCCCAGGTCCCAGGCCAGAGCAGGTGCAAGCAGGTCCAAAAAAAAGGAGAGGAGAAACAGTCCAGGAAGAAATTTGGACTGTTTAGCTAAACTAGCTAATGAGCAGAAGCAAAAGTGAGCAAAAGCAAAGCAGAAGCAAGAGTGAGAGCAAAGCAAAAAGCAAAAGCAAAAAAGCAAAAGCAGCACCATGTACTGCCCTGTGTGTCCCGCCAGCAATGGGGGAGCGGCTGATAAGAAACCAAAGCAAAACTTTCACTCTTCAGAGCCAGTCTTGAAGGCACAGAACATGATATCCAGCATAAACAGCACACACGAATGGGGATACAAACATCATAATGTCACCCTAGGACACTCCCTTGCTGTTTTTCAGGGCGAGGCTGAAGGCAGCAGCAGAGCCCCCAGCACCCCCAGCCCCGCAGGCTCCGCACCTTTCACGCGCACCACGGCCTGGCTGCGCTCCTCGCCCTTGGCGTTCCTGGCATGGCAAGTGTAATTCCGCTTCAGCTCCTCCGCCGTGGCTTTTGCCACTGTCAGAGTCCTCACCAGAGTCTTGTCTTCAAAATCTCTGGTAATTTCACTGTAAGAGAATAACTAGAGCATTACACATGTGAAAGTGCAGCAAGTTTTTAGTGACAGGTATTCCTTTCCCTGATATAACCTCTTCCTTTAAAAAGGCCAAAACACATTACTTGATATTTATAAATCAATATACACTTCAGATTGCAATACAGCTGCAGCTATTCCTTTATCTGATTTTCCTTAATATTTATTTTACCGCTCATAATTTTCTCACTGCAGCTGTGCCACATTGCCTTTTAGAGGAAATGGAAGTTCTTGCCTATAAACAAGAAGATCTCATGAACTCAATATTCACAGCTCACGTCACATTCCCTATGCAGTCCTGGATGAGTCACTTTGTCTCTCTCTGCCTGAACTGACCGTCTGCAAAATGAGGATACAGTATTTCCTTTTGCCTTTCTTTTTGCTACATTGGTTTTTGCAAATCAGCTGGGGCAGTGACTGTCTCCTACTTGTAACTCAGCATCCAGCAAATGGGACTTTGATCCTCATTTGGGTTCTTTATGTGATTCAATACCTATTCTTCCTAATCAATACTATGTATAATATTATATTTTTGTTTTCAGCCTCTATTTTTCTGAAACACTTTTATACCCTATGCTATTTGGGAACACTCCTCTAAATAGAATTGTCAGCCCCTGTTTTATAAATCTCATAACAACAGCAGCTGTTGGCATCACAACCAGGACCTGAACAAATGATGATGTGAACTGGTTAACAAAGCTCCCTCAAATCCATCCGTAAGATGTGACACTGTGTCCAGGTCTGAAGGCCTCCTCCTTGGAGGTCCTGGTGCTCATCACAGCAGGGTGCAGACACAGGGGCTTCTGATTAACAGGGAGACTACACACTCCATTAGGACTGTCACATGCCTGTACCCACACAGGACCCAGAGGATCAGAAATGAAGGTTCACATTAGATGTTACCTTTGTGTGACTTTTATCTTGGGGTCGGTGATGTCATCTGTGTTTCTCCCATCTATGGTCCACCACACCTCGGTCCGGGAGTCCTTCAGGAATGTGAAGAAAACCTCACAGGGCAGGATAAGGTCATCACCTGCAAAGAAAGGAACATCATCTCCTAGGAGAAAAGGTATTGCAATGCAGGAACAGCACCCCCCTCACTTTGGTGCTTTCCAAAATCCTACCAGACTAAGCTCTGTGTCCCTTCAGGAAAGAATGAGGCCAACATCCACTTTCTGACATAAACTCTAGTAACAGCTTAACATCCCTGGACATGAGGATTTGTGACAGACAGATAAATAGAAAAAGATGTCCTGCCTCCTCAAATGTGTTACAAATTCCTTGAGTGCATGAAGTGACCCACCCAAAGGGACATGCTCCATGCCAACCAATTCCTTGGAAACCCAGGCAGCGCTAATCAATCCCACTGCACAGGGGACAGATGCCACAAAGTGAAGGCTCAAGCTCCATGAAAGCATTTTGGTTTGGAAATACTTCTTCAGGAATTTGACTTCTGCTCAAGATCAGACTTGAGAGTGTGAATATCTTGGTGATCAATAAGTGATTTTATCTTACAGAGGACTACGGATGAAATCTGACCTTCTGAGCCAAAAGGGCTGTTCTTTAAAGTGAAGACTCTGGTGCCAATCATCATCATTGCCACCACATTTATTACAGCAATGTAATGGGACACAATCCATTTGATATAGGGAATTGCTCCAAAAAGCTATTAGGCAAAACCGATGGTGTGGGGGAAGGGGTGAGGGAAAGGGTGTGGTACCCCATTACCCAGGGATGCGAGGTCAGCAGAGGAGAGCTGTCATTAATTAGGAAGTCATCAGCCAAAAAAAAGGGGAGATGAGCAAGAATTGGCTAGAATACTAAAGCCACTCTAGGGGTGAATGAGGGAGGATGGGAGCAAACCACAGCCAGGGCCAGGGCTGAAACAAGGTCCTACAGGGATTCTCCTAAGCAGCTGAGTGTCCCCTTTTCATCTGCTTCTGCAGCTACAGTTCTGTATTATCACGCCTGAATATCTTGCAAAAATCAGCTTTTAAAGCTGTGCTCTCTATCAAAAACTAGCATCCCATACTGTCCACCAGGCAACCCATGGCAGCTCCAGTTCTCTGTGAGGGAAAGCACCAGAGATGCAGTGGAAGGGGAGAGCTTTGTGCCTGGCTGTCCCACTGGGACACTGCGAGTGTTGGACTTTACCTGCTTCCAGTTCGTACACAACTTTCTCATTTGGAGAGGTGAACTGTGGTGGCAAGGCCTTGTTTGGAGATCCTGCAGGAGACAACAGAGAGCCCCCATGGGGCCCCAGATTTCATGAAAACCTGGAATCCATGCAGCCTCACTCCCGATGCCCTCGCGCCGCACTGCACGTTCCCCAGTCTGACTCGTGAGGCATTCCTGCTGCAGAGTTCTATGCACACACGCATCTAATCCTAATCCACAAACTCAGGGCCAGGTCCTGATTTTAAGGCTCCCCCGAAGTTTAGGTAAGCTAGTTTGGGCCTCTCACGTGAGAAAAGCTCCATAACCTTCTCATCTCCCACAAGGCACAACCTGCACCAGTTTCTTTTTACTGCTGCTTCTAAAAAACAAAATACAAACCTCATTTTGTGTCACCAATATCTATTTCAACCCTTAAAAAAGCTGTTTCTGTGGAACTCAGAATGTATCCTACAGCTTACTAGGTTTTTAACTCTACAATTCCCTGGCAGGTAGGCTGAGCCTCTGTGCCTGGGATGGATGTGTCCAAGCAGTGGGCACCTGGAGCTCTGCCTGGCTGATCAGCAGTCTCAACCCCAGCACAAATGGCTTTGAGATGCCAAGAAGATCAAGACAAGCTGACTATGAAGTGACAATCCCACAAACAGTGAAGAGCAAAGGGCACAGGAGACCACAAGCAGGAGTGCCAAGGTTATGCATTCACATGCCAGCAGAGGGTACCCCTGGCCATCTTATGGGCCGAACCTCACCAGCCTGAGGCTGGCCACTCTCTGTGTTTGGGGCATTTGACAAGGTGGTAGGAGAGACATCTACTGCAGTATGTTCTGGACAGCCACACAAGTCTGACCCGAGCAAGAAAAAAACCATCAGGTCAGTCGGGTAACACAGATTGACTACAACCACAAATGGATCCTGCAACAAACTCTTCCAGCTGTTTTTGCCACTTCTGCAGTTACCCACATGCATTTTACACATTTTAAAGTCATTCTTACCCACCACCTTCATCTTTACGGTTCTGGTGAGATTATAGGTTCTTCCATGGTCCTTGAATGTCACAATGCAAGTGTAATTCCCTTTGTAGGCACTGCGGACAATGCCAATGACAAGCCTGGGCCCCTGGGGATATCGCTCATAGAAGCCATCCACCAAGTTGCAGTTCTGGAGTCAGGCAGAAAAATACTTGAGTTTGGGACTCAAAAGCGCAGATATTGGTTTAAATGCTTCTACAAAGATCTGATTTAAACTATTAATGCGACACTTGGGATCATGATGTAGGTCAGATCTAAATATCATGAACTTCGAGCATGTTGGAGTATAGACTGCTATGTTCAGCTTGAAAATTAAGTGGTGAAGCAGATCACCCTAATAACTTTATCCCACTTTAAACACAGACAGTTTTATAAAGGAGAGATCTCTGATCCAGAAGTACCTTGGCAATCAAAGTGAGCACCTCAGCAGAGTGAAGAGCAAAGTAAAAAGTGATAAGAAGAAAATGATGACGTAATCACAAATGGATACCAAGACTAAGGACATGTACCCCATTGATGTCCATCTTTTGGGACTAATCAAGCTCTCCTGGCTGCCTTCAGCTGAGGATGAGGCCCCAGAATTTGCAAATAGCAAACGAGAATCTATAGTACATAAACCTTAATAACTCCTCTCTTTCTGTCAGGCAGGGAAGGAAAACTGCCAAAATACCAAGCTGGAGATCCCTTCTCAGAAAGAGGTTATGCAGATAACATCTTGATTGTCATAAAACCCAAAGATGTGCACATTTTCTTAGAGATTATTTTTGAATGGTACATTTCCAAATCTGATACATCCTAATGGGGTAGTTTAGGACAGGGGTCATATACCATTTTTAATGATTTTTATTAGGCATGGGATGACTTGCTGTCTGAAAAATTACTTCCAAGGGGCTTTTTGTTTCATTCTGCTAATTGATTGCCGAGATGTGAATTTCAATGAATGATACAAGTAAAGCATTTAAAGTACTGGAGTGAAATGGCTCCTCTTGAGGAAGTTTTTCCTGTAGGGTTTTAGAGGTGGGGTTTTTCCTTTTGGGTCTTTTTAATTTCTTTTTTAAATCAGCAGATACATTTGTTTACAATTTCCCTTATTATTAAATTAATTTATACAAAATCTTCTGTCTAGAAATACAAAAGTACTTTACAGAATGTTATTGAAGAACTTATTCCCATAACTCTCAGACTTTACATCCCCTGAGACTTCTTATTCTCCACTGACTAAAGGCATCCACCTAGAGAGAAAGAGTGAAATCTAATTTAAGAAAATTGAGCAGTAATTCTGTAGGCAAGAGCCTGAGGATGGCTGGAGACAGTCTAATAATCAGAAAAGTATGGAGGGTGGGGTAGAGATGTATCAGTCTTCAGAAAAGAGGTTTGCTGAATTGTGTCAAACAGGACACCCATTGTCTTGCACAGCCTGATGTACTACTTCACTTCCTGACCTCAGAGGATTTTGGAAAGGATGCAATTTTCATTAACAGATGGGGTTTTTTGAAAAAGAGGGAATATGAATGACAGTTTCCTCTACAGGAAAGTGAGAGGCTCTCACACAGCAGGTCAGTCACACTGCCCATAATTGAACTCAGCCACCTAAATCCCTCCTAGGAGTATTTTTCACTTGTGCACACTGGTCAAAAAAGCTTCAGTGTTAGCTCTCAATTTCTTTCCAAGAGCAGTTTTATCCTTGAACCAAATGGAAGCAGAGCTCTTAAAATTAGTAAAGCTTCATTAACAGTATCATCACTGGGGAGACTCTGAAATGCAGTTCCATGACTGCCATGCCAACCAGTGATTTTTCACACACACCACTGCATCTCCCTGCTGCCCAAGCAAGTTCTTCTTACCAGGTACCACTTGACAGTTGGTGTCACACTGGCAGGGTAAAACCCATCAATATCTGGGCATGTGATCTTCTGATTGGCATGCTCCAAGTAGAACATCTCCTCAGTGGGTTTTATGGAATGGCTCACACAAGAGTGCTGGTCTTTTGGAACAACTTCCAAGGGAAAAGCAACTTTGCTGCAGTAGGTTGTGTTCCTAAGGGTGGGCAAGAACAGGGCTGATTAGTTGAAACTTGTTTACTCCTACAGCAGTGGAATGGAATGAAATAAAAATTACATCTGCAATAACAAGCATCATAGGGTTGATCAGGTACGTACAGCCTTAGCTGACTCATTTGTAAATGGGAAAGAAAACCCTACCAGAGGTGGCCACACAAGCTCACAAAAGCCTATAAAGATGACTAACAAGCAACATCCACTCTCCTGCTGCTAAAGCAGATCATAAGGTCAAAGACACAGACAAAAGACAACGTGAGGAAGACCAAAAAGAGGTCTTACGCAGAGCAGATGCTACATTCATTCTGCACCACAGTTAGAGACACTTTTAATTTCCTAGAAGTCTGAATCTCATGAATCTTTGCCAAATTAGTGTGCAGTCAAAACATTACCCCTGCATCTGAAGCTATTTTTACTCTAGACATGCAGATCACTTCTTAATGGTGAGTGCCTGTGGATTTTGCCATGGGCTCAGCAATAATATTTTCACGGACACTTGCAGCAAGGAGAGGGACGCTCATTAGTGTCTGCAAGGCTCCAAGCATTATTGCCATGTAAATTGGCTCAGCACTGAGCAGTCCTATAATTGCAACATTCTTTTCCCATTAATGCTTTTGTAAATGGTAGTCTCCCCACAGGAAGTTCTGGTGCTAACAGCATCATTTCCCCACCTCCACAAAAGTCCTTTGATTGCACTGGAGATGTACAGAAACTGCACCACACGACCTACCTGAGCATGCAGGTGTAATTCCCAGTGTCATTGAGAAGAGCAGGCCAGAACCAAAGGGTGTCTTTGTCCTTACTGATGTGATTGTCAGGGAGACGATAATTAATGGGCTCCTCCAGATCCCGGTCCTGTGCAATCCTGTACCAGATCAGGGTTAGGCCAGCAGAATGGGCTGTGCTGTAGTTGTACTTCAAGAAGGTCTCAAAAAGTGGGCATTTGATCTTGGCAGGTTCCCCATCATAAATCTGGATCTGCTTCATGGTGTCCACACCCCAGTCGTCGCAGCGCTCTGCAGCCAGGAAGAACAAGGCGCCTGAGGCTTGCAAGTGTGCAGGGGGAAAACAGCTCTGCCCGTGCTCCCCACAGCCCTTGGTTCTGTCCCCATTAAAATCAGAGACAAAACTGTAGTGTTCTCAATGAAAGCAAACTGAGCCTTTATAAAACAGAGCAAGAACATTGAGTTCATTTCTAAAGAACCTGGATACTTCTGTGTTCATTTGTACACCTCCTACGTTTATGCCAAGCTATTTCTCTCTCATCAGGACAATAGAATAGGATATTCCTGCATAAAACTAGGCTTCCTACAGAGCTCCCAGAAAATTTACCACAAAAGTCGTATGTAGGAAGACAAAATTTGGATGACAACAATGCCAGAGGTGTGTGTGCATCCACACACAATGATAGGGAAGATGGAAACAGATGTGCTGAAATAGGAGGAAAAAAAAAAAGAAATCAAACATCAACCCTCCCTTAGAGCTGTGGGTCACGTTCCCTGCCAGAAGAAGCTGGACTGTGGGTTCCAGAAGTGAGGACTGTCTTGCCTGTGATGGATTCATGAGACAGCTGTGCACACCAGGATAACACAATGAGTACAAGCAGTACTAAGTGACAGAGAAAGACTATTGATAGTGAAGTTTAGAACTGGAGCCTAGGGGGCAGAAGGAACAGTAAGGAGCAGGCAGCAGCACCTTCTCTTGTATTCCAGGCAGTGCTCAGGTGCAAACCCCAAGCACAGCTCAACAACAGGCAGTGGCTCAGTGTGGCTCACAGCAGACTTGGACTGACACAGAAAACAGCCAGCATGACACAAAGCTGTATACAGCTTTTTTCTTTAATTACTTTCTTTTAAAAAATATTCTTGTCATTAGCAAACAATTTCACCACAAAAAGCACAGTCCAAACCCATTTCTCTTCCAAGGACTCCTCTCCCCTCCATTCCTCCTACCCATCAGGATGCACAGGCAGGCAGGGACTGAGTGCAAGCAAAGCACAGTGCCAGGGTGTCAGCAAACCTGGGAGCAACCTGCGCTGTCAGAGCCAACTGAGACACACGGGGAGGCTGCTGTCACTGCACCTCCTGCTCCCCACGCTGACAGGGCACAGCACAGCGTGGCACACTTCCCAGTGCCTCTCTTGGAGCTGCTGGGAGGCATTTGCTAGGGCAGCCTGACGTCTGAGAGCCCAAAATGAGTCAAACAGGAGAGGGGTGTGCTGCCTGCAGCAGTCCTTGGGAGCACTGTCTCAGCACATCACACACAGGCTCACCAGAGACGACACTGCAAAGCCTCTCCCATTTGTAGATATTAGAAGAACTCAGACTGAGAGGGGAAACAGAATACAATATGCTCTTTGAGCCCAATTCTTCTGAATTCTTCTGAGCTGACTTCACAGGCCCAAAGCAGGATTTCTGGCACTTACTCTTCCCTAAATAGACAGTGGGATGTAGCTTGCCCCCAAATTCATACTTAATTAAAAAAAGCAGAGATAAACCTTTGAGAAGACAGGCCTGCAGCACTTAAAGGCATGATGCTAACTCCTGTGGCTCAGCAATGGTTAGTCATGGGCAGGAGGAATCTGGGCCAGTAAGAATAGAAATGTTTTCTGGCAGGTTTACACATAAATGTAAATGCAAGCTGCACTGCTCCTCCTGCAGTATGCCAAACACCCATATGACAGAGCGCTACTTCTGGAGGAAGAGAATGAATTGGGCTAGGAAAAGGTGGTGAAGCTACCCAGAACACAAGCATTTGTTCTGAGCAACCCCAACCCCAAATATCTGGAGAGTGCTCATCATCTAAAAACATAGAGATCTTTTAGAAGTATCACACACTATGGCTGCTACCACAGACTGTGCTGAGGCTCCTTTTCAAAGACCAAACCACTGTTGGAAGCCTCACACCCTGAGAAGGAAGGAGCGTAATGACCCATCACCACCCTGATCAGGGCAAACTGGAACCAGCAGGCTGCTTTATGCTGGTGGGGCCATGAACCAGGCATGGTCAAGTGTCCTTAGAGTGGCAATGAGACAAATGAGCCTGCAGAGACTGCCTGCTAACTGCAGGATAGAGCAGGGACTGTTACTCATGGAGACGGGGCATTTTTTTCTGTAAAGAAAGGCTTCCCCTCTGAAAGGAGCAGACCTGGCTCTGTAAATCAGGATGCCCAGGTTCTCTTCCCAGCATTGACTTGCGTCTCCTCTCGGGCTGCATAAAGGCAAATCATCCTTATTACTTCAAATGGCAGGACTGGGGAGAGAAGAAACTATATAAAACATTACTGTACTGAAATTCTTGGAGTCAAGATCAATGAAATTTGCAATCATGAGCAGCTCTTGCATTTTGCAACAGCCCATAAATCAGCACTGTAAAACTACTTACCCGTTCAACCTGAATGAGTTATTGAAAATAAATACAACTATTTTCTTTTTTTTCTTCCTGCATTTCTCTAAAACAATGCCCAGGCCTTGCCTTCTTGGCTTGGGAAGAAGGGACTGTTATTGTTTTGCTGTAAGAGCTGTACCTGGAGGTTTTGTCTCAGAGCTGGCCTGGCTTCAGGGACACTCTCACAGCAAACAGGTGGTGCTGAGGCTCCCCACATGCCCTGCCCTGGGGTGCTGCAAGCTCTGAGCTGAACCCCAGACACAGCTGGCAATGAACAGCTGCACCCAGAGCACAGGAGCAGCTGTGCAGGGGGAGATCCCAGGCTGTGCCTCCCTCCCAAGGCAAGGACTCCTCCTGGCTGCAGGGCAAAGCCACCCAGCAAACCCCGAGGGTCAGGAAGTGCTGCCATGACCCATCACTGAGAGCAGGGATGGCAGGAGCACCACAGGCTGCAGCAAAATGTCCTTAACACATAAAACACCAAGGACAGAAATTGGGGTGCTTTGCACAGCTTCGCTCCCACTGTGCCATGCTGACAGTTACACTATTTCTACATTTTGGGGTGTTTTACTTCCAATACAGCCAGGCTCTGCCTGATATAATGTGTGAGAACTGCAGGGCACAGCTCACATCCACATTTGTGAGCCTCCTCCTCCTCCTCCTCAGTTGTGACAGTGCTCTCCTCCCTGTGACAACAGCAACCTGTGCTGTGGTGGCACTCCTGCAGCAGAGCCCAGCAGATGGGGCAGCATGTCCACACACATCCATCAAGTAGAGGGGATACTCACATTATTATTGCTATAATTTTATTTGCATCCAACAGCTCCCCAGGACATTTTGTGCTCTTTCCACTATTTTAAGGTCTACTGGATATTCAAAGCCCACTTGCTGCTAACATCAGCATGCAACTGCTTGTGTGTCAGTCTAAATTGGAGATAGCCTGAATAAATGGCATGACTGACCCTTCATAAAGCAATCCCACTAGGAAAAAAAATATATGCACATATTGATATATCCTGATCCCAGCAACAATGTGATTTGAGGGAGCACTGCAGAAAAAGGACGCAAGGATCCAGTTCCAATTGTGAGAAACAGGACTAACTTCTATGGTGGTGTGCCCATTTGTAGCAACTCACACTTGTTTTCACTGGCTAAGCCTCAGAAGTGAGTTTCTCTTGAAATGTTTCCTGCACAAAACAGCTGCTGGAGTTAAGAGCAGCTCCTGATTAAATCATCTGGGATCAGCATTCATGCTGTGACTCCAGAGGTTCCCTAACAAATGGAAACTAGTGAGAAGATGGAGCTATATCCAACTCCACCTCTTTTCTAGGCTGCAGCAAATGGAGCACTACACATACACCTGAGGGACACAGTAAAATTCTCTAAAAATACACCATCCCACAAATGCCCCTTCCTAGAAATGCCTCTGCAAAATGATTTTGAAAGAAGCCACCCTGTCCTCAGTATCAATCAAGAGCACTGCAGCTCCCTTGACCCCTCTTACTGCTGAATGCTGTGGAATTGCACAGTGAGCCTATGACCCACAACACCTACCTGGGACAGACAAAATGAGAAAACGCAAGAAATGGTCCTGTTTGCACAGCTCTGCTTAGGAAAAGGGGTGAGGATCACACAGGCTGCATGGTGGAAGGAAACACCTACAGTAAAAGCAGGGCAATCCCCAATGAAGGGGAGAAATGATGCATCTGACTCCATGGATATCAGAAAGCTAATTAATTACTTTATTTATACTATATTATTCTATTCTATATATTACATTATATATACAGTATATTATTCTATTATCTACATTACACTACATCTAAACTGAATCTGCACAAGCATTCAACTGCACTCGACTGCCCAGAATCTTGTGGCTGCCAGCTGACAGTCCCAACACACACACCTGGATTCAGTTGGTCAGTGAATCAAAACACTCACACCAGAATCCAATTACTAATTCCCTTCAGGTAAATAATCTTCTACAATGCATTCCCCACTTGTGAACAAGAGGAGCAGCAATTGAGATAAGAATTGTTTTTTCTTTCTCTGAGGTTCCTCGCTGCGATTTCCAGAAATATCCCTGGGAAGTTGTGCCTTGCTTTTCTCTGTGAAGAGAAATGCAGCCACAAACACCTATCTCCAGAATTGGAAGTCAAAGTGCAGGCAGGGCAGCAGGGTGAGGATAAGGATGCCCACTTGATTTCATGTGCCTTGAGGGGGCCTGCCGTGCATGTAGATTGGGACCCTGCAGTGGCAGCAGGACACAAAACCAACAGTGCTGTCAGATTAATGATCCCTGTTCCTCACACCACTTCAGCTGCAGCATCAGATGGGGCTGCACTATCATAGGATGATTTGGTTGGAAGGAACCTTAAAAAATCACCCAGTTCCAACACCCTTGCTGTGGGTGCACAGGCCATCACCCTCTAGACCACATTTCTTAATGACCCATTTAACCTGGCCTTGAACACTTCCAGGGATAGCTCATCCACAGCTTTTCTTGGCATGCTCTTCCAGTGTCTCACCACCCTCACAGCAAAGAATTCCTTCCTAATATCAAATTTAAACCTACCCTCCCTAAGCTTAAGGTCATCCTCCCTCGTCCATCACTACACACCCTTGTGAGAAGTCCTGCAGCTTTCTGTCCTGGAAGGGCTCTAAGGTCTCCTCAGAGCCATTTCTTTTCCAGGCTGAGCAGCCCCAACTCTCTCAGCCTGTCTTCATAAGAGAGGTGCTCCAGCTCTCAGATCAACTTCATGTGCTCCTCTGGACTCACTCCAACTAACTGATGCTGGGGATCCCAGAGCTGAACACAGCACTGCAGGTGAGGTCTCACCAGAACAGAGCAGAGGGGCAGAATCGCCTCCCTTGACCTCCTGGCCACACTTCTTTTGTCCTGACCCATGACACAGTTGGCTCTTTGGGGCTGCCAAGTCACATCTCAACAGCTTCCTTCTTTCTTCATCTGTCCCTGCTCCATTACGTTAAAGCAAAGCTGGTATGAGTCAGCCTGTACCCAGGGGCACAGCAAGGCCAGCCTGTTACCATGATGCACGGACCAGCATCAATAAGGCAGAAAAAGCTGATCACACAAAGCAATTAAGCAAGAATTAATCGTTACTACCTTTAAAAAAATTTTCCTCACCACCATCTTTCAAGCTTAGTCGGTAAGAAGGAAGGGGAGGAAGCCAGGCTGAATGGAGAAGCCGTGCTGTGAGCACAAGAGACACCAGCTGTGGCCAGCACCATGTGTGGGTGCATCTCCCATTTATGCCAGTGCCAGGAGCACCCACTCTCCCCACTGTGTCTGCATTCTTCCTTTTCCACCCTGCACGAGACCACCCCTGGTTGTTCCCTGGCTGTGTTCTCTGCTCAGCAGTATCCCATCTGACCATACAACAGGGTAGAAGAATAGAAGCGTAGCAAAAAACAAATGAGAAGCTCTGTCCTTAACTGGGAGAAGAGGCACAAACCAAAACACACTGAGATGGGTGGGAATGACACAGGAGCTGGGTGAGGCCCAGCCAAGATCAGCTGGCTCTCACCGTTTGCTCTCACTACTCCTGCAGCAGTGACGGTGGCCACAGAACACCTAAAACTGGTTGTAGCTGAATGCTGCCTTGGAGGCTCAGCCTAGAGGCTGTGCCAACGCTGCAGAAATTTGTAATCTCACTTCCAGTGGAAACACATCCAAAGAGGCCTCTCATAACCCCACTGCCTTCCTCCCACAGCCTCTCCAGTAGAGCAAGGAGGTGGAAGTGGTCCTGGCACAAACCTCCTACACAGCCCAACCCCATCCATGTAGCTCTGCTGTGATGGCATTGGTGACATGGTTTTACACTTCTCCCAAGCTTCATCATCTTCATCCTGTGTTGCCACTGAGCTGTGATGCCCTCACAAAGCCTCTCATCTGGATGCTGCACTCTAGGATGGAGTCTCTCTCTCTCCCCCTAAGTGCTTTTATAATTTGAATAGGTAGGACAGCTCAGAAAAGAAGAAGGAAAAGGACCTTCTGTTGCAGAATGGCTCCGTTTTGAAAAGCACCTGTACATGGCAGTTGATTAACTTTAGACCCTGAATTTCTAATTTGAACAGGTGTGAAAACCTGCCTCTGCCAAAGCCATAGAAAACAAGCTGACTGCATAAACTGTTGACTTCAGGGGAAGCAGCCAAAGCAAGACATCCAAAAAACCTGTGATTCTGTAATGGAGCCCAGAGCTTCCGACTCTGAATCGCCTTATCTCATCAAGCACAGCCTCTAACACTGGGTAGTCCTTATTTGTGTCTCCTAGAACTCCTCCACAGTGAGCTCTGCGACTTCACTCTCTATCTGTGCACAAAGCTGTTTACTGCATGTGGCAGAGTATTTTGGTTACCCCCAGCAACTAGGCCAAAGAGAAAAAACAAAAAAAAATTTATATTCAGATTTCTCTAGCAAGCTTGACATATTTTTCTGGAGGCTTTCTTTAAATTTGAGATCAGAACGATAAAGGTAGGGCCACAAACTGCTTCCCTGAAGGATAAGAAGAGCAAACAGCTACTTTCCATCCCACTTCATTGAGAAAATTTATGCATGAAGCAAAGCAGAGCAGCAAAGGAAGAGGAGAGGTACAGGAAATGGAACACCCCACTGCAAAGTAGGAGAGGCAGCATGAAAAGGGGGTTTATCTGATCAGCATCACTGCTGAGCTGTGCTTATGCTGGCAGGAGCTCCTGTGTGCCTGGGACACCACACTGGGACGTGGCAAGGTCCAGGCTGAACTCCTGGCTCTGCCAACAGGCTGCTTAGCTAAACCCATGCAGCCCAGTCCCTGCACTTAGCCAGGTGCTCTGATGCCTGCTTTAAAATACAGTCAGCAATTCTTCCCTGTCCATCCCACAGGGATGTCTGCACTACAAAGATGCTGCAGCAGCTGTCCCCGGACAAGGATGGGAACCAAACACACACAGCAGGCAGCAAAATGAACTAAAAGGGACCAAGAGTCCAGCAGAGTCACCTGGGTGCCACAAAAGCTCTGACAGTGAGAGCACAGCCCTGTGGCTGTGACAGGGGGACATGACAGCTCCCTGATGCCCTATTTGATACACACACAGGGGCAAAGGTGACTGTTCAGTGCTGTATCAGCAACACACCCAGAAAGGGCTGCTTTCCTCCACACACTCCTGCACTTCAGTGCAGATAGGTCACACCACGATGCCTGCACAGAGCTCACCCCTCACAACCCATTTCCTCAGCTGACAAGAAGCAGACCTGAGGTTTTATCTCCTCAGTGGGCACAGCTCTGGCTGGTGTGGAGGGAGGCTGGCGGCTGTGGGGACACGTCTGCACCCAGGTCAGCTCTGCTCCACGGGTTTTATCTCCATCCACTCCAGGGCTGTGCAGCTTTCAACACCCTCAGTGTCAATGACTTCATGCCCCCAAGTGCCATAAACTTCTACAACCACAGTAGCTCACAGATGGGTATGGATGGTTATAAAATCATGTCCTAAATTAGGACAGCAAGAAGCTGAGATTGGAAGAGTAGGAGGAAGTCAGGAAATCCCAGGAGATGATGGTGGGGGAGGGATTTAGTCTCTTTAGAAAACAATAATGCAGTTTAATCTGTTTTTCTTTTGACTTTACACACTAAAATAAGCTTCTCAGCTTCTGGGGCTGTCACAAATCATAAGGAAAATAAGGCGACTGGAGCCCCATCAGTAGAGTAAGAGCCATATAGCAATAATCCTGAGGAGTTGCACAGGGCTTTCCATCTTCAAAGTGTTTTACAGACAGTAATTTATTAATCTGCAAATTTCTCCTGGCCAAAAGCAACTGTTCTGCCGCTCTGCTAAGCATGAGATCCACAGTGCAGTTCAGCACTCATGAGAGACAGTGCAGGCAGTGGCTCTGACCTCTGGAGCTAGACCTCTCTTTCTTTCTCACTGCAGCCACAACTGCACTGCTCCAACTACCACCTGAACCCAAAAGCATTGATGACATCAACAATCATCAAAAACCAAAGTAGCTGAAAGCCTTTGATATGGGGGAGTGTAAACAGACATGTTCACAACCCAGCAAATAACAGCAAAGCCTGAAATAAAGCTCCCAGGAGAGAAACTGCTGGCTGCCTTCCAGCCACTGCCTGCCATGCTGGGGTATCATTCTGGCCCAGTCCTGGGCTCATCCTACCACAGAGCCTGTCTGACAGCCCCCAGGGGAGCCACAGAGGCATTTCCTATGCACACATGATGATCCCCCCACCAAAGGGCTGTTTATGCACTGCAGGTACCTGCTCACACCACATGGGCCCATTAGATAACCAGCATGAGGCTGCTCCTCCTCTCCTGGCAGCAATATTCTTCTGCTTTTGCAATCCCCCAGGACAGTACTCCCAGCCATGGTCATCTCCCCAGCCCTCATGCTACAAAAGCTCTTGGAGTGCGAGAGAGCAGCCTGGTTAGCAGAGAGTGAAAAATTGAACAAGAAGCACAATTACAGCCACATTTTGTTTATAAGTTGGTATCTAACATTGGCAGCTTCATTCAGAAACAAGAAGATAACTTTATTCTGTATTCATAGTGGCTGTTATGTTCTTTGTCTGACTGGTTTTTCATCTCTTGTGAGCCAGTGTATATTTACATGACTTCAGTAGTGCCAAAGAAAATATTGTACAACCAGACCCGGGTCCATGGGTTTTTGTTATCCTTCCCTGGCTATCAGAACATCTGGGTTCATGAAGCACCCTACAACATGAATTCCATCTTGAGGATGGCTTAGCTAGGCAGGGAGACCTTGACTACCACTGTAAACACTGGCCCAAAGGTGATGAGTGATGTACTCGTGCACTCCATGCACTGCTGGTCAGGATATTGTCAAGAGCAGAAGATTTGCCCACATGTTCAGCATGAGCAAACAGAAGACTCAGGCACCAGTTCAGTCTCAGGCTCTGCATCTCTTACTCTACACTACTCAGATCACATTCCTTCCCTCAAACAGCTTGCACCTCCCTTTCAGCGACTGATTTTGTTTCAGCACCAGCCTCCATACGCAGCAGAAACAGCAGAGCCCAGAGAACAGATGTTTAGAGCCACAGTGCTGCAGGCAAAATCTGGAGGGGAAATAAAGTTTGTGGGTTTGTCTCTCCAGTAGGAAGCAGGGGGAAGAGTAATGCTAAAGCTTTCTGACACACTGCCAGAGAGACTGACAGCCATAGTGGCTTAACTGGATGAAAAGGCCACTTGCAGCCAGAGCAATGCTGGTATTTTGGAGCTGAAATTTAGCAAGTGATGGTTCCTCACCCCCTCTGTAAGCTCACAGAACTCAGGACTCAGCAGAGCTGGTAGCCCTGGCCTGGGCAGTCCCAGGTCATTATTGCTGACCAGACTGCTCCACTGGGAAGGATGGCAGAGCAGGAAAAGTGGCAGCAAACCACACGACAACTCCTGTCCCTGCCTCCAGCCTTCCTCAGTCTAGCCTGGGCTGGAGAGAGAGCTGGTCCCAACAATACAGCATTACATTCAAAGCACAGAAAAGCACTCAGCTGAAATGACAAATCCCAACCAAGTCACACATGTTAAATATCCCAGGAACCAGGTTCCCCAGTGAGAGCTGCCCACCTCCATGGCCCTGCTTGATGTTAGGTGACCACCACGGCAGCTGCAGACTGTGCACAGCCCTTCTGCATTCTCTCCAGATAAGCTCAGCTCTGCTCCCCTCCACCCACATACCCTGCACCAAGAAGAAAAAGCAAACCCAAATGCTGTAACATTTCCAGAACAAGGCCACTCTGCCATACTGCCACGTATTTGTGACTTTGCAAGGGTGAAACGAGCTCCAGTCTCCTTTTGGTGCCAGTCCCAGGAAACCCTGCAGTGAAACAGAGGGCTGCACAGACGGCTGCCCCTCCATCCAAGTACAAACAGCCATCCAAGCCCATCATGAATAACAAAGGACATCCTGACAGTCCAAACCGGTTTATGAAGGCCATGGCACAAAAAGGAAGCTTTGAACTGAAGAGTGCATCTGACACCCACAGACCTGCAGGAAATTAAATGCACACACTGCAGTGGATTTGCAGGGGATGTGTATTTTAACTGACTACGTGTCTCATGTATTGAGACTTGACTTACATTCTTGCAGCACTCTACAAGGGTTCTGGCCACCCCTCACAACAAATCTCTGCTAAAGGAGGTATGTTTAAAAAGTACTAAATGTCCTGCAGAAATGCATGGAGGGTTCTGGTTCTGCCAAATCAACTGGCACGAGCCTGTGTGACCCAAATGCCAGGGTGCTCATTTCTGAAATCAGCTTCTTCCCAGCCAACTGTGTTAGCTTCTAGAGCTGCTCTAACATTTCCTGGGCAATCCTGATTCAATTGCACCAACCTCTCATTTCTGCAAAATCCCAAGATGACTGCACGTGGGGTGTTGTAATGCTGCCTCAGCAGGAGGAGGATGTTGCGTTGGTGGAGAGCAGAACAGCTCGTCCAGAAGCTCAAGCAAAGCAGGGATTTTCCCAGCCAGCAGCTGAGATCCATGTCCCTGGGCCCCTCCTTCCCCACACACTCCTACTGCCTAGGGCTCACTGGAGGAGACCTAGGCCATGTATTCTCTCTCCTTTGCTGTTCCCCCTTTGCTCACCACTTCCACCCAGCCCCTGTCAGCCAGGATGGGACATCCCCCACTAAAATACAGCCTACTGTGAGTGCCTGCAGCCCTTGGGCAGCCCAAGGAGAAAAACCTCCCAGGCTTCAGCCTGTGCCACGAACACTGCACTGAGATGAACCTTGCTGAAGTGCACGTTGTGAGTCTGGCCCACAATAATTCAGTGTGGTCCAAGAGAGAATGATAGAAGAGCTGTTCATCTGCTCGGGGTATATTGTAACTGCTTGTTTGCCAGCATTGCAGAGGGACAAGAGTTCATGGGGGGACTCGTCAAATCCCTGTACAGCCCTTATTTCTGAGCATTTCCCCCCATAAAACCAGCTCCTGTTCTTTCCTCCCTCCCCCTTTCCACTTGCCTCCTGCAAATCATGCTGTCTCCTTCCACCCCCAAATAGGAAGTCCGGAGCCGAGACATGCACAATCTGCCTCTTCACAAGAGCTGGGCTGAACGAGTGCCAGAGGAGCTGCGAGCATGACAACATATTTCCTGTCAGGAAAGTGACTCAGTGAGACTGGTATCAGAGCTCCTCTTACTCTAGAAGTTCCCCTCTCCCCTTGCATTGCTAAGGCATGAGTCAGAATTGGAGAGCTGAATCTCAGTCCTCTCGGGATCCAGCCAGGGATAGCAGAGTTCAGGTTCAAGCCTGGGTCCTTCCTGCAGCTCAGGGACAAGGCAGCTCCATGGGCCAAGCCCTGGATTCACCCCTCACAGAAGGTCAATAATGATACTGACACAGGGCACAGATGGAGTTTGAAAGCACTTTTAGGTGGAGGTGCTGTTGCTGTTTGCTCATGCACCTCTTCATACCACACTGGTCATCTCTACACAGAGCATTGTACAACAGGCCCCCAGAACCAACACTGTGTTCATGCATTGTATTAAAGTATTTTATACACAACCATTTAATCCAGAAACACTGCAAATGCTCAAAACTCACTACAGACAGTTTTCTTCTCTGCACAGAAGTGGGCAGGTCCATCACATGCCACGTCCTTACCTGAGCCTCTGCCAAGAGTGACCATGGACAGCCAGAGCGAAACCAGCAGGACACTGACCATCTTCATCCTGGGAGACAAAGCACACAGACCTGGTTATCTGACACTGTTTCACCACTGCAGGCCATTTTTAAACTCTGTGTGTTTATTCCTCCATTCACCCTGTGACCCTTTAACTCTGGCACACCCCTGTTTTATTTCATTAAGATTCCTCAAGAACAGCACCCTCATGGCAGCCTCACTCTGCCTGTGGGCAGCTTGCCAAGCCTGGGAGGTGATGGCTCTGAAGAGGACAGCCCAGCTCATTGACAAGTCACCAGAATGGTCTGTATCAGGAGCACAAGGAGTCAAATGGATGTTTGCAGGCTACAAACCCCAAGCTCTGACTCCCAAAAGAAGGTGCTTTGCCAAGACCTCCCTCTGGTCACCTCTAAGAACAAGTGCAGAGGGCGCTCGCATTGGCTGTGGCACATCTGCACTGAATGTGTGTCTGACACTGACAGGACACCACACCAGAGCAGTCCCAGCTGGCAAGGTGTGCTGCCAGGGACCTGCAAAGGGGCCAGCTGCCACAGCCTGCTCCAACCTGCTCCTGCAGGCAGTGGAGGCAAGACAGGGCCTCACCAGCCCTTCCCAGTCAAACCCTCCTTGGAACTCACAGGAGTAAACAAACAACAGGTCTGTACACTTTTCAGAAAGGATCTAAACAAAGGCTTATCCTTTCTAAGCAGCAGTGATAAGCAAAAAAACAATCCCAAACTTTTCCATTCCCACTACAGAACACAATTTCCTGTAATTTGAGATAAATGTACACTGCCAGAGTTTCACTGGCTGCCCACTCCAGTATCTGGCATTCGGCTCTCAGAGCTGCTCACTCACTGGAATTAAATATCCCTCTGTTTCTAGGTTTTTCAGGATGCAATTTATAAGCTGGTAGTCATGAAAACTGACATCTACTAGATGCTCTCATTAAAGGGGTTAAGGTCACATTTGATATTCCTGTGTGCTGTCAGATCACAAAGGGAGAAGAGATGGTTAAAAGGCTGAACTTCATCAAAGCATCTCAGCTCTGCCAGGCAGATGCAGTAATGAGCATGGTGATACTGTCAGGAATGTGCTCATGAGATGACAGAGAAACCTGCTCCATCAGGGTGTGTTAAAAGTGCGGGGGGAGAAGCCACAGAGCTCCCTTAAACATCTCCCTCAAAAACCTGTCCAGAATATATGCAGTACACAGAAGGGCTTTGAGCATAGGCAGAGAACACCTAAGATTGCACAGATTGCAGAGATTAACAAGAACGGGACACGTGAACTGCACTACTCAAAGCCCAGCAGCGGATATTGAATCCTTCCTTTTCAGGGCTTACATCTGAAAAGCCTTTGTGCGATGCCTTCCCTCTGCTGGGCTCATCTCAAAGAGACAAAGGAAATCTGAAGCATGCCTGTTCTTCCCTGCACAGTCCATGGAAAGGGCTGCACACTGCCTCTGAAGCCATCAGGCTTTCAAAAATGGCCAAGAAAGGAAGTGAGGGGGTTTTTTTCCCTGGGGTCCAGCTGAGAGGGCTGATCACCCCCTACCACTTCTTCCAAATTGAAATGCCAGCTGCTTATCAAACCTCTCTCTCTTGCCACCTACAACCAGCTCCCAATCTTACTTAAGACTCCAGAGGGAAGAAACAATATTAACTACTCCCACCACCTGGAAATGCTGAAGAAAGATAAAACATTTTTATCTTTCAGATTGGACAGCGAGATCCAACATGCTGCTCTCCTGGTAGGAATTAAGGAACTTTTGGTAATTGAGATGCTTGAAGAGAGGAGGTGTAAAGAGTGGCAGGGAATCATTCCCATAATCCAGATCCCTCATGGTTCCCTCTCCATTTGTCATTAGCTAAATGCACAGCGTGTCCTAACTCACCCTTATTTTCCAGCGACTCTCTCCTGCGTTTTGCACAAATCAGACTGAATTCAGCCCCAAAGCAAGCAGGAACCACCACGGACTTTGGATGAGTTTCCCTTGTATTGAGCAAGGCCATTTGCGTGGCCTGAGGCCAAAATAAACTACTACATTTCACTGGGTGATACATGAACTCTGCAGTGAGCTAATATTTACATCCATTAGCTGTGCTCACAGGAACATGCTCCCTTCAACTGTCTCACAGAGCCACCAGGTTCCCATGAGCAAGGTATCCAAGATTTCCATGCTCTGCCTACTAGTAGGAAAACCCTTTTTTTCTTGCTCTACCCAGCTATAAAATCAGGAGCCTCACACACAGAGTGATTTCCTTCTGGTTCATTCCAGGCTTTCCAGAGATCTTATCAGTGGAGACAGACAGACACAGGGCCTGTCAGATTACAGCAATTTCTCCATTACAGAGAAGGGACACAGCTGACCACAGCCCTGGCTGCTCCCACTCTACACAAATGCAAAGGACCATGGAAGGGACAGGCACAGAGTCAAGGGCTGGTCAAGGGGAGCCACCACACCCTCCTGGATGCCCTGACCATGCCAGAATTTGCCAGCTCAGCTCTGTTCCTGTGGATTACTCAAAAATCCTGTTCCAGGATTACTCGAAAATACTCCAAAACCCAAACAGCCCCAAACCTGTGATATCCCCCCAAATAAAAAGGTCTTCTCACAGCCGTTCTGTGGTGACACAGGAGAACACTGCATCCTGCTGCACAGAGGACTGGGTTTTGCAATGCCCCGAAGAACCACAGGACTACAACCCACCCTGGTCTTGCCAGGAACAGAAGAGTTTTGTCAACCTTTCCCAGCAACCTGCCTCTGTGTTTCCTGACAGGACAGAGCATGTTGCCATTTTTCCTGCCTGTGATGCAATTCCAGCGCTGTCTGATGAACTCCTTGTGCAATCCTGTAGAACTGCACCAAACACCAAAGGAGCCAGAGGCCAGGGAGTGCAAACCCAGGCTGCAGCAGAAGGCTCCTCCCAGCTGCATCCACCCAGTGCAAATAAAAGTAAAAGGAGAATAAAATCAGTGAGCAGGAGAGCCTACCAGCTCAGAAATCACACTGCAGCTAGCAAGCAGGCAATCAGAGCAGCCAGGAGGCAGCTGGAGAGCTCTGATACATCCTCAGCACTCCAGGAACTTCTCACGAGACCAATATACTCTGAGGTGCTCTTAATGTCTCCATAAATTAACATTTTAATAATAATTCATACAGTGGTTAGGGAAAATGATCCATCACAGCCCTTGCTAGAGTTTTTTTTAAGGAACTTCACTTGAAATGTTCACTTTGTTTCAAATCAGAAATTGTTCCCTTTTCCTTCCAGAGCACCTTTTTCTTTAAACTTTCACCTTCTGTCTACTGAGGAGCAAAGAAAAGTGGGGTGGGGGGAAGCACAATCATGGAAGTGTCTCATGCTCTTAACATCAAAGGGGGTGAAAAGTCTGATTTTTTTCATTTTATACTGGTCACAAGTAGCCTTTCTGTCAGAAAAAAAAAACATTAATATTTTTATTTAAAACACCTTTTAACAAAACACCCTTGCCAAAGAGACCTCAGCAAGGCATCATTCCCTCCTGCCTTTAGCAGCATGGACTCTGCAAAGCCCACGCACTCTACCAGCAATTATAAAAGCAAAGACAGATGTCAAGTAATTAACAAAGAGAAGTGCACTCAAAGTAACTACTGCACACCTATTCTCAAATACACTGTACCAATTCTACAGAACAATGCTGCATTTTCCAGGAAAAATGCCTTTGTCCCTCCTAACCAGAAGCCTCTATGAGAGCTGATAGGTTTTTTGCTTTTCATGGAGAAGTCACACGAGGGCCTGCAGAACAAAAGCGCCCTTCAGAACCTTGCCACTAAGTGCTCTGACTGAAAAGGAGTATAAAATAAAGCAGTTTCTGAAAGAGGAAATAAAAAATTTGAGCCAAAGCATGTTTTGCATAGTATTTTCTCTCTGTAATTCTGTCCCAACTCAAAAGCATTTGAGAGCCCCAAAACTGGGACACGGACACGGGAAGGCTGGCAAAATCCAGAGTGGGCTAGCTTGGGAAATGCTTTGGTTCTGTGCCACAAGGATTTGGAGATGGAGGTTGATTGGTGGGCTCAGAGCAGAGCTGGTGCTCAGGAAAGGGGCTCAGCTCTCTGCTCCCACTCACAGGGTGCCCACAAACCCTGGGTCCCTGCACCATCCCACTGCAGCATTGCAGAAGGCGGCTCCATGAGTCTGCTGGGTTTTCTTATGGGGAAAAATAGATGCACAGTTCAAGTAAATTCAAAGAATCCAAAAGGCAGACAAAGGGCAGCCTGAAAAAGCAGCTGCAGAAAAGTAACAGCAAAAACACTAATGGAAAATGGGAAAAGGCCCTTCAGCCCCCCAGGAAACACTTTTGCTTTTCAGTATGTGCAGGAGTAAGTCAGACAAAAGGAGGAATTACTGTAGCATAAACCATCTTGGTGCCACTTAGCCTGCACAGTGTCTCTCTGAGCCTGCATCTCCTCCAGAGGCCACGTGGGCACTGCCTGGCACTGCCCTTTGCTGTGGTGCCCACGGTGCCACTGTGTCCTGCCCAGAACTGGTCAGTGCCAGGGGCAGCCCTCCCGAGGAACAGACTGTGACACCCAGGCAGGAAGGCAGGGCACGGCTTTTGGAAGGCCAGCCTTTACTGCCCAGGAGGAACGACCACATTAATGGCAATTTTCATCCCTGGACAGCTCCCAGGAAGAGAGCAGGGAGGGATCCAGAGCAGTGTGATGAGGAGCACCCAGAGCAGCTGGCAGCACTCTCCCTGCTCTCGTGCATGCCACGCCACACTCATCACTTCAAACAGAGCACAGTGACCAGAGGGCCCAGCGCTGTCCTTGGATAAAATATTCACATCTCTCCTGAGGGCGGGGAGCCCAATTTGTCTCAGCAGCAGCTCACAAACAGCCAGGCACATTTCAGCAGGGATCAAGCAGAGCTGAAGCCTGCCCTGCAGTCAGGGATATCACAGGAACCAGAGGTGTGACGCAGTCACTACATATAATGGTGACACACCTAAGGCAGGGACCTGCAAAATCAGGGCTGGAGTCCCACCTGTGCCAGGGTGGCTGCACTCACCAGGCATCGCCTGCCTGACATCAGAATAGGCTGAGAGGAATTTTTTTCTGAAATTTTTCTATTACAAAAGTCATTTATGTCATCAGAACCACAGGAAATGCTGAAATTTGGGCAGCCTGAAAGCTTTTAACCAGCTAGAATCAAGGCAGATATTATACACCTGCTTTGCAGAGGGGAACAAGAATTAAACTAGTGGGGGTCAGATGGAAAGCTGCCCTGGTGAGAGGTGTCTCCTGTCACCAGCACAAAGGATTTCCTGCCTTGCTTGGTCAGACCTGGCCACTGGCACACAGCTTTACAGCCAGAGCTACTGAGTACCCTGAAGGACAAAAATAACAAACCAAAACCAAACACATAACAAGAAAATCTGAGAATAGTCTTCTTAACCAGTGGCTCAGCCAGCTCAGGACACGACACCAGGCATCCAAGCTGGCTCCCTCTGCCTGTCACCCACCATGGCCCTTCCCTGGCTCCCTGCCTGCACATCCAGGCCAAGGGCTGCAGCCTGATGGCTTTTTAATAATGACATTTTACAGAATCCCCAACATGGGATGAACAAGCTCAGCATTGATGCTCCAGAGTCACCGTGGGAGGTGATCCCAAGCTATTTCTCCTTCAGCAGAGCAGCACAAATTGCAGAAGCAAGGCTGCCCTTCCAGGAGCACCAAGGGCTCCCCAGGGCAGGGCTGGCAGCAGCCTCCCCTCAAGCTCAGAGGCTTGGGAAAAAGTGTGGAGACTTTCATTCACAGTGAGTCATTCCTGGGAGCTTCCTTGGTAGTGCAAGATTTGCCAGTGGCAATGTTTGGGACATGGAGGTGAGATTTCCAGGCAGGGAATTTGTGATTTGCTATTGGCACTTACATACCAACTCCTGGCATCCTTTTGGCTCAGCAGATTTAATGCTAACAATGAGAACTCAGAGGTTTTTTTCACCCTCACAAAAGAAAGAAGTGCAATCTAGGCATGTGGAGAGAAGTGGAGGGGAAGCTTGAAAATATACCTGAATAAATTTGTAATGCCCTTCTTCCCTTTGCAGTTCTCCTGGGGTCCTCTCAGGACCTGGAAAAGCAGAAATGCTACAGATTTTGCACACTGCTCTGCTGGAGTCCAGGGTGCCACTGAGTATGCTCTGCCACCAATTTAGCAGGCAGAGCACACTACATTTCATACATCCAAAACAAATGAGCTCTCTGTCACCTCTACAAAATATGCACACCTGGACAAGTCAAAGAGGCAGCTGGGACTATTGCCTAGAGATCTGTGGAGTGGGCTGGAGAGGGGCAAGCAGAGCCACAGCTATAAAATCAAACAGCATGGATTACAAATGGATCCACGCAGGCCACTGAGCAGTTCAAACACTGAGCTACAAGAGCGCTTCTGTGCTCAAGCAAAAGGTATCCAGCTAAGATAGTCTATTTTTTATGTGTGAATAGCCAAGGAATGAAAAGTTTCCAACAGTGCTTCAAAGAGAGCTGAGATCTTCCATGAAGACAGACACAATGCTTCTATTTTGGACAGCTATGTTATAGTGGAGGGAGAGTTCTGAGAAACACACACAATACTGTGGTGCCACAAAATAAACTGAGAAAACCAATCTTTGCACAGAAAAAAGGAAATCTGCAATCAGTGTGGCCCAAAGACCTGAGAAGACCCAAGGAATCCAAAGTGAGATTCCCCCCTCAGTGGAAAAATTCCAATTTTTCATGGAACACTTGGAGACATCTGAGAACAAGGATTTAATTTATACATTCTCCTCCTGACCTTTGCAATGGATTTACAATGTAAGCAGCTCCACTGCCTCCCTGGGAGGGTGTTCCACTGCCCCAGTGGGCACAGCAGCACATCCACACAGTGCATCACATTGCACAGCAGCAGCCCCAGCCAGCTCAGCACGAGTCTCCAAATCCAGAGAACACAATGCAGATTTGAGCAGGTTTTCAGATGGGTTTAATGCCTTTTCGGGACAGGCCCAGGACTCTCAAACCCAGAGCAGCTTTCCCAGGAGGGGTCTCCTGGCCAGCCCAGCCTGGTCCAACCAGTGCCCTGCAGCCCCATTGTCCATCTCCTCCCCTGTCCCACCAGGGGCTGCACCCAGCCCTGCTCAGCACCACCTGCAACAGGCTCTCAGTGCCAAACTCACTCCAAGAGCTTTTTAAGCTCAAGCCCTTGCTGGCAGCTACATACCTGCTCCTTCATCTCCTTCCCACTAAGTGCTTCAGCACCAGATTCCCAGGATGGCTGCTCCATATTCAGACAACATCCTTCCCCTTTTGTTCCTCCTGGGAGGGACACAACAGGCAAAACTCCTCCAAGCACCACCATGCTCCAGAGCACATCACTGTCTCTCCCTTCCCTTCCCTTCCCAGGAATCTGCTTTCCTATGGTGCCACAGATTCCTCAATGTCTCCAGCACTACCAGCTTTGCCTGTGCTGCTGCCAGTGGGGAAGCCCAGCTCCCCCTGAGGAATGATTCCCTCAAGTGACTCTGGGTATCCTGGGATGAGCAAAATATTCAAGGGTAAAAGCCAGTCAGAAGAGATTTTCTTTCTCAAGTTTGGGCCACACAGCATTTCCACACCTGGTACTTATATTAATCATGTTAATTTAATCCCATTTAACCTTACAAGTAAAAGCAAACAAGAATAAGACATCAAGATGCTTCAATCCCTGTCCTGCAGCTCAGATAGGCTGCTCCAAGGGTGCTTTACACATCAATCAATTTAAAGCAATATAAAAATAGAAAGCCCAGGAGCTACCAGCCTCCCCCAAGACAGCACCTCACTTAAAAGCATTTCTCTGGAGGTCCTTCCAGCCCTCCACATTCCCAACCCACCCACCTGGTCCTCCTGGTGACTATCAGAGCAGCTTTCTATTGCATACCTGTCCCTTTCTGGCCAGCATTCTGCAAAAGGGACTAGAAAAAGCTGTGTACACACAGTAAAAAGAAGAGAAACAAGAGTGAGACAATCCTTCACCCCCTGTGATGTGTATTCCCTTTTGCTCCCCATGTCTCTAACATTTCCCTCTGCAAATATTTGGTTGCACCATCACAGGGAACTTGCTCAGGCTCTGCCTGCACTGGCCCCATCAGTGCATCTTGAAATTCAACCTTCAAAGAGCAGCACCCTGAAATTTGAAGTCCAGGAGCCTCCTGTGAGAAAGTCTGCTCTGTGACCCACAGCACCCACACAGTGGGAAAGCTGAGATGGAGCTGCAGGCAGCAGTATGCTGCGACTGTCATCAATATTAATTATTTGGGGAGAATATGATTGATCTCACAAGGGCAATGAATTCATTTCTCCAGCTGAATGACAAACAAAAGGCAATACATGCACTGCTGACATTTCCAAAGGCTACGAGGTGCAGAGACACGAGGAAATGCTGCTCTGCACTAAAGTCCTGCTGCAAAGAGCCAAAAATCTGAAAAGCCTCTGAAATGTTCATTTCTGAGCATCTTCAATGCCAGGAAGTAGATGCCTTCATATTCTCAAATCTGTGCTGACCCCAGCCCTGGGCTGGCTCCCATCTTTGCACTGAGAGGAAGCAATCTCTGAGCATCTTTGGGAAGTTGGTGCCATGGTTTGACTCTGGCCCAGTGCCAGGCACCCACAAAAGCTGCTCACTCACCCTCCCCTCCCGTGCCACAGCTGGGCAGAGGAGAGGAAAAACTAATGAAGGGTTCATGAGTTTAGGTAAGGACCAGGAAAAACCACTCCAAGGGCAAAACAGGCTCAGCTTAGAGGTACAAAGTGAATTCATTACTAGCAGAGCCAGAAGACGATAAAGAGAAGTAAAAGAAAGCCCTTAAAACACTTTTTTTCCCCCAGCCCCTCCCCTCCTTCCCACCAACAGCACAGGGAGCCAGGGCCATGCAAAAACCAACACAGCTGGGTTGAGTTTCCCTTCTACTCTTTGACACTTCATGTCAGCAACTACAGAGTCATTGTACCTGACAGATAAGGGGGCAAAAAACATTTCTAAGGGAGAAACATGACCCTCCTGGACTATTCAAGAGGGCTGAAATACAAGGTACAGCTCCCCTGTGCAATGGGAGAAAAGGAAGACACAGCCAGCCTGGAGAAAAGCGTTTCTGTCTCTCCATGGGGTCAGGAGTCTGTGTGTGTGAAACCTCCCAAGGATCCCAAAATTCCACACAGCAACCTGAGACAGGACAAGGAAGAAGGAGAAAGGTAAATGCACTGGGGCTATTTCTTCAAGAGAATGGATAAGGGGGAAATCCCATCCCAGTCCACAGGGATGTTATTCTGGTGGAGTCTGAGCTCTGTCCTTCAGTCACCCCAACACATCAGCTCAAATCAAATGCAACCAGCACAATTTGCTGCAGTAACACATTCTGGGATCCAGCAGCACATCTGTGTTCATTCAGAGAGGCTGGGTGCCCTCAAGACCTGCACAGCTTGCCAGCTGGGCAGCAACATCCTCCTCCCACTACCCAGATCCCTTCTTGAAAACAAGGGCTGGGAGGTATCTGTGCTTGAGGGGAGAGGGGCTATTTCTCAACAGAACAAATCAAATTATTTGTATTAGAGTGAATTTGCATGGCTCTCACTGACAAATTAAGTCTTTTTTACACATCTCAGAGCTTTGACTCAACAGATTGCTAATAAATTCATGTAGGTGGGGCTCTGGATGTTACTATGGTGGGAGGGAGGTGAGGTTTTACTTTTCGCAACAGGACTAACCTGAGAAAAAATAACTAGGAATTTGGACTCCTTACACTGCCATTTACTAGGCTCCTGTAAGTCTCTAAGATTGAAGATTTTAAAACAGTCTCTAGTTTAGAGTAGAAATATGAGTTTCTGGCTAATAAACATGAAATCTGTATATAGGCATCAATCACCAAATGCAGTGCATGAAAAACTGTAGTGCCTCCCTGATAATCAGGCATTAGAGAACTTATAAATGGCTGGCCCCTGAACTGAGTGCATTAGCAGAGGCTTCTGAAATCTGTGCCTCTGTTTCCCCAGCCACATTTAGAACAGCCGCTCCCCATCTCACACCACAGCAGTGCATCTTAATATCTCTAAAGTGCTCAGAGATGCTGAGATGAAAGATAACATATGAGTGCAAAGTATAGATTAATTCCCTGAGCTCAACAGTCAGTGGAGCTGATGGAGCTAAAAGTAACACATACCCACCACAAAAAACCAGGGTTCTGAGCCTATCTTAAATAGTAGCTACTTAAGGAACAGGTCCCCTGGAACAAGTAATTTTGGGGCTGGTTAGTTGAGCCCCAGCAAGCAGGAAACAGAGAAATACAATGCACTATTATGAAAAATGGATGCTTTTCCAGAAGGTCTTCAACCTGTTCCTACAGAATTTGGCTCATTTCAGTTAGAGCTGCTAACATTTTAGCAGCCACCACATAAAGAACATGACCAAACATAATTTGAAAAGCTATTTCCCTTTCTGTTTGTTTTTATAAATTATTAAAAATCCAGTTTAAATATTGCAAAGAAAACTTTAAATTGAGCAAGATAAGTTTTGGCATCCTTCCAAGTAGAAGGCAAACCCCAAAATGTTACTGCAAATCCAACAGATGGGTGTTATTTTTCACACTTTAAAATTTCATTCCTTTGCACTGAGATTAACTGTAATTAGCTCTTTATTTACATCTAAAACAAAAAGTAAAATGATAAAGAAAGGCAGCTATAACCACAACTCACAGGCAGAAAAAGGCCAAAAAAAGAAAACCAACAAAAATTCCCTCTGAGAAGAAAACACATCTTTCTTGCCAAGCAGCATAATTGTTACAAATATACAGTTAAACAACTCCACAACATCCTGTCAGCACTAAGGATAAACATTTAAGTCACAGTCTTGCCAGCCTTTACACAGAAATTGATCAAATACCTAAGAAGCTTCCTCAGAACGCTGGAAAAATCTCGCCTCCCTCTAAACAAACAGCATCAGCCCTAAGAGAGGCAAGATACTCCACCACACTTTTATTTCAGTAATGCAAGGGATTAAAGAAAACTGCGAGGAAAATAAACAAACAAAAGCAAACCCAGCAGCTTTCCCAGATAAAGAGAGAGGTATTAAAACCTAATCGTGTTTTTTTTTTAAAGCCCTCTTCTAATTCTGATAACACCTTGGCTGAGTAAAGCTGAAGAGGCTCCTTAAGTATCTGTGTGAGTGAATGATTCACGGTGTAGCTTTGTGTTTCAGCAAAGCAGTGCAGGGAGCAGCCTGGGGAGCCCAGTGCCACGCTCTGAGCTGGCACTGCCAGGCTGCGCCAGCGGCACCCAGAGAGCCCCTGAGCCACGGCCAGCGCTGCAAGGGTTAAACAGCACCGCCTGGCCTGAGCGAGCTGTTAGCAATGACAAACAGCGAGTGGGCTTGCAGGCAGCCTAAATGCTTCAGGACCAGGGGGAAACCGCGCCATGGCAGCTCAGTGCTGTCAGTGCCGGACACGGACGGGAGCGCTGGGCACGCACGGTCCCGCCAGGGACAGCCCTGGGGCTCCTTCTCTGCGCACCCAGGGCTGGGAGCTCCCATGGCCCCGCTCTGAGTGGGATTTCCAAGCTAATGGCTCTCTGGCACCTTCCCAGTGCTCCCAGGAGAAGGAGCCACCTACCACTTCCCCGAGTGAGCCCAGGATTCATGGAAATGTCTCATTCTCCGCTGCAAATAGAGCATTTAAGTTAACAGCCCCATTTTGTTAACACATGTAAATGTAAAAAGATTCCATGGGAATCAATGTAACTTTTTCATCTAAATATCAAGTCAACACATAAGAAGGCAGAGTAGAGGGAGGAAGAGAAGAGGAGGGAGGAAGAGGGAGGGAGATCCAAACACCAGGGACCTTGAATCCACTCACTGCAAAAGTTAAGGACTGAAATAATTCTCATTTACTCATATGAGAAAGTGAAGCTCTCACTTTCTCGCTCTCTCCTTCTCTTTCCCTAACGCTCTCAGATACTTCTATCTTTAGCCAATTATCCTTGCTGTAATTTTCTTTAAATTGTAATTGGATAATCATCCAGACTCAGGGGAAACCTTTGTCAGAGGAATTCCTGGGGATATATTCCCATTTGATGAAACTGAGAGTTGTTAGGTTAACAAAGGACCGACTAAAGACATGATTCTTCACTTGTAGTGAAAATACTGTTTCACAAGCAACTATTTTTAGAGAACCCTGTAACAAAACACACACACTTGTACACTCGTTTTCCTGTATTTTATTTTCTGTAAAATCAGACTCCAAAATTATGAATATCATATTCTGTGCATGTGTCTTATTGGAACTTCTGAGGCTGAACACAGTAAACACAGTGGCCAAGACTGAAATTCCCCAAAGGGCAGGCACCACTGAAGCAATTTCCCCAAATCAGTTCCCTCCTTGCCCTCTCTCTGAGCTCATCTGGCTCAGTCGCGTGCAAAAGCCTCACACAGACCAGCAATGAGGCTGAGAAACGTCAGATTAGCCCTGTGCCTGGCAAAAGCACTGCTGTGGGGGGGACAAATCCTAAAATACCTCCCAAAAGAAGCGGCTGCTTTATTCCAGTTTAGCAGGGAACCTCAGCCGCACGTTTTGCTGATGGTGGAGCAGAACAAAGCAGCCACAAACCGTGGATGGCAGAGCCCCCCCTGCACACAGCCCCCCAGCCTCCTGCAGGGTGTGGAGAAGGGCATGGCACACCTGAGCCAGCTCTGCCTCTGCATCTGCCCCACTGTGCCCAGCCAGAGATGCTCCAGCTCCCTCCAGGTACAGAGCTGCCACCAGCACAGAGCACACAGGCTCTGCTCATGGGGGCACTGAAATCATTGAGCTGTGTCAAGAGAAAGAGAGGGGAAGGAGGAGGAGAGCAGAGCTGCACTGTAGAACGTGTTTCAGTTCCCAGATAACGTGGCGCTGTTCACAGATTTCAGCTTATATAGGCTTTTCCCTATTTCTATTTTTATTCCCAAAGCACTCCCCATTACTGTAGGATAAGGGAAAAAAAAGACATGAATGCATTCACATGCTGATATAATCTTCCTAAGTGTCCACCTGGCTAATGCAACCTGCACTCTGGGGCTCTCCCACACCAGCAGTCACAAGGGCTTCATGGCAAGTTTTTCCAAGTCAGTCTTGCTGAAACGGGAGGACACTTGACAAGAGAGAGGACCCAGGACACACAGGGAAAGAAATATGAATCATGTGCCTGCCAAAATAACCAACAGAGAAATCCAAGCAGAAGTGAGAAGGAGGAATAAAAACTCAAATTTTGGACTCTTATTCTGAATAAAGAATATAATTCTTCCTCCCTAGAGCTGGCATCTGGTTCATGCAGGTCTTGAAGGAATAAGGCTAGGACAAAATCTTTCTGCCTCATTCTTCCTGAATGCTTATTTTAGAGCTAAAAATTACAGCTCTGAGGCCAGCAGGGAGGCATTTCCCACACCTCCAAGTATCCAAGCTGCTACACCACTCCTCTTAAGTCTCTCTTATCTGTGTGTGCTTTGTGGTACCAGGTGTTTTGGGGTAGTGCTACCTGACCCTGGGGATGAGGCTGCTGGAGCCCAGAGCAGGGCAGTGCCCAAATGCAGAATACCTGCACAGACCAACAGAGTCTAGAAAGGGAGAGCCCAGAAGTGTTCACACACACACACAAGCTTTCCTTCCACATCCTGGAGGGATCAGAGGCCCTCTGGACTCTGGGGAGCCATGGACAGACATCAGCAAGCATCATATCAAATGCAGGCACTTTGAACTCAAGCTAGAAGCAGGGACATGGAAAGCAATCCCAGGGCTGTCTGGATGCAGCTCTGCCTTGCACAGAGGCATGGAGACAGAAACACAGCCTCTCACCCCACAGCCCCTTCTTGCAGCTCCATGCAGCAGCTCCCACCTTCCCAGCTCAACATTTCCAGTCATTGCAGTGCCCTGCAGGCTTCCACCACCCCAAGTCCTCTCAGGCTTACTCTCCACGTCCCTCATTATCCTACATCCTTAGGATGCTGCTCCTCCAGACAGGGTGATCCCAGCAACAACACTGTGCCTACTTCCAGGGAAGAATATCTGTATTTTAGAGTTTAATCCTCTCTGCCTGCCCTCTCCTGCTCACCACAGGCAGGCAGTGGAGACAGAAAGCAGGAGCCTTTCCAGCACCAACCTGCCCACCCGAGAGCCTGTGGGCTGGAGTGATGCTCTCCATGAAAACAAGGGATGCCTTTCCTGCAAGGAATACAAGACAGCAAGTAAATCTTCCAGAGCTGCCAAAAGCAACCTGTTATAAATGACCCTCTAAGTTATGAGATATGGACTCTCCACAGTGCAGTTAATAAATAACACCTCACAATCCTGGAAGCGTGTGTTGGGTGACACTTCTGCTTGCCCGAGAGGGGCACAGTTAAAAATGGAGTGTCAGGAAAATAATACTTTTTAATTATGAAGGAGATAAGTGTTTTTATAATACAAGGAGCTTGCTGTAATCTCACAAATCCAGAAGTGAAAAGCCTTTCCTAGGACAAAAAAACGGAATGCGTGGAACAAAATCCATCATTTTACAAGAAAAGAAAGATCTGTAAAGCCAACCAGAATTTTATCCAAGCAGTATAACCAGCTATTCACAAAGCAGAGGTCAGGATGAAAAGACAGAGTGTGTATGTGAGAGGGCATTTATAATCCAGTTTACTGTGACATCCCAAGGCCCCAAGATCAGGATTCTGTTGTGCCAAGCACTGTACAGGCACTCTGCAAGAAATCAGCCCAGAGTGAGGAACAAGCACTGCCACTGTCACAGGGGAGAGCGACATTGGCACAGAAAAGGGACACCTGAAATAGTGAAGCACTGATGGTTTCCTTTTTCCCCTTCTTTTTTAGGAAACCATCCAGTTTGCCTCCAGATACACCCCCCCCCCCCCCCAAAAAAAAAAAAGAAAAGAAAAGAAAACCTGCTTCACATAAGGGGGCAGCTGCCCCCAACAAACACAGCAAAGGCCATCTTGCTGCCAGCATCTTATCGCTTTCAGTCTGTTTTCTTGCACATGTCTCTTTCACTTTATTTGCCGGCTACGGCTTAAGCCTGACCCCTTCCTCTCCCCACTTCCATTTCAGAGACCCGTCTGACAGCAGAGAGCAGCTATCAGAGGATCAATGATTTGCGATCCGGATGAAAATTAAAGTTGCATTTCCCAGCGCGTGTAGCGCTCCAGCCAGCAATGCCCAGATCCCCACGGCATTTCCACGGCCCACGGGAGCGAACTGAAGCGAATCCCTCCGCATGTCGGGGACCGGGGCATCGCAGGAGCGGCGGACACAAACCCGCGGTCCCGCGGCTCGGTCCCCGCACACCGCGGCATCGCCGAGGGACCGCCCAGGGTCCCCCGAGGTCCGCGGGGTCCCCGGCCCCATCGCGCCCGCTCCGCTCCCGCATCCCTGGTCCCATCGCGCCTGCTCCGCGCCCCCATCCCCGCTCGCTGCCACCGTGCCCACCTGTCCTCCCTCGCCCGTGGCCGCCGGGCGCTGCTCCTCGGGCTCTCCCGAGCGCTTCCTCTTCTTTCCTTCCTCTCCCCTGCCCGTGCCAGCCGAGGAGCGGGGGCCGCTGCCGGCTGCGCGCCGCCGCCGCCCGGCTCCCCCCGCGCCGGGGCTGGAATCCGCCTCCTCCGACACAAACTTTCCCTTCGCGTGCGGGGAAGTTCACGGCCGGGGCGGGGCGGGACAGGCTCCCGTGTCCCTTGTCCCTGCCCACGCCCACGCCTACAGGAACACGGGCGTCCCCCGCGCCCCCTCGGGGCAGCGCGGCTCACCTGAGGGCGCGGGGAGCGCGCAGCTGTGCCCGGCACGCCGCGCTCTCCTCCTCTTCCTCCTCCTCTTCTTTTTCCTCCTCTTCTTCCTCCTCCTCTGCCTCCTCGCCGTCGTGGCCGATCCGCGCCCCCGGCTCCGCTCCGCCCCGCCCGCCGCTCTCCCCGCGGCCGCGCTCCGGGGGCGCTCGGGGCGGTCCCGCCGCGGTCACTGCGGGGCAGCGGGGCCGGGGCAGGCACAGGCACAGGCACAGGCACAGGCACAGCTCAGCTCCGTCCCTCCGCTGCTGCCGGCTCGGCTCGGGCCGGGGGAGGCGGGGTGCGAGGCGGGGTGCGCGGGGCCACGGCTCCCTCTCCTGGCCGGAGCCGTCCTGCCGGCGGCAGCTGCCGGGGGCAGGAGCCGGCCTGGAGCCCGTGTGGCTCGCCCGGAGCCTCTGGAGCCTGCCCGGAGCCCTCAGAGCCAGCCCGGAGTCCCTGGAGCCTGCCCGGAGCCCTCAGAGCCAGCCCGGAGCCCTTGGACACGTTCTGGACACTTTCCGGGTGGAGCGGGCTGGCGGGCACAGCCTTGCCGCTGCCCCTGAGCGCTCTGCGGGCCACCTGCCCCCTGGGAAAGTAAAGTTTCCCCATTCTCCTCTCTGGTGTGCTGGGATTCCTTCCTGGTAATTTCCTCCCAGGGCTCCCTGGACATCCTGATGCCACCTCGTCCCAGAGAAGTGGAACTGTTTTTGCTCTGTCGCTGGCACAGATACAGCCTTGATGAGGCTGAAATTGTTGATGGATGAGGAGTGGGCTCCTGAAACGGATTGCAAGGGCAGTGTCAGGGAGTCTAGGGAGTCTGAGGAGTGGAATAAAATTCTGCAGAGATTTGGGCCAGCACCTGCTCTAGGAGAATGTGGCCAGTGATTTTAAGTGCAGCCCCTAGTGTAGGAGTGCCCTTGCCCAGGAAAGCTCATTGTCCTCTCAGGTTGGCCTGGAGTCTCTTGCATCCTGGCAGTGAGCAACCTGCCCTTATTGGTACTTTTATCACATCTTGGCAGGCTGACAGCAGAGAGAAATGGCTGGACACAAAGCCTGTGGTGCTAAGGAAACTCCTGTCTGCTCAAAGTGCTGCAGCGCTTCTTAGCACTGTTGGCTACAACCCCTGGACTGAGTTCAACACCTCAGTTGTTATCCTCAGAAGGTGATTCCAGGATATCTAGGAGACCAAATTTCACCCCATCCCGTGAAGCTCCTCTGCAACAAACCTGTCCTGGGGTGCAGGGTCTGGCCAAGGCATCGGAGCCACTGATAGCCCCCATCCCTCTGCAGGGCTGCATGAGGCACTGCTGCACACGTGGCTGCTGTGAGAGGGGGTCCCTGCCCTCAGCAGCCCCACCACCCCTCCAAGGTGGGCACACCTAAAGCTCTCCTCTCCCCACCCTGGGGAACAGCCTGGCTGTGCCAGGGGCTGGGAAGGAGCTGTGGTGGCAGCCAGTGCTGTTCCTGCAGCTCCTGCAGGAAATCTCTTCCTCCTGTACCTCTCTCTCCTTCCCTTCCCAGGGTTCTGGCACAGCAAAATTAGGCAGAAAGTTTCTTATCTCAGCAGCTTCTGCGTCCTGGTGGTGAATGCCCTTGAAAATCTGCCTACTTGGCTTGTGCTTAGAATCAGCTCTACTCAAGCCATCTCTAACCCAATTCCATCCAAATATTAAAGCAACTTGTTAAGGAAGAGCTCTCTGAAGACTAATTTACCCCACTCTAAGGGCAGATTGGTGCATATTTTGCTCCATGCGACCTGCATAGCTCCAGGACCCCATCTTGACTGCAGCTACTTTAGGTATCTGTATAACTTGGCTGCAATACTGAATATAGGCAAAACTGGAATAGCAAGGCACATTTTATGAGCTGTATTTTCCAACATACTTACTGAGAAATATGTGCTTAAAATCATCTGTTGAAATATGACAGTCCACTTTTCTCATAGAAGATGAAATAACAAAAGGGTTGCATATTTTATTCATGATACCTAATGCAGCTGTGGGAGTAGCTCAGCTGTCTGGTGATTGTTATAAGAATTAATAATAATAATAACAGTAATAATAATAATAATAATAATGATTCCTTGTTCTAGGTAATATCTACCATCCATAGATACAGATCTGGAATAGGACATGTCATGATTCTTGTTTGGGAGGATCCAGCACTGTTGCAATACTGGTAATGCAGGTTAACAGTCACCAACACACACACCCTGGGAAATTCATACTGTTCCAAACTCCAAGCCTGCCAGTGCAAATTAGGGTCTTTAGGCCAGGGTCATTAATTTTCTCTAATCTTGACGAAAAGCCAGAATTCAACTTTAGACTTCATTGAAAGGCTCATAAAAAAGATTCAAGACCAAATTTCCAGAGACTGGTTAAAAGCTACAGCTGATAGCAAAGCCCCAAACCACACCTGTTTATTGTGTTTTCATGGGAAAGGTTTCAAACCCTTTTGTTTATGGATGGAAAGAATCAAAAATTTCCTACTGTAAAATAAGGGTAATATTTCTCACTTTGGCTCAATGTTGTCATAAGGATATTTTTGTATTGCTATTTTTTCTCCCATCCTCTCTCCACACTTGCACATGCTATTTCTGTGCAGGTTAAAATGCAACAGTTACACTCTAGAGTGAATTGTGCTATGTTTTGAAGAGCAATTCAGTAAATAGAAAACATTTTTAAGCTCAAAAAGGCAGCATTGTTCCACAATTTTTGGACAGGGAGCAAAGAGTAGCATTACTAAGTGAAACCACGGGGGGGACTTAAATAGCAGAGGAATGTGTTGGTGTTGAGCCAGGACACTGGAGCTTCTGGCATTGCAACTGCTGTGAAAATATTCCACAGACCTCCAGTAACAAGTGGCCAAAGGCTTTGTTTTGCTCCTGTTCTATTCCTGTTAGGCAATTTGAAGTTACAAGCACAGGAGGATCCTGGATCATAGAGCCCCGTTCTCTGCTGTGCCAGGAATAATGTTGTTTATGATCCTTTTCATGAAAGGACCATGCTCCCACTTTAAACAATTCTGTGGTTTTGCCTGTTGCCCCCCTGTGAGGTTCTCCTGGGCTGTCCCTGTCCCTGCTGGTCAGGAACCCTTCCCCACATGTTCCGGCTCTTATTTCTGTAGCTGTTCTGCTCACTTCTCCTTACTCAGGTATTTTTATGGAGATGGTTTCTGTCTACCTTTCTCACTGAGCTATGGAGGACTGGCTTTTCAATCTTCTTTCCTAAATGACTCTCAGTTCACCTCAGACTTCTTCCCTCCATCTGCTCTGGTGTCAATTAATCTCAAAGTTCATATGGGTTACCAAAAGTAGTTAGAGTATTAAATGGGAGGAGGTCTCACTGATGCTTCATGCACTGAAATTAAAGTCCCCATTTCTCACTGAAATATCTCACCTGGTAATCCCAAGGTTGCACTTATCTTTCTGCAAATAAGCTGTAGTGGTGACCTCATATTTCTCCTTCATTTTTGCTTGCAGTACTAAGTTCCCAGCCTCGATCAGAGACTTGTTACTATTCCCTTGTCAGTTCCCAATTCCCTTGTTTTTGTCCCAACTCTCAACCTGAACAGAGTTTTCTGATTTGTTTGTTCTTAGCCAGCATTTCTGATACTGGGAGATCAAGGTAGTTTCATAACCTCTAAAAGACATGTTCTTGCTTGTTACTCACACCCACCTAACCCATTTTTCCTCCTTCCTAGTTCAGGAAATAAGCCCTAGACTACATATAATTATAGTCTGTGCAGTTATAAATGAGCGTGCCTTCTGTGTTTGACACCTGCCTTTTAACTGGCATTGAGAGGAGCACGCCTGATAACCTAAGACACAGGACATGGGAAAGATGGGAGAATGACAGATATTTCTGACATAGCAGCACATGGACCTCCCATCTGCTTCTGTCAAGGGAGCTGATGTTACCCACACATGGAGCTGAACGTTTTCTGCTGAGACCATTTTGCAGCGAGGAACCTGAGCCTGGCTGAGCAGGCAGGCTTGGCTCTCAGACAGGTATGAATTGCACATTCACCAAAATGCATGAGGAGTCACAACTGCACGTGTCAGGTGAACCTGACTGACAGGGATTGTGTATTCTCTGCTGTATTGGCTATGCCCAAACCACATCCTGGATCTCACTGCCCAGTGAGGCATTTTGTGTGAACCTCTGTAAGAGCCCTGCACAACGAGGAGGATTGGAAGCACAGCTTTGTTGTGAGTTCATCTGTGTTTATTCCTGAGGATGTAGCAAATAGCTTTTGTCCATGTTAATATGCTAAATATCATTAGTGTCTCTTCTCCTGTGCTACTACGGTGGTAGGACTGCTAATGCAAATGGTTCTTAAATGGAAACTTGACCTTACATGACTTGCATCCAAGTCCATTTAAATCTCTGTCACACGTGTTTTGATGCAGCCTAAGGCCGGAGATATTTCCAGTCCTATGAGTCTGTGTTTCATACAAACTAAAGCTGTTTCAAACAGTGGTGGAGAGGAGTATCTTCTCATCCTGCTGAAGGCTTTGGCTTTTGGCAGGTATCTGACCCACAAGTACACAAACATTGGACACTGTTTGTGTTTAGGATGCCTGAACATCCTTTTGCACAGTGTATTCAAACACACCAAATCTCTGTAAATTGCCTGACTGTGGAGGTTGCAGGAACACTTAAACTGGGTTGGCATTTCTGTTGGCAAAAACCAGCATCTGTCTCAGTCACTCTTTGAAGAAAGCCTCTAGCCTGGCCATTAATTAGGCTGCAGTTTACCTGGCTTGCTCAGTGATGCCAGTGAGAAGTGGCAGGCTGTCAGCAGATTAATAAAGCTAGATAGGCTGAACACAGCCTTGGCTTCTAGGCAATTCCCTTCTGATGGGTATTTCTACAGGGAGTGGTCTCTGGAGATGATTTCAAACTCCTGGCTTCTCTGGCTGATGGTTTGCTGACACCACTGCAGAAGGGAAAAGGCACTGAATTAACACATTGTCTTTCCTGGGTAAATGGATCCAATTAAAAGATCTTATAAAAGCAAGTAAGGGCATAATACAGTGTATTTTTATCCTACCTATTTGTAAGAGTTCCTCCTGTCTTGACATGGGTTTATACAGGTGTTTTGGTGCTTTAATAATTTTTCAACAGTCTTTTTTTCTGAACAAAACCCAGCTTCTCTGGAGAACTGTCTGATAATAAACTGCAATGGTTAAGGAAAAAAAGAGACCATCAAGTGTGGTAAATGAAAAAAAAATCCCTTAGCATATTCCGAAATCTTATTATTATAGTCAATAACAGTTTATTTTCCCCTAAAAATGCAAGATCATTCTGCAGAATGACTTTTTAAATCTTTGATTTCACTTCAGCAGTGATGAAGCAACATTAACCTTTAGACTCTGAGTTTATCTGTGCATATGTTCAGGATTTCTTAAGGAAAACAATTCTTTTGTGTAGCTCGTAAAAAGATTACACAAGCAACAGAAGATTTTGGGAGAAACTCAAGAAATTGCAGAAAGCCTTACACAATCACTGGAAAAGGCAGCTGCAGGTTAGCAAGACCTTGACGGAGGGAGATGCTGTTACTTGCCAAAATGGGGAATTCCTCTGTAACAGGCAGGCATGATTTAACCAAAGGGCAGGACCCTCTGCTCCTGTTAATCAGCACTGCTAATGGAGATGTAGCAATTCACATTGGTGGAGGGTTTTGGCAGTGCTGATTGCTCTGGTTAGGCAGAACACCCATCTGCACAGAGAGTGATTTCTGGCACCCTTGCAGCTCTTTTCCCAGGTCAGTGTATTTCCAGGCATTTCAAAGTTCCTTTCTCTTAATAGCTGCTATCCATCCTCATAAAAATGAGGATAACAGATGAAGCGGAGTGGCCAGTTTTGCTCTACCTCTATTGACCTCACTGGATTTACATTAGAGAGGATTTTGGAGTAATAAATTTGCATTTGCACAATTACTAGGAACTGTAATTCCTCCCACCCTGACTGCTATTGATTCCCAGGTGCCAGATCAGTGCAATGCAGCCCTGTGCCACTGTAAAGGTGCAACAAATATTGTTAGCCTCCCAGGATAAAACAAGCCTGGACAAAGGTTTTTGAAGGAATGAGTGAGCCACAGGAATATTTCATTAGTTTTGTGGATGGTGTTCAGAGAACAGCTGTAAAGGCAAGCAGAGGAAGTGTTCAGTTTATATGGAGAATGATGAAAGGCTGCTGCCTGCATGTGTGGGTAAAACCTCCAGCTCTCACAGGAATGTGGGCATCTTGAGGAAAACACTTCGTTTAGGGCAGTAAATTATTGCTATGCAACTTGACAAAAAAAGACAGAATTAAGTCAATGGAAATTGGATGGATATACAGGCAGCCTTACTCCACAAGCCATGCTCATGGAAACTTCTTTTTTTTTGGGAAGCAGATCTCCCACCTGCCTCTTCCTTATGAAATGAGAGATCTTAAAGATCACTGAAGAGGAGGGAATCGAGAGCAACGCATTTGTTAGCAAGTCATAAATTTGCAGGGAGAAAGCGCGGGGAGCAGAAGAAGGATGAACTCGAATTTCACAAGGGCGAGAGGCGCCCTCGGAGCCCAGCAGTCGCTCGGCTCTGGCACGGAGCCGTCAGCCGGGAGATGCAAAGGCGCAGAGCAGCATCTGACAATGAAGTTCACAAGTCGTTAACCAGCAATGGAAAGACGCTCTCGGCAGGCTGCAAGTGAAACGACCTCCCAGGTTTAGCACTCAGTCTTCATAATATGCCGGAGACGTTTCTGAAGAGAGTAATTGGCCAAAAGGAAATGAACAATAAACCCTGTGATGGAAGTCAATGCTCCTGAGAACTTCTAATTTTTTTTTTTCAGTGAACATTCTCTGTATTACTATTTCTCTGTATGTAGCATGGATGAAAGATCCTGGGTGAACTGGAGTCCTCTGCCCACCCTGGGAAGGCTGAACTTAGAGGACGTTTCAAATCAAGGTTGTTCATCCTGGTAAACACAAAATCTTCATCTGATCCGAAACAAAAGGTGTCCTTTCATGTTTGAGCCACTCAACTTTTTTTAAAACCACTTAAAATACTTCAGATTTGCATTTTTTTCTTTAAGATTTTGACTTCTATTTCAAGCACATTAAAATTCTCCCCTCCACTCCTTTTTAGTCAAAACTCTTCACTGAATTCTTCTTCAGTTTATAAATAGTTTTGGTCCCTCTAACCCATCATTTTTATGACTTTCATATTTCTGGAAAAAAAGGAACTGCTATTATTAGCCATCTACAGTCTTTAAGACATTACCCAAAGTATTGTCAAACAAACTCCTGTTCCATTATTGCTGAGAGAACACCCTATTAAATGGATGGGGTTTTTTATTTGGCCAGTCACTTCAGACAGGTTTCTCAACCCACAGCTGTGAAATCAGCTAGCAAATTGAGGTTGAAAAATACCCTTGGAGGAAATTTCCAGTTTGTTCTCCCATGGCTGTGTGCTCCCAGTAGCCTTTTGCCTGAGCCCAAGCCACCATGTTGAGGTTCACCAAGAGCTACCCCTGTCCATGTGGATGGGGAATGCGTGTGAGATCCCACCCTAATGGACACAAGTGCATGGGATTGGGCTGAAAAGTCAGGAGAATATCATGTGCTGGTGCTACAGTATAACAGAGGAAATTTAGTGTTCTGGATATCAACACAGGTTCATGGGGAGGTGGGGAGGAATAGAGTGTAAAAATTAAAGATAGTGCAGAAGGTAGTCGCACACCTGAGGAGTTGCAGCTGTACTAATTACCGGAGATTAGGAACAAGCCTGCCTTTAATAGGCCACAGCTGTGTCCAATAAGAAGATGAGTGATAAAAAAGAGTGGGTTAGCTGGGCGAGGAGAGCTGGAGTTTGTTGGTTGTGCTGTGAAGAAGGAGTCAGTGCTGTGAGGGGCTGCCTGTGAGAAATCACTGAGAAGACATGGAACTTTTGCAATAAGATGACAATGGGGGAGGGGAGCTGTTTATAAATAAGCTGTGAGTCCCCATTGTTTTCCAGATATATCTGTGGGTAACGTCTGGTTGGTTCTTTCCTTTAGCTCCACTTTTCTGCTCTTGCCACACCTGAGATATAATTACAACCTGTGTTACCTGCACATAAGTCAGGTTTAAAGTACAATTTTTAGCACATCCAATGAAATGAAAGTTCTCCTTTGCAAAGGGTAATAGGAGAAAAGGTAATAGAAAACAAATGTTACCTGGCAAGTCAGGTAAAAAAACTTCAAATCTGGACTTCCTTGTGAGGAAAAATATGGGGCTGCAACTCTTCCATTCTCCATGAGCGCTCTGCTCCACTGGTGAAAAGATATTTCCTTAAGCTTTTTATCTGGTGAAATCACCTAAGCTATCCTTCTCAGACATGGAATTTTTCTGCTCACACATGCTGTCAGTTGTTCTGTGAGGTTATTTCTCATGCAAACCAAAATAGTTCCTGATTTAAAATGTTCCTCAACCTGACTGTTCACATGATAAATGACATAATGGAGTCGCATTCGTTAGCACCAGAAGCAAACTCCAAAATAGAAGCAGACAATTACTAAACAAACATTCTGTAATTATGGTTTTTTTTCCTGACCAGCTGAACGATGAAGAAAGCAGCAATGTGTAGAGCTCATGATTAGAGCTGGTCATTTAGGCAAGAAAAAATATCGGGCTCTGGTGTATTTCATCAATCAGAATGCGGAGGGAGCTGGTTTCAGCCGATGGGACCACTATTGTGGTGGATGTTGATCATTTTCCCAATGTTGCCTCCCACTGACTTCCCTTTTTATATTTTTAATCTGTCTCCTAAATCACTTCATGCAGCTGTCTCTGGCTTATTTTCTTCTGTCTTGCATTAATAATTAATTCCATTGCTTTCGGTATGCCCTTGACCTTTAGCCACTTCCAACACTTTGATATAAATCTTTGGATGTATTGCATTATATATTCCATTATACATGTTTGAATGCTACATGGAGGTGTTCACATGCTGGCCTGTCCTCATAAGGACTACCAAGAGTCTTTTACAAACCTTTTTTACTACTACTTTGGTGCTCATTAGTCCATTATCTGGCAAAGTAAGTCTCCTTCTGAGGCACACCGCTATTTCAATTACAGAATGATCATAATTAGACTCTCTGCTCATTAGGACTTCATTGCTTCATCTACACATGGGAACCTGTATAAATCTTAATTAAAAGAAGAAGAATTGCTTGTTGTTTAAACATGAGTTTAACCTTAAATAGGAATCTGCAAATTAAGGAAAAGTTTAAGTGCTCTTTTACATATAGGTAAGGTAACGCTTACTGAGGGCTTGCCCAAACAGAATAAGTGTTCCAGATGTTCAAGGCAATACAGCTGTGGGATTATTTGCTGGGGATTCAGGGAAGGCTCAGGGCAGTTCTGCCTGATGTACTGTTGGGTCCCTTCCACCTGCCTGGCAGTAGAGGGGCAGAGAGTTTGGTTTCTCTTAGATTAAATGTTAGGAAGAAATTCTTTATTATGAGGGTGGTGAGAAGCTGGCACAGGTTGCCCAGAGAAGTTTTGGATGCCCCATACCTGGAAGGGTTCAAGGCCAGGTTTGATAGGGCTCTGAGCAACCTGGTCTAGTGAAGGGTGTCCCTGCTCATGGCAGAGGTGTTGGAACTGGGTGATCTTTAAGGTCTTTTCCAACCCAAACCATTCTATGATTCTTAATATGCCATTCTGGCAAACATTTAATTTGTTGAATGAAGAAGCAGTTTCTTTCGATGTGAAGCAAAACTTGTCACTGGGGAATACCTTGAAGGGGGGAGTCTGAAGTGTAATAATTATTTGTTAAAAATATTCAGTGTGTATTTACAAAGAATGAGGCACAACTGCAATGCAGTCTGATGTTTTGCCATTCCCAGAAGTATTTATGACAGATATTATCATTAGTTAACTCCTGATGAGCCCTAACATGGGAGTGTTTGGCACCGTGAAGTTTTGTGGCTCTGTGGAACTGGGTTTCTGAAAAGCCACAGCACCAGTCCTCACTGGGGTTTGTTCTGTGCAGTGAGAAACCAGGCTGAGGGGATTGCTGGGGGCTTCCCCACAGCACAGCATGGATACCCAGCTGAGAGCTGGCGAATCCCACAGGCCTCCTGCCTGCCTGCAGGAGAGGGAGCAGCTCAAGCCTCCAGGGGCAGCTCTGTGGTTTGCCGCTCCCGCTGTAGCCAGGTCTGCTTGTGCCTCTGGAAGCAGCTAAGCAAGTCTTTTGCATTTCAGTTACATATCCAAAGGGCTTGTGCTTTTGTTATTGCTGGCAGCATCTGTCAACTCCTCCTGAAACAGCTCTCCAGGCGTGCAGTAGATAAAATTTGGTGGTTCTATGGATCAAGTCAACTACTGCTGGTTTCTGTAACAAAATAAGGAACATCCCAGCCTTGTCTTCAACAAAGAGAGAAGGTTTAATTTGCAAAGCAGTAATTAACAAAGCATCTGTTATCCTCTTTCTATGAACCTTAAGATTAGCCAAGAGAAACATGGAATGTCCTTTTCCCCTCCAAGCGCTGTCCAGGGCTTGAATTGATACCAGGTAAAAACAGCTCAATCTTATGGGGTTTTTTATAACAAGGAGTGGATTAAAGATCCAAGCAGAGCTACTTCATCACTGTGGCCTAATGACATTCAGTAAATACAAGTGGAGCACTTAGATTCCAGAAGCAGGAGGAGCAATGATTGATTAAACCTTCAATGTTCAAGATCAGAAATAAAGTCAGGGGGATGCTGCAAAAAAGCCAGGAAAAAGCACAGAAAAGTGACTCAAAGCCCCATCAAGTGTTAAGGGAGCATCTCATCCTCCCAATGTCCAGGGAAATCATTTCTTTTTTTAACAGGTTTTTTTTTTAAATCAGTCAGTATCACCAAACTCATTCTGGTGGTAGCCATTATTCTAATCATCCCAGTTTTTATATGCTCAGCAGATTATGCAATATCAGATCCAATGTCATTGCCCAAGGATTCATGCCTTGTGGTTTAAAGATGCAACCTGAGGTGGAAGTGCCAGGACAGAAGTGGAACTGGCTGTGCCACCATGGCTGGTGGGAAGGGCAGGGACAAGCAGAACTGAAGCTCAGGGCTCACCTGCCCCCCTGTCAGGCACACGAGTTTCCCTGGGAGAACTGGGAACCTTTTTGGCTTCGGTAATGAATCAAAAAAGTGGAAAGATTGTTCTAAACACTCTTAAAATCAAATATGTGGAGTTCTGCCTTTTTATCTGGTGAGTACTTGTCCCTGATTCATGCTAGGGAAATAAACACTCAGATTTTTAGAAGTATCATACAAGGGTTGAGTTGCTCAGGTATTGAGAATAGTGTTATAAAATCAAAGCTCATGAAATTACAAATATAAAAATCAGTTTTTTTATTTCCTTACTTTTTGAAAATATCTCTTCTGCTGTTTGTTTAGACAAAATTATTGAGTATGGCTCACATTAATTTGTTGGGGTTTTTCCAAAAAGTATTGTCTTGGTAAGAACAGAGAATTCTGTCTCTCTGTGCAGTCTATCTCTGCATACAAATGATTGTTTTTAGCTATGATTTCCTAACTCCTGAGGGAATTAATGAGTAAAGAAGAGCTCTCCATAATGCATGCATGTATGTGTGTAAGTCAGTATATACAGTTTATATTGCTTATTTATTATTTATGTCACAGCAGCATATTCAAAAGATAGCTCTATCTTTTTTTCTTTGAAAATATTCACCTAGAAAAATTACTGACCTGTCTGTCTGCCCTGTCCCTCTCAGTGCCAGCTCAGGTCCCTTTTTGTGATCCTACAGTGGGTGCAGTGCAGTGACCCAGCCTGTGCCAGGCCTGGGCTGGAGCTGAAGGGTTTGATCCATTCTAAGGGGTCCAGGCTGGTTCATCTGAGACCTCCTGTGTGCCACCAGGTGAGTCCCCTGCAGGGATGGCAGTGGGGAGGGGGGCTCTGGACAGTGTGGGATGCAGTCCATGGCCCCGTGGAGCAGAGCATCCCCACAGCCTGAGGAAAGCCCCCACCATCCCCAGGGAGCTGGGACCAGGGACTGCAGCATCCTGCTGGCAATGTCAGTCTTCTGAGGCAGAAAGACACAGCAGGCTCTTTTCATTAAAAATAGGTCAAGAATTAATTGAAATGAAGGAACATTTTTGGTAGTGCAGAAATTTGAACCAGAGTTGAACCTTCCTTCCTTTCCCCCCCCCCGCCCCCCCCAATTGATGCTTAGTATTTGAAAGATATGCAAAATTTCTGGATTTCTGCAGTTGGTGGTGATCCAGGAATGTAATAAAGCTCTTCCCTCACTGCCCTCTCCCCCAAAATAATTCCTGAAGATTTATTCATCATTTCACACATCACTAAGTAAACATCCCCCTTCCCATCACTGGCCTGATGGAGACTTAGTACATTACTGTGTAAAGCAGAATGATCATGATCTGAAATGCAATACACAGGCAATCTCAGTATCCTTGAGGTATCTCTGCCAGGAGCATGGAAAGCAGTTCAATTTCAAGAGTAATGAGTCTAATTTGCAAGTCTCTTCTACTGAGCCTTTTGTGATTTTGCTGTTCTCTCCTACAGTTACAAGTCTTGACTAATAAACAGTGTTATTATATATAATACAGAACATTTCCATGTCTCACTGTGCAGGGAGGCTGGAGAGGGTAGACCTCAGCTTGAGTTTTGTAATATTTTCCAATTAGATGACCAGACACTAGTGCTCAAAATTCCTGTTTGGTGGAGGTTGGCAATCATTGTTCCTTAGCAACTGAAGTAATGTTAAATTAAACTGATAAATGATGCTCTAAAAAAAATTAAGAACTCAATCAGAGTGATTAATTTGTGATGCCCTTTTAGGAAAGGTTTACAGGATGTGTTGTGAATTTTCTATCTGCCAAGCACAGTTCTTCATCAGCTGGGTTCACAAGCTTTGAAAAACTGTTTTCTGATGAAGTGAAGAGTAGATCTACTCACCCCTCACAGCTGATGAGGAAAGATGCACCCCTGGTAAAAGTCTTTTTTTTTCACCCTGCCTGCAGTCCTGGGAGGTGCTGGCCAGGCTGGGAGATGTCAAAGGTGTCACTCGAGGCACAGATCAGCCCTGAGGACATCAGGAGATGATGTCCCACCCCTGATGCTGTGGACAAACTCTCTCCAGCACCTGTTTCCACCATGCTGGGCCACTTCTTCTCATGCACAAAATACTGAACTTACAAACAGAAGAAAATCACAACCTCCACACCCCAAACTCTGTTTTACCACTCCTCCTTGGTTTAATTAAAACCACAGTTTCAATCCAGCAGATGGAAGGCTTTGAAACTAAGCCTGTTAATTTCTTGGTGATGAGACAGAGCCTGCTCTGTCCACTCAGAGGGACAGGCAGCATGTTCTGCCTCCTACAAGCTGCTCCTCCACGTAGGCTTTCATGGTGGGCAGCGTGAGGCAGATTTCTGGGGGGTGGAGGCAGCAGGAGTGAGGCTTGGGGTGCATCTCATGCACAGAGAGGTGATGCTGTGCCCACCATCCCAAGGCCACCCTGGGAGCCTGCCTTGAGGAACCTGGAGAAAAGGACCAACGCTCAGGTCAAGGCAAGGCTGCAGGCACTTCTTCTTGACTGAGCTCCCCAAGCTTTTCCATCTTTCCTCTGGGCTATCCTGACATGTGCCACTGGCCTGCCATGACTTCCAGCTCCTTCACCATGCAGTCACTAGTGAAAAGCTGCTTGTTTTATGCCCTCCAGCTCCCTTTTCTTTTCCAGTGATTGCTGTTGATTGCTGGCAATCCTTCTGACATGTGCACTTAATCCGTTTGTGACAGGAAGATGGGTCAATGGGCGAGCTCTGAATAAACAGTAAGAGCTCCAAACTGGAAACAGGGATTGCTTTGCTGAGCACAATTCTGGTGTCCTGGCTCCCACTACAGCCAGAGGAAAGTAAGAGAGTAATTATGAGTTATGTTTCTTCTGCACCTCTGTTAGTGTGAATCTAGTTTATGCATCATAACAGAAAAGCTTTCCAAAAAATATTGTTCTGCAAATTTTCCATAGCAATGTCCAATTTTTCTTCTGAATTATGTTTGGCTCTTGTCCTAAATAATTTCCAGCAGCCTTGGATTTCACAGGGCATTTATACACTTGCTATAAAATCTTCTGATGAGTTTTAAAAGGTTGGATTAAAGGATTTGACACCCATGAGCTACCTGCCAGTTGGCTGACAGTGCCTTCCAGCTTCACTCCCTTCTGTTGTTGTTATCAAGCAAATTCTTGCCCAGAGATTATTTCCAATTTGCCCTGATCATGGCGGTGATTCTCAAAGTATCTTCTTTGGTAAAGACTGGACAATCTCAGGCTGGCCTCCATCAAATAACAAATTACTCTCATGGGACTCCAGAGTCTTGAGGTGTGACCTGATCCTCTCCTCTGAAGCCATTAGGGATGGAAGCACACCCCTCCCCTCCATGTTAGTTGTTTCATCTCCAGGTGAACTAGTCCATCCTTAGGTTGCTCCATGTGCTTTCCCAGACAACATAAAGCTGAACTTCACCACATGTTCTCCATTCCCCTTCTTAGCAGCTTTTACAGCAAGACTTATCTCTGCTTCTTATTCTGCCAGCATCACCCACAGACCAACGAGCAGCTCACTGCTCCTGGCAGTCTCCTCTTGCCTCTCATGGCAGTCCTGTGATCCCTCCCTGCTATGCACAATCACATTTTCCACTGTTTGTGCAGAATAATAGACATCCATGGAATCTGTGCAGCCCAAACCTTCCTTCTGTTGGGCAAACATGGCCTTTCTAGCATTGTGTGCCCAGCAGTCTGCAGAACACCAGAGCAGGGGCCCCAGAGGAGCACAGGAGGCCCAGCTAACACACTGATCTTAGTGAGGTGGATCTGTTTTAGTGCAATGCTCCTACTGTTCTGTTGTTTTTCAGAAAATGACATAAAAATATTCCTAGACATCTTGTGAGCACCAAGAAAACAGGTGTTTTGTCATGGACCACACAAGAGCTTGTGGTTTCCTCTCGCTTTTAATGTCACCACCCATGAGTTCTGTTTATAGTGTTTTGGATAGACCACTGTGTTTCCCTCGCTCCATGCTGTCCTCAAGCTCTTCAGGCAGACAGCAACTCTGTCACAATTGGATGAGACACTGGCACTTACCTTCCATCAAGGAAGATGATTTTCCATAGCGTAATTCCAGATTTATTGAATCAAGTCTTAAACCTCAAGAGGTAAAGTGGGCTGTATTTTATACAGAAAATGGTTTTCCCTGCTAGATGAAATCTTAGGGCAGAGTGCCTCATTTTATATAGCTGCTTGGACATTTCTTCTATCTTGGGATTAATGGTGATGGGGTAATTTAGATTCTGTAGCAACCTGAGATGGCCGGATTTACAGAGTTATCAGTCCAGCCGCTTACAGGCATCTTTGCTTTAATTGAGTTTAGTGCTGTGAAAATTATGAACTTGATGAAGGAAAGCCTTTTCCCCTTGCCTTCCTTGCCAGTGCAGCACCCACAGTGGGATGGCAGAGTGATGCTGTCTGGAGGTGCTCCCAGCCTGTGAGAGCAGGAGGGAGCTTTGCTGCCTTGTGGTGCCTGTCCCAGAGTCTGAGCTGAAGCAGAGCAAGGGGTGCTTCTACACCTGGCTTCTAGACCTGGCAACTCTGCATTTGAGGTGCTTTTGTTTGCATCACCTAATCTCCTAAAGGAAGAGGGTGGTTTGGACATATGACTCATGAACTGATGTCCATCTGTCTGATTCCTCTGGCTCCATAAACTGTCAGCCAATTTTTAGCCTGATTTGAATCATCCCAAACCAGCTCAAACCTAATCATGACTTCCTACAGGTTTAAAAAAAAAATGTAGTTGACATATAGAAAAGATAGAAAAGAGAGAACTGTTAATCCTCCCCTGAGGAGGAGGAGGAGGACACATCAAATGCAGCAACATTGGGACAATATGAATCTGGAACTGTCAGACTGAGACCTCAAGTGGGAAAGGACCATCTCCCTAACCAGGACCAGCTTCTCAGCTTTACCCAGTGCATCAGAAATGCCAATCTCCTGCTGTCTCACTCAAAGCCTGGCCACCCTCTCATTTTTCTCACTGTGTTGGCAGGAGATTTGTGAGTACATCACCATGTGCCATTTCAAGCTTCATTTGAATAAGCGTCCCATATAATAGACTTTTATAGCTCTCTTCTGTGAATTCTAAATTAACACAACTAATTAAAATGTTCCAAAGTTTTATGTAAATAACTAATTAGCATTTGAGAAGGAATAGTAAATTCACAGATGGTCATGCTCCACTCAGGGCCCACTGTGCACGGTGTTGGGCCCTTGGTGCAATGTCCTGCCTGGCAGGACTGGACTGCCCAGGTTTCACCCCAAGCATGATCCAGCACCATCCACCCTGCCTGCAGGCTCTGGGAACTCTGCATCTCCCAGGATTGGGTTCATTCTCTCTGTCCCTGACATAGGGGCTTGCAAGAGTAAGGAGAGCACAGGAGTGTGGATGAGAACATCAAGGAACAAGAGGTCTGTGCACAGGAGATGAGGGGAGTGTCTGAGCTGGGATTTTCAGTGGTTGTACTGGCATTGTAAGGATGTTCCCCTAGAAAACCTTCCTCAGGGGTACCTTTTAGGAGTAGAAGCTGCTATACTTCACACAACCCAGCTGAACCTCAGCACTGTGGGTTCCAGCCTCAGCACTCCCACTGAGACCCTGCAAGTCTGTTCTGTCACACAAACCATGTGTCCGTAGACCACAGCTGGGAAGGAAGCTAAATGTTTTGTTCCTCTCTCATAGGATTAGAGCTCACTGATATCTGTAGCACAGTGGAGAGGTGATGCAGGGGTAATACCTTGTAAGAATGGGGAGATTTAAAAAATAGATCTGCATCTAATTCTGATTGCCATCCAGGTGGAAGTTGGATAGAGTCCCTTCTCTGTCATCTGGACTCTCCTATGTACCAGGAACCCTACATTTATGCAGCCCATGGCACCCTGCACATCTAAGTGCTGTTGCAGCACAAAAAGGACCCCCACAAATACAAGGAAGGAGTTGGCCAGTTGGAGTTTGCTCTAGAAGACAGAGATTATCCTTAGAGCAAGTGAGGAGGGGGAATTCATATTCCTACTGAACAGGTCCTACAGGATTATCCTCACCATTCCAAGGGCAGCTCTGACTGCACCTTTGGCTTCCAGAGCTGCAAAGACCTGGGGGAGATGGAGACGTTATAAAAGTCTGCTTTAGAGTACGATAAGGGGTTTTGGTGTATTTGAGCAGGTCTCTAAGGAAGGAAAATGAGTTTGGGAAGATTCATGTTGCTAGGACAATTTTTCTTGGCCAAAGGGAAATCAAGAGAGCAGAAGCAGGAGTTGGTGGGGAAATCAAAGGGTGAGTTAAAAGAAAGGAGTGTGAAGAGCCTGGCTGTTTGTGTTGAAATTATAAACAGGAGTGTGTTTTTCAGATATATTCTTGGGGAAGATGTAAAAGTGGGAGATGAAGTAAAACAGTAAAGCTGTTGAGGGGGAGAAAGGGCTAAGCTGAGCCTTCCTATTGCGTGGTCTTATTTGCAGTCCCTGTCTGCCCTGGAAGCATCCCCCATATCTCTCTCTGTTTATACATGCAGAAAACTCCTGCAGAGTGGGGAGGAAGATGCAAGCTCTCCATCTGGTCTTCCAGACGTTGTTTCTCATCCTGGCACCAGCCTGGAGAGGAGGTGAGCTCTGAATTAGGTGGCCAGAGCCCATGGTACAGGGCTTTGGGGCTCATGGGGAGCAAACCCAGAGGAGCCTCATTGCCCCATCCTTACCCTGATCCCAGACGCGTTGCTGCAACATCCTTGGGGAGCACGAGGTGGGTATGTACAGAACATCTCACCCCAGCATCAGCTCCCTGTTCCTAGGCAGAGCATTTGGCATTTATCTGTCACAAGAGGAAGCTGGAGAGCAGCCTGCTGGTCCCATGTTTCTTGAATCCATAAGTGCTGGTACCAGCCCTCACTAATTCTGGGCACACAGGAGCTTGGCTAGAACCTGTTCTGAACTGACTCTGTCTGCAAGGAATGAGGGTCTGAAATCGCTGCCCTTCCTGCATGGAGCCCAGGTGGGTGGGGGTGCTTGGCAGGGGACAGGCTGCACCTGGGGCCCCCTCAACAATTCAAAATAAACCCAGAAAGGGCACCTGGAAAGAGTTCAAGGTGCATGGGAGGCTGGTAAGCAATCAAGTGTGGTAAAGGTATTTGGATCAACTGAGGAAGGCTTATCATCTTAGGCTGGAATGTCAGCAGGTGCCTGCACTCCAGGACAAGCACAGGGTGCCCCTGTGGTGCCTGGATTCTGTCTGTTGCAGGGGCACAGGGGACATGTCCCCGTCCCTGTGCCCACGTGAGCCCTCTTGCAGAAGAGCCCCTGGACCACGGGGTTTCCTGCTGAAGCAGCACATGTGCCAGCTGATAATGACCAGCATTCATTTGTATTTCTGCATTCACTGCTAAACGGCTCTGCCTGGAAAATTGCCTTGAAAATGTGTTTCAGGATGTGCCAGATAGTCTCATGCTAATTTCTCAGCCAAAACCTCCCATGTGGTGTCCAATGTGATATCAGTAACTCAAAGGCAGAGGAAAATGAAGCCTCTATTTGCTTTCAAGCAATTTATTCTCTTGTTGTCTTTTTACATCCAGCAGCTAAGTAAATTAGAGGGATGAAAATACTAAAGGCTTTTAATTTTTTCACTGTAATTTCTTAGCCCCTGGCAACTGAATAACAACAAAAAAAAAAGAGAGATATTATGAAAAAGTAATAAAGCCTAACTATAATTTTTAATTATTAAATCCACGTACAATTTTAACTGATTAAAAGTAAGAGGACCTGTTGGAGTACAAAGAAACAGCAGCAGGCTTCAGAGTTCAAGTAGTTGTGATCAGCTTCAATTTCATATTAGAAAATGAAAAGAGAAAAATTTCTGCTGGTGATAACTTTGTATTTCTAGTATACTTCATCTTTCTCTTTTTTCAGGCTGCTTTTAATTCTATCAGCTTTAAGCTTAATTCTGCTTTTGTGTTTCTTAACTATTGAGGATTATTCAGCCCTTTGAACTGATTTCTGACATGCTCTGTGTGAGGTACAGTGGTATCTGGAGAGATTGAGATGAAAGATCTCTTAAAGTCTTTTTCTAGCGGGGCTGTAACACACAGAATTTCATGGATATTTGGGAAGTCAGTGATAAAGCTCAGAATTATTTCATGCCCTGATGTCCAAGCTGGAAATAAGAGAAGCCCCACTGTCATTCAGGTGCAGTAGATCTTAAAATGTTATTCCGAGCTCTGAATTCTCACACAACAAAACAACTGCTAGGCTTACGCAAATCCTGTTATTTCAACACCTTTTATTTTTTTAGGATCCAGCTTGAGTTTTAAAGACAAAACTCAGCTTGGAAGAGGAAAGGAAATAGCCACTTCTCTAAACTTTCAGCTTCACCCTGCCCCACCACAACACAGCTCTCAGGAAATCACTGCATACTGATTTCTGTATTTAATGGTGGGAGCAGAAGCAGCACCAAAGTCATCAGCACACACAAAATGTTTGCTGGAAATATACATTCTCAAAGTGCAAGAATTCCAGACCAAGAAAGCTCCTGCCTCAGTCCTTTCAGATAAGCTTAATATTTCAATTGTTACAGTATTTATTTCAGGTGTTCATTATAAGGTTGGAACAGCAGTCCTTGGACAAATCACAACAATTTCTCACAAAACCTCAATGTTGGGACTTCAGATAGTTTTAAAGTTTTGACTTCCCTGAATATATGAACACCTGTGTATTGAGTTCAGTTTTCTGTAGCTCTCAGCAGGGGATATGCATGCACATATAGGAGAAATCTCATATGCATAACCTAGAGGAGATTCCTTTTTCTTTATCTTCCTGCCAGGCAGGAGCCTTCACTGACCCCGTTCTCTGCTGGATTTTCCCTGCTGGCACACCAAGGCAAACAAAAAGGCTCTCTGGACCATCCAACATGAGGAGGTGGCAGATCTGCGGCGTGACCTCTGAAGCCCCGTTCCTGGGGAGGATGCAGCAGAACAAAGTCACCCTTGTTGGCATTCAACATTTCAACCCCTGTGCAGAGCCTCTCCTTCCCCTGCAGCACATCCCCCTCACGGGCTCACAAAGGGCTGCATTCATCAGGGACCAGCAAATGGGTATAATCCTTTTGAAAGACAACAGGCCCTGCCAGCTCCTCCAGGCCTTGGTTTAAAATGTTCATCCTTCCTCAGTTACTCAAGGCCAGGGCCACCTTGGCTGGCTCTCGTGCATGTGGAGGGGTTTGAGGGTCTGAGGACCCTGTGGGGTGGGGAAAGGGCTGCCTGGGTCAGCAAGCCCTGTTGAAGTGGTTACATGTCATGTGGGAGCTCGCTGACTTGTGTCCCAGGAGCTGTTTGGTTTCGTGCCCACACTCCTCCCACGGACAAGCTGCTGCTCAACCTTGCTGCTCTGGATGGGGTGAACCTTCTTTGCTTTTCCAGCCTCACTTTATTCATGGTTGGTTTGCTCTCATTTGTTCCTGTGCCAGCACTGGCCATTAGCTTAAAAAGCTCTCCCCAGTGCTGGATTTATCATCTGTGTGTGTGTAGGGAACGAGCAGCTCCTTGTGGCTTCCATTCACAGAGGATGAGACCGAAGCTGCTTTCGTTCTCCCGTTGCACAGAGGAAATGCTCAGTCCTCCCCATTGCTCTGGTCTTCTCCTGGGCTAAATAAACTGAATTTGCCTGCTGAGTCATCCCAGGCCAGGCCAGGAGGGATCAGGGGTCCCAGGCCAGGCCAGGAGGCAGCCTGGCCAAGCCTTGATGCCAGAGCTGTGGCTGCAGAAGCAAAGACTGAGATGGTCGTGGTGGTGCAGTCAAGAAGGGAGAGGAGAGATCCCAGTGGCCTTGAACTGGAGCAAGAATTGATTGTGGTGGTGATGTGAAAACACTGCAGCATAACAAAGTGAACACATGCCTAACCCTTGTCAGTTGACCTTAATATAGAGAGCAGGATTGCCCTGATGTTCCTTGTCTCTTTTCCACATCTCTGTGTGTTCTCCATTCTGTTCCATGTCCCACCTCTCCTGCTGCCAGTCTCCTTCTTCTCTTTCTGAGTCTTTGACAGTCTTATTCTGCTCTGTTCTGGGAGGGTGATCAGAAATTAGCAAGGTGATTGCTTTCCCAAAAGTCATCCCAGCAACCACCAAATGCTCTGAAGGCAGCCTAGAAAGAGCTTGAAACAAATTTAAGCTGCTAGCTGTGCTTACAGGCTGCAAGGTGTTTTATGTGGACTTCTGTTTGCCAGTGAACTGCCTCCCACTCTTACCAAGATCCAAAAATCCCCAGGTTGTTCCCTGAAATTTTGGCTTAATCTAAAAGCATATCTGAAATTGTATGACACACAATGAAACACAGGCCATCAGCTCTAGTGCACACAAATACAATTTGGAGCCCATCTCCTGAAATTCAGACCCCTGACACAACCCTGGCCCTCTCAGACTCGATGAGGTGAATCAGCTCCTCCCAGATTCCTCCTGTCTCCCCATCTTGCATTCCCTTTCACACCTTTCATGTAACCCAGCCCCCAGTGGAGGTGATTTCTGTGGCAGCTCTGGAAGTCACCCTCTGAGTGATCCTAGAGCTGTCCCTCTTCCCACTGGAAGGAGCAGGCTCTTTAAGGAAAGCCATAATGGGCAGTCAGAAATTGCCCTACGTTTTGGTAGCTCCTGTTGCTGCCTGGGAGATGCATTTGTCACCTAGCAACGACATAAGGTGATGAGGAAATAACAGCACGTTAATCTAATGGCCATGAGTTACCATCCATCAGGGAGCAGCCTCCCAAATCCACCAATCAGGAGAATAGAATTGAGGAGGAAAGAGATACCGAACTTGTCATCCATAAGTGGAGGAGGAGTGAGCACAGGTTATCTTCATGTGTGTGTACAAATGTATCTCCTTGTGGGGGTATCCCTGGAGAAATCCCTCAGACTGGAGCTAGCCTTCAGACACAGAATTGTCCCAAAGATGGGTCTCAGTTTTGCAAAACCTGAAGGCAGCAGTGCCCCAGCAGGCAGGGAGCAGCAGGAGGGTGCCAGCCCACCAGAATTTTGGTGCCAAACCTCTCTGGGTTTTTGGTGTCCAGTCCTGACTGTCTTAGAGCAAAAGCCGAGGCTCTTTATGGCATTCATGTATTCAAGCTACTCAGCTGATCATGGACAGGGAGAGTTTTCCTGCTGAAGCAGTGATTCTTTTCAGAATTGGAATCACTCCTGAAGCAAAAGACTGGGCTATTCATGGACCCCCTTTAAGCCAACTCTGTCTCCTTTTGTCGTCATTACAGAGAGTGCAGGACAGGCTTCACAAATTGCCGTCATCCCTTGGAATCCCTGTATGGGTCCAACCAGCAGAAAACATCGAAGTTTGCCTCAAGACCAGGAGCTGAGCAGTGATAGAATTCAATTATTTCCCTTTTCTTCTGGAAATAAATCCAGAACAGAGGCCCCATGTTATTTTTCAGTACCAGGAGCTCATTGAGGTACCTGCCCCCTGAAATACCAGGGTTGATCCATTTGGTGGCTCTAAATTGAAAGTACCCTGGATGCTGATATGAGGGAAGTAATTGTGAGAGGAAGAAAACTGAAATTAGTTCAATGATGGATGACCTCACTGAAGCCTGTAAGATTGTAAGAGTCACACAAGGAACAAGAGTTCCCAGCAAGGCTGTGCACATTTTTATACTGCAGGAGCTTTTACTTTAAGAAAACAGCTAAGAAATTGGTTTGGCAATTTACTGTTGAGCAGCACTGAAAAGGATTGGTCTGAAGCAGGACAGCATGTTCAGACCATTTATTTTGTGTAGCACATGCACTTAGCACCATGATGAGAGATGCTTTCTCAGCGAGCATCATTTCAGGGACTCGCCTTTCATTAGTGCTGAGCTGGAAGTAAACATGAGGGAACACCAGGGCTTGGGCTGGGTTTATGCAAAACTTGAACATTAAATAACAAACCCGTGTTGTGCATGTATATCACAGCTGGTCAGACTTCTTGACCTTTCAGCTGGAGCAAAGCCACAGAGGTACATCTCAAGAGCAGCTCGGCTTTGTCAATCATTACAGAAGTAATGGCATCCCAACATAATGCTTAACTCTGGAGTGACAGCTAAACATATTCATGGCAACACCCTTTGTGTTAAAATCTGGAAGAACTACAGTTAATGGTGCATTTCAGCCACGGGCTGTAAACTTCTGTGACAACCTATTACTGACTGCTGAACAAACTGGGACTGTCCCTTCCAAGGGGATCAGGGCTATGGTGCAAACCATCTTCTACCCCTGTGTAACCACATCACCTGGATGGCTCTATAGGAATTGAACGTGCAGTGAAATTTTGTGTCCCTTGTAAGAATCATTGGGATGTATGGGGTTTTTTAAGCTGCATTTTCCTGGCAAACCCTGACAGCTGCATAACAGCAGTGCTGGTGCTGGTGGTGGGTGTCTCAGGCTGGGAAGGGTTTCCTCCATCCTTGGTGCAGGTTTGAGGTGGTTGCACAGTGCACAGGGCATGGTTAGAGCTAACTCTGCTTTTTTTGAAATGCCAATATTCCATCTGAAGGCAGCATGCCATGAAAGTCTGGCCCCACTGCACAGACACCAGTGACTCTGTTTGTAGCAGCTCCTGTTAAATGCAGCCGTGGGTTAATATGGAACTAAGCCTCAGCAGCAGGAATTTGTGAACAGCTCGGAAAATACCAAAACAACTGCAAGGTGCTGACCTTAAACCCGTGTTCCTTTAACTTCTGGTGGCTGTTTGTGTCCCTGCAAACCCAAATTCGCTCCCTGGCTAGCGGTAATTTCTGAGGCGCAGGAAGCCATTGGGTAACGTGTTCTCTGGCTGCAGGCACCATGTGCAGGGAAGTTTTAAAAGCACCAAATCACAGAGGGTAAAACACTGCTGCAAACAAAGCTCTTCCAATGTTTCTCACATTAATGATGCAGAGACCTGGAGCTTTGTGTTTAACTTCATGGATCACAGCAGGAACCGCAGTTCTGTGTTTAACCTTCTTCCAGGTAACCAACCCTTCACTGGGACCAGGCTGATTTTAGGGATTTTGTCAGGGGGAGGGGAAGGTTCCAACTTTTATAGAATTTAATAATCAGCTTTCTATTTTTATTATTATTCTGTGAAGGATTTGTTTTTGAGAACCTAATGAATTTGGGGAAGATTTAATGCTCACAAAAATTCCAATTAATGCAGAGAAAACACTACTGCCTTTGTCCTTTATTCTGTCTGTGGCTATTGAGATGGAAGAGCTTGGGGCTTCAGCAGCACGGGTGGGTGTTTGGCTGCTGTGACAGATTCCTGCCTCAGAGCAGATGCACTTTGCTGCAGTTTAACCACGCTGAGGTGGCTCTGCTGAGCTGGTTTGAAGGATGATAAAAGAGAGGCCAGAGGTTGTCATTCAGCCATGAAAAATACTCAGGATACATGTAATCACAGCAATCAGCTATCTGCTTTTGACTTGTTATTTAATAATCAGTTGAAATGCAAAAAAAACCCAAAGGAATTAAAATATTCTGCACCAGGGTGCATGTGTGACATGGCAAATTAGTTCAGTTTTAAAAGGACACGTCTGGAAGAGTTGAAGCTTCTGTCTTTTTCTCTATTCCTCATTTGGATTTCAGCCACTCGTGAAATTTCACAGATAATGCTTTATATTAAAGACTTGCTGTGCCCAAAAACCTCTGGTGAAACTGGGACTGAAAGGCAATGTGTGCACAGGATCAGACACGTTATAGAGATCTGAGGGGGCATTTCTTACTGTTTACAGTGGCTTGAGCTTTGCATAACAAAAAGAACCTGTTAATTAGAGACTTTAAAAGAGATTTTTTAGTTATGCATATTTGATACAAATTTCTAGTTCAGAACAGAGCGTTTCAGTTTGACTCAAAGTCAAAAATCTCTAAGTCTTTCGGATATATGCAGAGGGAAATCCAAAGTAATTATTTACAAATTACATTCTAATAGGTTTTTTCCGAGAAACAAATCTAAATTCCTCTATCTTGCTCATTCTGCTTCCCAGTGTTATCACAACTTTATACCCAATCTGAATTTTTTTGTAGCAACATTGGACAACTGTAATAACACACATAACACCAATCAGCCAAAATAATCTATTGACCTGGATTCAATTATACTGATGAACTGCTCTGGTTACTTTTTGCACAGATAATATGAAACTGAGGCTAAGATCAACAAGGCTTGCAAAAATAAACTGGTTTAAACTGAGAATAGAAAATATACCTGAAAAACAAGTTTCAGGTTCGCATATTTGCAATAGCTGAAACCTGACTCTGGGAATGATGCACCACTACTATCTGAAAAGAGGAAAATGCTGGGTAGAGCACACTTCTGGTAGAAACAGCTCCAATTTACTGCTGCATTCACAATCAGCTCCCAAAAAAAAAAAAAAAAAAAAAAAAAAAAGAGCCATAGAACAAGAATTTGGTCATGGGCATTTTCAGCAGGTATTTCTGAATAGCAAAGCCCAGTGCAGCAAGCAGGTCTCAGACTCCAGCTGGTGTTTCCCTGCTCTTGCCTTTCCCTCTTTCACATCAAAAGGAATGCTTTCTCCTTGGCCTAGCTTTCATCTGCAAGCTATTGAATTTATTGAGCTCTTGGTGAGGTTCTCTGCTGGTTTCGATTTGGGCTGGCTCAAAGCAGAGCCCCACAGAGGCAGATCCCCAAGGAGAGGTCTGGTTTCAACCCTGCAGGATCAGCACTCCTTTTGCTCTTCCTCTCCAATTTGCCACTCTAAGAACAGTAATTATACTGATAAATTGTAAAAAACAAAATATACCTGCCCTGTGTGATTTACATGTGTGTTTTCAGTCAGCAGACTCCGGGTCGGACTGTGAGCTTGGCGAGAGGTGAGTGTGGCTCCATTCTCTCACCCAGGCTCTTTCAGGGGTGCTGTGCTCCTGCCTGGCACACCAGCACAGCTGAGGAATGAGGACTTCCAGGAAAAGGCCACTTAGGGATGGTTGTTTTTTTCCAAAAGAGGAAATAGAGGCTGGCAACCCTTTGGGTTTTCAGCAAAAATGCTGGTGGAGGGCGCCAGTGTTGAAAAGCAAACAAGTGGCATTCTGCTTCTTCCATCACCTGCATTGCTCCCATCCACACAGAGAAATTTTTAATGGGCTCCCTTTATGGAAGAAAACTTCTCAATCTTCTACTTACTGATAGTGCTTGGTAGATGTGCTGGGGTGGGTACAGCAGCCCCCTCACACTGGACTGGGAGTCCTTTTTATTCTTCCCTTTTTAGGTGCGTTGGACAGAGCGATGAAAACTTTAGCAGCTGGTATGTGTGGTAAGTCTCAGATCTGCTTTAAGGGGAAAAACTGGCAAATAATATTCTTTGATGGATATATGGAGAGAAAGGCATTAAGAGAGACTGATAGCTAGAGAGCATTGCTCCTGGGCTGTCCCTGTGTTCTGTCTTTACAAACTAATGGAAATCATTTATCCATATCCTCCTCACTGTACGCTGACAACTGAGCTGGGAAAAAATGATGGATTGTGTCAGGGAGAAATGTTTGAATTTCCAGCCAGCACTGGCTGCTGAGTACTCAGGAGTGAGACATTGGTTTCTGGGGACTTTGATCATGTCCAGTGTGCTGGTGGAGAAACACAACATTTAAGGGCTATTTGCAAAAAGATGTTAATGAATATGTTAATTTGAAGACATGCAGCCATCTGTCGGTGCTGCCCGCAGATGGTGACAGTGCTGTTCCTCCGCTGCTGCCTCTGCCTCAGGTTCCTGGTGCTGTTTTTCCTGGCCCTGCTCCTGTCCTGCGGGATCTGCTGCTGCCTGCAGTGCTGGCTGAGGCGCCGGAGCCTCCTGCCCCGACGCACCGTGGCTGTCTTTGCCCTCAGCAGCTCCGATGCCTTCTGTGGTTAGTCCTGTCCCTGCTGCAAGGTCCTGCTGGCCCTGGTGGCCTTCCTGTGGCCCATCCATAACCCAGTAAAAAGCAGTGAGGCTTGGGAGCTGGGATGCAGCCAGGGGCTGCATTGATGGTGAACGGTGGAGTGCCCAGCTCTGGCATCTTGGGGACGTGTCCAGACCATGGACTAGGGGGCTGAAGCCACATCCACTTTTCACTGAGCCATACCTTGGTGCTGTTCCTGTGTGTCCATGTGTCCCAAAGGTGCCTTAGCTGGGGCTTGGCCAGGCAAACACTGCAAGTATGTGGCACTTTCTCCTCAGTGCCAGGCCACTCAGTGGCCCAAGACATTGGGGCAGCCACAGGCTCTGGGGTCAGGCAGCCTTTTCCAGCCTGTGTCCTTCATTTCTCATTCAGGCAAAACTGTACTGGTCTAACTCGAGCCACCCCAGTACAGCTCGACTGGCTAACACACCCTGGTCTGTCAAAAGATTGTCCTGGTGGGTGCTGTTCATTATTGAGGCTGCCACCCTCAGCATTCCCCCAGGAGCACCCAGATTTTGAGGACTGGGCTATAATGACTGTGTAGCAACCAGAACTGATATGGAGTATGGCCAGCAGCATCAGCAGGCTGAGCCAGACAACATCCCTCCAAGAAAAATAACGCTAATCCTGTCATTAGGCTAAGCCCTTCCCAGAGGACATATTACCTGCTTGCTGGGTGGTCACAGACGGTGTCTCCACTGTCTGTGGTGGGAGGACCCACCCAAACCCACCCAGATTCCTCTGTCCCAACTTCTTGTATCTGGAGTTTGTGGTGAAAGACTTTGTGATGCCATCCTTCAAAAATTACATCCGTGCCTTTCTTGTTTCCAAGTGGTTTGGCAGCTCCTCCTGGGCTCACCCCTCTCCCTCCCACGCTTGCCCTTCACGCCTGTCTGCTGTACAGTGGTGACTTTGCTTTTTCCCCAGCTGCTGAAGCACCTCCGTGCCCCTTCTCCGGATCCCTGAGCTCCTGCAGGACTGCAGAGATTTCCTCTTCTCCTGCCCCCTGCTTCAGCCTCGGGGGAACTGAATTGCCTCCATCTTATGAGGATGTTATGAAGGAAAACAAGCTCTAGACACCACATGTTGGCTTTCAGGGATCCTGCTTGGTTCATCAGAGATCTTCCATCGTGCCAAAGGAGTGTGAGATCAAATCAGCCTTTTCCACAGGTCGGCCGAGAGTCTGAAAAGCTGCACAAATTTCATCTGAACCTGAAAGACGAGACTAAATGCAACAGAATAAATGCCAAAAATATGTGTTGAATCTGTCACAGGAGTGCAGCTTGATATTTTGATATCTCTGGATTTCAAGAAGCTTCCTCAAAGGCCTGAATGCATTTGGGGTTTCTGGCTCAGCCTCTAGATTTATCTCTCTAAGGCTGCTTGAGCTGGTGCAACCCCATGTATTTTAGGACCAAATGTTGATAAATGACTTGGTAGTTACTTCTCAGGCTTGGGCTGCCTCCTTCACTCGGCACTGTGCCAAGAAACACCCTCTGGCAAAGTCATGTTGTTCTAATACATTGCAATGCAATCATGCCACTCTGTGATGAAGGATCGTTTGCCACATTTAAAATATTTAGCACAGCATATCAGATTTGTCTAGTGCAAAAGGCAGCAAATTTATGGCCAGGGAAGAGAAAACAAGAGACAGGGATTATGTAGGAGTAGCAGTGGCAGGAGCTGGTTACAGTGCCTTAAAAAAAGGTGAGTTTGCTCATTTGAGCTGTTCTTAATTTCATGATGACGGTCCTCAGCTAGTCTTGCCCTAGCACTGCAGACCAGAAGGCTTTTAATGGCCCAGGACCCACATGGAAGTCCCCACAGACATGAATTAGGGGCTTAGGTACTTAGTATTTAGCTACAGAAATCTATTAGGATAAAGAATGCCATTGAGGCATTCAATTTCCTTTGAGGTGATCACTGCAGACAGGATGGAAAAATAAGAAGCCATCTACACTGACTTGTACCCACAGCGGATCATCTCAACCAAAGCCATTCCTTGGAAGTATTAGCCTAACTAGTTCTCAAATTATTGAAGAAAGATGCTGAATTTTCCCCTTAGCTGGATTCCAGATGAAAGCAAAGATTCCCCTTTGTTTGTCATGGGCAGGGCAGGCCACTGAAGGCTGCATTCAGCCTGCCGGGGCTCTCTGCCTCTGCTCTCTCCATGGCAAGGGCTGGGGGATCTGTCAGACCTCTCCTGCTGCAGAAGGGAATGCCAGCCCTGGTCCTGTGCTGCCATGGAGCCATGAGCCCAGTTTGGGCAGCTGGGTCCATCTGGGATCAGAATCCCAAAAGATTAATGGGAGCCCACAACCTGCCTCATGGAGCACCTCCCCACCTGTAGAGCAAGGTTAGCACCAGTTCCTGTGCTCAGGAAGGAGACTGGGAAGATAAATGCACTAAAGGTTATCATATTCTCATAATGATTCTATGTAAGTACATTTGTTAGATAAAGAATTGCAACTTATTTTGAGAAAAAATTATTTGCCAAAACCACTGCAAATTATCTCCCTAAAATCTTATTTTAGAAGCAGCTTTAATGTTTGACACTTGTGTGAAAGGAAATAAATTTCACTTGTAGCCAAATGAATGTTTGTGCCAGCAGGCTAAAATATTACTGGGTTTATTAATAAGGAAAATTAGCAAGTACGGACTCAGCCAGGGGAGAAATCAAGCAACTTCTGAGTGTCCTTTTGCTGGCTGAACTTACTAAGACTTGCAGGTAATCAGCACCTCTCAGGATCAGATCTTTCACGTACATAACTGCTTCCACCACTCAACCCCTTCAATTTATGCCCTGAAGCATGAGATTTGATTATGTTTGTCACTGCAGCTTGCATAGCCTGTTAGTGGGCATTAAATCAGCTGTCACTTGATTCCCACCTACACACTGTTAGCTTCAGTGACCCCTTCATGGCAGAGAACTCCACAGGTTGTCTGCATTATGTGCTGCATAAAACATTACTGCCTCCTGCTTATTAATGGCTTGGCTCTAAATAAATTGCTGCCTTTAATTTCACTGAATGTCACCTTCTAATCAGATGGCTGGAGAGGCTAACAAGCAAGGACTGCTCAGGTTTCAGTGCCTCCAATCCCTCTGCATCCCTCTTTCTCCAGGAGCAGTGATTCCTGAGGTGTAAATCCTTCCCCAGCCACCCAACAGAGGGCAAGCAAGACTTTCAGCACACAAAACACTGCAGGGAAGGGGTTTGTTCCCCTGCTGCTTGTGTGCATTCAAGTGTGTTCAGTTTCATGTTTGAGGTGCTTTAATTATGCACAAAAGGAATCAAATTTTTTCCATCAGAATTGCAACAAGTGACTCACAGTAAAGTAAGCCAGTGCCTGTCCTGAAGTCAGGCTCCATCTGGAGTCACCAGCGTGGGAGAACCTGTGTGCTGTGGTACCTGTGCAACACCACAGGAGCTTCCAAAAACAGCTGAAAGCCAGGAGGTGTCTGCAAAAAAGAGCTCATGTAGAGCTGCTGTGGGGAGGACATAAACTGATATTGCTGCTGGCTTGGGGTAAGGAAGGGAAGTACCCTGAGAAAGGGTTCAGAGCCCTGGTCCTTGGCTTCCTGATCAATGGAGTGGAGAAGAAGATGGGTTTCTTTCTTCTATAAAAGCATTTCGGGTGGCCCCACCAACCCCTTATTATCTATGGAAGCTGCTTGTCCCAGCTTGCCACCTTGCTCCTGTGTTCTCCAGCAGAACAGACAAGGTTTCTCCAGACCTGTGTTCCCATTCTTACACAAGCAGAGATTTTGCTGGGTAATTGATATTTTTATAAGTACTCAGCTCTTAATGAGGGCAGTTAAAGCAGTTTGGCTGATGTTTCCAGAATTGCAAAGAGAGAAGAACCACTTCCTTATAATTCATCACCTTAGGAGTAGGGTTCACCTTGGAAAAGCACTTGTCCTGCTGTGACTCTCTGGCTGCCACTCATCCTCTGGTTTACACTTCCTGCTGACTTTGAGAAGAAATGGCAAACAGCTCTAGAAAAAAAGCAGAAAACACTAGAAGGCAGATGTGTTTCTGGGGGAACTTGTCACCAGCAAGACTTGTGGGGGGACATGGGAGTGGTGCAGAGTTGCCAATTGCTTGGTGACCAGCAAAGGACAGAGGGAATGTGGTGGGCACGCGGCTGGACTTTCACATCTGCAGATTAAGAGCTGAATAATAAACTCATAAAGTGGCTCTCAGGCAAAATAGAGCAAAGCCAGAGGTAGCTGAGCCATAACAGGGCATCAGTTTGGAATGCCAGGAGGGTTGGACATGAAAGATGGGGAAATAATTTATATGCTCATTAATTTTTTAATTGTCATCCAAAATTCTGCATTATGGGCTGTAGACTTCTGCGCAGAGAGGATGAGGACGGGGCTGGGGACAGATGCCCGCTCTCTTTGGGTCACTAGATGGCACAATTCTGGCTATTTTCTTCCTTGCTCAAAGGCATTTTGCAGCAGGAACCCAGCAGCTACGGGGAGAAAATAGTTCTCGCTGCCGTAGCGGCGGTTGGACAGAGCATTTCAGTCATCAATCACTTGCCCACAATATTTAACAGATGCAGAAGAACAAACTGCGGGAGTCCAGCCCCAGCTGAGAGAGAAAACCTTGTGTTCTTGGTGGAATTTTACTTTTCTCTCCTGGAAAGTTTAGGAAATGACTCTGAGTAGATGTGTCTAGGGTGAGACAAAGTCCTCAGCTGCTGGAGATGCATTGCTGCAGGTGTGCACTGAGGCCTGAGCTTTGTGGCTACCAGCAAAGGTTCAGGTAGCCTCCAAAATCAATTCCCCATGCCCAAGGGCTGGTCCCATTTGTGCTGCTGCCTTTTGTGTGTCCTTGCAGGAGAGCAGTGATTCCCTCCACAGGAGTCAAAGCAGGTCCTGAGCAAAACCTGGATGCGGGTTAGGGAGACACAACACTCAGTGCTTATTGTATCCCGCTGATGTTACAGCCTGTAAGGAAAACACAGTTCTGCACTGCTGCTCCTGTCTCCTGGAAATAATTGTTCAGATCCACTGAATTCACACCAAAATCACATGGCAATGTCTGTGAAAAGGCAGGAAATCCATATCCTGGGAAACACTGACGCAGCTGCAGTAGGAGATAGCCTAGTTCACAAGGTCACAGTAAGAGTGGGCACTAATTACAGCTGGAGATGTTAAAAGCCCTCCTGAGCAAGGCTGATCTGGGCAGGGAGAGGATGAGATGCTGCAGGCAGAAAAGGACAGCCATTGCAGGTGTCATTTTTTTATCTCTCTCACTTGCCTGTATGAAAATGGGAAATCAATAGTTATCTGTAAGGCATGGAATCAACTTAGCAAAGATCTTACCTAAACACTTTACTGCTTTCCATAACCTGCAGCCAGCCCTGCCAGAGTGCATGGAGACATCAGGGAGAGGACAACGGGGAGCCCCAGTCCAAGGAAGCACCCTGGGGCAGGCACACAGGCAGGAAAGGTGCTACTCCCTGCTCTTAGCTAAATCCCTGACTCTCCCTGTGCCCTGGGAAATGAAAACAGAGGTGCCCAAACACAAAAAAATGCCCCTTGAAAGCTAGTGAAAATATGGAGAAACCTAAAAATCTGTTGGAACTGATGGAATCAATGTTGGGCCTCAGCTCAGCTGGAAATTGCAATTGAGCAAAAAGCCTTGGTAAGCCATCAATGGCCATCAGGAGGGGAAAATCAGTCTATTGTCATTCCCAGTGGCTGCTGCTGAATGGAATGCAGGTAGGTATTAAGGAAATACCTTAATAACTGAGCTCACCTGATACATCTTTAGCCTTAGGGACTGGTTGTGATTTTGAAAGAATAAATAAGTTGTATTTACTTTCTGGGAGGTTTCTTGCTAATGAATATATAATTAAACTAAAATAGATCTGCATTGTGACCTGATAATGAGCTAATGAGGAGTGAATCCTGCAGTCATGAAACCAGTGTCAGTATTAAATCAAACAGGGATTAACAATTAAATATTAACAGCTGATCAAAACATCAGCTAGACTGTTAGCAGAATTTGAATAATGAAGCAATGCAGTACTGGAATGGTTACAAAACATTAACCTAGCAAAACTAAGAGCTGCTGTGACCTTTTCCTGCTCCTCTTGTGCAGGAGATGGGTCCTCAAAACCTACCATAGAATTTGGCTACAATAGAAGTATGATTAAGGAATTAACTCTTATTCTATACACATACTGAAGAAGAGAGGCTCACAAGTGTTGATGCAATATTCTCGATATACAAAGAATATTTGTACAAGAATTCTTTGTGTGTGAAGTGTATTTGAGGAGGATGAGTTAAGGTAGTATTTGTGCTCTATTTGTGTTTCCCAAGGAGGAACACAGGGCTGGAGGGACCAAAGAAACTAATCCTTAATATTCACCCCTCATCAGGGCATAGAGATTCAGTGCCCACTGAGCCACTGCTTGGTGTGACCCACGGGTTGCAAGTCACAAAACAGCTCCCACCACCTTGAAACAAACTGAAGACCATTCAAGATAAAGGCCAAAAATTCTCCTCTATCACTGAACAGGAGAAATCAGTGATCTGAGATTTGTAATTACACCTGCACTTCTTCTCTGCTAAACAAGAAATAAATCTTCACGGCAAGAAATAACCTTTGTGCTCAGAAACAGCTATGGAAAACAACAGCAAGAGGCTGGCAGGCATCCCTGAGTGTTTGTGGGGAGGGATAATGTGCTGGCTGCATAGGCTGTGCAATTTTTGATGCAGAGTTGATGCTTTTGCTGGGTACCTCCTCCCCAGGAGCAATCTCTGAGCTGGGTGAGCTGGGCTGAGGCTGCCTGCAGCATCTCTCCTCCCTCTGGGAGGCTGAGGGAGCATTTGCCTCTCTGGGCAGGAGCGGGGATGTGGGCAGTGGAGCAGTCACTGAGCACAGCTCTGCCTCTGGGGTGTGTTCACCCTCCATCTCCTTCCCACTGTGTCTCTGAAGGACCAGGGCAGCAGGGACACAGCCCAGGAAGCAGAGCCAAAAATGTTCCCAGAGTTTCCCTGCCCTGGCAGAGAGAATCAGCAGTGTCAGTTCTTCTGCCCCAAAGACCCACAGAAAACATATTTCTGATGGGGCTGTAAAAAAGTTTAAAAAAAAAAAACAAAACAAACTGCCAAGTTCTGAATGCAGTTTCCAGCTTCCTGCAATAACAGACAAAAATTCCTGTCACCTCCAGATCTCTTTGTGCATTCTTGGTACAATCTGTGAATTCATCACATCGCTCATAACTCTTGTACTTGTTGTCTCTCAGGACCTTGTAAAAAAGCCTCCATCACCCCTCCTACTGTGTTTACATCTGTTTGATATAGCTCATCTGTTGGCAGTAACCTGCTCCCAGTTTGGCTGACATAAACGTCTTCCAGCCCAACAGCACGAACTCTGCAGGCACAAACCCTTGCCTGGACAGCAGAGCTGCCACCAGGGCTCTGCTGAGATGGTTGTGCTGTGCCCTCAGCCCTGTGCAGATGCCTGGCTCTGCTGGGATGGTTGTGCTGTGCCCTCAGCCCTGTGCAGGTGCCTGGCTCTGCTGGGATGGTTGTGCTGTGCCCTCAGCCCTGTGCAGGTGCCTGGCCCTGCAGCAGGGCCATATGGAGCTGCTGTTGTCCTGTCTGTTCCAGGCCCTGGGTGTTTCTCAGCTTGGAGCCATGTCAGGGCTGGGTTATGTTTTGGCCTTGCTGGTCAGCTCTGTGCTGCAGCACGAGGTGCTGCTTCCAGGAGAACCCATCAGAGGACTCGGCCCTTCATTTTCCATCATAGGAGTTATCAGAAGTGCTGCTTGGGATGCAGTTCACTCCAACTTCAGCCAGCCCATCTCCCTCTGGGCTACATAAGATAAAGTTTCACTTCATACTGTCTGGGAGAAGGAAATCCAGCCTCCCCATCAAGCAGCCCATGGAGGAAGCCTCCCTCTGGTAGTGCTTCACACCCAGCTGAGACTCCAGCTTTGTTTCTCCACTGCCCCATAGCAGATAAATCTCTGTGCTGGGAGACTTTTCTCAACCCTCAGTGGCCCTTATATGGTGTGGTGCCCATGGTCAGAAAGGACTGGATTTGGACAGTTCCTATCAGCTCTAAGAAAACTCTGTCTCAGCTTCTCTCTATTAAATGCATGAAAAATGTTCACATCCATCCTCAGGGAACATGTTAAGCCACACAGGGGTTTTCATCCCCCACCCTAGTGAATACCTGGCTGATGCCCTAACCTCATCCAGCCTATGGCAGCCTGGATTGCAGCCAGGGACAGCAGTCCTGAACTGGGTTTAAATACCTTTTAATGGAAAGGGACAATAGATTTTAGTATCATTTTTCCTAGCTTCTAGTTAATGTAGATATATTGTAATGCACAAGTTCAGGTTTTGGATCTTCACTCACTTCATCCAATAAATGTTTTTATTAAGCAGAATGAAGCTGGCAATTTCTAGATTTCACTGGGTTTAGTAGTGTACCTTTTAACACTGACTGAGAAGGACTGTATTTTTCAGGCAAGAATGCACCTGCATTTACAATCATTTCTCACTGCAGACTCATGGACCAAAGAGAGGGTCAGACATTTAACACAGCTCTTATCTCTTGAAAAGCTCCCCAGCTGCCTGTAAGAGAAGCAGACCCCTCTACTGAGGGCACAGGGTCCAGATGTTGTTCAGGCAGTCAGTCCCTCCCTTTGCCAGGATTTTCTCCTTTGTACACTCTGGTGACACATTGCCAGATGTGGACCAGATCCATCTTGCAATTTGGGTGTCTTCATGCAGAACACTGTGCTCTGGAATGGCTGGTTTATCTCATTTCCACCAATAACGTTGAGACAAATGCTGAAAAGAGTTTGTGTTGATTATTTCAGTCTGTGCTTATACAAGTGGTCTCAGCACCCAAGGCAAGAGGATTCCAGAAATCAGGATCTTCTCAGAGTTTACTTTCTTGAAGGAAAGGAATTTTGAAGCCCTTGTAATGAAGACATTGTAGCATACAGCAGATCCTTGAAATTCAACTGCATCTGTATCACAACCACAAGAGCTTGAGTCTCTGCGCAATCACTACAAATTAAAGCAGAGCTCTTTCTGGAGCACTTACCTCCTGCTCACACCCTTGTGTCCACCGCATACATTTTGGAGGTGGCTGTCTGCGAGGATGGCAAATGCACGTTTGTTACCAAGGTGGCAGCTGAGGAATAGCCTTTCCTCAAGGAGTAGGCAGAATGGAATCTTCCAGAACTGGTCTCTGTGAGGCACAGAGAGAGAAATAGGAACTGCTAATGAGTGCTTGGTGACTTTCAGCCGCAAAGTTTCATTATTCAGGGAAAGCAGCACTCCAAGGTGTGATATAATAACAACAACACACTTTATGTCATCCTTACACCCCAGCTCCCACATGAAGACCTTGATGTGCTTTCTGGAGCTGCCTAAGACTATTCCCATTTTACAGCTGAAAATATCGTCCCTGGAGATGAGCAACCATGCCAAAGGACTTTCCCCACCTGTAGCACACCCTGAGCAATGGCTCTGTCCCTGAGCTGTGCCTCAGCCGTGCTTCCTCACCTCTGAAGAGATACATGCAGCAGGTGAGCAGGGACCCGGACAAGAAGCAGCCAAGTGACCCCGCCATGCCAAGCCAGCAGGACCAACCAAACTTGTACTGGATGCCCAGGAAGATGTTGTGGAAGAGCAGGGAGGAGCGCTCCACGTAGACATCCACGGCGTACCACACGGAGCCCGTGATGCCAGGGAGACCTGCAGAGAGGGGCCACACTCACAGCCATGGGGGATCAGACCTAAAGTACAGCTGCAGGGTGGGAAGACCTTCCTGGGACAGCAGGTTTTGGCTCCTGTCCATGCTCAGGTGGATTCACCCTGGCTCCTGCTGATACCCTGTGCTGCCAGGCAGAGGCTGCACCTCTTGGCTCAGCACTCACACACACTTCCAGCACACTGGCAGCACTCAGATTTCTGCAGCAAAAGGCAGGAAGCTCCTCCCATCTCAGCTGCTTGTAAAGTTGTCTCTAGAATTCAATTTTCTGATTTTTTTTTTCTGATTTTCAGAACTTTGATGATGTGCTTTTCAGACAAACTTTGAGAAGTGAATTGGAAGATGTTTCAAAGAGCCTCTTAATGTGTTTTACATGTGCTCCCAGTGGCTGGGGTGAGTTATTAAATCTGCTTAGACTGAAGAAGAGGTATCTGCTTGATATTGGCATAAAGTCAAATTATATTATTTGGTACCTAGTTGGCTACTTTCGTGTTTAAAATTCTCCCATTGGCTGTAACAGCAAAGCACCTCAGCCAGTTGGGTATTTATCACCTAGAAGGGACAGACATGCTATTATCCTTTTATTAGAGATCAGCTGCAGAGATTTTGGGCTAAGTGACTTGCCCAAGGTCACACAATCTGTGGCAGAGCCAGGAACCAAACCAGGATGCCAGGACTTTCTAGTCTTTCAGCAACTGGTCTAGAGACCTACAGCAAGATTTCTTTGCTGTATCAACAACCTCAACTGCTCCACAGCGAAACAGCAATAAATGGAAGTCAGTCAACTCAAAGCCAACTCACCTGGTCAAAACATGAACTGAAAGCAGATAAACTCAACTACATGCTGTTTGAAGCAGGTGGTGAACAGAAGAAGCTGCATTACACAAATAAATCAAATAAAGGTCCTTTCCCCTACAGAAAATCGCCAGCCAAAATAAAAGAAGGCTTTTAATGCTTCCCCACTTTGCTACAGGGTGTCGTACAGAAAGGGAACACTGTGGGGAAATACCTGCAAGGAGCAACATAACCCCAGCCACCAGGCAGATGCGCAACTTGATGAGCGGCTCGTCGGGAAGGAATTTCACACAGTCCAGTCCCAGGACCAGGAAGAGAAATCCAAATCCTGACAGGAGGTCTGCTGTTATCATCATGGCTCGGGTCAGCACCAGCTTCACTGCAGGACAAAAGCAGATCATTCCACTGCACAAGGAATGGAAATGTGGGCAGGGAATGGGGTCAGATCCCACGGGAACATTTTATTTTCTGGTGTTCAGCTTTTTTCAGCTTCCCCTGGGAGTAATACCTGACTGAGAAAAGAAACATGCCTCTAATTATCTGTCACTGAGTGGAACAGATACTCTTAGTCTGCACTCAAGTGTCCCCACCACTTGCAGAAACATCTCTGACTCTTACATACCAGAATGCTCGGCGTAGATGGAGTCGTACTCATCACAAGTTTGGATCCCATCAAAAACGTTTGTGACACATTCCCACCACAGGCCACGGCATTTTGTACTCACCTGTGGATTGAGAGGACAAAAGAGACCATAGGGTAAAATATCCACCAATGCAGCAGGTGGTTGTCTTAGCCCTTCAACAGAAATCCTGGTCCAGTTACAATGATGGTCAAGCAGAATGTTTAGCTTGAAGAGAAAAAGTAGAAATATGGAGGGAAAGGACAATGTTTTCTATGTCCCTACTAATGCTTTTACATTAGAGCAAAAGAATTCAGAGTAGACATTAGGGAAAAAAGCCTTGCCTAGTAAGGATACAAATTTTTAAGGAAATTTCTGGGAGGAGCTGGGGGGTGGCTGACCAGAAAGATCTAAGAGCAGGTTTGCTCACCCATTGCCAAACTCTTGTCTAGGCTGAGCTGGGCAGGGCCATGGACCAGACAACCCGATATTTTGCTGCCTGTGCTCCCCTTCCTTACCCCATCCTCCTGATGGCTAAGGAGCAGCTCAGAGAGCGGGAGAGGAGTGCAGAGCAGTCTGGATGTGAGCCCGGGGAGGGCTGCCCCCAGATGACTCAGCTGTAAACACTGGCTGGAAAACCAGAGGCAGCCGGTGCTGATCCCGGCCCTGGGGGTGCTGATCCCGGCCCTGGGGCTCCCTCTGTGCTGCCAGCCCTGGGACCACGCGTGCCCAAGCCACAGTCATCACCGAGACACGCAGACTGGGCCAGGCCGGGCAGCAGCATCGTGGTTAATCGTCTGTCCTCCAGCCCTAGATACCATTCCCAGCCCAGCCTTCCATAAATCACTTTAATACGGGAGGCGTTTCCATTACCAATGCAAATATGGCAACAAGCGCCTTTAAAATATTCCTGGAATTGCTCATAGGAGGAGCAGAGTTAATGTCGGTGCAGCTTTGGACTCCAGCCCGCCCACTTCTGCCAGCGACACCCGCTGCAGTTAATGGAAAGAGAAACTCTTCCAGCAAATGAGCTTCACGCAGGGGAAGGGGACCAGGCTTGCTTGGATGATGCAATAAATTAATTTTTCTTGCACTGTGTAAATCACAAAGCAGATAATAACATATCTCGGACACATAATAAAGTCTTAATTCAGGATGTACTGAAGTCTGTAGCCAACTGTAGTATTTTCTCCACAACACAATGTCTGAGCCAAGCTGTGCACCTCCTCTGTGATACTGCTGTCTGGATCAAATGGGAGGAAAAATGACTCGCTGCTTCAGAATGGCAGAAGAGATGCTATTTATATTTGAATGAAAATAATCTACATGTTTTGTTTCATGAAGATGAGAAGTGCTTAAGGTTTCTGAGAATTTCAGGGCATATTTAATGAAAAATATGATGAAAAATGAGAAGCAGTGATGGAAAAAACTAATTTCATTGATTCTGTGCTTTTCAAGAGAACAGAGTCTCGTAAAATAATTTGCCATGTTTACATTCAATGTATTTTTACCGTGGCCCTCTTAATGCAGTTGCAGGTCCTCTTCTGTCTTAGCTCACCACTGTTCAGGCTGTGCTTGAAATTAGCATATTTTTATTAAATTACATTTTATTCCACTTGTGTTTATATAATTTCTCTTTCCTCCCAAACCACCATAGGCTTATTTATACTACTCTGCATTCAGCTAATCATGTCACTTACTTCCTCACTTGCTGATATTATTACTGTTTTTTAAATCTTACAAGCAGCATCTACATCTAAATTATTTATAAGAAGACTAACAGGATTCCAGGCTTTGTCACCCTCCAAGCAAAACAGAGGTCTTAAGCACAACAGTTACGGTCCAGCTTGTGAAATAACCCCCTTCCCAAACTAATAAAAACTTGTTTAATGTTTTTTGTTCTTGGCATGTTTCAGTTGTCACTACTCCTGGGCAAAGCAGGAGCCAGCCCATGTCCACATAGCCTGTGTACAGCCAGGGATAACTGTCCCATTGCCTGGTGCAGGAGGGATAGGAACAGGTGTCACTGTGGGGACCTGTGGCTGCCCTCAGCTGCTGCTGAGCTATTCTGGATTCTGCTGCCAAGGGCCAACACTTGCTCCTCTCTGCTTTGTGCACTGCTGATCCTTCTGGTTGTTAATCTGCTCCCAAGCCACCCTTGAGCATCCTCCCTTGCACTGACAGCACAGACCCTCAGGCACACGGGAACTCGCTGCTGTAAAGGGGACAGGGGTCAGGGCATGGGGCACCATGTGGGGACATGGATTTGCCCATCCATGGCTGGACTCCTGCACCATGTTGGTAGCACTAATTCCCCATCACCTCTCTCCCCCTACAGCAGATGTGCTCCAGCTTCCCTGGGCCCAGCTGAGGACTCCCAGAGCAGCCAAAATCACAGCCATGCTCCTCATCCTCCACTCGGATTACAAAACACGACCTGCTTTCCCTAACACAAGTATGCATGTAAAACATGAACTGCATAATGACTGTAATACACATAATTATATCCTATTCATAATGTATAATTAATATTAAAATAATTCTCATACAGAAAAAAAGGAAAATTACAGAACAAGCGCACGCTTCTCCTTCTGGGGAAAGCGGAGAAGACAAACACATAAGCAATGTTAGTCACAGTGTTTTACCGCACTCTGAGAAGGTGCCAGCAGACAATGATTACAAGCCCAGCTTGAGTGTAAAACAGGCAGCATTTAACAGTAGTGGTGGTATTTATAATCCACCTGCAACAGGGAGGGACTGTCTACACAATACAGCCCTCGTTGAGAAGCAGATTATGGGCTTTTTCCACTACAAACTACCGCAAAAATGGACCCAGCCCTGTCTTGATGCTTCACAGGGAGTCACTAACTTAAATAGCTTTCTGTAACCTGTTGTTTCTCAAGGGAGGTGAGGGTGAAAGCTGAGTCAGGGCCCCTGCAGCCTCTTCTTCCTGGGATGCTCCTCTCCACTGGGACCACAGTGAGGGCTTCATCCTCCCCAGCTGCAGGGGGTCAGAGTCAAAGCCAAGCAACCAGCCACGATCCAGCAGCTGCTGAAGCATGGAGCTCCCTTCTTCTGGAGCCAAAGTTGCCTAACTTACCCTTTTTTCCATCTGAAAACAGGAGTAACTGCGCACTCTAGCCTTTCTAGCCGTGGACATTCCCTATTTAGAGAGGCAGTGAGTCATTAGGGTCATTAAGATCAGTGGTCAGGTATTAAGGCTGGGGGCGCTTTGCTCCATTATTTAGTATTCACACTCAGAGCCGGAATGTGAGAATAGTGGTTGCTAATGACCAAACTGGGTGTTAATGGAGCACTTCGGACAGCCCATCGCAGGTGCCTTTGCCCAGGAAGACAAGGTTACACAGCCTCAGGTAACGGACCAGCTCTTTACTGGACTCACTCAGGAGCTGGGCTTCTCTCATCTGGTTTTCCCCACAACTGGACTCCCTTGGCTCTTCTGAGTATACTGATACTTTCATCTGAGTATTTTCTGATAGAAATCTGAAATATCTCCCAAATGAAGAGTCACATCCCATCCAGCATCACTGGGTGCACTCTATTTGCCCTGAAAAGTGGCTCACTGAGCTGACATGCTGACCACCAGGAGCTGCACTGCATTGGATCATCACCTTGGCACTTACATCCACCTTTCAGGGTTTCTGACCATCAGACTGTCAGGATTTCTTGTGGCGTAGAGAAAAAAAGTTTTTCTTGTAATTAGTTTTATCCTTCTTTCCTTGGATAATTCATCCCTTCATGTTCTACAGTTAAATGCTGCATTGCAACCACTGAGCAGAGGAGCTCATGGTTTCATATGCTGGATAGCAGATAGGAAGTTTTCCCCTGATACTTTCAGCCAAACTTTCTGTCCTGGAAGGTGTTTCACCTTCACTGCCTAAACCATCCAGTTTGCCAGAGAGCAGATTCCTACACTGTGGACCTGCAGCTTAACTGTACAGAAATGAATGGCTGTGCTGGGAAGAAAATTACAAATTCACAGTACTGAGTGCTGGAGAAGCAGTGGTGATTTTGGACCTGGAGTCTTTGGGGCACACCTTGCCTGTAAGCAGCAATCTGGTCCCTTGCTTGCAATTACCTTTTGCCAATATCTTTCTCTAATACAAGAGTGCTACTGTCCACATGAGTTCCAGGAGATATTGAGTCCCCATGCTCCCCTTAAATTTCTGGTAGCCCTGTAGCTCCATAGCTGGCCAGAAAAAGACTTGAGGAGAACAGTTGTACATGCTGGATGTCTCCACCAAGAAGGCTGAACTACAGAACTAGAGACATCTTGAAAATATCCATGCAGATTGGAGGTACAGGATAATTCTTCTCAAGTTCATGCACATGTAAAATCAAAGCCTGTAGATCTTTCCTGAACTTACTAAGTAAGAGCACAGTCTGGATAAAAAAGTCTGGCAAAGAGAATTTCACAAAATAAGACTCTTCTCATGCTCTTGCCACAGTAATTATTTTCATTCTCATCCACTTTCATCCAGCACAACAGGGAGAAAGAACATGAGAATGGAGTGGAGCAATGACACCAGGAACAAACTCTCTCTAGCACACATTGGTTTTGGTGATCAGACTCTCCTCACCCCAGTCTTACCTCCAGTGAGTCATCAGCATTCACCATCCAGCAGTCTGTCCAGGTAGATATTATCAAAAACGCAGCAGAGAAAAAAGCACAAAAGAAGCCCACATATTGGAGGAAAAACTTCATGGCAGCAGGTGCTCAGCACACCCAGGGGAGTGCGAACAATAGCGCCCAGCCTTGTTCCCAAAGCCAGGGCAGAGACAGAGTGTCAGTGTGCCAGAGGCCCAGCAGGGACCATGAAGAGCAGGACCTCCTCTCTTGTGCAGATGCCATCTGGTGTGATGGCTGCAGGGCAGTGCTCACTGCCAGGGGTCAGGAGGAGGGTGAGAGCGCCCACGGGAGCTGCTGCAGCCAATCCGCCCTGCCCCGCTGCGGCTCCTGTCATGCCTGACTGAAGAGAAATGGGGCTGTGCAGAAGGGACAGGTAACTGCAGCCCTGGCTGCCAGGGGAGGCAGCTATCATGGCAGGTTTTGTCAAAATAGGCATTAGAAAATAGAATCGAAACTTGTTCTCCAGGGCAGAAGTCTTGAGCCTTGCTGAGGGATACAGAGAGGAGCTCTCATGTGCACACACACATTTATTCTTGTTCAATTATTTATGCTTTACCAGGGAGCAATTATTAAGTGTCTTGGTGTAGATCCCAGGCCCCTTGGTTGTTACCCTGCTGGTCTCTGGTGCAGTGATGATCTAGTTCAATGCAGAAATGTCACCAGGGAGGAAAAGGAAAAGGCAGCAGTCATGGGCCTTCAGAGCCAACATCCACCCCCATCCCAGACACAGAACTCTACATTCTGAATTTAAGTCAAACCTCGATACCTCTCATGCCTAGGCCTCAATTTGTTCATGACATGAGTACACCTCCAATGTGGAAATCTTGATGTTTTCAGACTAGTGCCAGTCTGGAGGATTTCAGTTGGTTGGAATTCCCTGCTTGCTTACTCTGACTGCAAACTTCTGCTTTCCTGCCGGGCTCTGCAGGTGAGCAGGGGTCACACAGGCTGGCAGGGGCAGAAGGCTGGGGCCTCTGTAAGAGACTTCTCAATAACTCCTCTCATGCAGTGCTGAGAAAGTCATCAAGGCAGGAAAACCAAAAGGGAGTATGACTAGAAATTCCTCCCACCCCAAATGTACAAAAGCACAGAAACCAACGCATCCTCAATGATCCTTATTTTTTAATATAAAGAGAAGAAGTAACGGGCTGAAGAGCTGCCTTGAATGGACAAATATTCAACACAGGGCAGAGGAGCAGCCTCCCGCTCTGCGTTAAGCTTTGCTTCCAGCTGCTCGCCCAAGCTGGCGGTGTCTGTCATCTGAGCTGCCACCTCCAGATGGAGCCAAGCGGCACCTTTACAGCGCTGCTCAAAGCTTCTGCTTCTCCGGGATTCCCCTTCAAATACCGCAGCAATGAGAAGTTTATTCTCCCAACAGATAACCCGTATAATTCCAATCATAACCTCATGAGACAGTTTTGCCGACAGAGATCACAACTTTTACCCTCGATGCCAGGCTCATTCCACTCCTCATAGGTCACCCTGTGGAATAGGTCCTCAGCACATGCTTTGGGAGGCTTAAGAGGAGAACAAGAGTCCCAGGTCATAAGGCCAGGGTATGCAGGAGGCTCTGCTGCTTCAGCTTTCTGCTTTCTGTTTCCTAATTCCATTTGTAGAAGCTGACAAGTGAAGAACTTTTCTTCTTCCATCTTTCCCAGATGCAGGTCCTGATGTGGTTATGTGGATATGATGCTTTCTCCTGAGTTTTCTGGCATCCAAATGTCTGGATAAGTCAAAGAAACCTTCATGATTTTCACTTCATGGCTTTCTGTGACAAAGGTAGCTTTGTGTTTTCAACAATCCTGACCCATGGGGACGTGGCAGTGACCACACAGTTCCCATAAAGGATCATGACTCTTATTAGCACATACATGTATATAGATTGCATTTGTGTGAGACAGGTATGAAAACACACATCATCTTCCTGTACTTGCATTGTTCTGAGCTCATTAACCTCTGTCTGCACCCATTTTTAAAAAGCATCCTAGTCAGTTGTTATTAGTGGCAACTCAGAAAAAGCAATGTGGTGAGCTAGAAAAGGCCTGAAAAATCTGAGACAGCCTTCCCACAATCAGCATTAAGTCCTTAGCAGTGTCAAGACCAGAGCTTGACAGCAACAGAGCCTGGATTAACCAGGAAATGTATTATAGCCATATGAAATGTATTATAGCCATATGAAATGTTTTATAGCCATTGCCTTCTCCTTCTGTCCTGTACCCAAATGCAAGCCACTTTCAGAGAGGATAAGCCCAGTGGAAAGAAAAGGGACATTTTCTCTTATTTGGTGCATGGTGGAAGTGTCTCTATAGAAGCATGACAGAGGTAGGAAGTGAAAATCTCTCATGAATAGCCAGAGAGGTGTTTCTAAGCTTGTGTGATGGGCACATTGTTCTTTCAGCCCAGCCCATGAAATGCCCATGGATGACAGACCAAGAGGCAAACTCCACCGAGGGGGAGAGGCAGCATGTGAGGCACCAGTGCTGCCTGGGCTTCACTCCATCTCCCCCCAGCTGTTATTGCAGTCCTGGTGATGTCTGGTTTATTTTCCGCATGCCCAGCTGCTGTCCCAGCTCCTTCCACATCCCCGTGTTCACCTTCCCTGCAGGGCAGGGCAGGTGAGTGACCCTTCCTGGAGCAGGATGCCCGTGCTTCCCTGGCCATGAGTCACTGGGGGCAGGAAGTGGCTCCAGCCATTTGCATCTAGCTTGGGGCTCTGGAGCATCCTGGCCTGGACAGCAGAGCAGGTCAGGATCCTCCAGTTTTCCCTGGTGTAAGGCTGCTCCAGACTGTGCAACACAAGATGGCTCATGGCTTTTCACCTGGTGGAGAGACCAATTCAATATCTGTTCCCTCTTTAGGTCTGTGTCTTCAAACACAGCCATAGAATGTGCTGCAGTTACTAGAAAGAATACAATATTCTTTATTTTGTAGGAAATGGCAACGTACATGTTTAATATTCTTTATTTAGAACAAGTCAGCATCTTCTTGAAGCAAAGTCTGTAGCAGTTTCTCATCATGGTCTGCTTTCCTAACTTGCATGACAGATGTCCCCTCAGCTTCAGAAAACAGCTCTCCCAAAATAACCTCCCAAGATGCCTTTGTATAGCCCAAAACCTGGCTGACATGATGCAGGGTAGCTTTCCAGTGAATTTGTAGGCTGTACTACATATGCTATCTGTGCTTTGACACTAACAAAAGCATTAGAGTATCCTAATATTTGATTGTCAAGGCTTGGCCTTGTCGGGCTCTCACTCTGTGTGGTATCAATGCAGCAAAACTTTGCTAATGTAGGAGTTTTATCACCTTGACTACACTCAGTCCCAGCTCAGGGACAAATGCACCATGGGTCGATTGCTTTTATTACTCATTAACACAAGGTGGTCTGTGCTCTCCCTTAAAGCCAAGCTATTTTATGTTAGAGAAAGAGAAGCTACTGCCAGTCTTGGGAAGTGGTTGCCACCAGTCTACTGACAAAACCATTTTTGCAGCACCACCCCCGTGAGGTTGCAGTCCCGTGAGCACAGAAGGGTGGTGTTCTGCCTTTACTTCCTCAGTGTCTAATACACAGTGAGCAGAGGGCCTGGAGCAAGAAGGAAGTGGTGATGCTGTGCATCCATGCATGGAATACAGACCTCTCTGCAAACAGGCAGGCACCATGACGTGACTTGTGCTCAGGGCTTGTCCAGCAGGAAGGGCTCAGGAGTCAGAGGTGAAGGAGAACTTTAGAAAGGGTTTCCCTAAGAGCCCTTCTGCTCCATGGGCTTGTCTGCCCAACCCTTCCCACTCCTCCCTCCTGGCTGCTCCACCTCCATTTTCCTCCATTTTCCTGCTTCACACACCCCCATCCATGCCTTCTAAGTGTGTTCAGCTCCAGAGAAGAGCTCCTGGGATGTGAGATGTATACACAAATAAATTACAGAGCAGTGTGTAATGTACCCCTTCAGCCATGCTCATACAGCCACAAAACCTTGGGATTTAGCTTGGCTTTAGCTCAGTAACCCCAAGGAAAACAGTAAGACTTCTGAGCAGCCTATGATTTTTCAAGCAGGCAATATACAAGATTAAAGGAAAATAGGAAAGCAAAGGCATGTTCTGGTAGATGAGAGCTTAAAGGATTGGTAAGTAAAAGCTGTGTTTGTACATGCGTGGTTGTGTGTGTCTGTATATTATACACACAGATATGCTTGCACACACTCCTTTAAAACAGCTTTTTTAGTCACTACGAAGCAACAAATGCTAAAACAAGCATTTCATTACAGTCTTTTCAGGTTCTCAAAGTACCATCTTCTCCTCAGTACAACAAATTTAGTTTTATGGCTGCCTATGAAATCCCACACCTGAGAAACATATCATCTCAATGATGTATTGCTAACCCCACTTTAGAGCTGGGGCAAACCAGGCCCTGACTAAGTGTCCATAGATGGAGAGCGAGGAGTCCCGCTCCCCTTTGGCGCCGGGGCAGGACTCCCTGCCCGGGCGTGGTGAGATCCCTATCGGTGAGAACGTGTGTGACCGCTCGGCTTTCCCGGGAGCCGCCGCAGAATGCGCGCTGCCCTCGCTGCATACCAGCTGCACGCAGGTGTGTTTTGGCAGAGCAGCTGGGTAGTGGATCGGACACACCTTTTCTCGGCATGTCACAAGTTCCAGTGCACAGCCCTCGTCCCCAGGCACCCCGGGGGCTGTTGATGCCCTGCCACGTCCCTGCGGAGTCATCCTCACCCAAGCGTGCCTTTCCCAGCATGAGCCTGAACTTTCCCGTGCGCTGATACCAGGGTGATTAAACGCAAGTGAAGCACAACCTCCGTGCCACTGCTAGCAATCGTGCGGGAAGGGGAGGGAGAGCAGCGTGGGCATTTAGCACTCTCCAGAGTCCAGAGAAGCACAGGAGAAAGGAGCCGCGGTGGAAGGGCTCTGTGTCGTGTCCGTGCTCCTCAGGGACACCTTAGCGCAGGGGAGGGGCCGTAGGTGAGCCTGGCCCTGCAGGGCTCTCCTGGCTGGAATCCAGCCCTCCCTGTGACTCACTTCACAGGAAACATCCCCTTCAGACCTCTGTGCCTCTCGCTGATACTCACCAACCTGCTTATCAGAGTGACGAAAGACCCTCTAGGAGACTCATCGAGAAAGGGAGGAAAGTAACTAGGGGGTTAGAAATGCACAGTTTGGTAACAGGATGTTTGGTCTGCTATAAAAAGCCCAGGAGGACTAGAGCTGAGGCTTAGAGAGAACAGTTGCTGCTGTGATTCACAGACCGTGAACGCAGGAGAGTTTTGAGATCTGGTTAGATGAGTGGGGGCCAGGTTTGGGTGCAGGGTCTGCAAGGAGTTTCCCTGCAGAGCTCTGGGGCTGTGACTCTCTTAAAATCAGTGTCTGCCCACTTGCCTGCCATCTGTCCGTACCGACACACTCACTGTCCTGTCTCTCCTCCACATCGGAGTCTCTCTGCGCACTAAAACAAGAAAGCACAGCATGTCCTTTCCCTCTTTCTTTTACCTGCCAATATTCTGTCCCGGTGGTCCTGGTTCATGAAGGGCCCAGTTTCTGTTCTTTAAGGAGATGTGTTGTTCCTCACCCACGCTCTCCCGAAGGAGATCATCCCTCCCCTCTTTTCACGCTTAGAGCTTCATTTGCACCTTCTTTGTCAACAGCACAGGGCGTGGGCTCACGGAGCGCTCCCGAAACACCCATCGGCAAAGCCTCTGTGTACATCGGGCTTAAGGGAGAGTTTCACCAGCAGGGACACAGCTGTGAGAGAAACACCCCCAGCCTCCGACCTCCAGCCAGATAACTGGGGTTTTAAACTCCCTCCAGGCATTGAAATATGACCTTGGGTTTCCAATGTGCTCTCCCAGTCCAAGCGATAAAGGGTGTGTTGGAAAGTCCGGGGAAGAAACTCCTTCCCTCCTCCTCTGCCAACACAGTTCTGCTTTCAGTGCAGACGGGTCTTGCACGTAGCCAAGGCTTTTCAAGAGTTTCATTTCCTTGCAGGCATTAGAATTTAACCACATTTAAATACTAAGTGTTAAACTCTGCTCCCCACTGAAAAATCCAGCCGTGTGTGTCATGGCAGAGGTTAGTGAGTGCTTCACAATACCTGGCTCTGATTTGGGTGTCTTAAAGAGGACTGACCACACTGAATGTCAATACTTAAAAATCCCATCATTCTGCTCCTCTCAGTTTCCAAAGACAACTGCTTGTTGGAAGATGGTTGTACAGCACCAGTGTGCCCCTGAGGATGCTGAACAGTTGTTAACTGCTTCTGGCCTGTCATGAGATTTCCTACAGCACAGTAATCTGTGCATCTTGAATGTTTCCAATGTCCAAGGACAGCCCAAATAGGTTTGGTCTTACTGATCCCCAGAGGAATTCCTAGCAGCATGTGAAGGGGACTAAGTTCAGCAACCTGAAAAAGACACGAAACTTCATTTCCTAATCTTTGCATTCCCCCTAACAGTCTGATCTAGAAATCTGGCAAGAATTTATGGCAGAGCCTTTCTAGGAAGGACACTGGATCACTTTATCTTCCCAGCACTAATTATCTGACATGTCATAAGGGCTTAGGAAAAGGGCAGAGGTTGTGGTCCAGGCACAGAAAGGTGAAACATAGCCATACCCTGAGATGAGAATCTTTGAGTAATTTCTAAAGTGCTGAGTACAGCTTGGGCTTTTCCTTGGTGTGAAGGTTGCCCCCAAAACCAGACTCACAGGTACTTGATCTTGATGGCTCACTTGGTCAGTGGTTGGGCAATGTCAATGGTGGTAACTCTGACTTCACAGAGGTAACTCTGTCTTCAGGACTGCCTGAACAGCAGTTCCTCCAGAGCACCTCAGATGAAGTCATTAGGCATCTTTTCTCCTCCCCATCTCTTTGTAATACCATTCCAATGCCTCCTTCTTCCCTTGATCTGATTTCAGCAAGAACAACCTGAGGTTATTCCAAAGAGGAAAATTTTTCAGTGGTGATTCTGAAGGTGATCAGATTCTTGCCAGTCTCAGGAAGTTAATTTCGTAATAGGGTATCAAGTTCATAAATGACCATGGGCACCATCCATCACTGAGTTCCTGGCGGACACTTGGTGAGATTTGGGTAGAAACATGATTCTTGCTATAAATTATCTTGGAGGATCTTGACCAAGACCTTGGAAGCATCAGGAACATGATGAGAGAAAACAGGATGGGTAGATGGCAAGACTAGGTCTTTACAGAGCCCATCTCCTGGAAATGCACTTAGAAAACTCTTCCATGGATGGTACCAGGGATGATTTTTATCTTGTTGCACATCTCTCATGGCTCATGCACTGAGCATGACTCTCACACACACATGGATCTGCCTTGCTCTCAGTCAGTCTGGGTCTCACTTACTCTCCTTGTTTCCCCTCTCCTGCCCTGGGACTGTGACACCAGGAACTGCTGTGCTCCACGTGTTCCTAGTGGCACATGGTGGAGAAAGTGGCCACACTTCTGACAGGGCACACTTTCCATCTGCCACATCACTGCTGAACCTCTTCCCCAGATGCCTCACCACACCTGTCCCAACATCACATTCTCATTAGTTTCATACATTTTGAAAATTGCATTTCTTGTTGATATGATGTAAAGCTACCCTCTAACTACAACATTTAACTCCCCGCTTTTCCTACCATTACCTCTCTAGTACTATGAAACTCATTGTTTCCAGGAATTTGATTGTGTCTGACTTTTGTTTTCTATCTGGCCTCTGGTACAGAATGTCCAGTGAAAGAACAATACTAAAATAGAAAAACTGAAAACAAAATAAATCCTACCATACGGGTCAAATCTCTTGGCCTCCAAGGGTTGGTTTTCGTGCCCTGGAATCTCTATCAGAGCTTCCAGTATTGCTTTGGGAAACAACACACGAGCAGCCAAGTGCAGGACCACCTTTATTCTTTGGCAACTCACTGCCTTGCACAGGCAAGCCCTGAGATCTGAGAGCTGTGGGTAATGACACACAAAGTAGAGCTTTACACATGCCAAAACCACTTACTTACAGACGAGAAAGATTCCAGTGTTTTTGAGGCATTCTGAGGCACAGTCTCGGGCCCTGTAGTCATTTGTTGGTTGCTGATTCAGAAGAGAAGAAAAAACAAAGGTAACAGGTGAAAACTGAGAAGCTGGGGAGGAGACACGATTTCTTTCAGAGCCCTCACTAGAGAGAGGTTTGGAGGAGAAGTCAGGAGTTCAGCCAGCCTCACACAACTTCAGTGTGTTACATGTAAACACATTTTAGCTACAGCCAGATGAAATCCATCATGTGAAGAGTGGAATTAAACTACTCCCAAAACTGTAACCTTATTAAAACTGGTGGGAAAATATGAATGTTTGAATGACTGCAAGAAGAGGGTTGATTATTAGCTTGGTTTATCTCCAGATGATTAGGAATTCCAGGTCATGTCTGCTGACCAAACATAGATCGGTTTATGCTTTTTCTGTCCCAAATATTTGAGAATGAATAACTACTACAGCCTATTTTAAATCATATTTTCAGAATAAATTCCCTGTGTGTAATCAGTATCAAATAAGTCCCGTCAGTGCCTTCGATAAATGCTACCTCCATTGAGCACAAATTTCAATAACAAAGAGGAAATCTGAGCTTTGCTCCTGGAAATGATGGTTTCAATTCATCTCTGTAGGTAAAAGCTCTGGTTTTGATGCTATTCACTGCCCTGTGGTTTATGGGCAGTGAGAGTCATTTGAAGGAAGTCTTCTCCAACAACATTTTTGTAAAAGTCTGTACTGAATGGCAGCCCTGCAGGAGTAAGCAGCAGATGAAGGGTTAAACTTTCCTTGTGCTGTTGCCCTCTCCAGCCCTGAAAGCTGTGATCTTTGGCTGCTTCAGCTGCTACCATGGTCAAACACAGTCTGCAGACCAGGCTGGACACAATCCTGACTAATCCCAGGGAAGATTTGCAGAAGTCTTAGATCCTCCTGACATCTGGGCAAAACCATCTGGGCGCTGCCTGCAAAACAGAGCTTGGAGCTAAGGTTCAGCAGGGGTGTTTCCCCTGGATGGATGGAGGAGTAAGTGGGAGAGAGAGAAGAAAAAGCAGCCTGCAGAAAACAACAAAGCCTTTTTGAGGTTTTTCCAGACAATGTAAACCTGAGCTAAACACATGTGGTCCTCCCAGTCCACCCTTTTCCTCCAGAACCTTGGGGACTTCAAATGAAACAGCAAGTCACAGAGTTCAAAAGAAACAAGGTGTTCCTCTTTCCTGTGAAGTACTGAGTAAATCTGCAAAACTCCTTCCTGTAGAATGCTGCAAGCACCAGAAGTTTAAAAAAACAAGCTGGATTTATGGAGGGAAAACCGAGTGAACAAAATTAAAGTTAAAAGTACTGGCACCGGCTCAAGGTTTATTCAGACATGGATCAGGGCATGCTATAATGCCTTTTGGAGAAGGGTCACTGTTCTTGCATTATTTCCTGGCTCTACAACCAGCTGCCACCAGAAACACGGGCTGGAGTGCTGCTGTCTGGCCATTCCCATTTTCTGGTCCAGTTGTGAAGCTTGTGCCTTCACTCTGAAACCAGAGTAATGCAGCTGTGCCTGCTCTGCACACCTGCTGCTCGGTGCACCTGCCCATACTTACAACAACTTACAATCAGGTGTTTACCCTTGTACATGAGTTTTAGCCCAAGGATGAATTCAGGGGAGTCTGGGGGCAAGCTTTAGGGTATGCAAGGACAGAGAGCCACACGTGAGCCCATGCTTCCCAAACACAGGCACGCACAGTGAGACTTTCCCCGAGAAATGTCTGAGAGAAGAGGAAACCAGGCTGCTCACCTGCAAGTCCTGGCAAGTGTTGAAGCTTGTTTTTGCCAGAAAAGGAAACAGGTATCGTTTACTACCCACAGAGCTGAGATCTGTGCTGAGGACAGCGCTGAGGCTGCTCTCTGACTCACACCCCCCGAGGGAGTGACATGACCAAGGTGTTGAGCATTTGGCCAGGGCTGTGGCACACGAGGGCAATCTCTCTGAACAATTAGAGGAGTCTCTCTACCTGCAGACAGAAACATCCCAGTTTGATTTCACGGACTGTCTGTACACACGCCTCCTCTCACTTGGTCATGCTATTGTAAAGGACAAAAACTCAGCTTGCATGTTTACTTAAGAGCAGGCCAATCACTGAGGACTGTCACTAGGGGAGTACCTTTAGCCTAAAGAATACAGAGGAGATTGCAACATCTTGGATAAACCCAGGTCTTTCAGCCGAGATTAATGATCTGAAGGAATGGTATTTCCCAAAAGTCAGGTATCAAAACTAGGTGAAAATAGAGTGAAAACTCTTTGGGAGTTCCAATGGAAAAAAAAAAAAAAACCAAAAAACAACAACAACAAAAGAACCTCAGGCAGAGGAGGAAAGACAGTGATTAGGAGTAAAAAGAGGTTTTATTTTGCCCACTGAGGCAGAGCAGAAAATCATCCAAGAAAAGAAATGAGATATTTCATGACTCAAAGAAAGGAAGGAAGTTCAGAAGAGGAGACTAGGTGCTCTTAGGGATACTGTAAAATCCACTGCAAATTCCAGAGCACTGAGAACATTGATGAGTGATGAAGGGGAAAAGTGGAGTTTCAGTGTTTATCTTGCTATGTAAATTCCTTGTGATGATTCCACAGAAATAGTTTCTGGGTTTTGAAATCTTTCATGAAACATGAATAAAAAGTATCAACCTCAAATCATGCCTAGAAAGCAAAATAAAAATTGGGTGTTCATGAGGCTGGCACTGTGCATGAGGGGACTGTGTAAACTCTGTGTACAGATTGTCAGAGATGTTCAGTGGTTAAAGAAGCATTGGCAACCTGTGCTGCAGCCTGTGAGGGCTGCAGGAGGTCTGAGAGCACATGGATGTGTATCCTTACTGCCTTTCATTGGCTTTGTTTGACCCAAGGCCACTCTGTCACACAGTAGCCCTGCCAGTGCAGCTCCATCAGGGACAGAGCAGCAATGGGATGGCTGCACTGCCCCTCAGGAGCACAGCATCCATCTCCAGGCTGCAATCCCATAGTAATCCTCACAGCATATTGCTGTTTCCAGTCTAAGTTCCTAGTCCTTCTGGAAGGGGAAGACACTGAGCACAAATGCTGTCCCTACGGTATGAGCAAGCAGTCAGACTCGACAGTTTTGGCACAAACTGTCCCCAGAGTGCCACCAGGATAAGTTCTAAGATCAAGCCTAAGCCAAATTTTCCCAAGGACACCGTGGCCATGAATTTCAGTCCATCCAAGAGCTAGCAGCATGGTCAGGGTGCTACAACATGCATCACATGCTGGTGCATGCACTTCCCCAAGATCAGTCTTGATGTGCCTCCCAGTATCAGTGCAATCAGATCATTGGTACCCAGGACTCCTCCCTGTACTTTCCTAGAAGGTTCAGTATAAAGTCCAAGACCTTCCCATCCCTCCTTCAGTTTTCACTCCTGGCTGCTCAGAGCTTGTAGACAAAGGATCTAAACCTTCTAAAAGTGTCTTGGTAACTTTTAACCCTGTCCAGAGCTGACCTTGTACTGCAGGAGTCAGTGAGGAGCTGCCCAATCTGTCGGGATAGGGGCTGGCAGGAGGTTCAGGAAAGGGGTGAATCAGTTCAGTGCTCTAAAGCACCAGGAACTCTGCCCATTCCTTTGGAGATGGACACTGTTGGACCGAAATGACTCCACAGATGTCAACAATCAAATCCAGACACTCCTAAATCCTCTCTCCTTAGGTCCGCATGAATTTCTGCCCTGCCTCTTTACCAGGCAAAGAGTTGTTCCTCACAGGAATCAGCTCCAACAGCCAGCACCATGCTGGTTTCCCTGCTCCCTGTTTCAGAGTTCTTCATGAATACACAGATAAATCCAGCTACTTTGTTATCTCTACATTGCCAAAGAAAACTTTGCTGCTTTCTTCTTCTCCACTCCCAGAAGTATAAAACTGTGGTCCACAGAAACACAGGAAATCATTTATTCACATGCAGAATCACAGTTCCCTAATCCTTCAAAAGTGGAAAAAGGCATAACTGGAAAAGTTTGCTACCAGGCAACTGGGGTGGATTTCATCACACCAGCAATGCTGCCTGGACACTAGAGACCCGCAGCCACAAGTGTTTTCAGAGCAAACCAGCTTTGCTTTGTCTCTGGTTGGTGGAGCAAGATTGCAGTGGCTTTTCTCCCCTTTGACCCCCCTGGCATTGCACAGGACTGCTCAGGTAATCATGAGTCTGCTTGTTTGTCTGTTTGCAAATCTCAGGAAGCAGCTCCAGCAAAATCTCCTAAGTCATCAGAATGCAGCAAAACACGGTGTCAAAACAATGCAGCCCCATCCCTACCTCCAGCAGGACCTTTATCAGGAATTATCACCTGCTTATCTCAGAGTTTGGGATTACAGCAGGTCCAGGCTGAAGGACCCCTCAGTCCAGCCTGTGGTGAGGGCGGGCAGCACCACCCAGCCCATGCTGTGCCCTCTGAAGGAGACATCATTTCCTCACTTTGCCTGCTATGATGCGTCAATATTCAAATATTCGTGCAGGAAAAGGGAAACTAGAGCAACTGGACAAACACACACCCAAGACAGAGGACACTCCTTCCTGGTCTCTAATCCCCTGGTTCAATAAACCTTAGCAAATCACTGAAGAGAAATTTCTCCCAGTAATGCAGAGGTGTACTGTCCTTATTAAAATGGTAGGTTCAAAAGTTTGGATTTGTTCGTGGATGATGAGTGTTTGCACAGCTGCCTCTCTGAAAGCCCTTCAAAATCAGAGTGCTCATAATTCCCATGGCTGCTCTACTGCCTCCTCTGTGGCTGGTTATCCCACGCGTGCTGCATGTCCAGGAGCCAGGCAGCGAATCTGCAGGGGGAAATGTCCTCTGCCTTGCCCGGTGGCACTGAGCGGGGCTGGGACGGGGGTCACACACACAGCGCAAGTGGAACCGGCACAGCCCTGTCCCCACTGCCCTGCCCGCTGTGCTGGCTCCGGGAGGGACCGAGGGAGACCCGGAGAGCCAGGTTTACAGCTCCAGCAGGTGAAAGACAGCAGTGAGCTGCCAGCCCCAAGGAAGGCTAGTGGGGTTCGTGCTCTCAGCACCCCCAACTCGAGGAGTGGGCAGACCAGGACACAACCAGGGCACCCATTCGAGGTGCCAAAACATCTAGGGGTACCAACGCAGCCCCCCATGGGGGACAGAAGGGGTCATTCCTCCGTGGGGAGGGTGCAGGGGGGTCACAGGCCCTGAGGGAAGGTCACTCCCCTGAGAGAGGGGTCACTCCCGGCCGCACCCGGGGCTACGCGGTGTGGAGCAGTGCGGTGCAGGGCGATGCGGGAGGGTCACAGACCCTGAGGGAGGGTCACTCCCCTGAGAGGGGGCCACTCCCGGCCGCGCCCGGGGCTGCCCGGGGCGATGCGGAGGGTCACAGGTCCTGAGGGTGGGTCACTCCCCTGAGGGAGGGTACACTCCCCTGAGGGAGGGTCACAGGCCCTGAGGGAGGCTCACTCCCGGCCGCGCCCGGGGCTGCCCGGGGCGATGCGGAGGGTCACAGGCCCTGAGGGTGGGTCACTCCCCTGAGGGAGGGTCACAGGCCCTGAGGGAGGCTCACTCCCGGCCGCGCCCGGGGCTGCGCGGCCCCCGCGGGGCGGGGCCGGGGCGCGGCCGGCAGGGGGCGCGCTGGGCGCGGGTTCAAGAGGCGCGCGGGGCGGCGCGCGAGCGGCAGAGCAGCAGCGCAGCGCGCGGGGCAGAGCGGCGCGCGCCCTCCGTCTGTCCGTCCCCTCAGCCCCCTCAGCCCGCAGACATGGCCAGCGGAGGGCTGCAGCTCCTGGGCTTCGTCATGGCCTTCCTCGGCTGGATCGGCATCATCATCAGCACCGCCATGCCCCAGTGGAAGATGGCATCCTACGCGGGGGACAACATCGTCACGGCCCAGGCGCTCTACGAGGGGCTGTGGATGTCGTGCGCCATGCAGAGCACAGGGCAGATCCAGTGCAAGGTGTACGACTCGCTGCTCAAGCTGGAAGGTAAGTTGGGGCTGGAAAGGTGGTGAGGGTGTCGAGGTGTCCGTCCCGTCGGGGCTGTCCCCTCCGCCTCAGCGCCTCTAGTTTCGGTCGGGGCGGAGGGGACCAGTCCCGCAGGGTCATAACCCGGTCGCGTTAAAGTTCAGGGTGAACTTTTTGGACTGGGTTTGCCAGTCCTATTGTACGTCCAATGTTCCATCTCCGTCGTCGTCCCCGCCCGGGTGCCTGTCGCGTTGGGGATGCCGCTGCTGTCGGGTCTCACGGTCTCTGTCCCGTTTAATTTACTCAGCCTGTCCCTTCAGGGTTGAAGGTGCAGGGCTCGGGGTCCCCCATCTCTTTCACGACTCCTCATCCTGTCGGGGGTGGGATGCGTGTCTCTTGGGGCTCCCCAGGATGGGAGCGGAGCGCTCCAGGGGCAGTGTTCGGGCAGGAGCAGGAGCTGCCCCTCATCCCCCTGCCCGCCCCTCCAGAAATGCCCCGGGGGGAGGAAGGGTGAGATTCTGTACGTGCGTTCCGGAAAGCGCCGTGTTTGCGAACAAGAGCTTTTGGCTGTAGAGGTCCAGCCCAGGGACTGGGCTGCCCTCGCTGGGCACGGCTGAGCGGCAGCAGCGTGGCCCGAGTGGGCTCTTGTAGCATAGGTCCTGTTTTCCTTTGGCTGTTTCGGTCTTTTGTTCTCTGGGAAAGTCGCTGCTGCTCCCGCGGGCTGTTAAGCTGAGGTCTTGCAGGTGAGCTGGCCTCCTGCCCAGGTAGCACTGCCTGGAGTTTTTAGGCAGGCCAGTATGCCGAGATAATCTTTGGGTCTCTTATCTTGTCCTGGGACGGTGAAGCCATGGTGTGCAGGCAGGAGCTGCAGCCTGGCTGGCTGGGGGTGGCACGGGGGGTCCCAGCCTGGCTGGCTGGGGGTGGCACGGGGATCCCAGCCTGGCTGGCTGAGGGTGGCACGGGGGTCCCAGCCTGGCTGGCTGGGGGTGGCACGGGGGGTACCAGCCTGGCTGGCTGGGGGTGGCACGGGGGTCCCAGCCTGGCTGGCTGGGGGTGGCACGGGGGGTCCCAGCCTGGCTGGCTGGGGGTGGCACGGGAGGTCCCAGCCTGGCTGGCTGGGGGTGGCACGGGGGGTCCCAGCCTGGCTGGCTGGGGGTGGCACGGGGGGTCCCAGCCTGACTGGCTTGGGGTGGCACGGGGGGTATCAGCCTGGCTGGCCGGGGTGGCACGGGGGGTACCAGCCTGGCCGGCTGGGGGTCATTCGGGTGCTCAAGCCGAGCTGGAGCCTCAGAGAGGGCTGTTTCTAGAGCGCCGGGGCAGATAACTCAGGCTGAGACCGAAAGGGGTTAAAATAAATGTACTACTTTCTCAATATCCCTTGTCTCATCGCAAGTCCTGGAACACCCTCATCCCTCCCTAATTAATAAAATAGTAATTGCCACCTTGGTCACCTTCTCTTTCCCAAAAGAGTGAGCAGGCAGTTTCACGTAAACCGATGTCGGCGGGGAGTGTCCCCGAGTCCCGATTGCTACCAGCCCTTCCCGTGTGTCACGCGGTGGAGCCGGAGCCACCTTCGCGGCCAGCCCACATCTGTCCGGCTGTTCCCTGCCCCAAAGCCCCGCAGGAGGTGCGGGTCGCGCCCGTCGGGAGCGCTTCGCACCCACTCGGCACTGGCAGGGTGCGGGGCCGTGCTGATCGGGGCAGGGCTGGGCGCGCAGTCCGGACTGCTCGGGGTGCTAATTATGTGTCAGCTCAGCTTCAATCCTCTTATCTCTCACTGGGGGTGGGGGGCGAAGATGCCAGCAGTGGCTGAGGAATCTCCATCCACCCCCTGGATGGCTTGCGAAAGGTAACCTTGCCTCGGGGGCTGTGTGCAGCCCATTGTGCTGTAAATGGAGCCCGCCTTGAACAGGCCCCCCAAAACCTGCCCCAGGCCCTCCTGACCTGGCCATTCATGGCCGAGCGCCGAAACCAGCTGCTCCCCTCACCTTTATCCGGCCAACAATGCGAGCTCTTCTCTTCCGGGGGAGGGGGTGACAGGGACCGAGGCCGAGCTTGTGGCGACCTTTTATGTTCTCGCCGAGCTCTGCAGGACGGTGTGCCTGAGAATTCTCAAATACCAGGGAGATCATAGGGTGTGTTATCCTCAGTGAGGGCTGGCAAAAGGGCTCCTCATTTCTGTGCTCCCTCAGCTTGCTTAGGCTGTGCCTTTCCCGCTTTCAGGCAGAGCATGCCTGGGGGTGTACACCTTATCTTTCGTTTTCCCTCCTGGTGTCCCTTCAAGGTCTTTCAGTCACATAGGCCTGGGTCGGGACCAGCAGTTCTGGTTTGGGTGGAGGTGCCAAAAAAAAAACCAAACCCCCCCAAACCGTTTATATCTACAGCCACACCCCGGGACAGGTGCAGTGGAGAGCTCCCTTACTGCATTCATCTGTGTCCTGGTGAAGGTGGCACAGCTGTGTGGGCAGAACTTCTGCCTGGCCAGCTTTCCTGCCAGGGCTTCATCTGCCCCAGGTGCTCTGAGCCACATGGCAGAGCCGCATGCACTGATGGGAGAGGCTCAGATCTGTAATTACTGTGTCCCCGTAGAAAGGACTGAACCTTCTTGCACCTGCAGTAACTCGTGTTTGTGGGAATGCTGGAAGGCTTTGCCAGCAAGTTTTGGAACATCTGGTAGCTGTTGCCGTTCCTCTGGATGTGTCAGTGTTTGGCTGCAAGGCAGAGATGGGGTTGGCACAAGCTGATGAGCACCATTAGCCAAGCGAGGGGCCTGCAGCTTCCCGTGTGGGCACACTGCTGGAGTGCACCCGTGCTGGCACTTGTCCCGCAGCTGCGTTCAGCTGAGGGCTTATGTCACTGCTCCTATTCAGGGAACAGAAAGGCTGCGTTTTGCTGGCTTACGTGAAAAGCAGTGCGTGGCCACACGCAGCCATAAAGGCAACAAATGCCACCCTTGCAACGAGGCTTTGTCGCACAGCCTCAGCATTGTTCTTGTGGCCCTCCAGCATGGTCCATGGAGCTTAGCTCGGCTTTGTGCTCCTCGAGGTCTCAGGGGGATGGTCTCAGACAGGAGGGAGTAGGGCTCCTGGTAGCTGTCTCTGAAAGGTTCCAGCCCCACCTAACCACATTCTTCTGTTCAGGACAGATGTTGTTCTGGATCCTGTCTAGGCTGTTTTAGCTGAAGATACTCATCGACCTGTTTGATTTTGCTGGGAGAGGTTCTGTGTTTGAGACAAGCTGAGACTCATCTATCACTTCATCACCAAACCTAGTACATCCACAATGAGCTTTTGTGCCCTAGCCCAGAAAATAAACAAGGTTTTGAATGCCCTCTGGGTCAAGCAACATGGCTGAAATGTGAAATCTTCCCTCCTACACCTTTACCTCCCTGGCTGAGCCTGTTCCAATGGGTGGGGGGAAGGAACGGTTCAAGCTCAGGTTACTGCTGCTCAGTTCTGGTGGTTGGGAGTTGGGATGGTGGCCCAGGGAGGGACAAAGCATGAGGGACATGTGTCCAATTCTCCATCTTCAGATCTTGATTAAGCAGGTAGAACCTGCTGGTATCTGTGCTTTCATGTGGGTTAAGGGTTAATTTGCTACTGTGTTTCTCAATCCTTGTTCCTTCCTGATGAAAAATTGCGATTGAGTGATAAAACAGTCTCATTTGTGCCGGCTTTGAGAAGGTAGAGGGTTACTTGGAATGCCACCGAGGCTGTTCCTGTGCAGGGCCCTGGTGTCTGCAGGAGGGGATGGATGGAGTCTGTCGCAATACACTGGCTTTATTGCTCTACAGGCAGCTTCTAAGCAGCTTTCAGTAGCTGGTGTTACTGTGTGTTACTAAATCTCTTCAGGAGGGAATTTCCAGGCTTTGTGGGAAAACAGGCTGCCCAGGTCTCCTCTGCCCAGGAATCTGGAAGTGGTGGGATCATGCTTGTCTTACCAATCTGTATTTGTCAGTGGGGGTAGGAGGGCATCGAACCTTACTTGCTTTCAGATATGCAGAGTACAAGGCCACTGTTACCTACTGAACTCGCCTCTTGTGCACTGGACATGCAGTAGGGAGTTCCTAACCGTCCCAGTTTGTAAAAAAACCCAGGACCCAGAGTCCCTGTCCTGCCTGGATACCTCGGTATGGTCTTTCAGACTTGTAGGGAGGTGATTTGAAAGTGTCCAGACTGGAGTCTGCTGCTGGGTATGCAAGGTGGGCCTTTGCAGGGTCTGGTAGGGGGATTGAAAGCCTCCAAGCCATTAGCAGCTTTTGAGAACAACTCCAAAGTGTGAGAGAGATGTTTGCTGGCCACCTCTGAAGCTTGCTCAGATCTTCAGTCCCCTGTCTACTGCACAAAAGTGACTTTCACATGCTGGCAGGGCAGACCTGCAGGATCTCAGCTCTCCCTCCTTCAGGGAATGCAGCTTTCATGAAACCCCGGTGGAAGGGAAGGCTTTGAAGGCTGCTGGCTTCTCTCGGAGGTGGACAGTGGAACATGGTTCCTGTACTGCAGGGGTGCTTGAAACTCCTGGGGAACTTCCTTCATAAGGATTATAGGGAACTGCACAGCATCTGTTTCACCTGTATTTTGTCATCAGTTAGTTGGATGAAGGCCCATGGGAAGGGAAGGAAAAGTCCTTATTTTAAATTAAGGCAGTTGATGAGCATCCATATCAGAGAATAATCTGCACACAAAGCTATTACAGCAATTTTGCCTTACAAACAGGCATTACAAAAATCCCATGGCACTTTCCCAACAGCTTTTCTGTAATAGAAGTGACATAAACAGATTGAATAAGGAAATGGGATGATAGAGAAAACCTTCAAACATCTGCAGGTGAAGTACTGAAGTATTTTTTATATAACTAAGCAGTTACCAGCAATTACTCCTGTCTCAGTTAATGATAGTTGTGGGAAGAAAAGCATATTACTTAGGCCTCAGATAAACTGAATAAGGTTTTGTGTCCAAAACCACTAACAATAATTCTGAATGGTTGGTTAGTATTTTTTTAAAAGATGTGAGTGAAACAGGTGTGAACTGCAGCTGCATGTTTGTGGACTTTGGGTTTTTTATGCCCTGTAGAATGCACATTTGTTATTAATTCGCAAGTCATCAGGCATTTTAAGCCTCTGTTTTTCAGTTCTTGCTGCTTTGTTGCTGCAGGGTTTTCAGACCATGTCTCTCATTGCTAACCAGCAATCAAAAGGCTTGGCTTCAGAGTGAGTACTGGTTTGTATTGATAAAATACTGTTGCCATCTGACAGCTCTTGTTTAGTGCCAGGCCACTTTGTCTCACCTTGTTGAGGACTGTTTTTTCCTCAAGGGCTCCCAGGGCTGCCTGGGTTTTTCTGTTCCTGTTGGTGAGACAGTTGCAGCAGCAAGGAGCGTGGGGGAAATCCTGTTTTCCCTCTAATATGGTAGAAGTTGTAAAGTTAAATTGCTGTGGATTACTTCTACTTGCTGTCAGCAGCCTGTCCTGTTGAGCAGGTTGAGACGATATTGTACTTGTATAATTTTGGATTTTTAAAGCATCTGGAAAGGCTCGTGTGAACAGCAGAACTATTATTAAAGTGGCTTTCCCAGCCCCTGGATGTGCAGCTTCCATTGACAGCGTGCCTGTTAATGTGTAGTTACTAACTGCTAGCCTGTATGATGATTAACTGTGGCCAGTGCACTGCACACATTGCAAAAGTGGTCGGAGGACAAAAGCCCTGCCTCCCAGGCTGTGCTGGGAGCACAGGGCAGGTGGAGGGTGGTTGGCTAACACAGCCATGTCACTTTTCAGCTTCTTGGGACAAAGGAACAGAATGTTCTGCACGGGCAGAACCTGTTCTGCTGTCCCACTGCAAGTTTCCTCCGTGTTTCTGTCCCTTTGTGAGCCATGCATGAGGAGGGGGCGAGGGCACCAGGAGTTGTCCCAGCAGCGTCTGCTGAGAGTGGGCAGCCCTGGGGAATGCTCACAATGCTGTATTTTGTTCAGCTGCTTCTGCAAAGCTGTTGTGGCATGCATCCAGTTAATACTTATACATATTGAGATTTTGGTGCATTTCATAGTTGAGTTTTTAGAGGTCATAGAAACCTTTTCCAGCATTTTCCTTTGTTTGTCCCTTGGCACTGTGTGTGAAGGTGAAATGTTTTTTTTCCACCCTTATAACTATTTTTCTAGTTTTTAGAGATAGATAGCATTGCCTATTTTGAGCTTCATGAAAGAACTCTTTCAAAACCCTGTCCTATAAAGTAATTTCTTCTGCAGCAAGACTGAGCCAAACTTCCTGTAGTCTTGATAAAACAGGTTTGGTACCTCTGCAGAACATAGGGTTTCCCATGCCTCGTACAAGCTGGTACTCAGCCATGGGCCTCTCCAGAGCCTCTGCTGTAGGGCACAATTTAGCCTTAAATGTATGGCAGCTGAATTGGTTGCTTGTCAGCTGAAGCCTTTCTGAACACTGGCATCGCTTTTGTAAGGTAGAAATTACTTTTGGAGTGTAATCTCTGACACTGGAGATAAATCAATTAAAAACGAGTTTGGATAGTGCAGTGGTGATTTATGCTAAAGTGACAACTGGCTTTGTTAATGGGTTTCTGTACATGCAGCAGATGGGCTTTGATTAACACATGGGTGGTGCAGAGGTGTGTCACCTTCCCCTTTGAAGGAAGTGAGAGGTGATATTAGCCAAGCTGATTGAGGAATTTTTCCCAAGAAAGCCAACACTCATCTTATGAAAGTGTGTTCCTTCCTGTTGCTCCGATGGTCTTTTTGTTGTGTTGTTTGTAACTGGTTTCATAATGTGTTGACAGAACAATAAGGTTGTGTGTGCAGGGGCAGATCCAGATCTGTTCTAGAGCAGAATTAGAGCCTGGTGCTGGTATGGGTCACAGGAATTTTCCTGCACCAGCAGCTCTGTGGGACAAAGTGTAGTAAAGAAGCTGCAGAGGATGGCTGTGTGGCTTTGCTCTCCTCCTGGCCAGGTCTGGGCTCTGAGTTTCAGGTTGGGCCACAGAGCCCATTGTTGGGGCAGGGACTCAGATGGGCTCGCCACGCCAGCCCTGACTGAGTGTGCAAGTGCTCTGTTGAAGGCTGAAATCTTGCAGCCCAAGCCTGAAATGCTTTGCAGAGCTCTACCAGGATGCGGTCAGGGTGTTTTGAGGGGTGAGCTTCAGATCTGAGATTGTGTGTCAGGGGACACCTGTGCCTTGGTAACAGCATGCTCCTTGGAGCTTATTCATTTTATTAACTAGCCCTGTTTGTTCTCAGGGCTTTACAGGGCTGTGTATGAAAATTCATTCTGTTCAAACAAACCTGATTTGCCAGACAATGAAGCTCAGGCTCTTATTTCACTGCTAGTCAGGTGTTTTGTCACCTGAGGGGTTTTTTTTTAGTAATGACTTGATTTGCATTACTACTTTTCTTTGGTATCAAGAAAATCTAAGTTCAGTAGCTCACATTCATAGGATTAGTGTGTCTTCATGCCTTCAGACAACTCCACATAAAAACCAAATCCCGAGGTACATCAAGTCTGTCTGCTGAGAACTCACTATGAGAGGCATCACCCCATGTTCTAACTCTTCAAAAGCACAAGAAGCTCTTAAAGCACTTAAGTGTCCTTGAGTTAGTTAAGCTAAATATTTTATGTAAAAAAGAAAACAAGGTATTTTTCAATTGTCTGGGAAAGTCCTATTTTTTTTGCCATTGTATTTTTGTACCCTCTGAGACTCAAACTGAGAATGTAGCACAAAAACATCTGAATCAGCACCGAGTTATTTGTATATAAGACAGGTTTTGGAAGTGTTGAGCAGTAAATGGGCCTCTCTGTCTGCTGTGGCACTATTCATATGTATGTCACTATTCATATTAAAACACGTGCTTAACTACTTTGTCAAGGTAGAGCCTAAATCTGAATACTTCTTTTGATAAACAGATATGTCCTTCCAATTGGGATTCAAATGATCAAAGAACAAAAGATGTCTGGGGGCAATTCCCAGGTCATTTCCTGCAAAAGGCCGTTGCATGCCCTTGTTTGCCATGCATTTTAGAAGAGGCAGAGAGCCCTCTGATCCTGATGCATGGCAGCCTTGAGACTAAAGCTGAGAAGGAATGTCTTGCTTGGCTGTATCCTGTGTATTAGGGAGCAGGAATATTTAGACAGAAGATTGTTGAGCCCAGTAATTTGAATTTTGATTTGTATCTTGAGTTGACTTTGTGGGTAACTCAAATCCTATTGTCTTCCAGGCAGTCTGCAGGCCACAAGGGCTTTGATGGTGGCTTCAATACTCCTGGGGCTCGTTGGAATGTTTGTTGCTGTGACAGGCATGAAATGCATGAAGTGCATGGAAGATGACCAGGTGAAGAAGATGAGGATGGCTGTCTTCGGTGGGGTGATCTTCATCATTTCAGGTTGGTAACACACAGATGTGTTGAGAGTTGAATGTGCTGTTTCCTAGGTGGCACATATCCTGTGCAGGATGTGGGAGGGCTTGATGTGTTGCTCCAAGAGCATTTTGGTCTGGGAATTCCTTAGAGGACTTTGGCTCAGGCGACCTGAGGCACCTTGGCACAGCATTACAATCTCCATATGGACTCCATGCTTTCCATATCTGTTGGCAGAGCTGAGTTTGACCCTGCTTTGGTGAGAAAAGGCTGTCAGCAGAGCAGTCCTGCCTTTGCTGCTGTGTAACTGCAGGAAGCCTCAGATCTGTTCTTAACTTCTGTCCCAACCAGCACTAAATGGAACAGCTCAGAACTTCCAGGGTAGCAGCAGCAGCTCAGCTTTACTCCAGATTCTGATTCTACTGCATTATTACTTTTGCAGTGATATTTTTGCTGATTGTTTTTTCTTAAGCCATGACATTATGTTCTCTTTGCAGGTCTGGCAGCACTGGTGGCCACCTCGTGGTATGGCAACAGGGTGGCTCGGGCCTTCTATGATCCTTTCACCCCTGTCAACACCAGGTACTGACCCATTTGGTGTAACACACTATGGTTTAGCATGACAAGTACTCACAGGGCTTAGGTTTGGGTAGCAGTCACTCAAAACAAAGAAAGGAGTTTTCTGAACTAGCTGGGCTGGCTTCAGGCTGTGCAGAAAGAGCTGTGACTGGATCTCATTATCAATATGGCTCTTGGTCTTGGCTTTAAGGTAACATCACTGCCAGAGATCCCACAGCTGGGAGTTCCGTAATTTTTGTCCCACTATGTGCTAAAGTGTTGGTTTAAACAGAGCTTGGCCTGCAGGTGGTGGGGGTGACTCAAAATACTGGAGAAACCCAGCTCTGAGCTTTGAGGGTCAACAAAGCCTGACTGCTCCAAGCTGCTGCCTTGTAGGAAGCCACATCCATCCCAGTTTCTGCTTCCTCCCGCTATGTGTGAATGTATAACTGCAAGTAATACCTCTGGATTACAGTGATTCTCACTTTCTCCCTTCTTTCTTCTCCAGATTTGAGTTTGGGTCAGCTCTCTTTATTGGCTGGGCAGCTTCATCTCTGGCCATACTGGGGGGATCCTTCCTCTGCTGCTCCTGTCCACGGAGAGAAACTTCATATCCCCCCACCCGAGGCTACCCAAAAAATGCCTCCTCCACAGGGAAGGATTATGTATAAGGAAACAAAGAAGAGGAGCCACCAGCACTGGTAGTGAAAGCATTTTGGAGAGGACACTACAATGCCACTGTCCTGAGCAGAGTCCAGGCTCTAGGTTCTGCCTTCCTCTTCTCCCAGAAATGTGTATATTTTTGTAATCCTCTTTGCTACTGGACGTAACTTCTCCTTTCTCTCCCGGCCCGTGGAGGAAGGCCAGCCTAGATTCATAGGTATTGCCACTGGAAAGATGAAACCTCCAAGCTTGGGTTAAGTTTAGCATTTGGGAGTAAAAGGGAAAATGATACTGTTTTTATAGACGGATGTTGGTGCTTTTTTTAGTTGGTTGTTTTTATTTTTTTTTTTTTTAATAGATGGTAACAATTCAGTCCCATATCCCATTAAGTTAGAGCCCAGTGTGGTGTGTGTAGAAATTAAAGGACCATATATTATATACAGAATGATGAAACCAATAGCTTAAGGGGAAACATAATTTTGGGGAAAAGGCTTTACATGTAAGAATGTTTGGAGATGTAAAATGCTCTTGTACTGTCTTATTGGCATCATCTTCAGCACCCTCCTTTCCATGCAGACAAAGGGTCAGAAACAAATTGCTGTGGCTTAAGTGGAAATCCACACTGTCCGTGCACATGCTGTTGGCTAATGGAAGATGCAGTGTAAGGTAGAGACCACAGAAGTTAACAGAGTCCCAAAGCATCTGCAGGTTTCCCTGGTGCCAGGGAAGAGCTCAAGGAAAAGGATTGCCTTCTGTTTTCACTGTGTGTCTATGGTGAGGCTGTGGCTGTTCCCTAGACACCAAGTGCTGCCAGTGGTTGTTTCTCCATGTTCCCACCCTGGCAGCTGAGCTTCAGCTTTGTCCCTGTGTCTGTTACAGGTCACCTTTTACACTCTCCTCTTTCCTCAAGGCTTTCTCATTTGGGCTTAGTTTCCCAATCTCTGTTTGCCTGATGCAGCTAGCTGTGTTAAACCAAACTGAATGCACTGCCACTCCCTGATGTTTCCCCAAGGATACCTCACACACTGCCATTCCATCCTGTCTATTTCTTGTAAACACTTCCAGTGATGATATGAAGGCAAATTCCAAGAAAACTGACCCAAAGGTTATGGCATTTGCTTGTAATCCAAGTTCACCAAAGAGGAAGAAACAAACATTTTACAGATATAGCCATCCTTGCATATTAAATCATGTCTAAAAAAATAATAATGCTGTTCATCAAAGGTTCCCACCCCTTCCCTTGAAACACCCACTCAGTCACTTGGTGTTGGCTGACACTGGGAGTTAAGTCTTGTGATTCCTAGAGGGATGGTGCCACTTCTCCAAAGCTCCAGAAGGAAACTGGTGCTTCTGACCAGGCTTTATAATGGTGTATATGTTCAGAGGCATCAGATCTCTTGATTTCCTTCTGTAGACAGGGAGAGCCTCTGGCTGAGCTGTGTACCACGTTGGTGGTCTGTACAAACCTTGTACCTCTGTACCTGACTCCTGCAGCATAAAGTTACTAAAAGAAACCAACCAGAGCATTTGCTTCAGGCTCGAGTTGCTGTTGGCCTGTACTTGGAGCTGGGCCATGTGGCTTCCCCTTCTCCATGGGGAATTGCCTGTGCACAGCAGCTGCCTCGGGAGACCTCTCGTCTTGGGAGGTGGCAGCTCAGGTCACATTAAAGAGCTGCTGAAGTCTGTGCTTTTGTATTTGCATTAACCCTGAGCCAGGGAGCAGATGCTTGTACTGGGAACTTGTACAAAGTGTTTAAACAATTTCAATAAATGGACTTTTTTAAGGAAAATCAGACTATTACTTCATTTCTTGTTTTTGAGCAGAACTTGGAACAGTGCACATGGAAGTGAAAAGTGGGACTTGGGCTTTTGGGAGCCTGCCTGCCAGGATGGAGCTTGTTTAGCTGTGTGTATCTACAGCAGACTTAGGTGGGGACAGATCTTCTGCAGTGAGTCAGGCAGTTGTGGCCTCTGGCAGAAACTCACCCAGTAATTGGTCCGATTGCAGCCCAGGAACCAGAAGGTCTGCTCTGCTCCTCGGCAAGGCAGGCTGCACCCTGGGTGGAGCAGGAAGGGGCAGGGGCAAGGCAGACTGGCCCTGGCAGGGGAGTGGGAGCTGCAGGAATGGGGAAGGGATGGGACGTGGAGCCAAGGTGTTCCCAGGAGAGGTGCTCTGCCTTCAGAGCAGGGAGAGTTCTGCTGACCCATGTGTGACTCCATCTCACTCTCAGGCCCTTCAGGGAGTGTACTGTGCTTCTACTGTGACAGCACAACCTTTCTTGCGGGCCAAGTAGAGAATGGTTCCTGTTGGGCATGGGGTCTTACAACCTACTCTGATACCTCCCCAAGCTCTAGCCCCCCGCTTCTACCTGCCCTGGAGACCTTTTTCTGTTCATCAGGGTTTTGAGTTCATCCCTTTCATATTTTTAAGTACTTGTGATGAGGGGCAAACTGTATTTAAAAAATTTTCTTAAGCTCGGTCAAGGAGCTGCCTCCTCTAGTCCCTCACTCTCCAAGGGCTATTTGCTTTTGTGATTACAAACAATAGGAACAAAGCTAATTAGGCCTTGTAAAGCTGGCAGAGCAAAACAGCCAGGCATGTGGCTGGCTGAGTGAGCTTGCAGTGCCTGGAGCAGGCTGGTTGCCTGGCATAGTTTGGGCTCTATGGTCATTCTTATTCCAACCTGTCAATTAGTCAAGGATTTCCATTGAGATTAATTTTTTCCCATGTTTTCATGTTCTTTCCCTCTCCAAGGACTCTTGCAACTTCTACTCTGAGGTTTCCTGGGCAGAAGAAAAGAGGAAAGCAATTCCAGCTCTAAAATGGTCCGTAAGACTTCTCAGCAGCACTGCAGGAGATGCAGCTCTGTGTGAGGCTGGCACAGAGGCAGCAGCCAGAGGCTACCTTGTTTGTTTGTTTGCTATATTTTAACTGGACAAAACTCAAAGCCAAACTTTCATTTCCTCTCCCTTTCTGCCATGATCATGCAATTCTACTTGGCCATGTTTCCTACAACCCTTTGGCCATCTCTGCTGTAGTTTGCATAGGAAAGGAGTTGCATGGGTTGAAAGCTGGGGGAGTTTCTCAGTGGATTTCAGTCTTTGCACATGACTGACATTCCTGCTGCTAAAGCCATCTTGCAATGAAATGATGGCATTTGTGTCTGCAGACAATGGGAACTTTGACTGCTTTTTGGCACCTTCTTCCATATCATATTTTATTATGTTCACATAGTGCCAGAGCTCTGTACACTATGCAAGAACTTCACTGTCAGTGGGAATTACATGCTCATTTATATTGCTTAGAGATTTTGAAGGAGTAAGAGACCTCAAGATGTTTTTGGAATAGCATCAGCCTGTTGGATTTCTTGGCTTCTCCAACTGAATAATTTTAAGAAATCATCCATGCCCAATGCCTTTCTCAGATTCAGTTTCTGATTTGCACATGAGCTTCTTGTAATAAATTTGGCTTTGTTTTCTGTATTGCTCTGAACACATAGCTAAAGAGTATTAAAGCACTGAAAACTGACAATTAAGATCACAGAAATAGCAAAGCAACCTAGTGACAGCTGTTGACAGCTGTTTGTGAAACACTTATACAAGCTCAGAATCTTTTTAATGTAAGGCAGAAGCAGAAATTATGGCATTGCTGAGGGAAAGAAGTTAATGAAGGACTTCTTCTTGAGAGAAAAGCCCAGAAATGTCACTAACCTTCTGAAGCTGCTCAAAAGCAGCAGATTTACAAATCTAGATGAGTAACCAGACTGACAGTGCTTGAGCCTTTGTCCTGAGCATAGAGACATTTGGAGTAACTTTGGGGCAGGCAGTGAAGTGACAGTGATGTGAAATTGTCTCATTCTTTTCACAAAGGACAGCTAAAAGCTGCCAATGGTAGCAGCATCTTCCAGGGTCTTACACCTAAGTCTACCTGAAAAGTTACTTTGTGCTCAGCTCTTTGCACAGTGCCAGCGCTGCAGTCAAATCCCAGAACAGCCTGGCTTGGAAGGGACCTTCCTTGTCACCTTGTCCATGCCCCTGCAATGGGTGGGGACATTTCAATAAATCCTGCAGTGTCGCACCTCACCAGTGGCCAAAGCCTGGCAGCTAGTGTGTATCCCATCAGGATTACTCACCCACAATGTTGTTTGCCCATCACCTTAGCAGCCACCAGCTGGCAGAGGAGATGGCTGGTGTCACAAGGAGCAGAGGAGCCACAGGCTCACATCAACCACGTGTTTCAGCCAGGGCTTTGCATCCAACTGGGCTGAGCTTTCCAAACTGCCCTTTGGGTTGCAACACTAACGCTATTGCAAGGGTGTCCTCCCCGTCCCCGTTCATTACACTCTTCATTCCTCCACTCCCACTGCCTCTTCAATTTGCCTTGTAGCTGTTTCCCTGCTTCTAGAAGTCCGGCCTGTGACAAGGAGCTTGTTCTTCTATAGCATATTGCTTTTGACCCTTTCTGCAGCTCCTGAAGTCCTGTGCTCAGGCATCTGCATCACTGAGCAGAAAGGGAAAAACACTCCTTTGTTGAGCCTCATGTGCTTGATTGGAAAACATCCCAACTCCTACAGCTTTTCCAGAAAAGCCCTGCCTGGATTCCTAGCATGCTGCATCAGGGACTTGGAGTTCCTAGGGTCTACATTTCCTGCAGGGACCTGCTGTGGATACCAGGAGCCCCTTGAGCCATGGAGCCTGTGGGTGCTCCTGCTGTGCTGCCACAGGGGCCACAAAGAGCCTTAAGCTGGTGGGTCCTGCCTGGGCTGGGGGCCGAGCCCTGGGCAACCCACCTGGATAACACGTCTGCTGGGCTTGCCTTGAGGCACAGAAGCCGCCCTCCACTCCAATCTGGTTCATCATCCAGGCCCAGGAGCAGGTTTTATGTCAGAAACATGAACTTTGATGTTTCCCATATTTTTGCCTTGCTCTAGAATGGCTCTGCTTCCATTGTGTCCTGATTCACTGTAGTTGCACAGGTTGTCCCTCCTGCTAGGAGAAGGACTGTTTGGAAAAGTGTTTTCATCACCAGGCAGGTCCATCTGACCATCCCAGGCTGTTGCTGGCTGGTACAGCCAGGCTGGGTGGCACATTCTGGGACATTGCACAAGTCTGCATTCTTACCATGGTGTTTTTGTACTTCACCTACCTCATCATAAAATTCCACACCTGCCTTTTGTCCAGGAAGGTGAAGGATGTGACTGACATAAAAAACTGTGTTTTCACATCAGGGCAGAGGATCCCCAGGACTGAGGGGTACAAAGACAGCCTTTGCCAATGTCCTATAGCTTGCAGATGAGTTTTATTGGAGAAAAAAAAGGGACAAAGTGAGGGAAGAACAACATGAACTAGCTAGTGCCAAGCTTTCTTCCTTCCTAAGCTCCCAGAAAAGTCCCAGCTATGTGAAAGCTGCTCAGTGCTGCACCAGTGCTCTCCCCTGCCACGGATTCACCTCCCACTGCAGCCAAGGGCTTTGACTTTTAGTTTCGAGCCACCCAGCAAGGTTCAGCAGGTGGGAGGTGTGGGATGATGCTGTTCCCAGCCCAGCACTCCTGGCTGCCCTTGGAGCCAGCTGCCCCAGCAGGACAGCAGCCGGGGAGATTGAAAACAAGCTCGGCCAAGGGAAAAAAAAGCAAGAAATAGCATTCTTATTACAAGGTAAACAGCATTAACTCCGTCTTGGGGGAGTAGGAACATCACGGCGGTGATCGGCTTTTCTGCCCACAGCCGGGGAGGGGCGGTGGAACGCGCTCCACCCTCCCTTGTGCAACACTCCCCAGGCAGCAGCTGTAAATAATCATTTACCTGTGTCTGCTCCTCTTTCGCGGCTTTTGTCGCTCAGTGCAGCTCCCTGTGGAGGGGTGGCTGCCCTGAGGTGTGCATGGCACAGCCCGAGCCCGGGGCTGGCAGGGCTGTGTCCCACCAGCCCGAGCTGGGAGCCCCGGGCCAGCCCTGCGAGCAAGGCTGCCAGCTGCGCTAAGGGGGATGGGAGAGTGTGGGCTGCTTTTGTTGTTTTTTCAGGGAAAAGAGCTCAACGGTTCCTTTTAATTATTGTTTTCCCAGACCCACAATAACATTTCTCCACACTGCGTTCCCCAGAAAAGGTCTGGTAAAAACACATTGGCCAAAACACATCTGTCAGAGAGGCAGGTCTGCTTGTTTACCTGACTCCTGGATTTCAACACAGGTGCTCTGAAGTCTTCTCTGAGCCTTTCCTGACTTCAGGTCCTCAGAAACTCAGGACAGAAAGGGGAAGCCAGTCCCTTCCTATGTGCTTTCCCCTCCAATGAGTAAAAATGCCTCAGAACTGACCCAGACCTACGGGTAGTCGCTTTTGTTGAGATTTACTGGTCACTGTCATGTTGTAACATGACAAGAGCATCCTTTGGGAAGTATGCGTGGGATGGATGCTCTGGGAGCATGAGCAGCAATGTGCCCATGCCCCGGCAGCCCTGTGCACAGAGCAGGGGACATGACGAGGAATGAAACCCTCGGCTGCTGCCTTCCTTCAGGGAGGGATGTGGCCCTGGCCCAGCGAGCAGAGTCTGCACAAGAGGGAGTCTAATTTACAGTGCCCTGTAATTTGCTGATGCTGTAATATGTTTAGCTTGGGGAGAAGGCTGTGTTGATGTTACTGTGTTCACTCACATTGGAGATGTGGTGTGTTCCATCCACATGGAAAACAATTCCACAAAGGGCTGGGGCTGGGCCATCCTTGTGAAAATAACGGGCAGTAGCTCAGCTGGGGCTGAGCTGTTGGGGCTTTCCTGGGTGGGAGCAGCCCCCTGAACGCTCCAGACCCAGGTGGGATGTGACAGCCCAGCCCCTGCTGCAGTGACACTCACTCTTCCTTAAGAGCTACTGACAAGGTTAATCAGACTTCAGGTGTCAGCACAGGACCAGGCAGGATCTCCCTAATGCTTTTGAACTGGCCCCAAATCACTGGCTGCAAAGTCAGAACACATAGCTCCATCCCCCTATCTATGACTTTTCCTCTAGCTCGTGCTTTTTTTGAGTCCAGGCAATGAAGGTGAGAATTTTGTTGTCAGTACCAACAGTGATAGCAGAAACAATAAAAATTATCTCAAGACACAGACTGGGGTGCCAGGGTGATATTAGACAGACAGCAAATAATTACTGCTCTGATCAAGTCCTGCTTTGGGATACAACATTGTCTTGGCTCAAACACGCCTCTCTCTTTGCCTGGTAGATTTGTTAGCAGTAATTGCTTACACCTGTGCAGGGCTTGAGCTCATGGGACTGCTCCAGGCTGTCTGCTCATCTTTCAGGGTAACACTGCAGGACTGAGCCCTGCAGATACAGAAAACACTTGTTTGAAATCCAAGCTAACTCCAGAGCAAGTATTTCTCTCCACAAGGCTTACATGGCTCTTTACACCTAAATTCTTCATCATCCTCAGAGCAGCCAAGTGAGCTAGGGCAGTGTCTTCACTCTGCTTACAGATGGGCAGCAGGCAAACCATAGCCCTGAACCATTCATAAATGTCTGAAACCAAGTGAAGTGCCTACAGATCCAGGAAGCTTTGGACTTAGGTTGAACTTGGACCACTTAGTCCTCAAGCTGCCCTGGAAAGGAGGAAGTCTCCCTTGCTCCATCCTTGCCAGCCATGTGTTCTTGAGTGCTCCTTTTTGCCGTCTCTGGGCTCTCTTCACCCACACTGAGCTGAGTGAGGAGCTCTCTGCTGGGTTTGCAGTGGGTGCTCAGGCCAGCAGAAGGCAGGGACTGGGCTGAGAGCCTGCAGCTCAGAGGCAAGGGAGAGAAGCAGAGTGCTGGAGTAGGACCACACTTGTGGCACCAATGACTCCCTGGGCAAGGCAGGTCAGCAAAGCTCCCAGGCTTGCCACAGAATTCCTCAGAAACTGGAACATTAGGTAAGAGTCTGCCTGGAGTCCTATGTTTCAGAGGAATGATGAAATTTTCCTTGCACACACCTATTTCTACTGAAGGCAAGAGTTATTCCTGATTCAGAGCAGCTCTTATCACTGCAAGACAATGTTTTAATAGGAATTTCCTTACAATTTGTTCCCAGAGCCAGGCTCAGGCCAGCTTTGAAAGATGATGATATCAAGACTGAAGTCCAGAGCAGATGAAAATTGCTCTTACAGAACTGCACTCAGCATGAACCTTTTTCCAAAGAAGACATATCAGGTGTTTTGAAATAAAGTAAAAACATTAATTATAGCCGTAGCAGTAGTTCAAAATGTGACAGGCCTTTTAGAACTTGTTGCCATAGATCACAATGTCAATATTGCAAAAGAGTAGTTTGTTTCCATCATAATCAAGTTGTCTAGCACTGAATAATGGACTACTGGAGGCTGCCTCTTTATCTTGGCATACACAGAGCTCAGCAGTGTGTGTCAACACCAAGAACACTTGAAGGATTGCATTGCTTTATCTGCTTGGACCCAAAAATACAAGGGCTTTGGAGGAGATTCAAAGTTTTGTAAAGTACCTATTCTAAGCCAGCTTACCCCCTTCTAATATGGACAAACTTGCTTATCTATGTCCTGGTGTTCAGAATTTAGCCCTCCCTTTCCTCCTATTATTCACCTGGGTAATGAAATCTGTGCTGTGCAAAAGGGGCACACAGGGCACACGAACTTGCAGAGGTTTCCATTGGTGCACTTCTACCCAAATTATTTCAGTGTTACATAAATGGTGTCAGCCCTCAGCCCCTCTGAGCAGTGGCTTCAGCTAAGCTGTGCCAGGTGCCATACAAGCAGCTCAGAGCTTGGAAAAATACATAATATATTAAGGGTGGGACAGAACCAAACATATACACTTAAATCAACTTGTTCATGCATGACTGGAGTGCAGTAACAGCGCCAGTGAGGCAGCCAGGGTTGAGCTCAGTGTCCCTGAGCCTGCAGCACCTGGATTCCTTTCTGGGCCATAACTTGGCTGTTCCTACTACTTTTAAAGAAGGCATACCTATGGAAATTATAGGACAAATACAGCACAGAGAGTCCCAGAACTCGCCATTGTCTTGTCCCTGTTAGGTTCACTTAATCATTTCTTAAAGAACAGATGGCACATTAAGTGCAGGGCAAGCTCTGCTTCCTTCCTGCTACAGCAGAGATGTGCAAGTAAAGCAGTGGATCTGCTGATCTCTTCCATGATGAGATTTAGATAAAGGCTTGTTTGGGACTCCCCTGTGACATGGCTAATTTTGATTCACATCTCTTGGACAAACGGGAGCTAAAAGAGTGATTACAATATCCATGACTTCCCACAAGAGATTCTTTCAGGACATTTGAGTTTTTATCTTTTTGCAGAACTAATAGAATTTCAGGAAAAAAAATGCTGATAAAACCTAAACCCTCACTCTTCCTTCTTTCCATGGAATTCAACTGCAAAACAACTTACAATGTAGCTAATAAAAAATGGAAAAATTCCTATCAGAGTCATAGCTTTTCCTCTCAAGAGCAATTGAGGCGATTTCCTATGAAAGCCTGTTTCTGCTCAGTGCCAGTAGCAGTGTTTTTCTTCCCAGGAGAGGTGGCTGCACATATTTGTGGAGACCAGCTGTGCACTTGCTGCTGGATGTGCCATCACACCCAGCCTGGGATGGCAGAAGATGTCCCTCCCCACAAGCATGGGTCTGCTCCTGACACCAGTAACTCTGCATCCCCATGATCCTTGGGGCTCCTGTTGGCAGCGCAACCTCCTCCATGTCAGAGATTTATTTTTTCCTGCTGGATGTTTCTCATGTGGCTTTAGTTCTGTTTGTGGAGGCAGCTGCATGCACAGATCAGAGGAACGGGCTGGGCGCAGAGTCAGCTTCCCACAACTTATCTCTGGTTGACTGGGGCAGGTGGGGAAGGGAGGATGTGGGCTCCATCCGTCCCAGAACCTGTGGGATGGCTCAGGATTGTTACTGTAGTGATGATATCTTCTTGCAGAGAAGACCAGAAGAATGTGGTGGGTGCAACCTGGGACACATTCCCACACCCGCCTCTGTGTATTTACACTCATTCAGCTCCAACATCCCATTAGGCTTCATGGAAGCAATTAAAAAAAGCAGCAGTAGCTGTTCTTGTTCATTTGTGAAAACCAACTAGTGAGATTCTGTTACAGATGAGCAGTCAAATTTTAAGCTGACTGGTGAAGTTAGGCTCCCAGGGTAATTCTGTCTTTTGGAAAAGTTGTGTGTGTGTGTGTGTGTGTGTGTGTGTCAGTGTAACATAGCCCAGCCCAGCACAGGGAGCCTTCCAGCAGAGCCAAGTTTAACTGCTCAGTAGAGGGGAGAATGGGGATCTCTTCTGACTAGGACCAGCAGGAGAAAAAGTGTGTTTATGCAAGCATGCATGTGTGTAGGTGGCACACACACACACTGGACTGTTTGCAAAGGCCAGTGCCAGAACATTAGATGTGATTCCAGCATCTGCTTGGAAAAGACTTCTAGCAGTATCATAAGAGTAATGAAAGCCTGGAACTACTGCCATTTGTGGTAAATTTCTGTTATTTTTGTGTGGGGATCCCACTGGGAAAAGATTAAGTCCATTTGTTTGTTGTAACAACACAGGAAGGGAAGAGGTTTTCCTTTTATCCTGCTAGAACAGCTACCTTTGGCATCATATCCCTTTTCTCATCTGGTTGAGATCCATAGTCAAACCAACAGAGCTTGTCCATGGCTACCATTCAGTAAACAGTAACGAGCTACAGCCAGCTTTTATCTAGATTGAATTAAGCAGGCAGCAGATTGAGGATGTAACATGTTCACCTTTCCTTTTGCTGGAGCAGGAAGGGATGGATTGGATCCCACTGGGAAAGGGCCTCCCTTGATTCTGATCACAGAAGCTTCTGAGTGCAGCTGATTGAATAGGAAGCCCTTGAGTTACAATGAAACATCCTAAATGTGGTTGACAAGCTGCTGACAAAACCAGTGGTGAGCCCCTGCTTCAATTGGGTGCTCACACCATTCTAATCCAGAAATGATCACAATCTCTGCAGACTTGTACTGTTTGAAAATGCCATCAGATTTTCCGACCTGGAAGTGCCCTGAGGCAATCCTCGGCTATTGACTCTGGACTTCCAGCAGCCACCGAAACTTAAACTGAGTCCTTTCTTCTTTTGGATAAACAATCCACCCTTTGCCTCCCTGATCCCATCCAACAGAACACTCACTCTTGTAAATGAAAGCAAGCTAATTTACTGATCTCAACCGCTCTTTTCCCAACATGATATTCAATGCTGTGAGTCACCAGAAAAGGCTCTCCCCTTTTCCATTAAGGTCAGCAGAAGCTTTAGCAGGGAGTAGGTGCCTGGTCATAGCTCCAGGCTGAGCTGGCAGCACCAGCAGCAGTGTCCAGGTGGAGAAGGATTTTCTGCATCTGCCTCTGCCACAGATACAGCACCATAATGTCAGAGAAGGTCAGATAAGCAAGATAAGTTGCATTGCCTGAACCTTCTTTTTTAACGACTCTTTTTGGATGCAAATAATTCAGTTTAATACAGGTAGGTGCTGCCCCAGGTCTAAACATAATTTGGGTGACAAATGAGGAATGGCTTAGGGGCAGGGAGCAGTCACCTAACCTTAGAAACAGTTTAATCTCTCTCTTAGAGCTGCAACAATGAGGACTTTTCTTTGTGTTTCTGTCCCCAAACAAACTTCCTTTGTTCTGGTGCAGTTTCTCCTCCCTTGGAATTTGCTGTCCCAACTGCCTCGCTCCAGTCATGCTCAGGCTTGCTCCAGTGCCAGCAGTGTCTCAGAATGAAACCTGAATGATCCCTTCTCCCCCTCTCTGCCTGTGTCCAGCCATCCAAACAGAAGCCAGAAGCCATTCCCTGCAGCAGTGTTGGCCCAACACAGTGCATGAGGAGCAGGAATGGAGGGATGGCACCTGCTGGAGCCCAGCCTTTGGGTGCAGATACTGAGTCACTCAGATGTCCAGAGTGGTGGTTGACTCACCAGCAGCATGTGAGTTTGTCCTGAGTCCTCGATGAGTGTTTTCACACCCAGACACTCCTCAGCTGGAGTGGAGGACAGGAAGCCACCCAGAGAAGCCGCCACCTCAGGGTTAGGGCACTGCCTTGAGGGGACAGGTGCAGCTTCCAAACTGACCAGAGCAGGAACATGAGTTCAATCTTCCCTCTTTCACATGGATATACCAAAGGTCAGCACCAGCAAGGCTGCCTTTGTTCAAGGTGGCCCTGGTTTTGGATTTGAGCCTGTCTAGGGCAGAGGATGGGGAAATGCACATCAGCTCTTCAGGGAGTCCAGCCTGAGCTGCTCCCTTTAAGGGGCTCAGCTCTTGGACACCTTGGCACAGCTTGGTGAAAGCTTGGGATCCTGATGGCTACAAGGACACTCCTGAGTGAGGAACTAGAGGCTAGGAGCCCATCCCATTCCCAGCTGAGACCAGTGGATCAGCAGTCTTGGTGCCTGACTCAGCCCAGCTCTCCCATTCGACCTTACTGAGGAGCAGCTTCTAAATCATGGTATGACTTCAGAGTCAGGTGAATCAGACACTTGATCAAGAGTCACTCTAGAATTTATGGATTTCAGTGCAAGCTTAACAGTGGCCATATGCCAGGGTCATTTTCTAAAGGGCAATGTCAAAATGCAAAGTCGGTGAGATGCCTGCTGCAAGAACCCCCTCCATTTCCTTACTGCTCATGGAGCTGTGCAGCCATTTCTTCACACAGAATCAGAGCAGTCTGACATCTCCTGTGTCATCCTTAACCCTTATCAGGTTCCTCTACACATAATTGCAACAGGTAGGATAAGGCTAGAGTGAAAAAGCAGCCCATGTTCAGTGAGGGATTCTCACTGGTAGTGCTCGAGCCAGTGTGAAGTTGGGACCTGGAATCATTGGAGAGAGCCAGGTTTTACCTGGAGAGGCTGTTTCTACCTGCATCTGCCTGTGTGATACCCACCCTGAAGTTGTAAGTGGGGGAGCAGGAAGGGACCCACTCTGTCCCTAATGGAGTTTGTATTTACACCCTCACCTTAGCTTCTTGCTGCATCCCGGTTTGCGTTTTGTCCTGTGCCTTGTGGGAGCAAAACTCAGGTTTCAGGAAGCGTCTCATTAGATTTTCCCTATTTTGAAATGGAGTGAGTCACTCTCACCAAACCAGCCACTGTTTTGTCCTTGCCTTGGGCACTGAGACAAGCACAGGACTCACCCCTGCCCCATGACTGGCCCCAGGATTCTGGAGAATCGGGGGTCCAGGCAGCAGCAAACACTCATCACCTTCCCTCACAAAAAATGTCCCTCTGTGGCTTTTAGACACAAACATGAACGTACATGAAAGGGCAGTGGGCGGGGGCTTGTGCTGAATAATAAGCAGCAGCCAAACAAGTCGAGCAGGTCTGTGGAAGCAATTCAGGCAAGCCAAAAAGATCGGTAAGGTGAGATGTAATTATAATCCCTCCGAGCTGGGACACAGGAGGAGCCAAGCACCCAGGACACAAACATCAGCCATGCAGCCCTGCTGCACCAGGGGGAACTGGCCTGAGAAACAGCTTGTTTACAACTTCTTATTCGTCCTGGCTCAGCCAGCCCCACAATGATGTAACTCTGAGCACCTTATACCTTGGCCAGGCCAGAATTATTGGGGTGTAAGAGGAGATGGGGAAGAGGCACACAGGTGCTTAGGTCAAATTTTCTTTTTTCCTTTCATGTGTCCTATTCTAGAAATATTTAACTGAAGAATAATTTATTCAGGATTTTTCCCATGTTTTCTGTTGTGTGTCATGTGTTTTGCTGGTGTGTCAATGATGGAGGAACTACAGAGCAATAGCTCACATCCAACAACAGTAAAATGAAAGTCCAGAGCCCAAGCAAATGCTCTCCAAACCTCTGGTACCCTGTTAGATAATAAAGAAACCAAAAGGTACCTTGGTTATCACCAGAAAATAGCCTGTGGGAACATCCTGCTCATTCAGCTATCCCTAACTTGTTTTCTTTCTTTAGCTGTATGAGGTTTCCAGTCTCAGCTGTCCAATGGCACAACATGAAAGCGTGAAAGGGTGGCCCTTGGGAGCCAAGTGCCCAACCAGAAGCTGAAAGAAACCGGTTACAGCCAAAGACAAAGCTTAACCTAATGAGCATCATCAACAGAGAAAAATATGAAAGCAGGAGAGTTTCAAATTGTCCTGTCACTTCAGATAAGATCTGACTTTCTACACGTAAAAATGGAAGTAAAATTAAAGGGAGTGGGGGCGAGAAAGAAGCTGGGGAAGTGCTGAAAGCTTTCAGGCTTTGTTCTTTCATCACAAAAAAGAAAAAGAGGGGCACGTTTTCCCCTTTGTAAGTTTTACTTAACAGCTAGACCCTTCTTCATTTCGAGCCAAGGGAATTTTTGCTTTTGAGTTTGAAAAAAGCAGAATCAGGGTCATGATTTTTAAAAAGCTTAAATCCCAGGCGTGTTTTAGAAACAGATTCAAAAGCACATGCTCACTGCAATTATCTACGCCTGCGGTGTTTTCAGACATGTGGACTTCAGGAAAACAATAGCCAGCCCTGTTATCAGCACAAAGGAGGATCAGTTTGGAATTACCATACCTGTAACGTAGGCAGCCCTCAGCTCTGAGGGCTTCTATTCCCACTGTTGTTCAGCTGTGAATTTACTTACAACATTCCTGGAAAAAAAAAAGGAAAAAAAAAAAAAAAAGAAGAGAGAAAGAAGGGCATTCCTGACTGAAGTGTGGAGCAATTGAGAGCTGGCACCCTCTAAGAAATAGCTCTCAGCACAGGTCTTGCCTAAAAGCAGGGGGATATTCTGCCACTGGAAACTGATGGTTTTTGAAGCAGGAAAAAAAATCACAGAGAAAGAATGTCTGAACACAGGGATGCTCCTCTCCAGTGCAGGCACTGCACAAGGGTAAAGAGGTGAGGGGTGGAACACTCCCCTGTACAGGAGCCATGATTCCTTCCATCCATTTAAAACAAAGGACCACGATGAACCATTGCAGCTCCAGAAAATGGTTCAATAGAAAGGTTTGGTGCTGATGGCAAATATCCAGATGGTACCCGGTGTGATGACCCAGAGGCACACACACCTTGGGTAGCTGGGCTGGGCTGGGGAAAGGCTGTCTCTTGGAAACCCTAAGCTTGTTATTTAGGTTAACTGCACGTGACTTTTTTATGTATTTGAGTTTCAAACTCCCAGGGATAGAATTGCTGAATCTCAGAAAGCTGGCTGGGAATCAGGCATGGGCGGCCAAGCCTTAAGGACTTGAGCTGGGGGGAAAAAAGTGATGGTGAGTTTTAGCAGGTCCCGGCTCCCTTAAGCAGCTCCAGAGGAAGTGGTCCCTGTGTGGTGTTTGCATTGCAAACTACGCTGAGCAGGCAGTGACGCTGCCTAACCAAAGTACCAGAAACATCTTAAAAACATCTCAGAAATCCTGAAATCCTGGCTCTCTGTGTCAGGGGCTACAAATCCTCAGCGGCCTGGGTCTCAGTCAAGCCCAGGGACAGGGGGACAGGACCCACACCCCGGTATCTGCAGCAGCCATCTCGGCTCCTTCCATAATCGGTGGGGAGAAACTGGGAGGAAGGCAGGCGCGATTCACCGCACCTGCCGGCGCTCCGCCCGCTCGCAGCGCTCCTGCCCGGGGTGTGCGGTGTCCGCTGTGCGGCACTGCCCTGCCTGCCACCGCACTGCCACCACCGGAACCCTGCTGTGTCCCGCTGTGCCGGCACTGCCCTCCTTGTCACTGCACTGCCACCGGAACCCTGCTGCTGTCCCCGCTGTGCCGGCACTGCCCTGCCTGCCACCGCACTGCCACCGCACCGCCGCCTGTCCCCTGCCATCCTGCCCGGAGCGTGCTGTGTGTCCTGCTGTGCGGCACTGCCCTGCCTGCCACCGCACTGCCACCACCTGTCCCCTGCCATCCTGCCCGGGCTGTGCGGTGTCCCGCTGTGCGGCACTGCCCTGCCTGCCACCGCACTGCCACCACCTGTCCCCTGCCATCCTGCCCGGGCTGTGCGGTGTGTCCTGCTGTGCCGGCACTGCCCTGTCTGCCGCCGCTCTGCCGCCGCACTGCCACCGCACTGCCACCACCTGTCCCCTGCTGCTGCCCGGGCACAGCGCTGCCATCGCCCCGGGCAGTGCTGTCCCCACTGTGCCGAGCAGTGTTGTACATCAAAGGCGACTCCGACCAAGGGGAAAGAGAATGATGCATCTGACTCCATGGATATCAGAAGGCTAATTAATTACTTTATTATACTATACCATGTTCATTGTATCTAAACTGAATCTGCCCTGCACTCACTCTTGCTCACAACTGCTCACACTGCCCTCATCTCTGATTCTCCCGTGACTGTCCCGGGACAGTCCCGACACACACACACACCTGGCCCTGATAGGCCAAGGGAACAAAACATCCTCACTTTGGGTAAACGATCTCCATATTGCATTCCACTTCAGCACAACACAGACACACCAAGCGAGATAAGAATTGTGTTTTTTCCTTCTTCTCTGCTCGTCTCACAGCTTCTCTCTGTTCAGAGGGCATGTGAATAGCACAGAGCAGCACCCCCAAAAGCAGCACCCTGCCTCCTGCACGGGTGATCCCTTGCTGGCACTGGGGAACAGGAGCAAGTTTGTGTCACCCTTATCTGCGAGATCTCAGCTGTGCATTTCATTTCTCTGTGTGCTGAAACCTGCTCCGGGTGTGATTCATGTGCCATTACCATGGGTAAGCCCCGTGGTGGCGATTAGCAATCACTTATATAAACCGTGTTTCCAGGGTACCGAGCACCTGTGAACGGTGTTAAACCGTAGGCAGAGGCTCGGGAAGCTTCTGGACCTTTCTGGGCTTTGGCAGGGGCACCCGTGGGCTCCCCGCTGCCCCGGGCTAGCCAAAACTGTGATGCTGCGTGGCAGGGAGCCAAGGCGGGAGCCCTGCCAGGGGGCTTTCCCCCAGCGTGGGGAGCAGATACCCAAAGCTCCCTGGCAGGGTTACATGGAGGGAGAAAAAGCCAGCAAGAGACAGGGATGGGGAGGAGGTAGAGCAGGGTGATCGTGGAAGGGAGGGCTGGCTTGGAGAGGGGGAAGTGCTTGGAGGCTTGGCTGGGGAGGAGAGGCTGGTGGAGGTGTGGGGTGAGGAGGTGACAGTGGAATGTGGGGACTCTGAGCAGCCTTGCTGGGCTGATGGGATGGAGCCTGGAGAAAACCAGTGGAGGAAGGGCGATGAGGCAGATTGGTTTCCAGCTTTCTGTTGCAAATGAACAGAGGTGGGGGAGGCTCTGAGGATAGATAGGGAGATTCAGCTAATCTCTATCAAATTAGCCATTCTTTAAAGACTTGCTGAGCAGGCAGTGCATCCGTGGGGGACACCGGTGCCAGTTCTGATCCTTATCCCCCTGTGCCCATGGAAATGCACTGCTCACCACTAATGCAGCATGTGCAGAGCCCGAGTGAGCCCCAGCTGGGGGCTGAGTGCGCCCTGTGCCACCCTCACACCCTCTGGCAGGGCCACACTGAGCCTCTGATGAAGGGATAAAGGCATCTGGGAGAGCTGGTCCTGCAGGGAGCCCGGCAAAGCCCACCTGACATCTTGTGCCCAGCTCTGCCGTGCACTGGGTAAAGCCAGCTCCATTCTCAGCCAGAAAAACCCTCTGATCAGTAATAAGCCAGCCAGCTGCATATTTACCGTCCAAGGCTGGCCAGCACTGACATGCTCTGCAGGGCCAGGCCCAGCTCCAGTGCGAGGGGGAGTGCCCGGGAATGCTGTGTGGGAAGTGGGAGGATTTACAGTGTTTGCCATGGGGGTCGGGGGGGTCACCTGAGCCCAGGGGGCCTCCCAGGTCCTTCTCCTTGCCAAGAAAGACTTTCCTTGCTTGGCCTCCCAGATAGTTGGATCGAGCAGCCCCTTCCCGGGGTCACTTTGGAGCAGCTGAGTAATGGAGCCGTGGGTAGGGCTGCATCCCAGCGGGAGCAGCATCCTGCTGCTGGCACCAGGAGATGGCTCCGAGGGCTGTGGGGAGCTCGGCAGAGACGGGAACTGGGCTGCAGACATTGTTCTGTGTTGCTGAGCATTTTTTTTTTTCTTTTTTGCCTGCTGACCATCTCTTTGTACACCCCCACCCTTCTGGGCTGCCCTCACACCAAATTACAGCAAAAAAATAGATATTTCCCAGGTAAAATGGGGTCAGTGCCTGACCCAGGAGGGGTGCATAGGGATGGACTTTATTTTCAAATGCAAAGGCTTAGAGAGACGGCTTTACCAGCCAGCAGAGCATTCCACAGGGGCTGTAGCACCCCAATGTTCCCCCCACCTCCATGGACAGTGTGACATGACAGTGTATTCACCGTATTCACTGTGACCGCATTAGGATGAAGAGAAGAGGATCTGACCCCATGTTTCAGAAGGCTTGATTCATTATTTTATGATATATATTATACTAAAACTATACTAAAAGAACAGAAGAAAGGATTTCATCAGAAGGCTAGCTAAGTATAGCAAAAGAAGGAATGATAAAAAAGGCTTGTGGCTCGGACAGAGAGTCCGAGCCAGCTGACTGTGATTGGCCATTAATTAAAAACAACTAACATGGGCCGATCAAAGATCTACCTGTTGCATTCCACAGCAGCAGATAATCATTGTTTACATTTTGTTCTTGAAGCCTCTCAGCTTCTCAAGAAGAAAAATCCTAAAGAAAAGATTTTTCATGAAAGATGTCTGTGACAGGACACCAACGTAGCTACAGCTGAACTCCCCCACCTCTGCTCATTGCTGCGTTGTTGGGGCTTTTTTCCCTCTGTTACCAAGAATGCAGGAACCTGCTGCTTCTGGATGGCTCTGAGCTGAGTTTCCCTTCCAGCAGAGCCGCTTCCCAAGCCGGGCAGAGAGTGCAGCCAGCCGAGCTGCTGGAGAACTGCACAGCCAGGGAGGCACCTGGCACTGAGAGCCCTGCAGAGCCCCTGCAGCTGCCCTGCACAGGGAGCGGCCCTGGGGCACCAAAGGGACACGGGCAGGGAGCCCTGTGTCCCCCCTGGGCAAGATACAGCCAGGGGACATTGCTCTGGCCACTGCTCCAGGGGAGGCTGAGTGCCAGGAGGGCTCACAGGAACAGCTTTCCACAAAACTGGAGGAGGTCACAGAGTGGTTTGAGTGACAATAGGTGACATATAGGCTTGTCCTCTGACAGGAGTTCTGGCAGGAAAAGGCAGAAATCTGAGTAAGGCCTAGCAGGATTTCCGATAGCCAGCCCTGGGGACAGGGTCAGTCTTTCTGGGTCAGTGAATATTGGATATTTATGCTAATTGAAAAGCCTGGCAAGGTGAAGGTGGCTTTGCAGATTCATGGTATGGTAGTCCCACTCCCTGTCTTAAGCTGTGCTGAACACCTTTTCCAGCTTATTTTCCCAGCAAATGTCCTGACAAGGTTTGGGTGCTTCTGCTGTTGCCGGAGCACTTTTGTCTAATCCACATCTCTGAGATTTCTCACCCTACTTAGGAAACCAGTTGCAGAGCACCAGCGATTCCTCTCAACACGACTATTTCCCAGCCTGGTGAGCCTCCACCTTCCTGAGACAAAGTCTGACCAGGTGAGAGCCTCTGTGTCCCTCTCCAGCCCTGCCTGGCCGTCTGCCTCACCCACCACACTCAGGGCTTTGCAGGCAGGGGATGCTGCTGCTGCTGCTGCTGCTGCTGCTGCTGCTCTTGCAGCTCCATCTGCAGGTGCTTACCCAGGCTGTGCCTGCACTGAGCCGCTCCCCAGAGCCTGGATTTCCAACTAGACTGCTTTGCTCACGCTGGACTTGCACAGTCTGTTGCTGTCTGTCCCTTTGCACCGGGCTCCTGCCCTCGGTTGCGTCATGGGGTGCCGCTCCTGCTGGCTGCCCCACTGTCTGCCTCTCCACGCGCTGTGTTCTCATGCCTTGCCTCCAGACTCTTTCAACCAGTCTGTATGATCCTTCTTATCCTCCTCCAGATCTCCCCTGAGATGATTTCTCCAGGACAATGATGGGAAATTCATTGTCTAGCTATGAGGAGAGGAAGGGTGTGGGGAGGAATCTTTATCTCCCATCCCTGCTGGGACATTGGCTCCCGATGTGATGTGACCCATTTGCTGAAAACCACATTTTCAAACTGTCCAGCAGCTGTTCTGCTGTCTGCTGGGTGAGAACACTCTCTGGAGAACAGGATCACACAGCCACAGCAGCAAGTCCTGGGAAGATGGTGCAGGCAGCATGCAAGGCTCCTGTTCCCATCTGCCCACGTCCCTGTGTCACAGCAGCTGTCCCTGGCAAGGCAGGAAGGGCTGTCTGGCCTCAGTGCAAAGTCCAGCAGCAGCTAAAGCAGAGCTTGTGACAGCATTTCATCATCCCAGTGTCCCTCTGCACTCAGTGCTCCCCAGGGCACACAGGGGACAGTGGCAGCCTGTCCCAGCTCTGAGCAGCCTGTACAGCTCTGAGCAGCCTGTACAGCTCTGGGCAGCCTGTACAGCTCTGGGCAGCCTGTCCCAGCTCTGGGCAGCCTGTACAGCTCTGGGCAGCCTGTACGGTTCTGGGCAGCCTGTACAGCTCTGGGCAGCCTGTCCCAGCTCTGGGCAGCCTGTACAGCTCTGAGCAGCCTGTCCCAGCTCTGGGCAGCCTGTACAGCTCTGGGCAGCCTGTACAGCTCTGAGCAGCCTGTCCCAGCTCTGGGCAGCCTGTACGGTTCTGGGCAGCCTGTACAGCTCTGGGCAGCCTGTCCCAGCTCTGGGCAGCCTGTCCCAGCTCTGGGCAGCCTGTACAGCTCTGGGCAGCCTGTACGGTTCTGGGCAGCCTGTACAGCTCTGGGCAGCCTGTCCCAGCTCTGGGCAGCCTGTACAGCTCTGAGCAGCCTGTACAGCTCTGGGCAGCCTGTACGGTTCTGGGCAGCCTGTACAGCTCTGGGCAGCCTGTACAGCTCTGGGCAGCCTGTCCCAGCTCTGGGCAGCCTGTACGGCTCTGGGCAGCCTGTCCCAGCTCTGGGCAGCCTGTCTCAGCTTTGGGCAGCCTGTAAAGCTCTAGGCAGCCTCCTGCTGCTCCTTTGGCTGCAGCTGTTGTGATGGGGGCTCTGGCACAGCTTTGAAACCCCAGTCACAGGGTTCTGCATCAATCCAGGTGTTGGACAGTCAGGTTAGGATCTACAAGGAGAGGATATGAGGGCTGAGAAGGCCTTACACACAAAGAACATCTCCAGATCAAAGTGATACCTCAGGAGCTGTCATGACTGAGGAGGGGCCTTTGGTTTCACATTACTAATAACATAATTCCTACAAAACCTAGTGTGGGGTTTACACAGGAAATTCATGTCCTGTTGGCTGTGCTTTGTGAAAGACTTGCTCTGAGATGTCTGTGGGCAGAGCTTGGCAAACTCTGCACAAGTGGGAATGTTGAGATATTGGAGCAGACTCTGGGTTTACTTTCCAGGAAGAAAAAGGATCTTCTGCCCAGGGCTGACTCACAGTCAAGTAGGAATTCAGGAGGCTGTTGTACAAGATGATAAAATAAAGAGGAACACCAGCCTACAAGGCTTTTAACTTGACAATTTTCCTTGGTACATGAAAACAAAATGAGCTGGAGGTGGTCAGTCCCTCAGATTTCCAACTCTGTTTAAGGCAAAGTGTTCAGCCTGGGCTGCTCATGGGGTGTGTGTTGTTCCTTTAACCTCAGAATTCATGAGCACAGTCCCTCCTGTCAGCCAGATGGGCACTTTGCATTCTGTCTCTTGTACCTACATGCATGGGCCTTGCTCATCCACCTGTCTGGAGAAGATGGCAGCAAGGGCAGTCAGGCTGACCACAGGCCTAGAGTCTTGGAAATGCTGGCTTTCAATTTTGGAATTGGAGAAATTCTGCTACTTGTGATATATAAAATGGGGAGTAGTGATGCCTCAGCAAAAGTTGCTTAGAGTGGCTGTGGGGATTAGCTAGTTAATCCTGCAAAATGCTGCAGGTATCTGAAGTGTGATGGTTATATTACTGCCTTTCACACAGGCAAACTGTGTTCACTTCACCTGAGAACTTAAAGCAGACTGCTCTCATTAAGAGTCCCAGAAGAGTTTTTGCAACATCTTGTGCATGTGACCTTGTCAGGACTGACACACCAGTCTCTGTGAAATCAGCTGTTGTGATCCCATTCATTTTTCTAGCAGGCAAGAGCAGTTCTTTCATCAGCTCACGTGTCTGATGCAGAGACCAACACCTGGGATTTCAGGTCCCTGGACCTGGTGCCTTTTTTGGCACAGCCAGGCTGGTGTTGGACTGGCTTCACCTGCAGGTTTGCAAGCTCTCCATCCTGAGTAAGCTGGCAGGAAGCACGTAAAGAGCATCACTCACACATTCCCACATGGGAAATTCCAGCAGCCCTGTCAGGAGCAGAGCCTGCCTCGAGCATTTCAGAGCTAGGAGTGATGCCTTGTGAAGCTGCCTAGAACAGAGGCTAGGCAGAGTTAAAGGAATAATGTAGGTATTTATGAAAAGGCCCTCAAAGAATACACCTTGGGCAGTACAAGAGCCTGGCCAAGATGAACTCCAAGTCATGAGTTTTTGCACTTTTATACATTCTGATCCATTTCCATATTGGGGTTAAATGTCCAACTACAGCTTCAAGTTATGAAGTCCCATCCTCCCAGTTTGCTCTCCTCAGCTTGCTATTGTTTGTTCTTTTTGAGCCTGAAGCTGCAGTGATGTCCTTGGTTCTCAGGCTGGAAAAGGATTGCTTTGTCTAACTGAACTGTGAGGAGATACATATGTGTACATACATGTGTATTTACATATACATATATGCATATATGTATATTTATACATATATGTCACTATAGGACACGAAACAACACAAGCACACACCACTGTTCTCAAGGTGAAGAAAAAGGAAGTTTATTTTCTGACTTCAACATCTATAGTTTTCCAAAAGTGACAGTGGATTGGAAGGTGAAAGTGCCACCTCTCCAATGACACTGGACAAAACCAAGAGTCTATCAAATTTCTCCTCCTCCATAAAAGAATGCAAAACAGTAAGTTATTTACAGAAAGTGTGTGAGAAGGTTTGCTACAAGAATGTAAGCATCAGAAGGCTCAGAAAATCTTTAAAAATCAGGGTGACACATATATGTTTTATATGTATAAAAACACATATGTGTCGCCCTGATTTTTTAGCATATAAAGTGCTAACACTTTATATGAAGTTCAAAGTCATATAGTAATGCAGTACAGAACACATATATATTGCACATAGAATGCAGTATAGAACACCTGTACCTTTATTCTTCTGCCCTTTCTTTTCTGCTACCATATAGGTGCCTAACTGTAAGTGCTGCTGTCTGCAGTACAACTCCTTGGTCTTCTGAAGCATCTCCAAATTTGAGGCACCAACCTATATTCCTTCTGTAGGCTTCCTTGACCTACTGTGGCTGTTCTGTCACTTGAGCTGCTGTATTTGAATCTGATGATCATACATAGCATTTGGAAGAGCATCTCTGAGTTTTGAGACTCCTTCCTGAGGAACATAGGCTCCATGTAATACCCCTTTCATGGAAAGGTTTCATGAGATGCTGATCTGGCAGTAGCTCACACATTGCTCACCTGGCTGAATGACTGGCAGCCAGTAGAAGAAAGAAATTTCTCTTCCCACTCCTGTCAGAGCCATCCTACCCAGTGGGCTGTGCAAGTCCCAAAAGAAAAGCAGCAGAAATTCGCCCGAGGGATTGTGGTAAATTTTGAGGGCAGATGGATACATAAAATTCAAGCACTTTGTTTAAAAATAATAGATAAAAGCAAGTGTCAGTTAACAAGCAAATTTGTTGACATACAAGGGTATCAGTAGTATACAGAATCCAATAATAATGCAATACAGGACCTGGGAAACATGAAAGCTAACACCTAAGGCATCAGGAGAGGGCAGTGAGGAAGCAGAGGGCTGGGGAAGGTGGCGAAGCGAGCGGGATCCCTGCGGATCTGCCCCGCACCCCCGGGAATCCGCGGAGCCGGGCTGCAGTGGCGGGGAGCGGCCGGCAGGCGGCGCTGCGGGCCCGGCGCGCTGCGGGCCCGGGGAGCGGAGCCGGTGCCGGGATCCCATCCCGAAATCCCGGGATTTCCCCCAAATCCTGCCCTGCAGAGCACCGTGCCTGCGGCTGCAGGGAGCCCAGCGCCCCGAAACTGCCCCGCATCGCAGCCAGCCCCCCGTGTGCTGCTCATTTGGGCGGCTGGATAGCGGCGCTTGTCAGCCGGGCTCGGCCGAGGGACCGCAAGGAGGATGGAGGCGGGAGCTGGCCCAGGATGGAGGCGGGAGCTGGGCCAGGATGGAGGAAGGAGCTCGCCCAGGATGGAGGCACAAGCTGGCCCAGGATGGAGGCAGGAACTCGCCCAGGATGGAGGCAGGAGCTGGCCCAGGATGGAGGAGGGAATTCGCCCAGGATGGAGGCAGGAGCTCGCCCAGGATGGAGGCAGGAGCTGGCCCAGGATGGAGGAGGGAATTCGCCCAGGATGGAGGAAGGAGCTCGCCCAGGATGGAGGCAGGAGCTCGCCCAGGATGGAGGCAGGAGCTGGCCCAGGATGGAGGAGGGAATTCGCCCAGGATGGAGGAAGGAGCTCGCCCAGGATGGAGGCAGGAGCTCGCCCAGGATGGAGGAGGGAATTCGCCCAGGATGGAGGAAGGAGCTCGCCCAGGATGGAGGCAGGAGCTCGCCCAGGATGGAGGCAGGAGCTCGCCCAGGATGGAGGAGGGAATTCGCCCAGGATGGAGGAAGGAGCTCGCCCAGGATGGAGGCAGGAGCTCGCCCAGGATGGAGGCAGGAGCTCGCCCAGGATGGAGGAAGGGATTTGCCCAGGATCTCACTGCATCTCACTGCATCCCAAACTTCTTCTGCAATACAGACCCCTTGCCTGCTTGCTACCCCCCAGCTCCCAAAATACAGCCTGCACAGTCCTGCACTTCAGCACTCCCATACTCTCCTTCTTGCCCTGCCTCCCATTCCAAGGAGAAAGGGAAGCCACTCTCACTGTCCCACTTTACAGGGCACTGCATCCTCATTCTCCCCCCTGCACCCATCCTGGCCAAGCAGATGAGGACAAGGGGCTGTGGACAAACACCCAAACTCTGGGGCAGCCATAGAAACCATAACATTGAATAAAACTCTGCCATGAAGCCCAAGCCAAGGGCTGCTCCTTGCACATGCAGCATGCTGAATCTGGCCTTGATTTCCAGCGCACTTGTCAGGCCAAATCCTGATTTATTTATGGCAGTTTTCCAATCAACTGGAGTAGACCAGGACTCAGACTGAGACACACATTCTCACTAATGTTTCATAGAGCTGTACTTTTTCTTCCAACACGATGGTCTTGTTAGTAGCTGGAAAGCTTCAGAAATGTGCAGAACAGATGCAGGTAATTTGGGATTTCCAGTCTTGGGAATATTTTGTGCACACTGAAGTCAGTGGGAAAGCTACCACCACTTGCAGTGGGTGCTGGAATGCCTCTGAGCTATTTGGCAGAATAAATTCGATTGCCTTAATGAGTAAAGGAGGGCCTAGGCTTTCCACAGGATAAAACATTCAGCAGCAGTGAGCTCTGGAAATGGCTGTGTTATCACTCAGGTGTCCCATAAAAACAGATCAAACCCAACAACAGCAGCAAAGTCCTGAATGAGGGAAAAAGGAAACATTTTTTTTCTTAAAAGCTCTGGGAATTTGGAGCACTGGGAACCGCCTCAGTGGAGGGATCAGTTTGAAAATGAAGATGTTTCTTAACCCCAGCTCGTTGTGGGAATATGCAGCCTGGTATTTCTGTTCTGAGCAAAGATCTTATCTGGCAAATGAGCCAGATTACCCAAAAGGCCTGTGTTTATCCCATTGCCATGACACAACAAGGGCCAAGTCCCACTCCCAGGCTCACACAGCTGTGTGTGCAGCAGAGCTCATTGCAGGAGGACCTTTGAGATGGAGATTCCAGGAGTTCCACAGTGTCCATGGGCTGCTTTTGTCCCACATCACGGGTGTTCCATGCACTCAGCGTACAAAGGCTGCATCTCCTTCTCAACCACCCAGGGGAGGCTGCAAGGTTGAGTGAAAGGCTGAGGTTCAAACCTTTGCTGCACCTCTTCTGATCTGATATGCCCTGATTTCCCTTCCTCCAGTAAGGAGGTTAATTTTCTCTCTGAAAAGAGGTCCAGCAGAGGCAAAAAGAGCCCTCCATGCAAGAGCCAAATCTCTTGCACAGTGCCATGACAATTCACAGCCTCTGTCACACTGATAGGTAACTAGAGCGTCACCTGTGTAATGGGGAGAATATTCCCTGAAGAATATTGGAATCTTGGACTAGATACCAAAGTATCTCACTATGGAATATTTTACATCATAAGGCTGTTTAAGGAAATCATGAAAGCCACAGCCCTCTGAGCTTGTTGCTCAGGGAACAGTTTCCTAATGTGGGAACAGGTGATGGAAAATCCTCCTTCCATTATCAAATGCTCATGACTGACCCCAGCCAGGAGAGTGTTTTCCCTATAGTGCATTTTCCCTTCACATTGTGTTATTTCAACAGTTTAAATCCCCTGCTTGTATTTCTTCAGTTCCCAGCTCCAGCAAGCAGCTTCAGCTGTGGCTGTGCTCAGCCAAGCTGATGTGCTGCACGTAGGAGACCCTGAGCTGACCCTGCAGTGACTTCCCTGGGTGCCTCACAGTAACCTATAGATACTGGTGCTGTAAAAATGCTTTTGTGAGAGGCATAAATACAAACACTGTGAGATCACATATTCCGGGCTGTAACTGAATGCAGACTCTTGGAAGCAAAACAACTCAAAGCCCTCCTGGAAAATGCTGTCAAGTGCAAGCACACTCCATAAATTTTTCCGCAGCCCCAAATGTACCATGCAGCAAACAGGCTACTCTTGGAAAGTGGGGCTGTGGGCCCCACAGTGGCTGGGCATTGCTTGTGTTGTTTGTAATCTGTGCAGGGTGGGAGGAGGAAGGGTTATCTCAAGCCCCTGTTGTGGTGATGTCCTTGGGATCTCCATGGGAACCGGGAGCATCAGGAAGGAGTCGTGCTTGCTCTGCAAAGGGAGCCTGGTGCCTTTGCTGTGGGGCCACAGAGCAGCTGCCCCTGCCCAGGCAGTGCCAGCAGAAAAACCAACCAGGGGCTCGGGAAATGAGCCCACCCAGCCCAGCCCTGACACTGGGCAAGGAGGGCACAGACTGTGCAGGAAACTGCTGAACTCTGCCTTGCTGCACTCAATGCCACCAAAGGACCTCAGAGTCAAACACTGACCCACCCAATACTTTCATTTTTGCCGTCTTTTCTCCCTGTTTCTAGGCAGAGCAAGGACAGTCCAAGCAGGATTCCTGTCAGCTTGCTCTGGGGCCATCATCCTTCAGATTTCCTTGGGGAAGGTTGACCATCCTGGCAGATGCAGTCAGAACAGCAAACATCTGCTGTGCAGGTGATGTAGGGACAGCTTACCTGGCTGTGCAAGGTGCCCCAACAATGACAATTACAGCATGGCCATAGAGAGCTCAGAGCTCCCCACCTTCCATCTCACACTCGTCTATTAGTGTCTGGTGATGTTGCACAAATGCCAGGAGCAGGCAATCAAAAAGAATTATGAGCTTAATTAAAACCCACCATGACCATTTAACTGGGCGTAATGAAGCTCTCCAGGCTGGAATTTGCCCAGCACTCAAACACTTGCTATTTCAAATGAGTGAGAGTGGCCAGAAGTGGTTTTGCAGTTCAGGGGAAAACGGCTTGTCCAGTCCTACAGTGCCTCTGCATCCATGCCAAGGGCTCAGGGCAGCACAGTTGTTTGTGCATCTCCCATCGAGCCCTGTCTGGGCACAGAGCCACCCCCACACAGCCCCTGCCAGAGCTTGGCCCAGCTCAGTGTGCTGCACACCCCCTTCTGCCACTCTGCATGGATTTCTCCCTGTTAACAGCAGTTACTCTCTAATTATTCACTGGAGCAGGGGCTGGATGCTGGGACAGCAAAACTTGTGCCACAACCCTGCAGAGTCCCTCCCAGGCCAGTAAATAGTTGTTGATGTTGAAAATAATCCCTCTGGGCTCCTGTTCAGCCTCAGAGGAGGAGAATGCAGAGGCTGCACCCGGCTCCACTGCCATCTCTTGCTCATGCTGCTTTTAATGAGCCTTAGCCATGCTCCTCAAGGCTCTGTCCCAGCAGCACAGGCACATCTGGCTTGGGAGAGGTGCCAGGGCTTGGCCATGATGCAGGACCCCATCCATCAGCAGGGTCAGCCTGCAGAGCTGTCCCTGCAGGCACTGAGCATGGGTTGGGGGCACAGCTGCACTCCTGGCTCCCAGACCTTGTCCTGTGTCTCTGTAAGCACCCTGAGCTAAAGGTGTCCCTGTGCCCTGTGAGCACCCTGAGCTAAAGGTGTCCCTGTGCTCTGTGTGAGCTAAAGGTGTCCCTGTGCTCTGTGTGAGCACTCTGGGCTAAAGGTGTCCCTGTGCCCTGTGAGCACCCTGAGCTAAAGGTGTTCCTATGCTCTGTGAGCACTCTGAGCTAAAGGTGTCCCTGTGCTCTGTGTGAGCTAAAGGTGTCCCTGTGCTCTGTTCATCTCAGGCATTTTTGTGGTTTTGAAATGTTTCAGCTGTAATTGTCCTGTTCTCTGTGGCCAAGATTTGGGACAGATATGCAGTTCTGTGCATTCTTGCCTCTGGTTTGTTGTGAAAACAAAGTGCTGCCCAAGCCTGGAGGTTTGGCAGGGAGTGCCCACTTTGAGGAGGAGGTTTTCGGCTTTGCCCAAACTGGACAAGTCACAGGTGTCTGAAAAATTTCTTGTCGCACTTGCTCAGTGTGATGGGGCTTGCAGGTGCTCACTGATATGGCTGATGTTAATATTAAATTGTGCTCTAGGTAGAACAAATATGCCATACTCTGGAAAATCAGCACATTGATTCCCCAGTAGGCACACCAAAATTTGTTGCTATATTTCATTTTCATTTTGTGAGGATTCATTTTATACAGCTAACGTGGAGCTAATGGTATTTATTTCTTGCACAAAGAAAATAGTGAATGTCAGAGCAGCATTTAGATACAGCACAAAACAGAGAAAAGCTGAAAGTGAAGTTGTGTCCTCAGAGCAGCATTTAAACACTTGCACTGAAGCTACAAGCTGAAGAGGAGAAAACAAAGGATGAAATTGTTTCATATGACATGAACACCTACCCTGTGGTGTGAGCAAACCCCAGTGCTGAGGGGGAAGGAGGAAGGAAGAGTGAATAATGACAATATGCCCTGGAGATCTCCTGAAGAGAACTCAGCTCACAGGAAATCAGCAGAACCTTTTTGAAATAAATGGGTAGCACTGATGCATGACAAAAATACAGCTCAGAACATGTTTAAGGGAGGGATAGCTTGGTCTTTTCTGTCCAAGCTGTTTGGATAAAGGAGGGAAAATATAGCTAAGACAAAAATAAGCCAACCAGGACGGTTGGAGGCCTGGGGGAGAAGAGGCTGGGCTGCATTCATGGGTCCCTGCCTGGCACTTTCTCCCTGACATGCTGAGAGGAGCTCACAAATGCAAGAATTCATTGTCTGGGTGTCACACTGCTGAATGTCACTGAAATGTCCCAGACTTCAGGTTTTCTGTGCTTGGTGCAGAGGAAATGTCCATGGCCAAACCTCTGCAGAGATGAAGCACTGCTGGCATCAGCTGCTTTCCCTTGTATTTAGGGCTACCTCTGGTCACTTCTGTGCTGACCCTGCTCATTGCTCAGGGCAGAAGAAACCCAGCCTTGACACAGCTTTTGGGCTGGACACAGGAAAACCTCAAGTATGGCTTTTTTGAGCACAGAAGCTCATTCTATTCACACAGGAATGTTTGTGTGCTTGCGAAGCTGGGGGTGCAGCATGGGAAAGAATGAGTTCCTGTGATGTTTTGTGATGAAAAAGTGGACACACAGTTAAAGAAAAAAGGTCCCATTTTATCCCAGCCAAGCTTCATTGGGGAAACTCCAACAAAATCAGTGATGTTTGGCCCAGAGAGCGAGCATGTTGGCATAAGCATAAAATGAAGCATCCAAATGGTCACAGATGATTTATGAGAATTCCTCATGCCTTTACTGCCATTTCCTCCAGCTGTCCGAGCTCCTTCCACACCATTCTCCCATTGCAGAGCAGGAATTAGCCTCCTTTTTCCTAAATGCTACATTTGGGGAAGACATCTGACTGAGCAGGCCCTCTCTGCAGATGGGAATGGCTTCAGATATTCAGGGGTTTCCTTAACATAAACATAAAATGCTGGCTCCAGCTCCCTGGAAAATCAAACACCTCCCTTGGGCTCCCTGGAAAACCAAACCAAAGCAAACACCCCCTTGGGCTCCTTTAGCAGGCATCGTTCCCCCTGTGGAAAGTCTGTGTGGGATGGACACAGCATCAATTAGGGAACACCCAGCCCCAGCTGGTGGGCAGTTTGGTATCTCCCCAGTGTAAAAAGGACAGAGTTGTTTTACTTTGGGGTCTCTACTTGCTTGTTATTTCTTCCTGTCAAGTTTGTCCCAGAGCTGAATAATGGTTTTACATGTGTCCTTCTCCAGTCTTCATCTTCAGGTGTGAGGGCTGGGGCCTCTGGGGCCTCTGGGATGTTTGATGTCCTGCAGAGCCCTGCCATGGCTGCTGAGGAAGGAGGAAGGCCACAGACCTTTGGTGTTCCTGTCAACCTGACCACCATGAGCTTGACAAATCTCACTTCCAGTGGGGCACAGTGCTCCTAGCAGGTCTTGCTGATGCCTCATGCCTGGGAGCAATGCTCCAAGCTGGTTTCTTTGCTGCCAGGTGTCCTCTGGCTGGAGCTGTGCCACACTGAGGACAGGAGCCCAAAGGAATGACAGTGTTAGAGCAGCTGGGGCTTGAGGGTGGCACCAAAACCACAGCCCTGGGAGGTGCCTGGGATTGCTGCTACCTGTGCTGGCCCTGATGTCAATGTTAACCCTCAGCACTGCCATCACAGCTGGAATTTGCTGTCTCCTCTCCTCAGGGTCTGTCTCTGGCTGTGCTGTCCATGAGCCATCCCCTGGCCTGGGGCTGTCCCCTCCATCTCCACCAGGATGCTGCTCTTTGGGCAGGGAGGAGCTGAAAGAAAAAGCTGTGGGCACAGCCACTCCAGGTGCCACTGATACACCACAGGACCCTGACTGCAAGCTGCTTTCATGGAGTTGGGGAAAATCCCCTGAAGCCCTAGCAGGTAGGGAAGCTCTGGCCAGTGCAGAGTGAATTATTCTGCTCAGATGTTAGTGCAGAGGGAGAAGAGCTTCCCAGGGATGACTCACAAATTCCTGAATGTGCTGAGGTTTTTCTGGGATGAGGTCAGCTCCCACAGAAGCAGGGCTGCTGCAGAAGGGGGTGAGCTGATGGCTTGGTCTCCATGCTGTGTGTGTTCAAAGGGACACCTCAACAGCCCTGGTGCAGGGTCCAGCTCTGGCACACATCCCTCTCCAGCTGCTGAGGAGCTCTGCCAGCCTCCCCTTTGCCACCTCTCCCTGCTGAATTAATACCTCCAAACTCATCTGGAAGCAGAATATCAGCAGTTCCTTGGGATTTGCTCAGTGCTCATAACCAGCAGTGTAGCAGGCTTAGAGGTAAACACAGAAGCAGAGAGAAACACAAAGAAACAGTGCTAACATCAGACATGCTTTTATTTCAGCTTTCAAGGTGGTTTTCCAGGTCTAATTGTGTTCAGTAGTTAAACAGCACATTCATTTCTTTGTTACCTGCAGCATATTGGGTGTCCCTGTTCTTATGTTGTTTGGATTTCCAGGTATTTGAGGGTTTAATAAGGTCTTGTGTTTGTTCAAGGAATTATTGCCCACCCAATTGAAAGATAATGGGACGCTGTGGCCTTGCCAAGTGTTTTTATGCTTCAATAAAACAACAAGCAATTTACACAAGGCAATAAAACAGTACCCTGCCTCCTCAATGAAGAAACACAAAGCCAGGTTTGAAACCAAGTCTGGCTCAGAAAATAAATCCACCCTTACTCAATGCACTCCATAAAATTAACTGGGTACAGAATCCCCCATACACTCTCCTTTTCCCAGAAGTTTGGAAAATCAGCACAAGATGTGTTTGCAAATCTTGTAGTGTATCAGCAGGATTTGTCCCAAGACAGGTTGCTGTCTGTGAAACAACACACTGATTACTCATTAAGGCTTCCAAAGGTTTGATCACATACCCCACCAATCCCTTATTTCTTTTCTCTCTGGGTTCTGTCACCCTTTGAGCCCTGCCTGGTGGTGTGGAATGCTGGAGAATCCCCCCTGATGTAAGGAATTGCCTCTTTACCCACTCTGCTGCAGGGCTCAGGCATTTGAGGGCATTTCCCACACTGGCATTCAGAGAATTCTGAAGGCTGTGCTGACCTTTTGCCCTCTGAACAGCTCTGGCATCTCTGTTCAAGGGCTGAGAGCATCCTCCAGCCCTCAGGGTGGGCTCCTGTTGCTTTGCCTGCTTCTTCTGTAGTGGCAAAGGAGAATTCAGGAGACTGTGGCAGGGAAGAGCCCTGTTCCCTCAGAAGTGTCTTGCCATGTGTCTTACCTCAGTTTGAGTCTTGAGCTTCAAAAGCCTGCCTGAGCTCCACCTGAAAGACCTCCTGGCAGAAGGATGCTCTGGCCTGCCTGTTCAGGACTGCCATAGAGGAGAGATTTCAAGCTCTGTGGTGACCAAAGTGGCAAGAAGAGGTCTGAGCCCAAAGTGGAATAGAACCCCCTTTTTGTTCTCACACAGCACTTTACTCTTCAGCAGAAAAGGGTTTCTGCTGGCTCTTCTAGTGGGAAATGCCACAATAAAACTTTTGCTCTATGCAGCAGTTTGTGCTGTGAGTGTTGCTGTTGGTAGTGCAGCAGGGGTACCACCTATAAATAAAGGCTCAATTTTGCCTTTGGAGATGCCAACCAAACTGAGGCCCTGAAGCACAGGATGGCAAAAAGGATGGAGACTCACTCTGGGGCAGTAACACTGCCCTGGACTGCAGCTGGAGCCAGCAAGAACACACTCCCCACACTCCCCAGTGCATCCCCTGCTCTAAACCCATCAGCCCGGCAAACCCAAGCCATGTGCTGGTTAAAAGCTGGGAGTCAATCACAGCAGCATTATCCCTGCTGCCCCCCCAGAGTGCCCTCAGCTGTGGCCAAGGACAGATGTTGAGGTGCTGAGATGCTTTTTAGGCCTGCATCTCCACCCAGCCAAATGCTAATCCTCTGCAAGTGACCTTTGCTTTGGGGTGCCCCTGCAGCAGCTGCTGCTCTGAGTGACCTTCCTGGCTTTCAACAATGGAGCTGTTTAAAGGAATAAATACTCACTCTGGCCCATTGCAAAGCCAGGTTCACAGCAATCTCTCCTGACAAGAAAAGGTCAGAATCTCCTAAAATAGAAACACACCCTGGTAGTGAGATTAAAGCTTTCCCATATCTCTTCTGCCATTAAAATCCCACTTCTCATGAGAAACATCTTTTCTCCTTCCATAAAGGATCCAGCTCATTTGAGCCATCAGCTTGTCAAAGTATGATGGATTAAGGCAGCAAAAGGTTGCTGAGGCTTTTAGCTATCCTTCTCTGGACAGATACTTCAAAAACCACTCTTGACCTGGCACGCAGAGCAGATTTCACTCCTAGTCCTGCAGGCTTGGCCAGGGGATGCTTGTGAGACCAGATCACTGCTCTCTGCAGAAATGACAGGGGTCAGAGAAGTAACCACAGCCTAATTTCTAACAGCTGAGACCTTCGATGCAAGGAGCTGATACAAAAGCAGCACTGTCTGTGCCTTACTTCTTTTCCATTAAAAGCTGGAACAGAAACCAGAAAATTAAGGAAAACTGAGTCCTTGCTACTGTGTTTAGACATCATCTCCTCTTGGCTACCCTCCAGAATCTTTTTTTGGACAAGTCCCAGAGGTAATGCAATGCAGGAGAGAGGGAGCAAATGCACACTAGGGTCTATTTTTAGTGATTACAGTAAGGCTGAAATCTGTTCCCTCCGCCCAGTCCATCCTCAGCCAAAATAAGGCCCCAGAGAAGCTGTACTGAACAGGCTGTGCTCTCTGCTGGGCTGCTCACCTGCCAGCAATGGGTGTCCCCTGCAGGAAGCAGGAGAGCTGCTCCTCTGTTCTGGGTGATTTCAGGCTGCTTGCCTCCCTGCCTGGGTGCCCAGCATGTGGTGTGCTGGGAATCTGCTCCCTGCACAGTCTCCTGCTGCTCCCCTCAGAGGAACAGCCTCTAACCAGAGAAACAGCAGCTTTCACACAGCGCTGCACCACAGGGAACACAGAGGCCATTTCCCTTCCCCTTCCTCAAGAATGTTTCTACTCTGCAGCTTCTGTAATTACAGGGAACACTCCAGTGAGACAGGGTGTTGGCTCCTCTCCATTATCACATCTGGATCTGCTGCTCCTGCCATATGTCCCACAGGTGATGTTGCAGCCACCCTCTGTGCCTGCACTGCTGCTGCTGGGCAGTTGCTTGCCCTGGAGCCTGGCATCCCTTGGAAGGGCAGCAGAGGGTGGCACAGGGGAGCCTGAGGCAGATCTGAGCTCACAGTGCTGTTCTTGGGCAAGCTGGAGTCACTCCATATCCTTACACTGCTGCTCCACCACATCCCATGCTTTCCATACCCAGTCTTTCTGTAATTTACACCACTGTGAAACCAGAGTGAGTTTGCTGCTGCAGGGGGATTTGTCCAGCTTTAACAAAGCCTAAATGTTATCCATGGGGGAAGAGAAGGAAAGAGAAAGAATGAGGGAACATGTCATTGCTTGGATTGGCAGGATCTTTTCCAAACTGAATGTTTTCCACTGGCCTGCAGCATTTCAGCAAATAATAACATTAATCCACTCCTTCAAAGTCTCCTTTGTCCATTCACCCCTTCCAGCCCTTTTCCCAGCAGCAATGGCCCTGCAGAGTATCTGTGCAGCATCCAGCTCTCCCCAGTTATTGACACAGGCACAGGGGATGGGATGAGAGGAAGAATGGTGCTGCAATCTCCTGCACACCTGAGCTGGCCACAGAACCCCAGCTGCCTCATTCCTTTCAGCTGCAGCTGCCTGTGAGGAGGTTTCTCATGGATTGAGGGGCAGGAGGTACCCCTGGTGCTCTGTGTTCCCAGCCTGGTGCCAAGCATGGCACTGCAGGTGTTATGGACCCACTGCCAGGGGAATCTGGGCATGGTCCACTGCAGGCTCTGAAATCTTTGCGTTTGCTCTCATTTCCCCAGGGCCACACAGCTGGCTCCAGCACTCTGACTTCAGTATTACATTTGTAAAGACTGACCAAGACCCCCAGAGCACTCTGCATTACACAAAATGTTAAGAATTCCAGTTCTGCTTCCTTTCCCAAGAGTAATTTCCCTTAAGACAGGATTTTGCTGAGATGTCCTGGGTTGGTTATTCCCTTCCCACATCTGGGTGGGAAGCAGTGTGCCAGCAATCTGTCTGCCTAGCAGCTGTAGTGAGGTGAGTTTTATGTGTATAGCATTAGCAGAACATTTTGGGATTCTCTAGGATGAAAACTGTGGCCATATAAACCTAACACCTTGCAGTAAAAACGATTCAGCCAAATGTGCTCTGGAGTGTAGCTTTAATCACCTCTGGGCCTCCTTCTCTGCATGCAGTGTGTCTGTGATCTGCCCCAACAGCACTTCACCCTCATGAAGGTTTTTGATTTTTAACCAGGGCAGGTCTTTAAGGAGATCAAAAGCCATTCAAATTGATACTTAAATGTACATAATTTCTTCTGTTTTCCCTTGTGCTGCAGCTGATGTGGCTGTGGGTGTTACTTGCACCTCTTGGTCAGCTCAGTCAGAACTGCATTGATGTACATGAAGGATGGACAGTGAAAAGTGAGCCATGTGGAACTCAGTGCTTGTGAAAGAAGTCAGATTAATGTCTTTCATGGTCTCTCAGCCCCCCAACGTTTTTACGGAATCATAAAATTAAAATGGAGAAAGGCTGAAAACACAGGAGTCCCCTCTAGACCTCTGCCATGCCACTGCTGGTGAGAGCCTCTGGTGTTTGCTGTGGTCCTGGTGGGGATGGATCTCAGTTATCCCTGCTGGTGATAACCAGGGAGCTCCTCCCTGCTCTGTCCTGCCATTGCCAGATTGTTTTTTCATTTCCTCAGTGGGCTTTGCCTTCTGGGCTTCCCCTGCTGCTCTCTTCACCCCTCAGGTTTCCCAGGCAGGACGTTGGGTTCCCCCCTGTGACAGCTCTCCCTTCTCTCCTCTTGGGCTGCCCTCCTGTGGGCCTCTTCCCCCTGCCTGACATTTCCTTCTTCCTTCCATAAGTTGGGGTCTGGCTCATGTGGAGGGCTCTGTGGGGAAGACAAATATTTACTCTTGGAGTCACAGTCTCTCGCTGCTGGGCAATGCAGGCAGAAAGCTCTCTGGATAAAACCTTGCTGTTTGCAAATTATGTTTTGGATGGGATGCAGCATCTACCTGAGCTGGCTCAGCTGCCCCATGGCTTCTGCATAATATTATTTTAAAATGCCTTCTGAGTCCTGAATGATATTCTGAAACCAGAAAAGAACTGATAAGAGGAATGACAAAACCAAACCAAACCAAGCCAAAAAACAAAGAAACACAAACAAACAAAAAAAAAAAAAAAAAAAGAAAAAAAAAGAAAAAAAAAGGAAAAAGCATCAAGGTGCTCAGATTATAAATTAATGCATACAAAAAGTAAGCATGAGGTCATACAGAAGAAATATATGGCCATACTGGATTAAGGGTAGTTTTATTGATTTTAATGAGGGTTTATTTACCATTTCTACTAAAAAAACACAGACTGCTTCAGATAGCTTTTGAGAGGCCCTTGAGTATTTCCCTGTTGTCCCACTTCAATGCCCACATCTGACTTTCACAAACTCTGATTCTTCCATGTCACTCAAGTCCTCACTCAGCTGAGGTGAGGCAGCTCAGGCCAGCCCCATTGCAGCCAGCACAAGGAAACCCGGGGATCAAATCCACATGATGTTCACCCCAAAGGCTTTCAAGGGCAGGGTTTTCATGGGAAGCTGGTGGTGAGTCTGCAAACATCCACACCAGCTGCATGTGAGCCTCTGCCTCTCCATCTGCACACACACACATCTCCATCAACCTCATTTTGGGCGAAGAGGAGGTTTGCTCTTTGTGGCCTCTCTGCCATCCCATCTTTCTTCTCCACTCACAGCCCACCACAGAGAGCTGCAGTTTATCAGCCAGAAGTGTCACTGGTGTCTCTACATCCCTCAAATCCAGCTCAGCAGGCTGTGTCACCCCCAGGCACTGATGCATGAGAGCTCCAGGGCTGAGCCAGGCTCCGGCTGTGCGAGCGCACGCTCTGCACTTGACCCATCCTGTTGGCAATGTCACCCACTTCGGTCCCATTACAGCAGCCATGAATTGCACCCTGTTCACACTCTGGAACTGCCACAGCTCCCAGCTAAAGTTCAGACAGTTGCACAATGGAGCCATTCACACGTCTCATTAACTCCGGACTATGCATTGAAAATAACTGTGTCATATGAGTCTCCGATTCAATTTTCCCAGTTTATATCATTTATAGGTGCCTTCCTGTTCATAACAGCAACTCTAGTTATGTAAAAATTTTTGTCTGTCAGTGGAGGAAAAGGGTATGTAGAGCACAATGGAATAATTCTTTGGTGTTATTAATTGTTGTCATCCCAAATAAGATAGGCCGTAGAAGTATTTTAAATCCGAGGTCGAATGTGACAGGCATGGAGCCAACTCCTTCAAGACACCAATGTGCCTTTGGTTCTGTATTTTAAACTTCTTGAACTTGTTTTTATCGTTTTTTAATTTACAACAGCAGTCAAGTTCAAGTTTCCAAGTAAGAAAAGTGTGAAGGCACTTGGAATTCAATAAGGCTCATACCATTGACTACACATGGGAAGACACAAGGATCCTCTGCTTATGTGATTTATAGGATTGTATTTCTCTGCCGAGTGCCAACAGCAAGCCTTATGTTGCATCTGTCTGTGCTCTTGTATTAAGGTTTTTATAGCAGATGCAGCACAGGGGTTTCTGTGTATCACATAGCGCGTGCAAACTAAAGCACACATGTCCAAAGCTTCAGGAGGCACAATGGAGGGGTGATTGCAGAGATGGCTTTGGGGAGTTAGTTTTGGTTTGTGCTGCACTGGAGAAGCAATGGCAAATTCTAGAACACAAAACCCTGTCCCAAACAGACAGAGGTACAGTAAATCCCATAAAATGCAGCAGAGAGACAGGACAGACAAGGACAAAGAAAAGAACGAGCTGTCAAGGCTGGTATTCATAATGGTGTGCAGCAGAGAGAGAAGTGGACAAGCCTGTGCCAAGGCAACTTTGCTGGATGCTGCAAAGGAAGTTATGAGATGACCTTGACAGTCTGTGTGAGGATACAAGAGCAGGTCAGGCACTTACAGCAACACTGCAAGCAAAGCTTTGCTGGCAATCCTTTTGTGCTTCTGCAGAGGTAATGTCAAGAGGAAGTCATTAAGGAAAACAAGGCTGTCATCAGCAAGATATGAGGTGGCCATGCATTGGAGAAATGTCAGGATAGAGGGCTGCTAGGACAGAGGACATTCCAGGTTCTTGAGGTAGTAGTTCATGAAATAACAACGCTGGCATTTGATCACAGGTCAGATGTCTGGGAGAAAGTGATAGCTGCTCCCAGGTCCTGAGCCAACAGAAATATTGCTAGAAGAAAGTAAAAGTTGAAATGCTTTGGAATAAAAATTAAAGACCTGTTCACCTGTGCTGACCTCAGGTTATCAGCAACCCATGCAGAGCAATGCACCAGGGACAGGCCCAAACATACAGGGGACAGCTGTGGGGAGGCAGATTTGTGAGCCACCAGCAAAGAAACAACAGGCAAACCCTGGAGCAGATGCAGAGGCATCCCCAGCAGGCACCTTGTGTTCTCTCATCCATGTTCTACACTGTTGCAATGTGCTACATCTTGCTATACCAAGATTTAAAATTTACAGAGATAATTCCTCCTTGGTCACTCATCCTTTTACTCTGCCCAAACCCAGACTAGTTTTATACAACTCTGATGATGGATTTTTCATAGAAGGAGAGTCTCAAAATATGGTGCATGATTAATATTGCATCTTTTCATTTGATATTAATTTCCTGACATTTACTGACATTCACAACCACTCTCATACCTTCTTGAATAAAACAGGTGTTGGGTAGATGGAGGCATTCTATGGAATTCTGGTATGGATTCAGGTCTAAATCATGAAGTACTTAACTAATGGATGTGATATATTCAATTAACTTGCACTTTTGTACATGAGGCAAAATCCAACGCCCTTTAATAAAGGTATGTTGTACTTTTCCATCTGATTCAAAGCTCTCTATCTCACTAAGGCACATGGCTGAAGGGGTCACCTGTGTTTGATTTGGAATTATAAAGTTTGTCCATATTAAATATGAAAGCAAGTCTACAAATGAAACAGAGAGGGCTTGAAACCTAGGTCTGCTTGTACAGTGCACATTGGAAAACCATTTTGAAAGGCATTTTAAGTTTTGCTCTTATCTTCTTGCCAAATCATCAGTGGTTTGACTCATATATCAGAATTTTCAAGCGAGGAAAAAAAAGCTTCAGATGAACCAATTAACGTAGGAAAAGGTTTTTCAAAACAACTGCACAGGGGCCAGGATCAACATCTGAACATGGGCTGAGTTGTTACATTTTTAGAATTATTCCTTTCATTAAAGGCATGAAGGATATCTCATGCATCTTGGGGCCTGATTCAGAGTTGTAACATCCTAAACCAGTAATTGCTGTGCTGGGTGAAACCCTCTATATTTGTTTTGGAAGCAAAGCCAGTTCCTTTCCAGCTCCATGGAGGAGAGCCTACCTTGCCTGTGATGCTGATGGCTGTAGCAGCAGCACTGCTGGATGTTATGATGCAGATCTTCTGCAAGAGCAGGACTCACAATAAAGGGACCAGCAAACTTCTTTCCATCTTCTGCTTGCTGCTCTGGCAGTGAGCAGGCTCATAAAACTGGAAGTGGTTGTTCGAGCAACTGCCCTGAATGTCAGAGAGATACACTGGATTGAGAGCCTCGTGTGTGCCAACTCTTGTTGAGCTCTTTGCTGCAATTAGCTAACAACAGACCACCACAGTGAGGGAAAGCCAAATGTCTGTGAACAAAGACAGTGTGACTCCAGGCAGGGAGGCTGCCAAGTGGGGTGATGGCAGTCTGGTGTCTGGCCCTAAAGTGAGTGGGTGCCTACAGGGAAAACCCTGCTAGAAGGGCAGCAGAATGGGTCAGAACAAATAACTTTTTCTTCACTGTTTTAAAAAGGACTTCTAATGAAAATAAAGATCTGGACCAGAACATGCAGCAGTGTGAAATAAAACATTTTGTTTGACTTCTTTCTCTCTCCAGTCACTCGTGTACTTTCTGCATTCCTTCCTATGCAGGGCCTCAGTTACCACTGCAAGTGCAGATATGTTGCTGACTTGGAAGCAACATGGAATTGGGTACAGCACTTCTGCAAACAGATCAGCTGAGATGTACCATTCAGAACATTCACCCAGAACATTCCCAAGCATTCTATCCTTGTGATTTGGGGCAGAGCTCTCCCCAGCTCTAAACTTCTGCAGTCACCAGTGGCACCTCTGGAGCTCTTGAGAAGGTTTAAGCAGCCCTCTCATAATGTCACCTCTGCTCCCAGAGGAGTGCTGATAAACTTTTCTTTGCAAAAGGCTTTATCTGGACCTGAGACCTTTGTTTTGCACAGGCAAATGGTTACAGCATGTACCCCTCCCACTGCAGATACCCCTTCAGGGTTGGGTTCTCCTGTTGTGATACCCTCCCCAGCATGCCAGCCTGGCAGGCAGAAGGGTGGAGGGACACCCAAACCTTTAAAACACTTTGTGCCAATTTGCAAGAAAGCAACAAGGACAATTGTTATGAAATCGTTGCCAGATGGGAAAGATCTTCACCAAGACCTCTAGTAATCTCTAGTCATGTGGAAAAAAACTTCCTTTATGTGAAACCATGGTAAACTGACTCCATAATCTGATCATTTGCCTGATGAGAGGCTGTTTAGCCCTGTTTCTGATCCAGGACACAGCAGTATAAACAATGCATGATTTGATCAAAGTCACTGGAGCAGCAGAGGGGATGCACAGCATGACCGTGAGGAACATCTGGCTTATTGCAGTAACAGAGTCTGGACCAAGTGGAATTCAAGCATCTCCCATTTCCAGCTCTTTTAGTCTATGAGAAGATAGGCAATATCTGTGGAGATATTCCTGAAATGTCTGAAAGAAATAAGGCCACAAAGCTTTGTGAAAAACCCTACTGAGAACAGTGCTGTACACACAGCCTTTGGAGCAGCAGAGCCCAGCACATCTTACAGTAAAGCACCTAGCCAAATCCAGGGTTTGGTCACTCCCCCTCAGTCAGGAACAGCTGATTTCAGCCAAATTAACTGTGTTAATATGAAATACTTCTTGGTGACAGGTGTTCAACGCTGAGATTATTTAAAATGCCAACTAAGATATTTTTTTCGTGTGTCACCAGTCTGCATTGCCAAGCGTCTCGTCACAAGAAAGCATTAAAATTCATGCAAAGAAAAAAAAAAAGTAACATTTTTGGCAGGGCAGGGCATTGCAGCATTGGAAGAAAGAAATCTTGGAGGAATCGAGACAAACACACAGCTGGGAGCTGAAAAAGCTTCGCCAGCCACTCACTGTGCCCATCCCAGATTATTTATTTGCAAAATTCCCGAAGGCAGGAGGGTGCCGGGGTAAGAAAAGGCGAGCGGGGTGGAGAACCCAGCGAAAAACGGCTCCAAGCAGCAGCCTGGCAGGGAGACAACACCAAGCATCCTTTGAATGATGCCGCCAGCGCGGGGATGCGGGGCGGCGGGAGGAGGTGCGGAGCGCGGAGGGAGAAGCGTGAGCGAAGTCTGCTGCCGCCGCTGCCTCTGACATCACCGCGGGACGATTCACATTTCCCGACGTCACTCCCCAGCCCCTGCGGCCGCGGGGCCGGGGATGCTCGGAGCAGCCCTGGCGGCCGCCGCGCCCCCTGCGCGCCCCCGGCTCGCTGCGGGGGGAACGGGGCCGGGCCGGGGCCGGGCGGGGCGGGCCGGGCCGGCGGCGCGGGGCCCTTTAAGAGGTGCCGGCGGCGCGGGAGGCGGCACAGGCCGGGCGTGCATGGAGCCGCGGCCCCGCCGCACCGAGCCGCGCTCCCGCTGACGGACCCGCGTCCCATTACACCGACGTCCATCGCTCGGAGCCCGCCCGGCGGACTGCACGGCGCGGACCCGCATCCCAGCACGCCGGGATCCGCTGCACGGACCGCACTGCAGCGAGCCCGCCGGGCGGACCGCGTATCCCGGACCCTCCCGCATCCCGAGCCGCATCGCCCCGCGCTGCCCCCGGCGCGGCGGGCATGGCCCCCGGCAGCCGGCGCGGGGGGCCCCGGCTGCTGCCGCTGCTGCTGCCGCTGCTGCTGCTGCCGGCGGCGGGCGGCGGGTGCGCGGCGGAGGGCGGCCCGCTGGAGCCCTTCGATGCGCTCTACGCCAGCGGGGTGGAGGCGTACTACGGCGGCGACTTCGCGGGCGCGGCGCGGTGCCTGGAGCGGGCGCTGCGCAGCCGGCGGGAGCTGCGGGCGGCGCGGCTGCGGTGCCGGCGGCTGTGCCGAGCGCAGGTGCGGCTGGAGGAGCCGGGCCCGGGCGCCGGAGGGGACCTGCGGTTCTTCGGCTCGGTGCTGCGGCGCGCAGAGTGCGTGCGGCGCTGCGAGGAGCCGCGCCTGGGCGCCGTGTCCCGGCACCGCGCCGCCGAGGAGGTGCGCGCCGACTTCCAGCGCAGGGTGCCCTACAGCTACCTGCAGCGTGCGTACATCCAGGTAGGCACCGCCCGGACCGCCCTCTCCAAAGGGTAACCCGCGCTTCCACACTCCTGAGCATCCCAGGTGTGCCCCCTCTGCCAGCTCTCCCGAGCACCCCAGGTGTGGTCCCCCATAACGTTCTCTCTGGTGTGTGCCGTCAGTGTTCATGGCCAGTTCCCCAGACAGAGAATCCTGGATGGCAACGTAGATTCTCTCCAGTTTTGGTTCCTGTGCTTTTCCTGTCTTGTTTTGGGTGGTTTTTCTATTTGCTTTTGGGAAAGGATGGTTTTGTTTTAATGTAATACAGTATAGTTGTGAAAATTGTCTGCTTTCAGTTTGCAACCCAGAACCCCCTCAGTAACCCCTCAATGCCCTCTGGCAGAGGTGTTTCCCTTTCAGATAACCTGAACTGATTCCATGTCTCAGGAGCTGGGACTGTAGGTGAAGCTGGAAGGTGCGTAACCTGTGTTCCAGGTCCTGATGTGATGGGAAATACTTTTCAGTATTTCTGCAGAGTAATGGTGTGCAGTCAGTGTTTAGCAGCCACTGACATCCTGAGTATCATCCTCTGATCCCAATAATTTCTGCCTTATAACTGGTGCCTTCCCTCAGAAAAATGGTGTTACTCTTTGAACTTCCTTGCCAAAAAGAAGAAAAAAAACACAGAGGGAAAAAATCCAACCCCCTTCCACCAACCCACACCATGATAATGGTATTTTTCTTATTCATTCAAGGCTTGTGCTCTGTCAGGCCAGCTACCTGGAGTAAGTCTTCCTGTTCATGACTAGTAAGGACAAAAACTCTGGGAATTTTGTTTCATGCCAAGCGGAATGTTTAAAGCATTTTTGGAACATCTCCCTGTGGATTTCTGCTTTATTTGAGCGCATTCATAACCTTTTAGTTGCTATAGGCAACTTAATAGGTGAAGATCTGCCTAGTGGTGCACAGGGAGGGTGGTTCTGCTGAAACCCATTTCTAGGTGGAGAAGCAAACATCTTTCCTAGGCAGTGCTGGTGCCTGTGATGCAGTTCTTACACAGCAACATCAAGGAGGCAAAGTCAGCACTCAAACCTAGTGGAAAATCACAGCTACATTGCTTTTTCTATGCTTCCTTTTCTGTCATTGCCTTAATGTCACTTTCACAAGTCAGGGACTAGAACTCCATTGGCTTAAACTCTAGTGGCCATGTGATGCATAGAGTTCCTGACAGAAGTCCTGGGGGAGAACTGGAGCTGTAATTTGGCTTGTGTGCAGTGGCAGTGCAGCTGATGGTCCTTACTGTAAAAGATACTCTATGTAGTGTCAGCATCTGTGGGAAGTGACGCAAAATTTGTCATGATAAAAATTAATGATTCCCTTATCTGATTTCAAAGCCTTTTTCAGACTCACTGATGTCAATCTCACTGAAGAACTTTCCTCTAAATTAAACAGTAGGAGTTTTGTCTCCCACTTCAGTAAAATTGATATATAAAACCCCAGAAAATTTTGGGGTATGGGCTGTTCTTGCATGTATGCTTCTATTGAGACTGAGGTTATTTTCCTAACAGCATCCTAAGCTTATCAAAGCAATGTGTTGAAAACAGCCCTTTTAAAATTTATTTTATGTGTGACTCATCTTAATTTGCTTTTGCAACATCTGGGGATTTTATGTTCATGCTAACACTGATTTCACTGCGCTCAGATGGAGTAGTGGATGTTATCTGCATGGCTGTCCAGGTGTCGGGCTTTGGAGCCAAGGGAAGCCACTCTCTGATTAGACTTGTTCGTGTTTTTAATACCTTTTCTTTAATCCTGTCCGATTCTCTTGGGTTTTGTAAGCAGCACTGTGACCAGCCATGCGCCTCAGAGCACCCTGCAGTGATTTGTCCACATCCTCACCTGGCTGCTGCCTATACCTGAGCTCTGCTCCCAGGATTGCCCTTTTGCTCTGGCTCAACAAGTCTGTGCACAGGAGGAAATGCCCCGCATGGGATTTGCCTGCACTTGCACCAAACACGAGCTCTGCTGTCGTGCACTTGGATGTGAACCATCCCCTCATGCCAAGGCTGAGTGCCAAGGCTTTGGCATGTTCCCTGGGGGTTGGGATGCATCAGCTCCACATCCTCGGCGTTGACTTTGGCTGCAGCAGCTGCTCAGCATTTTGTCTGAAAAGGGGAGCTTCAAAGTGGGGTTTGTGCAGAGCCCCCCTGCCTTGCTGTGGGTGCACGGACAGGCTGCACAGCTCTGGCCACTCCACCCTCGTGTTTTGCTTCTTGAACCCAAAGAGGAAATGGAATGAGGTGAAACACCCTGCTGTGTGCCCTGTCCAGCTCCTCCCTGGGCTGCAGCACGGGACCAGGATGCTGAGCCCTGGGAGGATGGCAGGGTTTGGTGCCATTTGTGGTTTGAGAGAAGAGGACCAGCCTGGAATGTGCTTCCCACCTCCCACTCTTGCTGACCTCGTGCTTGTTTGTTTCTCAGGAGGGGAGAAACACATCCCGTCAGGAGGGAGTGACAGAGCAAGGAACAGATGAAAAAAAAACGGAAGGGTTTGGCTCTTGTGCAGTGCTTTGAAAAATGGTGCTGAATATACATGAACTAATCCTTGCACCACTCCTGTGGGGTAGGAAAAGCAAAGGCTTTCAGCCCTGCTGGACAGATGCACAGCCTAACGCTGGCCAGCACTGTGTGTGCCTCTGCTGTTCTGGGAGCAGCACAGCCACCCAGATGCCCAGGGAGCAGGCAGGGCTCCCCACTGCCTTTGGTGCCCTGGGAATTTCAGGTTGGGGTCTCCCACTGCCTCTGGTCTCACTGCAGAACAAGCACCAGCACAGCCTGGCCCAGTCGTGATGATGTGAATGGGACTCTGCAGTGAATTGCTGGAAAACTGGTGCTAGATTTGGAAGTTTTGGACTTCTTTTGCTCAGCTTTTTTGGGACTTTTTAAACTGGAAAGTAGCAGCAGCTGCACTGGGCTGTATTGTTCCTGCTTCTGAGCAGATGCTGAAGATATTCCTGCACAGAGCACTGTAAAGGGACAGGGAGGTGATGATGTGTGTAGGTGAAATACCAGTGCTACCCCTCTACGAAAACATATTCTATCAGCCTTTGATGTGATCATCCCCATCATCCTATCAATTATTTCCTCATTTATCCATATTTTTCTGAAACAGAAACAGTGTTCTTCTGAAGACAACTTTTCTCTTTCTCAGACATGATCTGAGTGTTTCTGGTCACTCTGGCATGATACGGGGAGAGGCTGTGGTGCACTGCAGGAATGGGACAGCTCGTGGGTTCAGCGAAGGGTTTCTGTCAGCTCTGGGCTCAGGGTCAGGCTCCTGAAGTTGACTACAGACTCTACAGACTGCAGACAGATTGCATTGAACAAGCAGCCCAAGTCCATGTGTGTTTGCAATACTACTTTGTGGCTTCTCAATATGTATTTAAGTAGAAGATTCCTCCTTTTCCTAGGATGGCTGGTGTTTTCAGGTAATTTGGAAATAGAGTGGGTGCATCTGCTTGAGGCAGTTAGGGTGGGGTGGGTTTGAGAAGGTGTGGAAGCAGAGAAGGAGATGAAAACATGCAATGCATGTAGTGGGCTCTCCAGCCGCAGTGAGAAGGTTCCTCAGTGGGTTTCTGCTGCCATGTCCCATGGGCTGGACAGCTTGCCAAATGCTGGTGAGTCTCAGCTCTGTGCTGGCTGCTTGGTCTTTGTCAAAGCAATAACCTCTGGGCTTGGCAGGTGGGTGTGGTACGATCTCTTTGCCCTCTTAAATATTTTATTAGTCATGTCCTCCTTGCTTTGTTGCTGTAGTCATCTTGTTCCTGTAAAAACCCAGCCTGCAGGCCGTGATGTTCCTAACCCTGTTTTTGGAGTTTTTCTAGCTCTGAGAGTGAGTGGAGGAGGAAATGCACACAATGTGCACTGTGGCAGTGTTTGCTGCTGTGTGCTCCTGACTCAGGAGCTGTGTTGGAGCTTGCCCTGGATGGTGTGCCATGAACCCTGTGACAGAGCATTGCTTCCAGTCCCCAGTTTAACTTCTGCAAGTCAGCTTGGTCCAAAAACAACGAGTAACCTGGAAAAGTTGATCACTGTGTCAATTGCAAAACCAAGTCTTGTTTCTCTTCTACTTACTGACCCTCCCCTTGAGGTCTCTTTCCTTTGTCTCATCCTGCTACCAGCCACTGCATTCCCTGGCCTGCTGGCTGGGTCGATGGCTACAGCCTGTTTTAGTTTTCTGTGGATATTGGTGTGCTGTTGGTGAGCCCTTCCTCCCAGTTTGTAAATCCTGAGTTGAAGTGTTCTTGTCTCCCCATTTTGCTGAATGCCCCGTTGCACATCAGTGAAGCATGGCAGGAATTGTATGTATGTAATCTGTAACCACCAGCCTTGGATCTAGATGATGAAAAGCTTTTTAACCCGTGCTTGGGTTTAAAACAATAAATAAAACAAGTCCCCAGCATGTTGGACATTGCTTCTCTCTTAGTAATGCCAGATTGTAGGTGGAGCAGAAGGGGCAAGAGCCTGACTGTGTCTGGCTTATCCTGTCTTTGGCTTGAGCTCCCCTTTGCCATGTCTGAGATGTTTTTCAGTTTTGTTACCATCATGACTTCATGTTTTGCAAGCATAAAACAATAATGTTTAGGTTTTCTCTGGAGAGAAACAGAAAACCTCTCTTGTAGGAGAGACTGTTTATTTGTTCTTTAAGGCTGTTTCTTTTTTTTTAAAAAACAAGGTCTTGTTTGGGGAGAGCTTCCACTTTTATCTGCAGTGCTGTGTTTTCCACAGTGCAGCAGACGGGGCAGTGCTGGAGGCACCGCTGGGGACGTGTCCTTGGTCACACTGACTGTCCTGCCCCCCACACCACCAAGATGTCTGAAATGCAGCAGGCGCAATAATCACTTGATAAAAGACCACAGGAGAGAAAGAGAAGAGACAAGTGTGAGGCCAGACTTCAGAAACACTTGTGATAAAAGATTATTGCCTGACTCCAGTTCTGCCTTTGAAAACTCCCTATTTATGACAATCCAGACCCAAGGGAGGAGAGTTGTGTATGTAAACCTTGGCCTTTAAGCTCTCCAGTCTGGTTTTTCTGTCTTCTGCCAGTGCTTGTGTGATCTCTCCACAGCCACATTTGGGTGTCTGATTGTACCAACCCTCAGGGTAGTGGTTGTTGAGACACTTCAACCAAATCCTTTCCACCTCGAGTAACCACTCACTGCCCACCTCTGTGTGTTTCACAGGGCCAGAGACTTCTCTCTCTGTGGCAGGTATGTGGATCACCTACCTAGGGGTTGTGGAGCAATTCTGGATTCACACCAATGTAGTTGCTTAGGGAATTTGGTGTGTTTCACCCAAGGACTGCTGTTTTCCTTGAAGGTTTTGCTCAGTTTTCCTTCGTGCCCCAGTGCTGCATGGACCTAAGCAGGTCAAGGGGTCCTGTCCTGGGTGAGCCACAGCCTTTGGGGAAATGTGGTTTCACATGCAGCATCTCATGGGCACTGACACAGAATAATGTGTAAAACTTCTTACTTTAAAGTCTTTGGGGGGAACAGCTGTTTCTCACAGCAGGCACCACCTGTCCTGCAAAGTCTGCTTGTGCAGTTGATCTTGTTTTTGCAGGATTTATGTGACATCTCAGATGAAGACCTATAGTAAAACTGTCAGATAATCATTATTATTTGGATTTTTACTACTAGTGGTGTTTATTTATCTTCAATCTTGAGAATTGGTATTACTCAGATACTGGATAAATAAACAGATCTGAGACTTAATCTCTTGGAACGTCTCTTTATTTGGATTTTCTGAGAAAGCATTCCCACTCCTCAGCAGAGGGTAAATGTTAGTGCTCAGAAAGTTAAAATTATTTAGGACAAAAATAAACTCGGTTTATGGGGATGGAAAACTTTGAGTCTTGATGGTTGGGTCAGTGTCCTGGGTTTAGAACAGGATATTTAGTCCTGCCCTAAGCCCGGGACACTGACCCAACTGCCCCTGCTTCTGTTCTTGCTGACCATTTCAAATGAAATACTTCTAAAATGTTTAGAGTTGAAAGTGTTGTCAAAGACAGAAAGAGGTGACCCAGTGGTTTAATTCTGCTGCCAGCAAATGCAGGCTAGGTCCATCTTTGTCATGAAGGTGTCTCAGTGTCTTCACAGGAGTCAGTCTTGACTTTTTGCCTTTGAGTATGGGCTTGTGATGTACGAAAAACTAGACTAGCTGGTTGTAGTGATTTTTCTGCTAGTTTCTTTTCTTTTTTGTGTGTTTGTGTTTGGTTCTTTTTTTTTTTTTTTTTTTTTTTTAGAGCAAATCCAAAAGCAAAACTAAGGTGTTTGCAGTTTGCCGCATAATTTCAACTGGTAGTAAATTAGCACAGCACTGCCCAGCAAATCAGGACACAACCAGTAAACACCTACTGGTCTTAGACCCACTAAGCTCATTTCATACAGCCTAGTAATCATCCATTTGACAGCCAGGGCTGCTCTTTTCGTCTTGCCAAATTCCTCTTTCTCACTTCATGGCTATGCAGTTGTGCCAGGGCTTCAAATTATACTAAATACTAAATATAGAAAAACATACTAGTTATAGACCCAGTGCAGTGGGTCCCAGCCTGCAAAATTTTGCAGTCTTTTGGAGAAAACAAGGTAACCCTGAATTCCTCCTTATTTCTTGGCAATCTCTGGTGACGTGGCTTGGATGATGGATGAGGCAGGTGAGACTCACATGGTTGGAGTGGATTTTTTGAGACCTTGATCTAAAGGCCTCCCAGTGCAGGTTAATATCCCAAGTGGAGCAAACCTGGGCCCCAACAGTGCAGGAGAGCCCAGGCTCCTGCTGCTGGGATGGGACCCAGGAACCTGCCCCTTCCCTGCTCCTGCATCTCCTTAGCTTCTTGTGGATATTGCTCTTTCCCTGCTGGCTGCTCCTTGGCAGAGCCCTGCTGCTGAGCTGCCCTGTCCATGCGCCGTGGTGTGCTGGGAGTTGTTAAGTGGCTTTTTGAGCTGCTGTTAAATCTCATCCATACGTCTGAGAGCTCTGCTCTGGCTTCTGCAGGGCCCTTTTGTTGTCCTTGGCCACAGGAATAACAAACGGCAGCTGATGATGGACTGCATGTGAATGAGCAATGCTAAGCAAACTTGTGCCCAGTCCTCTTGAGTTGTGGCTGAGGTTTCAGCAAGGATTATTCCAGTTTCTTGTACAACTGGTGATTTCATCGTGGATGGCACCGGCAGTGGTGAGAAACCATCCTGTCAGTAGCTGCTGCCTTACTGCCAACCTCCTGAGCACTGCTGGAGCCTTGCTAGCAGGATTCTGGGCTCAAGGCACTGCTGGACGTCTGGAGCAAGGAATTGAGGCATTATTTATCTTAGTTTTTTCCTCTGGAGGTGGTATGAATTAGTCATTGTGATTGGGTTTGTTCCCAAGGAGTAGGAACCCCTGTGCTCTGCACAGGGCACATTTCCATGTGTGTAGTCTGGAGTGAGGCCAGGCTGAGCTGGGATAAATGGATGTGAACCCGGGGTGACCCAGCTGAGGGCCCTGGAGTTCCTGGGGAAGCTGAGATCAGGGCTTGGCCGGTGTGTTTCTGCAGTAAGGGATGGCAGGAAGGAGGGCACGAACTTCCCTGCGCGCTTTTGTTTCCAGCCAATGTATCAGCAAGGAGGTATTGACATTTTTATTTCTTGGCCCTGAGCTGGTGGTGACTAATGAAGGCAGGGGGTCTGCCTGTGGGTGGGTTCAGGCAGCAAAGAGCTGTTCCTCATCAGCCTGTACCTCCCAACATCCTTCTCCTTTCCATGACAACTGGTCACTTAAACAGACCCTCCAGGGCTGACGTCAAGGGTCAGGGATTTGGCCACCAAATAATTACAGCAACCAAAATAGCATCACTTCCCCACCCCTTCCTTCCCACACGATCCTGCTGAATCCCAACTCATAAATGTCCTTTTTTTTTCTTTCTTGGACGAGAAGCAAAGCCCACATGTATTAGCTGGAACATATGGCAAGGTTTGGCTGCAACCCATAAGTTGTGAAGGCCAAATATTCACTTGTAGCTTCTTGTTCACTTTAAAAAAAAAAAAAAAGGGAAAAACACGTTCTTTCAGGATTGGATGAAAGGCTGAGTCTGTGCTGGTGCTGGGATGGGAAGCAGATAGGGTGTGGGACAGCACGCTGACCGTGCTGTTGTGACAGGGAACACGTCCCCTCGCAGCCATTGAGAGCAGTGGCCACTGTCCCCTGCTCCCTGCCCTAATGCTGTTGCTCATGTCAGGCAGGGTTTGCAGACAGAATGTCACCAGCACCAGGGGTGCAGAGCAGTCAGCAGGTTTTACATGTGGGTTAGTCACAGACAGGAGAAAATTCTGTCTTTGTATCTCTAAAGGTTTTATTAAGGGTCATGGGAGCATCTAGGAGGGTGCAGAAAATTTGTGAAGGAGAGGAAAATGAAGGGGCATTGTCAGAAATTGTCTGTCTGCACCACCAGGATGTACCCGGTGTACCCAAACCAAAAAAAAAAAACCAGAAACATCACAAAAATGCTTGTTAGACACTAACATGCTGCTTTTCACCATGGGTTTTCCAAAGCAGCTGCAATGGTGGCCTTGATCTCACACCATATCCCTGCAGAAAGATGAGCCTGAGACTGTGCTGTGTCCTGTCAAAGTCAGAGGTGGGAGCACATGAATCCACAGAGCCTGGGGGAAAAAAAAAAAAAAAAAAGTGGGTAAATCCTGCCCCAGAGTATTGCAAGTAGGGCACTGCCTGCACCCACAGCTCTTTGAGGCCAGGGCTGGGCCCCGAGGGTGCAGTGGGGAGATGTGCTGAAGTGCATTCCCAGGGCTGTGAGTGCAGCTGCTTTTGAAGATGGAGCCAGCCATATTCCTTCCCAGGAAAGATCAGTGGTGTAGAAAGAGCTTGGAAAATATCCTTCAGAATATTTGCTGAAGGTGTTGCTGTGACTGCCCAGGGACTGAAGCACAGTCTGTTGGTTCCCTTGCTTAGAAAGCTGCTTTTAAAGTGGTTTTTGCTAAGGCACTGCCTGTTCTAAGGTTTAAATATATTCTGGGGCATCCGTGACCTGAGTTACTCTGTGTCTTTGGAAGCAGATGAGAAACTGCAAAGTTTTGTTGAAATAGTCTGAAAGGAAGATTTTAGTGAAAGAGAGGAAAACATTGTGTCTTATCTGCATTTTTCCTATTTATGGAGCTGCTGATCTCTCTGTTGCAGGGGCTGAGAATGGACAGCAGTTTTTCTTACCTGTGGGCAGCACTGATGCTGGGGATGTGCTTGCAGGCTGTTAACCAAGAGCTGTGAGATGCCCTGAGCTCCAGAGGTGGCTGGAGCTGAGGAAAGGCTGTTTTTGTAGAGGGAACTCATGCTGCTTTGGGAGAGGCTTTTATTGCGTGGTGATGAGAGCAGCTGCTTGGGGCAGGGTTTGCTGAGGGAGAGGTGCTGCTGCTTCTTGTGCTCTTAATTACCCTGGTCCACTCAGCACACTGTGTAGGCACTGCAGGGTGCTGCTCTAACTGCACATCCCATTGTGGGCTGCTGGGGAAGCTGGTCACCACTGCTCCCTTTGCTTTAAATATCTTTTGAGATCTTTTAAATGTCTTTTGGGAGATGGTGGTTCCTTGGTTGGCAGCCCCACTCCATTTTCTTTAACACAGGTGTTGCACCCTGGTGCCCAGGTGGCTCTGCTGCTTCTCTGGAGCTGCCGCTCCAGGGTCAGCCACAGACTCCTGCAGCCAGCCACCTTGGCTCACTGGGTGCTGCTCAGCAAAACTTGGGTTCAGCTTGGATCCTGCTACAAGGCAGGCAAGTACCCCATAAAACAGTGATGTGCCACTTGAGGAAGCAGCTTGTCCACTCAGCTGTCAAACTGCAGGTCCCTTCTGTGCATCCTGGGCTGGGCTGCAAGGTTGTGGCAGCTCACTGCAGGTGTGTGCTGTGTGTGTGACGATGCAGAGGACTCCTCAGGCTCCCCCAGAGCTGTTTCCCCAGGTAATGCCCATGTCTGGGCTGTGTCTCCAGCTGCAGCCAGGCTCAGACTGGCTTCATGCAGCACTTTTGCCTGCATGGGGGAGCTGAAGCTGTTGCACCCCTGTCTGCCATCAGCATGACCTTTGTGTGCTCTCCCTTCCTGCTGCTGGAGTTTGCTCTCCACCACCCAAACTGCAGAATTTTTCTCACTGTACCCTGAGCACTCCTTGCCCAGGCTCACCACCCTCTAAAGGGGCAGATCCTGCCCACACTCAGTGCTTTAATGATGGATTCAGTGCTTTAATGATGGATTCTGGTCTCGTTCCTGTAGCCTCGGTGACTTGGGTGTAACAAAAGCACAACATGGGACATCAGTGCCTGGTTGTGCAAGCAGTGTGAGGGGAGGCAGCTCTGCAAGCACTGCTTTGTAGAGGACAAGGCTTGTGGCTCCCTGGTGGCCTGGGATGTGCAGGACAGTTTCAGTTTTGGCAGCTGGACTCTTCCATGTGATAGCTGAAGCTCTGGGAGGTGGAGTAGGCTATGATTCTCTGAATGTTGCCAAACTCAGATCTGAGCTTAACAAAAGAGATTTTCCCATCTTGGGAGACTCATTCCAACCTGATTACTGTTTGGGTTGTTCAGCAAAACAGTCCCTAGAAAATGACTTTTGCACTGTAGCACAAGGCTTCCCACAGTGGTGTTTTTAACTCCAAATCACTGTTTTTTTAATCACTGTGCTTCTGTTTTCCAAATATATTTTTGGATCCTTGCTGGGAAATCTGGCTAGATGACAGACTCGTAAATAAACCATTTTTAGCTTCTAATCCTTTTGGAATCAAACCAAACCAGGTAGAGACCTGAATAGCCATTCATCTGGACTTTCTCTTTGAAAGTTAGAGCTCTTAAAGTTGTCACTGAGTTGCCAGCAATCAATACACTCAGCTATACTGAAAAGCACGGTGTGGAAGCCATAGTGTCCTTCAGGATGCTTTTGAGAAGTATTAGATAGTGAAGGTTTGCATGTTTCAGGCTTATTGTTTACATTCCTGTCCCTCTGCTGCTGTTTCACATGGTGGATGTGACAGCTCAGCTCCTCAGTGCTGGAGCCCTGCTCAGAAAGGGTTTCAGTTCCTTTGGGATCTTCCGTGCTGCTCTCTGGGGTTGCTTTGGTATTGCAGCCAACCTGTGCTGAATGACCAAGTCCTGCTTAGTAGGATCGCCAGCTGAGCTCTTGCCTGCTCTGGGTGTGTGCACAGATGTGCATGGAGCTGGGGAGATGGACAGCAAAACCCTCCTGGTGTTTGCCTACCTGAGATGGGAGGAGTGCTCAGGTGTAAGAGCCAGCAGTGCTTAGCCCCTGAGTGAGGGATTGTTTCATCAGGCTAAGAAAGTACTCAAGCCTAGAAAGGCCTGTGTTTGGGAAGGGATCAGGATTGCTGTGCCCAGTGAATGCTGCTGTTTAAGTGCCAGTTGGTCAATGGCACAGCTGGGTCAATAGTGCATTATGTCAACCACTTTACTGTCCATCTTATTTAAGCCACTTAATGGCAGCCTTTGGAAGTTATTCTCTGCTGTTGAGGGAGGAGAGCTAAGCCCAGACAGCTGAGAGTTCAAGTGTATTTAATTTTGCTGTTTGCTCTTGAGTCCTTGGGTTGGAAAGGTAAGGATTGTTGGAAGACAAGGCAGAATCTGCCTTTCTTTTTGTAGTGTTTTCTCTGTGTCAGGAGGATCATCAGGCATTTTGGAGGTTATCCTTGTAGATTCCCCTGTTGCAAAACTGCAGTAGAATTTTGGCTGTGCTGTATTCTCCCTTTTATGTGCCAGCGAGCTTGGCTCTCTGCTGTTATCTACACTTAGTGCTTTAGCAGTCATGAGCATGGAAAACTAGATCTGCTTTTGCTTAGCATTATAAGCCAAAAAGCAGCACTCAGCTATCTCTTGTTTCAGAGCCAGGGTGCTGCTGAGTGCAATCAGAGACTGTCCAACCGGTGACGGGTGACAACAGAAGGATGTCAGTGCTGGGGAATTTCAGACAGAGATATGTACCAAAGGCTGCTGAAAATAGCAGGGTTTGAAGCCTTCTGAGCTGCACACTTTGATCTTGGTCCATGCTGAGAACAACTGCTCTGACTGATGGACTGCACTGTAAATTGGTGATGGGTTTAGCAGAGTCCTCACAGGTGTCTGGATTTGAGATTTGCTGATATTAGCAGTAAAGCTGTGTAAAATGTCTAAAGGTGTATCTGTCGTTTAATGTGAAAGCAGTGAGATGGAGGATAAATGGAAGGGAGTGTGATGCAGCTTATTCAGAAAGAAAAAGAGCTGAAGTGGTGCCTGTATTTGCTGTGGGCTCACATCTGTTCTAATGACTCAGGTTGATGCCTGATGACTTACTAAAGCACAGCTGCACTGTGCATTGAAGTGTGTGTGCTGGCTGCAGCCTGTTGGGTTTTTGTTCTGCACAGAGCTCAGATGAGATCTGGCAGAGCTCGGGCTCAGGCACAGCAGCCCCTGATTGTCCCAGCTGTGCTTGATTTGGGAGCCTGTGACCAGACACCAGGACAGCAGTGGCTGGGTTTGCTCCAGCCCAGCACTCCCAGCCCTGCTTTGCCCATCTGTGGAATGAGTTTGATGTGCAGTAATTGCACACCAGGCACTCAGTGCGTGAGGCAGAGCTGACATCGCATATTTGGGGAATGTCAGATGCGCTGCGTGGTGTCCGTGCTCCGTGAGGGAGATCCAGCAGGAACAGCACACACAAACAGTAGCAGATTAATTAAAGATGTCCTGCTCTGCAAAAGGCCAATTATGGAGCAGCTTGCTCAGAGTCAGTAGTGCTGCCTGGCCTATTAGCAGGGCATGAGCTAACTGTCCCCTCAGAGGAGAGCAGTCGTCCAGCTGTGGCAATGCACTGTCACAACTGTCCTGCACGTCAGAGAGGACACGTGGCTGTCAGCCATGCAGGTCCAGGGCAGGTCAGCTTCCAGCCCTCTGTTAAAGCTGCTCCACAGGCAGCAGAGCAGGGTCTGTGTTCCATACAGCAGACATTTGCAGCCAGGTGCTCCTTACTACCTTTGCAGAGACTTCAGTACATTTGGTATGTTTATTCCAGATGTTTCTCCTCAAGCTGCTGCTGCTGCTGTTTAAAGGGCCCTCAAGACCTGATAATATTCCTGGGATCTGGGAAAATTGAGCATTTCAGATGAGTGGGAGTCCAAAATCATCATCAGGCTGCAGAATAATGGTTGTCCTTGTTTTAGGCCTTCAAAGCCTGATAGGATCATGGTAAAAAATGTGACTCAAGGGTTTTCTTTGGAGTGGTTCCTGAGTTACAAACATTTTCTGGTTGGGACCTGGACTGAATGTGGAAAGCCAGCTGCCTTGTCCAGGGGCAGCAGCTTTCATTTCACAGGATTCATCTGGCTGAGGATGAAGGGTGAAGTGTCCTAAATGTCCTAATGTCCTAAACCCAATCCCATCCCTCTGTCCCACCACTTTATGGCCCAATGCCATTCTATAGCTCACCCTAAATTACCCTGTGAATCTTTTCTACACACATCCCTGCTCCTTTCTGGTGAACCTCACCAGCAAGACCCCTACAATCAGCATGAACTCCTGCAAGGAGAGTCAAACCCATCAGCCATGGGGCTGAGCAGGGCTGACAGCTCATCCTGTCTCAGCTGCACTGCTTGAGGAGAGTTGCTGAGAGGGATTCTCCCTTTCCAGCAAGGCTTTATCTATTTTTCATATTGCTTTACTTTAAACAATCAAACAAAAAAAAAATCATTGCTGGAAAAATAATTATTTCAATATCCACTGAGATTTGTTTTGGAAAGCTGATACTCTGCTTGATTTGAAATTCACGAGGTGAACTGAAATTTCAGCTCTGGAGCAGATTTCACTTTGTCTTCCACCCATGGGAGAGCTGAAAGAGAAATGTAAGCAAGGAAAGTGGGGCAGGGAAGAGAAGTGGCAAAGGGATTGGGGAAAGGAGTCACAGCATCAAATGTGTTTGGCAGACTCCTGTGCCAGATTGGAGGAAGTCATGGGGATGCTGTTGTATTGAGGGGCGCTTGCCTGTACCAGGTTTGAGGAGGATGAGCAGTGATGGGTTGGTTTGTTTTGAAAGGAGCAACTTGCCAAAAGGTTGGATTTTAATTTCCTCCTGTGGAAAACCAGAGCAAGAGCTCCTGCTGGGGTGAAGCAGCCAGGCAGGCTCACTGTGGCTGGAAAGGGAGCTGGGGGTCATCCCTCCCAGGGTCTCAACCCTGCACAAAGCACACAGCTGCTGTCATGTCTCTCAGCTTGTCACTCTGGAAGGTTTTGAAGGCCTTGTAGCTCTGCTTTCACTTCTAAAGCCTCTGTGCCAGGTGTATGGAAGAGCCAGCACTGTCCCACAGGGGATTTGGTCCTTCCTCAGGAGGGACTCATCCTCCAGGCCAGCTAGGCAGAGAGGTTTAACCAGGGTTATTCTCAGGTGGTGTGCATTGGGTTTTCACATCGCTGAAACATGTCCAAAAATTGTTACTACTTTTTCTCCTAGATCATAGTAGATTTCATATTTACAATAGGACATTGGTCTTCAGCAGCAAGCATTGACACATTTCTGAACTACAGAGACAGGGATTGCTGCAGAAGAAAATTCACAATGTTTGGTGTTTTGATGGGCCCCAGGTTAGCAATTGGGAGTGTCATAGCCTGTCCATAAACACCTTTTCTGCTATAAAGTGAGGCTTTCCAAGAGCTTTTGGCCTTTGCCTTTTCAAAGAGGATACACTTCTCTGGCATGGGATGCAGCACCCCAAACCCTGCTTTGCCCCAGACACACACCTTTGTATCCAATTGCACAAGTGTTAGGGTGTTAAACTGCTGTGTGATGTCTTCCACAGAGCTGGGCAGCAGGTTTGTAAATCTGGGAGATCTGGGAGCTTGCTTGTGCATCCACACTCATGTGCACTCATGAGTGCAGAGCCTTAGGAAGGAGTAGAACAGCTGTATTCCTTGGATCTTTCCTAACTCCTCAGTAGAAGAAAACTTGCCAAAAATACGGCACCCTGAATTTGTAACTGCTCTCTTTGTCCTCATTTGCTCATATCTCCAGAGGAATGAAGTCATTTATTTGATTTGCCCCGCTGCTTCACACTCCTGCTTATGAATGGCTGGGACAAGCCTGGCTGCGTGTGGTTTGGAAAGATGTGTTCACTTGCACGTTGGTGTCCAAGCAGAGTAGCTGGCTCTGAAATCCTATCAGTGAGGCTTTTGAGTAACTTGAAACCCTTCTCGTAGATGCTTTGAATTTCTTCCACTCTGACATTGTGTAAGGCCCAGTTGAAGTTTCATTACCTCAGTAAGCACGGAAAGCAGCCAGGCTTTTCACTGAAACCTTCCCCACAAAGGTCTGGATTCATTCCCTCACCCCCCTTTTTCCTTGAATGCAGAGCACAGCTTATTGTAGTTTAAATAACAGGGGAGAAGGCCAAGTCTGCATATGGATCTGGGTGGCATCCTGCTAAAGAAATGTGTCCTGTCCCCTGGCTGTCTCTGTGCCACTCTGAACTAAATATGGAAGGTGGCCTGTATAATTTTGAACATAATTAGGATATTCAGTACTTTATTTAGAGTAACTTATAACAGACCAGTCCCAAGCAGCTGCTGTTTCATGGACTGTTCTTGGTATTTTCTGTGCTTTAAATAACTCCAGCGTTTCGTGATGTGCTCTGGTGAGACTTTTCCCTACTTTGTCTCTAAAATTTGTTCCAGAGCCTTGTGTATTGAGTCATTGATTCCCCGTTGGTTTAGCAGGGCATTGTGGTGTGAGCAGTCAGAAGATTTCTCTATTGCTCCTTCTCTTAGGGGCAGTGTTCCTGGCAGAGGAACTTCAGCCCTCCCCAGAATGGTGCAAATCCTCCTCAGCACAAATATCCCCTTCCCACATTCACTGCTGAGCCCCATTCAGGTTGCTTCTAGCCTGACTCCTCCTGCTAGTTGTGACATAGATCAGAAGAGTTACCCAGGAATAAAAAAATGTAATGTTTTGCCAATTTTTCATCTGGTTTCACCCAAGGAGACAACCACAGTGTATGCCACTGCTATGTAGAGAAGCTAAAATATCCTGTTAAAAAATTGAGACAAACATCTGCCAGCAGCCACTACATGGAGCTGCTGATGAGTTTTCCTTGCTGTGGAATACTGCTAGAATTTGGGAAAGATTTTAATTTTTGCCTTTTTTTTTTTTTTTTTTTTTTTGAGTGACCTAAGCCCAAACAACTGAAATTGATGGCGAACTGAACATCAAGTGAAAAAGTTTTTATTTGAACCCCACACTTACCAGTTTAAATCAAGTCAGGTTCCACTTGCTGATGCTTGGAGAGGAAAATAAAAGACCTTTTTAGACACCAAGCAATGCAATATATGTGCCTCCCCAGACACTCCAATTTTCAGCCTTTTTTATATTCAGACACCTATAAAATTAAGGGATTATTTTGTTTGGCACAAGATCCTGTCTATTTTCAGAAGCACCCAGAGCTGCTCCAAATGCTGCAGTTGCTGCTGCTGGGGGAATTGGTGCCAGGCAGCTGCTTCTCATTTCTAGGGAATTTAAGAAAAGTTCACAGTGCTTAGCTGATGTTTTGTGTTTAGTAAAGCCTTTGTTTTCTCCCTCAAAATTTCATTAATGACATTATTTGTTCCTTAAACAGCAAGGTAGCAATCAGGCAGAAATGATTGATGTTATTTGCTCATATGCAATCCAAAGTTGTTGAAGCAAGGAAAGAAGATGAGAAGACTTCTCGGTTCTGAGAAAGAAAAGCTGCTGCTTCTGGCTGTGCTGTGGGAGATCCAAGGCAAGAAGTTTACCTTAGCTGAGTGAATAAGCACAAAAACCCCATCTAACAGCTTTCCTCTTTCATGGTAGTTATGGCTTTTTTTTTCCCCTCTAACTAATGATTTTTTGATGTGCAATCTGCACAGAGCCAGTGTGTGATTCTGCTCTGTGCTGGAGGATGGGATGCTCAGAGCCAGTCACAGGTGTACAAACTTTTGGAGTTCTGTCATCTCATAGAGCCTGGAGTGCTTGCACTGGTGTGGTGAATAAATTCCTGAGAGTGTCCATGTTCAGCAAGGTGAAAGCAGGAGGGAGAGTCCCTGCTCTTGGTTTGTGCCTGTGGTCAGAATCTGTTGGGCATCAGGCACCCACCACACTGGTACAGAGGCACTAAAGTGTGATCATGTGCTTTGCCACAGATCACACCATGTCTTGTTAGAATTATTCAATTTAAAAAACTAAAAGAGCCCAGTAAGTTGCCTTCCATAGAAAAAATTAAGAAAAATAAACCAAAAAGCAATGTATGCCAGAAGGGTGGCAGTGGGAGATGGACCAACAGGGCTTCTCTGCCCTGCTCTGGAGAGCATGAACCTCTCCAGAAATCCATCCCTCTCTTGATTTGTTAATTAATTTCAGTGGTGTAGCTATTGAAACTCCTGTGCAGGTGGGAGGGTTTGCTCTGCACATGTTCATTGCGAGTAACTGCAGTAGGAAACCAGCTCCAGCACACCACAAGGGGGGCTGAGCTCTGTGTGTTGGCAGCAGGACAGGAATTATCTCTTCATTAGCAAGCTGTGAATGTTTGCTCTAAACTGTTGTTGTGAATTGACTCCTGCAATTCGTGTCCTTCCCATGCCAGATGCTGTCAGGCTCATCAGTAAAGCCACTCCAGGCCACCCTGTAATTCTGGTTAGGCCTAACCAAACCCACAAGTGGGGTGTGAGGGGAAACAGCTCTTGGTGTGTACACGCTTGTGAATGGGTGAGGTTGAGACACGCTTGGTCTTTTGTTAATGTTTCCAAGACAGAGGTTTGCCATGTCTTTGGGTGGATGCTGGCATTGCCCCTGGGTCCCTCTCTGGCTGATATGCAGGAAACCGTTTTGCCATAAAAGCTGTGGTGCTAGAGCTGCTTCCGTGAGACAGCTGACATTTCACCCTCCTTGCTGAGAAAGCCTGGCTGTAATCTGCTAGATAAGGAAAGTATTTTTATTTCACCTCCAAATACTGTGCTTGCTCAGAGTCTGGCTGTGCCACAGTTTTTGCAAGGAGAGGGGAGGCTGTTGTTTAGCACAGATGTTGATCTTACCCCCTCACAGCTTGCTGAGTCACACAGATGCAGCCCAGACGTGATGTAGGCTGCATCTCAGACTCCCCAGGCTTTCCCACCCTTGCAGATCTCCCATTGTGGTTTCAGCTAAAAATAGAATTGAGGGACTTGATTCATCCCTCAGGAGAAGAGCAGGGGAATGACCTGGATTTTCATGTCTTTTCCATGCAGGAGTTGAAGTTCCAAAGGCAAACATTGATGTTGGCTCCTGGAGAGATGGTTGCCTTCCTGCTTCATTCCTGGGGACTCTTTCTGACTGTCACATTTTGGGCTGTGTGCTGGCTCCTGTGGCACTCAGAGATGGGAAACCTTCTTGGGCTGGGATTTTGCAGCGGTGCTGATTCAGGAAGGCAGATGGGGAGGATGCTGGAAGATGCCTGTGTTGTGACATGTGACCAGTCTGTTTGCAGGAAGAGAGCTGCTGTGCTTCTTTCAGAGCTTCAGTGATAAGCAGCCAGCCTGGAGCAGAGCCTGGAAAATGTACAGAGTCATGGGATTTTTCATTCTTGGTTGTGCACAGCTTCTTCATCTTGGCCCTTGAGAAAGAACAGAGCTCTGGTTTATTATTTTCCAGCTCACAGCCAAGGCAGACTAGTCTCATGGAAACTGGATCCTTGGGGGAGGAAAGTATAGAGGGTGTTGGTTTGTATCCTTTGCCATTTATCTTGCTTGAGGAGATGAAGGGCTGGGAGTGAGACAGGTATATCACCATCTGAATAATGTGGATTGTCTAGTGTGTTTTGGGATGAATCCCAGTTTCCTTTGGCTGTTTTCATCCTAAAAGGTGTCAAGTGCTTATGTACATTTCATCAAGTGACTTGTTGATGTTTCTCAAGCAATAGATACCTCAGCTGAATTGAGGCATGTTTCCAGCAGGAGGAAACAATCAGAGGCTCATGAATGCCCTGGGTGGGAGCAGTGGATCAGGCAGAAACTGGAGGTGCCAGCTGAGGAGAAGGCTGATGGAAGCAGTGCCTGCCTGGCCCTGACACACTGATCTTGCCCTACACATTGATTTTCTTCTCTGTTTTCAAGGATGTCCATGATATCAGTCTCCCAGCTCCTTTTCATCTCTTTTCCAATGTCTGTACTGTGGGGTCCAGCTGGGTGCCAAGGGGCAGCACAAAATCAGAGGTGCCTGGCCCACACAGGGCTCCTTTGAATTCTGCTGTCAGGAGGAGGCAGAGTTGGATGAGAAACCGTTTCCTACCTGGAATTTCCTGTTTGGGTGCTGGGAAGGTTGTTAGGGATTCCAATCTTAATTACGAATTTTCAATTAAGATGCCTCACAGATAAACTTGAGCCCAATACCAGATGTGTCACAAACTCTTGCCTGCCATTCTGCTCCTTTGAAGCTCCTTGCAGTAACAGACTATGGACATGCAGTGCAGTGCAGAGACTACATTTGGATTTTCTAGTGAGAAAACCTATTTGTCCCAGGCTTTTTGTTATTGCTGATGTTACTCTTAGTAACGTTTGTGTGCACTAGAAAATACATGATTAATGGTATTGGGGGAGGAGGAGGTTTAATTTTGGTTTTTGTTCTTATGCAACTGACAGAGAGCAGTTATATCCAGTTACAACAAAGGTCCCCAAAAGTGGCCAGCACTGGGCACTCAAGGAAGGACAGAAAAACATGTTCAGAGCACAAACAGGATGCTTGTTTTCAATATACAAGGCAGTTAGCAATTGCAGTGCTTCATTAAGACCTGGGGCAAATGATCTGGCCTGGCAAATTTTCTGAATTGAAAGTGCTCAGAATCTTTCAGAAATTGTAATTAATTGTCAAAGATCATAGATTCGTGTGAATGCTGCATTGAGAGATACTAAAAACCTTCTGTAGTCCAGCCATCTGCTTGAGATGGGTGCATGCCAGATTATTATTATTATATGTGTTTTTAAAATCCTCCTGAGGACAATCCTGAATTCCCAAAGGAAAATGCCCTTGAAGTTGGGTATTCTTTTTCCTGATACCCAGATAAACATTTTCACATGGTACAAACTAAGCCAGTGTCTGTACTCTGGTTCCTCACCACCTTTCTTTTTACATGCCAGCCTGCATCTGAAGTGTGTTTTCAGCTCCCCTCTGTGTTTTTGATTCTAGCTTGAGAAAGCCAACTGCTTTCAGTCCTGGACCAGACCTTCCAGAGCAATTTTCTCTTGCCTGCTGTCCCTGCCCCAGCTCTGCTGGATGTGTGTTTAACTTGGTTCCTCTTTCCCCAAAGCACAGCCTTGGCATTTCTGGCTGCTGGCATCCTGCAGTGGGAATGCCAGGGCTGATGTTACTGTGAGATTGGCTGTTTGCAAGGGTAGCCCACATTCCTCAGGTTGTTCTAGCCCTTACCTTTCTGCTGAAATCAGATCACTGGCAGGGCAGGGGTGGCCTTGGTGTTTGTAGGTCCAAGGCCGAGTCAAAGGGAAGGTGCTTGTAAAAAGGCTCTTCCTTGGCACAGGCCAGGGGGATGTGCCCACCCCAGAGCACTGACAGCATGTGCAGATGTTTTGGAGACAATGGGATGGACAAAGGCAGCGTTTCCTGTCAGACAAGGTCCATTTGCTGAGGAAGGTGGTTTCAGGGCCAAAAGAGCAAGAGCAGAAGAGTCCCGTGGGTGGTTTCTTGCAGTGTTTTTCCAGAGGAGATGCTGATTTAATACTTCCTGTTGTTCAGTGGGATTCTGTAGTTCCCAGGGCAGGAGAGTTCATGATGCTGAGCCCTTGTGCAGTGCAGTGGCCACACGTGCTCCCCACATCAGCAGATTTGGGAGATGCTGGGTGCTGCTGCCTGTCAGGCTGGAAAACACTGCCAGCTTCATGAGGAGGGGTCTGGAGGGCAGGGGCAGGACTGCAGGGTATTGCTCTGCATATTCAGGGATCCTCCTGCCCTGCTGGGAGCTGGTGAACAGGATAAGGCCATAGCAGAGGGTCAGAGCCAGCTCCACAGCAGCTCCATAGCTCCTGAAGCTGCAACTGCTGGTGAAGACAACAGTTCCTCAGTGTTTTACTTATAAGCAAATTCCCCTGCACTGGATTATGAATTATCAGATCCAGACAGAGGAAGTCTCTCATAATTCTCTTCCTCTGAGGTAACTCAGATTCTTTGTGAATTAACTTGTTTTACAAACTAGAAACACAGGATACAAAAACAGTGGTTAAGGATCTCCTCCAAGTAGTACTCCAGTGGATGGAAAGTTAATGTAGGTCAGACAGCTGTGCCAAATCCCAGCTATCCAAACTGGGTAGCAGACTTTCTGCTTTCCTATATCCCTTCACTTCCTATATGATGTAAGCACCAGTAAGCAGCTTGACACGTGTGTCTATTCCAATCATGTCAATGGATAAAGCCACACAGAATGTGTGCTCCTTGGGCTGAAGTTGTCTTTGGAGAGCTGGAGATGTGTTTTCCACCCCTCCTCCTCACTCTGTTATCTCCAAAGAGAGCTGATAACCTGTCTTCCCTTCCTCCTGGCTTTTTGCTTGCCTTAACCTGCTGATAGACAATGCACTCCAGTCTGTGATGAGCTGTCACGGAGCAGGGTTATCATCCCATACCACTGCAAAAGTGACAAGTGTTTGATACCATTTGTTTTTTCCTTTTTCCCTTTTCCATTTTCCATCCTATATGAAGTTAAAGTTCACTTGTTTATGGCTGATCACATTTTGTCAGCCTTCCCAGCAGCAAGCAGTGCTTGGCAGGGTAATGCTGAGAGTGCACGGACCAAAAATTATAAATACCTTGAAATTTAGGTTGCATGCTCCAAATTTCGCTTTTTATAGGGGGAAAAAGTGTTGCTTCATGTTACAGAAAGGAAGTGGAAGAAGTGGAGAAAATCAAATGCTTCAAGGAAGGTCTTGTCCAGGAATGGAGTCCAAACTGATGCTGTCAGCTTGTGGCTCTGCAGGCAGAGGCAGTTTGGGAAGGGGACGTGAGCTCAGCACTGTACTCCTGTGTCCAGGGGCTCTGCTGCTGCTGCAGGGTGGGGAGAAGGGCCAGGGGAGCTGGAAGATGCTGTTCCCAAATTGAGGGAGCCTCCTTAAGAGCAGGAATTAAATGACAAGCAAGGGCCATTCCCACTGATGAGGTGGAGGAGGAGATGGGCAGGTGTGGGTGCCCTCCTTATGTGACCCCTGTGAGTGGTGATGAGTTAAGGAAATGAGGGTGTGTGCTGGGGGTCCCATCTGGAAAGAGTTTTCCTGTAAATTCTGGATTGCAGTGAAACCTAGGTGGGAGGGGAGGTGTGTGTGGGTGACATTTATCCTGCAGAGTTTTTGGATGCTCCAGGGTTGTTCTGGAGTGTTGGCTACCTGGATTTGTCGCTTCAGTGTAACCACCAAAGCTCTCACCACATGCACACCTGTGAAATAAGGCTCCTAGTCATGGATAAATTCATTATATTTAGAAATTTTCATCATACTTACATAATAAAAAAAGGCCACATACATAACCTGCATAAAATCCCGGGTGAGAACTGTTAGAAAGAAATTTTAGTAGGAGATGAGCAGTGACTTAGGGGAGAGATGATAGTAGGGATTATGGAAGAGTTGAACTGATATGTTTCTACTTTGTTAATTGAAAAAATGTCCTGGGGAGAAAAAAAACCTAATACAGTAAATTTCTTTCGGGAGCTGGACACCAGTGTTTAAATACCCACTTTGGTTTTGCCCTGTGGTGTGAGAGAGTAACCCCATTCAGCAATATATTCTGATTAATGTGTCAGTTCCCTTCTCTGGAACACAGAGATCAAAGGTGTTTAGAAAATTCTTCCTTCCCACACGGAGGGCTATTCCTAGTATTATTTTTGGAACTGGGGTTACCAGAAGTTTTCCAGGAAGAAAATTGCAAATCTCAGTACTCTGTGGGCCATCTGCTTAATTTAATTTTTTTCTTTTTTTTTTCATACACATGAGACATTTTGGAGCCTGTACGTAACCAGACAGTCGTGTTGACTGATTCTGGCTTGTCACAGAACGAGCACCTTGTAGCCTGGACCAGATGTGGGGAGGCTAATGAGGTGTCTGTAACCTGAGTGTGAAAACCTGAAGCTGCAACAAAAATTTGGAATTTGATACCTCTTGAGGTAATGGAAATTAGTGCTTTAGGCAGAAGAGAAAGTGCAGATTTGGGGTAAAGTGCTATTAAAGGCAATGAAGCAGTACATTAATTAGAAATTAGGGATACTACTTTGAGAGTTGAATGCTGGCTAGAAACTGAGGTCCCTGGAAAAGCTTGCATGATGCTTCTTTATATTTGGTTATTTTTAACTGCTGAGAAAGCCTGCAAACATGGAGTTTGAATCCATAGTCACATTTACCTGCAGTATGATTTCCTCTCTTGCATTGAGAGGCAGAGCAGTGCTGGTGGGAATTGTGGTCCTGCACAGGACCATGAGTGGCCATGAGTGGTGACACAGCCACTTCTCCCCACCAGTCACATGGAGATGGAGATGGGGGTCTTAGGGAAAGAAACTGTTTTGGAAGTCACCTTGGGATGCTGGATTTTCTTCTGCCTTGGCAGGAGCAAGAGAACTCAAACTTCCAGCTGTGTGCAGTCCCTTCAGACCACTGTCAGTCATTCTGACATGCTTGGACCTCCAGCCCTATAGCTCAGAACTGTTAATGACAGTATTTTTCTCTTCACCTGACCTTTTGACAGCTCCCTTGGAATGTGAGAGCCTGTGGGGCAGCACAAGTAGCAGGGGCAGAACCAGCCACTCTCATCATGCTTGTGCCTGACCTGGGGCTGCTGAACTTCCCTCAGATATATGAAACTGCACTTAAATTTGAATGCAGAATTTTTGTGGTGTTGTTCTTATAAAGTAGCAGGAGTGTTTTTATCATCTCTTGGAAATAGAAGGAAAATCCAGATAGCTTGGGGTGCAACCCCAGGCATTGCATGTGTTACAACTATCTAGACAGATAGAAATAACTACTTTAAATCATCCTTCTTACTTAGGGCTTTTGCTTTCCTTTGGGAGAGGGCTCTTCACTCTCTCACTCATATTCCTTTGAGAAACTTCATATGTTTGTTTTTGTCTTGTCTGTTTGGCATATTGAAGCAAAATGATGTGATTGACCTTTAGGGTTACAGATGAAGCCTGGTTTCCGATCCTCGTTAATTTAGGATAACTGCAGGAAAATCTCAGAAGCACTGAGATAGATATTTCAGATGAAAGCAGAAGCTGAGTGGCTTGAAGAGCTTCAGCACTTGGGAAATTTGTAAATATTCAGCTGAGAGGAGCAGAGCATATGTGTGATTTACTGGGTGTGCTTGGCAGCCTTCGCCTGTTTATTGGAGCAGAGCAGGAATAGCCATTATTAAAAATAATGGCTAAAAAATTTAGCCTTTTTTATTATTAAAAAATCCCAACAAACTAACAAAAAAAAGTCCCCCAGGAAATATTTTTAAATTTTGCTTGAGGCTTGACTGAGCACATAGATTTGGTGCTCTTAAGTCCCAGGGAATGCCAAAGGCATGGAGCGGAGGCAGAGAGCACAGCAGTGCTGTTCCCCTTGGCCCTGGATCCCCAGCTCTGCTCACTCTGTAGCTGCTCAGCTTTTTTCTCAGGGATCTTGGAACGTGTTGGCAGCACCACGTGGATCACATGAAGCCAGGTCCAGTTCCCTGTCCCAGGGATGGAAACTTGCCCATCCCGTTATCTGCTAGAGAGAGGAGGGAGCAGCAATATCTGAATTCAGCTCCAAGGGGCTGTGGAAAACCAGCCTCTCTCCCCTACAGTCTGCTGCAATAAACATCAGCCCAGAGCCCCTGGGACAGATGGATAAATCCTCCAGGACTGTGCTCAGGGACCACTCCAGGTCACCATGGCTCTGTCAGTACAGCACTGAATATTCAGTGGGGTTGTTGCTGTCAAGTGTCCTGGACTTTGGTTTAAACATCAGACCGAACCCTTTAAACACCAGACTAACCCTGCTTGGTGCAGCACCCTGTGTGCTCACTCAGCCCCCAGGAAGCCGGGGCTCTCATGGAGTGAAGCAATTCACTGGAAAGCATTGGGGTAATTACTGGCAAGGCTGTTTACATATCAAGTTCCCTCGTTGTGATGCACTGATTTGGCTCTTTGTACACAGCTGCCGGTTTAAGGCTGAAGCCAGCCCTTTCCCAAGCTGGGCTGTGAGAGAACCGCTTAAAAATGTGTTGCCTAATTGCTGTTGCTTAATTAACGCTAGGAGCATGCCAGCTCTGCTCTTGGCTGTGCCAGGGAAGGGAGGCAAGCAGAGCTGGGAGGGGGAAGCTCAGAGGAAGCCTGCAGCACAGTAGGTTTGTGCTGGTCTTAATGATTTACCAAACACTGCTGAACTTTTTCACTGGGCTGCAAAAAACGTTGAAAATTTTTGCTTCTCTTGTCCCTTCTTCCCCACGTGGAGCCAAGTCTGAGAGGTAGCAGCTTGGTACAGTATAGGTTGGAAGGGAAGGTGTTAGGCTTAACAAGTCCCAGAATCACAGAATATTCTGAGTTGGAAGGGGCCCACAGGGATCCTTGCCTCCAACCCCTATGTGAATGGCCTGTCCTGGAGGTTTGTTTCTGCTACCCCCATGTTTGCTCTGGGTGTGTGGAGCGTGGGTGTCCCATGGTTGCCAGCATCTGGGGTGGAAGTGCAGTCAGTGTGGAGCAGTGCAGCCACAGCAGAGTTTTCAGAAGGAGCTGGGAGCACTGGGATTGTATTACTTCTCTGCACCCAAGCCTGGTGCTTCACCCATCTCACTCTTCAGCTCTAATGTCACATGGTTTTGTTTTTTTTTTTATTTTTATTTTTAGTATTTTACTGTCTTGCGCTGCTGGACATGGGCTTACAGAGGTAGGAAAGGCTGGCATAATCTCTTGCTCTTCCCTGCCTGTGCAGGGGTCCTGTCCTGGCAAGCTGGAGGCTGAGCAGCATTGGCCTGGCTGCCCTTCTGGTGGGAAGTGCCAACAGGAAGGTGCTGATGTTCAGACTCAGTCACCAGCTCCCAGCTGCTTTCAGCATTAACTGTCTGCTGCAATGGAAGGGTCATGTTCAAGCAGAATACCCCTCTGTGGGTGTTGGATGTCTGTGGCATGGGTGACGGTATGAATGAGTGGGTGTCCTGCAGATGAGTATGTGCAGCTCCTGCCCTTGGAGCTCAGAGAGGAGTTGAGATCCATCTGCAGACGTGCACTGCGCCTCTGCCGTGGTTAAATGGCTGTTCAGACTTGGAAGGAAGGAGTGGAACATAAGATCAAAGGTGGATGAATGAGGCTGTAGGTCTCAGACATCTGCTAAGTGCATTGCAACTGGCTGTGCTGCAACATTAAACTCCCAATGCCTCTTGCAGAGGAGAATTCCCACTGCCTGCATTACATGGCAGCCCAGATTCACAGCCTGTGCTGTGCTGCAGTAGAGTTTAATTTTTTTTCCAGACCAGTTTTTAATCCACTTGCTTTTCAATAGGCCTATTTGAACATAAATGAATGTAATTAAATGTGTGTTTCCCAGTTGGATGAAGGCAAGGTAGAGGAAGGCAGATGGCCTGGAAGGGAACACAAAGGCTTTGGAACAAGCTGCTGTGAGGTGCTCTCATGTGGTTTTTGGAGTTCATGAGCATCCAGTGAGGGAGATGCCAGGGAAAATGTGGCTGACACCCATGTGAATTGCCTTGATCAGAATCCTCCTGTTTGTTGCAGAAGTGCGTGGGACTCGTCAGGGGAAGTGGTGAGGAAATGATGTCTTTGGGATCTCGGTTATTGCTCTGTAGGAGTGTGAACATGCTGTGCTGCTGCTGTAGATCTGTTGCAGCTGTGTCATCTGATGAGGTGCTGAGCAAAGAGCTCTCCAGGCCAAGGGGTATCGGTGCATTTCAGTGTTTCAGAGGTTTTGGTGCACCAGAGTAACTTGGGAGAGACCTCAGAGTGTGTATGTGAGAGGGAGCATCTGGGTATGAGCTCAGGTCAGATTTAATTCTCACACTGCCATGAAGACAATTCTTTATTTCTTGTCCAAGTGTGGAGTCAATTACCTGGACCAGTGAAAATTACCTCAAGTCTTTTGACTGTGGGACAGCAGAGTTCAATGCCTGCCTGTGATCAGATAAAACCTGAAGCTTGCTACAGTCCTTGGACTGAGAAAAAGGGGTCCCACAAATTTGTCCATAAGTCGGAGTTGCTTAAAAGGCCCTCCTGCAACTGAATTTTTGGTTTGTTTGCCCATTATTCTGGGAAATGAAGTGGGATGTAGTGTCAGTGCCTGAGTTCAGTACTTTCAGAACTAGACTGTGAAGATTTTTTTATTAAATTTCTCTGCAATCATTAAAGGAAAAAATCCACAGTTTGCCATCAAATCTTCTCCCCAGGACAAGGTTTCTCCCAGCAGTGCTCTCAGAATGCTCCCTCTCATGCTGGCACCAGACCAGTTTGACACTGGAGGGGCTCAGGGCGCTGCTGGCAGCAGATCAGTGCCAGCCTGTGCCTGGGGAAGGTGGCATTGGCTCAGGGCCAGCTGCTGGAAGGGAAGGCAGCCTGAAGGTTAAGGAATAGTTAAGGAATAGTTAAGCTGGTACCCTAGAGCTGTTGGCCACTGCTGGCTGGTGGAAGGTGCTGCATGTCCCTGAAGCTCTGGATTTCTTTCTCTTTTCATGCAGCCAATGCTGACATTCATGCACACTGAGGAAACAGTGCAAGGATCTCTCAGGCTGCAGAGGACAGGTTTTGTTTCAGCTGCAAGGTGCTGACATGTGTAGCATCTCCCATCATGGAACTGGGAGAAGGGGCAGGAGCAATGTTTTTGGGGTTTTGGTGCTGTGGGCTGTGGCTGGCCTGCTCCCTCCTTCCCCAAGGCAGCTGAGTGGGGACAGAGCTGTGCTCAAAGCAGCTTGCTCCCCTCGTGGTGACAGTGCCAGCCCAGCAGCACTGCTGTGCTTGAAGCAGCTTGCTCCCCTCGTGGTGACAGTGCCAGCCCAGCAGCAGTGCTGTGTGTGTGTGCAGATGGAGCACAGCAGCTTGGGGAGGGTGGCAGAGGACAGGGCTGCTGCCAGGGCCTCCTCAGGCCCCAGAGCTGCTGCCAGAGCAGGGACAGGGTCAGGGAGGGCTGCAGGGAAGCCAAGGGCCACAGGCTGGGGCAGGGTGACCTCTGAGCTGTCCTGTTCCCTCAGTCAGGGCAGCAGGGCAGGGAGAGGAGGTCAGTGTTTCCAGTCTTGGCTTTTATGCTTTGTTGCTGCTGCTTTCAGCAAACTGGTTTGGCCGGAGGAGTTGTGGGGGCCTGCAGACAATGGCTGCTCACATTTTCCAGCTGTCAGATACTTAATGACATTAACTCCCCAGCCTCCTGGGTTTTTTTTACTGATTTAATTTTTTTTTTTTCTTCCTGGCACAGCCAGCTGAAGTGCTTCCATTTCAGATAGCCCCAAATCCTGGCCCTCATCACTGCCCTCCCACTCTGCCAGGCTGCCCCCCAGCAGCAAAGGGGTTTTTGCTTATTGGAAGCAAAGTGCCGAACATCTGAGGTGCAGTGGGGACCCCTGGCCTTTCCCTCCCCTGGAGGAGCTGTAAATGTGCATTAACCTGATGGATGTGTAGGAGGGAAGCATCTTCCCCTTGAGAGCAAGGAAATAATTCATTTTGTGTATGGAAAAGGCATCTGTTCTCTGCACAGACTGCTGAAAGCAGCAAAAGCCACAGGGTCTGAGCATTCCAGAGAAGAGGAGGGCACAGGGGTTTGCCAGCCCCATGGCCCTGGTCACACTCAGCCACCAGTGTCCCTGCCTTGGACCCTTGTGGCCCTTCCTGCCTATACACTGATTAATAAACTAGAGCACTGACTTTGTGACTGCCTACTGCTATAGCATTATAAGCAAAGAAAGAAGATAAAAAGGTTTGTTCAGTTAGTTTTGTAAATCAACAGACAATTTGCATTCAGCTTTTCCTGAAGGAAGGGTGGTCGGGGAGAACACACTCAGCACACAGAAACAAAAGGAAAAATACCTTTAAACTCTGTCCAGCTGCTTGAATTCTGGAGCTGAGGTGCATCACACCACTTGTAAACTGATAACTGATCCTTTCTACCTAGCTTTGACTCCAGGCATACAGTTTGCCCTTGATACATGATGTATTATATATTATATCTTGTATATTATATATTAATGTGCTTGCAGGTGTGCAGACAGTTGGCATGCTGTCACAATATGCTGCTGCTGTGTGTGAGCATGCCTGTATGTTTAGATGATAAGAGCTCTAAAGCTTGAGGAGACTTTGGCCTGGGAACATCCTGAAGATTGACAGTGCCTTTATGCCCCACTTGGGGTGTACCTGCTAGGTGTGTGCTCTGGATTTTGCACAGGATCTGCACGAAAAATAAAAAAAAAAAGCTCATTAGATATTTAGGAACACTCTAGAGAGTTTCATTAAGTTGCTTCAATTGTTCTTTGGTGCTCCTGCTTTTTATCTTTCTTTGTTTATGATGCTGTAGCAGTAGGCAGTCACAGAAAGTCAGTGCTTTAGTTTATTAATCAGTGTACAGGTGTGTTAGCAAACCCTCTCTGCCCCAGAGAGCCCAGACTCTGGGCTGTGGGGTGGTGGAGTGTGAGTGACCCAGCATGGGAGAGCCACAGCACCAAAGTCTGGCAAGGTCTAAGCTGTCATTCTGTGTAGTAGCAAGGAGATTTCCTCTGCAGGTTTTGATTTAAGAGCTGAGAGCCCGTGGGTCAGGCTCATGAACCAAAATTCATTATTGGAGTTAGATGCCAGCAAAAGCATCTTTGCTCCCCTTTGTGCTGAAGAAAGTGAACCTCAGTTGTTCTCAGAGGCACCAAGTGAGGATGTTCTTCCCCAGCCTCCGAGTGGGCAGTGGGACCATCTGGCTCGTGTCTCCCAGGGGTTTGCTTTAGCCTGCAGACACTTGCCAATTTACCATCAGTGCAAGGGCAGGAGTGTGGGAGGGTTCCCATGGGTGGTGAGTAGGAGGTGATAGCTTGTACCTCACAGACCTCCCGATGTGCAAGAGGAAAACTCAACTATAAAGGGCACTTGAGGGCTGATGTTGCTCCAGACCTGACATTATTCCAGTCCACTTCACCTGAGGCTTCTCCTTTTTGCACCATTTCATTTTCTGCTTCACTGCCAGTGAAAGCAATATTCTGTTTTGATATTATTAGTTCTAGAAAGCCTAATCAGCCCTTTTCTCTCCCTGACAATATCTGCCCTGCCTGCCTGAGAGCTGATCCACCCTGCCCAGCCAGTCATGCAGCAGGATTTCCCAAGGGCTGTGGCATAGCATCCTCCTCCCTTTCTTGGTGTTTTTCCTATTTACCAGGCACAGAAGGCTGTGGGAAAGAGTCAGGCTGACTGTGTCATCCTTCTCCCTCTGAACTGACACATACTGAAGTCATTAACTTGACTATCAAATCTCAGCCGTGGGCTGAAACTTGGCAAAGAAGATTTTGGGCCAAAGTGTGTGTGTGGAACAGGATATAGCGAATTTTCCTGTAGGAAGTCACCTGGGTCAGGGACATAAGAGGGGTCATCATGACCATGCCTTCAGATTTCTTCACAGCAATGTGATTTATGGGCAGGACACTCATCCTGGTTCAGATTTCTTTCACTGATATTTGTGGGCTGTGGTTCATGCTTATCTGCTGTGCCTGACCCCTTCTTGCCAGCTGAACACATAATTGAGTCTTGTTAGGGTCATTCATGACAGTGGTCAAAGTACAGTCATAGAAACATGGATTTCTCCCTGGGAGATGTCACAAGTGCCCCTCTCCCCATCTGCAGATTGGATATTACCATCCAAGAAAGCTGTGGATCAGGTTGTTCAGAAACAGGCAGACCTGGAGCATCTGTTTTTTGAGCCAGTTTGCCTAGGATTGCATTTTGGGCTCCCCTTAGCAGTAGGAGTTTTGCCATTGACTGTTATGGCTCTAAGTTTTGATGCAAGCAAGGCGAGCTGAAGAGGATTTTCTTTCATTTTGTTTCACCAGCTTTCTGGTTTGAGTCTGCCTGTCACTTCCTTGCTCCAAACTACTTATTTGGCAGATCAGGGGTGTGAGTCACAGCCATGGCCCAGGATCCTGCCTCCTGCTTTGGCCAGCAGCACTGCAGCTGGGGCAGAGCAGAGCTGCTGCTGATGCTCCAGTGCCGGCATGCTGCAGGGCGTGGAGACACTCACCTGGAGCAGGGGAGAGGGTAAATTCACAGGTTAATGAGCAAAAGCACTTATTCTGATCTGAGCCCAGACCATTTTCTGATGTGTTGCTTTCCAAGGAGAATGTTGTGTACTCTTACTTGGTAACTTCAGCAAACTTCTCCCAAAGGCAGGATCACTTTCAAAAGAAAAAGTTGGTGGGAGAGGCATCTGCACACAGGCTGTCTCTAATATCATGGGCTGGGAAATGAAACTGGATTCTAAAAGGAGATATTCCCTAGAGATTGAATGGGCTTTGCAGAATTTGTGCTGACTAGGGATAACCTTTCCATGAGGATTGTAGGGAACATGGGTTTTGTTCTCTCTGCTGTCTGACTATGTGACTTGTGCTGGACCCACTGCTGGAAAAAGAAAAGCAGTTCCAGTTGGCAGGACAGTGAAATACAGAGTTTGCTGGAGATATCCCTCCTGGTGTCCTTAATGGCAGGATCATGTGGGCCAGTCCTCAAGGATTCATCTCTTGCTCCCCACTGCTAAAAAAAGCAGAGAAAGTGAATATGCAGACCCTTAGAAAAATTGCCTGGCAATTTTGTTGGTGAAAATGCCAGTGCCTGCTTCTAATAAGAAAGACAGAGAGGGAGGGAGCAATATTTTGTTTCTGGTGTGTAATGTTAAAGCAAACAAAAGCCCTCTTAGGGATAAAGGAGGCTCTCAGAAGTGCTGTGGCCTGCTTGTGACATGCAGAACTTTGTCCACAACCTTGAGGACTTGCAGGCCAGCTTCAGGCATTGTGTGTGTTGGCCAGACAACAATGAACCCTTTGAGCACACTTTGGGTCAGGGTACTGTTTTCTTGGAGGGGGAAAGGGAAGGGAGGCTGGTGCTTTGGTCTTGTATCAGCAGCCGTCTGTGGTGAGCCGCAGATGGTTTCAGTGGATGGCAGGGCTGGCTGTGGCTTCTCTGTGCAGGGCTGGCTCCTGAGGCACTGATTCTGCAGCAGCAGAGCCATTGCTGTCTGTGCAAGACTTGAAGTGCCTCTGCCCCAGCTCTGTGGTTTCAAAGAGAGCTTTTAAACTAACGTGGGAGTCTGTGAAATTACCCTGCTGCGTTGTGTCAGCTGTTGACACAGCAACATGACAGTATGTCATCACTTATTTCCTGCTTGAGGGATCATAAAGCTTTTTTGCATGGTTTGGTGCCATCTGTTTTCCAAAAGAGAAACTTTATTGTGTTTCTCTTGCTCTCATTGTCCTCCTCCTCCAGACTTGGCCCCTGGTGCATTTCCTGAATGTTGCTCATGAGCTCTCTGGGGTGAGGTGAGAGAAGGAGTTACCCACCTTTTGTACACGTTTGGGGCTGCACTGGCCCTGCTCTGAGCCATCTCTTTGGGCTGCTCTCATCTGCTGACAAAGAGGACTGTTCAGTGCAGTTCATGGGTACCTAAGTCTGACCTCTTTGCCTGAACAGCCTGGGATCAGCAGGCCAGCTGACGTATTGAGCACGAGACAAAAAAGTGTAATATGGTACCTGGGAAACAGCAATTGCTTTGCAGCCCTGGTTTGAGCATCTGGGCATGGTGGGAAGCCCTCAGCCCATACCTGAATGTGAGTTTGAATCTCTGGCTGCAGTGGGAAGCCCACCCTGTCCTGGGCAAACCAAGGGGTGCAGCTCCCAAGGCTTTGGTCCTCCTGGTGCTTCACTCAGAACAACTTTTTTTTTTCCAGCAGTCAAAACCTGCTACTGTTGATGTTGGTCTGGTGTAAAATCCAGCTCAGAACTGACGGAAAATTGGAGGTGGTTGTCTCTCCTGCCCCATCACAAGAGAGCTTTTGCTGCTGTCCTGCACAGCAGAACCTCTCCCCTCACCAGGGCAGGGGCAGTTCTGTGCAGCTGCAGTCGGACACACGGGCGGTCTCACGGCAAATCCTTCGCAGAGCTGCTGAAGGAGCTTGGCTCAGGTCTCGTGTCAAGCAGGACAAGGGAGGAAAACGCCTCCAGCTTGTTTGTGGTCTGGCAGCCAGAGACCTTTCTGCTGCTGTCACTGGGAGCCAGTGTTCCCTTTTACATTTACGTCGTTCCTGGGTTGTTTCTGCTGAGAGTGGCTGTGCCACAGCCCGGCACTGTGAGCCCCAGGGAAGCGCTCCCAGGCAGCCAGAGGAGAGGGATGCTGCTGTCATGGGCAGCATCTGTGAATAATAGCCCAGAGAGCTGAATGCAGCACTGATGCTAGCTCTGCAAGTCTGCCCATGGTTTGCCAAGTCACCATTTAGGTCATGCAGATTTTATTCTGTGCCCCAGATTTATTTTGGATGGAAAGCCACGTGTTTCCAGTGAAGTTACACCTGCAGGGATTTATGTTTTGAATAAGCTTCAGAAATGACCAAAACACATTTCTCAAAAGTTCTTCATATTTGCACTTTTTAAAGTACAAATCTTTTTTTTTTCTTTGGTAGTGTTAGAAGGATGCTCTGCATTTTTAAGGGTAGTCTGATCTGGGAGCAGATGAATGTTTCTCCAAGAGCTTCTTGAAATGAACAGCTGTTGTTCACTAAGTCAAACAGAAGAGTTTTGTAGAAACTAAGTCCAAATTGATTCTCTTAAAAAACAAAACCAAAATTAGATGCGGTATTATGGTTAGGTGCACGTGCCAGAGGCTGAGTAAATTTAACAACAGACTTGTGACTTAGTCTTCACCCTATTTAATCTATCAATAGTTGGCTGTAAATCTCTGTTTAGAATAGAAATGTTGGAAGGTGCTGCAGCTCCTGCACTCTCACTGGGATGCTGTGAGCTGTTGTTAGGGGGGTGTGGTGGCTGATCCTTCTCACTGATGGGATTTCTTTTTTCAGAGGTTTTATAGTTTCCCCTCGGGTTTGGGGTGAGTCCCATACAATGTCATTACATCTTGCCTGCCTGCTGCCCTCTGTGACTTTCTGTCTCTGCCTACCTGTGTTGTCACCCTGGATTGTGTTTAAGCAAGTTAAAGGATCTTTGTGAACCAGATGATGATTAGCATCCTTACCAGAAGTTTTGCTAAAATACTTAGCTGTATTTTCTTTTAAAAATCCCTGTTTCTTTCAGCTTTATCTTTTCTGTGCCAAGGAAAGCCAGACTTGGTACCAGTGAGAGAGAGACTGGTTCCTCTGCCTTCATCCATGTCATGTGCTGCCAGGGAGGTGCTTGCAGGTTTTATTTTCTAAATAAATAATTTTTAAGGGTTCCTGAGTTTGCTGATCGGGTTTTCAGTAAAATGAAAACATTTGCAGAAAGCAAAAGTGTGAATCAACATCTGGCAACTTCCTCAGCCACTCTATTTTTTGTTCTTTCTTGTGGATAAATGCAAAAAAAGAATTCAAGTGAAGTCTTTGTGCACATAAAACCCTCACTGTCCAAGCATGATTGATTAGGGACGCTTGCTGTTTCCCTAATTCTCTTTCTTAATCTTGGCATCATCCACGTTTTCCGTCTTAGCTGTTTCCAGTGGGGATGAAATGTTTGTGGAGGGGCAGGACCCACCCACCCACCCACGTTGGAGGCTCCTCAGACAAATGGGGCAGTGTTCCCTGCAGTCACGGGTGGGAGCAGGGAGCCAGCCCCTGGCCACAGCTCAGGGCAGCAAAGCCATCCAGAGCCTGACCCTGTTTGACTTCTGTTTTCTAGATCTCAGTCTCTATAAACAGATTTTTATGGTATTTGCCCTTCAAAGAGGAACCAGGGTGTGGATGGGAACAGTGACAAAGAGCCACTTAGAAGGACTCAGTGAGCTCTTACAGGAGTCCACTGCGTAATTTTCAGATCAACAGAAAAATCTTGCAATGTCTTAAGCCCTGCCGTGTCATCTGAGGTTTTTAAATGCTGTCATTCTGCCTCCCAGCAACCAGGGCCAAAAGGTTTGTGCTCCTGTTTAACAGGGAAACTGAGTCATAGGGATGCTTAGTGCCTGGCAGAAGGATTCCCAGTAAATCAGAACAGAGCCAGCAACTGAAAGCAGAACCTGAGTGCTTGGAAAATACTGACTTCTCCCAGGAGCATGACTTCATGTGTCCTCAGCAAGGGCAGGCAGCTCCTCATTTTTGCACAGTGGAGCACAGCTCTGCCCCAGACAGCAGCTACTGTCTCTCGGGGTGACATCAGTGCAGGGGCTGCAGCAGGAGCACAGAGCTGCAGGGCTGTGAGTGATAACAGCCTGTGCTCAGGGGGTCCCCACAGCATCCCTGTGGGACACACCACTCCCTGGGTGTCCTGCTCATTCCTGTGCAGCTCCCCACGGGCTGTGGATCATCCTGCAGCAGCTGGGAGCCATCCTTCCCTGGAGCTGCACCAAGCAGCTGCTTTCTCCATCTCAGGCAGAGCAGTGCAAGCAGAGATGGAATAAACACCTGTGTCCTGCCTCAAGTGACACGTGCATCCTTCAGGATGTTGCTTCCCTGTGCCAGTTGAGAATTGAGGAACTGAGGAGCTGGTGCTTGGGTAGGAGCTCAGTGAAGGTCATCCATCACCATGGATCTTTTCAGCCCTTGATGTGAAGAAGGTTTGTGGAGGGGTGTATTTGTACAGGGTTTGTTTCCAGCAAGCAGGACCACAAGAGTTTCAGAAGATGGAGCTTTACACTGTGTGTGATTAACTTCATCCAGGCTGTGGCTGGCATCCCACCTGGCTCTATCCACATCTGCCCCCAGTACAGGAATGTGAGCAGTCCAAGTGCCCAGTCCAGGCACTGCTCTTGCCCAGGGTAGTTCTCTGTGTCTTATTTCCAGCTTGAGAGGAAGAAGGATGAAGGTACACACCTGTAGGAGAGCACCCAGAGTCAGAAATGTGGGCTGTGCCACTGATCAGCCCTTGGCAGAGGGCACATCTCTTGGCTGCCCTCAAGGACAGACATGTGCCCACTTCCCCTTGAGTCACTCACTCCTTTGGCCACATGTGAACTGGTCATACTGGGAGCTGACACATCCCATCCATGTCATTCTACTAATTCTTTTGAAGGAAGAACTGCACCACTGGGAGGACCCACTCTGCATTTCTGTAGGTTCTTTACCAAGCCAGGAGAATAGAATCAATGAGGATGCCTGGAAGCCTCAGTCAGGGGAAGCACAACCCCTTAGCTCAGGTCTCCTTGCCTTTGTTCTCCAAGCAGGTTTGCCATAGGTGTCTGCCATTGGATGGGGATGTTTGGCAGCCCTCCAGATGGGCAGCAGCTCCTGGGCAGCTCACAGGGTAAAAGTGATGCTGCTGCAGCAGCAGATCTTGTGATTCGGTGCTAATGGCTCTATAACTCCATTACTGTGCTTTTGTAGGGGGATTTTTTATTCACTAATTAACCAACAGTTTGATTTGGTGGCGATAGTCTGGGCTCTATTACAAGTGGGCAATTGTACATCAACATCCCAGAGGGGCCCCATGGCACAAAGGACAGGTTTGAAAGGGCTGCTTTTGGCAAAGGCTCCTTCATCCCACCGGGATGGAATGTCCTGATAAGGGATGGAGCTGCAGGGCTAGTTTCACTCCTTCGAGGAATGGCATTGGGAGGCAGCCCCAGGTCTGGTTCTGATTTGCTGTCAGACATCAGACTCCTTACCTGCAATTGAGGGAAAATGATACCTCTGTGCAGGGGCCTCGCAGGGTTCAGCTGAGATTAATAGGGGAGGGAGAGGAGATGAAATATCTCTGGCATTTTGTTGTTACTATTAACGATGTAGAGTGAAGCCAGGGCATTTCTGTGAAGGATCACTGCATTTGCCTCTTGAGATCTGGCTATGTTTCTGCCCTCCCCTACCCTCTACTAATCAGAACAAAGTTAAACTGTGTAGTAGAAGGGCTCAGAAAGCAGCATTTCTCAGTGTCTGAAGGAAAAGCAGCACGTTTCCTGGTGTAATTAGGTCCAGCCTCTCAGGAAATGAAGGCTGTCTAGCTGATAAGTGTTTAGTAATGATTACCAAGCCAAGGCTGGGGAAAGCAAGCAAAGTGTTTTCATTTCAGAAGCAGCAAATCCAGCTGAGATTGCGGTGCGTGCCATGTGTGGAGACAATTGTCCCAGTGGTATGTGGCCTTGCTCGCTGGAGCACGAGCCAAACCTGCCCTGGTGTAAGTCCACAGGAGCCTCTGGAGCAGCACCAAGAGCCTGAGCAGCAGAGTACACATCTCCAAACAGTGCCCTGGGCTGGCAGAGCTGCCATTCACCCAGACTGGTGTCACTCTGCTCTCAAAGCCAGCAGTTCCTCTCTCAAATCAGTAACAGTGCTCATCAAAGCCGGGGGAGCTGGAGGAGGGCAAGAAGCACGTTTGCAAGGGTAGAGTTACATCCTCTCTAAATGAAATATACGTTTCTGCAGTGGTGCTGGGTAAATTGAATGTGGCAATGCACAAAGTGGGTTCTTCAGTGTGCTGTGCGTCACCCCTTATGAAAGGGAACCTCTCCCCTGAAATTCCAGGGTCAGATTTTGCAGGGAACATGCCTGGAGTCTGCTTGAAGTCAACACAATCCATCCCGTGCCAGCATACTAATCCTGTCAACAGCCCTTGAGACCTGATGTGCTCTCAGTGTCCTGGATGAGAAGGTGCCTTTCCTTCTTTCCTTTCCTTCCCTTCCACGTTTCGTGTCCCTTCATTTCAGAAGATGCCTTTTGGTGGGAAACCCTATCCCTGTTGTATTCAGATGTGTTTGTGTTTTATGAACATTGAGCATTGGAGGAACTGAGGAGTTTTGCAGCACTGCTGCAATTCCTCTTGCCTCCCAGATGAGTCAGCCTGTACTTTGCGGCTCCACATTTTCTGAAAACTCTACCATAGCCTAGTGGTTGGTCTTTCTCTCCCCAACGTGTACTCTGGTGGAAGTAATATACTGATGTCTTAAAATCTCCCAAATCCCTTATTTATTGCAGCCTGTATAAATGAGTTCCAGAAGGGATTACCCAACTCCCAGGAGGACAGGGCCATCAGTGGCTTTTAAGCGCAGTGGCAAATCCTGAGGCAAATCCTGGCTCAGGAAGCCTGTAAGCTGCTGGACATGGCTGACAATGCCCTGTGTGTGAGGGTCCCTGTGTGCCCACCATGTATTTATGGCTTGCCCACAAGTGTCCACCCCTGGCCACTGCTGGGGGAAGATTCCTGGGATAATCAAACCTTTGGACTGGACTTGGCAGCCCATGCAGGCAGTGTTCCTGGCAGGACCTCTCCTTTGCTTTGCAGACCAACCAAGATTAAATTGCAGAACTATGGATATATTTTCACTTCTTGCTTGTACTCTCTCCTTTTATCTGCAGACTTTGTTTCCAGTGCAGTGCCTTTGTGCTGGCGCAGTAGTGGAGAATCAGCACAGAAATCTCTTTTCAATTATGGCACTTATCTTCAAACCCACCTAAGGCATAAGCTGAGTTTGCTTCCCCTTGGTGTCAGTCAGTTCTCCTTATGGTGAGCACAAACCACCCCCAGTCTGTAGATCTCCTACAGACTTTGCAAAATGGTTGAATTGGAATTTGATGGTTTATTTAATCAGATCTGCAGTGCCCTAATGTCCATCACCATCATGATGGCTTCCATGAATTCAGCAGCTGTCAGTCATTATTTGCTGGTTTATGATTTGAGCCCTGGAAAAGGTATTCAGGAAATATTGTGTCTGGAAAAAATGTGAATTAAAACCATTTCCTTGAAGACTGTTAAGGTTTTGGGTGAGGAAACAATGCACAGATATGCCGTGAGTCTGCTTTCTTGTTGAAATTTATGGTTTGTTTGCTTTTCCCTTCGCTGCCCCATCACAGATCAGGGCAGGGAGAGATAACCTCGTCCTCAGATAGCACAATCCTGTTTGCAGCCCACCTTCAGGGCTCTGCACTCTGCTTTTCAAACTAAAGCTCTGGTACTAGTACCACAAACTGACCATGAGTCAGTCAGCTCCTTCTCCAGGAGAAGACCTTTCTGTGGCTCAAGGGAAAGGTAGGGAGGCAGTCCTCAGGCTGGCACAGGCCTTAAGCCTGTTGACAAAATTCCATTTACAGCATGAAAGGGCTGCAAAAAACAAGTATCGTTTATCAGCAGGTCGCTGTGTCTTCCTGGCTCTGGGATGGAGGTGAAAAGCCATGTGTGCTCTGAGAAGGGCGTGTTCTGGGGACACAGGAGCTGTTTGGATGTTGTTAGGTAGCAGCAGACAAGCACATACATCTGCACAGGAAACTTTGGCTCCCAAAGGGCATTCAGCAGCTCATCATGTCTGACTCTTCTAAGAGGTGCTGAGCCATTGCTAAACCGTAGAAAGGGAGGAAAGTTTCTGCTGTAGGAATTTTTCTGCTTGTCTCAGATTTTTCTGTTGTGTTTTTCTTAAGTGTTTTAGTAATTACTGCCATAGAGATACCAGTGTGGAGACAGCTGAGTTAGGAGGCTGACCCAGTTATCAGTCAGTGCAGCTTGATTAGCTGCAGTGTGGATGCTGGAGAAAATTCACATCTAAACTGCAAAGCTGCTTTTAACTGCCTGCCAAGTTTGTTTTGTTCTGGTTTTCCCCTAAAAGCATGAGACCCTCCTCCCTTGATGGCAAAGGCTTCCCTCATTCCTTGCCAGTGTGTTCAGTGAGATTCACCTTTCTTCTCCCAGGTATTCCCATGACTCTGGGGAACACCTGCCTCTCAGTTATCAGTCATAATATAGATGAAAGCTCGTTATTTATCTATCAGGCAGTGGCCTACAGGAGTGCTGGTGGTCCAGGGCGGGGATAGTCACATCCTGCTTGCTCCCAGCTGCTTGATTTCATTAGATTAAAATGCCTGGGCTAATCTTTGATACTTTTCCAGGTGTGCAACAGCTCAGTCTGCCATAGGGATGTTATAACAACAGGAGGAAGGACATGCAAGAAGAAATTCTGCTGTGGAAAGCCTGGCTGGTTTTATGCTGTCCACCTTTTGTTGCCATTAGTGTGTGAGTGTATTGCTTCTCCCGTGCTACTCATCTCTGAAGGAACTGGTTAATTATCTGGCCAAGGAAAACTCTGGGGTGCAGGAGCTTCATGGGTAACCACCTGCACAGATTCCTGAGGGCTGAATGCATCCCACCTTTTCCTCATTGAAAATACTGTTTCACACACAGCTGCTGCTCTCAGGGTTTGTTAGGCAGACTGAGTGTCTACACAGGACAAAATGTGGCTCAGAGTGTATTTCACAGTCAGTCAGATCGAAGGTTCAGTAAACACAAACACATTTCCCACTGCTTGCTCTGCAGATGAATCTGCAATGCTTCAGTGTGTTGGAGATTTATATGGGAAGGGTCCTTCCCGCTGGGAAGTGGTTTTGCTGTGAGTAAATGCCCTGCTCCTTGTGCAGGATTTGTTACACAAGTGTGCACTGAAGCATGTAATGCACAGCCAGAAACGTGTGGAAATCTTCATTCTTACATGCCTGGGAACAGTTCAAGAAGAGCATGTCAGAGAGGGAAGGAAGGGAGAGTGTGAGGGTCAATCTAATTTGGCTTTTAAAGCCAAATGGCCCTTTCAGACAGAGTTATCCAGCCAGTCTGCTCAGCATGGACTCATGCACACATGAAATAATGCCAGCGTGGCTCAAGTGAGAGATTCATTAAAAAAAAAAATTATTTCTGTCTTCATTAATTGAAAGAACTTTTTTTCATAAAGAATATTGAAGTGGTGTTTGGTTTTAGATTTCCAAGTATCTCCCACTTTCTGAAGACAAAATTCATCATGTAGTTAGCTCATTTGACCACGCAGCTACCAATCCACATATGTTTGTGTCCTGAAAATTGCTTGTTGGAATACCAAAAAACCCCAAGCTGTTTCTAAATTTCCTTTCTCATGAGAGATTTTCCCTGTGTCAGTTCTGCAAATTTGTTTTGTTTTGGATTTGAGTCTACCAGAGTGATTGGTAGGCAGCAGCTCACCAGCTGGGATGGTCTGAGAGGAACTGTCCAAAGCAGGCTGGAGGTTGTCTTCATTTTAAAAATGAAAAAAACTCTGAAAATTTACATTGGTAGCCTCCAGGAATGCATCACTATTGCCCTCCATCACAGCAGTAGCAGGGGTAGGAGGCAGCCCTGTTTATCTTGAGTTGGAAGACGAGAAACTGGTAAAAGGTTTGGAGAGCAGGGGATGGTGTGGAACTGAACTTAGAGATGGCCTCACACCTTTGGCTCCTGGTACCTCTTCCCTGCACTCAATTAAGGTCTTTTCCTGCTGTGTGCTTGCCTTGCTCCCTGATTTTGTGGGAACAGTTCTGGTTCTGGTTCCTGGTTCTGTGGGAACAGTTGGTGCCATAGTGGGCTGAAAACACTTCAGCAAATGTGTGACCCATCAGCAGAAGGAAAATTTCCTGATTAACTTCTCTGGAGAATTTAATCCTTCTTATTTGCAATAATAAAATAGTTGAGATAAGGTCAGATGCTATTTATAGCCATCTCACTGCTCCTTGCTCCTTCTCTGCTGGGCAGTAAGCTCTGCACAGACACAACAGGATTAATCCTTCATGGCACTGAACCTTTTATTTCCCTTGTTGTGCTTGCAGGCTCCAGAGCCTCCTTGCTCTGCAGAGCCCAGTGCACTGAACCTTCAGTACAACACAGCAGCACTGGAGCTGTGGAAAAGTTTAGAAAAACATTATCTGTTCAGCAAACCAGGGATTGTCTGTGAGGTTGGAAACTTTGGTTTCTAGGTCAGCTGAATGGTTTGAAATTTTTCATCACAGGCTCCATGCCAGGTTCATACACTCTGCAATTAACTGAGGTTATGTGCAGGTAGGTCCAGTCCTGGCATGGTGAGAAATGCTGAAGGATCTGACATGTTTTCCAATATATAAACCTTACTTCCATTCCCCTCAAAAAAAAAGTTTTAATTGAAACTGTATTTTATGTGATGAAGAAACCTTAATATAGAAGCAGGTTGGATTAGGACAGTTAGACACAGAATGCATGGCAGCTGCCAATATTTGATATTAAATTCAATGCTATGGGAACTCGGTATGAAGAATAGTCTGAGGTCTTGGTTATATCATACCTGTGACCTCTTTTCTCAGTCAGAATCTCTATTGCTTTGGCTACCTTCTCTCTAAATCCTCTGACTTTTGCACCTCTTTCATCCTTGTTTTTTGCCCTGAAAAGCTCAGGGTGAGCTGGGGGCAGCTGAATACCTGCAGTTGCTGTGTTTACAGCTGCAGAGTGTCAGTGCTCAGCACAAGCAGAGAGGTGGTGGGAGGGCAGCCCTGGCTGCATGAGCTGACTGTAAAGCTGTGCAGTGCTTGTCTCACAGGCCTGGCACCCTGCCTGTTCCGCTTCCTTGTCCCACTGCCAAGCTCCAGAGAGCAAACCTAAAGGACTGTGAGTTTTGGGTCGTTGTAGCTGAAGCCATGGTGCTGCAGTGAGCCCTTTTCCCTGGGGAAGGGGACAGGAGTTTGTGCCAGCCTGCTGAGCATCTGGCACCAGAGGGGCTTTGGTCAGAATGCATTTGTCTGCAAGGGGTGAAGGCAAGTGTGAATTCAGAGCATGTGCCTGCCCTGGAGCTGAGCCAGTCTGAGGTGTCTGGGGCAGCTGTCAGTGATGGGGTGAATCCTCTGGGTTTCTCTTTAGGGCACCCAGCAGCCAAAGTGGGGTTGAAATCAAGCAGCAGGTTAGACATGTTTCAGTGAGACAGCTTGGTCCTTAAGCCCAGCAGGTTGGTGACTGTGGCATCACAGGTAGAAATCAGGTTGCTCAGCATGGAGTTTGCTGGCTTAAGCCTACCTTGGCAGGTATCGGAATGGCAATGAATAGTAAGGGTCTGTTAGAATTGTGTTGAGTGTCACCATGCAGCCCATGGAAGCTCCATAAAGGATTTTCTCAATGGTTATCAGTGAGAATTGGGTTCAGATGTCTAGTGATGATCAAGATGCCCACTCCAGGTCCTTTCTCCAGCCTGTGTTTGTTCCTGCACAGTGCTCCAGTCACAGCAGCCTCCCTAGTGCAGGCCACCTCTGCAGGCTGGAAGCCACAACCCCACTGAAGCCCAGGCCAGCACTGTCCCAGCTGGGAGTGAAACTGAGCATTGCAGTTTGCTGAAATTCTTTCATCTGAGGTTCTGCTGTTAAAATATTTTTTTTTTTATGAACCACTCCTAAATCTCATTGAGGAAAACAAACGTCTTCCAGCATCAGAACCCCGCAGCACTTACGTGGTGTGTTTTCCCCTTCTCAGCTCTAGGTGTTGGTATGTCAAGATCAAAATGGACAGGACAGGGTGTTCCCAGGGCTCTCTCAGTGCTGATGCTCTGATTTCTTGTGTCTTCTCTGGCTGAAATACACAGGGTTTGGTGCAAAGCTGCAGCAACAGTCCAGCAATCTCATTCCAGTGGGGTGAGCAAGCAGGGCTTAGAGCACATACTGAGGTTGTGAGTGCACATTTGTCATTTTTTCCTTGCTCATTTTCATTCAGCAGTTGTTGTGCAAAGATCAAAATCTCCTTGTGTTACGTGCTTGCACATGCTTATGGCCCCCAAGCTGCTTGCCATCCAAATAAACAAAATTACTACTCTGTGGGAGAAATGCTATTATTTTTTATTGTTATTAGTTAAAAACAATGGAAAACCAGGCACAAAGAAAACAAAATTTTTTTTTTCCAGTGGCTGCACAGTGAGATTGTGACAGGGCCAGGAACTGAGTCCAGGTGTCCTGAGTCCTAGCCCAGGCCTTTAAGCACCAAAATATCCTGCTCCTTGTGAATTCAGAGTGTTTTGGCAAAAGTTTCCCCAGAGTGTTTCATAACTAATGTCAGAGCTAGACACTGAACATGTCTTACCAGTTAGGAATTTTGCTTTTATACACACTCACTGACTTAAAAACTCTCCCCAACCTTAGCAGCTGTTGGCTTCTTTGTGTTACTTGAATATTTCTAAGGCAAATATGGAATGTGATAAATTGAAAAGCATTGAGTTGAAATGTTCTGCTTCAAGTCCACTTAGCAAACTCCAAAGGTCATCTCTGCTGTGTAGAGCCAGCAGGACTAGACATAGAGTGAGCCTTGTTTGAAAGGGATTTTCTGTTGTCTAGAAATCAGGCTTGTCCTATTTCACAGAGGTGGATGTTATCCAGAAGAATTAAGCCCATCCTGGAATCTCTGACAGTTTGCTGAAAAGGATCTAGAGCTAAGGGGAAAAAGAACATCCCACAGCAGAGTATTGCAGGTTGTGTCTTGAGGGACCACTTCCCCTCCTGAGAGGTCTTTAGTCCCTTTTAAATCTGCACAGGCAGGGTGCTGTTTGTGAATAGAAATCCGTGGTGTGGAAGAATGCAATTCCCCCAGGCAGCTCAAACAGTGGCTTCTTAGCAGTCCTTTGGATCAGGTCAGCAGCTCACATCTCCAACAAACCTTTGTTCCATCTTGACTGTCTCTAATTACCAGATGCAGTGGCATTCCCACAGACACTCAGCAGGACCTGAGAATTCCCTTTGTGAGATGCTCTGGTCAGTCCTTTATCCCACATCCGATGGTGTCCAGCTGCAATGAACTTTTCCAGAGTGGGATTATGTTGAAATGATCTATTTCAAAATGGAACTTATGTTTCTGAATAGGAATGTCTCTTTAAAAAAAAAAAAAAAAAAAAAAGAAAAAACAACCCAAACTTCTATTCTGGAGGGGTTTTGATTTTGTATGCGCTGTCCCGGTTAAAAATTTCTTATAGTCATTTTTCATGCCTGCTGGAAAGCCAAAGGATTATTATAGAGAGTGGTGTCCTTTGGAAAAATCCAAATGAAAGACTGGAATAGATGTTGTTTTTGCAGTAAAATCTGGCTCCCCTGCACATGTTGTCAGTCCAGAGATAATCCTTAAAAACTTCTGAAGTTTACACAAGGCAAATACTTTGCGTTTCTGTGGGCACTGCAGCACAGCTGTGCTTTGGTGTGCAGGGGGTGGGCTGGGATGCTGTGGCTCTCACCCTCATTTTGGGGACATTCCTGTGTGTTTCCTGGGCTGGCTGTGCCCTGGAGCCACTCTGCCCTGCTGCAGGGTGCAGGATGTGAAGCTCATGCTTCCCTGCAGGTCTCTGTTCCCATCCTGCTGCTGGGGTTTGTCTGCTGGGTGCCTGTGCAGGTGAGCTGCTGTACCGTGTCCCATGGATGTGCCCGGGCTTGCTGGCTCTCGTGCCTCAGGAGCAGCCTTGCAGCAGTGGCACAGGGCTTGCTGTGGGTTTTGGTGACAGGGAGAGCACTCTGACCCAGCCTAGCCTGGGCTAGCATTAGCCTGGCCCTGGCTGACAGGTTTGGGTCAGGCTGCTGATGTATCCCAGGGACCTGCCTGCAGCTTGCTGGTACCCAGTGGTGTTGGCCTTCTTTCAGAAGCAAGTGTTTTAGTGACTTCTCTCTTGCTAGCTCATGCAGAGGTTTCACCTGAACATCTGTTCTGCTCCTGATGCTCCCAGCAGCTGCCATGGATGTGTTTAGCAGTAGCAGTTTTGTTTGTTTATGAGGCTTTCTCCAGGGTGAAACTGATGTCTGGTCTCCTTCTGAATCTCTAAACACAAAATAATTTGGTATATCAAAATAAACCTCTCTTTACACCTCTGCCGCCATCAGCAGAGCCTGGCCTTTTGCAGCTATACACAGCTGAGCTTACTAAATGGTCTTCAGTCCCTGTCTCCAAGCAGAAGCCTTAGCCTGGACAAAGCTCAGCCTCCAGGGCTTGTAGAGAGAGCAGTGTTTGCAGCTGCTTTCCCCTCCTCTCTCCATCTCATATCTCATGAGAGCATCTTTCCACCTGGAACTGTGCAGGGGGTTGGAGTAGCTGAGTTGAGAGGATGTGCTGCTGGAACACAGGCTGGATCCCGCCACCAACAGACAAGTTGGATCCCATCACCAGCACAAAGGCTGGATCCCATCACCAACAGACCCTGTTGCAGGGACTTGTCTGGCTCTCAGGAGCTCCAGCTCTTCCCATTTCACTTATATGGGGCTTTCCTCTCAATTCAGCTTTTTTCTTTAGCCTCTGCATTCAGGTTTTCCTTGGTTATCCCATCATTTCCCAATCCAATGGTGTCAAAAGGATGTCAGAGCTGTGTTTACATTCTACATCACCAGTCTCACTTGGTTCTTCTCCCCTTGTTACAGTTGAACAAGCTGGAGGAGGCAGCAAATGCAGCTCACACCTTCTTCATGGCGAACCCTGAGCACATGGAGATACAGCAGGACCTGGAGAACTACAAGACCACGTCAGGGAAGGCCACCTTGATTGACCAGGAGGCCAGGCAGCACATGGTGAGTCTGAGGCTGAAGAGGTGCCCAGTATCAGGAAGTCTGGAGAGGAGAGACTAGGAGGCCAAAAGAGATTAATCTGTGACTGGGGAAATTCTTACCAATACAGCAAAACAAACTCTCCTTTCAGCATTTCCCCTTAAGGCAAGCCTGCTCCTGCCTTCTCTGGGCACTCTGCTCTTTGTTTGATAGCTGCATCCCCAGCCTGGTCCCTGTGTTCAGAGAGCTCTGGGGTTCACATGGCTGTGAACACACACCAGCAGGCAGCTTTGATGGACGCCTCCATGACATCTCAGCTCCTGTGTTTCCTTCAGGACAGCTCCTGTGTGTTTCTTTTGACCTGAGTTCTCCCACCTGGGCAGGGGACATGCACATGGTGGCTGTGGTGGTGAGGGTGCAGAGTGGCAGGCAAGAGTGTCAGCTGCTTCCACCTCCACAAAGCAAAAGCCCAAGTCAAATGCCAGGGCCACTCCCAGCTTCCCAATTTCACAAGATTCAGGGGAGCAGGAGTGGCTGTTGGGTGAAATTAATGGAGATGTTCATTAGAGGCCATTCTAAAAAATGAGCAATTTGTTCTCTTGGCATTCAGTGTTGTTGTTTGGTGGGAGGGCAAAAACAACGACAACAACAACAAAAAACAAAAACCCCAAACCTTTTTTTTTTAATATAATGCATAATCTAGGAGTGGCACTGAGGATTCCCTAAGTATGGAGGAGCTCAGAATAGCATTTAGGCAGGTTTAGTAGGTTCCACTGATCCAAAAGTCCATCAATGGCTTAAACATTGTTTGGTGCAAATGGTTATATCTGATAGGTATGGGGAGATTGTCCTGTCCCTGTCCCTGTCCCCTTGTACCTTCCTTTGAGAAGCCCTGCAGGATGCTGTGCTCCAGGCAGCATGGCCTGCTCATGGTTTGTGTTCTGCCTGCCTGCTTTGCAGGAGGACTACAGTGCTGGGGTGAGGCACTACGACAGGGAGGAGTACGAGCTGGCCATTGAGCTCCTGGAGCGTGCCCTGCAAGGATACTACTCTGAGGATGAGGATTGCCAGCTCATGTGCGAGGGACCGCAGAGGTTTGAGGAGCACGAGCACCTGGATTACAAGGCTGGTCTCTACGAAGCTATTGCAGGTGAGATCTTTTTGTGATTTTTAGAGTTCTCACCCGTGGCCCTGAAATGTTTTTAGTTATTGAGTTTGGACCTTTGGCTGGATTTGTTGAAGTGTCTTCCCTGCCACCTCTGCTGCTGGTGAGTAACACTGCAGGAGGCACCTAGAAACCCAGAAAGTGCAGACTCAGAGCACAGTGAGCTAGAACTTCTCATTTTGCTCCTGAACAGAAGCTGGGTGAGGAGTATTGCATTTCCAGATGCGTGGAGCATTTGCAGCTTTCTGTTAGAGCTGGAAGTTGAGGTGCTTTATCTACACTGCTTCCATTTCCCCTGTACACCGTGTCACACACCTCCCTGGAATTCAGGCATTGCTGGCCTTTGTTTATGTTTTCTGTTTCTGAGAGCACATGAAGAGAGCAGCAGAGTTCTCTTGGCCATGCTCCAGGTGGCCAGGAAAGTTGCCAAAAAAGCTCGTAACGTGGATTTTCTCCCCATCCAAAAGGATGGATTTGTCATTAGTGGAGGCCCACCTAATTATGATCTTGACTGAAATCTCTGGAGAGAATGGAACGTTGCTCTGTAATCTTCAGATTTGCATGTGTGGCTCTGAGCCAGAGAGGATTAAAACAGTTCATTCTCAGTGGAAATGAGATTACATTTAATTAGTTGTAAGGGAAGGAAGAGCAATAAATTAACGTTTGTTTGGTGACAGAAATCTTATTTATCTGCTTATGGTCTTGGAGTTGCATCAAGCCCCGAAATCTTGCTTTTTATGTGGAAAATACTTCACTCAGATGCAGAATGTTTTTTGGGTTTGCATAATTCTGTTTGTGTCAGGAGAGGAAATCTAATTGAAACAACCAAGAGGAGAAACCACGAGCATACCGGATGGGAAGCTGCCCTGGTGGGGTTTGTTTACCATGCAAAAAATAGAAGTGTTGGAAAGGCTGACTTGGTCCCAGTGTGGCTGTCAGCTGATCAGGCCTGTTTTAGAGCCTTGAGCAGGACTCCCATCAAGAGAGCAGCCTTCAGTGGCAAAGCAGGCCCAGCATCCTTCCCACTGAGAGCTGCTGCTCTTCAGACAGGACAAACTGCTCCTGTGCTGTGCCAGCTGCGTGCAGCCCCAGTGGGCTGAGGTGTTTCTGTGCTGGCCCTTCCTGAGCACAGACAGGGCCATGGTGGTGCTCAGAGCAGGACATCACCTGGGGGGACAACAGCCAGAGGGTCCCTGCAAGGGCTGAGGCTTGGCCATGTGTGCCTGGCCTTAACTACCCCAAACCCCAGGACATTCAGGCACCCAAAGGAACATGGAGCTGAGGGAGGGAAATAAAATCCTTGATGCAGCTGCTCTTCTATGGGAAACTAGGTGGCTCTTTCCAGGACAGGATAATCCAAAGTTCACCCCTGGTCCAAGGCACTCAGGCACAGACATTTCAGTAGGGAGTGGGAACACATAATACACCAAGAAAAGAGAGTTTAGGTTTCTGCAAAACTAATTTCTCTTTTTAATCCCAAACTGATTTGCTCTGCTGCTGCTTGGGGTTGAAACACTCTCACCTTTTTCCCCTAAGGACAGATACATTTCAGTGAATTGATTACAGTACCAAGAAAGAGCAGTACTTTTCATTGATGGATTGATTATTTCAGATCTAGGATGCTTAAACAGGTTTAAATTACAACAAAATTATTTATGTCCTTTCCCTTCTTGCTTTTCCTAATGTAATACCCTGGAAATGCATGGTAAGTCAGATAACTACTCAGACTATCTGTCAAGAGCCAAGAGCACATAGGCACTGTTCTGAGTTTCCACTTGGTTTCATTGCAAATTCCTCAGGTGGTTTTTATGGCAGCTCTTAAGAAATGTTTTAGTAGCTGAGCACATGATTATTTTCAAGCCTGTGTTTGTTTCTTAAGGTTTTTAATGGCGTGCAGAGACAGAGCAAGCAAATTAGATTCGTAAGTACATTGCAGCAAAGGTTCCAAAATGGAATCAGATGTCAGTGTTGGCTTTGAAATTGTACAGCTGGTACAGCACCTATACTGTGGAGTCCCACTAATTAAGAAACTTTGTTAATGGCAAATGTTTATCATGTGCTTGTGATTCCCTGGGGGATGCCTCATCTTTGAGAAGCAGCAAACGGGGATTTCTGCTGCCCAGGTTTGTACCTCGGACCGTTCAGACTGGCCTTGCTTGGCTGTGCTGAGAACCTGCACCAGCCCCTCTTAGCTAAACCTCCCTGTGCCCTCCGGAGCTTTTTGCTGCAGGAAAGGAGAGGATTAAGGATGAGCTGGAGGAAGGGAGTCTGGAGCTGGATTTCATGTGGCAGCACATGTGGTCACCTTGCCTTCACCTCTCTGCTTGCTTATTCATTTGTCTCTTGGGGCTGAAGTGCGACCTGCCACCTGCAGTCCCTGCACGCCGCAGCTCCTGCCGCACCAAAGAGATGCTCAAGCTCCCTCTACAGTTGAGAGAAGGAGAAAGGCATTTCCTAAAGGAGGCAAAATTGTAACTACAACTCTCTCAAATTGGCTCTGGGGAGGAGTCTGAGCTGTCGCCACATTTCTCTTCACAGAGAACAGCAAGGCACAATTCTTCCCAAGGATTTCTGAGATTCACATTCTCTGAACCTCAGAGAAAGGGAAAACACAATTCTTATCACTTGCTGTGCCTGTGCTGTGCCAAAGTAGAATGCAATATGGAGACTGTTTATCCAAAGTGAGGATGTTTTGTGTCCTTGGCCTATGTGTGTGTGTTGGGACTGTCGGCTGACAGTCACGGGATTCTGTGCAGTGTGAGCAGTTGTGTGCAGAGTGAGTGCTTGGCAGATTCAATTTAGATGAAATGTATATAGTGTAGTATGAAAAAGTAATTAATTAGCCTTCTGATATCCATGGAGTCAGATACATCATTCTCTCTCCCTCACCAATGTTGGGGTTGCCTTTGATTTACAATATGAGCTCTTCCCCTCGGTGCACACTGACCTGCCGGGCCAAAGCAGTGTGAGTTGCACATCGCTCAGCTGAGGAGTTTGAACCTCTGTCTGTCCTTGTCTGGGCACTGTCACCATCCCCTGAGCTCAGAGCAGCTCTCCCTCTTGTCCTGGCAGATCACTACCTGCAGGTGCTGGCCTGCAAGCACGACTGTGTCCGGGAGCTGGCCACGCGCTCGGGCCGCATCTCGCCCATTGAGAACTTCCTGCCCCTCCACTACGACTACCTGCAGTTTGCCTATTACAGAGGTAAAGTCCTGTCCCTCGCAGCACTGCTGAGTTCTGCTCATTCTGTGCAAGTTCTTCTATATGGGAATAAGGCTATTTCCCCCAGTGCCCACACTACAGCGATGCAGAGGCACGGTCTGAAAGAGAAGCAAAGGACACTGGAAATGGTCTCTTCAAAAGTCAGGTTGACTAAAATACAGTGAAGTAATTTTATGAAGGTGTTTTAGATGATCAGTCAGGTTTTAAAAGCCCAACCTTTAGCTTAAACATTACTTTTCTTTATATAAATCGTGATTTTTTAGGGTCATTTCATTTGCCTTTTAATATTATAATCCTTGGGATTCATATGTTTCACATTTTCTGAAACGAACTGATACATTTTCTAAATTAATATATAACAGACATATGACTTAGCTCAAGCTTATCTCAAGATGCCAATTTTTGACAATTACCAAGTATTTTAGTATTCGCAGCAAAGTTGCAGGAGGTGACAGCATGGCAAAATGTCAGAGGTTGGCAGTGCTAAAAAATCGTGCCAGTTTTGTGGTTCTGTGGGCTATTTTATCATGTTTTGTTACATAAAGGAAAATAGACATCTGCTCTCTCAGGCTTTTGCTAATAACTTTTTACTGAAAAGGGCTGTGCAAGGGTCACAATTTCTATTAAAAGATAAAGATTCATCGTCACAACAGGAAGAAAGAAGGAGAGTCAGTTCATGTGTGGTGTGCAGGCTTCTTTATTCCTCTGCCATTTAGAGGTTTGCTGTGGTGGGTGAAAACCCCTGGGCCCTGAGAGATGCTGCACAGATCAGAGGCAGTTTGATGCCAGACAGTATCCACATCCTGCCCATCCATTTGGGTGCAATTTGGATACCATCTGGTCTGTGCATGATGGCAGAAAAGTCTTGTTTCTGTCCCTCAGTTTCCTTGCTGGGGAAGTGGAGTTGTTACGACAAAGAGGCATCCAAAGAGCCCCATGAAGTCCTGGGCTGCTGCTTCAGCTGATGGGGAGCTCAGGCTGTGCTTCCCTCCCTGCAGAGTCCCCTCTTGGGCTCTGTGTGAGGCCCCTGTGCCCTCCTGTGCTCGCCTAACCACTGTTTGTTCCCCCCAGTTGGTGACTATGTGAAAGCCCTGGAGTGTGCCAAGTCCTACCTGCTGTTCCACCCGGACGATGAAGATGTCCTGGAGAATGCAGGTTATTATGAGGGTCTCTTGGAAGGCACAGTGGATCCAGCCACCATCAAACCCAGAAAGGTGAGACTGAGTGACACCTCAGAGCTCTTGGTGGGAGGCTTTAACAAAAAAAAAACTGGTGGAAATGAAAGCAGCCTGGCAGCTTTGCCCCAGTGGGACCACTTTAAAAAGAGAAGCAGAGTGCTGGTGATGCTGAGGTGGTGATTTTCAGGGTGCAAGTTCAGAGTCACTGGTGTAGGGGAGAAGCTGGTGGACAGGATTTGCTTTAAATGGGGACTTCAGCCTAGTAAAGCCTGAGCAAGGCCAGGGAGGGCAGTGACCAACAGTGTAAACCCTCCTCTTGCCCAGTGCTCCGGCGGACACACAGAGGACGAATGCAATAAAACTCCAAGCAAAGGGCAGCATCTCTTCAGACAGGGCTAGGAAAAATTTCCCAGGGGAGGATGGGATCCCAGCATTACTCTCAAGTCTCTTAGTTTGGAGTTCAGGGCTCAGCCTGTTCTGCAGACAGTAGCTCTGCTATCACAGGGTTAGGCTGGGGTCAAGTAACCACACAATGTGTGTTCCATCACCCAGCAGGACAGGCTTCCTCTCCAGTCTAGGCACCCCTTATCTGCGGCCCTGGGGCTGCATCCCATCCCATCCCATCCCATCCCATCCCATCCCATCCCAGTCATTCCCCTCGCACCATAAACAGAGTGTTGGCAGGAACTGTTTTTTCCATTCCTTTGGGAATTCCTTGACATCCAGGCAAATCAGGGTGAATTTGATAAAGTACTAAAAAATAAAAGCAAAATTATTAAAAGGAAAACAAGAAACAATGTTCTTTTCCATCACAAAATGAATCTAGGAAAAAAACCCTTAAGTTGGCAAAATCATTTAATTGTTTACAGTGTTTTTAGGTTTTCTGTTAAAAAAAATGAATTTATTTTTGCTTTGCACAATAGTTTTCTAGGAGAAATACCAGCGTTTGCAGATTTTTCATTCAAAATAAAGCCCTCTGATGGACAATTTCCAGCTGGCTATGCCTTGTGGCCCCCATCCAAGCACTCTGAGTGCATCCCAGGGCCAGGCCGTGGGCTCCATGGGGGGAACTGAGGCACAGCCCAGCCAGGGTCCTTGCCCCACCAGCCTGAACTTGCCCTCATTCTGCAGCTGGGGTTTCTCTGGCCAGCCTTTTGCCCAGATACTTTGAGGCTCACCAAGGTGTTCAGGAATTTCTGCCAGCTTTGGACATGTGTTTTGGGGATTCAGGCTTCCTAAATGAGTTGCTGAACACCTTCTGTCATGTATTGAGTGCCTCAGCCTTGTGCCTCGGGTTGGCCCAAGCATCCCTCAACCTAAAGAAATCTGCAGCATTGCATGGAAACCAAACCCCTGTGAAGCAGAGGGGCATTGCCACTGTCCTGCAGAAGCTGGCCATGCGCATCTGCTCGTGTTTTTGTTCTCTTTGCAGGAGGCCAGAGCGCTGCTGCGGCGGCACAAGCTGGAGTCCCACCTCCTGCGGGTGGCGGCGGCCGGGCTGGGATTCGCCTACACGGAGCCGGTAACGCCTGCCTGTGCTGGGCCAGCAGCTCACAGCTCTAGGACAGCTCCCCCTGCCCCTCTCCTGTCAATCCAGCCCTCTGTGGGTGACTCAGGAGCTGGGTCTTGGCCTGGTTTGTTCCCTGTAGGAAAACAGGGATGGCAAAGCAAAGGAGGCATTCCTGGGGTGAAGGAGAGCCGCATACAGCCTCATCCACATTTTCAATCTGGTGAACTCAGGCCATTGCCCAAAGTTATGTGGGATGGAGCCAGAGAGGCTGGTTGATGTCCTTGGGGGTCAGGCAGAGCAGGTAATGCCCTGGCTTTGGCTGGAGCATTAGATTAAGAAGTTTGTCCTCTCTTTTCCCACAGAACTACTGGAACAGGTACGGCGCCCGCCAGGACGAGCACAGGTGAGCCACAGCTGAGCTGCAGCTTCACCATTCCCCATGGTGGGATCATGGTGGGGTACCAGCCTGCCACTCAGGGGTACTGCCCACCCACCCAGCACACCATCCTGGTTGAATTAGGGCCCTCTGCCCCTTGCCATTGAAAACATTCCCACAAGAACCTTATTTTAACTGAGTACCTCAAAATCAGCAATGATCTAGAGGGAACTTGATTGCTGAGGCAAGTTGTGCTGGTCAGATTTGTTGGTGTCTGTGCTTTGTTGGTGGAAGGTGTTGCTCTCATTACCAGAACAGCAGTGTTTGCCATAGGACAGGGCTTCAGCTTGTATGGCTGTGACATTTGTACAAAGTACTGATTTGCTTGGATTTTTTTGTGTATTGTTTCCAAGGGGAGTAAAAATGCAAGCTGAAGAACTTGTGGCCAAAGTCATGGTGTTCCTTTTCTCTTTTGCTCCTCAGTGTCCCATCAAGCATCAGCAGTGAACCCGAGGATGGGCCCCGGCTGTCCCTGACAAAGAAACCCATGCCAAAGCCAGATCGAGAGCTGAAGGAGGGTAAGGCTGTTAAACATGTCTCAACAAAATTGGGATTTTTTTTCCTCTTGCTAGAGACTACAGACTGCAAAGGCTGGCCACTGGGTAGTGAGGGCCACTCCTATTTAAGGGAGTTCAAGTTTTGTTTGAGACAGAAAAGTCTTCAGTGCTGCCACAGCATTTCTGGGTCTGTGGATCCCAGGCCACTGCTGTGCCCTTGGACTTGTTTTTTCACCTGCTGAGCTACTCAGTACAGAGCCCTGAGATGTGGAGCTGGGAGGCTGGGTCTTCCTCACCATGGGGAAAGCAAACCAGCAAACAGTAGTCTTCTGTCCGGGTGCTTTTGAGATCAGTGTGTTCCCTGTTGTCCAGGCTGCAGAAGGATGGGTGCTGGGAGCAGCCTGTCCTCATGCTCTGCTCAATGTGCTGGATCTCACCATACTAGCAATCACTTCTCTTTGCAGACTAAGCTTATGATTTCATGTCTTAGCTCACATGAAATCACTTTGTTTATAAGCCTGTCAGCAGACATTTCATCTGATTTCAGCACATTTTCGGCAGCCACAGAAAATACCATAACATCTACTAAAGACAGGATTTTTTCCCTTAACAATTTTGAAAAACAATATTGTAGCCAAGCACCAAAGCAGAATCCTTGCTGCAAAACAACAGGGTCTCGAGCCAGGAGATGTCTTGTGTCTCTAGTGAGCCAGCTCCACAGCAGCAGGCAATTAAACCTCCCTGTAGTGCAATGGGTGGTAGCTCTTCTTGGGGAATTTCACAGCTTTCCCCAGTCCAAGTTGTGTCCAGCTGCTCAGTGTTGTGCTCAGAGTGTTGTTATCCCTTCTCTAGCTGTACATAAAATGGACAAATACCACAGGAAGATACCAAAGATCTTGCTTAAGCTAAGAGCTGGTTGAATTATATTTGTTGGCCTGTTTGCTGTTTATAACCCAGTAATTTCAGAGTCTTTCTTTCTGTTTTTATTCCTTTCTATGCTCTTATTCTGGTTTACTTGCAGAATGTTTTTGTTTACAAAGAAAACGGAATCAATCAAAAAGGAACTGGGATTTTTGTCCATCTAGATACTGCCTTTTTTGGTTGTTTTTTGTTTTCTTTCTCTCTTTTTACTTGGAAAAAGAAAAGGCCAAAAGAGAAAAGTCATTCTAATTTTGGACTCTTCTATACTTCTACCCTTCCCCGCTTCCTCCTTTCTGCCAGTTCCTTCTCTCCCAAAAGTCCAAAGAATTCCTCAGTTTCTCTGGGGTGTTTTTCACAGAGCACAGACACAGGTCTGTCTGTGCTGGTGCTCCGAGCAGGCAGAGGCAAGGAAAGCAGGTGGGAGCACACTGTCAGTGTGGGACAAGGGTTCCGTGCCCATGGCACAGAGCTGCCCCATTTGTTCCCTGGGAGGAGCCAGGAGAAATGTTGGAAGTGTTGAGCAATAACTTCCATGTTCATCCCTCATGTGCTTATGGCTGGGGAAGAACAGCTGAGCTGGAGAACTCAGCCCTGTGTTGGAGCATGCCAGGAGCTTGGATTTGAGAATTCTGATTCTGATCCAGCTGCATTTGCAATAAGTGTGATTATCAAGCAAAAAAATCAGCACAGTGAACACCAGAAACATCCCATATTTTCCATTTCCAAGAAACTTAACTCTTCAGAAATAAAGCTGTGAGCTTATGACAGGGCTTGTGGGGTTTACGTGTCTTCCATAGGCCAAGGAGACCTGCCAAGAACACAGTTTTGACTCAGTAGATAGGAAAACTAGAAGTTACAAAAGCATTGTCACAGAGAAGTTTCCATATGCCACATGGTGGGAAGGAACTCTGCAGCTCTGTTTCCTCTATTTTGTTGCTTGTCTGTGACAACAAATAATTTTCTTCACAGTTTAGATGTATTTCATTTTTTTCCTGGAGAGACATCTGGTTTAGGCTTCTATTGTTACCATTTCTTTCCTTTTCTTTCTTTGAGGAGATGCATGAAAGAGGCTTCAAAAGATGGTGGTTTAGGGCCCTGGTCTGGTTTTTGGATCAGTCAGATTTGATGGGGATGGATTGAAATCTCTTGTAAAAAGCTTGCAGCAGAGGGAGGCTGCTCAGAGGCAGGATGTGAGGGATGGCAGGGACAGCCCTGGCAGCTCCTTTGCCTCAGTGGAGGAGGATTATCCCGAGAGTCCTCTGGCTCACCCACTCCCTGCCCTGCTCTTGGAGGAGAGCAATGCTTGCTGCAAGCTCAGCACCGTGTGAGGCTTTCTCTGTGTATGGCAGACAAAAATCACTGATGACAACTGCAGAGGGTGGCTTTGCATGCCAAGCCAGCAGCATCCACACAGCACAAAATGCAGTGGGAATCCACTTGGGTGTTGACAGCTGGGCTGGAGAGCCATTAGCCACTGTCCCTGTCTCTCCCTCTGTCCCACTGGGGTTTGGTGTTTCCAGGCTGTGGCCCCTGCATTTGCAAGGTAGCTGTTGAGAAGGTAGAAATTGATGATGCTCCTATATCAAATTGATTTCATCTTCTTGTGTGCCCATTGCTTCTGTTTCTTTTGTGACTGATGGGAGGCCACACTCTGTAGTAATCACATGCCCTCTGAACAGAGAGAAGCTGTGAGACAAGCAGAGAAGGAAAACACAATTCTTATCTCGCTTGGTGTGCCTGTGTTGTGCTGAAGTAGAATGCAAGATGGAGATTGTTTACCCAAAGTGAGGATGTTTTGTTCCCTTGGCCTATCGGGGCCAGGTGTGTGTGTGTCAGACTGTCACGGGACAGTCACAGGAGAATGAGAGAGGAGTGCAGTTCTGTGCTGTTGTGAGCAAGAGTGAGTGCATGGCAGATTCAGTTTAGATGAAATGTATATAGTAGTAGTATAATAAAGTAATTAATTAGCTTTCTGATGCTGGAGTCAGATGCATCATCATTTTCTCTCCCCTTCGTCAGAGTCACCTTTGATTTACAATAACACTGTTCTCTGCTGCGGAGCTCTTTGCCTGTCAGCACACCTGGGTGACTTCAGCTGGCCTCCAGGCTCTGTATAAGATGTCCACAAGGCCAGGGCATGTTCAGCAGGATGGTTTTGTGTCTCTCCTCAGGGGGCCCTCTTCTCTACAGCGATGTGAAGTTTGTCTACAACTCTCAGCAGCTGAATGGCACCCAGCGAGTGCTGCTGGATAATGTCATCTCGGAGGAGCAGTGCCGGGAACTGCACAGGGTGGCCAGTGTGAGTGGGCAATGTCCCTGGGCTCAGTGTGACAGCTGGATGTGTGATCAGCCCCTGGAGACCGTGGGCTCATGCCTTGCTGAGTGTTACAGCTGATGGCAGGGTGCCTGTGGAGAGGGCGTGGATGCTTGTCCCCAGTGCACACCCATAACTGCAGCACGGGAGCTGTCCGGAGCTGCAGGACAGAGCCTGTGCAGAAAGAGCTCTTTCCCCATGTTATAACAACCCAAAGGATGCTCATCCACAAGTCTGGGTGAGCCTTCTCATTCACCATTAACTGAGCTTGGCAAGGCACTGAGGCTGCCTGAACATCCCCAGGTGGGAGGTGTGTGGTTGATATCCTGCATCTGGGCTCACAGAGAGCTGCAGCACTTTTCCACCCCAACTCACCTGGCCCAGCGAATGCAGCCCTGGGGGATTTGGGGAAGAGGGTGCCATGTACTTCCATTGCAGATCCCTCTCTCCTGACACACCAGTTCACCCTCCTCTATATTCCTGTTTCCCAGGGGATCATGTTGGCTGGAGATGGTTACAGAGGCAAAACCTCCCCCCACACCCCAAATGAGAGATTTGAAGGAGCCACTGTCCTCAAAGCCCTCAAGGTACAGCTCCCTTCTCCTTTTCCTCCTCTCCCATGCCCTCCCTCCCAGTCTGCACATGACACTGACCTCTCCCTGCCCCTCTCCTTGCCCAGTATGGCTACGAGGGCCGTGTCCCTCTGAAGAGTGCCCGGCTGTTCTATGACATCAGTGAGAAGGCTCGCAGGATTGTCCAGTCCTACTTCCAGCTCAACTCCACGCTCTACTTCTCCTACACACACCTGGTGTGCCGCACCGCTCTCTCTGGTGAGGAGCAGGGAGCTTGGGAGGGCTTCAGCCCTCCATGGGGGCTTCATGAGCTCAGAGCAGCTCTGTTGTGCTTAATGCTTAAATGGGTGGCCAAGGCTGGGCAAAGTCAGCACCCCACAGCAGCAAAAAGTGGACACTGCTGTCCCTCAGAAAAATAATTTCTGGGATGTCTCTTGGTTTTCATATCTGCAACTCTTCTATTTTCTCCTCCCTTTTCTCTTGTCTGTCCCTTCTCCTTTCCACCTCAGCCCCAGCTCTCCATTTCACTTCCCTGCAGTCAGAAAAAGGCAGAGCTGTGCAGATGTGAGTCCTCAGATGTTGCCTTTTCTCCCCAGCCATTCCTTTCCTCCTCTTACCTGTGAACACCACCTGGAGTGGGGTCAGGGTAGGCTCCCACCCCATGATGGGACCCCACAGAGCATGGCATTCCCATCTCATCCATCCCTTCTCCTTCCCCCTTCCTCCACATGGCCCTGCCTAGGCCAGCAGGAGCGCAGGAATGATCTGAGCCATCCCATCCATGCTGACAATTGCCTCTTGGACCCCGAAGCCAACGAGTGCTGGAAGGAACCTCCTGCCTACACCTTTCGGGATTACAGGTAGGAAGGAATCTCCCTAGGAGCTTCTCTCCCTCTGGCTGTCCCCACCGTGGAGCACTGTGGGATCTGTCCAGGAGGTGGGGGTCAGCCTTGAGACCTCCCCAGTGCTCCCCTAACTGGGGTTTCCCTCTTCCTTCCCCAGTGCCCTCCTGTACATGAATGCAGATTTTGAAGGTGGCGAGTTCATTTTCACCGAGATGGACGCCAAAACTGTGACAGTGAGTTGGTGCTGTGGGCCAAAAGCTGTTCCTCAGCAGTCCATACTCAGGGCTCTGGGCTTCCCCAGGCAGCCTGTGGCTCCTACTTTGCAAACAGCCTGCTGCAGAGGTGCACAGACCATCTTCTCCCTCCCTAGAGGCTGTGCCAAGCAGTAAACCTGTGGACTGGGGGTTCTCCCCACCCCCAGTGCAAGCAGAGGTGTGGCTGGTACTTGTCCCTGGCCTGGAGGATTGCTGAGCTGCCACCCCATTTCGTGGTCAAACATGAGGCAGTGTCTCCACACAGATGCAGGTCTCTTGTTCCAGAGTGGGTCACAGTGGTGGATATCAGACCCTGAGAGGGATGTGGCTCAGGCATGAGCCCTCACCTCTGTTCGGGGCCATTAAGGAAGCTGGGCACCCACTCTGTGGTTGGACAGAGGTCTGGGCACTATGCTGGGGTCTCTGGAGAAGCTGGAGGGTAGATTGTGTCTACTTAAGTGCCTGAGGGTTGGTTTGGTTGGCAGTTCTCCTCCCAAGGTCCTGCAGGACTCTTGTGGACTCTTGCCAAGAGAAAAAGAAAGAGGTATTTGACAGCCATGCCAGGCTTATCCTGGAATTCCCTGGAGTTATGCCATGGCCCCATTGTGCTCTAGGTGGTCACCTGTCGGCTTTCCAGAGACTCCATGCCATTATGTCCTTTCTGCACAATGTCTGCACAGCAGGAGCAAGCTTCACACCCCCTTATTTACCCCACACATTTTGCCAGCCTTGCCCAGAGCTCTGCATGTCCCCCCAAGCAGCTCACCAGGTCCTGGGGCGATGCAGAGGGCTGCCCAGTGAGGTCCCAAGCCCTGGGGCGTGGTGAGCCCACCCAGGCCAGCGTGTGCAGCCCCTTGCCAGCCTGTTGTGCTGTTTCCCTGCAGGCCTCCATCAAGCCCAAGTGTGGGAGGATGATCAGCTTCTCGTCGGGCGGTGAGAACCCCCACGGGGTGAAGGCGGTCACCAAGGGCCAGCGCTGCGCTGTGGCTCTCTGGTTCACCTTGGACCCTCTCTACAGAGAGCTGGTGAGTCCCTCCATCCTGTGTGAGGGCAGTTGGGGCATACCCAGCGTCCCACAGGAGCCAGGACCATCTTATTTTCTCCAGTCCCAGTAGATCTGTTTTCCTCCCATTACAGCCCCCACAGCAGCACTGCCATGAGAGGAGCTGGCCCCAGGGCTGGTTTTTCCTGCCAGTCCTGGTCCTGGGCACGCATTGTCCTTGGCCGTGGGGTGCAGTGCTGGGCTGGGGTGCTGAGTGGGGTGTGGAAAGGCCATTTCTGACACCTAGTGGCAGCAGCCTGATGGATGGGGAACTCCTGCAGAGACATCCACAGCTCAGAGTGCTGTGTGAGTCCTGCTGCTAAGTCCTCCCATAAGCACTTCAGCAACTTGAAATCCATGGCTCTGGACACCCAAGATGCCTTGGAAGATCTGGGCTGTGATGCTTTTCACCAGGCACCCTCCACATTCTGTTTTAAAAGGCTGCTGTACCAGCCCCTGCCTCCCTTTGGTAGCAATTCTGCTCTGTAAAAATGAAAGATACAAGACCGAGCAAAACTAAATGCAGGGAGAATGCAAAACCCTCATTCCTCTGCCTTGTGATGGAGGTGGGCTGTGAGGTTTGGGGAAAAGCTTATTTTCAGACATGTAAATCAGTGTCTCTCAGGTTTTTTGCATTAGCAGAAATTCCTCCAGGCTTGGTGCCTGTATGGTGGGAGATCAGCCCTGCCTGAGGATCTGGAAATCAACAAGCAGAGTGGACAGGAGGAGGGTCTGCTGTAGCAGTGGCTGCTAGTGAAGTGTGATAAGGGAACTACAGAACATCAGCTCTGCCCCAACCACTGCAGCCCTGCAGGGAGGAGGGAATCAGGCATTGAGGTCGAAAGGGATTTGATTAATTTTGCCCAGCAAATCCCCAGTCTCTCCCCCATCCTCTCACCTCCACTGCTGGTTCTGGGGTAAAATCCTTGCTGTGTGTCCTCCCCGCAGCCTGAGCCTCACTGAATTAGCTGGAGCAGGCACTGAAGCTCTATGTTACCATTTCTTCCCTTCCCCTCTTGCAGGAACGAATCCAGGCAGACGAAGTGATTGCAATGTTGGACCAGGAGCATCTAGGACCCAGTGAAATGAACATCAACCCAAAGGATGAGCTATGAACTAGGCCAAAGACTTTTTCTATTAAATATTTATTTAATATTGTTAATCTTATTAGAACCCTTCTATTTTTGTACAGAGATGCTGTATAAATTAACAGGTTAATATGATTGTGGAGTTTCAGGAATGCCTCTTCTGTGTTTAGCACAGCTTTTGCTGGAACCCTCATCCCTGTGCCAGCATCTCCTGGTGGGGCTGCCTCTGCTTCCAGCATTCCCTGTTTTTCTCTAGCACTTCTCAGGACTCATTCAGGCCCACTCTACCCCCTTGGAGAACCCTTTTTTTTTTTCTCAACCAAAAGTAGTTGCTTCTCTTTAGCATCTGCTAGAGAAAACTCTCAGGTGTCCTAATGCACCAGTCTTCCTGCTCTGCTTCCTACTGGGGGAAACTGGAGCACAAAAACTGGAGTTATGACTGTCTCACCATTTGAAATATGCCTTTTAGGGGAAAAAACAAAGGAAAACCCAAGTCCTAGCAAAATGGAGATTTCTCTGTAGGCACGTGGAGCTGGTGTTTGCGCATTAATTCTGAGCAGAGCTTCTGGAAATGAGCTGCTGAGCAGGGCCATGAGCTGTGCACAGGGAGAAGGGACGTGATTTGCAGCTGACTCTAGTGAAATAGGGTCTGTCACTCATGTTCAGTCCCTTCTCTTGCTGATGTCCTGGGAACTGAAGGATGCTGCTTCACACTGCATCCTTTGAGCTTCCAGCCCAGTCTGCTGCTGGTAGAACCCAGAGTTTGTAGTCACAATTTCTGGGTCCCTGTTGGAAAGCAGCCTAGGAAGTTACAGTGCCATGGTGTTGGGTGGTCATGGTGTAGCTCTGCACTCTGAAGGTCCTGGCTGCATGCTACCATCCTGGCAGTGCAGAAGCAGCAGATGTTCATGGTGTGGTAGTATCTGTTTGCTCAGAGCAGTTCTGACCCAGCCTGAGGATGTTGCAGTGAAAGCAAGTAGTCAAGTAACTGCTGCTGAGCCAGTAAATAATTCCTCCCCAACCATTAAATTTAGTCCTTTGTGTGGGATCAGAGCAGGCCCTATCTCAGTCAGAACAGGCACTGAGTCACAGGATTTCTGTCCCAGACATAAGGGCAGCTTTTATATTGACCCAACAGCTGCCTCTGCTGCTGGAACACAGTTCCTAAAAGCCAGGTTTCAGTAATCTTCACTCGAAATTACTGCAAGGCTGCAATCTATCCAGAAAACACTACAGGGACTTTTGCTGGAGTTCACATCCTTGAGCTGCTTTGCTCAGCTCCCTGCTGCATTGGCTTTTTCATCTGTCCTTTTCTACTCCCCTCTGCCAGTTTTGGCATTCCCAGGACTTAAAATCTGCCACAGAGAATTGTCTTTTCTCTTTACTGCTGTAGCTTCTGCCTGTTCAAACCTGCCAGGCTCAGAAGCCCCCTCTTCCCATCCAGTCACTGACTGCAAAGGTTGTAGACAAGGATTGGCTTTCTGTAGAGACCTCCTCAAAAGCTGGTCCTGGGCAAGATAGAGGTAAACTGCATCTGGAAGAATAAATGCCCAGACTGTGAAGAGGGAACTATTACCACCCAGAAAATGCTGGAAGAGTTATTTGCTGCATCTCCTCCAATGCTGCATCTGCAGAGGAAAAGGCTCTGGCCATTCTTAAGCTACCAACATTGCTTATTCCTTTGTTTTTATCTCCTTTCCCTCATTGATTGTTGAAAAGATTCATCAAGTTGGCTCTCCAAAGAACTGCCCACAGGTTCCTGCCTTTGAAGAGCCTTCCCTGCTTAAGTGCCTCTTCTGTAAATGCTTAACTCCATCCCTCTTTTCAAAACAGCCAGAGGACAAGCTGGGGAGAAGAAGGGGAGGGCAGCTGTTCACTTTGGAGAGCTGGCCCCCATTTCATGGTCCCTCCACGTGCACCATGCTGCTGCATCCAAGGCTTGACTCTGAATGCTGCACCTTCCATGTGGGCCTGTGCTGCCATCCCCCAACCACCACTGCCCAGGTGCATCCTGCAGAGCTGCCCCTGTGCAGCCCCAGCCCTCCCAGGGGTGCCACCAGCTGCTTCTGCTGCAAGGAGGTGCAGGGGCTGGCACAGGTCATGGTTTGTTTGTTCCTGTGGTGGTTAGCCAGAGCTGTGTCTAAATCCAGGGAAAATAAACTGAACACATCTGGGGCTGTCTTTGTGTTTCTTCAGTCAAATAGAAGGAGAGACCAAAGAATGTGGGGTCTGTCTCATGATGGTACCTGTGCCTTTGGGGTTCCCTGCCTTACACCTGAGAACACAGCCCCCTCTCCATGCTGGAGCAGTGAGGACTCTCTGTGTGTGTGTGTGTGTGTGTGTGTGTGTGTGTGTGTGCGCGCTTTTGGCTGCCTGTCCCTGTGCCTTGCTGTGTATCAGCTGTGCAGTAACTCCATGCCATGGACCTGCTCCAGGCAGTGAGCAGGAGGGACAGTCCCTGTGCCCTGCTGGGTGTTCAGGGTCACCCTGGTGAATCAGCTCTGCTGCAGGGCCAAGGAGCAGCCTTGGAGGATGCAGCATTGCAGGATTCACTGCAAACAGGCCCCAAGAAGGGAGGAGAAGACTCTGGGCTGCCTGGGCCATGCCTTTCACCATGCTGCTCTGCCAGTGAGACCTGCTGGCGGCCTGGGCCATGCTGAAGCCAGGAAATGGCAATGCAGTAAGTCAAAGGCACTTTTCCTGTTTGTTTGTTTTTCCAGCCCTCTGCTCTGGCAAAGTCTAGCTCAGAAGTGGATTTGTATTTCTGCTGCAACAGCAGAGGTGGGTGCCAAGTTCATTGGCACTCTGTAGCCTCACAGGAGCAAGTTGCAGAACTCTTTGGGGTATGCACCGAAATACAGCATAGGTTTTTGCATCTGTGGTATCCAAGTGAGATGGGTTGCCACCAAGATGGCTTGGACTGAGAAGTGATTTTAACTCTTGGATTTGAGGTAGGGCCTGGCATCTGCTAGGGTCACATCCAGAGTGCCTGCAGGGCACCTGCATCCCTGCTAAAAGAAAGCTGACAACAGTACTGAGTGTATACACTTCTCCTTGGTCAAATATGCCCCAGGGACAACCTAGAGTACTTATATTTTTGTTTCCTTCTACTTAGGTTCACACTGTTACTCCTCTCCTGACCTGCCAGTCTGGTAATTGCTGTTTCCTAAAGCCCCATCATGAAGAAGCTCCCCAAGGAGGCAGTGTCTGCAGTCACAGCACTGAGCTCAAAACTGATGTGCATTTCAGAGCACACCTCATGGCTCCCAGGCCAGCCCCAAGGCTTGCCCACCAAAGGGAAGCACAACCCATTCAGGTGTTGGCCATGTGTTGTACATTTCCCAGTTCTATCACCAGCAAAAGGAGCCTTTTGGACATGGAGGTGTTTGAACCATGCCTTAGTTCCTTGTTCACTCAGCTGTGCCCTCTCTAGTAATAATAATAGTAAATGTAGTGTGGGATTAGCAGGGTTGATTTATGACAGTCCTTGAGGAAAAAAACAACCTACCCATAAAGGAAACATAATGGAATTTAAAAGCATTTAAAACAACAACTGAGGTGGTTCTGTGTGTGTGTGTTTGGATGTGGATGTGGTTTTGAAAGTGAATCTTGCATGCTGTTAATCCATGCCAGGGGACCTTTGCTCCCAAGGAGATTTGTTTTTCTTTCATGTCCAAGGGGGCCCAAGCCAAGTTCACTCAGCCCTTGCACAAAGGTGCTGCAGGTTGTGGGGGCACTGGGGGAGCCTGCTCTGTGCCACAGGCATGTCCCAGCAAAGGGAAGTCCATCATATTTCAGGACAATGCAGATTAAATGATGCCTTTATTAAGGACAAGATGGCACTTTGCAGTCAGGGATGCAGCAACAGAGTGTGAAGAGCCAGTGACAGCAAAAGCACCAAGGCTTGGGGAGCAGTGGCTGACAGGAGTCATGACAGCTCAGCAAGGCACCTGATGGCTCATGCGGAGGGTAGGAGCATGGAAAACACCTTGTGTAAGTAAAGAACCTCCAAGAAAGGCCAGCAGAAAGCCTAAGGCTGAGCCCCCTTGGGCTGTAAATGCCTTACTCCAAGTGGCTGCTGAAAGCTTCTCTCCAGCCAAAAGCTCACCCCTGAAACCTCACCTGAACGTAAGACTTGTGGCTACTTACAAATTTCTGAATCTATAATCAAGGCTGAAATACTAAAGCTCTTTATGTCCAGTGGCTACAGTCTAAAGGAACCTGGACATTCCATAGGCATTACCCTGAGTGACTTTCTGAGGCATTAATTTAAAGCAACTGAACCTTGCCAATGTTCTTGTGGAGGCTTAGAGCCATGTGGACAGTCAGTCTCCAGCAGCTTCACTGGATGATGACTAATCCTCATTATTTCCAAGCTTATAAAATATGGTGTGTTTGGTCTTTTTGTATGTCCTCTTTATTTCCCAGGCCCTAGACAGATAGAGGTGCTGTGACCATGGGTGGGAGCAGAGCGTGCCCTGGTTTGTCAGCTTTGCCTTGCAGCTCCTCAGTGCCTGAGAGCTGCAGCAGCTCAGCCACAGAAAAGAGTGGCAAAGCAAGGAGATGGAGTATGCACTGAGCCCTGCTCATCCTTCCTGCTTACACCTGGGCAGAGCCTGGGCACTCACAGGCAGCTGAACATCTTCCCATGAAAAGCTGTCATTAAAAAAAAAAAAAAAAAAGAAAGGTTGTTTCCTCCTGTCCACGCCCTTGCCCAGCCTGGGGGAAGAAAGAACAAAACAGCTGGCAGTGAGATAAAAATGGGCTAGTCCTGCTTTGGGAAGAATTATATAAAAAGAGGAAAGAAGTATGTATGTCTTTTGTTTCCATAACTGCTCCTTATGTCTACACCCCACTGTAAGAGCCACCTTTTCCTGGGGGAGGTGTTCCTGCTTGTCTGTGCATTGGGGTTTGACCCAGGCCAGGTTCCAAGACATTGTGCTCTTCCCCACATGTGGATGGCCCCACATATGTGTGCTTCCCCTCCCACCACTCCATTTCCAAACCAGTACCCAGATGGATGAGCTGCCTTGGTGTCAGTGAGAGCACCAGAACCAACGGAGTGCAGCCTTGCACAGTGAGATCCTGCACTGCTGCTTGCCCCAAGCACAGCCCTGCCTTCCCTTGGGGCCTGGGGCTCCTCATGGACAGGCCCAACTGAGATGGACCCGATGTCACTGAGAGCAGCAGAGCTCCCCAGTGTCCTCTGGGAGCCCAGCATGTGTGGGGCACCTGACCATTCCCCCAGTGGAAACTGCTGTCTCCACAGCTCTAGAGGATACCACAGCCAGCCCAGAATTGCTTTTATCTTATTTTAAACACATGGTGAAAGCTGGGACTGGGTTTGTTTCCTTCTCATTTAGCAAAACTTTTGTTATGCAGAAAAAGAAAAATCATAAATGTCAGCAGGTCCCAACCACCTGGCCAATGTCCAACCCCACCAAAAATAACTGCAGCACACTTGAGGAACTTGAGAAAGCTAAACAGGTGACTCAGAGAGCTGCCTGGCCACCCTCACCTTGTTTCTGGTTGAAAGCACCCCTGAATTTCAGGGGAGAGGGTGCAGCTGAGGTCTGGCCAGGCAGCAGCATGCAGGGCTGTAGTGGCACAGCACAAGTGCAGGAGCCTGCAGTGTGTAGGAGCCCTGGTGGGAGCAGGCACTCTGGGGGCCCTGTGGGCAAACAGAGCAGGCTGGTGAGCAGACACACTTGGCAAAGGGACAAGTCAGCTAATGATTGTTTCCAGGGATGGTTTGGATAATGAGAATGGCAATTCTAGTAGGTATTTCCTGAAGCTGAGCAGGGCAGGGCAGGGGGAATTTATATGGGCTCAGTTCAGCTTCTACTCCTCCTTTATTTGTAATGAGATTAGCAGCAGAGATGGCAGGGCACCCTCGCCCACTGCCCTGATGGGGTGAGCTGATAAGCACCTCCTGCCTGGTCCTGCATGCCAGCCCAGCAGCTGAGCCATGGGGGGAAATCACCAGGGAAAACCACCCTTCCACCACACAGGGCCTTCTTGCAACCGTCCTAAGCTCAGGGGTAAAATGCTGCATGGGACTGGCCAGCCTGATCCTGGCAGTGCCAGGAGTGGTGCTGGTATCCCAGGGCAAGATATCCCAGTGTGACATCTCCTCCTTGCAGTGCTTCTTCACCCGATGCCAGCTGGCAGCATCAGGTTAAACACTTGTCCTTGCCTTACTGCTGAGATACGAGGCCACCACTTGGCCACCAGTGTGCCTTGGGCAGCCCCAGGGCAAGGAATGAGTGTTGGACTTGGCTGCATTGTGGCAGAAGCTGTGAAGAAGTGTGACTGCCCTGCAGAGCATCTCCCAGCTGCTCACAGTGCTGTGACTGGACTGTAGCAAAGGGGAGAAGAAGCTGTCTTATCATTCCCACCCCCAGAGAGGAGAATGTGGATCCCCTGACCAATTTTGAAAAAATCTTCATAGCACCCATGACAAAGTCTGTTCATTGCCAACCCAGAGCCACCTCTGAGTGTACATAGCCCTAAGCAGGGAAATTTTGTCTGTACTACCACTGAAGCCCCCCCACTTTGTATTTTAAACACTCGTATTAGTTACAGCAACCAAACACTTGTGGGCCAAAGTGTATCCATCCAGGGCAGAAGCTCCAGCTGCTGTGGAGCACCTTGGCACCCAGCTTATCCTTGCACGGCTCCCTGCCACCACTGGGCATACCTGAGGTGATGGCAGAGAGCCTGATGTCCCCTTCACCATGTTGTCACAGGCTGCATTGCCCCAAGCCAGGATGTCCGTGGTGACATGCATTTCTCACTCAGCCCTTTTCATTGAGCCACATCAACATCTGCCCATAGCCCGGGGGTGACCAAGTTGCTACAGGGGGCAGTTTCCCAGTCATGTGGTGATTGTGGGGAGCTGCTCCCACCACCACACAGGAAAAAACAACCCACCAGCATCTTAAAACCAGTTTGCAGCCCCCAGGCACCTGGGGGTTGTTTGTTCATCTCCTTTCATTTCATCACCTCATGTGAGAGGCTGGGAGCTGGCATTCACTGCTCCTGTGGTGCCAACTTTGAGATTGTTTTATTTGATTTGCCAACCAAAATGGGTGGAAGGGTGGAGACTGTATTTTCCCCTTTATTTTTGTTTTCAAAAAACCCTTCTGGCCCTGGGTGAGGCAGAAGAAGCTGAGTAGTTTCACGTCTATCTACTCTGTGACAGTTACCTGCCTACAGCACAGCCTGGCTCCTCCAAGCAGAAGAACTGGGTGTGGGTGGATGGCCTCCCTGTCTAGGTGGGGAGAGCTCTCAGCCACCTTCCACAGCGTTTTTCTCCCCACCAAGCACACTGGAAAAGGCTGTCCTGTGAGCCCCTCCTTCCTTCCTCTGGCCAGCGGATCAAAAGAAAAATGAAGTCAGCCCATGGCCCTGGGAGAGGATGGGGCAGGCTGTGAACTCCTCAGCAGCAGTGGGGTGATCGCTGCTCTCATTTTGCACAGCTGCAGGGAAGGGGTTTGTCCCTGAAGTGCCCAGGGAAAGCCCTGGGCCATGCGTGGTTGACACCCTGAGGTGTTGTGGGCAAACACTCTCAGAATACCTACCCCCACACCAAACTGTGTTCCAGTGACTCTCAGGGATGGGATGAAGTGCATCTGGACTTTCTCTGGAGCCTGGCTGCACCCTGGACTTCCCCAAGTGACTCACAGAGCCTTCACAGCATCTCTGCAGGCAGAGCAGCCCAGGAGGGTTTTTCCATTTCACTCACGGCTGTGAAGAGACAGATGTACATGAGCATCTTCCAAAAGTTCAGCCACAAGCAAATGATGTGCTGTGCTCTTCTGTGCCCAGCAACCTGCCAGGTCCACCCTGCCAGCCACAAGCCCACAAAATGCTGCCACAAGGCTTTCCTGGCATCTTGGGCTTGCCCACCCTTCTGGAGCCTCCTGAGAGGCTGTGGGGAAAGTAAACGTTCCTGCACCAAAGCCAGGCGCTGCAGGGAGTGAGAAATCCTGGCTGATGAGCGCACACACCCTGCCCTGCTCAGCTGGCACCGTGCACATCCCCCCCTCCCTGTTTGCCTCGGCGCTGCCCCTGCAGCCACCTCCCGCACCCTGCTAATGAGCCTTTAGTTCCACTTGAGGTGCAAGGTGCCACATCCTTTCTCCCTTTTCACACTAATTACACTGAAACAAAAGGGGAGATGCACCATACCGGGAATGCTACCGAGCCTGAGTCCCCCACCCAGCGGGATGAGGTGGGAGCTCCTGATGGCACAGGTACAGGAACCAGCAGCCAGCCTCCCACTCCTCTTGCTCAACTGCTGGCGCCACCAGGCAAAGATAACAAACATCTCTCCTGCTCCTGATGTGATGGGCCTAGCAGCAAAAGGAAATTTCCAGGTCAGAAGCTCCTGCTGGGTAGCCCATGCTCCAGGCTATGGGGAAGAGCTGCAGTCCCATTTTGCTCCCACTGTGAGCACTGCATAGGACTGGGGAGACCCATGTGCTGCACCCAGGCACTTCCTTGGGTTCTCTCCTGCTGCTTTCAAACTTCATCTCCCTTCCAGTATTTCCACCCTTCCCAAGAAATGACATGGCTGCTGCTAATTCCTTCTAAATACCTACAGCTTCTGGAGAAAACCCAACAGGACTTTTTGTTTTCTCCTCCTTCAGTAGCTCTGCAAGCCAATAGTCACCATGTGCCAGGCCATGGTAGCCTGAAGGCAGCTCTGCCTTGCAAGCACACTCAGTATGAACAGGGATAAATGCACCAAAGGGATCATCCTGTTCTACCCTTCTAGAAGGGGGGAAAGGGCAGAGTGCTGCCTGGGAACACAGGCGAGCTGTGGAAGCATCACCTTGACCTTTTCTCTCCCTGTCATGCCTGGCCACCCCAGCCAGCATTGCTCTTCTCTCACTTGCAGGGGGGATGCTCACTGCCAGCTACAGCAGCATGAATAGGAAGAAAATCAGGCTTAAGAAATTGGCCAGAATTAGTACAGATGTCTGACTTGGGCATCCTTTTCTGCAGCCTCTCTGGGTTTGATTTGCCTGTCTCAACTGTCAAAGCTATTCCAGATGCCCTGGCCTAAGCAGGCATGCAAGGATTAATCTGTGCTCTCCTTGGGCCCAGCATCACGTCACTTCAAATGGAGATGTGAGACTCCAGAGCTACAGTTTCTTTCCAGCTAGATTCTCTGGATGGGCTTCATCTCCTGTGAAACATCTCTGTTCTGCTTCCTGGCCATGGGGGCACTACTGCAAAAACAACGGCAAACAAACAAACTCCAATTTCATTCACCTCACTGGTTCCTGGGGTCTCTTCAGACAGCAGCTGTCACTGCCTGTGCAGGATCCAGGCTGCCTTCACCTCCTCACCTGCCCATCTTCATGTGGCTGCTGGCATCCCTGGCAGGGCTTTCAGCCATGTCCAATTTCCTCACCTCCGAGGCAAGGCTGAAACCACCTGAGACAGCTGCTGCCCATGGCCTGATTAACGTACTTGGCTTAATGGTTACTTATTTACCCCTGGGTGAAATGATAAGGTTCTGGGCCAGGTGGAACATGTTCAGACATCTCTTCTTTGGGGTAAGCTGAGTCTCTGCTGTTAGAGTTGTGCAAAATCAAGTTTGTGTGTGGTTCTGGTGCTTGCCTTTTAACTGTGAGCCCTAAACCTCCGATGCACAGCACAATCCTGCCTGCTGATAGCTCCTAAACAACTGACTTCCTCCTGTTCAATCACTAATTAAGCAGCAGGAAAACTAGAATATAAACCATAATAGAGGCAACTGTATTGCTACCCAGTCATTTAAAGCTGGAATAAAACGTTTCTCTAAGGAGAACAAATCACCCTTAGCGGCAGGCAGAAACCACTACAGACGGCTCCTCCAGCTAAGGGAAGCCCTGATCAGGATTTTCAAAGGATGTTGTGGGTTTGAGGCTCCCCAGAGAGAGAGGACTGGCCTCCATCAGTGATTTGCTCAGCATCAGCCTTTAGAGGGCAAATACTGCCCTGAGGGGAGGGCACTAGGCACTGCTCTGGGGCAAGGCTCCTTACACATGGGCATGACATGGTGGCAATTCTAGGCACAGCATGGTGGAGGGGATCCCTTACCTCCTGCTTCTGTGGAAAACATCTCCATGGAAATACTCCTGTTCACCTTCAGGCCAGCAGCTCCCTGCAGGCTCGGCAAGGGCCGCTTGACCGTGTCCTTGGGATAAGAAATCATTGCATTTATCTCACATTCTGCCACGGCGCGTGGATAATTTGATGCAATTGTGTAGCCACCCACGCCTTTAATTAATCAAAGAGTTTTTCACGCAGCACTGTGCAATATTTTATTTCCTAACACCCCTGCTCTGGTGTACTATGGTCTGTTGTAACATTTCTTACCCAATTCCAGCACTGAGGGCTATGCAGCCAAGAAGAAGATGGATCACACGTGTGGAAATCTTCAGTGTTGTCTCCAGAGGTGACTGCCAAGGAATCAGAAGCTGAATTAATCAGAGGTTCACAAAGACATTTGGGAAAACAAAACAAAAACAAAAAGGAACCAGCCAAGAAATGAAAACAACCTCAGGAAGAAAACAAGAAGTCAGCAGATTTCCTGGGGTTTCATTTAGGAATCTCAGGAAAAAACTGGAAGACATCAAAGAATCTCCTAAAAAACTGGGAAACACCTTGCTAGAGTTCACTGTTCTAGGACAGAGCTGAAAATCCCTTCCAAGGGGCCACCACAACATCTTCCCCTTCAAACCTTCTTCTGCCCAGCTTCACGTTGGTGCTGCTGATGGGGAAAAGGGAAATGTAGGTAAAGCCTGGAGATGGTTGAGCCTGAACATTAGTGCCTGAAAAATGCCTGTCCACACCTGAGAGTGGAGCAGCCCTTCCACACCTTTCAGTGTAAATTGGTACCTCTTTCCAGGCTCCCTGAACATTGTGGCAACCCCAGCCAGGAAAACAGGGACCTGTAGCGTGAGGCAGGGGTGAGCAGTGGCAGTGCCTTGCTGCCGAGCAGAGAGGCAGCCCCACACGAGCACTGCCCACGACTGCCAGCACAGCATCACTCTCCACCTGCCAGCCAAGGTGGGTGCCATCCTCTCCAGCTCCCCAGCTTCTCCCGGGGAGCTGCCACCTCCAAGGCACAGCCCCGAGCTGCAGCAGGTGCCTGCCCAGCTCTGGGGGCTCTTCTCACATTCGGCCTCCACAGAGCAGGATCCACATACATGTGCCAGGGTGAGCTTTGAAAGATGCACCATCACACTGAGGCACAGCCAGCTCGCAGCCCCCGGGTGAGCCGCTGGCATCAGCAGCCCGGAGCCGCACAGGTGTGCCCGGGGAGCCAGGCCGGACTGGTGGTGCCGGGACCGGGCCTGGCGGGGTGCCGGGAGCCGGGCCGGGCCTGGCCTGGAGAGGTGCCGGGAGCCGGGCCTGGCCTGGAGACGTGCCGGGAGCCGGGTCGGGCCTGGAGAGGTGCCGGGAGCCGGGCCGGGCCTGGCGGAGTGCCGGGGAGCCGGGCCTGGCGGGGTGCCGGGAGCCGGGCCGGGCCTGGCCTGGAGAGGTGCCGGGAGCCGGGCCTGGCCTGGAGACGTGCCGGGAGCCGGGTCGGGCCTGGAGAGGTGCCGGGAGCCGGGCCGGGCCTGGCGGAGTGCCGGGGAGCCGGGCCGGGCCTGGCGGGGTGCCGGGCTCCCCACCCAGCCCGGCTGTGGCGTGGGAGCTGCAGCCAGGTGCTGCTGTGGGAGTTCCTGGCTGCGGCGTGCGCTCTGGGCAATCACCCGCCGGTGTTTTCTCAGCTGGAAGAAGCGATGTGTATCGCTCTGGCAGGAGCACTCCTGCAGCCGAGCTCTGTGTGTGTGCGTGAGGGGAAGGGGGAGCGCCCCTGCAGCCCCCGGGCACGGCACGCACGGTGCTGCGAACCCGGGGCTGTGGCTGCGGGGGGCTGCAGCACGGGGCACCCATGCAGGGCTGCTGCCTCCAATGTGCCTCCTGGCTCTGAAGGCATCTCTGGGCAGAGGCTCACTGCCTGGGGTGAGAGGAGTCATCTCTCCTGCTTTGGCAGGTGGTGGGTTTTGGACTTCATCTTCTGATTTTCCCATTTGTGCTGGAGTGGGTTGGGATGGGCACAACACTGGGGGATCCTCTGTGTGCACGGCAAAGGGCAGGAGAGCAGCAGCTTTCCCAAGAGGCGGCTGCAGGAAGATTTGTTTTGCAACACCAACAAGTCACTTGCTTATTCCGCCCGTGTAGAATAAACAAACAGGAGTTGCTGCTGCTGCCCTTGCACGTGGGGTGCAGGGGGTGAGAAGAGGCCGGTTTATAAACCTGTGCCCACGCTGTGAGCGCCGGAGGTGGCCGGGGGGGACGCGGCTCCCGCGGGGCTGGAGCGGAGCCCGCACCCCGGGCTGCGGCTGCAGGGCCGCCAGGGGGCACTGCCTGCCCGGCACCGCGCTGGGCTCTGCTCCCTTTATCGTCATTTTTGTGATGTTTTTGCCCCGCAAATCCCCTCGACAGGGAACCCAGGCGGCAGGAGACGGGACACGGGAGAGTCCTGCCTTCTGTGCAGCCAGCTCTCACTTTGTCTCAATTGTTTGGTTTTTTTTTTTAATACATGTTTGGATTTCTCTTCTCTTCTCTCTTGATTTCTCTCTCTCCTTTTTTTTTTGGGGGGGGGGGGGGGGTTGGTTTTTTGGTTTTTTTTGGTTTTTTGTTTTGTTGTTTTTGTTTTTGTTTTAGCCTGCTCTGAGACACTCATTTTGAGACTGCTGGCAGCTGAACAGAAGAGAAGAAGCACCATCTCTTCCCCAGGCCTGCTGATTTGTTTCCTTGTTCCCCTTAGCCCTACACCAGTTTCTTTGCTGTGCCAGGATGGTGTCTCTCAACCTTTTGGAACTCAGCAAAGCTGATAGTATGGACAGAGCCACCCTGCTAAATATTAACTAACAAGCTTAGCCTTCCCTTGGCCTTGATGCAGGCAATAATGAGACTGCATCTTCCAGGGCATGATTCAGAGTGGGAATCTAATATCCCCTGAATGGCTCCCCAGGGACTTTCTTGCCACTGCTGATGCAGAGAGCCTAATCTCCTACCCTAGGCTGTTGGGAGAGACAATGTAAGCATCTCCCTTGCATGCTGTAATGGTTGGTATCAGCCCAGCTGCTGGTGAGTAATTGCTGAGCATGCCAGCAGGCACACACCTCCTGTTGCAGCACGTATCCCCATCATCGGGGGAAGTGGCACAGCCAAAAAGCCACTGGCTGCTGTGCCCACATTGCCACGAAGGCAAAGGGCAGGGCACTGCAACACTGGTGAGAAAATCAGCTGAAAGGTCCACGGAGACCCTTCCCAAACAATCTTAGAGCACTGAAATCAAAAACCAGTGGCTCATGGGCCTCTTATGGATATGGCTGTGGGAGCAGGGTGGGGCACGGCACTGCTGTGACTGCAGCAACCAAGGCAGAAGCACACTGGGCACAATCAATGTCCTCAGGTGTAGCAAACCCTTCAGGCCTTGGCTTCAATGCTACAGGTACAAAGCCACTGTATACCACCCTCAGTGTACCTCTCCATGCTCATCCATGCCCTGGACCTGTAGCTGCAGATCCCTTGTCCTGCCCCAATTCCTGCATCTCCTGCCCCCTAATACCACAAAGTCTTTCCTGTACTCACCTGTGGCCCCAGGCACCTGGCTTATTTCATGAAGGCAGAGCTGATGTTCCTAAGAATAAATATATGACACTAGGAGCGTTTGCAAGGAAGTCAAAACATTTTAACAAAACCAGTTAATCCTCCAAACCCTCCCCCAAAAAAATGTCTTTGACCGGTTTGAGCCAAGGAAGTCCATAGCAACGCTCACCCAGCAGCAGGGCAAAACTATCGTATACCTCTGAATATAATTTTGGCTCCTTCACCTTAGGGAAGCAAGCTGGGAGAAAGCCACAGCCAGTCCTTGCCAACAGAGCATAAAGATTATCTTCCTTCCTGTTTATTTGACCTTCATGGCCAGTGTATCCAAATATCAACAATGAGGCTCCAAAACTCCAGCCTCCACCTTCTGCTATGTGCTCAGGAAGACATTTCTGCCATGGGTCACAGGGAGGCAAAACAACCCAGGACCCAGAAACCACCAGCTGGAGCCTGGCAGGCAGACAGAGCTGTTTGCCAAGCCTCTGTGGCACAGGCACAGCCACAGGGGCCAGGCAGGGCAGTCCTGCAGGGCCTGCCACGGCTCCCCAGCACCCCCCCGCCCAGCAAATGACACGAGGTACACATTCCACAGCTCAGTAAATCAGAAGGGCAAACAGCCCAAGCTCTGACTCTGTGCAGGGCTGGGCTGCCTACATGGTTTTCCCATGGAGAAACAACTTGGGAAGAGGCAGAGTGGGAGGCAGGTCCTGCAGTCCTTCCCCCACGGCACAGGCAGCTGCTGTGCCATCAGGAAGGGGGTTTGCTAAGGCACACAGGACAGGAAGAACATGATGAGCAAGACACCCTCCACAGGCTCCACTCAGGTACTTGCCAAGTTTTGTTGTGTCGGGGTAAGCTTCATTCCAGGGCACTGCCAGCTTCAGCACACTTAGGACTAACAGCAGAGAAGGGCATGCACGTCTTCAGAGGTCCACCCAGGCTTGCAAAACACAGCTGGAAGCTCGTCATGAATCCCTGCCCTGAAAACTTTGTGCTTGTCTACAAAGCATCCCAATATCCAAAATTCCAATGGGTATGGGTGGAGGGCCAAAGGGAGAGCAGCAGCTTGGGATTCCTCAGCACTGAAAGCCTTGCTGTAACCTAAGCAATGTGGAGGTTCCCCACTTCAGCAGTGGACCACAGCAGTCAGAAATGACAACCATATTTGAAACCTACTTGTTCAATGGAAACTGAAATCTTGTTTTACATGATCCAATTCACTCATCTAGAGGCAGCATCCATCAGCTGAAATAGCAAATTCTCACAGCTGTTCTAGTAGCACTTCTCTTTTTTGAGACCAACATACTAATTTTTAATATCACATTCATTCATTCTGCCAGAGTACAACATTGGTTCTGTTACCACTGGATATTGATATCTGGAGTCAACTATTTCTCTAGTAACTTGGAAAAAGGGAAAAGCAACAGCAATCAGAACCAAAGAAATCAGGCAGGCATTCCCTACCCCAATTAAACCTGCTCCCAAGGGAGGTTGGGGCAGCCTCTTCTTTTAAGACCTTTGACAGGTTTTCTTTCCAATCTCCCCATTCCTAAGCATCATCCCCCAACCATAACCCATAAAAACTGTAAGACAGCCATGGGGCCCATATCAGAAACCATTGATGAAGCTGGGATGTTAATGTGGTGGTCCATGGACAGAATGAAGCTCCCAGCTGATGGAGGAGACTCCACTCCCATCCCCTTCAGGACAACCATCCCATCAGCTCTGACCTGTTTCTTCAAATCCTTGAAAGAAAAATTGAGGTGCAAAGGAGAAGGAAATGGCTTTGCTAGGATGCATAGGGTGATGCACAAAGCCTTTCGTGTAAGGCTATTTCCCAAGTGTGGACCTCAGAGGACAGCACTGACCCTGTCTGTTCCAAGCACACACACCCTCCCTCCAGCAGGACATCGAATGTGGGGCACTAACTGGTGCCCTGCTCAGAAAAAAAAAACATAAATCTGATGAAAGGCCAAAAAAAAGCCATGCCAAAGGCTGAAGACCTCACAGTTCAGCAAGAGGCTTAGGGAGGTGACCTGCTGCATCTGTCAGAAAGGCAGCAGATGAACGTGTGATGGCACTTTGGACCACACCCTCAGGACATAGAGTCTGTGGGGACAGAAAACTGTACCCATGGGCAAGGGTGACACTAAGTCCCAGCCGCTCAGAGGAGGATATTTCCAAGAAGACGCACAGGAAGGAAAAGAAGGTGCTTGGGAATTCAGTGTCATTTTCAGTTCTGGCTTTTATTGTCATTCACTTCAACAACAAGGTGTTCAAAAACACAGAGGCGCCTTGGTGCAGGTAACATGGTCATTGCTACAAGCATTGGCAGATTCTCAGCTCCATTAAGCCATAACACTTCGATGCATCAAAACAAAACAAAATCACAGCTCTACAGGGGAGGGCAAAAGCTACAGCAGTTCAAACTCACTTAAAGATTCCAGTTATACAGAAGTGGTATCCATAGTGGCATACAGTAGAAAGGTTTTCACAGCATATATTTGAATCATTAGTGATGCAGCAGAAAAGCTCCATCTCGCCGGCTGAGTTGAAAAGCAGATACTGAAATCTTGTACCGATTCTGGGCACACCATTAACTGCATTAACGTTTATAGTCAGAAGCTCCCTAGATCCTAAAATGACAGTGTCTTTTGCATCAATGTATGTACAATACTGAAGCAGCTCAGAAGGACTACATAATGGAGATGCAAAATCTTGGAGGTGAGAAGAGCACAGTCTAATTCACCTCCAGGGATTTGTAAAGTATCTGCTCTAACTCTTTCCCCACACTAACACTGCCCTGCTGAATTAATCATTGCATCAAGTCAAGAGCAGAACTACTCTCGTGCTTTGTACCATATAGAAAAAAATAAAGAGCTATAGTAAGTTCTCACACTGAGCATGTTAAATACTTTGAAATCTAGGACACTGCTCTTTGAAGTGTTACAAAATAAAATGATACCACAGGCTTTCAGTAGGTGCTCACTCCCCCCTCAACTGCAAAGTAACACAGTAATCTCAGTATGAAAAATACAAATTATTCATCCAGTGACTGGCTGTTTGTTACATTATTTGTAACCCCTTCTGCATAAAAATAATAATTAAAAAAAACAGAAAAACAAACAACAACATTTAATTGTGGTTCTGTCAGACCCAGTCGCCCAAAAAGAAATAAAACTGATCATGACGCACTGTAGGAAAACAAAAAAAATACACATACAAAAAATATTTATATACAAACTTGACAATAAACCATGTGGCATTATCATTTATAGCTAACCAAGAGGCTTGCAGAGCCACCAAAAGGCAGTCTTTGAATGCAATACAGTTCTGGCACAACAGACAGAGCACCCTAACCACACTGTACTCATTAAATTCGCAACAAAGCAGGGCCCACAAACAGCCACTGCATTGAGTCAGGAATATTTAGCTGTAGTAAGATAGGATAACAAGTCATTTAAGCTGCTTTTTACATCTTTCCCCAGCCAAATAAAAAAAAAAAAAGGCAGGCTTACTGTTAAAAAGAACAAGCCAACTTGAAAGCAGCTTGCAGAGCCTTGCTCCTCAGCTTAGGTTGTATACCTTTAAGTATCAGTACTTTGGCTAATAAAAATGTGAAAACACACATTGTTCAGTTATTCATCCACAGGACCACTGGCAGTCAGAGGAAATGCCTCAGAACACAACTGTGGTAGAACCAGTAAGGCAAAAACCAGAGAAAAATCAATTTCTCATGTAAACATGGCTTATTGTGATCACAACACTCATAGAAACACAACACTCATAATTCCCAGAAATCATCCGTGTTTTAAGGCATCTTATGGTTATTTTCGTAGTTGTTTGTCACTTAACCTATAGCAACAAACACAACCCGTTCCATCCCTTTTACAGATACATCTAAAGACAAGTCTGGCTTCCTCCCAAGTAATCTAGCATGGTCCAAACAAAAGGTAGCCTGAGTTTAGGGCAGCTCAAGTCCTACAAACTGACGTGCAGCTCTCACTCCTCCACTTAACTGGAGGCTAGGTGGGCAAAAAATCCTTATGCTAAACTAGGCAGGCTGCATGTGTGGCAAAGCCTAATTTTATAGCTTAAATGTCAGTAGTATCGCGGCATATGGTTATATGTACAGGATTACAGTATATGGTTCAAGATCCAGTGGGGACAATTGGCACGACCAGTAGTTTTATTTACACTTTCAAGCCTGAAAGAGGCAAACCAGGACATACATATGAATGTATACCCAAAACGAGGGGAACACAGCTGGCTTGGTTTTTCCAGAGAAAGTGAAGGACAAGGCAAAAGTTGAATGGAGGTGCTGTCAGCGCTGGCCTGCCCAGCAAAGTGCATGTGCCGTCTCCACTGGAGAATATTACACATGAACAGAGCACTCAGCTCCATGAGAAGAGGCTGTTTAAGTGCAGCGTTCAGCAGACTGATTCCCATTTATTTTTCAGATTGACTGTCAGTTCAGGGTTGGGTTGCTTTGGGTTTTTTGCATTTGGTTTCACTGCTGCAGTGCATTTGGGTGCTTGGCGGTTTTTTTTTTCCAGGGTTTTTGGGGGTTTTTTTAGGCTTTTTAGAATTTTATTTCAACCTTCCTGCTTTACAAAGTGGGATAGCTGCATGAGAGAAGCATATTTCAGGTCAGGGCACCCACAAGGTGTGTGAGGATCCAAAAGTCAAGAAAAGAAGACCTCTCCCCAAAGGAAAACACAAAACAAGTTGGCCTTCTCAAGAAGGTCAATGGCAGTCAAGGAAATACCACCCACCTTCCCCCTTTGCTCAGCTCTTCCCCTTGCAAGAGCTGGAGTGGAGGTTGCAGTCCAGGAGCATGACCTAGACAGCACCCAGGGCATGACTTGGCAGGAGTGAGCAAGAAGGTTCCTCCGCCCTCCATCCAGGGGTGCAGTACCAAGCAGAAGGAAGACAAATGAAGGGCTGAGCAGTTCGTGGCCGGGGCGGGGTGGAGGGGGGCCCGGGGCTCTCACTCCCCCTCCTCTTTGATGCGTTGCTGTTTGTTGCGCCGGGCGTCCATGTCGAAGTTGAAGTCGTTCCACTCGTCGCGGGGCGGGAAGGAGATGGTCTGGCGCAGCGTGAAGCGCACGGCGTCGATGACGCGCTCCCCGCGCGTCTCGCTCGAGCCCACGCTCACTGTGGAGGCGCCGCTGGGGGTGCGCAGCAGGTGGGGAGGGGAGGAGAAGTCATGGAGCTGCCGGTGGTCCAGGATGCCCTTCCAGATGGCATGGCGGAACTGCTCCGGGATCTTGAGGCTCACCAGATCCTGCAAGGCAAAGAGCAGGGCTTAGCGGGGGGTCCCAGGGCAAGCTGGGCTCCAGGAGCGAACACAGCCTCTGGGCCACCGAGAGCCACCACAGCTCTAAAACCCAGGTGGGCACGAAGCACAGCAGAAGACAAACCACCACTCCTGGAAGTAGGCATTTGTGGCCACAAGGCAGCAACGGCCTGTTTTGAAGGCACAAATTCCATTTTTAAGTTGTACAAAACACTTGTTCATGCATAAGACGTGGTGGCCTACAGCTAGAAGCTTAACTGGACTGCAAGGCCTCCAAGACAACCTCAGGTAGATCTGCTGGCTGTCAGTGGTGGGAGATACTGGGCTGCTGAAGGTCAGTGGGCTTGAAAACTTCCATGTTAATTACAAAGCCTGCAAAAGGATTTTAGAACCCAAGCCTGAGCTCCAGTATCCAGAGCTCTAGGTGTCACTCTATAGGAACTGTCTTAATTACTTTAACATAACCAAATTTAGTAACAGACACATAGCCTTAGAAAACCTGTACTTTGAGGCCCCATCATTTCTGGTGCAAAACATGAGAGTTGCATGACCTAAACTCTGGGATACACAGTATTAGCTTCTGAAAAAATGAGCCACCAACTTCAGTTAATTTGGGTCAGTTTTTCTAATTAGAACAGCAACAAAAGGAAGGCAGCCCATGCTAGGGAGCAACAGCACCACAGTCTCCCAAAGTCTTGGGGGAAAAAAATGGGACAGCCAGCTCAGAAGAGAGCAATGGCCCTGGAGAGGAAGCAGCAACCCTGCAGCAAAAGCCATGCAAGAGTAAAAAAGTGAAAACAACAAACAGGGATGAGATGCCAGTGGCAAGGGAAGATGATTAAGGTAAGCCCAGAAAACAGAAGCAGGGAGGGAAAATTGCAGACCACTTCTGGAGAGCCTACTTGTCTGCAGGCAAGTGAGGTGTAAACTGAAACCAAGCCTTGCAGAATTAACAGGCGCATGGGCTGGGGCCACTTCAGGGGCTCAGACAGACAGAGCTGGGGAAGGGGAGACACTTTCTCTGTGCCAGGCAAGGCAGTTACAGTGCTGGCCCCAAGTCCAGCCTCTCTTCACCTCACAACATCTCTTCTCTATGTGCAACAGCCTTGAATCAAACTAATAAATAAAAGTATACAGAGTCTGGATTTCTGACCTGTTCCTAAAGCAGGGCCAAGAGCACAAACAAAGGAAATGGTGAGGAGTTACTTACATCCATGGAGTAATGCTCAATCTGATAGATGGTGGTCAGCCCCTGGGTCGTGAAATAATCCACACAGGATGAGCAGCCCAACCTCGCTAAGAAGCTGCAGAGGAGGAAGGAAGGAAGGAGAGAGAAAATAGGATCACCCTGGCTGCAACAGCCCAAACCACAGAAAAACCAAACACTCAGCCAATCTGCAGCAACAGGAAACAAAGCTTTCACCCTTGGCTTGACCTCCTCCAAGATATCCCAGGCCAGCAAGCCACATCGCTGCCACATCAAACGAGGGAGTCCTTCAGCTCAGCACCCAGCAGACAGCCCTCATGGCAGCATCTTGCCTAAGTCAAGAGCCAGTGCTGCACAGCCTGGGTCTCGAGGCAGGAGGGCTCACACAGACCCTCCTGCCAGGTCATGTCACCCAGAAGGTGGCTGAGCCCATGGCAGCCTGGTGCATGCACAGAGGCCTTCAGCAAGGCATGGAGTCTAGGGCTCAAACACATCATGCACTGCCAATCAGCACATTCTTCTCTGAGTGTAAAGGATTCCTCATTTATGGGCAGCATCTTTCAACTGGTTTGACCTCACAAAGGGCAGAGGGGCTTCTGACCCCAGCCACGGCTTGTCAAGGGGCCAGAAGGGAAAAAAAGAAAAGAAATGTTTGCAAGACAGCCTGGCACCCTCAAACTCCACCAGTCCAACAGATGCTGCATCCCTCAGCTTTCTTGCAGTCCTAACATCCCTGTTTCTCTCAGCTCCTCAGAGGTGGGGATTTGAGGCTTGGTGCCCAGAGGGTACCAGCCTCAGGACTGCCAAGAGCCCAGTGGGATCCAGTGCTCCAGGATCATTCAGGCTCCAGACCCATTCAGGGCTCTCTCCCTTGGCGTGGGCAGTGTGCCGGGCAGCCTGCTCCCGCTCACCTGACGATGCTGCAGTCTGAGGGGTATGGAGGAGGGGGGGTGCAGTGGGACGTTGAAGGCATGGAGAGGGGAGGAGGCAGCGCCTGCGTGGGGCTGAGGCCATTCATGTCACCGGTCATGGCCATGTGGGTGCCCATCATGGGAACTGGAGGAGAGAAGAAGGAGGAGCACATTGTTACCCAGGCATGCCCAGATCCCGGCTTCGCCCACAGCACAGCACCCAAGGACAGCACCCACAGCTGAAGCAGCCTGAAATCCCCTGTAAAACCCTGCACATGACAAGCTCATGAGAAGTTTCAGGCAGAGCCAAGGACCAGATGACAGACAGTCCTTCTGGAGCTCTCTCCTCACAGGAGAAAGTGCCACTGTCACGTCACCTTCCCTCCCAGACAGGCTGGATAGAAACCCTGGCTTGCCCTGCCACAGAAGAGGAGCAGGACAGAGCCAGCAGAGTAACCCAATACAGCAGCCAAAGAGCTTTGTTTTCACAGACAGCAAGAGCACCAGAAGGGGCTCAGCAACAGGTGTGGGCAAGAGTCCAGCTGTTTTGAAATAAATGAAAAAACAAAACACCAACCAAAAACGCCCCAACAAAACTCAGCCCCAGAACCATGTCTGTCATCCTGGATTTACAGGGCTGCTGAGCACACAGCAGCAGCCAGGAGGAACAGAACTGTGAGATGTTTCCTTTAAAATTAAGAACTGTCTTAATTTAACTGAGGGGAAAAATGCTGCCAACGTTTGCATCTCTGCTGGGAAAGGAAGAAGAAACAAGTCTCGAAAGCCAGAGGACAGTGCAGCCAGCTAGATCTGCAGCAAGAAGCAGCTCTGATCGCCCTGTGAGGCTCTGAGCAGGATGCTGAAGCCTTGCCCTGTGGCACACTAGCGAGCAATATTTATTTGGCTCTGCAGGTTTACAGCGAATGACTCCAGGCTCTCCAGCTTCACACTAGCCATGTGGAGATGCCAAGTCTCCTTGTCCAGACAAGCAGGGAGGAGAAAGAGGAATAAGAGTTTCTTACTGTTGGTTCCCATGCTGTCAGGGATGGTGGTTGGGGTCAGGGCGTTGCGCTGCTGGGGGTTGATGAGCTGGCTGACTGAGGGCAGCTTGTTCATGCTGTTCATCTTGCTGAGAGGTGGAGAGTTGGAGCCATACGAGGACTGTGACTGCATGGAGGTCCTGCAAACCAAGGAGATGTTAGGACAGGGATCAAACACAGCAGCTGGTTATTGAGAGTATGCACCCAAAGGGCTACATGGCCAGGGAAATCACTGATACCACAGGATCATCACAGAGAAAGATCCTTGGAAAATGAGCCAAGAGGAAATAAGAGGTTTCCCAGATATTCTCAGCACTTTAAAAAAGTGAAATACCAAAAAAGGGAAAGCTTAAATTTTAGCTGAAACTTTTTATTTAAGGAGAAGTGTGTATGCAAGTTTTTCAGCTGAAAAGAATACATGGAATGCCAGCAAACATGTGCCAAGATTTGAAGAGTATTTTAAACTCTCCTTGTAGTCAAAAACTTTTTCATAGGAACAAGAACTGGAGAAACCATTTCAAACCATCCTAAACACCTCTGAAACCTGACTGAAGAAACAGTTTTCAGTTTGGGTCTGCTTATCACCTTGTCTTTTCCAAAATTCCTAGTTGTAACAGCCAGACGCTCCTTGCTCAAGGCAGATTCCATGCACTTCAAGGACCACTACTGAGATGGTCAGAGCTGCCTGGGATGCCAACAGGGAGCTTTTGTTGGTGTTAATGCAAACCTGGTATCCAAGCCCTGCAGGCTGCTTGCAAAGAGGATCAGGTTCCTGCTACCACCCGACAACAGCACTAGCCTCCCTCAAGTCCATCCAGCCCCAAACTCCACTCAGCATACTCATGGAGTGGGCCAGAGAGCCTTGCCAGAATCCCTGCTGCCCAGCCCGAGGGTCCCAGCTGCAATCCTGCCATGTCAGTGATCCAGACTGCCAAGACTGTGCTGCTTCTGAAGGGCAGCCCAGCTCCAAGATCGAGTTACAGCTGTGGCATCCCATCTGCAGTGGGGTCCTATGTGGGACATGCAGAAAATTAGCATTAAAGCTGGCCCAACAGCACAATTGGCATAGCACTGCCATGCCACAAGGGAGCAGGTTTTTCTCTCTCTGACACCAGGGGCATTTGTAGGACTGGGCAAAGGTTTGGGAATGTGCCTCCTCCCCAGGCACAAGTACCCTCAGGCTGTGGTCACCCTGCAGAGCAGAGGTCACAGAGCCCAGCACTCCTATCACACTGACCCCACAGTGAGTGTCCAAGGGCACATTCCCATCTTAGTTCCCACTGGGAAACTTGTTCCCATCTGGGTATAAACTGGTTACACCAATTGCTGGGAACTGGCTTTTCTTCTATGCAAATAAAATAATTATTACTCCAAATAAGCAAAGTGTAAAAGGAAAGAAAAGGCTTATTCCTAGACAATTTATTAAAACCTTCAGCATTCAAGGTCAAGTTCCACACAATTACATTGTCTCCAGCTTCCTGCACTTTCAAGACTTGCAGTGTTGGGTGGAGAAAACATCTATGCTAACAGGCTAGAGTATCTAAGGCCCTGAAGAAATGTTACCTAATTACACAATTACAGGAGGTGCAGATGGGTGTGAACTGTCCTTTGGCAGTGAAGATGCAGGACAAGATCCAGCAAACTTCACAGACTCAAGGAAGTGGAAAGCACAAGAAGCTTCACAAATTAATATTAACAATGGCAGCAGCTCCCAAGGGGAAGTGAAACCGAGCCATGAAGTTCAGACCTGACTTTTCAGAGTGAAGGGAAAGATTCAGATCTGACATTTCAATTCCCCAATTATGAAAGTTGAGGTCAGCCATGAAATTCAAGTCAAGCTGACACCACCCTTAGCCCAAAAGGCTTCTGGATTTAGGACCAATGAGTATTTTACTTCATGGGTTCATGCACTTATCTTAAGGTTCAGCTGAAATTAACACACACCTGAAGAGTCTATTAAGGCAAAATCTGCATGATCTGCAAGTCAGGAGGTCAATGAACACAGCAAAACTCCAAATCAAATCAACAAAGGCTTCCCAAAGGACACCGAGTTGCATTGTTTGAGGTCAGCAGTGGGCCTACCTTTGCCCTCTGCACCATCAGTAGTGATCTCAGCAAAGCTAATTAGGAGACTACAAAATACTTGGGGGTAAAAGAAAAACAAAAAGCAATCAAACACAAGCCAACCAAAACTTTAGAAAACAAAGGTATACTTTAACATATAGCTTAGGGACTCCATGCTTATCTCATTCACACTCATAAGAGTCAAGATTACCATCATCAAGTTCAAGGGAGTAAAACAGAAAAAAGCATTCTTCTTTGTACCCACACTAGTTTCAACTAAGCTATTCCATCCCATGAGCAGATGTTTAAAAGGCCATCTAGCCAAAGAGAAGTCTCAAGATAAACCAAGATGCAAAATTTTATTGAAAATTAATGTCACACATCAATATAGCAAGAGCCTTAGAAACACAAGAAAATGTTTTTGGTATTAAGCACAAGGACTACATGGTGTTTGAGGACCCATTTAAAATATATTGCTTTTTTTCCTCGATTTTTAAAAACAGATACAAGAATGTCATGCACAGTGATTTTCATTAAAATTTTACTTACTAGGTCTCAAGAAAGATTAGAAGTCAGAGCATTAACATTTCTTTGATATCAATGCCAATGAAATGCATTTTAATATCAAGGTATAAGGGCTTCAATTAAGAGACTATTATACTACTTGGAACAGTCTGATACAAAAGGCACTGAGTCACATTCTGCAACTGAGTTTTCTCTCTTCAAGAGGCTATGTAATTATTTAGCAAATAACATTTGTAGTTATGCAAGCTCATATGAGGGCAATCAGTCTCTCATGCTTCAAGGCATATACCAATCATCTCAAGAGGTCAGGAAGGAACTTTCTTGTCCCATATATGAACAAAGTTCAGTTCACAGCCTCGTATAACTCTACATTTTCCCAGCTCACTGGATACCAGCCCTTCACCAGAGACAGCAAACTGCTGGGACAAACACACTACCTGACTGAGCAGACTAGAGTCCTTGTTGGCTAGAGGAGCATACAGCCATGTCAGCAGCCTTAAATTACATCAAAGGTTCATTAAATGCAATTGGGCAGATCAGGCTCAGAGTTTAAGATTTCACCCAAGCCCCTGTGCCTGCAGACCCAGAGCCAGTCAGTGCAGACACACAGGTAGAATCAGAGCTGCCCAGTTCTGTGTCTGCCCTCTCTTTCAGCAGCCACACCAAGGATCACATCCCAGGTTCACACAAGGCCAGAGTGCTCATGGACAGTGGTTTTTAAAGCAAGGCTTCCCACAGGGCTGTGTAACACTGGGGTGTCACTGGTGTAGTCTAATAAGGGCACACAAGTGACACAGATGCTGCTCAGTTTCATTCCTCTGCTTTGAAGGCCCATGAAGCAGCAGGGCACTGAAAAGCAGAGAGATGCCCTTATTGTCCCCATCCCAAACTACTTCTATTCTAAAGCAAACAACAGTGCATCTTTTCAACCACTCCACAACCACACACAGTGGGTTTGAAGGCTTGGTACCTCACTGGGAGCAGGGAAAGGTGGAGCTCCAGCAGTTGCTGGGCAGACAGGAACTACAGCACAGGGCCAGAAGTGGCAATAATGACTCCCCTTAGATTTCAGGTATGGGAATTTCCCCAGGCAGGCCATGGATGCAATCTGCTCTCCAGGGAATGGAGCTGTAATACAGGGAGTGGATATATATCAAGCAGTTGACACAGACTGATATGACCTGAGTACCTGATAAGGCCCAATTAGTCCACTTGGTTATTCCTTGAAAGGAAAAGGCTTATTTTCCTGAAGACACAGAGATGGCAAAGAAGCAGTGAAAAGACAGCTGGGATAAAATTTTCATTTTACCTGCAGAGGACAGACTACAAAGCAACTCAAATTGCTTTCAGCTCCAGGTATTTGATAAAAGAAAAAAAGAATAGCACCTTCTAATATAACCACCTGTAGTTGGAAAGCAAATCAAGTCACCACTAAGATCAGCATCACAATCATCATCCTCTTACAGCCAAGTGGGACAAATCATAAAGGCTTTCCAGAAAACAACAGGATCCAAATAATTTACATTCTTGTTCAGTGGAAGTCTGGGATGTTGTATTGCCCATTACAGTACAAAGCATTTCCTAGAGGCCACACCAAATGATGAACTAGAATCTTCCAGTGCAGGCTGTGGATGCCTCCTCAAACTTGCTGGTGAACAGGTCCAGAAGCAGTGCTCTAAATACAGATCAGTATATCCCTGTCACAGTACTTCCATATTGCCATCCAGAAGCAGAAAAAGCAAAAATCCAAGAATAAACCTTCACTGGAAGAACAGAAAATAGTGCCAAATACAATCCTATCTCCGGGCTGCATTTACAGTTCAGGTTCCCACCTCTGACAGGGAAAGGAATCACATTGCCTTTCTTTTCCCAAATAAAAAGGCACAGAATAATAGTGACCTGCTTTGTGATCTCAAAGAACTTCCTGGAATTTCCAGGCAAGGTAACAAGGCACTTGATTTTAATTAGCTTTACACAAGGAATGACCATAGAGCTGCAACTGTATGAAACAGGCACTGCTGGTGCTTAATTACCTGTTATTTATAGACTTAACCCCAGTTTTGGGGGCTCTTTTCCATCAGCCCTCCTCCACACTGCTATGGTAGAGCAAGTGTTGCTAAGACATTGGAGATAGCCAGAGATGGGATATGGCTCCCAAAGGGGATGTCAGTACAACTTATCACCTGCTCAGATCCCTGCTTTGCTGCCTGGAAGCAGATGTTGTGATGGTCAGAGAGAAGAGTCTTCTCCAACTGCATCAGGCTTTTTTTCCAGAGACAGAGTTTAATAAAAGCAGTGTAAGAATTTACAAGTCCTTGCTGAGAAAAAGTCTTCTGTGCAGGAACCCAGAAACACTTCAGACACAGTCAGCAAGACCCTCTGGTTGCAGGATTAATGTGCAAGGTGGACATGGCCTGAGGCCACTTGGCTGAGTCAACTGCAACATGTGATGACACTGCTTTCCTTTGAACTATGAGGCTTGGAGAGATGGGGCAAAAGATAGGAGGGTTGATGAAAATGTTAAGGCAACATCTAAACTTCTGAACATCTGTAAGGAGAGGGGCCAGCTCCAACCCCTTTCCACAGCTAGGGCACTAGGGAGTTTTGGACACCCTGGGCTGCAAAAGGACAGGGACACTGGGCACACATGGATAGCATTACAACTCTACCACTCATTCAACTTGTGCAGCTCAGCCCACCACTTGGGTCAAGCCCACAGAGTCAGAACTCCCAAGTTCAATAAAGCTGAATAAAGTCAGCAGAGCTGGTGCAAAGTCAAGGTTACATGGCCATCCTTACAATTCTGATGTACTTTACATCAGACCCTTTAGGGTGGAAATAAGTGGAAACAACTCATGATGCCAAAGTCAAGGGCTTTTCTGCAGAAAAAAAAAGTTTTCTTAGCAGTGCCAGTTCATATAATTATTACCTCTCCCTGTCCAGCAGTACAAAATACATCATCTACTTATACTAGTGCATGACCAGCACTGAAACAGGCCAAACTGACTACCACAGACCATTTAAACACATATCCTCTGCTTCCATCCCCCCAGTCCATGGACACATTTTTTTAACTTAAACAAGACAAAAGGCATTTTAAAATTGAGACCTGCTCAGAGAAACCCTGCCGAGTTTCACAAATACAGAAGTAAGAAGAAAGAGTATTAACACGTTACAAAAATGTTACACCAAGGGGAGAAAAGTTACACCAAGACAGACGAAATCGTGGTTCCCGACCTTGCAAAGCTATAGGTCACAGCTAAGAGGTCTGTACAAGTGTCTGTTGTTTTTGCAAAGTTTGAGTCCCTTCAGAAGTTTGCTCTCACTATTCACTCTGCTGCTATCAGGCTGTGTATTTGCCCCACTGCTCCTAGTCCTGCCAGCTGGGCAGAGTGACCCTGCCAGCTCGGTTTAGGGATATACTGATGGGTTTGGGGGGCTGGAATGTTTTAGGATGGCATCGGTCTGTTTGGGAGGGTCTCTCCTTGAGTCCATGAGTTCACTCCTGAAGCAGGCCGAAAGGAGACTGTAAAGAAGGAACCAGAGAAAAGAAAAAGATGAATGTACAGGACCCTTTGCCAGCCACCAAGAGAGAAACAGTTACTTTCCACCTTCATGATCACAGCATGGGCTTTCAAAGAGGGGAAAAAGCAGATGTCTTAGCACCTACAGTGAGGGTATGTAACAGGGAGATTCAGAAAGCTGGAAAGCCCCAGGCACAAGCGAGTGCTTGGCAAGGAAGGGAAAACAACCAGCTGATAGAGAAACCTGATGCTGTCCTAGTCTCATGGGTACAAATAAGGCCCTGATAATGTTTCCAGTGACAAATGTAGGAGGAATAAAAGCACTCAAAGAGGAAAAGGAGTAGCAGCTTCCATTGAGTCCATTTCTAACTACAATCACTTCAAACTCAGAAGCTGGTGCTAGAGAGGGAGAACAGTGCCTATGGGCCATACTGATTACAGCTCAACTCTTCTCCTTTGAGAAGCTGAGGGGTCCCTGGGGCCACCAGCTGATGCAGAGTGCACTGCATCCTCAGAGCCCATAAACCACCTCTTTCTACCTGGTTCCTTTCATCTTGGCCATTCTGTAGTGAGAACACTATCCAGGTGCCTGGAGTTCACATGCAAGCACAGCACTACAAAACCAAACCAAATCATGCAAAATCCACTGTTAGCTTTCACACCAAAAGTGAGATTAATGAGGTGAAGGTACAAAGAATGCCTTCCCCACCAGCCCCCTTCCCACAACAGCAAGCACTGGCATCCTTGCAGCTCAGCTGGAGCACTCCAGGCACTGGATACCTCGGTCACAGCTCACTAATGAGGTTAATTCCTCCTCATTTGGATAGTGAGTTGTGCTGCTCACTAGTCTGAAAGGCAGCCAGCGGGCTCCTAGCTGCAGCCCTGCTGATAGGAAAGAAATCTTTGCTGGGTACAAGATCCCACTTGGATGTAAGAGCCCCCTTCTTGGTAGCCATTGGAAGACTTTGTGAAAACCCTTCAATCACAGGAATGGGGCTGGGTGTTCCTTATGAACTTTATGGGTCTCTTCCAATTTGAAATATTTTGTGATTCTCTGCTGTAGGAAACTGAAATACTCATAGTTTTGAAAACAGTGCTCAGCAGAGTGAAACCCACTACATGAAAAAGTGTTTCCTAATGAAACCCTTAAAGACTGTGCAGGTAACTGTGTGGGAATATTGATGGCAAACATTTCAGGGTAATGAGGAAACATTCCCTCCCCAAAGCATGAGCCACCTCTGATCTCTCTGGCAGGAATAATCATCTGGCAAATCTGTGTTTTACACAAATGGTAGCAGACTATGAACTCCTCTAAATAAATGTGTGTGCTGCAGTTCAAGTAGGGACCCAAGGATTTGACAGTGAAAAAGGAAGAATAGAAATTGAAAGGAAAAAACCCAACAACTTCACATCTATGATCATGAAGGTATTTGGCATAACAGTAAATAGGAGAAAACCATGCACAAAGGAACAAGCAGAGAGAGGAGATGAGACAGAGAAATACTGTGGTCTGGCACAATGTAGAGCTTTGCAGTATTTTGGTCATCTAGTGGGACACAGGAATTCTGATTGTCACCAGATTTGTCCTTCCTATTCCAGAACAGTCAGACATCTGCTGGCCTGTCAAATGCAGTGCTGGTCTGTATGTGCACAAGAGCCATTATACAGTAGTTTTTAATCTGTCATTTTGGAGAACAATCTTTCACCGTGATCATCTCAACCTTACTTTTCTTACTCTTCAAAAAAGATGAAGCTTTTCATGTTATAGGAGTGACAGGGAAAACTCTTTCCACACACCTAGACAGCTTCTCTATGTTAAAGACTGCCCCAAAAAGTAAACTGAAAAATCCAGTAGTTCCTCCATCAAGGTGTTACTCTGGAACACATGTGGATGCTGCTTCATTTTGAGAAGGAAGAACCAAAGGCAACTTAAAAACATTCCATTCCCACAGAGCCCTGCTAGGACCCACAGCTTCCAGCACATTCCACCTTGGTCACAGCATACACACTTTCCCAGCTCCCACTTTTCACATGGGAAAGTGACCAAACATGAACCGGGACCAAAATTTCAAAGTACATCCCTGCATACAAAGTGAAAGGCCAGAACAGACTCAAAAAGGAGCCCCTGTGCTCCTGAGTTTGGCCACTCTGACAAGGAAGCAGTGGCAAGACATCTCCCAGCAACCTGCTCACATCCAAGGCTGCTCTTATGCCAACCATTCCCTACAAAGCAGCTGCTCTCCCCACCCTCACATTGACACCTGAGGCTCCTTTTTTGAGGTGCAATTGCATCTTTGAGTCTTTTCAGCCTAAACATCCCTTTGCCCTGAACACATTCCTTCAGATATTAAACCATACCATGGATTACTAAAGAAAAAGCACCAAAACCCAAAGTGCACCTAAGAAACTGCCTGAATATGCATTTCAGCACAGAGGACACTGCTTGAGCAGGCTGTGGACAGAGACAACTGCAGCAGCTCTGGACAAATACTAGAAGTTATTTTTCTCCATGCTCCTGGCACCCTTTAAGGCTCTTAATCTTTCTCCCCTGCATGAGCACACTCAGCAACTGAGAAAAATGAGTATATAACTGGACAAGTGCCAGGAAACATGCCAAAAGAAGTTTCATTAAATTAAATGGCTGAAGTTCTACATGCGGCTCTTAAAGGTAACACAAATACCAACCTCATTTGCCAGGAACCTATTCTACTGATATAGAAAGAATGAAAAAAGTAATCATGGCAAAGCCAACTGTCAGCACCAAGGGAAAGCTGTCATCTGCTGCTGTCCATTTCTGCTTACAAAACCATTTCTCAGCTGAAATGGTTGTGGTTCAGGTGAAGCTTTGAAGACAAGCAGTAGAGCACACAAATGCCACAATGCCTAGGAGCTAGTAAACACAAGCTATAGTATACACAAACAGTTCAGATGACTGATAAAAGTAAATAACAATAATGAGATTTTTAAGTACCCCAAAAAAAGAGTCCAGAGCCCCTGGATGCTCCAGACATTTTGGCAGAAGGCTTTTCTCACACCTCCACAAGACTCCAGCTGACACTAAAAACACACAGGCCGAAATGTGAACACATGCAGAGATCTGGCAGAAAGCTGTGGTATTGCAGAAGTCCTGAGACAAGGCCAAGGCACTGAAATAAATCCCTATAGGCTCAAGTGGGACTTATGTGGTGCCTTGGCCCCATGCTAACCTCTGCAGAGGAATGAGTTATAGCCACAGCCTCCTGACACGAGATCCCAGCACTGCCGCTGGCAGCCACCTACAGCCCGGGGCCATTTGCTGTCACCTGAGACAGCAGGTGAAGCAATGCCCATGGATGACACTGCTCACTGCAGCCTGGGAAGTCATTCTCTGCCCAAGCCTCAGACTGCAAAGCTTTGGGAACCCAGACACCTATCTGGCCTTTCTTTTCCCCATCCTCTTCACACTTGCAGCACCCAGAGTAATCCCTGCCAGCTGAGCTCAGAAAGGATGGAAAATTTCTCATGAGCAATGTGAAGAGTCATCTGGCAAAGTGAGTTTGTGACAATACTTCAGAAGTGTATAGAATCTTTTTTTTTTTTGAAGTGTCCACTAGCTGCAAAGGAAATTTTTTGTGTTTCAGCTTTGCTCTTGACTTTCATCTGCCTGTTTTACAGCTGAACAATGTGAAGTGTCTGAAACACCAGCCCTCCAATGCACTGCAGTGGGGTGCAAGCACTCAGCTGAGCTCGTGCTCACAGTCCCAGCTCTAGACACTCTTAGCAAGGTGGTCAGATGGATACCCTGGAGAAGGCACTGGAGATGCTTCATGTTTGCTGCCATTCCCATGAGCAATGGGACAGGAGTGCACCCATGCCCCAGCCAGGATGGGCACACACAGCAGGGTTCTGACCACAGGCTGCCAATGGCTCTGCCCTGGGCTCTGGCTGGAAGTCAAATGAGGCACTGAGCCCATCCTGATTCACCCTCTAAGGCCAGAAGTTGAAATATGTGGGATGAAAGACTAGAGAGGGACCTTGCCAGCAGTCAGGACGCGCACTGGGGGAAGCAGGACTGCTTTGTCCCACTGCTCAGCCCTCAGCTGAGCACTGTGTCCCAGTGAACATCTGTGCAGAAACCTTCTGTGTCTCTCTCCTCTCTGCCCCCTGCACTGACACTGCAAGCACACTGGTACTCACTGCTTCTGGAGCAAGTGCTGGTGCTGTTGCTGCTGCTGCTGCCTGTAGGTCTCAATCGTGTGCTGGGGAAGGAACTGCATCAGCTCCAGGGACTCTTTGATCTTCAACAGCATTTCGTAGGTCTCCCGTCCCCTCACCTGGGTCACAGGAAAAGGACAGGGATTGGGGGGAAAGAAAAGCTTTAAAGGATTGCATTTATAGACCTCATTGACAGTCACCTTAGAAAGTCTTCAAAACGTCAAGTAAACAACCAGAGCAGGATGCAAATAATCTGTTTATACTGTTTGCTCACACAATAAAAATGCTAGCTCTGTTCTAGAGGTGCAGCAAATAATGCTGAAGAGTGATAATCTCACACTGCAGGCTGATGAACATCTTGGGGCTGTCATATGGCTCAGTGTGAATCTATGCCAGCCAAAAGCAACATTCTGATCCAACCTATTTAGACAGAAAATATCTTTATTTGCCTCAGATGTAAGCAGATCTGGTGCTGAATCTTACATGCCCTCAGAAAAGGCATCACATAAATTTGGGAGCTGGGTTTGGCTCTCCCTTCTTCTTCAAGCATACCATGACTTGTGATTTAAGCAACTAAACATGGCTCATGGGAAGGAGGTAAATGGCCAATTAGAGACAATTCTTGCCCTTTCCGAGTCTGCATAATAATACAGCATATTTCACTTCTATCACTGCATTTCAATTGCAATACAGATAAAAGCCACAGAAGCATCCACCTATCAGTAAGACAACACCCAGTCTTCTAGAGAATGTCATTTCTGGGTCTGTGGCACATGATCTGAGGAGGAAACCTGGTTATATCTCAAAGACAGTGTTTCCACCAGGACAGAGAGATCCCCTGCAATATTCTCATATGACTTGCATAAACCATTCTTAGCACCTAGTGGGATTTTTAATATTGTTTCTTTGGAATATGTATTTCAAATTAGTAGTCATGGAATTAAAGAAAATAAAAACTATTCTGTCACACCTCAACCCCATCCTCAGTTCTTTCTGAAGTCTAGGTGAACCTCAAATCACCATTAGAAATACTAGACATAGGGTAAATAAAAAGAGAGAACTCACTGGCAAGTACAAGAGCTCATCATCTGGGGAACGTCTTTTTTTGATAGATGTCATCTGTATGCCATGAGTTCCTTGTCGAAAAGCTGGAAGAAAAACCCCAAAGACACCCCATTAACAAAAAAGAAAGGGGGGGAGAGGGAGGAGAGTAGCATACAAAGAAGCAAAAGGCAAAAAGAGAGATACAAAAGAGATATGAAGTGCATGACCAGCTCAGATCTGCAGTGCTCTGAAGGGATCTCTGCCTGAGCCACTCCAGAACTGTCCTTGCAGCTCCTGGCTCCTTAAGGCAGACACGATTGCAGATGCTGGCTGGCCATGTCACCTGGAGAAACATATCAGCCAAGGAGCGCTGGATATATGACAAAACCCTGGCAAGCCACACTTTGAACAAGTGCTGGCTCTTTACAGGAAAATTACAGAAAGTTTTGGTATTACAAGGCTCACAAGCTGTTGGTGAACCAGTGATCCATGAAGGTGAGACCATTGGCAGGGAGCAGAACTCACTGAGAAAACAAAGCTCTTCTGTAGTCTGCCTCCAGTCATAACCTGTGCCTGCTGTTCAGCCTGCTGCCTCCACTGAGTACAGGGGAAACCAAAGGTGGATTTCCACACCCTGCATGTTCAGTGAGGACCCGGCTCCCTTCAGAGCACAGAGAGGCTGCTTGCCAGGGGGTCTGCAATGCACAGCAGGGTTTGTGTGCAGTCTCAGTCTAGATCCCTGTGGCTGGATGACACCTGCCACAGCACAGAAGACTGGCTAGATGAAGCAAAGAATAACAGCATGACCCCAAACAAGCAGTAAAGGTTCAAAAGGTTAGAGTTCCAGACATACAACTGGAAGCTGGCAAATAAACACCCCCTCCACTCACCATGGCAGGGCTAATCTAACACCAGCAATGCTGCAAGGGAGCCCACACACCCAGACTGTCAAACACTGCTTTGTGAACACCAGCTCAGTCTCTAGGCTGATACACCCTGGGAGAACAGATGCCCTCCTGCCTGCAAGCCCATGCACAGCACCACTCTGTCCCCGTGGCACAAGCACCCCAAGACAGCCCCCTCTGCCCAGCTGTGCAGCTACTTACGGCGCTTCGTACCATCACCATTCTTTGTGCTGTCGGACACTTGCTGCTTGCGGATGCTGTCCTCGTCTGCCTTGCGGTCTCTGCCCGGGCAGGCACAGATACGGGCTTCGAAACAGCGGCGCCCCAAGACCTGCCCACTGCGAACAGAGGTGAGGACAAACATCAGCTGGAATCTCACACACAGCCCAGCAGCTCTCCTCAGCTTCACACCACACTCTGCACCTGCCATTTCCCAGCATTTCCCAGGTGCTGGGCAATTCCCAGCTGCAAAGATCTAAAAAATATCCTATAGCCCCTTGAATTCAGCTGTTTTAAGGATATGGAATGCTGTCCTAAGTGGAAGAGGAGCCATAAGGGTTACACTCATGATGCACAACTCACTCTCTGGTTTCCAGGGTCACAATTATAAGGATTGGGCGGCGGTTCATCCCTCCAACGCAGCTGCTGTTGCACATGAAGTTGTACAAGACTGTGGTGAACTCAGTACCGACCTGGGTGAGACAAAGGTGGAGAGGAAGAGATGGTGGATGGAATGCTCTGCTTTTTCCAAGCCCTCCTCTTGCATTTCCCAAGCTGGGCTGCAGGTGGACCAGCATGAAATAGGCCCCCAATACAAAGTTTCCTTAAAAGGGTGTTTCACAGCTCATTTCTGACATAAAGGAAGAATCATTGTGATGAGGACAGGGAAAGCCCAAGATCCCAACTCCTCTGACCAGGGTTACAATCCCCAACCCTTACATGCCAGGATGGCACCAGCTCGAGTTCACAACATACCTGGGGTGGCTCGTAGGGGACCAGCACACTCTGCCTCCCGGTGATGGGGTCTTCTACATACTGGGCATGGCTGTTCCCTTCCACTCTGATCAGGTGGCTGGGAGGTGCAATCTGCCCTGCAAAGGCAAAGAGGAAAAAAAACAAGAGACTGTTGAGCAAGGTCATGCACATGCACCAGATCTGCCATTATGGGAGATGCACGTGTCCCCACCAGAGGCCCATCAGAGCACACACAGGCGCCTCTCAGCCCTTGAAGCATCCCTTCCCAAGATCCCAGCTGCCAGACCAAAGGTAACACAGGCTTTCCCAAGCTCACTCTGGACACCTGTGGCTAAACTTGAATCAGGGCTTCCCAAGATCCCAGAAGAAGTGAGCCAAAATGTGAACTGAATGGCAGCTCACAGCAGTTCTTCCAGCAGCAGATAACTCCTGCTGGATTTTCACACCAGCTGAAAGCCTTTATTTTCCTCCCTCTAATGCATATACAAAGTAAATTACTTCAAGTCTCAATTCCTACTCTTTTTCCTATGAATTGCTAGCCCTATTCTGCTCCCTTTCATCAGTCTTGATCCTTAAAAAAAAAAAGGACCAAGAAGCAAAAGAAATATGCATTTAATTAATGGTCAGCTTGAAAAATCATGCTTGCTTACAGCAGCAGCAGAAGGGAACATGATCTTCTTGGTTCCTAGGCCACTGTCCAATAATTAAAAGCTTCCTTCCTACAAATTATCTTTAGTGTTTCTACAACATACAAGTAAACTCTGAGGAGAGGAGCCTGCTATGGCTTCATCTCAAGAATTTGTTTTGGGTATTAACTGTTCATTTCCTACTCAAAATACAGCCTATTTCTACAGAAATAATTATTTCACAATAAGAATTTATAGGATTTTTTCCTTTCTTGAAACTTCATTATTGAATGGTGTCAAAACTCAATAAATCCAGTCCTGTCAGAAAAGCACTTTTTAATATGAAAAACTGTTTTGAAGAACTGTCTGTCTTACTCCCAAGTCCTTGCTTATTTCTGGGGCTTGTCTAGCTGGCTGCACTGTAACCAGCAATGGGATCCAGACTCCTAAAACATCCTGCTAACTGACACCAACTGGGTTTTTTTACAGTAGGAGATAAATAATGTATGTAGAATAAAACAGATGGTCATCTGAACTTACATGAACTTAAATGACCAAGGCAAAATGGAACCCAGCCCGTGAGCTTGCAGAAAACCAAAGGACATTTTAAAAACAGCTGTTACTTCACCAACATGAGGAGAAACAAGTAAAAGATTAAAACATTTATAGTGAACTGGGAGTGTTACATGTAGAAGAACGTTGCCTACAGTTGATGCTGGCACTTAGTATTTCCCTGCCAGAGATAAACAGCCCCTCTGTCTCTGAGGCGTGGATTAAGGATGGAGATGATATTGCATCCTGTTACTAGATCCCTGTCCCAGCCACATGGAAGCTCATTCCTGAGCACAAGAACAGCTGCTTCTCATTGCAGGAGCAAAAGCAGAGCAGAGAAGTGCTGCCAGAAGGGCAGTGCCTGCCATGGGGACAGACATCCATCCGACCTGGGTAGGCATGAGGTTTATTTAGTGCTTTCCTCCCAAGGACGAGCGTGCACAGGGACAGCTAAAGCACTGACTGCATGATCCTTCCTGCCAAGCACAGGAAATAAAAAACTGCACAAGGTGTCACAGAGAGGTCTGTTTCCAGAAGGTTTGCTCTGAAGCTGCTGTCACATCCCTCGGTGGCTGCTCATCAGCCAAGCAGCTCTGCAGAGGGACTGCCAGCACAGCACTGCCCTCCTTACCCTCGTTGAACTCCCGGCTCAGCTCGTGGTTCGGGCAGCGTTTGACCACTTCAGTGACGTGCTCAGCTTTCTTGTAGACTGGCATAGCCCTGATGACAGCTCCCTGCGGTGGTGGGGTCATCACTTTGATCTGGATGGGACACGTCTTGGCGATCTGGCAGTACAGCTTTTTCAGTTCGGTGGAATACTGAATGGGGAACAGAGCAAAAGAGAGAGAGAAGTTCAGCTGGGGATGAAGGCACACCAGGAACATGGAGCTGGCTTTGTACATGTAACTGAAAGCACCAGCCACTAGTGCACAGGCACTGCATTTGTTTGTACAACAACCATGCTTCCAGAGAAGTGACAAACCCCTTAGACCTTTACCTGCTGTAAAATAGCAGAGCATAAATCTACATCCGAACTTCCCCAAAGGCAGAAATCTTCAGATAAAGAGCACTTCATTTACTCGAACAAATAAAGCCTTTATTTCTCTTGGGCACACACTCCCTCTTGTAAAGGACACCCAACAGCCACCTAACAAAACAGATGCTATTCTTTTCACAGCATCCTGTAATCCTGGAAGCACTCAAAACCACAGACATAAAAGTGTTTCATCCTGTTTTCTAAGAAGCCCTCCTACTCTTGCAGAGGGATTAAACAAAAACATCAACCTTGGAACTGAACAGTACTCGAAAACAACACCCTGATCAATTTGAGAGTTATACCAAATCTGACATTTCAGCCATCTTTTAAAATCATCTCCTAAATCTATTGAACATTTCTGTAGTAATCCCCCCACTTCTGAACTCAAATCATTACATCCAAAAATGAGGTAAATAAAATCCAGTATTTTGTTTTTCCAAGGCCAGAAGAGTTGAACGGTCCAAAGACCAGCCCACAGTGACCAAGCATAAGGCAGCAGCTGGCTTCAAAAGGGAGTCTGTGACCATGCAATGAGCACTTGGAACAGAACAAGATGCTCTTATTCACTGTGCTAATTTGGCACATATTAGATTTCTCTTAAGATGTTCTTCAACAGTAAACTAATGCAGCATTTTCATGGAGTGTGTTCACATCTGGAAACCTTAACTCAGCAAAACATCAAGGCTGAAGTTGGTGGTTTCTTTTCAAAATCCCTTACCAAAATAAAGGCATCTGCTTACTCCCAAGTGGTTCAGTATTGTACAACCTAAATCCATTTTCCTGGATATCTCCCATGAAGGAGACTGTCCAGTCTCCCCTCCTGTATACGGCTGTTCCAAAACACAGCAGGTTTTTCAGAACCCTGTTCCAGAGGCATTCAGTTTTCTCCTGGTATTCAGACATTTCTGAGTGCAGAGCTCTCCCTGTAACAACCTAACCCACAGGAATTGCTGGCATTTCCCCATCTCCGGGTCCTCAGTTCTTGCAGACAAAGAAAAGTGAAAGCCCCAAGGTGGTTGTTTCCTCACAGGAAAAGGTCTCTAGGAGCCCTGGGCTAATACAGCCCCGTTCCCAGCTGTTCAAACACAGCAGTGACAGGTTCATACTGGTCAGGAGCACCCTGTAGCCATGGACCCCACTGGGACAGGGAGAGCCAGCGCGTGCAAGGGTGGGTGGCAGATGATGCAGCAGGAAAAGGATTAGCTAGTGATAGTCAGGGATTATTTGCATTTCAGAGTGTACACACTGCTAACATAGGAAAAACTAAACTTGCAAGAGACACAGGGTAGGAGAGAGGGATTAAACATAATCCAAGCCAGTCCCTTCCCTCCTCACTCAACACCATCCTGCCATGTGGCAGAAAAGATGCTACAGGTATTTAAAATACAAAAAAAGATTTCTTTAAAATGCAAAGGCCAAATTGTGCAATGTATTTTATGTGCCTGCAGGCTAGAGATTAAGACCACAAAGGATTTACCCAGCCTGCGGAAACAGGGAACATGCCAAACAATTACAAAAAAAAAAGTTGCGAAACACATCTAGATGGTGATTTGTATCATACATCTTTTAAACCTGAAATTCCTTATTGTTTTTTAATTAAAAAGCAATTCCTTACTGAAGGTAAGAGTGAGCTCACCATGTTGTCTTTCCATCTCAAGAGGTAGAAAAAGAATCACTTATATTTAAAAAGGAAGAAAACCTGTAAAGCACTGTTTCCTTCAACACATCAGTTTGCTCATAGCACTGTGAAGGTTTCAAGGACAGAAAGCCTCAAAAATCTCAAAAAGCCAGCTAATCACTTGGATGCCTTAACATCACTGAAGCATAAAGAATTGGGCACCCAAAGGTGATAGGCTGAAATGCAAAGACAAATATTGAAGAGCAGGCGTGCACAGAGGGCATGGCATATGCCAGGAGGCAACGTGTCCAGTGTCTGCAGGCATCCAGAGAATTGAACAAATGGAAAGAGATACACACCCTCAGCCACTGATTAGGACTCCTGTTGCTGACTGTAATTTTACATATAGTATCTTCAAAGACAGAAAGCTGGGGTTACAAGAAAGGGGAAAACCAAAAATCACTGCTTTCAGAAGGACTGAGATGTACCCAAAACCAGCACAAATACTGAGGCTTGTGATCAAACAGCACAGCCCCTCTGTGAGCCGAGAAAGGGATCTGCTCTTCATCCACCCTTTGGCACCCCAACTGTTGGACCCTTTGGCTACAACCAGCAAGGAAGACATTGGTCCTACACCCCAAATTCACAGAAAGCAAACAGCCAAGAGCTAATGGGTTATGATGAACAAGCCTATCCAACAAAGAAACACAGGGCAGATTCAAGAGCTGCAGGTTCTGGCCAACAACTCGAGCTTGGAATGTCAGGATAGGAGGGTGCCCAGGAGGCCACCTCTGCCTCAGAGCACAGTCAGGATGGGGGAAGATTTAGTGACAGTGCCCAGCAGAGTCAAAAGAGGCAACAGGGGGCTGAGCTGCCTTTTTGTCACCTGACTGCAAGAAGAGTTCAAGCCTCACAGGCACTGCACAGGGCTTGGGGACATGGCACAGAGCCATGATTTCACATCTACCCCAGGCATAGCTGCCTGTGAGCGTGTAATCGCTGAAGGGACAGTCATTTAACACCGGTGTAAATCTGTCCACGGGGTACCTGCTGTCAGACAGAGACGGGCTTGAGTTTCCCCACCCCGCCAACTTTGCTGCAACCAGGAGTAACCTGATGCACAGCCATTTACTGGCATAAATAGATGCCAACAACTAGGTCATAGTGACTTCGTCCTGGATCAGTGATAATCGCTATATCCACAGAGGAAGACAGGATATTGTATATAGATTTCAAAGCAAAGGCACTTCAGAAAGAAAACCCGTGGCAGAAGCTGTCTGTGCACTCAGATAGTGCAGGAAGGATCATCCTCTTGGCACAGGTGTTGCTCCTCAGTGGTCCCACCCCACCCTGCAGGAGGTGACAGTCCCCCTGCTCACCATTTTGCTGTGAACTGACACTCACTGTAAGATCATAAACAATTCCCAGAAATCCAAAGCATGACTATTAATCAACACACTTGAGCAGGAAAACTAAATTAATTAGGAGTACCAATATAAAAAATGAGTTTGACCAAACAAAAAACTTATCAGGTAACAAGATGACAACAACCATTGTCTAGCACTAGGAACAAAGCTGTGAGGAGCCTGAGGAGTGCAACACCACTTCCACCAGAGAACAGACGTGAAAGCCATTTAAAACAAAAAAGCTGAGCCTGAAAATGTGTTATCTACTCAAGAGGGAGAGGAAAGAGCTTTGGCATTGGACTTTTCCTTGGAGTTTGACTGCTGCCTGTCAGAAATTTAGCATTTTGCTTAATAATACATTTTAAAATGAAAGATGCAAACGTTCCAGTGCCTGCAGCTCTGCTCTCCCCACCTGCCTGTGCAGACATACTGTATTACCCACTCTTGGCACCCTGGCTGGTAATTCAGTATCACAATACACACACCAGCTACCATCAGGCAACACCTGTCTGATTTTTTAGTAAGCCCCTTCTACTGAAGGTGTGTCAACAAAGAGTTGAAAGGCAAAAACAAAACACTTCTTGACTCTCAAATGGAGAATTTTTGCTAGAAGGGACTGTAGTCTCCTGAAAGGAAGTGCTCAATGTAATACAAGCCACAATGGCTTTTTACTGAGTACTCAATTCCTCTGCAAAACTCTGATGCAATGAAATCCCCCAAACACTACTTTCAAAATCTACCTCTAATATCTGTTTTACCATCTGATCCAGCAGAGGGATTATGGCTCCTAAATCTTTAAAAGGAGTGGGGTTCAGTCAGCTCTACAAATGCTGACGGATGTCAGCCTGAAGGTGATCCCAGGGGTTGGCTTAAGGCATTACAGCTCCCTGAGCCTCTCCTGCTCACATCAACAGGTCTTTCAAATCTTTTGCAAGCTTCTTTCGAGCAGTCATGTTTTAGTTCAACTCAGTTAACGAGATTCATTTTACTTGATGTTTTCAAAGCTGTCAATCAGCTATGCTTTCTCCCCTAGCAAATTAACTCCCTAAGATGGGGGGAAAAAATAACAGGTTAGAAGACTGGGAACAGAATAGCTACCTGCACCAAAGTATTCACAGGTGAAAAGAAGGAGAGTCACAAAGAAACAAAATAATTTGAACATGTTTTAATTATTTAGGAGAACAAAAGGCAGTGGGAAGAAAAGAAGCTACCAACTAAGAACAAAAAGTGAAATTTACACAACCACTTTAAACATTTTTGCTATGCTTGACCATGATTTAACTTTTCATTTACAAAAAACTGCTGGAAGCATGTGGGGGCACGTCAAACACACGTGTGCACGTGCACACACACTCTTAGGAACCAACTTGTACCCAGAGGACACTCAGTGAAAGAGGAGTGATGCACACATGGACATCTCCTTTCAGATTCAACCTTCAGCTCAGCATAACCTTAACCACATGGCTTGTGAGCTGACTTGTTGCAGCTTCAGTTTGAAGTCCTCTGTCCCACCAGGCACCAGAGAAAAGTGGATAGCTTGCTGCTTGTGGGCACAGCTGGCATTCAAACCATGGATGGGGACGGCCAACAGGTCCAGTGATACAGATCCACCAGGTGTGGCAACAACCCCAGCCTCACAGCCCCGGGCACCAGGGAGCCAGGCAAGCCTGCGAGCATCCCCCATCTGTGATGCCCTGGAGCACGGGAGCAGCAGAGGATGCTGATGCTGCCCCATCAGTGCTTTGCAGGCATTTACCAAATTTCTCCACCCCGGAGCAAAGGAAAAACCATGTCACACTTTTCCCTCTTGAGGGAAGGGCAGTGAATCACCCAAGGGCGTTCGCCTTCGCAAAGACTTAAACTTCATTTTCCCCTGGGGCTCTCCTACCCCCTCCCCGTCCCCACCGCCTCTCCAGGCGCTCACGAACGGCGCTGATGAGTTATTAAAATCCTTCCTCCGAGCGCTTTTCCCCGGGAGCCGCAGCCAAGGGCCGCCTGTTGCCACCTGTCAGTCGCGGGGATTAATTACCTGCGCCGGGCGGGGAGCGGCACATTCCTGCTGGCCTCGCCCGCCGGGATGTTGACATCAGGCAGGTGGGCCCCGCATCCCCCCGCGCCCGGGGGGGAGCGAGCGAGCCCGGGTGTGCGGGGCCCGGAGCGCCGCGCACAGCGCAGGGCAGCGGGCACGGGCAGCGCGGGGTGCCCGGGGCGGGCGGCACTCCCAGCCGGCAGCTGCTGCGCCTGCGAACCTTAGCGAAAAAATAAATATACGGGTGCGCGTGTGTGTGTGCTGACCTGCTTAGGTAAACGGGCAAGGGGAGGGGTGGCAGGGAGGAGAGCGCAGAAACGTAGCCTGAGGACAGGGATTCAGGAGCCGCTCCCCGGCCGCGGGCCCCGCGCTGAGCGGCCCCCGGGCTCCCCCGGCCCTGAGCGGCCCCGGGCTGCTCCTGCACAACCCCCGAGCTCCTCCTGCACAGCCCCGGAGCGGCTGCCGGGCTCCTCCGCCCCTGAGCGGCCACCGGGCCCCTCCTGCACAGCCCTCGGGCTCCTCCGGCCCTGAGCGGCCCCCGAGCTCCTGCGGCCCGGAGCGGCCCCACGGGCTCCTCCTGCGCTGTCCCGCCGCAGGGCAGCGAGGGGGAACAGCAGCTCGGCCCCTCTGCAGGGGCACAGCCGCATCCGGCCTTGGCACACCGAGAGCTCCGCGCTGCCCTGCCCGCAGGAGCTCCCTGTGAGCAGCGCTGCCCGGCCCCACCGCCTGCCAACACACCCCGACTCGCAGGGCGGCATGAAAAGGGGATATGCACAGCTGGACATGGCACAGAACACCCCCTGAAATTCCCAAAAATACCGAATTGAGAGCATCTGCTAGATTCTCACATCTTTACGATAATAAAGATAATTCCTTCATTTGACAATATTCAGCATCTCACTTGAGGCTCCCCGGGGATTTTAATTCAAAACCATTAGGATGTATCACCTCTACCTAACACTGTCAGAAAAGCCACGATAGTAACAGAAGTAACACTGATAATTTCCCATACTGCTTTTGCACTATGAAACTGTTGTAACTGTGAAAACTTTACATATGGCGGCTTTTACATTTCAGTTTCATATCTACAGACTTACTTCATCAACAAATGAAAACCTCTTGAGATTCAGCTTGAAAACCATTCTAAAAACAAACAACAACAACAAAGATTCAACTGAAAAGTACCCTGTATCAAGAGGAAGAAAACTCAAATGCAAAACTTTGGAGGCAAGCTTTATCCATTTTTTTGATATGAAATGATAGGTGTAAAGGAAGGCTTTACTCTTTGTTTTTGTGAATTCCCTTCCTTTGCTAGTCTATTAAATATTTTTGAAATTAATTTATTTAAAAACCAAAATCATAAGACTCCTGAAGTAAAATGGCCTTAGCTTGGTGCACCCAGCTCACACACTGCTTATGTATTGTATCCAGTCTCTCTGTCAGTTTCTAAATCAAAACTTCAGCAGTAGCAAACAAGTTTCAGATGCTAACAATGTCTAGTAATTTACATTTCCAATAGATTGCTTCACAGCAGAGATTTTTTGAGGTAGAAGTATGAAATGAGAGCAAATCTCTGGAAAGGCAAGCTGATCTGATGCTGAACGTCATCCTCAATATCTACATCTACCAGCAACTTCTCCATTATGAATGCACAACCAATTAGCAACCTATTTGCCTACCACAGAATATACAACATTAAGAAACATACTCTATAGGAGGTTCACTCTCATTCTACCCAAACTCACCTACAGGCTATAATGTGTTAAATTCCAGCAGAATAGTGAGGGGTGATCAACGTTAGTCTAAAGAATTACTTAATATTGGATCTGGAAAACATCCACTTCAATTATTACGCATTAATTAGTAAGCCAACAAAATTGAACGGTGAAATTTTTAATCATTACAGTGATCACCAAAGCAGCTTTGTGGATAACTCCGTTGCATTTCTCCCCTCCTTCTATAGGCCTGCTACTCTCAAAGACACGTGGCTACTTCACATCCTCCTAGCAAGGGGGTAACCCACTGCTAACAAAGCACTACACTGGAGTTACAAATATTTGCATCTCTATAAAATACACTCACCTGCTTGCAGGTAATGCAAGTGAGTGGACAGTACACATATCACATGTTTGCCTACATGAAACTAAGCTGATTCTATGACCTCAAGTGTCAGAGCAGATGAACACTCAGCAGTGACATAACCAGCAATAGTCCTTCCAGGCAATTCTACTCATTACACCAGAATGAATACTCCAGTGCTGCAGGCAAAAACCTCCAGGACTTGCTTTAGTAAAAAAAAAAATCTTCAGCATACGCTTAACTTTTGGTAGCACAGTTAACCACTGCCAGCTCAAGCCAGCATGCCTCTGTGTAAGGGAATTTGTGAGCTCAAAGCTGAATTTAAGATTTGATTCAACACGTATTTTAATGAAAATCTTATTTCTGTTATAAAGGACTGCAGAAATTCACTGAAAAGAACATATTCAGGCTCCCAACAGCAAAACCTCCCCATCACATACTGCTCCTGACTCACATGCCTTGGCCTCTGATACTGAGCGCCAGAACCTCTTCTGCTCATTGACTAATTTATTTGAAGTCCAGGTTGGCCCTTTCAAACCTCCTCCTAGCTTGGTGTGGGGGATTCAGCTTTCTTACAGTCACATGTTCTAGGCTCAGCCAAAGAAGAAAGCTGCTGTGTGTTTCCTATTAGCCCTCCAGATCTCATTTGTTTCAAGTTCGCATGTTTCAGCATGCTCCATCCTACCAGCCAAACTCCAAAAACTCTAATCAGCTAGAGGAAACATTGTCTGGAGTAACCAGACACCAATTTTTAGTACATCTTCCTGTCACTCTTGTCCCCTGCTGAAAGTCAAAGGGTGATGAACTCAACCATGAGGGAAGAAGCACAGTAATACATAAAGGTTGCTCAATTAAGACAAAGTAAACAGCAAAGCAAAAATCCCAAAGCTCTCAAATATTAGTCTGCTCCCACCAATTCTAACCTGGTTTCAAAAACATGAGCCAGCAGTAGAAGTCCCAGACAAGCAGGTCAGAAGTCCCAGATCTTGCAGCCCCATAGAGAGTAGATAGAGGCTTTGGGTCCTCTGCAATTTGTGACACAGCCACAGATTCAGGTGGCTCCACACCAGCTAAAGATCAGGGAAAGAAGCAGCATACAAGCAAATGCCCAATGTAAGATGTTAGTACAAAACTCCTGTTAGTTCCTCCATCTGCAAATAAGGGGACTTCATTAATAACTCAGAGGAAGGTGAATGAGTCACTTGTACAGTATCTGTTACACCAAGGGGAAGCCAAGCTGGACAAGAGAACACATTAAAAAAAACCAAACAAACAAACAACAACAACAAAGTTGGTCTGGCAATATAGTCTTTTCAATCAGCAACGTCCTAAGCCTGCACATTAGTGTCAGAGTCAGGCTCAGAACTATCAGGCACTCTGCCACAGACTGCACCAGCCATTCAACACCCTGGGAAGCAGGACACTTTACTAGATGGTGACAGATTTCCACCCAAATTCTGGCTCATGCCAAAGGACTGGCCTACTTTTAAAATACCACAGGGTCAGCACGTTGTGAGGGTAAGAGTATTTACGTCCAATACTGGCCCAGCTTCCTAGCTGGGGTACAGACAGGGTCACAGGAGATGCAAACCAGGCTTTGCACATTCATTCTGATACAGGAAAGAAAGTTCAAGCAATTCCAAGCTAAAAACAGGTTTAGTGTCTTGTGACCTCTCATACTAAACACCTTTGTCCAGATAAATTTTATATCCTATTTGTTCTTTCTTGACTTGGCTCTCAGACAATGTACTTTACAAAAAGGGCAAATAATCCCTGAAAAACTTCACATACAAATAATTTGTGTTGTTTTTCCTTGCCTTCCTACAGTGCTACAGCTGTTGTGCTGTGACCAAGTGCAGGACTGCTCCCTGACTGTTTCTGGATGGGGAACTGGCCTGTGCACCCCATGGAGCAGTGCTGGTAGCTAACTGGGAGGCCAAGGGGCTCACCTGTGAACTGGAATAAATTAAGGGGCCACCAACCAAGTCAGTAAATGAGCGCTCTTCTGGATGTGCACTCTCAACAAAGACCAAATGGCTCAGATGGACAAAGGTGATCCCCTTTCTCCTACTCACTTGGCTTCCCCTCCTGTTTATTCCACCTGAAGGAAGGTGTGGATACCTCTCCACTTCATCCTTCTAATAGACTATTAATCACACCGATGGGAGGTGATGGAAGGGAAGACAGAAAACATTAAATCTGACAGGCTCTCAGAATGGCAATGCCAGTGAAATGCATCATTAAGGTGAGTAATTTTCCTGTTTACTTCATAGGCTGTGAGCCCCCCCGCTCCTTCCTCCCTGCCTAGATGTGGGCAGGACCCATCAAGGCAAAGCTCTGGAAGCAAGCAGCAGCGTCCCCAATTTCTACATAAATGCTGCAGGCCAAAGAGCAAAGGCAAGTTCCAACTGAGTCCTTGACAGTAATCAAGCACTGCGGCGCCTCTGGTCTTGTCTTGTGCATACCTTGCAAGTAGCATCATGTCTTCCCAGGGAGATTTCACTGGCACAGCACGCAAGCGCCTTGTTCCTTGGCTTCTATCTCAGAAAAAGAAAGTCCTGAAACACACACACACACGCCCCTGCTTTTCTGCTCCAAGAGACACCATTTCCCTCTAAATCATCAGTGCACTGTTAGAAGCCCTTTCAGAACAAATGTATGAATTCACCAGAAATCTCTTTTGTTCCTGTGCAGAAAGGATAGTGCCAGACCCTTGCCAAAATGGCATTGAGTCTTCTCTGTTAACGTCCAGGAAACTATCCTGAGTCAGATCTTATTACATTTTAAGCTAAGTGCAAGTACCAGCAAGTCTCTTCCATGATAACAGCCAGGGCCTGTCCCATTTCCTGATCACATTACGCTCAACTTCCAGAATTACATCTATGCAAATATTGTTCTCCTGCTTGTTGAGCATTTCATTGATAATTAAAGTGAAAAGTCAGCAAAGCTTTTCTGTCCAGGATGGTGAGCAAGGCAACAACCTCACACAGAGACACCAAGCAGGAACAAATGTTCTTCCCATGTATGAAGACCAGCAGAAAAGGGCTCTCTCCTTCTCCTAGGCAATAGAGAGTCCAGACTGAACCAAACCATTTCTGCAAACATCACTCTGTTTTCTGGAATTACTGACCCAACAAGGCCACACTCTAGATCTGAGTCACAGTGAAAACATAAGGATAAGGAAAGACAAAAATTAAACCTAACTGAGCAAGTCATAAAGATGCAGTAACTCAGATCTTAGGTCAATAAAGCATGACAGCAGCTCCAGAATATTTAGGATGAATGGTGACTAAGTCAAACCTTTAAATCTTTTATTCATACAGTTAAGCTTGGGGGATGAGTAGCAAGAAAGTCAGCTATTACCAGCATTTGCAGAATTCCGGGATCTCTATTTTACCCAGATCTTCCTCCTCAGCCTTCTCCTTCCATCCTCAATGACCTAGCTAAGCACAGTCCTTGAGTCAACTCATGTGGTTTCTCCTGAGCCTACTTTCAAAGTCAAGACATGATTCAGCAAGGTGTTTAAGCAAGATGCCTACCTTTAAGGTTGGGAGCAGCCTTGCTGACTCCAACAGAACCCAAGAGATTTCACTGGGAATATTCACGTGCTAGAGGTTGTGCACTCACTCAGGTGCCTTACTGAACTGAGACCTTGATTTTCCTACGTACCGTGGGAAACAATTCATCAAGTTCCATGCTGAGGAACACAACAGAGCTGCTGCAGCAGCCATCAGGACATTCCCGGCTCAAAAACACAGCACCTCACCCCCAGCCAGCCAGTGAGGTCAATGCTGTGGCATCTTCTCTGCTAGGAAGTTCAACAAGCCCATGCCAGGTTTGGGGTATTCCTTCATTTTGTCTCATACTCTCTGGAGCTGTACAATTGCAGCAAAGGGAAGAAAGGTGTCCCACAGAGCAGCCTTTAGAAAGGGAGGAGGGCTTGCAATGAGTTCAGAAAATGTTAGCAGCAGTCCTTCCTACCCCTCAGAGAAATAAGTAATCTTCAGTTTTGCATCTTCTGCCCCCTAAGAGTAGAATGTAAAATCACATCCCAGAGGACATGCAAGCCAAAGGGAATTGTGCAGTAGCATGCCACAGGAGAAACTGAAGGCTTGGACACAGCATAGTCCAGATCTCTGATTTTTAGGCTGTTTTGAAATTTCAGCAAGAAAGCACAAATGTATAAAAGAAGCTTGCATGGAGCTGGATGCACTTCACAGGCAGGTCTTCAAAAGCCTGCTAGGTAAACTCCAAAGGAATGACTACCCAAATACTCCATGACACAGCAACAGATCTATAAATTATTGGAAATAGATAACATCAAGTCTCTCAATACCTAGCAATTGATTTATTTCACTTGGTAGCACAGATAATAATACCATCTGCATGATCTAACTGGAAATATAAAAGGAGTTAATGTGGACTTCAGATGCAAATCCTTGCAACCACAACCTGAAGATAGCTTTCCAAGGAAAACACCAAACAGCACTTTGTCCTGCAGACCTCACTACTCTGCACTGCTTCATTTGCAAACTGCAAGCTCTGGAGACCCCAAGCAACAGATGCTTTGTGAGAAGACCTAGCCCATTCAAAGCAAGACTGCTTTCCCAACCAAAAAGCAGTCTTTGTTACTGGATAACAATGAGAACAGGAATAGTTCCCTGGGAAACATGATTTTAAAGTCAGATTTCCCAACTAACCACACCCAGTTAGTAAGTAATGCCATGTTTTTGACTGATTATGGAATCCCAGCAGATTTTTTACCAGTTTCAATTTTGTGATTTTCTCTATTGCCACAACAACAACAAAAAAAAAGGAAACAAAACCCCATCATGATCTTATATAGGTGGCAGGTAACAAAAGGCAAGTCCCCTCCTCACTAAAAAGGAGTAAAACAAAATGGAACAAAACAAGACAGAGTTGCAACATCAGAAGTTATTCACTCACACTGTCTGGCACTCCCATTTTCCTTACAGCTCATATGTGGTGCATCAGAGAAAGGTGCAAAGTCTCCACGGGCAGAACAGGCTGCTGCCCTGCACCATGCCATGCAGGTGAATTCCTGCCCTGGCAGAAAGCAAGCTTTGTTCTGGGATAGCTACCCTCAATCTCATAAACCTGCACCACTGCAAGTGCTATCAAGGGCAACACTTGAAAGCATCCCCTTAGCAGCTCTAAAAGTAATGATGTCTAAATGAAAAGGCAGGAGAAGGGCTGGACTAACACTAGCAAGCCATTTTCAAGTGCAGCCCGCTGAATACAATCAACTGGAATCAAAGAAGTCAAGGACTTGGAACCTGCACAAGTTCACTGCCTCTCTAGAATTTTACCAGCCACTATGTAGAGGAAGACACCATCGAGCAATCAACTCTTTCCATCCACCAGCTTCTCAACTGAACAACAGAAAAAAAATTCACAGGGGAGTAAACATTTAGCTCTCCAGCTGCAGACAGCAAAGCACCAGGATGCAGAAAAACCCTAAAGAGCATCAGAGATACTACAAAACACACAACAAGCATGTGACCATGCTACTGGTACGATGGACAGCAGTTCATTATTGTTTAAGGGAGAGTGCAAGGCTCCTTTGCACTAAGCACTGGGTTAGAAGGAAAAAAATGCCAATTTTACGAAGTGTGGAGGCAACAGATTCAAACACTCCAGAGGGAAGCATGGAGGAAGAAGGAAATTGGTGAGGGAGGAGAAGCCCTAGCCACAGCACACCATCTACCTGACCCTGAAGGACACCAAGGAATAGAGAGGCCCAGATAGACTGTAACTGTTGCCATGTATTTCTTATTTAAATACAATTTGTTTAATCTCAAATTGGATTCAGCCATCAAAGGCTCTCTCCTGTAGCACACCAACAGTTCGCTCTAAATCTCTGCACCTTTAATCCTTTAATTAGCCAAGAAAAATGTGATCTCAACTCTTCCACCAACCTAAGCTAATTTTCTGCATGAAGCTTCCAACTCCTGTAGGTTACAGGTTTTAGCTGCTCGTGTAGCCAAGGGGAAAAACACTAAATAAAACACACACCCCAAACACCCCATTCCCACACAGGCTGTGTGCTTCTCTAAGGAGCAAGCTCCTTGAAAATTCCAACAAGAGGAACCCATTTTCCCATTGCAATAGTGGGCTGGGAGGCATAATTACATCACCCAATTCAGATAAGGAGCCAACAGAGATTTCTGGGAACAAGGCAATGTTTGCACACAACAGGGATAAAACTGGAGTGTTAAGCCAATGCTTGGCTAAGAGAGTGCCATTAGAGGCTTCAGCCATCTTTCTCAGTGATTTTGGGATGGGAGCTCCTAAGCAAGCAAACAGAACTCCAAAAGAGGATTTCTCCAGAGATGAGCCCTGCTATTTCTCAAAAGTGTCACAGCAACGCAGCTCTGAAAGAAGGAATAGAAGACTGCATAAGCCACCAGAGCATCAGGACAGAGACCCATTTGGGCAGCTTGAAATACATATCAGGCACTCCATGCAGCCCCAGCAAGAGCAAACTCAAGGAAGGACAAGAGGGCTACCTAAATTCTTCTTGTCTGAAGCCCTAATCACACTGGAGTGAGGTATAATCTGCACCTGAACACAACCCTGACAGTCTCTCCAGGTCAGGATGAGTCTTGCAGGGCAAGGCAAAGGCAAACAGTGCTCCTGCTCAAGGCATGGTCATGGTGCAGCTACAGGGACTGCTGGCTGGTCACATGCTGATCCCATGCAAGAGAAGTTGTGCAAGCACAGCAAGCCATCCTTGCACAGCCCCTAAACCATCACATCCCAGCTGCAATGTGCCAGAGCCAATGACCCTGCCCATTGCTGCAGCCCTACACAGACACAGCATCTGCATGTCCATGCAATGCTGCACGGAGCCCAAGGCCATGCCTCCCATGGGTGTTTATCTGCCAAGTGTGGACAAGCTGTAGGAGGCCTTCCTGTAGCTGGCCACATGTAAACAGCAGCACCACGAGTCATCAGGGATTTGACAAAGGCATGGAGACTTGGCAGTAAGAATAACCTCCCCCTGAAGTGCCAGTGCAAAGTGGAAGGGCCCTGTTGACATCAAAGGCAGAGGACAGGCCCATATGCATCTTGCCGTTCTTTAATTTGCTTCTGTGTTGAGGTCTTGACAAAGACCAGCATATGACCAGGGCTGCCCCACTTGCACAAGCACTTTTGGTGAAGTCACAGCAGGATTTGGTTTGACAAAAGGGTAGAAAAAACCTCAACAGTCTGCTGGTTTTAAGCACTAGCAAAATACTATCCAGGTAGTACTACAACCCCATCCCTCCCTAGAACAGACCACTTGGAATGCATGCACTTTTCCTCTGAAAAGATTTTAGAGACACTGAATTCACAATGTCCACCTGAATCAGCCCAAATCAGTTCTCTCATCTCCTCAGCAAGGAATTCAGCCTGCTAGACAAGCAAAAAGATCTGACTAACAGTTGCTACATTCCACTGACAACAAACCCCAGTCACAAACAGTCCGCACCTTCAACACCCACATTAGCTACACATGCAAACCTGAAATACAGCTACATGTACATCTCTGGAGTTGTCTTACAAAAAAAAAACCCAAAACAATGCAGAGCTCAATATGATGATGAGAACCATCAGTGCCATGATAAGAGAACCTCAGCATGGGAGCTTCTATTGCCAGCCTCACCACTCCAGCCACTCCTGAGTCATCTAACTGTTCTCTGCTGCCACAGGCCTTCAGAGGCATTTCAAATGCACAATTAAAGGCAGGCAAATGAGCTCTGCAAGCTGCAAGAAGGTCATGCTCCACACAGTTCCGACAGGACAAAGGGGATGGGAGATGGGAGCAGCTGGCAAGGAGCTCTGGATGGGAAGCTGCATTCCGGGGTCCAGGCAGGCAGCCTGGTAACTGAGCTTCTGCACTGCCTTTGATCAGATGTATTACAGAACATCTTTCCACCAACAGTCCTCAGGGCGAGTACAGAAAAGCAGCAAACAGTTAGCGGATTTGCTCCAGGTAACAAAGCAAGCTCATCTCACAGCACCAAGATGAGGAGAGGTTTTTTTTCCTCTTTTAAGAAAGAAAAAAAGAAAAAAGAAAGGAAAAACTGCTCCGTGCTCTGAAAGCAGCTAATCAGATTATTAAAGTGCTTAAAAGTTTAATGAAGAAATCAAGGCTATTAAGCAAACATTCAACTTGATGTCTCTTTTCCTTCTTACCCACCCTTCCTCAATGCATTCAAAATCTCTTTTTGCTATGGTATGACATGTTTGAACAGGTACTGAGATACAAACAAGTCTTGGCCCCATCTCATACAGAATGGATTGGTTGCAGATGTTCTCCTGCAAGCTACATCTTGCCTCCTGCAAGAGCATTCATCTCCAAAACACATCATTTCACCTAGTTTGCCTGAAGCCAAAACTCAAAGGTTATTTAATTTTTAATATTTTTTTTATTAACTCTAACATACCTACAGCTGTGCAAGCAAAACCCCATCTGGTTTTTCAAGGCACAAAGAGGTGAGCGACTAAGTTTAGATAAAAGTAACAAAGTTGGGGCAGTCATCTTTCTGCTCACCTCTGCAGGAGCCAACAGCAAATGTCAGGGGTGCAATAAAACAAAAAACCTGCTATATTTCAGAGAAGCCTGACATATTTCACTATCTTCCTAGGACAAGTCAGACATGAGCTCATACAGTGGCAGGTGAGTCAGTGACGAGTCAGACGAGCTCCTTAATTAAGCTTTAGGGGCAGATGATCCCTCGAAGGTGTAATCAGATTGGTATGGCCAGTAGAAAAAGGGGGGAAAAAAAAAAAAAATTTAAAAGGCTGAGTGAACTGCTACACCCTTGTTGAGCCATGCTGGAAAGGCTGAAGGCAGCAAAGCTGCTCTGAGACCCCAGCATACAGGAATATCTGGCCATCCTGCACCACCCCCAGCAGCCAGCACCTGCCTGCGTGCTCAGTTCTGTCCCTCCAGGGAGCAGAGAAATGCTGACTTCCCCAGCAAGCAGGTCACACTGGGGTCACACTGTGGACACAGAGCCATCCCAGGGGTCCAGTGTAAGGGGCACCCCAGGAGCTCCCCGCTCAGAGGCAAGGGTTGCCAACAGCTCTGACCTGTGTGGTGGAGAGAGAAGAGGTCACAAGGCAGTCATTCCCAATCACTAACAGAATCAATCTTGGCCAGGTGATTTATCAACATTTAACATGCTACCAAGCCATCTTCCTTAAGCCCCATGAATTCTGTGTTTCGGAAGCTTCTCTGAAATAAGCTGCAAAACACGCATCAGAATACCACTGCACTGAAACAAAATAACACCATTAAACAGATTGAGATCAGCAGGGTGACTAACAGCATCAGAGCATTTTTGTTTCTTGACACCAGACATGCAGCATGGAAATGGTTTTCTTCCAGCACGTGTCCCTGCAAATTCATCCTGGAACTCATCTCGCCCATGCAGCTGCTCCTGCTGTGCTGCAGCGCTCCCTCTGAGTGCCAGCAGCATCAGCACAACCCAGCTCTCCCCGTCTTTATCTTGCACAGATCAAGCTGCTGAAAAACAAGCCCAGAAAGACAGACTCCAACCTCAAGAGGCATGGCAAAGGAAATGGGCAAAAATGACTCAGAGAGGTCAGCACACAAAGGGAATGCCAAATAAAGGTCAAATTGATGAATTCCCTGTAGAAACTGATCAGTCCACATGCTTTGTCTTCATCAAACCGTACAGAACTAATGATAACACTTCTGAAGATTTTCCTAGGGCCACACCACTTTCTTTCTGAGTACCAATACCATAAGAGGTTTTAGTAGGATGTCTAGAAGGGCACAGACTCCCTGTTGTTGAAGTCATGTTTGCTCATATGCCTACAAGAACTCACCAAGTAGGGGTCTAAAAAAATGACTAAGAATGAGTTGTATGAGAGGTTTTCAGGAGAAGAGATGGGAGACAAGGAACTCATTGCAAAAGCAGCCACCACCCTGCTGATTAATGAAGAGGGATCATTCAGTGCTCAGACACTGGACAAACATCTCATGGGAAGACTCTCTCTCCCCCACCCATGGCAGTGCTGATGCTCAAATGCAGACAGAGCGGATGCACTGCCTGCCCTGCTGCTGGCTCTGCAAACACTCTTCAGGCTGGGCACCAAGCCCAGTGGCACTGCTCACATCCCTTCCCCATGGGAATCCCTTCCAGCCCTGCCTTTTAAGGGGGGGTCCAAGGAGCTCTGGGTGAAGGTCAGATAGCAAACCTGAACTCATTTTCTCCCACTGTAAGGTCAGGAGGGAGGCAGCTCCCAACCACAGCTCACACAGTTGAGCTAATGAGCCCTGACAAGTGGCAGGGTGAGTTTGTTAAGACTCAGCACCACAGCTAACACAGCACTGGTACAGCCCTGTGCTCTGCCTAGAGACAGGAACAGGCTTTCCCTCTATCCACAGCCCCCAAATGGCCTGTGTGTCAGGAACTCTCACACCTGGCAGGCCCAGTGCTGGTAAAGCTCAGTATCTCAAGCAGGGGAAGCAATAACCCCAGCAGCAAATTTTAGCCTGAAGACATGTTTCAGTTGCCTCAAAAGCTAGTCTGTAGAAAGACTCTGATGTCCTGTAAACAAAGCAAAATAAGAGACATGAAAGCTAAAGCTAGTGATAGGGCACACACAGCAAGCAGCAGTGTCCAGTTGACCCCCTCAGGCATCTCACATCAGGGGTCGAAGTGTTTTACGGCATGGGATCACAGTTCTGTATTTGAGGGTGGGTATGTGGAAAGGGGGAAGAGGGGGAGCAGAGGCAGAGGGAATGACTTGCACAATGTTACCCAGATCACATCTAAATCACAGGGCAGGAGTGGCTCCGAGGCTGGGCTGGGAGCCAAACACAGGCAGGGCTGCTCCTGAGCAGGGCACCTCCTCTCCAGGGCATCATCTCCTCTCCCCAAGAGCAGAGCGTGGTGCACCTCAGGGCACAACACATGCAGGGAGGAGAGCCCCAAGGCAGCATGGCCATCATGGCTAATGGGAAAAACAACAGGGCCACAAAATGTAGACCCAAGTCCTGTGTCATTTGTTTAGGAAAGCCAGGTCAGCCTTCAGGTGCTGTTTTCCTGTGTCCTCTAGCACATTTTTCACCTTTCCACAAAGCTGAATTCAGATGGACTTCAGCAGCTAACATGTATCAGCAGACCATAAAATACTGCTTCATATGAGACATGTAGTATTTTGCTCTGTTAAGAAAACTCTCACAGAACGTATTTAAAAAGAAATAAAACAATACAAATGAGGGAGAAGTAGCACTCTCCTCCTACAGCTCCACCAAGTTTTGTTCCAAAGTTTAAGTGTTATCTTGAACAACTGGAAATGGTAACTTTTTTATCAATACTCAGCTCTGTTTGCAAGAGGATCTAAGCTCTTACTTGGGCAGCTATCCTGCTGTGTTTACAATAACAAATCTGACACACCTGCACATAGCAAAACCTCATGAAAAGACTTCCATTGCATAATAAAGTTCATGCTCCTTCTATATAGAAGCCATCCCTACTCAGGACACTTCTTTTTAAAACAAAGTAGGAATTTCTTCACAGTATATGGCCTGTCAAGCACTGCAGCTAAACCCTCAGCACACAGAGCCTCATCAATGCAACACACAGAGAATTATTCTCACTTCAGCACACCTCCAAACTGCTGTGTGCTCTGTGCAGAGTTGGCAGGCACATAATATCTATGACAAATGTGGTATTTCAGCCAACCTAAAGAAAGGAATGATCATCTCCAAGGGCAGTCTTTGTCTACACAGTGAGCAATACCTCTTGCACCAGCCTCCCTGAAAAAATTTACCCAAAAGCAACTTATTCAACAGCCACTCAAATAGTTTCTGCACAACTATTTTTTTTTTTTGGTAGGGATGAAATATCTTCTAACAGTGCTCAGTTAGAAGTTTAGGTTATAGAGATCAATGGTATGGGGGAGACTGGCAACTTATTAGGAAACCCTCCTTGCCCTGGAACTGCTGCCTCCCTTCTGGGCCAGCAGCCGTGACCTTTGGAAAGGTAAGGAGGCAACTGTGCTGATGCCTCTCTCAGCTCTGCCAGGCTGCTTTGCATGCCTAGCACTTGTGAAATCCAGGAGAGCTCAGCAGCTTTTAACATGCCAGCCCAGAGGCAGTCCCTGTGTTCAATGCTACAAAACCAAAAAAAACCCCAAAAAACAAACAACAAAAACAATGACAAAAAAAAATATCCCAAAAAACCAAACAAACAAAGAAAAATCCACCAAAAAACCAAAGCATTAAAAAAAAAATCCACTCCATAAACTGCTGGTTGGGAAACTTTGGCACTTCTGGCACCTCAGTTTCCCTTCTCTAAAATGGCGACTCCACTCCTGATTTGCCTACCAAGCAAAGGTGTTTGCTGATTAGGGAAGTAATGTTTGTGCAGCACTTTGAAGATTTAAAGTACTACATTAATCCTACATGTTGTTCTTAGTAGAAGCCAATTTTTAACTAAGAGGAGGAAAAAAAAAAGAAAAGCTGATTTAAATAGTGACCCTCCCCTACTTCAAGATGTTCACTCATCTCCCAACATCAGCTATTCTTATCTGTAAATGTTTTTTTAACCCTTCCTTCTCACAGTTCTCAGAAACCACAAATCTCATTCAGCTTTTATTTGAAAAATGGCTTCTTTCCAGGCTGTGGCTGTTTCTTGTAAAGTTAATTCCTTTGGTAATACTGCTGGAGGCACATTGGTATGTTTGGTGTGTGTATGTACACTATATATTTTCCCCCTTTTCACACGGTGTTGTTTTTATATATGTGTAGTGAAAGATACCTAATCCAGGATTATGATTCTCTTTATTCGTTTCTCATGAAAGTAGGTGGGGCTTTTTTTGTGCAAGTTGCAATGATGAAAATTATGTTTAATTATGCTTTTTCCTCTCCACATAGACAAAAAAAGTCTCCTTAAAAACAAAAAAAGTTTCTTGCTCCTAATTTTTCCCCTCTGAGTTTTCCTTCAAAAATAGCTAAAACCTTAAAACTAAAATTATGAAGAAGAAAAAATTTATAATGCCAGCAAAACTAGAAATTGCTTGTACAAAACAGCAGAGGGATCTTCTGCCCCAGTGGGGGACACAGCCCCTCCCCATCCTCCATTCTAATGCCTCATGGTTTTTCACTTGCAGATCCCAGGAGTAGTAGGATCCCTGGAGTGAGCTCCAACTCATCTCCAGTTACAGTGGGAGGGAATCAGCCACAAACATTGCAACCAAGAAGCTAAATCCTAGTGGGGAGAGGAGGTCATTCACACCATCTGATGCTTTCTCCCAGCAGGACAGGCACGCTGGGTGCCCCAACACTGACTGTACACACTCAAAGCAGGAAAACCAAATTTTCAGTTCCCAGTGCCAGTTCAAGTACCAGTTCATACAGTAGGTAAATAACTTCCCTTCTCATTGCACAGGGTACAGACTCTCCCTCACAGCACAGTCCTGCACCACAGTTCAGCTCTATCACCATGGAGGGCACTGGTCAACAGCATAGAGCAAAACTCCTGCTCACACAGAGAGGCTACACTGCCTTAGTAGGATTTACAAAACAATCCGGGACATAAAAAAGCAGGAAAAAAAGCAAGACAGCTTACATCACAAGGCATTTTCTAGAAACTGCTTCAAAGGTCTGTACAGCTACTTGTAAGGAGTAACAGAAGATAACTGGTATAATGATAACATGACAAAGATATTATGGGGAAAAAACACAATTACAGTCTAATGGGAACCTAATGCACTGAGATCTCATTTTACTCAAGCATAAAAACCCAAACAGAAGCCAGCAGTCCCCTCCTGACTGGTTCTCACAGGTGAACTGGTTCTTCCCAGCTTTGTGAGCTTGAAAACACCTCCCTGCCGTGAGAAAGCCACCTCCTTCAAAGACAATAAGCCTGGCTCCTCTCTTTCCAGGTAGATGACCTAGGACAAGTTACTTATGCCTGAGCAGCCTTGGTGTTAGGCCCTGTAATGTCACACAGAGGGAAACACACCTCAGGAGCTCCTCAAGCAAGAAAACACAAATGCCACCTCTCCCTGCATGGTGACAAATGACACCTGCCCCGGGCCAAGAGCCCACACGTGCTGCAAGCAGCCTCTTGAGGCAGGCACAGCTGCTGAGAGCTTAAAGAAGCCACATCTGAGCCACTTCTCACCTGAGACAAGTGCCCAAGCACAGCAGCTCTGCTGATCTGCCGTGAAGGCGTCAGCTCCCAACACGGCCGATCCGCCATGAAGGCCTCGGCTCCCAACACTGCCGATCCGCCATGAAGGCCTCGGCTCCCAACACTGCCGATCCGCCGTGAAGGCCTCGGCTCCCAACACTGCCGATCCGCCGTGAAGGCCTCGGCTCCCAACACTGCCGATCCGCCGTGAAGGCCTCGGCTCCCAACACTGCCGATCCGCCGTGAAGGCCTCGGCTCCCAGCACTGCCGATCCGCCGTGAAGGCCTCAACTCCCAGCACTGCACCAAGCCTGCAGCGCCTGCATCCCAAACTGCAACCCGTTCTCTCATCTGCTGCCTTCTCCTTCCAGGTGGCTTCTTCCCCTTTGGATTGCACCATCTTTTCCCTTCCTCTCTGCCATAACAAGTGAGGCTATCACCAGTGAAGTAAACGTTGCTGGTGAACCTACTGGGCTGCAGACATTTACTCCCAGCGCGGCCCACGGGTGCCCAGTCTGTCTGTGCGGGGAGGGCTGCAAACCCCTGGACAAATGAATCTCACAAGGACCCTCCTCAACTGCCCTGTGCAAACAAGCACAGCCTACACCCCTGCTGACCAGGAGCCTCTGACAAGAGGCAAACCCAAAATCCTCTAACAAGGCCATGTTCAACCCCTCTCTCCCAACAGCTTTAAATACAACATTAAAGGTGAAACTGGAAAGCTCAAATGACACTGACCAACACTACCAAGCAATCACAAAGCTAAGATTCCACAGGAACACTCACACAGCGTTCAGGTATATTCACTGAGACAGTCACCAGCCTTTAAAAAAGGTTTTCATTTATGATACTGAGAGACAATCCACAGTCAGGACATACTGGACATGACCAAAGTTACTGAAATGATGCACTATTTGAACAAATTATTTAAGAGAACACTGAACACATAATTAGGAACTGTTGAGTCAAGGCAACGTACACCTCTAATTGCCCTCTCACTGCTTCAACTATGCTTATGCACAGTCTTCTAATTCATTTTATAGAGACTGGCAAAAAATATCCCAAATTTAACTATGTGGATCAGAACACAGAATGTATTTAAAATAAAAATGGAATGAGTCAATCTGAAATAGAAATACTGAGATAGCCCAGCCAAGGAATCTGTTCTCTCAACCACAAAAACCTGTTATTGCTTGTGTGGACTAATTTAAGTACATTCTTTTCAGCTTCCTTAAAATGCAGCTTTTCCAAATTCACTAACCCCAGCCAGCACAATCCACTTAGTTGCTTTCATGCATGTCACACACACTATTATCCAGCTTTGCTAGCAAAGAAAGTTTGAAATATGAGCATTTTCTGATGGTTGAAGGTACAGCTGAATTTACTGAGAACAGGAAAACCAGTGAGCCTGCCTGCAACATGGATTGCAGCTTTGGAGAGCTCCATGTTTCATAACAAACCCTGAAAGGACCAACCCAGCTCAGCTCCAACCTACTGCAGGGCATGAGAATAAACTGCTAAACTCAGGTATTGCCAACACCTAAATTATGCAAGTCTTGCAGGGCTTGGTGTCTTTCTTCAGCAGAATCAAAAATTTGCAAATAAATTTCAGTTTTCATTTAAAAACTTAAAGCAATTTCTGCCTTCTTGTGATTATCAGGAAAAGTTTTAAAATATTTAGCACATGCACCCTAAAGGCCCAAAAACCTGGGAGGGAATAAGAAGAACCTGTTTGTCTTTTAAAAAAGAGTCTCATGACTTATAAGGTGGTATCTTGCTTTTGGGGATGGGTGGATCAGATTCATTTTTTGATAGCTTGCATTTGGCAGTAATGTTAACTTTTACTTACCTTGACATACAACTCTAATTTTGACTTTCCTACTGCAATCATGCTTTCCCCCATTTAACAGGTTCTGCTAGTGGCAGGTGATTGCCAAATATTTTTTAGGGGGAAAAGGGAGTGCAGCTGTTTATTTATTTGAGCTCCAGGTGGGGAAGATCAGCATGCAACTTCCACAAAGCAAAAAAAAAAACTTCGGAGGTGGCACACTTTTGAAATGCCTTGTTTTCTTCTGCTGCAGAAACAGGAGGAGATACTGCAATGCATGGGCATATGGGAATTCTCCCACAATAAATGAGACACTATTCTGCTAAAGTTCTTAGTTCACCCAATTCAGAGGGCTTCTCCCTCAACCTCAAAAATCTACTCTCTGTCTCATCTTTACAAACAATCACTGCTTGTTCCTTTGCAGCATGGTTTTCAAGAAGGTTTTGTTGTATGAGGGGGCATGCAAGAAACTTTGTTCAGTTTAGACTATAAAGGTTTTTGTTTTCAAACACATCAATAGAGTTTAAATTGTTAAAGATTTTCCTTCTGAAAAGGCTGATTAACCTGCTTATATCCTTACTCACGTTCTGAGGTCATTAATTAAAAAAATAATCAAGGATCCTTATAAAGTCCTCTGCAATCCAATCTCAATTTGTCATCATTAATTAGATCAACATTGCATACAAATGAGACCTAACCTGATTAGACAGCATGTTTTACTGGAATTCCTACTGACAGTCATGAAAGACTTCAGAGAGAAAATCTGCAATATTTTCAAAGTGAACTGCTCATACATATGGAATCACCCTGTCACCTAGCATCAGCTAGTGTTTCTCTTTGTAATTTTTGGCCTTTTTTTCTTTCTCCCCCCCCCCCCCCCACTTTAATTAGGAGCCCATCACACCCCTGAGCAGAAAAGCTGTCACACTCATCTCCCTCCCAGCCTATAGTACACAAATACTGCTGATTTTGCAAAGGGTGTCCACTGTCCTAGGACAACAAACCTACCCCTTGGCAGAATCTGGAGAAGAAAAAACAATACCAAAAAGTGTTAAGAAAAAAATGATTCCAGGTCTGTTTCCAGAAACATAGCATTTAAATAACCACCAAGTACATTCTCTACTTTCCCCCACCTCCCACAGAAGTAACCTTGGGTTCTAAATGCACAAAGTGGCTTGGAAACCTGAAGCACCTTTACAGGTCTCCAATCATGCCATGAAAGCAGCTCTTGCTTTTTGGAGCAATAATCCATTCCTCTTACCCAGCTCACTGCCTTCACTCCCATGACCTAATCTGACATGACTCAGCCCAGAAGATCAGAGGAGCTCTGCTGCAGCACATTGTCAGCCAGGACAGCTGATCCTCTGCCAGGCACCCCCAACCCCTTCCCAGAAGGACAAGGTGGGTCAGACTGGCTCATCACCTCCACAAAAGGGGAAAGTGGAACACAATGGACTTCCTTACTCAATATTGTTATCTGGGGAACTGCAAGAGGGAAAATAGGGAAAAAAATAGAAAAACTAAACCAAACAAACTAAGAAACAAGGCTTTCAAGTTTTGGACTCTTATTAAGGGTGGGGCCATCAAGTAATTACACTTTTAATAGGTCACTGCAGTGGAAGAAACTCTTCCAGTTGGGTAAGTTCCTAATCCATCATTAAAAAAAGACGACAGGCATTAATCAAAGTGTATGAAGTCACATGGTGGGGGGAGCAACTCCAAGAACTTGCTCTTGCTGAGAGGATGGGGCAATCACTCCTGCTTTCATCAACATTTCATGCGTGTTTCCACACTTCTCAGGACGACAGTGGGAAGCAGAGCCTTCACGTCCTTCCCCACCCACCCCACTGATAAAGCTGTCGAACGCAGATTACCAACTGCTCAAGAGCTCATGTGAAATGAGTTGGTGGATTAATTAGCAGAAGGGCAGAGCTCTGAAGATGGATAGACGCTCCACTTCACAAGGTGTATTGATTGAAGGTCCCCAGCCAGCACCACAGGACTGTCATAATCCACTGTGAATGTACAGCTCACTGCCAGCTCCTGCACGAGCAGCTAAATCTGGGTCACTTGGCTCAGTGCAGGGACACCTGGACACACTCCCTCCTCCCTAATCAGACAGCTGTTTAAGAGCCCATTCCTTTAGTAAAATACATGGACTTGGACCTGAACAGACTTGCAACATGCATGGGGAATACACCTTCATCTGCTGGTCCACATCAGGGCAATGAAAAAGTAAGGAAGGCTAAATGAGCCTCTCCCCATGCTGCACACATCTGATGACTGCAGTCACCAAACAATAATTTAATTTCTTTTTCAAAGTCAGCATGTAATCTGAGCTTTGACCACTACCTAGATCCACATTGAAATTCAGCCCTCACTTCTACCCCAAAAACACCACTATCACAGAGGTGAAACATCTCATTTAAGCTTGCTAGTAGCTCTCTTACCTTCATCTCTGCTGGAGCAACCTACTACATACGTTCAAACCTCGTTTCAAAAGACTGCCTTTCGTAGTTGAAAGGACAGCATCAAACACTCTGGCTCCTTGCAGCTGCATTAGATAATTCTTTGTACCATACGTATCAAAAGAGAGCGTCTTTTCATATCTCCTTCAAAGGACCCTCTCCAGAACAGCTAGCAAAAATCCAAGCCAGTATTTTCTTGCCCTGACAAATGCAAAGTAGAACTGACCAGGAGTTTCCTTACCTAAAGGGATTGAAAATAAATATTGCTGTGTAGTGTAATAGGAGAAACAAGGACATAAAAAAAAGTGCTAAGTACAGCACAGCATCACTACCCAGGCTGATGAGTAAAAAAACGCAATTTCAACCTCACTTAGAAATACCTCACCCTTTTATGCATTAACAAATGAAAATCTGTTTGTGACTGGACCTATCACATTTTAACCTCACCTAACACGATTTTCTGAACAACATCATTAATGTCAGTTCTAGACAAATTTTACCAGAAAAGGCTTTTAAAATGTAAGGGACATAACCTTATAGTGATCTGTGGTTATATAGCATCTTTTTCCACATGAGAGCACAAGGGCTCTGCTGCTTTGCTGGCAGCAGTAGCTGGGAGGGTTTTTTTAGTTGCATTTGCAGCTAGATTGTATCTCAGATCAAAGCAGTTCCTCAGATTAAAAAGAAAAATAAAAAAGCCACACTATTTTAATGCTCTTAGCTTTCGGTAAAAAGTCTCTTTTTTTGCTTAAAAAAAAATTAATCCTTGCTTTTATTCAGATAGCATGGGGCAGGACATTATTCACTGCACCTTCTCCAAGTGTCAGCAGGAGAGGAAGGCAAATATTGAACATCTTTAAGACAGCAATATTATCCATTGTAAACATCTCTGCTCTAGAGCCCTAAGCCACAACAGCTGGGCTTTCAGCTCCAGCAGAGCTGTGTCCTGAGCTGTGAAGTATCTAGAGATTGAACAATCAAGCCAGCACCACCAAGGATCTAGAGCTGGGCTTCAGGCTTCAAGCTTCTGCCTTTTTTTTGTTAAGAAGAAAAGTGTTCTGAGAGCAAAGCGTTAAATAAAAAACCCAAAACACCAAACCAACAACAAAACAATCCCACTCCCTTCAACAAAACCCCAAACAACACACAGGGCTGACCCGAGATGGGGACACACTGGGGTTCCCATACCAGCTGCAAGAGGAGAAGGACACAGAAAATGACAGCCTCACAGTCCTGAGGGTGAGCAAGGAGCACCACCTCCACCCTGCTGGCACAGCCCTGCGTGCCAAACCTCACACAAACCCATGGATGTTGGGGAAAGCCAAGGGAAGCACTGAGGCAATGCTAATGCCCACCTCAGGTTTTACTCCAGTGCTCCTGCTAGGCCCAAAAAGGGAGCCACTCGTTCATCATGCGTGATCTCTACGTGACTGGTTTTTTGCAAGGCATTTTAGTCTCCTGGGATTTAGTGGTATTACTGAGGGTTAAATTCCCACCACACCCTCTCAGAGCAACCAAGATAAATGCCTCCCTTCTGTGTGACACATCACGCCCTGCAGAGCACCCGGGTCACTTTGTTCTTGCACAAGCCTGGGTATGTATTACACGATAAAGTCACTACGGGCAGGGGCACCAAAGGGATGCTGCGTCCTTACCGTCCATGTGGCTGACTTTGCTGTGCTGGACTGTTGAAATGATACATCGAAGCTGTGAGGTCCTGGGTAGTCTGTGTTGGAAGGGATGGCTGGCGAGGGAGAGAGGGCGTCAAAAGTGGAGCTGGGCTGGGCGTAGGGCGAGGGGGCCGTGACGCTGTTCTGCGCGTGCTCCGTGTTGTACGGGCTGGTGGAGGAAGAGCCATTCTGGATCTGCTGGTCCATGCTGTTCAGGAGCCCCAGGTTCGTGTACTGTGGCTGCAGGCAGAGAGATGCACAGGAGTGTTAGAGGAGTTGCATCAGCACGGGCTGGCCAGACGTGGCACAGCCTCAACCATGGAGGATGCACAGCATCATCTCAGCACCACTGCTCGTGTCACACCAGGAGGGAGATTTGCAAAGGATATCTCCCACTTGCCATTGGTGACTGAAACAGAAAGGAGCACAGCTCCTCAGTCACACACTGGATCAACAGCAGAGCTGGGAAAACAGCCTGTGCATAACCAGGTGGTGATTTGCAGGGCAGAAAGCCATCACAAAGAGGCAGGGTTGCTATGTCTAGCAACACAATCAGATCTTTTCAAAGGTACTGCTGAAACCTGACAAAAGTCAGCAGGTCCCCTATACAGTGCAACTTGTACAAGGCTACACCACCTTCAACAGTCTGATGCCCTACACAAAGGCAAAGGATCTGACCCCACTATACAGGTTGACATCAGGACCTCTAACTCAGGTGGTAACTGTGCTGAAATGTGACTCACTGGAAAATCAGTTAGGTGCCACTATCTGCACCTTGCACTCAACTCCCAGTGACCAGTCACAGAGGGTGGTGGAGAATTAAAGTTCTCATCAAGTAGAATGGAAACAGCATAGAAGGCTTCTTCTCTTAAGTATCAGTTGTACAGTTAAGTAGTAGTTAAGTGCTACTTAGCACTTGAAAAGCTTTCAAGTACAAACAATATATGAAACAATTAGAAGACATCAAAACTGCAAACCTCTAAGAATAGAGGACAGAAAGGGCAAAGGTTAGATTAAGAAGAGGTTAACAGAAAAAAACACATCTAACACCCTAAATTCAATGTGTAGCCATGGTCCCCCATATCAAAGAGAGGGGAACACAGTTTAGAGGAAGGTGAGAAGAATAAGAAAATCCTTTTAATGCCATCCTGTAATGTGACAGTAGATAACTTTTCAGGCTGGATAAAAGACTATGAGAAGAAAGGTGGAACTCGGCATGATAGAAGGTGACAAATTCCTAGACAACATGGAAAACCAGCAAATACAAAATTAATTTTCATGTTGTCTTAAAAGAGGAGCTGTGGAATAAGCAAACATCTTGAGCAGAATTTTGGCTTAAACACACAGTTATTCTTCATAAAGCACTTATGCTTCACAAAATCCACAAATAAACATGGATTTTTTTGCCATAAAAATGTCACAATATTAAAAACCTAAGTTCAAAAAGGCAGGAGACAACTTCTGCTTGAGAAAAATCCATCAAAACAAGTGTATCTGATTTAAAAATTCTGAACTACCAACCCCTGGAAGCTGGGAAAGTATTCTGGAGAAAGTTACACAACTGCCACACAGTTTTAATCCTCTGAAGGACTCGCCTTAGTGACAGGGCAGCAGGCAAGTGGGATTCGGTCAGATACACAGGGATGAGGCTGTGAACCCAGTGTGTGTCCCAAGGGCACTAACTGTGTCCATCTCAGGGCAAGCAGCATCACAAAGGTTTATGGTGCCTACTCCCAGCAGTTCTGGGCTCAGCCAAGAACATGCAGCAATAAAGGCACCTGGTTCTGCTGTTAGCTGCTGACACAGCAGAAGGAACTCTGGCTTTTTCTCTCATCCAAGGCTACAAGCAGCTCATGTCCCTCAACACCCTATAGCTCCAGTCCCACCCAGAGTGATCAAGCTCAGCCATCTGTCAGTATTTCAGCTACTCTGCTCACAACTTCCCTCATCTTTCCAACAGTTATTCCTCTTCTTATCAGCCACAAAGCAAGGCTCCCTGAGTCAGAGCACCAACCACAAGATCCATAACAAAAAGCTTTCTCAATACTGGGAAACCCAGTAGCCCTACTGAAGCTTTGAGTAGCACAACACTCCTCCAAAGACTTGAAAGGGAAGGGCACAACCTATCTGCTGAGCTCTCTTGGGAACTCTGGATAAGCCCTTTAACATCCAGCTTTACCAGTCACTTCAACCTTTCACAGAGGAAAAGAGGATGGTCCCTTTGCAAGGATGAAGTGTCTTCCACGTGAACAAAGACTTCACACTCTCAGCTGTACTTCCAGAATGGAAGTAGAGAAATTTAAACCACCCAATGCAGCTCTTCCTTAGGTTTTTGTTTCATTAGAACAAGCTAATATTTTATGGGGGTTTAATTAAACACTCGAGATAAGGCTGGTGCTCTGGGGTCTTCAGTGAGGCTCATGGGACCTTCCAGAGATGGATCAGCTCACAGGAGCTGTGCTGTGAAGGTCTGGTTGGGGGGAACAGCACAGAAAACTTCATTTTGGAAGCTGGGATAGGCTGCAGAGAGAAGGGAGAGCTGGTGAGCAGGTTCCCTCCCTCGCTCTGTCAGTAACTTGCTGTGTCCTTGGGCAAGGCACCTCTCCTCCCCCTCCACCCTCACCCTACTGCAGGCAGCAAGGTCTGCAGGGCAGGGATTGCTCCTCACCCTGTAAAAAGCCCTGCACTTAATGGGCCTCCTTTGTCTCAGGCCTGCAGGCAGCACAGTAATAAAAGCAATTACATATTGAGTCCTAATCCTGGGTGAACCAGTGACTCAGGTTAGTCATTTGCCCTCCTTGCCTCAGTTTCCCCCTCTGGAGCAGTGGATGTTATTAGTGCCCAGCACCCCTGTTAGATGGGAGAGCTGGTACTTAATTGGATTCAGAGCTAAACAGTTGATGGGGGAGAGAGCAATCCAGACTGGTTCTTCTTCTCCAAAAGGAGATTGCAGCTTTGGCAACACAGATGACAGTTATGTCTCATCTCCTGCAGGCTATTCACTCAACCAAGACCTATTTAACGGACTTTAGGTACACGTCTTCCCTCGAGGCTAATTCCATATGGAAAGAGCCAGAATTCTGATGTGCTATACCAGGAAGAGTCTTTTACCTTATCAATGATTTTACATTTAATCAAAAAACAACCTTCCTGCCTTCCTGCCCCAGAATATCCTAGTGAAACCTGAAGACTTCTCAAAAATATACAAGTATCATTCAATTGTTTCATTCCTCACGGAGATTATAATCAGACACACTCCCTAACCAGCAAATGATGAGAAGACAGCTGTGATGAAAACAGTCTCCTACACCAGCTCAGACACACAGACAGCAGAACAATAGTGTTTCAGCTTTCACTTAAAAACTATTTCTCTAATCCCAGGCCACTTAAGCTAATGGGGAAAGATGGCCAAACAAGCGGTCAGTGTTAACAAGACTGCACAGCCTGGAGATGCAGAAGGTGCTGCCTGGGATCCAATTAAACAAAAATAATAAAATAAGTGCCGTGCCCCATTAAAATATAAGATATCCTTCAGATATTCCAAGATCTTTTTCATTCCTTTCAGTCCAGGGACCATCTGTCTAAATGTTATCAGCGGAGCAGCCATTCCAGTGCATTTATACACTCACATGCCACAGCCGAATGCCGTGTCCCCATTTGCTCTTTAAATAACTATTAATCTCCTTGCACTTATCCTCATGCTGACACAAGCAGCTGTCGGACTCCCCTTCTGCTGCTCCGAGTCCCGCCAGCCTTTCACCTTCCCTGGCCCCTGTGTCCCCTCCCCAGGCAGGTGCTCCATCCCTGTGACAAAGCCACCAGGTTTGCACAGCCCGGCACTAAGCCCGGTCTCCCAGCTCTGCCCCAAGGCAGGCGCGGAGTTGTTTGCGCTCAAGGGGTCAACACCTGAACTGCCTGCAAGGTTTTGGAGGAATCTGATAAGGCTTGGGGAGGCACACGCCTTCTGACAACAGGACAATTAGAGGGGCAGCAGGCCCGGGGAAGGCACACGCAGGAATTCACCCCCCTGGCCCCTGGGGTGGGAGAACAAAGAGAGGCTGCAGACTGTCTGCAAGGTATTGCCACTCCGGAGGGGGCTGCAGGGCGTGTGTTTGCACACACACGGCTTCCTTTCACCAGTCACAGAAAGGAACACAACAGCATTTCACCCAGAAATTAATTCTTGGCAGGTTGGGAGCACAGAATTTAACACACGCTCATATTTTTCAGTCATTTTAAATGACTGAAATGTAGCCTGACCACCAATTCCTGATATAAAGAGAAAATTATTTGGTGGGAAAAAATGAATTTCATATAAAGCTGAAAGAATGGGTTATCTAATATTCAGTGCCTTTGTTTGCTATTTTGTTCCCTCCACCAAGTTTCTGAAACTATTAATATCACTGAACCATTATAAAAACCTTCAGGCAAGTCTAATAGCAAATAATTAGAGAGCTACAATTAGATCTCAGACCATGTATTTCGGAACATCATCTCAGAACGCATCTTGAACTATCAGTTTCGCTTCCTACATCCCATCAGCTTCACTTTCGGGTTCTCATGCTAACTCATGCTTGCGGGTTAGGAGAAACATGGCTCTGCAGGAGGGGTTGCTGAATTAAAACCAGACTGGAAAGCGTCGATGGTTTAAGCACGGTTGTGCTGCCGGGAGGGTGGATGTCCCCAGGGAGCACGGGGGAACAGCAGGGGACAGCAGAGCCAGCGGCACCGGGCGCTTGCCAGCAGAGGGCAATGCAAATGCTCCGGCACGGCACAGCCCGAGCAGGGGAAGATGCCCCAGCCCACCCAAACCCTTCTCTCGCCCTGCCCTGCAAGCAAGAACCCAGCCCTGGCTCTCCAGCCTAAAGCCCATTGTGTAAATTAATAAGGTTGTGAGAAAGATCTGCAAAAAGACCCTCCGTTGGAAAGGAAGTAACTAGTGCAAGTCATGAAAAGCTCTGAAGGGGACTTCCACGCCAAAAAATCCCCTAAAATACACAGCTCCAGCCATTAACTACCCACTTAGCAGCATTTCAGAGTTTTGAGGGTTTCCCTACTTGAGAAAATAGACAAAAAGTTACCATCTTCAGGTGTAGAACACCTAGATGCCTCCACCCCTATCAAAACCCTTCTCCCCAATACCAAAAGATCAAGCATTACCATACACACCTACTGACTGCATTTTAATTCTCACCACTGGGTCTATCTACACAGCTCAAGAACAGTGTCCAACTACCCAAAAGCCTTGGAAAACACCTGGTGCTTATTTTCCAAAGAAAGGAGGTGATGAAACAAATAAACTTCCTTAGTTATTACCAACGAGAAGATTTGCACAGCACTTAGGACATCCTGTGCTTTGTCCTTAACCACACCACAATGATGCACTAGGGCCAACTCTTGTAGGACTGGCAAGCAACTTACAGCAATACTGCAGTGCTGGTCCAGGGAAACATTCAGATTCCTGTTGGACAACAGCTACTTTAAAAGCAGCAGGATAAATGTTTCCTATCCAAATCAGATGACAGACACCTCAAATACATCCAGAAATATTCAAATCCACCTAAGTTTTCAAACCTTCCCAGCAAAGGATTTTAGTAGGTGGAAATAAGTCCCTTAAGCTCAACAGAAGGGCTTCTATCACAATTATTAACCAAGATATTGCTGACTGCCAGCTGCTGTGATGGCAGCGGATACAATACCCAATGTCAGCACTCTGCTTGTGCCATGGCAGAGCAGTGCCAAGAAATAAAGGGCTCCACCCATGGCCCTCAGCTAAGATCAGGGCTGAAGCAGAGACAGCTCACTCATCGCAATGAAAGCTGTGATTTGCTTTGCCTCTCCAGTCTGTTTTCTCACATAAAAAAACCTCAACCAAACAAAAAACCAACCAGAAAACAAATTAAAAAAAAAAAAAGAGGGAGACAAAGACTGAAAATTTTCAAACTCAGTTTGGACACTGCTCTGGTCCCCTTCAAGCAATGAGGGGAAGAAATGCACAGCTCATTTCAACACTGGCTTAGCCACACTCCCTCCAGCTCCAGTTCTAAAATGGAAATAAATCCTGTGGGTCTATTTTGCAGAGGCTTTTCTACAGAGCTACTGTGGAGCTGAGTACACCAAGCACTTAGAAACCCTCAGATAAAATGATAATGTGCACCATACACTCAATGTGAAAAGCAAGGGGACAAGTAACTTCGGTTGAACCAAAGATACCAACAGTTATCAAGATTGATTTGTTCTAGTATAGTGCCCAGAAACCTATCTGATTTGAGTAATCCCACTCTTGGGTCATTGCTTTTTCCAGGAAGAGAGGAGGCTATTTTCCATCCCAGTGGTACAACAAGTTCCCAGTGCAAAGGAGGGCATTGAATTAAAAGAAGCCCTGGAGTCAGTCACTCTGGAGAGCAGACCTGCTGCAGCACAACCTAACAGCCTCTCCTCAGCTCAATCCCACCTGTAAGCAGGGAGCACAAATATTTCTGCATATTTCCTCCTATACTATTAAGAAGGTAATCTATTAGAGATCTGCAGGGCTGTGCAATATGTACAACCACCATAACTTTAAGAAACTAAATTCAAGGCTAATAAAGAAAAAAATATTTTTCCAAGAAGAACAAAAACCAAAACCCCATGAGTGACACATACAATCCTTCTGCACAGGTATTTCATATTAAGTAGTTAGATAAACCTAGGAGTTGCCTGGACAGCTTCCAACACCACCTAAACACATAAGGAAAGCCTAAGGAAGACACTCCATTTCAATCAGCTGGGGAGGAGAAAAAAACAAACCAAGCCCAGCCCCCACAACTACTCTCTTCCCCTCAAAAAACCCACCATTAAATGACCAACTCAATCACACCACTATGTTTCAAGCTTAAAAACTTGACTGCTCTGCCCACTTTACCAGAGCATTCCTTCTGTCCCAGCCATCCCCAATAGCCCATTTGGTGAACAATACACCACAGAAGCTGAACAGGAGAAATCAGTGCACAGCAAATACACACAGAATCACACTTGAAAAACAATCTGGCTTGTACACTGGAGGAGGCAGAAGAGCCTGTGCCATTTTCACTGGGATGAGCTATTCCAGCAGGCACACAGTGCCACATCTACACCCCTCAGGTTCACAGAAGCAGCACAATTTCAAGAGCTATACCCTGTATGGCTGCAGGTCACATTTCACTGAGCCACAGGACTGTCAAACACAGCAGAACTTCATGTTCAAGTTGGAGTCCACATATGCAAGTATTTGTGGGCGCAGAGAATGAGACAAATGAACAGAAAGCAATGTGAGGGCAAGTTCCTGTCCACCCCCAAGGGCTGTAAGCTTTGGAGTCATCCTGTTCCCCCCAGCTGTAATAGTTTGCTGTTTTAGCTAAACTTTGAGTTTTGCCCCTTGGTTAATTCATTTTGTTTTTCAGCCAGGAGCAGGGTGTCTTTTAAAAGAAGTACAGCCCAAAGCAGGAATGCCTGTAATTCCTGACTCCTACCACCTGCCACAGGTTCACTTAAGAGACCTTGTCTAATTCAAGGATTATCAGAGTGACAGTGCATCCCACTCCACAGAAATATTAAGGCTGGTCACACTACACTGTGTAAGTACTTCTAAATATTTTCCAGTGCATATAAAAATAAAAACCCTGATTTCCCTAGAGCAGCATTTTAGGCTCTTAAATTTCTAAATCGGGCTCTTGAAAAAAGTTCTACTTGCATAGAAAGCAACAGTGTTTCTGAAAGTCAGATCATTTTAGGGTTTTTAGACTATAAAGCTTTTATAAAACAAAAAATCCCTTTCAAAAACATAAACCACTTTCATTAGAGTATCTCAGCTATGCTCAGTTATTTTGAAAATTCAGACAGTTTAAAACAGGAAAGTCCAAGACCCACCCCCGCTGCACACAGTCATTTCTTGACCCTGAGCTTGTGCTCAGCAATTTATGTGACATGTAATTTGAAAACATACCAACAAAAAAGAGAAGGCAGTAAAAAAAAGTAAATAATACAATATAATCTCTATGAAACGCATGAAATCACAAGACATTACAACTCCATGATCTCAAAAGAAATTGATTAATAACCCAAACGCTTAGCTTCCTAAAACTGAAAGAGAAGCCAAGAGTTTCCTACGTTCTCCTATTACCAGCTGGACAACACAACATCAACAAAGATCTGAAGAGCCATAAAGCACAGACAAATAGGAAAAGCACCCCCTCATGCTCCCAGGAGATGTAAACATAACTGAAGACAAAGACCTGAATCAGAAAAAACAGAAAAAAATGCCAAGATCTTGGCAAGGCTTTTTTTGCCTGATTTCAGTGGCTGAGAACAACTGTGAGATCCCAGCTCGGACAGCTGCCCAGAAATCCTGTGTGCTGAGTTTGTACAGCAATGCTGAAAAGTTGGATAAAAAAATAAAAATAGAACTTTAAACATTAAGAGGGACCAATTAAAATACAAATGGGGAGGTGGGGAGGAGAAGCAGGGGCTGGAGAGGAAAACTCCAGTAGTTGATTAAAGCTGCCTTGTTTCTAAAGCTCTTTACTGGACAGTAACCATTGATGTTATCAGTCATCTCAGACATGCAGCATTTTATTGTGTTGAGAGGGCAGCTTAGGCTGGACAGGATATCTGTGTGTCATCCACAGTGAAAGGCTGCAGGCACAGTAACCACCAAAGTATGGCCAAAGGGCACAAGGACAGTGAATAACCAGGGTCAGAATAGAACCAGGAATTGAAGTTAGCTCCCAAATTCATCATTATGCTCAATAAAATCCAAATGCATCATCTTTTAGACATGAAAGTAAAATACTCCAGCTAGGTAGCATTTTAGTCAGAACAAGAAATTCAGATAATCTGCAAGTTAAATAAGTCAAGCAGTTGAACACACAGGAAAAAAAAAAAAGAGAAAAAGAAAAAAGAAAAAAAAAAGCCACACACATAAACCCCCCACGCCCACTCTTTGAAGCATGGTGCAACTATGGAATATAAGAATTCATAAGAAGAGTTATAGGAGGGCAAAGGGCAGATCAAAACAAGTTAGAGCAAGCAGAGGAAAAGGGTTACACAGCAGCATCAGAGTCCTTATAGGTAAAAGGAAGATCTACTGGATGTTCTAATGTATTTGGCCATTTCTTCTGTCCAAATCAAGCAAGAAAACTCTTGCATGGTGATCCTGAAAGCCTGGACACCAAACAGCAGACTAAAAAGCTTTCAAGGTTGAGGGGGGGAGTCAAGAGGACTGGATGCCAAATTCTGGTTAGATCCCAACTGCAGAGAACAAAAGGAGGCAGGGCTTTGCCTTCCAACACTAGTTTTTGTAGGAAAGCAGCTCCTGGGCTGCACCAAGCTGGCATTGCCTGAGCCCAGGGATCCGTTGGGGTTCAGTACAGCAGGATACACACAGCCAGGAGACCTGTATCAGAAACAGCTTCACATCACTACTGCAGCTTACTCAGAAGTGAGCAGGAACTTTATGTGGTGTTTTCCAAAGATGCCAGGCTGTGCATACACGAAACACAAAAGCTGTCTTTGAGAGAGGGGGATGTGAGTGTACACAGACACAACATCCATGCAAAGGCACTGCCTCTTTCACAGTGACTTCACTCCATCAGCTTTACAAACATCAAGAATATTTTCCCCAACTATTGAAATAACTTTGCTACATATGCTGCACATGCAGAATTTCCAGTGGGCTCTCTGGCATGGGGCTTCCAATGTCTAACAGCAAAACTAAACTCAGTTTTCAGCACTTCCCTCCCTGTCCAATACTACTGACTGCAGCAAGCACCAGGACACACAGTGCCGTGGTCATTTATGCAAGGCACAGTTTCAGAGATTTACATCTGAGGTATTCAGATGCATAGACCTTTCCCTGTGCAGACAGAAAGCTGTTCCAGATTTCAGAGTAACAATATACCTACTAATTTCCATCTGACACCACATTAAACTCCCTACCCATCCAACTTGAACATTCACAATTCCTTTCAGACACAAAACACAGTGGACTGACCGAGGCTCATCTCAACAACTTCGGAAACAGGAAACTACGGCACCGTACTGAAGTGGCAAAGTCCTGGTGACACCTAGCCAGGGTACGTTCTGGTTTCCTTTAAAAGAACTTCTTGCATACTTTCCTGCTGCTGAAAGAAGGTGGAGGGACATTTACTCATCTATTCAGTTCCAGTCAATCACCACCAGCACTCCTGAGGGAGCCAATCCTTTGACTATGGATGAAATGCAGAACAGAACTGCAGCAGTGAGAAATCACAGTAAAGGCCTGCAGAGGCTACTGAGACTTTCAGAGACATAAATCTGCAGAAGCCAAATTTTACAGAACATTTAATTTTTTTTTTGTGCCATCGCTCTCAAAAAAATACGTTTGTGATTCCCAAAGACCCCATGATATTACCTAAAAAAGCTAAAACAAACAAGCAAAATTATTAAATACACTTTTCAGTCATTTCCCATCAGCAGAGATCCAGTTGCTGACTCAACACTTCTGCTGGCATCCGCCTATTCCCATTGTTCTGTTCCCCTTGGCTCCCGAGGCGCCGCGCTCCAGCCCTGTGCATCATCCCCTGACACAGCTGGACCACGGCTCTGCAGCACAGGCATTTCTGCCTCAGCAGCACAGCCCAGGAGCCCAGCACCTCCTCCCCTCTCCCCGAAGCTGGCAAGATTCTGTGTATTTACTTCCTAGATGTGGATTAAAACTGAAAGATTCATATCTGCTGAGACACAATCCATCCCTTTCATTCCCAGACACTACCCCACCATAAAATATTTCCCCTTCCCTCCCTAAACTGGGCGTCTCCTCCCACTTTCTTGCCCTTGGTTAAAACATTCATCTTCTTGCCATCTTGAGGAAGTTGGACTCGTCTCAAATTTCACCAGGTCCCCTTGTACACCACTTCCCAAAGTCCTTGGGGGGAAGTTTAATCCGGATCCAAACTCTGGAATTGATCCCAAGAGGCCGCTGGGCTCCAATCAATGCATTAATTTTCAAGCGTGCTCAGCCTTGCCGCTTGGGTCCACTTCCAGAGTGAGCGGACGACTGAGCACAAGCCCAGAAATACATCACACCTCAAGCCATCCACTCAAGAGAGAACACACACGTCCTGGTTAAAACACTGCTCCTTTAGCTGTTCCACTAAGACCCCTGGTGAAACAGCTGTGGCAAGAGATTTGCAAAAATACAAGATATCACTGAGCACACTTGGATCAATTCCCAGGTGACTCAATTCTAGTACAAATTAAAAAAAAAAAAAAAAACAAAACCAACAGGCACAAAAAAAAAAAAAATTTAAAAAACTAAAAAGGCAAACATGCAACCACCAAAAAAGCTGCCCTGGACATCTTACATGGTTTTTGTTGCTTGCTTGTACATCAAGCTGATAACAATGGCCAGTAATTTCAAATAAAATCACCAAATTTAAATTCAAGTTTCCAAAGAAGCATTTGCCAATGCCAAGGACCTAAACGTTTCCAGGGTCTTATCTAAGATTTACTAAATAGTTGTTTCTTACTGGGTTTACTCCTTCTATTAGCAGCCTTACAGAAGTAAAACCCCAATCCCCCTGCTCTTTGCTCCTTGGCCCAGCAGCTAAGCTAACCCTGGAGAGGCTCTCATAGGCCCTCCTTTAGAAGGGAGCCAAGATTCTCACCCAGGACCTAGTGTGCTTATATGAAATAGTGCAGAGAAACAGGGGTGAACCTTTCTTGCCAGTAACTCATAGCCAAATCATCAATTGCAAAGCCTTGTATGTTCTGTGCTGCTATACAGAAAGCTTTATGCCATGGTCTGCTCCTACAGCTCTTTAATCCATCTGACAATTACAGCCTCTTCGCCCAGCACAGCAAAGTTCTGATGGGAAGCTCTGGGAGACTGAAAACTGGAAGATTTCTCAGAAATAATTTAGTACTGTAACCGAAGAAGACAAAACAAAACAGGGAGATTTTTAAGAACAGCAAGTTTATTCATTGGAGAGACCCACCAGCATGCCTGACAGGGGACTGCAAGGCTCATGGCACTGAGACAGAGAATCCAGAAAACATGTGCAAGAGGGGAAAAAAAAGTCAAACCTTAACACCCTTGGAGAGTAATTATTTTCCTCTTAATTCTACTTGATACCAAAAGTGACTTAATACTAATCCAGGCCAAGTGGCACAAAGAGCTTTGAGCTCACTTCTGTGCTGGAGAGGATGGAGTGAGTGCTGCTGTTGGAGTACAAGAAGCTCCTCTCCTTTCTCATGATTTATGCAACCTAGCTTTAAAAGAGTTGCATTCATTTTATTGCCTACTCTGCACATTCTCAAGAGGCGTTGGAGGCAGTGCCAGAAAAATAACAGGGTTTAACAATGTCTAGCACAAATCCATCGGTGCAAGAGCTCCTTTCTGAAGCGTTTCCAGATTTTTTTTTTCAGTGGGAACATTTTGTAAATAGAATTTAAAATTTGCCTTGAGCCAGGCAACACCCGCTTTTATTCAGCCCTCCACGATAATGAAATAAGTAGTTTCTCCACTAGTTATAACTAATGCCTTCCAGAGGAAAAAGTGCAAAGCAAATGGTTTACACCCTCTCACATCCCACATCCACAACTTTCCTGTTGCAGATGCCATGTCTTCATAGATCTACTGAAGCTTCTGTCTCACAGTAAACAGAGCTGCAACTGGAAATAAACCTTTCCACAGAGTTTATGCCTTCCACAAGGCATAACTTGACAAATGCAAACAAAAAGGTTGCCACCAGATGGGCTGAAACACAAGGTAGAAAAAGTTCCTTTCTGGTGTTTCTCTATGCCCAAGGAGAAAAAAAACCTATTTCACTCAACTTAAAGCCATTAGATCATTATTTAAAACAAAGCAGGTAAAAAGAAAGAAAAATAGCTCCTGAGGGAGCTAGGCAATAGCATAACTGGGCTCATGTTGGAAGAAGAAAATCAGAGGAATTGGGAGTTGGTGACACCATTGAAGATTCACATCAGACCAATAAAAATAACTAGTCAAAACAGCAATTCTAGTCCCCAAGGAAAAAAACATTACCAGACTATGGAGATATATACACACAAGCACACCCCCCTATATATATATAGATAATTTCATCCTGTCTCAACCAATGTCAACTTACACCAAAGAAAATGGATCATCTGTTGCAGTCACTTCAAAATGTAAAACCTTCTGACCACACTGCAATGGCAGCTTTTTTCCATCTCTCACACTGAAAAACTGTATTTTCCTACTAGAAAATATTTAGTTGGGATTTTTTTTTGCCAAATGAAACAAGAAACTGAGAAGATCATCTGTCCCTGATTTCATAGTGCTTACTAATCTTTCTTTTGACCATGGAAAATTGTAAAACGGAGCTGCCATTTCCAATCTGATGTCAAGTGTAATTACATGACTGCACAAACCCCAGAGCATGTATGTAACTGAGCAGTACCAACACTTCACACACAGCCAGACTGCCCTGATTTCTGCACAAGTACTGCACAGTTAAAGCAGTGCAGATGGTCAAATGTCAGCAGGTTTCATTTCTGTGTGATAAAGCACACATTTTATTTTTTCCATCCACATGCAGGTTACAATCTATTGAGGTCTCATCCCTCCACCTAAACAAGGCGAGGATTTCTCCAGGCCAAATCCCCAACATGCTGCTCAGCATGGTGGTCATATTACCTGTACTACCAGGAAATTTTTGGTACCCTAGGAGAGAACAAAAGGCGATCCATGGCATGACAAACCTGCTGCAGTGAGGGGTGGATCTATACTGGAAGCACAACTGCTCAACTCCTGCCCTTACCTGTGTTTTTCTGCAGCACGATCCCCTTGTTTCAGCCAGGAGGGAGGTGGGCACATGGCAAGAGGCAGGTCTCAGCTTCCCACTACCCATCTCTCCAGTCTACTTAACCCTCTTCCCTGGCAAACCCAAACAGGGCAGGAGCATCCATTTAGTCTCTCCAAACAAAATATCAGCTCATTTCCAACCTTCGGCTTTTCATCTTCAGATTAAACCTTTGCAACTGGAATTCAGTTTGAAAACCTCTTTGAAAAAGAATCTGGCTATATAGGGCCTCCACAATCTTGCAGAAGACCTTTGCAGCTCAAGGATAAGACATGCCTCTCAAGCCTGCATAGATGTCACCACATCACAAAAACTTTAATCCCCTAAGTGCAATTACAGCAAAATTGAAGGATGAATGCACAAGAAGCGTAGCTGGAATTGCAGGGATACCATCATGAAACACAACCTCCAATGCATCTCCCTATTTCTTGCTCCTAATGATAGACCGTGCCCACCCATGTGGGGCGTTGATACCATTTAAATAAAGAGAGTCCACTGGAAGGCACAGAACTCACGTCTGAATCCTGCAAAGCTCAGGAAGAGATTTCCCTCCCCAGGGATTGGGAACGGTTTGCCTGCTCAGAGCCAGCAAAGCTCCAAGATAGCATCACAAATAGGAAAGCCGGAGAGAGAATCTGGTTTAGCCAAAGCCTTCTGCCTTGAGAAAAAAAAAAAAATAGGCTTTATACAACATCTATCCAGTGTTAGGCTTTATATAGCATCTATCCAAGTGTTTTCATCATGGGTTAGACAAGACATGGGGTTCAGAGGGTAATGCACAGACAATCCTTTCCTCCTGATACCTCCAGGAAGGAAGCAGGTGGGCTTCTCTTCTGGGCAGCAACCAGGCAGCATCTCTCAGATTGCTTCCTTTACCTCAAGTTTGGCTGAGGGCCACAGAGAAGGGGCAGCAAGAGGGAAAGAGCCTTTGTCAAATGACAACTGTGCCATGTTGCAAAATCAGCCAAGGAAAGTCACGGCTTTGTCCTCTGGTAGTTCTCAGCCAAATCCAAGCTGACAACAAGCACGATAAACCCTGGACACACTTTCACTGCACACAAGTGAAGCTGATGCTCAAAATACCAGTTATATCTCAACCCCCAGAGTCTTTAACCTTAAACTAAGGTTTACTGAACTGCTCCTACAAAGAAAGGACTCATACCCAGGGCACTGCAGCTCAAACACACACATGTGAATTACTACTTAAAAGCTAAGAGAGACAAGAAAAACAAAACCAAAATGCACCCTTCTGAAGAGGCTATCCTAACCTTCAAAGATATTTGCAGTCATATGTATATTGCTCTTCTTAATTTTCAGCATGAAGGAATGCTGCCAAAAACCCATAAAGCAGTGCACAAGTTCTTTTAGAATAAAACTAGTTTCCCCCCCAGCACCCCTCCCAAAATGATGATAAAAATCTTAACGGAAAGAGATTCTTTAATTTGTCTCCCACAAAGAGCAGGAAGATCTTTGGGAAGGATGACGGATATAATAAAAAGTCATGGCACATATTTCTTATCAGTGTTTGAACAAGATGCATTTATTCTTTTGGCAATGATTTAATTTGATTTTAGCAAGCACTCCAAACTCTGCATCATCACTCAGCCAAACTGCAGAGGAACCCAAGAGTCCCTAAAGGGAATCTCTACTGCTCTCATCTCCCCTCACAAGGACACAGGAAACTTGGACAAGACTAGACAAACTTGCAGGTTCTCTCCTTCACATCCAATTTTGTGCATGCTATCTCACAAACATTTGTACACAACACAAAATTCCACATGTGGAGATCAGGCAGGAAGACACAACGACATTCAAAGGGTTTCTATTCATCAGTACCTCATCATCCTATTAATAACCACCCAAAGTCTCTCTCCTTTTCACATCACCTACTCATAAGCACACAAGAACACATCTCCAGGGTCATCAAGTCCAGTGCTCTACCAACAAAGAGCTTAATTATTCTTACAACTGACCCAGATCAAATGCTGGGATAGATTAAGCTGAAAAAGTGGTTCAAACAGGTTCCACCTCCAGCCTCCCAGGACTGTGATTCACTTTAACACCCTTCTCCCCTCTCTCAGCTTTTCCCAAGCAGATTTGACCCATTTGGAAGGAACCCATCTGCCCATGGCATTGGGCACCCCACTCGCAGGCACGGGCGGCTGTGGGCAATGGTGCAAGCTCGCCACTGCGGCCACACAGCCTGCACTGGGGCTTGTGCAAGGGTGCAAGGGCCCGTTCCCAGGCTGGGAATGCATTCCCAGGGCCAAAGGCACCGCAGAGCCAGCGTGTGAGGACAGCAGAGCTCAGCATCTGCCAGCACGCAGCCAACACCCTGGGGTGGCTGGGCACAGCACCCCAAGAAACAGGCTGGGGATCAGAGCGGAACCCCTGCTCTTCATCTTAAGACTTGACTTTAATACAGGAGAAATTATTTCCTTCCCTTAAATAAGGTCCATTTCTACCCAGAAAGTCGCCGATACTAAGTTGTTCATGAGTTGGTATGTCTGCCTTGTGACCAACCCAGCAACAGCTCTAAAATCTGAACTGCAATTACCAGTGACAACAAAGTTCTGCTTCTATTTGCACATTGAGAGCTTTTTATTTTTTTCTTCTTTCTAAGGAATTCATGCCAAAGTCTACTTCTTGTTTGCAAGCTTAAGGTGGGTGAGGTTCATCATCACCAATATATTTTAATTGAGCATTAACAAGTCTCCCTTTCTTTTGAGACAAGTCATTAGCAAGGCTGCTCTTCCTCAGAAATGAAGCCAAGTCAATGCTAATGGAGTTTGTCTTCCCCAGAGTACAATGCTTCACTGGATGAATAAAGTCAGTGCACCTTGTTCAAATCCAAGGAGGTAAGAGGGAGAGCAAGGGGAGGTTAAAAAAAAAAAAAAAAAAAAAAAAAAAAAAAAAAAAAATCAGTGCTAAAGCCTTTTAAAAACCTCCCCTGACAGCAACAGTGACGAGTGGCATTAAAGCAGAGCGAGAACGCTCCTGAGCGCATCGCTCCTGACAGATGAGCCCAGCCAGTCAACCATAGGGACTCCACAGCCCCACCACTGCTATTCAGCAAAAGTTGATCAGATAGCAGCAGACAAATAACACCAAGCAAACACTCCAAGAAGGGCTCTCTCCACATTTAAGAGTTTATAATTAACCTAGGAAAAAAAACAAAAGTCACCCATTTGGGTCTCCTGCATGGCGGCAGCAGAGGAAGCGGGCGTGCATACACGGGGATTTGGGCTCCCTGCAGACAGGGACAGGGAGAGCACGCTGGTTTCAGTTTACCTCTCGCTCTGCCCGAGTCACAGACCCGCCATCCCAGCCGTGCAAGCCTTGAGTAAACCTTCAACAGGCTTCTCCTCACCACCTGCCTCATCTCCCAGCTATGCTCTCCGCCTTTCAATTTCTACTTTGTTTTCTCTCCCAAGTGGCTGAGGTTCTGTCTGCTTTGGGGCTCGTACCCCGTGCCCTCCACTTGAAGCCTTTTCTTCAGGAATATACACACGCGCACGCACACACACACAGAGCTTTGGCTGCTTTGCCACTCTGGCAAGTGTCAACACAGCTGCTGTCTCCGCTGGAATGTAAACCAATATTGTCGTTAGATCTCCCTCAACCCCAGTAACTTCCTCCAAGATTTGCACAGCGTGTGGCAATCCTCCCCACTGCCACCTTACAAAGCATTGAACCAAGCTGGTTAAAAGCAATTAAATAAATAATTTTAAAAAATGAAATCAAAGCTGCACCTGAAGTTTGTGTCCCACTCACACTCATGAAGTGCAAAGGGCGGTAGAAAGTAAAATGCATCTATTGTACAAGCATTTATCCTTATATAATATGCCTCTACAAACACCCTGTGTAAAATACCTTGCTGCTGCAAGTTATGAGGCAAGGTATTAACAGCACTGAGTAAAAGGGGTGTTGGTGCGGACGCTAACACAGCATTTGCAGCAGAGGACCTTTGTTTGCATATTTTTATGCTTTAAAAAGTAACCTAAGAAGGGATTTTTAACACAATTTTAGTTATTTCCTAGATACCATCCACTTGAAACCACAAGCAGTAATTTTGGCAATAAAAGACTCGTAAAAGAGTTATAATACAGACAACACAGCTAGTATTCAGACTGCTACAGGAATGCAATCTGTGTGCATTGCCCACCATAAAAACTGCCTTGCTTCTCCAATGAAAGAAAATTATGTTGGCTGATCAGGCTTCCCAAAACAAATTTGCTGTCCCAAATGTAAAGATTTGAAGTTCGCTCTCATTTAGATATTTAGCCCAACAAACTCTGCTTCCCATTGTAAAATGCAAAAGTCTCACAAAAGCAAGTGTATATTCCACACCTAACTTCAGGGGTGAAGAAACTGCACGTATTCACTAAAAATAAAAATACATTAGTGATATCACAGCTGAAACCTAGAGTCCTTACCTCGCTATACTGGGACTGGGCATTGTTTTCCAGGTACAACATGTTAGCAGTCAAATTGATCAACGCTGCTGTTCTTTCTTCTGGCTCCAGGATTTTGACAAACACCTCCCACCCCCTAGAAGACCCTAAAAATATGGGATGCTACTGTGGAGATAACAGGACTCAGAGTGTGCCTCTCTGCATAATTGAAGTTTCCCTTATATACCTAACTATAGGCAAGGAGGAGGAGGTGGGGCTCTCCTGCCTTACCTGTCCAATCTGTCAAAGTGCCACCTGGAGTCCTCCACTCCAATGGAGAGAGGCCTCTCCCAGCTCATTAAGTAGTTAGAATTCCTTATCACCAATCTCTAAAAAGCAAAGGGAAGGGAAGGAGGGGGGAATGGCCAAAAAAAGAGAAAAGAAAAAAAGACAGGCAGGGAAAAGAAAGGAAACAATAACTTTCCCCTGTCACTTTTCTACAAGTTTAGGAACTCAAAAGAGAGCTATGGAATTGCTCTAAAGGAGCTGCTCCAAGAAACTTCTCCTGTTTTCTACAAAGATTCCAGGGCTGTTTTTTTTCCAGGCACCGGCTTTGCGGCTACCAAGAACCTAAATATTCACAAAGGGATCGAGATGCAATGCTCGACACCAGTGGTGGGGTAATGCAGCCGAGCATTTGGCTGCTGCTGTGTGCAGATTTGGGACAAAAGCCCCAAGGACCTTTCTGAGAATCAATCACTGGTTCTGTGCACCATAATCCAGCTGCATTCTCCGTCACCTGTGTGCTCCCATCCACACTCACAGCCAACAGGTCCTGTGTTTGCAGGGCATCACTCCAGCTACATTTTTTCCCATCCTCTGCAGTTGCTTCGAACTTGCATCATGATTTAAAAACAAGTTTAAAAAGACTCGACCCATCCAAAGGGATTCACGGTGTTAAATTAATATATGAGACAAGTTTTCGGGTCCTGCTGCTCAGTAAAAACCACCTGGACAGGATGCCCAAGGCAAACTTTTCAAAAGATAGGAAGAGCACTTAGCCGAGATCTGCAGGAGAGATGCCCACTGTGATTTCACTCTGGACAAGCAGACAAGCCCCCTCTCCTGCCCTGGCGTCCCCCGGAGCGGGGGTGCCGGGGTGCGAGCTCAGCGCTGGGCTGGCGCACCCCGAGCCCCGTGAGGATCCGAGCGCGATGCACGGCAGAACAAAGGCAGCTGCTCCCGGAGGGCCGCCGAGCCAGGCGAAACAGAACACCTTTCCACAGGGCTGGGGAGGGGGGAGAGGAAACCAAACATCCCGAGCAGAGCGCGGCCCAGCCTAATGACAGCGCTCCCAACTTTATCTGAGCACCGGTGCTCCCGCAGGGCTCCGCCGAAACGCAAAGGGCGGACTGCCAGCGCTGCCCGGGAACACCGAGCCCCGCTGCGGGCGGCGAGAGACCGACCACAGGGGCTTTGCAGGGAGGGACAAGGGTCCTGGGCAGGGCTGCCACCCACACACAGCCCCAGCACCTCCCCGCTTTGCCCCGGAGCGGGTGCTGCTCCTGCCACGCCTGGCCCCGGGCACCATTTAACCCCGGCTTCTCCGGGCGCGCAGGGAGGGACTGGGGCTCGGGGGAGATGGAAGCGATGTGGAGCAGGCTGTGCTGCTCACGGGGCTCGGGGGAGATGGAAGCGATGTGGAGCAGGCTGTGCTGCTCACGGGGCTCGGGGCAGATGGAAGCGATGTGGAGCAGGCTGTGCTGCTCACGGGGCTCGGGGCAGATGGAAGCGATGTGGAGCAGGCTGTGCTGCTCACGGGCTGGCGGCTCCTGGGCTGCCTTCCCGGCACACGGCAGCTCCGCAAATTAAAGGACGCTGCAAGCTCACCAGCCTATTCCAGGCTGGAGCGGCCAGCACATTCCTAAAGGCTGCCACTAATAAAACGGGGCAAAACCATCTTCAGGCAGGATGCGAAACAAGTACACAGAGCAGAGGATTACAGTGTCCCCCCTTCCCCTGCAGCAGCCCCTTGCCACAAGAATCAGGGGTCTGATATAGCTCTCACCCTGCAAGCACAGCTCACCGGAGCTGCTGGGTGCAAGCAAAAGGCTGGGAGCATTTCCAGTGCACCTTCCCAACTCCTCCTCACCGAGCACAGTGCAAGGAAGCACTTCCCAGAACAGGCTGCAGAGAGGAGCACTGAGCACTCCTGACCTACCAGGACCAGCAATATCCCAGCTCAGGTCGGGGCCACCTGAGGTTCACACACACCTTCAGTGCTCCTGAGCTACCAGCAAGAACTGCTTGGCACTCAGCCAGTTTCCTACAGCACAGGAACAACTCAACAGACCACTGCCAGGGCCCCTTGCCCTCCTCTCCATCTTCCCCAGCATCACCCTACACCAGGGACTGTGCCCGATGCAATTATCTCATCTCACCCGGGATGTGCACAAGCCAAAAAGCCACACCAGTGCTAATCTGGAGATCCAGGGAAAGTTTGCAGGGAGCAGCCACAGCACCGTTAGCCAAACGGGCACCTTGCAGCACCACTGCAAATCTTACACAGAGCTGGACATTGGTGTCACCCATGAATCTTCTGCTGTCTAATAGGGAGGAAAAGTTATGCTGTGCTCAGATGACCATTTTGATCCCTAAATATTGTCAAGTTTTTCATACTGGCCCATGAGTTCAAAAAACTATGGAGGGGAAGGAGACAACAGGAGAAGGTACATCAATCTCCCAACCTCAGCAGGTCATTGTAAAATCCTCTTTCATAGCTATGCTCTGAAACTCAGAAGATCCTCCTTTTCCAGGTCACTAATGCAGCATTGTTGTGTGAGGTATCTGCCATCTTCTGCCCCACAGGTGGCTGGAGGTGGCTGTGGGTGAAGCAACACCCAGATACAGAGAGATACGTAGAAGTTTATCCAAAGAGATCTGCATGTCAAACACGAGGAGAGGTGTATATAGCATGAATAAATTGACATGTCAGCACAAATCCCTGCCCTCTGTACACACAGCCCCGACCTGGCTCAGTGTTTCAGATGCATTACCCTGTGCGGTCACCTTGAATCAGATGCTGGACAAGTGGCTTTTTGCAAATCCATCATCCACAAAGGACACAAAAAAGGACACCACCACGCCAGCAGGGGTGACAGGAGGTAACAGAACAGGCACCAGACACTGTGCCCACCAACGCTGCTGCAGCCCAGGCACAGGTGTGTCCCTCTCATCCCCCAAAGACCCAAATTTTGTTTCACTGGCTTCAGATCTAAATGCACTCTCCTCCTAAGATGCTCTCCTGGCTGATGCCATCCTCTGGACATTCACACTGGCACCAGAGGAAAGTAAAGCTTGAACCTTTCTGCCTTATCATGAGGAAGAAAAGTTCCCAGACCCTCATTTGATTCTCCCCTTCTGCAGGTACGAAATTTTCATATAGATGAGCCCACAACAACCTAATGGCAGCCAGGCAGCATCTCTTTGGGATTCTCAGAGGAAAACTTGTTTTCCTGAAGTATCATATGGTTAAATGGCTGAATCATAAAAACAAAAGGACACTCCCACCCTCCTCACACTGCACACTCGGTTTTCAGCTCTGGGACAGCAATAGTCATAATTTGTCTGAGCCTTCTGGACAGGTCTGCAAGAGAATCATCAGCTGTAATGTCTGAAGTCATGGCAAGACAATCTTTGTAAACAGAGATTATGCCTTATCATACCAATTAGCCTAATCAGACAAAGCAAACACTCAAGCAAAGGCCCTCCTTTCACACATCTGTAAGAACAACTGCACACTGAGGGCAGTTGAACAAGGTTTAACTCTGCTTTTAGGGTCCAACAAGCTTTCCACGACCCCAAACAGGAAAAGAATAAAGTAGAAAACAAAGAAAACAAAGTGTCAGGAGAAGAGCCTGGCACTTATGCTCTGGATGCTTAGTTGGATTGAAATTAAAAAAGTAGCTCAGCCTCAGGAAAGGAAGTCTTAAAGTAATTTACCTCCAATACTGTAGGAAACTAGAAATAATAATTGCTAGTTAGATTTGAAAGTTTCAGCTGCAACCCTCCCAGGTCTGACTCAGATATTCTAGAAGGCTTCTGGCAATGCTTTGTGGCTCCTGCTGGTATGCCAAAGAACAAAATAAAATACAAACGAGACCCCTAAGTTTCCAAAACGAGCTGTTGGCCAAGTCAAATTGCTGATTCAGAGTCTTTGCTTGAATGCTTTTCCCCATGCTCTTACATGGCTCATCCCAGTTCCTCTCACCAGTACATGGGCAAGTTCTCAATAACCCTCTCCGGTCCCAAGGTAGTGCACAAAATGGTGACGATTAAAAATGTCATTACCACAACTGCAGTGTTAGTTTGGGGATTGTGTAATTTCTTGTAGAAGGGGAGGTGTGTGCATGCACACTCTCCTGCGTGATAGGCAGTTCATGCAGAATTTCCTGCAGATCAAATGAAAAAATATCTGCTCAGACCTCTCCACTCGTATAAAAATAGCATCTGGATCGACTGCGTCACCACAGACTGTGACATTCACTTCACTCAGAAATGTTTACAAGTTAGGTCTGAGATAACACGAGGAGGAGGGAAAAAATAGAACATAGTTTTTGGAGGATTTTTTTTTTCCTGTTACCTCTGAATAACTGCTGAATGCTCGAAAAACAAGCCTCTGCCAATTGGCTTTGACAGGCTTTCCAGTGCAGATCTTACAGGGACAGATATGTACTCTGCGATAGCAGGAAGCCAGGTTAAAGAACCAAAATACTTTCAAAAAAAAAGCAAAAATCAACCTGCCTTCTTGAAAAGTCATGCAGAGCTGATCTTCATTGTTCAAACCACAAGGAAAAGAGGGAAAAACAATGTGGTCCCTGAAATAGGTACTTTCCTCTATTTTGTTTTTAATCTAACCATTTATGGCAAGACAGAACAAATAAAGAGATGAGGTATAAAAGGCAGCATCACACTGGCTGCTGACTGGCTACAGCCTTGTGTGCATCGCAGCACCGCATGGAACTGCAGCTGATCCACATACAAGAGAGGGACCTGGCACCCCCAGCTCTCAGAGAAACCTCTCTGTGCACCTGAAGCACAAATTCGAACCTCCTGGCTCCTCACCACTGACCCAGGGAAGGTCTGAAGTCCAGAAATTTCTTTGAAATGCACTCAAATTTACAAACCTTCACGTTAGACACACGCCCTGTCTGCAGGTGTTTAGTACTGAGGATCAATCCCTTCTTCCAAGGACTCCTAACTGCATTTTCCTCCACATTTTCAAAGGGCAGGGTAAAAGGCAGGAGCAGAGCCCAGCTCCTAGCTCTGCCCATGGTGCAGGTCGGCTTCTCCTTCCCAAGGAACATGCCCTCCCCAAGGCAATCCCTGTCACAACAGCCCTGCCCTCCGACCCTGGGTAAACATCTGCGCACGCTGCTTATTTGAGCTCCTACAGTCTCGTTATCTCCCCCAGAACACCCCTAGGGCTAATTAGAGACTTAATGGCATCATGTCAAGAGATAACGCTACGTGGTGGGGGAGCAGGGAGAGGGAAGGTGGAAAGGAATTGTGAAACAAAACCAGTTCCCTTCACAACCGCTGTGCAATATTGGTTTAGGAAGGGCTCACGCAGCCCCCAGGCCTCTGCCCTCGGGCTGCTGAGCTCCATTTAATGAGAGAGAGCAAAACACTCCTCCAGAGAGATTCAGCTCTCCAGCCAAGGTGATGCAAGGTACCCACACCTTCCTCACTGTCTGCACAACCAAAAACCCTGTAACCCCAACAAGGATCATTCCCACCCAAGTGCCAGCAGTGACTGATCTCCCACAGTTGGGGTATGGCATAGGAGGCAGACAAAGCATACAGATCATTTATCAAAAAATGTTTCTGCTTATTCCTGGCACACCTTTAATCTAATTTTCCCACTTTTACTGTACCCTAGTGATTATTTTTAGAGGAATTTACTTTCACTATGAAAGCTTAGAGGTAAAACTATATGGACACATATCTTGGCAAGGCTGCACATAAGCTTACAAAACTACCAGCCTGCAGATAGTTTCACACTGATGAATGCAAACCCACGGGTCAGTAGACACTCATGCATGCAGATGCGTCCAGGGGCTCAAGCCAGGGAAGCTCTTTGGTTGGAGTAACAACCCTCAGCACTCAAACTGCATTTTTGCCTCACAAGGATCTCTGGATGCTCAGCACAGTATGATTGACCACCCCCAACTCCCCACATTTATAAAATATTTTTCAAAAGTTAAGAGAGAGGAAGTTACACAAGAAAATTCATGAAAATTGATCCTAATTGGCATAAACAGTCTCATCCCTCCAGCTGGAGACAGGACAGGGTCATGGCACAAACCTTCATCCCCAGAGACCAAGCACTTCAGCGAGGGAAAGGGAGAAGGAGATAGCAACAGATTACAGAGCTTTTGTTTTCACTCAGAGAAAGGAGCAACTGTTGACAGACCAGGGCTGTTCTTGCTCAAGCAGATGAGGGGAAAGTCCCTTATCTTATATAAACTACACACAGGTCTCCTGAAATGCACCGCTGTTTCTAAATGCACAACCACAGCAGCTCCTTCTAACCAGCCTCTACTCTGCTGCCAATTCCCTCCTACCCAAGCCCTTTTACAATAATCCAGTATTTAAAAGAAAGTCACCACTTAGCAATAATTCAAGAAGAGTCTTCCAAATTCCTGGTTACACCCTGACCCTGCAACCTATGGCCATTCACAGTTCTCCTATTAAAACATCACTGCTATCCAATATTGCTCAGGTGCTCTGGAGTGCAATACACTTCCCAAGGCAGGAAGCCTTTTTTCCTATGAAGAAAGGCTGCACTTTGCAGTGCTGGTCTTCCCCAGAAGATTGATCATTTTTGCTTCACTCTTGTTTAATTTTAATCCAGTCTGGACATCACCATGAGGTCCACTATACCCATCCATGCTCTCAAGGAGGAATAAAAGTGCTTCAGAGTACGTTTTCCATTTATTTAAAAAGACTGGAGATAGAAGTCCACACTTTTTAGAGTGACAGTTGTATTAGTTACTGAAAACTCCTTTGATCTCTCATTAATCTCTGCAAATTCAGCTGCTGATTAGAGAAGAGTTCAGTCAGCAGTGAGCAAATGAACCCAGGCCACAAACCACTCCTTAAATCTACACTTCACAGAGACAGATTTAATTTTTTGTGACTGCCTGACAATTCATTCCCTCATTAATTTCAGTGCTATCAAATCAGTGACAGTGAAGTGGAAAGCAGGTGGTAGAAATTCATTCAGTTGAAAACATTACCTAGTCCAGAAGTCTCCTCGTGAAATATTGGAGGGAAAAAATAATAGTCATTAAGAGGACTGTGGGCAGAATCTGCAGAACCACAAAGCAACATATACAGTGAGACTTTGGATGCCTGAGACTCTCTTCAAAGCAAGAATCCCAATTAATGCAAGAGAGAACTTTTAAAGCAAAAGCTACACCCCACAGCTGGCTGCAGCACAGACACTTGGCTGTGCTGGACAAGGAAGGGGAGCAGGACACTCCCAGGGCTGTGCTCCAGGTTTGTCTGAGTCTGGAAGGAGAAATCCCTCCCTGGCATGGTCAGCTCTGCAGCTGGAAACAGCACTGTGAGGTGCTTCCCATCCCCTACTCGTCTCACCCCACAAGGAGGGGTACCATAAAGCTCCACAGAGTTTTCATTTGGCTGGACATGGACAGCTCAATTATCACCCTTCCAGCTAACACGAGAAAAGGACCTTATTTTCCTTCTTCACACAATTTGGTTTATAATTAAAAAAAAAAACAACCCAGCAAAAAATAACACAAAACAAACAAAACATCCAGAGGAAGGTAAATTCTGGGGAAAAAAGAGGATCCCATAAACTAGATAGAAACAATGAGTGAAGTTCCCATCAAGACAGCATAAGCCTTAAACTTTCTCCAGAGGAAAGAGTGCCAACAACCTATTGTTTCAAGATCAAGATGCCTTTTAATTAGGTGTTTGTGCGGACCTTTTAAAGATTTAAAATAAGCGCTAACACATTATTGCTCCATACTTGCTCAAGGAGCACGTGTAGCACCATGGAAACCTTTGGAGGCAGGCTTAGCTGCTTGAGGAAGATGTTTTCTGAAGTGACTGCTTCTTTTGTTTGGAGGCATTTGCATACAGGCAGAGGACTCCAGTTACCACACTCCCACATCAGGTGCTCACAGCACTAGAGTTGGGGAGTCAAAGCCACACCCCCTGAAACACTCCATTTCACTGTGACAAACCCTGTAGGTTTGTACTTCACAGCTTAGAATTAGTTTATTCCTTCCCAAGATGAATGTACAGCAAGATGCTGAAAGGGAAGAACTATTTAAAGGAATTTTAAATACGCTTCTAAAATGATCACACAGCACACAGATCACCCATTAGTTTCTTTAGTATCATTGAGAATCCTGGGAAGTGACATTAAAAACAAAACACTTGGTATAAGGATACTACTCACAACTGGCTACATTCCTACAAGAAGAAATTTACCCATCCCTGGTCTGCAGCCAGAACAAGGGCCAAATAGCACAGGAAAAGGAAAAAGGGAAAAATTATTTAAAAGAAACAAATTTGTCTTTAGAGCCCTGCTACACACAAGACAAGAAGTCTTCAGACTCTGAACATACAGATTAAACTGAACATACAGATACATTCTTTACATTCATTCTTATCTGAAAGAACTGACCATTTCTAGATCTGGATCTGCAGCCCTAAATATAATTATTAGATCATTTGGAGGGACCTGTGCAGCAGAAGATTAAACATCAGCAGGCTTACAAAGCCAAGCCTAAATTAGGAGAGCTTCTGAGTTCAACTGCAAACAGGAGAGGTGCTGCAGGGAAGCTTCCAATAGAATAATGCCTTTGCTCATTATGGAAATGTCTTTGCATAATCTCAACTTTCTTTGCACAGCTATGGAACGAATAAATAACCACAAAGAAGAGAAACTTGGCAAGCCTCAAACTCTCTCAAACAAAAGCCAGACAGTAATAAAAGCTTTGATCACATCCCTGTGCTGTACAAAGTCCTTCCTTCCTTCTCTGCTATGGTCAGTCCTGGAATACTTAGGCATGGAAACAGATGGCCACACAAGGCACTTTGCTGCACCTCCTTATCAAATCAGCCTCATCCTCCAGGTGCAAAACCATTTCCCAACAAAATGCAGGGCTGTGGCAGCTGCCAGAGCCCGTGGCAGCACACATCACATGTTAGCCAGTCCCTGCACAGAGGCACCATTCCTGCACTGTCACCACATCAGCTCCCTGCCCTGCTGTGGGCACACAGGGACATCCTTCCATCCCACAGTGCCACCACCCCACAACCAGCTTCCATCTGCTTCTTCAGCCATTACCTTGCAACAAGTGCAGTTCTCTTCTCCTGATCAGAAAAACACTTTAAAGAAGCAATTAAAATTAACAGAGTTCAGAGCCTGCACTTTAATATTAAAGCGTTGGATAGAATGCAGCAGTTGTGCAGGACAGGATGGAGGGAGCTTTTTGTGTCTGTCCATCAGGTGCACAGCTGGTCCTGACCACAGTTCTCACGTGATGGGGACCAGGAATTCTGTGCATGGCCATCAAATATGAATTACTGATTTACAGGGTGCTAAGGCTGAGAGCACAGACAAGACAGCCAGCAGCCACCTTGGGCCAGAACAGCTCCTCTACAGCTTGCTGGGCTGCAGCCTGGATTCCCAGGTCCTTGTATTTTGTACAAGGTAGTTTGGTGGCACTTTCATGAGCCTGCAGCAGATTAAATATGGGAAAGGTTGCTTGTTTCCATTGCAAAGCATCAGATACCAACTCTGGGGTGTGTCATTGGTAAAAGCACTGAGGCTGAGAGCATCAACACCTCAATTTCCTGCACAAGATGCATCCAGTCTATCTACCCTACTGTTACCTCCACCTCCGTGCATAAAGGAGAACAGCAGAGCCACAGAACTGAAGCTCTCAGTTTTAAAACTATGAAACACATGCTGCACTTCCAAAATTTCTGTAGCTACCACGCTTGGGACACCCACAGCCCATGAAGCTCATGATACCCAAACACAGCCCGACACACACCACCATCCCCAGGTGAGAAACCCACCCCACAGTCGGCTCAGCACTGCCTGATCAAGCCACACACAGCAAATCCCCACAATTATTTGCAGAAGAAGGAGAACAAATAAATTAAAAATAAAAAAAAAAAAAGCAAGGAATTCTCTCTGCCTTTTATGGGGAGGGATGGATCCAGGTTAAGAAAACTCTGACCAGGCAGTGTCTGGGGAGCAGGCATTCCGCTGAACTGGTTAGGCAAGGGGCTGGGGAGGGAGGACGGCTTGGCTCGCTCAGGGGCATGACAGGAAGGTATGTACAGGGGGAGGGGATGAGCTGCTCCATCCCTGGGGACAGCACTCCAGCTCCTGCCAGCACCGTCCCCGGGCCTGGCCACACTGCTGGGGTGGTGGTGGTGGCAGAAGATTTACAAACTCTGCCAACCCCTCAAATAACACTTTTACTTTACTCGAGGCTCTTGATGAAATCCTTAGCCCAAAGCAGCTTTGGGTCCAGACCAGCATCTCTTAGCACCAATTTACAGGACTTTTGAGACATGGTAAGAAAAAGTGATTTTGCACCTGGTAGAGCAGGCTGACAGCACCAAGAAGGCTCCAGGACAATGCAGGGGTTATTGCACTGCCACACACCCACTCCTGGAGAGGGATCTCCAGACCTCTCCTCCCTGATGCCCCAGGGCATTTAACCAGTCAGACACAAATATAAAATTGCTGTAACATTACCTGATTTCTAGCACTGCAGGATACAGGCTTTGCAATCAGTGTTCATCCTGAATGCAGGGAACCAGACATCATCCCACCACACCCCACAGCTGCTGGCTACATCCCTGATCAGAGGACAGGCTGGGGATCACCTTCTCTGGTGCACTCAATGAACGGCAGGAGGCCCACAAGGACACATATGCAGCTCACCTTCCTGGCCATCTGCAGCTCCGTCCCACACCAGGGCCATGGCACAGAGTAAGCGCTCTCCACACCCACAGGGACCACCAGCCCTTCACTCCAGTTATGCAAAAAAGGCAGATCTTTGCTGGGGTTTCCCAGGCTGCCTGTGGTTCACACCAGGGGACAGGAAAGGCCACAGCTGACAGCCAGGACGGGCCACCCAGGACATTGTGAAAGAGCTTGTCACACATCTGGGGAAGATTGCTGACTCTCTAATGTTATACCAGAGCCAGAAACCTCTTCCTGTCCCCCTTCAGATCTCTTCATCCCAAGCTACTGCAGATCACCAGTTTCTCTTACCCCTTTCTTACACAGGCACAGAAGATTATTTCTTCCTCAAAACAAGTGCATGAGAACGGCAAGGTCTCAGCAAGAGAGACAACTGCAGCCCAGACGAGAGGGGTTTCTGTGCCACCCAGCCTTCTCCCCAAAGAGCTGCATTTTCAAGGCAATGAACACAACTGATGGGTGTTCAACAGGGCAGGACTCATGCTCATTTTCCAGCCCACTTGTGGGACAGTTTCTTCAGGCCCTGCAGCTCCTTCCCCACTACTAGTTCTGGTGGGAACAAGCACTTGAACTCCCAAAAGTCAAATAATAAAAAAAAAAAATTAAAAATCACAGGTTCCACCAACACAACTCTTGGGCTCAAGGATGGACATTTTTAAGACCGCAAGCTTCAATTTTCAGCCATAAATTGCAAGAAGGTGCAAATCTTATTTTAAAAGCTGACTGGAATTGCTTTAAAGTCCACACAAGGACAATTGCTTTAAATAAACCACTCTAACTGCTCTGCACTGATTTAAGTCTCACATGGTGTTGCATTTTGGAGAAAAACTGGCCTTGCTCTTTTCCTAAGACAAATGTAATACTATAAAGCACTCTGCCTTGATCTCAGTGCTCATCTCCCTGGGCCCCTCTGTTTCTGCTGCATTCCTTTGTGTTTATCTGCCCTCTTCAACCCTTTGCTGCAATCAGCTGCGTGCAGCACCTCGTGTCTGGGAGTGACATGGCTGAGGTTACAGGAGAGACAGGTGCAAGGGAAGCTCGTGCCCCGCAGCCATCCAAAGGAAAAGAGAAGCTGGAGGGGAAGAGAGTTGTAAGGTATTTCAGATTAAAGCAAACACCTTGCCCCAGGCTACACATTCTCTGCCAATGAAAGCTGCAGCCACTTCGAGCCCCAGAAACAGCAAAGCAAACACAGACTTCTCTGCAAGGGGAGTTGTCACCTGTCAGGGATGTTTGCAAATTTATAGGGAGGTGGTGGTGGTGGTAAGGGGAGTAAAAAGAGCTTTCCTCATTTTAAAAGACGGGCTGTTTGCACAGGTTTGCAGTGCATATTTTGCTTTGTGAAGGCTTTTGTCCAGCATTCAACTGAGAGAAGGTGCTGTCTTCCACTGAAGACAAACTGGAACATTTATTAATGTACATACATTAATGTACTCCGAGCTGCTGCCTTTACAGTAAGGGTGAGGATGGGATGGAATTTCCCCGCTCCCCCTTCAGCTTGTCACGTCAGTGAAAAACACTTCTGAAAAAGAAGCAACCCTGCAGCTTGGCCTCTCCAGAAATGCCTCCTGCAAGGCTGGGCTCAAACTCATCATCAGCAAGAAGTAATTGCATAGAGAAAGCTTCTTGTCCCCTTCCCAGGCAGCAGTGCTCAGAGAGAACAAGGGGAAGGGACTTTCCATTCATGTTTCACTGCACCACTGAGGGAAGGGGAGACTGAACAGACCTTCAGTGAGCCCAACAGCCACCACGGGGCTCTGCAGACAGCCTGGAGGGACAGGAGATGGGAGGTGAGCTCGTGCTCAATGCCACAAATCCAGATTTGAGCATGGAAGGAGAAAAGTTACCACTAATGACCTTTAAACTGTTAGGAATTGGTTTTTAGGAGGACATGATTCAAACAGACCCTTATAGTCTGCTTTGAAAAGCTGAATCTCCTGTAAACATGGAGAATCTTTTGGACTATTGAGGAGATAGCATTTCACTGGAGTTGTGCTGTAATAGTGGAAAAAGCCAAGATCTAGATGCTGATGGAAGGCCTGCACCCCAGCAAATGCTGAATCAAAAGATACCCAGACATGATGTAGGTCATCTCTCCTTGTGCACTTGGATTAGTTCACCACATTATCCAAGCACATACCCAACCTCAAAGCAGCTTTTTAACCCTTGGCAACCTTCCTGGAAAGGGAAGAGCACTGCAGCCTCCCCAGCAGTCACACCACTGACAGATCAAACCTCACCAGGGACTGCAACCAGAGTGACCCAGGAGCTCCTTCCTCGCAGACACAATCCTCCAGGTCACAAACACTACCAGGACACAGACTGCCAACACACCATCACTGGGCACATCAAAAATTGTGGTTGATTAGCCAGGGAATTAAACAACATCAGTTTCTCAGGATGGAAACATGCTGAGAAACAAGAAAATTTACAGATACCAACACAAATTTCAAACTACACTTCATTTTTACCCCAAAGTATACAAAACCCAGGAAGAACATGAGCAACTTAAACTCCTGAAACACCTCCTGCTCCAGCCTGCAAGAAAAGCACCTGGCTTCTTCAGAAAAGCTACTGCTAAGAAAGAGCCAGTCTGTTAGTGCCAAAGGCAATGAACCAGCAAGCACCAGTGCCTCATCTGCATTCCAGTCTTGAGCCATACCCCTGAGACACCCATGGCCAAGACTCACTACAAACACTGTCTAGTCTGAAGAAAATGGAGGAGAAAAGAATCCAACCACAGTCTGAAGGCAAGTTTTCATTCATATATGACCCTCAAGAGAAAAAAAAAATCAGTGAAGAACCTCCAGCCTTGGTCAGCAAAATTGCAGCTGTGCCCAGAATTATTTTAACCCTGAGGTCAAACTACATCCAAGCAGGGAGAGTGCAGGGATAGTCGAGCGGCCTGTGCAAGAGGCTCCTCAGCTCTCCTGCCAGTTCAGCTGCCTCATCCCTCTCTCCTGCCCCTACTGCTGCAGGAGAGGAGCCAGCCAAGGTGGGAAGCTGGCCTTGGGGCAATGCAGCTGGAATAGCTCCTGCAAAAACTCCCCTTCTGCCCCCAAAGGTTGAGGAAGTTTCTCATTACTCACCCACATTGGGTCATTCAGCTCGGTGTCCTGCACCCGGACACAATCCATGCTGATCTCAATTTTGTTTGTGGAGCCATCTTCCGATGGGCCATCAATGAAGTTTAAATCAATAGGCTGAACCGAGCATATTGGCCTGGAAAAACACAGTAATGGAGTTAAAGCTGGCCAAGTTCTGTTTTCCACCATCCCACCACCTTCCTCCCCTTCCTCTGTGCCCAGGACTTGGGCATTACCATGAGCCAGTCTCATGGCAAAGTCAGAAATTACTGAGGAGCAGCCCTCACCACAGTACTACAGCAGCCCTGACCAGAACAAGGCCCTGAGGGACACTTCACTTGCTCTGAGGCAAGAGCAGAAGAGTCAGATAACTCAAAGACAGAATTTATGGAGGATTTATAGCAGTGATTGTTTCAGCATCAGTCATGGCAAGTCAGGAATGGGAACAGAGTCAGCTTTCTTTCAGCCAATGAACCTGACAGGGTGAACTGTGCCCCATCTTCACCTCCTCTCCCTCCCTGGCATCAGCAAGGGGCAAACATGCAGCCTGGACACAGAGTGACGAGCCCATTCCTGAGGGGAAATGCCAGCCACGATCACAGGAAGCAGCCAGCTCAGGCACCAGAGGCCTGGCAGACAATCAGTGCCACTGCTGACCCTGCACTTGGTGTCCACAGCCGGGTGCAGGCCTTCTGGGGAGCTCCAGAGCTGTCAGACACCACAGACTGACACATCCAACCAGCACAGCCATAGCTGATCAACACGTATAGAAGACACCAAACTCCTCAGCATCAATCCCCAAGCATCCTGCCCTAAAACAAACACCTTCCATATGCTCCACATAAGGGTTACTTACTGTTCCAGGAAGTCCCAGATGTGCTGGATCACCTCTGGGCTGAGGAATTCCCTGGGCTGAGAGCTTTGGGACATGGCTGACCGGTAGTAACTCTCCTTCCAGGAGAAGGGGCTCGGAGTTTCTACAAACCTTAAAAAACAAAAGCAAAAAAAAAAAAAAAAAAAAAAAAAAAAAGAAAAAACAAACCAAAAGAAAAAGACACAAAAACAAAGACATGTTGAATTCATGTGTCCAGCTCAATGAAAACCCATAAATAGAAGCTATTGTGTGAAAAAGGAGACATGCTGAATGCCTGAGACATTCACAGCTGTACAATACACATTCCACACTGCTGCAGATGCTGCATTTAGATGGGAGAGAATTTGGCCACCCTTCCCAGTAAGTTAAATACCCATCAGGGTCCACTGGGATGTTGTGTCATTAGAATCCCAGAGATTCTTAAAAAAACAAAAAAAAAAAACAAAAAAAAAAAAAAAAACCAAACAAACCCAAACAAACCATTTTCCCTCAAATAATCAATTTCCCATATGAAGCAGGTAGTCTTTGCAGTGGGTGAAGCAGCTAAGCAATGTGGGATTCCACTGTCCCAGGCTGTTTGCCTGTCTAAATGACATGCCCTTGAATGATTTAGGTGACTTCTACACCCAGCCACTGCAGCTGAGGTCATGAACTAAGTATTGGATTGTGGTTTTGCTTGGTTTGGGGGTTTTTTGGTTATTTTCCTCTTTTTTCTTTTTTTTTTTGAATAATAATAAAATAATATTTTTGTTTTCTTTTCTATGGAAATAAGTCAAATCACATCAGGTTTTATCTGCTTGTCTACTGCCTTCTCACCTCCACCAATTTCTGAGCCAGACCAACTGATTTCCAGCAGATCTGCTAATTACCTTGGCCATTTTTATCCCCTTAAGCTCCCACAAGCCTCACAGAAATAGGTGGGCCCAAGAGGAGCAGTGACAGAGCTGGAGCACTCATGCCTTCCACAGCTGCACATTCTCATCCCACTGGCCAATTTCTAAATTCAAACACAGCAGCTTTTAGACCCATGTCAAAATACTTGACGGATGTAAAGGGGGTGGGAGGAATTTCTCCACTATATTTGCAGTTGACAAAAACTCTCAGTTCAACTTCAGAGTATGAGGCAGGTGACCACCTTTCCTGCTACAGGGTTGGGGGTGTCCTGCAAAATTTCCATATGAAGAGTTATATCAGCACAATGTAAGTGAACAGCCACATTCTCTGCCAGGGGAATGGCCATGGCAGGAGCCAAGGTTACAACTGAATTCCAGAGACTTGAACTAATATTTGGTTTGGCACATATTGGTCCTGATTAACACAATGGTCTAAACAAATTGCATGGAAGACCCTAATTTATTAAGCTGCCAAAATTAAGAAAGAGTGTTTCAGAGGCAGGATCACACTATAGTGCTTTTACTCCACTTTTCCTGAAGTATTTACTTCTGGCTGCTGTCATAGAGGTATCTAGCTCTCTTTACTGAATTTTTATAGCCTCTTTCATTTTGAGGATGACTCTGGTCTGCAAAAAGCTGTGCTTTCCTCACATCTGCTGTCCACAGAACTCCATGCTCTTAAAAAAGAGCACATTGTTATTCTAAGCGAAAGGAAATAAAAGCGGCTTAAAAGCCCCCTGGAGCCAGTGCTGGGCATGCCTCAAAATAGGTGAAAGCATCACTTCAGTCCCTCATCCTTTTTGTGATTAGGGAAAAAACTTCCAGCATAATTTAAAAGTTCACAAACAGTCAGAAACAAAAATGAAAGGCAGAAATGCATGGGTAATTGCTCTGCCTCACAGATGGGAGCACATGCTCACACTACATGTGAAAAAAAATTCACAAATCCTCTGAGAACAGCAGTTATCCCACAAAGAACCCAAAATTGCTCCTTTCAGCCTTTCAGTCAGGTAAGGCACTTTCAAGAATGCCACATTGAAACCCAGAAGAACAGCTCTGGCCTAAAGCCTGTCATATAAACTGCAGATCAATGCCACCACGAGCCTTGGAGGAGCACAGTGGGAAGCCCTGCAACCTCCTCTGCTGTACACCCAGACAGACCACAGGCATTGCTCAACACCCTGCACCCAGTCCTGACCACCAGGAATGGGCAGAGAAATCCCACAATGGGTTCTCTCAAACCATCAAAGTGCTCATTTCTAACAATTATTTCCCACTTATAACAACTGCTTTTGACTTGTACACTAAAAATCACATTTCATTACTACACAGACAGGAACTGACCTCAAGGGAAAAAGAGTTATACCAAACCAGAGCTCTCTCAGAGACCTTTCCTTCAAAAAAACCTCAGTGCAACAAGGTTCCTGCATGCCTCAGCACGCCCCAGCTTTGGTTCACTGCTGGACAAAGAGGTGCCTCAAAAAGACAAAGTGTCCCAGTTCACCCTGCCTGCTCTGCTCCTGGGGGTCCTGTTCAGATGCAATTCCACAAACCTGCCCCAACCAAGCAGTGCAGGACATACCAGCTGCACAAACAGATACAGCCAGGTTTGTTAGTCTACATCTTTACAGCTAACAGAGCTGTTGGAAAGCATTGCACCAGCTAAGGACACAGCTGGTGCATCCCTCTGCTAAACACAACTCTGAATTTCTCCAGAGAGGGACACTTTCCACCTACAGCATCCTTATCCCTGTAGCCAGACAAGCTCCTAGCTTAGTGATTCTAGGAAAAGCATTGCCAGATTTTACCTGATGACCAAAAAGGCACATTTCCCTATACAAAGCCCAAGGAGTCTACTGCTTAATGTTTTCACAGAGACTCCTTCAACACCCTTACCACCTGTACAGCTCTATTTCTAAAGAAGGCGGCAAGATCAGGCAGTCAGCCTTGGCAAGGCAGCTGTGACAAGGCCATAGCATTACAGTAAGCTCAGCTTGGTTTCAGATGGGAAAGGGCTGCTAAAAGGCAAGAAAACCAACCTCAGCTCAGCACAAAGCCATATGCCAGATAAACTGTACCCTTCCCTGTGGTCTCAACAAAATCCAAACCTAGAGCTATTTTCCTTAACTAACAGCCTTCAACAAAGAGGAGAAGCTTCGTTCTACCAAACACATACTTAAGTGTCAGAATTTCCACTGGAAAATAACACCTAAAGCCTATATAAAATCTGTGCATAAATTTTACTACTTTAGTTAATTGTCTTTTCCCACATCAGCAAATGCTCTACTTTCAGCAAAATAACTGTTGAGTGCCTAAATTTAAATATAAGATTGCACTGCTTAAATTGCTTCTATGAACCAGATGCTTTTTTTTTTATTAACAAGCATTAAACAACATCCCTTTTACCTACATCTGATCATCCCAAAGGCCATCACAGGAAATAGCACTGAACACAACCTCTTATACCAAAATACTGACTAGAACAGAACAAGGCATAGCAGTAAGTCTTGTCTAGGTTGTCTCTGTTCAAAGTCTGCGAGGTCCCCACACCAACTGCTGAACAATCTGGCAGGATGCTTTTCACAAACAGAGAGCACTAACTGCACCAGGAACTACAGGGGGATTTACAGCCCCCATCAAACTGTAAGCTGAATAGCACATTGCATCCACAAGCCCCTCCTTTAAAAACCACCAGGGGATTATTAATAGCAAGTTAAGTCTTCTCCCAGAAGCAGCACCTCACCAAGAGCAGCAGTGTTCCTTCGTGCAGTGCTGGCACACTGAGCCAGAGGATCCCAGGACAGGCTTCAGGCAGCCAGGCCCTCCCACTGAGCTCCCATTTATCTGCTGAAACAGGAGCAGCCCAGAGTCCAGGTGAAAGCACTTCTCCAAATTCACTAGGTGGGCTGGAGCCCCAGGCACAGTGATTGTTGTGCTGCCTCCATAGCGAGCACTGCCCCAGCAGAGCTGTGTTACAGCCCCTGAGTAACCCCTGGATGTGCCCCAGCTGATCCCCCTTGCCCAGGGGAGGTGCCCCAGCTGATCCCCCTTGCCCAGGGGATGTGTTACAGCCCTGAGCGGGAATGTGCCCCAGCTGATCCCCCTTGCCACCCCACTGATGAGTGACATCTCTGAAAACACAGCAGTGACAGCAGCACGCACCTGTGGCTGTGCCCACACAGCACTCCATTTCAGAATTTACAGAAAAAAAACCCAAACCAAAACCAACTCACCCTTCCAAAAAAAGGAAAAGCACAGTATTTGTTTCTCATAAGCTGTGGCCACACTGCTGTTGCCTTTCCCTGGAGGTGAGTGTCCATCATGGGAGGAAACAAAGCCCTGAAGGCTTGGCCAAGCATGACATAAAAGTGGTGGTGAAGAGGAGAGAAAACAAGACCATTTCTGCTCCCACTGCTCAGTCTAAGCACATCCTTCCATTCTTCACCACATTACCCCCTTTCCTACCTTCATATTAAGGACATTAAAGATAAAGCAAACAAGCCACTCACCACCCCAGGAAACAATGACAGAAAGCCATTAAACTCAACTATTGCAACACAGCAACACTTCTCACCCCAAATACCACCTTCCACTGCAAGCAATCTTTCTTAGAAAGGGCTTAAACCAAAACACCCAGGTTTGACTTACCACTGGGGACAAGCCACGAGCTCCCGAGGAAAGAAGACCCAGGCTTGAGACTGAGCATGCACAGCCCAGCCTCTCCTCTTAGTTTTGAACCTTAAAGGCAGATGGCACCTGCTTGCACTGATAGGGGTCAGATCTGACACAGGGTGCACCGCTGGCACAAGTGTGAGTCCAGCAACCTCCTTCCAAAAATAAAGGCTGTCGCAACCAAGAGGTAGCTGGTTTCCTTTGTGTTTTCATCGAAATCGGGGTTGGTGCTTCAACACTCTGAACTACTCTGGGGTGATATCATGGTTTGTGAGGAAGCCAGAAATGAATAAGGTATCTCAGTGAAGCTGCTGTGTTGGGTTTCAAGAAGTCCAAGTACCTCCATTTCTCCATGACTTCCCTGAAAAGCTGGAGCTCTGGTTTGGTTTGTGTTTCTCCAGCAGTGTGCAAGTTCTCAGAAATTATCAGTATGGTTTATGGGTGCAGACCTTTGTGGCGTGATGTTGGTATAAAGCTACACTGTAAAATTTTGTAAAATAAAATCTTTCACAGTAGGGATGAGTAAAATTATTCGGAGCTTTCTTTCTGTTTGTTCCCAAACTACAGAGTATTGCTTTCTGCTTCTCCCTATGAGATGTCTATTAATGATGTACAATTTTCTATCATTGGCCTGTAGTTCTCAGTCCATGGACATGCAGATGGAACCAGCGAAGTCTTTGTCTGTAAGCTACAAACTTTTCTCTTTTTTCACAAGTTACAGCCCCCTAAAGAATATGCTAGTGGAGTACTCAGGAAACTTTGATGCAGAGAGAAGAACATCTGTTCCTATGAAGATAGCATTTCCACATTATGTACCAAACAAATGATTAATAAAGTCTAAATAATGATATCAAATGTGCGTCATTTTATTCATGTGCTCTACAAAGGAATATAGTGTGATTACTCCCATATTACCTGTAAGAAAATGAAGACACCAGGAGGTTATAGAATTACTCGCCATTAGTCAGCAAGCCGTAAATACAACCTTGGTCACCCAAGTTGCTATGTGGTGCTTGCTCTAAAAGGAGCTAGTGATTTTGGGTGTTTACATAGAGAAATTCAGAAAGGCCTTAATTTCTTCTGGTACAGTATACACTGTACCTCCTGCACTAAGAAACTTCCAAACTTCATTTATCTTCAGACACCAAAATGCTGATGCCCAGGAATGAAAATCAAGGGGCTGCAGAAATGCTGTGACTAGCTCTAAGACACACACAGAGTTCAGGGTAGAATGAGAATTCCAATCCAGACTAAAACCTAATCTTTCTTCCTGAATGTATACAGCAATTAACCCCTTAATCCCTTCATTTGTGTACACATTAATACATTAGCCCTCAGCCACCACAGGGTGTGAGCTGGATAGAGATTTAAGTCACAGAGGAGTCGGCAGCTTCAGCTCTAGCAACCCCAATCCACACGCTCGTCCCTGCCTTCTCCAGTTACACCTTGAAGCGCATCAAAAGCAGTGGTAAACGATTTAAAGTTCATGAACATTATGCCTAAATGCCTGAATCTTGGAGTCAGTTGTATTTTTAGTTTTTGCGTGGGGAGGGGGCTCCTGTTCAGATCACGCCGTTAAAACTGTAGGAACTTGGCAGCCCTCGTCCTGCTGGAATTCCCCTTGCTCTGCATTGTAACGCTGCAGTGATTTGTAGCCATCGGTACCTAATGAAGCTCACAGCTGTGCAAGAGGAGAAGGATGCTGGGTCTGGCAGCACGGGACAGGCGTGCGCCTGGCAGGCGATGTCATCTGGAATTCCCCGGAGCGCTCTTGTCCCGCAGCCTGGAGCAGCCACCCTCAGCCAGCAGAGCACACCCTGGAAGCACCTCCTTGTAACCCTTTCCCAAAGGTTGGAGGCCTTTGGAAATCAAACAGGTTCGTTGCTACCCCCTAAACAGACGGGCAGAATGAAAGCCAAATGGGGGACAGGCAGAATCTTCCTCTCGGAGAAGATTGCAGTTGAATTTCATCTGCCTCTACTGCACCTTTTTCTGTGTCTACTTCATTAACAAGCAGCCTCTCTTCCCAGCATGAATTGCACTGTAGAATGCATTTTCCTGCTTCTTTCTTTGCCTGATGCCATATTCCAAGGTCATTAACTTACACAAGCCCAAAAGAGACTGACTCCCATCCTGGCAGAGGCAGGTTGTGCTGAACTGAGCTCACAAGCCGTTATTCTCCTTTCGATTTTAAGCCGAGCTTTCAGGTTTAACATTTTAAAATTTAGACTTCCAGCAAGTTCTTTAAACCCTTCAGATTGTCTTTGCACATAATGCTGCTCCTATGTGTCAGTCCTAAAAAATAACTCCAAGAGAATACTGACAGATGCATGGGCTAGAAAGGACAAATGTAAGGAATAGCAAACACCAACACAGGATTCTTTTGAGACAGAATAGAACTTTTTCCTATGGTTCAATTTTTTCCCAGTTCCCACATTTCACTGATCTGGTCTCTCTCAAAAAGATGTGTACAGCAGCCCAGGTTATGGGGAGGGGCAGCAGGGATATGCGTTAGAAAATGAAAGAAGCTGACTGCCAGAAGGGTGAACCCTGATCTCAGAAGTGGCCAACAGCCAAGGAGATGCAGGGAACACATGAAGGAACAGGGAGTGGCAGCAGCAAAGGCTCTGTGACACTGCTGGTGTCCTACAGCATCTGTCAAGGACACACCAGGGAGGACTGTTAGCTTCTCCTGTTCTCCAGGCAAAGGGTGCTTGCCCTGCACACACCCTGTTTCAACTGTGAGCTGCATGGCTGAGTGTTCTGCTAGGGTCTACTCTAACAGTGCCTCCTGATCTCTCTGTGACTTTGATTTGTCTTTTGGAAGCATATGTGTGTGAGATGAATGGAAAGTGGTAGGAAGGGATGGTTCAGCTTCCTGGTTGCTCTTGACTCAAGTCTTCAGTGCACAGGCAACACTGACCTAATCAAGAAAGTGAAACTGGCTGTACAAAGTAATCCTCCCAATTCACCATGCTGCAAAACACAAGGGGGATTTTTCTCCTTTCATCATCTCCTTTCATCTTGAGTAAGACTGCCTGCAGTGAAGGCAGCATTTGCAGCTTTGTGGCAGCCCCTCAAAGCAGCCCTGTGTCCCACACCAGTGCCCTGCTCCCGTGCTGGCTGCAGAGCCCCTCTGGGAGGAACAGACTCCCCCTGCATTCCCACCAGGGTTCCCAGAATGAGCCCTGCATGGCCTGCAAACGGCTGGGAGTGGCTTCCTGAAGCCGAGAAATTTCAGTACCTCCACAGCCCAGGAACCCACTGCATTTCCTATCGACAGCTCATCTAATCAGCTATCTACCTATCATCATTGTCAGCCTCACAACAGGGACCACTTTTGCATTACAGAGATTTCATCCTCAGGGCTTCAGGCAGCTCAGCACTCCACCAGCATTTGAGACTCTCTCCCATAACTGTAAACCCTATTTTTTTTTTCCTTCAGGATTTCCTTCAGCATCTTGTGAACTTTCCCAGACATCTCTTACCTCCCACTCAACTTTTGACACCCCCTTCTCATCCATCCTCAGAAGCTGTGCCATGGACATCCCCTCCTTTCTGCTCAGCCCTGACACCCACTCCCTTTCTCAGCCCTGGCCACAGCAATTCCCCCACCTGCCCACTGCAATTGGGGCTTTATAGTCTGGGGTACAAACTGTTCATAACCCACAGAAGACCACCTGTGTGGAGAAGCCCAGGGTTAGAATGCAAGCCTGCAGCTCAGGACACCCAAGCTCAACCTCCAGCCCCTGGGTGACCTGTCCAGCTTTGTTCTTCCACTCCTAAGGTATAATCCCCAAACTGGTAAAGCACATAGAGACTTGCTAACAATCAGTGCATCTCCAGGGAAACAAGACTTTCCAAATTTAGATAATAAAATAAAATGTAAATAATAAATTTTAAGAAAGCCTTGAACCCAAAACCAATTAAAAGCATTTGCATTATTTTGTAACTCACTTTTCCAGTCAATCCCTTTCCCAAGCCTATTGTAGTGGTGGTGAGAAGTAGTGCCCATCTGGAGAAGGAAGAGTCAGAGCTGCTGGACAGAGATGAGATCTTTTACTGTAGTGAGTGAGAAATTCTTCTCAAAAGCAGGACAAGTGGGAAATCCAGGCCCAGCCCTCAAAATTCTGAGGTATTTTTGGTCCAAGTCCAAAAATAAGTGTTGTAAGGAAAAATTTACAGGCAAACTGTCCAGAAGCCACAAAACATTTGCAAGTCCCTTTAAAAAAATAATAAATCTCTTTGGTCTAAGTAAGAGATATTATCTGCTGAATTTCAAATACCCAGCTGAGAACATGTATTTGGGTCTAACTTTGGAAGTTGATACAGGAGTTTTGTAGCCAGGCAGCCCTGGTAGTTTCACAGCAGGATGAATGCAGTGATGCATCCTCCCCTCAGGAGAGGAGAGGACGAGCACAGCTCTCTGCTGAGGCATCTCCTGATGGGTCAGTGCTGCCTCCAGCCCTGCTGCCACATGCCAACCTCTGCTGTCCAAATGCAGCTACAGCTGAAGACAACAAAGACCATTTTTTGTCTCTCTGGGGTCAGTACCTAACCCAAAATCACTCCATGGCCCACTCATCCACCACCAATAATCTGCAGCAGGTGCCTGGGGGCACATGGAGCAGTAGGAACTCGGACACCTGTGCTGTTGAATTCTGCTGCACAGAAAGATGGGGAGACCCCTCATCTTTCCTGGAGGAACAGTGTTAAGTGCCCAAAGCAGCCTAAACCACTTAACCATATAATTTCAGGTATTCAGATCTCTGTAGCACCAGGGAATTTTAAAAGAAATAAAGCAACAGACACAGAAATAAAAAAGGGTGAGGTCACTTTCAGGAGGGGTCAGTCATGAGAAAAATACAGCTATGACAGGTCTTCAACACTGCACTTCTCTAGTGATTTTAGATATTCAATAAGGAAAATTGCAAAGTTCTGGAGAGGCAATGGCCAGAAGTCTCATCTTCCTGAGGCTTGCAAAATCAGATTCCCCTCTTTTGAGATTTGGTCATTAGTATTTTTCCTGCTATTGCAGCATTTACCCAGTAAAATTATCTATCTGATTTCATTGCTATTTTTTACAAGGAGCTTTCAGCATTTCCCACAGAAATGGGACTTTCTTAATAATTGTCTGCCAAACTTTTGCAGTGTTGAGTGCAACCAGCATCTCTAAGTTTTCAGTGGTCTACCTCCATCACACCAATACAGAGACCACAACACAGAATGAAAAAATGCTTTATTTATTTATTTGTTTGTTTGTTTGTTTGCCTGAGAGAAACCCCTAGATGAGGGGTTCATCACAAGTATGGCTGGGCCCCCAAACCAGGGCCCTTCAAGGGAGATCTCTGTGAGTTCCTGGCTGCCCTGCTGGGTAACACAGGTGGAGACTCTGTGGTGCAAAGAGCAGAAGGCTGTGGTCCCCATGGCTCCTGATGGGGTTGTAACATGCTCTGAGCTCTGTTCAGAGTCTGGCATGTTGCCTGCAGCCTCTTCCCTGCTTGCACCATATCACTATCAGCAGTATTAAGGGCACGTGGTCCCAGGGACAGTAACACACTCTGCCAACAGTGGAGCTTCTTTTAAACTTGCTGAGATTTGAACTTTTTGACATGTCAAGGAGTCAGATCATGCCTCTGCCAGGGTTGCCCCAGCAGCTCCTGGGTTATTTGGCCAAGTGCTTGGTGTGCTGCAGCTGCAGCCTCCAGGAAGGCATTGGGCACCCCTGCATGCTGAGCAGCAGGTGCTGAGCTGCTGCTGGCCCAGTGCACACAGGACAGGCATTTCCCAAATGTGGCCCCTGTGAGGAGGCAGCAGGGAGAGGACATCCCACATGGGCTGTCTCAGGATGGTCCCTCCACCAAGAGGAAGCAAAGCAAGAGAGATCATGCAGCCCATGCTGATTTTCAGCCTTGGGAAACTATGCATTGCAGGGCATTTAGTAATTTAAATATAGTGAGAGAAGAGAGGGACAGACAGGGAGCACGAAATACATGCTTCTTTTTTAGAACAGGAGGCTTCTCAGGCTGACTACTGCAAAAGGCTTGTGACATTTTGTGTTGAGCCAGGTAAGACACTTGGCTCCCTAAGGTACCTGCTCTTACAAAAACTGCTGCTATCCTTAGCTACACAAACTCCTTATGAACTGCTCAGGGGACTTATAAAGTCCTTCTCACAAGCTTTCTCTCACTGGTTGAATTTTTAAAAAATATCAGAAATCATCATGATAATACAGAAAGTCCCCAGAACTCTTTAGAAGCAGGAAACTGTAAACAGCAACATCCTGAGTTTCAGTAAATAATTAAAATGCAAAACAGAAACACCAGCAAAGCAGATGTTAGGTGCAGATTCCTGTAATATGAATTTCGTTGAAGCTCCCCAAACTTGTTACCCCCCCCAGCCAGCCTGTGAAATCTGGTGTGTTTTGGATACTAAGCATTAACTCCCACTCCTCACCCTTTCCACCAGTGGTACTCCTACAGGAAAAGGAGCTCTTCTGCTAAATACCATGTGGGCTGCATTTTTCAGCGTGTAGCAACTCTGTTGCAGGGCAGCTATTCCTAAGCCCAAGGGCAAAGAATCCTCCTCTCAAAAATAAGAGCATTTACAGAAACCTCCCTGTGTGTCACAAAATAGCTCCAAGACAGGGCAGATGAAGGACAAAGAATTAAGAGCAGATTATAGTCCTGGAAGACAGGAACAAATGAACTGTTTGTCAGGAACCCTGCTGGTGTAAGGCAATGCTACCTGGAGCGCTCACAGCATCTCTGCTTTTGTAACTGTGCCGGGTGCTGAGAAATTACAGGGTTGGCTCCCTATAATTTTATCAATACATTGCCACACCTAATGTGATTTATGATTTTTGCTTGTGATAATCTTAAAGCTGTAGCTGCTGCAGTGCGATGAATGCATAGAGCATCACCCTTTTCATCAAAAACAGGAATGATGTTTCCAGCCTGTATATTTTAAGATAAAAATTCACAAATATGAACAGCCAAACTTGGGAAACTGTGTAAAGAAATTTTGTTGTTTTACATGGAGAATTTTAACCCTGCAATATTTGACCACCTAATGGCCATGTTAACTCTCAAAGCCAGCTGAACTACAGTTTCACACTTGTTGCCACCACCTCATATACCCCACTGACAGCAATTCCAGCCATCCCACTGATATTTCCCCCCAGCTCCTGCTCCCCAGACACTACTGGCAATACAAGCTGAGCCACTGCTGTTTGCAACATCCAGCTCAGCAGCACAATTCAAGCTTCTTTCCATGCATTTGTTCAGCCTGCAGTGACTTTTGTGCCTATCAACATTACTAAACCACACAGGCACTGAACCTCCCAGGGCAAGGTTTTGTAAGCAGGCTTATTTTTATGTTGCAAAGAACCTGCTGGAGCCCTGATCACTTACTGCAGGGTTTCCCCCTTCTCACTTGGGGAGTTGGCTGTTCTCTTTATAGCTCCATGCACTAACTGAATTCCCCTTGCTTGTGTGTACTGGTATTTATCACACAGACCACCTGTGGCATTTAAACACCTGATTGGAAATGACTAAGCAGCAAAATCCTGTGGGGAGGTGATTTGCTACACAGGAGTGATTGTAAACAGGCACCAAAAACTCCCAAGCAGGGCCTAAGAACAGATACAGATGTTTTCATGACGCTGTCTGAGCTGATGTTATCTATTACCAGCAGAGCTAGTCAAACCTCAGAAATCTATTACAGCAAAACATTTTCCTTCCGATTATTTCAGTGTCAATCATGGGCTACAAAATTTTAAGGTAAAAAGAAGTCAAAATTTGTATAGCAGTGTAACCATTGGCTCTCACCACCATGTGCTCGTTCCCAGGAAGGTTTTCACATAAGTGCCAAACTAGCTTAGAGCCAGGCACCAAATTGAAAGCCAAGTTTCCTTGACTTTTTCCTCATGCAAGCCCCTCTTTCCTCTCCTATACCTTGTTACTGCTATTTAAATGTTTTATGCACAAGGCTTCAATACTCTTTTGGACACGTGTTGAACTGCAGAGGGTTTTATTTTTCCCTAAATCAAAGCTGCACCCTTTTGCTTTGTATCAGAGCAGAAATCCTGGTGTTTGTTGAGAGGAACTTTTGCAAATTAGCTTGTAGCAGAAGGTACAATGTAAATCAGCATGGAATTATAACTTATAACGTGCACCATGAAGATTCTAAACACCTCTGAACAGATGAACTACTAAGAACTTGCTTCTTTAATTTCTTCAGGATTTTTAGAATTTGGGCAAGGCACTATAAATCAGGTATTATCTCCTCACAGTACAAGGGACCCCATGAAAGATTTCACATATTCTCCTTGCAGTCCTTTGGGATCTGAAAAAAAAAAATGATTGGTTTGGTTTCACTTTAATCCTTTAAGCAGCACTAAAAGGACCTCCAAGCAGACAGGTATTTTCTTGAGAAGCCTCCACAGTTTTGAAGAGGAAAAAAGTGCTGTCCTTGTCAGTGACTGTGGAGTAAGGAGGGTGCAGCAGAGACAGAATGGAAGAGGGGCAGCAGGGATAAGCAGACTTTGGGCTCTGCCAGGAAGAGAGAACTGAAGAGGGTTTAATGTGCAACTCTTGAGTGCTGTTTTGCAAAGATTCTATATTTTAAACCCATTCTTCTGATAAGATTGCAGTGCAAGAACAGGACAGTGACCAAAGAACAGACCTCACATATGAGATAAATACCCTTCCCTCCTCACCACGAGCAGCACACACACCTGATGGGGTGCTGGGGGCACCTGAGATGTCCCATGCTGGCATCCACTGCAGAGCTGCTCTGCAAAGCCCTCCTGCCAAGGAGGCCACTCTGCAAGAGTTATATGGCACATGGAATGCTGTCCTCTCATGTGCATCTGCCTCCAGCTGTGGTCCTTCCCCCATGGAATTTTTACCAGTGGTGGCAGCATAGCTGTGAGTATGACCACAAGAGAGCTCACAAAGTCCAGAAACAAAAGCACCTTCTCACCTCTCCTTCCTGCATCCAGCCAATTCTGCTCCTTCAGGGGTCACCAGCCGCCTTGAGCACACCACAAGCTGCTCACAACAATTTCTGGGCCTTCTCTGAGTCTCTGGAAAGTACCTGCACTATTACTGGCTGTTTCTGCAAACAGATCTATACCCAGTCATGCATCTTTCTTTACTTGACTTCAGGTCTTTCTGCCAACACAGCAAATTTGGGCTCCCATTGCATAGGTAAAGGCAACTGAAATTTGTCCACTCTGTCATAGCAGGAGTTCAGCTATTCCCCAGCAAAGCATAGCATGAGGAAAGGGAAAAATGTGCAGCTGCCCAAATGCAAGGATTCTGCAGAGCCTGCACGTGGGATGAGATGCTCCTGTGGGACACGACCCTGTGACAACTTTAGCAAATCTCTGTCACAATGTCACCCAGCTGATACTGAGTGAAAGGATGACTCTAGCATTGATTCACAGCCATGAGGGGCACAGCACTCTGCTGCCTGCAGCCAGCACTGCAGGTTTGGCCTGGGTCTGTCCCCTCCCAGCCCAAGGGACGAAGCCTGCAGTGTCACTGGGGCCTGTGGGCAGTGATGAGCACGGGGTGCAGTGAGTTTCCACCTCTGTGCTGTGTTGCAGCATTGACCTTGGCCAGACTCCTGTCTGATCATTGCAGTCTGCTCACCAGCCCTGTTTGATACGTGTGGGAACCACTGAGGGAAGGTGAAGTGACACATGCAGTGCTCCTGATGAAAGGTCTCTTTGAACCCTGGAGCTCTGGCTGCCTGGAACTGTGCCCTGCTCACCAAAATCCATCCAGATACAGCACCCAATAGATGATGTTTGCATGGCCCAAACTCTCCCCTCCATTCCAACTAATTTCTAATACCCCCCCCGAAGTAATTTCTTACAGTTTTCCTCATTGGTTTCTAAAAATAGAGTTTTTTTCCCCTACATACCTGGCTGGGGGGGGTTTGTTTGATTTTTTGGTTTTAGCAACTTCCTCAAAACCCAGGACCATGTCTGAGAAATCAGGTTTCCAGCACAGATGCTGCAGAGAGCAGTGGTTTTCGGGGCTGTTCCTCTGTTATTAGTGAGAATTGGGAGGTTGGACTGTATCACATTGTGCTGAGAATACAAAGTGAGAAATGAAAGGAGAAAGAGCAGCTTGTGTGAGAGCCCTTTCATTCAGAAGGGAAGAGTGAGGCACAGTGAACACCTTCAACACAGCACTGATGTGGAATCCTGAGGCCACCAATTAGCCTGGGCATGGGGAGAGGGAGGGGCAGAGCAGGCAGGACTTCAGTGCAGTGCACCAGCAGGTGCATTCCCAACAGCCCCCAAAGCAGAGGGCTCCTGGGTAAAGCACAGCCTAATGACCATTATTTCCAAGAACACAAGTAACTTATCTGTAAACATCACTCCCTCCAACCAGGCATTAGCTGGAAAAAAAGCAGCTTTGGGGAGAGATACTAATTACACACCTCTCAACAGCTGGACTTTGATCATAATTACAGTGCCTTTTTCATCTTACATTAGTGGCTTTCAGCTGCAGCTAGGTGGGCACTTCTTGGAAGGTGGAAATCCCGCCCGTTTCAGATAATCTGCTCTTTTTATGACTCAGAGCTGACCTGGGTTTTGTGCAGCACAGGATGAGCTCCCACGGTGCCATCCAAGGCAGCAATTCATGGGGTCAGTGGCCTGGCCCTTCAGTGCAGGTGCTTCTGTCATTACAGCAGCACCTCCCAAGTCCCAGAGCCAGGGCACTGAGGGTGTATATTCCTGATTTCAAGGATTTCCCTTTACAAGGAAAGTAGAAGGAGAAAGAGTTCGAGGTCTGCTGAATTTTAGCATCCCTCAGCTCTTTCTGTTTAAGAAGAAGAAAGATGGGCAGACTCAGGATACACCTGTCCAAACACACTTCAGTCACAACCTACATTTGCATCCTTCACTTCTGCAAAAGGATGTACATCCCCTTCTCAGCAGCCACTGCTCCTTTGCCCCTCTGCCAGCTGGGCTGCAGCTCCAGCACTGATCTCCAGCACTCAGCAATGAGTGGGGCTGTGAAGGAGGAGGCTGCTGCCCTGTGACCCAGCTGATTCCCTATGATTCTTTGTGATGCTTTGCTTTGATACCCACATTTTTAATAGCCTCAATGAGGGAGCTGGGCTGTTGAGGCAGAGGCTGAAGTGGCTTAAACAATCACACACAGCACAGAGTCTGGGCACTCAGCTGTTTTTCCTCATCTGTAGCACTGAATTACTGTGTTCTGTGGATATATAATTTCACAGTGGCATGTGAAATGGCAGGCATAAGGCACATGAGCATCATAGAGGCACATTAACTAATGCTCCTCACTGTGCTCTTCTGCGTTCACCTCTTGACAGAGGAAATGTTTTAGCTGGCTCCCACGTGTCCTCCTGCTGCACACCCCCAAACTGAAGAGGTAAGTAGATGAAGCAACAGCAGAGGGTAAATCAAAGCCACAAATCTTAGAGTTAACTGGGATTTATAACTATTCCCCCTCCACACTGAACTACAGGGAAATCTGTGTGGCATGCATCCCTCCCAGCAGTTTAACAGAGTTTAAAACACTTTTCACTATTGGTTTTTTGCCAGCATACCTCAACGTTATCAGTTTGCTGGTTAGATAATTACTAGATGTAATTTTAAAGTTGCAAAGAAGCACACTGGTATTAGCTAAATAAAGTATTTTGGCCACATCAAAGGAGAAGTGTTTGAAACTGTGTAAAATAAATGCAATTCTGAAACTATTGAATGTTAAAGCAGTCAGAGAAATGTCACATAACACATTATGAATGTGCAACCAATGGAGCTTAAAGATGAAGACCCTCTATGTTTCAGACTGAGAAAAATATCTTTGGGATCAGCTTTGAGCTGATTCTGACCCATGGCAGAGCATAATCACTAACAATTGAACAAATGCCACTCTTGGCTCATGTAAACACAGACATGCATAACAGCTGAGACATGTTGTTACTCTAAGCTGTATCTCAGACAGGTTTTATGACTGAGGGGTGTCACAAATTCTGTTTGTCCTGAGGCTTCCCACACTGCAGTGGTCACTTAAAAACTCATCATGCTGCTCAGGCATGTGGTGAGGAGCAGCATTTCTACTGTAAGGCCTGACTTGCTGTGTGAGGCAGATTTGCAGGGGTTGAAAGGCTTATTAAAAAAGTTCCACCAAATACAGCCAATGGATTCTTTTCTCTTTAATTCATGCTCCAGCTGAATTTTTTCTCTGAGCCGCAGCCCCAGTTTTCAGAACCTGTTATTTGGCTTGAGGTGGGATACAAACTGGCAGGAGCTGATGGGCTGGGAAGCTGTCCCAGAGCTCAGGTACACTTCCCAGTGCATCTTCTTGCTTTTTTCCTTTTTCTTCATTTTCACTTTTGGAATTTGCCTGGCTGGGGCTTCCAGCCATGGAAACATTAATGTGCTAAGGACTCCATAGCTGCCAGCCCAAACCCGCCTTGCTGGGTGGGCACTGCTCTGGTGCTGCTTTCTTGTGAATCCCACACTTTCTGCTGGCCACAGGCACATCCCCGCCGGGCTCAGCAGGGCTGGGTGGATTTGCAGGAGGCCAGAGCGTGGCTGCATGTGCCTGGCCAGCCCTGGGCTGCTGCTGTGGAAGGTCTCCCTGGGGAATCCAATACCCCCGGCTTCATTCCACCTTCCTGTGCCCGGCAGCGCGGCCAAGGACCGTGCGCTATTTCCCAGCCTCTCTCCTTTCCCTCTGCTGGCCCCAAACACGGCCCCTCCTCGCTGCCAGGTCTCCACTTTCCTCCCCAGGACCTTCACACAGCAGTGGCACCAAACACCCGGTTGGGGGGGGGGATAAAAGCCCCCACAAACCTTGCAACAAAGCACAACAGTGGGGAAACAACCCAGAGATCATCACCAAACTGCCTGCAGTGCCACGGGCTGGGTGATGGTGGCCAAGCCCTTTCTCCACCACAGAGCTCTGCAGCAGGGCAGCCTTCCCCAGCACGCTGTGGAGGATGCACAGTTAATAGTTAACTCTTCCAGGGATTAATGCCCCCGTGAGACACCAGCCAGGCTTTTACAAAACACAGACAGAAACCAGTCTTATAAAGGAGCTCAACAAGTGACTGTGCCCAGAGGATTTCACCTCTCCGAACTTTACGACTGGAAAAATACCATCTACATGTCATTTGCATGCTTAAATATAGTATCTTCTATTGGGAGAAACAAACAAACCGACAATGTGATACTGTGACACCTCATGTGGACATGCTCTTTTATCTGCTGGAAAGTTATAAAACTTGGAGTAACAACAAAGCTAAAATAAGAGTGGTTGTCAAGCTCTGACGCTGGCTGTTAGACAGAAGGAAAAAATATTCCTGGAAAATTGCGCTCTCTTAGAAGGCAGTTTTTTCCTTCTCTGAATCTTTTAAATTATTTATTTATCCTTTAAATTCCAAAATCTCAGGGCTCAATAGGTCAGCTCATGTTAGTCCCAGGAGTTTTTTCACTTAAAGAAACAAACAAACACACAACAGAAACCTAAAGCCATTCCTGTACTACCTAAAGCACAGTGCAACCTTCTGCTCCAAAACACCAGGGAAAGATACTATCAGCCTTCGTGTTATTTATCATATATTTTTTTCCCCTCTAATGCCAAAGAGGAAAAGGGGATATCTTAAACGGATGCCTATAATTAAACAGTAACCTGTTAGAAAGCCAAAAATAATAATAAGCTCCAGTGAGCATGAAGAGAGCGGCACATTTTTTCCGCGTGCAGCCCAGCTGCCGGCGGCCGATAGCAGGAAAGTTAACGATTATCAGGAGGCTGCGATAAGCGCTGCGATAAGCGGGGTTACGTCACTCACCGCGGGATGCAGGCATCGGGGTAGTACGGCAAGGTGCTGAAAGGTGCTGCTTCAAAATTCATTTCCTTCCAGCCCCTCCCTGGGGACAAACTGAAATAAAATAAATAAATAGATATAAAGCCGGCAGGCTAAAAGCAATAAGGTCAAGTGGTACACGAGGTACAACTTTAGAGATTTATTTTACACTTGCGGATGGGTGGGATCTGCCAGGGGCTTGGCCAATGGGATTGGTCCCGTTACCCGAGCATCACCACCACTCCCTCCTCGCCAGCTGGGCATCTTCTGCACAGATATTTTCCCCTCCTCTCAACATCCTTAATAAACTTTGGTGTGCGCTGGCCACACTTGTTGTTGGGAGCTCATCTGGGGCTTCTCTGAACTTCTGATCTCGCCGGTCATTGGTTGCCTGCCCGCCTGACTTCACAGTTTAATTTTGGCAGCTCTTGCAATTTTACAAACTGCTGTGGCCGCTGGTCATCCTCGTCTCCAGATGGCCGGAGTTTCCTCTGCTGGGTGCAGCGCCTGTGCTGAATTTCATCCTCCTTTAAAAGCTTCCCTTGTCAGCTCTGGGGTTGGTACCTGCTTATAGCTGCCTGGGGAAATTTTCAGTCTCCCTCCCACCGTACACAGTTCACACAGTCTGTTGTGGTCACAGTTTCAAAACGGAATGACAAAATACGGGGAAATTCCTCAATTAAAAATAACTTTTTTTTTTAAAACTTTTGCCTCTCTGCGTCCCCTTCCTGCCCTCCTCCCTGCAAGAGAGCTATCAGATATATTTGTTAATCTTTTCCCTTTTTTAGCTTTTCATTTTTTCCAAAAAAAGTGAGATCATATAAAAATCTTGCATTGTTCTGGTGTCCTCTAAATAACATATACATTTTCCACATTTAAAAAACCCCAATATTTTCAATGACTTTGAGGAGAAAGTAGAAGTAAGAAAATAGAAATCACATCGTCAGACATTAAAGCTTAGAGAAAAAAGAGTGAAATCCACCAAAACAAACTACCAAAGATAAAAAGCAGATCTGATTTCCCTGAAACAGCACAAAAGCAAGGAAGGATGGCTTTAATTCTCTCTCCACCACCTCTTTTTCTTTTTTTTCTATTCTCTTTTGAGTCACACAAAAAGTCATTCAGGAAAGCAACCTGTTTTGTCCCCCTGGTTTTTTCCCCCTCCATGATTTATCCAAATAGTACAGGCTGTAAACCTATCCTAGTTTTGTGGGTTTGGAGAATGAATGAAATATGAATCAGGAGCTAAATTAAAATGGATTCCAGCAGGAAAAAAATAGCACCCACATATCTGTGCACCAGAGGGATTGCATCTTCAAGCAGACCTATACATTTGTGTGGACAAGGGGAAGTGTAAGGGAGTGCCCTATAGCTCACCTATAGTGCATATTTTGTGCCAGAGTCAGCAATAATTCCAGCCACCCCTGGGGCAAAAGTCAGGAACCCTCTGAGATGGCAGCAATTGCCTCTTATTTTTCCCCTCTGTGTTTTCCTGGTAGGAAATGTTGGTTTGAAGAATGTCACGTGGAAACATTTTCTTTGCTGCCTGTGCCAGGGTGGCAGGAGAGCTATTTCAGACTTGACATTCTCCACCCACACTCAGCCTGATAGCTTCTAACATCTGTGAATTGTGAATCCTGTAAACTCGCAGGGCTGATCCCCAGCCAAGCCCAAGCAGCTTTCACTAAGTGGCTCTCACCAAGGAAGAGAGGCTGGAAGTGAAGGATATGTTTATTAACTGGAGTTAAGGGCTCCCTGCTGCTGGACACTGCTTCCCCTGCCTGGCCCATGGAGGAACAGTAATATCAAACACTTTTCTCTCTTAGGCTGAACCCTGGAATAAACATCAAACCTTTTAGCTTGTCTTATTGGGGAAGGGGCATGGGAAACTCCAAATCTGCTGGGGAGGAGAGAGAAAGATTCACAACAGGGTTTGTACACACACAAAGCAGCCCAGGCAGAGCTTCAGAGGGGCTGCATCTCTGTGGCTGCTGCTGAAATCAGGGCTGTGGGCAAATACCTCCAGGGAATGGGCAAGGAGGGCCACACCAACTCACGGTCCACACTGCCATCCTGGCTCTGGTCTAGGCCTTGAGCATCCATCCTTAACCACAGACACAGCAAGGAAGTGCTCTCCCTGCCTAGACCATTTGAGCAAGAACTTGGGTTCATGCTCTCGTATCCCAGGACACGGTCTCAATCTGCACCCATGGATGTGGGCATGGATAACCAAATATGCATGCAGGCAGCAGGCTGGGTTCTGGACCCACTGCTGAGACCTCATGCTTGCTCCTGGAGAAACACCAGAAGCTGTTTGGACTTTGTCTACCATGCCCATGTTGGGATTAGCTGTTACCTCCTCCAGCCTGACTTCATGGAAGAGTGGTCATGCATTGTGTGCTCTCCAAACAGGCTGGAAAAGTTTGCCTCTCCTCATAGGTTTCAACCTAAAAGGCAAAAGAAATGTCGTGAGAAAAGTGCTGTTCTTGAGAAGCCCTGCTCTACCTTCTTCATGGGAGCTGGAGAAGAGTCTCTGCCAGAATGGCCTGGGTGCAATGGCCAGTGCTTGGGGAGCAGGGAATAACTCCCAGCTGGAGACAGACCCTCTTCTGATATTGGCCAGTCTCCTCACCCAGCAGGTGCCCAGATCACACATCCCAAGGGCTTTGTGAAGTAAAACTGGCAGCTCCTGACATTGCTGCTGCTGGGCTGGCCCCTGTCTGAGTGGAGCTGCCCTCTGGTTTTATACTGCCTTAGCTCTGCACAGCCTTGGCACCCCAGGCACAGTAAATACAAGTCTGTTACAGCCCAAACCCAAAATCCTGTGGTTCCTGTTTGCAGTGCTGAACACATCTTGCAGTGCTGCAGTTAAGTGATAGTCTCCAGCTAGCAATTCACACCAAAAGAATAACTTCTCCTGAAAAAAATTAATTTCAAAAAGCAGCCCCACATAATTCTGATGAGAAATAGTGGCTTGCAGCAGGGCTCTCTTCTCACTCACAGGGCACTGATGAGAGACATTTCTAGCAAGGCCATTTCCCCAAAAACTTCAAAAGGGGCCGCCTAAGACCTGTACCACCCCTTATGCCTGGAGCTGGGTAAAAGCAAATTACTCATGGTTTGGTTTTCTTTGGCAGTGCAGAGTAGCTGCCTGCTTTTCCCAGAGAACTGGGCATTTTCAGCCTCCAACAGAGAACTGGACATGTTCTGAGGTAGCTCAGAATATCTGTCTTTTGCTTTATCCAGCTGGAAAACAGAGCCATGGAAACCCAGTGGCAGTAGTGTACAACAGCCCCCTGCAAAAGCCACCAAGTGTCCTGATTTCTCTCCTGCAACCCAAACAGCCTTCCTGCTCACAGCCAACACACAGCTATGGTTGACTGACCAGGAATTTGGGCAGGGATATTCACCAGTGCAGTGAGGTTGCATGCAGCTCCTCTCAGCTGCAAGGCACGCTGCATAGCACAGCCAGCAGTGGAAACACAAGCACAGGGTGTGTGTGTGCCTGTGTGCATTGCCAGTGCCCTGTGCATAGCTGGGAGGCTCTCGGGGCTCTTGGGTATTTGGCCAAGTTCATTTGCACTGCCTTAAAGGAAACCTACTGGGAGATGGAGCCTGAGACATTTGAGAGTTGGGATTTCATGGGGGGATACATGAGGACTAGTAAATTTAATTTAGGAAGAAGTTATCTAGGGAGGAATTCTTTACTTTACGAAGAAATTCTCTGCTGTGTGGGTGGTGAGGCCACAGTGGAACACGTTGCCCAGAGAAGCTATGGATGCCCATCCCTGCAAGTGCTGAAGGCCAGGCAGGACGGAGCTCTGAGCAGCCTGTTCTAGTGGGAGGCGTCCCTTCCCCACGTAAGGGGCTTGCATGATCTTGGACGGAAGGGTCTTTGAGGTCCCTTCCAACTCAAACCAATGCCCGGCTCTGTGACCCTGGGGGCAGAGGCAAGGGGAGCTCCTTTCAGTGGCAGAGGGGCTGGTGACAGGCTCGGTGTCCCTGGCTGCGGGCGGGGAGCGTGTGGCCGATGGATGTGCGGGCTGCAGGCACGCGTCCCGCAGGAAGCGGGGCTGCCGGGGATCTGTCTGGACAGCGGATTTACAGCCAGCCCGGAGCAGGCAGCGCACCAGGCATGTGTGTAGGTGGGCAGGAATGCGGTGCCTCGCTCCGCTCCGCCGCTTCCACGTCTGCGGCGGACAAACAGCCAGGAAACAGCTGCGGGACACTCTCCCGTTACCCTCCGTGCTCCGCTGGCGCTGAAATGACCGGGAGATTATCCTTTGGAGAGGCAAACATTTCTATCCCCGGGAGGAGACTGCTGCGGGGGATTTGCGATGGTCCCCGCACCGCCACCGAGGTCAGGATGGCTGTGAGAGCCCCGCTCCTGAAAAGGGCACAAGGGAGAGGCGCTTTCCTGACATCTCTGTGCCTCCAGCCCTGTTCCGTGGCTCCGGGGACCTCTGAACCACTTGGAGCTGAAGAAGACAGGAAGATGCTTTGCTCTGAGCCACCTTTGCAACTGCTGGCTTCGGAATTTGCCTGAAATCAGACCCACCCTTTGTGCCAGGGGATGAAACGATTCATTCACAGCTTGGGGTTTCCAGGGGAGTGGTTGTGGTCCTTTGTTGGTTTGTTTGGATTTTTTTTTTTTTTTGTTAAGTTAAAATTAATTTCTTTTAAGAGCAAGAAGTCTGTGAGATATTTAGAGATTTTTTTTTTTTGTTGTTAGAAAAAGCTGAAGAGAGGAAATAATTCCCTCCTACCACCAATAAAATGTTTTAGCTTGGCTATCCAAGGGAACAGAAAGCCACATCAGTGTGCCTTTTCAGCACATTTTTTAATTTTAACTAAATATTAGGGATGTTTAAAGGTTTCAAAGGAATTAAGGTTTTAGGATTTCATGAACAGAAGTAAACAAGAACAGGTATTCAGTAACTCCAGTGAAGGGAAAGAGGAAACAGGAGTATGACCCTCACAGCATCTGGAGGATCTCCCCGAATGCTGTGATGGTAGGGGAAAAGCTTCCTTAAGAATTCAGATTTTGCCTCTGGCTAATTTCTGATCCCACTGCTTCAGAAGTGTCAAATTTCTGGCTTTTTTCCAAGCCTTCGCTCCTGCACCTTCCATATTGAGAGACAAGGGATGGGAGGAGAGCAAACTGTAAAAAATAAATTAATAAATAAACCCACCACAATTCCACACACAATCCTGCCCGTTTTCCCCAGCACCTTTGTCCCTGGTGCAGACACAAAGCAGTAAAGAAGGGCACTCACACCCCGGCCCCCATGCTGGCACTGCCCTGCCTGGGGAGCACAGACCTGCTGGTGGGGCTGAGCCCAGCAGCAGCTCCCCCCCACATCTGTGCAACATCTGGGCAGGTCATGCTTGGTCACCAATGGCCAAGAGTGGCCCAGGACTGATGGCAATCCAGCCAGCAGTGCAGCACAACCCCACAGGCACATCTGGTGTCCCAATGTACCACTCCCCACATCCTTCTCCTGTTCAACCTGGACATCTCAGTGCCAACAACTGTGGGCTTTAAAACACACACCAACTTCAAGCTGCCATCTCCATGTGAATACCACACCCTGGAGCTCTGCACAATCCTCATGCTGGCCATCAACTGCTTAGGCAGAGTTAGGAGGAAGAAAAGGACAGGGCACTGTTCCAGCCATGCTCAACAGGACAATGGGAACTGCTTTCAGAGCTGTCTGGTTGCCTTTAGTGTCTCCTGTGTCACAGCTGTAGTGTCACAGCATCATCCACTCACAGCAAAGGTCAGTATAGTTTGGTGTTTTCCTTTGCAGGGGTAACAGATATTTTTGTGAGGCACAAACCACCTCTTGAGTGTTTGTCCCCAGGATCTTGTCTCAGCAGGAGCTCAGATGACAGGGACTGGAAGACTGACCGCCTCAGAGGGGTAAAGCTGAAGTCTTCAATGACCTCATTCCTCACCATCTACAACTACACCATCTACAAAAACTTCGTAGTTTTTTCAGGGCATGCCCTAGTTCTCTGCTTGAGCAATCCTGAAACTATTAATACTTTTAAGTAACCCAGAACAGCTACAACAGGAGTTTCCCACTGCCTCCCTTTCTACTCCAACCCCACAGCTTCTAGCAAAGCACTTTTTACTCTTTTCCTGTTCTCCCACATGCTTATGGAGACTTCCAGCTCCCACAGGACACTGAGTGGCATCCTTTGTTTCCTCTAGGCTTTCCCATCTTCCAAGTCCCAGGGCAGAGACTGGTTCTAGGAGAAAGCCCAGAGCACCCATCTCAGCAGGTTAATTCAGTTGTGCTCTGGGCTTCCTGCAAGCGCCAGCTCCGTGTATTTCCATGGGATTGGGCCAAGCCAAAAAGCTTGCCTGAGGCTGGCCTCACTTCTAACCCATCAGCCTCTTTATCTCACTGACCCCCCCATCAAGGTCCTCAGAGGTGTAGTTTCCTATGTCACAGTCTGTTGGCTAAGCCTCAGTACAGCCATGGATGTCCCCTCTCCTGGAGACATTCCCACCACTGAGGGCCACACTGTGTCTGTTTTCTCCAAAGTCAGGGCAGCAGAAAGTTTTGACCCTTGTTCTCGAGCTGGAAGGAGATGGCAGAGCAGAAGACTTGAAGCTGACCATGTGTTTTGGAAGCTGCAGTCTCCATTTTCTCCCCTTTGAGGAGTCATCAAACAAAACTAACTATAAGGGTAATAGCATCAGTGGAGAGCAGATGTGAGCACTGGAGAGGTTTCTTTCCACTGTTACTAAAAACCAGGGCACTTCTCCCTATGAAGAGGGAGCAGAGAGAAGTAGATATAAGAGACCAAATCTGGAGTACTGCTCCATGTCCCTTGCCAAGCCTCATGGTTATTCAGGCATACGTGAAGGAGGCAAACCACAGAGCAGTGACTACAATGATAAATCAGGAGCAAGGCCAAAAGGAGGCTCTCTCTCTCTCTGGCCCCAGGAGAGCCTGCCCTGTCCTCAGAGCTGGCAGGGCACTGTGCAGCTCCCACGGGAAGCTCCTGCCACCCAAGGCAGAGGAGGGAATTTCCCTGCCCGACCTCAGTGCAGCTGTGCCTCATCTCCAGGGCTGTTCCGAGACACCGTGGGGCCACAGCCGGGCCCTGAGCGGGCCTGCAGGCCGGAGCGGCCCAGGACAGGTGCCAGCACCCTGCCGTGGGGTCAGGGCTGCATATCAAAGGGGTGGCTGGGCTGTGTAGGTGGAAGGCTTGGTCTCCCCACTCAGCTGCCACACGACATGTCTGGCATTCTGGCAAGAGCTGTGCCACAAATACACACAGCGTCATCACACCCTGCAGGGTCAGGCCCAGGTTGGGGACAGGAACCTCAGTGAGCACATCCCTGTGGGTGAAGGTCTGTCCCAGCCCTGCTGTGCAGTGAGGAGGTGGGGAAGGAGGGCAGGACTGGGAGCTCCCTGCAATTTCCCATCAGTTCTCTAGCCCAGGCTCACGCTCATCCTCTCACCACAGACCCATCCCAGAGTTTTCTCACGCTCTGCTAACATCTTCCAGGTGTTCACATCAGAAGCTTCAGAGGCTGGTTCATGGAATTCCAGGGTATCAGCTTCTGAAATGCTGCTGACAGCCAGCAGCACCAGCCCAGCAGCAAATGAAAGAAGAGGCTTCCTCTACATAAAGCAAAGCAAAAGATTTGCTGAATCAAGTTTTCTGTGAGGAGAGATTGACTAAGAGAGAAAGTTCCTAACAAGAACAGCATTTACTGTCAGCCTCGATGGAACACACAGAAATGCAGTAAACCAAGTTTATTGCTGCATCACTCATCTTTCACAGCCTCTGACTCTTCCTCGTGAGTCAGAGCTGAGCTGAATTGTAGCAATGTCATGCTGCTGCTATCAACCCTGCTGCTCCTGCACCTTCCCATCTCCTGCCTGCTCTGCAAAAGTAGAAACCTCTCTGCCCTTTTGGCAGATGCAGAAAATAAATCCTCAATGCAAAAGCATTGGTCTCAAAAGAATTTCTCGTTTCCAAACAGGATACAACAAAATCTCACTGCTTGGCTGGCAGAGCTCTAGTTCCCAGCATTAAGGCTATGTCTCTCCTGCAATCCAAGGTGCAAGCACAGCTCCTGCAGGCATACCTGAACTAATGGGATTAAAGCCAGTTCAAGAACAGTAGCAATTAAAACAAAAATCCCTAAAGCATTAACCACTAGCGATGGAAGCCCTGGTTGCAAACCTGCACATCCTCTGCTAAAGCCTGCACTTCCACACCTCCCCAGCCAGCAGAACCCAGCTCACCATTAAGGTGGGTGTGTTCACATAGGCAGTAATTTCCCTCCTGTCTACGCTGGAGATAGAGCCCAAGAATGCCTGCAGTTAGGGTCACAGGTCCTTTTCCAGGCTTACAGTTTGAAAAACACTTGAGGTGGGATGTGCTCTGCTCGTTGGTCCATCCTCCTCAGGATAGAGCACAAAATCCACTTAATCACTGACAGTAGAGGACATAAGAGTTTGGTGTCACTTAAGTTAATAAAACCTTCTTTCCTGTCTCAGAGCAAAGCTGAGGAAAGCTGAAGAGCCAGTGTTTCATGTCTTTGTGGAGAAGATAACAACTAAAAGAGAGTCTCTTGCATTACCCCCATCCTTGTGCTTTGATGTTAATAACCATACGTGCATCCCTGAAAAAAAAACAAACCCTCACATGTGATATGATCAAACCTTCGCACCTCACTTTTTCCAAAGTGAAACAATTTCTGCTGTGACTCAGCCCAAGCACGTCATACACTGCACCCTTGTAGTAGGCAAAAGATAACTCCCTGTCCCACACTCCCAGCTCAGCTTCAGCTTTTCAAACCAGGGTAATTTTCTCACGGCCGCGGGATGGCAGAAGCCAGAATTGCTCATCCCTGGGAGGTGAAGCTGCCAGAAGTGACACCATCGGTAACCCTGCTAGCACCAGAGGTGCCCACACACAGGTAATCCCACATTTGAGAAGCCCAGTCCCTCCTTCTGAGGGGATCAAATCTCCCCAGGCAGCAACGCTGTGGGCAGAATGAGAACCAATAGTTGGTTTTCAACAATCAGAACAATCAGCCTCTCAAAAACCTCGGCAACGCTGCCTGGTCCGAGGCAGCGCTGTGCAGGAAAGGGAGTGTGCGTAACAGTGCCATCTGGTGATCCCTGTCACCGGGATCCTTGTCACTGGTGATCCCTGCCACCCGGGATCCCTGTCACTGGGGATCCCTGCCATCCTGTGATCCCTGTCACTGGTGATTCCTGCCATCTGGTGATCCCTTGTCACTGGTGATCTCAGTCACCCAGGATCTCTGCCATCTGGTGATCCTTGTCACTGATGATCCCTGCCACCGGGGATCCCTGCCATCCTGTGATCCCTGTCACTGCGGATCCTTGTCACTGGTGATCCCTGCCATCCTGTGATCCCTGTCACCGGGGATCTCTGCCATCTGGTGACCCCTGTCACCTGTGATCCCTGCCCTATGGTGATCTCTGTCACCTGGGATCCCTGCCCATGGCATTATTGACAGCAGGGCAGTGGCACCCAAAACTCCTGGTGCCCATGGGACTGGCTCCACCGTGCTCAACAGAGCCTTTACTGCCACGTCTCACTGCTATTGTCTTATGGGGTGACGGGTCAGAAGCACTGCAGAGCAGGGATAAGGGTCAAGGGAGGTGCTTTGTGTTTTCCCTGCATATTGGCTTTCCTGGGAATTCCTGCAGGCATGAGTTTTAGAGAAACTGAGCTAGGTGCCTCTGTCCCATCATATTGCCATCCATCAAAAGGCTGCATGAGCCAAATCCTCCTTTTGTGGTGGCCATTAACTTTCCATACCTTTTTCCAGGGGGTGCTCCAGATTCACTGAGAGACCATGGTCTGTGTGGGTGTGAAAGCAGAGGTCAGCTCTGTCTTGCAGGAGCGCACTACCCTGAAGAGCAAGGGTATTTTAGCCCCTAGGTCCACATTTGAGACAAGTGCAGAGATGGGAAACATTCCTGCTTCTTTTTGTGGTGGTTTTGTTTGATTTTTTTTTCCCACGTCACTCTTGCTAAGAGTAGAGCTCCAAAGCACGGCACAGGTTGGTCAAACAGCATCAGTTCAGAAACCTTAACATCACCTGCTCCTGCTCAAGCATTCCCAGCAATAACTCCACTAAACCTAGCATCTCTTCCAAGTCCTGTGGAGCCCAGACAGAATACACACCACTCCTGCACCAAAATCTGCCAAGGCTCAAGACAGCACTAAGGGACAACCAAAATGCACGGGATGCTGATTAGCCACTGAGCAGTCATGGGCTGTCTGCATGCCTACAATCCACAATAAATATCAAATAACTGGCATTCCTTGTTCCCTTCATGCTCACCATCAAAGAGATGCCACGCTGGTCCTCCAGGGACAGGCTCTGAAAGAGCAGTGGCCACTCAAGGCTGATGACAGCTTTGAGAAAAACCTGTCACTTAACACTGCTCTTTCCAGCCTGCTGCAAAGGGAGGGGACACCTGCCAAACCTCTCAGGCAGCTGTACCCCGGCAAGTGCATCATTAATGGACCAATGGATGTCCCCATATCCCAGGGAGATACAGGTGAATCTGTCCAGTAAGTCTTCTCAGAAGATGACGAAGGGGAATGCTCATAAGGACTTTGATGTTTTCTCCAGTCTCAGGAATGGTCCAGAACTGTTCATGTTCTCCTTCTGGGAGAGCTGGCTTCACATACCTCTGGCAGGATGTATTATAGACCTCCCTCTGCTCTAATAAGAGTAGGGTGCAAAAAAACAACTCCAAACATATAAACCATTTCCAGAGTCTGCAAAGCTCACAGTAACACCACTCTGTGTTTCTTTGCCTGATGCTAACTCTTACTCTGGTCTCCTGCCTCTCAGGAAATGAGAAGCTTATTCAATGTCTTCCAGTTCTCATGTCATGAGGTCTCTGCTTGAAAGTGGTGTTAAATGTGATTTCAATGATATTTCTGAAAGCTTCTTTTCAAACAGATTTATAAATAAAATATGTTCCTGTGTAAGAGCACCTAATTAATGCCTCTTTCCAAATACCTTAACCTGAAGCATTGGCAATCAATGACTCGGCAGACAGGTTTTAAGAATGTCTCTTCTAAAACGAATTGCAACATGCAGATTCTGTGTTGTTAAAATGATTCACATGCCTTTTTCACACATGATTTCAAGTCACTAAGGTAGGCAAGACCACACAATATAACTTAATACATAGCAATCAAAACTTTCCACACCATCCTTTAATACAAAGCCATGTCCCTATGTAATAAGTGATGCAACAAACTTTCCCTCAAGTCCCAGTTCCTACAATTGAAGCTTAAGCCCAGCAAAAAAAGAATTAAAATTCTTTGGTTGCTGCTGAATCACCGGCTGCATTGGGTTATTTTCCTGTGCATTAGACTTTAATTATAACTAAGCTTTAGCCATCTGTTCTACTCCCTAATTACAGATGCAACAAATATTTCACAATTTCAACCGTTAAAGAGATCTAAGAAAGCTCCATCTATGGTGTGCAAGGTTGGCTTCGCTGGAGCCCTTTGCACTCCTTTTTAAGCACTGGGGAAGAGGAGAGGATCCTCTGCACATGAAGCAGATCCTGTTATTAATTGAGGCTTTGCTATGTCACACCTCTTGGAAGGACTGTAAACTTCCCTGTGCCAAAGGGCCACAGCAGCGCTGCGTGCTGGTGGCCTCTAACCCAGATGTTCCTGTCCCACAAGGACTTGAAAGGAAGATGAGCAGATGATTCAGAACAGCTGATGCATCAGCAGTTACAGCATTGGGAAAGGACTCTGACATAAATTCTGGGGTTTTTTTGGTGTGGATGCTAAAGGTGCTTCAACCCCAGCTGCCCACCTGGCTCCCCTTGCTGTGGCTGCTCTCACCACACACATCCTGCTAGTGTAAGTCCCTGCAAGTGCTTCAGCTCTGTCACTTCATGGGCCATTTTCTCATCCACATGAAGAAAGGTGGGACTTCAGATATCATACTGTGCTCAGCAGCATCTGAAGGCAAAGCCCCCATTGTGTTCCATGCCTGCTGCAACAATAATTATCTCAGCAGAGAAGAGGGCTGGATGAAGACACCCCAAGCACCCAGAGCAGCCCATCTGGCCTAGCTGGGAGCATGGTTACCCACTCTCCCTGCACAGCTGGGGCTGGCTGTTGGACAGCCCAGGAGGAGAAGCTTGCTGCAGGCTCTGGAGCCTCTCAGTCACCTTCCCCAGAGCTCTGCTCACTGTCACGAGACACTGCTGCAGCTGCCTGAGCTGCCACCACCACACTGCCCTGTGCTGAACCCTGCCCTGTCCACAGCCCCAAGCACACTCGTAGCTGTAGGGCTGTGCTTGTGCCTCCACCAACCACCTGGACAACTGCCCAGTGTTTTGTAATTGCACACGCTGCCACTGACCTCAGCAATCCCTTCACCAGTCATAGTCAGATGCCTGCTGAGCTCCAGAGCTGTTATTCATCACAAAAAGATTTGGTTTTACAGCAGCTGCCTGCAACTGTGTCCGTGCCCAGTTGTGGAGAGGAGGGCACGTCCTGCCCAGGTACATGCCATGGGCTACTTTTTGTTTGTGTGTGTGTCTGGGGAAAGCACAGACAGAGAGGAGAGGAGAAGAAAAGATTGAATTCACAGAGCTGAAGTGTGAATGTTTATATTTGTTAGTGTACCAGAAAGAATATAGCTTTTTAGACAAAAGAGAAAGTTAAGAAAGGGTAGAGTAACCCAGAAGCTCATACAGTTTCCATGGTGGGATTTCACATAGTTATATTTAAATTATCTCATCTCCTGCATTCACAGTAAGTTTCAAATTATATCCAGTGGTTTCTCACCACAATTATATGTAAGACCCTCTTTACATTTCTAACATTTAGGTGTACGCCCAGACTTTCACTCTGAATGTAATGTTAAATTGAATTTTTAAAAAGTAATCAACCAACACTCCTCTGCTCTGCTTTGACAAGGACCCAAAACCACCACGTTTCTTGTGGTTTTCTTCTAAAATCATTATGACAGGGCTGAGTGGAATCACGAGGCAGGTTTGCTGAGTGGTTTGGTTCTGAGAATATAATGGAGTCCAGAGTCAAAGTATTTATCTCTGACATCAGGGCAAGGGATCACAGTGTTTCTGTGGGTATTCATAACCGTGTGCTTGCATGTCCTAGCCTCTGGGTGATTATGTATCACACAAGGTGATAACATGCACACTGAGAATAACCCTGCAGGAGACACCATGCATGAAAAGAAGCCACTCTCCATGATAACTTCCTTGAAGTTCGTCCTAGAGCCAGAAAATCCTGCTCTGTCATTCTAGTTCAACTTTAGGCCATAATGTACGCAACAGCAGAATAGTATCAGTTGCTTCAGCCTTAAGGAAGAAGCAGAACAAAGTCTAGTATTCTCCAAAGACCTCCTAAAGCTTTCCAGAACCATATGTGGAGTTATGCCCTTGGGCAAAGCAAAGTCTTATTTATCTCTGCAAAGATCCTGAAAGCTGGTGTCTTCCCTTTCTGCCACAGGGGTCTGTTTGGTTTGGACTTTGGTGTTGCATTCAGGAACCATTTGAGAAATGACCAGAGACAAGAGAAGCCCATGGATAAGAGTGCAACATGAAGTTAAAAACCTAAATATAAGCATCAGAGGTTTAAATGACCCCAAACCAATATAAACAGGACACATGGATCCAGGTCTGGGCTGAAACTGTCCTTATTCTAGTCACAAAAGAATTCTCACTGACTTCAGTAAGGTTTTTGCCACTCGGATATTGTTTTCTGTTTAATTAACAGGCTCCAGCTGTATCTCTCCCTTTTTTGTATTTTCCCACTTTTCATGCCCTGGAGAGTGCTCATCAAGCAAGCAGCCCAGGGAGCAGGTATGCAGAATTCCCTCTTAGCACAGGAGTCAGAGCTGTGAGCAACTTTCCCTGTGCTGAGGCTGACATGGACACTGTGAGCAAATACCTATGAGGAAGCCAGATGAGGGGATCTGCTTAAGGACATCAAATAATTCACTGTGGCATTTTTCAAGAGCTAAGTTAAAAGGGAATAAATCTCTTAATTTGAATTATCCCCCCTCCCCCTTGCATAAAAGGATAAAACCCTGTTTTTCTTCCCACACATGATCAATTTTACTCAATATTATTTCTGTTCCTGATCTCCCTTCACTGCACCCCTGAGCCAGCCAGTTCTGTACTGCAAAGCCCAAGAGAGGAGGAGGCAGCACAGTGGAACACAGGAGCCCAAATAAGAGCTGCATGCTTTGAGTCAGATGTGTGTTCTTACTCACAGATATAGCGCAAATTCTGAATCAAACCCCTGGATTTTCCCCACCCACCACCCCACGTTCACTGAACATCCCAAGCAATAAATTCAGCACGTTGCTCTGGGAGATGAAGTTATGCTCCCTGCATAGCAAGGACAGCTGCACTGCACTGAGCACACACTCGCAATGTAGAATTATATTGATTTTGGCTGAGCTCAACACTGTTGACCTCAAGATGTGTGATGCCAGATGAAGATTAATGGTGAGGAATCTCGATGGATCAACTACTAGATTCTGTAGACAAGTTTGCCATGTCTGTGAGACATGTATGTTGAGCTGTCCTGCTGGTGTCCGAGCAGACCCATGGCAAGCTCACCCCAGCCAGGTAAGATTCAGCTCAGGACCCAAAGCTGTGCAGTTTTTTGAGTCTGGCTGAGACCCCAGACCAACATACTCAGCACCAACATGGCCATGCCTCAGTCCAGTGCTGGCTTTGGTCCAGACCAGACAGGGGCTCACATCTGTCTGCAAACACTGCACTGCCATCTCCATCCAGCCAGGTCTGATCCTGCAGGGCTCTGTGCCCCATCATCTCAGTTCAGAACAACCAGAGGCTGTTGGAGAAACTCCTGCACTTCACAGGTCAAGAACTGTGCAAGCCAGGCTGGGGAAGCCACTCAGCAGATTCAGGCTGTCCTTCGATAATGCAGCTGACCAAAAGCAAGTTATTTGCATGTAAACAAGTCGTCCTGCTTGCAGCAGCAGAAAGCATCACAAATATGCAAGTTACAGTAACTTTCCAGAAAAGGAGAGGGAGGAATAGGTGGAGACCTGCTCGGAGGTGATTAAGTGGAGAGACTCATATGCCCTAACCACAGTGCACCTGCTCGCAGGCTCTCCTGCTCCAGCCCTCGGCACCCTCACCTCACTCTCCACATCAATGTGAACCCAATGCACCTCTCTGTGCCTGAGGCAGCTCAGGAATTCCCAGCAGAGCAGGAACAGGAGCAGGGAGAGGGGCAGAGCTGGGATAGGGAGCTGGAAAGGGTAAGAGAAGGGCAAAGAGCCCTGTGGTCACTGCTTGTTTGCCACGTGGAAAGGATCAAAGGAACAGCAGCCCCCAAACATCCCCTGCCCTGCAAGAGCCATATGGGCCAAGGTTTCCTGCAGCAGACACACAGCTGGTGTGGCCGCCAGCATGGCTTTCTTGGGCTCCAGTCTCAATGAAATGGAGAGCAACTTTGCCAGGACTGCCTTGCATTTTGGCAGCCAGCTAACACAGGCGACTGCCTGCGGTTAGAGAGTGCCCTACAGGCAAGAGCACCAGATGCCTCTCGTGGGGAGTTGCTGAAGAAAATCCAAGAGGTTTGGACCATCTAAAAGCGTAGAAAGAGGTTCATAAGTGCAGGAAAAAATTATTGACTCCGTCACGGAATAGGAAAGCAGCCCTTAAGCAATGAAAGATAAAAAAGCATGATTATAGCAAACTGTATTCAGCACAGACAGACCCCAGCAGAGGGGATAGTCTGGAGTCCCAAAGTTAAGGCTGTAGAGATCCTCTGATGATGCGTTTGAGTACAGGTCTCCTCCAAAGTTGAATATGTAGCTGAAGAAACTAGGGTTGGCAGAAATGGTTTAACCTGTTTGTGTTACAAGTCCAAAATATGTGCCATTCTGGAGCAGCCTGCTGGAAGAGGTTTTGCTACAATCTTGGAAAGACATTGGAACATGAGAATGGATCTCCAAGGATATGGATGGAAGGAAAAAATAAGAAATCAGCCTAGGTATGAGGCAGGGTGGTATCCTGACACCTGACAGGGAAACACTCTCATTGCCCTAGCTTCTATGTATTGTCAGTCTGAACTATTCCTTTTCTTTCTGATAAAGTTGAGTCACCAAGAAGTTACAATTTTTTTTTTTTTTGAATAATGGGTTGAGTTGAGGTCAGAGGTTTTAGTACATACACTATGTCAATGGCTTGAACTGGTCATACAGCTATGATCTGGTACCAACCCACAACCTTCAAAGACTGAGCTTTTGCAACAAAGAACATGTGCACATGGAAGAAAACTCTTGGGAATGTCACCTGGTTTCTTTGCAGACTCATGCAGATGTGTACCCCAGGTATAGATAACATACATAAATGTGCAGTGAGGTGGAAAAGAGAGCCCACAAAATAGTCAGGACAACAATGGTCCTCAGAAAAATCAAAGTTGTTCTCATCTATGTGCTAACTCAGCTGCCAGTGACCATGAACCTCTGTCTTGAGCATCACAAATGAAAAAAGATTCATCAAGGACATGCTAAGAAATGCTCGGCTCAAACACCAAGTTTGCTTTCTAATGGAAATGACCTGCTAGATATTGAACATGGTGGGTTATTTGCTGGTGCCAATGGAGAACAAGTCACACAAGATTAATTCATAAACATCAGAACTCAAAATATTAATTCTTGGCTTGCAAATGAATGTCACTTCAATTAAGGAGATGCTGCCTTGTGCTTGCAAACATTGGAGCCCCTGAGGCTTTTATGGGTGTGAGGATCAAAACAGGCAAGCTGTTCTGATCCAGTGCAGTGGTACACACAGCACCACTACAAATGAAAGAAAAAGGACAAAAAAAATCTCCTTCTCCAAGAAGCAGGCAGCTAAATATTGTGGTGCGACCATGCTACTCTGGTAGAACCAGATGAGGAGAAACCACATGAAAGACAACTTGTCCACACTGGAAAGCCAGCTGGAGCTGGTGTTGAGAAATGCTGTCACCTGCCACTCTGCAGTGGATCCCAGCTGGCCACCCTGTTCCTGAGCAAAAGTAGCTTTAGCTCTGGGAAGTTCAAAGACAACTCATCATCCTGGGCAGCTTGTCTTCTGCTCTCTACCCACGACCCATGACCTGGACAAAGTCTGTTGTTCTAAAGCAAGATAATTATACCCAACATCATTAGCAACAAAACAATTAATTCCTAATTCCAAAGTGCTTATACAAAGAAGATGAAGATAAGAAGGAGAACAAACTCTTTGCAAATGCAGCAGGGCATTGACTGTCTGCATATGCCTCACTTAATTACCTATTCAAAAGGAACAAAGCGTCTTTCATACTGTGACTCCAAAAATTAATTAGTCTCAGATCTCATTAAATAAAGATCCAGTTTGACTCTAATTAAATTAGGCTGTGTTTGACAATCAGCTGCAGTCTAGCTATTGCAGGCAGCAAGCTCCTTTTCCTCGCATCTCTCCCAGGTGTCAGAGGAGCAGGGATGCTGGCAGCATGTGCAGCCCTGACCCTGCCACCAAGATGGAGCAGGACCAGGATGCCCTCAGGCTTGGGGGTAGCTGGCACACAGGAAACCTCTCTGGCTTCAGGTCTTCTGCTTCAAGAACTAATGTCTCAGGGAGATCCAGCTTCTCTGCAGCCAGACAACACAGATTCAGCATTGTATTTCAGCATGCTCTGGTTTATGTCACTGCTGTGTTCAGCCCTAGATGTTCCACATAACCCTGCAAACTCTCTCTCTGACTGCTGGAGCAGACTCAGCCTGGCCTCAGCATTTGTTCTCTTCATGATTTCCCAAGTACAAACACAAGGCAAAGAATCATATTCTGGGCTTCAGCTAGAGGATCAAGGTCAAGGAGAAGACACAGTTTCCCCAAAAATCAAGAGGAAGGCTGAAGTTTATTACATCACCCTCTCCCCACTGATGCTGACACAGGGTTCTGCCCTCTGAAGGCTGAACCCAGCTTTCAATGCAGGCTTCCTTCTGCATCACTTGGGAATGGTGGGATCTCAACCACAGCAATATCTTTCCTGCTGAGCTGGTGCCTTGCAAGTCTCATTATCCTGCAGTTGATACAGGTCAATTCACCTCCCACATTTTCTCCCGTTCTGTCAGACCCCAAAGAGAAGCTTAAGGGAGAGGGACCAGGCTCATCCTTGGGTTGAAGGGGTGGGTTACAGCACACCAGCCTCATCAGGATCCTACCTGCAGCACTTCATCATTCTTTAATTTAATGTTTTCCAGCTTTGGGAAGCTGGAATAGTCAGAGTCAAGTCAGAAATGTTAATATTGCATTTAATAACCCAGTCATATATGTTTCATTAGGTCACTAATTTTAAACTGGAAGGAGCTTTTTGTACTCACAGCTTCCTCTAGTAACAAGTTACACCATGTAATGGCTAAGTGTGACAAGAGCAACTCTGATAAGAGGAAAGAAATGCACAACTTCAAGTTGCAGGCACTCTCCTTTGGATTGTTCTGCACTTCACAGACACCAATTTACTTTTATGTTCCAGCTTCTGAGAGAAAGTGAGCAGGAAGCATCTGGATAACCTCCATGTCACTCAATAGTTACTGGACTCCTCCTCCCCTTTCCCTCACTTTTTTTGAGGCTGGAATTATCACCTCCTTAGCTGTCTCTTTTATCAGAACTGCTTCATCTCTTTACTCATCAACTCATTCTTTTGAATCTTGACTAAATTACCAGAAACCTAAATTTTTCCCAAAAATTCACTGGGAAATATAATGAGCAAGAAACTCAGGGTAACTGCTCCACCTAAATAGCTTTTACTCCTATAACATTTTACATCTCCCAAGAGCAGAAAAATTTACGGAGGCAAGGAGATTATAACGGTGAATAGATCAACAGCGACAAACCACAGATAAGCATTTCTGAGAATTTACATAATAATCTGTGTGTCAATAATAATCTGCTGTCAATAAAACCTGACTGAATGGTAACCTTGTAAAACAAAGTCCAACCCTTCAGCAATACCTACATTAACTTTTCCAGGCAGCATCATTATCCACTTCAATATGAAATATCACCTCTGCAAAACACCACATGCAGCTCTCCTTGTGCCCTCATCACTGCAAGGTGGCTGCTAGGTGACAGCCAGTGTCCTTACTCATTCAGTGAATGCCTGCTCCAGCAGAAAGCCAATGGACCTGCTGATTCCCCTCCTCATTTCCCAGGCAAGCATTGCAGCTCCCAACCCCACCAAACATCCACGCTCAGATCTGTGGAAACTTGTAGTGTTCCAACAAGTTCAAGTTACCCTGAACTCCCTGCAATCCGAGAGCTCCCCAAGTGCCCCCACATTAAGGAGATTACACAAAAATGTGAAATGCTCCAGTCATTTGAAATTGCCATGTGATCAGCACAGAGTAAAGGGACATTACTGGACTGCTTTGGATGGTTCTGCAAAGCCTTGTAGCTTGGGATTCAAGCAGCACTAGGAGATGCACACACATCCCTTAAGAGGTATCAGGCAGAGATGGAAAGGGGCAAAGAGCTGTAGTGGGGCCTTGGCTCAGATAAGATCTGTATGCCAACCACATCCACATGCTCTTCTTAACCTGGTAAGGAATCAGTGAATGAAAACCATTCCGTGAAGGGGAGATATGTGGTGGTGCTGGGGAGCAGGACAGGAAATGTGAGCCACTAGAGAGAGAGAGAGAGACCTGCAAGAACTGAGCCATTTTCTCAAGCATAAGAAAAAGAAGTATCTGTTCCATTTTGCATCCCTATAACACACATACAGAAACCTCCAGAGAACAGTTAAGGTGTCATTCTTCAGGGTCTGGTGCACTGTGACAGTGTCTGAATGCTTTGTTCCCATTTCTCCTTACAAAGGTTTCAGCAGAAGGAGGTGCCTTTTTTTTCAAGAAAGCTTTAAAGAAGATTGTAATAACATGCTTTTCCTCCCTCTGCCTTTATAACTTCCCTACTTTCCTTTTGGAACTGGTTAGTTCCCACTGCTGCTGACAGATACTCAGGAAAATTCCCAATTCTTACAAATTTTATGCTGCCTGGTGATCAGGTAGGTAGAAAACATGAGTGCCCTATGTTCTTTAAAGGGAAGAATGCAAGGAATGGTTCAGCCTTCATCAGATTTAAATTAATCTTAATGAGAACATCTACAAAACTAGGATGTAGGAGAAGTAGCCACAGGGGAGACTATTTTATTGAGCAGCAGAGGATCCCTTTGTTCATCAGGGGATCTCTCTGTTCTTCATATAAAATGCTCATTATTACATTACAGCCTCAATATAATGCAGTAGGGGAAAGAAAGTTTTGGGAAAAAACCCAAACAAAGCCAGCCCTTCATTATCCACCAGACAAATCCCTAGGAAATCTGACTTCATTGTCTGCCAATCACCGAACCCAGCTGCCCATTGTTAAAATTGAAAAGTGTCATGGTCTGTCTCAGCATGGAGAGAGAGCCTGGAAAAGCACTCATTTTACAAGCCTTGCTTTCCCACTGGCATGAGAGGGAGCTGGGGGGTGGATTTGCTGCAGAAGGAAGCTCTGGGTTCCTGTCCCTGCTGCAGGGACAGAGCTGGCTGGGGACACACGAAGCAGATGTGCACATGCAAGGGAAGCCCTGCAAGACACAAGGGACACAAGGTGGGTTTTGTGATTGCAGCTCTGATTGCAACGACTTGAGCATCACTGCAGTGAAACTGCCTACATTACCTGGGCTTTGGGAGGGACACACGTGGGAACAGGAGCCAAACATTGGTCCAGGGAATGGCTGTGAAGATGTGTCCCTGGACCTCAGGGACACCCACCCTGCCACTGAAAAAAGTCATCAGTGGGCATAGCATTAGCTACTTTGGAGATGTAAATTTGGACAGGCTCCAGCGTGGGTGTGCTATTTTGGATGCCAAGTACCCTTCTAAGTTAGCACTACTTTTAGTGTTGCATTAAGGGATGAAGAAGCAGGGGAGGGGGAGGCCAAGTTCCCTGGCTGGAGCAGAAATGGAGCTTCTCCAGCTGAAAAGTGACAGAATGTGCAAGCAGATCCCTAATTCAGAGCAGGCTGCGGGGAGCATTGCTCCACACTGACTGCTGCTATTTGAGTGGGGTGGCACATGCACAGTGTCTCTGTCATGGACCACAAGTGAAAGACCACGTTGTCAAGTAAACAAGCAGACAGCAGAAGCCTTTTTCCCTAAGAGCAGCTCTTGGATTCAAAGCCTTTTCAAAGCCAGTGAAAGAGGTACCTAGAGCTCAAATTTACACGGTGATGACAGGTTGCAAGAGAAGGATTCCACTTCTTACATTGTACATATTAGAATTTCAAGGGCTTTTAACTTCGTCTAATCAAAACCCATTTTCACTACAACACTCAAAGACCTTGAATGAAATCAAGATAACTCCCTTGCCAAATTTTCTCTGAGTAAACTATTTCTCCTCACGTGCCAAGTTGAATGAAAAGAAAGAGTAACAAGTTTTAACATTTTTCTCTGCTATTAGTCAGAGAGGAGAGTTAAACCACTGAGCCTTGAGTTTCCACCAAAAAAAAATCACTCTAATTAAACAGGAAAAAAAAAAAGGATGGTACATTTTACCAAGATTCCTGAAAAAAGAACAGGGGATAGAAAAGCTAAGAGAACTCAAGCCAAATCACATTCTTCTCATCTACAGTAAGTTCTGTCTCCATGACTGAGGTGTGGATTTTGCAGAAGTTCAGTTCGAGCTGCAGACACTGCACAGTTCCCACAAAGCAGAAACAAAAGCAAGAGTCTCTCACGCTGCTTGGACACATTTCTGCAAGGCAGTGCCTCACCCAGTTCTTAACAGGAAGCTTCCCATTAACAATAAGAGATGGATGACAAATGAATGCTTACATACTCTCCAAAACCATTCACTTCTAATGGCTGTATGATATAAACTATGCCAGTCACACAAGTTTTTCAGGGAACTTCTATTCTGTGTGTTCAAAATGAACCAAAATGGTTCTGTGGCACATCTTGCCCCTGCACTGTATTTGCAGGAGGATGCTCTGGCTGGCTATTGCAAATAGCCCACACATGCTCTAGAGAACTCAGGGATGGTCTGCACCCCATAACCCCCCTTTTCACATAGCTTGTGTCAAGTATTGATAGAAAGGGCAGCAGGGAATTAATCAGTCTTTTGCTTTGGAGGGATGAATGCTAAATCACATCTGATACTCTGAGAACAGCCCCCAAGAGCAATCCTACACTGAGGAGCTTATAGGAATTTCCCACTGACCACCTGCTCTTAAAACTGTAGGGGGAAATCCCACATGCTCTGGGATGAAGGGAGTTCAGTTAAAAAAAGCCCTTAACAATTACAGCTGCAGGTTATTTTTAATTGAATTCAGATGATGAATGTGAAATAAATGATTTTGAGTGAGATAAGCAGGGAAATACTTGTTCTTGTAAAGAAGGTAAGGAGCAAACAGTTTTCCCAACCAACCTGGATAGGAACTTCTTAATCACTGAAAGAGAAATAATGGATTCAAACTATCAAGATTAATATTAATCCAAATTAGGGATTTGACTTTAAGTGGCCCAAAATCCATCTCTATTGGATTATTTTGAAACTGCAGCTGAGTCTGTAAATTGAAGGTCTTCATTGCTCAAAACAGCCCCAGAATGAGTCACCAGGAGGTGCAGTTTGTGTCTCTGCACAGACCTAGAGGGTCTCGAGAAGCTTCTCTGTTCCTGGGCTGACCACAGAGCTGGTGCTCAGCTCCCTCTGTCACATCCACACCGTGACTGTCCCAGCTATGCAGAAAGAAGAGAGGTGATGTTCTCACACTCCACTGCAGTTCAGAGCTCCCTACAGGCTCCTCACACAACCTCAGATGCACTGATGAAATTGTCTGGGCAATAGTCCCCACCCAGAGGAACAGGGACAATATTTCCTATCTCCCACTCTTTGTCTTGTCAATCTGTGTGAGGAGTCCTTTCACATGTAAAAGGTGGTGTGAAACAGCAAGGCAGCCAGAATTTTTGGCGATGAGCAGTACCTGTAACTAAACTGTGGCTTTGGTCCTGCAGAGCTGCCAGCTGCTTTTCATGTGTCACTGGGCATTTGGGTGGGTAACTGAATGCTGAAATGCAAACTTTGTAGGCACAATGGATGTCCCTCAGCATTAACAGAAAATAGGAATAGGATTGATAATTTTGGGGTATTTTCCACAGAAGCTGGTAAAAACATTCATGAAAGCTAGGGACACCAGACCAACTATTAACAGAGCAATGTGGACATGTGCCCAAACTGCCAAAATGGGCATCTCCCACCACCACCACACCTTTTACTTAGATTTTAAGCTCATTTTGCTCACACACATGGCAGAACTGTAAAAAAAGACAAAAAAACCCTTTTCTCCAGGCTATTGTTACATGAAAATACCCCAGTGGAACTTGATCAACACTCATTTCCAGTGTAATGAAAAGAGCTCACACACAGCTCCTCCCTTTCCCTCAACCCGAGACCTTTGCAGGACATTATTTCCATTAGAAAACATTAACTGTAAGTGCATATGTGAAAAAGAAAAGGATGAGCAGAGCTGGGAAAAACCAAAACAAAACACGTCTAAAAGCATACACAGTGTTTTACAAGATAATTGCAGAACAAATAGAAAGCAGAGCCAGATAAATTCAGTCACAGCCTGTGCCACGTTCTCATGGCCAGCTCAATAGCATTTTAAGACAAAGAGAAATGGAACAGGAGATTTCTAGTGAGATACTTTCTGGTATCTCAAAGATTACTAAAAGTAAAAATTAGAGTGGAATCTCTACTGAGCAGGCACAGGTGCTGCACACACTGTGCACGTTCAGAGCCAATGCCTCTATGCATGGAGGAGGACAGCTCAGCACAGCATGGAACCACCCTATTTCTTAAAAGCACTCCACAGCTGCCACATGGCAAAAAACCCTCACTGTGACCCAGCCAGGTGGGATTTGGGCCGGCAATCTCCCTACAAACATTTTTACAAACCTTAACTACAGCCTGCTCTCCCATTCTCTCTCTGAAGAGATTCAAGCAAGATGGATAAGTTTTATAAAACCATGCTAAGAGAATGAAAGGAAATCCAACAGTTACTTCCCACAATTCAAATGCAGAGTAACTGGAAACTACCATCCAAAGAACTGGAAGAAGAAATAATGCATCCCATGGAGCACCATTCCTGCTCCTACCCCACCCAGGTTATCTCTTGGCCAGGTGAGCCACCTCCCAAAGGGAGCATCGTTGTGCTCCACCCTGGCTTAGCCCTGGGCTCCAAGCAACTGATCACTGTTGCCTTCCCAGGGCTCTTTCAGAAGTGGCAGGCACTTACCTTCTCCCTGGAGTGTGGGCTGATTTGTTAACTAGCTATTGGAATTAGTAATCCTCAGTTGAGTCAACAGTTAAGCAGTTGCTTATATCACCTTACAAGGAAAAAAATATTGACACTCTTATACTGTCAACAGATCAGAAGTAGGCAAATATAGACAGAGATAGAGTATTCAGATAACCTGCCAACCCCTGCCAACTGCAGGCAAAAATATAAACAGAAGGCTCTCTGCTCTATGAAGATTTGCAATAGGGCAGCAGCTGCATAAGGAGCCCAAGAAGCATTTTCTGAGCTGAGTTGCAGGCCAGAGAAGCATTATTTTGCTAACTTAAGGACTTTGATTTCTGCTTAGAAGAGCTGCTGATGTTATAGGCTTGAGCAGCTGTTAAGGGTGCCTCCATCCCTTTGGCAGAGGCATCAGGAATTTACAGATTCAGCTGCAGCTGCAAAATAAGAGACTGGAGCAGTCTGGATTTGAGACATTTTAAACCAAAATTCTTAATTTAATTTAAAACAAATGCTGGTGTTGTCCTGCTCATTATGGCTTGCTGACAAAATGTACACAGACATCCTCAGTCCAGAGCCCATCCCAGATTTCAGGGATACAGTACATAGCCCTGCTCTTCATCACTCACCATTTTCTCCCATGGCTGGGAAATGTCAGAAGATGCTGAGCCAGCAAATGCCTCTGATTACCCTGTCAGAAGCTGTTCCCTTTTCTGTGCCTTCTCCCATTGCTCTGAGTCCTGTGGCCCTTCTTTCCATCTGTACACTACATGTCCTTTTGCAGCCACATCCCTGCAGGCTCCTTCCCTTGGGCATCTCTTTATCACGGGGCCATCTTGTGCTTCCCGTTCTCCATGACCTGGGAGGGACCAATGCTTTAACAGGTCACCTCTGTGGAGGTAACAGGCAGATCATCTTTCCCTACACCAAGTGTCATTTTACAAAACCTGGCTAATTGTTCTTCCTCCTTGAGCAGCTGGGACAAAGGCTGGGTGAGCAGCTTGTAACCCTTTCAGCAATGAGCTAGGGCTGGTACAACTGAAAAACAACTCTGTTGTGCAAAGACCAATTCTTTATGGACCAGGATTGCCCTAAGGGCAAAAATAAACCTCTCCATGTTGCCCCTCACTCTATTTTTTCTAAGTCAACTCAGAGGAAGACTATTCAATCCCTTTCCTCACAAAAACCACACAGACTCTCCAACAATGACAAGAGGCTGCTTGGGCTAACCACATGCATCCCCACAGCCCCTACTCTCTAACACCCTCCTGGCAGAGCCAGAGGGACACAGCAGTTTGTGGTCCTGTGGGGAGGAAATCTCTGCTGGAGGCCTGAAGCCCACACCACTCTGGGATGGGTGTGCATGGAGCAAATTCTGGCTGATGTTCAAACAATCAGCCTCAAGGCAGGGCAGAGGGGCAGATGTGCAGGAGGAAGATTTTAAGATACCAGCTATACATTTCTCAATGTCTGTAAAGGTTAAGCTCTGAGGACAGACATATTCCAGGTTTAGATTTCTGAGATGGAAGAAGGCAAAATTTAGGCTCAGCCCATCAAGAAATAGGCAAAGGTTCACTTTGAGCTGCAGTTTCTTCTACCTGAACCAGTTTGCCCAACCCTGGAGATGCTACTCAAGATATTAGCTTTGCTGAGGTTCTCACCTGACATCTCTCAAGGAGGGCAGAAGGGCTCAGAGAACTCCAACTCCACCTTGGCTTATAAACCAGCCAAACATGTTTCTTGGCAAGGTAGCAGAGTCATTTCCCCAAAGGCATGGTGGTTTTGCTTTGTCTTTTACCAGGTTCTAGCCCTGTGGTGCTAGAAGTTGTCATTGGGAGACTATCATAAACCAAGAAAGCAAAGCAGGGAAAAAGTAAATAAATAAAAAACAGCAAAAAAACATCAAGACCACAACGACACACAAAAAGGACATGTTGTTGAGCAGACAAAAGCCAAGACAGATGAAAAAAAGAAATGACTCATTTCTTTTCATAAGTTTTTTTGCTTGCTCCAAAGTAAAACCAAATGGTGGAATAAGTAATTTCCATTGTGTTTAGCTGCTCTCTGTGGTTTTCACCAGTAGCCACAATTGTCTGCGTTGACTTAAGTATTATTTATAAGGTACAAGGAATGAGTTGTGGAAAAGTCAACCAGGGATTTGACAAACTGCAAGAATGCGTTAGGAAGTTTTCCTAGTCCTCACTGTGCCTGACACTCACCAGCACTGGCCTCTTTCTGTCTCTTTCCCTTTTCTGTCCTCGATAAGAGACTTTTGTAATTTCACCTGTTCTGTACTAGAGGCTGAGAACTCCTCAGCATCAGCAGTGACATGCACTCTGCCAGCAATAGAAAGAGGAAGATGCTGGCACCTCATTGTGACAGCCCTGGAAATGAGCGAGGGAAGAAGATTGGTTGATTCTCCAGGAGACCTACAAGCATCCAGGCTGCAGTGGGAGTGTCACTCCTCCCAAATCACAGCAGCCACAGATGTGTCAGTGCAGTGGGTGCAGAGATGCCCAAGCAGCTCAGCACGGGGCAGCCTTGGGTTGGCATGACCCGTGAGGGCAGTGCAAGCACATCCTCCTCTGCTGATGCACACAACCAGCTTTACTCCAGAGGTGGCCTGGTCACAGCTCCAGGCATTGCTGTGCAAACCCACTCTGTTTCTGAACAGGGTTGGCACTGAAATGGCACTTTACCAGCCTGCACATACTGTCTCACATGTCCAGCTGACCATTTTATGTTCTACCATGGAAAAACCACCCAGTTCTTCCCATGACAAAAACCTCCAGACCTCACTCTTCCTCTTGCCTGTCTTGGCTCAAGCATCATTTGAGTTGGAATTTCTAAGCAAACCAAAACCTTTCATTTTAAACCAACTTTTGAGAATTGCTTCAGAATTCTTAATACTTGCAGACCCAATAAAAGTTTCATTTTAATCAAATATATTACAGAAGTTTTATAGACTATATCCAGACCAACATACTGTACTTAGCTGTAAAAAAATCCTCTCATTATTTCCTGAATATCTTGACACTGTTTCTCCCTCTTAGGATGAATGCAAACACATCTTAGAGTTTCCAAAGGAACAGAAATACATTATCAGATCCTCTGAACCTGCCTATTAGAACATTCCAGGCTTGCACAGTTTGTAGGAACTTTTTTTGGTTTTGATCAGCACAAGACAGCCCAGCTGCTTCTCTTGACTCACCTTCTAACATGGTGATTTTAGTCTCAAACTGGGGCAGAAGTCAAATTACAGGCAGCATGATTCATGTGCCTCTCACTTCAATCTACCCTCTTCTTCTCAGAAAATGAATTACCCTGTGCTTTGAAGTAATATTTCTCTCGAGTTAACTTTTATAGGATTTGCAACCTGCTTGCTGACTTGGTTTGGCATAAATTGTTGTATTACTGTGGTGATCTCACTGCTGAATGCAGCAGGGTGGTGACAAGAGGAGCTTTCCTGCAGCAGGGCCGTGTGGTCCTTGTGCATTCCTCAGATTTGTGCTAGACACACCATAGCAGCTCTACTGGCACATCACAGGATCACAGAATCACACAATCAGGTCACAATTAGGTTGGAAAGGACCTCTGAGATCACTGAGTCCAACCTCTGACCAAACACCATCATGTCAACTAGACCATGGCACTGAGTGCCACATCCAGTCTTTGCTTAAACAGCTCCAGCAACAGTGACTCCGCTGCCTCCCTGGGCAGCCCATTCCAATGTTAATCACCCTTTCTGTGAGGAATTCTTACAAATGTTTGATCCAAACCTGCCTTGGCTCAGCTTGAGACTGCATCCTCTGAACCTGGTGCTGGTTGCCTGTTAGAAGAGCCTGACCCCCACCTGGCTGCACCCTCCTTTCAGGGAGTTACAGAGAGGGATAAGGTCCCTTCTGAGCCTCCTCTTTTCCAGGCTGAACACCCTCAGATCCCTCAGCCATTCCTCACAGGACTTGTGCTCCAAACCCTTCACCAGCTTCATTGCCCTTTTCAGCACCTCAATGCCTCAATGTCCTTCCTGAACTGAGGGGTCCAGAACCAGAATAGGGCCCCAAACTGTGGCAAGATTTTTCCTGCAGAGAGATTGACTCTGCATGTATTAAGACAAGACTAAGGGTTCTGCAAACTTGAATAACCTCAGAGTGATTCTTGTCCTGTATAAGAACTGCAGTTAATCTTGTCTATTGTCAATTAAAACAAATAAGAGAAAAAGAGGTCCAACTCCAAATCCAAGGACATCTGGATTAATTAAACATGCAGCTTCCTTTTCTTTGAATCTTTCTCTTTTCATACAGATGTTCTCCACAGTTGTCTTGACAAGACTACTCCAAGCCCAATTTTAAGTATATCCTTCACTATTTTCTTTCTAAAGAAAGATATCCTGCCCCAGGCTACCAGCCCCTTTGATTTGCACTGGTCCCTCATCAGAATCTAGAGAAGTGTCATCAAATTCCCTGGCTGTCTCAAGTCAGCCCTTGGTAATATGTATCTTGGACATTTTGAAATTGCATACATAATCTTCATTGGCTCAGCCATTCTTAAGCCATGATTAATAATCAAAATAATAAAATGTAGAAAAAAAAAAGAGGTAATTACACCCATGCTGGTAACTAAAGTGAATAGATCTCTTGCACACAAAACAAATCCCTGTACATTGACTTCCTCTGAGTCACGCCCCAATACACCCACGCCTCGCCTCACTCAGGTATTTCTCATGTCATCGTAGCCTAAAGCAAACACCTACACTCTCCCGAGCCTGCAGGAGAGAGAACCCAGCCTTGCAGCACTGGGATCAAAGGTGTAAACGCCACCATCTTCCCCAGGATGTCCTGCAATTAGCAGGGGATAACCTGGGGATGGTGGCATGGCCCGAGGTCATTTTTCTCAAGGGAGAGGGTGTGTGACGGCTCCTGGTGCAGCAAGAAGCTCCAGGCACTGGGCCAAGTGCAGCAAAGGAACATCCAGCTCCTGGCCCCAGCCAGTTTGACCCCTCTGAGGACCACAGTTTGGATGGAGTGAAATGAGGCTCTTACATGATGGGACTGGTTTCAGACTGGGATTTGCAGGGATGCTTGGACAAACAGGCATAACTTGGCATCCAAAAGGAAGAGAAAGAAAGAGATGGAGAAATGGAAGAGAGGAACAATGGGGGGTGGGGGGGAGGGAGGGAACGAAAACCCATAAAGACTAAAGTGTTGGAAATGCTTTCAAGAAAACACAGTCGCTTTCTCTTTTTTGCTGGGTATGCATTTGTGAATACAGCCCTGTCTGACAGCTCCACTTTCTGCTGCAAAGCAACCCTGGGCTAACACTTCTGCAAGGTCCCACTGCATGGGCAGGGTGTTTTACAGATGAATGTTCTTTTTGCTTTCCACAAAGCATTCTTGCATCAGCTCTAGCTGCTGAGGAATGGTGTTTCCCACCAGACATAGAAAATTTAATAAGTGTTCATGCTCCTGGGTTAGAAAGAAAGGCAGGTCACGTTAGGGTCACACAGTGCCCTCAGCTTGCTGTGAGCCAGCCTGGCCTGAGGGCCTCAGTGAACCCCAGCTGCCACAGAGTGACCTCAGGAGCCTCTGGGCTGCAGGTTCTTCTCCTCACTGCTGTGTCATAGGGTCTCAGCTTCCTGCAGAGCCTCCTGCCAAAGCTGCAGCTTGGCTGGGCATCGGTTCCTAAAGCTGGCCATAGTCTCCCTGCCACCACTGCCCTGCTGCCCCCCAGCACACCCTGGCCTTGCCCAAGCTGGCTGCAGCTTCACCAGGAGGGTCTAGACATCCCCACAGCAGGGCCCCACTCTGCTCATGTGTTCCAAACACCTGCTGGAGCAGAGAAGAGCACACTGGGACTGTGCTCTCCCTGAGGAAACCAGGCTTGTTGAGGAGGGATTTACATGACCAGGTACCCAGCACCACCTCTGAGCAGCTGCAACCCCTCAGCTGAGGCTGTAGCTGACCCTCAGTTCTGACTGATACATCAGCTGTGGGTTGGGTGGTCGTGTCCTGGGCTATTTTGGGCAGCTCAATCATTATTTATGCATGGAAAGACTCTTGTAACATCCAAGCCTGAAGCAATACCTTTCACACCAGCAGGGTTAGCAGTATAACCAGCTCCAAACCCAACAACAGCTACAGAAAGACACCAAGTGATCAGTCTTTATGGCCAGTGCATTATCTGTGAGGCTTTCCAGCCTCAGAAGGTGGAAGCAGAAGTAAAAACTGAGGTCCACAAAGTGGTTTAAGCAGCATTTTCTTGTCCTGCAGTGTCTCCTTACAGATTTGACCATCTAAGCAAAGGCTGGGGCCACTGAACTGGATTTTCAGCAACTGTGCCCTTGAGACTCAAGAGGAGTTGGGAGGACCCTTACCTCCTTCCCAGCTCATGGACATCCTACCACATCCCTGAATTTACAATGGCTGAAAATCCCAGGAGACTGAGAGAGGTAACATGGGGAGCAATTACCCTGTCAGGAACTGTGGGCTGAAGTGCTTTCCACGCCAGCCATGTCCCTACCTTTCCTAACAGTACAGAAAAGGAACATAACCAGCAGCAAACAGCACGCTGATGTGTTTCAAAATCTTTGCTGGAATACCAACACCCAGGCAAACAAACAGAGCTGAGCATGCTGCAACTAATATCTGCCCCATCTACAAATAAGAGCTCTCCCAATTTCAGTAACCTGCAGTGAGGAATTCAGCCCATGGCTCTGCCAGCTCTGTGCCAGGCAAACACACAGCAGGGCTGCTCTGCAGACAGACCCATGGAAAGGTGATAGCCATGGCACACTTGGATAGTCCCGAAACCAGTTTCCCCATAAATAGGCAAATCAATTAAAGGTTACGAAATGCAGTAATTTTCTCTGGGTGTAGCTACATGCTTCTGAGTTTAATGAGCAAGTAAATGAAGTCGGGAGGGAGAAAGCAAAAACACACTTTGGGCTTCTACTGTTTTGTTCCTCAAACCCTACAAAACTCCACAAGCCTTAGATCACACCTGGTGACCCTTTCAGGGCTTTCCAGCTCACACCATCCTGCAAACAGCCACTCCTGCCCAGCATCCCCTTAGGCCTGATGACTCCTGGGAGGAGGGAAAAGTAGAATTGCCTGTCAGGCACACAAAGTCAGGCACAGAGATGGGATATTGTCCAACCAATTTACAGATGGTGTGGGGAAAGGAAAAGGGCTAGGAAAAAAGCCAAAAAGCAAAAATCTGCAGAAGGAATTAGGACTGGAAATGGACTGAGTTAAATGTTGCCCCATTTTCTGTCCTTTAAAAAAAGGTTTTGCATCTTTTCTTTTCCAAAGCCAGATAAGGACTTCAAGCATCCAAAGAGGTTTGTATCTCCTGCAGGAGACCATATCCCTACAAAGGACAGCCACCTGTGTATGATCCTCTCTCTCAAAAAGCAGAACAGTTTTCCAGATAAACTTCAGGAGAACCCTTCATAATGCCCCTACTCTGCCTCTTAACTTATAACCTGATCTCCACAGTATCCTACCTTTAAACAATTCCTTGTTGCTTAAGGGGCAAGTGTTCCCATATGAACCTTTGGGCCTGTGTGCCTTGCTTCCTTTACCCAGTGAAAATTTCTGTTAATTCAGAGCCATGAGTGAGAACTTTGCCCTGATTTCATTCTCTGCTGTACTTTTTTTGGGGTTCCTCCTTCACAGCAGCCCAATTTGTATAAAGAGGTGGTACAGTGAATCATTCCAAGTCTCCCCAGCTCTGGGGAAATGATGGGGACTAGGCCATGCACAGGCAATAATACTCTTTCTGAATCATTCTACAACAATTTCTCAGCATGGCATTTGGGGGATGAGATACACCTCCAGAGTTCCCCACTCCCCAAAATAGAAGATACTGCCACTTGGGCACATTTAGTAATAGAAAAAGTAGGAATAAAGTCCCTTTTCCATTAGAGCTGGCCACAGAATTTCCTTGTGCTTGTTTTTGGTGCACAGAACCACATTTGCTTGCAATTTGCTCATTGAAGTCCCTTCTGAGAACACCTTTTTTGTGCTACATGCCCTAGTCCTAAAAATGCTCCAGCCACAGTCAAGGGCTTGGTCCCAGATTTAGGAATGGATGCTCTTGGGCATGACCAGAGATCTGGCATTCCTGCCCAGGGAAAGCAGGAGCCTCGCTCAGCCCAAGGCCCAGAATTACTCAAATCCCTGCTTTCCTATCACAGGCAATGTTGATAATCAGAATGAGAGAACTCTGCTGACCTGGGATGCAGACAGAAGTGTGGTGATTTCATTGCACAGCATGTATGGAAAGTAAAGACTGCTTCTGAAGGAAATGTTTTGTCTAACCAGGAGAGATTACTTAAAAGAGTATAGAAGTTCAAACACCACAGTGTAAACTAAAGTGAGAAGAAAACTGTTAGATGAAAAGATCTTTTATCCAGCACCACCAACTTTAGATTTCCTTTTTTAGATTTACTCTAAGCTTATTTACATTACAGAATTACAAGTAAACAAAATAATTCAGTAGGATCGAAAATCACAAACCAAAGGACCTATAATTTTCTGTTAAAAAACAAGGACAAATATTTTGCGTTTCACAACCATTAAAAAAAAATCTGAATTCCAACACTACAATATTTGAACAGTGTGCTTAACTGTAATAGATACATCAGCAGGATCAATATGACAATATTCATGTCCTGGAATAATTTCAGCTTCACATCAGGTACAGAAGGGAGATTGTGAGTGTCATTGTGAACACAGGACCTGCCCTTGCTAATATTGTGCTCTCCCAAACCAGATCTCAGCTTTACACATTGGACTCCTCCTGATGCCCATTTACTGCTGCACAACCATTCCATTCTCAGTGTAAAGGGACAAGAGGAATTCATATTACTTCTAATAAAGAACCACTCCAGAGCCCTTATTTTAAATTTGCATTACACAGACACCTTTAAAAAGAAGGTGTCGTTAGGCCAGAGGAGCTGGCTCTGCAACATGCTTCTTTGGTAATAATATCTTCCACATTCTGTAACTTCTGAAATATAGGTATGACATAAACCCTATGGGGGCTCATATCACGGAGGTACTGCTAACCCAAGCCCTGCAGCCCTTCTCATTGGGTGCAGGGGGCAGCCACTGCAGCCAAGCACCCTCCCAGGGTAAGCAAAGATGCTTGGATACTGTGCTCTGCAGCCGTGCCCTGCCTCCAGTGGTAACCTTAGAAAGACTATCTTTTCAGTTTGGTCATTAGATAATTTACAAAAATATCCCATGCTGTGATCTCAGCACAAAGGGCACACAAGAGCACAGGTGGAGGGAGATCTGCCTTGCCTCAGGATGATGCTAAGTGGAAACCAAAGTGAAAGTTGATGATGCCAAGGACCCTTCAACAGTTTTTCTGAATTTTTCTTGCTCCTCGGAGAACGTTTATTGCCACTCTGGGAGATCTGAGCTCAGCTGCCTGCTTGGAGACATGCTTCTTTTCAACCAGGGGTGTGTACACTGATTTTGGGCTGGAGTGAAATTTTGAGTGAAAATACCTTCAAGATAGATTTGCAGCTCCTGTGATGACACAACCACACAAGGATGTCAGGAAATTGGATGGTCTACTTCCCGTCCTCCTCCCACATTGGTCAGGATGTGAGGATCTGAGGTGTGATGAAGCTGCTATTGCCTAATGAGCTATTGCACATCTCCTGACATGGTGCAAGAGATTATGTCCTGAGCTTTGCCTGCAGCAAGTGAAGCTTGGCTCTTTTTCCTCATGTTAAATGCAACTCACTGCAAAGTAGGTGTCTGTGTATGTGCAGTGTTATCATATGACAATGGATATTGTTGGGCTGCTGCCTGTGTCCTTTCCTAGGGAGCTACATCTGGCACAATAGGCAGGAAGTCAACCTCTTCAATGAAAACTCTGTAAAATGGCATATCTTGTAAAACAGGATGAATTTGGGCAAGAAAAGTTAGGAAAGGAAAGGCCCTGAAAATCTGAACACCAGTCAGAGAGAGATCGCCTCTCAACGGCTTCTATATTGACACTCCTCTTGAGTACGGCACCTCTGTCTCTCTGCAGCTCCATCAGGGAGTTGTGTGCCTCAAACTCAACAATGGGAGCCAGGCTCATGGGCCCTTTCTTAATCCCAGCTGAGCCAATCCTTCATGATTTTGATCAAAGAAATGCAATCCTGCAAAACATTGGTAAGAAAAACAGATGCATAAAGCAAGATAGAGGTTGAGCTGCAATTCCCCAGAGGCATTAAACTCCCAAATTCTTAGCTTTCTTTTAAGAAACTTTACCTACAGAGAAAAATATGGACTAAGCAGTGTCTCAGAACTGGGCTGTCTTCCAGACTCTCTCTCACCTCTCCTGAGAGTTTCTGAAAAAAATATGGCATTGCAGAACAAGGGATGTTTGAAAGTTGGCGCCTCTGGGTGCTTCTACGAAGCCTCAAGTGCTTAAATACCTTCATCTGTGATCTTGAATAAATACTAGATTTCATGGAACAATTTTGCTCCAAGTGCATTCACTTCATGTACAATGGAGAGCATTTTTCCTTAAAAAAGAAAAAGGAGGGTCCCTTCCTTTGGCAAGGTCCTTGGAGAAAGACGAGGAAGGTTCACAAACACTCTTCACTGAGGCACATTCACCCTGAAAGTGCTTGTGTGGGCACCATGAAAATATTGTGGGCTTCAGCTCACTGGGGAGTGAGAGCTGTGCTCGTGAAGTGGGTGACTGATGAGACACCCCAGGGAGCAGCTGCTGACTGGCGCACAGTCAGAACAATCCCTGCACTGGAGAACATCTGAATAACCAGCAGGGTGGATACACAGCCAGCACACTTGGGGTGAATAATTCTGCACAAACAAATTCGTAAATCTGCCTGTTTGCACAACATGAGCTCAGACTTCAGGAGAAAGTTAGGTAATAAAATTAAATTTTGACTCTTAAGGTGAGAAGTGATGGTTGCACTGGATTTTGGAGACAAAAGGAGACATTTTGTAAGAGTCAGTTTTCTATTTGAGGGCCACCTTTTCCTCTGCCAGGTCCTGACCTAACATACCTCAACCTCAGCAATGCTCTGACAGCTGTTGGGATGGGAAAGGCCGTGGTCTGCCAAGTAAGAGCCATATTCCAGGATCACATCCAGGACGCAGAACATTAAGAAAAAAACAAGCAAGATTCTGCCACTCAATGGCAGCGAGATGTGCAGCAATGGGCACTGCAGCCTGGGGTCATCAGAAAGGGCAACTCACTAAAAGTTTAAATGAGTGGAAGAGGTGACCAAGCACACTCATGGAATTTGCAGCTATTAAGTATCATGAAAGTATCAGGATGGTCTGGGAAAGCACCTGGTTGCAAGCACCAGGCCGTGTCCTGTTTTCAGGCTTATTCCGAGCCATAAATGGGTACAGCCAGAGGCAGCGCTTGGGTTACTCCAGTCCTTAGCCTTCAGCAGATCTCTGGGCTCCTGCAGTTCTCCTCTTGGAACTAATTCCCTTCCATGTAAATGCTTAGATGTCCATTATATTACAGTACAACATTATAGTTCACTGGCCAGTGCTGGCAGATGGTATGGAAAGCTTAAACACAAGTTCCCTAATTCTCTCTTGGCGTTCAGCACATGAAAACTCCAGTGTCATTGCAGTGAGAGACAAAATGAGAGAGAGACACCATCATCTTGAGACTCCCCAAAATCTAACTCCCCTTTCAGCAGCTAAAATCCTATGAAATGCTGAATTAGCAAAACGTGCTACAATATTATAAGCGAATGAAATCACCCAAGACACTGGCAAATGGCTCAAAGGTCCCAAGCCCTATTTGCTGGTAACCATGGCACTGCAAATTCTGTTTGCAAAATACTGGCCCTGAAGGGAAGGCAAAGGTGAGAGGCTTGCAGCAGGCAGGGTACAGTGCATGTTGCTAAGCCACTGAGCAATAACATGTTATGTGTTTCATGGGTGTGATGGCATCAGTCAGAGCAGGCATGTGACAGCCCCACCAACACTGAATAGACCCTTGTAAAGCACATGGCTAAATTCTCTTATTTTCTCCAGGGGTTACCAGAAGAAGAAAATAAAAACCTGACAAGAAAAACCTTTCCATTTACTTAACATTCATAGAAGTATCAAAAGATTAAATGGCTAAGCAGGGTAATTTTTCAAGTGCTTGATACTTCCTTGATGTAGGATAACCAGGCCTTTTTGAGTTCATCCATCAATACTCAGCCAGTAGGAGCAAAGTTAAGTTCCCAGTCACCAGGAATAACCACTTTCAGCCATCCCAAGCTTTCAAGATCAGGCTGGTTTTGGACAGGAGAGCAAGTAGTGAGCTGATCCCTGAACCTTTGGGGCCTTAAGAGCCCAGCTTCCATTAATGTCCCACTGACAAGCAAAGAGCTTTGATGCTATGTAATAAAACTCAGCACAGAGATCTTGGCATTCATGAAATAATCAGTAGGAATTGGCCTGGCCAGGCTCTGGCAGTGCTGCAACCAGAGCCCAATAACAAGGTAATGAGTTCAGCCTCCCTAAAACTCTGCACTGCTCCATGAGCAATGACCTTTGGCCAAAACCCCCTTACATCCCCATTGGGACAATGTGACTTTGAAAATACCACCTTGCCTGTCCTACAGCACAAATGTCAGTCAGGAAAAGATAAGGAAAGAAAGCAAAGAGCCACCAAGTGTCGCAGAGTATGTGCTCTCAGCTGCCACTCTGCTGAGCCATTCCTACTCTCTCCAGCACTCTCAGGTTTTTGGGCAGGATAAGGCTCTTTCCACTCATCTTTCATGGTCACTCCATGTAGGTGTTTCTTGCAAGTATGAGTGTTGAAGAGCCTCAAGTGCTTCTACAGACACTAAACTGTATGTGGTTAGTCAAAATCATAATTTACTGATACAGCTGACTCCTGGGATGAGCAGAAACATGCTGGGGTCAAGCTGTGCAAATTAACCCTATTAAATTATTCTTCAGTGGCTGCCTGTGCTCGTGAATGCAGTGTGCACATAACTCATGAAAGGAGCTGTGGTGAGAGCAGGTGAAGGAGGGGATGAAGCTCCTGCTCCCCGTGACTGCAGTGTGGTAAGTCTGGGAGGCACCACGGCAAGACCTTTGTTGAGGAGCAGCTCCCTCACTGATGCTCAGAGAGCAGGAGAAAACACATCAGGAGTTTCACTTCTGCCTTACAGCCACTCAAAGACACGAGGTCAACGATCAGTGGGTGGATTGGGATGGAATAAAATCAAATTGTTTTGATCCCTTCTCCCAGCTCCCTGCAGCACATGAATCTGTCCTTTGGAAAAGTCTAAATTCACACTCTCTAAATCTCTTGGTCCCTACATGCATCAACTCTTTTCATTCTCCAGCACTGTAGCATAACCTCCAGAGATGAAGCTGGGTTTTTTCCTTAGAAGTTGCTGTACTAAGGTTTAGATAGAGCAAGAGCATGCCATGGACAGTAAAAACATGACAGGTAATTCTTCAAAATGTCTGAGAGAGAGACCCTTGGATGCCTCACCTTGTCACTACACCAGCAGCATGTTCTGTGACCACTGCTTGGTCACTTCTTGCAAAGATCCACCTGGTGAATTGAATGTTTACAGAGGTAAAGGTGGTGCAAAAGGAAAGTCCATACTCTTCTCTCCTCATTTTTTTCAGGAGAAAAGGCCAGTTCAGAGGCCAGTTCAAACCATAATGCATATTACTTTGGACTTTAGGGGAAGAATTGTACTTGGAACAAATTTGGCACATTTTTCAATCTTCAGATCTTCTCCACTCTTCATCAGATTGCACCCAGCATCTGGATCTGATCACTCTTTGGAGCAGGGACTCATTGCTCACATACAGAAGGCAACTAGCAGACACCTTCTGTGTCGTACTGCTCTATCAGTGACAAAATCTAGCAATGATTTTAAAAGAAGACGCATTACAAACCTGTGAGGTTTTCACTAGGTTAAGACTGCAGGATCCAGTGTATCTTTCATTAATCACATTGAGCTCTTTAAAACACCAGTTTCCATGTGACAAAAAGCCCCAAGTGAGCACGCAGCAGGCGAGACGAGCTCGCTGTGTTACCTTGGAGGCACACTCAGTTAATCCTTGTGGAAAGTCCCCTCAGTCCCCTGAAGTCATTGTAACATACACGCGAGCGCGCCTGCATGGGTATAAATAAAAAAATGCATCATGCACCTTGGTCCCCAAATCTGGCCTTATTTGTAAGTGCTCCCTTTGCCACAGCCTTTTCTAGCCTTGACGGGATGGGGAGGAGGAAGGTGTCACCTGTTGGTGTCCTTGACAGATGTAAGTGTGGGCATGCAAGGGGAGACATTTTAGAAAGAGGGAAGGAGGGAAAACCACTCTCACAGCAACCAAGGGTCCAGCAGAGTCCCTGATGGACAGTTCAGCCTGAGCAGAAACGAAAGGCACTCAGAGTGAAGGGGAATGAGAGACTGGAGAAAATGCAGAGCAGTGCATCTCTGCACTGGGAGCAACAGAGGGTGGTGCTAAGGGTAAAGCATGTTTGCCCTAAAGCCCATCTTCACAAAACCTGCTCTGTCTGGTGGTGATCAGAGTTTGTTAGAAAGTTTCTAAGAAAGCATAAGGGAAATATGATTTTTGGACCACATTCATCACATAGTCATCCCTGTGATTGTGAGATCAGTTCCATGTATCTTGCATGTAAGTGGCAAGGTATGAGCTATCTTCTGGTAAAATTTTACGATTTTATGGCAGTTTTGTACTTTGTTTATAATTGTTTGTGCTTTCCAGAAACAAAAAAAGTCTCCAAAAAACCCACAAAATGACAACAGTTTGGATGTCACATTTCCCCTGAAAATTTGAAAACAGACAGAAGAATTTGTTTCCTTGCTATACTTCTTTACATGAAATTATTGAGGAGAACCTTTTCACACCATTTCACAGATTCTGGTCTCATCCTTCACCCATTTCATCATCTTATGTTCTCAGGCTGACATGCATGTGTAAACTTCACTGTGCACAGGGGTGAGCATGGTCAGAGCATCCAGGGTTCTGGACACTGCTGTAATGCAGCCACTAACAGGACTAGGCCCAGTTCAGCATCTGCTGTTATGACACGAGAGCAAAGGTGTGGTTCCATGAGTTAATTCCAAGAGATATTAGTTGCTTATCTTTGGCTTTGGCTGCTTTAACCAGAGGTAATTCTATCCTGGAAGCATGGTGCAAGCACATTGATTTAGAGTGTGCCTTTTTGCAGTCACACGAGTGCACTGAGGGTGCACACAAAACCCACTCTCCAGTGTGTTAGCAGTGCCAGAAAGCCATAGGGAATGAAAAGCATCTCCTCCTTAGCTGAGCACTGGGAACCTGTATTTCAAGTCATTTCTGTTTGCAGAACTGAACTGAGCTCCTTTGCAGCCCAGGTGGGAGGCCGAGCAGCCCTGGCTCCCGGCAGGAGCTTCAGCTGCAGAGCTCCTGGAACCCCAGACCCAAAAGGAAAAACCTCCACAGCAGGCAAGGGCAGAGCAAGTGCCACTTCCCCAGAGACCTGACCCTCAAACATCAGGGAGAGCAGCTCTGCTAACCCTCCATGAGCTGAACACCAGGGAAACAGGGGTTTGGGAAGCTGCCTCCTAGGTTCTGGGGATCAGGGGTGGGTCCTTCACCCTCCAATGCCCCGAGGGCAAAAAGTGCCCAATAACTCCTTATTTGAGTAGCATTTGGGCAACCCAGGGTGTTGCAGTGAGGAGCAAGTTTTGACACAAGATTGCAAGGGTTCCCAACATGAGGGATGCCCCATTTTCTACACAAGCACACAGCTGCCATACCAGAACTGGGCAGAACTGGAAAATTATACCATATATTAATGTGGCATGTGAGAGGGTTATGGTTTACCTTTTGTTCTTATTTAATGAGAGAGTGGGAGAGGAGGGGGTTAAGGGAGGGGTGAGATTATGATAGATGAAGAGAACCGGCTTGGCTAACTCTCCATAGCCTGTAGCTACTGCAATATTTATGAAAGGGAAGGTGCACCTTGGCAAGCTAACCTGCCTGAAATTGGAAGGTTTCAGATGAAAGGGAAACCCTGCAAAGTAAAACTGAGTGGTGCTTGAGAGGAGCACGATGGCAGGGAAAGAAAATCCATCTCCTCACCAGAGTTTCCATTTCTGAATGCTTTGCTTTGCCCAAAAAAAAAAAAAAAACAAAAAAAACCAACCCCAAAAAAAAGCCCACAAAGGAAAGCAACTTGGCCAGGCCTGCCCGCTCCCAGAGCACAGGAACCAAAGTGCCAACAAACATCAAACTCCCTTTTCACAACTGGCAGAAGTCCTTTGGTATGTGCTAACACTGCACATTGCCCTGCCTGCGAGGCTGGAAGGGTCCCATCCCCAGAGAGGCTGATTTCTACTGCATTTTCCTGAGTTTTGAGGTTATTTGCACAGACAGGGCAGGGCCCTTGGGTGTCCATTACAGGTCTGCTTTTTCAAGAGGAAAAGCTTGAAGATGCTATCATGAATGGCATTTCCTGCTTCTCCTACAATTCTTATTGACATAGAAAAAAAGAAGAATTTTCTGTCAATGTTACCAAGACCACTTATTTACCAAACTCTGTATCAGTACAGGGCTTGGATTATTTTAGAACAAAAAAAGGATGTCAATGATATAAGCATGAATGTCAGGATCCTGCAAAGTATTCCTTTGATTACTTTTTAGCAGAGGACATGGAAACAACTTTGAAAAATTTCAGGAAAATATTTGATATAATACAGATAATTTTTAATTAACATCTTGCCTGTGGGCAGACCCACAGCCCGGGCATCTCCTATCTACAGCACAAGGCACTCCCAGTATCCTGCCCTCCTATGGAAGGAGCAAGCTCTGTTCATGCAGGGATGGGTTTCTTTTAGTTGCTTAACTGTTTCCTCTACAAAGAAAATATCTCATTCTCTCCTCCCACCAAAAAGAAGGGTTTCAACCAGACTGGATGAGTGGCTGTGCTTTCTATTGGTCTCATTTTTTAAATTATAATTTCCCTAATTTTGATCTCAATCTATCGCTAAATACAAAAGAGCGGTCTGAAAGCTTCAAAAGAGAATGGTGTGATTTTTCCAGCAGTTTTCCTTATTGTCCCTGCCTTCCCACGCCAGCCCTGGCGCACAGGGGCAGGGGAGGAGAGTGCTTGGCACTCTGGAGGTTCTCACACCCCTCTCCTGTCTAGACCAGGGCTATGTCTGATTTTCTATCACCCCAAGGCTACAATTTCCAGCGAAGAAAGTATTAAATTCAAACCCATCTGCCCATCTCGGCTCCTTCCGAAAAGTCAAAACCCATCAGAGGCCAGATTCCCACGTCTGGCATCAGAAAGAAATCCTCTCCCATTTGCAGCTCTAACATCATCATTGCCCAACCCATGACGTTAAAGGCTCTCACAGCGTGTTTGGGGCAGGGACAGGCACTCATGGAAAGCCAGGATTTCACAGGGGCACAGAGAAAAGGGTGGGTACAGCACGGAGCAAAGGTGCTGGGAGCTGGACAGGATTTAACCCATTCAAATGTACTCCTTGTCGGACTCGTTCTGTTGTTCTCTGACTTTTCCCTGCAGAGACCTTTGGCTCAAGTTTGCCTGCTGCTGACTGGGGCAGAATCTCATTTGCAGCATTAATCACGGGCAGCTCTCCCCGGGGCTCGGTGGCAAGCCGGGGTCAGCGCTGGGCTGCTGGGAGGGGAGGAGGAACAAGGAGAGTCACTCAATCTGCTGCCTGGTGTCACCAGTGATTTATGGCCCGCTTCAAACACAGCCATTGATCTGCTCTGCTTTCCCCAGCACGCTTGTCAGCGTGTAATAAAGCCAATGGGAATTCCTGGGTGTTGAGTCAAAGTTAAGTATGCTCAGGTTTACTTATTTAAAAAAACACACCTGAAGTCTCCCCGTTCGGGAAACAGCTCAAGATTTACAATCCTGGAGAAATTTGCAAGGGTAAGAACAAGAAATACAACCCCAACCAGCCCTTCGGGCAGCTGGCCAATTAATCTTCCCTTTGCTGTCTGCTGCTTGTTCTCCTTTCTGCCTTCAGCACTTTTGGGAGATCTAAGCCAGGCAGCAGCAGTGACTTCCTCCCGCCTGGCCCGCAGTGAACCCCCGGGATCCGTCCCGGAGGTGAACCCGGCCATCCCTGGGCTGCATCTCCCCGAGAGGCTGCTCTGGAAATCACCTGCTGCTCTCAGTGCAGGGGAGCCCCGGGGCCAGGACAAGCACCGTGTGGGCCCAGCAAGGCAAGGGCTCTGTGGCCACAGGAGCTCACCAGCAAATGTCTGCTCAGCTCCATGCTCAGAGGAGCACTGACCTCAGCGGCTCTGGGTCTTGGGGGCCTTTCCAAGAATGGCTCTCTCCTCACCTGGGATTGCTGCAAGGAGGGAGGAGGTGCAGGGCAAGCCAGGTCAGGCCAAACATGACTGTGCCATTGGCACTGCAGGATGGTGCACGGTGAGGGATAGCGCAAGGCACTGAGCTCTCCCCCCACGGCTCCCAGGTCACCTGAGCCACAGCCCACCTGTGGGTGTGCATCCAGCCCATGCAGGAAAGCATGGACAGAATGACAAGAGAGGCATCTTGCCTAGAAGGCAGCCCAGACATCACCAGACAGTTCATACTGCTCTGCCTCTGCAGTATCTGTCCCTGATTATAACATCTGTGGATTCTCACTTCCAGCAAGAAGGAAACATTGCTCTATGGCATAGCATCGGCAATACATTTAAAATACTGAAAGAGTAACACTTTTTTCCCAGTAAAATGATGTAAGGCATCTTAGTCTCTTGCTTTGCTCTTGATTTAAAAGCAAACAGTAAAAAAATCTCCAATAAAACAAACCCACATTTTCTCATGCAACCTTTTAAAACAAAATATCTGCATCACGCATCAGAAATACATCAGCAAACTCTCAAAATTCTACTTCTCAAGAGTAATTTCCCTAAAAGTAGCATTTCCAATGCATTTATCTTTTTCTAATCAGAAAACATTGACTGAGGAACCTAATAAGAAAGTAGTTGATAAGCTCCAGCAGTTTTTATCCTTACAATATATTCATTTTTTGGGCAAAGAGAATTCTCATTAACAATTACCAGGCAGTAGAATAATGAGATTGCAGGAGCTGCTCCACAGATCTCATTAAAACTGCCAACCTAGGAGCATGTCATGCTCTATTTCAGAGCACTCACAAATACTCAGCTCCTCTGGAAAGGCAGGGGTGAACCATGGTATCTAAAGGTATCTAAACCACAGGTATCTAAAAAAAATATCACAGAATTCCCAATCAGTGGCCATTGAGAAGATGTTGGCTCCAGTTCAATGGATTTTCAATTTCAGCTACTGTACATGTCATAACAATCAAACTGTGTGAAATAGAGAGCAGCAGTTTCCTAAGAAATATTAACGCCAAGTCTGATTGAGTAATGAAGGAAAATGCACACCTATGGGACTTTCCACAATTCTTATCTCTTCTCAAAATCCCCAAGGGACACACATCTTCCAGCCTCTTTCTTTTTCTGGGATGAACTTCCCAGCACTCTGAGGAGGAGGGAGAGAAGGTGGAGGAATAAAAAATCCCTTTTGAGTGAAACATTGAATTAAATGCCAATGAAATGTTGATATTTAAAACTCCCACTTATCTATGTACAGTCTGGGGAGGTCAGCACACAGGGGTGCTGGATGAATAGAATAGCTTCAGATTTTCCCTATCTGAGCACTGTTTTTGAGAAACTCAGTCCTTATTATTGTATCTACCCATTTGAAGATGGTCTGTGACATGCAAAGGGACAGGGAGAATTGGGAAGAGGTGATCTCCTGGGAAAGGAGGCCATTTTGTGGCCAAAACCAAAACTGCTAGGACAGAAAGAGGGAGTTCTTGCTTTCTCTACTTCAGTTTTTATTTGCCCTCCCAAGTGACAGCAAAGCTGTCCCTACAAGTGCATCAGAGACATCAAAAGCCCCTGCACTGAGAGTGCCAGCATCTTCTGTATAGATTAACACCACTACCTCCTCTGCCTTTCTGAGGCAGATTTGGTGACTTTTCTTGTCCAGAAGGCAAGTCCCAGGGTGATAAAAGCAGCCAGCTTGTCCTGCTAGCAACACAGACACTGCCTCATCTCTGTAGCCGAGGGAAGCTTTTTCCCAACAGACCCTGCCTGGCTAAATCCTACTGTAGCAACCAGCTGCAGTCTGCATGTAAACAGCACACACATCCAAAAGCAGCTGGGCAGCTTGAGTGAGTGCTGGCATTCACAGCCAAGCCCTTGGAACCCTGCTCAGGCACAAAAATTGTCTACAGTACAATCCTTGCAGTATGGAGCTCTCAGCTTTGTGACTGAGCCCAGGAGTGGTTCCCCTGAAGAATCCCAGGTTAAATTGCTTGCCAAAAAATTATTCTGCTGGTACACACCAACCTCTGACTTCAGTGTCAGCATTCTCCCAGCTGAGCAGAATTAGGTCCAGAAGTGTATGGCATCAACTCAGCAGGAAAAGGATTTGTGGAGATCTGAGGACATTGTTTTATACTGGCTGAGAATCTGGCCCTAAATGTTTTACAAAATTTGGTAGAAAACTGCACAGACTGCTGCCAAGAGGGATGCTCATTTTGGAGCTTTAGAGGAAAGATAGAGGCAGATTTGAACCTGTGACTTCCCCAGAATCACACAGTGGAGACCCAGCAAGAGAAGTGCTGCATTTGAAATAGGCTCATACAGTGCCAAACACTCCCTCACACTCTCCCAGATAAAGTGAGAGGAGTTGCTCTTCCACCTCCCAGATCAAGCCTTGAACAAGGCAATTAATTTGAAAAGGGCAATTTGATTAGACTCAATTTTGCCTGGAGTAAAAAAAACATCCATTAAATAACACCAGCAAGTGAAAAGGTGCTCAGTTTCCCCTGGGCTTTCTGGCTGTGTCAGTTGGGAGTATACATGGTAATGGATTCATCAGAGCTAAAGGTGACAAGCTGGGGTTTACCACAAGATGCTGTAAACATGGTATTTTGTATTTTTCAAACTTCACACAGGAAAAAACCCCAAGATGCTCAGGTTTTGACAAGACTGACAGCAAGAAGGGTTACATGGGGAAGTGACAGACACCTGGCTGTGTTCCTGCCACCCTGAACACTGTCCCAGTGCAGGAGCTGCCACACCAACAAAACCAGTGTCAAATTAATCTCCAAAAAACCTGGATAAAGCCACTGGTGTATGCTGGAAGGTACTGTCCTTGTGGGAGATAGTCCCATGATCAGGCCACAACCAGATTGTCTCACTGGCTCAAATATCTAGAAATCTCACATCTCTACACTCAGGAATGACCTTACAGCCACATCTTCCTTTTACCAGTTTAAATGTGGAGTGTTAAATTTATCTGAGAAGCAGATGAGAGCCTTTCCTGGAGGACCACAGAGTTACAGAAACAGTGGGTGAGATGCAGAGCCATCACTGCTCTGTGCTGCGTGTTCTCTCCATCCAGGGGGCTGGAAAGTGCTCTCTACCTTCTAGCCCAGTGGCTGTGCATATCCACCCACCCACACAGTCTCATTCACTGCTCTGCAGTATTTTCTAGGCACAATCTGGTGATGAGCAGCCCACACTGACACAGCCTGAGGTACACTGCCACCAGGCACACGCTTGCACATTTAATCTGGCAGCAGAAGCAGCAGTGCCTCTTGGGACACCCAATTCAGACCATGGAGGGGAAAACCAGTACTCAAATCACACAGATGCCTTTGGGAGCATCTGTGAGTATTGCCATAACGTGGTATCTGCTGGACTCATTTAGCACTAAATGGGTAACATTTTGACTAACTCTAGCTGCTTGAGCCAAGGTTACAGAGGACACCATTAACCACGGTACACAGCACTACTGCATGCCCCTATTGGGCTCAAGTTCATGGCAACCCCCTTAGAAAAACTTGGAATATCTGCTTACTGTGCAAATTGTAACAATAGCCTTTGTGCCCTGGCTGTACGGTAATGGAGCGTGTTTAAGCCACTGACAATGCTGAGTTCCTTGAAGTTGCTAATGGGTTAAAGCTGGGACATCTGGTGAAACACTACCCTCAGCTGTTCCTCAAGTGACATCTTCTTGGGTCAAATTTATCTCTTCTTGCCAGTCCATCTGCTCACAGCCTGTCAGTGATAAACACTTGAGAGCCACAGAGCAAGTGAGGCAGCAGACAGCAGTGAAGGACAGCATCTTGGAGTCTAACTAGATAGTGATATGGGAGCAAAAATAGCCCCAGTGCTCTCCCCCTCCCAGTCATCTTCCTCCCGTTGCTCTCCAGGGTCAGGGTCAGGCCAGGGAAGCAGCGTGTGCCACGCTGAACACAGAGCCCACACCAGGCCACCCGAGGGCTGAGGAGAGGTTTGTTTGTTGCCTAAGGTAACGAGGAAAAAGCCAACACACACACAGCTCAACACACTACTGTACTTGCTCGTCCTTCCAACGTCCCAGAGGAAAGGTTCGCACCTGTGCTTCCAGCTGGTGAATGTTTATTTCCTTCTGCAAGGCACTCTAGAGCTTCCCAGTCTTTGGTGGCCACCCCTGGGTAGCCCTGCCCACATACCAGCCCAGAGCAATGCAGCAAGAGGCACAGGGGGCTGGGGGCTGCCAGGGGAGGCACAGGGGAAATTAAATGTGCTGCTCAGGAGGAGTTGGTACATCCAAAGTCCATTGCCTCCTTGCTCATGTCTCTAGGAAAGACACCTTTCCTTCCAGAAGGCAATGACCCTCACTGTAGACATGACTGTAACACACACGCACACAGAGTGCTCTCCAAAGCACAACCTCAAGAGCCCCAGGTCACCCTGCAGCCTGAAAAACAACAATGTGGGGGTTGAACATGACTTCCCTCACTGCTCCAAGGGGATTATGTATCTGAGACCAGAATGGTATAAACCCATCCAAAAGGGGAAATACTGCAAGGATTCTTGGAGTTTAACTGGTGTGTGTGTATGTGAGTGGGCAAGGATTCACTTCACATTAAAGGTACTCTGGGAAAACCAGATTAAATTTTCCTTGGTGTCAGCTGACCAGCAATGACCTCTGAAGATGCATTAACCTGATGGGTCTCAATCTGGTGAATAAATATTTTGCTTTAAAATGGGCAGACACAGCACAAAGACCACAGTTTTGCCCCATGAGTTACAAGAGTGTATTTACAGTTAAACAAGCACTCTGTGCTCTTATGTCTTGCTGCCACAGTGGTGATGTCCTGCAGCTAGCGAGGATCAGTTTCAAATTGGCCCTTTTCTATGCAATGAGAAACTTCTACCTTGAGTCACTGGGATTCTTTCACAGCAGTGTCATAACACTGCCCTGTGCTATTGCAATGCACCTGCTCGTGGCCCAGTGCTGCCCCAAACACCGCGAGGAAACATCATCATGACCCCCATGAAGCAACAAGGCTTCTTGGCATGCTACAAATACCCTTGAAGAGAAAGAGCTCTTTCACACTGCCAGTGCTATGCAACTGCTCTAATGAGCCACACGACTATAAGGAAAGCATTTGCCTTCTCCATCCCCCCAATTAACTTCGTTACCATCACAACTCCCCCCTGTGCCTGGCGTGCTGGCAGAGCCCACGGTTCAAGACGTGCTTGATGCATTGCTGCACAGCAGATCAGGGCACAGACATTTTAGTGTGCGTCAGACACCACATTTCTCCATCCTTGAAACTGATCCTGCCAGAGTGTGCTCTCTGTAGAGCCAGGACTTTAACCCGAGAGCGCAGCTGCATTTTCAAGTATCATGTTAATACAGTGTTGTGGGGGGGATTTTGTTCAAGGGAGGATGGCTTCACTCTGACCTTTGGATCCAGAGGCACGCTTTAAAATGAAAACCTTTCTTCTTCTGTGATCCACCACCAATTTATCTCCATTCATAAATTCGTGGAATTCTAAAAAGTGTTTGTGTTCTTATCTGCTAGTGTGCATGGCACTTTGTACATGCCAGCAAAGGCCAAGAGAAGAACAATACGTACTCTTTAATCCAAGAAGTCTTTTAGAGGTGTGTTAACTCACAAAAGGGAGAAAGACCTTGGTATTGGCCATCTGGCACCGTGGTATCCCAGCTCTAATCTTGGAGAGCCACAGACCAAGAAATTACATTAAACCACCAGTAGAGCCAAGCCAAAAGGCTCCTTTGGGAGCCTGGGCTCTGGTGAAGAGGGAGCAGTGAGGATGGTGGCCAGGAAGAGGAGCAGCAGCACTGGGAGCCCTGCTCTGCTTCTGCTGCCATGTGCTCCTGATCCATTGTGGAAAGTCCTCTCCTCGCCATGAGTTTGCTTCTGGTGCTGCAGTGCCCCATCCCCGGGCAGCCTGGAGGCACTGAGTGCCCACAGGGCATACAGAGGTCTCACCATCCCTGCTGCGCACCCTCGGCACAGCCGGATCCACGCCGAGAAATGAGACTTCCTTATGCTTTTAATTGTGCTACCCTCTAGTGGCCAATGCCATCCCCTTGGAGCTCGGATCTCCGCTCCTGGCAGAGGACAGGCCTTGGACTGCGAGCCCTCAAGACCAGAAGGGAGCCTGGAGCGGTGCAGAAGTGCCTTGCACATGTGAAAGGAGGCAGAGCCCTGGCAAGCTCAAATGCCATCCCAGGCTCCACCACCCCAGCTCTGCTTTGGTCTCAGGAAGGGCAGGATCTCCCTGCACAGGCTAGAGGTCTTGGCTAGAGCAGGGTGCAGCCAGCTCAATATCAAGTGCTTGCAACACGAAAAGCATCACCAAATTATCACTCTTGGCAGGCTCTCCCAGAGCACATGCTTCTTTCCCTCTCTGCTGTCTCACACCAGGTGCTCCAGCAGCTTGGATGGCAGCAGAAACACTCAACACGCCAATAAAACGGGTTAGAATTCAAGGAACATCCTTGCAATTACCAAGATAATTGCTACATTTCAGAACCAAACATTACTTAATGGCACTCAATTATCTTGTGGCAGGACCTGCAATGGCAGCAACTAATTGCTTAACTGAAGACTTTCTTCTTTCCACCCTGTGTCAACACTCATGCATGCAATTAGGCCATTGGTGCAGGGAGGACAGGAGATACCTGTCGTGAAGAGAGGGGTTAAGTGGCAGCCACAGCCATGTTCCAAAGTTCAGAGGACAAGTGTCTTGCCTCAGACTTTATAAGGATGTGAAGCAGAACCTCAAAAGCCCAGGAGGAAACAAGGATACAGGCTTTTTCTTCCTGTCTGTGAACAAAGACCTCAAATGACTACACAATGTGACTAGTGACCCTCTTAGAAACCTATAGGCCCCTGAGGCTCAGATGCCTGTCAGTAGCCTTTGCACAGTTTATCAGTCTGCAGAGTTCACAGATATTAACAAAAAGAAAAAAACAATCAATTGCCTAAAAGCTAACAGAAGACTTTGCTTTGATTACTTTCAAGCTGTTGAAAACCTGCTTGTTGTTAACCTCTTCACTGAGCATCTCTCTCATGAAAGAGAAGCAATGGGAAAATAGGTGCACTTTCCTCATTATTTGCCATTTCATCACAATTCTCTACTATCTCAAGAACTCTTTTAAGCAGAGCCTTTCACTTTGCTTTGGCACAGAACTACTCTTTGTCCCTCAAGTTCCTGTTTCTACTCTCTGGCTTTTTCAGCCTCTCCTCCTTTCCTTGAGGTGGAAACACAAGAGCCCAGATCAGGCCATGACCCTTGAGAACATCAGGTCCTGGTTTCTACTCCTCACTGGTCATGTTTGGTTTGTTCCTGTGGCCAGACAGGGTTCACCACAGAGCCAGCCCCAGGCCTCGTGTCCTGAACATTGGCTACCCTGCATCCAAGGGCAGCTCCTGTTCAGCTCTGCTCATCCTTTCCAGACTCACACTTCTCAGACAGGAATTCCCAAGGCCATTTTGCTGGTCAGTTACCAGCTCAACTCCCTCTCTTTGAAGCCCCTCCTTGCTACTCTTAAGGATAGTTTTTTCTACCATTCATCATAGTTTCCACAGAAGCAGTAAACAAGCTGGGGTTGACTGTCCTGCTCAGAACCCCCCCTTGGGAGCTTTCAGTTTGATGTAAAACTGTCTGTTCTCACCCTGGTTTTGTATGTTTGTCTCCTTGACTTATAGTTGCAGTTTACTCTCATTCTTTAAGTTAGTGAACAGTCCTTTGAAGATTTGAGACAAAGGCTTCAGGACCCCAAATTTTATCTTTCAAATCTCCATTTTCCTCTTTGCTACATGAAGAGCTTTCACAAGCTAAAGGACATGGTCTCCTCTCCAGAGCACCACACCAGTTTGTCCTCATTTCTCCCCATTATTTATGTCCTGTGCATGCTCTTTGCACTTGTGTTCCAATTACAAGCTGAGAAAGGGGACAGGAGCCAGTGGGGTACTAAGACCTTGTGGACTCAAACTGGTCACCTAAAAGAATCATAACCCAGCAAGGGAATAGTTAACACTCCCTAAAACTGAGGCAGTTTCATAGCACTCAGTTCAGTTTGCTAGCAACTCCATTTTCACACGCACGCACACGGGCTAATTGTTTCACAGGAATAACCTCACCTGCAATTAGACACTGTTTTAAGCCTTTGATCTCTATAACTCTCCAGAGGACAGCAAGATTCCCACATGAAAGTGTTTTATTATTTTATTCCACATTTGGGAGTGACCCTATGCTCCTGGATTTATTAAAAAAAAAAAGTCCTTACCTGATCTCAGCGATTCCCATTGAGCTGAGCAAGGCTGGGGCAAGTGGAAAAGCTCCCTTTGGGGGATGGTTCTCCCAGGTGTTAAGGATAAGTGAGTACAGCCCCCACCTGATGGCCTTCACCTGCTCTCTGAGCAGACTGCTGCTCTGCCAGCATCAGACCCATCCCGGAGATGGACTTCTTGGGGACAGGTCTTGTCTTGCTGATTCACTTCCTAGGGTAAATTTATTTCTTTGAGCTATTGTCCAATTCACAGTTAAGGATCAGCACACGTTGTTCCTTTCCAGGGAGCTCACCTTAGCCACAGGATAGGAGACATCTGCATCTGATGCTGAGCACCAGCTCGGGCCAGAGGGTGCACACAGCTCCTGAAGAGCAGGTTGCCAGATTTTGCCTGGCTGTTTTTCTAAGGAAAGGGATGGGGCAGAGCAGGTAGCTCAGAGGCCCAAGCCATAGGTCTGGTCCCAAAGAAAACAAAACGTCAGGGCCTCAAGGCTCTTAATTAACTCTATTAGAGTGATAATCATGGCCTGCCCAACCCCAGGGGAATGGAAAAAACCCAGTGTGAAATGCATATAAAGGTATTGGACTGAAACATGAATATTTTCATCTACTGTCAGCGGTTAGAAAGCAGTGGGGGGTGGGAGGATGGTGAAAAGATCCTCAGCTGAAGGAGTTTCTGGTTTAGCACCAACACGTAGGAAACAACCTAGAAGTCAAAGAGATTTCTGTGAAGTGTATTTGCTTTTTGCAGGGCTGCTTTCGAAACATCTGAAAATTTTAGACTATATCCTTTACAGTTCATCAGTGCACAGTAAAATATGCCCCTAACCACTTCCTTTTTTTTTTTTTTTTTTAATTAGATGTGGCTTAAAAATAAATCTCTCACATTTCCTTGCAAAAGAACAGATAGGACAGTGCTTTAAGAGATCCAGCATTGCTTCCATGCCTATGTGCAAGAGCTGGGCTCCAGTGATGAGGCTCTTTTCATCTCACAGGGATGTGCTTCCAGAAGCTGGTTCAAGGGAGCAGGAGAGGTGCCTGCTTCCCACAGCTACCCGAGTCCATTCAGTGGCTGGTACTGCAGCTTCACAGAATCATTGAGTATCCTGATGTGGACAGGGCTCGGGAGGATCATGAAAGTCCAGTTTTTGGCCCTGCACAGGATTGCCCCAAGTTCAGTCACTTGGGAGCTTCCTTCTGCCTCTTTGGATATAAAGAGATGTTACAGGAGTCAGGGCAAAGCCACCACTCTGGGGCTGGTGTGAAAGGACACGACATCAGGCAGGCAGCAAGAGGCAAGCTCACTCAAACTGTGTGGGTTTGGAGTTTCAGATGTAGCACCAGGAAGATGCATAATTGGAGCACCCCAGAAGCTGCTTTAAATTATGAAATCAGCTTAATTTGCCTGCTGCCTTTGGAAGGAAAACTTCACACCAGCTTTTTTCATCTGAGCCTGCAGACAGGAGATGCTGGGCCCAGCCAGTCAGTGGGATCAGCACAGCTTTTTCCCCTGCCTTATGTAGTTGTGGACCCCCAGCACATGCTGATAAAGGAGGTTTTAGAAGACAGCCCAAAAATGCAGTGCTGTCAGGGTGGAGACCTAGCAGGCTCCCCAGCTCTGCCTTTGGTAGTGCTTCTCCTGCCAGCTGCCCACCAGTGCAGTGTTCTTCTGTTTGAGCACATGGCACATGAGTGGAACCAAATTCAAAAATCCCTCCCTCACTAGGCACCAGCTCAACCCATGGTCTCAGCTGTGAAATGTCTCTTTCACCTTCTTTGGTTGTCAAACCTACAGTGTCAGCTCATCACTTATAAAAGCCTCATATCACAAAGTCTCTCTGAAGTGTGGTTTGCCCCAGTCACAAAAAACCCCCACAATCCCAAATAATGTGTACTCAAAACGATCACTTAAAGGTTGGCTTTGCTTTCTCACTTCTTCACTTTCAGGCCATGCACATTTCACCCTTTCAAACTTTTCTTTGCTAATCTGGGAACTGAAATTTCACTTTGATGTTAGCGAGTATTGAGATGAGGGCAGAGAAGTGCAAGTGCCTGACTGGCCCTGGCTTAATGCACAACCATTCCCCAGCTGAACCACAGGCTCGTCACCCTCCCACCCTGACCCACAGCTCACTCAGCTGATGCTGCACCAGTGTGTTACTGTCACAGTTCCAGAGCTGGCATGTTAATGGGGAAAGAAAGGAAAGCCTAAGTAACATGAATTTCCCAATTAAAAATCACCGAGTTGTGACACTCAAATTCAGATTTTATTTTCATCTTTAAGCCCAAGAAGCCTCTGGGATATGGTCCCTTCTGCATTGCTGTTAGTGCTTCTCACTGAGGGCAGACCTTGTCAGTGTTTCATCATCTCCTTTCCTCTCCCAGGTCCCTGACCCTCCCACGTGACTGGCAGAAGTCAGGGAATCACGGTCTGTGCTGCCCTGGTACCTGCAGGTAGCATTCAATAACAGGTGCTGCAAGCACAGGGCTGCTCCTGCCCTGACCCTCCTGCCACAAGACTGTCAGGCAGCTGCTCTGTCTAAACTGTACCCTGCTTAACAGAGGACAGTGCTTGTCCTTTTTCCTCCCCTCCTCCTCCACTTGAAGCTCTTATTTCTCACCTCCCACTGCAACACTTATCAGAGAGTATATCTTTCACCTCCAGCTCAGCGTCCCTCTCCTCAGACTGGAAAGTCACTGATGATGGGGGTGGAGGTGGCAGCTTGTTCTCAGCTCATTAATCTATCACAAACCCCTGCAGCAGGCTAGCTGCCTCCAGCCCTGATTCATTTTCAAGCACAAAGGATGCTTGTGTTTGATTGGGTATGCTGGATAAATTATTCCAAGCTGTGAATTTCATTTCATCACTAATCACAGACACGGGCTGAAATCCTGTGCATGAAGTCGACAAGTGAACTTCCATTGACCTCCAAGGCAAGGTGGGACACTGGTCACCCTGAAATAAATAATAATGTAAATTAGATCAAAGGGGTCCACAGGAAGGGGATATGGAGGAAGAGATCATTCACATCATCCTTATCTTTACTCCTGGTCTGTGGATTACATATGAAGGGGATCCTTGCTTTCCTGTATCTCTGGTAGCTGTGAAACAGAAACACATCATTGAGGTTCCTCACAGTCCCAGCTCAGATAAACCCCAGAGTTGCTAACCCAGCCCCAAGATGCTCTCGCAACATCAGTCAGACCTTTCAGCTCTGCTGTTAGCTCTGGTATCCCTATGGATAAGGGATGCTTCTCCTCTGGGCACAGAGAAATCTCTGCCTACCTCCAGCAGAAAGCTTTCCCATGGGCCTCTCACCATCCCTGGAAGTGTCACTACAGGGCAGGGGGCTGGTGGCACAGCTTCAGCACTGCTCATTTTCCAGCAGAGGAGATGACTCAGACTCCCTTTCCAAGGACATTTACCCCCAAATCCATCAAGTGCTCTACATGGAGCTTCTCCCAGGAATCAGGAGTAGCAAAAAAACCCATTTAATTTCTTATTCCTTTTTCTTAAATGCCATTGATTTTGCAGTAGAGTCTAGATGTGCATGCCTGGCTTTTTTTTCACAAAGAACCCAAACCCCAAAGTCAGACCAGGGAAATCAGTTACAGATTTCAGACAGTTCCTCTCAGCACCTCTACTGTGCCCAGGCAGACTGGAGTGAGTTGTTCAGTCCTGCATGAAATCAGCTGCCAGTTCTCAGCCCAGCCCTGTAGTGCAGCATCCTCTTTGAACAAAGCCCCTGTATCACATATATCATCACACAGGAGAGACAGGGGGAGAAAGAAAAGGGGGGTAAACAGGTGACAGGAGGAACAGAGAAGAGAGCAGGACTCACGCTTATGACCTGTGCTTGTTACTAGTGCAGCAATGCACATCTGCACTTCACAGATTGTGGTCTGTGCTCTGGAGCTGCTGAAGGTCTAATGGCTTCTTCCACTGCTGTGCCATGATGTGCCATGTCCTTGTCTGGGCACTACAGGCCCAGGAGGAAACTCTTAGGGAAAAGCTGCTCAGCATTAACTGTGCTCAGCAGGGCAGCACGGGCACCCCCTCCCTGGCTGAATGATGGATGGCCTCAGCACTGCAACCTCCACAAAAACGCATTTGCCTGAATCCTCCACAGCACCTCACCGGCCTCCAGAGCCTAATTCCTGAAATTAGGTACTAGGGCAGAGGTTTTTGGTTTCCAAACCAGACAATGTGCTGGAGAGTGGCCAGGGGCTGTGGGTACACTGAGCGAGGGTGGGGTAATTTGGGGGGAAGCTTTCTGCCTACAGGGAGAGCAGGATGCGTGAGAGCAGGTCTACAGCTCTCAGCTGGAGCAAAAATTACCAGCAGATTATCATCCTGATAGCAAGATTTAGTGCAAGGAGGCCCAGGCCAGGTGAGTCACCCTGCTGCTGCTGCCAGGCGTTGGGGCTGCTGATGGCTGTGATAACCCAGTGGGGACCAGCAGGGAGATTGCCAGGGGAGTTATGGAGTTGGGCACTCTGGAATGTCAGCAGCTGCTGCCTGTGGCCTTTGCAGCACCACACACTGCAGAGGACAGAGCCCAGGGCCTGAGACATGCCAGCTTTTGCCACTTGTTCCTTGGGTGGACTGCACCCTGAGCACAGTGCAGCCAATCCTATCCAGGAATTGGGTGTGGAAGCAGATTTTGCTCCACTGCAAGCTCCTCTTCTGGAGTGCACATGAGGAACCGAACAGCTCCCAGCCCCAACCTTGCAACAGCTGAACCTGGCTCACTGAGCCGTGGTTGAGCATCAGGCACTAAAACCTGTGGCAAGCCCAGACCAAAGATCTTAAAGAACTAAAGCAGAAGGGAATAAATTCCCCAAAACAAGAAACAGCCTCTCTGGTTGTTTTCAAGAACGCTAGACCCTGGTGAGACAGGAAGGTCTGGGCTCTGCTGTCCTCAGTTCAGTCCCACAGCAGATGAATGAGCTCAGACACTTGTGCTTTGCTTCAGAGCCTGCATACCCAGCAGCTCACCCATCCCAGCAGATAGTGTCACATCAGGTATAGTTTTGACACTGTGGTCTCTGACCTTCAGTGTGGGTCTAAATAGAACTGGGATGGGCTCCCAAACAGTCCTGCTCAGTCTGTGAGCCAGGGATCACATCGCATCACAGGGTGTGGAGAGGCCCTTGACACCAAAATGTTTTGACAATCAAATATCCCCAAACAACTCTAGGCATTGAGCACAGCTGATGCACGGGTGGCCAAAGCAGCTTTGAGCTGTCCAGAGCTACACAGACACATAACAGAGAGCTCAGCAAATCCTTCCTGAGAGGTGGTGTGAACTCTTGGGTTACTGCTGCACTCAGAGCCAGCTGTCCTCTCTGCACACCCAGTGCCACCTATGCTGGTGAAGCTGATGGGAGCCCCAGTCTGTGCAAGCTGAGATTCTGGTGCACACTGGTGCTGCTGACTGCTTGGTTTTACATCCTACAGAGCACAGGAAAGCCATCACCCTCCTCAAGGCCTTCCACATGGCCAGCACTGCAGCCACCAGCACATCCCACAGCAGAAGGAAACAGAGATTGCAGATGCCGCTGAACAGTCCCTGCAGGCACTCTCCACTGTAACCAGCAAAGGATGGAGAGCTCACACTCCCTGGCTGACACTACTGCAGCTCCTGCTGAAGAGCAGAGACAGTGGCTGGCTCTGATTTGTATTGGGGGTCTCTCTCCCATGGATGCACCCCCTAGCCCAAACACATTATCCTCTTGCTGGGGCTCCCATCTTCCCCTTGCTCCAGGTGGAAGCAGTGACTGGATGTGATTAGGTGCTACTTGGCTTGAAAAATCTTCATATGTTGCAATTTGTTGCTCAGGGGTTGCAGCTGGACTAGATTAGATTACACTGGGCTAACCAGGGAGATTTTTCTTTGGGTTTCTCCAGCTAGAAACTAACCACAAATCATGAAGCAGCAAGAAGACCTAAAAAAATGTTCACATCTGAAATGCTTTCTCACCGAACAAGTCCAATAAACAAAAGGTCAAAAGAGAAATTAAAAGTAATCATTGAGGTCAGAGGTTGTACACTGCACTGAGTATTGAAATTACTCACCCTGCTGCAGTCCAGCTACAAGATTTCCTGTTTGCTTTGCCCTAATTTTTGGGTGTTTTACAGTGATTGGAATGATAAATGAAACTCCTACACTAGAAGATAGCTGGTGGCAATGGAGGTGGGGTAATTTCATGAGTTAACTGTGACAGAACAATGTGAGAGGCATTATGGTCTTATTTTGGTTTCAATTTGGAGGCGAAAGCACACCACAGTCCTTATTTTATTGAAACGGCTTATTCAGCTCAAGAAAATATTCTGCATCCCTATTTCCCCTTCTGCACAGCGGAATATGATGCCGTGCACTCTGCTTGTCATAGCTCAGATCCTGCCTTGCATTTCTGTAATGCCTTGCATGCTGGAGAGTCTTGGCATGCTTGACAAACTGCTGTGTACATGGCCAGAATCAGACATGCAGCCACTTCTGGGGTGGAAGGCAGCAGGAACTGCGTGTGCTGCACTGGGGGGAACAAGATTCTGTCCTGGAAGAGATGCTTTTGCATAGCAGGTCATTAACATCAATCTCTGAACAGCCAGCAGGCTCCTGGCTATGAGTTTAGCTGCATCTCAAGGACTGGAAATTTTACTGTTGGGATGTGAACCTGTAGTTCCAGGCAATCTATTTCTGCCTAACCTGCTAGGCTGTCAGTAGCTGTTTTCATCACTTATGTACACTATAGCACAATAATAGATAAATATCAATGTAGATCTCAGCCTCCTTCACCTCTTGGAAGGGGTTATGTTTTCCCTTGATGATTTTGAGAAAGGAACCACCACCAGGTGGAAAAGGAGTGAAGTTGCCAGAAAAGAGTCATCTTCTCTCCCACCTCTCGTCATCTGCATGTCTCTCTTCTCACTGCCCCACAATGCAAGAAGGAGGCACATCCTGGTGGTTGGGAGGGCAGAGGTGGGGAAGGAGGGAAGGCCATGGCTTGGGCTGTGGTTACCAATGAGCTGCATTAGCTGCAGAGATTGAAGAGTGTATGGTACTAAAGCTGTGACACAGGTTCTATTCTCCCAGTGCTTTCTGCAGCCCTCAGGGTCCTGCACATCCCTCCCTGGCTGAAGAGAGAGCAGTGTGACAACACAATTGACTACCACAGTGAGAGTTTGTTGCCTGGAGCTAGCACATCCCCACTGAACACACCTCTTAATTCAGGCTCCCAATCCTACTCCCATATTCCCAGATTCCAAACATCCTGCAATTTCTGTGACACCAACCTGGAGTCATTTGCCATAGCCCACCTGCCCATCTCTGTCACCTTTCCCAAAAACATGGATAGCATGTCCTGGTGGTCAGAGAGAGGTTCCAGCATGGTTCTTGTTGAGGTACCAGCTCATTGCCTTCCAGAACTTGGGAAATTACCAGTGAAAAGGCAGGTGATGCTTAGCAGATTGGAAGCTGACCAAGGACACCTGTGACCTGGCACAGCTTCTTCCTCAACTGGGCATTAGTTTACTTGTTTTGATTTTAAACAGGCCTAAAAACCAGCTATTCTTAGGGAAGGAGAAAGACAGGAAGATAATTCCTTTTTCCATGCCAGCATTTTTAAACATCATCCTGATGCTACATGAGGAGAATGATGCCTCTCTTCCTGCACACTGCGGAGGCACAGAGGAAAGTGCAGTGCCTGTGGCCCTGAGCACTGCCTGAGGCACTGGCTGGCAGCTGAAGAAGACCTGGTTTGCAGCCACACACCCAAGTGCTGTGGTGTGTGTCCTACCTCAGCCTGAATCACAGCTGCCAGCAGGGAGAACACCTGGGTTTGCAGGGAATGCTGCCTTTGGCTGCACCCAGCTCCTCATGCTCAGGAAACCACAGCCCTGGGTATGGTGTAGCTGAAACTCAGGTGAGCATCTTTAAACAGTGGGCAGACTACAGCTATTCTTTAGAAGGCATTTCCATTTTGGTGTAGAGGTTACAGAGTGACCGGCTATAAAATGGTATCTAACATACTGAAAAAACAAATTGCTACTGATACACAACAACCCTGAGCCAGCTGATCCATCCCTGGTTCCCAGCGGCCATGAGGACACAACAGCCTCCCAAAGCAATCAAGTGAATATTCTGCATGCAGGGCTGCAGGGTGTTGGGTACCCTGCTAGCCGGAGTTTGCTGGAATGTTAACTTACTTTCCTAAGCACTGATGTAGGAGTGAGAGGCCACTGGTGAGCCCATGTACCAGCCTGTCTTGATAAGGTGCTGTGGCTGAACAGGGCTGAGGCTTCACCTCCAAAGCTAGCATCTGGATAATGAGCTTGAAATCAGCAAACAGAAGAAAATCAAACTCATTCCAGGCTCTGCCTTTCCTTGCCACCATCCACCATCCCAGATGCTTCCTGGTCCTCAACAGCATCTTCCCCCTTGACACATTTGAGAGAGTGTTTCCCTTCATCTCAAAAAGCAGCATGAGAGGGGCAGAGAGAAAACAAAGCACTGATATCTCAGAGCCACATCTCTGCCTGGTGTATTTCTGTGCAGTGCCAAAAACCATTGGGGTGGGCAGCCCTGGAATAGCCGCTATCTCCAGCCCTGGCTCTTCTCCCTGACCACGGGCAAATGCAGCTCTGGTTTGGGCCAGGACCTCATACCAGCTTCCAACGTCATTTGTTCCGTCACCTGGACCTGTTGTTTTCAAATGTGCAGGGGGCCAAGGGACACATTTGTTGATTGTATGTATGTTGGTTACTACCAGGATGGCAGTTTTAAGGATTTTCCACATATCGTGTGTCCTGTGTCCCTCCACGTTGCAGTGCAGGGATCCAGACACAACACTGACAGCTGCAGGGTAAATAAATAAAAACAGAGTATTTTGATCTTGGAAGGGGAGGTGGTTTGGAGGGGAAGGGGGGGCCAGGGTGTCAGCAGCCAGAACAGGGTGGCCACAGCTGTGATGGGAACAGATGCAGCACAGGGAGCGGGAGCAGGGAATAAAGTTCTGCCAATGCAAGCAATGCTGGAGAGTCTTGGAGAATGGCATGCATATTTGGGACAGGTGGGAAGTGTTTACATTGAAATAAGAAAGATGATGGCCTGACAGAATGCTGGTCATGTTACCTGTGACCCAAACTGACCAGCCACAGCTCTCATGGGCCCAGAACATCTGAGACCACCATTTCTTTGTCACAGCAGGAGCCACTGAATTCATGAATTCCTATGCAGTGGTAGGGCTGCTGCTGCTGCTTGGAAGTGTTTTGTCCCTCTCACAAGCAAGCTGATGCTGCCTCTAAGCCAGCCTTTATCCCAGTCTAGCTTGTGGTAGGTCTGTGTAGGATCCCTGTGCAAGCCTGGAACCAGGCAGCTACAAGGCACTATTGAGACCTGAGCCAGAAAACCTGCCAGTGTGGTCTCCAGCACAGCTGGAGCACAGCTGGAGCACAGCTGGCAGTGCCCAAGGACACTGACTCACCCCAAACAGCAGCTCTAAACTGGTTACATTGGTTTATTTGCTTTGGTGCTTGGTTTTTGTTTTGGTTGTTTTGTTTGTAGTTTTGTTTTGGTTGGTTGTTTTTTTGGAAGTCTAGCAGTTGTTTCTCAACTGATGTTTAAATAATGAAACAACTAGAGTCGTACACCTTTCGGATTCTCAGAAGCAGCCCAGCTGCCAGGAGGAGCTCAGAGAGGCCCCTGTAAAGCAGGTAAGCTGCTGCTATCTGCTGCCTGACCAAAGTGGTGTTTGGGTACAAACAGTTGTGTACACACTGTTGTGCTGTGTGCTCTCTGCTGATGGTCATTAAAGACTGGAGGTTGTGGGCCTTGTTGCAGAGGATCTTTGCAATGCTCCACTGAATTTTCTCCATCCAAAGAACTCATCACAACTAATGATGTGAACAAAATCCTCCTTCTGGCCCTTTATGCCCTTTTCATAAAACATTAAGTGCTGGGTTTTTCAAGAACCCTAGAGGCACAAGTGTCGCCATTTGAAATTAGTGGAAGGCTGGGAACCCATCTCCCTAAGGTGCCCTTCAAACCCCAGCTAAAGGGGTTTAGCTGTCAGCAAAGGCAGACAGCATGGCTCTGTCACACCTGCATTACCCAAGGGCGGCAAGGAGACTTGTCCCAGGTAATTTTATGTGGTGCACTGAAGAATAGAGACCAGAGGATCCATCTCCTAAGCCTCCAGTCTGCCTCCAAGGTTCCCTTTTGCTCCTGGCTGCTTGCTGTCTTGCGTGACCCATGGCAGAAGAATTCCTTCTGACTGCAGCTATGTCACAGGGGGATGCTTAAAGGCAGCTTGCAAGAAAGTTTGAGCATTTCTAATCAAGTTGGAGAAAGGTTCACAAAGTCATGTTGAGAGACATTCCCTGCATTTTTTCACACCCTAGCCCCTAGATAAAAATGGCTTTGTATGTTAAGTTTAGGACCACAGAAAGCCCAATGGATAGCAAGGGATTATCACAAAAGGGCAGCAAGGCACTCAAAAAGAGCCTGAGGGACATTTTGTATGAATTCCATGAAGAGAATAATTAATTTAAACTGTACACAGACAGCTCTGGGAGTGTCCACTCTGGAGATGTTCAAAGAGTCCTTTCCTGCCTTGGGCTCACTTTAAATCGAGTGTCCTAAAAACCCACTTCAGCTATGCATTTCTTTTCAGTTATACAGAATGCCTGAATGCCAAGGGATCAGGGAAAATTTTGTTATTAAAGAGCTGCAAGACTTTAACAAGGTACACAGTCATTAGAAAGCTGTTGAGTCATGAAAATACTCTCAATAATTTGAAATTAATGTTTAGTGTGTACTGTACCATAAAAATGCTTAGATGTTGTGGCCATGGATACTAAAGCAAAGCCTTAAGGCCATGACTACACAAGCAAGTTACCGCAAGGTGAGCGAGGGTGGAATTTTATGGCATGCTTAGAATAAGGTAACTTCCCTTTTTCCAGCTCTTGTCCTGGGACCAGGGAAGGTTAAGTCCTTGCTGAACATGGCACGGGCTGCCTTTGAAGGCTGCTGGCTGAGGGCATGCATGTGGCTGGGTACAGCAGAACAGATGAAGTGCAGTAAATCTGTGCAATAACTGATCTTACCTGTCAGTAACTTTGCTCTCCAGCACAGATGCAAGGATGGATGGACTATGTGCAAGAGCCAATGCCATAGAAATGGACACAATCAGATAATTAAAAGGGTGAATAGAAAGGGCTGGATCTTAATGTGAAGATTCTGTTTCATAAGAACAAATATATATATATAATATATATATATTAATAAATGCTTGCAAATAACAAACAGGGATCTAGTTTCCCTATATCAGTGGCTCTATTGACAAGGCAATGCTTCATTTCACAATGACAAATTAACAAGTGTTTCCTTCTCTCCTTTCTTTTCCAGAAAAACACAATTATCTGATTTCAGAGTGCTTCTGGTAATCTGTCCTTTCTTTTCCACCTCTGGATTGTGCCAGACAAAGTTTGAGTTTCATATATGGTTTGTGAAACTTATTTGTGGAGTTTGTTCCTGATAAAACAGGGCTTCTATCCCAAGTGAAGGATTCATCCTAGAGCCTGGCCTGAGCCTGTCCAATGCTAGGTAAAGAAACAGTGTCTTTCTAACCCAAGTTCAGGATATCCTGGAGATTTTTATTTTCAACACAATAGTGATCATTGTTCCTTTCCTTTCCTTCCCTTTCCTTCTATTAGTTATTTTAAGGAAGGGAGAGCTGTAAGTATATTTTCAATCCAGATTTTGGAAACTGCTTATACCTCTTCTTGTAAAAACAGAAATGGGGCTTCACCAAGAGAGCCCTGCTACTGCTCAGGTGAGCAGGAGGAAGATGAGTCCTCCAGGGCAGGTGAGTAATCCTGATATTCAGACCATGCCTACAGTCTCTCCTTCCATCCAGATTGATGTTATCAACATTTAGGGAGTGAAAGAGACTCAAAGGAAGCCACGAGCCTGATGAGTACAGCAATCAGCTTTCATTGCCTCTCACAAGGTAAGGACTTCATTAGACAAGAGTGCATCTTCCTTTGGAAGGGTGTGTTATACTCAGCAATAACACCCTGCACAGCCCTCCTCTTGCAGGTTAAGAACTCACAATCCCATATTACAGCTTGCCTCCTTCCCTTGTGGGCTGGCCTGTTGGTCAGAGCTGTAGGATTTCACTGGTACATGGCACCTTACTCAAAGCAAAGATATGAACATAAGATTATATCCCTAAATCCCTGTTTATATCCCTCAAACCAAGACAGAACTAAAGTACCTTTTCAAGGCCTAGCTCATACCATGTAAGCTTTGCAGGCATTGCACAACACTTTGTGTTTTCTGGGTGTGAAAAGGGGGAGATGAAGAATGGGAAGAGTGGGAGGACTGTGAATGTCCTTTCTGACCAAGGGCACAGGGGTGCACTTTGTGGCTGTCACAACTTATGCTGAAGAGAAACAAGCTGTGGTGGTGCTGCTCAGTGTTCCTCATATTCCTTGGGGAAGCAGGGACAGAATGCAGATCCCAGCCAGCACAGTGCCTGAAATTACACAGAAACTGGGCAGAAATGGTGGTTCCCCTGCTAGGAAGGGGTAACTCACATTTCTACTCTTGCTCAGCTCTACACTAAAGAAATATTGTTCCGATGGTGGGTGTCTGTAGGCACCTGTTTTCTTCAGGTGCTCATTATATCAGTGTCTCAAGAGCTAAGCTGCCTGGAAGAAGGGGATTTTAGTAGAAGATCCGGAGTGGTGAACATTATCAGCAATGTTCATCTGTCACATCTCTCCTGGACTGTACACACCACGCTCCACCACTCTGGCGTGTCATGGCCTGCCTGGTTACAAGATGTGCTGGAGCTGTAGCCAGCCATAGTTTGGCATCTCAGTGAACCTTCTGATCCAAGAAAATACGGGAAGGAGAAAATAATAGTGCCATTTTCAAAGTGAAAAAAAAAACTACACAGACCAACCCACCTTGTAAAAATCAACCAAAACTAACTCCTAGACTTCTAAGCAAGCACTAAATTAGAATTTTTCAAATACAATTTTAGAACAATTTGTTTGAATTTGAAGTGAGCTAGACCCTAGACTGCACATCACTAAGGGATGCCAGATGGCTCAAAATCTAGAATTTTTCTCTGTCATTTTTCTCTCATATCCAGACACATACAAACTAAAAAAAAAGTATTTGTTTTCCTGGTTCCCACTTCTGGCAAGAACCTGGCCAGCAGCCAGGTTGGCCTGGAAACATCCCATGTTATCTGAGCTTGGAAATGCAGCAGACTCAAGCTGGAGCCATCCTTGGAGTTGACTCCAGAGCCCACACCCCAGTGCAGACACCAGAGGAGAGGGAAGGCCCTTGGCCCTATTGTTGTTGTTGAGCTCCTGGAAAGGACCTAGTGAGAGGAAAAATATTCTGGATAGGTTAAAAAAAACTCTCCCAGGAATGGATGATCTCACTTGTCCACACACACACACACCCAGATGCACAAATATATATAATTAACTGGAAAATACTGTGTGGTACAAAGGTTTCTTCAGCTTGGGATCATCACAGTTGGGCTAGTTAAGGTTGGTACAGCCATAACAAAGATTACTTCCCACACATCTCCTGCTAAGAGCCCTTCTACCACATCACAGCCTTTTTGTAGGCATTTATATCTGCTGATAGATACCTCTATGCTTTTCACACAGAGAAAACTAGGCATGTGATACAATTATTAAATGTACATGTAATAGCTCATCTAGTCATCAGTACAGCAGACGGGCTCTAGGTACACACATGCTTTTATATGGACAGTCTGTGGACCCCTTTAAATGGTCACAAGGCTGTATAAGGGACAGGAGACAAAAAGACTGTGCTGTTTGAATACCATAAAGAATAAAAACAAAAGGAAGAATAAAACCAAAAGCCACTGAAGGCAGATCCATCTGGTTCTGCCTCTGTGCAGAACATCTGGGGTGGAACAAATGGAGGACCACTGCGGGTACTGTGGGATTTTGGGGTTTCTTAAGCAGTCCCATGACAACCTGGACAGAGTTCCAAAAAGCAGCTCAACTTACAGACTGAAGTTATCAGTTTCAAAGGCGTAACAAAACATCTTCTGCACCTCTTTCCCCATTTCCTAAACAGTGCTTGCTAAGGGGCTCAGCAGAGTGCTCCTCAGAGCATGGTAGAGAACTGACCAGCTCACCCAAGCAGCAAAGTCATTGCCAGGCACTGCTGGGCTGCCATATCACATGACAAACAAGTTCTTGCTCTATTCTGGTCCAAAAATTACACATAAATATATATATATATATATATATATATATATATATATATATATACACAAATACAGATTTTTTTTTTAATGTGTTTTTTTTTTTTTAATGAAACACATATCCCTCTATTTGTTTTATTGTTTTGGTTGGGGTTTTTTTTTGCTGGGTTGTTGCTTGGGTTTTTTGGGTTTTTTTTTTTGGAAGGGAGCAATTTGTTCAGGTTATTGTTTTGTTCTAGGAAAAGCTATTAAGCATTCCCATATACTTTCCACTCATGCTGAAAATGAAGTCGTGTCCTTGAATAGAGCTAGTGGTACCCATTGTTTCCACCTCAGAGGTGCACATGGACATCCAACCTTTTCCTTGCAAAAGGCCCCCACAATATCTCTTAGAATTTTGCAAGAACCAAAACCATTTTGATAAGACCAAGGAGAGCAAGAAAGGAGGTGTGTTACCTCTACTTTGATAACTCCAGGAGCCACTCCATGCTGGTAGCATCAACTGGAAACAGTTTACTGCTTGCACTGTCCTGCTAGAGCAGGAGCTGTTCTGTTGTTTGTCTTCACTGAAGTAGGACACTGTTTCTCAACAGGAAGGCTTGTCTGGATCCCAGACAAAGAGGGCTCAGGAACACCAGCCCTCAAATAACCCAACCACTCACTCATCCCGACCCTGTACACACTGAAGAAAACTCACCACCACAGCTGCAGATTTCCATCCAGCTTCCCCACAAAACAGTTAATGTAATCCCTAAGCAGAGATATTAATGTCAGAAGCCAAGAATGGTTATTTTTTAGGTAACAAGAATGCCCCAAATTTCACTGGTGTTACATAACTTTTAGATTCTTGTTCCAAGCCTCAAGCTACTGAAAAGCTTCTCTGTTTTTTAGGACTACAGGTCATTCCTTTCTCTGTGTCCAAGCTGCTCTTCCAGTATATTTTTAAACTGTATGCTTGTTTCCAGAGAGTGGACTCCAAGTGACAGGAAAAACTCTGTAAGAGAGATTGTCTTCTTGCATATAAATCTTACTTTGAAAGGAGACAGTATTTTTGGAATTCAAGAGCTAGTTTTTTTTTTTTTTTTCTCCACAGTATTTTTCTTCTGCCAATTACAGAAACACTTTCTCTGTAGAAGGAAGTTGCTTGATCAACTCTAAACTGAAGCAAGAGGCACGAGGCAAAAGTCTCCTTTCTAACCCACATTTTTTGGATGCAGGAGGTACTTCCTTTTAGACTGTTCAGGACTTTGTTCATTTGTCTACATCCAGGTGTGCAGGATTTCTGTTAGGGAAGGCTACATACCCCTAAATACAAGAGCACAATTTTTTGGTTGTTTGGTCTCACTCTAAAATGCCCTAGGATGTCAGTGCTTCACCTAATTCTAAATCAGGAGGAATGGCTCTCATGGTACAGACAACTCAGAGACGCTTTGAGGTTTACTGACCCATTTTAAGAGTCTTGACCAAAAGATCATTTATTACTGGTTGCTCAACAACAACAACAACAAATATAAACTTGCAAGAATGAGTTGGGAGTGTCAAAGGCAGAAAAGTTCTACCCCAAAGGCTTGTTCTTTATGCAAACTCAATGGAAAGAAAGAACACAACACAATGATGTGAAGCTCAGAAAATGGCTTAACATCTCAGATAGTGGACAGGTTTCAGATGGGTGCAAACATACTCCTAAAGCCAGCTCCTCTCCCTTGATGACTCCTTGCATCCATCTCCTGACTTATACACTGCTGCTCTGATGGATTGGCTGCTAGAGCTCCTGCTGAATGCTGTGCCTATCACCAGGATCTGGAAGCAGCCCAGAACTGGAGAACATCTAGCAGAACCCCAGGCACACACTTGAAAGTCACTTAGAATCTCCGCTCTTTTTTGAAGCCTGGTGCTGTGGGCTTTTCTTCACTAAGGGACTCAATTCACCCCCACATAATAGGTAATGATCTCATGCTTGGGCAAAGGAGACACCAAGGATTTGGGGACTTTGTGTGTAACTGATGTAAGAGAGATGTAGCTCTCAGTAGGGTCTGACTTCCTACAGAAAGGAGATACAGTCTTTGCTCAGCACTGTGCCCAGCTGATTGCACTGACCACACTGAGGCACACCTCCAGGTGTACAGCTCCTTATAAGATGAAGAAGGATATATAAAAATTCATGATGGGGCACTGACTTGATAGCTGGATATTCCTTTTGCAACCCCAGAAACAGCAGAAGACCTGGAAGACACAGAGACCAGCACAGAACAAAATCAGCTTTCTCATCCGTTGATGCCTTACATGGCCACAGCCAACACAAAACCAGGGAGAGGGATTCAGCTTGCCTTACAATGCAGGATCTCCATCCAACCTGAGCAATCTGGGCTCATGTTGCAGCTGCTGGAAAAAAACAGGCATCTTTTTAGGGCAGATTAGGCAGGCTTGTTTGGGCTGTCAAGTTAAAATGACTCAGCCCCTAGCCACACCTCTTGCTCTTTGCTTGTTAGAAGGGGTGTCTAGACAGCTCAGGTGTAGGCGTTGCCCTGTCCACATTGAGTGGGATTAATTCCTATTGGAGGACCACATGCTGTGCCAAGGCACCCTCTGACACCACCCTGGTAAGCAGGGCAGAGGGCTGCACACAGGCACAAGAGGCTCAGACACCCATGAGGACTTAGTGGCCTCACTCCTGGATGACTTGCACCACCACATGTGGCTGCAAGCAAGAAACAGTGCCCAAAGCCCAGCTCTCCTCTGCCTCTGGGGTATTTTGGTAACTGAGTTGTTCCCCTCTAGGAGCTCTGCAGGGGCAGCAGGAAGCCACATGGCAAGGAGGGCCAGTGCTGATGAAGCCCCCAATTAACCTCCCTGATGGATTAACTTCAAGCAGCTCCCAGCATCTGGATGAAAACAGGAACACTGCCCTTGCTGCCACATGGTCTCCAGGGCAACATCCTCCGTGTGTACACAACAGGACCATCAGGCAGCTGTTTCTGTGTCACTGATCATCACACCTTTTATTCCTGGCACAGTTTGCAGAGAGATGAATGAGGCTGATACGAGAAATGGCACCACCCTGCTGTAATGGAGATAATTCTTCAGTGTCATTCTCCAAAGCTGACTATGTGTCTACATACACACAAACACACCTCACTGCCCCTTGTCTCAGTACCTCTCAGTTGCACTACTTACCATAAAATGTACCTTTTACTTTTTTAAAATTAATTTTCACTACTCATGGTCCAATATTAGCAATGTCCACTTGCAGGTAAGGGCATCAGTCATCATGTTTATGTTTAGGAGTAGACTCAAATGGCTTGACAGGATAGTAGTAAGCGAATAGTTTTCATAAAAATGTCTAAATGCAAACAAAATTTGGAGTTCAGCCCTGCTTCCATTTGCAACCAATTCCTTTAACAGACAGGTCCCAAAAGTAACTCATGATATTTCCAGTGAGAGAATAAGAAAGGCATGAAAGACCCTGCAGACACGTTGCCTGTCCTAAATACAAAAAAGGACTCCAAAGAGAGGATTTAACAGATGAGAATCAGTGCCTCACACAGTCAGCATTCATGTGAAGAACTTCACACTCTATGAACCAGTTACAGTGATTTCAGTGAGCACTCTGGTGCTCTTGCCTGATGCCCAGTAGGTTTCCATTTGTGCAAGCCTTGGGAAGCACTGTTAAACAGCTTATTTTAGTCTTGCCATGTATATCAAAGTTCAAATAGCTGGACCTCTGTTGGTACCCGACCCTATGATGATGACCATGAACTTAATCAACCAAAGGACTTTTCAACCACTTCCCAGATGCATGAAGAAAGAGCAGCCCTGGAAGCCAAGGAACAAGGAATGCACTGACAAGTTGGTATAGAGGGACTTGTGCAGAAATATCTGCATGTGCATGTGTGAGGGGAAAAGACAAGATGAACTAATCCCTTTCCTCGGGGCTACGCCTTTACTCTTTGAGACTGGCACGTGTCTCCTTTGTTTTCGATAATAAGAGGTAATTATATCTGAAATGTTAAACTGTAAATCCATCACGTAATTAAGGGAATTCAAACTGCACAGAACTATGGGAACATTAAAGGATGGATTAGGGACAGGGACTTTGATAATCACACTCTGTGTTTTCCATTTCTTGACTCAAAGACTCAGGCAGTTTACTGCTTTCCCCAGGGACTGCCTATCTCCCCACCACAAGATAAGGGAACCACATGCTGATTCCAGGGAGAATCACTAGTGTACTGTGGTGGAACCAAACAGCCTTCAGAGAGGGGTTTATGGCTTGTGTTTCCTTTAATTTTTTTGACCCTTCTTATCACTAAACAAAAGCTTGTGGTCTTCCCTAGATAATCACATTTAAGCTCTAATAAAACCACATGCCTGGATAAAGCAAGTCTTATGCAACTCAGATGAAACCGTTTTTCCCCAGTGTAATTATTATTGAAGAAATCTATCATATTTTACAGCAAAGCTTAAAATGCAAAGCGCCTAATTAAAAATACAGATGAAGCAATGCATTTCCAAATCCTCCCACCCCTCTACCACTTGTATTTGCGAACACAAGAAAGAAGAAAGGAGGAGCACTGAAAAAAGGAGACTCATTCTTTCCTCATAGGATCACCAGTGACACTCACCTCCTGTGGGCAGTGAAGGAGGGAGCACCTGGGCTTGTCCCACAGTGCTGCGTGGAAGCCTCTCCAGGACAATGCTGGAGTGATGGCACTGGTGAAAGCAGGGATTCATCCATGGAGGCCTTAAAAGCATGGTCTGATGTCCTTCACATCTCTCCCTATTGGTTGCTGCTGGCCAAGCTCAGGCCCAAGGCATCAGTCCTTGCTTAGAGTAAGCTTGGCCTTGCTGCTGCTGGGAAGGTGCACAGCAGGCCTGGGCTTCCATGCCCAAAGACAGGAAGGCACCATGTACATCCTTATAGAAAAGGGAGGAGAGGGTGGTTTGAGCAGAGCCTCAGACATGAGCTCCACAAGAAAAACAGGGTCAGACATCAGGAACTGGAGATTGCTTGGGTCCTGCTGGGTCTGCCTTGCTCCTGGTGTCCAGGTGATCTGTATGTGACATCACGAGCAGAGGCAAGAGTCATTTACACCTTTCTCCCCAACAGTTCTTTCCAAACATGAACAGAGAGTGATTTTTGGGGGCTGATCTTTGGGCAAGGAATGCCATTACTTACACCACAGTCACTTGGGATAATATTTATTACCAATAGGCTTTTGTGGGGCAAGCTCAGGCAAGGGAGATCAAATCACTGCTTCAGGGCAGCCCTTGACTTACAACTGCAGAAATGCCAACACCACAAAAAGTTAAATACAAAATGGAATATGAGTGTACAGGGCTTGACTCAGAAACTGTAAGATTTGGTGAGGTATTTTTATTTTACTTTGGGGTGTACATGGGTCATATTCTCCATAAGTGTAAGGGCTAGAAACACATTATGGATTGGTTGGGGGGGTTGTTTGCTTGGTTGTTTTTTATGAGAGCCGAACTTCTTAGATATTAACAAATTTTCTTTTTAAAAAAAAAATTAAAATAGTATGACAGTGAAAAATTCAGAATAAAATAATGAGAACTGGCTACATAGTAACTACTGCTCCCACTTCTGCATCCAGCATTGCAAAAATGTTGATTAAAAGCTAGACAACTTTCTTCCACTCACCACATTTGGATCATTAAACACAAATAGCTTCATATATCAAGTATCATCCAATATTAGTTGAAACCTTTGGACTGGCCTGGATTTGTTTCTTTGCTGGAAGAAGAAGGACAAGTACTCCACCCTTTCTTTTAAATAGACTTTAGATGTATCATTGAAGTTACTTGGAACAGGGTTCAGGGACAATCAGGAAAGAATTAACTGTAACAAAATCTTTGTGAGGTTGAAAACTGGGCAAGCTGGTCATTTAAACTCTGTGATGGGTCATTTGCCAGTAGCAAGCCAATCTTTCAAAAAACCAGCCTAATTAGGTGTGTCTACCCTAAAGGTGTTGCCTGAGGGTTTCTGCTGTTGCTGGAAGATGCCCCACTGGAAATGCCTCCATAAAGCTTTTAAGGAGCCCCAGCTCGGACAGAGCGGACGGGTGGACTGCAGACTGGATTTATTTAGTGAGAGGCGTGAAAATCCAGCAATCCAGCCCAGCATTCCCTGGATTTCGTCTCTGGCACAGGAAGGGTTTGCATGTTTCCCGCTTGTGGCTTCTATTTTAGCCCGTGTTCATTGCTGGGATGCTTGGACACAGCTGTGCTGGTTCATTAACTGCCCAGCATGTCACTCAGCCCAAGCAAACAGCTTTGGGGTAGTGTTTTCCAATGACCCAAGGAGAGGGTAGACCTTTCTGTGAGGACAGGAAGGTGTTGGTCTAGGAGGTATTGATAATCTCCTGAGATACATTCAAAATGAGGAAAAAAGAAAAATACTCAAGCAGGACCAAGAAGGCTGGGACTCAAATGGACATTTCAGGAATAATCCTCAGCAACTGAGAATCTCTAATGAGGTGTGACCCAAGACCACGAGGTGATCAATGAACCAATATCTCCCTTTGTGTTACAGCCAATACCTGTAATAGAGAGCTCACTGCTCCTGTGGTTTCCCCTGTGGGCTCAGAAGTTAGTTGTTTTAGGGTACCAACTGGACACCAAGAATGAGGGAAATGGATCTACAATATCCCCACCCTTTTCTGGTCGTTACATCCTGCTCTCGGGTGAGAGCCATTCACAAAATTAGAGCGTGCTCAAGCCTTGCCCGCGAATGCTTTGGTTTGGAAGGTGCCCTGCCCTGTTCCAGAAGCTGTCAGGGACGTGCTGAGCTGTGCAGCTGCTTCCAAAGAAACAGGGTCCACATCCTGCTGCAAGTGACTCATGCTGAGATCATCCCACTCAGGAAGACACAGAAGGAACTGTCCCCCTTCCTCCATGGAGGATTTGTGGCATGGAGGAGCAAAGCAGGTGCTCTGAGTGGGGAGGTTTGGGGCTTTTTTATGCAGAAGAAAAGAGACAGCCCCTAAGGAAGATGTTGTCTGCCAGCCCACCCCATGGCATCCATCACAGTGACAGCCCTTGGCCAGGGGCAGTCCGGGAGAAGCATCCCTGGCATGCTGGCATGCCTCTGCTCCTTTCCTGAGCCTGGCTGTAACCCCTGCACTGCCCTGCCACAGGGCAGCCTCCCTGCTTGGGTAGAGTCAGGGGCTGTGGACACTTGGCTTTAAAGGCAGGAAATCCACATGACACCATGACAAGCACAAAGTCCCCATGACTATTGCTGTGCTGGTACCAGCCCTATCTCAATAACCAAATGTGGAAGCCACCCATCCTAAATAATTCCCAAGGCATCTAAAACTAGTTCTAGTTTAAAAATCAGATTCAGGCTTCGACAGGCCAGCAAGAAGTGAGTCCAGCAGACCTAAAGCTGTCAGTCCAGCCCCCTGCTGTGGCACAGCATTGCTCAGCATGAACCATTGAGAGGTCTATCATTTATACATTCATGTCTACATCTCTAGAAACATGTATGCTTAGGAAAATAAGGACTCTGTAGGGTTACCTATCCCAGTCTGCTTGTTCCAGCCTTTGCCCTGCACCATTAGTTCTTCCCAAATGGGATCCTCTGTAGTCACTTCCAGGCACAGGCACTCACACATGCCTGCACCACACAGGTTGCTGACTCCTGCTCCTCCAGGCAGTCAGTGCTGTTCCAATTGCCCACTGGAAACCCAGCTTGGCCCCAAAACTAAAGAGATTGACAAAAACACATTTCGCTGCTCTTCCTGCAAAACTCTTGAACTTGTGAAAGTTGAACACATGAAAGCAATCTGAGGTTAATGTGTAATACAAAAACCACATGAAAGAGATAATTTAGCATTAGACACATGTTACTAGGAGCAGGTTGAAACTAATACAGGTTTTGCATTCAGGTCATAAAATATAGCCCTTACATTGCCTTGTGAGGTGTCTCTACTTAGCATGCCTTGATGGAAGAACAGCCCCAAGTGCTTCAATGCTGATATGAGTTGAACACATAAAACGCCCTTTTCCTTCACTCTTTTCATCCAATCTGTGAAGGAGATACTCATACCTGCAGGACAGACTCTGAATAGAGACAGACAATCCAGGAGGAATAGGGTCAAAGCCATTTTCTGTTCCCATTCCAGACCTACAGAATGGCCAGACCAACAAGCTGAATCCAAGCACTCCAGCCATCTTAGAACTGTTGTTTATCTTTGCCATAACATACCTTTAAAACCTGGTGCCAGTGATCCAGTTGGAGCTCCAGAAGGGAGAGTAGGTTGTCCCCAGCACTGCCCACTGCTTGTGGTGCTGGAAAGGAGGGATGAAGGCAGGGATCAGCCTCCAAGCAGCGTTAAGGAGCCCTTGTGGGATCTCTGTTCTGATCCTGAAGGAAATCACACACAACATGATGTTAGAAATGTCTGTCCATGGTTGACTTCTGCAGGATTCAATCATGTTACCACCATTTTTACCCAAACCCAAAAAGAACCTGAAGCAATCACTCTCACTTTAGGCAGACAAAACTCAAAAATTCAACAAATTTCAAACAAGATGAAGTTGTGAAAATAAAGCTGTATTACCCCTTTAAAAAGTGTGTTGGCAGAGGAACTGGATTTACTTTGAAAGTTAGTTTGGTATGAAAGAGCTACACAGCAAAATTCTAAATCCCTTTAGAGAACAGAATGAAATAAAAGCAGATATTTCATCTCTTAACACCTTGTCAGCAAAATTCTCCTTTTCTTGGGGAAGACTTTTTTCTTTTGCAAAATTATTGTGCTTGTTTGCCAATGAAACTTTTCTAAGAACAACATAGCTGCTTTCTCACCCTGCCTCTCCCAACACAGCACCACTCCCTTCTGTAGCCCAAGCAGAAAATTCTTTCCCTTGGGGCCTGCAATGAAGCTCCTACAAGTTTTTGGGAGAAAATTCTGCACTGATGTAGAACCCACGTCTCTCTTTCCTCTCTCCCCTCCCTTTTAAGTTCCTGACCTTGACTTTCAACTACTGTTCTAGCTGGAGTCCCAGAAATGGATTTGGTTTGAGATATTTCTACTGATGTGCTTTAAACAAAAATAAACCTATCAAGGGGCACTAAAAATATTAAGATCAATCAACTCAGAGTTAGGCTGAAAAAAGTTCCTGTGTGACCGATCGCCTGACTTGCCAGTGATGTACCGGCAAACACAATTTAATTGATCTTGTGGTCTGCATTCAACTTAAGCTTTTAAAGAAAAATCTGGATGGAAATGTGAATATTAATCAAAACCCACTATCACCGAGATAGGCTCTATAAACAAGCTGGGCTAGCAGTAAAGACCACAAAAGAGGACAGTCTATGTCCTATTTTTAACTCTTTATTCACCAGCTGAGAATAGCTGGAAGAATAGCAGAGGTATCACATACTGACCTTAATTTAAACAGTGATTCACTCTTTCTCTCTGCACACAAATGGAACAGCTTGGAGCTGGAAGTCTGATGTGCAATTAGAGTTTTTTGGGTGAAGAGGTCATTTTTACCATGCAGGGCATCTTTTAAGGGAGAATATTGGGTTCCTGATAGACACATCACCCCAGAGAACACACACAGTCATTCATCTGTTTTTCTGGAAACTTAGAGAAATATAAACATGAAAGGTATTGATTTTTGAAAAACTGGAAATCACAAGTTAATTTATCGCTATATTCTGACCCTTATACAAACAGGGCTTTCATCAATCTAACAATACAATACATTTATTTTACAAAAACCGAAATTCCCATCATCCAGAAAACTATTTTTTAAAATTCTTCCTCACCTGATTTTCTTGTTCCAGGTGAAATGTCCTTCCAGAACAGCTCCAGAAAGAATGTTTGTCTCATAAGAATCAACACAATCTATTTCAGTGTTGTTTTTGCTTTGACTGGATCTCCACAAAGTTAATTTCAACAGCAATCTTTTCTTGACTAAGGAGACCCAATATTGATGGTATATTGAAAAAAGGAAAATTTCTTTCCAGTTTTATTATTAGGTTGTTCCAGAGGTTTTCAACTAATCCAAACCAAACTCACTTTTTATAAAACAGAATATATTTTAAAAGATATTTTTCATTATATCTCTACCATTGCTCTGCAAAGGTATCAAATGTAATCATCCCACAACCTATCTTGAATGCCTATCTACTGCTGATAACTAAAATATTTATATCATTTTACAGTCATCATACCAAATACCTTCAGATGAAACAGAGAGCTACATCTCTATCTATCACATTGATAAAGAGCTTTAAAGAGAAAAAATGAACAAGAAGTATCCCTTAGAGTTCCTGGGGGATGGGATTTCAAAAGCCCAGCTTTACACAAGCAACTGAATAACCACACCTGTTCTGATGCCCAAAGGAAGCCAAGGGCTCTGGGTAGGTGTGAGCATGGAGAGCCTGGTGCAGGACCAAAACCACCTCTGGGTCCTTGTGCTGGGCCCTCTTCCACAGTCTGGGTAGGGACAGAAAAAGAAAAGTTTCTCCAATAAAAATGGGAAAAACTAGGAGTACTTCTTGATTGAACAATCAACTTCAATCATAGCAGAGTCTGGGTCTTGCAAAAGCCCTCCTGGAGGAAGATATATATAGACATGAAAGTAAGGAAAAAAACCTCCCTTGAAATAAAACATTTCAGATCAAGGCTTCAGCAAAATCTCCTTGCTTCACATCATCCCGGTGACAATACTTTTCTGTAGGAGGAAGGAAAGTGGCCTCTATTTGTTAAACTCAGAGCTCAGAAATCAAAGCAGCCCGGTAGGGAAGTGGAGAAAACCACAGATCTGGTTTTATTTGAAGAGTTTTGAGAGATCCTAGAGAAGCAGACCAGAAAGTAGTATTTCTATAATGTCAATAACCCAAATTCAAGGCTAAGACATCCTCCAAACTTGAGGTTTGTTCAAAGAATATTAGAATTCAATCCCAATTCAACAAACACTGAGATGTGCCATGCCTCTTTTTGTTTTTAAGGGCTGAGGAAGATTTCAGACAGAATTCTTCACAGGTGGGCAGCAGAAAGGCAGAATTTCTCACTGTGCCGTAGCCAATGCGCTTTTTTTTTGCTGCCTAAGAGGAATTCTCTTCTCAGAGAGGAAGGCAGGGTAACAACCAAGGCCACAGGGCACCAGACAGACTGACTGCTAGTCAAAACTGCTACAGGGAACATCAGGGGTAGGACCTGGCACCAGAGGGATGGTTGTTTTCTTCTCTGCTCTCCTGTGTCCATTTCACAAATGTTGGTGGATTCTTTTGCCAGACCATGACTTCAAGCCTTTGACGTAAGGAGCCTGACTCTGACTGTTCATTCAAAACCTCCTGCCCTGCCTCCTGCCAAAGGCTGTGTGCTGATATGGGAATTGTAAACATGGAAAAATGGTTTTAAAATTAACATTAGTCCCAAAGCTTTTCATATGGTCAAACAAAATCTCACATACAAATTCTTCCACAAATTCTTGCTTTTTCTATCCAATCTTACAATGAGTCTGAAGAATGGGGTTTAGCAGCAGAATTAGTATGTTGGAGGATTTTGTGTCTCTAGATCACAGTTTGGAGTGAGAACTCTGATCTGTAAATTAACAGAGCCAGAGGGCAGCCATGGTCACGTAGGTCTGACTTCTGAAAGGATGCCAGCAACAAGACTGCTCTGAATGAACATCCTGCATGAACCTGGGTGAAGCTGATGGGAAAAGCATCCAATCTCTACTGTAAATGATGGAATAAATCATAGCCCTGACTTCTGCTCCAAGAATGGTTTCATCTGTTAAATGTTGAAGACTTGTACGTGGTATGAACTTGTCCAACTTCTAACTGCTAATTCTTATTACACTCTTGCCCAAAGGAGCTTCTGTTTCTGAATTTCTCTTCCTTATATAGCATACTTGAGAACCAGACTTCTCTTGACTTCTCATTTGGTAAGCGAAGGGGATGGACTGCACTGAGAGGTGTTTGCCAATCCTCCAGCCATTCTTGTGGCTCCTCTCTGAGAGATCGCCAGGTTTTCAACCTCCTTCTTTAATTGTGGGCACCACAGCTGGATGGAGTGCTCCCAAGGCAGCTGCACCAATGCCAAACACAGCAGTAAAGCAATCCCTGAGTAGAGAGACAGGGAATATCAAGCAGGCATTATTAGAAAGGCTCCAAGGATTGCTTTAGACCCTTTGGCCACAGCACTGAAGTGAGAGATGACACTCAGCCAATTATGCACTCAAGTCCTCAGTCATTTTCCAGATTGCTGCTTCTCAGCCCAGTCTATTCCATCTGGTACATAGATCTCAGATTTTTCATTTCCTTTACCTGTAGGATCCTGAAAAGAGAAATTATTTGCTATTTCCATTCTACCAAAGGATCCAAATCATGCTAAACTGCTCCTTCTGTCATCTGCTAACACCAGCAGAGTGGAGTCCACCCCTTCTTACAGTCACTGCCACACTATTAAGCAACTCAGTGCAACAAATGGGTCCCACTAGGAACACAACTATTTGATGTATTTATACTTTAAACCTCTTTATAAATCCCACCTTGAAATGTATAACTGAAACAGTTGGAATCCATCTGCTGTTTCTTATTTGGTACTGTACCATTTGAGTTTATGAAAGAATGTATGAGAGCAAGTTTAAGGCATACAGGAAGTTCTTCCATCAATATTAGTGTAATAATCAACCAGATAGGTTTCTGTTTTTTAAATCCAACTGAAGCTGACTGTAATTAATTTCCAAAAAACAGTACTAGATGTCTCTTCATGTGATACATTGCTTCAGTATGTTATTCCTTATGTATTCCTTGCATATCCTTGAATTAATATTAATGTTAATTATTAATGATCATGGCTATTTAAAATATTGATCTAAATTTAGATTTCTTTAGCCTCTAGAACTTCCCCAGTGTTTCTTATCAGAAATCAAAATAAAGACCTAGGGAGCTCTTTAGCTTTGTACCTCTAGGATTTGGAGTTAGAAAAACCCAGTGAGATTTGCATATGTAACTTTAAAACCTGATTAATATACTCCCAAGTACCAATGAAGTGAAAATTATTCCATTATCCAGAGAAAACATTCATCTTCTGTTTATTCATAAGATACAAAGAAGGTTCTTTTTGTGCCACTATTATCACTTTTATCATATCCAGTCAGCCAACTGAACTCCTATGCATTATTTAGTTTAAACTCTACTATCTTCTTTATTTATCTGATTCTCCAGGTAAGAATGTTCTAATCAGACATTCCCTGAGGCACCAGCATTGAAGTCTAATTGGGCATTGGTGTGCAAAGTAGCAGAAGCAGTTTTCACACTTAAGAAAATAAGGAATCCAAGCGTCCTAAAAAGATCTGGTGCACAGCATTTTTCAGGCCACAAATCCACTGTGATAGATACTTACTCTTGAAAAAGCTTTAGGTTGCATTCTGCCTCCCTGGTGGCAGCCCTGCTCTGCACTGGTTTGGCTGCTGCCTCCCTGAAAACAGGGACTGCAGATTCCCAGCAGTCAGCTGCCGAGGGAGATGCTGATCCAGAGTTCAGTTTGTGATTCCACTGAAGGTCATTTTCTCCCCTTGCAGGCGAGCACAGCCCGACTGGTGCATTAGAATAAACAGATGCTATCAGCACCAGCAACAAATTATCTTCCTAGGCTTTGTAATTTCTGGAGAGTAGCAGGTTGCAGCAAGTCAATTTACATTGAGGATGGAGAGGGAGGGAAGCAAAGGTTATATTGGCATTAGCAAGGAATTCAGTGCAAGGGAAAAAGAACAGTGAATTGGAGCTGGACAACTACATTGTGAAAGAAGCCATTATCTGTGCACCCATATTGCTCCAGGTGAGTTACACAGCAAACCAGAGGTGGGGATGTGGAGATTTCACACCTGAAGGGGATTTGTGTTTTACCCTCAAGTGCACATACATGTAGATGTTTAGGGAGATGTAACTGCCCACACAAAAAGCAGTTCCTTGCACCTGGACTTGGGGATGTACTGCAGCAGGAAAGGACAACACACTCTTTGTTTGCTGTTTCCAGGAGAACACTTTACTACAGCTGAGATTCCAGTCCCAGAACCAGAATGGTGACATAACTGCACTCAGGAATCCTTTCACTGCTTCTCTGCAAGAGTGGGAGAGCACATCTCCCTATATATTTTTAGATACACAAATATTTTTTACAGTACTATGCATAAGTACCTGCCCATAAACTGGCAGAACTGGCAGGAAGACATGGAAAAACTCTATAACAAAATGAGAAATGGACCTCCATATTCCTAAAATCCCAATGTGGGGTCCCAGAGAACAAGACTTGCTCTATTTTTGTGACCCAGGCTGGTCTCTGCTATGTTCAGACAGAGCATACACACCTATTTGTGCACAGAGCTGCAAGATAAGCCCAGAAGTTTATGTAATTTCTCCAGATAAAGTACCCATTAAAGTCAAGTCTTACACCTCTCCTTTTAGCCATGGTATCTCTACACCCATTTCACACCAGCATACAAAGCCTGCACAGCTTTTTCATAGTATTTTCCTCAGTGTTTTAAGCAGAATTCATATTTCTGATTGGGACTGGGGAGAAATGAAACCATCTGCTGTAATCTTATTTGCAGAAGACAGCAGACACTCATTTCAAAGGTAGTCTGGCTTTATCATCACAGTGAAAGACACTATTTCAGCATTCCTCTGCTGGGATGGAAAGAAAAAGCTGCCACACATCTCTGTGCAGGTGACTTTTTCTACCTCTAGACTCAAGGGAATTGTACTTCCTATATGTGCTAGCAAAAATTATTTATACCCCATTTATTTATTATTTAGCACTGCAGCTCCAGCCCTGCAGTTTTCTACTGTTGTCAAGAAAATATCTGCAGATATTGATGAGTTTTGGTGATTCATTCATATCAATCCACAGCTGCCTACACAATCAAGTATTAGTTTGCATTTGCCCAGCCAAAAAAGGAGACTAATCTTACCAGTCCTGAAAGACTTCAGTACAAATGTGAAGAGGTAAGCTGCTCAAAAAACTCAGAGATATAGAAATTCCTTTAGTTTTTCTATAAGAACACATTTAGATTTTTAGTCTAGAACATATAAAATTTAGTCATCAGTAACCTTTGGGGGCTATATTAGAGTTTAAGACAAAAATTTTTAAAATCCCCAGCCACTCACAAAGCATTACAAATATTACTCTATATGTTCCCTACACCATCCTTTAGATACTTATGGGTTTTCACCTGTTGTCCTGATCCCTCATTTCCTTTACCTGACAGAGTACAATGAAAAATTTTAGTGCCATTGTTCATCTGATGTTCACTAAAGGAGTCCTAGGAGATATCTGTAGACCAAGGGTTTCACTGGAGCAGGACCAATATTTCCTTCAAATGATTCTAGGGATTTCTCATGCCTTCTCCTTTCCCCTATTAAATAATCAATTCAGAACAAAGAAATACATTCAATAACATAACTCAAAAGTAACAACTCTCAACAATTTCAAGTTAGTGGCATTCTAAATTCTCGGACAGCTATTCACACAGAGCTGAAAGCAATTGGTATAAATCTAGATTATTTTATGAAGAGCCTGATGTCTCAATTTCAACTGCAGGGTAACTGTAATACAAACAAAATCAGGCTGCTGATTCTCTGATTTAGGAGCTTACAACATTAGAAATTAAAGAATCCAGTCTCCTGACTCATTTCCATGCCTTTGGACTGCTATCAAACCTGGGTGGGTGCAGCATCTCATCCTCCTAGCATAATATTTACAATGTTCTGCTATTCCTCTCTCAAGCACTTTTGAGGTTTCTTGATTTTTCAATTCAGTTCAAAATAGGAGCAGTACTTTTTCTCTCCTAGTATCTGTTCACATTTTAGGCAAATCCAGTCGAAATGGCTTGTGATTACCTTTCAAGGGCCAGATTCTTATGTTATGTTATGCTATGGACAAATCCCTACATTGCTCAACATTTTAAATGATGCCGAAAAAGAAATCTTAGCAGAGGGAGAAGTCCAAATATTCTCCCAAGAAAATTGGGCTAGCATATTTAAAGCACAAAAGTTTCCATAGCCAAAACATTCACATCTGGATGCTTTTAACTTAGTCAGCTCAGCCAGACACCCACTTGTATCTGGGTGTTGTGCAATTCCAGCATGAAACTCAAACTCATACCATGAATCCAGAAGCAGCAGCCTAACACTCTGCCCTCACACCCCTTCTTGTAAATCTTTGGTCCTAGAGAACTTCTTCCAGCTCTAGGGTTTGGAATAACTTGTTTTCAGACCAAAGCTGTCTTCTCCAAACCAAGTCCTGTGTCCTGGCTGAGTTAGCTGGAGATAAATCAGCATAAAACTAAAATAGCACAATGGAAAGTCAGGCTTACTGTTAAATCATGCTTCTATTTTTACCTGGCAAAGCACTTAAGCATGCGGCTGAGATGCACAGAACTTAAGCATATGCTTAAAGTTAGTCCTCTGTTTACATGTAATTTTAACTCAGGGCTTATAAATCAACTGATGTTGTGAATCTGGCTGAAACATTGTGATTTTTAAAAGAAAACACACAGTTCTGATCTCTGAATATAAAAAGGGATCCATAGGGTCAGGATGCAGAAATTTGTACATCAAGCAGGAAAGGCTGAGTATTGGCAGCTCACACAAACCTCCAGAAAGGAAAAGGAACATTTCCAAGTGAACTGTGAGACAACACAAAGCAGGAAACAAATTTTGGATTTGAGCATGTTCAACCTTAGTAGAATAGGGATGCAAGCATGGTGGTGCAGGTAAAGAAAAGCCTTACCTGGCCCTGCAGTTTCCCTGCAGCTGTGTTCAAAAGTAGATAATTAACAGACACAGGACACAGGCTGTGCACAGAATGGTCCCAGTCCTCCAGCTTCTGCCATTGGCAATTTAGGGACTTGAAGCAATCTCCAAGCCCACACAGGCCCTTCTGTTTAGTAGTCCCTGGTGAATGGATCCTACAGAATTTTGACTTATCTTCTCTTAAATTGATTTCATTTTGCAATTTCCAGTATCTGTCATCGCTTCCACAATAAAATAATGAAAGAGTGCTCCTTCTATTCAATGCCACTGTCCATCTAGTTTCTTTAGCAGCCCTAGTTCCTATGTTGCAGGGAGAAAGGAAAGGTCAGTTCCCATTCACCTCCTCCGTATCACTCATGATTTTATGAGCCTCTGTCAAATGCTTCTCCAGTTTTTAAGGCTGAGAAGCATTACTTTATTCCATTCTTCTCCATTTAAAAAAAAGAGATGCTTCATACTTCTAGCTACTCTTACTGCTCTTTTCTATGCTTTCTACTTCTAATACATCTTTTTTGAAATTGAGTGAACAGTCCTTCATGCAGCACCCAAGATGCAGGAAAACTATGGGAAGATCCACATCTCTGTCTCTCTCCTCTATGTACTGCAGTGGCATAAGTCTTTTATTTTGCTGTCAATTATTAAAAAAAAAAAAACCAAAAAAACATTTATAGAACTTCTAGCACTTGTCTGACATTTCAGGAAAATGAGCAGCAATGACTTTATTAATCATTTTCCTGAGTACAAAAACCACAGAAAACATAGCAACCTAGAAGCAAGAATGGCCTGGATTATTTTCTGCTGTGTTATTTATGTATACTAACATTGACTTTTGTCTGCCACAGTATTGCCCAGTCTCTCCAGATTCTTGAGAAAAGGACCAAAAAGGTTTAATTATCACTATGATGATGATTTTATTGGCCTGAATGACTTTTTTTGGCCTGAATGTTCTTCATACTAATTATTTTTTCAGGTAAGGCTGTTGAAAGACATGGTTTCCCTTGCCCCAGAAAGTCTATAGGGGCTGCCGTCCCCTCCTCACTCCCAAAGGATCACTAAAAAGAACATGAACATTTTCTAGTGTGAAAATTGGCTAGTTACAGCTATCTTTTTCTTCATACCTTGCTGAGACTTCTTCAAAATCCATTCAAAACCCCAAGCACACTATATTAAGTGTCACATACTTTTCCAGATGCTTATTGATTCCTTTGAAGTTCTCCAGGGTTTGCAATGCATGCCTTTAATTTCCAAGGTTCGTGTTAGCACACCCACAATATATTGTATTTAGGTATGCTGCCACTAAATCTGTTGTAATTTCCTTTCAGCTTTCCCGGTAGACAAGCCAGACTGGGGTCACCTGCAGGCTTTTTTCATCCCTGCTGGAACACTTTTTAGGATTGGTGTCCCTTTAGTTACCTCTGCTGGGTAAGGTAACTGAGGCTGACTGAACCCAAGAGTTTCACACCAGAGCAATTACAACATTTGAGTGAACATCATTTGGCCTGGTGATTTGCTACTTTTTTTCTGGAAATTTTGGAAACTGGTATGTTTTCTCCACTATACAGGCATGGTACTAAACATTCTTAATTACGTATTCATTAATGCTATTAAAATTAAATTTCTTAATATTAAAATGCTTTTAAGATAAAAACAGTGTTGGTCTTTGGGTTTTTCCTAATGTTATTATTCCTAGTAAGTAATGAAATTGACTATAAATGGTCACTATTGCCAAGCCATTCTTTCAGTGCAACAGCTATAATTTATACAAGGTCTTAGTCAAAAATGACTTTTCTCTTTTATTGGTCTGTTTAGAAATGTAAATTAAAATTTGCCCTTTATATCATAAGTAGGATAAATATTCTCCAGTCTGTTTTCTTGCATACTCTCCATTGACTCTGATCTTTTTTTAAGTATTTCATAGATATTTTCACTGCCATGGTCAGCTGTTTAAAAGGATAAATTTATTATAATGTTTTTCTTGATTTGGTGTGGCAACATCCAATTCATAGAGAGTGGGTGGCAAATGATGATACAGATAATTGATTTATCTTATTGGATTCTGGTTTCCAACCAACTGTGAGTCACTTCTCCAACGGCAAAATCTATTCTTGTTATTTCCACATCATGAGTATCCTGCAATCCTGCAGTGTTGGAACTGATCAGCTTCAATCAGAATGATTTCTTTGAGGCCAGTACAGTGAAATTCACCCATCCTCACCTTAAATTAATTTAGTATTTCTAGGAAAGCACAGACACTTTTGGTCTTGGTCTGCATGTGCCTGGTTTAACCGGGCATTTGCTTAGACTGCTGAATTATTAGAAGATTGTTGGTGGCTATTCTGTCCTGCCATGAAGGCACAGAAGGAAATTTGCCATCAGGATGAATGTGTTCTTCACCAGAACCTCATCTGAAATAATTTGGAAGACTCTCCCAGTGTTTGTTTTCATCCGTAGTGCCACCAACCTGGCTGGCCCCATTTCAGAAGACATCATCCATTCTTGAGCATGTCTCCTGTTTCTAAGATGTCACTCCTCTTTCTCCCCACACCAGTTCCTTAGACACACAACGGGTCTCTCATTGCCTGGGGCATTTCTGAATGCTGTAACAGCTCCTGTTCTTTACCATCCTCTCCTATCAAAATGTTTTGTTTTGCATTCTGGACCTCTCCCTTTTATATGTTGGTGCTCACACAACCAGGAACAGACATGATGCACAAGGATGGTCACCAGCTTCTCTCCAGCACCCTCTCAAAGGCTGCTCAGACACCACAAGATACAAAGGCCCCAGAGCACAGGCAAACCACTATGTGCTCCCTCCTGGCCTTGTATTCCCAGTTATCCATGCCACACAGCACTGCCTGCTCCTCCTCAGCAGGGCTGTGGTTCTTCCAGCGTGTGTCTGGCTTAAGTGGATCCACAAAGCTGCCTTCTGGCAAGAGAGGGGTCACATGGACAGTATCTTTTGCACACATGTTTACTCAATCAGCCTGAAACACGACTTTAGTATTTGCCTCATTGTGTCCTAATTCAAGCACAAAGCAAGTCAAGCCAATTCTCCCAACCAAATCTCTTCTAAATGTTCATTGTACATTCAGCACCCAGTAAACAAAGCTTCTTCTACCACACCCATAAAACTAGCACAAAAACAGGTGAGCATGAGTTTTCCAGAGAAAAACCTTGGTGCTTATACTTCCTATCACCACAGTCCTCACTTCCCTGTGCTCAGGGAATTTTTCTTCTATTTAGAAGCCAGCCTTCTGGAGAACACAATTGTGGTTTTTGCAATATTTTTATTTTCTAAAGACTGACCCTGTGTTTAATTTGCAGAAAGCACATGGTACAGAACAGATCAGGGAGTTTGGCACAGAGGCAGGAGGTACTTTCAACTCTTGGTCAATTAAACAAGAAATGTAAAACCTGGCAAGTATTGCATTTAATCCTCTTTGCACCCCTTAGCCTCCTGCCAAGGATGAAAAGTACTTCTCTTCTTAAAAAGAATAAAAGATTTCAGAACACATCATCAACTCCTCCCTTCAGCCCTCAATACTGACAGTGTTATCTCCACACACAAAGCTTCTCCCCCTTCCTCCAGCTTGGCAACAAAACCCAAGCTCAATGAATATTTTATATGTGTGTGGTTAATGGAGCATTCTGGCTCCAGTCCATTAGGAACTTTACACAACGGTGTATTAACTGCTTCTCAATGTAACATTTTGAGTCTGTCCAAAGGGGATGTGTGTTTGCCAGTTGAGCCAACACACTATTATTGTCCTGTCAGCCTAGTTCCTGTCTTTGGTTGAAGAGCAGGGTCTCCCTGCCACAACAATTTGCCACCATTGTGCTCCCAGCAGCAACCTGAGAAGATTAGCTTGGCTCCAAGCTCTATTTTCCCCTCTGTATTTTAAGGTCTGTGTCTCATGTGGGGTGGGGAATGCCTGCAGTCTTTCCCCTTCAAAGATATACACAGGGATAAGCAAGCACATCACAGGTTAGCACAAGGGTAAATATAAAGCAGTTGAGATCTTTAGTTTTAATGGAAACCCCATATTTTTTCATCAGCTCTGAAATTGGTAGTCTTAAAATCCATGGTAAATACTAAAAAGAAGCAGGTGCTGGATTTCTCTGATGAAGAGCCCTGTGAGAGTTAGGGGTCCAGATCTGAACATTCCCCTAAGCCTCCCAGAGAGTTTGTGGAGCACATGGGAGCTTCCAAAGTGTGAATCATCCCAACCCAAGGCAGATGTCTAGAGTGGGTAAGGTGAATGGCATGGGCTGTTTATCACTCCTCACTGAGCAAAGAGGGAGTCTAGATGACAATCTTAAACTTTATGTCTAAGTTTTAGATAACTAAAATCAGGTGAGACGATTCCCTGCCCCAAGGTTTGCAGACTCATTACCAGGTGAGCCACAAGACCCTGACAGACTTAGGGCAGAAAACAACAAGATAAAGAAAAGTGCTGATGTGGAAGGACTGATCTCATTCCTTCCTGCCTGAAAGTAGAAAGAGCTGATGTTTCAGAAGGCAGAGCCATTTTTTGCTCTCACATCGTTGCTGAAACACACTGGAAGGAAGGGAACACCATTGCTGGGCTTGCCAGGATGCTGTAGTGCCCTCTGTAACATCTGTATGAGGCACCCACCAGCCACGAGGGGCTTGGGAATTGCAGGCCAGGAAGGAAGGTCAGAGGAGCCAGGGATGGACAGCTGGCCAAAATACAGATGAGGGGAAGGCTTTCAATAGGTAGGGATCACCTCTAGACAAAAGGTTCCTCCTCAGCCAGCAGTGCCTGCACACCCATGACTTACCCAAAATGGGCACTAGTGGAAGGGTCTGGAGCTGAAAGATGTGGGGAAGGGTCACCAAGAGTGTGTGAGCCAACACACTATAGTGGCTTCCCACATAGTTAAGGGAAGCTCCATGCAGACTTGGAAGGAATTTCCATTGCAAAGATTTGGAAGAAAAAGCAAGGGTTTCCCTGAGCACACTGACAGGATCACCCCATCTCGTGTCACTCTTGAGAAAGGACAGGCACTGCAGAAATACAATCAACAGCCATAAATCTCACTGACCAGAAGCTCAGCTGCTCTGAGCACAGCTCTGAAGTCAGGTTGTTTCTCTCTCCCAGAGGCACAGGCAGCAAATCAGTCATCCCACCGGTAGATAATCCAGTTAGCAGCCCTCCCTCTTCTCCCTCCCAGATCCTTCAGCTCCCCCCACGCTCCTTAGCGCTATCATCAATGGAAAGTTTTAGAGAATTAGCTGAAAACAACCAAAGTGCCTAATTGACTGAAGAAGGGAAATGGCAACTTCCATCATCTCAAAAAGCTGCACCTTTCTCCTACTCATCTCAAAGCTGAATAAAGGAATTAAAAACACAGCCTGGGGCAGCCAGCAGAGATTTACAAGAAGCAGACATTAGTTCTAACTCTAAAGGCTGGGCGTGTGCATGAGCCAGGACGAGCAAATAGAGAAAGGGAGCAGTAACATACAGCCTTTGCATTTAAAGAGGAGGAAGGAGAAGAAAAAAAAAGAAAAATGAAAAAAAAAAATCAACAACCTTTAAGCCCTTCCTAATAAAACAAAGATGATCCTGGCAACATGAAATGCTACCCTACTTTGTTTATTTATCGACACAAAGAAAGAAGCAAGTTGGCACCTCAGAGGGTATTAAATCCTGGTTTTTTGCTGACTGAATGACCTCAGCTGAAATATTTTCCATGACAAGAGCCCAGAAGACGCTGGCAGAGTGTCAGACAATAAGATTTTCAGAGTGTATTTACATTCTATCCATGGCCCCAGGCTGTTCCAAACCCATAGGCAGGTGCTGCCTTTATCTGTTCTTTGCTCACCTGGCTCCCTAGCAAAATGTTCTGAGACCTGTGGCTTAGCTGCCTTAACTGTTTGTTGCCTGGTGCTCAGAAAGCTTCAGGGACCTCTGAAATTCTGGCCAACAGAGATGGAGACAATGTTTGCCCCTCACAGCTGACCACTGACTGGTGTGTAAGGCACTCTTGCCAAAAAGCAGAGGGAAAACAGTGGTGATGCAATGGTAAAAGACAGATGAATTAATCTGAGAAAAGTGATGCTTTTTAAAAAAGGAAGGGAGAAGGTGGTTCTTTCAAGAATGCATTGCATTTTCCATGACTTGGGATCTTTAAACTAGGTCTGGGTAGCTCTCTAAGAAGGAACAGTCAAGATCCTGAAGAGGATCAGAGGGGAGGGATCAGAATTTTACAACTTCTTGCCTTGAAGTATATGCAGAACAATATTCTGCTGTCAAGCAGAGGACAGTCAGCAACCCACATCTGTAAAGCAGTGGACAAAAGGGAGAGAGGCAGGCTAAGCCACAAAGACCCACAGTGTTCTGCCTTTCAACTCCGTGGCACAAACTCCCCACACTGCAGGCTTCCAGCTACATTGTCCCCTAGACCAGCTTCTGACCTGGTCTTCAGCAAAACAATCTGTTCCATCCCTGCAGTGGGAACAGCCTCCTCTTTGCCCAGTTTAATTTGGCTCCTCCTGCACAGCTCCTCTCTCTTGAGTAATAAGCCTCCAGGAGATGTTGAGAGAGGCAACGCCCTTCATACCGCCCAACCAGGAAGAATGATAATTGCACTTCTAACAGCACCTTCTGCAAGGCAGCCACCAAAGCAGAGGAAACATGAATTAAAGCAGGATAAAAAGGAGGGGCTTTACCCTCTACCTAATAAGGTATTATTCATGCTTTTGGAAAGCTTCCTTGCAGAGAGATAAAAACAGACATAATGGGTATTCATAAGCAACTGCCTGTGGAAAAGGAAAGGCCTGCCTGCCATCTCACCCATTGTCATGCTGGGCTCACCTTCTACATTCCCAGCCTTCAGCTCCCTCTCCTTTTCCTTCCTCCTTGCCTTATGTCCTTGTTTAACCTGTTCTGTACCCAAGGCAACTCCCCCTTGCCCTCATGCATGGCTCAGGTCTGACCCACTCACACACATCTTCACACCAGTTCCTCCAGTCTCATCACCTTCATCCAAACAAGGAAATTTCTTTTTCTCTTTCTTCTTCCCTTCCTCTCATTCCTGTCATCCCTGCAAAGTTCTTCAGCTCAAATTCACTCCAGGCTTACTGTCTGTAATTAATTTCCCCTTTCATACCCCTCCTCCAGCCCACACCCACCAGGTCACTCACTGCACCACACACCTGAAAGGATCCAGACATCTGCAAACTGTGTTTGTAACTCTATTTCTGTATTTGTCTGGCCTCACTTTTCACCCAAGAAACAAACATGTGACCTTACCCTCCAACAAATTTATCATAATAAACTTCTACTCATGAGCCCAAAACAATGGTGAGTTTTAAACATCTTCACAAAGTAAATTACCCACTGCTCACTTGCATAACTTGTCACTGTCCTTTTCAGTCCTGTCCAGGTGGTCATCACAGTGTGTGAGCACCTTGCAGCCTTTGTCCTTTCTGAAGCTGTTCTGTGCAAGCTGGGCAGGACTTGCAATGGTGGGAAGTGCAGCTCCAGGCACAAAACCTGCCAAACACAAAATGAACCCTGATCATATTTCGCAAGGATTTTGGGTGCATGGCAAATGGACTCCTAGAGGAATTTTCGAAGGATCCTAATAAAGTTAGACATATCAATCCCATCAAAGTCACAGCAATTTGAGTATCCAATGAGCTAAGGCCCTTGGAAAGCTCTCTAGGCATCCTCAGGCACTAAAATGCCTTTGGAAACTGCATGGAAGGCATGGAAACTGCAGCTGGGTGTTAAATGTTTAACCAGGTCTGTGGGCAGCACTTTGGTACTTCTCCTGGGGTGAGATCATACACACACATGCACCAAGACCACCACACAAAGAGATGTACAGAGAACTTTTCAGAGCTGTCCCTTCCCTGGCTCTACATTCCCAACCATCATTACAGACTGGTTTAAAAAACAAACCACAACAATCAAACAAATGAACAAAAATCCCCCAACATCCAACCAATCAACCTGCAGACCTCCTGGGATGCAATAAATAAGCTACGAAGAGCTCCTCTCAGCTGGAACAGCAAGGATAAAAATGGAGGAAAACAGAAGACTAACCAGGTACTGCACATGGTACCTGCCACCTTGCATTCTCAGCAGAAGCTCTGAATAATGCCTGCACTCAGTGTTGCTGCCACTGTCCAACCCAAGGACATCTTTTAAACAATGCCTCACTGATAATCCTGCAAGGATTTTCAGCTCTGTCCTGCACAGCATTTTAATTACTCACACTGTTTCATGAGCTCAAATCATTTACAGAAGGTATTTTCATCCCACTAATTGTAGGTTTCCCAGAGGACTCAGCACAGTATTCCATGTCCTCAGTACTATTAAATGCATTAGGAAAGTATCCAGACTTCCAGAAGTCAAATTTTTTCATGCATGCATATATTTCAGGAAAGAAAGAGGGAAAATCAGGTAAAGGAAAACTTTTAGGCATTTAACAAAAAAGAAGTTTCAGCTGACAACTTTCAAGGAAAAAATCCAACAGACAATATTTCAAATAATGTTACAATAGACTTATTGAAGTCAGCAGCAGGTCTGGAACCTGAAATCTCTAATACTAATAGCATGCAGGTATACCCCTGCACTGGGAAAAGCAATTTCACTAGTTACTAGGTAAAGGTTATATCTCTGTCTGTCACCCTGAACAGGCAAACCATAAGAGTCAGAGACCCACAGCTTCCCAATGCAGCAGCTAGAGACATGTATTTTTAAGGAAGGAAAGAATGGAGGTTTCCAGGCATATCTGTATAGCAAATCTGAAAGGTAATAATTGCATGCTCCTGCATTCCCTGGAGTGATGGTAGCGTCAGCCCTCACCTCCATGCCAAGGAAATTTAGACACAGCCCAAGGAGGAAACTGCAATTCTAGTGGAAAAAGGGCTGAGATCAGCCAAGTGCCTGGAGCTCACCACACTGGGAGGGGTATGGAGACACAGCAGGTGGGGGATCTATAGCCCAGAGGAGAATCCCTTTTCCAGCCCCTTCCTATTGGGTACAAAGTGCTCTAAAAGTGAAGATAACATTCAGCCTTGTGTTCCATGATGCTATAATGGTGGAAAAGGCTCACAAGTGCCACCTCAGAGATGAAGGCACTTGTACATGGGCTGGGTAGTGGCAACTCTCAGTGTAGATGCTCTTAGTTATGTAAAAGTCAGGTTTGGCACTATGGCAAATAACAGGAGCTGTGAGATAATCAGCAATACATTATTGGACTGTTGTATATCTCAACTCTGACCTTGAGCCTTCATCAAAAGAAGTCTCCACACTGGTGATCTCTGGACTGTTGTGGTATGCAGATCCTGGGAGGCAAGTCTGGTTTACTCTGGCTCTTAGCAAATGAGAATCTGTGTCACAAAACACATTATCACAGTTGGTATTAACCAGTAAGCATCTTACTAGTTATGTCTGCAAAAAAACTCCAGGTGGAATAGTCCAAACAAGCCAGAAGACCCCTACCTGCATAGGAAGTCCATGCTGATGAGAATTAGCTGCTCATGACATGAGAACATGCAGCAGTTCTTCCACTGCTGAAGAAGAGACATCCTCCAGCAGTTCCTTTTGTTGCTCCTTATAAGTGTTTTTTGATGACAATTAAAGGTGATGGATCTTAGCATTAGGTGGGAATTAAACTCAATGGCGTTTCACCAACCAGAAACAAAAATAAGGACGATGCAATGCCTTGGGAATTTCTTTTGACTTCAGGTGTGTTTCCACTCAAAAAGGTGACATGGATTGCAAGGACAGGACCACCTAAACCAATTACCTCAATACTGACCTGTGGGTCCTGTCCTGACAGCAACTGCATCCTGAGAGAATTCACTTTCACTACTCACAATCCTGCACCTTGGAACTCTCACCTGGCACATCTCACTGGGGTGCACCTCAGAATAATTCCAAAAATGGAGCTTTTACATCCCCCGCAGGGGTACAAAGCACAGTGCAAATGGTGTGACTCAGATACTGCCTGGAACATGTAATGAGGATATTAAACTAGATCATCGTTTTATAGGTTACCTGATTTTTAATTGAAAAAAAAAAAAAAGAAAAAGAAAATACAGAAGCCAACCAACCTACATATTTGGCCTTCGGATGAATTTTTTTTGTTTTATGTGACAGCTTTTTCCTCTATTTAAAAATTTGCATAAATACTGTCAAGACAGGACATGCATGGTAAAGAATATGCAAAATCCTGAGCTAAGCCCAGCTGCCTCTCCCACTGGGCTGTGCCAGGACAAAGCAGTGGGGCTAATACTGGGAGCACCCCTCCTTCTGCATGTCACTAGGTCAGGGACATGGTCCTGCTGGCACACAGCCCTCCGAGGGAGTCTTTCTTGACAGACCTCACACAGAGAGCCTAGTTTGGGTTCACTCTGCCCTCTTCCTGGTGGTGAAGGGGGATTTGCTTATTTTCCTGTGGAAATTGAGCATGAGACGCTTCAATGTGACCTCCCCTGCCAAGAGGGGAGAGCAGGCAGGGAAAGCCAAGGATGCTGGAAGGAACATGAGGTTGTGTTTACCCACACAAGGGCACCCCTGCATGATTTCATGCAGAATTAATTCAGCTCATGCAAACTCCCGTGCAGACACTTACTTGTGGTTCAGGGAGATTTATCTCTGCTAACAGGATTAGGAAAGGTTTAAGCTAAACCAAAAGAGAAGAATGCACACAAGCACATTCACAGCTTAGAAAACAAACAAATACTGAGCAAATCTGCCTTTAGACATGGCCAAAGCAACCAGAGCTCTCTTCCCAGCAGCCCTCAGCACACAGAGCATGTTATCTAATGCCATCCTCTTTGCTGCTTTTCCTGCTGCACCCCTACCTTACCACCCACTCAGAACAGAAAATTGCAGCACTCTACACCTACATGCTGCTAAATAACTTACCTCACTCTAGAATTTGGCCCAAGTAGCCACACTGGAATATAAAGAGGTGTGCAAAACAGCTAAGAAAATTTTTTGTCCCTCTAAGCGGGCAGTGGGCAGCAGAGTGTGCCTGTGCTGTGAATGCCTAGCACTGTGCTGCAGTAGGAAGAGACAAAGGCAAAACAGAGAGAGGCACCAGCTGCTACATTCAGCACAAGGAGGCCATTGCTCAAACCACGTATCACCAAGGCTGCCCAAATCCCTACTGGGAAGACACTTCCCATTTAAACAGTCCCTTTTACAATGAGGACACTTGCACTGGTTAATTGAGGGGGCATTTGCTGCCTGCCCCAGAAGTGCCTCTGCCATCTCTCCTGAGCTCTGCAGCAGTTCAGCTGGAGGTACCATGCACCCAGCAGGGAAAGCAAAGTTTACTGCATCCTCCTGGAAGGGCAGGGTGGATCTCCATCTGCAGGGTGTGGTTGCTTTGAGATGGAATTTGGTTGGGACTTTGGGGTTAGAGCAGGAGTCCCGTGATGTCCATTCTGGAAAGGTGAGGATATTGGGTTTACATTTTTTCCAAAAGGTTAGGAGTTGTGGTAAGCCTAATCATTCTGGCATGTCAGCCTGAGCTACCTAGGGGGAAGAGCACCACCTTCTGAATTACCAAGTCAAATTGACTGTAGCAATCAACTTCTCCTTCTAAGTCCCCATCCAAAAACAAACAGGCCCAACCCTGCTTAACTTATGAGATCATAGCCCGAGGCAGTAGCTCCCTGAGACATCACTGCCTCACCCATCATCTACAAACATCAGTTGTGCAGGGATGGTGTGGGTCTCTCCCTGATTTTACATACACAGAGATCTCTGACCAATGACATAAGCCCACTAGAAAGTGCCTGCAGCACCTCTCCGAGGTGGTAGGCAACCAGCAGAGCCCTGGAATTAGGGACAGAGCAGTGCAGTCATCAGGAACGTGTCCTGTTCTCTAACCTCTCCTGGCTGGCTCAAATTGGAAACCTCTTGCCCAAACTGGTGTTTGCCATTCAAAGCTGCCTTTTGTGAACCTTGCCACACCAACGCTTTGCTGCTGCTCAGTTCTACTCTGGCTAACATATTCATCTCCTCATCATCACCTCAGAACCTATTTGCATTGTTAAATTGCTAGGAGAAATTGGTTTTCCCGTGATACCTCCAAATCAAAGCTGCTGGAGCTGGAGATCTTTCTTCTGTTAAGGCATGTTATTAACCCTTAATGGGTTTCTCAAATGCATAATCCATACCTTTCACTTCATAAATCATATTCATGCCTGGCCCATCACTGAAGCAAAAAGTTCTTGTTGACATTTTCTTGAATCTGGCCTTCTCATAGCATTGGCTCTTTGCCATCAGTGCAGGAACCTTCCCCACTGCTAACAGAACTAACTTTATTGATCCACATCTTACATGTGACAAAACAGAGGTGTGACAAGCTCCAGAGGGTTGTGACAGGTCAGGCTGGGACTCTACCTGTACATGATATCAGAAGGTCTGAGCTGATGTCAGATGGTCTGAACTCTGGACCCAAGACAGCTCTTTAGCTACTTGCTACCAACTTTTTTTCTTTCCCTATGAGATTCTTTTGTAAACTAGAAAGAATAGGAGAAAAATAACTATTAATCCCCTAATTAATAAGAGCAAAAGTGTTGTAGCTGGTATACCTGATAAACATTTCATAAATCACATCATCTTGGGTGTTCTGCTCAACAGCATTAAACCCAGAAATTATTTCCATTATTATAAAGAAAATCACATTAATTAATTGACAATATGTATGCCACTTCTGCAGGCAAAAAGAAAAAAGCTAAGACGAGTTAACATTATACAGAAGAGCAGATCAAAAGTCAAAGTCATCTTGATAATTTGTGAAAATTGGGGATGGGGAGGTTTAATTTAATAAAAATCAGTGAAAGATGCCTTGCTTGTAAAGGCATTCTTCCTGCCTGCTCAGCACAGGGAAGCTCTCAACTGGTGGATTGCCTGTAGCCTCACTCACCCTTCAAAAAAGATGTGGACAGATTACAGAGTCCAGGGAAAAGAAACTTGAAAAACACCATTTCCAGCAAACACATGAGCTGGGTGTTTAGGCAAGGAGAGAGCTGGTTACAGGGAGCAAGAGGGAATTCTTCAACTGTGTGAAAGGCCATGCAAACAAAAGCTCCAACCAGCCCTCCTTCAGTGGCTGTATGAAAAATTCACTTTTGATCCCTGGACTGGTTTCTGTAATAATTTCATGCTTTATGGGTAAGAAAGAAACTTGAAATATAATTTCAGTGTAATCTAAAGGTTCAAAAAACCAAAAAAAAACCAACCAAACTGGAAAAAGTTGATCTTATGTCATGATTTGGCTCGTACTGGATGGGAAGATCCAGAATTTTTGATCACAATTTGGCAATGCTTACTTGCTTCCCTAAAGGGTTTTTAAATGGCACCAACATTTTATCAACCACGTTACCTCCTCCCATTGTCTGTATTTTCATTGACATGGCTTTTTTGAGCCTTGAGCAGCTTTCCAAAGCACCCAGGCTGCACAGGGGCATGGAGCCCCTCTCCCTATTTTATTGCAACCCAGCATTAAATTCCTCCTTATCTCCCTGCAGCACTTTTCAAAACTCAATCAGATTTGCTCTGCAGTGACCTATGTAGGTCTTGCAGGGAGTGCTCTTCACCTCCCAGATTGCACTCTCTGTGCCCCAAGCATCAGCATCCAGAGTAAATTTTCCCTCCAGCAAGGAGCTTGGCTTTCTCTCTGAGCAGTCTCATTTTCCCACCTTCATGCACACTTGCATTTCCTTAATCAAGAGCATGAACTTCCATTAAACAGGAGAGTTTAAACGACAAGTGTTAAAGTAATTTTTATAACCTCTTCTCATTCTGTAGGTGCCCTATTTCCCTGCAGACCAGGCACTGCCTCCAGCCTACTCACAAAGCTGTGCCCTCACTGACACCAGCATCTCATTTTTATCCTGATTTTCAGCTCCTTGTAGACAAAAGAAAAAAAATAGCAACTTGTGTGGATCACATCTAAAACCACGTGCATAAGTTCAAAGATAATTAGCCTTTTAGTTGCTTAATGCTGTGCAAAGCACACATTTAACAGCTAAAACTGATTTTAATCTCTGCTTAATTCTTTTGCCGGAGTCCCATTCACAGTGAGGCAGCTGTCTAAATATCTCAGCCCCTTGGGGTGAGGAGACAGGGGAGCAATGCTCGTGGGTGACCTCAGCTGGCTTCTCCCACTGAGAGAGAGCTGCTTCCAACTCACCTGGGGCAGAGGATGCCAGTGGGGCTAGGCCCCCAAGGAAATGGTTCATCTGTGAAGGGCAAAACTGCTCTCTTCCCTTGGTTTGGGTAGCCTGTAATAACGTTGTAAGAGAAATTTGGGTAGTGAGAGTGGCCGGATTAATGCAAATTGATGGCCATATTGGTAAGGATGGATGGATTCACAACCCATTGCCTTCACACTAGCCAGGCAAGAAACCATCAGTCACTGCATCCTTCACCCTCTATGACAGTAAAAAGAGTCTCCTCTTGAGTCAAAAAGTCTCTGAACAGTGAGAGGACAATGGCAAAACAGTCACGTGACTATGCCCAAAATTCTGGGGTTTGATATTTTTTCTTTCATCTTTCCTTGTCTAAGCTTTGCCATGCTAGAAGTGCGTGCTTGTAATTACACTCCTTAAAAATTAATAAATACAGCACTTTAAAAAATAATCTCCAATTGCCTTCTGTGGGATGTGATTAAACATCAGCATTTTCTACATCCAGGAGTGTGCACACACAAACACACAAAGGGATGACACCAGGACCCAACAACAAAAAATTAACAAATCTTCCCTCTGCAACAGGCAGTACCCTACCCCAAGTTTCATTTACCTCAGTGTCTTAATATTCTCCAATATTTAGGGAAGCAAGGCATTACTGTGTAATCAGGGGATACTCCTTCATATGGGATATCTAAGGCACTGAGATGGGGAGGAGCTGAACCAAAGAATATGCCTGTGCCTGTGGTGTGATGAGAAAATGGGCTTTGCTCCTGCTCAAACGCTGGTGCACTTCTCAGCTCCAGATCAAATCTAATTATCATTTATTATCATTTAAGGATTAAAATGCTCATTATGCTTTGGTGGGTTTTTTTTGGTTTTTTTTTTTTTTTTTTGCTTGACCAATTTCTCTCTTACTGGCCCTTGGGTTCTAAAACATAGAAAGTGGCATAAAAATTGTATTATTTTCAATAGGTTCCTGACACCTAATCAGGCAAGGGTTTCCATTACAATTCCTGGCTGGCTCTTTTCTCCCCCAGAGCCCGGGAAACCATGGTCTTGTGCAAGGAAAGGAGATGAGAACCATGAAACAGAGCTGGGAGAGGACAGAAATTGCAAGAGATGTTTGGAAAACAAACAGTCACAACACAAGATTTTCCTTTCAGGCCTGTGTTCAGACAGTCTAAATTGTCAGTCAGTCCCTCTGCCCAATATTTCCCAATGGGTGTCTCTCCATAGCTCCCTGCTCAACACCACACTCAGACCCAGGAAAAATTCAAAAGCCATACTAAAGGCAGGGAGTTTTATTTACCTCCCTGTGCAGTTGGCTGATAGACTGCACAGCACTTTGAAGTGAGAAAGCTCTAGACAGAGGAGTATTAGAGCTAGTAATGAAAATTAACATGAAGAAAAGGCTTTTAAAATTTTCCACCAGGTTCCCTATAAACGCAGTATCTCCAGGTCTAAAAGAGTGTAAGCTCCCACAGGAATTATAAAAGACTGATCTTGAATAAAGAGCTAGCAGGACTCAGAAATCACACTTACGAAATAATATAAAGGCTTGTCTAGAAACAGAGATATAAAAAACAACAACAAATCCATTTGGGACCCTTCAGGCTTGCCTGCAAGCCTTACAGTCACCTTCCTAAGAGCTCACACCCAAAATTCCATTAGATAAGCCCTCTTCTCTTGCAAAATCAAACAAAACTCACAGTGTATCACAAGACTGCATGACAGGCTTGTCCTCAACATTGTTACTTTTCCCAATTGGATATACATTCTTCCAGTTTGCTCATCCAGGAAATTCTACCTTTTCCTTCTGGAGTAAAGCTGGTCATTGCTGAAGGCCTCCCACAGCTCACCAATGGTCTCAGCATTTCAAGATACAGTTTCAAATCAATGTTCTCAGCTGGAAGGATAAAAATACAAATAAATCAAACCACAACCAAAAAAAAACCCCACCAACTCCTGGCACCACAGAAGAAAGGTTATAGTCATTATATTCATCTGCAGGATGTGAACTTTCCATGTGCTTACTGATTTCTCTTATTAAGCAATCATCAAACACTGATAGGAATTTTTTTGCAGGAAATGGAAGTACAATGTGTTCATTAAAAAAAAAAACAAAACCGAACACCAATAGAGCAGGCAGCCAGTTTAAGCCACTTGACATTTCAGGAAATTAAGTTATACTGTGGTCCCAGCTTGTAAATTCAGCAAGATCCAGGAGAGAACTCCTTGGAGACCTGCTGTGCTTTTATTTCAACAGTGATGGCCACACAGGCTAATTGAGGGCAGGAGCCACGTGCTGTCACAGCTCTCCTGCTGCCCCTCTCTCCCAGCAGCTCCTACGCTGCTCACAGTCTGCATGCTTCAGCCAACCTTTTCCTTCAGCTACTGAGCATACTCTTCTGGGGGAGAAGAGAAAAAAAAAATAGGATTTGGTACGTCAAAATAAATCCAGTGAAAATAATAATAAAGCTTCAGAGAAAACCTCAGACCTCTGTCAAACAGCTGAAGGTATTTTCGGAGTGCAAAGTTCAAAGCCCAAAGCATCTCACCCCTGGATGGCAGATCACATTGGAGTTGGGGTACTACAAGTACAGACTGGAGATTCGGGGTCAGGCACTGAAGCTCACAATCTGAACAGATTTATAGGCTGTTTTTGTCCACATCATTGCCAAAAAGGCAGAAAGGAGGAGGTTGAGCAACAGCAGTATATGAGCCAGCTGTGTGGGAGATGAAGAGACACCCATCCTGGAATGGTGGGCACAGCTACCAAGGCTGCTGTGGTTCAGCCTATTCCTGGTGGAATTTCTGCTGATAGAAAGGGAAGGACAGTGAGCCACCTCAAAGGGATACTCCTCTTTACCTGGACAAGGTTGAAGCTGGGTGCAGAAGTTGTGAGCTGCCACCTGTGGGCCTGTGTCCCAGCATGCTCTCACCCGCTACCGTAGCTACAGCAGGGACAACACACCCTCCTTAGTGAGGGGGACAGAGAGAAGGGATGTCTGGGAGCTCCTGGGCACTCTGTGCAGGCATTCTCTCTCTCAGGGGAGTGACACATGCACTCTGATGGTGGAAATTTGCTTTAAGCAATCAAGGCTGCACAGGTACAAAGACAACCCAGGTTGCCAAGACTCCTGGAGCTCTCAACATTTGCTCATCCAAAAGGCTTGAATGATCTTTGAAAGCTTGCAGGATTGCAGCCCATTGCTACCATTCCCAGGTTAAAGGTACTTTTAAGGTGTCACATAGGGTACCACTTTCTCCTGTCCATTTGGTGTGTGCTGAGGGTGCCTTTCAGCCCCCTGAAACGATCAGTACTTGCAGGATGTGGCTTTGGACTGATTTGGGAAGGGCAGCTCCCTCACTACTACTGCACTGTGTAGACAGCCTGGCTAAGGGCAACTTCTATATCCAGCTCAGCCTTCAATCTGTGTGTGATCTCAGGCACACAGAAAAAACAGTCCTGAGGAGAAAAGAACCTCTTTGAGATCACCCAGCTGGTCAAGAGAGGATCAGGAAGCCACCAGTGCCTCCCTGTCCCCATCATTCTGGCAGAACCCTGTTCCTGAAAGAGGAACAGTCAGGGATGAGTCAAACCCAGCACACGCTGCCCAGTGAGGAATTATGAGCCTATAAAAAAGCCAGCTACAGCCCAGCCTCACCAAGGAGTAGCCAAAACCTTTTGTGGAAGGACCACTGAGAATCCCATCATATTCCAACCCCAGTAACATCTGCTCCATCGTTTGCAATGTCATGTGAAGGTAAAATCCTTACTGAAAACACTAATGCTGCAAACATTCACCTCCATGTAGGCGTGGAAGCCTTCAAGTTTCCTTTTTATTATACGGATGGGATCCTTCTTTTCATTGGCACAATAGAAAATAGCCACAAAAATTCCACACACACAGCATCAGACCCCGCAACCAGCCTCGACACGCAGAGCGTCAGTAATAAAACACACCCCTACAGGGATTTAGCACTTTGGCTTGTGCTCAGCTGGGGGACTTGGGGAGGACTTTCACTCTTCAGACATAAAAAAATACTAATTATAATCAGCTCTGTCATTATTCCAACCCCCACATCCCCTCCCTTCCCTGTCAGCAAAAGGAAGAGGAGCCATGCGCTGATGGGATCGTGGGTTTGCATGAACAAGACCGGGCTCTGTGTGTGTGTACTGCATTTGCCCTGGAAATCAAACAGCAACTGCAACAAGGGCATCCTGGGAAGGGCCCTCAGGTGCCAAAAGAGAAATTCAGGGAAATATTCCTTTATTAAAACAATTGCAACAGCTGCTGAAGGTACTTCCTCATGCAGGCACCCCTTCTTCCTGTCCATCACACACATCCCCTCTGCCTCAGACACTCTTGCATAACCAGATGACAAAGTTTTCAACTTCAATCTATGCAGGACCCACAGCCCTTCTCTTACCAACCTACCATCCCTTGTGCATTTGTCCTCCTCACCCCTGCCCTTCCCAATAAACATCCTGCCCTGTGCTGTCCTACCACAGGAGTCCCCAAAGTGTACACACCAATGGTTGTGCCGTAGTACCACAACAGACACTGACACTGTAGCCAAAAGGGCAGGCCAGAGAGTGCACAAGGTCTGAAAAGGCCAGCCATGGCAAGGATATCTCAGGTATTCCTGAAATTATCTCTTTTCCTATAAACTACCTTTCAGCCCTTTCTAACTGTCTCTTGTCATGAACTGCAGTGGTGGTGTCCTGCAGCACTCACTAATCAGTGGTTAAGTGAGAGGTCATGCACCAGAGTTTGAGGATTAGCTCTTTGCCAAACACCTCTCCATAAAGGTGTGCAAAGCTGCTTCCACAACACCTGGAAACTTTCTTCCATAGGATCTTAGTTAGACTAGTTGCAAAGTGCAATTCCAGATTTTCCACTACACCTTTCCAACTGCATTGTCACTTTCTCCCTCCAGCTCTACTCCACCCACAAGCTATCCTGCTTTGGCCTTTTATAGGGTTTCTAGTCCTACAGATAGGGATGGTCTCTTTCTTAGCTGTCTGTGTACTGTCTACCAACATAGGCCTGTGATCCACATCCTAAAGTTTCAAGAGGGAAACTGCAAACCCATAACACCAAGGGTTTAACACCCATAACTATTTTGGCTTTCATTGAAAGCCCACAAAGAGGCAGGAAAATGCAGACACACTGCTCTACCTTCCTTGTCTCACACATACTCCCCTCCTTTACAGTTTACCTGCATTGCAAATAGAGTTTGGGAAGAGCATGGGACTCCAGGCAGGACCACTGAGCAGGCCAGGCCATCCCTGGACACGGTGCATGGTGCCATACATCTGTGCTTCCCATAGCTGGCTGCAGACCTTAAACTGTAATTGATCCAGGTGGACAATTATGAGAAAGATTGAGCTCTAACAGAGGATGGGGGAAAAATAAAGATACACAGGGCTGAAACCCAGTAGAAAACCTTGCCAGCATCATTTTCACCTTCAGTGCTGCTGCTGCTCACACCTTCACCTGGCCACGCACCCTGCCATGGTCAAACAGGTACCCAATGCCGCTCTTCAGGTCTGCTCTGCCTTTGCTTTGTGCAGGTGTTGGCAACCACACTTACACACAAAGCCAGGCAAAATCCAGCCTATCCTGGAGAGCACTGCTCCGAGGTGATGCCTGGAGGCCACACTTCACCTTGCAGGCACACCCTCTAGCAGGGCACCAAGATGCTACAGCACATATGGCAGGAGTCATCTTGCTCAAGGAAGACATTGACTTTTGTTATTCTCCATAGCCAGCTCATCCATGACAATGGTTTGCTCCTGCTCCAACCAGCTCTTAGTTCATTTTGGGCACAGTAGGAGAAGCAAGACTGCATGCTCCAGGTAATTCACATTTAGGAAAGATGCCCTTTTTCTTCACACAGATGCCAGCAGGCACTACTACAAGCCAGAAGGACATTCTTATCAAGAATCTGACTGATTAAGAAGACGTTTGAATTTCAAGTACTTTTCTGGTTAGACTTGTTTGGGACAAACCACTGCAACTCATTATGCCTCAACTTCTTCATATGGAAATGGAAGGGATATAAGATTTCTCAAGCTCATAAAAATCTAAAAGAGACAAGGGTTAAATGGTTGCTAATAAAGTCCCCACTTGCATCTCTCCAAATGTAACCAATATCCATCTAGCCTTGGTAAAAAAGAGGTCAATAAGCAGACAGAAAACTCTTTGACCTGCAAGACAGCCATCCTTCTGTCAGTGGAGGCTTGCAAAATGCTCAAGCACCTTTAACCACCACCCCTCAGCTCAGATTTGAAGAAGGGCAAGTGTATATGCACTGGGGTCATACTGGGAAGCACAGAGGTCTCTCAGAAGCACGACATCTAAATGGGCAAAGTGCTAATGTCTGAGAAATGTTTCTGCAGGGGCAGAAGATTGGATGAAGCTGTGAAAGATCCAGCTCAGCAGCTCAGTCCATTGCCCAAAATAACCAGGTGGTGGCATGTGGGCTCCTCCCCCACCAAGCCCACCAGCAAACGCCCCAGCAATCCCAGTGCACGCTCACCCCATCCTCACGCTTTGCTGGCCATTGGTGGTGGACAGCACCCCACCCTGAGAAAACATGGGGCATTCTTGGCACTCTGCACTGCAGGCAAGGTCATCAGACACGATGACAGATTCTTTGCCTGCCATATCCACGGAGGAATGCAGGGGAACGTGATCCTGCCTCCTGCCCTGAGCAAGCGCCAGGTTTGATTAGGGCTAATCGCTCCAAGATCATTCCTGTGAGGATCTTGCAAAGAGGGAGTTGCTTGCTCCCCATAACAAACTCAAAGACAAGATATGAAGGTTTGAGAGGATTTTTGCTCCCAGATATGTAAAGCAGAGTGGCAGAGCTCACAAGAACAGACAGTCTTTCAGCTAGGAAATACAGTGGAAAGTGACACCTCTCCCAATGCCCTACAACCCAGCATGCATAACCCACCACAGATGGGCATGGCAGAGCCTTACAAGCATCCCTTGCAACTTGGCACTGATTTGGCCCTTGGAACAGGGAAACTCTGGCCTGTTCCAAAATGATCTGCCTGACACAAGGCTCAAATAGTTGGCTAAGCAGAGCTGGGATCCACCCTCATTCTCCTTCCGGCCACTGAGGACAACTGTCCTTTCTCACTTGAGCAGAGAGCTGCACCTAAATGCATTAACTGAAAGGACACGCCAATGTCATGGGGATGGCCTCACCCCACCCCAGCCAGCTCCAGGGCACACTTTTCATGAAGATTTCCCTCCTTTTGCTCTGTAGCAGCACAGCAATGCCTCAAAGGTTTGCTGAGACCCACGGGGCTCCAGAGAGCAGAGGCAAGTCAATGTACAAGGCCCTCATGGTGCATCTGCACCTCCACCAGCCCTAGAAATTAGGAGTACCTTGGCAAAGATGCCTAAAAAATGACAGCTCAAGTGCAAATTATATTTATTTCTCCCTGAGTGCAAAATGCACATCAGTTCTTACGTGTCGTCTTTCTTCTCCCCGTCATGGAAACTCATCCTGCTTCAGCCAGAAAGCAACCAAAAAACCTAGAAGGGCAGCAAACATTAACCAAATCTTGTCCTAAAGCCCCCCCACACATACATTTTCCCCTCCACCATCTGTTTTGCAAATGCAACAAACTAAACTAAACAAGCTCCCAGTAGCTAAATTCCTTGCATCTCTGAAAGCACATGGATCCCTGTGCCAAAGTAAACAATCTCATGGAGAGTTTACATAAAACAAGTGAACTAATTTCATCATAAGCAGAGGAACTACAAATTGGTTCAAAGCCTGCCATTGTACATTCTGTGGAAACGTCCCCCAGCAAGGAAAGGAGTTAAATAATCCTAGTGGGAAATTTAGTGCATACCCAGCCTGGCATTCTTACCTTCAAACCAGTGTAGGAAGTACAAATCTACTCTTCCTACAGGTCTCATACAGAATAATGCCAACCATCTTCCTGCTATTGCTGCAGGTTTGGTAGCAGGGCAATGGAAAAGGTAACAAAGATGATCCATGCCAAAAATCAACAGAGGGAGAAGGGATGATGTAGCTGTGTCACCCTGGTGCACGAGAGAACCAGTTATGGGCTGGTTGAGAGTTGCATCTGGTGCTGGAGGCCCTTGCAGTACAATGTCCACACACCCATTCACACCAACATGGTGATACAGTGATGGGGAGAAAAAAAAAATAAAGGAAAGAAGTGTGTTTTCCTCACAAGGAGATTTTTTCCTTGGGTTCATGTGCATGCACCAAATTCTGGGATATTTACAAGTGTCCAACAAGTGCCCAGCACAAAACAAATCACCTGCCTGAGAGTAGAAAAGGCTGAGAAGAGAAGAAATGAGCTCCCACTTCCATACAGGACTGGAGCTGGCTTGGCCTTGGCTCTGATTTTTCTAAAGTCTCCCTTGGGAAAAGTCCTAGAGTCACAGCTCCATCTGGAGTCTCAGATTTGGCTAAATGCAGGCTGAGGACACCCCCACACAGACTGGTCTAGAAATCCTACCTGGAGTTTGATTGGAGATTCACTCCTTCAATACATCCACCACAAAATTCAGTTCTTCATAAAGATAAACTCTGATGTGTCCTAGGTGAATTCAGATGAAACCCCAAGCTTATACTGAAAGAAGAGCATCCAGATAGACTTTTCCATTTTCCATTGTTTGGGAAACAGATTCTAATTATACCTGTGCAATTTTCCCAAGGAAGCAGCACTGTGCAGCTCAAACTCAACAGCTTTTGTCAGAACCCAAAGCTAGGAGATTCATCCAAGTCACCCATTAACCTCCTCTACGATCAATTTTTTTTCAAGTCATCCATGCCCATGGCATGCTTCCATTACTAGGACTCATAAAAAGATGGTTTTTTGACCCAGACCTTAAAGAGCTGGGAACTAAATACATGTCCCAGAGCATTTGCTCACCCATGTCACTGCTCCAAGGAGGCACTTTTTGCACTCCTGGCAAAGGAGCTGCATGGTGGCACTTCTCCCACGGACCAGCATGGTGATTTTCAAAAGCTGCTACCAAGAAAACAAAAAGCAAATGAAAAATCCCTCCCTATAATCACTTTAAAGCACATTGATTTGGAGTCAAGATGCAGCAAACAGATCATTCTCACATGCCCCAGCTCCTGCAGAGACCCATGGAAACCCGCGTGGCACTCCAAGCACAGAGATTTGAGAAAGAGTCTGAATCCCAGGGGTCTTGTTAAGTATTACAGACAATTCTTACCAGTTACAGCAAGGAATCAGGAAAGAGGACATATTAAAAAAGGGCAAAACAAAAAAAGTGGGTTTTTTTTCTTATTACACACTTCCAGAGGTGACATACTGTGGACAGCAACTGAAACAATAAAATGCATTCCAATATTCTATATTGTATTGATCATTTGATGGTCTCCTTTTAAATCAATAGCTTTAAACACTCTTATTTAAAAAAAATTGCTGAAATAGATAGAGGATGAGTTTGGATACAGCCTGTGCTGGCATAAATAAAAAACAAGTCCATGGATAAGAAGGGAATTAGAGTGGATATGAGTACACAAAAATTACTCAAATCAGCTTACAGATTTAATGCATTCTGCTGACAGTGGTGGTGGGGGAGGTTGTTTACTAAATCCAGAGAGTTTTTAGGCATACTGAAAAACAGAAGCAGGGAAGGATAACCCACTGTTGCTAGATCCCACTGCAATTTGACGTTTTCCTCTCCATTTCTATGGCTTGGAACATTTGCTTCTGAATGCAAAATTCAAATGAATATTTCCCAGGTGGCACTGTACAGTCCCCCCTTTGCTAATGTTCATACTGAAACAGACAACAAATGGGCAAAACTGGTTTGGAGGGGAGGGATGGAAGCAGCACTCGGTTGCCTCGGAGTTATCCAGGTTTATCTACACATCACACTGTATGCTCCCTGGTTCTCATAATTAGAGTGTCTAGACAGGAGACGATGCCAGCAAAGTAGCAAGTAAAAAAGGTTTTACAGAGTTTTTCAGAGGAGCCCATCTAATGCAGTGACTACAGAATAATGACAGATATCAGAGTTGCAGAACCTAGCTAAGATTAGAGCAAATTTTGACCCAAGTAAAGATCTTTTCATAGCCATTCACATGCCAAAAGAGCTGCTAAATCAGAGCACCGATGGCTCAAGCACTCAGGAGGGATCAGAGCTTTTGAACCAGCATCAGACTAGAGTTTTCTGCAAAAGTAATTCCAGCTGCCTCAGCTTCATCCAAATACTGGCATTTAGCAGCCTCAACTTGTGTAAACCAGCTTCACTCCACTGAAGTCAATAACAATTGACACCAGCTGAGAATCTGGCTCTCGACATGGTTTAAATATAGTCTAAAGAAAGAACTTACAGAAGGATTGCCCAATCCCTCATGTCCATTTCTCCCTTGGGCTAGGACCAAATAAGATTGATTTTTTCTTTATAATTTAGCTCCAGTTATTTTTAACAACAACATTATGAGCTCACATTTATTATAGCACCTTCCATCCTGCAGCAGCCAGGCTGCCTTTGAGGCTTCACCAAGGATCACAGAGGGGGATGGACACAGCACCAGGATGGAACCACCTCAGGATGCAACAGCATGATGCTCAGCATGCACAGAAGACTGGCCACAAACACTGGCCACAAAAAAATAAATCAGCAAGGGTATTAAGATAATTCAGCTTCAGTATTGCAAGAGTAAGCCTCAGCCATTTTCACAGAGGGGAAATTTAAGGAGTGTTTTCAAATCCTCCCTTGAGCTGTCCATGAGATGGACAGGATGTTGTACAGCAATGCAGGATGTCATGGCCACACACTGTGGCCCCCCCCACACAACATGAAGGCAAATTACAGAGTGCTGGGGAAAGGCAAGCATGAGTTCCTCACCTTTGAGAAAGAAAAAGTAGCTGGGTCACTCCTCTTCTACTGTGACAAACCAGAGCTCTTTGGTATTGCTTCATCCATTTGGCTCAAAGATCCCTGCAAAGCCAAAGGATGAGGGTCTGAAGACATGGCAATCCTCATGCACAGAACGATCAGGCGGTGAGCCTCCAAAACCTTAGCCACCACACAGTGACACGTGCACTGGTTGCCAACCAAGGCAGGCAGTTGCTTGGTTTTGGGAAGTTCAAGGGTCTGGCATCCCTCACCAACCCTTTTTCAACATAAGAGAGAGAAGCTAAGAAAGTACAACAGGAAAAATAGGTTGTCTTGTGGGCTTATATCTGTGCAGTTATGCTAGAGGTAGAGTGACACCAAGTTTTATCAACAGTGGTATAGTCCATTTTATCTGGGATCAGAGTAGGAAATCAGGGCCCACTCAGTTCCTACTGTATGGGAATGGCTCAGAAACAACATCTTCCAGATGGTCCCCCTCAAGCCACCACAGAGCAATGGAAATGCAGCAAATAAGAGCTGTGGCCACCACCCAAATGCTCCATCAAAGACATGAACTCTGGCCTCTTTAAAAAAAAAAAAAGGGAGAAAAAAAGGGAAAAAGAAAACCAATACAAACAAAAAAAAAAACCAACCCAGATCCATTAATGAAAACTAAAGCACAAGGCAAAGGGTGATGAAAACAAATAAAACTAAGGCTGTAAAATGCCTGGTATGTAAGATGTGTTGAAACTTGCTGCTGACAGCAGCTTGAGCAGACATTCACATGCAGCCATTCATAAGATGCACAGTAATTACCTTCTCCGGGAGGCTGCATTATGATGATTTCTTTAAGCAGAGCACAATATCTCTAGCAACAGGATATAATTACAGCAAAGGATATGCCTCTTAACCTCTTTCTACCCCCCCCGCCCAGCCTGTTCAGGGAGCAGATCTGTGAGCCGGGGGCTCTGTGGCCAGGGTGAAAGTAGCTTACCCTGCGCTGCTGCACTCATTACCTAGAGCCAAGCACGCTTCTGATGGCAGCTGGTGGTGGCACTGCTCTCACAGGAACAGGATTGTCTCCCCTTGCCTCTGGGTGAAACACCCCCAGCACTGCAGGGCTTTGACAGAGCTGGCAGCAGCCACCAGGCCACCGAAGGAGCTCGGCACAGTCAGCCTGCTCTGGGCCGACACCTCGGTGGTAAATAAATAAATACCAAAAGCAAACAGGCGAGGGAATGACTCAGGACTGGAACACACTGGAGGCACTGTGAGGCAACAGGACTTCCCACCCCCAGACTGGGACCTTCCTGGCCCCAAATACCCCACACTGCAGAATCCCTTTGGAGAGCTGACCGGCTCTGAAGAAAAGCCCCAGGCTCCCATGTAAGGACTGGTACCATGACTAGCATGGGCAGTGGTGTGTGCAGGGGATGGATGCCACTTCCTGGTGATTTGCTGGCTCACCTGCAGCAGCCAAAATGCCAGAGCTAGTCCTGTTCTGCTCCACTTCCACAGCCCTCCTGCAGAGAAGCACAGGAAATCTTACTGTTGCAGCGGCTGTATTGATTTATGTAGGATCCAGAAACAGAGAGAGATGCAGGCAATGACAGAGCCCTAACAGCTGTGTGCTCAGCTGAGGGACTCAGTCTTTCACATTGCCTCCATCCATTCTCAGTACTCACTTCACTGTTCCAGAGGAATCCGGAGAAGCGTCCAACACAGTCAGTGGTGGTCAGTGAGTTTTGCTGCACTGGGAGGCATCTCATTGTGAGGTTCCACTTGCAGACCAGCAGGTATGAGGCTGTAGGCACCACAAATTGCTTTTATTTATTTCAGTCTTCAGTCCTGGAGGGAAAAAGTAAAGAGTTAATCCTTGTCCCCAAACCTCTTCACCCCAAACCAAAAGTGCAGTGCTGCATCTGACCCTAGGCTCTGTTGTTAATAGCCCACACGCTGATTATCTGAAAATCAACATCAGAGCTCAATCTTTTTTCCAAAACCAGGAAACCAAAACATGGGCTCTCCATGCCAGATACTGAAAGCAGAGAATCTGGGAAGCTTTCAGAGCCCTTTTTCAAGATCCAGACAGGTTTCCATTACAAGATAGAGATTTTTTTGTAGATGGGAGACTGGAAATCTTCTTTTTCTAATATGAAACAACTAAAATTAAAGAATAACCAATATTTTCCTCACTGGTCTGGAAATTGTGTTACAAGTGAGAATCAGCTTGGTCCAAGTTTGCAAGCTCTGATATCAGTAGGAGAATTTCCCTTCACATTTGCAAAAGGAAATGAATTTTGCATCCGCCGGATGGCAGTGTAGGGAGAGCAATCATATTAGTCATAGTATTATTGTTTTCCTTTTAAGCCTCTCAAAAGTGATTGCAGACACAGCAATTCATTGCTTATTAAGATCTCCCTGCATTACAACCAGGGAAAAAAAATCTAGGTCTCATTAATAAACCATCTTCTAGGATCTCTATAAGAAGACAGACTTTGATTAGCCAAAATCGTTCAATAAATGATTTGGCTTGTCTGACAAAGTGGAATGATTGATTGGAAAGAGTGTGCTTTAAATAGTTCACTCTTTTAAATAAAAGCAAAGACTTCAGATAGAAATACAAATAGTAAAAAGGCAGTATTTCTGCTTCCAGAGAAGACCACTCCTTGTACCAGTCTGGTGGATGCTGGCAGCATACACAAAATTCACTTCAGAATTCTGACTCTGCACGACTGAATTATTCTAAGCCTGAAATGAGAACATCTTCTGCAGTTTCCCTTGTAAAGCACATTGATGATCAGGGAAGTCTGTTCTAATCCCAGACACAGCACCACATTAGTTTTCAATTGCAGTTTTCAATTTGTTCCCTGCATAGAATAAAACTGAATAGCAAAGCTATATGTTAAAATCCATGTAAACAATATTGCAACATCATATAACCAAGACGATAGCTCCAGAGCAATAAGATGAGGGAGAGAACAGAGCTCGGGAAGGCAAGCCACCGGCCATCCTATTTCCACTAGAGGGCAATAGCAAATAAGCGACAGAAAACTGGAAGCCATGAGTCGATTGCGATAAACCGGTAAGAAATGGTCAAGTTGTGTTTCCCGGGCAGGAGCCGCAGCTCCCCCGCAGCCCCAGCTCCCGGCAGGTACCGCCTGCCCTCGGCTCCGGGCTTTGGTTCCTCGGGTTAGGCAGTGGAAAATACTCACACATGGTTTTGGTCTAGAAAATAGCCACAAGTAAAAGAAGTACTTTCTGAGGGATGCATTTAAGCATCATCAAATAGGTGGTCAGATGCCGCTGTGAACAGATGATTGATTCAACCTCACATATCATTCAATTCCAGATGTTACAGTGAGACAAAGATCAGGCTGCTGAAGCCTTTCCATCTCCCTGTTTGGTTTACTGAAGGGAAGGTTTGGAGGTGATTTGATCTAACTTTATTAACATTTCTCAGCAGGGGACTGTGAGAGATGTTAAAGGATTTCAAAAATCTAATAAACAAAACTATAACCAGATCCAGAAGCTCAAAGTAAAAGCTGGAAAGAATCAAACTGGAAATAATATGAGTATTTAACAATTAAAACTTGCAATAATGCCAGTAGTTAATCGCTTGAACAAATGATGTAGGGGAGAGTTTTATTCTCTGCCCTTAGAGCTCTTAAAACAAGATTTAGCTGTCCTACTAAAACATGTGCTGTAGCTTAACAGTGAATTATTAGCCTTGATGCAGACATTACAGGTACAGGTCTCGTCTGAATGAGGCAGAAGGTGAGATTAGATTAGCAGCACGGTCTCTTTGTGTAATTACAGTCTACAAATATCAAGGTTCTTGTTACAAAGAATTGTCTTTCAGCTGTAGGGACTGACTCTCACCTTGGCAAACTCACCTCATAGGCTGTGTGGACACAACAGTGACAGCAGTTCCAAGGACTGTCACATGGCCTTCAGCTAGCAGGCCAGCTTCTCTTGCCCAGTCATTACCTGTCTCTGCAAAGAAAAAACCTTGAGCCTAAAGAAACTCTTCTCTACACCAAGCTGTCCAGGATTAACAGACAGGCCATTCTGTGCTCAAGCTGAGTACTGGCTCCTGGGCTGTGGTACCAGCTGAGAAGAGACTTGGACAAGAACTGATATGTGAGAGTGATAGAGAAGAGGTATGGGCCAATTTCAACATTTTGAAGCCTTCAGAGAGGCTTCCAAAAGCATCATAGCACTGAAGCATCACCAGCCTCAGCCCAGCCCTTGTGAGCTGCAGGGCAGACAACACCAACACAAACAAAAGCTCAGCCTTTCTCACCAGAGACATGGAGCACTGCTATTCCAACTGTGATCTGCTTCCAGCCTAACCAAATGTCAGTGCTTTACGAGACTGGACAGTTATGAAACAAGCCAAATGTGATGACAGTGCATTGGCCTTTGCAGTTACTCTGAGGCATGTCTCTTTGGAAACAGCATGGGAAGGTGCAGGACTGAGGCAGGCAGAAAACAGAAGCCCACAGCACTCAGTGTTCATGCTGTTCTGTGGAGGAAAGGCTTGCAGATGCTTCTGAGTGTTTTGTCAAGGCTGGAAGGCGTTGCCAGTAATCCCAGGGAGCACTCTGGGAGACAGCACAGAAATGGCACACCGTACCTGCCAGGGCACAGTTGCCCTCTGCACTGAAATGAGAGTGCTGGCCCAGGGGACAACACCTGCCAGGCCCCCAAATGTCCCCTCCCAAGAGGACTGCACCAACCTTCAATAGCTCCACATGCTGGGCTGACAGCTCAGTTTTCTAAACTAGGAAAAAAAACACCACCAAATTGAAGCAAAAGGATTTGAGGTGCAAAGGAGTATAATGAGAACGTGTTTAGACATTGTACTATTTTGTAGGATGGGATATGCCCTAGTCTAAATTCCTCCAAACACTGCCTCCATGACTCATCTGCAGCAAGTCTCCCCTCTCCTTCTTCCCATCAACCTTAGTCACCTGTAGGAACCCATAGATGTCACCCCCCTGCTTTCTCCAGGCTTCAATTCTCACACATCAGCTCACATGTGATCTAATATCTGCAGCCTACCCTTCATAAGGAAACCCCATGTGAGGGACACTACTGTTTACCCAAAGTGATCAGCAATTAAACCCCCTCTCTTAGAATGTGCTTGCAACAAGTCCTACAAATCAACAGTTTGAACAGCTTTTCTGGGCAGGTCATCTCCAAAGGAGAAGGTCTGGAGTGACTGTGGCTGTTCCCCTTCCCAGGCCACAGGCATGTGAGATGCCCCTTTATCCAGACTGACACACATGAAGCAAACACCATGATCCTGACAGTAAATGCTGGAACCAAGACCAGGCTTCTGCACTCTCCTACCCAATTTGCAGAACAGAAGAGAGGAGGTTATGGGGCAGCAAATCTGATACAGGCAGGTGTCAGACTAACACAGAGCTGGTGGAGGCAGGAAAGTGAAAGCATCTAGGTGGTAGCGGAAAGCCAAATTACAGGTCAAAGGGTTAAGAGAAGAGAGCCCATTATTCATCACTACTACTGTGTTCCAGGCATTAGAAACATTTGGAGATAATTAGTGGGAGAACAGAACAATGCACTAGAGAAAGCAACAATGCCCTGGTTCAACCCAGCAGATGAGCTCCGTGCTCAGAGCAAATTGGTCTAAAATAAGTATTGCTCCATCGCAAAACCAGAAAGGTGTGACCTACTTCTCTGACCCTGGCATCAGCTGGCAGAAAGGGAATTGACAGAATGATTCTTCGTTCCCATCACTGGAGACCGAGCATATTCAGTTCCATTTCAGAAATAAAAGCCAGCAGCTTTTCCAGCTGATTTTGGGTAACTAATAACACAGAACTGCACTCATTAACTAAGCTGCCTTGTATTGTAAAGAGTTCCAAGGCAACAACTAAATGGACTCAATATTAACAGCTGTGATAGTGTCAATATTACTTAGAAGCCTTAACTAATAGCTTTAACATTTTCAAATGTAAAGTATATTCAGTTTTTTAATTATTTTAAGGGCTTTAGTGAAATTTTGCCCCCAGATAGCAGCACTTTTCAAAGCTGCATGCTCTATGCAAAACCTGGGAAGCATTTTGGTGCTTCTCCGATGAACATTCTCAGAGAATCATAGTTACACAACTGTAGTTCTGAAAGTTATTTTCCGAAGATATTTAAAAGTTGCAATGTCAAACTAGTTTGATTTTATTGCTAAATGATTATTTGGGTATTGTCTTTTAGTGAAGATACTCTTGGACGCTGAGCTCTGATCACAGGGTTCATGCTCTAGAGAAGAAATTAATATTTCAAGTTTCAATTTTTGGGGAAGGAGGGAATATTTTGAGGCCTCAAAATAAATTAATTTGTCAGTGACCTTGTGGGCTATAAGCACGTATTTTTATGTATCCTGATTGCCCACTATCTGCCAACACAGAAAATCCCAAAAACTCCTGGGTCCCAAAGTGTCTCAGGGAAAGTGTTGCATGGGTACTACCTGTATTCCATAGGAACAAAAATTTCTGTCTATGGGCAGAAATTAAGGCATCAACATCTAATGAACAATATCTATCCTTTATAAGAGTACATTTCCCAAACCTTACACAAATCACAACTTCAGCAGAACTGGCTTGGAAGCCATTCTGTTGGATGTTTCAAAGATGTGCCAAAGTGCAGGACAGCCTGGAAGGTGGCAGCAGCCTGTCCCAATGGGAAAATGGTCAGAGAAGCGAGCCTGACATCCTTAGCAACTTCACATAAGGAAGAGCAGGTCTCATTGCATCTACCCTGTGCCATCCTCCTTTGCTAGATGGGCTATTTGAAAATTAAAGCAAATATACATAAAACACATGACTGCAAGGACAGACAAGTGCTGACATGAGTATTGCTGCTAAAAGGAGCTATTACCTCCAGTCCAGGAAGAATGAAGAGGGGTTGACAGCAAAGAAGGGCAAGAAATAAAAGCGGGAAGCAAAACTGAATGGCGAGGAACAAATTCCAAGTACGAGAGCAGAAAACTAGTCCTTGTCTTGGAGGACTCTACAGATGTGGACTCCTATTTTCTGCCAGAAACTCCCTGCATCTCAGAGCATATCTGGTACAGCTTTATAGATCCTGGGGAGCTGATATTTGAAGAGAAGACTGAACAGAGGATACTGTGTTCCCAAAATAAGTGGAAGAAGCCTATTGACAGTGTATCTCTCTGTTGCCAAATGGTCAAATCATTTGTTGCAGAAACTTGGATATATTCCCTATGCTGCCCACATCAACTGGATAATAGTAATATTTTTGAAAGCAGCTTCCTCTGTTCCCATACCACCTAAAACCTACCTTTGTGAAAAGACCTTCTTCATCCCCACTTTGTCTGATAGTTCCAGTCACAAATTCTTTAGGGAAGGGACTGACTAAGGCTTGTGTGAACATCACCCAGCACTTGGAAATGCAGCATCAGTTTTGGCCTCTTGCAGCCAACACTACATAAAAGTCTTAGCACCTTCAACCTGAGATTTTGCAACAAGGTTTTTCAGTGACATCTGGAAAAAGAAGCTCTCTAATCATGTAGTAAGGCTAGGTTGAAAGATTCTAATGCTGTTTTAGCAAGACCAACCTCTTCAAGTGGGAAAGCCATTTACTCAATCTCCTCTACTCTTTTCTGCCTTTACCTGCTCCAACAAGATCAGGTGATGCTTCTTTTTGTAGGAAGCATTCCTTCCTAGAAAAGCAGAACATGAGTTTTGGTTATGGACTTGGCCTGAGCAGCAAATGGATTGGTCCTGAGGTCAGATCCAATCTTAGAGAACAGTGGGAAGAATTCACTGCCCTAACATTGTGATGGAAATGGATACCTTAAGTCAGAATTACTGCAAGGTATCTCCTCCTTTTAACAGTCTCCAGGCACCTTGAATAACCTGTGAGTATTTCAATGCCAGTTCTCTAGCAGCGGTGTTGGCTCAACCAGCAACTCTCCATTCTCTTACTGGTATAAATGGGCACCTTCCTTCCAGCCACATCAACCTTCACTAACTTAAGATTAGGCAGGGGACTTCTTTTCATCTCCTCTTTAGGATGATAAATAGAAACATGACAGGTTTTTCAGAAAGTATCAAGACGGGAAGCAGTATGTAAGAAAGAATAAAAATTTAAAAAGGCCTTTCCTCAATCGGTGACATTTGGCAGATGACATCTCAGGCTGATATTCAGCTATTTTGTACACAATGGGCTTCCAAAGCACCCAAATGTGATCTTCACTATCTACTTCTACATTTTCAAATGGCTTTGTGGGATGTAAGAATTGTCAGGAATGGCAATAGATGTTATTCTTGTCTCTGCTAAATCGAGGGTGCCACCTGCAAAGATTCTTAAGTTCAGAACATTTACACTCCCAGACAAGAGTGCTGTGCCACCTATTAGACTGAAGAGTTGTCATTTGCCAAATGCTAGGATTCTCTTAACTAGAAATAGGCACTGCAGAGAAGCACCAAGTTGCAGCAAAAAGAAGAGCTCTGGCATCAACTTTTATTGTTTCCTTTAAAGAAATAGCAGAGAACTTTAAAGTGAAAGCAATAACTATTCAAGTTCCCATCTCCCCTTGCCTGCTCTGAACAAATCAGATTAACTGATGCTGGCTGTTATCACCTAAATGAAGAAAATGGTAACAGCTTCAAAAAATGCATCCAGAATTTGTAACCAACAAATGTCTGAGCATCTTTCAGAAAGGACAGTCTAATTATCTCAGTTTTATGAGTGATTAACTGCATTTTAATAGTGGGATAACTAAGGCACATGAAGAGGAATTTACTTGCTCAGTTGGCCAATGAAATACAAAGAAACAGGGTGAGATATCCTGGATCCCCATCAAGTGCCCTCCAGATAACACTCTTGCTAATATAATCAATTAGAAACATTACATATCACCCATCTTCAAAGAATTTCAGAAACAGTGAACAGACATCATCAACGTTAAGCTGCCCTGTGGATCTTGGTATCCCATTGCATCATCTGCTTTGATCATCTTTGCTCTGTGCCTATAACTCCAGTAATTAATGGTTACCATTCTAAGAGGAGTGAGATAATTGACTTATCTAGCAATCTCTTCAGAAAGATTATTATTGGAAATAGGTCTGCATTCTAAATATACATGCGCCTCTAGATGAGCTAGGCCAAATACCAGCTACATGTGAAGCAAAGCTGGCACTGAAGCCAGCGCAGTACAGGTGTTTGGGCTCCTGTCCTGCGTGCACAAAGCTCATGTGCACCACTCTGCTGCACATCTCCCAGCCTGGCCAAGGCTTCTTGCCAGCAACACATCATCCACACCATCACCACAGCCTGATCCCACCAGAACCTTCATGATCTCTCAGTCAAATCCCAGGAGCTGGAGTAGTTTTCTCCATACTCGTGACAACACGGACCTTCCATGGCTTGGTCAAACACTACGGGCTAAAGTCTGGGAATTTTGCAGAAGTATAGTAAAGTAAACCTGGCAATAAAAGAACACAGCTAAATTACAACGCCTTCAGCTTGATTTCCAGGTCATCAGTTCAATGAAAAACGTGTAGGTGGTGCCTTCATAGAAAGTCATTAACAGTGGTTTCCTTCACATCCTGTACTCCATAGCAGCCAAAAAAATTACTCAGCTACCCTTCACCTATCTTCTATCTGGCTAAAATAAATAAAACCAATTTTTTTTAAAACTATCTGTATCTCTACATGTCTTATGTAGATGGCAACAAGGCAGCCATGACATCCTCACTGACATTCTGTCATAGAATTCATGACAGGGAAAGATCAATTAGCTCTGAGCAAGCAATATTTCAGTCACCAAAAAGAAAGCATTAAAAATTACCAAAGCAATCTCAAAGATCTTGAGTTATTAAAAGAGAACCTGAGGTGGAAGCACAGAAAGCCTCATAGGTTATTACAGGTATCTGTTGGATGTTTCTACCTACCTTGGATTCCTTGTTGCATGTGTGTTATTTCAGTAGGTTTCCTGCAACTACATTTAATTTAGAGGAATGTTAAATGAGAGAAAAACAAAACAAAGAAAAAAAAATCTGGCTGGTTCTGCATTAAGCATTACTATTGACAGCTGACAGAGAAGGCAGAGCTGGAGGGGAAAAAAGTATGGAGGTACTGCTTGTCTCTCCTGAGATATAAAAGGTGCGTGAAGGCCTCAAACCTCACATGTTCCTCTACCTAGAAATCCAACAAGCTTCAAGATCAGTGTCTCTTCATGTCAGTAGCAAAACACAAGAATGAGGGGCATTTTAGATTATTCCACCCTCCCTAACAGTCCTCCTGCACAGCTCTAACTTGACTGTATTGATGTCTTCCTCAGAGGAGATAAAGTTGCCTTCCACAGAGAAATGCAAAGCAAAGGAACAAGACAGAAAGGACTATAATTAACAACGTCAGATATTTTTTCTACTCAGCAAGTAGGACTCAGTTCTGCAAGTTACTGTCTATACCTTTTCACCAAAGCACCTCTGATCTGCCTCCCATCGTTGGATTCAAAGCCAGTAAATAATGACTTTCCCACATAATCATTACACTTGGGGTTTTAACCAACTGAATACTAACCTCTAAAATGAAAGCTCACTTATGAGTGTGCGTATATGTCTGATTTCATACATTCCTGTTGTTTGACTCACACAGACAGAGAATTATGTGGCTGAAAGCTCCAGACTAGTTTTTGGGAGTATGTGGCAAGCCTGAATTGGTAAGATCCAAACCTAGGCACAGGGAACTTGTCTGTTAGAGTGTGTACAGGCTATGGCACAGCAACAAAGAGACAGTAATTAAGCAGCATCAGTCCCATGGGTTTAGCTCCATTCCTCTACACATCCCATGTTCTGAACTGTTAAATTCAGGGATAATTATTTCCGCTCCCCTTTGTCTTATGGGTACAATAGTTCATGGATAGCCACTAATGGCAGCTTATGAATATGGATGTGATAACTTAGAGAGTGAGAAAACTAAATAAGTTTTCCTAAAATTGGCTTGAGAGACTTTAGGGAGTTGAAGATAAACAATAACAGTTTATTATCATAAACAACCTGTAGGCAGTGTTTTCTCACGCTTTGTTTTTTAGCTTTTTTCAAAAATTGTTTATAAGAAGGGTGTCTTGTTAATTAACTAATTAGGTGAAAAGTATTAAATGACTAATTAAATCTATCCAAATTAGAACAGTTTATCAAAAAAACCAGTTCCAAATATAGGGTGCATTATTATACCAATCAACCTTCTAATAAGTCTATATAATTTCTTACTCAATAACAATGTATGAATATCTCTGCTGATGAGTATGGCTCTCCTGAGGTAGTGTTTTGGAAGAGCAGTCTCCAAGACAGAACTAAAGATCACATTCACACTGCGTCACAGATCAGCGGCTTTCAATATAACACTTTCCCTTCTGAAAGCCTCTCTGCCCATCCCTTAGCCTGGCACAGAAACTAAGGACACAGCCACACAAGGTGCTCAGCAGCTTGTCTCAGTGAAGGTAGAAAGAGCACTTAGAATTGAGTCCTTAAAATAATTGTTTGACACAAAAAACATAGTGATTGACCAAGAACATCCTAATGCCATCCTTGTACATTCCCATATTACAATCACCACCACCAAAGAAGCTGTTTCAGTTGGTAATTGCAAGGTAATTTCAGTCTCCTGTACTGTACTCTGCTTCCAAAACATTAGGGAATAAGCCATCACCAATATTACAAATTAGATGGCAGCATACGTTAGGAATTTGCTGTAACTCCAGCCCTCAGTGACTAGCACAACTTCAAGTGTAAACAAACAAAAGCTGCAATTTGTGCCAAATGTTTACTCTGATTTTAAATCAGGGTTAGCTTTGCCAGTACAAATTATGCCTCCCTTTGTCTTCAAGAAAGCTGGCCGTAGACTAGAGGAAGTTAGACAAATTTTTTGTGTTAAATGAGCTGTCTGATTAGATAGATATTTTTAAACCAACTTTTACTTCTCCATCTATAACCAGGGGTTTTACAGCATTTATTATATCACCCATCTTCCAACATTATTCAAACACAGATTTAGTCTGTATCCTCACTAGAAGTTAGGAAGACAGAGACTGATCTGGTACAAATGACAGTGTGAATGCCAGTGAATGAGATCAAACTATTGGGCATTTATTCATCCTATTAATGTAAGTCATGAAACTCCAATTCAAATTTGGGATCATTAAAGCAGAGTGCTTATGATTTTCTTGGCCATAGAAAAGCTGAGTATTCCAGATGAGATTGCAGCTCCCAAACAATTCCCAGCATGGATGGACTAAAGAACAGTGAAAAAAAAACCAAAACCCAAACTGTTTCTGGCTTTGCTTACCATAATAATGAAGAACTTCCTCATGGGATGCTGCTTTGCACAAGGGCTTGCACAGAGAGTGGGTTTGGAAGCCACAGGTGGGGACTCCCAATCATGGGACTCCCAGTCAAGTGTGAATCTGAAGCTTTCCCATTACCATCTCTATCGTGTTTCTCTTCCAGTTGCTCCATCTGGAGCTCTTCCTTGTTTTCGCCATCTGACATTTCAACAGCCTGAAAACAAGCAAAACAACTCCTCTAAACAACCAAAATGTTTGATCAGATCCTTTATATAAATGAAATGCTAGTGTATGCCAGGCATCTGAACTTGGTAAAAATAAATGAGTGCTTCAAACCCACTATTGTTCTCAAGGTCCCTGACCTTCAAAACATCATTCTATTCTATTTGTAAACAACACAGACATGACAGAACATGTGAATACCACTTCACCCTTTGGTAACAGTATCTATCCCCAGACCTCAAAGTGTTCTGCAAATATTAGCTAAGCCTCTCATGCCTCTAAAGAACTCCTACTCTTCAACAAATATTAGCTGAATCTCAACCTGCACCACTCAGCTTGTAGGAGACCAGTGCTGTTCTCCAAGGTCAGAAGGGTTGAATACTCTGGCAAAGGTTACTCAAGAGTTTGTAAAAGACTTAGGCAACAGAAATACAAATTTATAAGTCTTCTAAGTATGCCTGGACCTCTGGAAGTTTGTCCAGAGCATCATCCAAACCTGTATGCTGCTTTTGGCAACTCTAATACTAAACTTCAGACCCAAATCTAGACCGATCCAGATTTCATTGAAACAAGAGAAAGCAACCAGGCAAACCAGAACACTAGTTTAACCATTCATCTTCCCACTACCTTTTCAGGTCTCATATTCATTTATGGTTTTGTGCATAGCCAGATAAACCAAGGCATAGGAGGCCTCAGCTTGCATTTAGCAAGGGACCAAACAAGGCCTGGTGGCCAGGAGGAGCACACACTGCCCAGTTCAGCACCAGGGGATGAACGCAACCTGAACTCACCCAGGTTTCAGGAACTCAGCACAGCTCCACTGGTACAGCTGGACTGGTTCCTGACCACAGATGTAGGAACACAAAGATAAGGCCATAGTAACTTCCATATGGTACCCAGCCTGAACTTCCTAGGAGGGCTCCCTGGAGGCAATTCATTTCCAAGGCACAGAAAACGTGCTTGGCTTTGACTCATGTCTCTCTTTTGCATCTTTTGAAAAACTGGTTATGGACATTTATGTAATGGAAGTTTTCAACACATCTTCTTAAAAGGCATCACTCCAAGCTCTGGCCAAAACTGCAACTTATATTGATTTTGATTCCCTCTGGACTATGCTTCCATCAGAGGATAGGAACACCTTCCCACTGTGTTGTTTTGGATCATCCAGACTTCCCAAACAGCTCATCTACTTCACTGCTTTCTTTTGTTCTACTTAACAAAAGAAAGAGGTAACAACAAAGCTAGAAGTTCAGACTCTGCACACTTTGAAGTTGAAATACATTAAAAAAAACAATTATGCTTTTATTGGCTATACATGACAATTTATTCCATTAGATTCCATTGAATCAGTTACCTTTCTAAAGAAGGGATATTACTCTCCATTATAAGAGAATTGTACTCAGTCTAATACAGTGCCCAGCCTATAATTATAGACAACGTGTAAAGTTGGAGTTTTTCCTCCAGAATTTTTTCTTCTGTATTTTATACTGTCTACAACTGCATTTCAACCTAAGTTGAAAGCTGATTGATGATGACACAGGAGAAAGCAATGGTAATAGCAGTCAGTATGAGGTTAAAATTCTCCAGGGGTTACTTTTTTGTTGGTCAGAAGGGGCCAGTCCACATGGGTGTTGGCTTTTGGCCTTTTTACAACATATTGTTGACTCTTGGAGAGCACTGTGACCATTACACAACACTAATAATGACTGTTCCCAGAGCCTTCTAAGCACTCCAAGAGCAAAAAGGAAAGGTTGATGAACAGCTTCACGATAGCCTAAAAGTACTGCCTGGTTCCCTCAGTAAGGTAAAGTATTTTTACTACAGTGCTCCTGTAAAAAGCAGAGCAAAAAGTGAGAGCTAGGAGCCTGAACCAGCCAGACGAACTCAGGAGGAAAACAAAACCTGCATCATTACCTTGGGGCTGAATGGGAAGGCTCAACACAAGTGAAGTGACAGATTGTTTCCCTGAATGTTTGCAGCCCAGGACTGGCTACCTTTCTGCAGGTAGAACAGAGGGCCCCACTTCTGGCAGGAGAGGAACCATGCAGGTTTTGGTGGCACGACTTACAGAGCTGATCCAACTAGAACAGCCAATTTCAGCCTTCAAAACAGGGAAGAAACAAAAACCCAAGAGAGGCCTGACACCCACTTTCTTATTCTGTGATTAAATTGCTAGAAGGAACTATCCTTATTCTGTGATTGAACTGCTAGAGTTCTTCAGTCAATAGAAGTGATTTTTCAATCAGCAGAACTGGCACACAGGCCAAAAGGGTTGAGAAACACTTCTGCTCTTAGTAAGACTCCCATAGCATTCTCTCTTCCAAGAGGTCTGCTGGAGGTCCTGATCAGGCTGGTGGTGTGCTCACTTCCCAGGCACTGTTTCCTATTTTGGGGCCCTCCTTCCATCACTGCACCACCAATGTCTTGAATCTGGGTATGTGATTAAACACTGCACCCTGAACATGGTCACCAGTCTTCAGGCTCTCCAAGGCATGAAATGCTTATGAGACAATACAGTGGGGAAGAGCCTCACAATCCTGGAGAATTTCCTCTTCTTCAAAAGTAGGTTAGGAAAGTAAATCTGCCTCCTGTCTGAATAAGCTCCTCCAACTTTTCCCTGGCTAAAGAGCTGGTCTCAAACTTCTTCTTAGCCAGTATGACAGCAAGTCTCCACCTACTCGTGCTGCCCTACTGCAGATGGCATAGCAGAGTGCCCAGCTGGAATTATGCTGGCACAAGGCACAGGGGGAAGGACAGATGTGGTGATTGCTCTATTGCCTCCCTGTCACTGCATGGAGCCCCAGAGGCTCCCCCTGTGTAACTCCCTGAGCTGAACTGGCTCTGCAGGCTCCAGACTTGCTGGGTAAGTCCCCCCACCCTCCCATACCCACAGGTTACAACCAGCAGTGCCAAGAGTCCCCAGTACCATGGGCAGGTTCCCATTCTGCAGAATACTCCAAAAACGTAAGGTAAGACACTCCCTGCCCTGAAACACCCCATGTTTAAGCAAAACAGGAAAACAAAAGATAACAAAAAAGGGGTGGCCTTAACAAGGGCATACAGTTAATCCAGAAACCTAGTCTTTTACTGCAGAGCAATGCACATCTTACCACCAATGCTGCCAGTGGTGTTTGTGACACACCTGATGTGTCTGGTGCTTCCCATAGACCACGTGTGCATTTGGAGAGAGCTTGGAGCTAGGAAACCTCATCTTTGATGTTGGGTATCAGGATGAACAGAGGATCTGCTTTGGAAAGGATGTCTTCATACCTATCCACTTATGTCACACCACAGACTGCTCTTGAAGCAAGAGCAATTGCATAACATTCTCATCTTCATTTTTCTGCTGTCCACCCAGCCAGGAGGAGGTCACATCCCTTCTAACAACTTCTTTGCTTTGCAGCTCACTCCTACATATTTCAAAGGAGCTGCCAGCATTGCATTCTTTTCATAGAACCCCAGGGAAGTTCTAACCTCAAAATCAAGCAAAACAAAGTCCTTTGAATATTTTCCAATTAACCTAAGATTGACACTAACACCTTTCTCTTCATGTTTCCACTATTTGAACAACTGGGTTTCTCCTGCATGCCCCAGTTGTCAGGCCTTTTGGACCATCAAAGATCTAAGTTACTCCTTTCCCAAAGATTACTCTGGTTTTGAAACTCAGAGACCCTTTTCTGCTAAGTTCGCTCTAGGTTGTGTCATTTAGTGGAAGAGATCAGAGAAGCCTCACAGCAGCACAAACCCAGGGAAGATATCAAAGAAGAGACAGTGTGGCAGGTCTCTCATACACTAGCAATGAGGACAAGTTAACACTGCTGAAAGCCTTCAGAGTTGCACTCTGCTCCCAGTCTTACAGCATAAATATCCAGAGAAACAGATATGACAGAGAGTGAGTTCTGAGTGCCCAGAGCCAGCAGAGAGCATAATGGCAATGCCATAAAAAACAAAAAGTCAGCATTCAGGCAAAAGGCTGGAGGTAGCAGGCACAGTCCCATTCTGGGGCTTGCAGAAGCATGTTGGCCCTCTGGGGCCTGCAGGCACCGTGGCTCATTAGCCAAACTTCCTCTGAGTAAATGGTGATGCTGGAACAAAGGAACTCTCTCATTTGGCTAAAAAAGCAGTTCTGCCAGCAGATTTGCAGGCAGCTTCTGTGCTACCTGGAACAGAGGGAGGAGAAGGCTCCCAACACAAGAGCAGCACTGCCCACAGACACACAGCATGCAGGGAGCAGCCAGCACTTTAGAGACAGAGTATTTATGCCCTTTGTCACTCATTGTTGCTTAGGTAAGGCACATCTAAAAGTTGTTAAGCAGATTGCCAACGTGTCCCAACTGCCCGGGTGGGGAATTCCTGAGCACTTTCTGTCCATTAGGTTGCAAATGTCCCTCTGATGAAGGTAAAACATTGTCACCCACACTTTATAGATAGGAATAGCAATGCACAGAGGGCCAAGTATCCCAGTTCTCCCTCCCTGCTTTCTAAACCATAAACAACAGTAATTCTTCCCTCAGTTACTGGAAATAACAGGCTCTTTCAGAACCAGGGAAGCTGCCCCTTGCCTGGAACCAAGGAGCCAAAAGCAGTCAGAGACAGCAGCCTGCAGCCTATGCAGGGCCTGACATGGTTTTAAGCCTGAGAATGTTTCCTCAAGCACATCTCTGGGGTCTTTTTCTGTACTCACAAAAACATTCTGTGCTCTGTATGCTCAAGGAGTTCACCTTCAATAAATAAACTGAACAAAGGGAGTAAGTTCTGGCACAGTTGCATGGGCTGCTTTAGGGACAGTTTGCAGCAATGTCAAACTCACCTTTGCTGGTGGCTGCTACCACTTGCTGGGAAGGAATCCAGCCCCCAAAGGGAACACTCAGTAACATCAAGAGCCAAGAGTAATTTCGTCCCCATTAGTTAATATTAAATATAAAGGACACATTCCAGTACACAGCAAGTAGTCTTTGCCTCCTTGAAAGACAGTTGTGGAAGCTCTGAGGTTTGGGACCCTTAAATGACAAGCCAGAAATACATGAAAAGAAGATTTTTTTCAGACTAATTGCAGGATAGCATTGCTCAGACAGCATCAGTAGCTCTCAGATTACTACCTGGAAAAATCCTGGGTCAGAGGCATATTGCTTACCCAATCCAGAGAGCAAGCAGAGAGCCTTATGGAAAGTATGGATGAGGATTGTAAGCAAAGTGGCCAACAGCCTCCTTTCTGGTTTTAATAAAATTAAGTTGCATTCATTCTTCCTGTGTGGAAAACCAGAGAAAACAGCAGGTCATTCTGAAGGAAAAGCAGACTTCTTTGTGTTGGGTCAATGGACCAGCCTGAAGATGTACTACAATAGGCTTCAGCAGCAAAGATGCTCCTTTCCCAACACTGCAGTTTAGAGGATGAAGGAAAAGCTACATTCACCTCACAGCCCTTGAGAAATGATTGCATCCCTATCGAGATGTGGCAAAAGGAATATGAAACTTAGTAAGGGTCATGAAATTCTATGAGAACAGTAATCAGCTTGTCTCCAAGTGCAAGTTTCCAGTGGAGCTAGCCCAAAGCTGATGGTGAAGGCCAGGCTCATCCATTAACTCCACAGGCTGAGTGGCACACAGCTGTGCTGCACCCCTGGAACCAGCCCTGGGACAGCACAGAGCCCACCTTCACCTGGGCCAGGTCAGAAAAGAGAGGCAGGTGGAGGGTACATTTAAATATGGTAGATGTTCATAGAGCAGTGGTAAGGGAACCAGAAAATCCCTGTCTAACTTTGGCTCTCCCATAGATGCTCTGCAGGGCCTTTTGACAAACATTTCCCTCACCTTCCTTCTCCCTCCTCTTCTCTGCAAAGTCCTTTGTTTCTCCATGTGGAAAAAACTCAGGAATAAAAGAACTTTCCCCTCTACCATGAGCTGAATACACCAGTGATAACAAAGCATATCATGGAAGTTATGCTGCCTAGAAGGGGCAGTAGTTCTCCCTTAAGATCCCCACAACCACCATGTTCCTGCAACAGTTTCTAGTTCCTGGCAAAACCTGAACCAGAAAAAACTTCACTGCTGAATAAGTGCTAGTAGAAATAAGTAAACAGGCTTGCTCTCTGTCGTATTCCCTGAAAGAGTGAGCATGCCAGCAAAGGCAGCACAGACTCTCAGAGCAGTAAACAACCAAGCAGGCAGAGTAAACAAACATTTAAAATCCCATATGTCAGAAAACCTCTCTTTGGAATAAAGAGGTGAAAACAATTTCATCAGAAAGGAGGAAGTTTTCTCCCCTTCCTTTCTCCCCACTTCCCCAGCCCTTCCTTCCCTTGTTTACTTTGTTTCCCTGCTTCAAACCAAGTCAGAGAACCTTTGGTATTTGTGGAACTGGGCTCTTTCTGTTTAACTCCAGCTGTGCCCACAGCCCACATACTGGTTTGGTAAAACTTGCCCGGTCTGACAAAGTGGTTTCTCAAGCTTGAAATAAAACCATAGTGATTTTTACACTACTAAAATGAATGGCCCTTGACAGGACTAGTAATTATCTATGAATTCCAAAGAAAAGGCTTGTTGCATGGCACAGCAACGTGCTCCACACAGCACTGTGGCAGGGGGATGCAGGGGTTTTCTGGGCTTTTGCTCTGGCATTTCAGCCTCTTTTGAAATATGACATCACTGAGAGCTCCAAGGTAAAAATAACCCAAAAAACCAAAGAAGGTACCCCCAAGACTCCAAAGACCCCACAGGAAAACAGTTCAGAGGATTTTTACCTGTCACAGACATGGCGTTGGAAGGAACTCTTAGCCAGACTGGGGTCAAGGAAGAAGCAGCATCCAAATTCAGAGGAAAAGCCCTTGCCAGGAACACCAACCATGAAGCTCCTTGTGGGAAAGGGATTCTGTGATGGTCCCCACCACAAGGTACCTGTAACTCTTTCTTTATGGGGAATACCTGCATACATAGTTCCAGAGATGAAGGCAGCAATTTGTCTCCATATGTTTAATTTAGTAGTGGCTGCTTGGATCTAACACCCTGCTGTTATCAGAGAGGGTCTGTGGCCTCCAACTGTGTTATCAGGTATCAGAGAGCCCCCTCGGGCAGGGACTGTGGGAACAGATGCTGACCTCAGCCAGGCAGCAGGAAAACAAACCTCAGCACAAAAGGGCAGGATGCCACGAAATAAGACTCCTTGAGAAAGGAAACAGGGAGAAACCAAAGCTGAAATCTTGATGCTTCTAGGAGCCATGGAGAGGGATAACTGAACAGGATGAGACCTGGCCAGCACAGGGTTGCACAAGGACAGGCTGAGGGTCTGAGCAGCGCCAGCAGGCTGGGCCAGCTGGGGAAGGAGAAGCAACACCTCTGCTGCAAGCAAGGGCTGCTTCCAAGGCGGCAAGCAAAACGTGTGAGTGCCAGCCACACCGCTGTTTTCTGTTTGTCTGCTCACTGAGGTCTGGCAGACAGACTCTCCTTCCATGTGTGCCTGGTCAGTGCCCAGCACAGCACCAAGAGCCTCTCAGTCCTGCTAGAAGGGAGAGAACAAACCTCTGCCCAGGATGAGACCGACACTGGGAAGGTAGGTGGCCAGCCCATCCTGCTTTCATGTCATTTCAGACTGAACATTTTGGAAGGAAATTTTGCCTCTGTCTGGGATTAATTCAGCTCAAATTTGTAGTCACTGCAGGCAGTGGGGAAGCTGCAATAGCTATTAGAGAATAAGCCAAAGAAGTAAAAGCAAGCAGGGACAAAGATTAGTCCTTGCCCTCCTCTCAAAACAGAGAGTAGGCACAGGGATCTAAATTAAAAAGCAACTACTAGTGGCCAGTGCTAGCGAGTCACTGCGGGCTGGCCAGCAGCAGGACAGCTGCCTGGCCAGGGCCTGGCTGCCACAAGCAGCTCTGGCACAGGAGTGTGGCACACCCTGCTCTGGTGTCCAGCGCAGACAAGCAGTCCAGAGCTGACTGGGAAGGCCAGGGAGCTGGGAGCTGCTGTGAACTGCAACAGGGGGGAAAAGGGAGAGGAGTGCTCCCCACTGCTGCTCTGCCCGAGGGAAACAGCCAGCTCCCCTCCTGATATTGCTGCTGGCCAGGTGCCTCCAAGCTGTTGGTATTGGTCATTCTTTGGCTGGGGATCTGAGTGGCCAAGATACCCAGAAAGACCAAACTGAGGAAAGAAATGAGGCCATTGCACGGTGGAAACAGGAAAAAAATGCAGTGAGACAGGGCAGCAGCCAGCAGTAGCATCCAGGACGGCTGAGATCCTGGCTGCCCTGGCAGGCATGGCAGCACTAGCAGAACCTGGGGGAGATGGCAATCCCATGCCTGAAGGCTGGAGCTGGTTTCCCATCCGCTCCCCAGGCCCCGCGCAGCAGCGCCCGCGGTCCCTCCCGCTCGGCATCGCCCTTCGGACGGGAGGTGGCAGCAGATGGCCACGGACAGCCCCGGCCGGCACCGCCAGCACCTCGGGGAGCGCAGCGCGGAACCCGCGGGACGAGCCCGCCCGGCTCCCCGGGCCCGGGCACGGCCGGCTCCCCAGAGCATCCCTCCTCCCGGGATGCGCCGTCTCCCATCCTGCCCGCTGGCTCCGAGCCCCCGTCCGAGCCCACACGCGCCACACCCTGGAAGTGCTCTGCCACAAGTTGAATTGTTTTAAAAACAGCCTTTATAGGGAAAACAGATGGCAGCAACTAGGAAGCTCTGATTATTATTGATTAATGCAGGATTGCAGTTGGCAATAGGAGATATTGGGAGCAGCAGAAATGAATGTGGATATTAACCAGTGGAAGGGGAAAAATAATGGAGTAAAAGGAATCATAGAATCATTCACGTTGGAAAGGACCTCTGAGATCACCAAGAAAGTCCAACCTTGGACCTAACACTGCCAAGTCCACCACTAAACCATGGCCCTAGGCACCACATCTACAGTTTTCTTAAGAACAGTTCCAGGGAAAGAGGAAGACATGCTATCCAAGTCTCAACAGGCTCTCAACAGTCAAGAATCATGCTCAGATAACACAAGAATCCACAAATGTTTGGCCCCTGCATCACTCATCAGCTTTCACCAGAATGAAACTCTTTCTGAAGTTTAAAAACAATAAATAGTAACTGGAAATATTTTCTGGCAATCTGTAATTTCCATTTTCATCTGCCATTTTGAGAAATACGAATGGGAAATCAGACCAGCCCAGCAGAAACTTGTCCCTTCTGTATCCCTAGATATATATATGCACACATATGCATGTATAGATATATACATACATACCTATATATAGGTATACCTTCTTCAAACCAATAAAACCTGAAAACCAGCTGGATTTTAGAGCTCCTACGAGTCATGTCTCCAGATCCACACAGGAAATTTGAGGATTTGATCACAGTGCACTGAAACAAAGACAAAAAAGTGTACAGATACCAGTATAAGGAACAGACTGGGACACCCAGCAAGCCCTACCTTCCATCCCTTTTCCAGAGCCTGGTGCCTGTGTCTCTCCAGTCTCTATCCACAATCAGATGCCAGTGCCACACAGCCAACCTCCAGGCAGTGCACCACTGATTTAACTGGCTCCTCTACCCCAAGTGAAAGTTGAACTTGAAAGCAGTGATGTTTCAAGTCATTCCTTCAACCATTCTTTTTTATTTTCGTGTGCCAGACCTCACTTCTGTCACCTGGTATCTGCCCTTCCAGCAGGAGAAGTTCACACACAGGTGCCTGCCAGAAGCAGCAACAGACAAAAACCAGCAGGCAGCTTTCATTTCCTCTGCCCAGAAAAAACCATACCGGCTTCCTAGGAGAGGCCCCTAGGAAACGTAATGGATTGTAGAGTGCAGTACTGAATGGGAACTCAAAAGGTCACTGATACCATATGCCCAGTGTCTCAAGGCATGTTTATCTCCACTTAAAGCATTTCTGGTGTGGTTTCGGGGGGGTTGGGTTTTGGGTTTTTTAGCAGGTGAAGTATGTGTATTTGTTTCGTTTATTCTTTTTCAGATCTCAAGCAAGGAAAATTATATAGCCTTGCCAGAAATCCATTAACTCCTCTTACCCTCAGAAAATACCATCACATAGCTAGGCTTGATCACATTTTCTGTCTCAAGGTAAGCTTAAGACTTTTAGCCCAATCCACAGTCAGTAGAAATGTTTTCTCTTTGCAGTATGTTTACACATTTAAAGGCTATTCACAATGCCCTGTCTCTCCACCTGCAGAAGAACTCTTCAGGTAGAGACCCCTTGATGGAACAGAAACTCACATCTCTTAAAATATATTGGCTTTCATGGATCAGTTTAAATGTAACAAAGAGGGGGAAGGAGAGGGACAGATCTTGAACCCAGAAGCTATTCAATACTAATGGAAGTCACATAATCCAAGAGTGTGGCTTATTCCGTTTGCTTTTTTAAAAAAACGGATGTAAAATCTGTTTACTGAAGACTGGATTGAAGTAGAAGAAGTAGACTTGCCTGTTTTACAGGTTACTATGGAGACATTTTTCCCTTCATTACTCTGTAAACAGACCATGCTGCACAGAAGTGAGAAGTTCTTATTTTTGGCCATTCAAAAATTGCCTGTGATTAGAGTACTTCACGTGCTATGAACGAGTAAATATCTCTGGGTAATTCATTTTCTTAATCCCAAGTTTGGCCAAGGGAAACTGAACTGACCAAGTGATGAATGTCAAAGATAAATATTTTACAGTATTACAATTCTACTTTTGAAGTCCCATCAGAGTATTGATGGCTTAGCTTGCTACTAAGTTCCCAAAACCTTTGATATTTGTCCCCAGAATTACAAAGGCAAATCTCATCAAGCATAAATAATCACAACCCTTTTTCCTCAAGCATGTTTCTAAGAAATTATTGTGAATTACTGTGCACAGCATCAGGGTATGAGAATGGAGGATATCAAAACTTGGCTCTCAATTCCCAATGGACCTCAGATGACAAGTACTGTATTTTCTTTTAACAATTTTCTTTTAAATCATTACAGGTAAACTAACAGTTAAACTAAACAGGTAAACTAAGGTGTTCCTTAATCAACACCATAGCAACACTGTTACCTGTGGTCCATGGATCTCCAAAATACATCTTCAACTTCACTCTTTTTATTTCACCAGCACTCTCAAAAAGCCCAAGATGCAGCACCTGTCCATCTTGGCCCTTTATACAGCTTCCTCTGTACCTACTTCTTGACTTTTCACTACAGTTTGCAGAAACTGTAAAGAATTTTTATCTATTTCTATTGCTGAAACTGCAGTTTTCTTCTTTCTGTAAAGCTTACCCAGAAATTGGAACTAGAAATAGGACAGGCAAAGCTGCAGCAATGGGTGAGGATTGAAACCAAATGAGAAAAGATAGCAAAAGATCAACAAGGTAGAAGCAGAAAACCACTGTGAAGGTGGCTCTGGTGGAAAACTTATTGGAATCAATCAAACCTGAGTCACAAGTCACGTATGGCCATGTACACATCATTCCTGTTGCACATGTGGACAAAAGGAGAACTTCCTTTGGAGACGGCCACAAACAGTGCTCCCACATAACCTGAGGACACTCATGGCATAGGAACACAAAGTCCAGGCACTCTTGGTCATCAGAAGTTCTCAGATGACCAAGCAGGGTAAGGACAGAGGAGATCTCTGTCAGACTCCATGAGGACATTACACATACAAACCAGACCTCTTGCTTTTCAATACAGGGATAATATCTGGGCAGACCTAAGTCATCTGAAATGAATCCTGCCAGGTTGAATCCACAAGCATTTGAGGTCTGAGTGCTGCAGGTACTTCCCCAGCAGACAGTGGCATCAGTGCCAACAGAGCCTTGTGCAGAACCTCATAGATCTTGTCTGTCCTTGTCATGGGGCACCAAAGCACAGGAGCAGAGAGGAGTATAGCACAGCTTAAGGTCTGTGGTGAGGGAACCAGAGGATACAGGTTAAACCCAAAGAAAAGAATCTCCCCAGAAAAGAATCCTACCTTCTTTTCCTTTCCAGATGCATAGAGTGTCTGCTCAATTATTTACTTTGCAAAACCAAAGTTATTCCAATGCTATTTTTTTTTAACATGGAAATATGGATGATTACCAGAAAAACAAATAATTGGGATGGAGCCCAGTTGGCTATCATTAAGGCAACAAAGCGAGTGTGCCATGTGGAGGAGGAGAGGAGAGAGTTACACAGTTAGGGATTGTCTGTTGTCACATTTAGGATAAACATGACAAGCAAGAGCTGCTTGTCCTCCTGCTACTGAGGACAAACTAACCACTCGCAGTCAGGAAAAAATTGACATCCAGGTTTTTTTCTCAGAAAGAGGCTTAAGAATCTGAAATAGGAAGTTTCTTGGAAATACTCCCTTTTCTACCCATATTCATATAAGCATATAAACACATAAGTTTTTTTTTTTAATTCCATCATGTTTTTCAGATTTTAAACTTATGCTAAGATACTTCCTTAAAATGTGTTTTTATCTTCCTGGATTAAGTTTGGATTAGTCACCTCCTGGGGGAGATGAGATGTCTCTTGGTCTATTCAGCTCCCACGATGGACATTACCCTCATTTTCACTAGCCACACAAAGCAAAAATTGCAGTAGCCTAAAGCTCAAAAATGAGACCCTGCCAGGTCAATCCTTACATTTTTAATTGAAGTAAAGATAGCAGAAAGATGAGGCTGGGCCAAGGCTGGGATGAGCACACCTATTTATCTCCATGTAAACGACAAGGTTTCTCTGTGTGAGAACACATGAAATAGTCTCATGTGAACTGAGAAAGGTCAAAGTCTACCTCATCTGCTCTCTGGTCCAGGTCTTTCTCCTCTCTAAAAGCATTCTCTAAGAAAAAAAAAATCTTAATTAGCCAACAGCCTGTTTCTATTTTTCTCACAAATTTGCCCACATCTGTCCCTATCTCAGATTGTCACAGCAGCACGGGTCAGGACACTGAAGCATTCACAAAGCCATATTGCAGGTACAAGACACAAGAGTCCAAGCCAGGTACACACAGTGTTCTATGCCTTAGCTCTACCAAGAAGTATAGAAAAGTGCAATAAAGAAAGAAGCAGTAATATCCAACATGCACGTTAATCTTATCTAAACATAATACTGTCAGGAAGCACCTTGGGATGCTGCAGTCATTCATAGAATCAAGCATCCAGGGCTAAAGATTCCAGGATGGAAGAATAGCCTTTGATCTACTGTCATTTTTCCCTCCTACATCGCAGGATGCAAGGTTTTTGCAATCCTACTTCTGGAGCTACTGTTTCTGTCTCTAGTTCTCAACAGCCAAATACAGGTCTACACTGAAAGAACTTCCACTCCTAAGAAATTTTCACAGAAATGTCTAAGAAAAACAGGTGTTAAGATCAAATGCACTCACTCAATAACTTTTACTTCTGGCCACAGCCCACAGCTGAGATTCTTCACACATCAGAGGTTCAGGGCACCAAACAAATTGGCGGTTTTGCAAGTAACAAATAACATGGGTGTACATAGTAGAACAGATGCTTGTGGTCTTCAGGGTGGGACTGACCAAAGAGAGCGATGAATAAGCAGCACTGTGAGCTCATGACTCAAATGCCATGTCCCTGCTGGCCCACAGCAACAGATTACTTGCCTTAAATCCAATTCTCTTCAGATGCAGCTTGTATATTTTTCACTAAGGGCAGTACCCTGAGCACCTCAGGGAAGAAGAGACGAGGACACGCAGAGCCGACAGTGAGAAAACACTCTGAATTATTCATATCACTCAAAGAGCAAAATTAAAATTAAACTACCCTTCATGACAATGGAGGATTTGCTAACACTGAAGAAATTCCACAGCTACTTTTATGTGCTGCACAGTGAACTAAAGCGGGAATGAAACACTCAATGGTTAAAAGGCGCACCTGTTTGTTCCTTCTGAGGATAGATATATTTCTTGTTTTGCCTACATTTTTATCAAGTCTTTACATAACTGCTGGCTCCATACCGGAGGCTATCTTCCTGAATCAAAATCTCTCCCATACTGGTAGCAGAAGAACAGACTGCTTCTAGCTTTTTAACTTGTTAATAATGAACTTGCTCTTGTCTAATTCTCCTTGTCCCCTTCTCCCTGTGCAATACCTACCTTGGTAAGTACATGGCTTTTGCATCAGTGTTCAAGTCAGTTTTCTGTACTTGCTTGGACGGCTATCAGGGCCAGTTTTTGAGGTACGGTCTCCTTTTGATAGCTCCTGACAAGCTGTGCTAGAGGAGAGCTGGTTCCAGAAATACATTTCTCTCACACTTGTTTTTCAGGGTTCTCCACTCAACAGTGTGGTGACAAGAGGCACTCCAGACTGGGTTTAATGCTACCATATGCTAGACAGCATGAGAATCCATACTGCAGGAGAGCAGCCGGTACATCTCCGTGTTAACAGAAGCCTGACTGCAAATTGCATTTAGTCTCAACAGCTCAGTTCACTGCACACAGATGCCGTGGGGGACTGTAAAGTTAGCAAGACGTGGGGGAGTATGGCTAAATTTTTCAAAGAGAGCCTTGGCTGATCTGATGCCACAGACATTTGGAGCTGATGCCACAGAAGAGAGTTGCTGCTGCATTTCTTCTGCCATAAACGAATAAGAATAATAATGTCATGAGCTGTTAGTCAAATTATACTCTTTCAAAGCTGGTGATTGTCTGCTGATACAAACAGCAGCTTCAGCACTGTCAAATGCTGCTCTTATAACTTGACAGACAGCATATAAATGAAGTCAGAGAAGAGGAATTTACTCTTTCAAAATAGGCCAGCATGAGAGGACATGGATTTCCAGTTGGAGTGTGCAGGGTCTCCCTGGGCTGGCTGCAAAGGGTACCCCAGCTCTTACAGCAGACTTCACATAACTGAAGGTACAACAAGACTAAATAAATTAACTGAGAGGAAAGACTTGCCCTATTGGATCATCTCAGAATGGGTAGAGGAGAAGAGCTCTGCTCCACTTGTGTATGACCAAACAAATCAACTTGATAGCCACTGTCCAAGGCCTTTGACACAAAAACACCAGCTCAGCTCATCCTAATGGGCTGTCTAACAAGCAGACCAAGTGGAGAGGCCAAAGACTTCTCATTGCCTGGCCTGAGCAGCAGGGGCACAGACTCAGGACAAGGTAAAGATGCCTGGCAATGTTTGTAGGGATGGTACAGAGGGGTGGTTTCACTATGCAAAGCTCCTAATGCAGAGATAACTTGAGTACTTTTAAATATTACTTAGAACCACGTACACCAGTGCACAACTGGTGCACAGCCCATGTACCATGGGATAAATGCTTTGCTTCACATGAATCAGGGGAGGTGGTCTACTCTCTCCTCTTTCACCAGAAAGCATCACACATTTCAGTTGCTTAGATCAGCATTGATAAATGAAGTAGACAGTCTCTCAAGGTCTCTTTTCCAGTCTAGCATGTCTACAAAGCATTCCCACATTTTTCAAGAAAAAGGAAAAGCTTTCCCCACCCCTACTGTATAGCCAGTCCATAAAATTTATTGTTAGTGAAGGTCACCAAGTCAAATACTGCAGCTGGGTCATTTCATAGACATTAAAAATTCCCGTAGCAATGAGAATAAAGATAAAAGTGATCTAAATCCTGCTCTTTAGGACATGTGCCAAATGTACACCATGGTCAGGAAGGAATTGCTCCCACACATGCATCACATAAGGGATTGTACTGCCTATCAGGCTCATGGTGGGGTTAATTTCTTTCCTGATTCTCTCACCATGTGTTACCAGAAGCCCCAGGAGCAGATAGCAGAGTGCTTTATACCCACACTTCTGGGGTTTCACAGAGGAGTGACCACCAGCCAGAAGACGCAGGGTTCCAGGTTGCTCAGGCATGAAAGCAATTGCATGATTCCCCAAAGCTCTGTATCAGTGAGGTGGCAGCAGCTTCCATGCTCTGTGAGCTGCCTCATGCAGTTCCAGGAATTGAGTGCTACAGCTCAGCGGAATTGGCTTTACATTTCCGGGCAACAGCACCTCTGCCAGGCAAAGGCATTGCTCAGACTCTCCCTCGAAATGCACTCCCAGGAATCAAGCATCCAAACGGAGAGAGAGAAAGAGAAGAACCATTTCTCCAGGAGGTCTCCTAATAAACCCAAAACAACAACAAAAAAATGTCATAGAGGAGCTCAGGATTTGAGACAGCAAGAAAAACAGAAGTTCTCTCCAGGTCCACTCACACCACAGGATGGGGAGTACAAACCTTCTGGCAGGGGGCTCCATGCCTAGGGAGCCAGGAGGCTTTCATGAGAACTTAGGATGATCCAAATATACCAAATATCAATCTTCCACAAAGAAGACTTCTTCCTACCCCCAAAGAACTTAAAGTGCATTAGTCACTTGCCTAGGCAGGCTCAAGAGATCAGGATAAATCTTTCAATCCCAGACCAACAGGAATTGCTGGGAGAAGATAGCCAAGTGCCCCAAGTTCTTGGAAGCATCAGCAAGAAGCTTTGTATGAGAAGCAATCCTACTCAAGCAGGCCAGCTGCTGAGCTGGCTGGGAATAAGCCATGGAGCTGGCTGCTTCTTGGGTGTCCCATGAAGCATAACAAATCTATTTAAGACCTGTAAAGTAGACATGAAAGCAGGGACCAGTTGGAATCAGTTGGAGTGGATTTCTCCCATGAAACTTATTCCTTGGTTCCCGGCTACCATCCTTCAAAACATGAAGGTAGAAAATCCCCATCCTTTTATGCAGTTCTTGGCTTTCATTTTTCACTTCTTTTGTTATATGAATGGGTGGTTTAGTGTTTCTTTCCACTGCTTGGACTACTTTGTGAGGCCGCTGACTCCTTTTTGCCCTCCAGCATGGACGGTCATGTTGTGTGCTGAGCAAGCCAAGGCCTACAGTGATCCAAATGCTGAGGGTGAGCAATACTGAGCTTAGTGGCCAACTCTCATAGTCAGTCCTTTCACTGAGTCACACCTCATTACTCAGTCTTAATCACAGCTATCAGAGCTCTAACAAGGCACCCAGAAATATCAGTCATAGAATGGCTAGGTTAAAGCATGGTTAATGACCATCTCATTCCAGCCCCTCTGCTGTGAGCAGGCAACCTCCCAGCAGATCAGGCTGCTCACAGCCCCATCCAGACTGGTTTTGAACACCTCTAGGGATGGCAAGTCCACAGCCTTCATGGGCCAGTGCCTCACCACCCATATAGCAAAGAATTTCTTCCTAATATCTAAACCTAATCCAAATCAACTTCCTTCATCTTTCAGCCATTCCCCCTTGTCCTATTACTACATGCCCTGGAGTCCATGCTCTCCAAAGATTTTCACCCTGAGGAATAACAGCATTTCCAGGAGCAGCCCCTATCCTGAGTTCCAGAGCCATAAGGGGAAATCAAGTGGATTTCTAAAGCTCACCAAAGAATTGTGGCTCCAGGCAAAGTTGTGAAGCTGCAATGAACTCTCAGAGTGTGCAAGACCGATTGTTTTCTTATGACTGCGAGCAGTGGAGATCAGTCTCCATTAGTGCTGTTTGTAGTATGGAGACCTACTTTAGGTTTTTTTATTTGCTGATAATGCCTAAACTAAGAAGTCTAGTCCTAGTCTCCACTGTGGAGATTCTCCTAGTTATGGGATCCATCATTATTTCCTGCCCTGAGCAATGCTTCCTCTCCTTTCTCCCATTCACCAGTCTCAGCTGTGTTTTTATCAGTCTCCCTCAGGATCCTGCACAGGACTTTCCCTGAGACCTTCAATTGCTGCTGTAGGTTTTACAGGTTTGGTCTGAGCAGCTGAACCAGGGAGGGGAACCAATGACCCTGGAGACTTCCCTGTTCATACCAACGATAACTCTTGTTTCTGCCAGAACACAAGCCTACAGAAGAGCTTTCTTAGACTTAGGGAAAATGCATCTAACATGATCTAAAGGGGTGGGGTTTTGGTAATACATATACTAGAAAAAAGAGAACTGTGTAGCCCATATTCATTTTTTTGAAGCAAGATGTTAAGATATGTATTTTCCACACTTTGGAAAAAGGCCCTGAAATCCAGTATTGTGGTTAAGAATTCTGCCCTGGTCATGTCCATCTGATTGATATTTGCATTTCATAGAGCCTGGATCCACAATAACCAACTTCATCTGAGAGCAACAGCACCAAGGACAAACCTGTTCAGCCTCACTCATATTCCCGTCCCAACAGAGGAAATACCAGGAGGATTAGCTGGCAGACAATCAACACAATGACACTGCTTTTCCTTCTTTTATTTTTTCTTTTTAAGAAGACATGTATAATTTGGCAACACACAGCCTCCCATAGATATGTCATGCAAAGCATCTCCTTAACACCATTGGGACCCCATGAACTTTGTCCTCTAATGCCCAAAATCCTGCTCTAAAATATGGAACTTGAGGAGGACAATTAAGCTTATTTTTGTCATTAACAAACAATTTCCAATCTCCTTCTCCAAAACAGCTGGACCACTCTAACTGGAACTTTCCAAAACACAAAGAAAGGAAAAACAAAACCAAGACCAAAATGAGAGAGAAGAATGACCTTTTGCACAGTAGGCATAAGCTGAAGCAGTTATTGGGAGCTCTTGCAAACACTGGCTTCTCATGGAAAAGCCTTAACCTTGTTGGTGATCCTGACATCCCTACCTGTAATGCTATGCTGTAAAGACTGACAATCTGCTGAATGGCCTGCACCACAGAGGAGAATTACATTCTCCTGCTGCATAAAGGAAACATCCCAGCCCTGAGTTCAGCTGTTGACTTAACTGCAGATGCAAGGCTTGACTCAAATGAGAGCAATTCTGCCCTGGACAAGGTATTGCAGCTTGTCTACTGCACCATCACATCACCTCATTTCACACTGCACAGAAAAAGTCACTCTAAAGATTAGAGTAGGACTAATCTGGGTGCTAGCCAAGCTTCCTCAGCAGGAGACAGCTTTTTTCAGAATTAAACAAATAAACAAACAAAAACCTAAACCAACCAATCAAGCAAAAAAAAGTAAACCAAAAAAGAGTGTGCCTGTCACTCTAGAATTGATGTCCTTTTAGCTCATTTACTCACCAGGCATCATGTTAAGGAGCCATAACTCAATTAGTACTTCAGAGCTTTTACTTGGCCTCTACACCTAGTCTTTAAAACTTCCTTGAATTTCTTGCATATCCAAACTTTCCTTCTGAGTTGTACTCATACTCCAAAGGAAAATAAAACTAAAAATTGAAAAATAACAAACACTACACACCACCTACAAAAGCTCTTATGTTGCCCAGCAAACAAAGGCTGTCTGCATTGGGCTCTTGCTGTTTGGTACCTACAGACAGCAGCTGTTTTTCCCTTTGCCTCCTTCTGTCCACACCCAGACAGCTACAAAATATAGAGTGCAAATAAAGACAGGCTGTACCTGGATATCCAGCAGAGAGCAACACAAAATCCATCTTTTCTGTGGCTTAAGGGTGATGTACCTGCCATGCTTCAACAGAACAACTCCTTGACATCCATTCTGGGAGCTTTTTCAAGACCAAGGGTCCTGGAGGAGGAAAACAAACAGAAAACCCACAATGCAGAACTCATTTCATATTGTTCTGATTTAGGGACTGAACAGCTCTGTCCATGAAACATTTTACTTCGGATTTCATCTGATTTCATCTACACCACTAGCTCAACTCCCCTTGGCGAGTTCTCTGGCTTGGGACTTCACTCTTAGCTTTCTGCTGTCTGAGCAGGCTACCAGATATCACCTCCTCTGTGAAACTGCTCCAACCTCAACTCATCAGGTTTACATTGTTTTTTCTTCTATTCTCCTCTCCACCAGGGCCAGGGGAGTGAGTGGCTGTGAGGTACATGACTGCCAAGTGGGGTTAAATCACAACACCCTCACAAACACAGGCTTTCCTCAGGCAAGCTGTCTGATTATGCTCCATCCCCAGAGCATAATGTCCCTCTCTGCTCAGAAAGTCACAGGCCATCCAAACCAAAAGCATGGAGCTCATCTCTCCTAAGTGGGCTAAGCATACCTGGGGGTGGCAGAGGACATTCCTCCTGGGATAGCCTCTGGCAATGCTCCAAGACAACAGATGGATGATTGGTTTTGCTGCACTGTGGACACATCACAAGCTCTGGACATAAAAGCAGCTAGCTGGAAATTCAATGGACATCTAAGGGTTAATCTGCACTTGTTTGATTGTCAAGCACCTGAGATATGACGACAACACATTGGCACACTGTAATTGCAACATATTATTAAGTACCTTCAGTCCCCAAAAGGCTAAGACACTTTTGAAAAAATAATAAAGCTAATGCACATAATAGCCTGTGTCTTGTTATTTAAGAAACGTCTTCCCGGCATTGGACGTCGACAGAACGTGTAAATGCACTTTCTCCAATAACTATGCACAAGGAGCATTTTGATGGAGTGCCAGAAAGCACAATGACTGTTCTACCTTAGCAGTGCACTGAAGATGACATGTTCCCTTTAGAACTAATTGCTTTATTCAAAGAAAAAAAAAAAGCCATTTACTAAATCCTAGCCTGGTCTCTCCCCTTGATGAGCAATTTTAGACTGCACATCAGAGCTTTTGTTTGTTGCTAAAAGACGGGGAGAAAAAGCATGTTTTGTTAAGTAATTTTAATTTTTATTTTTAATGGAAAACAGTTCAGAAGGGTATTTTTCATTATATTACATGAATATTTGCATTATATATTCTGCTGGGCCTTCCCTTATGTGACTCAAGGCTGACAAGTTCAGGCTGTCAAACACAACCCTTTGCATCTAATAAATTACCCTACACCAAGATAGTTATAACTATTGACACAGACCAAGCTATACCTCTGAAAGTCAGAAAGTACTCTTTATTATCCTTGTTCTGCATTCTCACATACATAATAGGAAAGCACTTCAAGAACTGCTCCCAAAATTCACTGCATTCTTACTGCCAAACTGCTTCCCATCTCCCTTTATTTATAAAAAAATAAATCAGGAATTCCTCTTCTGGTGCCTTCAAGAGAGAAACAGCTGTAATGGCTTAATAGACAAATCAATGCCATTTCCAACAGAACTATTTCATTTTTTTTCTCCCTACTTCGAAAAATTAGAATAATTTCACAAGGAGCCCTAGGGAACAAGCTCATGAAAATTCACAGAGCAGACAGCATGAGGAAAAGTGTTTGGTTATATATTTCAGGAGGCAGGAAATGGGCCTATCTGCTGCTCTGTGAGCAGTGAGAATAATTATGCATGCATTTGCTGCATCCCATAATCATCATCACCACAAAGATGACATTTCATAGCTGAGTTGAGAATGTGTTTCCCAAAAATATTTTTTGTTTGGAAGGAGAAATTGTTCCAAATAATGTCTATGGAGGATAGCTATAGGAAAGCATAGATTTGAGAGTCAGACACTGTAGAGTCAAAACCCTATCACCAGCTCTCTAAATAATTCTATCATTAATTCCACATCAGCAAAATGGCAACACATCTGTCTGTAGCAGAGTCCCAGGCTACTGGGGATTTCTGTTAGATATTATAAAGTGGTACGTTAACGTGAACTACTCAGACTGCGTTTGCATAGGGGAGCTCCCGTGGGCTTTGATCAGATTTGGAAGGGGACAACAATTCTCTCCATTTTTTGATCCTGGTGAAACTGTTCATGGCCCCAGCCATTGCCTCGCTATAGAATGACAGGCACTAAGAACAGGAAGAAATCACAGAGAGTTGTGTTTCTCAGGTTTGTGTTTCTCTGCCCTCAGACAACCCAGAAGCAGAGCTCATCTCTGAGCTCAGTGGTGAGGGATGGGACAGGAGGAAGAAGGACCAGCTCGAGGCACAGCAGACATTCCTTTCCCAGGAGTATTTCCACCCACTGGGTCACGGCTATTACCAAAGATGCACCAAAGCCTTACTCTCAAGGGGATTACTTGCCCAGTTCATCAGGCTGAATTTGCTGCTGGATTCCTCCAACAAAGAGGAGCTGCCCCAGAACCAACCAGGGTCACACACCTACCCAATGCCTCCTCTGCACTCTGCTTTTTTCGCTGGTTCCATATTAGACCATGATAATCAGTCACAGAACCACATCTCATCACCTTTTCTTACTGTGATTGTGCTAAACCTAGCCTTGGTCCTTACTGATTCTCCAGCTTGCATGGAGAAAAGATCAGGACACAGCTGGACCTGTAGCAGTTTCTCCATGAAATAAACTGGATTGAAATGTAGGAAGTAATGGCTGCTCCTAATCATAAGAATTTAGGTGAATCATTTCATTTCTGTCCCTTCTAGTAGTCCTGACATCTTGATGTTTTTCTTCAAGGGACTAGAACTCCAAAAAGTCTTTTACAAAGGTAATTTCTATTTTCATTGGAGTAGCAAGAAAGTGGGGTCCTGGTTATGACGTAGATTTTAAAGAGAAATGAGTGTGAATAAACCCTCACCTCTGGAAGAGTTGTATTGTCATATTAGGCACAAGGACCTCATTAATGGGCACTCTGGATTACAACACTCTTTTGCCCAATATTCCAGTGGAACTTTGGCTTTCTGATCCACACCAGCTTCTCACAGCCAAGAGGTTTATACAGGCTGATTGTCCTGCTATGCAAGAGCTCAGAGCAAACCTTACTTTGTAAATGGTTCCTCGCAGGTAAGTAGTGCCTAAATCTTAATGCTAGGAACAAGTGTCTGCAAAATAATAGTTTTCAATGTAATGAGGGTTCAAGACCTAAATTAGCCACAAGCCTGCCTTTGACTCCTAGCACACACAGACCAGAATCCCTTGCTTCTCTGCTACCTAAATATGCAGCAACTACTTGCAAATGCAAAGCATACTCTCCAGGTGTCCTGTGCAGTACAGAGCACACTGTGCAGAGAACTGCTACCAAACTCCTAGCCAGCACAAACTGCTGGCTGGACAAGAAAGCAATGTTTACGCAAAATATGATGCCACTTGCGCATTTGGGGGAGGAACAGAAAAATCTTGATTTGTTCTGGCTATAGATGAGGACACAGCTTGAAATTAATTGATCGTGGGTACATTCAAAGTAACAGCTTGATCCACTTCCAGCAAAATCCAATGGCAAAACTCTGGTGCAAACACTGAGCATGCCAGACTTTCTTCCCAAAGACTTCACTGCCTAGAAGCAGTCAGACCCTCCCTGTCACATTGCTGGGGAAGTTCTGAGCAGCCATTCAGACCTGGGTTCCCTCAGTGGTAGGGATTAGAAGAGGAAAAATAGGTTGATGGTTAAAAGCTCTTTGTTTAAAGATTTATATTAGAGAAACGGATTAAATGGGATGAAACTTGCACCAAGATCCTTCAGCCAGGAATCCACTCCACAGGTTGTTTTTTCTTTCTACCTGTATGGTGTCTACCATCACAGCATATTGGAACCTTACATTATACCCAGCCTTTGAGGCATGAGAATGTTTTCTGCCCCTTTTCAAGAGATACATCTCTGCAGAATTAGCCTAAGTGCTCCAACAGTGATGTTCTGTAGGGCAATCCTTTTCTCTTGCATGTCCAGTCTCCATTTTCTACAACACATTTTTTCCCTACTGTTTGCTTTGCTTTTCCCCAATGATACCTTACACTCAGCCCAGAAAGCAAAGCTCAGCCAGTCTGCTTTACTGCCACTTAAAATCAATTTAACTTCCTGGCTCTGGGGCACCTTTTGCTGGTCTTGTGACCACTGCCACACAATTCTGTATAAATCCAGAATAATTTGCTGACGTGGAAATTAAACCATTGTTCTTTTGATGCCATTAAACCAAAGTGCTGACAATTGAAACAATCATTCCAGCAAAATGGTCAGGAGTATCCACGTTTGTCATCCAGATAAAGAGTGTCCAATTCATAAAAAGCCAAAAGATGAGTTCCCAAAACACCAATATCACAAAATTGGAATCTGAGCGTGTTTTCTTAGAGCTACTTAATAGAAAGAAGTGTCTTTATTTAGCACCTGTCATCTCAAGTTCCCAAAATGCTCTCTCAAAAATTAAGTTTCCTAATAAGCCTTCCTAGCCAGACATCAGGCTCCAATTTACAAGGCGTAAACTTGTTTAAGGTCACCCAGCATGGGAAAGAAGATCTGGGAAGCAGCTCCAGGAATCCAGAGGACCACACCCCTCACTAGCCACTAGACCACACAACTGTCCCCATTTCACTTGAGTCATTATTAAGCAGGATAGAAGAACACTGTGGTTTTATTTTATGTTAGCTGAACTCTTGTATTAACATTTTACTGTCCCACTGATGTTTTGCCTAGAACATTCTGTAATCCACAAATTAATATGTGAAGAACATCCAGTACAGTTTGGAGGAATAAAAAAATTATCCAAATGGCAAAGAAGTTTTGATTTCCAGCAGTTTCATAAATCAGATGTGCTGGACAAAGAAGGTTCCTTATTTTATCACACATAGCCTTTTGTAATGCCAGCAAAACTGCTGCCCTTCCCAAAACCAAGCACAAACCCTATTGTTGCGGCAAACCCCATCTGGTCACATGGAGAATTTAAAACCTCATGGCATTCTGTTTCACATAGACAGAAAGGGAATTCTGCTCCAAATACATGACAAGAGCCAAAAATAATTTTGCTTTACCTATGAGCAGTATCTGAAGTTTTTGTTGCCTGTTCTTATTCACAACTTCATGTTTTCTGTGATCCTGCCGTTAGCTTCTGGGATAAGGGTTTCTTTGACCTGCAAATTCTGCCCTATTCTCATTTTTCTTAAATCACTTTGTTAAAGGATTCTTCTGGGTGGAAGCAGATCCTCCCCTTCCAAGGACAGATATGTGCTGCACGCAATGCAGTGAAGTGCAAATCTAAGGCAAAACCCAATTCCAATTCAGAAAGTCTTTGAGCAAAGTAGCAGGAAACTTGTCCATACTTAGATTGGGCATCAGTCCTGCTTGCCCAGAGTACAGCTGGGGAAGTCAAAGAAGACCATCACTGCTCCCAAAGCCCAGGGCTCCGGCCTGAGCTGGAGAGTCAGCATGGAGCTAGGCAGAGCACAAACCCTAATCTGAACTGAATGATTTAAAATGTGTTAATGCAAACTAATTAGCAACCGTCCCCCACCTGCCGGGGGTGCCATGGGCTGCTCCTCCCCGGCACCGCCGGAGCTCTCCCGGTGCTGAAGGCTCCGGGCGGGAGCAGAGCACGGCCGAGTGTTAACTTGGAGTGAGGCTGCGGGAAAAACGCAGTTACAGGGCTGGAACGAGCCTTTGCAAGGCCAGCTGACACTGATGGAAGGGGGAATGCCAGCCGGGAGCATCTGTATTGCTGACATGGAATAGCTGGAGGAGAACAAGTGTGCTACATGTCAAGGTTTTGAGAAACGTGGCTCCTTTCTGCTCCCCTGCAGTCTTTGCTCAATAAAATGGTGCTCTCCCTCTGTCTCTCCTTGCAAACCTAAGAACAATGTAAAATTCCCCAGGATGATTTAAGGGAATGTTTAAGCGTAACAAAGCCTGGTCCCTCTGGTCATTAGAGATATTACACCACTTCACCCAAAAGCAGCTCACCTTAGCATCCTTGGCCAGCTTCCAGCTTGGGTTATCAGAGCCTGCACATCTAAATTCAACTCTCAGCAGTAATCAGAGAGGCTGATTACTTCAGCATCTCGTTTAAACAGTGTTTACTCGTGAAAATGAAGCACATTTACTCGTGCTTCATTTTCACGAGTAAACACTGTTCTGGATCACAATTCCAGCCAGAAGTGAATGTGACTGGACATATGCCTGGCCATCCAGCACTTTGAATGTGCTTCAGGCACATCTAGAATAGAAGAAGTTAAAATGCAGATCAGAAGGTCAAGAGGAGGTAGCTTTAGCAAGTGTCTGGTAGGCATGAGCCCAACACAGCTGTCATGGCCTTACCCAGAGAACAGAGCCAGTTTGTGGGTCTCCTCTTTAACTCCACCTGGAATGACAAAACAGAACTTTGATGTCCTAGACTGCAGCAACTTCCTTAGCATACACAAAATAGATTTTATTTTCTCTGCCAGCATAACTTCTTGATCACTTATGACCACCCACAGACTTATGTAGAAGTAATTCCTATGAGACCAGCTCTCATTCTGTGCCCTGGCTGGTATTTTTCCCAGTGTTATCATGTCTTTGAGGCTACTTCAAGGATCCAGCAGTGGCTGCACACTCAGTGCTGGGCTGCTGCAAGTTTGGATTCTGCCAGACCATGTGTTACTCCAGAAACAGTATTGTTAAGTGCAGTAACCAGAGGGCTAATGCTGGGTTTGTACTGCACAGAGTCAAACATCAGATTACCAGGTATTCATGCTGCTTTTTACCAAGGAGAACAAAAATATATGGAAACAAGTTTTAGCACTCTTGGGCCCATAACAGAATAACTACAGTAGGATCAGGAGAGTGTAACCTAGTGTTATATGAGATTGAATCTGTAATCACTTCTCCAAATGGGAAATTGCATAATAGAAATTATTTTAATAGGACAAGCACACTGCAGGCATACCCATTGCACCTATCAAAATTACACTCAGGGAAAAGATAAAATATGACCTGCCCCATAACTGGTTGTTATGAGGTCTCGGAACATACACAGCTACCCAAATTACTATGTATATTACTATTGTGCTTGGAGGCTGCACTGGAGACCTTAGCTGCCCTATAATAATACCTGCCTAATATAATCAAAGCTGTTCTGCCAGTGAAAGTTCAGGGCTACTCCCCACCAAGTGACAAGCTATGACTGAGTGCAGCAGGAGGGACACAGCTAAGCCTTTCCTCCAGAGGCTTTCAGCCTGGGCAGCCAAGGCAGACAGAGACAGATGGGCAGAACAAGGCAAGGCAGGAGGAAAGTTTTAAAGCAATGTGGTGTAAGTGATGGCAGTGCCACAAGACTGGGGACAGGAGATAAAGACCTATAGGACATGTCCCAGAAGACTCAGCCTCAGGAGAGGCTCAGCACTGTGGAGAGCATTACTGTTGGGTCTTACTGCAATCCATCGAGGTGACAGAGGGAATCTGGCAATGAGCTAAAACCCTGTAAGTGCCAGGGAAACCTGTGCCAATGACTTTGTAAGGACACAACACATTACCTAGATGAGCAATGGCTGCTTTGCTTAAGACACCGGCAAAGGGCAGCCAGCACTGGCAACACACATTAAAACAAAGTGCACAAATACTTCATAATGGGATGCAGCCTCTCGATGCAGCCTCTCAGCTCCTCTGCTAATGTCTAGGTGCACAGTCCTTCAAACATGCAGCTGGGTGCAAAGGAAGCTCCAGCAGAGGTTATGGATTTCTGCAGGCTGATGACACAGTTGAAACAGATGAGCTTGAGCTACTGCTTGCAGAACAGCAGTGTCCAGAAGTTTGGCCCTGAAAGCAAATTCACTGCACTACATTCTGCAAATAGTCAGCAATGCCAGACTCTGTTCAAAAGAGCTTAAGATTCAAGTAAATAAAATAAAGACAAGGTCATAGACATCTTTCATGGCTTGCCTGTGGTCATGTGTCATTATTGCCTACCCAAAAACACAGCTAAAATCTCCTGAGCTCCAGTCTAACATCTAATCCAAACACCTCACCTTCTCTTTAGCCAATACTTCCTTCCCTTGAATAAATCAAGCCACAGAGAAGACACTTCAAACTAGAGTACAGCCTTTGCACTGAAAACAAACACATTTAAGAACATCAGCAGCTATGTTGCTTCATCTACTATCAACTGACAGCTAATTTGCTAGTTTTTTCCAAGTATCTATTTGCTAGTCAAACCTCCAAAAGAGCTGAAGACAATAACACCTCCTTCTGCACACCAACATGCTCCTTCCCCATGGGGCAAGATCTGTTTCCCACCGTGATGAAAAGCTGTGTCTGTAAATGCTCAAAAATGCAATTCTTCTTGCTCTTGTCAGTGGCAATCAGTAAGGTCACTGCAGCATGAGCTGCCACTGAATGTGTAAAGGTGTTCAATTAATCTTTGCTTGCTGAGAACTCAGGGAATTTAAGTAAGGTCAAAGACTTAAAAGAGATCAGGAGACTCCACACTCCCACTAACACAATATTTCCTGAAGAGCTGACACAGACATACAAGTTACTCCACTGACAAAAAAAAGAGTTGGGTTTTTTTTTTTTTTTTTTTTGCAATCAACATCCTAAGCACATACACATTTACTTGGAAAGACAGTAAAACATCTGGACAAACCACCTCTACTTGCTGGCCGCCGCCCCCCCCCCCCCCCACTATAATGACAAATTTCCCTTCTGCAGGAAAAGGCTCCAGCTCTTTTTTGGTTTACAGACTGTTTGCTCTGCAGTTATCACAAGGTTACCCAGATACGCTTACCAGCTTCCTCAGGTGGAGACTGGACAGCTATACATTGACAGCTCCAGTCCTGGGGACACCACCAGCCACAAATGCCTCCTTTATATCTGCTGGGTGTGAGGTAGAGCTCTTGAGGAGCTGGGCACTGCTCTCACACACTAGAAAGCAACAGATGAAACAAAAGCAATAGGAAGGGTGCAGGAAAGAATGCTGAAAATAGGGGAAGTCACATAAAAAACTCTAATCCCACAAAAACAGCCATGTGGGCCCAGATATCCCACAAAATTTAATTCTGTCCAGGCACATTAAGAGACCAGAGGCCTTAAAATTTTGCTCCTTCAACCAGCCTCTGCTCTTCAAGGAAGCTTACCACTGTAACCCTTATCCCCCCTGTACAAGGGAAAGACCACAGAGCTACGGAGATGAAAAATGCAGGATAGAAACCAAGCAATCAGTGGCAGGATGAGGATTCCCATGAGAAATGGGAAACAGTAGGTGTCACTTTGAGAAATATCTACAGAAGTCATGGATTGTACCCAGACACAGGCAGGTGACAGGAAAGCAGCCTCAGTAAGAGAGACTCCAAACCCAGGTGCCCACACGTGAAGCAAAAAGTTCTCAGGCGCAGCTGTACTGCAGGCACTTACTTTAGCAATTCTGAGTATGTGCTAAGTCCAAAGCTAGTGGCTCTTCCCTCAGCACTAGAGACAACCTTTGGGACTAGTGATGAAGATACCACCTTTTATGGTTTTCACCACACTGAAGGAAGCAGCACTGGAACAGCCCAGCCCAGCACACCTGTCAGCTATCCCAGGCAGGGCTGGTAATGGTGCACACAGGGATCTGCATCCCCACCCAGGTCAAACCTCTGTTCCTAAGAGCTCCGCAGGACAGCACTCAGCCCAGCTTAAATCACCAAGATGCAGCTGAAAGGATCTTGACAGTTTTCCATCAGACAAACTTTCATTATTGCTGCTTGGACTGCCTCCATTATTTAATAATGCGGAACAGATTGGAAGCTCTATCTATATATTGTGAGATTTTTTTTTCTGTTGGTGCAGGAATCCATTTCAGTATTTAGAATAAGTAGCAGCCTCAGGAACCCAGCTTTTCTGATCATCTTACAATTGCATCCTTGTAAACAAGCAGACAGATGCTGCTCTGATCATCAGCAATGAGAAAACAGCTTCTAAATGGCACATGGAACACAAAGCTGTACTTGTGTCGCCCCCACAGCTGCACACGTAGCAGGGGATTCCCAGCATTACCCTACCAGGGAGGGCAAGCCAGGGCAAGGAAGGAGAGTGGCAGGAGTGTAATTTTGCCAGCAGTGTTAAAGCAGAGCAGCCTCCAGGCAGCTTTATGTCCAGCGAAGATGAAGAAACAAGGAATCATGATCACATTGAATCCTTGCTCCAACTTCTATTTCCTCTCTCCTCAACTGAGCAGGGAAGCTGGGTGAAAGACAGGACTGTCCTATTCCTGGGAACAAAATCAGGAACACTTCTGGGGAGCTAAGTCACTCTACAGAATGACAGCAAGAACTGTTAATCTTCCAAAATAACCATAGAGGGCATGTTTATAACACTGATTGCTACAAACAACATCCTCCCCTTCCCTTGGTCTAAAAAATCACTCTGCAGACAAGGAGGATGGAGAAGATGGTAAGCAAAATGGTCCTGGGAAAACAGCCCACTGAAAATATTTACAAGGAAAAACATGCATAACTTTGAAGGCAGCCAGTATGGCTGGCAGACCAAGCAGAATGAATTCTTGCCTTCAAGGTGACTGCTAGGATTTATAAGACCTTTGTCAGGAGATGTCAGCATCCATAGCCTATGGATTCACACAGTTTCCCTTTTACAAACACAGAACACCATCATCACCACCCCCATATACCTGCTTGCTCTTCTGAATAGCTTCATCTTTGGCAACACTAGCCAGGCACTGGTCCTCCACATGCCAGTGCAGAGCCTGGTAGGAAATAAGGACAGCTTTTTTCAGGAAATGTGCAAAAACGAAACACCATTTTGGGAAGACACAGCAATAATTCATCTGCTTAAATGATCAACAAAATACTTTCCCATGTCACCTTGGCAATTGCCCCACAGCAGCGTTCCATGACCAAGAGTGGTCCAATGGGCAAACATCCCTTTTCCACATTACCTCCCTCTCCCATCCACCAAACCCCATTCATGGTTTGGCATCAGTGAGTAGCAGTGCCCTAGCACAGCAAGGTCACTCAGGGAACAGCTCTGTAGGGCATCTTGCAAAGTATTTCTTGATTTGTGGTGAGAATTCACCACTGAGTCCAACTACATGCCACCGTGTTGGGAAGGGACTCACTGGAATTAACTCTGCTCATTCCTCTGGCATCTCACCCAAAATTTCTATTCAGAGAGCTGTTTCTGCTTCAGTATTTGTTGAAGATTGCCATTAAATGCAAGTCTTCAAAGGGAAAGTCATTATTACACAAGAGTAGAGCAAAGACCTTGCTGCAGGGAATCCACATCCCAGTAGAAAGTAAAAGCCACTTCCCCAGTCTGTAATTCAGCTCCCACCACTCAAACATTTTTAAGTCTGTGTCATACTAGTGACTCCCAAGGCATCACTCCAAGATTTGTGAGCACCTTATCTGTATTTCCTTCTCTTCCAGAGCTTCTCTTGTATATATAATTTTATATGAAAAACTTCTGTGGAAGAAGCAATTCTGTGCTCATCCTTTTTGCTATTCAACAACACATGAGCAGAAACTTCATCACCTCACTATCTTCTGGGCCATCACACTGAAGACTACTATGTGGCTATGTCATCTTATGAAGGGTCAAAGGCTGAATAGGAGTTTACTCACTGACCTTCATACCACCATTTTTAATGCCCTACATTTTGCGAAGTATGTCCCAAATGGGAAAATCTCATTCATTATCTGGAAAGTCAACATTTCTCATCCGCATCCTACAGCCAGAGGAGCTGAGTCATCAGCTGCCTAAGTTAACTTCCAACTCTCCAGAAGAAAAACCAGCATTTAGACACCCTTCTCTCAAATCCACTCAAACATGAAGTTGACACAGAATCATCCCTGTTATCTCTAAAGTCTCCAAGAAGGAAAAACACTTTTACACCAGTGTGTGCAATATCAACACTAAAGATGTCTCTGTGGATGCTTGTTGAGGTACTGCAGAGAAGCAAAATCTTGCACAGTTCAAGCATGAGATTGATTTCAAGGGTGACCTTAGACCAGTTTAACATGAAAGCTGCAGTCTCTGAGCCTGCTCTGAGAGGAGGGGCTGGTGTGGGGCAGCTCTCACGTTATTTGTTCTGCTCTGGGTAGACTAAATCCTTAAAGACAAGGAGAAAAGCAGCCTCTCCCACCCTAGACATAGCCAGAGGGCTCCTACATGAGAGGCCCTGCTCTACAGCTACCTGCTGCAGCACTGTCAGTAGGTGCACACAGGGCCCCAGGATACCCTGGGTTGCTGAAACACAGGTCCAGACCCTCCTTGCCTTCCACACAACCCAGAATGAGCAGCAAACCTCCTCCTCTCCCCCATTCACAAGCCTACTCCATGCATTTTGGGGGTTTGGGGTATTTTTCTTTTTACAGCTCACCTCACTTCACACCTGTGTCTTTAGCCTGAGGGCTGGGACTAAGTTGGCAAAAGTTGAAGTTCAGAAGAGAACATACCCAACAAACAGGCCTTCCTTCTCTCACCAAATAAACCAAGCTTAAAGCAATTCCCACCTAGCAGGCATCACACCCAAAGGACAACACAAATAGAAACAGCCTCACAAGCAACAGCAAACAGGATTGAAAGAAGTGTGACTTGGCTTTCCTCAGTAGAAGCGTTAACCTTCCCTGAGGTCAGATCCCACACAAACATGGGCTTTATTATCAAGGAACAGAAAGAGCCATTGAAGAGGCACCAACACCTGACAAAAAGGTCTCATAGCCCAAACCACACACTTGGTTCTGTGTATCCACTTGTCCCTAGCTCTCTACCCAGTCCCAACATTCCTATACGCCTTAAAGTGCCACCAGCCTCCTGCCAGGCAGCTACCCCTTGGATGTTACAGGTGCTCTTTGTTTCAGGAAATAAGCAGCGAGTTATTTACTATGTTGATTCATTAATTTCTCCCTGATGGTTTGGGAAATAGCAGACTTCATTTGGCTTCCAACAAGTCCCATAAGAAACAAACCATGACATGAAGAAGGATTCTTGTAGCCACTACATAAATTTAGGATTTTGCTCATGAGCCCATGTCGATATAATGGCTATAGGATGTCATACTGCATTAGTGCCTAGGTACAGAATAATTTGTTACCAGAATTGTATTCTAAGCCATGGCTCAAGTTCTCCTGAAATCCTATAATGGGTAAGTTAACACTAAAGTATGGCTTCCAGCTGGGAGAAACTTAATGGTACTGTTTTACACAGCACACCTCGTTAATAATAAGCAGCGCATTGGACAGATGAAAAATACCTACCTTGCATATACTGAACTAACAAGGTCACACATTCAGATGTTAATATTGGTATGGCATCATGCTGAGCTAGAAAACCTCCTGGAGCAGCTTCTATCTCTGCATTACACGTAATGCAGTGTGAGAAAGACAGCCAAAAGTTGAAGGACAGTACAGACTGATTAGATACAAGCAATACTCTAATGAAGCTGGGAGAAGCAAGGATAAAAACAAGATAGCCAAACCAGGCAAAGAAATCAAATACTCAGGAGTACAGGATCTACAAACCTAGAAAACAACAGAAAAGGTGCTCTGGTGGGTTCTATGGCTTTGTCTTTCCCTAATGGGAACACAAGAATAAACTTGCTTAGATAACTTTTCTGCATTTAAGAGTTTCTTCAGATCCATTTACATTTTACTCCCAGCCATATACAAAAGAAACTCCAACATCAGCCTGAATTCTGACCTCTAATTGTACATGACTGATCCAGGAGTATTTGGAACATTACAACAATCTTTTCTAACATGTGTATCAAGCCTTTTGCTTAAACATCTTCAGAGTTCAACTATGTTTATGTGCACACTCAGAAGTCACAGGAAGCCTACAGGCCTGCTTCTCAGCTGCTCTCTGGAAAGAAAAGACAAGGGCATGGTAAGTAGCACTGCTTGATTAGCCATGACAAAAATCAATCCTGTGGGCTTCAGAGTAGAATATTCTATATCAGAATAATAAGGAACAAAGCAAAACAAACGAACAAAAATTTAAGCTCTTCTCTGAAAAGCATTAAAAACAAAGCCAGATCATACCAGACTGCATGTCACTTGGAAAAAACTCTTAGAGGAGGGCTCTGGGTAAGTTCCTGAAGAGATATCTCCACAGGTAATGCAAAAGAACAGGCATTGCTACCTCCTGGACCAAAGGAGAGTTTGAGACCTGCATTAGACCAACATGCAAGTAGAAACACAATTCTCATTTCACTGCTGCCTCTTGTGCAGGTGAGTGGTAGAAATGACCCCTATACAGCTGTTACAGATGTCATGCTGCTTTCTAAAAGCAGAACAGCAGGGAATTAGCTGAGATATCAGCACTTTGTCAGAGTGCCTGAGACTGATTGATGGTCTGCAGTTTTGTAATAAATTTTAAACTACTAACTTTCAAACACAGGAATGTATGTGCCCCTATTTTGCTTTAGCATCACTGCTGCTAAGTTGAACACACAGCATATCTGAAAGCAGGAATAGGACACAATAAAACAGTGACAAAATAAGAAACCGACCCTAGTTCAGATGCCCCAACTGAATGGAACTTCTTATCTCCAAACCATACAGGACCCCACATTTTCCAGCACTTTGTCCAATTCACTTCTAAGCATCTCCCAGAGGGAAAAATATTTCATGGTCTAATAAGCATCAGTGTTGGGAAAGCCAGCTGACATTTCCCTCTGGGGTTAATGTGGGCTAAACATCATGAGAATTACATTTTGGCTAAGTAATTCTGCTTCCTCTTAGATAATTTCAAAGCACTTATTTCAGCTGAGGTCTCAGGCCTCGATGCCTTGGGTATCTTAGCCTGGTTTATTCTCTGTGATATCTGCAAACACAATCCAAGATCTACTGAAGTCAATAGACAAGGTAGCTTATCTTAAAAAGTATTTTTCTCTATTGTAAACCCTAAGGTCTGCAATGGTAAGAGTGGCTAAGTTTCCCATGATTCAAAAAGCTTGAATTATGCATTAGACAGTTATTAGAAAGCACCCTAAACAAATATTGGTCACTTCTGGTAACTGAGCATGAGGTATGTTATTTTTAACATGTTTGGCTAACCTCACCTTAAAAATCTCTAGTGACAAGAACTCCATGACATTCCCAAATATTTCAAACTACTGCATTCGTGTCTACCACTGGGAAGGTTTCTGAAGGGCCCAACCTGATTCTTTCTTGTTACAATTTAAGTGCATTATTTCCCAACCTATCCCCATTACTATGGAAAACAGTGTCCTTCTCCCTCTCTGCATGGGTTTTTCTACATTTTTTGAAAACTCTTTTTGTACTTTATTTTAATTACAGTTAAGTCAGCTTTTCCCCCCTCCTCGTTCTGAGGTTATGTTTTTAAGATCTACAATTGTTCTCCCTGTTCTCCTTTGGCATCTCCCCATTGTCCACATCTTCCCTGAAATGTGCTCAGCAAATTGTACACAATGCTCCAGCTGTTTCCCCAGGACTCTGTAGACTAAAAGAATTACAGATGACTCTCCTGACACTGCATGAGTAACTTGTTCGTGGTTCTTCAGAAATTTAAGATTTGTGCATTCTCCTGCTGCTACACAGCAACTCAAGATATCCTCTGTTCTTCAAGATGTGGAACAAGCTGGCAAAGCTCTTCAGAACTACAAGTAAGGGATGTTAAAAAGAATACAAATTTAAAATAGGGTTTCATTAGAACTTATTATCCTTAGTTAAAAGGGAAAAAAATTAAAAACCCCAAACTCTCTGCAGACTTTCATTAACTTATCTGTACTGTCAGTGCCAGATCTGTTTTGAAGTACACAAGCCTGACAATACCCTTGGAAGAGAAAAAGAAATGAGCTATTCTCTGGAGGCATTATTATGAATAGCATGTGTTCCTGGCCTGTTTCCTCTGGGCCTATTTTATGAATCAGTCCCCAGAAAACAAAATAAAGAATCAATCCCACCATAAGGTCACCGTGAACTCAGCTTTTTATTTCAGCAGGACAGTAACTAACCTAAAAGCTCTGGGCTGCTACTGGGCTTGATCCTGAAATGAAATGGCGCTACTGAAACAGGATTAAGCTGTCTTCCGTGCTCCAGAGTCAGCACTGTGGGTGTCTAGTTCGTGCTGGGGATGTTGACAGAGGAGCCATCTCTCAGGAGGGAGAGCACCAAACCCAGAGTGATCACAGAGAACAGGCAGCTTTGTGATCTTTCCATTCCAGGCTAGAAGTTTTAGCCCCAGAGCATCCCCAACACTGGCAGGGTACCACACAGGACCTGAATCACAAAGCAATGGTTCAGCTGCTGGCCAGTGCAAAAGTGCACAAAAATTGCTGCGCAGTTCACAACAGGGAAAGTCAAAACAGGCAATCAAACAATCCAGAGTGGGTTAAGATGCAGAGGCCAGGATACAAGGCAAAACAAAAAGAAAGATGATTATTTGGAAGTCCCCCAAAGTATGTATTTCCACTGCTTTGGTCCTGCAAGTATGTGAAGACAAGCTGTTCCCTCCCAGGTTGTCATGCTCTCTCTTTATAGGCTTCACTGGCCTTTGAGGAGGTTCATAATAGATCTTTGAAGAGGAAAGGCTTGTACTGGACTATTATTAGTCAATGGAAGGAGAAGATAAAAGGAAATGAACTTATTTTTTGAATTCAGTGCCCAGAATTATGATCTAGATTCATCTAATTGTACTTGGATCTAGAGAATTAGTTCCATCCACTGTAACAAATGGAACCAATTGCAAAATTTGGATGTGGGTCAGTGTTTAGAACCCAAGCCAAAGGTTGACAGCAGGCTTTGTTACAACTCCTAGTATTTAAGGAGTAAGGGAAGAAAGAAATGAGAAAAGAGACACTATTGGCACAAATTTGGCTCTGAAATGCTGAAGCTTTGGTTATCAGGATACCTGTTGCTCATCACAAACACAAAATGAGGGGGAAAAAAGCAGTACCAGCCAACCTTCTAAACATGATTAATAATAGGATGTACTAGGAGGAACATTAAAGCACATTTCTTGGTCTGGGTGAACCTCTTTCCGTATTCTGATTGGATTTATTGCCTTACAAATAATTAGGGAGGGCCTAATAGAAGACCTAAAGGCCTTTGGGCAAATAAATGAACACTAGCAATGCTTTGATGCCATTTAATCTACTGCTGCTTCCCAAAGGCTCTCTCCACCCCACTCACTACCTCAAAAACCATTATTTTCATCTCCCAGTCTCCCAGGGGCTGGAACAGCCACATAATTGTGCTGTGCTTCCAAATACTGCAAGTTGTAAAGTTGGGTTATTCTGCTTCCTAAAATACACACACAGGTTCTGAAGACTTCCAGGTGAGCTAACACATTTCAACAAAGCCCATTTTATGCTTCTGTTTCAAACTGTTTTCCAAGCTCGCAGCTAGTGGGTAGGAGAAGCAGCAGTGGCCGGCGTCGGTGAGCACCGTGTGCTGACTCAGTTTCCGCTCATAAAACAGGCTGGGAGCTGCAGGACAAGCAGAGCCTTTGTGAGGGGAGGCACAGAGGTGTCAGGTGCCTCAAGCATGGCAGCAGGAGCCAGGACACCAGCGTGGGGACAGGGATGGGCAGCTACCCCCACCCTCACTGCTGGTGGCCCCTTGTCTTGAGCAAGGGGTGTCCTCCTCACCAAGCAGCCTTCCAGGGGCACCAAGGAGGCTGGTTGATGTCTGCAGAGCATTCAAAGGTCCTTGCCACCAAAATCTTTTAGAAGCGCAGACTGAAGCTGGAATTTTGAGTCAGCCAGTTCAAACAGTAAACAGGACACTAATTTTTGACAGGGAAGGGGTAATTGGTCCTTGGCACTGCTGAGACTCTCACTCTGGACAGAAGAGCTTTCTGCATACCACAGTTCAGCTCAAACACCAGATACAGGCTGTCTACAGGAACAACTGGCTGCAGATCTCTGCTCTGTGCATATTAGCTAGTGCCATCCTCCTGAACCAGCTCTTTCTAGGCAGAACTATTTTAAAACTGACCTTAAAATCTCTTCTACAGAGCCAGCAGCAGTAGAAATCCTTGGTTAGACTGGAGGCTGCTTGCTTCCACCACTCACCAGCATTTCCAAGCATTTGCAGAAGTAAATTGGCTGAAGAACCAGAAAAGATGAAGGTTTCAAGAAGCATTCTGACACAGGACTTGAGCAGTGGTTTCTGTGCAGCTCAGGCAGCAAATGTTGACAACATTAGGAGACTGCCCAGCTCTGTTCCACCAGCCCTGCTTGATACAGGGAAAGAGTGGGGGAAAACCACAATAATATTTCAGCTTGTTAAACATGACAGCTTCATCCCCCAAACACTGGGTACAAGGGAAGTTTTGCCTCAAGTGGCTGAAGAGGAATTTATAGCCAGAGGATGGGAGCTATGAGCAGGATTTAAATGCCAACCCTACATAGAAAACTTTTGGTTTCTCTGAACAGGGCTGAAAAAAAAAAAAAATCAAAATCAAGTCCTCCAAATTCTAAAAGAAGCCTCACTTCTAAGCTTTGACAGTTTGAGCCTCTTAACCCAGGATCACTTCCTTACAGTGGGTTCCCCCCAGTTCTGAGGCTGGGGCTTGAGACCTGTGGAAGAACTAAGTTGTCCTTGCTGCATGTGCTTTGGAGGACTGGGAGCCCTGCAACACACACTGAGCCAGGACAAATCCAAAGAGAATTTGTCTCAAGTGGCAATAGTGATGCCTTAACAGGGTGGTGAGAGTTAAAATCAATCCCTGTATCTACAGGACTACAGCAAGAAGATTAACATCCCAAGCTCTCTCAGCTGACACCGGTCTGAAATGTTTTTGTCTTTTGAGTTTGATTCTCACCCTTGTTTTTGGTGGTTTTAATTTTTTGGTTTTTTAATAGGTTGAAATTCTAAATTAGGCACGTAGCAAAGACCACCATCCACACCAAATTGAAATCAGTATTTCAAGTTAAGAGATACTTACTGGGATGAGCCACATCTCCAGACCTGAATTTCTCTCTTTAAACACTAGGGTGGAATCCTGCCTCAGAGATAAGGTCAGGCTTGAGTCCATCTTCCAAAGAGATCTATTGCAGGCCCAGTGAGTAATGCTGGGTGAGAATCAAGAGAGCCAGCAGGCATAAAACCCCCTCCTTCTTTCAAAAGTTAATTCTGAAAAAACCCAAAACACTACTGACATAAACAAGGGGACTCTAATCTATAAACGGGATGAAAAAAAAATTTAAAAATATATTTGCAATCAAAGATTGTTTTGGTCTGCTAAGAGTGATTTTCCATACCTGTCCCATGCTTTCTGCAAGCGCTATTTGGATCGAACTGCGGGGCGAGGGGAAGAAAACCACGATTAAAAACACAAAACCAAACCAAACATTGCCATCGCTTGTAGGAGCAAGGAAAGCCGTTCCAGAGGGAGCACCTGTGCCGGGAGAGGGCGCACGGTCCAGCGGAGCCGGAGCCCCCCAGCCCCGGAGCGGAGCGGCCGCCGGCGCCTCCACCTGCCGCGCTCGGCTCCTGCGCTCCCGTCCATCCCTTCATCCCTGTTTATCCCGCACAGCTGCTCATTCATCATCCCCCATCCCACAGGGGCTTTTTTTCGCTCCGCTCGCCTGGCTCCATGTTAGGGCTCGGCTGCCTTACACGACACCATGACCTACTTTTTTTTTTTTTTTTTTTTATTTTCCTCCCAGAGAATAGCAAAGCACTGCTTCAGTGTGGCTTGCAAGGAGGAAAAGCAAAATTAAGGAGTGCTGGCAGGGTAAACCAAGGCCCTTTTCAAAAATTCGTGGCTGTTTGTGAGAGGTTAGGCAAGGAGAGGCGAGGCCAGTCCAGGCACTCCAGACTGCACAGCTGAAAACAGGACGATAACAGAAGAATAAGAGAAGGGTCTTGTGCTTTGAGTCTGAAAAATCAGAGCCCACAGACCTCAGATCAGCTGGTTCAGAGGCAAGGGTAAGAAACAGCATCATGGGCAGCAGCGGTGATTCAGGGAAGAACTGAGGAAAGACTGGCTCAGGAAACGGTCTCATTGCTGTCCTCCCCTACAGACACCATCTAAGGAAAATGCTTAGACCCAGAGCCTCCAAGATAATCAATTACATGCCTATATACCAGCAAAGTCAATCAGCTTAACCATAACCCTGAGGAAATCCTGCTATATCCACCACTTTCCAGTGCAAATTACAAATCTACATTCCTTTGAGGATGTGGATTTTAGTCTCCATATGTCTTCCTTCCCTGGTGTTTGAGAAGAGATAAAATTTCCCTAATTCTTCAAGGTATTCTATGCAGCAGACTGTCAGGCATGCCTAATAATTCAGTGAAGGGGTACCTAAAAGAATAATCTGAAAATATCTACTCCTAAAATAGCTAGAATTCAGTCTGCTCCGTGAGGCCAGATGATCCTTCAAGAATTTTTGATTCTCTCATCCATCCAGACTTCCTTAATTCTTGAGCTTTCAAAAGCTTGTCTAGCACAATTTTAAGGGTACATTGCTTTGGTTTACCATGGCTTTCTTGAAACACAAGGATGGTTGTCCTTGGCAGGCAAGCTTAGAGCACAACTACAGCAGGGTAAGCAGTATTAGTCTGCACTCTAACAAGACTGGAGAGTCAAGACAAGCTATTTCCAGACTGGTATTTGCTTTCTTCATTGTTGGAGAGCTTGCAGGACAAACAGAACGTATTGCCATGCTTGCAGGTCAGGCCCAAAGGGTCCCCATGATTTTTGCTCTGTTCATTTCAGGACCTGGTTTGCAATGGGGCCAATGCAGACATGGTTTGGCAAGAACAGCAGGAACCCTGGCAGAACTCATGTGCCTTGGGATAACACACAGAGGGAATCGCTGGCAGAATTGTAACCTTGAACCAGAGGCAGTGAAAATCTGACCTAAGGAATAGCTCCAGCAGCTGCAGGCATTTGTATATTCAATCAGAGAGCTTTAATCATTACAGTGCCTGCTGCTAGGGAGGAGCTAAAGAGCTTTAAGGTGCAGCACTAAGCTTTGAGAGCTTCTTACTATCAAGTTTAGGACCTGATCCAACTGGACATCTGCTGGAAGCTACTGCCACTGTACTCACCAGCCACTGATGCATAAGGCTATGTTGCTTCTGTTCAAGGAAAAGGATTTTGTTTCCCTCATCTCTGAATAACGCCTTGGGGTTTATTCTTGTTGGACACGTCAGTAGCTGGGGCAGGAGTTGCTGAATGTCCAACATGTCCTACTTCACCAAAATACAGACCCCACCCACCCCAGTGGTGTCCCAGATACACCACTTTGTGCTGTGTCCAGCTGCACTGGCCCACAGGGAGATGCTGCACTTGGGAATGTTCCAAGCACCAAGCCCTGCTGGAGAGTCAGCTGCAGACTGCAGCCTCTCTCCTGTCACATACCATCCATATCTCCTTCACATGACCCACAGTGGGTCATATGTTAGTAGGGAAAAAAAATAAATCAAAAAGAGTGCTGACAAACTGATCTTCACTACAGAACACATTTGTGAATAGCAAACAGGCTCCAGGGCTCACAACCTAAATGCAGATACCAGCAGCCCCTAAAAATATATCTTCAAAAAAACTCCCCACACCTGAAAACTGCCCCTCAGTGCAGGAGACACTGTTCCCTTCTGAGCATCTTTTTTTTTCCAGAGCCCTTCTGGAACCCAGCTGCTCTGCATAATCCCTGCTTAGGGACAACACACAGCAGCCCAACACAAGCTGCTCTCAGTTTTCCACTGCAATTAGCATAGGTGGTGTTTATCTTATTTTAGAGTGACCTGGCTCCTCTGGGGAAAGCCCTTGTCTCCAGTTCACTCAAAGACATAGCAGCTGCTTCTCTGCTTTCAGCAGGAGGTGTCCTTGCAAATGGCTAGGAGGCATGAATAGAGGGCAAATGAGAGTCACTACCACCCAGGCACTGAGTGTGCACAGGCTCACTGCTAAACACCTGCAATTCTTCCCCAGAGGCACAAATAATTTCCAGTGGCCTTGTCAAAGGTTCAGGGAGCTGCTTCCCAAAAGCCACAGATTGCCTGGTTTGCCCAAAACTTGCAGACAGAAGAATAAAACAATCCCCTCCCAGCTGACCCACATGCAAAGAACAAACACAAGAGGCAACTGGCAGCATCAAGGCACCCTGCACTCTCTCTTGGCTCAAACACATGCTTTGGGGCTTTACAGATGGGCAGCTGGCATGCCCCAGGAACTACTTCCCTCCTCAGACATAGGTCAGCATGCCTAGAACACACCAACGCAAGTATCTGCATTCAAACAGGGGCTTTTGAAGCAGATCTCCAGCTCGTCCCCACTCACTGCACTTTGGATCACTTCACAAGGTGATCTTGGAGGGTGCAAGGGAGACTCCTGTCAGATGAAGCCAGACAGAGAGACATGCCAGAGCATACCAAAAACCCTCCAGACACCCACATCCAATCCTGAGAACTGGAGAGTAGATCTAATCCAGAGGAAAACAACCTCAGAAACACCAACAGCACTGACCTCAGCACCATCTGATTTACTCTGCAGAGCCACTCACAGGGCTCAGTGACACAGAATCCCAGAACACTCTGAGCTGGAAGGAACCCACCCTCAGAGCCACTCCAGCTATGCTGTGCTCCCACCCATCTGACTGCTTTCACCTGCATCTTTACCTGGTGCTTCACTGATCAGTCCTCAGACACAATCCCTCAGCCTTTACTGCTTGCAGTTGCAACAGCTATCCAAACAGGGCCTTTGCTCTCCCTGCCCAAGATGTCTGAATAAAACAAAATTAATTCATGGCAGTTTTCACTACTTCCAAATTTGCTTTCTACAGATGCTTCCCCCATTTCACCAGGAACCATTATACTTCAGTTTCAGCTGCAGAAACCATTAACCCATTATGAATGGGCAATATTGACCTATTTTGAAAAGCTGGTTCTAGTTCCTCTACCACAATAAACAATAGCAGCAAAGCTGCTTGGCACTAGCCACCTTCCGAGAGGCTATTCATATTCTGGTGTTTGTGCATGGTTTACGGCAGGGATTCTGCATTGTTTATTTTCTGTTTCTCTGCAGACAGTGGCATTGTTAAACAGCATGTGTCCCAGAGAATCCACCCTCTCCATGGGATCTCCTCCCAGCTATTACAGCACTTCCCAGAAACCTACTGAGCTTTGGAATAAACAAGTCTCAGTGGGGGGACAGAGCCCACACCCAAGAACTACAGTGCCATGAAGCCTCCATAGCAATGAAAGTAACTTGGCTTTGCATGAAACCTTCCTTTTTCCTAATGAAAACCCTGTGCTGTCACCCTTCCTAATGATGCTCTCTTGTCCCTTAGAGGCAGAAGGCACAATAATGGACTTTTCTCTTACCTGCTCCAGCTATTATATGGGCCACAAGAGATGTTTTCCTTCTAACTCATGAGCTTGGGCACCCAAAGCATTTCACCTTGGATAGAAAGAGCAGAGATCAATCTTTGGTACAGATGAGCTGGGAAGGGGGATGAGGAAGCAGAGAATTCCTCCCAGCACTGAGAAGCCTTCCACATAGTCAGTTTGTTTTTCCTCACCCATGCAAAGTCAGACGAAATGCCAGATTTGGGGTCAGGAAGGAAACTCCTCCAAGTCCAATTGCAATGGCCACTATGTAAATAACTCTTGTCTTTTTACTTCCCCCCCTTCAGTTTGGGGCTTGATAGATCCTCAGCATCATCTAGCCATTCTGCCCTGGCAAACACCCTCCCAGCAGCACTGGAAAGCCTCTGCTGGCACTTTGCCTTGCATACATTCACTCATCTCTTGTCATGCGATACAGAGAGATGCTCTGCAACATGTTATATTAGCAAGGGCCAGGGAGGCCCTGCTGGTCTAAACATCTCATATGCAGTAAATTAGGATTGTGGCAACTTTGATTCATTGATTCAGACAGTGCGTTTCATACTCACATTCCTAGGGTTTTGGGTTTTTTCCTGGCTGGCAACAGATGTCCAACATTTCTGCTGCACAAGGGAATCACTGAGCAGTGAAGACATGGGCTCATTGTAGGATCAGTAGCTGGCAGCCCACCTCTTTTCTGGGCCAGAGCAGACCTAGACTGACAAGCAGTATCAATGATTGTTCTCCATATGGCATGAGAGGGAAATGCTCCCAAACAGGAAGAAAAACACTCAGTCCTACATTTCAAAGATTTTGCCAGCTGACCTCAGATTTGCTCTTTTTTTGTATTGGCTTTGAAATGCATTTACCCATCTCTCTGGGTCTTTCAACATTACCAAGTTTACAAGACATGCACATTTCACTGCTCTTCATAATTCATTCCCACTACAGCCAATCTCACACACAGTCAAAGCAGAAGCCCTTCAGAAGCACTAAACCCAGTACTAGGTTGCATAAAAATGATAGGTCCCATATGTTCTTACAAACACCATGCCAAACTGTATTGTGCTGTATTTACATTGTGTTAACATCTACCAAATTACCAAGCCAGCAGGAGAACATACACCCATTCACATTTCTAAACAAGGCTTAGAGTGTGGGTGAGAATTTAAGTTTTTGGTTTGGGGGTTTTTTTAAAGCAATGTCTATTGGGAAAAATTGAAAATTTTAGCATAAACTTGGCCTGCAGTTTCATGTTACTTGCCAGAACTAAAACATCTGCATCCTGTGGTATCAGTCCACTTGGGGACTTTGTTAATTCAGAGGCAGCTAGAGTTTTGGATGGTATTACACCTGGGAGAGCTTCCTGTCCTCCTGACATTTCACATGATTCAAAAGAAAAGAACTTAAGCTACCATGACTAAATTTTCTCTCTTTTACATTTCAGTTTATTTTCAAGTGTACTGTTCTACAAAACAGGGAATCAGGTCCAGAAATACAAACTGAGGAACTGAAATTACACTCTGGAAATTTCCTTCCTATCCAGGGATATTTCCTAGCTATCAGCCTTCTGATTTTCCTGGACCTGGGCTTTCTTTACAGCTACCAGGTGATCAATCTCAGTGCTTGTAATAAGAGACCCTCACCTTAGTTTTTCAGATGAGGACCAAGATCACTCCCTAGGGAGACACAGAAAGTCAGAAGTGCCAAACAGCTTTAACAGTAAAGCCTGTTCCTCCCTAAGAGCAGCAGAAGAGAGACAAATAAGGCTCTAGACCTCCTGCCCAGGCTCATGAAATCTTTTTCTGACCTGGCTAACTAGGCAGTATATTGTATTTGTAGGCAAAAGACCTTTCCTTTTAATCTTTATGGTTACAGGCAATACCTCTCATTGCTTACAGCTGCACACAGTAATCAGTCAGATTAATTCTAAAACCTCTGTGAGAAATACCAAACTACCTGGCCCAGATTTGAAGCAGAGGCTGAAGTCAGGATACAGTAAGAGTTACGTGTCCTTTAGAGGTAGCTTCTGGTTCTGACTGTGCTGCAGCTTCAGGGGAATTATGGCTGTCTCTTCTGGTATAAGAGATGTTCAGCAGGATTCAGATCACAAAGTGCATCAGTGCCCAGACCAGTCAGAGCTGAACACTGGAGACCACAATGAGGAACAAACCTGAACCAGACCTGAGCTGGGGACATGCAAAGAGGGTCATACTAGACTCTGCTGTACAGAAAAGCTGCATGACCTCAGAGCACTGGTGTAACAAGAGGGTTCCCCACTGAACCACTCAGGCAAGCTTTCATCACAGACTATTTTTCTTGCTGTTTCCTCATAAGTCAGACTCTTCAGCTTCCCTTACACAAGTCAAAGGACAGTGGCAGCTTTCAGTCTGCTCACTTAGGGTTGATCTAAACAGACACACAGGAAAGATAAAAGATATTCTAAAGATTTGCTCAGCTGTCCATTAAACCTGAAACACTAGTGAAGTAGTAACAGGCCTCAATTCTTCATGCACTCACTCTTATGTATCATTGCAAGTGTATCAAACTATGGGTTTAAATTAATTTGTTATAGTCAAAATACCAGTTTATAGCCATTATATTGATGGCAGAAGGCAAAGCACAAGAATGTTAGGAATTCATCATACATGCCTTATTATAACTCTGTTTGTTCTTCATGTTTGAGACATTTGTCAGATCTAGAACAAAAGGAGCACAGATCACTACTTCCAGGCCACAAAACAAATGGAGATGATTTTTAGATACTTCTGTTTGAAACAACACATGCATTTGGTAGACAATGCAAGTGAAAAGCTTTGTAGTCAGCAGCTTGGGCATAAAACCCAAGGGAGTTCCTGGGTGGTCACATCCAATTCTCCAGGCTGCCATATTTTAGACATCATTTTGGATCCTCTCTGCAAGCAAGTTCATGTTCAGGTCTTGGATTTCAACCAGGATTTTGTCCTACTTTTCTATCTGTGATGGTGATGCTGCTGCTCTCTTATTTTGGTCTTTCAGCAGCATACACTGACTATTAAGGGTGAGCAGAGCCAAGGTATGATTCAAGAAAGGATCTCATGCTTAAAGGAGGATTTAAGCCTGTCCATCAATGTTTTTAAAAAAAGGTCACTCATTTTGTACATCAAAATTTGTGGTTCTTTTGTACTACTTCAGGCTTGAATTGAAAAAAAAAAATAAATACATTTAAATGCCCATCATTTCATCCACACCCTTCCTCTCCCTTGTTTCTTGGAGGGACTCAGAATCTGATAAAGGATTGCCATAGGCTGGGCAGGTCACGTAGATGCTGACAGCCTCTACCATGCAGGATGGACCAGCTGTGTTTCTAAGAACAAATTCAGCCACTCTGGAAGGGAGGAAGCAAGCAAAAGAATTTGCCTGTGGTCCACAACTTATTTATAGCCCCAACTGCAGTTAGAGCTCAGGTCTTGCTGGCCACTAGGAGCGCACAGTCTGAGCTTCAGTCATCTGTTTGAAAGTTAGGCAGCCTCCATCTCCGCCAACTCCTAAACTTTAATGAAAATAGGGCTGTTCTTTTCTTCCTTCCATTAAAGCTCCTCCCAAGCTTAGATTTAAGAGCCTAACAGTAACATTTTAAAAATACCTCAGTGATTTGGGACCACAAGTCACAGTAATTTCATGCAGACACTGTGGTGAAGACTGACCACTGACCAACTCCTACTATGGAAAAATTTTGGCCACCATCATTCTGAAGGATGGCAAGGAAAGGGCTCATCTCCAGAGAGACAGTGCAGCCTTTGAAAAACATTTTAGTAATACTTTGTCATACACAGCACCAGTGCTGGAGCTCATTCCTCTGGGACAAATTCTTTTCCTCAAAATGATATTTAAACTATATAGTCATTGTTTTTGAGCACAGTTCAAGACATTCCTTTTCCCTTAGCATATATGCCTGTTTGACCTAAACTTAGGAGTTGTGAGAACTCCGAAGGACTTTTGGTAAGTGAGCCATACTGTATGTGAAGAAATATAATTAATTACTCTTGGAGTCAGGGAATGTCCACTACCTAAACGTCACATTTTAGTTTGGGTAACAAAACATCTTAGAAAATCTAAATTTAGCCTGGAACATACCTGTATCTTTTGTGATGAACTTACTTCTTAGTATCTGAGTAGTCAAGTTCTCTTAACATCTGCCCTGAAGTAGCCCTTCCTATATCTTAAAAAAAAATAAAACAGGAAGAAAAAAAGTAAAGACTGTCTTCCCAGAGCATTGGTGGGATCTTTCAGCTGAAAGGGCCTTTTTTTACAACTTTTACAACTGATGGGTTGTAAAATTTTGAGATTTAATTTCAGTGTAGAAGAGAAATCCCACCCCTCCACCTTCAACAAAAGCTTCAGGAAAATGCTTCAAGACCAGCGTTTGCTGCTAGCAAAAGGCTCATTGCACATAACCTCCCAAGGGAGGTCTCACAAGAGGAAAGGCTCTCCAAGACAAAGATCTCTTCCAACCAGCTGGAAAACAATATGCCTTCATTAATTTACTCAAGATACTGGGACTTCTGCAGAGCTGTGCTACAGATTTTTGCACCACCCGATAGTGCAGACCTCTGGGTTCTAAGGAAAATAGGGAAGAAGAAGCCTACAATGGAGAATTCTGATTTCTGATCTTGCACCCTTATTAGGGCAGCTCATGGGAGGTCAGGGCTCCCCAGCATTGTACACTTGCTGTATCCAGGGCTAAGTGAGCACTCAGCTGATTGATTTTCATACACAAGTCCCCCTTTCTGAGAGGTGCTCTTGTTACTCCCTCACTGTCCACCACAGGCAGCATTTGTCAGCCTCCAGCACACAGAAGTTGTCACTGCCCAAATCAGCTTCCAGTCCTGATGACACAACACAAGGTGCTCAGTGTTGCACCTGTTCACAGCCAAGAACAGAGCCCAGGAGCCCTGGATGGTGATCAAAGCCCTTATCTCCCCTACATGCTTGCTATCAACAGCTGACAGCATGTGATCAGATCCAGAGCTGAGAACAGACTTGCACCTGAACATGTTTGCCTATCACAACAAAGTTGGCTTTTCCTCCTTAGCACAAGTCTAACTTAAACCACTACTGAACATACTCGGTGATCTCCAAGGACCACAGGAAAAATAAGTGCTGCTAACAAACTGCTTGATCAGTAAAGAAAAGGACTTAGTACATCTGGGATGATTGGAAAAAAATGTGGAATGTAAAAATGAATGGTCACAGAAGAGAGGCTTGGCAAGCACTCCATGCCAGCTGAGCAGCCCTAACATCTGGGAGCCATGAGTGCCTCAGATCAGAGACACTCAGCCATGCTCTCCACACCACAGGGTGTTTCAAAGCAAAGGGTAAGGTGGGGGCAAGGCTGCATTTCCTTATTGGCACCACCCAGACAGGTGCTGACAGGGGGACCAGGAAACCAAAGCAGAGGGAGAGGCCACCAGTCATGGCTCAGCAGGCAGGGAGGGAGTTCATCATCCACCTCCAGCAGGGCCTCAGCACAGCCAGGCTGGCTGCCAGGAGCCAGAAGTGACCATCAGTAAACTACCACAAAGCTTTCTCCTCAACCTACACCATATACCACAACCCTTCCCCAGAGCCAGGAACACTGCAGCTTAACTCACTGCCATCCTGAAAAATAAGTAGGAAAACATGTTATCATCAGTTTTTCCTTTGTTGCTGCATTGGACTTTGCTATTGCCTGTGTCTTGCTCATCACCATTATCCTAGAAACAGCAAATACTGAACGGACCAGGATAAGAACACAGCCATGGGCCCCCTTGAAAGATAAAGGGCAACCACCAGGAGGAAAAGCTACAAGTATTTTAACTTCCACATGCAAAAAGATCACATTAGAAAACACTCTGAAAGCAAAAAATACAACAAAAAAACCCCAAAAACAAACAAACAAAAAAAAAAACCCTAAAAAACCAAAAAAAAAACCCCACCCCAACTTTTAATGCTATTTAAAAACTGCAAAGACTTCAAGACAGGCAAAGGTGAGTGGAGGGTCAGTCAAACACCAAAAACCCTGAGTAACTATAACAACACATATACCTTTTGGCACACAAATTACCTCTCCAGCCAGCTTCTGCAAGGCCTAAGCAGCTTAGCAAGCTTATGAAAACCGAGAAATTTTAAAGTGGCTGTGAACTATGATGCTATGAATCAGGTCAGCCTTTTCTAGTGTGGCTACTGCTGTAATCCCAGACTTCAGCTTTGCCTGCAACCCATCACTGAAACCTTCCACCAGGCTGCTTGTTTACCTGCAAAGAAAGATGGCTTTAGATTCAGGTGTTAGTTTAGACTTCACACAGGCTCCCACTCCAAATTCACTACTTGTTTCCTGTTGTCATCCCACACCTTCACTTGCACAGGCAGGCTGTAAATATATTAGCAACCTACACCATTCTTGCTCAGTTATGACAAGGGCCATAAAAAAAAAATAGAAGTTATGAATGCATCAGAGTCTGCAAATCTCTCCCTTCCTCCTCATTCTGCTCTAGGCTTGTGCTTTTTGGGGTTTTTTTCCCCCACTCTTTCCTGGGAGATGTGACGAAGGAGGGTGGAGTGGCTGGGGCTACGTACAAATATTCAGCCAGTCTCTTAGCAATAAATGGATCTCAGTCAGTTCTATTATCCGTCTGGCTGTGGCTCCTATTATCTGCTGTGAATTGTAGCAGCGATCTCTGGAACAGCATTCAGGCACCATCATTACTTCCACACCCTCCAAAGACTGCACAGTAACAAGGCATGCTGGATAATACTTGCATTAGAAGAGGGAACATAAAGGCTTCAAGCTATGACTAACACAGTAAAAGCTCGGCATGGGGCTTTTACATTCATTGACCGAGGTTTGTTATTAAAGAAAATTCTAGGTTCAAAACCTAGACCTGCATTTCATACAGCACATCAGCTGACTTACACAAAAAGGTGATTTCATCCTGCTCCTGCTCACTTCCCCACTGCCCTCAGCTAAATCCTCATGGAAGGCTGCAGCTGGAGAGTGGGGAAGGCACAGCACAGGCCTGCCTGGAGCTCACAGTCCCCAAATGGGGACCATGAGCCCAAAGCAGTGAATTTGTCCAGCCCAAAGTGTCTGGGAGCCTGCAAGGCACCACAAATGCGAGCACCACAGGGAGCATGCAGCAATTCAGAGCTGAAAGCCTCCAAAGCAGCACTCACATGGCTCCTTGTTAGGAACAGGAGTTTTGGGATCCAAACCCACATCTTACTTCCTCGTGCTTTTCACAAGCCCTCCCATTTGTTTGATGCCCATCTCAAAAGCCTGGATTGAAATTCAATATCCTCCCCCAGGGTAGGATGAGGGTTTTAAGAGAAAAAACCTTTTAGGTCTCCCTCCCCTAGCCAGCAAGGCACGGCCACAAACATGAGCTCCACCAAAACTCATTTTCTTTTGGGTTTCTACCTGGCAATGGATTGGCTTCAGCTTCCCAGGCACAGAATCTCTGGACAGAGGCTTTCCTGAAACTGGGATATTTCAGAAACCTCCCTCTCCTGCACAACTTCCCATATGCTTTTCTCACTTGGACACCTATTTCACAGCAGGGCTGAATATCTTACTATTACCCATCATTCAGCATGGCTGAAAAATTAGTCATCAACCTAAAAAGTTATAAAGAAACACTTGATACTATGATTGCTTTCCTGTGGAATGAAGCAAAGGGAAGAGGTAGGGGAGGGAAGGTGGGTCAAACCTTGCGCTTACAATCAGGAAAGCTTTCCCAGCGCAGGAACAGATTTCCTGGGGAGCCTCAGCCCACAGGACAGCACCCAAGATCCCATCCTGGCACAGCCCCTCCATCACTGATAGCCCAGAGGCAGTTGGCAGAGGCTGCCTTAAGTAGAGCTGCTGCTCCTCAGCAGCACCACCCATGGCTAATGTGCTCCAGCTGAAAGTCATTCCTCAGCCAAAAATTGCTCCCAGGCCTCAGCTGGGAAATGCAGCCCTTCTCTCTGCTCTGCCCTTGGGCATTTGGGTCCAGGAACAGGGTTGGCCACTCTCTCATCCATGCACAGAGCAGCTCAGGGACAGGAACAGCAGCTGGCTCTGGAGCCATGGGCTGTGAAGCCCAGGGAAAGATATGGGAAATAAGGGAAGGAGCACAAGATGAGCTCCACAGGGTCCACTCAGGTCAGGGACATGCAGCTGATGCCACCAGCAACATCTCTCATCACATCTATGTGTACCCCAAGGCATTGCTGAGGCAGAGTGGCCCAGTGCTGTTTTCCTGTGTGCTTGGATGGATTTTGGCCACCCCAAACTGCTGTCCCAGGCCACTCTCTGCTCTTTCCACCACTCCTACCCAGTGTCCCAAGAGCTCCTCCAGCTCTGCAGATGGTGTGATGTGCAAGCCTGAGCTGGAGACTGAATGGCACCAGAAAAAGGGAAAAGCTATAATGGGAAGATAAGGAGGACAACTGGGAGCAGTGAAAAAGGGCATGGGATTGAACCACAACCACAAAAAGCAGAGAAGAATGAAGTATCACACCTCCTCATGGCTATTTTCACACTATGCACAGTCCAACTCAAGGCATCTCCAGGTGGAAGGAGAAGTAACCTGTTGAGGAAAAACAAGAACCAACAGCCTGTAAAAACATGGCATCTCCTTAGGCAAGATTTTTTGTGAGGCGGAGCTGAGCTATTGTTTGCACCCACTCAACCCCACCACCCTGAGAAGGCATTTGCTGGGAAGGGGCTGCCATTGGCTGAGTCCTTGTGCCCACAGCAGGGCTGGCTGGACTGGGCAGTCTAAAAAGCAACATTTTAAGTGGCTTTCTGTCAGGCAGTGCCAAGTACTTGTGAGGATGTTTTGAGAAGGGGAAAAAAAAAAAGAAATACTCCCCCCATTTTTATGTTAATAAAAACATATTTTATTTGTATACAGTTCATATGCTTCATGAAAGTGCTAATTACTCTCCCAAACAGAGGAGAAAACAGAAACTTTTGGTTTTTTTGCATCCCACCCTTCCTCCTGCCTTACCCTTTTTACTTTTATGACGCAGCATTTATTTAAGTCGGAATTGTGCCCAGCTTATTCTGCCTTTCGCATGGCACATCCTCACCTCTCTTCCCACTCATAACAAAAATAATAATAACTTGCAAATCTATGTCAGTGGAAACTTGGAAAAACATTTTGAAGAGAAAAAATATTCTTCAAACATAAAGCACACAAGGACTCCAACACTGCCCCCCCTACCCCTCTCCACAACTTTTTCCTTTGGTGCATACATTTTTCCAAGGTCACCTCAGAGGCTTTTCCTAGTTGGCCATTAAAACAAAAAAAAAACTCCGCCTGCCCCAAGAAGCACATGAAGCCATCACTGTGGCTTGGATTGTTTCCCTGTGTATGGATGCCATGGGAGAAGCAGCAGGGTGGGGTGGGGTGGGGGGGGGGGGGGGTGAGCTGATATTTTTCCAAGACTTTTTCTCTCACCAGAGGAGGATGAAGATGGAGTGATGAGTGAGGTTCCGTTTGTCTGGCAGCATGAGTCACTCAGCAGCAGTTTCCGATATACACTTTTTTTTCTTTTTTTCTTTCCATTACAGAAATTGGTGTCATTTATTCCTTCCTCCTTCTTAAGTAAAAAAAAAAATAATAATAATAAATCCTGCTACCGTTATGTCTAATTTATTCTGGGAACTTGTCTGAGGACCCACCAAACCTGGGGGGGAAGGGTGATTTGAAACACAATCCAAAATATAATCGGCTCTGGAAGCTTTTAAAGAGACTCCTTTAAGGCTGTGCCAAACCTTAAAGAAGGAAAATACTTCCACTAAATCCCTCCCACCATGAATGGGATCCTGTATGTCTGAGGCTTTTTATTGGGTGGGTGGTTTTGGGTTGTTGGTTGGTTGTTTTTTTTATATCAAAGATGTTACTCTTTCAAATAGGGTCTGAGCTCTGTGGCTTTTCGGCAGGCAGTGAATACTTGCTCCTCGGGCATGCAGTGATCTGACACAGCCCTCCCCCACGCTCGGTCGGGTTCTCATGCTAAGATCTGGCTCCTGGAGCTTGAGCTGTTGTTTTTTTCTGGAAGCTGTTTTTTCCCTCTCTTCACCCTTTAAAAGCAAAACTAAACAGAACTAAGCTGTTTAAAAAAAAAAAAAAAAAAAAAAAAAAAAAAAGCCTCACAGGGCCCAGAAACCCAGCCTGACCTCCTTACTCCTGAAATATCGAAATATTCCCAATGTCTGCGGGCAAGGGCTGGTGCTGCCTGTGCTACCTCCACCAGCTCCTCTGCCTCCAGCCAGAACCAGGGGTGAGGCAGGAGAAGACCCCATCATCAGGCAGAGAACATGAACAAGGCATCACAGTTATAGTGCTAGGAGTAATATGTGAACATACCCAGGATTCCTCTTATTTCCAGACAAAAGTAACCCCCTTAGATCTTGTTCCAGTTCCCAAACTGACCAAACCCAAGCTGTCCCCTTGCTGTGACTCCCCTGTGTGGCAGAGCTGAGGCAGGGTTTAAATGGGGACAATACTAAACTTGTCCTCTGCATTACCAGAGAGCAAGGACGATTGCAGAGCCTAAGTTTAATTATTTTGATGGAAGAGTATCTCGGGGGGTAATGGAAATACTGTTATATTTTATCTAGAGCTGGATGCCCCGCTGCCCTATAGCTCTTTCCTTCCAGCTACATGTACATCCAGGTCTGGAAATGCATACCACTGTAATTTCTGTTTTACAAGGAGCAGCATTAATGAGCCCCACAGCCTGTGGTTTTTTATTCTCTCAGATGCCACATTTAACCTCTGCTCCTCTGCCCAAGTCTCAGCTCTACCAATCCACCCTGTGCTGAGAGGCTAAAAGGAAAACTCAGCAGCAGGAGAAAGCAGTGCTCTAGGAGCAGAAATCTTTTTCCTGAGTTCAAAAGGCACAGGGAAAAGGCTGCAGGGAAAATGTCTGGATGCTTGGTTGGAGTGGAACCACATTTTGTCTGAATGCAGGCATACAGGAAAGAAGGGTCCTTTCTCCATTGACTAGGAGGTCAGGGACCTCAAGGCACTCTGCCCACAGCCTCATTCTTTACGTGCCATGAGCAACTTCTCTTTTGCATTTCAAGTTCTTCCCTGCTGCCATGACTCCCAAAACAGGTAAAGGCCCACCTTGTACCAGCAGCTGTTCTAGTACAGACTGGAAGGCCAGAGAGGAGCTCTGGCACCCTGGGAGCATCTCCTGCTTAATTAACATGCTGATAGGGGACAGCTGCAGCTCAAACATTTCATTGCTCTTCCTTCTCTCTGTCCTGGAGGAGTGAGTGCCCGTGGGCTGCCCCAGCACCAACCTGCTCCCCGAGTCACCGCGTGTTCCGAGAGGAGAGCTCTGGCTGCAGCAGAGGAGTGGCTGTACCCAGAGCTGTCCCCTCGGAGCACGGGGTGACTCGGGGAACTGGCTCCCCTCCCTGCCGGCTCTCAGGTGGCCCAGGTGCCTGTGTGTCCCCAGCCAGGCCTCGGCCAGGCTGACCACCGACTCCCGTTTGCTGCTTGGCCACGGCTGCTTGGGCCCGCAAAGCGTCTTGGAGACCCCACAAGAAATACTCCCCCTCAGTTCTGATTTCCTGTTTACAATGACATCTTGGGATGTTCTTCCAAGCCAGTGTTTAATCCTTTCACTCTGTCACATTGATTTTGAATCATTCTGGTTTAAGTGTTATGAGTACCAACACAAATATTTTTTATGAGTCTCAAACCACAAGTATCTTTTTTGACCTTATTTTTAATTTAATCACAAATAATCCCAAATTTAGCTTGACAGCATCCAACTTCCACAAGGTACCAGAGGCTGCCTGATTAAGACCCAGCCTCATGAAAGCAGTTATTTAATGAAATTTCAAGGCAGCTCTGAAAGGAATAGGTTCAGACCTCTGACCCCACAGTAAAAAAGGTGCATAACCCCCTCTGGGAATGCAACACAAACTGTTCTGTAAGAAAATTATGCTCATGCATCTTTACTTTCCTTATGCTTTAGTTTTCAGTAGCTGCTAAAATGACTGGCAATTCTCAAACATAGGCAAACATTATTTATTTAAGGAAATTAAAATTCCCTCCCTGAACAGCCAGAGGGTCCTCAGTCTAGGGCACAACCTCAGAGAAATCCAGAGCATGGAAGCACTGCAGACTCCGAGCACTACCTCATCCATCCATGGATCAGTGGCTCCTTGCAGCTCAAGACAAGTTCAATGGAAACTGAAGCCTCTATGTACAGCAACACCATGGCATTTTCTGTAAAGGCAGCTTGCATCAGAAAGCTTAGTGTGGTTTTTTTCCCCTTCCTGACCATCATGACCCAGCTGAATGTGTTTGCTGTATGTGAGGGAACCCAACTTAAACATTGTAAGTTAAAGGGAAGAAAAAGAAGTCAACCTCACATCAGGTTTTTCGTGCCAGACCTCACCATATAGAGATGTGCAATTATGGAATTTCCTGAAATACATTTTTGCTAGAAAGAGAAGTGGATGAAGGTTACATGGGACTCTGAAGAGCCTCATGAAAGGATACAGGATTTCAGCCAAATGATCCACTGAGTGGGGAAAGAAAACCACAGTATCCAGTTTCAGGTGGCAATCAAAGTCTGAGCTCTCAAATACATGTGATAAAGAAGGTATCCACAAGCAACATGTGCCAGCATGGAGTTTTCAAGCACTGATTATACCTGGAGGCAATGGTCTCTGTGTGCCTCACTAGATCGGTGTTGCTGGCATGAGCCTGCTTATTCATTCCCAGGGGAAAAAAAAAGTTCTTTTAGAGCAATGTGTTCTAATATAAATTTCTCTGGCCTTCCTCTAAAATGTCAGCACTTCTGGTCAACTGCTCAATATCATCAAGAGAGAGCTGGAACATCTCCCTGCTCAAGAGCCATATCTCATCTCCCTCAAGGCCCTGGGACAGGCAGGATTTCTTCAGCCTTCGTTGCATTCCAATGTGCTCACTCACCCAGGTTTGTGACCTTTTTAAGGGTCATGTTTTTCCTTTTTTCCTTTTTATTTTTTTTTTATCCTGGTCCTTGCAAACCCTAATTATGAGTCCAAGGTCGTTATCAGTGATGTCAATTATGCAATGGCTGAGCAGCTGCTCCCCCTGTTGCTGGTCTAATAGTGCCATGTTGATGGAGACAGCAGAATTTCTTGTGCCATTTAAAATTTGCTATATCATGAGTTTCCTTTCAATTGCAAAAGCAGAAAAACAGCTTGAGTACTTTTCCTCCTACATCTTTACTTCAAGCTGCTTTTACAGTCCTCAGTACATCTTTCAGCATCTCATGCCTTAAATACATATCCCAAGGGTAATAAAGAGGAATTAAAAAAGACTAATTTTTCCCAGATGGTACCCAAAGTCATCTATGAACACAATGATAGGAACTGCTTTAAAATAAACTCTTCTGGCAGATTCTGACTATGGGAGAACAGGGCAAGTGGCCATTCACATGTTACAAAGTGCTGTGCTGGGTACTAAATACAACTGCTCCAGGGTGAGAATGTGGAGGCAGCTCAGGAGAGAAGAGCAGTGTTTAGCATGCCACAGAAATGAAAGGGGGCTGCCTGTCTTCACCTTCATGGATTTTATAACAGTTTAGATAACTAGAAGGAGGTAGCCCCAACAGCAAACTATCAGTTATCAGTGATTTCCTCCTCTGTGCAGGGTGAGGAGTGTGGTGTGCCACATCCCACCACGTAGGAAGTGTTAACAAGCACTTGCTGTTTCATGGCAGGCGTCTGGTAGCAAATATGAAAAGAGACCCAACTCTTCCCCTTTCACATATATAGCATATTTTTTTTCCTTTTTCACCATCTTTGAAGATAGAAGGTATCTGGATCCACATGGGGTGGCGTCCTCTGTGACTTGCCTCACAATGTCACCAACACCAGCACCAGTGGGAAGCACCCATTTGCCAAATCTGAAGTTTGGCTTTAGAAGAAATCCAATTCAGTGCCTCTTTTATATAAAGCAATGCTAACAAGGGTGCTGTACAGAGGAACACAACTTTCTTTTTGTCTGCACATAAATAGGTATCTGTTACTGAGGAGCTACTGGGCTCCTCTCTCACCTCCTTACGTCCCATTCTCAATTTCTACCTTGCAAAACTCCTACTGGAGCCAGGCTAAAGCTGAGCTCTTCCTTGCTGAGTACTAATTCCAAGAAGGAAAACCAGTGGTCCAATTTATTGTCTTGTTGATGCTTACACAATCCTATCCCCGTTCCAGTGTTTGCACTGCCCCTTCTTATTGCATTAATGAGGTTGGAAAGCAAATTAAAAAACCCTGCCATTGTCAGTGCAGCCAGAAGCTATGACTCAGAAACACAGAGCCTGCAGATCTGGTGAGTAAGATGGAGCTTTTTCTCCCCACACCCCACTCTTTTTAAAAAAAATTAATCTCATTAGAAAAATAGAAAGACTTCAAAGTATTTGACTCTTTCTCAAAATTACTGTATGATTAAGGATTTTTGGTGGAGCCACCTTTTCAGCTAACTCCAGTGACGGGCGAGGCTCTCCAGGCTGCCAGCTTTGCATGGTCTGAGGAGTTCCAGAAGCTGGAATACCTCCTGACGATGCCCTTAGGGTTTGTGCATCTGGGCTTTAACCATGCAAGATCCAGAACTCTCAATGCCTTCAGACTTTGAGAACTTCCTGCTTAGGCCAAGAGGATGCTGTCAAAACAGACTTCTTTACTGAGTGACTCAGTGCTGCTTTCAGTCCTTGCCAGAAGCCAAGTACAGAGGCATGAGGAAAACAAACACAAGTTACTGAAGCATTTCAGAGTTTTCAGAAAAGTTTGGTTCAGCTTTAATTCCAGTAAAGCTCAGAGAAGGATGAAGCAGAAAAATATTTCCTAACCAAATTCCTCATGCAAAGGCTCTTAGTACACAACACGTGTAAATTTTACAACAGTTTTGCATTCCTGGTCAGGACTCACACGGTTCCACGTCTGGAACAGGCACATACAGAACTCATGGAAAAATGCCCTAAAGATACCAGCTGAAGTTTTGCCTTCAGCTCTACTCCCACAGCCAACCAACTTCCTGGGAGGTTTTTTTTTGATTTTTCTTTCCTTCTTTTTTTTTTCCCCTGTTGTTTTTGAAGCTGTATAATCTCTTTATGGAAGAGCCTGGCAGACACCAAAGGCTGCATGCACACAAGCATGCTTGCTGGGAACTCTCCCCCAGGAATGCTCAGCTTGGATCTTGCCAGCTTTTCATCTAATTCAAACAGTAGAATACCAGTTTTTGAAAACAAAATAGTCCAAATATATTTAAGTGCGAAAACCAAAGCTATATTTGCCTAAAATTGGAGGAAAAAAAAAACGAAACCCCATATATGCTCCAGAAAACCCTTCCATGCCAAAGCCTATCTTGGATCTGTATTCACACACTCTTTTGTGGGTTGTTTGTGATTAACATTAGTTTGGCACTGGGGAAAAGGAACCATTGAATACTTTATCAGCTTCTTCCCTTCTGCATCCCTCCAGAAAAAGGACCATAGCTCAAAGTAGGACACCAAAGCAGTAACAGTCACCACCATCACCCCAAGTTTGTGATAATGCCACAAAGGCAAAATAGTACAACAAAAACATTGACTTTCCACGAAAAAAAAATTAATTTAACCTAATCCAGGCCAAATAACACTGAAATATCTTCTTTGTGACAACATACTTAATTCCAACATCACTGAACAGGAAAGGGAAGTTCAAGTCCCTGAGAGTAATGCTACAATTATATTAACTTTAACCTTTTAAAATTTCTTTTAAATGTAACTGTCTACCTCATGGGGCTTATGACACTGTGACTCGGAACAATTTAGCATGCCTACTCTTTATTTTTAAACATGCTTTTCCTATACACGTACACACACAAGCTCAAATCTGTCATAATGAGATTTCCCTAGTCTTCAAAACTACCAGGAGAGCTACGCAGCCATACATGGAGCTCCAGCCTACAAACCCATCAGGAGCTTGGGCTGTGCAGCTGGCCACAGCTACAGCACCCATGGCCACAGCTGAGCCCAGGGTCCAGACATGGGCCCAGCCCTCCTCCCAGCCCCAGAACATCCCTTGGCACACACAGCCGCAGGGAAGGGTGGTTATTGCTCCTCCACACATTTATCTTGGTCAGTAGCCTATCTGCAGGCTGGCTAATGCCAACAGACTGTAACCACTGATAATGGACCTTAATAACAAACTTTATGTGTGCTAAAGCAGTGCAGCAAATCTCAGATGTTGTTTTCTTCCATCTTTATAGTTATTCAGAGTGAAAATAGCATTTATTTCCCCCCAATAAAAAAAAAAATATGTGTCTTGTTAATCAAACTAGTTAATGAAGCAACTTGCAAGTTGTCAGAAAAATTCACTTGGCATGCAAAGTTCAAGGCTTACAAGTTTAGGGAATTCATTAGACTATCTTCCTTATGTAGGACAAGAGGAGTTAACTCTGGCTTTTTAGACAAAATAGAGCCTCTGATTCATCACTGCACCAACTGACTAGCACAGTAAGACCAATTTAGGCAGTTTCTAACAGACTACAGAACCCAAACCAAACAGTCAACAAAATTAGACCAAAAACCTGTGCTTTGGTGGGGGGGACATTCCGACCCAGCCATAAATCATCAACTGCAGGTTCTTCAGCTGTTGTTTGTGCAGTCACACTCCCCTCTTCAAACTCACTGGAGATCCAGAAGACAACTTCAATGCATTCTCCCAATTAAATAGCTCGTTTGGATCTAATACAATGTTTATTGACTCCTGGGCCTGTATTGATTCTGAATAGGCTACAGCTAAGGTTTAGTAAATGCCTTGGAGATAAATCAGCATGCAGGTAATAAACTGCAGATCACATAAGCAAACATTACTTAATTATATTCCTATTAATATATTGAGTCTGTAATGAATTTTTGAGGCATTTAATTATCAATTTGACAAGATAATCTAGGGGTAGTTAATGATGGACCAGGAAATTGTTAAAAAAACACAGACACCTAATAAGTCTCCTAACTGACACTGAATTAACTTGCTTTAGCTGTCTGGTTAAATAGACAGCAGTTAATTACAGAGTACTTAGGCAGTCTCACAATTTTAATATATGACCCTCTTTGCTGTGCAGTAACTATACAGCAGGGGACATGGGGTTTTCTCCATGTATTTCCTTCTGATGGCTGAATTATTGGCTGCTGTAACCACTTTTGCCTTCAGTAAGATTCAGCAGTTGGGCCTTCATTATTTCCAAACACAATGGACTGTTCCCTCTCTTTAATGATCAGAAATCATTGTGTGTTTTAGTCCCTCCAGGATTAACAACAAATAGGGAATGTCTCACTCTTAGCAGGGGTAGCAGTTTGGAAATGGAAGCAGCTGCCTTGGGGCTCCAAGTGGTCCCTGGACAAGCAGAGATATCAGCTAGATACCCTGGCCAGCCAAGGATGTCTTGAGTTTTGCTGTCTACATATTCATGAATATCCAAGAAATGCTCTAGCCAGTGCAGAAGTGCAGCTCCTTATTTGGATAAAATCCGACAGTTCACTGCAACAACGGGATCAGCACTGACTCATACCACGATGATCACTTGCCATAGTGTTTTGGGTGCATAAAAAAAAAAAATAAGGGAACGGAGCCAGCCAAGGCAGCACCAGAGACAAGCACTAACAGTTCATCCTAGAGGTTAACAAATAAGGGTAACAAGTAGTAATAGCTGTGACACCTTCTCTAGGAGTAGCCTCAAGCTACACTGGGGAAATGCAGCTTCCTTGAGCTGGAGAAGTGGTGGCAGTAGCTGGTTTGAAATGTAAAACACTGCTGATAATCCCGGGCTGCGCATGAATAAAACATTGTAGATCCTTAATCGACTGGAGAAAACACTCTTCTTTAAGAAAAAGACATTTGAGGAAGTAGAAGCAGTGTTGTTTGGCTCCAGGAGTTCAGAGGCCCAGAGTCATCAGTCTCTCCTATCATTAGCTTCAAGAGAAATTTTCAAGTGCTGGTTCTTTTAATTTATTTACTTTGGGGAGCCTTTGAGAATGAAGCCTTTTTCCACAGTAATTCTGCAGCCTAAAAGATCTTTCTCCAAAAATAAATAAAAACATTCATGCAATAGCACAAATCCAGGAAGAAGGGCTTAAAAAAGCCACCAAATGTTTTTGCTACTGGAAAACTTGAGCAGAAGCCCCAGGGACCCTTCCTCAGCCACACATTTGCATGGCAGTGCAATGACACCAGCAACATCATTCTGCTCCAAAAGCCCTTAGCAGCTGTGGTAGTGTTAAGTAGCAGGGTTAATGGGCAGAGTCCTTCATCACAGCCTCCTAAAGGTACAAATTCAGTGGAGACAGCCCTCAGTCTGGGAACTAAGAAGTCCTTGTGAAATCTGTGTCTCTAGCGGCTTTATCAAAGTCAAGTCATGTTCTGCACAGCTAGGCCAAAAAAGACTGAGCAGGGCTGTTTTAAGGCACAGCTCCCAAGGCACCGTTCTCCAGCTTCACCCAAGTAAGAAAAATAAAAGTTTCTCTCACCTCTGGTTGAGGGCAGCTTGGACACCCGAGGAGGCTCTGATGGTTCCTGAGGACACCCCGGTCTTCAGCCTGAGCAGAGCTGCTTAAGTGGTCCTGCAGGCCCGTTCTGCCCAAGGAGGGCAAGAAAAGCCAAAGGAATCCTCACCACCTCCAAAGCACTGGTTCCTACGGGTTTATCAGTGATACCGAGAGAGGGAAAGGATCATGTCTTGGCCTTTTGCCCAGCACCCCCAGAATCAGCACTGAATTGTCATCTGCTGAGCAGTGACCTCCCTTCAAGAGGTACCGGGTCATTTTAGGGCAGGTCACCATTAGATCAAACATCTACACTAAGTCTCCTCCGAGAGAGGGAGCAGTAGTTGAGGTTGGAAGGAATTCACAGCCCTTCATTTTGTGCTGCAGGTGGGACCTTGGCAAATTCACGGACCATTCCCTCAGGGCAGAGAGGGGAAGCAGAGCTGAGTTTAACCCCTTGCTCTCTGAAAGAGAAGGCACCACTTTCCCTGCACTGACACCAAGCCAGTGAGGTCATTGGCAGGGCTGTGCTCTGCAGGATACTTGCTCATGCCGAGTTTTTTGGCTTTTCAATAGAGAAACTATTTTGCCAGAGGTGTCAGATTTACCACCAGCTCTGCGTGTGGAACTCAGCACATGCATCAGCAACATGCTGTGGTAACTCTTAAAATCCTCTTTTGGTCCCAGCACCCCCTGGGATGTCTGGATATAGGCACAGCCTATGGTGGTTTTGGATGGGCTGGTGATGATGCACACAGCCCTGCTCTGGCCTGGGAGGTCAGATCCTGGCCCTCAGGATCCTTGGTCAGTGCTACTGTGGTCCAGAGCCAACTGAAAGTTGATGTCCTGCTCTCCAAGACTGTTGCCCTGTAGGCTCATTCTCTGTGATTTCTGCTCAGAATGGGCAAGACTGTCCCATTTCCTCAGCTGTTGTGCCCTGCTGGGGCTGCAGATGTGGGCTGTGGGTCCACCAGCCCTTCAGCTCTCCTCCCCAGCACAGATGTGCGCGGCAGCCCCTGCACATCCCTCCTCCTCTTGCACAGATGGTTGCTGGGGTTTCTCTTTGGCTGCTGCTTTTGGGCCCAGCTGCAGGAGGGCTCTGCTCCAACACAGGCTCAGCTGGGCAAGCACAATGGGAAAACAAAGGCCCGCTCGCTGGGGATCTAAGCTTTTTCAGCCCCATTTCCTTTCCCGATGCTTTCATTTCCTCCGAGTGAAATGCTGCTGAAAGGAGAACACTGGGGCTGTGGTTGCTGCCGTAGGCATGGGGCTTGGATGACACTAGCTGCTGCTTCATCTGGGTCAGGGATTTCAAAGGGGCCTTCAGCTCAGCTCCTCCCATACAGATAGTATTTCTTCTTAAATAGGTTTACCCAAGTAGAGACCTGGGATCAATCTACCTTAGAAACAGCTGGCCTTGCCTGGCTCATGTTCCTACAGCTGATCTCAGAAGAGGTGCTGGACATCCTGGAGCAAGTGCAAGCAAGACAGAGCCTAGCAGGGGCTTCTTAATTTTTATAATTTGCTTTGCAGTTTTGAAGGCACCCAGAAAATCCAAGCATATACTGGGGAAGTTGGGAGGAACTGGAGTAGCTTTTGCTTTGTCAATTACAGCGTGGGGCTGGAAAGAGGAGTAGGGCATTAAGTGGCTTATTTTATAGCATGGCTTTACTGCCACTGCCCCCGACAACGAGGGACTAGGGGAAAGTTCCGTGTTGGAGAAAGGGAGGCTGTATTCCTTTAATAGCTTTTTTGGCAGGTGACCTCATCCTTGTCGGAGGGAGAAGGTGTCAATGTGCGCGTTTGCTAAGGAAGGAATTCCCTGTCTTTAGAGGAGCCTTTAAGCTGAACCAGACCGAGCTGAACCTCGAGCGGGACATTCCCCCGGGCCCGCTCAGTCCCGGGCGGGCTCCCCGGGCCCCTCCGTCCCGGGCGGGCTCCCCGGGCCCCTCAGTGCCGGCTCCGGGAGCGGCGGTGCCGGGCCGCGCTGCGCGGGCCGGCCGGCAGAGGGCACTGGCGGAGCGGGACTGGCTCGGCCCACCTGGAGCCGCCGGGCCCAGCGGCACCTGCTCGGGCCAGGCCGGAGCGCCCGCGGCTTGGGCAGGTCCCTCAGGGCTCTCACCGTGAGGGCACCGGCTGCAGGAGTGAGCACTGGGGTCCTTGGGCAGCCCAAATCTCTCCTAAGGATGCATCTCTTCCAGAGGACAGGGATGGAAATAAAGGGCCCCTGAGGAAGCAGTCTGGCAATGTGGCACCTCTCTTCCCCTCTCCCATCCACCCAGCCTCTGTCCCATGACCTGCACTCTGAACAGCCTCTGAACAGCTGGGGGACATGGGGATTTTTGGAGCTGGAACTCCACCCCCTGTCCCTTGGCTGACTCTGGCCAGGACCCCCATTTCTGGAGACCCACCCTCTTGCAGGCTGCAGAGCCCTCACTCCCATTGACAAGCATGTTTGTTTTATTTCAAGCTTCACAAAGTGGCACGGGCTGCGTTATTTGAGCCCAGGACCCTCCTTGGCCTGTTGGTCGCTGTTTCCCAGCGCTGCACCTCTTCCCAAGGAGGGGAACCAGCCAGCTCTGCCTGCAACCTGCAGCTCCAACACAGGCAGGCAGCTCACGCTGACGGGGTGGCCGGAAATACCATGTGCAGCTGGGGCTGGCAAAGAGGGGCACACAGGTGCGTGGGGCAATGGCAGCACCTGTCCCAGCTTGCACAAGGGTTGCAATGGGGCTGCAATTCAGGAAAAAGCCCTTCCTTGGAGCCCCTCGACCCACGAATGGCAGGAGCAGCACATCGCTGGAAGAGACTGGTTTGCTCCAGTAGCCTCTTTTACAAGCACCAAGGGACAGCTGGTTGGGGACCGCTGGGTTTTTAAAAGGCCACTTACGAGCTTTAGCACTGCGGTGGGGGAGAGGGAAAGGAGAAGGGGGGTCAGGGAGGGGTGGTTGCATTGACTGCTTAGGACTTAAAGCTGTAAACCTCTTCTTCCCGCTCTCATTGCTGGGACATTTTTATTGGCGAGATGAAGGGAGACAGAGCACAGCTCCACAACTTGCTCTTCTTCTAGAGGTTAATGACCCAGTTAGCAGCTCTTGGCTGCATTTCCCGACATTTTGCAGACATCAAGACCCGTCTCCCTGCCAAGTACATTCTGTTCCCTGGAGCTCGGCCAATGCATCTCAGATTACTATGTAATGCGACAAAGAGGGAGAGCTGGAGGTGAGGGTGGGGGCTGGAGGGGAGATACGGGAGCCGTTGGGGAGGGGGCAGGAGAGGGTGGGAGAAGGGGAAACACCACTTCTAAATTTAACAGCTAAGATGGAAATGAAGGTCCCAAGGTGCTTATTTGCTGGATAAAACGTGAATCCCGGGATGAATTGGAGTGATGCTTCTGGGAAACAGATGCAATCAGCAAATAATTCCCCCCTAGGGACTGTGCAGGCCTGTGCTTCCTGGATCTGCTGACAGTCAGGCTCTGCTTCTGATGCCCTTGTGCCCAGGACAAATACTGCTGGGGAACTGGGACTGCTTTTCTGAATGACAGTCCAGTATCCTAAGAGAGACAGGGGCTTAGACAGGAAAATGGGGAATGGGGGGATTGAAGAGGATGAAGTTCCTGCATGGTGTTTTATGTATCTTTTTGCACCCAGAGCACATGATGCTGCTCAGGCACACTGTGCTTGGCCAGCCTGGCTGCTCCAGATCCCGACACTTTCACAGTAAAGGAAGGAAGGTCAGTCGATGGGGAAGGCTCTCCTGGCTGTGGTTGTACTTGTGGCTTGCAGAGGGGCTGAGCTGCCAAACTGGTTGGTGGCTGGTGCCTGCCATTGTTAGAGACCAACCCGATCCCACACTCACACATGCCCTCGAGCCTTTCCCCAGTGACCAGTCTGGTGTCCTCTCCTGAGCCATGCTGGGGTCTTCCCCTGTAGCTCTGAGGAGATCCCGTGGCCATAATATGCACTACAATGCCCTTAGCCCTTGTAAACCTTTCTTCACAGGCTTCATGTGCCACATTTCTGATTAAAACCACATTGTGTTCTAGTTGTTTCTTTGAACCAGAGACCCTCACATGTTGACAGCGTTGAAAATGAACCTGAGTGGAACTCTTGCAATCCCTCTTCTCCCAGGCTGGCATCTCTGTTACAGTTTTCCCATGCTACCTAGGTGCAGTATCTCCTACTAATTCAGCTCGGGACATTTGGGAACCTTCTGTTTAGAGCTGCTTTAAAACCCCTCCAGCCAGACCTGCAGACCCATCCTGCCCTGGGCTGCTGCGCCACTCTGGTGATGTGCCACAAACCTTTCTCCACTCAGGGCACAGTTTCTGGCACATGGTCATGCCAGTTGTCAGCCCAAACCTTTGCCAGGTCTGGGGTTTCTTTCCCTCCTACCTCCTACACTTGTGTCAGCTCCACATGGTCTGAACACATTGCTCATAGACACCCCAGCCATGGGCACCTCCGCCTGAGCCCTACACTGATGTAGGAGCTCATCCAGTCCCATTCCTGCTGGGACACAGCCATGGCCCCAGGTCCAGCCCATTCCCTCTGCTCTTCTGCCATATCTGCCTGCTCCCACCTTGTCTTTCTTGGTCCAGCCTGGCCTCTGGTGCACAGGGCGTGTGGGGTCCCCTCTCCTGCTGCTGGCCATTGCCTGCCTGAGCCTCCTGGCACAGCCCTTGTGCAAGGAGACGTGCTGGGAAATGAGCCTTGAGAGTCACCTCTGACCAAGGGCTGTGGGCAGGCTCAGGAGCAGTGTGTGAAGGTGGGACTGACTGAGCAAAGCAGGAGGCCTGGAGAGAGATCAGGGAGGGGGCTGACACACACGGGTGTCAGAGCCTGCTCACAGGACCTGAGATACCCCACAGCCTGGCCCATGCCAGCAGTGCTCCGAGCCCTGCTCTCTCTCCATGGCCTGGCAGGAGTGGCCAGGCAGGGTCTGCTCCCAGAGCGGAGAGAAGGGGTTGTTCCCCAGCATTGCACCAGGCTGTGCACCAGGCAGAGGGTCTGCTCCCCCCTTCAGAGATGGCTGGATGGAGCCAGGCTTCCAGGCAGCACCTCAGGGCTCCCACCCTGCTCCACAGGCTGGAGAGCCCTCTTTGTGCCATCCCTCAGGATGCTGCCTTGTGACATGGGGAGAGAAGAAACACCAGAGGTCTGCTTCAATGGGACTGCTTATCTCCCTGGAGCAGAGCCCTCCCTCCTCTTGAGGAATTATTTCCTTGAAAGACACAAACCAGCACAAAACTGCCTCTTGCTCAGCTCCATCTGCCATGTGGGGGCTGGGTGCTGGGAGGCCACGGTTGCTCGCTGCATTTGCCAGACAGACATGGCTTTAGGAGGATTTTTCACTATGTGCAGCCTAAGGAAGAGATGAGTTGGGTTTACCTGTACCAGGAGTTGCTCAGGAAAATCCTGGGAAAAAAAGTAGAATGTTTTTATGGAGAAGAGCTTCCTCAAAAACCACAGTGAATGCCAGCATCTAAAAATCTGGCACTGCATCGCTTCACTGCTGAGCATCTGTCCTCGAGGCCAGCCCCACAGACAGAAAGTCATCAGGGGCCAAAGCATCCTTTGAAACACAAGCCTTGGCTAACCACAAATATGCAACCCTCCCGACTTCTAAGCCACATGTCAGCCTCCTCCAAAGGATGAGAAGGTTCAGACACAGTCCCGTGATGTAGGACAGCTGGGGGGAGGGCACAGGTTGAGGAAGGAAGGAGCCCCTCCTCCCCAAGAGGAGCTGGGTAGAGGCATACCATGAGTCTCAATTTTCTAGTAAAGTCATCCCAATCCTCTTTATGTGGCTCCTGTCCTTCCCCAGCAGATGCCCAGTGTGGAGATGAGCCCACCTCACACACTTGTGCTTGATGCTGCACAAACCCAGCCTGCAGTGATGGTCCTGGCCCCACAACCCTGATAATCAACTGCCCAGCAGAGCTGCTACAAGTGAACAACTCCCAGCCAGCAGGGAGGACACAGGTGTGCAAATGGGGAAAAACCTGCCAGAGGCATCTCAGCATCTGGTACAGTGCTAAGACTTGTGTTGGTACAATTATGGTTTAAGTATTTCTATTACCCATGCCAGAAGAAGTGTTTGAGCTCTTATCAGGGTAAATGATAGCAGGTAGGTGACTGTTAAGTTCATGTTGCTTTTTTTCCACCCTTCCCTTTCCCCACAGATCTGTACTGAAGTAGAAATCATGGCAGTAAACAAGTATCAAGGCCAACACATATAAAATGTTCCAGTCCTATTTGTGGGGCAGGGTGAGCCAGACACGCACTAGCTGGGCTCTCTATGTCACTTGTAGTAGGGAAGTAGGGAAGATCATCCCAAAAGCTGAGACTTTTTGCTGTTTCAGGAGACCAGAAAAGACCTCATTTCTGTCTCAATGGCTCTTGAATTTACCAACTCACAGAAACCATCAGGCAGCTTTTGTGCAATAACTACAGCCAGTCCAGGCTCAATTCCTCACGCTTTAACATCACCCCCAGATCCACCTGCCTCAGGGAGAAGTAACCCAAGTTGAGCACAGCTCATTAGTCCAGTGTGGGCAGGGCAGAAAACAGTAAGCTGAAAGTGCAGCAAGGAGGATTTAGCTTTGGCCCATCTCTAAATGTTTTAAATAACAAACACAGTTAAGCACTGAAATCATTGCCTAGGGGGTCTGTGAGGTCTGTATGCTCAAATGCTTTCAGGAACAGGACAGAGGCAAACATCTGTCTGAGCTAGCTTGGGTCCAGCTGATCTGATGTTGTGGCAGGGTATGGACCAGTTGGACTCTTATGCATTGGCTTTTCCCATCCCAATTTCCAGATGTGTTTGTTCAGCTCCTCTCCGTCACATGCTGACCCCTCCCTGTGTGTTCACAGGATGTGTGGCACACTGCTGAGCCTGGTGCTGAGCACCTCGGGCTGACTTGTGAAATCATATATTCCTTGAAATTAGGATGAGTTTTGAGATATACATAAATGTATAGAATAGCAGAGAATATTTATTAGGGTTGAAATTAACATTGATTGATTTGATTTTTGCTGATTAGGTAATTATGAGAACTAAAGGGGTAATCACCTTTTCAACGAGGAAATGAAACAATCATCCAAGCTAGACAAGTCCTGAGTTTCTAATTTGAGCAGGAAAAAAAAAAAAAAAAGAAGAAAGCTACAGGTGAAAAGGAAAGAGCAGTATCTATGCCCTGTTGCCTTTTACTCTCAAAGCAGACATGGAGTGGGGCTTTTCCTGCCATGGTCATCTCAGTTTCATTCATCCATCCATATATCTTGGGAGATGGACTGAGGAGAGATGCAAGAGATAGCCTGGGGAAAGCAGTGCAAGGTGCAGATTTTGGCTTAGCTCCCACCCAGAGGAGGAAGAAGCCTTTCCTACCCCTCTCCACCTCACCAGAAGTATGAACAGATCTGTCAGATCACTGACAGCTGAACATGAGCCTCAGAGGAGCAAGTCCAGCCTCACTCCCCTCCCTAGACCTGTCTCTTGCACACCTGCAGCCTCCCAGGGGCTCTGTCCCCCAGGCTGACCCCCAGACTGGCTCACTGGATGTTTGGGATATCTCCAGGCCTCATGTCTTGGTGCTCTGGGACTTCTTCCCCAGTCAGCCACAGGAGAAAAGGCCACCAAGGGCAGACCTTGGCCTCATGCCCCGTGCCCAGCTACTGCCACCCCTTGTTGCCTTGTGTAGGGCTTGGACATCCATACAAGTGCCGTGATCCCTTGTTCCCACCTGGTCATAATGGAAACCAGGATGAAGGGACACTCTGGAAAGCCAGCTACCATCAGTCCCTTGAAAACAAAACAAACAAAGGCCTTTTCTCAGCTGCAGTGGCATGAACAGAGCTTAGTCCCCCTGGCTGCTCCAGGATGTGGCTGAGATATATCAGGGAAGAGCAGCTGTCAGCATGGATGTGCCTAAAAGTAGCTCAAAGAGAAGGTTTCCTCCATTTATTTATTTATTTGCTCCTTAAAAGGTCCCTTCTTATTAGATGCAAATTCAGCAGAAAAGCTTCAAGCCAGTACAAAGGTGCTGCTAATATTTTTCAATTACACTGAGAGGAAGGTCACAGCACTTTGTGTTTGAGTTTATACTTGGCATAGAAGCTGTGGCAAAGGGGGGACTCTTTGGAGATTTGGCTAAAGGAATGGATTTGGAAGTGCTGCACCATGTGCAGCAGGTTCAGCTGGTGAGCTGGTATGCTGGAGACCAGTGTGTCACTTATTTGAGGTTTTAGGTGCCCCAGGAAGAAATAATGGAGAATGGGTCTCTAACCTTAATTTATTTCCTTTCAGATATACACACACTCCCTTCCAAGAGGTTTTTTATTATACATTATGGCATCTGCTTTCATCTCTTTGCCAGCTTATGCTTACCATCCATCTTTCCCATCCTCTGATAATTCCAGGACTCCCTCATCAATTTCACTCCCTCAGACTGTAGGGGAAGAAAGGGAGTGGAAAAATCTTAGAGATACTAGATTCCAGCAAGTGTTTTGTCAAAGTAAATTACCTCAATAAGGCCTTTTGTAAGCAAAAGACTGGAGAAAGAATTCCCTCCTTCTTAGAAAAGAATCCACATATGGCATAGATCCATAGGAAAGCAGGCTTGATCACTTCTGCTGCTCAAGGGACCATCTGTTAATTAGAGAGCTCGCAGAACTTCATCTCATCACCTCTGCTCATGACCCAGAGACTGAAATGGGAATACCTATACAGATGTTTAGAAGAACTGAAAAATATTAAAAAAGAAATCTAGGGAAAAAACAACCCCAAATTTCTTTTAATGTACCTAGTCCCTCCCACACATCTCAGAAAAATACCTTAATATTTCTTTGTGCATACTCCTGGAATGGGCTTGGCAGGACAGAAATGCGCCTTCAAACTCCTCCTGACACCTTGCTCTGCAGTGACCCACAGGCATCCAGGAGCTGAGTCCTGAGGTTGCTGCCTTTGTGCAGACTTGCTGCTCTCCCAGCTGCCTTCCCTTGCTGTCTTTCATTTCCTACTCTGCTTACCATATTTTTTGAGGTGAGGAATTGCCATCACCATTGCAGGGAGGTGCTGGGCAAGCCTGGGGCAGGGGGCTGCTCCTGCAGCATGGAGAGGTGATGAATGAAGTGAGCAGTGAGTGGCAGCAGCACCTGCACACAGTCATGCTGTAATGCAACATTGCTGGTGTAGCCTGGTCAACTTATGCCACAATCTTTGTCTCCTGACTCTAAAAGTATTTAGACCCAAGTTTGTGATTTGTACAAGCAGGGGAGGCCGTGCACTACAACTCTGTGCTACCAGAGCATAAATCATAGGTGGGCTGGAGCACTGGCTCTGAGCAGGCCATTCCATCTACAGCCAATCTCCATATTCCAGGTCCAGGAGCAGAGTTTCCAGACTGCAGCTTCAATTTTTTCTGATCCACCAAGTCAATTGGATGCACATGCAAGCTGGATCTTGAGATTTTATGGCTTTTTAATGAGAAGGTGAGAACTATTTACACTTTGCATAAGCGCTTCCCTAGAGACAGCAATCCTGTTCAGGGTTAAAGGCCTGCTAGAGCCACCTTCTTACCACATCTTTATCCTCTTGTCCAAGAAAGTACATCAAGGAGCAGAAAGTCAAGCATCTCAGAGTACATCTGGCTTAAAAGACCAGCCCCCCTGCCTCATATCGCTCATCCGTCTGCTCTGATGGCATCAGTGTTGCTCTGCACAGCACTGCAAGTACTGCTGATTGCAGAGCAGCAGCAGGAAGATGGGAGTCATTAAAGCAACTCAGCCAAAGCCCTGTAATTAATTAGTTAGAAAAGCATCTTGGCGTTATTAGAGAGGCCTCAGCAGAGGAAGCGACACCTCTGTTCTAACAGATTCACCTTCCGCCAGAGCTGCTGCTGTGATGTTTGACATTGTGCTGGTGTAAACAGAAATTAGAAGTCAGTGTGACAGGGAGAGGAGCCACTGGCAGGCTGTGCCCTTGGCCAGGGCTGTGCTGTGTGCCAGGAGGTTTCTGTGCTTTGCTCGCAGGCAGAAATCAGATCCTGGAAAAAGCTCAGGTAGGGATGATTGCTGCTCAGCCAGGAGGACCCTGATTTCTGCTGGGATTAAAAGCAAACCCACATTTCCCAGTGTACTGAACATGAAGCTGGTTATCCAGGTGTTTGTGATTATAAACAGCTAAATATACACAGAAATGCCACCCAAGACTCCAGGAACTGGTGTTTCCTGGGACCTAGACACATGCAGGATGCTGCTGTCCCTGGAAAATGTGCACAGTTTGGCTGTATGGAGAACTGGGCCATGCTCAGAACTGCATATTCATGGCATGCAAATGTTATGCTATTGCAAACTCCCACAGCTGCCATCAGCACACAGTACCATGGCTGTGAGCCCCAGAGATGGAGTAACATCCTATGGGGAGCAGCAGGAGGCTGCAAGATCTATGTGTTGCTGAAAATAAGAGCATCAAAAGGAAAATGGAAACACAAGACTAAAATAGTCAGGATTGGTTTAAGGAGTCTTAATTTCCACGGGGCGAGGAGGAGGTGGCAGGAGGCTTGGCTCTCCCACTGACCTGCCATCATACCTTTGGCAATTCTTTTGTTTTACCATGGGCTAATTTTGCCCTTTCCCCGCTTGGTACTGTCAGCCTCTAGGAATTCATAAGTCTTGATTTGGGCCTCCAAACACCATGATTTTGGCTTAAAAGTCCAGAGCTATAAGCATGTATGTATGAATTACGTGTCTTTTTGAGTGGCCTTGTGGTTTCTGACTCTTTACGGATCATGTTTCCAACCGAGCAGGTCAGATTTTTTATTATGATTATTATTATTTTAAATGAAAGCCAAGAATTCCACATAAACACAGGGCACTGGCAGCTTGAGTTGGCAGCTCTGCCTGCTCTTCATGTGTCCTGCCTGCTTAGACAGGGAGCATCTGAGGCATGGGCTGTCACTGGCCATGTCTGTAGAGCATCAAGCAAAACCTCCCCAGTCTCAGCTGGCTTCCTGAATTTCCCCAGGGCAACTGAGAAAAACCAGCCTTTCCCCAGATGTTTCCAGTGAGGGCAGTAGTTGGGATAACTCCTATGTTTGGCCTGCATTAGAGCACAGGTAAGCAACAGATTGGAAGTGACCAAGGAATAGGCTCCTGAGGTAGATTTTTGGTGCATCCTATCTTGGCCCTGCTGTTGCAGCCTTGCCAAGGTGCTTTAAGTGCCCTTCAAAGCAGCAGAAACACTGAGCTCTGAGAACTTGTCTGTGCATGCATTTGCTGCTCTCTTTGCCAAGTTTCAAATGAGGTCCTGGGCATACTCTGGGCAGAGGTTTGAGAGGAAGATTGAGCTGCCTTGCTCATCCCACGATGAGCAAAAAACTCCAATTCCCCATGTTTTACCTTGCAGATGTGTGGATATACCATGGGAAGCTCCCTGTCTGTACAGCTGTCACCAGCTCTGCAATAACAAGATACATGACTTTGGCTCTCAGCTCTGAAGCTCATCTCTCCATTCTGAAGTGAAGATGTTCTCTGAGTAAATGAACAAACTGAGATCTTCAAATGAACAACAGATTCTTCCTCAGGTCAGCTTTGCAGAGAAAGCAAATATTTCAGGACAGTATGGTTAGTGCTCATAGCTCTCTGGAGCCAGCCTGCTAACTCCTCTGCGGTGGCTGTAAATCTGATGGTGGTTCAGCTGAAGGACCTCACAGATGCTATTTCAGGCTGATATAATGTACCATAAATGGGATTGAAAGCAGCCATCCATAGCAGACAAAGCCTTTCTGGTTCATTCAAACACCGAGGAAACCGACCATTGTATATATGCACAGTTGGGATCCGTCCAAAAGAGAGTGGTAGCCAAAAAAATTTACACGTTCCCTGGCTGGGGAACATGTTGATTTCAGAAGGCAGCAAAGGTAACACAAGGATACAGGGAGACTCCCTTGCCTGGCCTTTAGTATTTGAATCTCATCCTTTGACTCACCATGAAAGGGAAGAGTCCCAGAAGGACAGAAAAGCCCCCATCACAAATGATATTCCTCATTTAGAGGCAACAAGGTGTTTGGTCTCCATGGGATGGCAAGAAAACAGAACTTGCTCTTGGGGTCTCTGGCTGAATTTTAGGGGGTGCCTATCTAGCTGAAATGATGCATCAATAAACATAATATCACAATCAGCTTGTGGAATGCATTTCTATAAAGCGCTGCAGAGAACCAAAGGGGTCCAGAAAGGTTTTTTTGGGGGGGCAATTCTTCAACTGTCAGTACAGGAACAGCCACCAGCCCCCTGTGTATTGAGAGAGGTTAAAAGCAATCACTTAACCTCAAATGAGCACCATGGCAGGGGGAGCCTGTCTTGAATGCCTGAGAATATATCTAATTAGCGGGGTCAGGGAAGGGTCCCCTGGGGCAGATGGCCACACCAGGGGTACACAGGGTGCCCTGGGAAGCTGTGCTCCTGGCACTGATCCCACATGGGCCACAGAACCAGAGGGATGCGTGGTCTGATCCTCCCTGGCAGTTTCTGTGCAAAATGGGGCCAATTTGCTGGGAAGCTTCCCACTCCCAAGGAGGGAAGAGGTGGGCTGCGAGTTTAACAAACATTTTGGTATTTGGAAGTCATTCCCAGCTCTCATTTAACACACAGACTGCATTTCCCATTGCTAACTGGCAGCAAAGAGCTCATCAACATTTAAATAAGAGGCTTGTTAATGCCAGCGTGAGGCAGGTTTGCATGCCAAGGCTGGCTAAGGTTTCTTGCCAAGGATTTTCTAAGAGAGAATTTCTCTAGGAAACTCCTTTAAAAGGAATAATTCACTACTGGTTAAAGAGAGTGAGGGCTTAATTTGAAGAGGTGCTGAGCTGGTTAAGTCAAATGGATGGTGCAAGAGCTGAAAGCCTGTGAAAATCAGACTCCAGCTTTTAAATCAATTAACTGAAGAATGGCATGTGGAGTTTTGCAACTGATTATGCTTTCTGCAATGCCATAACTGAATGAAAAAAAGATTACACATGACCTTTCCTTCAGTGTCACTGACTTGCCCATGGTAAATACACTCAGGTGGGGCTTTAAATGCACCTGTTACCTGAGTGTGGGAATACAAGGCTCTACAAACGGTCAAATGTGTCTTAGTGCAGACAGGATGTGCAATATTTGGCTCTGTTGTAGATCCCAAATGAGTCCTGTAAATTAAAAAGCATTTTTACTCTGGGACTTTGTGTTGAGCCTTCCATATGGACACAAAGTCCTCATCCCAGAGCCACTGGAGAGGAAGGGTGGCAGTTTTGGCAAAGCTGGAGAGTCCTGTGCTATATGTCTCTATAGCATGGTTTATTGCCTCTCCTTGTTCCGTCACAGAACAGGAGTAATGTCCGTGGTGTCGGAATGTGCACATGGTAATTGGCTTTTGCTGTAATTAAATGCCTCAGTGCCAGCGTTTAATCAGCCGCCAAAGCCGTTTATTGCCTCATATACGGCTGCACCACCAGCATTACCCCTTAATTAGTTGCTGAAATAGTGATGATTTAGCAGCGTCTTTATGTTTATACTTTAAGACAGCAGATTCAATCCAACACCAACAATATGGCAAGATAAAAAAGCAGACCATTGTGCTATGCAATGATTTGGGTTTATTTATTTTTCCTTACCTCATGGAAAACAGTGTCCTGTGTAACTCCTGGTGGTTACCTCCTGGTAACACCGCACTGGAGGTGGTTAACACTTGGAAAGCAGTTCCTGTGTCTCTGCTCTGCTCCAGGGCTGACCTTGTGTATTTTCAGTGGATTCAGTATCCATAAAATATTGTTCCCAAAAAGTCTCAGCAGCAAAGAAGAGTAAGCTTCACCCCCTTTGACTCACCATTACCAGGACTGCCTTGTTGGGCAGACCGGAGACAAAGAGTCTTCCTCACAGGAGCTCCCTGGAAATGAACTCCTTGGCATCATTGGAGTGGGGGCACTTTGTTTTGCAGAACCTAGCAAGTTGTGACATGTGACACTGACAGTAGCAGCAATTCTCCTGACAGCCCCACCCAAACCTTCCCCCTTTTCCCCGCCATGGTGGTGCTGTGTGGTGCAGCCAATTGTATTTTGGGGGGAATGGAGCAGTGAGAGGGCTCACTCACTTGTCCATTCATCTTCTCCATTTCAGTTGTCTGAAAGGAAGAGGTCTGGTCTGATCTTTCAGAATCTCTTGATAGTTAATGGCATGAGAGAGGCCTTTCCAGAAAGCAGTTCACCCTGCCATGAAGAACCTGCCAAAGCTTTGTTGGAGGAATGGCCCTTTGGAAGTGTCCATCTCTCACAGAGGGAGCCCTACTGCTCTCTTGCATTGGGCTTTTCCCTTCCAAACTGTTAATCCAAACCCTTCCCAGAACACCAATACTGTCTGCTAAGACCAGCACTGGGGACAGATTTATCAGCGTTCCAATTTTATTTTCTGCTTTGAAAACCCCTGAAGAAGCTCAGGAAGCCTCTGAAATCTTGTCAAAATTGACTAGAAAGCAAAATAAAACTCCCTTTTTGACACAGAAGTAATACAGGAGGTTAGCCTAGATAAACATCAGGACAAACATTCCAGACCCACCTTTCTTCAAAGCCAGGTGGCTAGATCTTCAGTAGCCACAGCTGGAGACAGCATTGCACCAGGAGAACACAGGGGTACAACTGCTTTTCATTTGACCAGGAATGTCACCAACAGAGCCAAACAGCCTCCTCTGCCTCCATCCTCCCTTAGCCCCAGGACAGCTCCCATTGGCACCTGGATCTTAGATACACTTCACTCCCAAAGCTTCCATTGTCTTCAAAGGATTCTGGTAGCCTTTGATTGCAAAAAAAGCAGTGCCAAACTATGGAATTAATAGCTCCCCCACCCTTGGCCCTCGCCTCTGGCCCCTGGCCTGCTAATGCATTTTGATTTGTGTGTGGACAATGTACCACTGGAAGTTTTCCATCGTAACAAGCTTAGGAAAAAGTACCGTGTGCTATAAAGGAAGTAATAATATCGAGTTTGGAAAACTATACAGCAGTTTGAATAGACTTGAAAGCCCACACCATCACACTCCCTTTACTGCCAAGACAAAGCCTGTCAGCCTCCCGTGTCCTGGAGGAACAAGCTGCAGTTTGTCCTTTCCTGAGGGAGAACACAGGCCCTTCCTAAGGTCCCCTGGGAAGCGGAGGAGGAGCTGGGAGGGAGGCTGCTGCCTGAGCCTCCTTCCATGGCTGACAAAGCATCCCCTGACAATACATAACCTACTAAAGAAGTCCTTCATTTTCCCTGGTGGTGGGAAAGTAAGGATGGGATTTAATTTACAGCCAAGAATATTTGGTCTGGACAGCAGGAGAGACGGTTTAAGGGTGAAGACAACACTGCCATAGAGAGGACTGCCAGGGGAGGTTGTGGGATCTCCATGTGCCATGTTTTTAAGGTCACACTAGATAAAGATTTCTTGGGAATGACAAACCTGTCTCAGATGCTTACCTAAAGAAAAGATGCAGCTTCTCCACTGACAGGAGGGCCACCTTAGACAACATAGCTGTCTTGCAGGCTGCTAAAGCTCATGGAAATTAATCCCATCTTGAAGATGATCTGTGCAGCACTGTGCAGGAGATTTCTAAGAGAAAAGGGCTTTTATAAAAAGGTTCATAGACAGAAAGGGGAGAAAAACAAAGGCTATAAGCAAGGTGCAGATATTTAGCATGTATCTGTGCAAAAGCTTACCGGGATACACTGGGCTCCCCACCACATGAAGCATTTCTGTCAGGGAGAGCATTCAGTGCTGCACCAGGTTCTCTGGTTGGAGAGGTGGAGCTCAGTCTGTGTGGGGACCAGTGATATTTCCCAGGCAGATGGGAACAATCCTGATTATTTACCATAATGATATCCTAGAAACAAGTTTCTAGAAGAGATAGGCTTTGCTAACCACACTTCTTTCTATTCTGCCCGTAGCAGTTTGAATAATGTTCCTCCATTCAGCTGCAGAGCCAGGTCTCTGGCTCTGCTGTCACACCATCATAACACAAATTTGAGAACATTTGTGGACACCTTCCCATACAACCCAACTCTGCAGATTACTGCATGGGTTAGGGATGGAGTGCTCTGTACTGCAAAAGCACACAGTTTTAGGAACAGTGCAAAATTCATCAAGACATGGTCAGTATGACAGGAGTGAGCCTCCCGGGACACTTTTGCATCCTTACTTCACTCAACAGTAAAACAGACTCTTGAACTATGCTCAGGAGCCACACAATGAAATTTTGAACCTAAAAGAGAAAAAGGTGAAGGATATGAAGCATAATTGCAGGTGGAGGCTTGAAGAAAGTAAATACCATTCAACTTGAAAAAATAATTTCACACGCTAGCAAACAAAAATGAAATTTATAAGAAGTTTATTGGATTGGTAAAATGTAATAAAAAAGCATTTGTGATACTTCTTCTGCAAAGAAAAAAGGCATCTGGCGATTTTGCATATTTATTTTCCCTTACAAAACATTTGAAAAGCATAACTGATAAAAAGGATAACAACTGAAAGAGCAGAGCAAAGAGGAAAATACATCTCAATATAATTGGATAATGCATAATAAAAATACAGAAAACACATGCTTAAAACAGCTTTCATTCTCTTACTGTAAAAAGTCATTTTACGTGTTGAATAAAAAATATATGCCGGTTGCTCTGAAAATTGCAGTTTAGAAGAGGTAACTAGCTGAGAACAAAATATATATATCTATATATATTTATAAATATAGAAAATGTGTATATGCTGCATCTGTCCTCAGAACAAAATTGGAATAAATGATTTTTCAATTCATGCATACAAGTTACCAGAGAAAAAACTTCATTTATTGCTTAGCAGATCGATCCTGTAAGGTGCTGATTGCATTTCCTGAGTGCCCTCAAAGCCCTGTGGAAGGAATCAGTGAGGGAGACAAGTGGCCTGATGGGTTCAGTGACAAGGGAGGCTACTCAGCAGCTCACAGGAGGTGCACTCAGCAAGTCACAGGAATCGGGAAAATTCCAATGGCAGCAGGATTAGGCCCCTCACAGACTTGGGTAGTGCTTTTGCTCAGCAAGGTGTAAAACTCAGATACCCCCAAGCTCTGACAGACAGGAGACCACTCCTAAAAGCTCAAGTAATGTTACTTCATTAGGATCCGAGGGCATAGGGTGTGCAGCAGAAGCATTCCTCATACAGAAAGTGCTTCCTTGTGCCTCCCCCTGCCCACATCCTAGGCTAGTGATTCACATTTAAAAGGAAGACGCTGCCCACACCACTGAGAGCCTGTCTGCTGACACTGGACAGGGAGGAGAGTGGCCAGTCACACTGCCTCCCAACTGCAACAAAGGCAACGACACAGAACCTTCTCCATCTCATGGGCTAAACCAACAACCACCCTGAAGTTGAAGCACCACCTGAAACCACTGTGAACTACAGCACATCCAGTACAGATCATCCCCGGTGAGCCCTCGGAGCCCACAGGTCTGCAACTGGCAGGCACAGGCCAAGGCATAGCAGCTACATAGGCAAATACATTCCTGGGGGCACTTCCTCCTTGCAGTCTGAAAGGCCTGAATCATTCTCCCAGCCTTTAGGGGGTTCTCCATGTAGCCAAGAGGAATCCTTCTGGAATGACCTATGTGTGGTTCAGACCCCCTTGCATCTGCTCACAGGTGAAGCCAGCATGAGAGACTGGGCTCTGAAACACGACAAACCTCTGCTGTTTGTTCCCTCCTGGAAAATGACTTCAATAAATGCAGAATTAGTACTCAGGGTCTCTCATCTGACTAACTAGAGGGAAGGCACTGGAGGCTGCTTTCCAGGCCCTCTGACTGTCTAAAACACTAGCTGTGGCATGGAAAAGTATAGGCCCACCAAGGAAGCTGATGTCTCACTAAGGCAGATCCTTTCTAGCAAGACTATAAGAGAAAAGTCCAGCCATTACTTGGCTCTGCCCATACCTCTACCAATACTCAGTTCTCACTCTCCAAAGAGACAGTAGAGCAGGTCACAGTGGTGCAGTTCAGAGCATCAAAACATCAAATCTTTCCCTTCACTGCATTTCCAATACACCTGGCATTTCCTGTCTGATCACAGCAGGGAAAATTTTGCTAAAACATTATTTTAAGGATTGACAATGAGAGCATACCAGCCTTTTTAATACGGTAGCACCAATCAAACTTTGGTTCACCTTCAGATTTTCTCTCTTCTAGCATTATATAAAAAATGAATGATGTAGATTTTATAAGAGACATTATTAAGGGAATAAATTTTTCAAATATGAATAACCCTGGAGTTTTGACCAGGAAGAGATGTTTGAGGAGATATACCCAAGTACCTCTGCTACAGAACAGTTGCCCACCAGACAACAGGGTGTACAAAGGAAGACAAGCTGCACTAATGGGATAAGCCATTGTTTTGCTTATCCCCACGGAGAACAGATGCTCAGCATTAGCCTCTCACTTCTCCATCATCCTCCTACTTCCCATCTCTCTACCATCCATAAAGGAGCACAGCAGGTCTCTGAAAAGGCACACAGTGAAGCAAGTGGAATACTTTACTTACTTTTTGTAAAGGCAGCTCTGTCAATAGCCTACTTGTCACCTTGCTGGTTGTTCTGCTGAGATGCTTGTCAGGAGCTTAGCTACTTAGGCACATTAGAAATATTCCTTTTTAGGTGGATAAAGCAAAGAACTAGATCAGACTTGGAGGACAAGGCACAAAATGTCCACTTGCAAAACTGAAATGGGTTTCCAGCCCACACAGAGCTGTCAGTAAAGCACTGGCAGATGCAAAAAAGAGCTCCAGTTTGGATTTTCAATGGGTTCCATCTCAACACAGTTGAAACTCAAACTACAACCTCCGGCTGTGCATTTCAGTGCAAACTGCTCTTATCTCATGCAGCCCTGAATGAAACATTAGCACAAAGGCAGCCTAATTGGAACAGGATCTTCTCCTCCCTCCCTGCAAATCCTCATCATTGCACACAATCCCATAGCTAATGGCAAAGAGAAAACAGCTGATTCTGGCAAACACTCTCACTGGGAAGGCAGGATCAAGCCCTAGGCTGGATGCAGACTCGCCATGGGGAGCAGCACTGGCTGTGGAGAGGATGAGGCTGACCTTGCTCCCTTAGCAGGCCTTCCTCACTCCCATGCTGCAGCAGTGTGGAAAGCTGGAGCAAATGTTTGCAGAGGAGATGCTGGGTTCTGGCGTAGTTTAGGGAACAGAGGGTGTCATTTTTCTCCTTGTATGCCACCAAAGAAGATTATAAAAGCAACAAGAAACTACACTGAATGGCCATCTCCCTTTCATTTTGAAATGTAAGCATTTCCCCCAGTGAAGGCATTCCTGCCATGTAGACTTCCTATTCTGAAAACTTCTCTATATCAGACTGGAAAACATTCTTATTGCATTTGCTGGTTCCAAATTCTAGGTAAGCACTCCTAGACGGAGCTACTGTTTTCATTCAGTGCCCAAGCCAAAGTGGCTCCACATCCTATGGGGACCAGGGCAAGACTACTACTCAACAAATGAAAAGTAAAAATAATGATACCTTGAAAAAGCACATGGTCTTGATTATAAAAAATGCTGAATGAGCAAAGCTACTATGGAACAAAATCAGCAGGAGACATAGGAACAGCCATTAAAATAAAAAATCAGAGCAATTCTGCCCTTTATTTTCTTGCCACGTTATTATTTTCACCTCTCTCTTCTCACAGATGAAGTGGGGCAGGCCAGTTCTTTTTCCTTTTCAAGCTGGCTTTGCTCTCTGGGCTGTCACGCTGCTGGCACAGCCCTGCGGAGACAGGACTTCCCGCACTTCAGGGGAATGCTGAACTGCGGCTATTTTTTAAACATCAAACTATTCCTGTTCACTGTACACTCTGCTTCCAAAAATAAAACAACCATCCAAGTCTTTAAACAAGCAGACGGACCCTTTAAAGTCTCATAACAATGTTTTAAACCTGGGGTAGGAGGGATGGGAACGGGAATACATTTTCCTACTAATTGGAAATAATGAAACTGATGTTTGTGGATATGAAATGCTGGGTAATAACAAATCAGAGGTCTGTGGCTGAGCCTGTTCTGCCAGCCAGCCTTTGTGAGAAAAAGAGAGCAAGAAAGAGTTTTTTTTCTTTGCATTGATGAACTTAAAATGAAAGCAGGGGCAATACATGGGAAGGAAAAGGGTAGACAGGTACAGGGCATGGAAATTATTTGCCTGGAGCAACCACAGAAGTAGGCAGAAAAATGGCAAAAATAATGTATCCTTATTCCTTTAGCCCTGGTTCCTAAAACTAGTTTGGGAATGAACTGGGGGAAGGGGAGGAAGGAGCAGCAATTTGAACACAGCAGATGCTCCAGTTAAACCATATCTTCCCAAAGAGGAACCGAGGGTGGGGGCAGGGGAGATGGCTATTATTAATGTCCTTCCGTATATAGCAAAGCAGACATCCTGCATAATGGCAACACAATACATCAATAATAGCCCAAGAATAGCTTCCTACCGGTTTTTTCCCCCTGACAGTTAGAAACATAAAGAGAAAAATCAAGCTGCTGAGATAAATAGCTGAGTCTCCACCCCCACCTCAAATTGCCTTGGCATATTTTAAGAGATAAATGGTTCTATGAGAAATTTAAATAGCTTTCTCTTTTCTTTTTTGGCAGCTGCAGGAACTGGGTCAGGTGTAGAAATTATTAATTTAGAAGCCTGAAAAACCCGTGTTTGAAACTAAGTTTTTTTTTTTTCCTTTAAAGCATCAACTTTCTTAGAAGCAGAGTTACAAAAAAATAAGAAATAATTGAGGGGTATTTTTTAAACAGAAGTCAGGTAAAAATAATGAAATAACAGTGCAGGCTGTCGAAAAGGGACAATTTGTTTAACAGTTTAATGGACATTAAAAGTATCCATAGTAGATTGTTAATGGGTTTTATTGCAGAGTGCTGTATTTGCCTAATGGCTTTCATTCCTCTTGATCAAACATAACACTGGGAGTCTGCCTTGAGGAAAAAGTCTGGGGGGCACCATTCTGTAGCTTCGCCCAAAGTTTAGTGCATGTTTCCAAAGAGACAAGAGATTGCTGCAAAGTGACCAGCACCAAACATTCCCATGAGGAGCCCATTATTCTCCTGCAGTCTCAGAACTGACACCCCAGGGAGCTTGAGGCTGTGCTGGCTGGTGCTCAGAGCTGGTGAACCTGGTACTGAACCACGTGTAAATCACTGCCTTCCCCCTCCCACTCAAGTTACTCTTGCTTTGCACATTGATACCAGGATTTGTAACACAGCTTTCTGCTTGGTGCCAACAGCCATCTCCCTCCTCACGCCATATGGGGAAGGATCTCTTTGCAACCATAAAACCTTGAATCTTACAGAGAAAAAAGGTCAAATCCTTTAGGAACAGCTCTGAGCAAAGAAATGCTGATGAACTATCTCACAGGAGAGAACACTAGTTAAGACCTGTAAAAGGTTCAAATTTCCAGTCCTATAAAGAACTCTGAGGTCTTGAAAGATACCCAGTTGGCAGGCAGCCCGCTTCCTCTGCTGCATGGCTGGTGAAATCCTCCTGTTCCTCGTGCTCTGCGTCCCAAATCAGGTGGATACCTGAGAGGGAGGAGACTCCCTCGTTTATACTCACTGCACCTCTCAGGGCTCATGGCTCGTGCTCTCCTTCCCTTAGTGACCAATCAAAAATTTAGAATGGTGACAGAGGGGCAGATGTAAATAGAACTGCAGTGCCTAGAAAGTCAGAGCACAGATAGGATCAGAAGACAGACTGTAATTACAGGCCCTGCTACTTATTACATAGGCCAGTTGGGCTACATGAGCCTTTGGTGGAAACTTCCTGTGCAATTAATAAAGGAGAAACAGAATACTTTTGCAATCACTTTTCTAGCTTTCACTGTGGGGGTCCAATCCTGCCATCCTGGATTAGCTCTGATCATAGACAATCTTTCTCTGCATAAAATGAAGGCATCTGTTCTGTAAGACTAACAAAAAAAAAAAAGGAAAAAAAGAAAAAAGGACAAAACCCTCATTGCAAACCTACACCACGCATTCAAGAAGGAAAGGAAACTGATCCTGATCCCCCCCAGATCGTAATCTGACAATGTTTTCAAGGCATCTGGCAAAAAGGAAGAAGAAAGAAGAATGCTATGAAATATTTAAAATCCTACTTCTGTCAAGAACACATAAGAGAAGAAAGGTGAGTTTGAAAGGGCTGCATTATTTGTAAGGTAAAACCTGAAAGCACCACCTTTTGCATAGAGGCATGAGGTGCCCTTGGCCTGAGCCAGAGCGGTCCTGAGAACAAACACCAGGCACTGATTCGACAGGGACTGGTGTGACAAAGTCAAGGCTGGGTGTGAGAGGGACCAAAGCACTGTCCTGCCACACCCTGGCATGTACCATGGCACGTGTGTTGATAATACAGCAAAACAGCTGCTCCTTTGCAGCCAGCAACTCATCCTCCTCATCTAAAGCTTGAATCAGATTTTCAAGAGCATGAGAAACAGAGCATGCCCAGGGGAGGACTTCTCCTAAAGGCACTTTTTTATTGCTGAGATTCTCACCAAAGAGACTTCCAAGGAAGGGGAGAGTGCCCTGTGAGATCTGAGACCCATCAAATGACACTTTGCTTTGCTCCTGCACCCAGGATTTTGCCCTTCCCAGTCTCAAAACCCCACTGGTATAGAGCACCTTTGCAGAAAGGTCTCATCTGGGCATGACCACTGGGCTGATCCCAACCCTATCACAAGAAGCAGGCACAGAAAAGGGCTGGATGTGCCCAGCTGTCATCAGGAGGAGCCCCCATGCAGGTATTCAGGAGATCCAATGCTCAGCTGAGTCTTTTTCTTGGTCACATCCACCTGCCTGCCTTACGGTCCCAGTAGAAACCGTAACAGACTTCAGGACTGGTACTGGGCATACAAATGGGATCAAAATGATCCTGAAACGCTGAAGAAAAAGACTTTGGAACAAAACTGGCACAGCCACAATCCCCACAATGCTTGTGTAAGAGAGAAAGAAAGAATCCCTAGAATGTATTTATCAAAAGCCATTTTATGCAGATTTTTCCTTCTGAATATTTAAAACATGGTGAATATTAAACTTCAGAGATTCTTAATATGTTCCAAAGCCCCATGGACCTTTGAAATGCTAGCTCATCAATATGCAGCATCTAATCTTGTCAGAAAAAAAAAAATAAAGAGGGGGAAAAAGAAAAGCTATTCATCCTCTGCACACAGAGGTTACAGTGAGACTCCCAAGGAAAATAAAAAAACAACCAACTTCCAGCATCTTATGCAATAGGTTAAATTTACTCTGGTTGGGAAAGTTTCACTTTCTGCAAGAGAGAAAGTGCCTGTACGTGCATAGCTACTGGAAGCTTCTTCTGAAGTGTGAGGCTGAAACTGTGTAGCTGGATTACAGTAAGTAGTTTATTAAAAAAAACAAGGCTTGTGGCTTTGCCTCTTGTTCCAGTCCAATGCAGTCTCAGGATCCCCTCTCCAAAGGCCAGCAGACAGTGCGCCACCTAAAAATCCATTCTAGTCCAAAATGCTGTGGTTGAAATGGTTTTGCTTGTTTATAAAGTTTAGTGTTTCGTATCGCTTGCATCTGACCTTCAGCAGAAAGAAAAGCTCAGTTAAATTGTGCAAATATGTACCAAATGGGAGCAAGGGAAGGCAGCCAAAAATGCTGCATGAGCTTTTGCAGGGCTGCAGCCTTTTAGGAGCACCAGTTAGATGAACTGGATGAGAGGCCAAATTGATTTAGGCTCCAGGCAGAAGCTTAAAACACCATGACATCCAAATTCACAAAGAAAATGTTCTGTTGCTGCAACCCCAAATTTCCTGCACATGAAAACACTGTTTTCTTTCATCTTTAGTAGATGCTCGTTCTGTAATCCGACATTTAAAAATGAACAAACAAACAGGAGTCAGCTGACAAAGGATTCTTGCTGGTGAATGGAAGTAGGTCACTCTGAGTATTTAGCCTTTACAGTCTGGCTTAATATTAGTGTTGTACACAGAGCAGTAACAAAACTGCACTGGAGACAGGGAAAGACTCTAATTTTGTCTTTTCTGTGAAAATTAGCATTAAGGTTCTGCATTAATGTGCAATGCTTCCCCAGCACCCGATATCTGGTTAATTAAAATAAAAACCACAACCACAAAGCAAACCACACACTAAATTAAACAGCAACAAAAAACCCTTACTGGTCAGCCTGCATTTAAAGACATCTCAGTATGAGTAATTGGGGAGAGAGGAATTTTCCTGAAGGAACATAAAAGAAAATGAAAGCTCTACATACAAGACCAAATAAAATCTTCTGTCTCTCATGAATGCAAATTCTGGCTGCCCTTTTACACAAACATATTAAAGGAATATAACTGGAGGAAAAAAAATAAAAGAGGAAAAGCTAATAAAATCATTTTTGAGGAAAAAAATATTTAAAAAACAAACTATCCTTCAAACATATTTCTTCATGGTAAATCCCTGCAATCATGTGGTTCTAAATTACATGGTTAAATATGACTGAAAAAGTAAGGCACAATTTCATAATCATTTTAAAAGCAATAATTATAACAATTTTCTTTGATATCCATATGGCAGGCCACTGATACTAAGGATGCACGAAACTACTTGATTAAAGATCTGAACAAGTTTTTCCAACTACTAGCTAAGACTCACAATACCTCGGTGAAGTAAGTAAGAAACCATCTTTACTGCAAAGACGAGTGCACATTGAGGACATGGAAAAAGTGGGTAAGAGAGGCTTGTGGACAAGGGGAGGCAGAGGCAGGAAAGCAGAGGCACCCCAAGTGTGATGTTCCTGGGGAGGGACTCTAACCCCTGGAAATGTAAAGGTAATGCCACCACTGGGGCTTCTGTCTCCTTCCTCGTTTTCTAAAACATCTAAGTAGGATAACAATACTGGACAAATAGCAAAATTAAAAAAAAAAAAGGAAAAGGTTTTAACTGGATGCTCTTGCTACCCGTGATAAACCCAGTGCTTCCACACGTTACACAAAGCCAAAGGGACCAGGGACACGTGGTCAGGAGTGAAGCCCAGGGCACTGTAAGTAGCAACAGTCAATACTGCAGCCTGGATTTCTGCTCAGTTACAGCCCCACAAACACCTGACTTGTGTGTGTGTATGCCAGACTGCTCTGCAAGGGTGCAACTTAGCTTTTTTGAGACCACAGCAGAAAATTTCCAGGCTGAAGTGAGAGCTGCTCCTCAGTGTCCACCAGGAAACTTACTGAGGCTGTGCTTTTTCTCTTAGATTTTCAGATGCTGGATGAATGTTATAATTTCACATGTCTAAAGTCTGTTCTCTCTCAGGCTCCAAATGCCAGCTGGGCAACCAACTGTTGCAACTTCAAACTTGAAATGCTGAGGGAGACAGGTAATATTTCTAGAAATGTTGAAGGAAAAATGCCATTCCCAAGCCCAGAAAGGAGATTAAATTCAATCAGTATATCTTGATTTTCATGGCAGTTGCCATAATGTGCCTATATTCTTCAGTAATTTCAGGGAAAAAACCAAAGACAAAAAGACCCCAAGTACAAATAAGAAAATTGCAGCTGCCACAGAAAAAGACACTGGCAGTCCCTATAGCCAGCCACTCCATGCCTTTAAGATGGATAAGAAAAATGAATCCAACAGAAGTAACACTGTTATTTTAGGAGTCACATTACTTGGATTGTTCTAACAAAGGAAACAGTGACTTCAAAATTAGCAAAACTAGTTAAAAATAGGAAAAAAAATATCGTAAAAAGTTTCAAAGCTTTTTTTTTAATTTCACCAGGTCCAATACTGAACCATTTCCCAAGAACATTTGCTTGGTTTTAAGAAGAATTTTTATCCAAAAAAAGTTTTCAAAATTGTAACAGAAACTTTAATTTACCAGTAGAAGAAACCGAAGAACTACAAACAACTGCAAAAGAAGACATGGGTCTTTGAAAAATAAAAATATTTGCTAACAATTCTGAAATTTATTTAGATAAAAATTCAGTATAATTTTAATCATAACAGCAAAAACAACCCCCAAAAATGTTGTGGGTTACATTGCAAAAAGAGAGAACTTCTCATTAAAAAAATTGCCCTTCTACTATCACATAATTTAGTGTAAAAATTGCAACCAGCTCTAACTGGAAATAGTGTTCTCACAGCTCTCCTGGTCTGTATTTTACTAACCTCTAGGTTATGGAGCAGTTCCTGCCCTCCTTCCACAACAAACCCTCAGTTACCATCGCTGGTGTTTTCTCATGGGAATTTCACCACAGTGGGATGGTTCAGCACCCCTCTCCAGGAGCCCCAGCTTGCAGCACTGAACCTGTGTGAGGTGTTGTCCTCCCACGCTGCTGAACAAACAGCAAATCACCACTGTGACCCCACTGCAGGAGCCAGACACCATCAGACACCAGCCAGCAACTCAAACCCTTTCTGAGCCACTCAGCTCAAGCACCAGGTATCCAACATTTATCCTTGACATGGGATTTCTCTTAAGAACCTTCTCTAGGGTCCTGTTAGCCCTTGCCTTCCAGAGTTTCCCAAAATCAAAAGGAACCAGCATTTATCAGACCTAAGCCAGGCAGCAGCCATAACAGGTCCAAAGAGATTTCAGACTTGTTGCATATTCTCTTTAACAACCACCATTTCTTTAAAGACACTTTTTCTTCATTCTTCTCAGGCACATTTTTCTGATAGGCAGAAAGTCAACTTAAGGCCTGTGTTTTGTTAAAACCTCACTCGTGCTATCAGGATGAACACTATTATGTAGAGTGACAAACACTTTGGTACTCCCACACCTCTATGATTAAGTCATTACTCAAGTGTTTTGCAGCCATGATAAAAATCTAAGAATTAAAATATTAACACCTCTCCCAAAACCAAAATTAAAAGTGTGTTATCTGATAGGCTAAAGAATTGGTGTGGATTTCTGTTTTTAAAAGCAATGTTCAATGAATAAAATACATGACAATAAAACCATCACATTCACAAAATACTAGTGTTGGGGATGTGCTTAAGGATTGGGCTGTAACCAAGGCAACCCAATCTCCTGGAGAAAGTTTAAGTAGAGAGTTTTAAAGCCATTGCTCAAAGACACAGTAAATCTGGCTGTAGGGCTACTTGTGACATATGGAAGATGCCACAACCACCCAACACAAAGCGCTCATCTTTTAACAACTCAACCTCCTGTCATCCAAATGTTACATTTGATCAGATGTGGTGTTCTCCTGCAGTTGGCATGAGGGTGACACAGGAGCCATTTCCTGTCTTCTGGATAATTTGATAGAAATTTAACTGCCCACATCCTACCCAGATCAAACCTGTATGATCAGGGGATAAAGAATCAGTCTGGTATTAATGGCTTATGTCACAGCACGCAATGGCTTTAAGTCTGCACTTAAACAAACCCCAGGGACATAAATATTTTGCTAAATTAGAACCTGATCCTGGGCCCTGTCTGGCCACAGAAATCATGGGATCAGGCCCGACTTGCCAACAAACGCTAGACAAAGACAAAGCAGCATAAGCAGAAACTGCAGACTTGAACAGTAATGTTGGGGTGATCTTCCAATTCTTTCTGAAAGGAACAGTTTGGATATTACCACAGCCACAGATGATGTGAATTTTTGTCATGGCTAGGAAGGTCCAACTTGAGAAAAGCAATGTCTCTTTGGCAAAAAGACTCCTTCTTTGGAACAGATAAACATGATATATTATAAGTATGTGATAAATATTGTGATGAAGCCATATCCCAGTGGTTCTTAATTGTAATGCAATTGAGATAAATCCCACCAGCATTTCTTATTAAATCCTGAAGCATCAGCAGGGAGATTTCCATATACATGTGGGTGATGAGAGCCTCTGTGATACAATGTCTTTCAAATTATTTATAGCAATTTTGGAAAACAAAACCACACAGAATAAAGAAGAGGGTTTTAGACACTCCCTCCTTCCAAGGGGCAGATGGTTTTGGTGTCTAGGGATGAACAAAACCCCATCATAGTACCTTTGCACAGATGTGTCAGGTCTAGAAACCAGCCACAGCACCTCAAACATCAACACTGTTAAATCTTTGTCAATCATATTTCATCCATGAAGTATTTAATGCTTGAAAAGTTTGGCTCTCACCTCCCTGCATGCCAGCCCAACTCACCACAGCACTCTCATAACAGAGAGGATTCAGAGCTGGATCTCCTGGCTGGCCGCGTGCATTGCAATGGGCTGGAATCCCAGGCCTACATACCAGCAAACTTTTCTGGAAAGAGAAAATAGAGCTCCAGAAATCACTAGTTTGTGCTAGTCTGTGACTAGTTTAATCCCCATAATGTCTCTGGGAAACTGCAAAGAAGCTCTCTCATGCAGAGTGCAGAAGACACGGAGCCATATGACTTGCTCCAGTCCAGCCTATGGCAGGGCCATAAAAAGCCCAAAGGCTCTGAGCTCCAGTCCTTAGTCCAGGCCACATTCTGCTGGAAGGCACAGCAGCTTGAGAGTCTCATCAACCACTTGATTTAACACTCACAAGAGTAAGGAAGATCAAAGCTACGTTTTCTGCCTAATGAATGGCTCATTCTGCACCCAAATGCATCACATTTACCACCTGTGCTTCTATCCCAGCACTGACCTCCCCTGTTTTTGTAGGGTTAGCTCAAACTAGATTTGCTCAGTATTTGCAAGGTTTTTTGGACTGGTGGTGGTGCGGACTGTGTGTCAAGAAGCGAGCTCAGAAAGACCTTACATGCCACGGTTCAGGGAGCAGGAGCCCAGGTGGAACCTGGTGGGAGCCAGGGTGCCAAAAAATCTGTTTATGTCTGAGGCAGTAACATTCTTGCAGGCCAGGGTAGAAATCCAGTATAAAAAGTCAAACTGCTTCAGCACAGCCCCTATGGTGGTGAAGGAAGACTTCTGCTCAATGATGCCACCCTTCTACAAAGAAGGATTCATTTCAAGCTGTGAATTTTGGGAAACTTCCCTGACACTGGTGAAGTTTGCCAACATATAAACCATGTAAGGAATGGAGGTTTCAGACTGGTATTTCTGTATTTGAATTTACCACAGACAGCTGAAGCTACTGAATATCACACTGCTCTTCCAGAAAGGTTAGTGCTAAACTGAAAAGAAACGCACCATATGCAGGAGCTGCAGTATCACATCACAATTTTTCCTTTGTTTCCTATCAGTTCAGCTCATCTAACTTTTCAGCATTAGTGGATATGATTATTCTCTATAACAGAAGCCTGATACAAAGAGGAACGCACCAAATTCTTACTGTTTTTCAGTGGGATGCTTGAAAAAAAAGATCTGAAAAGTTACTCTTGAGAAGTTACATTTTGTCATTTTTATGGTCAATCAGCCTGCGACGGTTTCAGTTCTACTTCTTAATTTAAGTGCAAAGAAAGGTATTTTCCTTGATTACATCTGCAAATAAGATATTAATGTCAATTCAGTGATATGAAAATTACTCCCTCACTATGTAATTTGCACCTTAGTTATTATAGATTTCATGAACAAGACTATTATAGCTGCTCAGAATGCCATGGATTTCTAATTTTTTGATTTGTTTTTAATTAACTAAACTAAAAAACCCAAAGAAACCCTAAACTCATGATCATGTGAAAGAAAAGGATTATCTGTGCCCAGGTTTTATTTACCTTGGGATATATATTGATTCTGGACTGAAGATGAAAATGCTGCTGCTGGCCCAGCACTCTAATGCCATGGATTTGACAGAGGCAAGTTAAAAGTGGCTGGGATGAAAATGGAAGAGGAAAAAAATTGCCTGCTTTCTGGAATGGCATAGTGAAGGATTTAATACCCTCTTTAGCCTTCTTAGGATGAAAACTGAACATGTATTTATGATGATTTTTTTGCTGTTGTTGAAACAAGACCTGATTTTTTAAATTGAAAAATACAAATCACATGTGTTAACATCAGAGAAATGTGTATCATCCCAAATCCTGATTCAATCCCTGTTACTGTTGAAGGAAAATCCTCCCACTGCAATAACAGGAGATGGAAAAAGACTTTATTGCTTGAATGTCTACCCAGAGACCAACACTGCCAGTGGCCCCACTAGAATGGGCTCTGTGAGAGAGTGGTGTAAGATTTTTTTGAGCATCGCTTTGCACTGCAGTTCTATGTAGTCATTTTAATCTTTTTTTAACCACTGGGATTTCAGAAATGTGTTTCCAGCCCCATATCCCTTAACTATCTTCTCAAGGGACATGACTGGCTTATGCCTCTGGTAAATCAAAAGCATGTTGTGTGTAGTGTGTAGTGTGTGTGTAGTGTGTGCAAGCTCACATCTTTTGTGATTGCTCATACATTGTGAATTGGAAGCATCACTACTGAATAAATTTATGCAATAGCTAAGTAGACTTTCATGAGTAAAAGAAAAACACTATTGAACTGGAAGGGAATGGAGACAAGTAAGGACCTAAGAAATGACCAATCTGTGTCCCAAAGATACAAGATCACACCTACACTCAGCTGCAGAACAGTTGCACTGTTTGTGTTAATGCTGGCTCTGCTCTCACACCTTCTAGGACAGTGGAGCTACTTCTGCTGGTGACACAGATCCTATTAAAGTCATCAGCAGACATTGAAGTCCCATGACTTCAATGAGAGCTGCTCAGGTTCTCAAAATAACTTGGGAGAAATAACTACTTCAGCCATCTTTCACCCTCTACCTTCATGTACTTCTTAAGAAACAGGAATCAAAGCATAGTAAGGACCATGTTCAGACCTCCTTATACAGGCAGATAACTTAGGTGCTGTGACCCTTTACTCCATCAGCTGCACACAGAGCAGATGCTCTGACTCACTCACTGCCCTCCTGGACAGTTGTGTCTAAATTAGGTGCCTGTCATGGGTAGTCTGAACATGGCCGCTCAAACTGCCCTCTTGTTCCAAGGCCTTCCAGTTTTACTTTTTTTTCTTTCTTTTTTTTTTTTTTTTTTTTTTGTTTCTTTTTTTCAATAACAGAGATTCAGACCCTAGGCTGGAAAGAAATCATGCAAAGCTTGTGCAATATCTCCCAATGGGCATCCTGGGGAGGGTCACAGTTGATACTCAGAGATCAGTGCTGGCCTTGGCAGTCAGAGCCTGGATCCGAGCAGAGTTGCAGGTCTTGCAGAGGATGTGCCCATCCAGAGGGTAACAGCCCTGATTGTCCCCTTCAGACAGGAGGCCACCACAGTCCTAGGAAATAAGTGAACAGGAAGAGCCAAGTAAATAAGAAAGAACAAGATTAAGCAAAGAATCTATTAGTCAAAGAAACTCTCCTCACTCTCCACCCTGTAACAGGATCCAGCCTGAGTCAGTGCAAAGCATGAAGCTGAGGTACGTGATGTCTTTTACGATTAAGCCATTTTCTGATAAGAGACAATGCTGCAGAGAAGATGGGTTCCCAAGCTCCCTGCTGAATTTAATCCAATTGAAAATAAAAGGAGATTATTCCCTCCACATTTCTGAGGAAGCAAAGGTCTTTAGCATTGGAGAAACATCAAACTAAAGTACATATTTATTAATTCAAAAAAAGGATAAAAAAGAAGTATCACTGAGAAAAAGTTTAGTACCAATATCTGACTATAGGTAATCTCCTTTGGAACAGTTAATGCCATGAAGTTACAGCCTCCATTCCAGGAGTGGCAGCTAAGCAAAGTCCCTTCCTGTCTCCCCTACCAGAACTGTCACCAGTGTTTGCATTACAATTGGCCAAAAAGGTTATGGCAAAAAGGAGGATGTCAGACAGGAACATGGAAACCCCACTCCAAGGCCCCCAAACCTGCTCCAGAGACCTCAGCCTATAAGCTTTAAGGAAGCTGCTAGGAAAGTTGGGAATTACCCCACACTTTGTGATCAAGCAATTGCTCGGCCCAGGACTGCTGATGGATCCATGTGTGTGAAAGCCTGGGTATCTCAGCAACCAGCATAGGGACATGCTGTATGATGAATTAGGCTCTACAAAATTTAGTGTAAGAATGCCCCAGCATCTTAAAAAGTAATGGGCTGGTATGTACCCCGAAAGCCAAGGTCAGATTGAGAATTGGACCAGATGCCTCAAGTTTCAGCCTAGACCTTTAAACCTTAGTCCATCCTTCTTTCCAATTAAGGTTATTAAAACCTGCAGCAGCAATAAGAAATATATTTGGTCTCATTTTCTTATCCTGCCATCTGGCTGATGTATTATCCAACAAGTAACACTAGCACTGAAGAATTCTTGAAGGTTCCCTAACACAGCTGTTCCCACATGCTAATTGCTTTAAGGTGATTTTTATTCTCTGTCTTCAGACTCTTACCATCAAAATTACATGAAGTGTGTAATGAAACTGAACAGGAAAAGTAGCATAAAAAGCACTGCACAAAACAAGAATGATCATGTTTATGTGTCCATTAAAATTCTTCAACCCAGAGCCATATGCTGAGTTTCCTGTACAATCTTGCTCAAATCCTAACATGCATTAGCTTTCATTTTAAGAACATAAAGATGAGCTACGTTTGTGTCCAGGCTATAATTTATTAAGTTCTCCAGTATTAAGACCTAATTGCCTGAGTCACATTCTTTTGCTCTTCTAATGAACCTGTTATAAACAAGGGACCTGATTTTCCTCTCATTTGCGCGAATATAAATGAGGAAAAATTCCTTGCTTGCTGAAGTCAATGAAGTAATTTGATTGTAGAGCCAGTGTTACAACAGGGTATGCCTGGTGTGTGGGCAATGTCAGGTGATGATGAAGTTAAGCCATGCTTAACCTGCTTTCTGTCCCTGCTGTGCCTGGAATACCAACCTCGCACCGGTAGCACTGCACATGGAAGTCACGATCCAGGGCAACAATGCGCACGGTCTCCTCTTGTCCCGGGGCTGGCATGATGGGCTCTTTACACACAGAACACCTCGGGGCAAATTTCCTGAGGAGCAACAGACAGGCACAGTCATCTTCAAACTTGGAGCAAAAGTTTTTGTTAACTGGACCAGCCAGCTAGAAATGTGTGAATTTGCACCAACACACACACACACACACACACACACACACATATGTGCACACACAACACAGGCTGGAGCTCTGCACAGCTCCTTCCTTGGAAAAAACCAGGCAGGAGCACTTTAGTCTTACAAGGCAATTTCAGGCATGTAGGATATTAAAGCACATTTATAAGGAGAGGACTTATAGAAGTTCTGACAGACAGCAGAGCATTTTGCCTGCCCTAATTAACAACTAAAGTGCCTGTTGAATGACCCTCAATTGTGGCACCTATGCACTGCCAGAACCCTCAGCCTCTAAGAAAATCCATGCAAATCCTATGGTTAGAAAGATGACCAGAATCTGCTTCAAGAGCATCTCTTGAAAATAAAAATCAAACTATTAAAATTTGGAGATTGGAACTAATAGTTTAAAATCTGAAAAGAAATGGTAAAAAGAACTGCCTTGCACTAACACTAATTTGTTGAGGTTTATGTCACCCACTTTAAACTTTCAAGCCATCTTAGCCACTTATGCACACAGAAGCACATTTCTGGCTGTGCTCACTCTCAGACAAGAAGCATCAGGGCAATTGACTTGCTGCATCTTCTAGCTAAAACCTACTCAGTTATCCAACAGGGTGTTGTCCAGGCTTAAAAGGGAACAAGTCTGGGTGCAGAGACCCCAATGTTCTCTCTTCCAGTCAGTCTGACTTCCAGCTGTATAATGACAGTAACTCACTGCATGAAGAGACTGACTTGAATCAGGGTCAGCTCAGAGATCACGAGAAGCACAGCCCTTTCTTCTTCCCTTCTATTGCTCACCATATGCCCTTCTGGATAATTCACCCATGTTCTGTATTCCCTCTGGTTTTGCTCCCCTCAGGTCCCACGAGAAGTGGCCACCTCTGCTCCTAGGCTTGGGAACATTTAGCCTGTGGTGAATCGTTCTCTATTTTAGTTCAAAACCTACTGGTACCAGTTTCCTGGCCGCAAATTCTGCCTGCAAAAAAGGAAATTTAGACCCACAGAATCTGCTGCCATGTAATGAGAGCCAGGGTCAGGGGCTGGGAGTGACAGAGGGCAAAGCTTATGGCAAACATCAGAACACAAGGAGATCAAAGGCCCTTCTCTTCTAAATGCCTAGTAAGGATTGACTCTGCCACCCAGCCTGTCACATGAACCACCTCAGAATTAACTATCTTAGAAAAGAAAAAAAATAAAATCTATCTGTACTAGGGATAAAGAAAAATATTAATTTCACTGGCAGCAGATGAAAGATGCCTGTGTAGCTGTGATCTAATGAAAGAATGAATTAAACAGTGGCTATAATGAGTGCTCTGAAAAATAACTTAAATAGATCATGATATGACCGGAGCTGTGATGGCAATTAATTATGTGCTGCTTCATGCAGGCCCTTCCTTGTGCCATTTAGCTCAAACGTGGTACTTAAAAAATACTTCAACATTTCTTTGCCCAGGCTACTGTGAGTAATTCATTATGAGACAAGTATTATCTCCCAGGACCCTGAGATCATTCCTGCAGATTTCAGGGGATGTAGATCTGTTACTGTGGGGCCTGAGCTCAGGGAGTAGCTGAGTAACAGTGTGAGCATTAGCTACAGTTTTGTTATCAAGAGGATGTAGGTGTAGAACACTCAGCCTCCAGATCAGGAGGACATGTCATCCCTAATCAACTAAAACTGGGTTGGCCAAAGTACTGCAAAATGTGTGGCTGGCCAAAGACATTGCGAGTGTCACATTGGGTCTTGTGCTATTCCCATCACTTTCCCCTCAATCCTTCACTCAACAATTTTTATGTCCTTCCTTGCATTGACAGCCTCCCACTTTCTACTCTCAGAGCCCTGAGGTCTGTATGCAGTCACTGCCAAAAGGCTTCAATGTGGGACATCAGCTCTCCTTCTCCTGACACCATGTGAGCCCTTGGCCTGTGGGGCTTTGGGAAGGGGCACTCTCCAAATTGCTGAGGGGGTGTGAGGGAAGTCCTTCAGGTGGTGCGTGAAGCTCCTGTTGGGCCTGTGCTCAGGACCACATTTTACCTTACACACAACTGGCAGCACAGAAAGGCAAAGCAACACAGCAGCTGCCAATTAACCCAGCCTAGCTGAGCTACAGGGAACATCCTCCTGTTGGATTCTAACATGCCAGTTAATTGTGGCTGCTTCCCTTTCTGTCAAGTCAGTCAGCTTCTTTGAGCTTTCAGACCCACACACTGATGTCATGAGGCTCTAATTAAGTCTACCCGCTTAGAAATTAAGAGGTAAATGGTTGAGATATAAACTCACATTTGTCAGTATTGATTTCATCTTTTAATTGAGGGGTGTAATGTATCTGTCTTTTCCATACAGGGCAAACATTTGTGCTCTGATTATATCTACCTGTCTTTCCCTAGATTAGTTGTGATGATGGGGGTGGTAGTATGTCAGTGACAGAAATTACTTGCAGCTATACCTTTCAACTTACTTTAAATAGCAGTTTCACTATAAATTATTACCAGGGCTATATTTTTAGTAGCTTTAGAAAGCTAATTAGCAACTAGAAACAAAAGGAGCTGTGAGCAGCCTGTGGCCACTGAGATCCCTCTAGCAGGTAAGCAAACACCTGCAGAGTGCAGGAGGACAGGACCTCTCTTAATTGCTCAGTGGAAGAGGCAGGGAGGTGGTGCTGTGAAAGTGCAGGTAGAGGCAGTGAAGAGAAACAGGCCCATGCATGGTGAAAAGGCAAGAGGAAGGCAGAGCACTTAAAACAGAGGGACACAGAGGTTATCCCTCAACTCAGCAGAATTGTACCCTAACCAATTAACCTTGTATGCCATGGCTGCTTGGAGCAATGCTCTCCCTACTATTTAAGAGCCTTGGGAGGAAGCGGCATAGGGTTCAGAACTTCCTGAAAGCTCAGTGTGAAAAAGGAGAGATTTTAGGGGCAAAAGACCAATACAACAGGCAAAGCAGTGACAGCAGCTTAGGCCTTACTTATGGAAATCCTCAATGCAGTGGATGTTGCCACCAGCATCCACAGTGAAGGGGATGCCATCCAGGCTGCGGTGGCACATCACACAGGTGAAGCAGTGGGGGTGGTAGGCCTTCCCAGTGGCTCGGAGGATCCTTTCCATGATGGGCTTTGCACAGACACTGCACTGCTCCAGTGTATTCTGCAAAGAAAACATACACAACACATGTGAGCACCATCTCAGCAGGACACTTACAAAGGTCAGCTGGGCTGAAGGCTGCTGCTGGTCTGCTTGGAAGCTTTAGGTACCTTCTTTTCATTTCTTCTAGATAAAGTGCAGTACAGTCAACAGTTATCAAAGAGTATGATAACATGCACAGGGAGCACAGGGCCTGGGTCAAGCCTTTAGAACAGTGTGAGAACACAAACCAGAGCTTCTCTCAGCAGCTCTGACAAGTGATCAGAGATGGCTCATCAGGTGGGTTATCTGAGACACAGCAGCTTCTGTAGCCAGGAGCACAGAAGGAGTTGTGCAGCCAACACTCCTGGGCTTTTGCCTCTGCACTGCCCAGTCAGAGCGAGCTTTTGCAGCAGAGTTCATTAGAGACAAGTTCCATGGAGGGCACTGCTAAACTGAAGTGCAAACTCCTGGGGCTACACAGACACCCCCTAATTACTTTGCCAATGCAGATCCCATAAAAATATCCTTATCTGTCTTGTACAAAGATCTTGATCTTCCTCTCTGACCACAGAGAATACTGCTAAGTCTGGGCAGAGAACAAAGCAGTGGCTGCAAGGAAAGCATCTGCAAGGACAGGAGCTCAGGATGACTTAAATGCTTCATTTATCTCTGACCCACAATGTTTGAGATAATGACTGTGAAATGCCAGCTCTGAGGCCATGATCCTTGCTACACAGGTTTTACATACTAGCCTGCTTCTAAAGTGCTGGAGCCAAAAAAATTCCCACTTTTCAAGTGGGGTCTATTGAATGATTCATCTCATTTCAACCCTCACTTACCCTTGCAGTTAATTATAGAAACACCAAGATAATTTTGTTTCAGATGGTTGTCTGTGAGCCACACCAGCCCTTCTGACACCAACTGGGTAACTCACCATTTCAAAACAAGCACTTTAAAAGACACATGCCATGAATGGATGGTGCAAACCACATAGATGCAAACAATAAATCCGATTCAGGTTAATTTCACTGGACTTTAGAAAAGCAAACTTCACCTACTATTCTTGCTTGATGGACCTGAAGTTATCAAATAATGTTATCAATCACTGTTTGCATCTTGAGTGAGGTAGAAAAATCTATAATTACACTATTGATTATTATTTAGATAGACAGAAATAAGAGGGTAGGAAAATAAAGGAAAAAATCCAACAGGACAGAAATATAGAAAGCTGCTGAGAGGCAAATCTTGTTGACAAACACAGGAAGGCTAAAGTTCTGCTTCCTCATGCAACAAAATTCCCAGAGAAAGCAGTGCTTTGACTGACTGCATTGTTATTGCTTCTTTGAGCCAGTATTCACAGGGGCAACATCCACTCCTTACATGTGCAACCGAAATGTATTGTAAGGAGATGAATCACCCAGGAACTCAGAAGGTTCTACACTCTCATATTTGCTCTCAGACATTATCTCTGGGCTGCACGTCATGAGTAAGGTACAAACATAGAAATACATGGGTTCCTATGAGAGGATCAGAAGAATTGTTTTTGGAAAGGTCGGTATGAAAAGTCCTGAATTTCAACCCGTATGAGAACTGCCTCATGCATTTGTAAGGAGAGCACAGCCAGACTAGCATTGAATACAGGCTGGATTTTGCTTTATACCTTGTAATAATGGGCAGGAAAGAATGACTGCTGGCCTTTCTGTCTGGTTGCTGTCACCATCATCATCATTATAACGGTGGCTGGTATGCCAGAAAAAGCAAGGTCAATAATTTTCTCCATGGAGAAATAACCTGGCAGATTCACCATTTTGCTTTGCATAAGCAGATCACATCATCTCAGTCCACATCCATGCGGTTCTCTGCGTTTTTATGCCAAGGAGGAAAGGCAGGGTACCTGCAGATACTGATGGAAGATTGTGCCGTTTGTGAAGCATTTGCCATGAAATTTTCTGAACACAAGCAGGTATGGAGCATTTGCCTCACCAAGTCACTGCTTGCCTCATTTCCAACAGTTGCCAACAACAGAGGCCAAAGCATAAGAACAGGGTAAGCAAAGCAGAAATTCCTCGGGATTTGCTTCCAGTCTCCATTGATTGCTGGTTTAGACACTTCCTGAGTCAGAGCTTGGCTTCCCCATACTTCGCCTCAACTGGATGCTTCTCCCATAAACCTTCCTGACTGATTTTTGAATTCTGATAAATACTGATCCTCCACAACATGACCAGGAATTCTGTGGCTTACTTCCACGCTGGGGACTGATCTGTTCAGCAGTTCCCCATGTCTGCTACTGCAGCCCACCCAGGACAGTGACCAGAGCAGGCACAAGGGATCAGTACAACCATCCTGTCTGACACCCCGTGTTAACACTGATTTTGGTGGAAACTTTGCAGTGACCACGACAGCAGGCAATCACCCTGCTGGATCACACCTTCTGAAAACACACATCTTCTGCTCCCAAATCTCAGCTTGGCCACAGTTTGACATACTCACAGCTAAATAATACAAGCATTATAAATTAACCAACTCCTGATTAAGCCTTCTATACAGCCTGAAAATCAGACCTGAGAAATTTATTCTTTTCATCCTTCCAAGTCTGTACCAGTAAGGAAAAACAAAGTCATTAGTTTCAGACTCCAGCTCACTCCCTGTCTGGGAGTGTATTTGCTTAAGCCTCTCTCCTTGCTAGAACCCTGGCTGGCTCAGACCCTTCCCTGCAAGGTGTTACCAGATGATGCCAAAGGGAAAGCTTGCTTGATTCACACCCATTTGACATCAGGTTGCTGTAAGGCAGGATTTGGCCTGTGAAGCTACCAGGTTTTCTTTGATTCTCTAATCAGGTTATCCCACATGCCTAAGTGCTGCCCCAGCAGCTAACAACCTGCACAAAGGTATTTCTGCACATTATGGGAACAGCATCCCTGTAGGATTATAAGTTTGGCTTCTTGATTTTGCTCTCTTTCCCAGTCAAACTCTCCTAGCTCCTCCTGGAGCTTTCAGACTTCCAAAAAGTGAAACAAGATGAAGAAAAATGCCTAACAAGTCTATTTTCTTTTCTCTCCAGCTGTTGTTGCAAGCCTGCTCTGTAATCAACAGGTAGAGCTGAAAGCATCTGATGAGCTACACTGAGAGCTAAGGCAAGGCATGAAGAAGAAAGATGAGAAACAGCTAGGAAACATCAGTCCTAGGGGTTGTGGTCACATTCATGTCATAAGAATATAGACCACAAATCTAGTGTGGGCTGAGGGTAAAGTTTACCATTCTTTTCCCATATTTTTGGCCAAGAGGTAGGGAGTGCCCCTGTGTCTCCAAATCCAAACAATTTTTTGGAGGTTTGAAAAGCATAGGGAAGAAGCCATCCATTTCCAAATGGAAGGCTGGCACAATGTTTAAGGCTGAGTCTGGGTCCATGTCTCTTGAGAGCAGAACATCCATGGCAAAGAAAAAGAATCTCACATGGGAAGAATAATGCACCCTAAATACCAAAAAGAAAAATAACTCCAAGCAAAGATACACTAAAACACAAAGAAAGAACTATAATGACCAGGACATCATAATCATCTTGCAAGTTAAAATTAAGAGACTTAAACATGTATAACACAATCAGTGGCAAAGTGGGAACAAGCTGCTTGGGAGCAAGCATCTAGCAAGTGGTGGTTGGAGTTGACCTCCCTAGAGCAATACTTACCTCTTCAGAAACCACAGAAAACCAAAGGGGGTTGCTCTGCAGATTTTAGGTTTAAACATGGGACACAAAGTAAAAATTCTGACTGCTGGGAAAGACTTCTGCGTTGCAAGAGCCAAGGAAGGCTGGAGCTGGGGAGTGTTTGAGTTTCCTCCTGAAAACTTCACATCCCAGATGGTAAGGTGGCAGAAACTTTGGGGACCGGGGGTGCAGTGACAGCCCATGGGCTGCAGCTCATCCCACTGCCCGAATGCTGCAGAGTACAACCCCTCCTAACAAACCTGGCGGACAGCAGTAACTCACAGCATCATGCCAGCACAAGGACTCTCCCACAATGACCCAGCAATGAGTGCAGAAGAAAAGCCACACAGATTAGTCATTGCTTCTTCTGCATTGGCAATTCATCCCAAGCTCTAATGAACATAAATAATGTCTCCTGCACTCTGAACAGCAGACCGAGGAGAGCTCATGCACAGGGACATGAGCATGGTATTGCTTATTTTGCTGGGAGAGGGGAGGGAAGTTGCTGGAATAAATTACATTGGCAACTCATGCACAGGGACACAAACTCACTTTCTGTAAGCACTGCAGAAGAAACACATTTTTCGAAGTGACTGAGCAGAGGAGATGGTTTTGAGCTGCACGAATGAAATGTGACTGTTGTGCTAAAAACAGGCACATGGTCAAATGCTATAGTTGAATTGTAACTTAGTAAAGTGTGGTAAGTGACTTGCTTTAAATCTTGTGACTCGGTCCTTCATTTCCTCAGACAGCAAGGAGAGCAGAGCAGCAGACATTTTCCCCTCTGTGGGATATTTTTTGAGGCTTGAAAATGTTTCCATACTTAAGTGAAGACAGAACACTTTAATCTCAAGAAGCCTGGTGAATTTATAAACCTCAAATTAGATCAGGTCAATTGAAAAACTGCACTTCAAAATAATTGCAAATGGTTTCATTTAGGGTTTGGGTCTGAAAATATATAGTTGTATTATAAATTAAATATAAAGCAGACAGTGGTGGAGGGGTTTAAGTGTCAAGATGTAATTTCAACACTTTCAAACATTTTTTTGGCATTATTTCTAGAAAAGGAAAACCAAGGCTCCCCAGCTGCTATCTCCACAGATGGGTTAAATCTTGGCAAAACATAACATTTAAGTCACTAATAGCCAGCATGAAATTCCTTCCTGCATGTCTGAGGAGACAACTTGGGCATGAGTTAATCCTTCTCACTTCACCTGACCAGCTGGACACGTTATTAGCAGAGAGTGACACTCCCCTTCTAGTTTCATTGGGGGTACTTTCAGCAGGGGAGAGTGCTGCAGAAGCACCTTGGCTGGTTACCTTCAGACCATGCTGCCATAGCTGCATCAGTGTGCTGGGGCAAAAGATCTGACTGACCCTGACAGCCTAATTCAGACACAGTGGTGAGCAGTGATGCTGTTCTTTAGATGGTACAGCTTGATTTGCTGGGAGATGGAAAGGAAGATATGGGACTAAACTACATGGGCAACCCTGCAACATTACCAGCATGCCGGGAATGGGGCTGAGCTATGCTTACAGCTGCCCCTTGCACAGAGCAGACTCAGGCTCTGAGGTTACTGTATTCAGTGCCTTTCAAATCATTCTTCCATTCATCTCAGTTTTTAGTGGCTTTTCCAGCACAGTAGCAATACCGCGGCTGGCATGCTTCTCCTCTGCTGGAATTTGCTTTTCTTGTCAAGAAAACTGAATTCAGCTTTGTAGTTTTGGACTCAGAGCAGCTGGAGGTAAATCTGGCAGAAAGTCCTCTCAGCACACAGGATGGAGGAGTCCCTTCCACTTGCCCTATAACTATTAGAGAAAGGCAAGATGTATTTCATGGCTTCTGCTAGTAGCAAAGATAACAATGGCATGCAACTGAGCCCACAAATGTGCAACAGCAGAAAGGCCATGATGAAAATGGAACAGTGCTTGAGAAATGCTTCTCAAATGATAAGCAGATGTCAAAATATGTTCTACAGTGGGAGGAGGAAGGAGCTTCATTTTTCTTATCAAGTGAAGGCTGAGGGATGGCTTTGCTGGTGTCTGAGCACACCAGAGGCTGCAGAGGAAACTTAGAGAAGGCTGCTGGACCTGGCAGGCACACAAGCTGGCCATACTACCTGCACAAAGAATTATATGCTTAATGCTGAATGTAATTAATGTTTGGAGCAGCAGAGGCAGGGGCTGGGTGACTACTCTGATGCTCAGTGCCAGTTTAGATAAGGCCTGTATCCATTTATAGCACCATCAAGATGAGAGTGATGAAGGAATGGATGAAGGAATGTCAGAGTTAAAAATCTGCTCTGCATTATGCTCCATGTCTGACCACAGCCACATTGACTCCTTCCAGCTAAAAATCCACAAGAAGCCCCGCATTGGAAATTACTTAACTAATTTCTGGCACTCAAAGCTACTCATCTTCTGTACATTCTTTGCTCTGACAACAGAGATCTTTGTCCCTTTAAAACAGCAGAGCCTATGAATGTAAGAAATGAGGGAATTGTCCTCTTAACTGGTTGAAAAAGGCTGGAAGATAAAATGCCTGGACTTCTGACTTTTAAACCAAGTAGCTGCCATAGGCAAAGCATTCCCATGCTCTGTGCATGGCAGGCACATTTACAGGCATCCCCAGCCTGCAAATAAAATGTCTGTAGAAGTTACATATCCCAGTGAGAAACTGGATATTGTAAGATTTGATAAATACTTGTGAAGTACTCTGTGTGCCTAAATGGTTACTTAATGGAAACAAGATATTATTAACAGAAAACATTAAATTCCTTTTATCTGTAATGACTTGCACACATCTCAAAAATCAACTTTGGGTGCTGCACCACCAGAGAACAACACCTGAGCTGTTATTCAGAATACTCCAATGTGGCTACAGCCATTTGCAAGAGTAAAGTAGTTTAATACTGGGGAAATGCTTCTAACTTACAGTTGACTTTAAAATAGCACAGAGAATAAAAAAGTCTATGCATATGAAAGTTTTTCAGCAACAATAATTATAGCTGCATGGAATACTACAGTAAGCCAAACAATTGAAAGCATCCTTAGCAATTGCTATGTAAAAGAACATTGTTAAATATCTTAGTAATCAGCTCCAGTCCCTTCAGTAATTTTCTAGTGAAGCTGCATTTCCTAACCTCCTCACATCTTGACTATCGCCACCAGAAAAGAATTGAAGCAGCACAATGTACATTTTAGTGAGCAGAGCTCACTCTTGCTGCTAGCACTGCCACCACACCACACATCACGTATGAACCATGTGAAATCAGTCACTCCACACCCGGACTGCAACAGGCCCAGAAAACAGCCAGCCAGGAGGCTGGGACAGGCTTTTGGAGCACTGGAGAGAAAAACATCTGTAAAGCACAGCAGCACCAGCAGAGCACAGAAGATGAGCCTGCCTTGGCAGGGAGGAATGATCTGATAAGACAGTTTCCATCTCTGATTCCGTCAATCCAAGGAGATCCTAAATGCACAACCAGACCTTCACTCCAAGACATTATATAATACAATGCCTGGCACAAGATGCTGATTTTCGAAGATTTCTAACTTGAAGGAAATCCCTCAAAATCCCTCTCAGAATGTCAGAGGTAAACAGTTTGTTCAAGGCTCCTGCAGCTGAGGCAAACTGGCACAGAGCTACTGTGGAAATCCCTGGGCTGTGTCACACAACAGCAGCCTTGCCTCAGCAGATCAGTATTGCTTCACACACTGGGGTCCCTACCTCGGGAGAAACCAGACCATGGCTTTGCTCAACACAGAAAGATGTGTTTGAGGATTTGTTAGGGCTCTTTTTCCACTGAAGTGAACCTTGGTAGCTCTAAAAACTATGATATTCTATTAGCTTTGCTCCTGAGGGATGGGGGGAATACATGGCAGGTTTTGATAGCCTGTGCTTTTATCTATTATTAACACCCACACATCAGGTGAGAGCACCTACAGACCACACATAACTCAGGGCTCTGTGGAACAAAGTGCTGTGGGGGATAAAGCAAAGCTGCTCCTTATTCCCAAGCACTCCCAGCCTTTGTGCTGTTGATGTAGCTCTGCTTGCCTTACGTGTTCTCACCAGCAAGTTCCTCAAAACATGATGTGCCTGACCTTGCATGCCGCCCTGGGAGTTTTGCCTAAATAAAGGTTCTGTCCTGTTGTGATTACATTCTGCACAGGCAGCAGAATTACATGCAGCTGGGAGATGTGGCAAACATTGAGCAGATACACTCTCCTCCTTGTTTAGATACAATTGTGGACAACACAGAGATTTCAAGCTTAATTAGCGATACCAACGAAGCTGTTAGAGAGGCATTTCAAACCGCTTGCAGTTTAAGCTGATTAGAACTTCGTGAAAACAAAACAAAATTGTGTAGCAAATTGTTAGGCTAAAATTCAAGTCAAACTGAACCGCATCAAAGGAAACAGAGAAGTTACTATCAGCAAGAAGTGGGCTTTTTTTCTTTTCTTTTGGTGAGGAATTTAACTTCATAGCCTTTAATAAACCCAATGTTCCAATCCAAGCTTGCCACTCTGGCAAGAAGCTTAACCAAAATAACATTGGAACTCAGAGCTGACGGACCAAAGAGGCTATAAATTGGTCAAATCTGGGCACAATACAAGAAAAAAAATCGAAAATTCCATTCAATTTTCCTGTTTTAGAATTTTGATGTAACTGACCATTGACATGGAAATGTTATCTTGACCTTAACTGCTAAAGCTGACTTGCAGAGGAAAAAATGACTGAGACTCTGACATCGCAGTGGTTATTTATAGTTCCCCTCACTCTCCTCTTTCTCGGTATTTTTACATTTGAAATGAGTTCTTGCCTGCTATGAGTTTCCTGAAGGACTGTTTGAGCAACGCAAGAATTTGTGACATAAAAACCATCAAGAAAATGGAACTTCATTGATTAAAATGGAAAACAAATTTTAGTTGGAAACTCTCATCAGTAAATTAGCATCCAGCAAAGCTGGGCTTGCTTTGGTTACAGATTGAACACTACAAGCCTTCTAACTACAACTGGTTTAAAGCTGGCTTTTTCTGCTTCCTGTGCTCTCCAAAAGAGATTTCCTGGAGGAAAAAAAAAAAAAAAGGAGAAAGACAGGACTACTGCTCGAGAGTCTGGGTTCTTCAAGACTTTGTAAGGAAAAAAAAAAAAAAGACAGAATCCTTCCCCTTCACTCCTTGAGAATACAAACCCCTCATCTCTCTAAGTCACAAGGAAAGGTACACAATTTATTTTCCTCTGCTTATTTCAAGTCACAGATAAGGGCATCTCTAAGTCACTTCTAATGACTACTAAATAAATTAAATATTCCACTTGGATATCAGTTTAACAGCTCCTGTTCTACTTTAATTGCTCAAACAAAGAGAATGCAAAGCTTCTCCTGAAGATCTCATACAGGTCACAAGAGAATTTAATTTTTTCTATTGGCAGGGGCAGAGCACTGGAAACTAAGGGTGTTTGTCTTCTGTCCTTGGTTTACCAGTGACTCAGAGAATAATTCCATTATTTCCCTCCTCTGTTCTTCGCATTATCTATGGAGTGGCTTTAGTCAGCTATTAGTAGGTGTGTGATGCTCTGACAGAAGTCACATCTCTATTGCAAACACCAAAGTTGGCACCTGGAGCTACCAAGAAATAAACATCTCCCCAAACTGAAACAAAATGAAAACCCAAGCAAGAAGGTAATGAGATTTTGCACAGAATTTCATGGAGCTTTCACTGAAACACCTTTTGAGTGCAAGATAATGGTTTTTTTCAGTGTATACGTGCAAGCTGTGAAATACAGGTCATTGCAGAAGTTCACTATAAAAATAGCTGCTTTTAATAGATAACATAATCCAGTACAAAGCTTGGAAAAAAACTCCCCCAAAACTCTCACACCACTTGGATGCTGCTGCTACCCAAAGTGACAGTGAGAATATGATTTGCCCAAATCCATGATATGTTTCCTAAAGAGTTGCCAAATACATTTATGTCCTTGATGTGAGGAGAATGTCTTGGAGCCTTTGGGGCAGTGGGAGACTTATCTGTGATTGAAATACGAGGGCTGAAACCTTTGTGGGTACTCTGAGGTCTTTCCAAAGGGAGAAGAAGAGGGAGTTTCTTATTTCTTGAAGAAAGCCTCCTGAGTGAAATGCCTATTTTTAAAGACTGAAAGAACACTGGAAACTCACAGACAATCAACATTGGCCACTGTCAAGAATAACAGAACCCAAAGTTTAGTGAGTCAATGTAAGGTGAGAACTGTACTATACTCTCTCTCCTCTACCCCAAGACCAGAAATTTCATCTTTGGGGGGACAGGATTTCTTCAGAGGTCTGAACTGAATTCTTTCCTGGAGCAACACCTCTTCTTCTATCTAGAGTCAGACTCTAATTGGAAATAAATCCAGGCTGCTGACTAAGTCCAGGGTCAAATATGTCACCTACCAGGCACTGAAATTATTTTTAGATGCAATGACATCCCTACTCTTTTCATTCAGTTGACCTGGATGTTTGACTCGGTTCCTTGTCTGGGAAAGCAAGTTTGAGCCACCTGCTGAGATAAAAGTGACAAAGAAGGAAGGGACACAAAATCAGAAAATTGAGATGGCTATGTAAGAAGAGATGGCTATGTCTTTCTGTGACAAGGCATGGCACAGAAAAGAGAACTTCCCAAAGAGGTCAAATGAGATGTGAGAAAAGCAAAAGCTGGAGACTGATGTTCCACCCTGGGAACTCATCCATTGCCTTCCTTCCTCCACTGTGAGACAATCTCATCCACAAAGACAGAGATAGAGAAGATGATTTACATCAGTCCCTCTGCCCTTCCAGCCCACCTCTGAGGGTGCTTCTGCTGGACCTCAGCTTGCTGTACAGTTGGGAAAGAAGGGATGGCACATTATTCCTTCTAACCTTACAAAGAGAAACCCACTCAATAGATCAGATCCTTCCTTGAATAAGTGAAAAGTAAACCAGAAGCTTTGTGCTACTCTACTGTTCAAGATACTGCTGTGGAAAGTTGGGCAGAAGAGTCCTTGCAACACAATTGTCTGCTGAGCTGATTCAACCTCTTGGCACTGTTCCTTTGCTCTCAATCTAGAAAAATCAGAGCTCCCTGAAATATATTTTTTTTTCCCTGTTTTGTACAGACAACATGGAGACTTGGATACAGAGATCTTTTATGGCAAAACCATTGTCATGCAAATAAGCTCAAGAGTTTCATCAAGAGCAGACAGGCATGTCTGAGTAGGTGGTAATTCTCTGGTGTCTGCAGGGTTAGTCAAGGATGTTCAGAGCAAGAAACATGCACTCTAAAGTAATTTCTTTCCTTTCATTACCATGAGAAATTTTGGATTAATTTAGAATATGAAGGACACTGGTCTGAGCTGTCAGAAAGGTTTATGTCAGAGCAGAGCAGACCAAAAATCAAGCTGACAGTTGGCATTTCTTTACCAGGTCTTTTACATCACTTGAGGAGGCTGCCCTGGATGTTATTTGAAGTTGAAAAGCACAGCAACTGAACACTGCTAGTCAACTGTCAGTCCACAGTATTTACTAACCAGATTACTCCTGTGTTTGTGAAACCAACATCAAAGGCTTTTTGCCAAATATTACATTTAAAAAAAGAAACAGCAGTTGAGAAAAGACCCGGCAAAACTCAAAGTGAATGAAGCTGCTGAAAAGAAGAGATTCACTTGAGCACACATCAGCAGTACAACCTGCAGCGTCTTGGGACAGCGCTTAAGAATTAACAAGTGAAGCAGAGCAGCAATGGCAGGAGAAACCAACTTGTCCAACCTCACTGTTTTCCTAGTGACACAGTTACATAAGAGATATGCATTTCTATAAACACACTGAATGTATAATAGATGTTATATAACATGTCCATTCTCAAGTCGATAGCATCCTCCCAGTGTATGGACTCTTAGGCTGAAATCACAGTGGTTATGGAATATAGAGGAAAAAACAACATTATTGCAGCATCATTCTGATCTGTAACTGTTCCATTCCATTATGGGGATTTTCTTTCCATAACAGTGGAAAAGACCATGCTCCAGTGCTTCTCACAGTACTTTAAAAGGTCTGAGATCACCTGCATCAATGGTTGTTTCCCAACGCAACTGCTGAATTGCTCATTTCAATCCTAATACAACTTCCAACTTGCCTTTATGAGGACCAGAAGTTGCCATTTCCCCAGCAAGAACATCTGAACACCCAAAGTAGTCTGACCCTCACGTTTTGCCAAGCAGCTCATGCAAAGTAAAACTGGACCACATCTTTCTATACACAGCTTCTGATTTAATGGATCTATGAGGAACAAAAGAAGGAAAGGCCACTCTTCATCAGGCTCTAATTATAGACCAGATCCAGGTGAAAACAGACAAGACAGCTTGGTATTAGCAGGTGGCTCATGCATCTGAGTGATCCAGCTAATGCAGGCCACAAGGACAAGTGCTGGTGGTCTCCTAATGGGAGGATGACATTTTATTGCTGCTCTGGTGGTGCAAAGTGGTCACTCTCCACAGGCGTTGCCACACCAGCTTCCAAAGATATGAGGGACAAGGACGGAGGGACTGGAGTGGCAGTGAAAAATGGGGAACAAAGAATTTATCTAGGGCTTTCTGAGTCATTCTCTTTCTCAAAGTTTGCTGCTGGAGCAGCATAGTCCAGCTCTGCCCTACCTGCAGATTTTCCTATGGAAAAGTTACTGTTGGCTTCTTCACAGGCAGCATGAGTCCAGTGAGCATTGTCCTGCCAGTTCTGCAAGGGCAGCTAAGGAGCCTTGCTGGAAATCTGGCCCCAGAGAGAAACAGCAGAGGAAAGCAGCCATTTCAGAAGCACATTACTAAGCCATCAGACCAGTAGCTACAGGATCCCCATGGAAAAGTTGATCCAGGCACTTTGTATAATTACTTGAGCCCTTCCAGTCATTTATTCCCGTTTGCGGTTGGCAGGGAAAGTCAGTATCTTCTGGAGCTGCAAAGTCATAAGGCTTTTTAAGAAGCCAGGTTTGTAGGTGAAGACATTTCCCTTTGCCAAACCTTTGCTGGAGCACACACTGCTCAGCAGCAATCCAGGCTAATGCAGCGAGTTCAAATGAGCATGGCACGCAGGCAAGTCTAAGCTTTCCATCTGCTTTACCTACATATGTTTTAACACTTACATTTTTAGATGAAGAAGCATATAAATAGCTTAATTGTGCATATTGCCTACATTACTGCTGGACTCCACCTGTGGGAAGGAACTGGAGTTTAAGTTTTATTAAAGTTTCACATGTTTCCAGGAGGTTCCTAATTATCCTGCGTGTTTTGTACAGTATTTCTGGCTCCAGCATCTTTCTTCACTTTTCTGAAAGAAACCCAACACAAAAATATTTGAACTGAGACCTGGAATGTGTGACTGAAAATAAGGCATTCACTTCAGGGTTCATCTAAACCCACATATCCTTGTTCTTACCAGGCTTTGGAAAGCACTTTGAGATCTGCTAAGAAAATACTACCTGGATACCGAAGGCTTGTTATTGCCATTTAGTCCTCCTGCTTTCATGCACCTTAAACTCCACTGTATGCCTGGCATTCCTGTGACTACAGATGGGTGTACAGATGATATTTTCGGGGCCTAAAGTAAGAATTAATTCACTTTGAGTATAGCCCTCCTTTTAATGACTAAACAGTCATTAAAACTAACAGTCACACACTGTGAAGTGTCCTTAGGGATAGGGTGTTCTATATTTTAAGGTGGTTAATTCAAACCACCTTTTCTTAAAGACACTTCAAGCCAGCAGCTTGAGTTGGGGTTTGTTCAGCATCCTGGAAAAAAACAAAGCAGCCCATATCCTCTGACAGAGAAGACAAACCACAAGATAGCTGGAAAGAAGGCCAGTTTTTGAAAACAGCAACTTTTACCTCTTCTGACCTAGATAGCTGACCACCCCAAGCACAACCTCCAAGTCCTTTTCTTGTGCTCCCTGAACAAAGGCAGACAAATCTCCAGTGGCCATAAATCATCGTTCTTCAGTGGTATCAGCTGGAGTTACTGACATCTGGACCTGTTGTGGCAGTGGTCTGACAGGAGGAATGTGTTAGCTGGTGCCATGTACAGAACACAAGGATCTTGTCAGAACGCTCTGTGCATGCTTCCCACCGTGCTTGGGCTCTCTGCTCTCTTCTGGGAGAGTGACAAAAAGAAAACCAAACAAGGCACCACTCCTTCTACCCCAAATCCACAGCTTGTGAGGTTCTTGGTGCTATACCAGCATTGTTTCTGTGCAGAATCCCTGGCAACTGATCCACTTAGGATTTTTAGTGATGTACAGGTTTGACTAAATCAAGACTTCCATCGCAGTGCCCAGGCTTAGCCTGAACACACCAAGAGACACAGACTCACCACTCGCTAAGGCTCCCTTAGCTGGCTACAGAAAGCTCTGATCCTTCCCAAGGAAGGTGCTTAGCTGGATGAACCTCTATCTGCAGATAAATCTGGTTTGCCAGAAGATGGTTTTGTTCCTGCACAAATAGACAGCCTCACAGCTGGATGTGTTAAACTATCCTTGTTCACATGAGTTTGGGATGTTCCTCAGTCCATGCCTCTCCATTCCACTGCTCTGGCATCTTACTAATCCACTGATTTTATCAGCAGTTTTTCCCCTTTGTTATTAATAGTAGACTACAGGTAAGCATCAAGTACTATCAGACATAACAGCTCTGCAGTACCACACTAGAAATCTGTTTCAGCCATGCTCAATCACATGGTTTCTCTTGCAGGGACAGTTGCACTGGTCCCAAAGATGTGGTTGGGGAATGCTTTATCTCAGGGTAACATCACAGGGAGTCTTAGGCAGAAGCCATTAATAAGCTGTGTGATTTAATTACATTTCAGGGTTTGTATAATGTGTGGAAGTTACTCCACACATTTATTATGAAATGAGAACTTCAGTGTACAAAATGTTTTCCAGAAAGACTTAAGAATTGCTTCAACAGGAGAAAAAACTGCTTTATCTTACTACAGTATAAATTCCTAATTACTACATCAAGCCCCTGGAAAGCAACAAGCTCACTCTGGCTGTTATTCGATAGATTATATGAAATATCTAAATGAAATTTTCAAAGGTCCTGGTCAAGTCTATGTCCGCAGCAAGTAAAGGGCTCAGAATCACCATGCAGAGATGACCCTAGGGCTAAAAGCATAGAGAGAGCTTGAAGACTGACTATTCCCCAAAAGACAAAACTGCTGTGTAAAAGAAAAGTGCAGTCTTAATGTTAGAGCTTTCACAAATAGAACCAGGAGAAAAAGATGTGAAAGTTCCTTTGGGAAGCAAGTGGGAAGCATCTGCAACAGCTGATACTGAGCAAGGGGAACCTCTGAAACTAATCTGAAGCAGTTTTGTGCATCTGTAAATCCATTTCTTAAGCCTAAACTTTATAAAGCTTTTAAATTATTCAGTGTCTATTGGATGTTACATTTACTTGCTGTAATTTTAACACAGTTTGAATTAACATTGATGATATTACATTAAGTACCTGACGTGGAGTACCAGGAGTCCCTAATGATGCCGTCTGTCAATAATACACTGCTGCAGAGAAAAGAGCATGTTCTCCCTTAGCTGTCCTTGCTAGCCTAGGAGATGGGAAGGCGCAGAAGAGAAATCCAGCTAGAAGCTCCCAGCACCCCAAGACCATGGCCATCCAGTCAGCTAAGCCCTCTCAAGTCACTCCATGCAAGTCTCAATGAACAAACAATTAACATCAACCCCTTTCTCAGGAATGTATCACTAAGGCACAGTGAAGCAACTCAAGCAGAGCAAAAAATAGACATAAGGCAATGAAGAATTCAGAAGAGAAGTCAGGGCCGTGAGATTTGGACCCAGAACTGTGTTCAAATAGCTCAGGCTCTGCTACTTTAAGTTAATCAGATTTCTTCTTTCCTTCCTTTAGGGTACCCTCAACTGTTTTGGCATATTTGAGGCCAGCAAGACAGCCTCAATTCTGGATTCTGGATCTAGGAACTAAGGAAGCACCAAGGGGAAAGAATGCCAGGCAAGAGGAGGAAAAAGGCATTTCCCACTTGGCTCCCAGAACCCTGACATTAGAGTACAAGAGGTAACTGAAGTGCCAGGAAAACATCTTGGGGGAGTGTGGACAGAAAACCCAGTGCTGAACACAGCTCCAGAAGCCTGGCCATGCCACCCCAATACGCGGTATCACAGAGGGGCACAGGGTAGCTCACCTGCCCGTCCATATCCTAGATGGGGTAAAAGCAGCATTATAAGGGTCATTTCTCACACCAGGACCTCCTCTCTATGAGGCAGACCAAGAATTCCTTTTCTTGGCAGATTTGCGAAGGACTCTACATTTTCCTCTTCCTTTCCAACAGGTGCTGCCATTTGGCACACACAGCTGACACATCACCCACACATACCCCTGAGCTTTGTAAATCCCATCTAGCAACATGTTAGCTCAGACATGCAAGATGAACTCAATTCAGAATGGAAGGAGAGTGACAACAGTAAACCCCATTTTTAAAACCTTTGGCAAGGATTTCAGAGGGTAGGGTAGTCTCTACTGTATGTTTTTATATGGCAGGATATTTTCCAAAATTACTTGTGCTTTAGATCCCATTCACTTCCTAAAAAAAAATTTTTTTCCACCAAAACCTGCTGAAAGATAAATCTACTGCAGAAAGGGGCAGCTGCACCTTGCAGATATGCACAGCTGAAGATCTTTTATGTAAGACTCCCCCTGACTGTGTGGAGAGCTGTTAAGATGTCAGATCATGGTTTGTTGCTCTCAGGGAGGCTGCTGCAGCACTCAGTCAGAACAAGTTTACGTCTTGGAGGAATTAATTTGTCTGAATAATGTCATCCTGGTTAAACAAAATGTTAGGGAAAATATTGCAGCGTTCTGGTGCACCTCCCTGAACTGATGCCTATATATGGGGTTTAGCCAGCATGAAAGGGATCCTGCTGAGTCAAACTGGATTATAGCAGTATTATTTTATAGAGACAGTAGAAAAGAGGAGGGAGGAAGGAGCTAGGGAAACCTTGCAAAAACATCAGCTATTTGACATGTTAAAGCAAACAGCATAGATGTGAAAATGCTGCCTGCTTACAGAAGTGCATCAAAGCCAGGTCAGCTGACAGCAGTAACCTAAAAAAAAAGTTTTTACCCCTTTTAGCCCTTTAAGCAATGCAGCTCCCAGAAAGCAAGGTGGACTCCTGTGCTTTCTCAGGCATCAGGAGATGTGCTTGTGCTCCCATGGTGGCACCCTGGCAGTGGTGGCAATGTTCCTTACATGGGGAGGGTGTCCTGGAGAGCTTTGCCAGGCCTTCCCAATTGCCCAAGCAGCACATAAGGGGGCAAATGAGCTTGCAGACTCAGCTCTCAGAGCTCCTGGGGAGCTGGTGCAGATGGCAGGAAGGGAAAACATGTAGGTTTTCAATAAAGTCCCTGAGATGCCTCCATTTATCATCACCAGGCACTCACACAATCATTTGTGTGGTGATTGTTCAATGCTGGCTGGAGACTCAGGGCTGGTGGCAATTCACAAATGGGACATGTCCTTGTACATCTTGTTTGCAGAGCTGGATCTGCAGTGTGTTCTTCGCACATGCCTGGAGGGCTGATGTCCTCTCTCTCTCTCTCTCTCTAGCAAACAGCTTGACCTTACAGTAATGGCATCAGTTCCTCTGCCTGTCTTGTTCTGGCCCAGCAAATATTAACCTGTGCACATAAGAGATGCCCTAAACCAACCCCCTGCACCCTGCAGTGCAGAGACACAAGACCAGGTGAATATCCTACAGCTGCAGTCTGTGAACAGTGCAGAGAACCCAAGGGTGGGTGAAGAAGACCCATCCACAATTATGTCATTAAAGGACAGACCCTATTTAAGCACATAAAAGCAGCAAAACTCAGGCAGAGGAAGAAGTGGCACATTTTAGGCCAAAAAGAGTTGTCACAGTATGAGACAAGGCTTGCGCCTCTCTTTGTAGTGCATCTATTCAGCAGTGCTGGTCTTGGTGGATCAAAACCCCTGTGCCTGCTCCCCCCGGGAAGTGTCAGTCTAACTGAGTGTGGTGGATTGTGCTAAAAGTTGTGCTTTGCAACACTGAGCTGAAGACCGCTGTGGTAGCAGTGGAAAAACACTCCTCCATCCTCCACTGCCCAATGCCAGAATATCCAATGCAATGCTATGCTAGTCAGAGTGTACAAACACATGGTTTGAAGGAAAAATTCAAAAGGATTTGAGTCATGGGAGTATAAAAAAATTCTCAAGAAACCAAATAGAACATATCAGTCATGTTGTAACTTGGAAAGCCAAAATTTCCTCCCAAAGACAGCAGTGATGCTGTTTCCAAGATTCCAGGACGCATCTCTGTCTGGAGCTAATAGAGACATGTTTTTTAATCCAAGTTTCAAGCCCAGTGAAATCCATTTCTGACAATAAGAACCCAGCCAGCTGAAGAAATCACACCATGCCCTCCTAACCCACCTTTTTGCTCACAGGTAGCACTGTAGCCCATCCAGCTCACCCCTCCAGCACTGCCATGCCCATCGTGGTGCCCACCGCACACCTCCCCTGGATTAAGGCCCTTTTCCACCTCCTTTCTGCAGTCATCTGTATTAGCCTTGTGTTTTTCCAAGTGGGAAGATGGAGCAGGTTGGGAGACTGTGGTGGGAAGACAAGTGCAGTCCTGACCAACATCATCCCAATGAATGCTTCCATCCCTTCCTTGACCCTCTCTGCCACATCTCAGGGTATTTTCTGCATGCTGGCTTCAGCTGGAGCTGCAACAAGAGCTCTTCTGGAGCAGTCTTTTCTGTCACATCTCCCTTACACCTAAGAAAGGGCAGTTTTGGTTTTGCCTTCCAGCTGAGGCAGTTTCAGAGCTTAGGTCCACTCATCTCCAGGGCCCATTTCCTAGTACTTAAAACTACCTGGATATATTGCAACTCCACTTTTTTTTCCTGGCTGTATCAGAGAAAATGGTCAGAATTGCCTTTTCTGGTGGAGTCAGTCCTGAACAAGAGTGAATTAGAGCATGACTAAACAACCAGGCCATGTGGGAGCTATAGGTGGAAGAAAACCTACTTTCTAGGTACTCAGATGCTGCTTGCCTTAAATACACTGAGCAAAGGTGACACCAGCACTGGGCTAATTGCAAGAGTTGTTGGTAGGGCTGGTTAAAATATCCTTCCCTAGGAGGGAGGCACCAATAACTCTCCACCATCACTCCCAAGGCACATGCATGTCAGCCCAAGCACGTGGCTTGCAGTGAGATGAAGTTATCTGGGATGAATTCCACCACAAGCATCAGACCCATTTAACAGCAATCCCCTTGTGCTCCCTTAAAGAAATAGCAGTAAAAACCAAAACAACCCCCCGCACTCCCTGTGTGTAAACATCAGCAAAAACTAAGTAGTTTAATATATTTTGCAAAAGTAAAACCAGAGTAACTGCTTTGCCTCCAACACATCAGGAACATATTATTACCACATTGTCTTCAGTGATTATTCAAGCAATGCATTTAAATGTTCAGGGAGAAGAATGTGTGCTAAAATATTGTTATGTAACACGGGGAAAATGACTAATTCTGCCCTTGATCTTTTCCTATTTTGCTCCAAGTAAGAGTCATTAGAACTCATTCTCTGGTCGAAGCAGCAGCACGGCCGAATTCTGACCCAATTCCCCTGGTGGCTTTTACAGTGGGCTGATCCTATCCCAGGCAGCTGAGCTGTTCCAGAATTACTGAGCATAACTGTCTTCTGAATCAGCCCTCCAGGGCTGCACTTTTCCAAAGACAGGTGGAATAAACAATGCACATTTCTCCATGCTCCCTGCTGATGGAGGTCAGAGATCATTTACTTCCCGTTCCTCATGACTTGTGAGGAGTCTGGAGCCTTATCCATGAGCCAAGTGGGGCCAGCTCCATCCAGCAGTTCTGTGCATAACTTCAGCAACTGCTGATTCACAGAGTGGGACTGCTACATGAATTTCTCTCCTGACAGCAGATGCAGAAGATGAAGACCTGTTCTGTGTATCCTTACTTTCAGTCCATTTGCATCAACAGTATACATACAAGACAAATAGACCTGTCTGTTCTTACAGACAGCTATGAAAAGCTAACATTCTCCTATCCTAGTGGAAAAATGAAATAAAACAACAAGCAACAGTTATAAAAAAAGAAAATCGGAGTTGAAAATTTTTCCATAGCCTTTTTTAAGCTGTGACCCAATCCAACTTGTATTGGACTGAAACCTGCCCTCCGTATACAGAAAGAAGGTGACACTGACCCTGGGCTGTATTCACAGAAGAGTTCTAGTTACAGCCAGTGAGAAAAAACAATATTGTTTAAAGCTCCAGAAAGACCCCAGACTTCCCCTCCTAAAAGAAAATTTTGCATAGGAAATGCCTAATCCTGCCACACTTTTGAGAATCAGCTTTTCACTAGTGGGAAGGAAAAAAAAAAAGAAAATCTGTTCTTGGGGTTTTCTTTCAAAGCTTTTAGATTCAAAACATGTGATTTAAGATTTTCATTTTGGGGGATAACTGGGGTGAAAACAGAAGTTCTCAATGATCTTCAGCTGAAATCCATTTCTGGGGCAACTTTCTCCCTAAGTCACTGGAGAGCTAGGGATGGGTTTCAGCTCTCACAGGGCTGTGTTACCCCATCAGGTGATTTATCACAGCTCAAGTATCTGCAGTCCTGATCAGGCTGGGATTGGTTTTTTATCCTTCCTATAACCTCCAACTAGGAGCATGTTGGAGGAATACTGTGCGTGATTAGATAGGCTGGACAAGTCTATATCTTGCTTAGCTTAGAGTTAAGAGGAAGAAAAATTATTGAAATCAAGTATTTGGGATTTATCCAGATATTTTCACAGCCAGAATCCAGCACCTTGGGGCCAACCCTGTAACACTGTCTCCCTTTTCCTAAGATTGCGGTTCAAAGGCACTTGTGAAGCTCATCACTGCATTAGCCCATTCCAGTGAGATTTACCCAATCTGCCACAGAGATCCTACTTGTCACCCACTGCACACTGATACAACACTTCTGATACTTTTAATTAACCACATCCAAAATAAAATTACCAGCTCAGTCCTCAGTGAGTCTGACCTGAAACCATGTCCCCTCAGTGACAGCGAGGTCTGCTCTAAGTGAAGGAAAATGCATCAGCCTGCTAAGGGATGGTAAGGCAGAAAGTTCCTGACCATACCAGGAAGTTCTGGAAGGCAAACAAGTCTCCTTCTCCAGCTAGAGCACCAGGGCTTATTTTGCAATTAGGCAAGAGAAGATAAAGGAACAAGCAAATTTCCTGCTGTGATGGGGCATTTGCAATGCAGTCCCTATAACTGCATCTCATTCCTACCAGTACCAGTCTACACAGCCCTGGGTTATTATGTAGTGTCTTGGACTGCTTAGAGGTAATAAGCATTCACCGAAAATGGACTGCTATTAGCCACTGGCAAAAGCTGATTATAATAGTGCCAGCACTGGAATATGTTTTCCACCCATTTACAAGAGGAGTAAAATAACAGGAGGGAGAAAAAAAAATCACATTTGCCAGTGTTTGGAGCGTAGTGTGCTCTACATACAATTATCGAGAGAATGACAGGAAATTGACCCATTTACTCAGAAAAGTTCCTATCGTGTTCTGCACTATTTCATTTCATGCCCATTTGAGAACAAGTCATTTCTCTTCAGGGCAGAAGATAAATTGTCAGCTCGTACACACATCTCTTTCCATTGCCAGGCACAAAAATATCACAAAGAAACATTTTCCTGCCCTCTGCTTAATTTTCTTCTTCTTCTTCATCTTCCCTAATAAATGGTGCTAACTATAAAAGTCAACAGACTGTAAATAAACTCCATTCTATTCCTTCCTTACCTTATGATTGATTTTTGGATATAATGTATTCCACCCACAAGGTCTCTTGTCTGATTCAACTGCTTTTCTCAGCACCAAAGAAAAATCAGATAACCTCGGTGGAATAGCTTCATGTAAAAACAGAAACATTTGGCAACTACAGTTTTCCTAATGGCACACTGCAGTACAGGCTATAGAGCACATCAGTGCCCAGCTCTGTGTCAGCATGGGGAGAGTTCTGGGTATTTAGGCTGCCAGCACGGCCATTTCAGAAACAGCAGCAGGAAAAGGGGCTTGGGTTATATATGGGCACCTTGGACAGGGTGTGGGGAAGCCCCAGGCAGCCTCCCAGCTCCGCTCTTGGACTTACTCTGCCCATTTGAGCCAACCACTTCTCCTCTCTGAATGTGCTTGACAGAGGGCAAAAGAGCAACTGGATCACCATCATGGATGGGAAATTCACACAAAAATTGTTCTCTTCAGGACCCAGAGACCTGACGACAGCAAGGTGCATGAGGAGATGCAGCTTGTGCATGTAAGAAGAAAAAAGAACATCATGGAAATGTCTCTATCTACAGCCTAAGCTCAGGTTTCTAGAGAACTGAGCTTGCTGTTCTTGCTCCATTCAAGCAGCAGCGCTCAGCTCTGGTTAATATCAAGGACATCAATCAGCAGAGAATCCCATGGCATCCCTGATGGAAGTGCCAGCAGTCTGGGTTTGCAAGAACACAGGTGTCTCCTGTGCTGTACAGCTGGAGAACTGCTAATATAAGGATGAGCCTTGGGCACAGAGGAGCCAGCATGGCAGTAATTCTGTACTCCCCAGCTCCTGTCAGATCCATCAAACACCATTCCAGTCCACAGCTGGTTTCTCACACCAGTTTCTTGAGGTTTAAATTAGAGCAGCTCCACATACCTCCAGTTCACACAACTTTTCCTGCAGCTGGCACATTGGCCAGCACACCCCAGATTATGCTCCAGCCCTTGCTCTGCAAGGTGCAACTTCTTTCACACGCCCATAGTGCTGAACAAGACACTGCTCATTTGCTCTGGAACTTTGTATTCAATCTCATCATTTAATACTGTTCTTTCACCTGAATAGTAGCTTCCCTGTGCTCTTCCATCCTGGAGCATCATTTCTAGGAGTGAAAATTACCAATCATTTGCAGCAGGAAATGAGATGGAGAAAGGAGCTCAGAGCCAGAACGAGCCTCAGTAGTTGCAGCATTCCTATACTCTATTCCTATACTGAGCTCTAGTAGTTGCTCTATTCCTATACTGAGCACATTTCTCTGCAAAACTCATGTTTTGCAGAGAAACCAGGCATAGAAAGTGTTATTCAGGCTTTGACTATGATGGAGATATGGGATGGAAATATGCAGAATATCAGCTTGGGAAGTGCAAAGGAAAGAAGAGCCTTTCTTCACAAACAAGCAAAATATTCAAGAATCTGCTAATTCATATCTGAACTACTTCCCCTCTCCCCCCCTCAAAAGGGATTAACAGAATAACAAAAGGAGGAATTTCCAGGTCAAGAATCATATGGAAATTATAGTCAAAACCAAATTGTTTGGATCTGGTCTTTGTCCCAGGGAAAAGCTGTTTGCTCCTGCTTAGTACAGAGCCCAGGAATGTGAAAAAGAAGGAGAGAGAGAAATAAAACAGCTCCCTACCTCACAGTGAGAGGGTTTTGTTCCTCTCTGGCCAACAGTATGGACATCTAGACATGTGCAAGAGAACAACAGAGATCATTACCTGCTGGGGAATAGGATTGCTATTCCCCTCTGTGAGGGTAGCCAGATTCACTCAACTCCCTAGGAAAAACAGTACAAGCATTAAGAGATACTTTTTAACCTTCCTGTCTTCATCAGCTAAGGAAAGAATTTCCTGTGGCTAATTACACATTTTAGCACCAAGGTAGCGATTGTCCTCTAACTGCAAACATCTGCCTCCAGCCTGGGGGAGAGCCCAGCTCTGACCACAGTTCCTTGGGCACTGGCACTGGGCAGACAGGAGAGGATGGTGGTCCCTGACCTCCAGCCCCAGCACACACAGCTATGGGAACATGGCCATTTCTGAAACGGGATCCAGCACTGGAGGTGCCATCTCCTGACTGTGTGCAGCCTCCTGCTCTGTGCCAACCCCATCCAGTCCTCTGCCCAGCTGCCCACCCTGCCTGATCAAAGCCCACAGAGGCCTTTGGGTCTGTTACCAGGAGCTGAACTCTTCCCTTAAGGTCAGATTCAAAGCCCACCACTCCACATATCTGTGGCAATTTTCCCACAGACGGGATATAGCTCCAGTTTTCAACCAGGTAACAGCTTGCTGCTTACCCACAGACCAGGCTCATTGGGCACACTCTTTATCCCTTAGAAGATGGAAGAACCAAATGTTAGGAAAAACCAAATTCTTCCTAACATTGAGATAAAGGAGACAGGGCTCTTCAAATGCCCCACTCCCTCACCTTGCTTTCTATTCCTTTGTTTATAAGCGCTGAAGTATGATGTTCATATTAATGCCATAGCCCTGAAGTTCTGTTGAATTCCACCCAAGGGTGAGACCAAGGATGTGACCCATCCACCACCTGTGCAGGAGGAAACTCCCTTGCACAGTTGGGGGAAATTTGTCTTCAACTTCCCACCTCACTTCATACATAAATTCCCATATTCTCTCCACATGAAAAAAAAAAAGAAGGAAAACAAATATCTTCCTCTGCCAATACATACATGCGTACACATGCACAACTACTTAGGAAAAATTGAAGAATCTGTAGATGGAGGGGTAAGTGCCAGATTTTAAAATTATTAAACATTATGTACAAAGAAAACATAATGAGCTCCTACGGGATGTAGAAAAAATTACCCATGAATGAGAGGAAAATGGATAACCACTCCTGGGTTTGCCACTGGTGAATTATTTAATAATCACTCCCCAGCAGATGGAATATATTTATCTACCCCATTGGAGCACACTTTGCAATTTATTTATACTGCTTTAAAATATGATTATTTATTTAAAAAATAAACAAGGTAATCACATGGGAAAAGGGAAGGAAACAAGTTTAGAGGGGGGAAAAGTATGGTTTGTGCTTTTCAGTTAATTTTAGGGAATTTCCACTAAAATTAACTTGAATCTTCCTTACTTCTACTTTAAAAAACAGAAAGTGAAAATTCTTTTGATCAAGCCAGTCTAGATTCTTCACACACTCAAGAGGATCACTTTGTGAGATGGGGTCTATATCTCATGTCTTTCAGTAGCCCCCTTGTCTTGGGCACCACACATTGGATTCAGCTCCTATTAATTTTAAAGAAAATATTTAAATTTGGATCAGTGGGAGCAGGCCCACAACTTAGACTAATTTGTTTTATGGGATCCAGTCCCTTATCTAAGTTAGAGTGACTCTAACCCATGGCTCAAACAGCACTCCGCCTTGCCATTTAATTAGCTACTTATTCTAAAATGCAAAGGGTACCATTTAGCAAAGTTTGAAAAGGCAAAAGGTACCCTTTAGTACTGTATAAGTGCATAAGTGAACTGCCTGCTTCCAAAATTAAAGCAGCAGCTGTGAGCAAAAGGCTCTGCCCACTCAACAGCTAAGTGTATTTCTGATAATTGAAGACTGATTTGGACAAACCTGAGGGAAGGTCCACAAGAGGAAGGAATACCTTTTCTGAGCAAATGCCAAATCATTTCAGATTGAATTCAGGCTTCCAGATTCTTCCTGTGCAAGTCTGTGTGTATGTACAGGTACACATTAGCCATGGAGAGCTGCACAGAAACTCTATTACCCAGCTGGGCACAGATGTTTTTAGGAGTTGGAAATATCTGGGAGAGGGAAGGTCAAGAGAAACCCTGTAGTGTAACACAAGCTTTCATACTTTGCCCAAAGAAAGCAAAAAACCCCCAACCCCAAGCTCTAAACCACTGCTCCCTCACCAAAGAAAATCTACTTGCTGTTGGTGAAACCTCTTTACAAGTTTTTCAACAATCCATTCTTATTTTCTTTAAAACCAGTGAAGTTTATTTATAGATTTCAAATGTGAAGAGTCCCATGATGGTTATTGGAGACGTAACATTTTCAGTCATTTATGTGCTTTTGAAAAAGTTTCTCCAGGTCCTGATGATATTTTCTCTCTCACACTTTGCTTCCCCTTCCCAGGCCAAGAAAATCTGCAACTAAGATGAATCAAGAATAGGTATTTTGTATAAGATTTCACCTTAAAAAAATAGAAACCTGATAGACTAAAATCCAGCTACAGGCATGGATGTCAGTGTTTTACCAGCTAGCTAGTTCAGCAAAAGGGCTTCTCTATAAATAATCCAGTATAGTGAATGCTATATACATCTTTGAAGTAGAAATGGACTACTAGAATACTCTTACTTAGTTCAGGTTGAGGAGAGAAAATCAATGTGTCCTCCTTACTAGGAAAAGGCTCAAACATAGGCAAATCCTCTCTTGAACTGGGAGTGCTGCACTTCCAGCAAAAAATCCAAACTAACCTCTACAATCTCAACATCTAGGAAGATTAAAAGCAAATTCACTGCGTATTGTGAATACACAGTGAGAGATCAGATTTCCAATATTACTTCCACCACAACAATCCAACACATGAAGAGAGACAGTACAGATGTGCACAGATGTCTCTGGTGGGATGTGGACAAGGGAGCCAAGTCCTCCCTAGCTCCTCCTGAGACACAAAGATGGAAATGTCAAACACCTTGTGCAGTTATGCACTCGTTTATTTTAAAGACAGAAGGGATTAAATACATCTACATAAAGGAAAGAAAAAGTGTTTAAACAACAATAAAAAAAAGATTTAGTGGCATTAATAAAGAACTCCCTTAAACCAGCATGTCACCATTAAAGTAATTAATAGGGCATGCAAGACATTTCAGAGGAAAGTGAGCAGTGCTCACATTAGAGCCTTTAAAGTTTTCACATGACCTCAAGACAGACTACAGCATTCCTGTGCAAAAGTACCCTCTAAAAAAGAGATGGGGGCATTCAAGTCTATAAAAGAGTGATTTTAAAATTTAAATGATATGGTCTAAGTCTGAAATGCAAAGGTTAAGGGAATATTAGAAGGGCAATAATTCTATCTGATTAAACTTTTATCCAAAGTGACAATAAAATGTTCAAAATGAATTAAGGACTTTATTAACAGATGCAGAGGCTCTATAAAAAGAGTTTGAAATCTAAGTACCAGAGAGGAGAGGTTTTATCTTTTTTTTTGTCTGGATGGAGGTGATATTACTATAAAACTTTAATCTTATTGCCATGCCACAGTGAAAGTAAAACTGTCAGAGGTAATACAGCAAATCAAGATTGCTTTCTCTCCCTGCTCTGTTGCAAGGGCCTCTTTCCAGAATATAAGAATATGCATGTTCTATGTATGGCACTGTTCCTACAGGTGACAGACACATGTGGACAGGTTATGGGCTGATGATTCACCTGGGCCTCTGCTGGTTGCAACAGTCCCATGGTGGTAAATACAGGCAAATAATATGGACCATTTCAAATCAGTACTTAGCAAAAACTGGTGCTGAGCCACCACGGACTCTAGAGAACATTTCAGCCTTTCCAAAACAGAATTCACTATTTCAGGACAGTTTTAGACATTTTACTTGTTTATTAGTACCTGTATATAGTAAGAGGATAACAATTTCCAAGACCTTGAACAAAGGCATTTCACTACTTAAGAATGATCAAATTTAAGCCAGCCATAAATCTGTGGAACTGGATAATAAACTGAGACTTTTTCTGAAAATTATTGCTAAATACTAGATATGATTTAGAGCGCAGCTCAGCTCCATCAGGGCCTTTAGCAGCCATGATTTCGGCCATCACTAATTTTTCCTTCTGTTTTGCTGCTGCTAAATTCTGGTAACTTGGTTACCTTGGTGATGGCTGCAGTGCCTGTGGCAGATGCACTGGAAGACATTCTGCTAAGTGGTTTGGCTTTTCTGGGAAGTCTTGAGCCTTTTGCAGGTTGGCAGGAATGCTGTTCCTGTTCCAGCACCTCTGACCCTCCAGCGCCAGCACTGGGCACAACCTGGCCCCCAGCCTGCCCTGTCACATCCTCCACAGGAGGACCCAGGGCTGAAACTCTCTCAGCCCCCAGAGAGCCCCATCATGCTACAGCTGCCCCCATTCCTTGCTGTGGTGCCCAAAAGGCACCTTTAGGGATTCCCACATCCTCCTTTGGCCCTGCAGCATCCATGAGAAAAGCACAGCTCCTCAGAGGAGCAATCGACTGCAAATTGCCAGGGAATCTAGGATGTCAAACAAATATTTTTCTTTTCACAACAGAATATAAATATTTGGCAGCACATTTAATTTAAAAAGTCTAGAAGTTACTCAAAGAGATTGGAGAACGTTGCTATGATGTTCATTTGCTTCCCAAAATGTGACCAGTCACAGATGGCTTGCTGTAGGAAATATTAAATAAATTTTTAAAGTGTTGTCTGGCTTGAACACAGATTGCATTTACACAGATATCTTTGTTGGTGGGATGCCAAGATGGTGTATTGGTTCAAACATGACCTTAAACAAAAAACTACCTTGTCAGGAGCTAATGGAATATTCATACTTAAAATCTCAATGCCTGATAACATCTGAGAATTAATTTACATTTCAACACTGTTATTTTTCCCCCTCTCTTGCTGTATTTCCCTTCACAAACAAGGGAAAGTATCTGGGTTTGGTCAGCAGCAACTTTTAGGTTTCGGGCACAATAACCATTACTTTTTACATCTTTGAAGCAGTTGAAAAAAACTCCTACATGAAAAAGGTTAAGTGACAGGAGAATCTGGAAGGCCATTCAGTGTTAAAGAGTCAAACAGCAAGGATGCAAATACAATGAGCTGCAGCATTAAACACATTAGTAGATAGATTTCAGCAAGAAAATAAAAATCAAAACAATACAAAGATTTTTTTCAATGGCCAGCATCTGCAGGAGCACATTCCTATGGCGAATAAAGATGATTGAACCTGTGCTTTATAACCTCACACCAAAGAGGTCACAAAGATTCTTGGTTTATTTCTTTCCATAAAGCTCTATTTTTAACAAGAACAAAAACCTTTGAAACATGGGCACGTAACATAAGAATGGCCACCAGTTTCTAACTGCCTGTACTTCCTGTACTGCCTCAGAGATCTGTGTGGTCTGCGTGGCAAGTCTGCTTTGACACTTACAGCATCAGGTTGGTGTGGAAAACCTCCATGGTGCTTCTGTGTCAAATATTTGTCAGGAAACAGCAGCCAGGGAAAAACAGAGACAATGCTGAGCAGATTTCATCACTCATTTTCAGCAATCTAGATGCCCCACAAGTTCCATGCTCACTGACTTGCACAGTGCCATCCCTGCCTGACCCCCACAGAGGCCTTGCAGAGATGGGCGCACACCGCGGAACTCACTGACCACAGCAACCTCTCTGCTCCTGTGAAGGCTGCTACCTACCAGTGCAATTATATCTTGTCCCCAGCAAATGCCACAGCACCAGAGTTAAGCTATAATCTGGTTTTCCTTCTGCCCAAAATACCCCAGTGGATTATTTATCTCTTCTCTCAATATTGTACTTGGACCACAGCTTTGTAATCAATGCAGATGAGATGAAACAACAGTCTTACAATTTGCTTTGTCCCTACGTGAGTACCAAACACTCTCCATACTCTTAAAATCAAGAAACTTTTTCTCCTTTCACGATTCCCATTTGTTGTACTTTCCCTACACTGGCATTATTTTGTTTTTTTCCAACCAGAAATCTCCCCAGCCCATTGGGGTTTCTGTGTGCGTGATGGCAAGTTAAACAGCTTCCCCACTGCAAACAAACATCACATGCACACAAATCATGTCTTGGAGTGAAGAGCAGAGGCAGACACTAGAGGGAGGATCGACTCATAGACTGAGCTTTTGCCAGAGCAAATTCTTTGGAGTGTGGCTTCACCAAGGAGACGGCTCAAGTGGCATGCTGCAAGAGCCTGCTGGGCTGCCTAGCATTCAGGCTTGCAAATCACTGTCTGGACTGAAGGAAGAGGGCATCTGGAATTGAGAGTGAGCAAGACAAGATTTTGCTCTCTTCAAGGCTGCTCAGGGAACCATCCTTGCCAAATCCAAACATACCCATTCCAGGACAGATTCAACTCTGTTACTCACAGGTACTGCAGCACGCTTTGCCAGCAGCTCTGCACAGGGGCACTGGTAAGAATAAGCAATGCTTAATGGCTTGTTTACTTCAGTGAGTTCCAAATTTTTTATGTCTGGACACTGCAGTGCTTTAACATCATTGCATTAAAAAGGACAAAGCTCCATAATACACAGATCTGATGGAAACACACACCTAATTCACAGGCCCCGTTTAAATACATTACAGTCTTTTCAGAATAATTGTCTTCAGCAGTTTGAATTGACAAATAACTATGCAGGGCTACAAGCAAGCAGTAGGACTACTTGGAAATGAAAACTGTCATGGTACCTTCCACCCTCCTGGGTTTTCCAAGAGCCCTCACTCAGCTTTCAGATGTTCGTTCTCTTATTCCTGTCCAGTCTCTAAACAGCAGTGATTGGAAGAGGGGAAGAAAAGAAAGGTAGCTCCTTCACCTCAAGATCCTGGCAGACTGAATTGCAAATAGGTAGAAAATTGGGGCGTGGAAAACCTGAGCTGTACAGTGCAGGATGTGTTTGGGGTCCTGGACACATAATTCAAGCTCAGAACCTGAACAAGTAAGGCTAGAAAAACATCCCTAGGGCTGCCCATGCCTAGACCTTAACCATTCCTAAGAGATGTTTGTCCTGCCTGTCCTTGAAGGCTTTCAGCAGTGGAGATCCATGATCTAAACAAACTGCATTTAAACTTCTCAGGGTCAGATCTCCATCTGAAATATGGAGACAACACTGTTGCCTTTCTCATGGACTTGCTGTTTACCAAGAAGTTTTTCAGAGACAAAGACTTTCATTCACTGACACACCACAGTGAGAGTTTATTACAGTGGTATCTCCAGATGTTGCTCGAGCAGCAGAGGGTGAAAGCAGCAAGTAGTTCACTGAGGAGGTGGTGAAGAACAGATGAAAGAAAAGAGATGAACACTGTAAACACTGGATATAACTTGCCAATATCCATCTACACTTGACTGCAAATGAGGAAGATACTACAAAGATGTTATTTTTTTCTTATAAGCCATTTCTGCTAACTTGCAAAGGCAGCAAGCTTTGGGATACATTCCATAGGGAAAGCTCAACACACAGCTAAAATCCATTGCTAAATGACTTCGCCATCCCCTCTACTGTAGCATGATCCCTAAGTGGATCTATAGCCAGGAACCATAAAATCCCATTAGTCCTGCAGAGAGGGAGACTATTTTCTTCCAAAGAGTATACAGTTGGTCAGTGGAATTCACCCTGTGAGGCAAGAAATTCACTGAATGGCAGCAGCTGGTCCTTCACAGTATCATCTTTTCAGTCACTAAGAACTCTTCATTTCCCATGGTATAGTTTTTCTAGATTATACATGTCAAATCAATGCTTAGTTCATATAATCAAAATATGAAAAATGCCTCTAACTATAAAAGCACAAGACAGAGAAAAGACTACAATTAAAGTTGTTATGGCTGCCAACACACACAGGAGGAAAGATCTGGATTCTAGCAAGTCATCACAAAAATCCCAAGTAAGCCCAGGTGTGGAGGAGGACTCATCACTTAATATGGACACATTTTTAAATAGGGGCCATGAAAAGGAATGAAAAGTGATCCATACCTAACAAAACTTTGCACCACCAAGGCATCAGTGAATAGTTAATCAGCACTTCATGCCAATCTTCCAATACAAATGTATCTATTAAAACACTGTACAGCACTATGGTACCTTACCAGAAATATCCCCCTTGTGACACTGTTCTCATTGGTAGCATCAAGTTGCTTTACCTCCACAATCCATAGCTGGTCTTCCTCTAAAGCAACACTCTAGTCAGCTTTCTGGAAAGTCAATTACACCAAGGTATATTGGTCTCAGAATCCATCACCAAGGTGAGCCCAGTGCAATTCTTGGCAGGGCTCACTCCCATGTCTTCCAAGAACATTATGAATTTTCCTTCTTACAGGCTTGATTTGCAGGCCTCTTGTCCTGTCCTTGTTGGACAGCAAGATGAATTGGCCCTATCTTCTTTAATATGTGCCTCTGGGTCTCTACAGAGGAGTCTCTGTAAAGCATTACCTCATCATCTCACGGTACACTTTCTCCCCTTTCTTTATAATTCCAGTTTAGAAAGGAGGTTATTGACCTCTGCTGATTCCTCCACCCATCCACCCCTGCAAAGGAACCTTTTCTCTTGCCTTGTGACAAAATAAGAGGCATGACCCATCCCCTGTAACAGCTGGTAGGCCACTGAAAAAACAGATGCAGTCTTCCAGAGGGTCAGCTAAGTTCAGCTGCCCCAGTTCTGACAGAAGCTGCTTCATCGACATATTCTCTCACACGTTTTTGTACCTCCTAGACCTGGACTCCTGGAAGCTCCAGGTGCAGCTTATGTAACAGCATCCCGTCCTCCTCTATCTGTGCCCTGATTGCACAAGAACATTTACCACGCAAAGTAGTAGAGTTGAGCTTATGGCCACTACTCCTCCTCCACCCTCTGTCTCTATTTTTTATATCAGCTGTGGTGGTATCAATAGAAAGGGCTGTTACACTCTTAAGGGATTTACTGATTTTTCACTTTTATGAATGATCAGTTTATTAGATGTAACAGATTTCCCTTGACATTATGTTTTTTTCCATGGAATTACCAACTGGGCGCAGACTAGCAAAATTATCAATGCTAATAATCAGTAGCCTGTGAGCAAGCCAAAACTCTGGACCTGCTTTGGGGCTGCCATGTCCATGGACCACTTCTGCTGAGGGTAAGAAATGGCCAGGGCTGAGCCTGCTGCTGCCTGGCACAGCCCAGCTCCATCTCTGTGCCACAGGAGCTGAGCCTTAATGCTTTTCGATCCGTGGTCACAGGTTCAGCTCCCTGCTGCCGATGACTCACACAGGAGCTCCGAACTAAAACTAGCAACACCAGCTTTTTTCTAGGAGAGGATTGAAGAGCAGCATTGATCTCAATGAAATATTTCGAGGGCAGAAAAATTCCACCACGCAAAGAGTGCGTGACTTCTCTTTAGTTTATTTTATATTTTTGTTCCAGTTGTCATTTTGAATTCAAACTCTTTGGAAAGCAGGCATAATAGTCTTAATGATCCCATTGAGCAGTTTAAATTCAAATTGTGGAGCACTTGCAATACCATGCTGGCAGCACTTTCCATAAATTACTCTCAAATTCAATACGTTGCTTGACAAAAACAAGAATAAAGGGCTTTTTACTTTAAAAAGTAGAAAACTTGTATCATAAAAAAAAAATCTTTAAATTATAGTTTCTCTTTTCTGGTCCAATTTAAATTGTTACATAGTTGCTAAATTAGTGCTGTAATCCCTGCTTACAAATTGCAGAATTATTTTTAAAAATAGATGTAGCTTTACTGCAGGGAACAACCTTACACTTTAAACCCTATGTACTGCAGGAAGCTGCCCTTGCACAGCTTTCAACCAGCCACACTCACGTGCACACAGGGTGAGTGAGGTTTACAATACCAGTCACACTGAAGCCAATAGCAGTCTCACCAGAGATTTCAACGAGCACAAATTGAGTTAACACTGACATTTTAGAATGATTAGCAAATTTAAGCCTTCCCAGGATGCTCCATGGCACCAGTGACTCTCATTGTACCATTTCTTTAAAGCATTTCTCTGCTCACAAAACAAATATTTGGGGGGGGGGGGGAAAGGTGGAGCACTATGATGCCAAGTTCAAAGCTGGGGAACAGAAATAACCAGGACAAGACTCCCATGCATAATTCTTCTTCCTTCAAGCACTTTCACAGCTTCAATACTATGGAAAGATGAAGTTCACCTGCAAAAAATCCTTGTAAGTGATCTTTGGGGATGGGTTTAAGATATTGTCCTCAATATCTCACAGTTCTCAGCAGAAATATGAAACCACAATCCCTGGGTCTCCACAGGGCTCTGCAGAGCATACCCACCATCTGCCCTGATCTAGCTTGACAGAAATGAGACTTTCTTTCTTCTCCTCCTTCAATCAATCCTTCACCATTTCTAGCCCACCACTTCTCTGAAGTCTTTCATCTGACCCTGGCTATTTCTGCTATTTCCCCTTCCCAGTCCCACCATGGTCCTCTCCTCAGGTGGGTCACATTGACTGGGACACAACAGAAGAAACCCTGAGAGGCCAGGAGCATCAGCAAGATCTTGCTGCTTTCTGCATGAACTGCAGGAGCTCAGACCCTCCCAGCCCTCACCTCAGAGTGCACATCTCCAGCTGCCAACCACCAGACTGTCAGGAGAGGGGAGTAAGAATGGAAGAAAATTTCCACATCCTGGAGAAAGTTATCTGGACATCAAAGAACAGCCCATTCACAAAACAGCAGCATCACTCTTGCCAGACTGGTGTGTCTGGTTAACTTTGTGCTCAGTCCTTATGATAACACGGTATTTGGAGGGCAGACAGCTGGCACTGCTCAACATCTTGCTCTTCAGTATTTTATAACAACAGTTCCACTGATATTACGCTTAGCCTTTTCCCTGCTCTCAGTCCAGTGTTAAAATCTCTTCAACTACTTAGAGGAAGCAAACCAAATGTTCTTTTGTCAGTAATTTGCCCTGTAAGAGAGGGGGGAAATATACTGATAACATACTGCAGACACGGCATTCATCACGTGCACAGCAGTGCACTGGTTACACTGGAAACTCTATCATGGTATTTCAAATGTTAACTTGACTGTCATCATGACTGGGAAACATCTGTTTCCTATTAACACTTTAGTTTTTACAGTTGCTTTTAGTTCAGCAGAAGAGTCTTAATGGAGAAGACTGGTACTCTTTTAGAAATAACATCAATAATGAAAGAATCCTTGGATGCAGAGCAAAACCAGCAAACACACTGGCAACAGAACTCGCTGCACTCAGAAGATGTAACAGGAAATGACAGTGATGGGCTTTTGGGTGGGAGGATTTTTGTGTGATGGAAATTAACTCTGGTACTCAAATTCCCATTAAGAAAAATATTTCTTTTCAAACAGGTGATTGATTTCCTTAGACGTTAATTCAGACTTTTGGGGAATTTCATCTTAATTGGATCACTGATAAATAAAACCAGAAACAAAAACAACAAAGAAAACCCCTTCTGCAGGCTATTTAGGCTTAGTACTGACTAACCAGTAATTAAATACAGCTCTTCACAGAAATCTTAATTATGGCTTCACTACACCACAGCTAAGAAGAGTCACACAACAAATTGAGAAGATTAGCCAATTCTAATTGTTTAAAAACATTTATTTTTATTTTTGTGCATAGTTTTTGTGTGCATAAGGCCACAAGTCACACCAGTGAATTATTAAAAAATAATCTAAGGCTTCAAGAATTTATATATCACAACTAGGCCAGTGTTACTAGGCAAGTATTTGTTTATTTTCTTTATATAAATTAAGCCTCTATGAATTGCGTAAGAGGTCAAGAGTTTTTGACTTGGGAAAATAGGGATGTGTGCTAGAAATCAGCGTGAATTAGGTAGACCAGAAACAAGTTTCACTGAATTACTCACACTTACACCAGCTGAGAACCCTGTTTTCTCAGCTGGCCACTGCCATGAATTAGCTGTGCAGTTTTGGGCCAGTCACATCTGCACCTTCCATGGGAATTCAGCTCCAGAGGAATTTGAGTCAAGGTACTTCAATCCCACTGAGTTTCTACAGATCAAGGATTCCTAGTATCCAAGCTATTTTCTGATAGCGGGACTTTGGGGAACAAAAAATACCCTACCACCTTCAAAAACCAAACACCAAAAAATCCCCCAAAATCAATCAACCAACCAACCAAAAAGAAAGGGGGAAAAACCCCAAACCAAAACTAATCAGAGGCCACAATTCAGCAGAATGTGGCTAGACAGGCTGGATTTTAAGCAGGTCACTAAGTCTCAGAGTTCAAGATAACTGCATCACACATGTAAAGGCATCTGAAGACAAAAGCAGTCAGGCTGTGCCTCATCAATTTAAGGGTCTCATTCATCTGCAAGAATAACTTGCAAGCCTAGCTCAAAGCCTCAGTGTACTTAAGCATTCATTATCCTACTGAAGCCAATGCAGGCTTCATTCCACTGAAAAATCAATGAGACATATGCTCTAGGACACAAATTCCTCAGGCCTAAAGCCAGAGGATGGCAGAAGCCTAGATCCCTTGTAGATCTGGCTTTCAACACAGCAGAGTCCTGAGATTTCTGAAAGACACTGAGACATAGGCTCCCAACACTTGTTTCTTCCACATTTATGAGTTCAATATGTGCTTGGGCTTTTGTTTTTGGCTTTTTTTTTTGTCCTTACTGCATCAGACTGCCATCTTCCTGCTTCCCATTTTTCACTCACAGTACCAGCTGCCCAGCTACATATATGTAGCCCATCAGTATTGCCATCCTTTCCCCTGCATGTGCAGCAGCAGATGGATCCAGACGTGTTTTGGGTTAACTCCATAACCATGTTTTTGTGGACTGCATGGATAAACATTAAAGGCCCCTTCTGGTTATATAAAAGGAAGCTATTAAACGTTTACTCTTTCCTCTGTACTCAGAGCTGCAAAGCCCTATCACAGAACATACAAACGCAGATGCAACCAGGCAATTATCGTTCCTTTATCCCTTAAATAGATAGAAGATAAATTTGAAAGAAAATGAGGAACAGAATCCTTCTCCCTTTCCTTTTTTATCCTTTTATCTCCCAATGTAGGAAGTTTACTGAACCCTTGCCAACAATTCACTCAGGCTAATGAAGTGTATAAGTAATGGGATTAAATAATCTTAAACCATTACTACAGTGGCTAATGCAGATGTTTTCCCAAACTAAAGCAGATGAGTGGTGTAGAATGCGTGCTTGATTTAAAAAAGAAGAAAAGAAAGTATCAATCTGCAAGCAGATGAAGTCAATTCCAGACTGAAGTCAATGAAATGTTTAATTCTAGTTACATAAAGTTGCTCCAATTATATTATGAATGCACCTTCCTAAAGTCTTCAGTGCTTTGCACGTGGTTAAACTTGCCACAAAATGAAACTTAAATTTTTTATGGTGCAATCATTTTAGTGCAAACAAAAATAGAAATTATTTAAAAGGTACATATTCCACCAAAAGACCATTTAACTTTTAAAATCAATTTAACAAGGCCCATCTATCACTGCCATTGTAAGTAAGACACAATCCTCCCTTTTTATATTCAGTATTTCTGTAACAATATCAATGTGAAGGCTCTGTAGAAATAGAGAGAACAACGAAATACTGGTGGCATTTTCAGAAATATTTTAATATTATTGCTCTAATTATCACTGGAATGACAGAAATGTCATGAAAAACATCAATTTTTACTTTTAGAAGTGTAAATCCAATTATCCAGTGTTTGTAAGAACTCAAAACTGGAAGTTTAAAGAAAGATCTGTCAGTGTTTTAAGAATGTTCCAGCGCTTTTCTTACTCTAAGTTACAAGGATAATCCTTATATACTGGATGCTAAGGTCAGACCAAGGTAAAGCCTCAGGCACATTATGGGATGTTTCTTTAATTTGAACCTGTGCAACTGGTTCCAGCTTCTTGTTATGGGAGTCTCTTAAAACGTGCAGCTCCACGGAGCAACTGTTAATTGTTTGCTTTAAGACCTTGTTGGAGGCATGAAATGAAATTTTAGGGTAATGTAAGCTTCAAAAGACATCTAATCCAAAGACCCTTAGTTCAGTAGAAAGTCTTCCATCAAGCAAGGCAAAAGTCTTGATTTTAGAAATTTTAGTGCTTTCTTGCATCCCACCTCCTTAATCTTATTGGGCACACAGTGTGTAACCATTTTGGTATCAGATTTCTCAACACAGAAAGCTGAGAACCACACTACTGCTACAAAATGACTACATAGTCTGCTCCTTACAGAGATGAAACAATCACAAAACCCAGCTCTTTCTCCTGCTGTGTCCACTTCATTTCAGAGGGAAGTCAGACCAGGAAATGTAATTCACCCAGTAAGCTGAAAAGACCAGAGTTCTTCTGAAGACCATAAAAAAAACCTGTTGCTCATGGTACTGCCATGAGCAGGGTTGTCAGCTTTTAACTGTAAGGCAACTCCACAGCAATGAAAGAAATAAATGTTTCCCATGTCTGTGCATTAAAAACAGGGCACAAAGAGGAACGGGTACTCACAATGTAGCAGGGTTCACAGTAGGCTTTCTTCTCCACGGCGTAGAAAGGCTGTCCCCTCAGCTTGCTGCTGCACTTTATGCAGGTGAAACAATCCACGTGGAAGACTTGGTCCATGGCCGTGCAACCGGTGCCCTCTCCGACAACATTCTCCCCGCAGCGGGCACAGCGTCCTGTCACCAGAGGGAAAGGACAGCAGTCAAAGCAAGGCCCTCGTCCCAGCTGCACAGGAGGTCCCGCCACTCACCTGTGGCTGGTAAGGGGCATGTGGCAGCTCAATCCACAGAAAAACAATTTGTGCTACTGCTGGCAAAGATTCAGTGCCCCTGGACCGCACTTTGGTGCTGGTCCATATGAAAAGATCTAGAAAGGATTGACACTGCCTCCCACGACAGCACTCATGTCGGTTGTGCTGCTGCAAGCCAGCAATCATTGTAGAGATCTTGAGCTCCAGATACAAACCACTCAGCTACCATCTAACCCAGCTATATAGTCATCCTCAGCTCCTCAGTTAGATGGGATAAACCTGTGCCTTAAGCCTTGCTTCCACATGAAAGGATTTTGTCATAGGAGGCCTCATAAAGCTGCCTGATGGCAGCAAAATTTAAGAAGTTTTTCTTGTCTAGCTTAAACCAATTCTCTCAATGGAGGCAATTACTTTTTTTTTCTGTTCAAGGATTAATACAGATTAAGATATTCTGTCTATTTAAAGCATCGAAACTACTTCTAAAGAAACTGATGTGTGGATATTTTATTCTTACCATCCTTCAAAAAAGGTGTATCAGAAACTGCTGGTAAAGAGTCTAAGTACGGACAAGCCTTAAGAGCTCTGTCTGTTTCTGAAAAAGGTCCTTAATGTTAGACACAAATGCATAACAAAAAGTCTGTAGACACGCACATACAAAGGCTTGCTGCCTTGTTCAGATTGTTGCTAAAGATGCTATGTGGCAGATAGTTTTAAAGTGAAGACAAGATTTCCTTAGCTGCTGGGAAAAACATTTCCCTAGGGAACATTGTGGTGCAGAGGTGATGGAAGAGGTGGGTAGCATGCACACCTTTGCTATTTTTCTCTGCCATTTGGGTTCCAGAAAATGGAGATAGCCCCCGAAGTTCTGATGTCCCTACATAACAATTGATGTTGAAAGTGGAAGGCATTAAGGACAAGGTCAGCCACAATAACAGGAGAACCCCATCAAAGGTAACAGAGGAACTATGATCTGGGGCACTGCCCCACTCAAAATGGTACCCTCCAGTTTAAGAATAACTGTGGTGACCCCAGCCCTGGGACCCTGCACTTCTTGAAGGATTCATGGGTGGAGTGGCGTGGTCAGTGAGCATGGGAAGGAAAGCAAGAGCTGAGGTACAAGCAGGAAAGCAGACTGAGTTCAATACAGAATTATTCATAAAGGCATATAGAAATAATATGTACCTGATAATAATTCCATAATCCAGTAGTAATATAATGCTCCCTCACACCTGTTTATTGGCCTTTTCATGCAAATACTGCACATCTTCTACAAGTTAGACCTGTCTTATCTCAAGAGTAGGACTGCTGCCCTTCACTGTGAACTGACAATGTCCCCACACTCATGACTTCTTTCCTGCCTGTCCCACACTCCAGCAAGCTACATTCAGGGAACAAAGCATGTAAGCTACTTTTGGATCCCTCAGGATGTGGCAGGATGATATATATACACATTTGAGATATATTAGGAAAGCTTGGAAAAGAACCCAGATCATTACCATTTGCTACAATGGTATAACTGTAGTTGGCTTTATACAGGACAGACAGTTCCTGATTCAAACAGCTCCCAGCCTGAGGAATGTGGAAGGAGAACTCACCAGATGAATCCAGACAAGTCTGGAAATCCCCCAAATGGAATTAATAATGATGTATTTCAACTTAACTTTCCTTAGCATTTGTTATTAGGGTTTTGATTGTCACTGTTGTGCTTTAATCACTCCACAGTAACACTTCTAGAGAGGACTCCTTTTTTATAAGCAGAAAAGGAATTCAGGTTTCCCAGCATGGTAGTGAGGCTACAGAGCTCAGGGGAAGAATGGAAAAAAACATGAGGGCTAGGAAGAAAAAAACCCAAACCCACTGGAGAGAACCACAGTACAGAACTCAGCACTGCACTGAGAAGGAGGCAGAAGACACCTCCTGTGTAGCACAGGAGAGCCCTGCTGAGCCCTGGTGTGGACAGCACAGAGCTGCTCCAGGGCCTTCTCCAAACATCTCGTGTAGCTGGGCTGTAACACGAAGAGACGTCTGGGGAGCAGTTAATATCTCTATATATAAAACATGAAATTGAAAGCCATTAGTGTATTACTTTACACAGTGTTTTTCCAGAGGGAATATTCCGCTGAAGAATTTATTTTCCCTAGTGTGCCATTCTGTGATCATCCGGTATTATTTTTATGAGGCATTTGGACATGGAATAATGTAGTGTCTATGCAAACACTTCTCAGCTTTCTTTGTTAACATCTGAGCAGAACATGTGGGAATCTTTACCCCTCCTTCTCTTCTCACATTCATAATTTAGCCAGCTCTTGTGTGCTTCAGCATTTATCTTCCTCTTTGACCAAGGCATCTCTCCATTTGCAGAAGAAGCTGTCTACATGGAGACCATACTTATGGCTGCACCTATGCCAGGAAACCTGGGTCTGTTTCCTAACTCAAATACATACTCCTGTAATCTCTGACAAGTCACTCAGTGCCCCTGTACCTCTGTCCTCTCTTTGAGCAAAGGGCATAAAGACATCTTCTCTGCCTCCCAAAGGTGCCCTGAGGCTACACTCCCCATGGCTCTGAGGTATTCCCCAACTACACTGCTGGTGGTCAGATACAAACCAAAGAGTAGCACAACATGAGTTTTGGCCAACTTCTCCCCTTTAAGTTAGTTTCCTGAGGCTTTCCTTCCTCTTTCTGGGTTTTTCCACAGAAGATTCCCACTGAGGCAGCAACAGACTTAATCTGTCTACATTTATGAGAAGTCCAGTTTCTGCTATTAAGTACACAGACAGAAATACTCCTATAAACTCTCACACAGGAAAGCTTAAAGAAAGCTTCCTTTTTTATAAGTTTATATGCAAATTATAACACTGTGGCCTTGGGCAAACCATGTTTTTCATGAGACATGGCCACTCCAGTGAGAATCAAAACACAAGCTCTGTGCCTAGCAACTCTCCCAACTGACTCACTCACCCAAAAGGTAAAAAACAAATAAGCCAAAATATTCAAATTTGGGAGCCAACAGTTGGGTGGCTGGATCCACTTAAAGGCACATGGGCAAATATACAACCAATCTGGTTTGCAGCAATGTGATTGCTGGAGACTGCACCTTCTGCAGACCTTGGTGCAATCTGGGAACTCACAAGGCTTCTGCAAAAACCTGTCTCTTCTCCCAACTCCTGCAACTCACTCAAATGTAGTTGAAAATGGCTATTAGTTTCAAGTGTTGGTGAAGGAGGAACTGACAAGCAGACAGGCACATGCACACAGGCAGTGTGATTGCACAAGCCTCGTTTCCTTAGAAAACCAGAAAAACCCCACTAAAAACAATGTATCTATCATTATGTCTGATAAAAACAAAACAAAACAAAGGTCTGCTTTTCCTCTGTGCCAGTTACCAACGGCGAAGGTATTTGTGGTTGGGCTCACCACAATTAAGTACCCACACATGTTCCCCATTTTAATATTTTCACACTGTCTCAAATAACCCAGTCCGTTGTGTGCAGAATACCCATGAGTGAACACAGAACAAGTTGCACTGCTTATTGGGAAAGAAGTAGCAAAAGGCAAAGTTTGCAAGACTCAAGAACAAACAGATTGCACAAAAAAGATTACACAAATAATCTAAGAGAAAAATAGCAGGCAGCGTATTACAGTAGAAACACGGAACAACGTGACCCATTTGCTTTCCACAAGCAGAATTTAAAAGGCAGCTTAAAGACAAAGGACAAAATTAGCACTAAACTGCATGAAGATGAGAAACTATGTCATTTCAACATTCTTCTTTTGCCCCTTCAGCCCTTTATAGATCCTTTTCAAGATCATTTCAGCAAAACTAGAAGGCGATATGTTGGCAGCAAGCCTGGGAGACCAGAGTCCTCTATTTTTGCATGAAAGAGGTTCATAACCTTGGCCGTGCTGTGACCTTCCCTCAGCCCAGCCTGGCTGCCACATGGTGGTCTTACCTTGGGGGCGTGTACAGAAGTGCCTGCAGAGGCTTCCCTGCTGAAAATGCCACAGTTAGTGAGTGCATTACACAGAAACACTTCAGCAGCTGAAAGGATACATCAGCTGCTATACTCTATTCTGAAACCTCCTCACTTAATGTCTTCTGCTGTGTAAAAAATTTGAAATATTGTGAATTTGAAGGAGGAGGGGGGAAGGAGAAGAGGAGCTCATATGCCACATGATGCCATGTTCTAACTTCTTGTTATCTCATTACTCTTATTACATGGTTTTTGCCTATACCACCACAGATCCTGTCTGCTCAGATTATAGAATAGATCCATTCTGCTTGATATTGGGAAAACACAGAATTCAAAGAATGGCTCAACTGCAGGAGTTCACAACGTAATACAAGCAATAACAACTAGGTAGTGATAGGAAATAGAAGGAAACAATCAGACGAAACCAGTCAGCAAGGGAAGCTGTGGTCTCAGCAGTCAATGTTTTACTGTTGACAAGGAGTCTGTAGACAGCACAGCAAAGGAAAAAGTTAAGGAAGGATTTGAAAGAGGACCCGGAGGGAGTTTAAAGGAAGTTTAATGGAATGCTTCTGAAGAAAGGACAAAGACAACACAAAAGAGAATGTAAGTGCTTGAAGGTTGAACATAGACAGCTTCAGATGGGAAGGATGAGTTGGTATGTCACTAGAGAATACTAGACAAAGAAGGGTGGGAATAGGTCATTACAGGTCGTGCAGGTAAAGACATGAAGCTTCTGTTTGATATGAGGCAGAAATGAAACCAGAGGAGAGATGTTTAGGAGTTGGATTCGATGATCCTTGTGGACCCTTTCTGACTCAGGATGTTCTATGACTCTATGACTAAGAGGTAAAAATTATCTGGCCTAAGTTAAAAGCCAGAGAGTTATTTCTACAGCTAGTTGAGCATGAATAGAGAGAAACCGCATTTTTTGAAAAGGATATTGCAGAGATTAAAGGTCACTGGAGCTTGGATGCAGGTTTTAACTGTGAAGATGAACAGGAAAGGCCATAATCTGAGCTGTTACTCAGCAAAACTCTTAAGATTTGGCCAGAAACTGGGCACAATCTGGAGATGAGGAATTAGGCACGGAGTGTCCAACCTTATCTGGGACATGCATCACTTTTAAATGTCAGATTGAGAATGTGAGCAAATGGGACAAACATCCACCACTGAAGATGGATGATGGAATAGGTACATGTCATACTAATCCTTATGGCAGTAATATTCTGATAGCAATCACGCTGGAGCTGAGGATAAAGGCAATGTAATTTCACACAGGGGGCTTGAGATGCTCCTGTTTGCACATCCAAGGACTTCAGTACCTTTTCTAGGCTACAGCATTATTTTTCTGTCATACCTACTTAGACATTAAGCCATTAGCAGCACCATTTTGATGTACAGTGCCTAACACAGACAATTCAGGCAACTACAGATGCCAACAGCAGAGAAAGCAGAGAGAAACGTGCAAACCTCTCCACAAAAGGCTTAAATTCATGAATTCAAAGCATGCATTCTATGTAGAGAAGAGATAGGGGATAATTTTCTGATAAAAGTATCAAAGTAGGGAGGTTCTTCATTTGCTGAAACATGGGAAAAAATGTTGATATCTCAAAAAACTCGGCATGATGGAAAAAACTGTTTCCCACCTAACCATACAGTGGGAATACACCACAAGGTCATATCCTCAGTGCCTATCAATTACACAATTTCCCTTGATCAGCTAAGTATATTCCCTGGCTCTCACTGCAGCCCTGATACACAACGCAAGAAAGACCAAAAAAAATACAGCACATTGCCTTTTCAAAACAGTACCAAGAACACTTTGAAAACAGATAAATACATTGAACAGAATATCTCACTAAAAGTTCCCCTAGCAGCCTCAAGACAGCCAGTATTTCCGCTGTGTTATTTTTCTAATCATTTCTGTTTAGAGTTCGCCAGCGAATGCATTTTAGAGATTCATGACACATTCTGCTTTTGGATGGCTTTGAATCAGCTGGCAGTAAATGTGGAAAAATCATTATTCCTAATGAAGAAATATTGATGACAAAACAGCATTTCGAGGACAACGTTGACCATAAGTCAACAATGTAAAAAGACTTTCCCCTCTCTCCCTCCTCTTTCCTAGTGACTTTTATCCAAGGGTTTTCAAGCATTTCCCGAGCACACGGGATTCCTCAGGACACCTATGTCAGGCAGGCAGAATTACTCCATTGTCAGAGGATGCAGGAGCAGAAATTGATTATTAGGATAACAATGTAACAGCAGACCTTAACTTAGTATACCCTAATCAAGTTAAATCCCAGTCAGAGCTTCTGCAACTCAGAAGTACCCAACAGGTTCTGGGTTCTTTGATTCATCCAAAGGGAACAGAAGCGGCATCTCTGATCCACATGGGAGGGTTTATGTCCTTCTACAGTGCATGGGAGGTATGTGTCTAACTGATTATGCTAGACACAGATGTGTTGATCATATTTGTCCCAGAGTGATTCTGACATTTTGGCACTCAGGGCATTGCAATAATAACACAGAGGGAAACACAAAGGCATTTTGTACATTATGTAGAAAACTATATTATTTAGCTCATCTTATCCTTGCCTTCCTTACCTACTCTTTTCTTGCTTTTGAACTCAAGACTTTTCACTGAGTGGGAAGCCCTTGGCAATGGTTTATTGTGCCAGGATCCAAGCTTGAAGTGTCATCATTTGACAGTAGCAGGCTGTATGCATCAATTGTCTTACACAGCCTTTGGACATGAGACATATCAATCTTAATTCCCTCTTCTTCAGTAGACGTCAGAAAACACAATCTTTCACAGTAAACACAGATTCATGCTGCAATGTGTGCCTGAAACACTTCATAAATTAAATCCAAGGCCATGATTTAATTACTGTGTCCTGGTTATTCTGCTTTAACTGTGTTCCACTTGTACTCCAGATGTACAGGTCCCTGCAGTGACCTACTTGTCATTTGTACTGTACAGCACTGTGCAGTAGCTGCACTCTCGTGTTGTTTGCATCCCTTTCCTCCGACCACAATACAACTTCATATTCTCACTTTGCTTGGCTGTAAAAACCTGACACATTCTCAGTGTGCCCCGGAGGTCCCATTCCACACCACAGAGCAAATGCACTGCAACTGTGCAGGCTCACTCTGCCAACAGTTTACCTTCTCAAACATTTCTTCATGCTGCTCATCACAAGATTACTGTCCCAGCTGATCTCCAGGCCTTTCCAACACCCCAGGAAAGGTAGAGGACTGTTAGGACACCCAACATGTAGGCAGGGAACTTGAGACCCACACAGGTTAAATAACCCTCCAAGGGTCACACAAGAAATTTATGATGGAGCCAGGAACTGAAACCATATTTTCTCAATCACAGTCTGGTTTCTTTAACCACAAGGCCATCTCTGAAAAAAACTGATGCTAAGAAGGCCTGTGGCATAAAAACTCCATTCCAGAGGGAGCTCCCAGTACCAGTCTTACTAAAATACCTTCCCCAGGAGGAGGAATTCGCTCCTTGTGTGGACCATGGCATCACTTTCTGGCAGCCTGGCTGAGCCACATAGCAACTGAGAACACAGAGTTCTGTGCATCTGCTACTGTCCTCTGTTTATTTACAGAGAAGGAAAGACTCTGCTTCCTTCAACATCTGTGGTGGCGATCCTTTACCCATCTATATCCCCCTCTCCTCAACATCCTGGGACACAAGAGACAGTTTAGTTTGTTTCTGATATAAACCAGATTACAAGGATAGGTACCTCCTGAAATTATAGCAGCCATAATGTACTACTGCCACAAAATGGAGAGGACCACTCCTGATTTTCCCCAAAAAATATAAAAATTCAGGTTGAACAGGATCTAGAGAAGACCTGGAAATGATCATAGTGCTTCGAAGGCAGAACCAACTCTCTCTACAGCATTCTTGATAGAAATTTGTTTAACCTGCTCCTAAAAACCTTCAGCAACAGAGATTTCACAAAGCACTTGGTCAAAAAATCTCAGTGGGTACCTAACCATACCATCAGTGAGCCTTTCTGCCATCCAACCACAGTGCCCCTTGCAGCAAGCCAAGCCAATGCCTTTTTACTCCCTTCATGATGGCCATAAGGAAAGCAGACAGGCTCACACCAGCTGTAAGGACGGACTGGACGACGCCCCCCGGCAGGCTGGTGTGTCCCTGAGCCCCACACACCGGTGAGTCCCACGCTGGATGATGTGCAGTGAGTGTGCCAGCCCAGTGGGGGTCAGTGATGCTCTACAATATTTAAGGTCCTAGACACCTTTTTTGCAGCATGCTTTGCCTTTTTTCTTTTTTTCCTCCTGTTGTTGTTGTTACATTGTGTCAACTTTTTGGCACGTGTTTTACCATGTGCGAACGGCTTGAAATAGAACCCCGCTTACATCTGGAGACAAAAAAAAAAAAAAAAAAAAAAAAAAAAAGAAGAAAAAAAAAAAAAGGGTGAGAAAAAGAGTGGGAGAGAGGAAACATTCCTCCCTCTGCTAATCGATCAAGGAAATGCAAGGGAGAGAGTGAAATGTACTCTATTTCCTTTAGAAATGTTTCCTTTAATGCCGATGAAAGCGGCCAGATGACAGAGGCCGCGGCTGTGCACGGGCTCGGGAAGCAGAGCAGGAGCTGTCAGCGCAGGCACGGGGGTGTCCCTGGCAGCCGCAGCAATCCCGGCTCCAGCCCGGCCTCTCCCGGGCTCTCCGGCAGCAAACACGGCCCCTGCCGTGTGCCGGGCACTCCCTGCTTCCCTCCCCACCGCTCCCAGCCCGGCCTGAGCCGGGCATGGCTACGGTGAAGCAGCAGCTTTATGCTGCAGGTGTAGAGTTGGATTGAAAGAAGTAACATTTCATAATTATTCGTGTTTGGAGGCAAGACTTTCAAAAAACCAATTTGTACCAAAAAAAAAAAAAAAAACCTACAAAAAACCAACCCAGTCAACAAATGCTTAACTCAGGAGTGCAATAATTTCATTTGGTAAAAAAAAAAAAAAAAAAAAATTTTAAAATGCATGCTTTCAAAGAAGTCCCCCACATTCCTGCGCCATTACTCCTTTCTGATTGCATGTAGTAAGTTCAAAAAGTAACACACATAAAAACATCTTTTAAAAAAATGTCAGGCAAAAATTATAAAGGCTGTAAGAAAGTGGGCCTTTTCCATTTTTTCAAAAGCTGAGAAACCTCTTATTTTATTCTACTTTCACAGGAAAATTAAGACTTTCTAAACCAAAAATTACTCTTTTCCTTGGAACACATCACTAATGCCGAAATCTTATTTTTTAGTGAGATGTTACCAGTATGTAGCATCCAGGGAACAACCTCACCAGCTCTCTGCTAAAGCCCTGGCGTAGGTGAGGCCACCAGCCAAGTCCTAATGGGGCTGTCAGGAGAGCTCTCTGTGGGCAATTTATCCCAAAGCTGATTCTGTAGGGGTTTACCCCTCCTAGGAAGGGGAAAACAAAGAAAAGGGGAATAATTACTGGCTGAGCTGTAGATCAGACAAATTCTGGTGATCCCAGCACCGAGCCACTCCCTTTGCACTTGCACTTGCAAAGCCATATTGCATGATAAACCCTGGACAGTGAAACCACCAAATTCTTTATGGCACACAGAGTGAGCCAACCATGCTTGTATGAATCTCCTGCAGGTAAAGGAAGGCAGGATACCAGGCTGGAATCACTCTTCCTCCCACCCTCATCAGGGGCCACTGGCAGGGGATCATTTCCTGAGCTATCCCGTGACCCACTGGGCTTGTTCTGTCATGCTGCACCAAATTTCAGGATCCTGTTTGGGAAGGCCACAAAAAAATACCTGGTCATTACAGGGGTGCCAGTGGCAGCAGCCTCAGACAGCAGCTACGTGGGGCAGCTCTGCCTGGCCCATCTGGGTCCTTTGGCAGGTGTCTCTCCCAGCGTGCTGTCCCAGCCTGCTCCCTCCCTGGCTCAGGAGAGCAGCCTTGCTGCTGGAGCAGGGGAGGGTGATTGCAGGGGCTGCTGCACCTGACCCCGTCCGTAAGTGATGGCTGTAACACAGAGCAGAGCTGGAGGCCAGAGGAGCTGCTCTCCTCAGAGGCTTGGTGCTCACTGTGCAATGCTTCATGCAGCCTCTCCCAGCCCTCCTCCAGCTGGGGAAGATCAGTGGCAGGCTGTCCACAGGCTCATGCTGCTGCTCACTGCAAATACACCTTAAACATAGATCAAATTCTCCTGAGCTCTCAGCTTTCTGTCACAGCTGAACCGAGAGTGCAGTCAGAAGGGACCAGCTAAGACTCACACTGATACAGACAGCAGCCTTTACGTCTAGGTCAAAAAATGAGTTGTCTTTTACCATGTTCCCACAGGACTGTGGTTGGGTTTGCCATTTCCAGCAGGAAAGCAGGCTCACGGAGCCCAAACAATGGGGTGCAGTTCTGTAATGTTACGTGCAGGACAAACACAGAGCAAATAATGTCCCCTGTCCCAAAGACTTTCATCTCCAACTGCATCCATGTTGTACAAAGGCACTTCAAACCTCTTCTGTCCCCCTGCCCAGCCAGTCTAGTTCATAAGCCTAGGATAGGCACCATCAGTGTGTTAAACAGACTCAAGCCCAGCCAAAACTCACATCCATGGCTGGGCATGAATGACTCAATTCACTCTTCTGTGAATTGACTGTGCTCCAACTGGTATTCCACAGCTTGTCTCTGCTTCATGGCATCACTGGGAAGGTGGTGGAATGAATTGATTTTTACCAAAGGCTCTGTTCAGTGGTGAAGATGAAATTGCCTGAGTAATGGCAAGGTTTTGAGTCAGAGATACTGCCTGTGCCATTGGCTCTGGCCTACCATCCTGGCATGCCTCCTGCATGCTTGCCTGAGGAAAAACATCTGACAAAATCCAAAACACAGGGAGGGAACCTATCTCCCCACTGCCAAAAGTGAAAGAAAAAAAAAAAAGAAGTGAAGAAAGGCTGGATCAGACAAAGAGTAGTGTCCTGAACAAATGGCAGCTCTCATAGGCCCAGCAATATTAAGGTCTGAGGTTTTCAAAGGTGCCTGGCTGCATTAGAAGATGTCACACCAAATTTCAACCAGCACCTCATTTATTTCAGGTTTTTCAAAAACCCTGCCTTTCACAATCCGGCACCAGCCCAAAGCTTCCTTGCTGTTTTGAAACATGTGCTGTCTGTGTGTTGACAGCAACCTTGCCATAAATCACATCCCTCAGGCACTGGAAACCACCTCACCTGTACGCTGAGCATCCACAGTTCCTTGCAATGAATTCCATCACTCCAAATTTCTCAGTAGCTGGAATCAAGTAATGTTGGTTGTTTTTTGTTTTTTTTAATTTTTTTTATTAAAGCAACCTACTAGACAGAGGTTTCCTTCTTCATCCCAAAATTGGAGACCTTTCCAATCAGGTACAAGGTCCAATATTTGTTTACTCTCTTGGACAAGAAACAGAAACTTTATAACCTGGGAAGGAGAAGCACTCTGATTCTGCAGGAGATATTCAATATTTGTTCCTATTCAGAATGACCACACATATCATAATCTTAAAATGTGACATTGGTATTGAAAGCAAAAGTCCTTTTAAAATGTCATTTGATGTTGGTGACACCGTATTTACTAGACTGATATGATTAAGCAGTAACTATAATTCTGCTCCTCCTTTGGGTCATGGGACCTGCTTTTACTGGCCAGGGTAGATGGAAATACTGATAACTCTCTAATTTGAGAATAACCTCCCAGTGGCACATGCTTCATCTCGAGTCCATGATGGAGCAGTCATATCAAGTATCCACAGATCATTATGCTCACCCGATTGCCACATTCTCAAAGCTGGATACATAAGGATATCAAAGTTTTCTTGCTTGGCCTCCACTACAAGTGACTTAGTGCAAAATATGAGATACATATTTATAACAATTATTATTTTATTTAAAGAAAATATGTGGAAATCCATCTGCACAATTTCATGTGTCACTCTCACACATCCTACAGCTTTTGACTCAAAATTAGCAAGGCTTAAAAAATAATAAGTTAAAAAAAAACCTCACACCATAAAACCAAGCTCTTTAGTGGCATTAAGTCTGACCTGTTTGCAGTGGTGGCTTTGACTCTAGGGCCTGTTGACTAACAGTAGGAGACAGGGGAATTGTGGGTACTGATCCATTTATCATGATTAAAGACTGTCCTGACATTTCACCTTAACATCTCTGTGAGGAGGCTCTGATGTTGACTGGCATCTACAAAGGCGTGCTCAAAGTACTATTCATCAATCATCACTCATCCTAGTACTACTAAGATGGAAGAGTCTTCCTGAATTGGCTTCCATGCTAAGGGCACCAATCCCTGTCTCCTGAATTATTCACACAATTCATGACCTGAAAATTTTGTGCCAAAGGAAACTGAAACCGTAAAACTTTTTCCTCATCCCTCCCATGGCTGAACCAATCAGAAAGGACTGATTTGATAGCCAGAGCTCATGATGAGTTCTGCCAGCCCAATGCCCTTGAGCAGAAAAGGCCATCATCATCATCAGGGACTGTAAGTGTTTGCCAAAAACTTGGTGCTGGAAAACGTCCTGAACATGCCGTACCGGTGACGGCAACTCTGTATGAGCAAAGTTGGCAAATCACTGTGCTCTGAACTTTCAGGGTGCTGGTTTTCCCACATTCATGGGAGTTCACTATGAAACCAGTAAGGGTATCTAATCCTCATTAAACTCTTTGGTGTGACAGTAGGGAAAACCGATGGACTTGTTTACATGCGATAATGGAATAATTTGAAATCCACTAGACCTCCAAATTTAGATCTGACGTAAATGTAGGGACAGTTTATACCAAGCCTGATTTTAGTTGATGTCTTAGTCGATGTCTTTTGAATTTGTATGACCAAGCCCAGAAAGCCAACACTGGTCTAAGTCAGTTAGTTTCCACTTTCACATAATACGATGCAGCTTTATTATGCTGACAAAGTCAGATGTGATGGGTAAGTCAGAGAAGCTATTATTTCCACCCCAGCATAGGAAAAAGCGTGGGAGACTTTTGTCCCAGTGGAAAGCTACAACTTACAAAAGCCTTCAAAACAGAGCCTTTTGGGACTTCAAACATTTCAGAAATTGCTTTCATTGTTCTCCATTGTTCTAAGCATCCCTGCACAGATGAGGACCTACAAAACAAAATGCTTTATCTAGTTTGTAGGAAGTCTACAACCATGTTCTAGACCATATGACTCCAGAAGAGTTTGTGATAAGCTTCAGATCCACATCCAAACATCAGAACACCTACAAAAAAGTCTGAGTTCAGTGTTGCTTCATGAGAAAGTCAAAAGAGCCCCACCACAGCAAAAAAGAGAGAGACTGGCATTTTGGAAATCACAGACTAAAGTTTTATGAGCTCCTATTCATGCAAATGAGCCCTGTCTGAGGTATTAAGGGTCATGCAATATTCCCAGCTAAGAGTGACACGAAATTAGTAAATTGCCATGGGGAAACAATATTAATATCTCATTGTACAGTCTTATTTGTGCTGTATATTGTTCTGTTCTCCCCTGTCCCAAGAGCACAAGAATGAAGCTACTGCACACACTGATGTCCTAAGAGTTTACACAGGATTTATTCAGCCAGACTGATTTTACTCTAGCCAAGCTGATGTCAGTTGCAGCATCATCTTCTCAACCTACTGAGATGTGAGCCACAATATGCCACAACTAGACCATGCTCCAGAACACCATCCTGTGAAATGTTTGTTCTTCTGAACAAATTGTTCTGCAATTTCCCTAGGCCTGAACAGCTCTTGTAATCAGACATTTGCTGGATGCACACCATTCCTACTTGCTACCTAACAGGTGTTACTTATAGTACCATGACTTCTGTCACTTACATGGGACTCAAGGCCACAGGTCAGCCACCTTGTCTTCCCTGAAAGTTGTGCCACAAAGGGCAGTAGACAGCACGACTGTGTGTGCACACCTTGTACAAAATAAAAGGAAGCAGAGTCTGTAGACTTGAAACCGCTTAGTTATTGCTCCTCACCCATTGTCCTGCTGTAATCAGAGCAAAGAAATAACAGAAAACCCAGTGAGATCCTAAGACTAATTGGCTTTCTCTGAAGCATTGTTTTTGTTTAAAAGACCAAGACACACTTGAATCAATGGGCCTTACAAACAAAAATCCTTTACTCACCTTTACAGGCATGACCAGACCTAGCTCAGGGCACAGATCTCTAACCCCAGAGCAGCAATGTCCCTCTGGCCTAATTCTGTGGTGGCCTCTTTTCCAAAGTCTGTCTTTGACCCTCCTGCTGAAGCTCCTAAAATGTGCATTATCGGTGTGGTTTTCTGCCTAAGCCCTCAAGAAAGTATGTGACTCTTCCCTGTGTGAGTGAACACAGCAGCTTCCATTCGTCACTCAATTTAGAGACAGCAGGGCAGAAAGAGACTGAAAGGGTTCAAATGACAAGCTTTCACTAGGAGCTGGCCATGTAACTGACACAGACCTTGTGGCTCTCCTCAGCCACCTTTCTGACAGAGGGATGCCATGGAGATGGCAATGAAGCAGCTGTGCACATCTGCAGTGCACATTCTCCACTTTCTTCACCTTCTGAATTCTGCCTGTGAAGAAACAGCAGAAATAAATCTGACCATGGGCAAGCTCCGTTTTTCACTCCCCTCCTCTTTTTGTTGCCATGCATGGAAATTGAGTATACACAGAATATGAAGTTATAGTGGTCTTAGCATCCATTAGTAGTGGCCTAATGGAACTACACAAGCACAGCACACTGAGCCCTGTGCTTTGCCATTTTATCTTTAGAAGAAGGCAATGGTTTTAGGCATGTACAGATAAAAGATGGAGTATTTTAAAATGTCCCACCCAAACATCCATTCTTATTGTAACCATACCTTCCCCAGTCCCGCTCTTCCACCTTACCTTCCTATCTCCTCTAAACAACACACATCAGATTTGCCAGTGTGGAGAGAATCACACTTCACATGACCCATGTAGGCATCAAAAACTGGATCAGTTTGATGTGAGATGTCGAGATGGAGAATGGGAAAGAAAGGAAGGCCATTAGAATCAGACTCCAGGTAGTATCCTGCCCTACATATATGTGTATACACACTCACATATTTATTTATGCATTTTAAGATTCTCACTCATTCCAGCCACGGGACAGAAATGAGAAGCAGCTGCGCAGCTCCTGGAGATGACAACAAGAACACATGACCAGAATTAGCTCCACATTGGCAGTGACGTTCACTAGGACCTTCCTGTCCAGAAGAGCTGGCTTCATATGACAGTCTTCTGCACAGCATAAAGGACCCACATTAGAGTCCTTTCTAAATGTCTCCCTCCAGCTCAGCCAGACACAATTCCTTAGCTCATGTGATCACAAACTCTGCACTAAAAAGAGTAGAAAGTCAATATTGTCATGTCCCAGCCATTCATCAATACAAGGGAAAATTCAAGGTAAAAGGCTTCAGGCTTTCTGCAGTTTTTTTGACAGTCACATGCTGAATTCACTTGTCTTTCACAGCAAGCACATAGTGAGGAAATAGAGACATTTAAAAAGCTGAGGTTTTTTCCAAGTGTAATTTTAAATGACAACAAAAGCAACTAAAACCCCTACAAAAACCCCCCTTCTTTCAACCTGCACTCACAAAGAATGCAGCACATCACCTGCCCAGCCTGCCCCTGACAGTACAGACAGAATCAGAACATGTACTGAGCAGATAGTAAGTTATTAACCTCTCAAGATATTGTCTGGAACCAGAATTTGTGGAGGAAATTGTATATTAAAGTTCAACACTGCTGCTAACTGAACACAGCCTGATTCACAGCTTTAAACAGACAACTTAGCATGGCTGGGACAGTGATTTGAAAGAATCTACAAAACAAAATAATTCACATCCCACATCCAGCTGTCTGTCCTTAGCAGTGGACAGTACCTTAGGCTGTGGAAGATGGTTGTACCCATACCTCTAAACTCTCAACAAAGGGGTCTGCTATTGTCAAAGTGTTTTACTTAACCACTTGTGTTCAATGGGGAGATGCATTTGTCAACTGTCAGAACTCATGTCACTACCTGTGCTGTCCCCTTTTGACCCTGGTGCTGTGAACACAGTTTTTCAGAGGTTTGGCTCTTAGCTCACACTTAGAGAAGTAATTATTTCTACATCTCTGTGCATGTCTTGGCAGACACACAAGGAAAAAAAAGAAAAAATAAAGGCAAATGAGCAAGTTGCTAAATGAAAGCTGGTGACAAGGTATCAGGCGCAGTCTCCCAGCTCCACTCTGCACCCACAGTGATCCCATTGCTATTGACACTGCCTGTTCCCCTCAATGGGGCTGGCTGACGCAGGGCCATGGGACAGGCACGGTGCTTTGCCACTCTCTCCGGCTCAGCTGACACAATCTATGCTGTCACAGTTCAGGCAGGGGACATCTCAACTGCAGGTTTCACAAATCAAAACAGGTTTACTCTTGGCTGCTTGTAGCATCCCAAATGTCTGCCAGGGCTGGCTTCTTGTGATCTCCCTGCCAGTTTGAGATGACAATCTCCTGACCCTAGAGCAGCAGTTGTGACCTTGGCTCGTAGTCAGAGACATGAAAACATGTGTTCGTGACATGACATGATGAACAGCAAGGTGCATTTGGAAGCATGAAAACAGTGCAGCTTACTAAAACCAGCAGGAAAGTTTGGCTACTTTTGATTCTTTTAATCCTCCCCTACCTCTTTGCACCACTGAGAATCACTCTGTATTGATTATGCTGACATTGACAGCAGAGTTGGAATTTTTTTTTTCACATCTCAGATGAGAAAGTGGGTTATGATTCATCTCACTGAATCTGAGTCAAAGCAATTCCTTATAAAAAACCAAACAGTTTTGATGCATTTCCATCAGAAGAGAAGAGGCTGGAGAACACTCAGCAAATGAGACAGTCCTGTTTAATTCTTCTTTTTAACACATTTCACTCTCAGATAAAATCTGTCCTTTTGCCCCACTAGAAATAACTCATTTTGAGTTAATGACACTAAAATACTCCCAAAAGCTACTAGCAAAAGACAAACCACCCTATCAAAAAAAAAAGACAGCATGAGACAAATGCCATGAGAAGAAATAACAAATGCCACACTGTGCCCCACTTCCGCGGAACAGTGATTGCTAGAGTGGAAAGTAACAGATTACTATGGGGAATTATCAATTTTCCTAATAGCCTTGAACTACCTAAATGCTGAAGTGTGCTAACATTAGTGGGTACATTACATTAACAGCAGTTAAAATGATCAAGTGTGATCCTGGAGCACATTTTCCCCCCTTTGTTGTTTTCATAGCCTTGTTACTAACCCTGGAAAATAGGGTTTCTGCTCAGCATGCTGCGAAGAGCCTTCAGACTGGCTGTGATTTCTTGTCAGACAAGGCTCACAAGTCCGTTTTGGTTGATTTTCACATAAAATAAAGAGTGTGGCACAGTTTTGGGTAAGGCATGGAACTTGAAGGAATTCTACGCTCAATTCTCACTTCACTACTGGATCTCAGCATGACTCTGGGTGAGCCATCTTAACTCTTCCAGTCAGCCCCTCGCTTGTAAATTAGGGACAGTAATTTCCTGGCCCTTGACATATTTTCAGATTCAGAAGTCTGAGGGATGCACCCTGTTCCTACTCCATGTCTAATTTGCACATATTACAGTGTGACCACAGCCTTGGATGCCACTGCAGCACAATGAGCCATAGTGGAACATGGGAGCAAACTGCAAATTTAGTCCACAGAGCTTCAAAGAACAGGTGAGCTGTTCAGTTTTAAAAAGCAAAGAAAGGGCTCCTTTCTGTCAGGTCATGTAGACAACTAACTCGAAACAAAGAAATTAAACTGTTTTCATGTTACTGGGACAAAGATTTATCCAAGAGTGCATTGCTGGAAGGGTTTCTAACTCCAGCTCCAAAACTGAATGCCTATGCTTCATTTGACAACTTAGCTACAAGTCATGACAAGAGAATGTCTTGAGGCTTTAAACACTCCAAAGCCCTATCTGAAGTGAAAATTATTCCTATCATACTACAGTCCAGAAAAACATTCTCACTCATTCATAGACACACACATACACACATCCCCTCTTAAAATACCTGTGAGAATTTAGAGTTTATGATATCTGAGATGGAGGAAACTCCTGGTATCACTCATCTCCATAAAACAGGAGAACCAACCTTCTCCATCCTGTATGTCCTAGACTAACAGTCCATCTCCTGCTCTCGGCCTCACCAAGGAGATCCCCAAGAAGGGGGCCTCCAGGTGCCACAATTTTAATCAGGTGATGACATCCCCAGAGAGAACCCCCAGAGACCAGCCAGTTCATTTCATGTGGAGCAGGAAACAGCCAACAGGTAGGTCCTGCTTTTGCTTAATGATCTGAGCCAGCTACAGACTAATGAACTGAAGCTGAAGACTTGATGGCTCACTATCAAATTTTCAGCCCTTTCAGTCCACAGAGACTTTACTTGACTTTGTAAGTTTATAATGAATAAGCTGGATTGTCTTTGAATTGTCAAATTAAGGTAGAAATATTTGGTTTATTTCCATGTAGGACTGTTAAATAGGGGGGCTGGCTAATAGCCTCATCACTGTTCAAAGGTTTTTCTGAAGGATGAGCTTTCCTATCCATCTGTACAGGTCCTAGCACACCAAGGGCCCTCCCACAATGACAGAAGTATCCACCACCCTCGTGATTTTTTTTTTTCATGGCTATGTTAATTTTTAAACATGCTGAAGAATCATGTAGAATACAGCTGTACTTTAGAAAGACACATCTCTGAATTTCATTATCACATTTCATTCTTCTCAGAAGACAGCAGGAAATTATCAGTTTTTATTTACTAACTTTCAGGACAAACCTAATTTCATTCATGGCCTAAAACCCAACTCTCTTTCACAGCATACAGGTGATCAGGGGAATCCTTTTGATTCAGTGCTACTCCAGAATTCTGAACTTATTCTCCATTAAATAACCTCTGCATCAAAAATCAGTTCTGTTTCAAAGTAAGAATATGTCTATGTTGACTGTCAGCAATTCAAGCTAAACTAGGGAATTAAAAACAGAAAAAGTCATGCTGCTTGCTACCTGCTCCAGCTGGGATTTTATGACCTACAGTAACAAAGGGTAATTGTGGTTTTAATGCGAGATTTAGATCCCATCTGTGAAGCAGTGGTGGTCTCTAAAGAGACTGTGCTTCAGAAACACTCATGATGCAAAGTCTTGACCACTCTTGTGTGGATAAAAAGAGGAAAACAGAAGGTAAGTCTCTTGTCTCCTGGCTCATGTGGGTACCAGGTGCTCAGGACTTACAGAAGTGCAACCTTCTCTGATTCCTGACTGCTACATCTGCTGGATCTTCATTTAAAAGATGTGCATTCAAACCTTTATAAGGCTAATATACCTGGCATAAAAATATCTAGGTGCTTAGCTTCATAAAGCATGTTTCCCAGAATTAATACAGAGTAAGATGTAGATAGGATCAACATGAGGAAGAATCAAACTTTTGCATCCATTTCCAGTCTTTCAAATGCTTGAGAAGCAGCTTTGACCAGCTCACAGCCTCTTGCCTTGCTCATGGCTGGAGGTAAGTGTATGTAGATGTGGTATATTTTGCTCTCCAACCACTCACTGGCTTACTCTTTTTCTCTTCTTACTTTGCAGTTGTGGGCTAAAATTCACCATCTAGGTTGCATTGAGATTACCTTTATAAATTTGCTCTACCTCGCTGTGCAAGGATGCCGGCAGGCAGAGGACTCCCTGAGAAGAAGCTAGACAAGGGTGGCAAGTATTGACAGAAGTGAGACTGAAGAAACAGGCTCTGAAAGCCATTCACCAAGATAATTAAAGCCCCTGGGGAGCAGAGCGAGGGTGGCTCCCTTTGCGGCAGGCCACAGCAGGGCCGCTGGATGTTGATGGTGCTGCACTGTGACCTCCCTGAGCAGAGGTTGCTCCCAGGCTTTGTAGCCTGTGTGCAAACGCTGGAATATGGCTTGAACATAAAAAAAATTACTTGAATGACAATGGAGAAAAGGGTCCCCATTATATGTCTGTTCTTCCTGCTTTTGTGAGCGGTTACATAACAGAAAATGACTGTCAGCTCATCAGTTGTTGAAAGTCTAACCTACTATTTTCTGACCCAGATGTTGTTCAAATGAGGACAGACACCATCTTGCAGCAGAACCCCTGCCTTTAGACAAAAGGCACACCATATTACATGGCAAAATTACAGTGTAATTATGCTCTTGTAATAATAATATGCTTCTTTTAATGATAACCTTTTCAGAACAGATCTAAGAGTACGGGCAAGATATGACCACTTTCAGTTTCTTTTTCTGGTAAAACTTCAGATGAAACCAAGTGGCTACTTCTGCCTTTTAGAGGCTGCTGATATGCCTGAACAAGACTGAAATGCAGTTCAGTTTAGAGAATTGGACCATGTTCAATTTAGAGCCTCTAGAACTGTACAGTGCTCAGAGCCATGCCAAAGGAAACAAAGACAGCATGAACCGAAGGAAGTCATACCTGGACCATCCAGTGTGCCTCCTCAGCTGAACCTCCTACAACTCCACCACACTCACTCCCATACCTGACTTGGACTGCTACCTCCTAACCCATGTCCTGGTCCTCAAGAAGTAAAATTAGGGAACACATTCAACACTGTTTGGATACCAGGTCTCTGGTCCTATTGAAGGAATTTTAGCTTATGAATGGAAACCAAATAGAGATGCAAGGCCAGTGATGCGAAAGGTTGGCAGAGCCTTGGCGGATTCAATACTGGCGTCACTTATCATTCTTTAATTTTAACTGTAAAATGACATCTCAAAGAACCATTGGAGATGAAGTCTTCTCCACGGGGGATGCACATATGACTGCTGCTGCTAATCATCTCCAGAAAATTCAGTGAAAAAGGAAAAAATTAAGTTTGAAAAGTAAAACAATCTGCCACAGGTCAAGATGTCAAGATGAGAAGTAGAAAAGACAGTCAAGCCTCCTGTTTCTTGGCCTTGTTCTTCAACCCAATTCTGTACCATCTCTCCCATTGTCAAAGCCAGGGTACACAGAAAATGCACATAAAAAACCTATATCTCCTGAATTATCAGCTCAAACTTAAATCATGATTCCTTTACTGCACAAACTGAATACTTCCCACAGGGTGATTTTGGCATCTCTCTTCTCCCCATGCATCCCTACAGCATGCTGGAACTACAAAAGGAGACTGCTACATTATCCAATACATGAAACTGGTGGTTCCTTTGGTAGCTCTGAGCATTTATGGTAAAATACCAGTGAGAGTTTCTTCCCACCAGTCAGGCAAACTGCTGTGGGGAGTGACTCAGCTGGGACATAGTCCAGAAGGCAACAGGAGATGAGGGGCCCCAATGGCACTTTTCCAGTCTTAATCAGCACTGTCTGCATGGTGATAGAGACTGATAAGCTGCCAGAAGTAATTTCTTGCTATAAAACTTGAAACAGTGGTCCAGAACAGTTGTGATCTGTGTGTGCGTGTATTTGGTTGGGTTTTTAAAATGCAGAATCAAGGGCTGTAATTTCCCATGGCGGCCAACAAACAATTTTGATAGTTTCATTTTAATCTCCTATAAGTATCCATTTCTCCTCCTTCAACCTTACCCAATTTCCACTCCACTAGGTATTATTTTTTCCAAACAAATCAGACATGCTTGTCTATAATAGCACATTTATCAACAGGGAGGGCTGTGATAGAGCGAAACTATCCCTACTGCACAGAGCATAAGACATTTGGGAATCCTTTCTAATAAAAAGGGATTTGATTAAAGACAGCCAACTACCACAGATCAGCAACTTAATCATCAGTAAAGAAGGAAGAGCAGCTTAGACTCAAAAGACTTTAATTTGCTGATCTGCCAAGGACTTCCCAGGAGTAGTCACTCCACAAGTTACTCCAGAATCTGCAAGGGGGTTGGAGGGGACATACACCAAGGATTAGGGTGCTTAGACCTATTATAGTAGTTTGATCTTAACAAAAGTTAGGCAGAATACCCAACATGCACGTTTAACTTCTAAAAATTCACAAGAATTTAAAAAAAATTATTATGCCTAGTGATATTTCCATACTTAAGCATTGCCTTGCCAATGGCAGCTAGAGGATTTCCCAGCAACTGGTTGTGCTGCTGTGGTAAGCCCTGGAAAGACAAAGCTGCCAGCTGTGATCTGGCTGCTTCCAAGCATCTCCAGCATGCTGCTCCTGGCTCCCACCACACTCCTAGGCGGACAGTGTGATCCATGCCCTGCTGCCAGCTGTGAGTGCTTGGGTGAGCAACCCCTGCCTAGAACTGTTCCCCGAACTCTGAAATTACTTTCAGTGGTTTGCACCTGGGAAGCTGCAGAGAGGTGCAGTAAGCACAGACTGGATGGAAGTGCTGGCTGCCCAGCTCCTCAGCTCAGCTCACTGGGTCTGCCAGACAGAATTTCCAGAGCAAAGAGACAACTTGAGTGACTACTACTCTTCTTCCTACCCAAGGAACCTTCACCCTGCCCACTTCTGGGCAGATTCTGCTGACTACAGAACCAAGATGGCTTGATTGAAAACCAGAGATACTGTGAATGAACTTGCAGAAGGAAGTTGGTTACACAGAAGATCCCAGAGTGTGGGCAGATCAAGTAAAATGACCTTTCTCTAGCCTGACAGTTCAAATGTAATTATTCCAACAAATTATTTTCATGACTTAATATAACGCCTTGCAGCTTTCTAGCAAGGTTAATTAGATTCTTCAATTCAAAACCTATCTGCTCTTAACCAACTTTTAATATGCTGAAATCCAGTTTTCTAAATTCAAACTAATAAAAGTGATTAGCTGACAGCTATCTGGTATGCTACAATTACCATGGCATTTAGACCTCAGGCATAAGATATTTAATGCAAATCAGAGTCAATGTCTCTGCCCATTTGTCCTTTTTCAGATTACTTGATCAATGTGCCATATGAATCCTGTACAGTCCACACTACCATGCTAAACAACTAAAGAACAAGGGCAGAGATATTGGTTGAGACAGTTAACCAAAGTTGAAAGACTCTTTTTCCCTCCCACACTTAATTTGTTCTTTCCACATGAGCATGAAGTTACTGAAGGCACTGGCTGACAGCTCAAGTAGAGATGAGTATTTAGTTCTGACATAGCCAGAATTAGCACAAAACTCCCGGCCTGCACTGCCATATCAGAGAGCTTCATCCACTGTGACTCCAGAGACCCAGGGAGGAGCTTGGGCTGGAGCAAAGCTAGGAAGATGAGAGCAGCTTACCTCTTTCACTGATGCCTTAAGTTTTAGCTTGCATATTTTTTTGATTCTGTGCTGCCCTAGTGTGTGACTCTGAACTTCATATTAAGTGTTAGCAAGTTCCCTTCACAGTTTAGTTGGACAAAAAAATTCTTTCCCAGCCTGAGAACCAAGGACACTGCTGTCAAGAAGTATAAACAACAGTGAATTGAGGAGAGCAATCTGGGAGGATGGGACTTCATAACCTGAAGCTTTAATTGGACAATTGACCTCAATATGAAAATGAACCAAAACTTATAAAAGTGTGAAAACTTGTGACTGGTCATCCATCTTGCATCCATCTTGGGTCCATCTTGGGCAGAGCCATAGCTGGCCTCTGGTACTGCCCAAGGTGTATACTTTGAAGGCCTTTTAATAAACACCTACTTTATTCCTTTAACTCTGTCTAGCCTCTGTTCCAGGTCAGCCTCTTCAGGCATCAACTGTACCTAAGCATATGAAGCAGTGCCCCAGCATTCTGTGTTTTGTTAGATAGAAATGCTCCTAGAAGACTGTATGGGGCACAGCATGCTAGGGAGCTGAGGAGATGTCCAGCCCAAGACATAGTTCTTTGGCACATCAGGAATGCCAAGGCTGGACATCACCTCAGAGATGAACTTCAGTGGCACACAGAAGATCAATCAGGTGAGGTTGGTAATTACACATGACCTGCCTAGAGTAGGACTAAGGTTGTTTGTTTTCTCCACCATGCATCATGCATGATTATTCCACCTTTGATTATGCTACTGTTTATATGAATAACACTGGCAAAACTTCTAAGTGCTCTGAAGCCCCCTTTCCATTTTCTCATCTCCTGCTGAATTAAGAGCTAATGGCATGGCATTGGTCTGACATTGGTCTGATCTGATAGCCAAATTGATGACCTGAGAGACTTTATGTTCCCACTCTTTCAGCTATGCATCCCTTTTGGATGAAGAAACTTTGATGTACCACCCTCTTGAACAGAGCAGAGCAATCTTAGTCATACAATATTAGTCTGCAAAATCTGAGCTTTGCAGCTTCATAAATACAAGTGGTAAACAAAACTAAAACTTCACTTCAGGAAGCAATTTTCGAGCTGTGAGGAAAATTAATCACTAGAACAGCTTATCAGGGTAGGTGGTTGACTCACCATTGCTTGAAGTTTTTAAGATAAGATTAGATCTTTTTTTTTTTTAAGTCATGATTCAATCATGTTCCTGGGAGAAACTGAGAGGAGGACATTAGGCAGTATAATGGCAAGGTTCTTTCTGACCTTGAGCCAGCGAATCTTCTTTGTTTATCTGCCTACTTTCTTGGGCAAAAAGGAAAACGGAATGGGCTTTGGTCCATCAACCAACTCCTGCCACACAGTTCTGCTTTAAGAAAATTGCTGTAATCAGATCTCATGCTTCAGGGCTTCAGCCATTTGCCTGAAGAGGGTAGGAAAAAAGTTTCCCTCTCTTTCCTGCCCAGCTAATGACTAAATACATGTTATGTTTATTTGGTCGTAGTTTCATGTTTAAAACATCAGAGAGTGAACCCAAATGGCTATGGACAAAGTCAAAGGCAGAAACACAGAAAATGCTCCCTGGCTATTTTCTATTCAGTTAGCCATTCCTGCTCACACCTCAGATCTGTGATAATCATCAATTCTGAGGACTATCAGTGTTTACAGAGAAGACATTTTGGTTATTAGGATGCAGCCACAGACGGTAGAAGGTACTCATAGAGAATTGGGACTGATACTAACCCCACCTACAAGGGCAATACTTGTTTGATGAGAACATCTTAATCTTCTCATATTATCAGATCTTTTGCCACTGTAAGATCCTTGCTTGTTAGTGAAACTGTGGTCCCACCCACTCTCTGATTAAACCAGATCACGAAAGTTTCTTTAAGCCAGAAATGTGTCGGTCCAACCAAACTCTATAGCAAATAGATCTGGGGGCAATCTAAATTAATTTTTAAGAAATGTTGAAATAAAGGAATATAAAGAACACAAAATGAATGGCCTGCCCCAGTCTTTAACTCTACAAACTACAGCAGTTTTTTTCATAATAACATTATTGCCCAAGCCTGTAAGAAACAAAGCACACAGGCAGATCCATTGATCTCATCATAATCAAGTGTCCAAGACTTTGATTTCAATGCAGAGTTCAGAGGTCTTACCACCTATGTTTCATGTAAAGGCAAGATATAATTCTACACCTATAGGTGCCTAAGATAATTATACTCTATACCACTTCAGAAGGAAATTAGATGCATACCTTTTTCCAGGTAAGGAAGATGACACCGTTATGAACCAATCAGTCCAGATTTGTCTTACTTGTATTTGTTGGACCCAATTCTGGGTCCCCATGTATAACCAACCTGATTGACTCAAAATGGATTTCCTTTTAATCTGTGCCAGCACACAGAAAATGAAAATCCATGCCTTGGAAGCAGAACACATTTACACTGCCAGATTTTTTTGCAGCTGCAATGAGAAGGGATGGGGCAGGCAGGCACGACAGCGACCGCACCTGAATTCAGACTGGTAGCCTGGAAGCAGGGGACAGATGGTGTGAAAATGAACCAGACACTGAAAAATTCAACTTTATATCCAGTAAGACTATAAACATACAGTGAGTGAGCATGAGATTTATGCTGAAATTACAGAGGAATTCCTATGGATGATTACACTTCCAGCCCAAGCATGGAAAGCACATCCATCAAAACGAGTGTCACTATATTACCAGTGCAGTTGTCAGACCTCCCATTACTGAACCCAGTAAATACAGAAGAGGACCACGAACACTTGTGACATGGCTCACCAAAGTACTCATCAGACGGAGGATTCTCCATGTCATACAGCATTTTCTTGGTCAGATGTTCCAGCTCATCCTCAGGCCTGAAGGCAGGAGTGCTTGATGTAGGTCCAGAGCTTGGATACCCACTCTGAAAAGAAAAAAAAGAACAGCCTGTGATGTGGTATAAAAGCATTCACACAGTAAGGGGCTATATTGGCTGCTCAGTGTTGAACTTCATTCTTCATTTAGTGTTGAATTTTTTTTAAGACACAAGGGATTCAAGCAAGTAAACACCTTACTTAATGTAATGAAAATGGACTCTGAAGAACATCCAATGAAGTACTATATATCCTCCTAGAATGGGAAATATCCTGTGCCTCATAATTAGATGTCTACTGGGTAGCACATAATAATAAAAAAGCAGATTATTTCAAGAATAACTTGATACAAATGTTCTCCAAAACTGAAAAAGGCTTTGGAAGCATTTAAGTTCAGACTTGGTAAAAGTTCCCATCACTTAACAACACAACATAAATGATAATTCTCCCGTGGTAGAGTACACGGACAAAGACAGATGATCCCAAGGTGCTAGTTATGTTCTCTTCTTGTTTGTTTTGACACAAATCCTGCTGTAAACTTTAGTGAGATCAGGAGCTGGTCCACAGATTTTTAGTACTAGAGATACAAAGGTTTTAATATGTGTGTAGAACCCAAGATCTCTTGACCTTCATAAGCTAACAGCCGCATACAGTATTTGCAGCCTGTCTAAGAGAGTCTTCTCCCTGGAAAACACCAGAAGTATGGCATATTTTGAGAAGCACAGAAATAGTCTTGTGCCTCGAAGTTTCTTAGAAGAAGTTAAGTTTGGTGTCCATAAGGAGGAACTCAGTCATCTCAGGATTAAAAAATGCTGACACCAGCTCTTCTTGTGTGCACGGCTTTCTTGAAAGACTTGCATGTGAAAACTAATTTATTTATAAAACACATAATTTCAGTAAAGCGAGTGATTTTATTGATTAATTGCTGCCTACATCAAGGACTGGACCTTTGATATGAAACAAGGAAACATTTTTCCATGCTCCATAACTACTTAGATGGCAAGAAAATGTAAAATCACTGCAGAAACAATACATTGACCACTTCCAGGGACTACGTCTGACATGATGAATCTTTATTGAGCCAGTGATGTTCAACAGAGAACAGCAGCTTTAAAGCACTGCACTTCAAGAGAATTAACTATATACTTCCATGCATTTTTCTTTCAGGCAAGAAGGAGATTTCAAATGAGACATCAATCTATGCAGACGAGGTCTCAGAACGGCACTTTGTGATAATACTTCAATCACCCACTTCCAAAACCCAAACAGCTGCATGTTCCTGACCTCATCATAATTCCTTTTCTAGGGTCCATGCTAAGCTGCACCATCACCCTCCTCCCTCACTTGCTGGCCTCAGCAGGAGGCTGTGCTCCCTGGAAGGGCTGGATTTGCTGTGCACACATGCTCAATGCAGCAGCTGCACCCACTGCCTGCCCAAAACCCACTCTGCAGCAGAGTAGCAGCAGTTCACGATGGAGAGGGGTGGCATGGTCCCCTAGGAAAAAAAGCGTACCTGGAATAAGCCCCAGGCTGGATGGATTTCCCTGAAGGGCTGTGCAAGGTCTGTTTGCCACACATTCAGACTCCCTGACTGAGAACATAGATTGGACCTAACATACATTCAGATTTTCCCACACATTTTCTTTTTCTCTGCTTATGATTTTTTTTTCTGAACAACATTTAAGGATTTTGTGCATTTCTCCAGGAATTCTAGTTGCCTAGCAGTTGTCTTGAGCATCTGGAAATGCTGAACATCCACATACAGAGCAGTAAAGTTTTTTGTACAAATGCAACCATACTGATGTGTTTGGGTTACCACAACTTACTTTTGCACGTGGGGGGGCAGGCAGTATGGTGACCTGCCTTTGCCCTCTAAGTCATGTAAGTGTCATCTCTGTGGGATACATCATTTTGGTGTGGATAAGGCCATTCACATGACTAGAAGTTCTAGAAGCAGGTATTTGACCCAGAACACCCAGACTCCCTTGGCCAGAGCTTTGTGGCTTTTTCAGAAGGGCTAGTCTACAATGACTTTATTAGAAATAATATATAGCATAATCCTAAAAAAAGTTTATTAGTAAGTCAATAAAGTTGTCAAATGTAAGACATTTAACCTTGGAACAACCTGGTTTTTTCCCTTTGCTCTCTTGTTCTTGAGAACCAATCACGAATCTTTCCTGAACATATATTTTAACACAGCAAGTGCAGCCAGGATTTATTAGCTTGAGAAATCAATCCAAGCTTCTAAAGGTTCTATTCCAGGTATTGTACCTATTTCATTCAGTTTCCATGCAGAAAAGAAAGACCTCTGCCATTCCATCAACAGAGACTCCTTTCCTAGACTTTGCATGGAGAAGACAGCATAGTCTGAAGCTGATGATGGCCCCCATCCCTGTATTTCCCATTAGTCATCACCATCCTTTTCTGCTGGGCTCTGTCCACACACCATTTGAAACACTGCCTTTACCCTTGAGCCCTGTAATAGATATGGACAAAAACAGAAGGCACAAGCCACAGTCTGTTCACAGAAAAGGGCAGTGAGATACATGGAGCCGAAGCGATTTGTTCAGTATCACACATGGGCTCTAAGGCAAAGACAAATCCTGCATCCGGGCTGCTGGGAGCCCTGCACTTTCCAGCCTCACTCACTGGGGCTCTACCTGCCGTTGCAGACCTACACTGAACACTCTGCAACCCAAAGCCACTGCACCTGCAGGCCAGCACAGCCAGGCTTTGGCACAAGGTGGGTGAAGCTTCTCCCTCATTTCCATGCTGCCTTCCCATAACTCCCAACTGGGGAGCCCTCCATAACTAATTCATAAGGGCTTGGATTAGGCCCTTTAAAATTAAAGACCAAAATCTGCAGATTTTCAGTTTTGTCTGACTCTCTCTGGTTTTGGAGGCCACACTGCCTCATACATACAATAAATAGGCTGCTCTCCTATTTTATCTACATTGCACTTTTCCAAACCAGGCAGATTTCCTATCCAGTACCCAATGTCAGCAGAAATAACAAATACCAACCACAATGTTACGAGACACTTGGACTTATTTTGACTAAAATGCTATGCCTTTTCGACCAGCCTTTAAGGAGTGCTAGGCACATCTTTTTCCTCCTCCCATGGCACATGCTGACTATGTGCCTCCAGGAAAATGCATTTCATGAATATGAACATGCTGTTTGCTGGGACACGCACACACACACAAACATAGAGAGGAAAGTGTATCCTTAGTCCAATATAAAATACTTGTTTCAGCAAAACAGTTTCCTTCCTCCTCCTTTGTTATGTCAGGGTAAAAATATAACTCTGGCTTGCCTTACAAAACAGAGTTGTGGTGTTGTTGTTTATATTAAACTTCCTCTATTTTCTCCTGATCTGTACAATAATCAAGGCTGTCTAGAAATTCAATTTGCTGTCTGATCTACCAGTTAACTAACTTCATGCATTTTCTTTTCCCCATGCACATACCTCAGAGCACACAAATATCCACATCCTTAGCTAGACACAGCTCAAAGAAAGGGACTGCATTGACTTGCAGACCCAAGGCACCACTCTGTCTGGCTAACCACAGAAGCATCAGGGATGATAAACTGATCCACAAAAATGGAAAAGAGCCCAGTAAAAAGCTGGCAGGAGGAACTATGCTTTGGAAGCACAGGCACCTGTGCTACTGAGATCAAACACCAAGCAACTTCAGGGAAGAGAAGACTGCAGGAGCAAGCTCAGGAAGAAAAGAGGATTGCATAGCATGTGCAGATGCAAAAACATTCCTAAATAAACACTGTCCTGCATACTTAGTTGGGATGTTAAGGAAAACACAAGCACTTCCAGGGTTAAGCCCTGTAGCAGAAAGTATCTTCATGCTACAAAGGAAGTGAGCTAATTGCTTGTGCCACTATCAAAATGCTGCACCAACATCTGGCTCATCTTCCTTATTAAAGTTCAGTTCCTGAAAAGCCAGGTCAAAAGAAGCAGTCGTGTGGAATCACTGCATAATTATTTTGGTACACAACGCTGATACTTGCTTCAGTGCTTCCCTGGCACATGTTTTCTACTCCAGACCTGTCTCAGATGTAAGGGCTGCCCAGAAAAGGGAGCTCTGCAGTCAGTGTGGTGCATTTGCCAACAAGAACCTTCCCCATCCCCACATAAATATTTACCCATATGGGTAAAAACTGCAGTGCAGAATCTGCAAAGCCATCTGAAGATGATGCTGTGATGAATGCACCATCATTCAGAATACACTGTATGTGGTCATTTTTCTTGTCCATTTGCAAACATTGTATAAGAAGCTTCTTCTCTCTGGGAGAAAATAACTTCAATTACGTGTTCCCAGTTACAGAAACGTGGAAATTATCTTCTTTTCAGAAGGTAGAATTAGCTGAATTTGGAATTGAAAAGCAGCCAGAAACATCTTTCACTGATAGCTACTTTCTCTTCACTTTTTTCCTCCTGTTTCAACTGCATGAAGTTAGTCCTTTCATTTCACTCACCAAAACTAATAGTCAGTTAAATAGTATTGCAGCATAATTTTTTGTTCAATGGTTTGACAAAGACTACATTTTTAAAGAATTTATTGACTATCCAAAGCCATCACAAACTTTCAGAGCAAGAAATCCAGCATAGTGCCACATCTCTCATGAGTTGTGCTCCCAAGGAAGTATCAAGACTGCCTACAGCTGTAATTCAGTTTATAATTAAGGCCAACTCTTACAGAAAAGATGTATTAGAAAAAATATTTTAATTCTTGATTTATTTTTCCAGTGAAAGGTTACAGCTGCCAGAGTACATAAAGATTCCTGAAAAGAGGATTCTGCCTGGAATCCTTGCAGCATGCACATTCCTGGGTTTATTCCTGGTCAGAGGATAACTCATCAAGATCCTCTGAAGAAACTGCCCTGCATGAGGAGATATCCACTGACAGCCAGTGCCCTCCAGCCCACACCAGCAGACCAAAATTTCAAGTGTTGGGCTGCCAGGAGAGAGGGCTCTTCTGGGCCATGCCAGAGTGGAACAAGCCACGGGTTCCCTGGCTGCCTACCTGCCCTGCCCCTCACAGCAAACCAGCAATCCAGAACGTGCAGTTCTGCCAGCAGAGCCCTCATTTGTTTAACACTGCCTGGCTTTGAAATAGGACAGTTTTGTAACTGCTTCAAAGCTCTAGAGGATATTTTTCTTTATTTTTAAACTTCATTATTGCAACTGTATCCTCACTTAACTATCCATGCACATTGCCTGTCCTAATCCTGCTAAGCTCTTAGTTTCAGTGATCTCTTGTGGCATTAAGCTACACAGAATTTGAGTAATAATAACAATAAAAGTATTTTCCTCTGTTTTAACTCCACAGCCAGCAATTTTGCACAATTGTCTCTCTTTTTTTTTAACACTGTGAAATTAGGATGCAGACAGGTAGAAGGGGAGGTATCTTGTTGATAATTTTAAAAGACAGTAGAGCCAGAATGCAAAATCATGATAGAACTGAGACGTTTCCTGGACTTTTGAAAATCAGGCTGCTCATACAGATGTCTATTTTGACTCACCAGAGCAGAGCTTTTAGCTTACAGTCACGAACCCAAAATCTTGGTCTTTGTGTACTGATACTGAATTCAACAGGCTCACCATACATGCACCCTAATTACTCTGTAAAATGGGTTCAGCAATACTTCTGTCTTAATTAATCAGTGCTGTGGAGCTGTTCAAGCTTCTACGACATAAGTGACTACACAGAGACAGAGCCTTTTATTAACCATCAAGCATGGTAACAAAAGAACATCACTGTTTTGTCCTTGGATTGTTTTATGCTATTATATGTAAACAGACTAAGTAGCTTTTCTTGCTACTCTTCATATTCTCACTAATGTTTTGAATCTGGAAGGGCTGGTTATTTTTTCTAGGTATTATAAAAACTGGATACTCTGTAAACACCACCATCTGCTTCTGGCTTCCGCACTGAGCATGACTGTGTTAAATGACACCTTCCACTGCTATTCTGGCGAGTCCTTGCTTCTGCTGGACACTATGGACTGTTTATATATTCAGAGTTAACAGCAGATGTGCAAGATTTTTATGGAGCAACATTGACCATTTCTCATTATGAAATACAAAGCAGTGGCTGGTTCTCCAAGTAATAAATATTTTACATGTTATCTCAGGAAACAGCAGATTTAAGCTATATTTCACATATAAAATACTACATTTTAATGTCCCATTGGTGCTTAAATGTATATACAGAAACAAATGCAGCAGTGCCTGATCTTGCCTGGGGCCTCTTGGCCCTATCATTACACAAATATGCTTTACTTGTCAAGACTTATCTCATATGAAAAGGGGATCAGGCTGTTTTGTTTTGTGTTTTTCCATTAACCCCACTTATTTTGGTAATAGACATTTTAGGCATTAAAAAAAAAAAAGCCAAGAACTCAAGGAACAGCTGGATGGTACTACTGAGAGTGAGAATGAGACACCATTATTATACCCATATGCAAATAAAGAGACTGTGCCATTTTAGCCTATGGTTTTGGCTGGAAGAGCTCAGTCTGCTCCATAAAATTGTATCAAGAGGTCCTATGCTTACTCATCTCTTTGTTTCAAGATCAAAGGCTTTATTCTGCTCCAAGCTGTTTGCCTTGCCACATCTCTCTGGGCTTAGAGTCAAGCATTCCCTTACTCCCATGGATCATCACCAGCAGTAAAGACCCTACAGGCTGCCTCTTAACTCCCCTCCTCTTCCCATCATAATACTGGGGGCTTCCAGGATGGCCTTCAAAGCACTAATTAATTAAGCATTATATTTACTGCTATCAACAGGTCAAAATCTGTACTTCAGAGTAGGAGCCATAAAGTTCCATATGAGACAACAGTCCCACTGCTTTGATCCCAAGCTGCCCAGCACACTGCTGTACAAGGGTTTGAATTCACTTCTTGACATTCTGGCTATAGGTCCTGGGGCGCACAGAGCATACAGGACTCCTTGCTTGGGCAGGTGATGAGATGATGCACAGGGCTCCCTTGTGCCAGTCCAAGGTGCACTACTGAAAGACATCAAGCTGTGGGGGGCTCCAGTGGCAGTGATTGGCACTTCAAGGGCTCACCATCAACCAAGCCATATTTCCATCTAATAGGACAAGCACAGAGGCAAACCTAATAAAAGTGGAAATGCTTCAATATTCATACTGATGAAAAGAGATGTGTGAGCTGACAAAGTACTCAACTCACTCAGATGATTCACTGCCACAATGAAATGACTGAAAGAAACACCTTCCCTCCAAAGCGTATCCTTCTAGCACCACCTTCTCTCCAAAGCCTACCCTTCCAGCACCACCTTCCCTCCAAAGCCTACCCTTCCAGCACCACCTTCTCTCCAAAGGCTATCCTTCCAGAAGCACCTTCCCTCCAAAGCCTACCCTTCCAGCACCACCTTCCCTCCAAAGCCTACCCTTCCAGAAGCACCCTTAAAATCTAAGGAAATAACTGAGTTTTGACCTTTTTTTAAGTTTTTCACTTGCACAACCTTTCAGAAAGGCAGAGCTGAACAATTTCCACAGACACTGAGGGGTGACACAGTGTAATGGGCTCACACACACGGCTGGCATGGCACCCACAGTGCCCCAGGAGCTCCCCAGCACTGTCTGACCACCACTCACCCCCAGAGCGGGGGCTGGACCCGGTGCTCAGCACCAGCACCACCTGCCCTGCGGTTCAGCTTTGGCACCCAGTGAAAAAACAGGCGGCCCCAGCTGCGGGGCCTTAGCAGGTAACAAAAACAGAAGTGCCATGGCATCACTTGTTTCAAAAGAAAAATAAATCTCACCATTTTAATGGTACTAATTTTGCATGTGAAACTTGCATTCATACTGTATTAACAGTTTAAATATAGCTTTCTTGCCAGAAGCCTGAATAGGCTAGAAAAGATACTTAAAATATGCAAATTGTGTTTCTGTTTTAATACACAAAGAAACCTAAAATCATATCACTTTCCATCACCAAGACAGGTTTTAATATAAGGTTTTTTCATGTGAAAACTGTAACAGCAAACAAATGGTTAACCAAGTGTGTTTAACCCACTATCTGTAGTCTCACTTTTAGTCAATTGTGACATGGGCCATTACACTTCCCAGGACACCAATGACTTAAATGAAGACTACATATTTTGCTTAACATTTTAAAAGATTATATATATAAATTACAGTAAAAAAAAAAGGCTTCTCAGACTGGAGCGGGTGCTTGGTTCAACATCCATAGCACTGGAGGGTAGGATTCCTGAGCTTTATCCTCAGCAATATTCTTAACCAGTCTGATCCTGCACCCTGCTGTTATAAATGGTGTTCATAATGCTTGGCTGTCTCAAGAGAGTTTGAGAGGCTCAATGAACTCTTCATTACAAAATGCTTTGAGATCCTTGAATGAAAGATGCTGAATGAGTACAAATCATGACTATTAATAATTACCTTTACTAGCCAAGACTGTGCCTCCTTTCACTCACATATGTCTAGATTTTGTCTTTTAAGATTATAACACCTTCAAAACAAACACTGGTCTCCCAACATGCCCTCAGTGGTCTTGTATAAATAAAAGTGATAAGAATAATAGTTGAGGAAACAATAATGTGGCAAAAGCAAATTACATTCCTGCTGGACTCAGAAGCTTCTTCCCTATTTCACAACTGGGAGACTTCTCCATTTTACTCATGTTCCAATCCCAGAATCACCTGTTCTCTTTTCCTAATGTGTAGCTGCTTTCATTCTAAGAGCTTTCCTGTTTTTCCTTTAACTTTGCACAGGCCATGTTTCTTCAAGGTTACTGGAGGGTGCCAACCCCTTTTAACAAAATGGGCACAAGTTCCTTTGGAAAGAAAATAGCTACAAACATGTCAGAGAGTATAAGCATTGAGTACGACCCTTCATTTCACTTTCAGTCTGTCAGAGAAAAGGAGTCAGAAATTTAAGAGACATCTGGATTCTGTTCAGGCACAGCACAATAGTCAGAAATTTAAGAGACATCTGGATTCTGTTCAGGCACAGCTGTTCAGCACAATATCTTATTGTGCTCACCTCTCAGCCAAGGTGTGCTTCAAGGGTGACAAAAAATTTTCAAAGTGACACCTTTTCCAGTGATGCCAGAGAAAAGAGAACTTGCAAATAATAATGAGAAGATTGCTACTCATCAAAGTCAGAGGGAGTCCTCATTTGCTTGCACCTCCAGGTCTTGTGGTGAACGACTGTAGAGAAGATTATTTAAACAATACTGACACAGCTCAAGACAATATGTAAGCAATAAAGATCAGAGTTCACCTCATCTCTACTTCAATTAAAGCACCTCTATATTTTATACCATCTTTATGGATGGTTTTGTTGCTGAATTGCTTTATTGACCTTTAAGAGCCTGAAGCTTTACTGCACTTAAAACAACTAATTCTCCTCATGAGGAGCCCTCTGCAGGTATCTGTAGGTCACCTGGATCTCAGCTCAGTCATCTAACATCACGTCAAGTACCATTTGCAAACACATGTTATTTAATTCATGAGGGGCAATCGCCTGGCCCATCAGTGTTGAGCAGACCACACTGCCACCACCAAGCCCTGGCCTATCTATCTCCAGCCCGAACAAGGACAAGAGCCTCTTCACAAAATTACCAGGCTGGAGTTGGTCATCACTGGTGATTAAACACTTAGAGAACCCTTCACCTTCTGTTATATGGAGGTCCCCACCAGAAGCAGGCAGTTTAGCACAGACCTGGCGCTGCTCGCTCACAGGAGAGTCTGGGGAAGGGTTTGGCAGCCGGCTTCCAGTGCAGCTGCACCCGCAAGGCATTAGCTGCACTTGAGGTGCTACTGTGATGCTGAGCAACATCAGGCAGAAGACAGGACACACTGGCAGTAAGGAGAGAGGTGGTGAAATTAAACAGTGCCATCAGGAACAGAGGGAGTAATACACAAGAAAAGAAAGAGGAAAGAGTGAAGGGCTGCAGCCTCAAGTGAGTGTCATCTTGATAGCCTAAGCACTGCTGCTTTAGAAGAGACTTGCACGTTTCACTATCAATTACCTCAGATAATCAGAAATAATATTTTCAGAACAAAGCAGTGCCAAATTCTATACTGCACTTGGAGGAAAAAGGCCAGGGTAAATGCCCGCCATCTAGATTCTAATTTATTTCATCCAATGTACTTACAAAAATGATCTCTCATTTGGCTCACAGCAGTAGAAATTTCTCAACAAAGTCATAATTCTCCTGTAATAGAGTCCAGGGCAGTAAAGTATTACTCAAATAAAATCTCCAAGTCTCCCTTGAAAAACTGTACCTGCTCAGGAATTTCCCACAATTACATGGGAGGGGACCTGAGAAAAGGGCAGCAAGAGAAGAGGAATGATTTTTCCTCAGAGAGCACTGCAGGATGAAGACCCAGCACACCACAACTGGTGGCCAAATCATGGCAGGGAGCCAAAGAAGCAGGGATTATGTGCTATCAAAAAATGCTGCAGGAAGTTTCACCATGGCTATTCAATATTCAAAGGGTTTCAACCTTTTCCATTCAACCTGCTGGAACAGGAGTGATTTGGCTGTTCTAGCCCTGTTGTGGATCCTATGAATCCTGCTTGTGCAGAGGACAGGTGATGGCCCTTGGAGGAGAAGAGCCCCAGGATCAGAGAGGTGAAGGTCAGATCTGGAATGAGGGCTCTGGCAAGATGGGGAGGGAGGCAGAGGAAAGAGCAAATTAGCACTTAGCAACACAAATACAGCAATTAAAAAAGGCAGAACTACCTCAGTTCAGCAATTAAAAAAGGCAAGAGAGAAGTGCTGGTAGGAAGAGGGAAAAACCATTCAGAAGGCAGCATGCAGTAAGTGATTTGAGCCAGAGCCCAGCATCAAAGGGGAGGATGGAATGAGGCAGAGAGGATGGAGAACAAAGTACAGCCTAGCTAGGAGCTTCCATAGCTGGCAAGAGTCCATGCAGAGAGGGCACATGGAGATATGCACCCACCAGAGGAAGACTGGCTTAGGGAAGACCAGTGTACAAAGGAGCAATATGAAATGGAAGGGTAATAGCACCCTCAGAGCAGGAAACAAGCAGGAAAGCAAGACCCAAAGGAGAGGTATCAGTGTCAGCTGATTTTACTAAATAATTTCCTTTCTACAGGAACTATCCAATGCCAACAAAATCCTGCAGTTTCAGTCTACAGGACTGGTCAGATGCTTCCAGACACGCACATGTATGAGTGAGTGTGTGTGTGTTTTTGATGGGACAACAGACACCCAGGGCAGAGCACTACACCCTCAGTGTCACTTTTGATTCCTTCCTGGAAGTTGTATATGGAGTTTCAGTGTCACGTGATCCTTCTTTCTACTTCCCCTGCCACATGTAGTGTGTCATCCCACATTTGTCACAGGCATGCTTTCCAGCCAAACAGAAAATTACTTCTATGGCCATGATGCTTAAGATGGTAAATGCACAGAGGCTTGTGCTGTGGGGATTGTGCTACCTATGGAATAAATGGCAAGGAGAAGGAATTCTGCTTGGCACTGGAGACAGAAGGGAGTATGGGATTCCCTAGATTCAGAGCTTTTCTACTACTTTTCCTCATCCTCTGCTTTCCCATCAGCCTCTCAAAAAGCCCCAGGATCTTGGCAGCCGAACCAGGCTGTGCACTAAGGAAGGGAACATAACTTCCCCAGCTGCAGCCTCTAAGGCTGCTGTCATCCTGAGGGCACAGTACTGTACTGACATACAGACCTAATGATCTACACTGTTCAAGGCATCAAATTCTTTAAGAAATTCACCCTGTTCAGAAGGCCATGTTCAAGCTGTATTTCTGTGCCATCTTTTGTGTGAGGCTGGGACCGACTCTGAGGAGGTCAGGAAGAGCCTGATGGCTCAATAAATGAGCCACTTGGGAGAGTGAGTCAAACTGACAGCTCAACAAGATCCATGTTTAGTTGTCAAAACATTCCTCCATGTACAGAGATGCAGCTAAGAAGACTATCCACATCCATCCTGAGCTGGAGACAGGCTTTTCTCACTAATTGGTTGAGCAGTACTTCGTGGAGAATGGAGTGAACTGGCAGAGGTGGTGGCATGTGCAATTAGAGCTGAGGAGGCTGAGAACTGTGGCTGGACACAACACCGTGCCTGTACCATTCTGATGTATACATTCACTTTGTCCATGAACCATTTTCATGTGCTGTTCAGCCACAACAGCAGCAGCCTCCCGTATTTTAACGACTTAGAAGCTTGCAGGCTCACTGACAAAAGGGGAAAAACAAAGATGTATATACATATATATAAATTTTGCTGAATTTACTTGAAAAGGACGGGCTAGACATTCAGATGGTGCAAATCAGAGTTGCTCCAGGGAACTCGCTGATTTATACAGCAGTGGAGAATCTAGCTCAACATGCCAAGGTGAGCAATGTAATCAGGTGTACATTGGCTGGTTGAGAGGCACTAATTGAGTCAACAAGGATATCCAAACCTAGACCAGACTAACTGCAGCCCCCTGAGCCCTCAGCTGCATTTGTCTCTCACAGAACAAATTACACAGGGAGAAAACTTGCTTCCAGACTGCCAAACCAAGAGTGAACACCGCAGGCAAAGACCCCACTCTCTGGGGAAATGGGTGATTGAAGCCAGCTTCCTTGCAGGTGACACTCCAGGGTTCACTTAAAATTAAGTTAAAAGGCTCTGTTCCCATCTGTGGGGGACGTGCCAGACTGGCTTTTATGGGATCCTGTTACCAACTCCCAGTTCAAGCTAACATGTTTTTCAGGGCCTCCTCTCTCCTGGCTCCTTTTGAGGAGCTGGCTCCCTCTTTTAGAGGATTTTCAGAGGAAGCATGCCTCCTCTACCTCCTTCCTCATCTACACTTTTTCTAAGAGCCATGCAAATTTCAACAGCATGTCTAGAAAAACAGTTGAGAATATCAAACACTTTACAGAATCCTTCCTCTTCTTTCTCTCTATACAATGTATTCTCTCCATGCTCTCTTTCTGCCCTTCTGCATTAGTTTTACACTATTAAATAAGAGATTCAGGCCCCCTCCCTGTGACCCTCATCTGAAAATCACTCACACACTTTAGAGGGTTTGCAACACAGAGGATGAGAAAGTGAGGCCAGCAAAATGCTGGAAGGGATTGCCTGGGGAGAGTCTGTGATTTCCATCACTGAGGCTTTTCAGAGTAGGAACAAACAAATATTTGTGAAGAATAGCTTAGGCAGAGTTGATCCTGTCTCTGAGCAGCAGACAGATCTTCAAGTCTGTTCCAGCTTTACTGTTTATGCTTCTGTGATTGTGATAGCAGTTGTGACATATTCTGCAACGGAGTTGAGCAAAGCCAGCTGAAAGCCCTATGGATCATCTTCAGGGCTGAAGCTGCTTACAGGAAAGGAAGCTCATATGCAGTGTAAAGTTACTTGGTGGTTTTGCTCCAAACACTAAATCAAGGAAAGGTTGTTCAGCAATGGTAAGACAAAGAAGCTGGGTCCTAAGCAGGCCCTGCCATGCTTTTACCATCTCCAAAATGCTGTATCTCCAGCTTTGACTCCAGGTGCATGAGGCAGCACATTCAGAGCACCCACTGTATGGGCAGTAAATATTTGTGTTAGACAAACAGCTGGCTTCTTTTGTCCTAGTCCTCAGGAATGCCCATCTGGCACTCAGTGCTGAATCTCTATTAAAGCCTCCCAGAAGCTAGACAGGATGCAGTGAGTCTGGCCAGGAGCATGGAAAGGCAGGCAAAAAGCATTCAGAAAATCATCGTAGGTGCCCCAGACTGCAAAATACTCCACATGTCTGTTGTGCAAAAACCCACGTGTGTCCGCAGTGGATTGAAGGAAAGAAGTTACTCCAGAAACACTGATGCCAGCTCTCCCTGCAATACCACCTTCTGGGGAAAACAAATGGTAGGGGAGCTATCTAACCTACTCATCGCAAAGTCTTTATGCCACAAGATGGTATTTACTAGCTGGTACCAGACAACATTCAAGCAAGAACAGAAAGTCACTTTCCCAGCGCTCCTTGTGAATTGCTCCCATCTGGGCAAGAGAGCAATCCAAAGCCCTTATGCCCATGACAGCGCTGCAATCACACGCTTGGTGTTTTACACCCAAAATAGCGGCAGCCAGACCACGGCGCGGCTCGCACAGCGATGCAGCTGCGCTGATGAAGAGGAGCCACTGGAAGCGGTGCTGGGGGCGCGGGTTGCTAGGGAACGTGGCAAAGCCCTGCAGATTTCCTCGCTGGCTCTTTCCCCTCTTCCCATCTCACTCGCACTGTGCCAGCATCTTCGCCCCGAGAGTGCCGCTCCTCCTGTCTGAAGTGTGCAAAAACAAATCTGCCAGCAACAATGGAGCACGATTGCTTGGCATGTGTTCCCGAGGAAAGAAATCGCTCTAGCCTTTGATTTTCAAAGGCAGCCAGCTGACGGGTTGGGAAAAAAAATCCATTCTCCATTTTCTCCATGTCTGTGTGTTACTTCATTCCACCTGTGCGACGGTTAAGGGTGGGTGGCAAGCCCAGGTGGCACAACTCAACAAGCTGAGTTTGTGGGAGCTGTGTCAGCTTGCAGATGGCAAGACTGGTGCCCTGAGCGTCACACTGTGTTCCCTGGACCCCTTCACTTCCCCTAACATGCTCCTCCTTGGGAGTGGCTGCAGGGGCCAGCACACTTCTGCAAATGTGGCTGGGCAGTGCATGGTGCTCCCACTGCTCCAGTGGCCAGCAGGGCTTATGGAAAAGGGCACACAAGCAAAGGAAGAGCTACCAGAGAAAAGGCAGGGAAGGGAAAAGAAATTTCTGCCTTCTTAAAAAAGAGCTCGGAGAAGGAGAGATCAGTGACCAAGGTGGAAACATAAGGCTTTCCAGTATTAATCAATCTTTAAACAATTTGACGGAATGATTAGGAAATGCAATGCTCCCTACTGAGGCATTAGAGATTTATATTTACATGTTAGGTGTTTTTTTCCACCCTGCATTATTTTTAGCTACTCGTTGATGCTAGGCTAGTGGTGGCTGCTGTTGGATCGATGAGGCTCTTCTGTGATAGCAGCTGGGTGAAATATGCCAGTAGGAAGTGGGATATAATTCATCCAGGATGCTGCCTGGAATCCCTGTCTGCATGAGGAGATAGTGGGACAGCAGAGCAGTGGCTGGTTCCCCAGACTTGTACTCACACACCAAGGCTGCAGGCCTGGACAAATGTCCTTCAATACCAACAGGGACTTAATTAAAACCTAAAAGCAGCAGAGATGAGACACTCAACAAGCTTGTGTAACTAAGAAATAACAAGAGAGAAAAGATTTGGAAGTGATTTTGAGAGATTGCTTAACAAACTCCTTTATCCCAAGAAGGAATAAAATAAAGTATGCGTTTTACCTATTAGACACGTTAATTCTGGAGACAGAGGAAGAAGCATTTCATTCTCCTAGTAACAGCACACCTCAAATCTGGGGTGTCCACAATGCTTGTACTCATAACGCTCTTTGGACAAAAGGAAACTCACATGATCCCCAGGGCAGGCCAGACCTGAAATTTCTACCCATTGCAGGGCTGCATCTTTGAGAAGAAGTATCACCTGATAATGAAGGAGTAAAAAAATCCAAGAAATGTAAACCAATAAAATGTTAAATATTATGTCAAAAGACTAATTTCTTCTTCACTCCAGGTAATTTGTAATTAGACTGCTTTGAGATAGGAGGATTTATGTTTCTTCCTAAGAACAGAGCCTCTTACTCAGTGTGACAGCATGATCTCATCTCATGACAAGCCAGGCAAGGATGGTCAAGGTCTCATCATGAACTTTGCTCAGCAGCACAGCAGCAGCACACCAATATGCAAATATCTTCCATGGAGTCATGCTATGTATCACGTGTCAACCTCTCCACAAACAAGGATGAGTCTCATTTTATGAGGGACTACAAAAAGCTGAATGCAAATGCATGTCTGTATATCAGCATTCCTATCAAGAAATTGCCTTCCACCTCTGTGTCATCCTCCAGAGACCCTGGAGAAAGACCTTAAAAATGAGAAATAGTTCCAGCATCTCCATGAGAAATTGCATGAATGCTACTATCTCACCTTCATTTCCCCTTTAATCTGCATTTCAAAAACTGTATTCACCTGCAGACACATGCTAGGTTGATACATGTCAGACACACTTTACTCTTCAGTTCAAGCCATATGGTTCTAATAACAGTGGCTAACAAAGGAAGAGTATGTTTTCACTTGTAATTTTTCAAATCTCATCAAAAAATGGTACAACACAGAACACTGCAGACTGCAGCACAGTACATGTGCTCAGTCACATTTTGCACTGCTCTGCACTTGCTCTGCTAATGTCCCTTAATATTCACAACCAACTCAGTATCAAGTGCAAAAAGAACAATGTGTTTGCAGAAATGGTACCTTAAATTAAAACAAGCAATGCAATTGCAAGTTTATTAAAAGTGCATTTGGAATCAGAGCCCTGCAGCAGACTTTGGAAATAGGGAGGAACAGAGGACATCAAGTTATCTAATGGGCTTTTGGCAATCATTTTACATAACAAATAAATTTTCCAGTAATACAGAGACAAATGCTCAAGGCCAACTTTGACATCTTGGTCTTGGCATACCTCTGTAGCTAAAATCATCTACTGGGCACTTCCAGGAAAGACAGGCACTAGATTTCTCACAGAGGAAAATCAGCAAGTAGCAACCATAGCTAACTTAATCAAGCTTAATGGAAACAAAGGGTTGTGACTGGTATTAACACTCTGGTCTCTAGTGGTAGGGGATTTCCAACTAATTTATTGTGGAAAAAAGTAGCATTCACAAAGTCATCCATAGAGTACATACTGCAAGAGAGCATTTAATATAATAGCCTGGCATCATCTGACCCCAGATGAAAGAGTAAGAGGATATATTTACACTGCACATGACTCCCACCTCCAAGAATGCACCTCAAGGCATTGTAATCTTTTAGCCAGTGGTGTCCTCAGCTTGCCACAACTCCTGTGCCAATCTGCCACAAAAGCAGAAGTGTGTGCAGACAGGCTTGCTGAGGGGAGCTGGGTCATGGACAGCAATCCAGCATGCTTCTTTCCACCACTGAAGCTCTTGCTGTCTTCCAGCTGTCTCCCACAACTCTAAATAAGCCTGAGGGCCAAGCAAAGTCTTCCAGGTGACTTTTTGCTTATGGAAGAGAAACCCATCAAGCCATAGAGAGGCTGAGCTGGCAGGTGCACAACGAGCTGCGGCAGACGGGTGTCCTTGGAGAGCCCAGCAATGTGCACACAGCCAGAGAGGACATATACACTCAAGAGTCACAGCTGATCTCTGTGCTGAGCTAAAACCATGTTCTCTGAACCCAAGAAATTCTACAATGAAGACAGGCTTTCTCCAAGGGACAGAGGAAAGGCATAAGGCCATATCATTGGCATAGTTTTCAATTAAAAGCCGAGACATCAAGCCTAACTCAGCCCTTAGAGAGGTTTTTCAAGGAGGCCTATGGGGGACAATCTCCACTGAGGTCCATGTCATGAGCTTGACCTGACTGTACACAAACACACCTGAAGAGACAGTTCTTTTTCTCTAGGGACTTCAGAATAAATAGGATCAATTTTATTATCAAATATTTGTCTAATTGCTCAGGGTGTCACAAATTTCAGTGCAGCACTAAACATTCATTCCCACCTTACTGCTATGTTTATTGCCTCAATTCCTTGAGAGCTGAAGTCTTATTTTTCACCTCATGGGTTAGGAGACCAAAAGACAGTAGCAAGGGAAAGAATAAGATAACCATCTGCCTTCTCAAGCAACTGTCAGTTGTCTCTTCTCATTCAGGGAATCCAGCTGTTTGCTGTACGTGCATATTCCTTTAAATACAGATAAGTTTCCATCTGTGGCAGAGATATTTCGCACGAAGTTAATGCCAGAAGCTTACATTCCTCTTTTAGGGGTCAGATCTCTTGATATACATGACCTCTACTGAAAAGCATCCAACTGGGGACACTTCTTGTTAACATCACAGAAACAATCATTAAAAAGCCAAGCTTTCTAAAATGGGAGTAGGAAAAAAACCCCAACATGTTGCTAATAATCTAAACGGCTCATTTCCAATTATGCATTTTTAGTCCATGATCTATTTTTTCTCTTATCAGCAGCTTTTGAATTTTCAGACCAGATCCCTGCCAACACCTGCTCTCCCTGCTCGGTGAATACTAGTGCTAGCACATAGTACTAGCTCTAGTACAAGAACTAGCTGATGCACAGTTCACGGCTGCCTCCCCTTTGCATCCCATGCACTCTCCCAAAGCTGGCTGCTGTGTTTCCAGCGACCTGAGAAGGAATACTTGTTCCCTTCGTAATTAGGATTCGCAGTAAATGTGGGAAGCGAAGCAAAAAGAACACAATGTTCAAAGCTGCCACTCATGGTTAAATAATTAGTCAATATTACGCTCAAATGCTGCCTCCAGTGTTCATGCCAATCTGTACAGGGAGACATTTGTCCTTACATTACTTTGGCGCCTCGTTTCAGTAATTTCTATAAGCTGGCAGTCTGGCCTCAGCAGAGAATGGGTCACACCACTTCTAATTCAGATAGATTACTAAATATAAATAAGAATGGTGAGAGATTAAAGGTGGTGAGGTGTTAACAAAGCTTTGGTAAAGTAATAGATTCAGGAAATCCTTTCACCTGATTTTTATAAAGTGAGCCTTGTCTAAAAACAAGGGGCTAATTAGCTGATAACTAATGCAGAACCATAATCCTGTTTTGCCTACATGTTCTGCTATAGTTACACACAGAGAAGTGCTGTTGGTTCCCAGTGAGAGGGGATTTGATTGCTTCTCCTCACTGCATGGGAACTTACTTCTTTGTACAGGGATACTGTGGGTCTTGGTGGGATTTTGAAATGCTTTCCCCAGCCTGGAAACTGCAGTTTGTTGGGACACTGCTCCATCTCCATGTTCATGTTGTGCCTCTTTCATCGTGGCTGTATTTTTCCCCACAGCATTCGTGTGTGCTAGAAGGATTTCCTGACAAGAGGAGTTGTGATGGCTTATAGCTGATCTAGAGCTGAACTTGATTCTTTTGGAGTGCTAGGTGATGCCTGAATGAATGCTGCTGCTTGTCTAAATAGGCTAACTTAGAAAGAAAGCACAAAGGATTTCATGAGCAATAGGAACAAGTACAGACCAACTCCTGGAATGTTCCTGCGTCACCTGCACAGCCATTCTCAAACTCTTCCATCAAAGGAATGGAGACTGTGTCAACATTTAGCTTAATTGCTTAGCAGCTGCCTGGCTCATACGTGGCTAGGCTGAGGAAGTTTCACTTCCACCTCATGTCACCCAGAGGCAGGAGTACTACGGACATGAATTTTCATTCTGTTGTAAAAGAGAAGCAGGGGAAAAGCCAGCACCCCTTCCAGCTCTGCTGAACCATGAAGCCTCTGCTGGGAAGCTGTCCACAGGGAACAACATTATGATCTTAGGAAAAATTTTCTTCTAATGCTTTTCACCAAGACTGAACTCAGTAACGGTCAATAAAACAGCCATACACTACAGATGAGGCAACAAATGGTGATCTGCAAGCATGAACAAGCCCAACCTAACATCAGCTCTTTTTCATAACACTGGCTGCCCCTGGAAAGGAAACACTTCCTCCTGATCTTTGCCTGGTGCAGAGACTACTTCAACTTGGGCTACTAAAAGCACCACTAATAAAACCGAGAGCATCACTGCCAAACCCAAGAGCATGTCCCACAATCAGGCCCTGCAAATGCATCCAGCCAGCTAAGTACCATTCTAATTTATCAGACACCTGCTGGATGTGGAGACTAAGGAGCACTGTGGCAGGGCCCAGACACCCTGCCCAGCCTTTAACACCATGTGAAAGAGGGGAGACAGCAGAAACACTGATAAGAGAACTCTGAAATGATTCATTTTGTCTGAGTTTTACTATGCATGTCTGACAGTGACTTCATTAATCAGATAGTTCACATCTGGATTGCCATTCTCCACTGACTGCTTAATCCATCCACACAGCTTGCTGGGGAAAAGACAGTGAGATGGGATCCAAACTAGAAAAAATTATTTGTGGTTATTGAAGTAGAAAATTAATTGCTTTTCCTCCCCTTCTTCCCCCATTCTGAAACACTCCTCCCAGGGAAATCAGCGCTAAGAAGTCCTTGTGAACAAACACATCAAGAGTAACAGAACAGGGTCCATATGTACCAGCAACCAAAAATAAACTGAAGTCCGAAATCCACACAGTCAAGTGGATTCACAATGTCTATCTCTACACCACAGTAACAGATGGTCAGTGAACTGTTACAAGACAGACCAAGACTAGTTAAACAGATGGGCAGTATTATTTTTATACTGGTTTAAAAGTGAATCTTTAAGTTTCCACTAGGTTATCTAAAACACCATCAAAGAAACACACACAATACCCATCCAGCCAAAACCAAATTCCATTAACTCTTTTTCCCCAAGAAGGTACTGAGCTTCTTATGGCTTTCTGATGATGCTGCTAGGAACTGTGGCAACACCTTCAGAGACACAAAACCTTGTGTCTCAAGGCTGCCCAGCTCTGGAAGCCCCTCTGGGAGCCCTGCTGCTGCCGAGGGCGGCTGCGGCGTTTGCTGCGCCCCAGCAGCCCCGCAGAGCTCTGTCCAATGCTGAAAGAGCTGCGGCAGCGGCAGCGACATGCGAGCCAAGGGCTCCTGTGACTGCATCCCCTCATCTCTCTTCCTCAGCAGATTTCACCCCTGTAATTAATTCACAAGGCAGTTGAACTCCACAGCTCAACTCATGCTGGCTGGACAGAAGCAGCAGCATTACAGAGGGTGAAAGGGAAATGGGGCATTTCAGAAAAGACATGCTTTTAGAGACTTGTATATGCTGTGGGAATGCATGAGAAACACCAGAGACACAATCTGACTTTTCATTTTGCATCCTGCATTACTTTTTTTGCAAATCTCTCACGTACAGGCACATTGGGCAGATGCACTTTCCCCTTCTCTGGGTTTAAGCAGAACATCTGGGTTGACAAGAGGGCAGGACAGACTGAAAAAAATAAGTTAATTAGCAGCTCACAGTACCTTAAATCACATTCAAAAACCTAACCCAACATTTTCTGAAGACACTGACACACCTCATGTTGGACATCTCAAAAGAACTCAGCTTTTAAAAAACTACCCAACACTCTCAGACAATCTGAGCAGCCCACTCTTTTCAAGGTGGGCAGAATAACAGTGGAGACAACCACATTCACCTACTTGCAAGAGAGGAAAATTCTGTAAGTGCCCATAAACTGAAAAAATAATTCTTCCATCTACAAGATGCCTGGTTCACATTTGCCCTACACCTTTTTTTAACAGGTCCTGCATTGGGCAGGTGCAGATCAATTAACCCCCACTTCAAACCCATTTTTTACAACCAGAGTGAGGCACAAAGGCTTCAAGTGTGACTATGACTCAGGCCCCCCTCAGCATGACTGCTGCAATCAGATGTGGTCACAATTGTTGGATCGGCGCTTGGTTTTGAAATTTACCATCCAAATCCATTTCTTACATTTCAAAGTGACCATTATCTTCTCACTGTTTGAAATATTGCTGACTACTGCTATGAAGCTGCAGGGGTTTGCCTGCAAGCCTCAGAAGAGCTTGTACTTGCACTTCTTTATAAAGAAGTTTCACTTTGTGGCTGCATTATCTGTCCAGCTGCCACCAGAAAATAGTGCTTATAGAAAAATGAAACTCTCTTTGCAAGTATTTATTCCTAATTTACTAAAGGCTAACAGTATCTAGTGACAAACCCAAAAAAGTTGTCATTGAAACATTTCATTTACCTAACAGCTTGAAATCTCCAGGCTGAAGATTATGTGCACGCACACGCCTGTGTGCTAAGTCTTCAAATAAAGAAAATATAAAAGCTTTGCAGTTCAGCCACTGGAAGACTTTTAAACATTCACAGCTTCATCTCTTTGCACATGAAATGTTAATGGGGCAACCATGCAGGGCTGGCTCCACAGATAATTGTTCAGATAACAGTGGCTTTGTGATACCTATCACTGGGCTCCAGAGGTGAGGGGGCCTGTCTTGCTTCGTAGTGGATGACTTCATGTCAGCATGTCACCTTCTCCAGTCAGTTCAGGAGTTCATTACATCTAGATAACACCTTGTTTTCTCTCTGGCACTTGTTTATTAATGCTGCACACAACGTGGTGATTCATCAGAGAAGATGAAGTGGTGTTCTGCAGCAGGCAGACAGCCTCCAGTGGGTCCACTGCCCTGGCTGAAGTTCACCACAGGGCTTTAATTTCATTCATTTATTTACTGCAATTCCTGAAAGTCCAGTGCTGTTATAAAACAGCACTGGTGATGGCACCTGACAAAGATTTACGGCTTGTCGAAATAGATCTGATTTGTTTGTTGTGTAAACAACATTAGAAGTTTGGAAGTTTAGCATTAAGCCTTCAGTTATTAAAATGACATTTTTAAATAGGCATGAGTAGAGAGAAATCTGCTGAACACATTGTTAGCATGCCTGATAACCAACACAGGACAGCAGTCTACACTGCGCTGCTCTGTGCTGTGCCACACACAGGACAGAACCTACTGCAGCTCTCAGGCCAAGGGTCAGAGTTCAGGACTCTCTGCTGTGGCAATTAGTTTCCTGAGACCCTTTAGCAATGACACAGAAAAGGCTTTGTAGTTTTGCTCACTAGTTTAAAATAATCCAATTGAGGAACTGGCAATACCAAAACCACGTGCATATGTAGTAAAGGCTTTAGGTCTGATGTACCAGAGGTTAACATTGTGAAATGCTTTGCACTAAACTGACATTACTTCTTCCCCTTGGGCAAGTTTGCAACATCCCAATTCCACTCCTTCGGTATAAAACTTTTTAAACATATTCTCCCCATGCTCTGCTTTGAATACTCCAGAGAAAAGAGTTAGTGAGATAACAAGACCAAGATTTTTCAAAACTATAATCCCAGGTATATAGTACACATATGTATAATATATACAACATACACAAATATAGTATAGCTATAAAAACACACACCTACCTGTAAAGCACACAGGTCATGAATCTGGGCAACTTCATGAAGCAAGTTGGAAGTGCTACAACAACAGTGTTTAGAAGATGGAGTCACTTGTCTTTGAGCCTAATACCAGTGCAGGAAATTTCACCTTGGGGCTTGCATTTCCAAACTCATCTCAGAGAACAAGAGCATTCATGCAGTGGAGCTGGGATCCTCTGAGACAGCATGGCAAAGAGGAAAGGAAAGCTGTGCACTCTGGACACAGACAAGTCAGTGCTGCTGGTTTTTTGACTAAGTGCATGCATGTTTTATGGGAGTGCTGGTCAAGCATCATCTGCAGCGAGACTGAAACACAGAAGGACACTTAAAGGACCTCTGATGTGACTCAATATCACTTAAGGGAAAAAGAATGGTGCTTACTATACCATAGGTCAAATTTTGGCTCAGTCAAAGTCAGTGGGAGTTTAGCCAAGGCCAGGTTTTAAAAATGTAATTTCTCTTCAGAGACCAGCACAACCTAGTTCGGATTTACCTCACAGTCTGATTTTATCTCTGCAGAATGGGGCTTTTTTGATGGGTAATGCAAGACTGACTGTTCCACTGAATGAACAGTGGAACAAGATACACCAGAATACTATTGTTACAGCAGAAGACATTAATACTACATTTAATACATTAACTTTGATAAACATACAACTGCAGAATCACTATGCCACTGTTTTAAGTAACATCAGTCTGCTGAAGCTTGGAAGATGAACCAATCCCTGCTTTTCAAGAATACGGAATGTTACCTAAAATAACTTCAACACTTAAAACCAGGTAAAATCCATTCCTCTCTGTTAAATAGAAGTTTATTCCTGAGACATGCTTTTTAGATACTATTTTCAATCAGACTTTGGAATTTTATGGACCAACCTGGTGTCAGGGTGGTTGCTAAAGCAGTTATATTAGTTCTTACAATTATATCTTCCTTCTACAGAAAACCATAAACCTTCCCACTTGTTGCATAATGCTGCAAATACCCCGTAAACTCTGCCAGTCAATTTGTTGACTGCAAAATAAAGTAAGTATCAATGAGAGCCACTGGCCTGCCCAGAGGATGGGAATGCAAATGGCAACCAGGGAATTCACCAAACAGATTTATGGAGGAGAGTTTATGGGCTGTTATCAAAATGTCCACAAGATTCAAACTTTCCTCAGCAAACAAAATTTGTAGTTGTAAAACAACAGCACTGCAATGGAACTTTCCACTGCAGGATGTGAAGGAGAGAAGGAAACACTGCTGCACTCAGGGAGGTGACACTCGCCCCGACTGCCGCCCTCCAGGTCCTAATTCCCCTTCTCTAACTCCCGTGGTCAAACACAGCCCCTGCTTCACACGGTGATTGGCCTCTTTTCCAGATGCACTGGCAAGTGCTCTGCCTCTCTCAGGGGTGTGAAGAGAAACTCCTGCTCTGACCAGGAAGAAGGAATATGGACCGAATGCCAGCAAGTTGGTTTCTATCTTCAATTTCTTGGACTATTGCACACTATCAAAAGTCTTTTGCTTCTTCATATCCTGCAGTTCCTCTTCAGCTGAGCTGTGAAGTTGTTTCATCAACAAACTCAATAAAAACTCTCAGTGACAAGCCTACAAGATTTATGATTTTTGTCATCTTTAAATAGATGTCATAAAAAAAATATTGTCAAGTTGCTGAATTCATTTGCTGGGAATTGACACTTACTGATAGCTGCTAGTAAGGGATAATGTGGTGACCTGCAACAGTAATGGCCAGATAAGAGCTGGCAGTAAACCAAAAGGGGAAAAGGACTTTAGATCAAACATTTTCAAACTCACGTGCCTGAAGTCAAGCTTTGAAATGCATCTGTAAACACTAAATGAGAGGTCACCTTTTCTGAACTGCTGCATCCCCTCAGTGCCTACCGAAGTCAAATGCATTGTACTATGGAAAATCATACCTCAGGCTGCTTCTTTAGCAGCCAAATACAGATGTGTATTTGTAATGCTGGGTGCCAGAGAGAAAAATTTGTCCTTAAAAGAAAGAAAAAGAAGAGGAATTGCAATACGTTACAGCTGCAGTATCATACTCTCACTGCAGTTATTTCTAATGAGAAAGAGCAGGTGCTAACTTGTGTTTGCAACACTCGGGCCTGAGGCCTTGATTTATATTGAAGGAATAAAAATTCTGCTTTGGCAATAAAAATGAATTTTTCCTTGTTTTGGGGAATGAAGACTACAAGGCGGCTCAGGTCTCAAACCCTCCCAAATCCATTCCCCAAAGCAGCTCACCACCCCCAATGTGGGCCAGGCCCACACTTGTTCCGATCAAACTTGCTATGGAAGAAACACCTTGACAGGACTGGTTAAGCCTGGGCACCCTCTTAGTACCACACCAGCAGGAATTCAGTTCAGGAGCCCAGCAGGTATTTGGTAGCAACACTGGGGTTCCCATCTAGAAATGGCCTTTGCCAGGAGAAGTGTCTGGAAGGCTATCTCTGAAATATACTCAATCCTGAATAAATAAGGGATCCTGGGTGTGCAAGATACAGTCATATAATCAGGAAGGAAAAGTATAAATGCAATAAGCAAAGCCAAACCTACTGTAATCAAGACAGTATGCTTTGGAGTGCTGTGTTTGGCTTAATCCATGACATTTGGGCAGTTTCAGAGTAAATAACTTAAGGACAAAGCAACAACCTTACAGGCTAACCCAAGGATACTGGGAACTTGGTACCAGCACCAGCATGAGTTACTGGCTGAAGAACAGCCTGGCCATGTCAGAGCTCAGGGATTAGGCAAGGGACACCTAGGAGGTTAATCTCTCTTGCAGATGGATCACAGAGGCTGCAAGGCACAGCACTTACATATTTCAGCATGACCAACCTGGCCAGCTGCAATCCCATAAGATTTAAACAAAAGGTGGCACTTCACCAATAGATTGAGAAACCTGTGTGCAAGGCAGATGCCAGAGCCCACAGCCAGTGAAAGTTTTTATGCGCCAGAGGACGTGGCCAGACCCAGCTTTGGGCCTGAAATGACTGTGACAGGAGCAGAATATTTTCTACTTTCAATGTATTGCTGTTTCCTGCACCATGTGGTTAGAACACTGCAGGTGACAGTGCAGCTGAATGGTGACACCACATACCACGAAGATTAACTTCTCATAGCTCTTCTTGGGGCTGAAGACGTGGAGTCTGACCTCGGCTTTCATCTGGTCAGTCTCAGATAATTCAACAGGGTTGCTAAATGAGGTGCAGAAATAACAGAATGATTGTCCCTTGCTTGAGACCACTGCAGTCCCTTGAGCTCAGGGCTCGGGTCTAGTAGCCAAACCAAAGTGCAAACCTCATGTCTGTAAAAACTGTCTCACAGGCAATAGGAAACTATGCTTCATTAAACAGCAACTCAGCAGCTTGCACATGTGCTGTGTTTTGTAATGTAACAGATTTAGGAATAACAGTGTCAAATTTGGAAAAGTAAAAGTCAGGAAGATTTCTCAAAGCTTTTGACAAGGGGGTTTGCAGTCATTTCCCTGTGGTTTCTCGTTTCTCTCACACTTAACAGAGGAGATGCATCCTAGAGCTCTGTCAAAAGCCCTCACAGTCACTCTAGCCTAATTCTGAGCACTGGGGTTCCTAAGCGCTGTCCTATGCAATAACCATTCCAAAGCTGCTTTTGTTTGTGGTAGACATCAATCCTTAGTGTCCTGCTTTCTCTGTGTCTCCCATTCCTCAGCTTTGCTTTGCTGCAGAGCAAACAGGACTTGTGGGCTTTTTCAGCGCTTGCTCCTCTAGTTTGATCTGAGTTTCTGCTTTTTCCTGCTTAAACTTTCTGCCTCCTCTTCTTCATACAGGAAATTTTATCAATGGTTCAGAGGACAAAACATTAATCTCTAGAATGACTGCCAGACCAAGATCTCACTGTCCTGTTAACAAATGTACACTTCTGTCTGTAGTAAGGATTACAAAAAACTGAAAATGTACAGTCTCTTCCATATGCAAGACTCCTCTGCCTTTCATTTGCATCTCAGGTGCTGTAAGAAAAAAAAGAGAGAATATTTCTTTTGTTCTCCTAATGCTGCAGATTCTGCAGTCTTTCTCATAGCCAGTCATGCAAGAGGTAGAATATGTTGTTCATGTGTGCAGCTCTGGAGAAACTGTGCATTCCTGAAACTTTTCAAAGGGGATGCAAAACAAAATGCTTGACTCCCTTGTTATCACTGGTGCCAATATATCCTAATGCCATCCTCTAGGCCAAATCACAATTGTTAATTTTCACTTCAGGGCACTGTCTCCTAAGCTCTGGGCATCCCAAAACAGGCAAGAGCAGCTGGGTGCACTTCATTTGAAAAGCAGGTGCACAGGCACAACTTCTGAATGCTGCGAGTATGCAAGAGAAAAATAACATTCCCTTTCTTGGACCTTATTTTCAGCAGTTGAACAATTCACAAAGAGGAACTGTTAGTGCAAACACTCAAAAGGTCAATCTCTAAATAAACAGAGGGAGAGAGAGAGAGAGAGAGAGTGATGAAAGGGGTTAGTTGTTAGTAATGAAGCTGAAATGATCACAAGTCAAAAAAAGCGAAGCAGCAATGAAGTCAGAGCACTGTGAGCATGCTAGAAATTTTGGCAAGATCACATGTGAAGATACAAAAAGAAAAATTCTTCTTTACTTTTCCTGGGAATTTTTCACTACTTTCACTCAGTTTAGGAGGATCAACAACTGGTTTAGCACTACAAATGAGCATCAGCTCTCCCCACTTAAATGATATATTCATACTAAAACAAAGGATGAAAACAGATGTAATTTGCACCTACTACACAAATCTTTGTTTTATCTTCACGCCTGAACAGGATTTCCCTCCAAATCAGATGAATATTTCTCCCTGACAAAATACCAGCAAAAGATGGTGTGTAGTTCACATCAAAAGGAATCTGTACAAAGTCAATTAAGGAAAACAAAAAACAAACAAACAAGATGATGACAGCATTAGACAAATGATAATAGCTGAAGATATTTTGGGAAACTTTGATGATGTAAATACTGCCCATAGTTTCCTATTTTACAGTGTTTACTTTTGGACTTGCTTGTTTACCAGTCATGTGGCAGTGTCACATTGACTATAAATACGTACTTTATAGAAAATGCAGAACTGTAGGAGTTAGAGATCAGTTCTTGGCTCTGAGGTGAAATTCAAATCTGATTATGTATCCCAGTTAAAGACTGGCTTTCCTATAATGAGCTAAGCTCCAAAGATCAGCACAGTCAAAATTTGGCTCTATAGTTTGTAGCTTGACCCTAGGTAAACTTCAGGCAGCACCATTTGTGGTTCAAAACAAACAAATAAAAAATCCCTTGATGTTTCTGAGTCATCACATTGCATTAGTTCAATTTTCAAAGGTGAATTTGTCTCAGTCAGTCACAGAGTTTTTGGTGGGATTAATAAGTGCTTTGTGGCTCAAAGGTGATTTGGCACTAGGGACACCACTCCTGTGCAGGGAGGACCTGTGTGAAAACAGCCATGTGTTCACATCACAGAGCCTTGTGCAAGGCTGAGAGGGCTGTTTGCAACTGCTTGGAGCTGGGCCCCAGCTCTGGAGAACAAGGAGAGCACTTTGGACATTCCTGTGAATATCAAACATTTGCTAAAAGGGCAGGATAAAATCTTTCCTCACACACCAGTAAAACCTCTCTGCCATCTCATATTGTGCTGTATGTCTTGTCCTTTTCCTACTGGCACCCATCCAGGACCGTGTAATTAGAGGACACATGGCGTGACAAGAGCAAACGATATGTCAAATATACACAGATCACCAGCCCCAGCTGAACAAGTGCCAGTGTCCCAGCACAAGCCAACTAAGGTGCTTAAGAAAGCCAGCAGCCCCCTAGACACTGAATGACAACAGAAAACTCTCCAAAGCAGAGACTGGGACCAAAATAGTGACGGGGAAAATAGCAGGTCTCTCAGGATGCTGAACTATATACAAGGCACCAGCACATCTGCAAATGACCCAGACAAAGAGAGTAATGGATATATGCAGTGGCCTTCCAGAACACAAGATTGCAGAAAGTGGTATGTCTAACAGTCTCTTGGTTTGGGGATAAAATAAAAAAAGGAAGGACTACTGGTATTATTGGTCAGGATGCTGAAGACACAGGAAAAGAAACAGTAATGAACTTCTGGAATTCACTACTACTACAACAATATAACCAAGACAAATACTGCTGGACCAGCAGAACATCAAACACAATGTTAGTCTGGCCCTGGTCTTGACCTGTCACTTTTAAGTTAAAACCTGCTCATGCTGCAGCAAGGAAAACACTGAAGGTCAGCTCTGCAAGGTGCTCAGTGCTTTCACCAGAAGTCAGATAGTTGTACAAGCTCCTTGTTTGTCAGACGATGCAAGAGAGAGATGTAGAGTGAGAGGGAATACATGCATTTGTGAATCAGCAAGTACTACTGTGTGTTGTGGTGGCAAGAGAGGGAAAGCAGGGAGAGATCAAACAAGCCGTTCTGGCTGTGCCTTGAGCTACATTGAAAGCTTTTCTTGAGGTTTGCTCTTTCAGTGTCATCCACAGGAGGAATTTTGGGCTTGCTGCACTGTCAGGCTGCCCTAGCCTTTTGACTAAGACAAGGTAGGGGATAAACTTACATGCTGTGTGGGCAGTGCTGTCCCTTAAAAAACAACACAACCAAAGGATTAATTGAGATAATGTTTTACTAAAGGCGGCTGGTGACCGCTGGCTGTCCCCCTTCCCTTGTGCTCTGAAACAAGCAGACAAGGCAGCTGCACTCTGCTGAGCAAACACACACACTCCAACCCACCCTGTTTGTTCTGCTCACTGCCCCGTGCCTGGGCATCCCAGCCAGAGAGGCAATGTCATTCTGAAGCATCACTTGAAAGGCATCAGAACTTCAGCTCCTAGGCTCACCAGGGGTGCCCAGCAGCTCCCAGGAGGACACACAGACGTGGCCCTTTCCCTGAGACATTCTCTGAGAGCCCAGTGAAGTAGGAACACAGGAAAACTGAGAAACTCACTGAAATTTGGATTTGGCGGTTTGGATGGCCTCACACAAAACCCCACAAACCTTACAGGTGCCATTACAACTTCCCCTTTTCAGGGGAAGCACAGACCACTGCGTGTCAAAAACCTCAGGGTTCACTTCCCCCACTTCAACACCACTTTCTCTCTGGACTTGGGCATGTTAATTAACCCAAACAAGGTTTGTTTTTTGCATTTGCATGATGAGCAGCTGCCTATTCAGAGGTATTCTTATGGTCCTTCACTGCTTGCACACAGTAACTTCCAGGCTTGTTCCCTGGTGGGAAGATTTCTTGATCCCACCAGGGTTCCTATGAAAGGAGAATGAACCACCTGAATTGCTCATGCCTGGGGCAAGCAGGTTGATGGGGGAAACCAGTGTGAAACAGCTCATCCACAGTAACACCCAGGGAAAAGGAAGGTAATACAGGGTGCAAGCTGCCAAACCAAGCTGGTGAATTCTTTGTGCTAAAGGCTGACATTAGGCCATTCAAATATCATGTTTTGATTAAAAACAACTCATTGAACATACTCAGCTGAAGGCCATAGGAGTCAGTCCTCAGTGCTAGTACTTTAAACTTCATGAATAGGAGGCACAAAAGAGCAGAAATCATGGATGATAAGCCAACACTGAGGACATGGGTAGAATTCTAGAAGTGTTATTACCCAGCTGGTATTTGTCTACACACATGTGCATGCATCTGGGTGTTAATATCCCACAACAAACCTCCAACTAAACGTATGTCAGCAATTCCAAGTTGCTTCTTTTTGTCAGGTAGATTTTTTGTATTCATTCCTGCAGTCCCACAATTTGAGTCCTCATGGTTCTCCCAGCACTCAAATCACTTGAGCTTCTGCCAATCTAGAACTACACAGTGGCAATCACACAGGTCTGAGGAAAGCCACACACCTTGGCTGAGGAACTGCAATCTCCTGCAATTCAAGTGAAAAATCAGTGTTGGGAAAGAAAGGCATCTGCAGAACAGCTGAGGCAGATATGAGCTGACATGAAACCATGAGTAATAAACTCTGATCAGCAAAAGCTCAGTGTAGCTGCCTTGCTCACTGTCATCACAATGTTCTGGACCCTGTATACTGACCCTTGTATATATTCATCACTGAGGAGGAGTGAACAGCTGCCTCTTGTGCAGAGCGTAAGAGAAGCAGGAAAAAAACTCTGACCAAGAAAAATAAGATGTGAGATTAAGAGAAATCCTTCTGGGAAAAATCAGGAGTAGGGGGCTTGGAAAGAAAGCTTAGGAAGAAATGTATATCTGTAAAAAGGGCCCAAGTTTTAAACATTATTTCTGCTTCATATCTGTGAGGATGCATGTTCACAACCAACCCCTCCTGATACCTGCCTTTGCTCTCTACCTATATTGCCAACAGTCCTTTCTGATGAGGTTCACATCACTGGTGGTGTCTGTTCAGAAACAGCCCCAATCACTCACAGCCCACTCGGAATGCTACAGAAAACCTCCCCAGAAATGGACGGGTTTTCACTGCAGGATGTTATTTACTGTTAAAGCACTCCTCTTCCTTCTTCTTTACAAGAACTCACACAGGGATATCTTTATACATGTGAAGTAAAATCTCCAAGTAATTTTTTTAAGTTTGCATAGAAAAAATGTCTCAGAAAAGAAAGTACTGAAAAATGTTATGGCTGGTAACCAGCAGGGATAAGGTGTTGATTTCCCTAGAGCTAACCATTAAGTCACTGTTGTACCAGGAACAGGTTCAATGTGTAATTGTTTTAGGGAGGCAGGAAATACAAGAACAGAAAAGGCTACTCTATGATTTACTCGGTCTCCTAGTTGTTGCTTGAGAACCACAGATGACAATACTATGTTAGCTTCTGATCTAT